>NC_136065.1:938568440-941370345 GCF_964261635.1 Lissotriton helveticus
GTTCATTTGGGTGCACCCTCCCTTTGTTGGTTATGGTGTATCTGACTTACTTGACTAGGATTGTGGCCCCTACTTGGACAGGGTGCATACTTCTGTCAACTAGAGAACAATTTTCTAATATTGGTGATCAGCGCTGAGGATAGGACTTGTTTTTGTGCAGTACCTTACAGTGGTGTACGCTACCTTCCAAATTTTTTTAAGCTCATTACAACTCTTTTTTATCTTTCTTAGTTTTTAATTGGCTTTTCCCCTCTTTCCCAAATTTAATTGTTCTAAAGCTTTGACTGTTGCATCACGGATGCCCACAATCTGAATACCCTTGGCAGGTCTGAGCTGCTGAAGCTTTGCACTCAGTTTGGGCTGAAGGCAGACAAGAAGACTACCAAAGTGGATTTGCAGATAGCCCTCAGGGCCTTTGAGAAGGTAGGAAGGTGGCAGGCTACCTCAGGAGAGGAGGAGGTTGATGACATTGAGTAAGAAGGCGCACTGTCTGAGGATAAGGAGAGGTGAATCCAGGGCCAGATCTGGGGGTCCAAGGAGATTTCTCTTCTGTCCCAGCTGAAGACATGAATGCTCCTGATGTTCAGGGTGGAGCACGAAGCAGAGTTTCTGCCAGATGCATGTCCCCCACAGGAGTTGGAGGACAGGAAAGAGGATAAACTTAGATTGGAACTAGCCAAGTTAGGATGGAGGAAAACATGTTGGAGCATGCGCTCAAGCCTAATTAGCTGGATATCCAAGCCAAACCAGTGGAGACTAGCATCTGGGGTTGCAACATGCATGCAGTGTCCCATGGGGAGGCAAGGGTTCGCATACCAAGAGATTTGGTGCCCAACTATGTGGTGGGAGTTAATATTGACAAATGCTTCTCAGCTTATGAGGCGGCTCTAAGGGTGCATAGGGTTCCCGAAGGGTACTGGGGGGGTTGCTCATGGAGGAACATGCCCACAGTGGGGAGGGACGCACCCTTGAAACTAGAAGTTGAAGACAAAACACAGTACACCCCCATGAAGGCCATTTTAGTCAAGAAATTTGGGTTGACATCTGAAAGTCACAACCAGAAATTCAGGGGTAGCCACAAACTCCCTACACAGTCCTGGGTGGACATATTGGACTTCTCCAGCAAGATATTGAAAGGCTGGTTGAGGGGCAGCAAGGTAAGTGATTCCACTGGGCTTTACAATCTCATTTTGAGAGAACACCTGTTGGATATTTGTTTTCTAGAGTTGCACCAGCACCTAGTGGACAGCAAGCTGGATGACCCAGGAAGGTTGCTGAGGAGGCAGACCTTGGGGTCAGATCAAGAGTGTCTAAGAAGGTATCTTGAGGGAGGAACTCCTAAAAGAATGGTCAAGGTTCACACCAGAAGGAGGGGGTGATGAAAGAAGGAGATCTCTCAAGACTTCCAAAACAGTTCTCCCATACCCAATCTGGTCACCAGAAAAAAAGCTTGCCTGACTAGAGTCCATACAAACCCCCATGTGCTATGAGTTGTTAGAGTACGACATGTAAAAGAAGATCCTAAATGCACTAAGAGTGCAAAGCCTCCCACTGGAGGTACAACAATAGGGGTAGTGAGTGTAGTGCTTGAGGAGGAGTTTGTCCCAGTTAGTGGGGGAGGGGGGACTAGCGGGGTGAACCTAGTGTCCCTGGGTGACACAGAGATGGTCTCAAAGACCCATGTGCCATCCAATACTACCAAGTATAGGCAATGGGTTACCATCAATGGGCAAGGTGTGGAGGCTCTATGGGACACTTGTGCCAGTTTGACTATGATAAGGAGTCATTTGCTGCCCCCAGAGCAGATTTTACCAATGTATTCCACCAGGTTGTGGTAGCAGACAACCATGAGGGTCCCTACCTAGTAGCCCTTTTTCCATTTGAGTGGGAGGGGTATCATGTCTTAGCTGTGAGCCCTGCCATGCCTGTGGACTATTTGCTAGGGAATGACCTAGAGCACGCTACCTGGAAGGAAGTGGAGCTCAGGTCTCACTTAGAAATGTTGGGTGTACCTGAGTGGGCTTGTGCTACCACCAGGTGCATGGTTGCCTGGAAAGGGAGTCAAAAAGGTCAGAAGCTTGGAAAAAAGGCCCAGATAGCTGTGTAAAAAAGGAAGGGTTGTGGGGCTGGAAAGCCCTCCCCTGAGTGCTTTCCAACTGCGGGGGATGAGGCACCCAAGGAGGCCACCCAGGAGACCAGTGGAGAGGGCACTGTATCCCTTGGTGACCTACCGGATCTTGCTGAATGGCAGGTAGGAGGAGGACCCACCAGGGAGTACTTCTGTAAGGCACAGAGGAAGTACCCAGTCTTGGAGGGCATGAGACGACAAGCCGAAACCCAGGCAGCAGGTGATGCCTCTGGTAGTCACCGTATTTACTGGGAGGACAACCTTTGCACAGTGAGCCTAATGGGCCAGTGCATGGATCCCTAGACCACTTCTGGTTACAGGTACATTTTGTTCTGGTGGACCATACCACTAGGTAGTCAGAGGCCATATCTCTGAGGACTACTACTGCACCCGCATTGGCTAGGGCCTTGATGGGGATTTTTACCTCAGTGGATTACCCTAAAGAAGTGGTGTCTGACTGCAGCCGTTTCCACCACAGAGAGGTACTACCAGTTTAGGGTAATGCCCTTTGGGCTCAAGAACACCCCTGCTACCTTCCAGAGGTTGGTAAAACAAGCCTTGGCTGGGATGGAGGCCTTCAGCGCTGCATATCTGTATGACATAGCTGTCCTCAGCAGCAGCTGGAAGGACCACCTTTTCCACCTCCAGGAAGTGCTTCAGGCCGTGAGAAATGCAGGCCTGACTATCAAGGCCAGAAAGATCCAGATAGGGCAGGGAACTGTGGTGTATTTGGGACATCCGGTGGATGTGGGTAAGGTGCAACCCCTCCTGGTCAAGATAGAAACCATTATGGCCTAGAAGCCCCCAAAGACTCAGACAAAGGTGAGAGCCTTCTTAGGCATCACTGGATACTACAGATGGTCTGTCAAAGTGTATGTCACCATTGTTGCCCCCTTGACTGAACTAACATTAAAGAAACAACCCAGAAATGTGATCGGGACAGGGGCATGCCAGAAAGAATTTGACTCCCTAAAGTAAGCCATGTGCACAACCCCTGTGCCAAAGAACCCCTGACGTTCCCAAGGAGTTCATAGTTCAAGCTGATGCCTCAGAGCATGGTATAGGGGCAATGCTGTCCCACCTTAATGAGGAGGGCCTGGCTCAACTTATAGCTTTTATCTCCATGAGGTTGCTACCCCAGGAACAGAGGTGGTGTGCTATTGAGCAGGAAGCCTTTGCTGTGGTCTGGGCACTGAAGAAGTTGAGACCATACCTGTTTGGGACTCACTTTTGGATACAGACAGGGCATAGGCCCCTCAGGTGGCTATTACAAATGAGGGGTGAGAATCCAAAGTTGTTGAATTGTCCATCTTCTTATAGGGAATGGACTTTATGGTGGAACCCAGACCTAGGTTAGGCCACGTCAGTGCTGAAGGTCTCTCTAGGTTTTTCCGCCTTAGTGATAAGATCTCCCAAGAGGTTGGGTAGCTCTCCCCAATTTCAGCTGGGGGATAGACGTGTTACGCCTGTCAGCCTTAGAGTGGTCTTCTCCCAAACATTGTGTCATATTTTTTGTTGATCTATTTATGTTGACCATAGGAGTCTGGCCACTTTACCACTGCTAACCAGGGCTAAAGTGCATGTGCTCACTCCCTTAAACATGATAACATTGGCATATCTACAATTGGCATATTTAATTTAATTGTAAGTCTCTAGTAAAGTGCACTATATGTGTCCAGGGCCTGTAAATTAAATGCTACTAGAGGGCCTGCAGCACTGTTGGTGCCACCTATTTGAGTTGCTCTTTAAACATGTCTCTGGCCTGCCGCTGCAGAATCTGTTTGTGCAGTTTGACTGGCATGTCGACTTGCCATTTAAAACACCTTGCCAAGCCTTAATGTCCCCTTTTATTACATATAGGTCATCCCTAAGGTTGGCCCTAGGGAGCCCCTAGGGCAGGGTGCTGTGTAAGTAGAAGGCAGAACATATGATGTTTAGTTTTACGTGTCTTGGTAGTGAAAAATGTAAAAATTTGTTTTTCACTACTGTGAGGCCTACCCCTCTCATAGGTTAACATTAGGGATTCCTTAATACATCTGTTAAGTGTAATTCCTGATTGAGAAGGAGTGGAACAGTCATTTGTGGTACCAATGGACTTGTGATGATAAATCCTCTTTAATGGTAAAGTTGGATTTATGATTACTACTTAAAAAATCCCACTTTTAGAAAGTTTCCATTTTTCTGCTCCTTAGCCCTGTGTGCTTCTGCCTATCTCCAATACACGTCTGGGATGGGTGACAGCTAGGCTTTGTTCATTCCCTCTAGACAATCACAAACAAATGGAGCTTAGGTGTTGCTGATGGGCCATTTGCATCCTGATGGGCCACTAACATCTTGATTGGTTATCTAGGGCAGGATGGCGAGAGGAGCTTACGCTTGCACCTGAATAGGTCTGTGCCTGTCTCCATACAAAGAACCCCCTGTAGTGTGTCTGGAGCCAGGGCAGGAAAGGGAGGCCATGTTTGCACTTCAAAGCCCCTCTTTGAAGTCGCCCTCACTTCAAAGGCACCACTAGGTATAAGAACTGGACTTCTGATCCCACCACATCAGTACACATCTGGACCTGTGGATAAACCCGTCGTACAACTCAAGGCCATATATTTCAACGCCCGCTCAGTCCCAAAGCTTGTTTTAGAAATCTGGAGTCTACTTGACTCTGAAGCTCCAGATATCTGCTTTGTTACAGAGACCTGGCTGCAAGAAATTGCCACTCCAGATGTAAACATTGCTTTCCCGCCTGAGTATAAAATAATACCAGAGGGGGAGGACTTTTAATCGCAACTACTGAAAATGTAAATGTTGTCAGCCTGGAAAACTTTATTTCTAATTACATAGAAATTATTGTGTTTAAGATTGAGGGATCAGAAAATAATGTCTGGAAAGGAGCTTTAATATATCGCCCCCCTGGTGTTAAAGGAGAATTTGCAAACAAGTTACTTGAGATTATTGCACCACATGTCCTGGATGCTGATAAATTCCTTTTGATAGGTGATTTTAACCATCATGCGGACATACAATCTAATTTAGATACTGGAAAGCTAATTACTAATATGAATACCTTGGGCCTTGTTCAGAAGGTGATTGGCCCCACACATGGGGCCGGTCACACGTTAGATCTTCTCTTCTCAAATTCATCAGATGTTCCAATTGTTGCTGATATTCCATTACTCTGGACAGATCATTATTTACTAAAATTCTCTCTCCCCATGACTACTGCAAAGATGGCATTGGAAAATGAACAGATACTACGTAGGCCTTTGAAAAAAATTACAGTACCTTCATTTTTAGAAATTTTTTATTTAGATGAACTCACACCGGTCATTAGCGCAAGTACAGCAGCACTACAATTTGAAAATGCCATAGAGATAGCTTTGGATAAAATTGCCCTATTGAGTAAAGTTAAGTGTAAGATTAGAACGGCCCCTTGGTTTACAGATCAATTAAAAAACACGAAATCTCTATGCAGAACCGCTGAAAAAAAAAGCGGAAGAGCAAAGATCAGGCTGACCGGGAAAAATATAAACTATTGCATTCCAGCTATATGCATGACATAAAAGTGACAAAAAGAGTATTTCTAACTGAATGGATAAATAAAGCGGAAAATTCATCTAAAGAAATTTTTCAAATCCTAAAAGAATTTACTATCTCCAGAAGTATGTCGGAAATACCTAATTCTCAAGAATGGACCAATGCTCTCTCAAAATTTTTGGAGGATAATAAAATAACGGCCATTCATCACTCTTTTCCTCCCAATCGAAATATAGGGCAGTCCGAAGCTTTGGTAAATTTGACACCTGACCCACCACATGTAATAAGCGAATTTTTAAAATTCGATTGTGATACAACCATTTCAATTGGTCTGAAAATAAAGTCTGGATCACCTTCTGATCAGATTTCCCCTAAAATCTTTTCTATACTTGCCCCTGCGCTAGTAGAACATCTGACTAGTCTTTTCAATAAATCATTTTTAGATGCAGACTTCCCCAACATATGGAAAGCGGCAACAATTAGACCAATCTTAAAAAAGCCCACAGCCGACCCCAACATCTTGTTAAATTATCGACCTATTTCATTACTTCCGTATTTTGGAAAAATGCTGGAATCCTTCGCCAACACACAGCTTGTGAGTCATCTTGAAAACAATGGACTCCTAGACCCGTCACAGTCTGGCTTTAGGGCATCCCACAGCACGGAAACAGCGTTGGTCGAGGTTGTTGATAATATCTGACTGGCATTAGATAATCACCAATCAACTATCCTAGTCCTGCTCGACCTGTCTGCGGCCTTTGACACCATCTCCCATCGCGTCTTAATACAACGGCTGTGGGAGATTGGTGATTGGTGTCAGAGGAAATGCCCTAAAATGGTTTTCCAGCTATTTATCTGATCGGTGTACTGCTGTCCAGATTGACAAAAATACGGCAGAAAAAAGATCTGTTAGAATGGGCGTGCCACAGGGCTCGGTCTATATGACACCACTGGCTAAAGTGATTAGGGCCTATGGCTTTGATGTTTTGTCCTATGCCGATGATACCCAGATCTTAATCACATTGGGCCCAGATTTAAATGAAACAAAACAACGTTTCAAAAACTGCTTGATCCATGTTGAGTCATGGATAAATGCTACAGCAAAACAAGAATCCCTGTTAAAAACATAATAGGCTGGAGTGGCCAAACAAAGAACAATAAAAAAAGGGGGGTAGGAGATATGTGGGTAGATCTCCCTATTATCTTTAACTAATAAAAACCTATTCAAGCAAGGCAAAAAATGGACAATCACACAAAGTCATATAAAAGTATACTCAATAAGCCAATGTTGGTCAATTGCAAAAATAGTTGTTAAATTTATTCCCTCCCAACATGGGTTACATTCTAAAACATAATAAAAACATTAAGATTTAAAAACCACCAGCGGTGGTGAGGCAGTGAATATGTATTCAGTCAAAAAGTGAACAAAAACAGTCGACGCGGCGTTTCGGTGTTTTCTAAATCTTCACACCTTCTTCAGGACTTTCGCAACAATTTGACTTAATATCTGATTATAATGTGAAAAAAGGATTTAATTTTCCTTCCATACAGATTTGTATTTCACGTGTTATTGATCTTTCGCAGGCTTAACTGTCAATTGAATAAAGCCTCTGTGTGCACGGAGGGGCCACCGTCAATAGCAGGGTAGGGTCCTCTTTTTCATTGGACCTGTTTATGTTCTTAGGTAGATCTTGTAGATGTGGTTTAATGGGAAACAACCTCTTTATCCAGATTTTCACCTTCTTAATATGATGAAGAGATCTTCAGTTTAAAATGCGGCCTCCCTGCTCCTCCGTGCTTCCGTCCTCATGGCGATTTGAAGTAGTACCACATCTACAAGATCTACCTAAGAACATAAACAGGTCCAATGAAAAAGAGGACCCTACCCTGCTATTGACGGTGGCCCCTCCGTGCACACAGAGGCTTTATTCAATTGACAGTTAAGCCTGCGAAAGATCAATAACACGTGAAATACAAATCTGTATGGAAGGAAAATTAAATCCTTTTTTCACATTATAATCAAATTGTTGCGAAAGTCCTGAAGAAGGTGTGAAGATTTAGAAAACACCGAAACGCCGCGTCGACTGTTTTTGTTCACTTTTTGACTGAATACATATTCACTGCCTCACCACCGCTGGTGGTTTTTAAATCTTAATGTTTTTATTATGTTTTAGAATGTAACCCATGTTGGGAGGGAATACATTTAACAACTATTTTTGCAATTGACCAACATTGGCTTATTGAGTATACTTTTATATGACTTTGTGTGATTGTCCATTTTTTGCCTTGCTTGAATAGGTTTTTATTAGTTAAAGATAATAGGGAGATCTACCCACATATCTCCTACTCCCCTTTTTTTATTGTTCTTTGTTTGGCCACTCCAGCCTATTACGTTTTTAACAGGGATTCTTGTTTTGCTGATGCTAACCCCCTTCCCTGTCATATACCTCAGGGGTACCTCCTTCTTTTGAATTCCATGGATAAATGCTAACCATTTGCAGTTAAATGGTAGCAAATCAGAAATTCTGCTTTTTGGCAAAGCAGCAGAACATTGGACCCAAGATTGGTGGCCAATCGAATTAGGCAGCTGTCCAACACCCAAGGAGTCATTCCGAAATTTGGGTTTTTACATGGATAATAAATTGTCCATGGAAAACCAAATTAATCATATCATGGGTACCTGCTTTGGGCTAATGCGCAGTTTGAGGAAGATTTTCAGGTGGATCCCTGTTGAGGCCAGGAAACCATTAGTACAGGGTCTACTCATAAATAGAATGGACTATGGGAATGCGCTTTTACTTTCTATAAACGAACATCACCTGAATAGACTCCAAGTTCTTCAGAACCCTGCGGCATGGTTGGTTCTTGGCCTCCCGCGACGATCTTCATCTACCCTCTGTTTCAACTGTAAGTCCTAACCTGCTAAGTGGTGCTACTCCAGTCCTGGGCCTTTGGAAGTGGGTTGTCCTGTGGTTCAGCATCAAAATCCACTCAGGGCCTACTTTGCACTGGTCAGAATCAATGCATTCTGCTTGATGCCGATGCAGCGCTGCTTCGAGGACACCACAGCGATGGCTGCGTGGCTTGACGATGACACATTTCCTTCATCGCCGACAGTTCAACGATAACGCATTGCCCTACTGCGAGAATTAAAAGCAATGCATCGCCTACAATCCAACGGATCGATGATGATGCATCACTGTCAACAGCTCCTCGCAGTTAATGCTCGACATCAGCGCCTCCTCCTTTCAGTGTGGTAGGGGTAATCACATAAAAAAAGGTACTTTCCTAAACTAGGCATCTGAGAAGGTGTTGTTTCAGCATTCATCGGACGTGAGCAAGAGTATGAGTTTCAAACTGTGGGGGCAACTGTATTGTTTTTGCAAATCAGAACTTCTTGCATAAGGTTGTCTTTGTTCCTGGCTTGTCAGAATCCTCTTGAGATGTTCAGCTTGTGTGCCTGATATTATATTGCTTTCTGCCTGCAATGGTACATCACAATAATATTATTATTTGTGTAAATGAAAGCTCAAACTTTCTTTAGCAGGCATTGTTTTATATTTATTTCTTGATCCAGTCTATGCTACCGAGTATCTCTCAAAGTCCGTTCATCATTTCGTTTAGCCATCTTGTAGACCGTTAGTGATCTACCTTTAATGGAATACAAAAAAAGTGATGTACTGGTTGCTTCTTGTCAATATCAGTGGTTTAATGTGAAAATCAGTGAGGTTTGCAAGGTATAAAGTTCAAAAACGTAGAAAATGTGTTCCTTTGTCCATAAATGAAACTATCAATTTAAACAACACGCGCATTTTCACTCTTCAGGGTGTGGTTGTGCGGCTTCACATTTCTACTTCTACATGACATCTAAATTCCAAATTAGTACCGTCTGTTTGTAAAGAAATTCAACCCACCCAGAACTCTTACTTTGATGTTTTGTTTGAGATTTGTTTTGACTAAATCCTAAAATATAATCTGTTTTCCCCCTAGCTTTCTGATGCTGATGAGAAAGTTACATGTATGCATGAACTAGAAGCGAACCACGGAAAAGGTACGTGCTCTCTAAGAGTCATTGTAAATACTGTTATATAATCGCAAGACTACATCTTCGCGGAATCATCAACTTGTCTAATGAACTATTATTCCTCGATACCAAAAAAGAATAGATCCCTCACAAACTTCCCTTACATCTGCCCGAGGCGACCATTACTGAAAGCTAAACTCCAGGGAATTGCATTGCTTATGACAAAACCTTTTCATTTAAATAGGAACAATGTAAAAAATGTAAAACATTTCCTGTGGATTAAAACTAACCATGCAGTAGAGGGCTTTTGGCGCTATCACAGAAGGGGCCGCATGTTAAGTTGATTGTAAATGTTATCTGAGGCCAGGATTGGAGCAGAAGTCCAAATTTAGTTGCTGTAGCTCATATATTTAGTTGAAATCCAACTATTCCTCACTGTGACAAAACGGCCTGAATTCTCACTTATCTCAATAATCCCTCTTGCTTTTGTTTGATAACAGCGCCTGGGCGAACTACACTGAACTATTCTCCCAAGAGAGCGCTCCTTAAGCTTTCAGATTGTTGTATAGGAGATGCTATATCTCATAGTTATTTTCACATTTGTTTTCATGGTTTGCATCTTTAATTAAACTTGGCACTGTTGTCTCATGTATGTGTGCCTATTGCGGTTCTGATTCTCGCTGGTGATCGAGAGGCGGGAGCTCTGGACGTTGTCGGATGGGCTCTCTTATCCTCTTCACTAAAGTCAGAATAAACATCACCTGTTTATGAAGAAGAGAGCGCTATGTGGGTGTTCTCCATGTATTGAGAAGGCGCACTATCACACAGAGCTGGCATGTACACAAAGGGTGTTACATTTCACTTATTTTTTCAATTTCACTTATATGTCGGGACACACATAGACTCTTACGTGTTGTATTTTTACTCTCAGTTTGTGAGCGCCACGGCACTGTAAGACATTGGGTTATTAATTGAGGGTAGAGTGCTCCACTCAATTAACAAACCCAATCCTTGTCAGGTTGAACCACTAAAGTCACCACATTAACCTCTGGTAGCTCTGCACAAAAGCAGTCAGGCTTAACTTAGTGTTTATGCAGTACTCAAACAGCAATAAGGTGAAGACGCTACACAAGAAATTGCTAAACCAATTTACAAAAATAGAGTACATTTTGATAGATAAAATTACACCAAAACAACAAAAATCCAATTAGTAAAACCAGGGATAGGATTTTTTTAAAGTTTCCAGTAGAAATAGCCCCAATAATACACAAGGAGCCTGATTACGATCTTGGCCGATGGGATACTCTGTCACAAATGTGACGGATATCCCATCCACTGTATTGCTAGTTCCATAGGATATTACATAAAACACAGTTTAAAGTACTGCATAATATTACCATATACAGATGCACGTCCTCAGCTCGTATCATGAATCCACTCCAACTCCTAATTATCAAGCTGGTAAGATGAACTCAGAGACTCGTGCGTTTAGTGACTCCCATGGTGCTATAGCACTATACTACATTGCTTAAAACATAACTAGAGAATAATACACTTCTAGGTATAGAAAGGGGGCCTTCATGAAAATGTCACTCAGTTTATATGAAACAATGAAAGCAAAAACAGCTATTAACCAACTGACCATGCAGATGGGTCTAAGTTGCGCAATATTATAAAGACATAGATAGGAGACTGGGAAGTGTGGTGTACGATGGGGCGGGCCGGAGATTCTGACCGCTGCCTGTTTGTCTTCTAGCCACTATGTAATCTGCTCTGTATCCCAGATACACTGGTTGGGGGGTGGGGGGTGGGGGGGGGGGGGGTTGTTCCATAGAGAGACATCCCCCAATTAAAGTCAATAGTTAAGCCAAACTGTGATGGTGCGTGGGTCAAATACAGGGACCAGCTTCATCCCTGTGGAAGGTTTACCGTCTGACTTAGTCCAGTTTCACGCGACACGCACTCATTCACAAGGTCATCAGTGGCCGGGCTACAGGCTTGATATAGAGAGGGGCTCATGGATGGTGGTTGCTGGAGGTCCAGGCCTTGGTCAGAACATCTTGTTGGCAGTGAGGTCATTGTCAGAGCACAGAACTGGACAGCGATCGTTACGTCATGTTGGCGAAAAATGCGTGACAGTTGCAGGGCTGGACTGCCCGGACCGGTGATCAGGTGTTTCCACAGGAGGCTGGAAGGGTGGGAGGCCGGTTTTGTCACTGGGGGCCGGTTTTGCAGTGCTGCACTGTTGGTCACCAGTAACAAAATCATCATACCAGCATAATCCACACGGAACTCACTTTCATTTCCAGTCTCCCTGGGTTTTGAAATATGGTATAGTGTTAAAAGCACTTTCTGCAGAGTTCTTTATATATCACGCAACAATGATAATGTCAAGATATCTCTAGTGATTATTCCTCCTGCTGGAGTGAGCTGGAGTTTTGTCTAATGGCATTTTTAACCCATCTAAGGTAGCACAGAGGGCTAATATGCCTGCTGCAAGGAATGCGTACCACGCATTTCACATAAATGTATTTTAGGTGCTAGCTTTGTGGGTTACTGCTTTTGTCACAAAGATCCTTTTGTTACTGTGCAGTTCATAAGTTTCAATAGTAATCTAGCGCAGTGAGCTATGAACTGCCATCAAAGAGATGCACGCAAACTGCATGGTACAGGTTAGAAAGTTATGTGTTTTCTAGTGTTTCATTTTCCTATCATTGCTAAAAAGGGTTTGTTGGGTAGAAATAAATTCTTATTAGTAAATGAATCATCCCTAACCACTGTGTTACGCTTTGAAACCTGTATTTGTGCTTCTCCAGCCCCAAAAATGCCTACACCTGTAGTGCCCTTGGTCTTATGTAACATTTTCTATACACTGACTTACACATGTATTTTTCATTGTCTCTATGTGTGTGTGATGTAAAGTGCTCCAACGCCATGATCTCATATGAGAAACACTATAAAACAAGTGAAATGCATGAGAGAGCAACTATGGCGAGATGAGGGGCACTGTTGGAGGGTGATAGTGAGGGAATCATTGAAGGGCCCTAATAAAGATTGTCTTATCCTGGAGCATTGTAAGCTTATCATTAAATATGCTTTAAAAGCTAATACAATTGAATATATAATGAAAAATGCATTGTAGAATGCATAATGTTTTCTTTTTTTACCCAAATTTTCCTGGGGGTAGCACCCCCCAAACCCTCTTTGCAGTGCCTGGCTTGCTCGCTACACAACCTATGGGGGCTGGTTTGTCAACATTTGCCATGGCTACTTTGAGTTCCCAGTCCGGCCCCAGGCAGTTGTTGTCGATGTTTAGAGCTCTGGGTGGGGAAGCCCAGGATCTGTATTCAGGAAGTCCTCACCAGCAATCTGATGCATGTCCTGCGATGCCCTTGGTGAAGTCTACTTGCGTATGCAGGGAACCTGGCAGACGGTTCTTTTCTACCAAAGAGCCCAGAACCTCTGGTTTTCAGCCTGGAGCCCAGTTCTTGCTGTTTCAGAGATGGAGGAGTGCTTTCATCAGCCAAGAGTCCTGGACCTGAGGGCATCTCTTGGGGTCCGGAATAACTCCGGCAGAGGCCAGCAGCAGGGTTTAGGCAGGTCCGGTTGGTAATGGTCAGCTAGGCAGTTGCAGGGCAAGGCCTCTAGAAGCTTGTTGTGTCCATGTAGCTCAAACAGGAGGTCAGCAAACTGGCACTTGGAGTCACTTCTGGGGTCCTGGGTTAAAGGAAAGTAGGTCCAGTCTTCCTTCAGGCTTCAGACAGCAGAATACTCCTTCCTTTGAGTCTCCACAAGTTAAGGAGTTCTGATGAGAAGTTCTAAGGGGAACACTTTATATCCAGTGCCAGCCTGTATGTGGTGGACACTCACTTTGTATACCCCTAAACTGATTCTGGTCAGTTCTCCCCTCTTCCCTGGTATCAGTCTGGCTAGCGAAAGAAATGGCAGATAGACCCAGCTGTGGGCTGTATTTGCCAGTGACAGGGCAGGCATCTTCAGAAGTCAGGAAGGGGCTGGGTACAGCCCTCCGGCTAATCTTTGAAGACCAGGAAGGGCTGAGTACAGTCCCCATGCCATTCTGCTCAGAAGAACACCCTTCCCCACATTCAAGGTCCTTCTGTCCCCTGTTTAGAAGAAATACACATCACACCCCAAGAGAGCTGTTAACAGTCATGTGACCCTGGACACTGGCAGAAAGGCACATTTGGTTTAGGTAGAAAAATAAAAACTTTCTAAAAGTGGGACATTTAATTTAAAATCCAACCTTACCATTAAAGAGGACCTTAAATTCCGAATCACACGAGTGGACCAAGTATTTCTCTAGCGAATCCCTTATTGAAGTTATCACTTATTAAATGTCATGAGGTAACCCAGTGTTAGTCTATGGGAGAAGTAGCCTTGCTGCAGTTCAAAATGACTTTGGACATTTTTCAATGCCAGGCCATGTAAAATGTAAGAAAATACCATGCACCTTGCCCTTTGAGATTGTAAGACCAACCTCAGGGGTGATTTCGAAGTATTAAATAGGGCATTTTAGGCCTGGCAAATGGTTTATTTTGCTAGGTCGAAATGGCAGTTTACAACTGCACTTCAGACTGCAGTGGCTGGCCTGGAGCATTTCTTAAGGTGCTGCTTTAATGGGAGGCACAATGTGTACTTCAGCCCACTTGTAGCATTTCATTTACCGGCCCTGGGTACATGTAATGCCATTTACTAGTGACATATAAGAAAATTAAATGTGCAAATTAGGTGTATACCAATTTTACCATGTTTGGAAGGAGGGACATAAGCTGTTTACCTCTGGTTAGCAGGAGTAAAGTGTGCAGAGTCTTAATGCCGTCAACACATGTTCAGCAAAAATAGGGTAGTGAATGGAAAAATCTGGGGAAATATCATGCAAAAGATGGTTATTCCCGACAACCACCTATTAGTGAGACTAGAAACTGCATATGAGTAGCATATATTGTTGTTGATTCAGAGCTTTGTGTACCAGTACCACAACTGTATGTGTATGTCATACAAGGCACGCCCTTTCCCCGCATGTGTGTTTGAACCTTTTCAGTTCTATTTGCTTACCAAAGTTTTGTATTGGAACCTGCTTCTCTTGTGCTCATTAAATTCCTAAGGGTGGGATATACCACAAATATGCTTGATCTTTTCAATATTTTTCGTTTTGTGTTTATTTGCTCCCTCCTTTATTGTTCTCCTTCGACACGGGTAACTTATGCCACAATACTGTGGTTTTAAGCCAGGCTAATTTTGTCTGTCACCGTTTGTCTACTTGGGAAGTGAGTAAAGGTGCACCAATCAAACAGGAGATGCTTTGGGAAGAGGTAGCAAAGCATGTATCCAGAAACCCTGCCTCTCCTACACGGAGTCAATCTCTCCAAGCCTACGCAAGTGGTGCAAGTAACCCCAGGAATGGAAAAGCTGCCTGGTCGAAAGACTGTTTTTCTCAACTTATTTAAGTTGCAGCAGTCTAATGAAAGAGCGTTTAGCAACTGGGAACTGAGGGCCATTAGGATACCAAACTTTCACCTGTGACTGCTCATCTTTTGCACCGTTGAGTCAAGCTTGGTTCCTAACATAGCATGGAGGACTACATTTTCTATTGTATTGGGGAATATAAGTAGTATGTTCTTCTGGTTGGGGTGCTTATGGCCTATTGCACTAAGAGACTGAGAAAGCCTCCACTCCGGGGCATGGGTCAGAGGACCAGGTCTCAGTTTGTTCCTGTGAACTCTGGAGATTTACACTGGGGTATAGAGTATTTCTCTGTTGCAGTTCCAGCTTGATAAGTCAGGTACATTACCTGCCTCCCCCAGCTTCTTCTTCTTCCACCCTGAGGGTGTGGACATCTCTAACCCTGTGCAAGTGGATGCTGACAGGGGTATGCACCAAATAGCGGAACAGGCTGGCCTTCTCCACTTTTCTAGCACATTATTGTCTCTCCTGAAATACAGGAGGCAATAGTAAAATGAAGGTACCAGGAGGAACTGCCCCCTGCTGTTCTTAAAACTCTGGACCCTTATTTGCAGCATTTTTGATGGGAGGTGGAAGTAACACTGGAGGCACACCACACAAAGGAGAATGTGATCTCAAATCCTCCCCACCAATTGAGAAATTGTGGAACATGTGGAACAAAAGTTGGCACATGTTTCCCTGTTGCATTTACAGGGCTTTCAGAATCCTCTACCAGTACAGGTTTTCGGACTTACTCAATATCTGTTGGAGTCTTCCCTAGCTATCCCACTTTAGGGTAGTGGATTCCATGCCTGTGGCAGACCAGTGAGAGTCAGCTGAGCCTGCAGACTAGAAGCAGTTGGCAGTAGAATTCATGCGCTGCTTCCAGGACTCAAGTGCCGGCTTTGTCTTATTGTTGTCATCACCTCTGATTCATTTTTAAATATGCTTAGTGCAAAAAAAGTGAAAGCTAGGGCTGCTCCAATCCTTGAACCTCCTATGCTGATTTAGTATTTGCTTGCTCCAGTGCAGCTTCATCACCCCGTGTCTAGTGCTTGCCAACCAAGTTACGCTGACAAAGACCACGTTTCATATGCAGTGACCAGTCCCTCAATTTCAACAGTCATTGCCTGTCTTAGTTCAGCTTTCGGTTTCCTAATCTGTTGCTGATAATTTTCACCCAGCAACCTTAATAAATGGATGATAACCAATATGGATCCAGCTTCAAAGCTTTCTACTATCAAAAGAGCTCTCTTTAAAAAATAGACCATGACCCGGACAGTGGAATCAACCAACACATAGGTATACGGCCATCCAGGTGCTAACATGATGTCTTGACCAAGGTATTGTTAGCGCAACTATAGAGGTTCTGGCTAATTTCCTAGAGAAAGGGAGCTTCTCCTTCATGGAATCTCCTTTGATAATCATGAGAAGTGAAAAGTGAAACCCCTGCCCAGAATCTATTAGCACTAATCACTCACTAAAACCTTTTTTTTTTTATAAATTCTTTTTATTAAACAAAAAGTCTGCAAAATTACAATACAGAGGAGACATCATACGCTCGAAAGCACTTCAGGGAAATTTGAAAAAACATAATAGGGGACATTATGGTGAAGGAGGCACATCAAAATGAACAGTCCTCGGTGGTACACAAATATCCCCTCTGTGGCGGTTCCAGGGTCTATTACAAAGCAACCCCAATGTTTGGGTTTGCTCCTCGGTGCACAGCTGTATGAAAGCCCGTAGGTTTTTAGTCCAATTCATAAAGTAAAAACAAATAAATTGTATTCGGAAACCAATGATGCTTTTTCTTATTTTTCTTTCAGATCATTCTCTTCATGATCAAAATGTCTTTGGTATTCATTGTACAAATTTTCCAGTACATTCTCTCAAGTGTTTAAATCACCGTAACTTTTGTTCCCAATGCATTTCGGGCGTAAACTTCGCCCTTCGTCAGGGGTTATTCTAAAAATAAAGAAAGTATATGTGTCAATAAACTATCTCTGTCCATATTATCTAAGAATCCATGCTTGACATTGTTACTGTCACTGTCATACTACGTGCTGTGGGTGATTCTGTAAAATGTAAGCTAGCGTGCATATCGCATGTGTTAGTTCGTGCGATCTCAAGGGCAGAACATGTGCTCTCTCTCAGACGAATATTGTCATGCAATGCGTGAAAACTATTCAAAGTGATGATTAGTCAGGATTAGTGAATGGGTGAAACAGTCATACCTCTCTGTATAGTGAACGTGTCTAATGCTTCTAAGTGAAGTGCTGTTAGGTCTATGGCGTTAAGGGAACACGTAGTGCCTGTAATCAAAAAACGTAAATGCACTCACGCGGTGATACAGAATTCCAGACGAACCTGTAAAAAAAACATAAGCATACGGAAATGTTAATCCGATGCCGTACCGGGGTTAGTAACGCTGGTCCCCCCTAAAGAGGTACTTACTGGAAATGGATAGTGGTGCTTCGCGGTGTTCAAGCGCGACATGCTCAAGGTTTGGCAAAGATGTGGGCAGTGTACATCGTGGGCGTTTTCAAGCGACGGGTAATACGTGAATGGTGGAAAGAAACAAAGGAGTATTTTGATGGTCCCGAGTGCGGGCGCCATCTTGAACTGGTGAATCGAAATCGTAAACAAAATTAAAAACCATGGTAGGTGCCTATAAGAAAGTTGCGAGTAGTGATAATATTCACGGGTATTAACATTAATTCACCTGTGTGAGCATACAAGTTATCAACATTGCAACAATATATAACGCATGTACAATAATGAATAATCTCCTGGTTACATTGCACTGATGGTATGTATCAAAGATTTTTTTGTTTGAATTTGTTTATTGGGTTTTAGGTTGCATTACATAAACAATATGACGATAATCAAAAAAGGTAGAAGAGCATTGCAAAATGGGATCATAAAAAAATTGTTTTAGAAATAGTCACTTTGCGGTTCCTCTCAGTTCGGGGTCTGTCGTCTGTCGATCGCCAGTATCCGTGCGCTCAGTAGCGTGTACCACACGGCCTCCCACTAGAGTGCGTGTACTCCCCAGGTGGGGAGCCGTCCTGTTCATGCAAATCTGTCAAACGGTATCAGTGAGGGGGTGAGCTCGTGATATGACGGTCACTGTGGGGGTGGTTCTGGAGGCACCGATTGTGTGGGTTTGACCCGTGATGACATGTGGTATCGTGGCGTCGTTATCTGTGGGTCTGGGCAGTGAGCCATGTGCAAAGGTAGCACCCTGTCAAAGTCAAGCTTCCTAACCTACCCAGGAACTGAGGGGTGAACTGAATAACATGAGATGAGGGAGAAAGTTCGGGAAAGGCGGGAGGGAGGGGTCTGGGTCACCTTATCGGAGCACAGTGGCAGTGCTCCTTGGTCGTCTGGCGTAAGCATGTGGCGGGCGTGGTTGGTATGTGTTCGGATGTTGGGGGGCCGCGGGGTGCGGCCACTCACGAGGTTTGTGCAGTATGTGTGGCATATTCATGGAGGTGTGGGGGTTGGTGTGGCCGGTCGTGTTTGGGATTGCGAGGGGGTGGGTGACTCTTGAGGGCGCGTCGTCTGTGTGAATTTATACAGTAGCTGAGTCCACTCCAGGGATATGGGATGCTTGCGATGGCCACGTACCTCCTCTTCCCGGAGTATCTCCTCCTCTGCCTTACCCCATTTATTTACCGCGCCAATCCACGCTGCCTCTGGCGGTCCCGTGGGGGCTCTCCAGTGCATGGCGATTCCCCGCTTCGCCAGGAGGATGGCTAGTGATAAGAATCGGTATTGTGTTTTCTCTGCTTTCTGTCTACGGAAAATTCCGAGTGCGCACGCCTCCCACGTGTTCATGGTTGCAATGGCCGTGACCTCTTCTAGGGTTCGGTGGACTGTGTCCCAGAAACGGCGGAGCGTGAGGCAATCCCAGAACATATGTCTGAAATCCGCTCCCGGGGTTCGACAGCGAGGACATTCGAAGTGGGTGTCCGGATAGAACCGCTGGAGGCGGCCCGGTGTGAGATAGGCTCTATGGAGGATGTTGAATTGTATATTACGGAACCTAGCGTTTCTGGAGACTTTTTTCGGAAATTCCAGGGCTGTGCTCCATTCCCCATCGTGGACCACCCTGCCGAAGTCCGTCTCCCACTTCTGGCGTAGAGATTGAAGAGATGGGAGGAGTAACGAGCGCACCGCTCTGTAGAGCCATGTTACCAGGTGTCTCCCTACACCCATGTGTATGATCGCGTGAATCACTGGATGTGTCGTGGGTTCACCGGTATCTGGGTTCCAGTGTGTGCGACTGCTGTCCAGTAATTGCCTATGGAGCAAGAACTGCCCGGGGGGGAGGTCATATTGGTCCATCATCTGCGCAAACGTTTTTAACTGTCCGTCTTCGAAAAAGAATTCGATCTCCGTGACTGACAACTCTGTCCAGACTCGAAGTGTGCCCGGGGAGTAATACGCATCTTTGCGAGGGAAGCCCACTAGCGGCAGCAGGGGCGAATATGGTGGCTGCGTTTTGGACATGCGGTGGATGCGCATCATACAAGCACGGGCAATGGATACTTGCATGGGCCGAGTCCGTAAGGGTTTAGTGCCCGGCAGTAGAAGTCGGACGATCGCGGCCTGCGACATGGGACCATTAGCTGTGATGGTTTCCCCTGTGTGACGTCCCGCCGTCCAGTAGGATAGCCACTGGAGCTGGGCTGCTAGGAAGTATGCTTCAAAGGCCGGCGCACCCAGTCCCCCCTCCGTGGTAGGCAGGTAGAGCGTTGATAGCGCCACTCGTCGACTGCCCCCTCCCCATATCAGTTCTATCAGGAGAGTGTTTAGTTCTCAGAAGAACGACCGTGGTGGGATCACTGGGAGGTTCACGAAGTTATACAACAGTCGGGGGACCATAACCATTTTTGCTAGGGCCACTCGGCCTATAGGCGCCAGTGGGAGTGTCTTCCAGAAGCCAACCGCTGATCGTAGGCCAGCTAGAGTTTTGCGGTGATTTCCTGCGTACATGTCCTCCGGGGTGTGATACAACCGGACTCCCAGGTAACGGGGGGCCTCAGCATTCCATGCGAGTGATTGGACGCCCACTCGGGCTACGAAGGGGGCCATATGGGGGCTCAGTGGGTATATGGAGGATTTCCCCCAGTTGACCCTAAGGCCCGACACGTTCGCGAACTCTTCCAGCGTTTTCCAGATGCATGTGAAGTCACTCGTGGCGTCTCTAACATAGATTAAGAGGTCATCTGCGTACAGAGATACACAGTGCCACGTGTGTGCTAGAGGAATACCCCAGCCCTCGCCCTCTCGTCGTAGGCGTATCGCTAGGGGTTCGACTGCCAGTGCGAACAAGAGGGGTGACAACGGGCATCCTTGTCTAGTCCCTCTGTTCACGGTGAATTCAGGGGAAATGTAGGTACCTATCCGGACTCTGGACTTGAGTTGCGAGTAGAGGAGCCTGGTGTAAGCGGTCAGGCGTGGGCCAAAATCGTTTCTCGCGAGGACTTCAAACAGATATGGCCACAGGAGGGTATTGAACGCCTTCTCGAGGTCTAAGATGAGGCAAGCTGCATTCGGGAACTGTTCACGTGTCATATCCTGGACGTGGAATAGCCTACGAAGGTTGTGAGAAGTATTGCGGTTTGGCACTAACCCATTTTGGTCGGTGTTAGACTTGGGCCTTAGGGCAGGTTCACCCCTAATCTTTTTGCCTTTATTTATGACCCTGTGTAGTGATTTTTGGGTCTTGGCGCACTTTTTCCCTGTGTCCCAGAATGAAAGTGCGTGCGTGTAGTATGGCTGGCCTGCCCTCCCATAGGAATGCATGGGGAATGTGTGTGCCCTGGTAGTTCCTGATGTGTGGGGAGTGCAGGCTCGAGTTTAGTATGTATGAACTCGTGAGAATGAATGCTGCGCAATGGTATGTGCGGCTTGTATGTGTCTAGAAGGGAAGTGCTACTTCTGGACATTGATGTATGTGTGCAGTGAGGATAGTGGAGCGTGATTGGCTGGAGCTGGCTGGCATGCCAGGC
The DNA here is from genome assembly GCF_964261635.1 of Lissotriton helveticus. Taxonomy (NCBI): domain Eukaryota; kingdom Metazoa; phylum Chordata; class Amphibia; order Caudata; family Salamandridae; genus Lissotriton; species Lissotriton helveticus. The sequence continues at coordinate 938,589,604 of NC_136065.1, forward strand.
TCCAGGAAGTCTGGATGGGTCTGCCCGGTGGTGAGTGTGAGATCAGCATGAGTGATGTGTGGGAGGAGTAGATCTGTGTCCTGGATGGGCTGGGTTTTCCCCACACAATGCTGGCTCCGCCCCCCTGTGGTTTGTCTAATGACCCTAGCCTCCCCAGTGAATGAAAGGGGTGGTTGGGCCATCAAGGGTACTCCCAAGCCAGCTGCAACTGGTTTCCCCCCACCCTGCACCTCCTAACAAAGGAATTCCCTGTATAAATATGGGGCTGTGTCCCCACAGAAGTTGTTCTTGGTTCTGCCTAGGATCTTGCCAGAGGGGGCTGTTGCTGCTGCAGGGGCCAAGAGGACCGCCACTTGGCTTGTCTCCCTGCCTGGAGACCCAGTGTGCTGGCTCTGGCCCTGCCTTGCCCCTCTGCCTGCTTCCAGACCCTGCTGGAGCTTTCCTGTGCCTGGAGGCACCCTGATTTTGATTTGTAGCGCTAGGAGCGCTTTCCTTATGCCCCAGCGCTCAATAGCGCTTTGCTTGTCTTCCTAAGCGCTGAGCGCGCCTCTCCTGTGCCCCTGAGCGCTTGGGAGCGCTTTATTGACCTTGCCGGTGCCCACCCGGCATTGCAGCTGAATTGCCGATTTCGCCGATTTATTGGCGTAGCGAGTGCCACCTCGCTTTATCTTATTAATTGAAGGCCGGTGCCACCCGGCATTGCCCCGTGGTATTTATTTGTTTACGAGCCGGTGCCCACCCGGCATTGTCCCGTGTTCACCGCCGCAGCCCGGGAGCCCTGAAAGCTGTTGCCGGGCCGCTGCCTAGAGCGACCCGGAAGTCCCGCCTCCTGACCCCCAGGGCCGCGCTGCCATTGGCGGCCCCGGCGGAAGTCAGGCGGAGGGAAAGGAGACGAGGCCAGGCGGGAGACCGAGGACGTCTGCTCCCGTGTCTGCGAGGCTCCCGAGTGAGGTGAGGAGCCCCGCGCTGCTCCAGCAGCGAGACACCCGGTGAGTGCCTGAAAGGAGGGAGAGGGGCCGCGGGACACATTGCCGGTGTCCGCCCCTCCCCCATAGCGCGACCTAGCGCTTGTAACTGTTTGGAGCCCCGAGGCTCCTGGGGGCATTACTGATTCCTGAGTCCCCCGTGAGGGACTCCAACTAGAGGGGCCATCCTTTGTTCCTTGAGCCCTGAGAGGCTCTCGTGCCCTATTTGTTTATGAGCCCCAGAAAGGCTCTTCATTGCCCACATCGTTTAGAGCCCTGAGAGAGGCTCTGGGGGCATATTCATTATTTAGAGCGCTGAGCTCTATTGGCACATTTTGCTTGGTGAGCCCCTGAGAGGCTCCTTGCCCATTTGGTCCTTGAGCCCTCCTGGCTCCAACGTTGGCCCAGTGCATATTTACAACTGTCCAGCACTTAGTGGACAGTTGCTACGTTTAGGCTTTGTGTTCTGTGCTGCCTGCGCAGACCCCTGACTTTGAGACTCAGGGCATTCAGCCCCTTTCGAGGCCAGTTGGCCTGAGGGACCTTTCTAGTGTTGTGCCATGTGCACCCTGCGCAATTTATGATTACTGCTTATTTGATTTGTGCGCAAATGTTCTACCTGCACCTCTGAATGTGTTTTAATGTTACATGTGCAATTCTTGTTTATTATTACCTTTGCTAAAAGTGACCTGCTTAGGTAATTCTTTATGTGTTTATCCCCTTTGCTAAAAGTGACCTGCTTAGAGGATTGTTTGTGTCATTACCTTTGCTAAAAGTGACCTGCTTAGGTAATGCTTTGTTCTTTTATTTCCCTTTGCTAAAAGTGACCTGCTTAGAGGAATGTTGATGTTTGATTGCCTTTGCTAAATGTGACTTGCTTAGGTGATAGGTTTTCCTTCCCTAGGTCCTGATGATAAGGTCCTAGCTCCCTGCGTGATTTCCCTACAGAGACTAGGGTGGCGTAGGAGGTGATAGGTTTTCCTTCCATAGGTCCTAGCTCCCTGCGTGATTTCCCTACAGAGACTAGGGTGGCGTAGGAGGTGATAGGTTTTCCTTCCATAGGTCCTAGCTCCCTGCGTGATTTCCCTACAGAGATTAGGGTGGCGTAGTAGGTGATAGGTTTTCCTTCCATAGGTCCTAGCTCCCTGCGTGATTTCCCTACAGAGACTAGGGTGGCGTAGGAGGTATTTTCCCTTTACCAGTAGTTACTGGTTGTATGCTACATTTTCTATTTCTGTGTTACAGTCATTATATGTTGATGTGCTAAAGTGTTATACCTACAAGTGTTATTTCTAAAAAGTGCATACCCCTGACAGTGGTCCAGGTGGCCCTGTCCTGTACATAATCCCTTGTAAATCTTGCCCGTGCCTGTTGGCACATTGTAAAGTGTGTGTGTTATCTAATGTGTTCTTATTATTATAATACAAAGGCTATTTTTGATATAACCTTGTGTGGAGTTTCCTTTGTGGTGGGCCTTTGGTTGTTGTCGCTGGGGTGCGCGCGCAAACGCTTTACACATCGCCTCTGAGATTAGCCTTGCTGCTCGCGCCACGTTACCTAGAGGGTGAGCGGGGGTTATCTTAGTGTGTGACTCCCTAGCCCTGACTTGGAAGTGGTGGTCTCTGACTGACCTTGGCGCAAGCCTTGGCCGGCCAGAGGTCCCGTTTCTAACATTGGTGGCAGCGGTGGGATTGGACTTGCGTTTGCGCTGTACCACAGTGGCGACAGGCCACACTTCAAAACTCTGCAATTTTAGATAACCACATTTTGGGGATTATTGTTTTTTAGGAAAGTTCAGTTTTGCTTCTCCTGAAAGGTGTCATTTGTATTTTGTCCAGTACCTTGTTCCCCGCCCTGCTCCCAGAGTTTGGTACCTGTGTCGCTAGTGGTCAGGTTGAGATAATCAGGGGTGGTAGAAACTGCCTTACCAGTCCGAGGGGAGGGTTGTGTGTGAATGAGTGTGTGTTACGCTGGACAGTGGAGTGCAAGTTCTGAGATAGGAATCTTGCTGAATTTTGTTGATTGTATACTCCTGTTTAGCTCAGACCCCCAGGTTCCCTGTGTGATCTCGTCTCTAGAACGTCTGCCAAAAATGGAGCCTGTTTTTGATCTCAGTGATCTAGTTTGGTACAGTATGCAGGAGTTGGAAAGGTTCTGTAGAGAGAGAGACATAGGGGTGGATGAGTCAGATACTGAGAACCAACTTAGGAACCACCTGGTCCAATGGTATAAGGATCAAAGGGATCTTGAGCGCAGCGAGGAAAGGGCCCAGGCCACACGCCATGAGGGTGGTGAGTCTGTGGGGAGCCCTGAAGATTCTGATGAAGAATGTGAGTTGGATGATGACAGTGGTTGGGCCCCAGCAGATAGTGAGGACCCCATAGATAGGGAGTCCCTTGCTAGGCCCAGTGTCAGTACCAGCGCCCCATCCCTTGTCCTGTCCCCAGAAGAGTGGGAAGATAGGGAGAAAGAAAGGGAGCACCAGTTAGCGATGGAACAGCTCATGTTAGAGCATGCCCAGGCTATGGCGCAGCTAGAGATCGAAAGACTCTTAGCGCAGGAGAGGATAGAGGTGGAGAGAAGGGCCATCATCCGTGAGAGAGCAGCCCTAGAGGATAGACTCTTCCCTGCGCACAGTTGTAATTGTCTGGATTCCCCAGAGAGGGTGGAGTCCAGTGGTGGCAGCTTTTTAAATGTCAGTGTAGACAGTCCCACTCCCAGTTCCCCGAGTATGGTTCCTGTTTCCCCAGAGGAGGAGAATAGGTTGAGGTTTAGGAACCTTAAGAAACCATCTCACCAGAAGTGGGGGTATTTTGTGGATGACTGTTCGGATGCAATGTGGGGTTGGCTGACGGCTAACTCGGACAATGAGGTGGACGGTGTGGTGAATATGTTCCTCAAAGAGCAGTTGCTCAGTGTTGTTTGTCCAGAGTTGCGCCAGCACCTGCTAAAGTTGAAGTGTTTTTGTCCTTGGGACCTCGCAGAGGAAGCAGAATGCTGGGACAGTGCGAGAGGTTCTTTTGAGTCACTAGTGAGTGATTCCAACAATAGTGGGTCAGGTGTCTTCCAGCCCAGTGTGGTGGAGGAGGGTGAGAGTAGCCCAGCTAGGTCCTTGGTTAGTGAGAAGGGTGTAGGGGCTGACTGCCTGTCTCAGTGGAGCGGGAGTGAGTGTGTGACCGAGGGTCCCCAGACGCCCGAAGCCCTGTCACAGAGCCTGGATGGTTTCTTTAGGGAACACCAGGAAAGGAACCTAGACTTGCCTGTTAGTTCACTTGAGGGAGATCTCCTAGTGTGTAGAGAACCTGGAGCATCTGTAAGCGGAGCTTCCACGGTTCCAGAGTCTGGCGGTACCGCTCCAGTAGGGAGAGTACAGAAGTCCAGTGAAAGGAGTGATTTGGGGATAGGATGTGAGTCCCCAGAAGTCCTGGAGTGCCAGGCATTGGTTCCACCAAAGGTTGTAGACCGGAGGTTGGATGGCCAGGTTCAGGATCAGCCTGACCTGAAGGGTGGGACTACTGTAATCAGTGTCCTAACCAGTTCTTTCTCCAGAGGTACCGCCCCGGTTGGGAGGGAGCAGGACTCTGGAAGGGGGTGCAGAGGGTGGGAGAGCCCACCTCTGACCCCGGTACCACCTGAGGGGTTAAACCCTAGGTTGGGAGAATGTTGTTTAGAGGGGACCCCTCGCAGGAGGAGGAGGAACCCTAGGAGAAGAGGTAAGGGGAGGAGAGCCTTCCCTGAGACTCCTGGTCCACCTAAGGTTGTAGACCCTAGGCTGGAGAACCAATGGAAGTCTAGCCCTGTCTTGCAGACAGGAAGAGTGGAAAATGGCTGTTATGTGCCAGGGGTTACTACCCCCCACTTTGTGAGTATACAGGATCCAGTGGTACCTGGGTGGCCTAGGGCCTGGTCCTGGCCGAGGGCAGCTGGAGAGTATCAGTGGGGTACCCCAGTTAGTCCCTACAGTAGTTTTAGAAGGAACCCTAGGGGTTCACCGTGGCGTAAAACAGGAGGGTGTCCCTGCAGTTGTGGGCCCGCGTCCTTGTTTTATCGCCCCAAGCAGGGAAGCCCATCACGGTGGTGATCGGTCTGCCCTGCGTTTTGGCTGGAAGGGGGTCGTGTTAGACTTGGGCCTTAGGGCAGGTTCACCCCTAATCTTTTTGCCTTTATTTATGACCCTGTGTAGTGATTTTTGGGTCTTGGCGCACTTTTTCCCTGTGTCCCAGAATGAAAGTGCGTGCGTGTAGTATGGCTGGCCTGCCCTCCCATAGGAATGCATGGGGAATGTGTGTGCCCTGGTAGTTCCTGATGTGTGGGGAGTGCAGGCTCGAGTTTAGTATGTATGAACTCGTGAGAATGAATGCTGCGCAATGGTATGTGCGGCTTTTATGTGTCTAGAAGGGAAGTGCTACTTCTGGACATTGATGTATGTGTGCAGTGAGGATAGTGGAGCGTGATTGGCTGGAGCTGGCTGGCATGCCAGGCTCCAGGAAGTCTGGATGGGTCTGCCCGGTGGTGAGTGTGAGATCAGCATGAGTGATGTGTGGGAGGAGTAGATCTGTGTCCTGGATGGGCTGGGTTTTCCCCACACAATGCTGGCTCCGCCCCCCTGTGGTTTGTCTAATGACCCTAGCCTCCCCAGTGAATGAAAGGGGTGGTTGGGCCATCAAGGGTACTCCCAAGCCAGCTGCAACTGGTTTCCCCCCACCCTGCACCTCCTAACAAAGGAATTCCCTGTATAAATATGGGGCTGTGTCCCCACAGAAGTTGTTCTTGGTTCTGCCTAGGATCTTGCCAGAGGGGGCTGTTGCTGCTGCAGGGGCCAAGAGGACCGCCACTTGGCTTGTCTCCCTGCCTGGAGACCCAGTGTGCTGGCTCTGGCCCTGCCTTGCCCCTCTGCCTGCTTCCAGACCCTGCTGGAGCTTTCCTGTGCCTGGAGGCACCCTGATTTTGATTTGTAGCGCTAGGAGCGCTTTCCTTATGCCCCAGCGCTCAATAGCGCTTTGCTTGTCTTCCTAAGCGCCGAGCGCGCCTCTCCTGTGCCCCTGAGCGCTTGGGAGCGCTTTATTGACCTTGCCGGTGCCCACCCGGCATTGCAGCTGAATTGCCGATTTCGCCGATTTATTGGCGTAGCGAGTGCCACCTCGCTTTATCTTATTAATTGAAGGCCGGTGCCACCCGGCATTGCCCCGTGGTATTTATTTGTTTACGAGCCGGTGCCCACCCGGCATTGTCCCGTGTTCACCGCCGCAGCCCGGGAGCCCTGAAAGCTGTTGCCGGGCCGCTGCCTAGAGCGACCCGGAAGTCCCGCCTCCTGACCCCCAGGGCCGCGCTGCCATTGGCGGCCCCGGCGGAAGTCAGGCGGAGGGAAAGGAGACGAGGCCAGGCGGGAGACCGAGGACGTCTGCTCCCGTGTCTGCGAGGCTCCCGAGTGAGGTGAGGAGCCCCGCGCTGCTCCAGCAGCGAGACACCCGGTGAGTGCCTGAAAGGAGGGAGAGGGGCCGCGGGACACATTGCCGGTGTCCGCCCCTCCCCCATAGCGCGACCTAGCGCTTGTAACTGTTTGGAGCCCCGAGGCTCCTGGGGGCATTACTGATTCCTGAGTCCCCCGTGAGGGACTCCAACTAGAGGGGCCATCCTTTGTTCCTTGAGCCCTGAGAGGCTCTCGTGCCCTATTTGTTTATGAGCCCCAGAAAGGCTCTTCATTGCCCACATCGTTTAGAGCCCTGAGAGAGGCTCTGGGGGCATATTCATTATTTAGAGCGCTGAGCTCTATTGGCACATTTTGCTTGGTGAGCCCCTGAGAGGCTCCTTGCCCATTTGGTCCTTGAGCCCTCCTGGCTCCAACGTTGGCCCAGTGCATATTTACAACTGTCCAGCACTTAGTGGACAGTTGCTACGTTTAGGCTTTGTGTTCTGTGCTGCCTGCGCAGACCCCTGACTTTGAGACTCAGGGCATTCAGCCCCTTTCGAGGCCAGTTGGCCTGAGGGACCTTTCTAGTGTTGTGCCATGTGCACCCTGCGCAATTTATGATTATTGCTTATTTGATTTGTGCGCAAATGTTCTACCTGCACCTCTGAATGTGTTTTAATGTTACATGTGCAATTCTTGTTTATTATTACCTTTGCTAAAAGTGACCTGCTTAGGTAATTCTTTATGTGTTTATCCCCTTTGCTAAAAGTGACCTGCTTAGAGGATTGTTTGTGTCATTACCTTTGCTAAAAGTGACCTGCTTAGGTAATGCTTTGTTCTTTTATTTCCCTTTGCTAAAAGTGACCTGCTTAGAGGAATGTTGATGTTTGATTGCCTTTGCTAAATGTGACTTGCTTAGGTGATAGGTTTTCCTTCCCTAGGTCCTGATGATAAGGTCCTAGCTCCCTGCGTGATTTCCCTACAGAGACTAGGGTGGCGTAGGAGGTGATAGGTTTTCCTTCCATAGGTCCTAGCTCCCTGCGTGATTTCCCTACAGAGACTAGGGTGGCGTAGGAGGTGATAGGTTTTCCTTCCATAGGTCCTAGCTCCCTGCGTGATTTCCCTACAGAGATTAGGGTGGCGTAGTAGGTGATAGGTTTTCCTTCCATAGGTCCTAGCTCCCTGCGTGATTTCCCTACAGAGACTAGGGTGGCGTAGGAGGTATTTTCCCTTTACCAGTAGTTACTGGTTGTATGCTACATTTTCTATTTCTGTGTTACAGTCATTATATGTTGATGTGCTAAAGTGTTATACCTACAAGTGTTATTTCTAAAAAGTGCATACCCCTGACAGTGGTCCAGGTGGCCCTGTCCTGTACATAATCCCTTGTAAATCTTGCCCGTGCCTGTTGGCACATTGTAAAGTGTGTGTGTTATCTAATGTGTTCTTATTATTATAATACAAAGGCTATTTTTGATATAACCTTGTGTGGAGTTTCCTTTGTGGTGGGCCTTTGGTTGTTGTCGCTGGGGTGCGCGCGCAAACGCTTTACACATCGCCTCTGAGATTAGCCTTGCTGCTCGCGCCACGTTACCTAGAGGGTGAGCGGGGGTTATCTTAGTGTGTGACTCCCTAGCCCTGACTTGGAAGTGGTGGTCTCTGACTGACCTTGGCGCAAGCCTTGGCCGGCCAGAGGTCCCGTTTCTAACAGTCGGGATGGACCAGTTGGGGTACAACCTGGGCATATCTCATCGCTAACATTTTACCAAGGATTTTGCAGTCTGAGTTGAGTAGTGCGATCGGTCTGTAAGACGACGGGAGCCGGGGGTCTCTGTGTGGTTTCAGGAACGAGACTATTAGCGATTCTCCAAGGGAACGTGGGAGGACTCCCATCTTGAGCGCGTCTTCGAACATGGCCGTCAAACGTGGGGCGAGGTGGACTGAGATTGAGTGGTAATATTCGAGGGGGAAGCCGTCCATGCCTGGGGCCTTGTTCCTGGCAAGCGCTCCTATCGCTGCTTTAATCTCGGTTTGTGTTATTTTCCGGTCTAGGTCCTTTCGGACCGCTGGTAAGATCCGGGGAATGGGTAACGTGAGGAAGAAGTCGGTCATCGCAAGGGGATCCCCCTGGCATGGAGTCTGATATATGTGCGGAAAACTTGCATGATCGCGATCTGGGAGGTCTGGAGTCGACCGGACTGGTCTGTAATTTCCGTGATAGGTTTCAAGTCGGGATCCTGTCTAGCTAACCAGGCTAAGAGTGTGCCTCCCCTGTTGCCCTCCCGATGTACCTTGTTGGCGTATTTTCTGAAGTTATATTTACGCAGGTCCCTCAGTGTTTCGCCGTATTTTGTCTTGGCCTCTGCTACTTGCAGTTGGGTCGCCTCGCCGCGGTCATCCGCCTGTAACAGGGTCGCCAGCGCGTGCTCTGCAGTATGTAATGCGCGTTCTAGGACCTTTCGTACTCCTAGCACCTGCTGTATACAGTGGCCCCTTGCCGTCACTTTGTGTGCATCCCACTCTATGAGGCTGGAGGACGCTGATCCCGTGTTGAGCCTGAAGTGTTCCTGCAGGTGTTCCCCGTGGTCATGTGTGAATACCTGGTCTGTTAGGCACTCCCGAGGGAGCTTCCATGTTGGCACTGGGGGGTGGGGCGGCTTCCATCTGAGGGTCAGGATATGAGCGTCGTGATCTGAAAGTACTCTGCCAAGGTAGTCTGTGTGTCGAGCTTTGGCATGTATGGCAGGTGAGCATAGGAACCTATCAAGTCGCACACGAAGGTCGTGCGGAATGGAGTGGAATGAGTACAGTTTTGTTGTGGGGTTTAGTGCTCTCCACGTGTCAGTCAATGTCCAGTGTTGAACCCATGTATTGAAGAACTCCGTCTGTTTGTGAAGTGGTGAGCGCGGCGGTGGGGGGCGGGATCTGTCGAGGGTCGTGTCTAAGACACAGTTGTAATCCCCTCCCAATAGCCAAGGGGTGTGTGTGTGGTGTGCCAGCGTGTTCGTGAGGCGAGACCAAAAGACATTCTGCTCCACGTTGGGGGCATAGATACTACCTATCAGGATAGACTGTCCATCCAGTTGCCCTTCCAGTAGCACATAGCGTCCCTCCCTATCCACCACTCTGGTCTGTTCACGAAAGGGGACACCCGGTCTGACCCAAATCAGTGTGCCCCTGGCGAATGCAGAATACCCCGTGGCACAGACTATGCCCCTCCACTTTTTCTGTAATCTGTTAGCTTCCGTCGTCGTCAAGTGTGTCTCTTGTAAGAGAGCTATGTGGGCTTGCTGTCTCTTTAGATAAGCGTAAACCGCATAACGTTTGCTTGCCGTGTGCAACCCTCTGACGTTGAGTGTGATAAAGGTAACATCCGTATTAGGGGATTTCGTCATGTGAGATTGTCAGTTGTGTTGGTCGGTCTTCCCACCACCAATCGTCCGTAACCTGAGCCCCTTTCGCCCGTATAACCTCCCTCCAGACATGCTTCCACAGCGACCAAATGTCCTCTCCCGTGTGGGTATCAGGGTAAAATGGGAAGGGGTGCAACATAAAAACAACATTCGGGAAACAGTCCCAACTGAAGGGGCCTATTGCGAGGCACAATAAGTCCAAACTGTACATCACGTACTGTCTCTAGTTCGTTTGGTGTAAGGGGGTGGTGTGACGGTGGTGCCGTGGGCCCAGGTCTAGGCCGCCCGTCGCACCGCGTCTCCACATGTGCACATGCTGCCACCAGTACCTTAAGTGTGGCTTCTCGACGTCCCTCGCCGGCGAGCAGGTTCTGTCATTTCGGTCTTACTGCCGTCTGTGACAGCAGCCTTCAGATGAGCGTGTCTGCCGTCTGCGGAGTCACCAGTGGCGGAGAAGCTGAGCCGTCCCTGGAGGTGCGGGCATCGCTCTGGCCTTCGTCCTCGGATGTGAAGATGTGAGGGCCTCGATCCTCCTCTCGTTCGGCGTCTGGTTGCCGGACCTCCGCCGCCGCCTGTATGGCCCTCCGTCGGTCCGCAATGATTTGTTCCAAGTCCGGGACGCGTTTGGTGCTGGGCGTCGGCGGTCGATTCATCTGTTTGAGAGTGACTTTCTTGGATCGTAACTGCCGCCGTTTGGCAGATGCGGAACTCGACGGTGTATCCTCACGGTCTGACCTGGGCTGATTACGATGATCTAACCAGTGTCTCGCCTTCGCGGGGTCCGTGAAGAAATGTGTCGAGTCCTCATGGATAACTTTGAGGCGGGCAGGGAAAAGGAGGGCATATTGTATCTTGTGTTGACGTAGGGTTTGCTTCACCGCCTGGAATGTGGCGCGTTGGCGTTGCACTGCTTGAGAATAGTCCGGGAACACCATCACATTTTTGTCTTCCACTCTGAGGACTTTCGCCTGCCTGGCCGCTCGCAGGATCGTGTCCCTGTCTTGATAGTGCAAAAGCTTTAGCAAAAATGGTCTGGGTGGGGAGCCAGCCTGAGGTCGTCCGGTCGGAACCCTGTGCGCTCTCTCCACAGAGAAGAATGGCGTGAGGTCTTGGGCCCGGGTGAACGTTTTTATCCATGTCTCAATGTAGGGAATTGGGTCTTCCCTCTCCACTCCCTCCGGCAAGTTGATCAGACGTATGTTACTCCGGTGGGAGCGCCCCTCCAAATCGTCTGCTTTGCGTTCCAGGAAGTTGACCTTCTCCTGCAATTCTTTGATGGCTTTTTGGTTGAGCTGGACCTGTGGTTTCAGTTCATGCAGCGTGTGACTCTCTTGTTTCACCTTATCCGCCAATTTTCTATGGTCGTCACGTAACAGGGTAATGTCCGATGCCAATTCCCCGAATTTGGTTTCCATGGACACCCGGGAGTGTTCGATGGCCGCTAGAACTTTGTCAAGCTATGTCTGTCTCCTGCAGCGGTCCTCCGGACTTCAAGCCGCGTGAGGGACCTGGGGAGGGTGATCGCCTTTGGGCCGGCGCCGGTGTCGTGGTCACCGTCCTCTGTGATCGTCCCATGTGGTATGTATCAAAGATAACAGGAAAATTCAATTCTATCGTTCAGCCCGTTCGACTGCATCGTGCTCATATATCGGATCCAATAATTTTCTCTCTTGAGTAAGGTGTTCTTGTTATTCACTCCGGGTTTGATGATTTCTAAAATGAGGAACTTTAGTTGAGCTACAGAATGATTGTTCTCCAAAAAATGCAGTGCCACTGTGGATTTAGTGTTTTTAGTCCTAATGTTGCTCCTGTGCTCTAATATCCGTGTGCGTATCTTCCTCTCTGTGTGTCCCACATAGCAGGATCCACAGGGACATTTCAACATGTAAATTACATTTGCTGTGTTGCAAGTTGCATTCACTTTCAGTCTGATTTTTGTGCCTTTCATCGGGTGGTGAGTGAAATTGCCTGGAATAATGTTGTGGCAATTGCTGCAATTGTAGCAGGGCACTAGGCCTTTATATGTCACGGTAGTAGAACTCTCCTTGGTTCTGGTCAACATTTCTTTGAGGTTCCGACCTCTTGTGTACGCAAATATTGGTTTTTGATCAAACAGTCCTTTAAAATCCGGTTCTCTAATGTTTTAAGATGATGTTTCTGTATTTTGGACTGATGATGGTGTATTTGGAAACTACTACCATTCTTTGGTTGTCTTTCTTCTCTGTTATGGACAACAAGTCCTTTCTGTTGATGTGCTTACATCGTTCTTCTGCTTTATTTAGGATGTCAATTGGGTATCCTCTGTTCTTGAATCTGTTAAGCATAACTGATCTCTTGTTCACTTGTTGTATGTGAGGAAACAATGCGCTTTACTCTGAGAAGTTGAGAAAATGGTAGATTCCGTTTTAATCCTGGTCTGTGAAAACGGTTGTTGTGCAAGAGTGAATTACAATCGGAGGAACATGGCGGCAGGCTGACGTCTGCCGAGGGAGCTCCAGACCGGGAGGTGGTTTCCCCCGAAGAAAAGGCAGCGACAAAGGCACGAAAACGGTGAGAGCAGAGCGGATGATTTCTAGATTAATGCGAGCGGTACCCTGATGCGTTTATCTCCGTTTTTCCTCATAAAACGGAGAAATAACAACCAAGCGGAGGCGGCGGCGTTTACACCAGTCTAGGAGCACTCCCGGCACTAGGACCCTGGAGGAGCGGAGGGGCGGAGAGAACGAAGGCGAAGACGGAGACGGAGTCAGGAAGTGAAAGCGGCCGGCGGGGAGTGAGTCACCCAACGTGCATCGGCGGTGTGTTATGAGCTCGATCAGGCTTCTTCCAGAATTTAATTCTGGTCCTACGGATGGTGAAGTTAAAGGAATCTGTATCCCTTCCACAGCACATGAGGAGAGGAGGTATCTCGGCAGAATAGTGCGGGGGTCGAGGGACTGGGCTTATGCGTGGGGGCAAGCTAGGCGGCTGTTGGCAAGAGTAAGCCTTAGCTCGCCACTAACCAATAATTTTGTTTATCGTGTTTATCGTGCCTCACTAAAGGAGGGAGAGGAGAAGGGGGTCCAAACATCCAGGCACCAGAGGGGCTCGGTTGGCCTGGAACTGAGCAGTGGAGAGGTATTATGTAAGCTACAGCGTTTACTACAGGATAAGGGCATGGACTTAGGAGTAAGTTCAATACCTGAGAATCTGCTTATACACCCCAGGCAAGTTGAGGAGATAGTCGTGCTCCCAGAGAACTTGGTAGGTGAGGAGTATAAGAACAAGACTGTCACTAAAGATAAGGGAAAGATTAAGGTGTCTTCAAACATACCTTTTAATATACCCTCCAATATACCCTCTAACGTATTTTCCCCCCCACCCTCCCTTACATCCAAACCTCTAGTCAGGAATAGGTATCAGTTGAGGTCAAGATTCGCGTTACAGAAGTCAGGAGTTGAGGTTCCCGCCACCGTCTCTACAGGTGTCATCCCAATCTCCCCGATAGGAAGAAGGAGGGGTAGGAGTAATATCGTGGGGGAAGTGGGGGAAGTGATTAAGCAAAAGCAAAAGCAAAAGCAGAAGTTGCTGAAGACCTGCGGGACAGTCCCAAAGCCCACCCCTTCCTTAAAGGCCTATTTTAAAATAATGGAGAAGGTAGTTGACACCCCAATAGGGGGAGGGAGTATCCCCTGTCCCAGCTCTTCAGGATCCCCGGGTCCATCTAGCCACCCTACGTCAAAGGACCCACAAAGTGTCAGAAATTTATCAGATCATACTTCTCCTGATATACCAGGCATTTCCTTTGCTGTGACTTTAAAAAATAGCTATACGGCATTGGGACAGTTAGAGGATGCAATAAGTCAAGAGAGTCAGGAGAGAGCAGAGGAAGAGCTAGTGCAAGATGATGAAACCGGAACCAGAATAGAGGGAGGACCTTTAGGTCAGAGGCCGGCACAGGCCGCCCTGGCTAGCCCCCCACCCCCTGCAAGATCGTTGGTGACAGTCCCGGACGCAGGTTTGTCACAGGTGGGAGCCTTCCTCTTAAGTCTTAGAGAGGACTTGCTGACGAAACTTGATCAGAAGTTTGACACATCCGAGGCCAACCAAAAAATCATCCATGATCAGTGCGCCAGTTTGGAGCAAAAATTGGTGGATGTCAGTAAGCGCACAGAGGAGCTCGAGGAAGATGTTAGTCTCCTAAAAGGAGCCTCACAAAGACATGAAAGAGATATTGAGACATTAAGAGCGTGAAACAGGGACCTTCAGATGGACGTGGAAAGATTAGAAATCCACTCAAGAAGGAACAATCTGAAGTTTTTGAAAATACCTGAAGGGTTGGAAAATGGGGATGTTAAAGCCTTTATCTGCAAAATCCTCAGAGAGGGCGTCCTAAAAGACAGTCCAGAAATAGATCTCGAGAGAGAGATACAAAGAGCCCACAGAGATCCTTTCAGGCAGCGCTCCGGAAGGTCAGAACCACGAAAGATCTTGGTGAATTTTCTATCCTTTTCGGTCAAAGAATTAATCTTGAGTAAAGCTCTGAAGGAAAAATCCCTACAATTAGGTGCAGCAAACTATATGATCCGTTCTGATGTAGGGAAAATAACAGCACAAAGACAGTGGGAGTTGGGGAGTCGAATGCCTGAGCTGAGGAGCTTAGGGGCACAGGTGCAGATGAAGTTCCCTGCCTTCTTGAGAGTGGTTTGGAAAAACAAAACTCATAACTTTAATTCAGTACAAGATGTCGACTCCTTCCTTATTTTGATGCGTGAGAAAACGTCTGAGTAAGATAAATAGGACTCCGAAAAGCCCCGGGGGGGTTGAGAGCAAAATTAGTCAGATAATTAGCTTAGAATCTAAGTAACACGTGTATTAAGGTAATTAATGGTGTGTGTGGGGTCTCGGGGTGCCAGTAGTTTTCAAGAGCAAAGAAAGAAATGGTAAAGAAAATTAGGAGGTGGAAAAAAGAAGGGAAAAAAGAGGGAAAACAAAAAAAAATAATAATAATAATATAAAAAAAAAAAAAAATTCTTACCAGATAAAGGGTGTTTAATTTGAAAAAGTAGGGAAAGGGGAAGAATTGATTAATCGATCTAGCTTTTGTCGTACATATATAGTATAATAAACCACAAGGGTTTCCACCCGGGGGTCTGGAGAGCTCCCGACTGGCGACATGATCGCCGTAGGAGTAAAGGGGGGGGGTTCCTCAGGGGAGGGGGGAGGAGGGAGGGGAGCAGGGGGAAAAAGTAAAATAAATCCTCATATCGGTTTGAAAATAATTCTTGCTCAGGTAGGGAGCTGGCTCAAAATGCTTAAGGTGATGTTAGAGAATTATGGCCGATACGACATATAGCATAAAATTTATAAGCTGGAATGTTAATGGGTTAAGAGACAGGACCAAAGCAAGAAGGATCATAGATTTTTTGTTCAGATCAGGGGCACATATTTGTCTATTAGAGGAGACACATGTGGAGAGGGAAGAAAGCAGTCAAATATTTGGGAGATGTAGATGGATCCAGGATATTATTTCCTCGGGACAAAGCGGTAGCACAAGGGGGGTGGCCGTGATTATTAGAGCAGGCATGGGGATTAGGTTGATAAAACACGAAACAGACATTTCAGGCAGATGGTTGATAGCTTCTTTGATGGTAGGAAGCGCCCCTCTTGTCTGCGCAGTCTACTATGGCCCGAATCTAGACGCCCCGGGGGCTTTGATGAAACTTAAAACCAACTTAATAGAGACAACAGGCCCAATAATTGTAGGGGGAGACTTTAATCTTATTTTTGATAGAGATCTAGATAGAACATCAAGAGTGAGATTTCCCCCCCCCAAAAAAAACAGTTTAGAACTTAAGAATATTATGAGGGATTTTAATTTGATGGACATTTGGAGATTCAAAAATCCAGGGGGAAGAGATTTTTCTTTCTATAGTAGAAGATATGGGCATCACTCTAGGATAGATTTCTTCCTGGTAGATAAGAACCTCTCATCGGCAGTTAACTCTATATCATATGTCCCTGCAATTCTATCAGATCACTCAGTGGTGGAAATGGTAATCAATATGAAACAGAAAAAACATTACAGGAGATGGACACTGGATCGGACGCTGCTGCTGGATGAAGGGGTCAGACAGGATTTAGTGACCCAGTCTGAAGAATTCTTTACAGTCAATACAGGGTCAGCAAATAAACAAATCGTCTGGGAATCGTATAAAGCTTTTTCCCGAGGTTTGTTAACAACCCTGATGATCAGGAGGAATAGACTGAGGAAAGAGAAAAGGGAAGCATGGATTTCAAGAATTAAGCTTAAGGAGCTGGAGTTACAGAGGGCATCGGCAGAGGAGTCGGATAACAGGCAAATCCTTCAGAGAGAGCTCGATTGTCTGCGAGCAGAATTTCAAGCAGGGTTGGACAAGGATCTGAAGGAAAAGTGGGACATTAGTAATTTACAGCAGTTTGCTTACGGTGAGAAGTGTGGGCGTCTCCTGGCCTGGAAGGCCCGATCGGACAGAACAAGAAATCAGATAGATAGTTTGGTTTTATCAAGTACAGGGGAAAAAACTAATGAGGATGACTGTATAAGAGAAGAAGCAAAGAGATACATGCAGTCCCTATATGGACCTAACTCCTCTATGGGTAAGCAACAAGCAGAATCCTGGTTTGCAAATGTTCAGCTCCCTAAGTTATCTGAGTCAGACAGCTCTTACCTTAGTTCAGAAATCAAAGAAGGGGAAGTCAGGGCTCAGTTGGCGAAAATGGCTAAGGGCAAAGCCGCAGGCCCAGATGGGCTTCCAGTGGAGATGTTTAAGATCGTTTTAGAGCAGATCATAGGGGTTCTGACTCTATTATTCAACGAAGTTTTACTCAGGGGAGGACAGGTACCTAGGTCATGGGCGGAGGCAACGGTCACATTATTGTTGAAGCCAAACAAGGACCCGAGTAGGATAGAGTCCTACAGGTCCATTTCATTATTAAATGTGGACTATAAAATATTTGCGGGGGTACTGGCTACGAGACTAGCAAAGGTAGTAAAATCGGTAGTACATTGTGACCAAAGGGGCTTCATTCCGGACAGGCAGCTCAATGAGTTGACTTTTCAAGTGGTAGCAGCGATTGATCTGGCTCAAGAAAAGAAGCTGCCTCTGACCATAGTAGCAGTAGACGCCGCGAAGGCATTTGACCAGGTAGACTGGAACTACATGTGGTTGGCGATGGAAAAATTTGGCTTTCCGATGAACTACATAACAGCCATTAAGCTGCTATACTCAGCCCCGACAGCAAAGGTCCTAGTAAATGGTTCATTGACTGAGCAGTTTCATATCTCCCGAGGTACTCGACAGGGATGTCCCCTATCCCCCCTTTTGTTTGACTTATATATAGAGCCTTTCGTTTGTTTATTAAGAGCTGATCCAATAATTAAACCCTTTAAGATGGCGGATATGGAGCTTAAGTTGGCATTGTATGCTGATGACCTGTTAATGTATACGATAAATCCGGATGTATCGATTCCCAGACTATTAGATGTTGCAAAGGGGTTTGGTAATATTTCGGGGTACTCAATTAATGCCGAAAAGACGGAAATAATGGAATGGAATCAGCAGTCTAGTTCGATGGGGAAGAAGAATAAAATGAGGTATCTGGGAATCCATCTGGTCAATGAGATAGATGAAATCCCCAAAATTAATTTAGAAAGGGTCATTAAAGACACAATTGTTTTATTGCAACGTTGGTCCTCTCTGCCTTTAAATATATATGGGAGAGTGAATCTCCTGAAAATTATAGTGCTTCCTAAGGTCACTTTTCTATTTAATGCAATCCCATTATCTTTTCCAGCACCCTTAATTAAAAAACTACAAGGAAAATTGGGCTCATTCATTTGGAATGCCAAAGGCCCTCGTATAGCATGGAAGAAATTAAGAAGGGGTCTTAAGACAGGAGGGCTAGCGTTTCCAGACTTAATGTTGTATTGCCATGCTTTTCATTTTAAACATTTCAGAATTATGGCGGGCCATATGGACCAATCATCAATGGGGTTGCTATTCTCTGTTTTATTAAAGGACGTCCCTCAGGGATCTAGCTTCTTTCTTTACAAGTTTGGGGACCCAAAATTCTTCAAGAAAGTAAGGTTGAAGATTTTACGGTCAGCTTTGAAAAATTGGGTATATGTAAGGACTAAACTAAACATCTCTTATTATGCGCTGCAGGCACCCATATGGGACTCACCAGGCCTCCCTGCCTGCCTTAATGATCAACTATCACTACCTTTGAAGCAGGCAGGGCTGGAGAGGTGGGGAGACCTGCAGGGAGATGGCCAACTCTTAAGCTGGGACACTTTGTTCAATCTAACTAGGGGAGCCCTGACGCGGTTTAAATACTATCAATTGTCAGGCTGGTGGACAACGAGATCTGTGATACCCAATGATAATAACCCCCCTAACCCTAAATTTGAAGCGGTAGCCAGAAGGGGTAAGTGGAAATGCCAAATATCTTTCTGGTATTCGGCAATGTTGGAGGGGGAGGATGTGACGGAGGCTGAAATCAGTAAATTGTGGTGCAACGCTCTTACCCCGGCCAACGGGCCTTTTATGGATTTCTGGCACGACTCCTTCAGGGTGTTAAATGCTGTAATCAAGCCGGCTGCGCTGAAAATAAATCACATATACACCATGTATAGGGTTTATATAACTCCGAAGAAACTGGCAAAATTCTCAAATATTGACTATAATTGCCCAAGGTGTGGCCTCTTGAGGGCAGACGATGTTCATATGTTTATGGATTGTCCTGAATTGGCGGACTATTGGGGGAAGATAAAGGAATTTTTGGAAGAAGTACTCTCAATGCCTATAGCACTTCCAAGGTTTACAGTTATGTTTGGGCTTGTTACGAACTATCAGGTGAATGACCTTCCCACTAAATTCGTATTCTTTATCATCCTCTTAGCAAGGCATGAGATTTGTAGGGCATGGAAAGACCCAACTCCCCCTACCTTTGCTAATTGCCTGAGGCAGATTATGTTAACCTGCAAATCAGATGTGGCATGTGATCCCAGAAGTGAGACGAATGTTTGGGCAGCCTTGGTGGCATGGCAATCTCGATGATTGGTTTTCCAATGATTTGTCTGGAGCCCTGCTGGTTCCCCGTACTCCTAAGTAGCAAGGGGCGCACACAGATCGGCGAAAAAAAGGAGTTTGGAGGGGAAGGTAGTGGCTGCTTGAGGGTACGGGCAAACCAACTTGCATCAGGCCAAAACTAACGAGGGTCGGTGCAGAACGGCCAGTAGTGCATGGAGGAGCCAGTGTCCCATCAAGAGTTCCATTTGTGATATATGAGGATTACCAAAAAAAAAAAAAAAAAGAGTGAATTACAATCTGTGGTTTTACAGTACAGTGTAGTGGATATGCTTCTGTTCTTCAGTTGTATTTCTACATCCAAGAAATGTATGAGTTCTTTGTTGATGTCCCACGTGAATTGGATACGTTCATCTATTTGATTCTTGTTGTCAAGAAATGTTTGTAGAGATTGGCTGGTGCCAGACCACAACATGAAAATGTCGTCAATGAATCGCAGATATAATCTTCCATGTGTCTGCCAGGAGGGATCATTCAAGATGTGTGTTTCTTCAAAAGATTTCATGAAGAGATTCGCATACGCAGGAGCTGCGCAGTTCCCCATAGATGTGCCACAGAGTTGCAGAAACCACTTGTCATTGAAGTTAAAATAGCTATGATACAAGGTGAATACCAACAGTTCCATCAAAAATACTTGCAAATCTCCATCTAGAGTAGAATTGGTGAGTACTTGTTCTACTGCTTCCAAGCCGAGATTGTGCGGAATTGATGTGTATAAGGATCGCACATCCACTGTGCATAATTGTATTTCTTCATCTTTGAACAAGGTTCAACATGTGTCGAGTTTGACTAAGAAGTCTGTTGTGTCTCTAATGTAGGACCTTGTAGCGATGACAAATGGCTGAAAGTATTTGTCTATAAACTTACCGATGGGTTCGTGGATACTGCCTTTAGTTGACACTATCGGTCTGAAGGGAGGTCTTGTAGGATGTTTATGTATTTCTGGCACCATGTACAGTACCGGTGCTTTCGGATTTGTTTGGATCAGGAATCTTTTCGCCTTATCAGTGATTGTGCCATTTTCAAATGCTTTCATGATGATGTTACTCAGGATGGTGGAAAATTCAATAGTTGGATCTGTTTCCAAGGAAGCATAAGTGTTCTCATCAGACGTATGTAAAATGACTTGTTGTTGGTAGAATGAGGTGTCCATAATCACTAGTGCTCCTCCTTTGTCTGCATTTTGGCAGGTGATGGATGTATTATTAGCTAGATTTTGTAATATGTTTCTTTCTTTGATTGTCAGATTACTTATTTTAGACGTTTGTTGAAACGTTAAGGCTGCTATGTCGTGCTTGATGAGGTTTTCGAATGTGTCAATGATTTTATGACTCTGTGGTGCCATGTACGTACTCCGAGGTCTTAAGCATCTCAGGATGTCATCTTCTTGGATTGATGGTGGTACCACGTTTGTAAAAAAGTGTCGAAGTCTGATGTTCCGTAGCAGCTTAAACGCGCTTACTTCTAGCTCTAATGTATTCATCATGGTGATTGGAACAAAGGTTTGTCCTTTTTGTAAGGTGCGAGTCTCTTCTGTTGTAAGTTGATAGGAAGAAATGTGTATGACAAGATTGTTCTGTTATTTCTTCCTGGTGCCCTTCTTGTTCTTGACTTCTACTGAGGTTTTGGCTATTTCTGCGGGTTTTGCCCCGCCTGGGTCTGCCTGTTCTTCTTGGCCTTCCACTCATTGCAGATCCGATTCTGGGCCTGCCACTGCGTACATTATAACACCGCCCCCATCTCTCTCTGTTGTTAATTGTTAGTGCACATACTCATACTTGCACATGCGCTGTGCACGCCCGCCCACACTACCCACATGCCACCACCAAGCATGCTTGCTATCATTTAGCCTGGAAACCAATACATTACCCAATGGCATGTCCCCCAGGGCCATCATTCTTGCAGACCGCGAAAACGCTACCAATGACGGCCCTGGGCTTGGTTTGGTCAGCCCCCGCAGTTCCCATATAATGCGGGCACTGACGTGAGCACGCTCTCTTTTGCCTGCCTCTGCTGCGATGACAGATAGACTGTCGAAAACACCCCAGACTCAGCGAAGCCACAGCCTTTCAAGGCACGACAAAAAACGACAGAAACAAAGGTTAGAGAAGACGTCACAACATCAGCCTCCACTGTAAATTGTATATGCATAATGCTATTTTTTTATCCTTCATATGGCTTTCCTACCCCTCAATGGTTTTAAATTGTACTTACATAATTGAAATATTTCTTTATAAGTCACGAAGTCCTATACACCTCTAATCTTAAAAATTGTGCGTGCATACATTTCTGTGTCGTATTTCTGTACTACGCCACGTGCTTAGGCCTCTATTATTATTAATTGTGCGTCCATGATAGTATTTTTTTTTCTGCTCACGAGGCCGTCCCAGGCCTCTATTAACCTATTGATCTTCCTTTGTTTGCTGGAGCTGCAACAGTCTTAACTACGGAATATTAGGAACCCACATTAAAATTCACTTTTGATAGTAGTTACGCAACTCAACTTACGATGACTAATCAAAATGTCCTTTTGTTTCCTTCACCAAACATCGTTCAGAAGCAACCACGGCCTATTGAGCAACAGCAATGGAATTCTCTGCAACTTATTGAATATACTTTGACGTATAGAAGCAGAGTTCAAGTCGAATGGTGAACTCCGGTGGCCGCACTCTTTATACAAGGTAAGCACAGCAGCCTAGATCTACAAAGCCTTCATAGCAATGCATTAGAAATAAGTCGCCATAACGGGCATCAGTAACCCAGTAGGCACTTCCATATAGACACCACTTGAACGCGGCACTATAACAACTGAAATATACCAGGTACACTGCACTCGTAAAACTGTATTGTTAGCTTTATTTGTGAAACGAGAGAGGGCCATATTATCAAGCCTGGGATTATCGCCACTTTATCGGCAGGAAAGTGCCGCTAAAGTGGCGATAATGGGTTTGATAATATGCTCTATGGAATTCCAATCGAAGCTCATGTTAGATGTGAAGGACATCAGACATGAGCTTCGATTGAAATTCCATAGAGCATATTATCAAACCCATTATCGCCACTTTAGCGACACTTTCCTGCCGATAAAGTGGCGATAATTTTGTTGCCCAGGCTTGATATTATGGCCCAGAGTGCACACTGTACAGCAGCTTCTCTGTAAAATCTATAATTACCTCCAAGCAGTGACAACAGATAGGTTACAACAGTCTGACAAACAGATCCACAACCTTATTACGCTACTTTTGAGTCACTTTTAACATGGGTAAAGTGATGCAAGGAGCTAGTAAATCTACGTCTGACTTTTCAAGAAAAAATCTCAACTCCAGACTCTGCGACACAGTTTTAATGTTGTTTTCTCTCTCTTTCTCTCTCTCTCACTCTCTGTGACATAATTTCTCTTTCTCTCTTAAACTTAGACACTGCTGTCTGCTTGGACGTGTAAAAGAATTGTTGAAATGAAGTTGTCAATCCAACTGGCTGAAGTGTTTGGCCGCAAGGTTTATACAACGGTAAGCACAGAGGCCTAGATCTACAAATCCTTCATAGGAATGCATTAGAAATAATTCGGCATAACGGGCGTTAGTAACGCAGTAGGCACTTCCATATAGACACCACTTGAATGTGGCACTATAACAAGTAAAATGTATCAGGTACACTGCACTCGTAAAACTGTAGTGTAAGTTTTATTTTATGAAAGGAGAGAGGGCCATATTATCAAACCTTGGCAACAAAATGATCGCCACTTTATCGGCAGCAAACTGCAGCTAAAGTGACCATAACGGGTTTGATAATATGCTCTATTGAATTCCAATCGAAGCTCATGTTAGATGTGAAGGACATCTAACATGTGCTTCGATTGGAATTCCATAGAGCATATTATCAAACCCATTATCGCACTTTGTCGACACTTTCCTGCCAATAAAGTGGCGATAATTTTGTCGCCCAGGCTTGATATTATGGCCCAGAGTTTTAATGTTTTCTCTCTCTCTCACTCTCTGTGACATCATTTCTTTTTCTCTCTTAAACTTAGACACTGCTGTCTGCTTGGACGTGTCGAAGAATTGTTGAAGTGAAGTTGTGAAGTCTACTTCCTTATGTGTTTGGCCGCAAGGTTTATACAACGGTAAGCACAGAGGCCTAGATCTACAAAGCCTTCATAGGAATGCATTAGAAAGAAGTCGCCATAACTGGCGTCAGTAACGCAGTAGGCACTTTCATATAGACACCACTTGAACGCGGCACTATAACAGAACTGGAATGTACGAGTCACACTGCACACGTAAAACCGTAGAGTTACCAAAACTTGTAGGGGCATAGAATCAAGAACGGTGATAAAATTATCGCAGTTTCAGCGGCAAGAAACTGCCGCTAAAGCGGCGATAATGGGCTTGATAATATGCCCTTGTGAATTCCCATAGTAGCCCAAGTTAACACCAGAACCTTGACTGCTATGGGAATTCACAACAGCATATTATCAAGCCCATTATCGCCGCTTTAGCTGCAGTTTCCTGCCGCTGAAACGGCGATAATTTTATCGCCGTTCTTGATAATATGCCCCGTAATGCTTCAGCTCATTAACTCACATCTACATAATTCTAAACTCTTTTTTCTTTTGCAGATTACCAATCGGACACCTTTTGAAATCCATTTCACAATTTGTTTATAACATTGTTTAAGTTATTTTTCCAGTTCTAATATAGTTATAATTGAGTTTTGTTTATATTTATTGTTTAATAAAAGTTGATTTAAAAAAGCTACATAATTCTTTTATTTTGTGGGGGAGGGGTATGACCGCTCACAATAAAAATAATGTTGAAATACTATAGTAAGATATTCAAGATTAGGATTGAAAACTACTGGGTTCTAACTAACAGATATAATAAAAACAACGGTGAGAATCTACTAAAATGGCGATGGACCTTTCAAATAAATATATAAAAAATATGACTATTAATACTGTACAAAAGTAGAGCAGCGGATGACACACAACCCGGGAAAAGAAAGCAACAGATTTACTAACTGATATAAAGAAAGGTTTGCTTGTTGAACTTGAAGAAAAAGAAAACGTGAGCTTCGAAACGACGCTGAGCATGCGAAGAGAGTACAACTGCTACACCAAAAAAAAGGAAAGCTTTACATACTACCATGGAAATGAAGGAGCATATTATCAACAAAAGGTGATACATTATGTGCTTGATAATAGGCCCTTGTGACTTCCCATAGCAGCCCAGGTTCTGGTGTTAACCTGGGCTCCTATGGATATTCACAAGGGCATATTATCAAGCCCATTATCGTCGCCTTATCGGCAGTTTCCTGCCGGT
This sequence comes from Lissotriton helveticus, assembly GCF_964261635.1. NCBI lineage: Eukaryota > Metazoa > Chordata > Amphibia > Caudata > Salamandridae > Lissotriton > Lissotriton helveticus. The sequence goes on from NC_136065.1 coordinate 938,613,823, forward strand.
AAAAGCGACGATAATGTATCGTCTTTTGTTGATAATATGGCTCATTGCTCTTTTTTTCACCAGTAAACTTAGGTGCATATTATCATGGGCCGGTGTTACAATTATCGCCCTTGACCATGATAATACGGCCTTGTTATTTCCCATAGAAGCCCAGAACATAGGCTTCTATGGCAATTAACAAGGACGTATTATCAAGCCCACCCTCCCAACATTAATAAAAAACCACAGACACATGTAAATTCCCATAGCAGCCCAAGTTCTGATGTTAACCTGTGCTGCTATGGTTATTCACAAGGGCATATTATCAAGCCCATTAGCGCCATTTTATCAGCAGTTTCCTGCCAATAAAAGCGACGATAATGTATTGCCTTTTGCTGATAATATGGCCCATTTCTCTTTTTTTTGACCAGTAAACTTAGGTGCCTATTATCAAGGACCGGTGTTAAAATTATCGCCGTTTTATTGGCAGGAAACTGCTGATAAAACGGCGATAATGAGCTTCATAATACGGCCTTGTTATTTCCCATAGAAGCCCATGTTAACACCAGAACATAGGCTTCTATGGGAATTTACAAGGACGTATTATCAAGCCCACCCTCCCAACATTAATAAAAAACTCCAGACAATGCAGGTACCCGGAGCTGGAAGGTCATTTTACATATCACTGCTCCAGAAATGTGGCCTTCCCCGTGACCTGTACGGGGGGAGAGGGAGAGAGAGCTCAAAACATATATTTTTTTTAAAAAGACCCGAGGGATGCCGCTCACCAAGACTGCGGGGAGTAGGACCGTAACCCCCTGCATACTTCAAAATAAAACCAGAGGAGTGCCGTTCCCCAATGCTCGAGGCACCTTACAAGACCCCATTATGCAGAAAAATTGCCCCTGTAATGTGCCCCCCCGCGACCTAATTAATAAAACGGACTTCTACTTTTTTTTCACCTTTTCCACCACTTACAAGTACTGCACGAGTACCCCGCCATTTTTCATTTTTTTTTAAATAAAAATTGAGCCTAAAGATCCATGTACCACCCCCTGACCAAGACCATAGGCTCAAAATGTTTCTACCCTGCCCCGTTTCCTTATTTCTCAACTTTGTTTTACTGTTTTCTTGTGACTCTGCTCTCCCGACAAACAACATGGCTGCCAACACTTCCTGGTTTGGAGTATTAACAGCCAATCAGCATGCAGCTCTTGCTCGTAATTGTATGTAGTTCCATACGCCGCGATTTTCCTTTAAAAAAATAAAAATTAAAAATAGAGCCTAAACATCAATGTACGACCCCCTGAGCAAGCCTAGAGGGTCAGAATGTCTCTACCCAACCCCCTTCCCTTATTTCTCAACTTTGTTTTACTGTTTTCTTGTGACTCGGTTCTAGCGAGGCACAAGATGGCCACCAACACTTCCTGGTTTCGAGTGTTGACAGACAGTTCACAGCCAATCAGCATGCAGCTCGCGCTCGTAATTGAACAGATTTCAGTACGCGTGCTGAACTCCGTCTCTAGATATCGCTATGATTTTACTTGCAATTTTCTCAGAAACTACTGAACGGATTTACACCATTTAACAAAAAGCACAATCTGCGAACAGAACTCTACCTCTCTGCCAAATTTCGTGTAATTCCGTTCAGCCGTTCGGGCTGTAGCCCTGGCTAAAGGTCCCCATGGAAAATTGCATGGGGAAAACACGTTTTGGGACTCCCCTTTTTTCTCAGCCCCCACTTGACGAATCACCCCCAAACTTTCAGGGAAGGAGAGGAACCAAGAAGGCAATTTTCTTGGAGAAATTCACGAAGATTCGTCCACCGGCGCCAAAGTTATTCCAAATAGAATGTTGTGGATTTCCTATGTAAACTAGGTACTAACTATAACTACCTACTGAGTAGGTTATACCGCCATGGAAGATAATTAATGGGCTGCAGCGAGGCACCGGAGTCTCAGCAACAGCAGAGTGACAAGTTACAGCGTGATTCGAAATCGAATCCCTTCCAAATCGACCCACTGGATGGCAAAGAAATGATTTTATGCAAGCACTACTGAAGGGTGAAAACACACGAGGTAAAAACTTCAAGTTCCAGCATGCCTCTCCGGTCCTGCACCGGAACGAGCCAACCAGAGGGCAGGAAATTGTTATCTAAATGAGCTGACCTTGCATCCCCGTGACTCTGCCTGCAATTAGTGAGCCAGCCCGTGAACAAGGTGCAGGAGCACTGAAACGCGTAGGGCTTTTCTCAATAGCGAGTTGGAAAAGGATGCCGGTTTTGTTTGCTGAATAAAGGACTTTGTCATGAATGATGGGGTCCTGCTCAGTCACTGAGTGTGTCTCCAAGCAAGGGAAAAATTGTTGAAAAAAAAAATTATAAAAAAAATAAATATATATATATATATATATATATATATATATATATATATATATATATATATATATATATATATATATATCCCAAACAATCATACCAACGTCCACACGATCCAGGGACAGTATGAAGCACGAACTCGGAATAGCGTGTTGTCAAAATTATTTAATCAGCAAGATGGCAACAAACAATAACACTCGACGCGTTTCGGGGCTCCTCCCCCTTGGTCACGAGTCCCCGTGACCAAGGGGGAGGAGCCCCGAAACGCGTCGAGTGTTATTGTTTGTTGCCATCTTGCTGATTAAATAATTTTGACAACACGCTATTCCGAGTTCGTGCTTCATACTGTCCCTGGATCGTGTGGACGTTGGTATGATTGTTTGGAATTGATGGGCTCGCTGCCCAGCACGGACCACTGTTGTTGTGGAGGGGTCTAAGCGAAGTGCAGCGACGGCTGCACGTTCTATGGAATATATATATATATATATATATATTACCGACTGGCGGTCGCCAGTAGGTAGATATAGTTAGGACCTAGTTTCCATAGGAAATCCGCAACATTCTATTTGGCATAACTTTGGCATAACTTCTCCAAGAAGATGGCCAGCTCCGCTCCGCTCCTATCCTGAAAGTTTCGGGGTGATTCGTCAAGCGGGGGCCGAGAAAAAGGGGGGTTAAGCGTGGCTTCAGCCTGAACTGCTGAACGGAATTACACCAAATTTGGCAAAAAGGTAGAGTTTGGTTTGCAGATCACACTTTTTGTTAAATGATATAAATCCATGCAGTAGTTCCTGAGAAAATCAAAAGTAAAATCAGAGATATATCCATGGACAAAGTAGGGTACACGTATCCTCCGAGGATTATGCGCGTACCCTTACGAGCACGAGCTGCATGCTAATTGGCTGTCAACTGTCTGTCAACACCCCAAACCAGGAAGTGTTGGCAGCCATCTTGTGTCTCGGTCGAACCGAGGCACAAGAAAACTGAAAAACAAGTGCACAAAAGGCACAAAAGCGGCAGGGTAGAAACACCCTGACCCCATAGGCCTGCTCCTGGGGTCCCACAAGGACCCCCAAGGCCCCCCCCAAAAATATTTTTTTTTAAAAATTGCGGAATGCGCGTGGGATATGTGTATCCCGTGGAAAAAAAACCCAACCCAAAGCCTGATTCATTTGTAATTAGCCCCCGGGGGGCCAAATCCCGGGGGCAATGTGGATAATGAAAATGGGGGGCCCAGAGGGGCCCACAGCCCCAGGGACCGCCACCCCGAGGCTTGAATGTTACAAATGCCGGGGGGCTCCTGGCCTCCCGCAGCCCCGGGGACCGCTACCCCCGGGGCTTCTTTTTTATTATAATAATGGGGGGCCAAGAGGGGCCCGCCACCCCCGGGGCTTTTACATTATGTATGTAGGGGGATCACAGCCCCCCCGCAGCGCCGGGGACCGCCACCCCCCGGGGCTTCTTTTTAAAAAAAATTAAATTACAAAACCTGTGTGGGGGGCTCAAGCCCCCCCACACGCCCCGGGGACTGCCACCACCCCCGGGGCTTTTAAATGTTGGGAGTGGGCCTCGCGTCCCCCCTCCTGGAGCCGTGTGGTTGCCCTGGGGACCACCACCCCGGCTCCTGCAGTGTCCCGCCAGCCGGCTCCTGCAGTGTCCCGGGAGCCTACCCCCGGGACACTGTAGTTTGTTATGGTAGGGCGGGAGCCGCGCAAACTGCTTTGGTTTTTGGAAGAGAGAGCAGGAAACCTGCTCTCTCTTCCAAAAACCAAAGCTGATTGTTTTTCTACATGGGGAGCAGCATGTTAGCTGCTCCCCATGTAGAAAAGCAATGCCGGCTCCCGCAGGACGCGGGGAGCCGGCAGGGACTGTGGGGGGATTGAGGACCCTCCCACGGTCCCCAACAAAGTGGGCCAGCCCCGGGCAATGGGGTCCCCGGTGCTACAAGTGGCCCGGGAGGGGGGCCACGCGGCCCCCCTCCATATAAAATTTTCAAATAAATAAATAAATTGTGGGCCCTGGGGGATGGGGTCCCCGGAGCCGAAAGTGGCAACTGGCGGGCCCCCTCCTAAAAAAAAAAAAAAAGGCCCATGCCCCGGGGTATGGGGTCCCCGGGGCAGACTATGGCCTTGGGAGAGGGGGCCACGCGGCCCCTTCCCGATTTTTTTATTTTAAAGTAACATTTTGGGGGATGGGGTCCCCAGGGCCCAAAAAATTTAAAAAGTAGGGGGGCTACACAGCCCCCTTCTTAAAAAAATAAATAAAAAAGACCGGCATCGAGCCTGAGGTCACCCCCCTCATTGCACCACTCTGCAAACGCGACCCCTGGCACTTTTGCAGAGGGGGAATGAATTCCCTTTGAATACTGGGGGTCCCTGGGGGCCAACTAACTCACCAGGAACCACCAGTATGCGCAAGGGGGCTGTATTGCAGAGAGGTTTTCTTAAGCCACGCCCCTTTTTACACCTCTCTGCAACGCAACCTTGTGGCGCTTACTGGAGGTACCTGGTGGGCTAGTTGGACCCCAGGGGCACCCAGGATTCAAAAGGACTTAATTCTCCAACTTAAAATGCACTACGGGGCGCGTTTGCACAGTGGTGAAGGGAGGGGGCGGGGCCTGAGTTCACAAGTGTGCAAAAAGGCCCTGTGGTGCGGTTTAAGTTGGGGAATTAATTCCTTGTCAATACTGAGGACCCCTGGGGGCCAACTAGCCCACCAGGTACCTCTAGTAAGCGCCACGGAGCTGTGATTCCAAAATCTATACACACATCTAATCACTTACCTACAGATTCACTCATACATGCAGTCAATGATCACTAGAACACTATCAAATATACTTATACACCTATATCGACATTACACACCAGCACACATCCTGTTCACTTATGAAGTCATCCTATTCACTTATGCAAACAATGGGTCATACTTGCATTTACTTAGCTATACACTTATACAAACACCATTTTATCTATTCATATAGATAGTAACTTATACTTAGTGTGTTATAAAATCACTATTACAAGTATACAGTTATCCATACAGTCACGCATACAATTACTGAGTCTTATGTATACTTATTTCTCCAGTATTCAATCTTTCATAGATTCACATGCTTGTATCTTCCCCGTCGTCATGGTGGGAGTCTCCCGGTATATAATAACCATAGCAGTAGAAGAAAAAACTGCCTGGAAGCCATAGAGTAGTGAAACCACTAGGTAACCTCTCCTCCTCATTATGTGGCCCAAACTACAGCCAATCAGCAGCCAGCACCAGCCTACACCATTCCCAGCAGAGCCACCATACCTCAGATTTCCAACCGCCTTCGTGTGAGAAGGAGTCTCCCTGAGCTCTGCTCAGTTTATTCTCTCTTCACTGAACTTTTGACCTTTCACAGTTGGAAGTCAGGTACTGTTCTTTATTATCAAACTTGATTTCTTTCAATATGTCTGAAAACTCCAAGAAGAGCCTTTTCAGAGCTTGCAGGTCCTGTGGCAAGGCCAGACTGTATTCTGAAGATCCTCACAAGGAATGCTTGTACTGTTTGTACCCTAAGCATATTCCTAAGGACTGCAAATATTGCCGGACCTTCTCTGCTAAAACACTGAAGGATAGAGAAGCGTGCCTCTTGTTATGGCTTCAGAAAAGGAAAACTCATGACTCGGAGTCTGAGGGAGAAGCCAAGGGACACACCTCTAAGAAATTGAAAAGAGGGTCCTCTGAGGAAAAGGGTGAGGTGAAGAAACAAAAATCAGGAAGATCTAAGGAAGGTGAACCTTCTACTTCACTCCCTCCAACTCCTCTCAAGCCTTCCTCAGAAAAGAAGGCTCCGTCGTCGCTTCCGTCGACGAAATCTACTGAGATTCCAGTCAGACCGTCGACGAGGCCGTCGACGACCTCGACGACGACCGTCTCGTCAACGACGACGACGACGACAATCTCAACGACGACAGCTTTGTCGACGACGATGACGACGACGACTCCGTCGACGGTGAGTGCCAGACCTTCGTCGACGGCAAGATCTTCGTCGACGAGTATCCCGCCGACGATGCGAATGATTGTCCCGTCGACGGCCCCGTCGACGGCCCCGTCAACGGCCCCGTCGACGGCCCCGTCGACGATGAAAAAATCGTTGGCGATGCCATCTCCAACAAGAATAACATCAACATATATTTCTATAAAGAGCATTGCTCCGTCGACGGGAGCGTTGACGAGCAAAAAAGGTGAATTTTCTACGCCCAAAATTTCACCCTTGCTGCCCTCTACCATTCTGGACTGTCAGGAATCAGAGGAGGAAGGTTCTGTTGGTGTTGCTTACAGTCCTTCGCAACTCCATATTAAACATCAGGATTCCGAGGAGGAAGACCACCAGGAGGCACAGGAACACTTCTCTTTTACGGAGCGGCCGGTCAAAGGCCAGATGAGATACGAGTCATTTCACCAGGCCTACCACTATGATGATGAAGAAGAAGTGGATACGCCTGTGCGGGAAGAGGCCATGTCGGTACCTATTTCTTTAATATCGGACCTTAGAAGCATGATTGATAGCTATTATCGTCGCTTTCCTGAAGATAATGCTCCTGCGGCCACTGGAAAAATATCTCAACCTGCAAAGGAAATACCACTGGCTCAGCCGCCGCCTCCTCCTCTTCAGAAGGAGGTCCAAAACGTTATTACAATTCGTGATGACTTAAATGATTCAGATCAGGATGATCAAGAGGAGGAAGGGGAACTTCCTCAGGATGAGGAAGTTGGAGATGAGTGGGATCAATATATTGCTCCAACGTCCCCGGCTTCACCTTTGCCTCAGTCAAGCTCTCCTCCAGAGGACATAGCAAGCTTTCATGATTTGATGGGAAAAGCGGCAAAGAGATTTAAGCTGGATATGCCAATCAAGGAAAGCGAATGCTTCCTTTATGATTTCAAGGAGTCCTCCAGGAAGTCGGTAAGAGCCATTCCTATTATTGAACATATATGGGATGAAGGGCTCAAACTAATGAAGAATCCTGCATCAGTCCCAGCATCTATACCCAAGCTGGACAAAAAGTATCGTGCTGTAGAGAAGGCTCCAGCATGTCTTATTGGTCATCCTCGACCGGACTCAGTTGTAACTCAAGCAGCGCAAAAGCGCTCCAAGAACCCTATGGCAACATGTCTGGTGCCCCCCGATAAGGAGGGCAAGAAGATGGACGGCATAGGTAAACGTTTTGCAGTCATGGCAGCAGCTTCCATCAAGGCTACCAACGCGATGGCCCTTCTGAGCCGATTCAATAGACAGATGTGGTCTGACATCGCTCCATTACTGTCGCACCTTCCGGAGGACAAGAAAGAGGAGGCGAATACCATCCTGCAGGATGGGGCTAGAGCGGCGTCGGAGTCCATAGACGTGGCAATGGACATAGTGTCTATAGCTTTCCGCCAGATGGCAGGAGCGGTAACCCTACGGAGACAAGGATGGCTCAAGGCTACGTCCTTTCGGCCGGAGGTCCAGGCTAAAATATTGGACATGCCATTCGATGGCGAAAGCCTCTTCGGTAAACAGATTGATGAAACATTACAAGGGATAAAAGCAGATACTGATACTGCTAGATCCTTGGGATCTTTACAGCAAGGTCGTTATCAGTCCTTTCGTGGACGAGGATCCAGAGGACGCTTTCAACAGCAACGTTCCTCTTACCAATCAAATCGGTACCAACCTTACAACCAACAGGGATACCGCCAATACTCCTCCAACCAACAATACCGGTCCTCGAACTCTTCTTTCCAACAACAAGGAAGAAGAAAGTCCGCCGCCAGAGGGAAACAAGACTCTGGTCGCAGACAGTGATATTTATCAGGCGCCTCCAATTCCTCTTCAGATCGACCAGTTCCACTACCTCTCTCAGTTTCTTCCGCATTGGCAGTCCATAACATCGGACAGATGGGTATTAGACATCATTACACAGGGTCACACCCTGGAATTTTCGCAAAGGCCTCCAGATCCTCCTCCTCTCTGCAGAGTTCATCAACATATGGCAGCTCTCAAAGCAGAGATCTCATCACTCATTCTGAAAGGAGCGATAGAGGAAGTCCCATCAGACCAGCGAGGAACAGGGTTTTATTCACACTTCTTCCTTATAAGGAAAAAGCAATCATCAAAATGGAGGCAGGTACTGGATCTCAGAGATCTGAACACATACATAAAGAAAATTTCTTTCCGTATGCTGTCCTTGCAGGAAATTCTTCTACTGCTCCGCAAGGGAGACTACATGGTCTCTCTAGACCTGTTGGACGCATACTTCCACATTCCGATACACAAAAAACACAAGAAGTATCTGCGATTCATGGTGGCGGGGCGCCATTACCAGTTCAGAGTTTTGCCTTTCGGCCTGAAGTCTGCCCCCAGAATATTCACAAAATGCATGGCTCCAATAGCGGCGCATTTAAGGCAACAAAGTCTCCAGGTGTTTCCATATCTGGACGACTGGTTAATAAAAGGACCATCGTTTCAGGCAACACAGAGATCCCTTCGGATGTGCACAGATCTCTTCCACAAATTAGGCCTTCGGATAAACAAAGAAAAATCATGTTTTCTTCCGACTTGTACTCTGCAATTCCTAGGAGCAATCTTGAAAACTCAGGAAATGAAAGCTTACCCATCAGAAGAACGGGTAACAAAAATCTTGAATCTGACTGCATCTCTAGCAACAAAAAAGTTCACTTCCATCAGAATATTCAAGTCATTACTGGGAATGATGTCCTCTTGTATCCCATTGATTCCCAATTGCCGTTTACAGATGAGACCGTTGCAAGAAGCCCTGGACAAACAATGGGTCCAAGCCCTGGGTTCCTTCGAAGACAAGCTGGTCATAACCCATCAGATCAAATGTGCAATGTCATGGTGGGGTATCAGGAGCAATCTAACAAAGGGCCTGGTATTCGAAACTCAATCTCCAAGCTACGTCATGACATCAGATGCTTCATTACGAGGTTGGGGGGCACATCTACAAGACCTAGAGGTTCAAGGCCTTTGGTCTCCTCAGGAGACAACACTTCACATCAATCTCTTGGAATTGAAAGCTGTCTTCCTGGGCCTTCAGGCATTCCTTCCCAGGATCCAAGGTTCATCGGTCTTAGTGCGAACGGACAGCACGACAACAATGTTTTACCTGCGCAAGCAAGGTGGAACGAGATCAAAACCTCTGTCGATTCAGGCACAAAGAATCTGGAAATGGCTACTGTGTCAAAACATATCGCTGCAAGCGGAACATGTTCCAGGAGTAGACAACTCAAAAGCGGATCTGTTAAGCAGGTCATCCGACATTTGCCACGAATGGGAACTATGTCACATCCAGCTGAATCGGATTTTCAATGTGTGGGGCAAGCCAAGTCTGGACCTGTTTGCAACTCGAGACAACAAGAAGTGCAGACATTATGCCAGCAGGTTCCCCCAACAGGGTTCGAGAGGGAATGCTCTTCACCTCCGATGGACAGGGATGTTTGCTTATGCCTTCCCTCCCTTTCCCCTAATTCCCTTATTATTGAGGAAAATGAGATCAGAACCTTGCCAAATAATACTGATAGCCCCAGCCTGGCCGAGGCAGTTTTGGTATACAGAGCTTCTCCAGTTGTCGGTGGAGCCAAGAATTCAGCTACCACCAACCAGGGATTTGATTTCCATGAACAAAGGCCAAGTACTTCATCCGCAATTGACATCTCTAAAATTGTCGGCTTGGAACCTTTTGAGCACGAGTTCCAGTCATTAAATATCACCCCGGAATGTCGTGAAATCTTGCAAAGTTCCGCAGCGCTGTCTACCAACAAAACATATTCCGCTAAATGGAAGCGATTCTGTATTTGGGGCCTTGCTCATGCAGTACATCCTTTGACGTCTTCTCCAGAGCAAATTCTTCCTTATTTATTGCATTTAGCCAGATCAGGGCTTGCGCACTCGTCTATTAAAGTCCATTTGGCAGCAATATCTAGATACAGAAGATCTCCAGGATGTCCATCTTTGTGGTCTAACAGACTGATCAAGGAGTTTTTAAAAGGACTATTCAGAAGGTTCCCTCCAATTAAGCGTCCTCCACCCACATGGCAACTTAACACAGTCTTGTCACAACTTATGAAAGCTCCGTTCGAGCCTATTCACAAATCTGAACTGCAATTTCTGTCATGGAAAGTTGCATTACTGCTGGCGCTCACATCAGCCAGAAAGGTTAGCGAGATCCAAGCTTTTTCTATACAGGATCCCTTCATACAATTCAGGCCAGATAAGGTGATGCTAAGAACTAATCCGAAGTTTGTACCTAAAATACCTTCGTCTTTTCATCTAAACGAACCAGTGATCCTACCTACATATTTTAAAAATCCTTCTACAGCGGCTGAGAAAGCTCTCCATACTTTAGACATTGGCAGATGCCTAAAGTTCTACATTGAAAAGACTAAAAGCTTTCGCAAATCAAACCAACTGTTTGTCTCCTACTCGGGGCCCAGAAAAGGTCTGGCCCTGTCACGTTCCTCCATCTCCAGATGGATTGCATCCGCCATTGTTTTTTGTCAAGAGAAAGCAGGAAGGCCTCTCGACATGAAAGTCCGGGCCCATGATACAAGGAAGATGGCGACGTCTTCTGCATTGCTAGCAGGAGTATCACTTCCAGACATATGCAGAGCAGCGACTTGGTCGAATGTGCATACATTCACGAAACATTACTGTCTGGACACGGAATGGAAAACAGATGCGGCAGTGGGACAGGCAGTTCTACGACATCTTTTTAAATAAGGTACATGTTTATGAATGTTATTCAAATGTTTTTTCTATATAATGTGGTTTTTCCATATGTGCTAATATCTGAAATAGCAAAGTTTTATTGTTAGTATTTTTCTTTTTCTGAAAGGAATTTATGGCACGCAGCCCCGAGAAAAGAAAGGGGTCTAGCCTAGAAACGCTCTAACTACAAATACTGCTATCTACTCTGATACAAGCATGTGAATCTATGAAAGATTGAATACTGGAGAAAGAACTAGTTACTTACCTGTACACTATGGTTCTCCAGTATTATCTTTCATAGATTCACATGCGCCCTCCCGCCTCCCCGTTTCCTTTAGGCAGACCACCTTTTTTATCTCTGGTTTCCTGCATAGCTCACTCTTGGGCGGTAGGAAATCTGAGGTATGGTGGCTCTGCTGGGAATGGTGTAGGCTGGTGCTGGCTGCTGATTGGCTGTAGTTTGGGCCACATAATGAGGAGGAGAGGTTACCTAGTGGTTTCACTACTCTATGGCTTCCAGGCAGTTTTTTCTTCTACTGCTATGGTTATTATATACCGGGAGACTCCCACCATGACGACGGGGAAGATACAAGCATGTGAATCTATGAAAGATAATACTGGAGAACCATAGTGTACAGGTAAGTAACTAGTTCTTTATAAACAACAACTGACACATACACTGCCTTTTATTTTTCTACTTTGTTGGACATGTACCATTGAGAAAGATATTTGCTCATCACCACACCCATAAAGATTCACTCACCCAAACAACTGTTATAACATGTAGTTTTAACTTCATATACCTACTGAATCAACTATTCACACTGCTTTGGGCAGTCATACACCCCCCAACGAACCACACACACACTCACTCTCCCATACAAATACTAAGTTAACTAATCAATAACTAATATAGACTTTCACATAGCTAGTAACCAACTGGAGAAGCAGTTTACACAACAACTGACAAGGTGATACAGATGTTCACACAGTTTAGTCACTATCCAATATATTTAGTGAGACACTTTAAATTAGTCAAGTAAACAGTCAATCACACTGCTTCAAATCAAATCAAATAAGCTTTATTCGGTTCATATTGTTTAAACCATAAAAGCAGCAAATAAAAATACATACATGTATAATTGACTCAGCAGAACATATACAGAATAAAAAGGATCCAACTATTGAAACAACTAAAAATCAATTTGACGGTGTACGTGCAGAATCAGAAAAGGGTAGATGAATTAGTGGGACAAAATTCTTAGGAACCCCTTTCACCAAGAATTGTGGTTCAATGTCAGTTGCGTTTTGGGAAGATTGAGTCGGGGGCCTGGATAGAAATCATGCAGGTCCCAGATGCAAATGGGGCCATCTCCCTCTTTGGGCAGAGAAGATCGCAAGTAGGGGACAATGTTCACTCTCTTGAATTTAATTAAAATCAGGTCGCCTGGGATGTCTTTGGGCGACGTGCCTAGCCACCCCACCCTCCTAACACTCAAGATTCCACCATCCAAACCAGATGGCAATGGTCTGTTTTGTTGTAGCCAGGAGATGGTTTTGTGTAACAAGTCTTGGTGGGTTTCCAATTTACTCTGCCTGGGTGCTGGGACCCCAGAGAGAACAGCCACATAGGGGGCGGCTTCCGGTGGTAAATTAAACCTGAGTGCGGTCCTGGGAACTCTAAGGGGTACAGGTGCAGAGTTAAAAGTAATATTCCGGCTTCTTGAATTGGGTATAGGCATAAGAGGTTCAAGAGTTTGGGCTTTCGTGCTTGTCATACATGTCATAGGCTTAAGCTTTTCAATTTTATTTTTACTGGGGAAGATGGGGTGGATGGGTGTAACATTATTTTCAATTGGGGTATAGGTCCTTAATACTGTTTGTTCGATAATGGTCAGCCTGTCTCCCAGGGCGTCGATTTTTGTGACCAAGGGTGTTAAAGCAGATACTAACAGTTGCTCTATCTGGGCCAGTAAGGTCAAATGAAGTGGTGATACAAAGTCAGGTATTATGTTCACGGTCGCCATCGGCGAGTTTAAAGGTGGTTTAGAAGGAGATGATGAGGGGCTAGTGCACATTAAATTGGCATTAGGTGATTTCCCAGTATCATTGTCTTTTTTCGCATCAGGATCTCTACTCACTATGCGGGGGGTAGACACATCCTGGGCGTAGTTCGTACCACACAAGGCATTCAACTCCTCCCAGATGGACATGTTGAGAGGAAAACAATAAAAAGAGTTCAACAGCAAGGATTAATGAGAGACAACCCGATACCTCCACCTTCGTTGAGGCCAAGTGGGGGGGCCCGTCCCGGCCTCTTCGTGCCTCTGAGGGCCACAGAGGGCCCGCCCTTTGCCCGGGCTTAGCCCCGGGCGCTGACCCACGCGCGATCCCGCGACGCGGGGGCTCGCGCTGGCCTTATGCGCACCTCCGGGGGCGGGACAGGATGCGCGTCCTCCTTAGTGCAAGTGATGCTGGGGGATGTAGTCCCCGAAACCGCCGCCTCGCCGCGATGGCCGGGAGGCGGCAGGCAGCAGGAGGCAACAGGACAGCAGAAAAGAAGAAAACCCGGTGTCCGGCAGTGGCCCAAGCAATGGCCTCCCAGGCCTCCCAGGTCGGTAACTGTGGCAAGTCCCCCGCTCCCCCGGGGCTCGCGCTGGCCTTATGCGCACCTCCGGGGGCGGGACAGGATGCGCGTCCTCCTTAGCGCAAGTGATGCTGGGGGATGTAGTCCCCGAAACCGCCGCCTCACCGCGATGGCCGGGAGGCGGCAGGCAGCAGGAGGCAACAGGAAAGCAGAAAAGAAGAAAACCCGGTGTCCGGCAGTGGCCCAAGCAATGGCCTCCCAGGCCTCCCAGGTCGGTAACTGTGGCAAGTCCCCCGCTTCCCCGGGGCTCGCGCTGGCCTTACGCGCACCTCCGGGGGCGGGACAGGATGCGCGTCCTCCTTAGTGCAAATGATGCTGGGGGATGTAGTCCCCGAAACCGCCGCCTCGCCGCGATGGCCGGGAGGTGGCAGGCAGCAGGAGGCAACAGGACAGCAGAAAAGAAGAAAACCCGGTGTCCGGCAGTGGCCCAAGCAATGGCCTCCCAGGCCTCCCAGGTCGGTAACTGTGGCAAGTCCCCCGCTCCCCCGGGGCTCGCGCTGGCCTTATGCGCACCTCCGGGGGCGGGACAGGATGCGCGTCCTCCTTAGCGCAAGTGATGCTGGGGGATGTAGTCCCCGAAACCGCCGCCTCGCCGCGATGGCTGGGAGGCGGCAGGCAGCAGGAGGCAACAGGACAGCAGAAAAGAAGAAAACCCGGTGTCCGGCAGTGGCCCAAGCAATGGCCTCCCAGGCCTCCCAGGTCGGTAACTGTGGCAAGTCCCCAATCACACTGCTTCTAAATCCTCCATCCAGATATTTATATTTATATATCCACTCATTCTTCAATGCAAATTGCTATATATATATAATACATATTTAAATAACGAAGCAAACCACATTCACTGGATGATGTCATCAGTGATGTCATTTGAGATGTCATCAGTGATGTCACTGACCATGTCATGAATGATGTAATATGTGACATCATCAGCAGTGGATTGTGGGCGCGCGAGATATAGTTAGTACAACTAACTATATCGGAGGAATTTCAATGGTTTTGAACGAGTGAAATGCCCAGCTAACTATAACACCCCTAAAAAAATACGTTTTTTAGGTGAATTTCTAAGGTTTTTTTAAATGCTAATTCCTAACTATATCAGGCCTGAAACCTATGTTTTCAGTGAATATATATACACACACAAACACACATACACTTGGGTTAGACTTGTTTTTGAACATTTGCTATTGGTTTCAAACATTATTTTTCAGAGGAAAGAGGTTGAACAGTGAATTATTTCCAGCATTTCTCAGTGCTAAATTAATATGTATATTTAGCTTCCATAAACAAATAAAAAGGTTACACACTGCAGTACGTCTTCCCATTAGTGCTGGTAAAAACAAAAAGGCTTTTACAATGACAGTTCTGCTCTTGGACCATCAATCATTACAGCTGACAAGCTCACCCTTGCAGCCTGACCCTTGATGCAAGTTTCTGCCAATGAATCCTCCCCAGTGTGTGAAGATAAACATTGTAAACACAGAAACTAGTCAGCAACGGGTTACATAGTCTCACATTGCACTTTGTTTTCTTTCTTTATATAAATATGTTTGATTAAACCTACTCTTCCAAAGTACTACAAAAGAAGAATACATTTTCCACAGCATGTTTTTAATTTCTTTTCAATGCACTTTCCATTTAAAATTTGATTTATAATAAAACACGTTCAATAACACACATTTAAAATATTATCACGTTATCCCCAATAAAAACCTACATTTCTCAAACCACTGATAGATATATCTGCAATTTCAGACAAACAATGAATACTAAACAGATGATGCTCAAAAGCTCTAAATCTGTGATCCTTACTTAACCTCTGGTTCGGGGACCAATGAAGGTTTGCCACTCCTCCTGAGGTTTCCACAACTGCTTAGAAAATTACATATCATTAACAGATGCGTTAAGGGTATATAAATAAACAAAATGCTAAATAGAGATTTTAAAATGCTCTGTAAATTGAAAGTGAAGGCTAAAAATTAAGTCAGCCTTTTCAGTTTGATTCATGGGAGCATTGAAAGTGCACCAAACAGAAGATAGTATGGGAGACGGGTGGCCTTGGTTATATTTTGCAAATCTTGGTCTACTGCAACATGCAATCTGATACTTACAGTGAGCTCCTGCCCCTTCTGCTCACCCCAGGGATATTGGGGTCCTTAACAGACTTACTTGACTGTGATCCTGGAAGCAGAGAGGGAAACTGTATAGAATTGGTAGACAGTCCTGATATGTAAATACCCTTGCTGTGTATTGCATTCAGTTTTCTTTCTGGGTACAACAGCTTGAGCAATCATTATCCCTGCTCATGTATAGCATCCCCCTGCCGTGCAATCGGGCTCCTGGGAATGGCCCAGATGGGGCAGAGATATAAGGTAGCAACTTCCCTGACTCTGCGGTTTAGCATAGATGTGAGATTGTTTATCTCTATGACTGTCAATGTAGCTGTTGATGCTTGTTTTGTATGTATTGTATTACTGTAATTGCAGCCAGGCCGATATCTATATGTCAAATTGTAATATGTGCTCAATGTGAAAATAAAAAATAAAGTTTAACAAAAAAAAGATTTTTTTTAGCAAAGCTCCAACCTTTCCGTTAGAATGTTGTTGTTTTTTATACTTCTAAGTTGAATAAAAAAAACAATTAAGCATTTATATATTTGTTTGATGAATGCTTCTTTCTGTAATTTTGTGTTTTGATTTATGGTTCAAATCATCGAAATTGGGGTCTGCAGCTAATGACTCCCTGGTGTTCTCCGAATTCCAATAATGTTTCAGTGGGGGTTCATGGATTGCAGTAAAGATTAAGTGGGTGTTCACAGAAGTCAAAAAGTTACGAACCAGTGCTCTAAATCTTTATAAAGAATACTAAAATCAGTTACAAACCCATGGAAAGTACTTAACGAGTAAAGTGTAATATGGCCCTATATTGCCATCTCGGCGTTCCAGTGACATTTATAAACCAGTTGGCCTCGACATGGTTTGTAAATGTCACCAGAATCCCTCAATGACTGCCTAGGCTCGCATTACGTTTAACTGTTATTTATTCTCTATATAACAAGGATTAACTCCAAATGGCTTTTTTTGAGAATGTGAACATTTCTCAAGTAGCCATTTTGAATGAATCCCTGTTTCCTTTCATAGAAGATCTCCCTTTGAGTAAAATGTTGTGAGAAATACTTATTGATATTTGGAGGTGGGTGAAGTTGTGACGTCCTGGACTTCGCAACTTTGTAACTTTGCATGTAAACTCTGCCAGTTTTAGAATCATGAAGTTGTGGTGGTTTAAAAAGCAAACACATTGGGGGGTAGAAATGGGCCCTGTGCTGAAGTGCGAACTGCCCCACTGCTGTACAGTCCTGGAAGCAAAGACACCTCATCTCATTTCCCTGCTACTAGGAAAGATTATGCGGGCATTATGTTTCCCACTCAATTCAGATGACAACAGGGAAACATAATTGCCTCCATGGTGAAGTCAATATTGGCAGGAAATACAGCTGAGCTGTAAGAGAATGTGTTGGGCTAGGTAAAGTCAAATGAGACTGTTCTGGCTTCTGGCGAAGTTGAATTCCTGTTGGCTTAGGAAATCACTTCTCTGACCCATGATAAAATTAACTTTTACTCTGGAGTTAAGAGTGCCAGGGGAAACCAGCAAAAACCTACCTGCCAGACGCCGCAGCTCACCAGGCTCGCCAGGCACTTTTAATCCACGCCGCCACCGCCGAGAGTCACCTTCTTGCAGAGTGTATGTGCCGCCGCTCCGGGGCCACGAATCCCGGCAGCCTACGCGGCGGCGCGCTTAGTGACACCGCGAGGGCGCCAGGGAGGCGCACAAATCCGCCACAGGACCAGCTTCGCGGGACGCGAGCGGGACGCCCGGAGCTAAGCCCGGGCAAAGGGCGGGCCCTCTACGGCCCTCATCGGCACGAGGAGGCAGGGGCAGGGCTGGAAACGCTGCTGGACTTACCATTACAAGTAAGACTCTAAGTTATAAGAGCTACTGATTTGTTATAACTTTAATTTAACACATAAGGTTGTGAGTACATTATAAATATGTCTACGAAATCAAAGGAAGTCCCACAAAACACCCTTGACAATTACCTTGTCCAGACTGTGAAAAAAAAAAATACACAGAGGAGAAACTCTCTTGGGTTAAGTCAATCCCCAGACCTTCGTTGTTTATCCCCGACTGCATCCATCTTGATTGACGACACTATCTTGCAGGAAGTCAATCAGGACACCACAATTAGTGGCCCAATCTTTCAAGGATTAAACAGTGCATCGGGAAATGTAGCCCCGGTTTCTGAGGCTTCTAATATACAGGTCGAAAGTGATACTGATATTGACTCTGACCAGGAGAAACATGCACAGGCCACACCTGACGAGGAAACACCCAAAGGGCGTGCAACAAGGCCAAGACGTTTATGTACTAAAAATCAACCCAAGCAGGGTGGATTACGTCTAGGGACAAGAAGGAAGAAGGCTACCACCCCAAAGACAAAGCAAGCAAATATATCGGAGGATAAACAAAATCACATTTTTGAGGACATATGTTTTGAAAGGATTGCTGACTTGCTTGAGCTAAAAATTAACGCCATTGTAAAGCCTTTAATATCCAAAATTGATAAACTACAAGCGGAGATCAAAAGATTGGGTGGTCTCCACACTACGGTTGCAGGAGGGGTTGAAAACATTACAACGATAATTACAAACTTGAGCAACAAAACAGGGGGAAATGTGGTTAAAGAGATTGTAAATGATGGTGTAGGGACTCTGCTGTCTGCTGAGAATTTACCGCCCGAACCTGTAACATTATCAACCTCCACTAACGAGGGCCCGCTTTTAGTTAACATCCCAACTGATAACAATTCCTCTGTCAGCCTACCCCCAGTAATAGCTCATCCCACGAACCCCCTTCAATTTTTAGTCGAGGCCACACCAGTGGTTCTTGTGCTAGCAAATGTCCGGCCTTTGGAAGGGGGAACAGTGGAAAGCCCTACCTCCCTTACAAGCAAGGCCTTGCACTGGCTAACCAGTAACATGCGGTTAGCTCCAGGGGGAAAACACCACTTGGCAAATGTAATCAAGTCAGCAACCAGGGTCCCCTGGCTGGGAAACCGACCGAAAAAGTTTAAAGGGGACTGCGTGGCAGTGAGCCTCTCAAATCAGGATGTTCTCCCTAATATACTTGCTAACTTACTTCCCCCTTAACGGAGACAGGGCACTGTTGTTCCTCTAACTCTGAAGTTTTTTTATGGGGAGCAACAGAACGTCACTCACCCAAGGACTCCTGCGCCAGGGTGGGATAGATGTTGGGACTCTAATCCTAGATTGGGGCGAGATGTAAGACATAATGCAATGATTCATCATCCCCTTCTTCCACAGCAAAATTCTTTCGTAGAACCTCTTCAATTATTCAATCGCTATGCCCCATTATCCTTCATGGATCAAAACGATTGACTCTCTCTTAGTGAAGATCTAAATGATGAGGGTCCTTCGCATGTCCACGGACAATTAGATCCAAAATTTATAGGTTCTAGGGTCTGCAGAATCATGAGCTGGAATGTCGCTGGTATCAGATCTAAATTCAACGATAAGAACTGGTTGGAAATGGTCAGATCCAATGACATTCTTGCCTTCCAAGAGACTTGGGAAACGTCAGACAGACTTGTTCTAGACGGCTTTTCCCATTTCTTCGTTCCTGCAGTACCTAGTAATTCTGGAAGGGCAAAGGGGGGCTTGGCCATATATTTTTCCTTGGATATCCAAGGTATGCCAAGACAGATTAAAACCAACTCAACAAATATTTTAGCGGTTGAATTAACCATACAAAACGCACAGTCTATGTTATTTGTTAATTTTTATAATTCTCCTGCCAGTCAAATCTTGAACGAGCATTTGGTAACGCTAGAGGATTTCCTGTCCACCCACAGTGAGAACAATGTTCATGCCTTTGACGTGATTCTCATGGGAGACTATAATATTCACCCATGCAACATGGATTGCCGCGTGGTATACGAGGATTTCTCCCCCTACCTCCCTACCCCGCATTTTGAACACTCATCACGTGGAGAGGCTCTGGAATTACTCTTAGCGACTTTTAATCTGTATGAATCTTATAGTAGCAACACATGTTTGAAGCTACCAACATATGTGGGTAACAACACTGGCACAATCGTGGATTATATTTTTTTATCGTCCGGTATTTTGTCTGAAGTGTATAATTACAAGGTAGAAACTTCAGCTTTTAGTGACCATAACCCAGTAATTTTAGAGATTGTATCCCAGGGAGTTTTGGGAAAAAGAAAAATTGAAGTCTTATGCGCGACCGACCTAGTGCTGGGAAGTCAAAATCGTAGACTGAAATGGGATCAAGTAACCCCAATTACCTTTATACAGGATTCCCTGGCCAAAGTTGAGGAGGAGGTTGCAATCTGCTTAAATAATAATTACTCTGCTACCACTTTGATAGAAGCCTTTAACGTTATTTGCCGACAGGTCAATTTAGACCTGACCGTAAAGAACAAGCCCCACGTAGATAGGGGCCCAAAATGGTTCGACTCAAATTGCTCCAAGGCTCACTCAATTCTCCTGAAGGCTCTAAAAAACAAACCAAGAGACAAAGAACAGATAGCATTATTGAGAAAAAATTATAATAATGCTACCAGGATGAGGAAATCTGAGATTAAAAACAAGGCCTGGAACGATCTTTTATCGCCCGATATACAGAGGGATAGTTCTAGATTTTGGGCGATAATAAACCATCCTTTTTTTGTGGGTTTAGAGAAAAAGAGAGCAGACTGCACCATACCCGACGAACAGTGGGTCACACATTTCAGTAATATCTACAGCTGCCCTGATAACATTCTAGGCTGTGAAATACAATCTACACAAGCAGTAGCTATTATTCCCCCATTTAGCATCGAGGAGGTAAAAAAAGCGATTAACGACACACACTCTAAAAAGGCTCCGGGCCCCGATGGGGTTCCCGCAGATTTCTTTAAGAGTGCTCCTGATTTAAGTACCAAAATTCTCACAAATATTCTTAACGCTACAAGAGATTTTATTTTTCCCACTAGTTGGTCTAAGTCGACCATAATACCGATTTTTAAAAAGGGACAAAGAACAGACCCGGCCTGTTATAGGCCAATCTCCCTCATTGACTCTAGTGTTAAAATCTTGGGGAGAGTCCTTTTAGGTAGACTGGCCCAGCTTGTGGAAGGGAAGGGTGCCCTATCAAATGCACAGTATGGTTTTAGAGCCAAAAGAGGAACCCTAGATCAGTGTTTAAATCTAGAACTGATCATAAATAAATACGTAGTTGCCAAGGGGGGTTCACTGTACATGGCCTTTATGGACCTCTCCTCAGCTTTTGACCTGGTTAACAGGGCTAAGCTGTGGGGGGTTCTTTTGTCCATGGGCATTGATGCTCCCTTGGTGAGGTACCTGGCGGAGCTACACAGAGACCTTAAAACCTTGGTCAGAGTGACCAGCGAAGGAAGATGTACTTGTCACTTTAAGTCAGAGAGGGGGGTTAGGCAAGGATGTATCCTTGCCCCCCTCCTCTTCACTCTCTACATAAATGACCTTGAGGCAGTCCTGGCCGTCTCCCATACAGACATCCCGCGTGCAGGTGAGATAAAGATACCTGTCCTCCTGTACGCGGATGATGCTGTCCTCTTAGCACGCTCTGGAGTGGCACTAAATAAACTCCTTTTATCCTTTGGGGATTTCATGACCTCTCTGGACATGAAAACTAACGTAGAAAAATCCCATATAATGATAGCAGGAGTTGCAGGTAGGAAAAGAAAGTCTAAAACTTTTTTCTGTGCTGGGAAAGAGGTTAGGAGAGTCCCATCCTTTCCCTACCTAGGGGTGACCTTTGATGAAAAGGGCACGTGGGGCCCCCAGCTTCTGGCTAAAAGCAACGCTGTAGCTAGAGCGGCTGCCGGGTTGCTTGGTTTCGCTAGAAAACTTGGAGCCCGTCCCATGGAGAGCATTATAAAGGTCTACAAAGCTAAGTGCCTGTCGGTTGCTCAATACGGCTCTGTCGTTTGGGGGTACAAAAACCATGAACTCGATAAAATTCAGAAAGTTGAAAATACATTTTTGAGAACTTTGCTTTCTGTCCCCCAATCGACTTCTACATATATAATACACACAGAGCTTGGACTGGGCTATATTACCGACATTTTAAAATCAGCCCCAGTTATTGGATGGTTGAAAGTTTGGCTAAAGCAGGAGCTTACTTTAAATCATTATATCCTTAAAGATTGTATAGCCCTGGATAGAGCACACAGTATCCCATGGTTAAAACACATTCAGACGCAGTTAACTTTAGTCGGCCGACCCAAACTTTTTTCTTCTCCTCACTTGATAAATCAGGAAGACACAAAAATAGTCAAAAATCTCCTGATAAATTATTATGTTTTGGAGAGGGAAGCCACAGAGTTAAATAAATCTACGGCTAGGAAACATTGTATGCTAACATCTGTACAAGGTATGGAACCATACCTATTTTTGATAAATAAACCTTACCATCGTTTTCTCCTAACAAGATTTCGTCTGGATCTGATTCCCTTCATTCTGGGTAATTTTAAAAAGTGGAGTAGACCGGAAAATGCTGAACCATGTGACTGTGACTTTTTTTCCACCCAGGACACAATTCACTTTATTTTCTTCTGCAGCCATTATAAAGAGATCAGGAAAAAATATCTGTTGCCTATACTGTGCAATCTGAGTTTTACACAGGCAAAACCAGCTATGATGTACCTACAACTACTTCCGAATTTAAAAGTAGCATTTCATGTAGCTAGCTTTTTGGTTGCAGGTGTACGTATAAATAAGCATCGTTTTCAGAATTAGGCACCTAGTCCCAGATTAATGTTTACTTTTTATATATCATTGATTTTATTCCTTTTTAATATTATTATTAATAGTAATGTATAACTTATTTTGTATAATGAGATTTTAGTTTTTTTTTTAACAAAGTTTTAACAAAAGTATTGATCTATTTTATAATGTGTCTTGATGAAATGTGTCTTGATGAAATGTTGTTATGTACCACTGCTCGTTCTTTTATGATTTTTAATAATCGAATAAAGATAATTGACTGACTGACTGACTGAGTGCCAGTAATATTTCTTAATCGCCTCTCCAAGCCTCATTGTATGTTGTATATCTTTGTTTTGTGATGTTTTTAGATGGATCTGCATTTGAAAGCCAAAACAAAACTAAGGCAGTGAGAGAGAAAGTGAGAAGAAAACAGAAAGATGTTAAGCCTGTTAAGGTATGACTTCCGTATTTATCTTTAATGGATACATTAACTTTTTGTGTATGGTAAGTACTAACCAATTTTTTCTTTCAAGTCAAAGGCTGAAGCTTCATATCAAACTGGAGACCCATCCATTGTACCTCACAATCTTTTCCGACCTTTAAAAAGTGAAGAACCGACTTTAGAAACTGAAGCAGAGGTACGTTAATTCATCTTTGGCAGGCTCCGTTATTACAAAGTTGGTTTCTACAATTGTATTTGTTGTGTGTGGACCTGATTTTTTCCTTCTTTAGGAAAACAGATAAGGAAGCTGCCAGTTGTGTTCATCTGCTCTGGGTGCCCTGCGAGTTTCTGATATCCTGGTGACACATGTACAAAAATTCCAAAAAGAAGTAATAAATTGTGACTAATAACCATTGCCAATATGCGATTTCCTAATTGGGGTATACTAAAATGAATTTGGTAAAAGTGGTCGCAATTTAAATCTCGACTTCTAAGAAATGCATTGGTATTTTGCTAGCCAACTTAGTTAAAGGTTTTATTTTTATTTATTATCAGTTGGCTGTGCATAAACAATCAATATAGCAATTATCAGCAAAAAACATGCATCTTGTATAGAGTTGCATAATAGGCACTTACTGTACAATCGAATACGATGAGCCATAAAGGTAACATTTTCAAAACATGGTCAGTGTGTAGTGAGCTGAAATCTATATCTCTTAACCTATGACATGTTAATCATAATAACATGAAACCCATCCTCCATTAATGCGCTTGAGAATGGATTGAAGCTAAATAGATTACGTAGTGGATCCCAGATTGGGTGGGGAGTGTTCTGCCTTGGTGGGAGGTGTGCATATCCCTTCGGAGGAGGAAAGAGGTAAAGGGTTCCTAGATGTCATGTGTCGAGCCCGGAGTGGTAAGTGGTATTAAGTCCTAATATGAGTTGTTCATGACAATATATGTTATCAGTGAGACAGTTTTGGGCTGTAGGGGCCTGTGACCTACCCGTGTGGATTGCCACTCTGAGCTTGGCCAGGAGAAGCATAAGGGCAACTAATTTGCGAAATTCGTATGGTGCGTCCTTCACATGGCCAAGCAGCCCGGTGATCGGAGAAAGGGGAATGGACATGCTAACGACGTCCTCTAATATAAGGAAAACTTTTCTCCAGAAGATAGCAACCTCGGGGCAATGCCATGCAAGGTGCATGAAATCTGCATGGGGTGTATGGCAGCGCTAGCAGTGAGAGTCAGGGGAGAACACCATCCATAATAATTGTGTGGTTGTGTGGTATGGTTGATGTAGACATTTTAAGTGTGTGTATGTATATATATATATATATATATATATATATATATATATATATATATATATTCAGCTCAGCCTCGGAAAAGCCACCAAAAGTTTAATCACACTTGTTGTCAACAAGTGTGATTAAACTTTTGGTGTGAGCACTGCAACCCTTTGGTTTCCACGAGTGCGGTTCTTTGGATCTTACATTTCCGAGGCTGAGCTGAATACTGTTGCGGGTACCCATTACCGCAAACTGCACCCGCTCGCGAGTGCCCCGACTCTTCAGTGGGACAGGGAGCACCATATATATATATATATATACATTATCTACTGCCGGTCGCCAGTAGATAGTTATAGTTAGGACCTATTATACATAGGAAATCTGCAACATTCTATTTGGAATAACTTTGGCGCTGGTTGACGAATCTGCGTGAAATGTTCCAAACTTTTGGCCAGCTCTAGTCCGCTCATATCCTGAAAGTTTCACTATGATTCATCAAGCGGGGGCCGAGAAAAAAGGGGGGTCCCAAAACGCATTTTCCCCATGCAATTTCCCATAGGACCTTTAGCCGTAGCTGCATCCCGAACTGCTGAACGGAATTACACCAAATTTGGCAAAGAGGTAGTCCTTGGTTCAGAATCGTACCTTTTGCTTATTTGGTGTAAATCCTTTCAGTAGTTCCTGAGAAAATGACAGTTAAAAGTACATATATATCTATGGGCACGGAGGATCCGCGTACTATCTGCGTACCCTACGCGCAGCCTACAAGCACCCTGCCGTGCACGAGCTGAATGCTAATGGGCTGACAATGTCAAAATCAGGAAGTGTTGGCAGCCATCTTGTGCCTCGGTAGAACCGAGGCACAAGAAACCAAAGACAAACACCACAAAATGCGAAACAGGGGCAGGGTAGACACACCCTGACCCCAAGGCCTGCTCAGGGCCCAAAATATATATATATATTTTTTAAATCACGGGATGCGCGTAGGATCCGCGCATCCTAGCGATAGAAAAAAAAAGAAACGCAGTCTCCTGCGGTAAATAAGGTAAATTGCCCCCAGGGGGGCCAAATCCCGGGGGCATTAATAAAAAAAAGTGGGGGGTCCGAATCCCCCCCACACTGCCTCGGGGACCGCCACCCCAGGGGCTCTTAGTTAATGTATGCGTAGGGGCTCACGGCCCCCCACCACAGCCCTCGGGACCGCCACCCCCGGGGCTTGTACAAAATGGGTAGGAGGGCTCTCAGGCCCCCCCAAGCCCGGGGACCGCCACCCCCTGGGGCTTTAAAACTTTAGCTGGGGCTTATTTAATGTATGTGGGGGGGCTCCGTTATGGACCCCCAAGCCCCAGGGACCACCACCCCCGGGGCTTCTCAAATGATGGGAGGGGGCCGCTTGGCCCCCCTCCTGGAGCTCTCGAGGGCCCTGGGGACCGCCACCCCCTGGGCCGTCTCCTGCAGTGTCCCAAGGTGCCTAACCCCGGGACACTGTCGCTTGCAATGGCAGGGCGGGAGCCTCGCAGCTCCCACCCTGCCATTGCAAACTGCTTTGCTATTTGGAAGAGAGAGCAGGAAACCTGCTCTCTCTTCAAAATAGGAAAGCAGATTGCTTTTCCATAGGGGGAGCAGCATGTTAGCTGCTCCCCATGTGGAAAAGCAATGCCAGCTCCCCCAGGAGGCAGGGAGCCGGCAGGGACCGTGGGGGATTGAGGACCCCCGCACGGTCCCCAACGGAGTGGGCCAGCCCCGGGGCATGGGGCCCCCGGGGGTAGTAGTGGCCCGGGAGGGGGGCCACGTGTTTTCTTAGGGAGAACACATTCCCCTTGAATACTGGGGGTCCCTGGGGGACAACTAGCCCACCAGTTACCTCCAGTATGCCCCAGGGAGCTCCGTTGCAGAGTGGTGTTCTGAGGCCACGCACCTTTTTACAATTCTCTGCAACGCAGCTCTGTGGCGCTTACTGGAGGTAGCTGGTGGGCTACTTGCACCCCAGGGACCCTCAGTATTCAAGGGGACTTAATCGCCCAACTTAAAATGCACCACGGGGCGTGTTTGCACAGTGGTGAAGGGAGGGGGCGGGGCCTGAGTTCACATGTGTGCAAACACGCCCTGTGGCGCAGTTTATGTTGGGGAATTAATGCCTTGTCAATACTGAGGGTCCCTGGGGCAACTAGCCCACCAGGTACCTCTAGTAAGCACCACGGAGCTGTGTTGCAGAGTGTTGTAAAAAGGGGCGTGGCCTCTGAACACCTCTCTGCAACACATCCCCCTGGCGCATACTAGAGGTACCTGGTGGGCTAGTTGGCCCCCTGGGGACCTCAGGATTCCAGGACACTTAATCACGCAACTTAAAATGCTCCACAGGGCGTGTTTGCACACATGTCACCTCAGGCTTCTCCCCCTTCCTTCACCATTGTACAAATATTCCTCTAAAATCAGCCGAACTACAAATTCCGATTTACTCACCTGTTATCAGGAGAGAACCCAGTGCGGCATCTTTTAGCCCAGCACTGACCCTGAAAAGTAATTCTAAGCGTACTTACAGTAACTTTTATTTCCTTCCATAGGAATCCATTGTGTGGTTTTCAGCAGAAAAGTTTCTGTGTCTATTTTCACAAACTACAAATATTCCTTAAAATCACCTGTATCACTTAAACACATTCTTTCAACTGTTTACAGGAGTTGCACCAGTACTGGATCAAGGATCTACCACTGAGTAAGAAAAAGTGACAATAACACTACTTACTTGCTAAGTGAATTTCCTCCCATAAGATAACATTGGTGATTCTATGTCAAAAAGTTTTTGTGTCAACTTTTAAAATACAATAATATTCCTTAAAAGTCACTACTGTAACTGTTTACAGGAGATGTCCCAGGGCTGAATCTAGGATCCAGTCCTGTGGCTAGAAGAGTAATCCATAAAGCAACTAATTGCATTTAACTAGAAATTCCCATTCGGCTCAATGTTGCATTGTGTTTGAAATGGTGTTGTCCATTGCAACAACTGTAACTACTGTTCTTAAAACTCTATTGCCTATTTGCAAAGTATTTAAATTAAAGTAATTCATTCTGTGAAAGTATATTTTGCAATATAATGTATAATGTAATTATTATGTAATTTAAAAAATAAAATATCTAAAAATAAATAGTTATTTTTTTTAGTAAATCAGTATAAAAAAATATATAAGAATAAATACATTTAAAAATTGTCATTTTCAAAACCTTTGAAATTCACTGAAAAAAACATAGGTTTCAGCCATGTTATAGTTAGGAATTAGCATTTAAAAAACCTTTGAAATTTACTGAAAAAACCATAGGTTTTAGGGGTGTAATAGTTAGTTGGACATTTCACTCGTACAAAACCATTGAAATTCCCGCATTATAGTTAGTTGTACTAACTATAACTCGCGGGCCCGCAATCCACTACTGATGATGTCACATATTACATCATTCATGACATGGTCAGTGACATCACTGATGACATCACTGATGACATCTCAAATGACATCACTGATGACATCACTGATTACATCATCCACGTGACAATCTGATACTTCTTAGCATACACTAGTATAACCTTTCAACACTCATTATAAAATATGGAGTACCATATTTGAAACCATTGACACACCAATACAAGTTCTAAAAACCAACTCAGTGATTCCTAAATCTACATACACATCTAAACAACCTATAGATCCACTCATACATGCTAACAAAGATCAATAGAACACTATTAAATATACTTATACACCTACATCAACATTACACACCAGCACACATCCTATTCACTTATGCAGACATTTTACTCACTTATTCAAACTTTATTTATTCATATAGATAGTAAGTCATGCTTAGTGTGTTATAAAATCACTATTACAAGTATACAGTTATCCATACGTCACTCATACAATCACTGAGTCTTATGTATACTTATTTATATACAACAACTGTCACATACACTGCCTTTCATATTTTTAGTTTGTTGGACATGTATCATTGAGAAATATATTTACTCATCACCACACCCATAAAGAGATTCACTCACCCAAACAACTGTTTCCACATACAGTCTTAACCTCATATGCCTACTAAATCAACTATTTACACATCTTTGGACAGTCACACACCTCCCACCCAACCACACACATTCATTCACTATCCCATACAAATGCTCACTTAACTAATTAATAACTAATATAGACTTTCACATAGCTAGTAACCAACTTATGTAGTAGTTTACACAACAAGAGATAGAGTGATACAGGTATTCACAGCGGTTAATCACTATCCCATATATTTAGTGAGACACTTTAAATTCGTCCCTTAGACAGTCAATCACATTGCTACTAAATCCTCCATTCAGACACTTATACATCCACTCAGACTTCAAGACAGATTGCTATATATATATATATATATATAATACTTATTTAAATATCGAAGCAAACCACATTCCCTGGATGATGTCATCAGTGATGTCATTTGAGATGTCATCAGTGATGTCATCAGTGGTGTCACTGACCATGTCATGAATGATGTAATATGTGACATCATCAGCAGTGGATTGCGGGCGCGCAAGTTATAGTTAGTACAACTAACTATAACGTGGGAATTTCAGTGGTTTTGTACGAGTGAAATATCCAACTAACTATAACGCCCCTAAAGCCTATGGTTTTTTCAGTGAATATATATATGTATATTCCACAAAAATATTGAATAAAAAATGATATATTGTGATACAGAAATATCAAGTCAAGCATATTGTCAACTCAAAAATATATGGAACAGAATAACGAAGGTAAGAATGCCATTTGTTTAGGTATATAATACTGTATTTTTAAATATTGTTGCATATCATTTTGTTTGCTTTGTGATAGGTGTATGATATTGCTTTTGAATCAATTTAATGTATAGTACTTATTTTATCAGTATTTGGTATTAGTAATATAGTTTGTAATTTTTTATTTGTAATTGACATCTTTTTTATTTAATTAGTGATTTTGAATTATTTTGTAGCTAGTTGTTGGATTTGAAGGGGACCTGGATAGGAAGTTATTTAAAATTTAAATTATAGGTTTTTAACATTTCTTATTACTATTTATGTCAGTTAGATGTTTAATTGGTAATTAATTATGCACACGATTTAATATATATTTAAAAAAAATTGTAAAGTGATTTTCAATAACCAATAGACATATTAGAGACAGTTAGTACATAGGCGTATAAGCAACAGTTGCATGTATGCGGCCCCGTGGACTACATTCAACATTTTATAGATCTTATTGTTACTGATGTACACAAAAAAGCATTATATTGGAAATTACATATGACTCGCAAATGTACTCTTTGGCATCGTTACAAGCAAATGTCAACCTAGTTCTTTCGCATTATGATTGGGCGTATTAGAACACTATTTGCCCTGAAACAGTCCTACCTCCAGTGTTCGCATCAAACTATGGTATAGAGGGTCACCTAGCCCCTAACATGCGTGTCCTGCTAGCCTGGCTTGAGGTTCTGTACAGCATTTTTCTCATTATCACGTCCTAGTTTCGGAAACCGGTTCCACAGGGTGGGACAATAAATATGTTTTTAGTGGCTCCCATATATCGTTGGAACGCGAGGATATCGGGAGCAAATCAGCATACGCAAGCATTTGTTCTTGGCAAAATATTAAATCACTTTGAACTTAGGGGCCCTGCCCTGTCCCCATCTGCACGCAATTCTGCAATTGGCCAACAGAAGCTCAAGTGAGACATACCTGCGACAACTTTTAGCTATATGGTCGGTGTACCCCCATAGGGCCAGCAGTGCAGACGCTTCCAATGTCAGTGATGTCATCTGTTCCATTGCGTCAAAGATCTGTCGCCAGTATTCATTCATTCCAGAACAACTCCAAGCTAAATGGAGGAAGTCTGCGCCTTCCACCTCACACCTATCACAACAATCGTTATCTTTTAGCTTATATTTATAGATCTTGGTGGGTGTATAATAAATACGGTGCAAAAATTTGAAGTGGATAATACGTAGGCAGTTGCTAGCCAACACTTTTTCTGTTTGTGAGCAACAATATGTCCATTAACTATCAGTTATTTCGCACCCTGGTTCCTAGGCCCAGTGTGTTCTAGCAGAGGCCTGTAGCCTGTTGAGTATGTACTGCGTAATATAGCACAGATGCGATGTGATCAGGTATCTTGGATTATAATATCATGTGTAGTGGGGGCAAGATTGGGGTTCTGATTAATAGGATGGCGTGTTATCTTTGACACCTTGTCTTAGTCTCACATACAAAAAAACTTCAAGAGGTGTGGGCGTAGTATCGCTGAATAACTGTTTTAGTGTGCAGAACTTCCCATCCCGGTATAGGTCCCCCCAGAATGTTATATTTGCCCTCCTAATAACTTTCCTAAAAGCTGCTTCCTGCATCACTTTATGACAGGGTGATATGTCAGTGGGAGCAAAGGGGAGTATAACGTTGGAGCTTGCAGCAAGTCAGCTATAAGGTGGCAGACGATCACAGTACAGGCGACCATTGTGGTTTCTTGCTCACGGGGTTTAAGAGCGTTATATATCATGCCTGTCAAAGGAATTGGGTCTGCGAGCCACTGCTCCACAGCTACTTGTGGCATATATCTGGGGGGATGGAACCAGTAGTGCGCATAATGGGCCTGGGCAAAGAGATAATATAGTTCAAAATTGGGAACATCAAAGCATCCTTTAGAGTAAGGTCTAGTAAGGACATCCCAATGTAGTCTTGTTTGCTTACCCCCCCCCCCACCCCGAGTCAACCTAATCAGCTCAGAGCGCAGTGCTTTGAAGAAGTGCTTGCCAGGGTATTATGGTATGTTCATGAATAAGTAGAACAGTCGGGGGAGAATCACCATTTTAATAAGAGAAGTTCTACCCGCCAGGGATAAAGGCAAAGCAATCCATTGTGTGACACAACTCGTGAAATTGTCCAAGGCCCTACCTATCAGGTCTCACCTGAAATTTCCGCAGGAGCGAGAGTCTGGAGGCCGGAGCTAATTACCAACTTCCAGCCACACCTAATTTGCCCAACTTAGTCAAAGCGAGATCAGCACGTGAAGGAAGAGGGGAGAGAAGGGGAATAGAAAACCGAAGATAATCCCTCAGCACGGTCTGGCATCTAGGATTCGTCACTGGAGACTTCTGTGATCCTACAAACAAAGACTGGGTCAACACACTGCTCTGCAATTAGTGAACTAAGACAATACACAATCACATAGAAACAATTAGAATCTACCTGTCTTACTCCCCTCTTCCGCTTGTGTCCAAAAACTGAATAATGTGTTGCAGAGATCGATAATCTACCTATATGAACATAAAGCAGATAAACAAAGTCAAGAGGGTGCAGTGCTGCTATAGTCTCTATATTTATAGTGTATATGTAAATGCTTACTAGTGGAGGATAACGTCAGAGGATAATGTGTCCCAAAGAATCAGGACCGACTAATCAGTAGCGTTAATTATATGAACAAGCAAGGGTGGGGACAGATGTCTGATGCATATATTTACAATTCAATCATTCATGATGGATTTCAGCAACAAAAGTAAAATATAACCTCAGTAGTAGAATGCCTCGACTTCTTACTTCAGGAGAATGCAAGGCTAAATGTCTATGAGGCAAACACAACTGAAAATGGTGAACACCACAATTCCCCTTAGCTTCAGGTGAATGCGGCTAGTGAAACTTTGAAAGAGTGCTCAATAAGTACTTTGCGCTTCTTTTTACTTCATTCTCTTTAACTCAATTTTCATATATGTTAGGTATCATTACATCAGATACACAGTAATCTCAATACCACAATTTTGCACAACGTATATACACCTGTAACAATTACTAAACATCAAGTGACAGATATTTACAAATTTATATACATACGGTACTCGAATCAAAAAGCAAGAACGCGAAGCGTTCTTTCAGGCAACACTAGGACCTTTTAAAGGCACGGAGCCCCGCCCCCTCTATGTGCGACTGCGGGAACGGAGCAGCTGTGACACTACCATAGTTAAGGCGCATTAGCTTCACAGTCGTCCGCAACGCACATTCCTAAGTATTTAACTTCTGAATCACACCACTTGATCGGGAAATCAAGTGGAAACTGCGTTGCAGCGGATGTGAGTGGAAATATTTATGGCTTCCCCCAATTAATATGAATCCCTGAGAGTCGCCCAAAAACAATAAATTTGCGTAGCCTAGGATTTAAATTCTGTTGTGGGTGTCTGACATATAGGGTAATGTCATCCACATAGAGCAAGACGAGGATCTGAATCATACGACATCACAATGCTTTTTCTTGATGGGGTTGCCGCAGTTTGGCCGCAAGGGGTTTAATAGGCAGTGCAAAAAGTAACGGGGAAACCTGACATCCTTGTCTTGTGCCTCTAGTAATTGGCAAGGTCATTGAGATTTGCCCGTTGACCAGAACTTTAGCTGTCGGGTGGCTATATAGAAGACTTATCCAGGATAAAAATCCCAGTGGCATTCCCATACGTTGCAATATTCCTAGCTAATAATCCCATTCCACAGAATCAAAAGCTTTCGTGACATCAAGGAAGACCATTGCAAAAGCCAAATCAGAGTCAATATTTTATAATATTTAAAAAAACGTTTGAAGATTATGGGATGTTGCTCTTCCCGGGATATATCCTGCCTGGTAGTTCTAATTTTTCCATCAGCAGATTGAGCCTGTTGGACAATATTTCAGGAAGGATTTTGGCATCATTATTAATGAGGGACAACGGTCTATACGAGTCACATTGATTTGCAGATTTCCCTGGCTTAAGTAGGGA
This sequence comes from Lissotriton helveticus, assembly GCF_964261635.1. Lineage (NCBI taxonomy): Eukaryota > Metazoa > Chordata > Amphibia > Caudata > Salamandridae > Lissotriton > Lissotriton helveticus. The sequence goes on from NC_136065.1 coordinate 938,646,945, forward strand.
CGTAATAAGCGTATCCCTCATAGACGGCGGAAGGACACCAGTTTCCTGGGCTTCCTCATAGACGGCTTTCAAAATGGGAATAAGTTGATCAATATTTGCCTTGTAGAAGTCTATTGGGAGCCAATCGAGGCCAGGTGCTTTACCAGACTGCATTTGCATTATTGCAGCCTGAATTTCATCCTCTGCAAAGGGGGCCACCAAGAAGTCTCTCTGCGAGTTCCCCAACCAGCCCAAGGCCACATCATCCATATACCCAGCCAAATCAAGTGGACACTGTTGACTAGTAGAGTATAATGTAGCAGAATGAGTAGTGAATGCATTAAGTATAGCTGTGGTATCTCTGTGCCTATTGCCTTCCCTGTCTGAGATTTCAAGCACATAACTGGAGAAGCAAGGCTTGTGGATCTCTTCCGGAAAAGCTCTACCAGGTAACTCTCCCTCACCATACCTGCGAGCTACATAATATTTACCCCTGAAGCGAACCTCGCATAAGTCTCCAGTTCCTGTGGGATATGCCAAGAGCCAGAGGGGCTAAGGACAGTCGGACCGGCTAGTGGTTAGAATATGTTATCACTAAATGTTCCACCCTGTTTATCCAGGGTCCTATACCTCTAGACACCAAGCAATAATCTAACCTAGCCCATGTCGCGTGCAATGCAGTGTAATGTGTGCCTTCCTTCGTCTCCGGGTGTGTGTGTAGCCATGTGTCTAACAGTCCATTATCTGATACAATACTTTGTAGGAGCTTATGTGATTTGGTGTAATGGTGTGGGAGAGGATTTGTCCTATCATGCACTGGGTCCAAGGAGGTGTTAAAGTCTTCACCCCATATTATATGAGTGGATCCTACAGCACACCAACCTGGTGGAGGTAGAGCCCAGTCTGCCCCACATAATGCAGTAATGCCCTGATTGATCTTGTATCATGGCACCCAGGGTATATGGAGTATTTTTGTTTATCTATATTGCTGTCCCTCTGGAATATGAGTATGAGGAGAATACTCTATACTGTGCCCATTTACGAGCAAATGAGGGACTACAGCGGGGGTCCAGATGAGTTTCCTGAAGCATCACAATTTGGATTTGGTGATGATCCAGGTATGCCAAAACCTGTCTACATTTGCACGGGTCTCTTAACCCTCTAACATTCCATGTTAATATTTGCAATTTCTGTTCGCCTTTAGTTTGAGCCATGAAAGCAGTCTTAACAAAGTGCTAAAGAGTTCCCAAGATCTACAGCTGCTATTCCTGTACAGTGCATACAACAAGAAGTCCGTAAAGGACCTAGCCCATCCTGTCTCAGTTCTTTGTAACAGTTCCCACCCGACCCCCTGCAGCATCCCAAACATGCCGGAATTGTCAATCCCACCCCACCCAACATGTCCTTAACAACAAAAGTACAGTGCATTATAACCCACAATAAGGGGGATCACCATTGGGGGGTGCAGTAGGCCTTGTATGATTCCTCCCTTCCCTCCAGGTTATGTTGCGTGTAAGAGGGGGAAACACCTTGGGGGAAGGGGTTCTTGGTACAGTTTGTTAATCAGTCCCAGTTCAACACTTATATGTGCGTAGTGCCGCTGCAAAATCTCTTTATCGCGCCCTCTCCTCATCTCTTTCGTGTCACATTTCAGTTCAAGGAGGAACACACCCTAGCCCCTGGTGATGGAGGAGGGAGCAGCACTGCTCAGCGGGGATCCATGCCTGACCAGCCAGCGTTCTTTACTATTCCAATGCAGGGGACGACGTTCTCGATGAATGCTCCTGTGCGGCGCGGGATGTGCTGGAACATTTGATTCGCTTTAAGAAGTCATCCACTTTCTGTTTATTGGTGAAGAAATACTGTTTGCATTGATGCGTGACTCGCAGGCGTACTGGGTACATCAATGCATAATCGATTTGCCCATGATGACGTTTTTGCTTAGCTGGAATGAATTTGCGTCGCACTTCCTGGACGGCTGCTGTAAAGTTGGGGTATATTGTGAAGTTCTTCCTCTCAAACGTGAGGTGTCTCTTCTCCCGGGCAACTCGAAGGGCCGCATTATGATCACGGTAATTAACCAGTCTAGCAATGATCGGATGAGGTGGACTCCTCGGTGGAGGTATGGGACCCAGGGAGTGATGCGCCCTCTCTACTATCAGTTGGGCAGAGAAGGATTTAGCTCCAATAGCTCTGAGAAGCTGACGCTCGACTCCACCATCTGGCCAGTGATGGTGTTCTCTGGCACACCAATGATCCGTACATTATTGCGTCTACAACGTGCCTCAAGGTCCTTGTTTTTTGCAGCGATGACCTTAAGCAATTTATCCATCTGCGCCACTTGTTTTTGCATTTTGGAAGTAATGTCTTCAGTGTCAGAGATCCAGCGCTCTGCTTCTTTTATTTGTTCTCCGTGCTTGACTAATTTATGGATGATGGCATCCATTCAGGTATTCATTGAATCCATTTTATTTTCAATAGAGGCAAGGCTCTGCTGCATAGCCAGTAGCAGTCTTTTTACATCATCCACTTGTCCTTGTGTTGGTTCTTGCGTCTCTCCTCCCGTATGTTCAAGCTCGTCTGGCTGAGAGCGAGTGACTTTCTTAGTTTTAAAAGGCAGTCGTGTCTGCATTGTGTCGTTCTTCCTCATGTTGGAGACAATGGAAAATTGTTTCCTTGACGAAATACCAATATCTTGCAAAATGAGAGCTCCTTGCGGTTCTTAGAGGACGAGGATGTTTACACCTCAAGCATTCCGTATGGCTGCAAAGGGGAAACTCCCCATCCAAAATGCTGTGCGCCTGAAGCCTCTGTGTGTCACTGGTCTTGGGAATATCACCGTCCTGCCATTTTCTTTGGCGGTTAGCCCTTCCCCAGCCGTAAACAAACGATTTCCCCCTTTCTATAATGCTTTGGTTAATGGCCAGGCTGACCTAGTGAAAAAACTGCTGCACCAATCGTGGGTAATATGTGCCCCCAATAGACAATGCATCATCAGCAACTGTCCCCTCACTTGAGGGCGCAGAGCCTTATAGTCGTGGGGCTACTCCGGCTTCTTCCACTCAATGTGTGCGCGCCCAACCGGGGCTGAGCCAATCTTTAAGTGCCCTCGCAGCGTTGTGGGCGCCGCTCCAGTTTCCCCGATATCATGCAATCCTGTGTCACATGGGACCACCCACGCTTGCTCGGCCACGCAGATGTAGGCAATTGGGCTTTAGCGGCAATGACGGACCAGGCCGAGGGATCCCCTCAGCACGCTATCCACCCAGCCGCGCCGCAACCTCCCATATCGGCCTAGAGGGAAAATCAGCACACGAGTCTCGGCCGCGTTCAGCCACGACTTTCCTTTAATGGTCGTAAGCGGTACCTGATTCCTGCGATATGTGCCCAGCTCTCCTCTGCTAGTGCACAATGGTATCCGCCGCAGTCATTAAAGGAGACCCGAGTGCGGCCTTGACACCACGTGGGAGCTGCGGTAATCGCGTGGCACTCTCAGCCGCGGCCAGTTCCAGGAGCACAGCTCACCGGCTGGGGTCTTTATTGGTGATCACGTTCCGGGCGGCAGCCGGAGTACTTCCCCAGAACAACCAACACCATGGGACAGACAGGCTCGTGTTCGTTCCTGCACCACTGCAGATGTCTCAAAAGTAGACTCCTGGGCAGGATAAAAGGTAGGATTAATAGCCCGAGTTGCAGGAGCCTCACAGTAGTGCTGCCATCATGCTCATGCGCCAACTAGCGCCCCCCCCCCAATTTAATATATTATTTTTTTTTTAATTATCTCAATATCGTTTGTCATTTTTATGTAATTATATATGTTTTTATTTAATTATTAAATGTTAATTTAGTGTGGCTTATTGGGTTTGTAGAGGATGAAGATGTGAAAATATGTTACTTCTTGATTTTTGTTTTTATAAATTATTGTTTATTATTATTATAATTATTATTATCATCATTAGTGTTTTTTAAACTTTTTAATAGATGTTTATCTTTATTAAAACATGCTAATTCATCAGTTGATTATTATTTTATTTATTTTATTGTTTAAATAATGAATTCATTGATCAGTTTTTTAAGTATAACATTTTGTTTATATATATTATTTATATATAAAATATTAGTTTTGTTTAATAAGTAATGTAATGTTAATAATGTTTAATTTATGCTGTGTTTCAAATTTTGTATTTGAGTATTGTTTTGTCGGGTTAGGAGGGATGGAAGCGTATTTATTGGAACTATTGTTAAATTCATTTATTATTTTAAATTATTTTGTACTTTTAGATTTGGGCTTTTCATTAAATGTAATTTTATTTGTCTATATTGCATATATATGTTTTATATCAAATACATTTAAATTGTTTTATTTTATATGATGGTATATCTAACCCCTCCAAAGTCCAACACTTTTGCTACTGTTCATAAGGTTAGACTGCCAATAGTAAGTCTGACCCTCCAAAGTCCAGCACTTTCCCTTCTTTACTTACGATTACTTGCATTGGAGTGGGAATACTAAATCTTACTCCTCCAAAGTCTAAAAGTTCCCTACTATAGCTTAGACTAGGGTGGGAACAGTAAATCTAACCCCTCCAGGGTCCAACACTTTTCATACTGTTGCTTAGGCTGGAGTGGGAATAGTAAATGCAACCCCTCCGTAGCCCAACACTTTCCCTGTTTTTGTTTACATTGTAGTAGGAATATCAAATACAACTCCTCCAAAGCCTAACATTTTTCCTACTGTTGCTCAAATTTCTGTGGGAATATTATATCCAACCCCTCCAAAGTCAAACTCTTTTCCTGCTTTTACTTACGTTGAAGTAGGAATAGTACATCTAATCCTCCAAAGTTCAACACTTTACATACTGTTGTTTAGATTGGAGTGGGAAATGAATATCTAATTGCTCCAAAGTCCTAGACCTTCCCTACTTATGCTTAGATTGGAGGGGTTAGGGTTAGGGTTGGAGGCTTTGTTCGCCATAAGTTGGCAGGGTATGCTCAGACGTGAGTCTCTTGCTCACTTTGCCACTGGATTCAAGCAAGCCTGGCTGAAGATGGCTGGAATGCCAGAAACCAGTCCTAGGAAGCTTGTTTCCGGTCCAGGGAAGGCATGGCTTGGCAGTTCGGGCTGGACTGTTCCCATGAGGCACAGGGTCAGACTGATTTGCATATGGCCATGTCTGAACTGGGGTGGCAGAGTGGGCTAAAGAACGGTGATGGATTAAACCCAGATCTGTTGACTGGGTGTGAGTGTTTGATTGGTTCAGATGCTCCGTCCATCACCACCCCCTTTTGTACCGCTTTGTTTGCCATAAGTTGGCAGGGTATGCTCAGATGTGAGTACCTTGCTCACTTTGCCAGTGGATTCAAGCAAGCCTGGCTGAAGACGGCTGGAATGCCAGAAACCGGTCCTAGGAAGCTTGTTTCCGGTCCAGGGAAGGCATGGCTTGGCAGTTCGGACTGGACTGTTCCTATGAGGCACTGGGTGAGACTGATTTGCATATGGCCATGTCTGAACTGGGGTGGCAGAGTGTGCTAAAGAACGGTGATGGATTAAAACCAGATCTGTTGACTGGGTGTGAGTGTTTGATTGGTTCAGATGCTCCGTCCATCACCACCCCCTTTTGTACCGCTTTGTTCGCCATAAGTTGGCACGGTATGCTCAGACGTGAGTCCCTTGCTCACTTTGCCACTGGATTCAAGCAAGCCTGGCTGAAGACGGCTGGAATGCCAGAAACCGGTCCTAGGAAGCTTGATTCCGGTCCAGGGTAGGCATGGCTTGGCAGTTCGGGCTGGACTGTTCCCATGAGGCACAGGGTCAGACTGATTTGCATATGGCCATGTCTGAACTGGGGTGGCAGAGTGGGCTAAAGAACGGTGATGGATTAAACCTAGATCTGTTGACTGGGTGTGAGTGTTTTTATTGGTTCAGATGCTCCGTCCATCACCACCCCCTTTTGTACCGCTTTGTTCGCCATAAGTTGGCAGAGTATGCTCAGACGTGAGTCCCTTGCTCACTTTGCCACTGGATTCAAGCAAGCCTGGCTGAAGACGGCTGGAATGCCAGAAACCAGTCTTAGGAAGCTTGTTTCCGGTCCAGGGCAGGCATGGCTTGGCAGTTCAGGCTGGACTGTTCCCATGAGGCACAGGGTCAGACTGATTTGCATATGGCCATGTCTGAACTGGGGTGGCAGAGTGGGCTAAAGAACGGTGATGGATTAAACCCAGATCTGTTGACTGGGTGTGAGTGTTTGATTGGTGCAGATGCTCCGTCCATCACCACCCCCTTTCGTACCGCTTTGTTCGCCATAAGTTGGCAGGGTATGCTCAGATGTGAGTACCTTGCTCACTTTGCCACTGGATTCAAGCAAGCCTGGCTAAAGATGGCTGGAATGCCAGAAACCGGTCCTAGGAAGCTTGTTTCCGGTCCAGGGAAGGCATGGCTTGGCAGTTCGGGATGGACTGTTCCTATGAGGCACTGGGTGAGACTGATTTGCATATGGCCATGTCTGAACTGGGGTGGCAGAGTGGGCTAAAGAACGGTGATGGATTAAAACCAGATCTGTTGACTGGGTGTGAGTGTTTGATTGGTTCAGATGCTCCGTCCATCACCACCCCCTTTTGTACCGCTTTGTTCGCCATAAGTTTGCAGGGTATGCTCAGACGTGAGTCCCTTGCTCACTTTGCCACTGGATTCAAGCAAGCCTGGCTGAAGACGGCTGGAATGCCAGAAACCGGTCCTAGGAAGCTTGTTTCCGGTCCAGGGAAGGCATAGCTTGGAAGTTTGGGCTGGATTGTTCCCATGAGGCACTGGGTCAGACTGATTTCCATATGGCCGTGTCTGAACTGGGGTGGCAGAGTGGGCTAAAGAACGGTGATGGATTAAACCCAGATCTGTTGAATGGGTGTGAGTGTTTGATTGGTTCAGATGCTCCGTCCATCACCACCCCCTTTTGTACTGCTTTGTTCGCCATAAGTTGGCAGGGTATGCGCAGACGTGAGTCCCTTGCTCACTTTGCCACTGGATTCAAGCAAGCCTGGCTGAAGACGGCTGGAATGCCAGAAACTGGTCCTAGGAAGCTTGTTTCCGGTCCAGGGAAGGCATGGCTTGGCAGTTCGGGCTGGACTGTTCCCATGAGGCACAGGGTCAGACTGATTTGCATATGGCCACGTCTGAACTGGGGTGGCAGAGTGGGCTAAAGAACGGTGATGGATTAAACCCAGATCTGTTGACTGGGTGTGAGTGTTTGATTGGTTCAGATGCTCCGTCCAACACCACCCCCTTTTGTACTGCTTTGTTCGCCATAAGTTGGCAGGGTATGCTTAGACGTGAGTCCCTTGCTCACTTTGCCACTGGATTCAAGCAAGCCTGGCTGAAGATGGCTGGAATGCCAGAAACCGGTCCTAGGAAGCTAGTTTCCGGTCCAGGGAAGGCATGGCTTGGCAGTTCGGGATGGACTGTTCCTATGAGGCACAGGGTCAGACTCATTTGCATATGGCCATGTCTGAACTGGGGTGGCAGAGTGGGCTAAAGAACGGTGATGGATTAAACCCAGATCTGTTGACTGGGTGTGAGTGTTTGATTGGTTCAGATGCTCCGTCCATCACCACCCCCTTTTGTACCGCTTTGTTCGCCATCATTTGGCAGGGTATGCTCAGACGTGAGTCCCTTGCTCACTTTGCCACTGGATTCAAGCAAGCCTGGCTGAAGACGGCTGGAATGCCAGAATCCGGTCCTAGGAAGCTTGTTTCCAGTCCAGGGAAGGCATGGCTTGGCAGTTCGGGCTGGACTGTTCCCATGAGGCACAGGGTCAGACTGATTTGCATATGGCCATGTCTGAACTGGGGTGGCAGAGTGGGCTAAAGAACGGTGATGGATTAAACCCAGATCTGTTGACTGGGTGTGAGTGTTTGATTGGTTCAGATGCTCCGTCCATCACCACCCCCTTTTGTACTGCTAGATTGGAGTGTGGATAGTAAATATAATCCCTCTAAAGCTCACCTTTCCCTGCTATTGTTTACGTTGGAGTTAGAATATTAAATCTGATAATTGCAACACTTTCTCTACTGTTGTTTATTTTGGATTTTTTTCCATTATATTTTCATTTATTTCATTTTTATATAACAAATAACAAAATGTAATTTTTATTTAAATTTTATTTTTTGGGTTTGTATTATTTTTGTTTGCTGTATGTTTTGTTATAGATGTTTGTTAATTTTAATATTTAAATTGTAGTTAGTTATGTGAATGCATGTGTTTTTAAATGTTTAAATATTATTTTGATATTTTTAAACTGTTATTTAGTTTACATTAATAATTTTTAAAAATTCTTTTAATTGTACTATTATTTTATAGCTTAACATTTTAAATAAATTACATAGAACGCTATGCATATATGTGTATGTGATATACTTAACTTTTTTGATGATATGCCGTTCCACAATATTATTTTTCAATGTTTTGGTAGAATACATGCAAAATATGTAAAGTCAATATTTGTTTTGTTGAGGATTTAATGATGCGCTGTTAATGTCAAAATATTTTTGTAGCTGATATGCTGTCATACATACATTTTGTCATCCTTGTAATGGCCAATAATTAGAGTAAGTTGCAAGTTGCGACCTACCTCATAATGAGGTAGTGTGCATTGTGACTCACTTTGAATCTGTGTACATCTGGCCCCTTGGTATTTAACCCGTTCCATGCGTTGGATGGCCCCCAGCCGTCCGATGTCACAGTGGGCGTGTGCGGAGAACAGCCGGGGGCCGTCCGAACCCTACCCACTGATTCATTCTCCCACCCCGCAGCAGAATTCACACCGCGGTCAACGGGTTAATGTTGAAACCAATCTTTTAACCTATTGCCCCAACAAATTAACAGTGACTAATTCACTTGGATAAAAGAGGTAAAAAATCACATTTAGAATCCCATTTCCAGGTTCCTTATCATCAGGGACTTGAGTATTTGGGCTAAAAACAAGGAATTACCCCACTAGTTCAAAGTCCTCAACTCTCTTACGTCACAACTAGTCATTCATGCCATACACAGGGCAGGGCATGTGCTTGACCTAATCTCAACCTCTTAGAAGCATATGGAATTTCGTCAAACATATAACCTGCTCTGGAATGACAACTTCCTGTTGATTTTTGACATAGCTAAGATGAGGGAAATGTTGACCCATGCTAGGTTTAAGTTACGTTTTAAAATTGGAAGCTTATTACTACAGCAGATTTTAACAATATGTTCACAAGAAACTTAAAACAGTAAAAATGTCCTTGTCGGTAAAGATGCTGACAACATTGTATAAGAATACCACAGAATACTAGCTGATACCCTAGCCGTTATTGCCTCTATAGAAACTAAATGTCTCAAAATAAAATACTTTGCCTACCCCAGTACACTGAAAGCCACAAAGAAGAAAACAAGATTTGAAATACCTGAAAGATCATAACGATTAATGTATCATACTCACGATAAACTCACCTATCTCAAACAAATGCATAAGTATGGTAACCTTGTAAGGAACTCAATGAAAAGTTACTATCCCCAGAAGATCTTGCATGCCAAGCATAACTCTCAGGAATTATTTTAAAATGGTTGACGCCCCTTACAGCCCGGATACATGACCAACAACCTATTAGATGATTGTCAGTCCAGTCTAGAGCTTCCCGTTAGCACGCGTGGTCTATTGCTTAGTCACCCACATTCATGATGGCCTATTACCGACACTTTTGTTGTCGGTCTAGACATCCACTTTGGCGGATATAGACTCACGGGACCCTTCCGTAACCTGGAAGTGAATGCACGTCTATTAGCTATAAGTTTGGAAGAAGCAAGGATAAGTCAGACCTTCACTTCTCACCATGACAGGACGCTAGCCGGACACAGTTTTCGCGCAACACAGCGTTTTCTAAGAAGTTAGTCAAGGGGAGGTACGTGAGGTTTTCTCAAGTTACGCTGCATGTATTTATGCTGATAACATCTTTAAGATGCAATAGGCTAATTTCAGGTTTAATATTTATTCACTCGGTCTAACCAGCGCTTTAAATGCCTTTACCTTAACCTTTATTGTCTCTGTCTTTTTGCTGATTTCACCAACCTCTTCACCTTTGACCCGTACCTAACCTTGGTTCCCATGCTTGCTCTGCGATCATTAGTGGGGGCAGAATCTCACCACTCAGCTGAGCCTGGGTTCTTAACAAATACTCATTTCGTATTCTGCATAAGTCACCTACCTTTAACATGACTTGCCCCGCATGCCCATATTTACTTTAGCTATTACTTTCTCAAGAATCCCTATTTACACTGAGGATACCTTGGCGCATTACTCTAATACTGCCCTGGGATATTCCCCTATATGGACATATAGGCGGGCCCTTCATTCTGAGGTATGTCCCGGATACGCTTCATCTTTGATTCCACTACTTACCTTTAATGGCTATCACCGTTATTTATACTATTCCTTCCTTTATTAGGCCGTCCTCTCTATACTCCTCGTCCCCCTACATAGGTGAACCACGCAGACAGCGTAGTATGGATACTCATTTCCTTGGCGAAATATCAGAAACGTTACCTTTGGTAAGCTGATTCTCGAATAAGATGCTTTTTCTCGTCTCATACTATGGCACCTGGGTGTTTCCCTTACTTTGAGATCACAACTTTTCAAACTAGGGGTTGATATCCTTTTCACTTATGCATGTTCATGTTTTGTCGTACTTAAGTCATCACAATCATAAAACGGGTTGGTTTATGGTTCAGCTTTCCTCGGACTATCACTACGCTATTTTTCAAATTCTTTTCCTTCCTTCCATTTATTCACACTCTTACAAACAACACTCTTTGTCACCACATTTTCGCGGTTCTTCTTCCCTCTGACTATTCTTCCTTCCTCTTATGTTTCTTCTATCTACTCTATCTCAATACGTTTTTCTTGTTTTACTGATTACATGTACATTGTATGCTATTACAGCTCTGAAGAAGCCCATGTTTGGGCGAAACTCGTTGGCTGTCTATTTCTAGAAATCAAGCATACTTGAAATAAAGACTCACAAAGACTACAATGAAAACGTCTACTCAGTGTTTTTCAACTTGTATATAGTACTGTTTTTATCTGTTATCAGCTTACATTGCCTCTCATCTCCCCTTGTGCATTTTATATAATGCATTGCAATCCAAAACATGTGTCTCAAAATATTTCTTTATTGTAATACCAACAACAAAGTGTCCCCACACTCAAAAACCGCATAAACTCCAGCTCTAGGGTGGTTTAAATTAAAAACAAGCCACATCTGGGGTCATTGTTGTAAGGCCCCAGGAGGCTTATGGATACCTCTGTAGGGGCACTTACAGGGAGCTGCTGCACTCCCTTAGGACCCAGACAACTCTCTTTACAAATGTTGGTGGTTCCCCTGCGCATCTTGGGGCACCACTAAAAGAGACAGCATGCAAATTAGCCCCCTGCAAGGCATTATGAGATGCTCCATCTGAAGGCCGTGAACATCAAATGATGGTGAAAGCTGTTCCTCTCTATTCACTTTGCAGTCATGTGCTTCAGCAGGTTTGTTTGTTTTTGGCCTCTTAGCCCCCTTGGCTCCCCTACACAGCATCCTTCATCTGGTGGCGCACAGGAACCAAAAGCATTCCCCGTCGGGTGGGAGCAGCCTGTTCCTCTTGACTTCTAACCCATGAGCTACAGCCATACATTTTCTCCTGCACAAGCTGCTGCAGGGAGGTGGGAGTCTGGTGCATCTAGTCACCATCAAAGACTGGCATGGAGAGTAAGCAATGCACCTGGCTACATTTGGATTCTTTTGTTCCTGGTGGATGGGGTCACCTGAGCCTTCTGTTTGCACTCTCCTCAGCGAGATGGGGACCCCTGGAGTTTAATACATTAATGGAGAGGGTCCCACCCACACCCTCCGCCTTATCAGGAATGAACTCAAATTTGGGTGCACTGAGCACTGGCCCACCACAGGGTAATTTTGGACAGTGCTGCAAAGGACTACATGGTTAATTTTTCTTTTTATTTATTTTCCAGGGGACCAAACTTCCCAGATTGGTTCTCAATCCATTTGGTCACATTTTAACACATGAATGCCCATTTTGCAAATGGTTGCCAGCCACAACCACCAAGAATATTCTCTTCAGGTCTACTGACCTCTAAAGAAGCCTTTCCGCATGGAGCTCTGTTCCTCTGGGCTCCCTGCATCAGACCTCTCCTCTGCTTAGCTCCTGCTGTTCTCCTCCTGCTGCTGGGTACATGTTGCCAAGACCCTCTGCAATGAACCAGCAAAACGCCATCTTTGACACCCAGCCCTGGCCCCAGAGCCTCCAGGCTTTTTGAAGGGTATCTGTGTGTCAGTGGAGTCAAGGGCCAGTTCTCAGAAAGTCCAGGGAAACCACCAAGGGTCCTCCAGCAGGTCCATTCCCTCAACTGTTCCTCATAGAGCATAAGTGGGCCAGCACAATTATAAGGCCTTCCCAGGTCATTACCAATCCCTGAAGAGTCCTTTTGGCACTAGACTACCTTTGTGCATATACCGGGCTGCGCACAACAGTAGTCTTACATACGCAGCCTCAAAAAGTGTGCCACATGTGTGTGCATGTGTTTATGCATAACCAACCCAGAGTCTCTAACCCTAAAGGCTCAGCAGCAACATTATCTTATGAAGCAGACCCTGGCAGTTAGCACTCTCACTACTCCAATTACTGTGAATTTACTGTGAGTGAGACATAGGTAGTGACAGGTAGTGGGACGCGTTCACAGTAGAAGTCTAAAAATGGAATAGTCAACTACAAACAATCCTGGGACACTGTGAGAAACTAGGTTACTGGTTGATTGGGGTGTGAGCCCTGGTCAAGCAGAAACCACAATCCATGTCCGGATAAGGCAAGACCAAACCCCAAATTAACCTATGCTCAATCTCCTAAACGCTTGGCACAGAGAAGTCAGGCTTAACTTAAAGACAATGTCTAAAGTATTTGTGTAACATTTCAAACAGCTATACAGTAAAAATACCACTCAAAAAGTATTCCACACCACATTATATAAAAATAGAGCAGAAGTTAATAAATAAAACAAGACCAAAACATAAACAATCCAATCAGTAGAACCAGAGATATGATTTTTTAAAGAATTTAGGGAAAATAGCTCCAAAAAGCACAAAGCACTAACTCGGGTTATCTGGTAGCAGTGCACCAGGTCAAAGTCACAAGTTCAGACCGAACGCAATGGTGCGTAAGTCGGCTACAGTCCCCAGATCAGTCCTGCTGAAGTTTTTCCTTCACAAGACAGAACTAAGAGTCCCGTTCACATTGGCGAGAGCTGCAAGGAGTAAGGAGAGCATCGTCGTAGGAGGCTGTTGGTGTAGTAGGAAGAGCAGGCCGGGTATCGTGGATGGGCAGGCAGGAGCTTCTTGTTGGCGGTCCCCTGTGAATGGTCCATGCTGGAGTGCGAAGAGTTGGGTTGGACTAGTTGTGTGAGCGGCGAGGTCTTGGTGCAAATGGGCCCATTCATGGTCGCGCAGAGTCCAAAAGCTTGATTTAAGCTCGCTGAGCCACACCAAGGGTCAAGGACTGGAGGGGTATCAATTGGGTGTCAGGAACCCCCTGCAGCTTCGTCCATGTTGTTGGGCAGCCTTTTATGTCTCTGAGACTCAGATCAGGAGGCAGCCCTTGGATTCACTCTGATGTCCTGGGTTCAAGATGAAGTTATAGGTCCAGTTCTCCTTTGCCAGGCAAGAGGGCAGCAGGCAGCAGGTCAGCACAGTAGGGCAGCAGTTCCTTCAGAGCAGCAGCCCAGCATGTTGGCAGATCTTTCAGCAGCCCAAAAGCAGTCCTTCTTCCTAGCCAAGTATCCACAGGTCCAGAACTGTACTGAAGAGTTGTTGTCTGATGTCCAGTATTTATACACAGTTCTGCCTTTGAAGTGGAAAGAAGCTTCTAGATGCATGCTTTTGAAGTGCACAGCTGCCCTACCTTCCTTGCCCTGGCTCCAGGCAAACTACAGGGGGTATGCAGCCCTTTGTGTGGAGACAGGAAACAACCTATTGAATTATACGTGGGGTTGGTCCTAGATCCTTCTTCACATCCTACCAGTGATGGCCAATCCAGTTACACCTAAGCTTCCCATTGTGTGTGGCTTTCTAAGAAGAATACGCAAAGCCCAACTGTCACCCACACCCAGTCATGTACCCAGAGATAGGCTGCAGGTACCAAATGGCTTAGGCAAGAAAATGCCACCTTTCCAAAAGTTGCATTTTCAAAATTATAATTTAAAACCTAACTTCATAAGTAAGAATTTTAAATTCCAATTCCAAAGACACCATACAAGAATTAGTTGCCTGTTCCCATTTAGAGATTACACTTATAAAATGCTACACGGTAACTCCAATGTTATCCTAGCCGAGGAAGTAAAGAAACTTCATGACCTGAAGGATGCCTTGAGTCATTTACCTCTGCAGTTCACACCATGAATGAAGATTATTTTATGTTACGGGGTGTAACCTTTGGTTAGCAAGGAGGGACGAAGCCAACACTAAGAATCAGGGTCAATGTATTTTATTTCAGAACAGAGCACGTAGTCCGTAAAACACAAAACACATGAGCTATCCCGGGGGGGCTTCGGTCTTCACAAGGCTCCTCCTCTTCGACCGTTCGGGGTCCCGCTTCCAGCTCACCCGCAGGAAAACAAAGAAACAAATGTGACTGTTAGTGCACAGCACCTAAGGTAGCAGCTGAGATGGGAAAGGGGTTATGAGGGGAACGTCGTGACTCGGGTAGCTACCACCACCAAGGCAAACACTCAGACTATTGTCCCGAAAGTGCAGTGCAGTAGAGAAGCCTATACCCGACTCCTTCCTCCCTCCTACCCGGTCCCTCCCCGCTTGAACAATCGCAAAGTACGCAAACGTTCACGCACCTGGCTTAGCCACGCGTCCTCCTGCGCGTGGCTGGGCGATGAGCGATACCGGTGGCCTCCTGGCTTTTCCTGGGCGTCCTTTCGCTCCGGTTCTCCTCGCGCTGGGACTGCGTCCTCCTCCTTCGTGTCGCCGTGGCTCCTCCCGCCCTCCGGACCTCCACACTGCACACTGCAAGACGGCTTCTTCTCCCGGGATCGTGCCGTGTATTCCGCTTTCTCCTGTCTCGTTCTCCGAGTCCATTTCCGCTGGGCTCCTTCCTCTGTCCCACGCCGTGTAGTCCCTGGCCACGAACAAACTGGCGTCTTCCGTGTCCGCCTTTCTTTCGGACCAGATCGGTCCCAATAGGCCCACTTGACGCTGTGTCATAGGGGCGGAGCTGGCCTCGCCGTAGTCCAGGCAATTCTTAAAGGGGCCACCCCAGTCCTGTTGAGGAGATGGAAAGTCTGTTACGGGGCTGAATATAGGACAGCTCTTGACCCGCTGACAAACCTCCCCCCCTGGCTTTTCCCGTTCAGGGGAAAGAGGGTACCGTGAGAAGTAGTCTGCATTTGTGTGCCTCGACCCCTTTCTATGGCGCACTTCGAAATCGTACGGCTGTAGAGAAAGGAACCATCGCAGGATGCGATCGTTCCGGCCTTTGGTCTGATGAAGCCAAGTCAAGGGGGCATGATCAGTGATCAACGTAAAATGTCGGCCCTCTAAATAATAACGGAGTTTCTCGATACTCCACTTCACAGCCAGGCACTCCTTTTCTATTGTTGGGTAGGCGGCCTCTCGGGGGAACAGTTTTCTGCTTAAGTATAAGATGGGTCTTTCTCTGCGCCTAACCCGACCCCTGAGGCATCTGTTTGTAAACAAAAAGGTTTGGTAAAGTCTGGGGTTACCAATACGGGAGCTGAGGAGAGGACATCTTTCATGCTTTGGAAATCAGTTCTGGCCTGAGGAGAGGGGTTTTTGAACTGCATGGAAGTAGCCGTTAGAGGGGCTGATACTGAGGCAAAGTGTGGAATGAAGCGGCGATAATAGCCGACCAGGCCAAGAAACGCCCTTAGGTCTCTTCGGTTTGTTGGGAAAGTTTGGGATTGTATTGCTCTCACTTTTTCTTCTTGTGGGTACAGCTGACCACTTCCCAGGACGTACCCTAGATACTTGACTCGGGTGAAGGCTATTCTTGACTTTTTCGAGTTGATGTGTAGTCCTGCATTTTCCAGTGCGCCTAGGATCTGTTCGATATGTCGTAAATGGGTCTCCCAGTCGGGGCTGTGTATGACTATGTCGTCCAAATACGCAGCTGCAAACTGGGTATATGGAGCGAGAACGGTGTCCATGAGGCGTTGAAACGTCGCTAGAGCTCCGTGTAACCCAAAGGGTAACACGGTGAAGTGGAACAACCCGTCTGGTGTTGTGAAAGCGTTTTTTTCCTGGTCTTGAGGGGACAGAGGTACCTGCCAATATCCCTTGGTGAGGTCAATAGTTGTTATATACTGGGCCTCACCAAGGCGTTCAATCAGTTCGTCGACCCTTGGCAGCGGGTACCCGTCCTGTTTTGATACTCTGTTAACACCGCGGAAGTCGATGTAAAAGCGAGTGCTTCCGTCAGGTTTAGGCACTAGTACCACTGTGGATGACCAATTGCTTTTTGAGGGCACTATCATACCTGCTTTAAGCATGTTGTTTACTTCGGTTTGTAGCAATAGCCGTCGGGCCTCCGGTACCCGATAGGGTCTTTGTTTGATAGTGACCCCAGTCGGAGTATGTATGTGATGCACGGCCAACGTCGTTCTGCCTGGTTGATCTGAGAATATGGACGGATGTTTGAACAGCCCGTCCATGACCTCCTTCTTTTGGGTCTCCAACAGATCAGGGTTTATTACTGCTTGGTCTATGGTATGAGGAGTGGCCATGGTTAGGGATACTGATATCGGAGTTCTGGGAGGGGGACCTAACCACTTCTTCAGGATGTTGATGTGGTAAATTTGAGTCCGGGAAGGTGTTATCTTCAGTGCATAAGTGGTTCGCCCAAACTTTCTCACTATCGGGAAGGGTCCTTGCCACTCTTTGCGGAGTTTGTGGGTGGAAGTGGGAAGGAGAACAAGAGCCCAATCGCCGATGTCCAATTCTCTCCATTTCTTTCCTTTATCATAAAAGAATTTCTGTTTCGCCTATGCTTTTTCTAGGGTGTCATAGGACAATGTCCTTAGTTTATGTAGCCTGTTTTCCAACTGTTGAGCATAGTCCATTAGCTCTTGAGCGTCCTGTGCTCCTTCCTTTTCCTAACTGTCTTTTGTTATCTCCAGCAGGGTGCGGGGCTTCCTCCCAAACAACAGTTCGAAAGGGGAGGCTCCCAAGCTACTCTGGTGTTGGCTTCGTAACACAAAGAGGGCCAGTGGAAGTAATTGATCCCATTGTTTCCCGTCTCCCGACAAGAGTTTTTTTAACGTGGTCTTAAGCAGGCCATTATAGCGTTCAACCAACCCGTCGGTTTGTGGGTGGTAAACCGACGTGCGTAGGTGTTTTAACTTCAAAAGGGTGCAGACCTGTTTCATGAGCCGGGAGACGAATGGTGTTCCCTGATCAGTGATAAGATCCCTGGGGAATCCCATTCTGGAAAAAAGTTCTACCAGTTTCTGTGAAATGGCGTTGGTGGTGGCGGCCCTTAAGGGAAACGCCTCTGGATAGCGGGTGGCATAGTCCACCACGACCATCACGTATTGGTATCCCCTATGAGATTTAGGCAGGGGTCCTATGATGTCTACGCCTATCCTGTCAAAAGGTTTTCCAATGATAGGAAGAGGGACAAGGGGAACCTTGGGCGGGAGGTAAGGATTGCGCTTCTGACATATTTGACACTCCTGACAATATTTCTTTACTTGGGCGTACACTCCAGGCCAATAGAAGTGCTGCACGATGGAGTCAGTCGTCTTTTCAGCTCCGGAGTGACCAGCCAATAAGTGGGCATGGGCATAGAACATTACTTGAAACAAAATGGAAGGTGCACTCAAATGAAGTCAAATAGAAGTAATAGTTTAAAGTGTCTTCTTCTTTATTCAAAAAGTATTCGTGAAACATAGGCACAGCCAACGCGTTTCGTTCCTCTTGCCTCTTAGGAACTTCGTCAGGGCTGTAAAGGTTACAAACATAAATATGCACATAAATATACATTTAACATAACACATATAGAAATTCACAAACAGAAAAGAATAATCATAAAAGACTAACCCAAAACATAACGAATGACAGTAACTACTAGCTAACATCCAAAGTCAAACAATACAAGGTATTATAGTACATACTGAAGAACAGACAAAGGTTGTCCCTAAACATAATCGAAAAAGATTAAAACTGTAGTAACACATATTGTAATGCTTATTATGTATAAGAATTTGGGGTTCGAGAGTTCCAGGTTCAATATCATAATCATTTACACAGAATTTTCTAAAAGAAGGGAGGAGGGCAAAATTGTATAAAAGAAGGGGGGATGATTGCCGTGATGTAGACCTAGACAAATACGTGCGGTCACCCAATAAAACTCCTAAATTGGAGAGGTTTGCAGCATAGCGAGGGGGGAAAGACCCGAGAGTAGACAGTATTATGGTATGTTCCAAAAACATGTGTCCAGCAAGAGGTGTTGACTCATCGGGATAAGGCGGTAAAGGTAATTAAAGAGATTTTGTGCACTTACCGAGTTCTGTAAGTGAGATCAACTGGAGTCAGTGGCGGTCATATGGTGTTGAAACAAGGTGGCCGTTTAGATTCGTCGGGCCAAAAGAAATAACCTGAGATAGGACAACAGAAAATTCTTATACTTATTTCTAAAGGTAAGGTAAAATTTAGAAATAAAAAGAATACTGATAGAATCACACCACAGATCTACACTGGTCTTTATTGTATGTATAGAGTAAAGCGGATAAGTACTCCAGAGAGTGGAAGAAATTCCCCCTTTAGAATTGGGTTCGCTTGAGTTAGGATAAATCGGACGGGTGGTCCTGGGTGCATAAGTGAGAAAACAAAGCACACAGAAAATGGTGATTGCACAGTAAGGCAACGCAAGATGAGTATTCTAAAGGGTGGGTGAAGTCACACCTCAGGGACCGCAGTGGCATAATTTGGGTGGGTCCAGTGTAAAGCCCTAGTGTGCATAGGTAAGAGCACAGTGAGGCGGACAGGGAGTGAAAATCACACCGCCTTATACTTGAATTAGTTAAGGAGGTAGGGTTCACTGTAATGCATTACAATTGTATCCCAAGTTCCCATTAAAAATGCTGTCTATATATTAACTACGATCTGAGTATGCTTCCCAAGTCAATACGGCAAATTCTAAACTCTCATCCTTACCAGCAGTCGGCGCCCAATCAAGAATAATGTAGGGTATATTGACCTCGTGCACTCCTCAACCAAGATTCTATAGCAGGAAAGGAGAACTTATTTTCAAAGCACGAGAACCAATGGATCACCCAAAAAATATCCATCAAAATATGAGCTTTAAAAGGTTTTACAGTTAGAGAAGGAACATGGATTATATACATTTATTTTAAATTGAATTCAAACGTGCTCACATAGCCACAGAGATTTAATAGGAAACATAAATGCTGAGATAAATATACAGCCGCAGTCTAAAGCAGTTGCAAATGAAGTGACCGTTTGTAGCACATTACCAGTAAAAGTGCAAATTGAAATTGCATGTGTAAAGCACATAGTAAATACCTATAATAAATCGCACGGTGCTGGAAGCATTGGATCTCATGGGAAAGACCTCTGAAGTTAGAAAATCAATTAAGTAGTTCTTTCGCCGCCGGTCCGGTTTTGACTCGAAAATGTGTGGCGAAGAGCCCAGAGCGCCTGCAGCCGAAAAATTTAAAAACAAGCAATCATAACCAGGTGACTGACTTATAAATCTCAATATACACAGCAATTCGGTAGACTAGCCATTTCCAGAGCATGTAGTCCCCCCGTTAGGCGTCTAGTAATCCTGCCTATGATGTGGCGCTCGTTTCCAAAGTTTGCATATCTAGAATCATTAAGGCTGAGAAAATTATACAGCCACATTCTAGGGTATATATTATTAAAATTGCCGTTTATAAAGCATAAAAGATTAAAGGGCAAATTGGGAATGCATAGAAAAAGCACATAGCACGTACCTATAATAAGTTATACGGTGCTCAAAGTATTTACAATTAAGGTTACAGTTTATAAAACTTAAAAAGTTAAGGTGCAAAGATGGAGATACATGTGAAAAGCACATAGCAAGTACCTAAAATAAGTCGTGCGGTGCTTAAGGCATTGGATTCCAAGAGAGAGACCTCCGAGGTAGGGAAGTCGAGTCAGTCGTTCTTTCGCCGCTTGGTCCAGTTTTTGACCCGAACGTGTATGGCGAAGAGCCCAGAGCGCCTACAGCCGAACAATTAAAAAACAAGCAGACACAACTAAATGGCTGACTTTTAAGTCACAATATACACAGCAAGTCAGTAGACTAGCCGTCCCAGAGCATATAGTCCCCCCGTCAAGTGTTTGGCAATCCTACCTGTGATATGGCACTCGAATCCAAAGTTTCCGCATAGACGGCGTCCTGCAACGGAACCAGGGACGCCATGCTGTATATATGCGGAAGTGAACTCCCGGCCCGCCTGCTGATTCCTTGTCGGGCCCGCCCACGAGGCACCCTTCACGTGACGGGGCCGAGTAAGGCTTCGAAGACTCCGCCGGCGCCATTACGATAAAGTAATATGGCTATGTAAAGTGCAAAAAAGTGCCGTCCATCTTTAAATTGCTGGTACCAGGCGAATAATCCGTACTAAACCTATTACAATGTTACTAAATTATTTCTAAGTAGAATGTCTCGACATGAAATCGTAGGGAAAAGAAAGGGCGGAATGAAAGGATGAAAAAGTACTCAGTAATATAGTACTAGAAATATGCTTGCAAAATCTCATGTGTATAATGAGAAGCAAGAAATATATAAGCAACAGGTGAAGTCAGGTTAATTTATTAAATAATAACCGGAAGTAAAAATTAATAAGTAGGAATTTATAAGAATTTTTTTTTTTTAAATATAAGGAAGCTCAGAAAAGTCCATTTGTATATATTGCTGGGTAATCGCACGATGTCCAGATCTACCAATCACTAGCATCAAGGTTGTATTTGATATCACGGTGAGCACATGTACAGATGGTAAAAAATAGAAAGACAAATATTTTTATCAGAGACCACTGGGGTGCCATTATATTGTAGGGATGATTTAGTGACTTGCTGTACTCATAAGGCAACACATAGCTACATTTAGAAGATTTTTGCCAAAACGAAAAAAATTAATTTTTTATTTTTTATTTTGTACAGTCAGTTCAGAAAGAAATGAAGTTCCCTATCAGTATTGCGCCCCATTTGGAAGGCCCTCAAGCGGCAAATCCATTTTGCTTCCCTTTGTCGGAGTGCTAGTTCTCTATCACCCCCCCGACTGTCCTGTGGGATGTGATCAATTCCAAGGAACCAAAAGGTTAAGTCATTTGGGTGTTTATCGTGGTAGTGAGCACTTACTGGGTATCGGATGTCTTTATTGATTATAGCCCTGCGGTGCTCTTGAATCCTAGTTTTTAGTGGGCGGGCAGTGCTACCAACATATATAATGTTGCAATTGCACCCCAGTACATATACCACGTATGGCGTGTTACAATTGATAAATTCATTGATCTTGTACTTCTTGGAAGAATTGAATATGAATTCATGAGTCTTGTTGTGACCGAATGGGCATATGTTACACGACCCACAGTTGAAAAAACCAGTAGGTTTTGGTGGGAACCATATTTTTCTGACGTTAGTCACATAGCTTTTACAGAGGGTGTCCCGTAGTGATCTGCCTTTACGATAAGTTATTTTTGGCTTGTCAGAAATTACATTTGAAAGTCCTGTGATGCCTTTAAGAGTGGCCCAATTCTTTTTGAGAATACTGTACACCTTGTTGCTGTTGATGTTATACTGGGTCACAAATCTTACTGGGCAGTCCTGTTTTGAAGCAGTTCTTGGATGTTTTTGTATAGTACGCAAGGTGTCATCTCTATTTAGTTTGCTCACTCTTTCGGTAGCTCTGTGTACGGTATCCTTTTTGTATCCCCTCTTGAAGAATCTGGTGCTGGCTTCCTGTATGTTGCTAGTAAAGGTATCCTCCTGGCTGCAATTTCTCCGTATCCTCACCATCTCCCCATAGGGGATATTGTTTTTTTTTTTTTTGTAAAACAATTTTTATTGCAGAGTTCAATTCAAGCATTACAGTTATTTCGTAAGTTTGCACATGCGGGATCTCAATGTCTCATAGTCACTTCAACAAAATTGTACACATCAACATTACTCACAGTTCTGGGGCTGGGTGAAAATAGTCTCACCTAGTGTTTCCCCTCCACCACTGCTCGATGGCGTATCCAGTGATCAACCGCTGTCTGCTTTTAACTTTTCTGTCCCCCCCCCCATCACCCCTCCCCTTCCAGCATCCGGTCAGTTCGAACTGTTAGCCCAGTGTCAATGGGATGCTGCAATCTCCCTCCCCCCTTCCCTTTCCCTTGCCCTCCCCCCACCCACGGTGGTCCATGGCGTCCCGTGTCTGGTGTGCCGCATGCCGGAGCGCGTTGGTGATCTGCGGAGATTGGAAATGTCTAAGGAGTGTCTGTGTCCATGGTGGGAGCTGTGGTAGGTACCGCCACCCTAGGTTCCCCAGGGTCCTCTGCCTCTTCCTCCTCCTCGCTCTCCAATGTACTATCTCTAAGTGCTTGGACTAGTGTTTCCCACGCTAGTGCCGCTTTCTGGGCCTTCTCGTCAGGCCCCCGTCGAGCCAGTTGATACCTGATCGTGCTCTCTGCTGCCGCCCATTTCTGGAACTCAGTTAGCCATTTCCTGTGTGTCGGCGCCACCTTCGCTTTCCACCCCCTAGTGAGCTCCCTCTTCGCTAGGAGTAGGCCCATGTCTATAAAGCTTGTCAGTTTATTCTTACGTGTGTGGGGAAACCAGTGTAGGAGTGTAGTCGCACTATCGTAGTGTAGCTCCCTGTCAGTAACCGCGTTCATGGTGTCGCCCACCTCCCTCCAGAAGTCCTGTAGGTGCGGGCAGTCCCTTAGCATGTGTAGTAAGTCTGCTTCCAACAGTGCGCATCTAGGACACGCTGCGTCCTCTGCACCAAAGTATCGCACTATTTTGTGCGGGGTGAGGTAAGCTCTATGAAGGATATAGAGCTGTATTAATTGGAACCGGGCGTTCCTGGTACTCTTCCTGGGCCTCTGAACCAACTGGGCCCACGCCGTAACCGGGATCTCCCTCTGCAGGTCTGTCTCCCATTGGGTCTTTAAGCGCGTAAGGGGTCGCAAGGTGCTCCCGAGTATTCTGGAGTGCAGGCACGTGACTGCCTTCACTGTCCCTGCGGCCATCATAACATACTGACACGGCGGCGACGTCGCAGGTTCACACAGTCCCTCGCCCCAGTGCACTTGGATCCCTCGTACCACAGCTGCGTGCAGTAGGTAGTCCCCTCTCGGAAGGTCGTATTGTTCCTGCAAGGATTGGTACGGCGTAAGCACCCCGTCAGTGAAGAGGTCTCCTACCATCTGTAGGCCTGCCTCCTCCCAGGTCCGGAGGTTCGACCAGTCGCCGCCATGCGGCAGCGCCGTGAGCATACCCAGTGGAATTTCGGGCGCATACGGGTGTCCGGGGCCAGCGCGCTTTTGCACGCGGTTCCAGCAGAGCCGCAATGTTCGTTCTTCTTGAGACAAGTCTCTGAGTGCTAACCTCTGCTGCAGGGTGATGTACGCCAGCACATGGCGGGGGGTGCCAGTGTCCCTCTCCTGCTCCGGGCCTCGGTACACCCTTGCCACTTCCTGCGTGAGGAATTGCAGCTGGGCGGCCAAATAATAAAACTCGAAATCAGGGACCGCGAGTCCGCCCTCGTTCTTCGGGCGGGTCAGGGTTGCCAAGGCTATTCTCCGCCTGCCAGTTCCCCACAAAAAGGACACCACTTGGGATTTTAGTCGTCGAAATACGGTATTCGGTATCCACACCGGCAGGGTTCGAAAGAAGTACAATAAGCGCGGCAGGGCGATCATTTTAAGCAGCGAGACACGGCCTGTCATAGACAAGGGGAGGGTGGCCCAGAAGAGCATGTTTCCCTGCAGCTTTCGGATGCAACGGTTTATATTGCCTTCTAACAGGTCCGTGGGGTCGTGGTAAATATACACCCCTAAGTAGGGCAAACAAGCCGGCTCCCAGCGGGGCTCGGGACGGGTCATGGGGCACCTCTCCGCCTTCCGGAGAGGAAAGAGGCAAGTCTTCGCCCAGTTCACCTTTAGGCCCGATACATCTCCGAAGCGTGCCAGCAGGTCTACCACCCCTTCCACTGCCTCCTCGGCGTCCTCCAGGAACAGTAGGAGGTCGTCTGCATATAATGATATGTGATGACGAGTCCCGTCCACCTCCAGTCCTTGGTAGGAGTCACCGTTCCTAGCTAGCGCCGCCAGAGGTTCCACCGCGAGGGCGAACAGTAAGGGGGAGAGTGCACACCCTTGTCTAGTACCCCTATGCACTGTATATCTATCCGAAACCAACGCTCCCACTCGCACCCGAGCGCCCGCCGATGCATATAGCACTTCTGTCCACCGCACATACTCATCCCCAATGCCAAAACTTCTTAGCACCCTATACAAGTAGTTCCATTCCAGGCTGTCGAAGGCTTTCTCTATGTCGATCGCCATCGCTACCGGGGCTCTGGCGGTCGGTGGAGGGTCCGCCACTAGCCTCAGCAACCTACGAATGTTATGAGACGTATTTCTAGTGGGGATAAAGCCCGACTGATCCTTGTGGATCAAGTCTTGCATATGGGCCATCAGCCTGGTGGCCAGTATAGTGCTCAAGATTTTATAATCTGTCGTGAGCATCGACAGCGGTCTGTACGATGCCGGGTCAGAGCTGGTCCTATGCGGCTTTAGCAAGGGGATCATGAGCGCCTCGCGCATCGAACAGGGCAGTTCCCCCCTCTCCTTTGCCTCATTGTATACGATTCGGAGCCATGGGGCTAGGATATCAACGTATTTACCATAGAATTCGATGGGCAGGCCGTCCACTCCCGGTGTTTTCCTGCGTGCCATTTTCTTTATGGCTCCCCTAATTTCCGCTAGGTCAATTGGGGCCCCGAGGGCTTCCGCTTGGTCCGGGTCCAAGCGTGGTAATTGTATCTCAGACAACAAGGTCTCCAACACAACAGGCCTGGCTACCGGACCTCTCGCATACAGTCGCTCGCAGTACGCTTTAAAGCATCGTAAAATGTCCGGCTGGGTGCTACACGCGGTGCCGTTCGCATCGGTCAGGGATAATATTGGGGCAGCACCCCTATTGGGGTTTGCCAACCAGGCCAGGAGCGTCCCCGTCTTATCTCCCTCAGCGAGTGCCTTGGTTAAGTATGTTTTGTGATCAAAACAACGAAGGCGCTCCACCTCCACCGCCATCGCTTCCCGCGCTGAGCATACTCTATCCTGCATATCGGGGTGGTTGGGCCGTTGCTTCTCCACCTCCCGCAAGGCTTGCTCGGCCTTGTCCACATCTTCGACTAGCGTTCGCCGTACGCCCGCGAACTTCCCTATACAATGCCCCCTCACCACCACCTTGAGTGCGTCCCATTCCACTGCCCTGGAAGATGCAGTCCCCTCATTCTCGGCAAAGTATTGGGATATTCTACCTTCCAATGCTCCGCTGAACGGCGGATCGTCTAACGTGTCCGGATGAAGCCGCCACGTTGGAATTGGCGAAACTTCGTTCATCCAGGCAAATGAAAGGAGTAGGGGGTTGTGGTCCGAGATCGTGCGTGCTAGGTATTCGGTTCGGGCTACCATTGGCAACACCGACTGGGAGCATAAGAACGCGTCCATGCGAACGTGGAGGTCGTGCATACCCGAATAGAAGGAATAATCCCTATCAGTTGGGTGTTGGGCGCGCCATGCATCCGTCAGGTCCCACAACCCCTGCCAGTTCGATCTATGTTTTGCTAGCCTGTGAACTGGGGATGTGTGTAGAGGTGGGTGTGATCTATCGAGGGCGGCGTCCGCCACTGAGTTGAAGTCCCCTCCCAGTAGCACTGATCCCGTTAAATAAGAGGCTAACTGTTTGGTCAGTCTGTTGAAGTACGATGCCTGCTCCACGTTTGGCGCATAGGCGCTGCAAAGTGTCAACTGACGGCCCCGGAGCAAGCCCTCAACTGCCACATATCTCCCTTCTGGGTCCACTGTGTGCCTAGTAACTTGAAAGGGGATCCCCGCCCGGATCCAAAGAAGTGTCCCCCTGGCAAATGCCGAGTACGTGCTCTGGAATAGGTGACCCCTCCATCTCCTCTGCAGTGCGGTGCCCTCCTTTTTAGTTAAGTGGGTCTCTTGCAGGAAGGCAATGTGTATCCCTCTGCGGACCAGGTAGGCGTGTACCTTGTGTCTCTTAGTCATGGAATTTAGTCCCCGCACATTCCAGGACACACACTTCAACGAGCCCATATCAGCCATCACCCCAGTCAGTGCAAATTAAATCAATAAACGTACGCTTCCGGACACCAGACCCATTCTCACCACCTCCCATTCCCATCTCCCCACCCAACTTCCCATCCCCAATTGTACCTCGAGTCCCCCCAACTACTCCAGGTACCCCTCCCCCAGAACAGGACTCAACTGCGAAGTAGAGGCACCCATCCAAACAAGTGAGCAAACGCGCTCACGTAAACTTGTAGTCCGTAGTAATCACCACGGAGGCCTTATGGGCCCTGTGGTGCGTGAGCTGGCTACCGAACCTTTCAAGCCTCGTTCCCACGCCCCTCCGCCCCACAATACTCAATGCGACTCATAAAAGAAAAGTCTCACATTAGTCTGTTCCAATGGTGATGGGGGGGGCGCCGCCTTCAGGTCCTCTGCTCTCTGAAGCTGCGGACAGCAGTCAGGGTTCAACGATTTCCCCCGAAGTCTGGGGGGTGACCTTCGGGCCCCTAGCCCCCTCCAGCTCCGAGAAGTCAGTGTCCGATCCCGTGGCCAGGGCCTCTGAGGCAGATTCTCTTGCCGATCGGGCCGGCGCCGTTCCTGACACCTCCTTAACCGCTTGCAGCGCTGCTCTCCGTTCTTCATCTGTTTGCGATGTTGAAGGCTTCTTGGATCCCCGGTTGCGCCCCCGGAGTCTTCGCGATCGCCTGGTCGCATGGTTCTGGCGCTCCTCCTCGGCTCGAAATCGAGCCCCATCTGTGCCCGCCTTGTAGGTGTCCCACCAGGCCCAGGCGTCCGCCGGAGTTTCAAAGAATAATGCCTTGTCGTCCACTATCACTCGCAGTTTGGCCGGGAACAGCAGGGAGTATTGTAGTCCCTCAGTGCGTAGCTCCTTTTTGATGGAGAGGAAGGAGGCTCGCTGTTTCTGGGTTTCAAATGTATAGTCCGGGAATAGTGTGACGGTACTATTGTCCACCTGGAATGGGCCCGCTTCCCTGGCCCGCTGAAGGAGCCAGTCTCTGTCCTTATAGTGGAGCAATCTGATGACCACCGGGCGCGGCGGGAGACCCTGGCGCGGAGGTCGAGAAGGGACGCGGTGCGCCCGCTCCAGCGTGAAGAAGGGGGAGAGGCCCTCCGGGGCAACCACAGTTTGGAACCAGTCGGTCAGGTAGCCCACCATGTCCGTGCCTTCTTTTTTCTCCGGCAGGCCAACCAGGCGGACGTTGTTCCGCCGACTGCGGTTTTCAGCGTCTTCTGCTCTCCTCTCTAGGGCCTGTATCCGCTCCATCGCTTCCGCGAGTCGTCCCTCCATTGATTTGTGGGCCGGTACGACCTCTTGTAAAGTAACTTCTGTGGCCTTGACCCGGTCCTGTAGTTTCGCATGATCTGCGCGCAGGTGTCCCAGCCCCGTCGCTACCTGACCAATATCGTGTTGCAGGGCCACCTTCGTGGCAGCAATGGCGTCTAGTATCCGGTCCTGCATCAGTTGGAGCTCCGTGGGGCGCTGCGGGGAGTCGTCTGGTGTTTCTGTAGCTGGGCTCCCGTCCCCTTTGGGTCCTCTAGGCTTTCCCATCTTGCACTTCCCTGCAATTCAGGGCTCTCAGGGTGATCCGGCGTCAACAACGTCTCCCGCAATAGTCCGTCGCCAGCCTCAAGGTGGATTCGCTACCAGCCGTCGTCAGGCGGTGAGCCGGGACTCCGGGGACCGCGGTGCGGAGATCGAAAATGGCGCCAGCGATCTGCTAGGGCTTGTCAGCTTCCCCCGGTAACCGGGCGCCAGGGGTCCGCACAGGGGTCCATCTTCCGATCTCGTCCTCCGGTCAGTACTCTCTGGAGCTCTCCTCAGCGTTTCGCAGCGCCGTCGATCTGAAGTCACCCTCCACGCAGGAAGCACAACCTGGGGCCAGAGGCGGGGTAGAAATTGTAGGACGTGCAGTGCCCCAGCAGGCGTACTCCACCCTCCGGTCCCGGCTCTCCTTTGCCACGACCCACGGGTCTAGAGCCGATTCAGCGCTCCACCTGACCCCTTGCAGAGACAGTGTCACCCTTCATATGCGGTCCGGGCCGGGCAGCCGCCCAATCAGGTCGCAGGCCCCGTCGTTGGGCAGTAAAGGGCGCCCCCCGAACGAGGTTGGACGTTCTCTGGGCAACCCCCGCTCTCGGTGTCCACGGAAGGCCTCCCCAAAGCAGGCTCGTCACTTCACGGCCGCCTACGGGAGTACTGCGCCGTTGCAGGACTCGGCAGCACCCCCAGGGATCGCAGGCCTCAAAGCCGGGGCCTAAAGTGAGCCCCTTGTGGTTGTGGGCGGAGCCCCGCCAGAACTTCGCTCCTGGTCGGACCTCGCACTGACCTCAGGGTCCGCCGATGCTCCGGGTGGCCGCAGCCGCTCCCCACAAGTCCAGCACTGCACGGCACTCCACGCTGTGGTCTCAGGACCTCAGGGGCGGGTTTGTCGCTATTCTGCAGCGGCTGCGAGGCAGGGAGCCGCCATCTTGTCCCCAGCCGTCCCGGGTACTCCGCGCCCTGAAGCGCCCGTTATGCTTGGTGTTGCGGCGCGCTGCCCCAACCGGAACAGACCTATAAGTTGGCTCCGGGATCGACCCGATTTCCACGGGGATCCCGGGTCTGAAGCAGGATTTTAGGCGGAGTACGGGCTGAGGGTCGGGAGCCTCGCTAGGCTGCGACCGTTTCCATCGGCTGCTAGCCACGCCCTCTCCCCATAGGGGATATTGTTGATCACGGACTGTGGGTGAGCACTTTCGGCCCGTAGTACTGCATTGCAAGCCGTTTCTTTCCTAAAGAGAGTGCTTTGGACGACATCATCCTTGATGTAGAAGTGAATGTCCAAAAAATCAATACTTTTTCTCCCCTGTTTCATGGTGAGTTTGACATTGCAATTATTGTCATTTAGGTAGGAGTGGAAGGATTTTAGTTGCTCATCAGTTCCAGACCATAGCACTATGATGTCGTCTATGTACCTCCCCCAGAACACGATGTGTTCAGTCCAGGGGGAGGCACGACTGGCCCATGCATGTTCCCGCTCGTACCACCCCATGAACAGGCACGCATATGATGGCGCAAATTTTGTACCCATGGCAGTCCCACAGGTTTGATGGTACCAAGTGCCGTCATGTAAAAAATAGTTGTTGTTGAGAATGATATCGATCATTTCCAATATCATTTTGTTGTAATCATGCAATTCCGCTCTCTCCCTGTCCAGGAAGTGCCGTATAGCCGTTATACCAAAGTTGTTCTGAATACATGTGTATAAGCTTTCTACATCGAAAGTTACAAAGGAGAGTTCGTCCGACCATTGTAAACCATTGAATTTAGTTAAAATGTCTTTGCTGTCTCTGATGTAAGAAGGGAGATTAATGACATACTTCTGTAATGTGAGGTCAACAAATTCCGAAAGTTTTTCGGTTAGTGAACCAATTCCAGAGATTATGGGGCGTCCTGGTGGAAAGACGCCCCCCTTGTGTATTTTCGGCAAGATGTACATACATGGATATCTTGGTTTTTCAACCCTCAGATATCTGAATTCATTTTCACTTATGAGGCAGGTTTCGCGCCATTCAGTGAGTTTAGCTGTTATCATACACCCAATTTTGTTTACGGGGTTGGCAGGAATACGTTGGTAACAGTTGGTATCGCCTAGTTGTCTCTGAATTTCGGACATGTAATCATGATGATTCATCACGACCACATTTCCGCCTTTATCGGCTTCTTTGATGACAATAGTATTGTCAGTTCTTAAATTCTCCATGGCAAATCTCTCCCTAGCAGTGATGTTATGATTTGCGGAGGTATTGCGTTTCTCAGTTGTTTCCAATTTGTACAGATCGTTTGTTACCTGGTCATAAAAAGTATCGATACTGGGATGATAGTTGTAAGAAGGAGTGAATTTAGATCTTGGTTTGAGATTACTGTCAGTATTAAGGTCCTGTTGGATACCCAATTCATCCAATATGGAAGCCATATCATGTGTCTCTTCGTCGTCAAGGTTAAGTAGCAATTGTATATTCCTGACATCGGAGACCGTGTGTGACCCTACCACCTCCTCTGTGATGTTAACATTACTTGCTCACGAAATTGCGCTGGTACAAGCAACTGAGGAGTAGCTTTGTCATTGCCTACCCTGTACAAGAGCCCTTCCTTTTTGAGGAAACAGGATATGTACGTTGCCCCTGCCCCTGAGCGTCCTGAGCATTCTGCCAGGCCGGAGCCAAAGACGCGTCATTCAACTGGGCAACCTTGAAGTTGGAGTCGTTAGCCCAGGGTTCTTCGGTTAGCAAACCGGGTATAGCCTCGGTTGCTTTACACTTCTGTAGGGCCTCTGCCATAAGAGTAGGGAAGCATTTATTGTCGGTCCCTATAATAAGGGGTTCGGGTAAGTCCGGGAGCACCCCCACCTCACACTGAACTCGAGTCCCTCTTTCTGTGATAATGTTCACCCTGGCTAGGGGATATGTGCGTATGTCTCCATGCACACACTTTATGCGAACGGTGCGATTCAGGAAGACAGAGGAAACAGACAGGGAACTGTTTTTCACTACAGAATGGCGACAACCTGAATCCAACAATGCCCGAATAGGGAGGTCATCAAGGAGGACACTTACGTAATCGGCCGGTCCTGTTTCCTGGGCATAGAGGATGGCACGTGGAACATATCCCACCTCCATCGGTTCTTCTTCTTTCTCTTTCCTTTTCCGGCAATGTCTAGCGATATGACCCCACTCACCGCATTCGTAGCACTGAGGTCCGGTTAAGACTGGGGGTTCAGGTCTTAACGGTCTGGGTTTGAAGGGCGGGGGGTCAGTAGAGCCCTTGGTGGGTTTCTTGTCGGCTCTGGCTAGGGCTTTAGTAGTGTTAGGTTTTTCGACTTCTCTGAAGGTCTGACGAGTTTGAGCTCGGGCATATGAGTTGGCCATCTCGATAATATGTTCTAGTGTCAAACCTGCGTGTTGTCTGAGCCATCTCTGTGTCCCATAGGGCAATGCCTCAAGGAACTGCTCTAAATATATTTTATTCATTACATCGTCCAAGTTGCCATCTTGAGGTTTCAACCAACGGTCAGCGGCTTCTTTTAATTTGTAAAAAAGCGTCTTGGGTAAGTCGTTGGGTTGTCCTCTCTCTTGTCTAAACCTTATTCTGTGGCTTTCGTCGTCGACCCCTAGTCGGTCTAGGACTATTTGTTTCACGTGCCCATAGGCAGCGGTGCCGTCCTTATTTGCGAGTTGATAAGCCGCCTGGGCTTCACCAGTTAAAAGGGGCGCCAAGTAAAAAGGCCACCTTTCCCCTGGCCAGGCGCTAGCACGGGCTGCTCTTTCAAAGTTAAAAAAAACGAGATAGGGTCATCTCCAGCCACATATTTTTGTAGGGGCACCACTGCTCCTGGGGGCGCGGCAGCTCTTTGTTGCCCCAAAACAGTGAGGAGCTGGGTTTGTCCTTCTGTGAGCTTAGTGATGTGATTTGCTTGCTATTGTATGGCGGCGGTGAACACGGCCCTATCATTATCTGCCTGTTCGGTTGATTGTTCAATGGCCCATTCGAGCTTGGCCTGTCCCTCGGTCATCTGGGTGAGTATGGCCTCCATCTGGTCAGACGGATACTCCTATCTGGCTCGCCACTTGTAACCTTTTGGTTAGCAAGGAGGGACGCAGCCAACACTAAGAATCAGGGTCAATGTATTTTATTTCAGAACAGAGCACGTAGTCCGTAAAACACAAAACACATGGGCTATCCCGGGGGGAGCTTCGGTCTTCACAAGGCTCCTCCTCTTCGACCATTCGGGGTCCCGCTTCCAGCTCACCCGCAGGAAAACAAAGAAATATATGTGGCTGTTAGTGCACAGCACCTAAGGTAGCAGCTGAGATGGGAAAGGGGTTGTGAGGGGAACGTCGTGACTCGGGTAGCTACCACCACCAAGGCAAACACTCTATTGTCCCGAAAGTGCAGTGCAGTAGAGAAGCCTATACCCGACTCCTTCCTCCCTCCTACCCGCTCCCTCCCCGCTTGAACAATCGCAAAGTACGCAAACGTTCACGCACCTGGCTTAGCCACGCGTCCTCCTGCGCGTGGCTGGGCGATGAGCGATACCAGTGGCCTCCTGCTTTTGCTGGGCGTCCTTTCGCTCCGGTTCTCCCCGCGTTGGGACTGCGTCCTCCTCCTTCGTGTCGCCGTGGCTCCTCCCGCCCTCCGGACCTCCACACTGCAAGACCGCTTCTTCTCCCGGGATCGTGCCGTGGATTCCGCTTTCTCCTGTCTCGTTCTCTGGGTCTGTTTCTGCTGGGCTCCTTCCTCCGTCCCACGCCGTGTAGTCCCTGGCCACGAACAAACTGGTGTCTTCCGTGTCCGCCTTTCTTTCGGACGAGATCGGTCCCAATAGGCCCACTTGACGCTGTGTCATAGGGGCGGAGCTGGCCTCGCCGTAGTCCAGGCAATTCTTAAAGGGGCCACCCCAGTCCTGTTGAGGCGATGGAAAGTCTGTTACGGGGCTGAATATAGGACAGCTCTCGACCCGCTGACACGGGGTCATGTGTATTTTGTGTATAAATCAGTATAGGGTCCGCAAAAAGTACGATTTTTTTGCCACATACGTGGCTTTTTTTTATTTGAAAGCAGTGCAAGGACTGTGCTCTTTCCAGCATTCATTGTTCTAGTTTTTTTCCAGTATTGGTAAAAAGAACACGCATAGCTATGCAATTGCATTAAATACATCACCATAGTTTGTTCAGGTGACTTTGAAAAGTTTCAGGCCTTGCTTTAGCACTAAAGGTTCCAAGCTTTATTTTGACATGCAGTTAGTAGGAATGAAAATTGAACTTGGTGACCTGGGGCTGTATGATGAACATCTTCTACTTTAGTATGCAGACTCATAAACTGGTAGATGCACATGTTTGTCTCACATTGTGCTGTCTGCAGCACATATTTGGAAATGCAGAGCTATGCTGTCTCTTAATGATTCTGAGCTGCACTGTCTGTAGCTCATACGTTAACTTAGAGATTCTTTGTACTAACGTACGCAATGTAGGCAGCCCGGTTTCAGCAAAACCAGAGCATAGGAATCTTCTGGGCCTCGTCATGGTTGCTCAAGTTGTTCTTGATAGGGACTTTGTCCTTCTCAATGAAGAGATACAACTCCTAAAGGCATGCCTTTTAGACCATCACCATCTAAAACTAAGAACAAGACTACTGAGTACAATAAATTGATTATAGAGGGTTCCTTATGCACAGCGATCTTTGTTACCACAATCTTGATACCTGGGCATTCAGAAAGCAAAGGTTAGTACCCATCAAGGTTTTATTCCAAACTCCCAGGATCGGCAGGTTGCTCAAATGGGTCCACCTCTCAATCGCCCCACTCTCTGATGCTATAATAGCGCAGAGGGTTGGAATGATGAAGCAAGGGAAGGAAAGGATGGGAACAGCAGGGAGGGAGACCTACAACACAGAAAAAAAACACAATTATAAGATAGTACAAACTTCAAATCATATCATCTTGATTACACCCATATACTAAATGATATAACTACCTGTAAAGAAAAAGAACTTGGCGTCTTGTGAACATTCCTGTTTGAAATACCTTCTCAGTTGAAGGTTCTCTAAAAGTAAAAAGAAACACCAATCAATCAGTAACGAAACATACCCTGAGTAAGAAAGCACACACTCCTATGCACACTCATTACCTACCATCATATGGAAGGAACTTGCGTCACGGGGGGGGTGAGTACTTGACACACACACCATTATCCCCTGCTAGGAAAAGAAACAAAGAATCACATAAATATTTGACGGAGATAATTAAGCCACTGAATGTATATACTTTGATCGGCATTAAAAGCTCATGCCTATCACGATGCTGGCTGTTAAATCACAGTACAGTATTCCCAGTGGTAATTCCAAGTAAAGTCACGTAACAAATACTTAATAGTTGTCGGAACAGATACAATCACACATTAGAATCTTCTGAGAACTGTTGTAAAGCACTTTGGGTGCCCCCACCTGAGTGTAAATTTTGTAATACCCCTACAGTACTCTGGATTTGTTTGTACTGTGCAAAAGAGATTGACTTCCAAGAATGGTGACAATGTCGCCCTTACCGGCCTCGTAGTGTCAAACTCAAAACCAAGATTCCTCCTCGAGATACCACACTCCAGCTCGGCGTCTGTTTTCACAGAATACGAAGCACCGCACTAGCGCCACCGCCCTGATTATGAGGCTTCCATGAATACACGTCATCACTGCACGTGCATGATCCGAGTCAGGAAGGATCATGGGAAATGTAGTTCCAGCGAGACACGGGGATGCCTTCTACCGCATCACCGTCTCTCGCCCACGAGCCTCTACACACTGAGGTCAGGGAAGGACGACAGTACCTCCCCTCCCCGAAGAGGCTGACGAAGACAGGGTTTACCTGGAAAAATCCTATGGAACCTCTGAAGCACCCTGGGCGCATGTACACTCCTCGCTAGCTCCTATGAATTCTCCTCCACACTATACCCCTTCCACAATATTAGATACCACAAGGATGCACCCCTCATTTTCGAATCCAGGATCTTAGATACCTCGTATTCGGGTTCACCGTCCACCCATAAGGGAGAAGGCCTTTTCTTCACGGGGTGTAGGAAGGTTTTAGCAAGGATACATGGAACACAGGCTGTATTCTCATGGTTTTCGGCAGTGCCAAACATACAGAAACAGGATTAATGAATTTCTTCACCTTATAGGGTCCCAGATAGCGAGGATTGAAGATACTGTACCTGCAGAATCTAATATATATATATTTTTTTTTTAAAGGATACTTGTAAAGCGCACTGTTACTCTACCCGAGTGTCTTGGCGCTGTAGACCGCTGGGGAACCCGTCCTGGTTTTCCCTGTGAGATGGTCCCTTTCTGGGTATCTCCAGGGTGAAACCAGGCATCCCAGGCGTCTGTGGGGGGCCGTTGTAGAGATGAGGCAAGCTTAATGCCCAGAGTTACCGAGTGTGTTCCCTGGTTAGAGTAGGCACTGAGGCGAGAATTATCGAGTCCGTTGACCATGGTCCAAGACGGTGCCGCGTCGGGAATTGAACCCTGGTCCCGGGCCGTTCTCTGCTTACAGGTCTGACGCCTCTAACCAGTGAGCCACACCTCTCCACAATATGTCTGGTGGATAACCACACCACGTCGCCCGTTTTGTATGAGGGATTATCCCTACGGTGTACATCAGCATGTTTTTAGCCTTTTGGAGATTCAGTTCCATTTTTTTAATGGTGAGCTGTATTTGTCTCACCCTGTCATGTACTTCAGGCAGATTATGATCCATCCCTTGAGGAATCAAGGGCAGAAACCGAGGATGAACCCTTAGTTACTATAAAATGGGGTGTGTTTGGTGGATTGGTGGATCGCACTATTGTATGCAGTTTCGGCAACCCACAAGAGGTCCACCCATTTATCAGTGTTCTCCTTCACATAGCAACATAGAAATTGTTTTAACGTTTTATTTAGACGTTCAGTCTGACCGTCGGTCTGTGGGTGGAAACTTGATTGATTTTGCAGACTTTATCTGTAATGAATCACATCACACTTTCCAAAAGTGAGCAGTGTATTGTGTATCGCGATCTGATACAATATTGGATGGCACACCATGTAATCGTACAATATGAGTCAGGAGTATTTTGGCTAATTGCCCAGAAGTAGGTAAAGTTTTGCATGCAATAAAATGTCCCATCTTAGTAAGACTATCAACCACAACCAATATGACAGTGTGACCTTGCTCTTTAGGTAATCCCACTATGAAGTCTAAAGATATAGGGCCATATGTATGAAAGTACCGATTTGCGAATTTATTTTTGCGATTTTTACAGAATCGCACATTCAGATTCGCAAATCGGTATGTATGAAAGAAATCGCAAATATTTAGCAATTCCTTAGAAATCGCTATTTATTCGCGATTTTCCCTAGTGTGATTCCTTAACCTTAAGGAATCGCCAAAATAGCGAATTCGCACAAAAAATCACAATGTTACGCGAAAAATCGCAATTTTGTGAATTTCGCAATGAAGCCAATCAGGGACTCTGGTGCAGCATGATGACATCACAACCAGGAAGTGATTGACTACCCATGCTGCACCTGAGTTCCTGATTCAGAGGCAGAGTGAAGGTGTGTTTGGGAGAGTGTACTGTGTTCCTGGAGAAACATGGCTGAAAGTGGAGACACGCCCAGGCAGGAATCCCAGCAGCAGGAGAATGAAACTGCCAGGAAAAGAAAGCAAACATTTTCTGAGGCAGAACTGGAGGCTTTGATACATGAAATGGTGTCAAACCATGAATTATTATTTGGGAAAAAATCCAGGGAGGTGCCAGAGAGCCGCAAAAGGAGAATTTGGGAAGAAATCCAGCATAAGGTGAATGCTATGGGTGTGACACCCCGGAGTGTGGAGGACCTCAGAAAGCGCTGGTTTGACCTGCGCTCCAAAGAAAAACTAGCTGCCAGGCTGGAGCAGTCCAGGATAACAGGTGGTGGGACCTCATCTGTTTCTGACTCCACACCCCTTGAGGAACTTGTGGAGGGCACCCTGCAACCAGAGAGTGTGGGAGGAGTGGCTGATCTTGACAGCTCTGACCAGCCAGCATCTGGAAAAGGTAAGAAGCATGCCCTCACACCCCTTACACCCCCCAACACCCCCCAGCTGTGACCAAGGTTCATGAAACAAGATAGGTAGTCCAGAGCAGGCACACAGGCAGACATAGCAATGCATCATGGGAGATGTAGTCACATGTAAATCAAAGTGGGAAAATGTGTGCTAAAATAGTCAAACATATTCTGCAGGTCATGACAGGGAAACAATACACCAATGTAAATGAAATAGGTGTGAAAAATCTATTTATACAGTGCAAGTTAGTACAGTCAAGTAATGTGTGCTGTTCTGTCCACAGCACCATCATCAACACAGCCCTCAGGCAGTGGGACAGTCGGTGAGAGTTTTGACTCAGGAGATGCCGGCCAAGATGTGAACACTGATGAGGAGGACAGCCCCGTGACCACTCACAGGCATAAGAGGAGACACATTGTAAGACCACTTGCGCTAATACAGGATGATGCAGATGCAAGTGTTGAAAATGTTACCAATGATGACACACAGGCACAGCAAGAGGGACCTGCAACAGACCAGCATGTCCCACGAAGTGCAGCCAGGTGCAGACGGCGCACGACCAACAATGTTGAAGGGCGAGGCGAGGATTCTGTTTTTGCCGGCCTGGAACTCAATATTTTGCAGGTGCAGCGCCTGCAAGCCAAAAACATTAAACTATTACAAAGGGAGGCTTCAGGGAACTGAGGAATGACCTGCGGGATGGCCTACAGGCGGTATGATAGGAAATGCGCACAGAGGGTGCAGCTAGGCGCAGAGCTTGGCAACGCCAAGATAGGTATACCCGGGCCATCAACCGCTTGGCGGCTTCAACAAGCATCCAGGCCAGGCGCAGCATTGAGATGCAGCGGCAATTCACACATGCTGCACAGGACATTGCAAATGCACTTTTGCAAGTAACAACTGCTGTGGATGAGTTGCGCCAAGTACGCACAATAGGCCCTGGAGTACTAACTCCAAGTGAAGAGGATATGCAGTCAGGTCGAAGCAGCACCACACCACCACCCACCTTAGAGAGGCGCCGTAGTGGAAGGACCAATAGACCTACTCCTTCAAATTAGCACCAGGCTGTGCATCATCTCACTCTAAAGTCACTCCTTTATTCTTCTGAGCACTGTGACTGAAACAAGTGCCACACATATGTCGTATGACTACTGTTCCTGAACGTTTTCTGTTATTATATATCCTGCAAGTAAGGATTAAAAAACCACATTCACACGTACATGATTTGGCTTTATGTCTTTTTTTATTACCTAGAAATAGTTGCGCGTAATCTCATCACGCCTCTGGCGGCCAGCCGCTGCAACAGCTCTACCAGCTACCATACGTCCTGGTCCAGGCCCCTCAACGTCAGAGGATCTAGAGTCACTCAGCTTCACTGGTGTCCCTTTTCTTGTGGCAATTTTATGCAGCATGGCACCAGTCACCACTATTTTGCAACACGTATTGGGGCTGTATTGGAGTGCACCTCCACTTTTATGGAGGCACCGAAATCTGCTTTTCAGGATCCCAAATGTCCGTTCGATGGTGCCTCTGGTTGCAATGTGTGCCCTGTTGTACCTGCGTTCACTAGCATTGTTGGGATTGAGGTAGGGAGTCAAGATGAAATCCCGTACTGCATAAGCACTGTCACCTGTGGGTTTGAAATAAAATGTTAGTCTGTGAAATGCACATGGTAGTTGTTACAAATGATCCCTATGTACGAAGGTATTTACCGAGTAGGTATCCCTCGCCAAACTCCCCTCTTGAGAGTCTAAGGGATATCCCACTGTGACGGAAGATGAATGCGTCATATGTGCTGCCAGGGTACTTTGCTACAATGTCAGTAATGATGTGTTTTGCATCACACACCACCTGAATGTTCAGTGAGTGGCAGCAGCTCTCAGACGCATCCTCCTAGCTATGAGGTAAAGCCCCGCCATTGTGGTAAACAGTTTGTGGAATTCCGTTGCTGCTTAAATAGTTTGCACCTGGTTACCACCTGATCCTACTTGGTGGTAATTGCGATTCTGTAATTAGCGAATTTTTGAAAATCGCTATTTGCGATTTTTTCATACATATCATTGCGATTCCTTACCTTGCGAAATTTGCCAATCAGCGATTTCATACATTTGCGATTTTCCGTTTGCGAATTTCGCAAACAGAAAAGTCGCAAATGTATGAAATCGCAGATTAATCGCAGATTGGCAAATTTCACAAGATAAGGAATCGCATTTTTAGCGATTCCTTGAATCCAATTCATTTTGCATTCATACATTCCATTTAGCAAATTCGCAGAATTTCGGCCTTTGCGAATGCGAATTTGCTTGATACATATGGCCCCTAGTATTCCACGGAACAGTGGGTGTGGGTAAAGGTTGTAACAAACCTTGTGTCTTGAGATGATCGGACTTTGCTTTTGCACATATTTTGCATTTCCTTGCATGTAGTACCACGTCTGTTTTCACAGAAGGCCACCAAAAGTATCTAAGAACTCTGTCTAGTGTTTTATCCATGCAATTATGTCCGGCACTGGGAGCTGCATGGCACCATTGAAACACTCTCTTGTAACACCTTTGTAGGGATCAACATCTGCTTTTGTCTAATAGGCACCCCTTGTTGCATTTTCCATTGTGGATGCTCCTTGAGCCATGTCTTCCATGAAGGTGTCATACTTGCATGAGCCATAGCTTTCAGAAACTGTTCAGAGTGTACAACACCCATGACTTGATCCGGCGCTAATATAGAAAGAGGTTGTTCATTCACCAGACTACAAGCCATTTCTTGTCTGTTGAGGGCCTCTGCCTTCCCATTTTCGGCGACAGGCCTGTAAGTGACAATGTAATCAAATTCAGAGAAAAACAACAACCAACGCATTTGCCTAGGGGACAGCATGCGTGCGGCCCTCATAAATTGTAGATTTCGATGGTCTGTAAGTACTGTGACTGCGTGCTTTGCCCCTATTAGATGATGGCTCTAACTACCTTGATGGCTAATAGCTCCTTTTCAGCAATGGTGTACTGCCTTTCTGCATAATTTAATTTGCAAGACATGTGCGCTATGGGATTGAGTTGACCTGTTGTCTCATTTCTTTGAGACAGGATTGCCCCCACCGCCACAACTGAAGCATCAGCTTCAACTGCAAAAGGCCTCTCTGGATTTGGGTGGACCAATACTGGTGCTGATGTAAAGGTTACTTTCAGCTGAGAAAAGGAGGCTTTTCTGTATCTTGTCCATTCAAATGGAGTATTTTTTCTGAGTAACCTAGTTATAGGTGTTGCCACGTTTGAGAACTGGAGTATAAATCTTCGATAAAAGTTAGCGAAGCCTAGGAAGCATTGACCCTCCCTCACATTGACTGGTTGTGGCCAGTCCTTTACAGCTTTTATTTTCTGCTCAGACATTTCCAGTCCTTTAGGGGAGATATTCACACCTAAGAATCCACCCTCTGGACATGAAATTCACACTTGACAGTTTACAAAACAATCCATTGTTGCGCAAAGCTTGCAGGACCAAACAAACATTTTGAAAATGCAGGCCCACCAAATTGGAATATATCAAATTATCATCTATATATACCACTGTGAACACATCCAGATACTCCTGCAACACCTCATTCAAAAAGAACTGAAAAGCCACGGGAGCATTGTACAGTCCAAATGGCATCACCGTTTACTCAAACAATCCAAAACGTGTGCGAAACGCTGTTTTCCACTCATCTCCCTCTCTCACTCGGACCAGGTGGTAAGCTCCTTTCAAGTCCAACTATGTGTAGATTTAAGCCGCCTTCACTTGGTCTAACAGAACAGGATTCAAGGGTAACGGATACCTGTTCTTGATGGTAATGTGGTTCAACGCCCTAAAGTCTATGCACGCATGTTTTTCCCCATTACCTTTTGGAATAAAAAGCAAAGGGGAGGCTGCAGGAGACTTGGATGGTCTTATAAAACCATTCGCCAGATATTGATCCTCATATGTCTTCAAAAGCTTATTTTCTGATTCAGTAAGAGCATTTATTCTACAACATGGCACTACAGCTCCTGGTACTAGATCTATCTGACAGTCATAAGACCTGTGAGGGGGTAACATGTTCGCTTGTTTCTCATTGAACACATCCTGAAATTGTTCGTATTCTTTTAGTAATATAGTGTATTTTTTCGGCTGAGGTAGCTAGGTGAAGTAAGGAGGCTAAGGCATGTACACGTAGATCGTTAGAACCTTGGCGCAGTGTTCCTTACACCACTGACTGTCAAAAAGAACGGTCTTGGTGACCCAATCAATGGAAGGGTTGTGCTTTACCAACCAGGGTAATCCTAAAATGATTCCGTACTCTGGAGCTTGTATTATATGGAAACTGAAGGATTCGAAATGGTGAGGTGCACTACATATTTCTAGCATATCTGTGAAGAGACTGACTGGTCCTGTTGTTAACTCTCTGCCATTTATGGCCAAAACAGTCTCAAGCGTATCCTTTTCAACCAAAGGCAACTTTAAGGCAGCGGCTAACTCCTCGTCCATAAACAAACCTGTTGCTCTTGAGCCTACCATGGTTTCCAGATCTCTTCGCCCACCCTTTGCATGTATTTGGATGGAGATCCTAAAATGATTAGTCTTAAGCACCTTTACCTCCTGCGTGGAAGTGATTACTAACCCGCTAAAAAAAAACCCTCCTGATACCTTTGAGACTTCTAGTTTTCCGACTTTGGAAGCATGGAAGCAGCCACGTTACCAGACCCTGGTTTACTCTTGGGTTTAGCCAGGCAATCTCTGACATAATGACATTTCTTGCCACAGTACATACAAAGCCCTTGTTTACACCTTTGATCTCGTTCCTCTGGTGATAAGGCAGCCCTGACTGTTCCTATTTCCATGAGTTCCGGCACACCTGCCGTGCTAGGTTTTGGAAAACAAGGATTTTCGTATCTAGAGGAAAACCTATCAGATCTTCTCTTTTCATTTCTACGCTCATTTATCCTGCTGTCTAACCTCAAGGCCAACTTAATAAGATCAAAACATGTGGTATGCTGTGGGTCTACTTGTGCTATCACATCCTTAAGCTAATCTTGTAACCCTTGATGAAACATGGCGGCTCTCTTCTCCTCAGGGCATCTATTCTCTGAGATTAAACGCTGAAAGGTATTTAAATATACTATTAAATCCTTGCTGCCTTGTTTCAAATCCAATAACGCCTTGTCAGCTGAAAGACTATGAGCTCGTCTATCAAAGATGTTCTCAAACTCCTTCCTGAATTTGTCCCAATCATACAAAAGAGGATCGTCATTACATACCAACGGAACAGCCCACAAAGCTGCATCCCCCGCCAAATATGAAATCGGGAAGGCTACTCTGGCTTTATTAGTAGGAAACACCCGAGGTTTACAGGTAAAATGCAACAACACCTGCGTCATAGATACCTGCACCGTACTCTCATCACCTGAAAACCTTTCCGTGGGCCGACAATGGAATTGGTGTGGGGATTTCCACCGACACCGGTGATGCTGCTCCAGCTAAGGCTCTCGGCGGCCAAGAAGCACCACAACACCCTTTTCCTGTACTTACATCAAATGGATTTCTCTGCAATGTATCAACGCGGTCTTGTAAGGCCGCGGTTTCCGCCCTCAAAGCAGTTAACTCCTGCTGAACTAAACCAAGGTGGCCATTATATCCTCAAAGATGGCCATCATCAACTCAATACCGATCAGGCGAGAATAAATTCTTGGCCTTCGTATTCTGTCAAGGTTTTAGTCCAAACTCTCAGGATCAGCAGGTTGCTCAAATGGGTCCATGTCTGAATCGCTCCAGTCTCTGATGCTATAATAGCGCAGAGGGTTGGAATGATTAAACGAGGGATGGAAAGGATGGGAACAGCAGGGAGGGAGACCTACAACACAAAAAAACACAATTATAAGATAGTATGAACTCCAAATCATATCATCTTGATATACACCCACACACTAATTATATAACTCTCTTTAAAGAAAAAGAACTTGCCGTCTTGTGAACATTCCTGTTTGAAATACCTTCTCAGCTGAAGGCTCTCTAAACGTAAAAAGAAACACCAATCAATCTGTAACGAAACATACCCTGATGTAAGAAACCACACACTCCCATGCACACTAATTACCCACCACAATGTTGAAGGAACTTGCATCACAGGGGCGGTTGAGTATTTGTCACACACACCACAATCCCCTGGTAGGAAAAGAAACAAAGAACCACATAAAGCTTTGACAGAGATAATTAAGCCAATGAATGTATACACTTTGATCGGCATTAACAGCTCATGCCTATCACGATCCTGGCGGTTAAATCACAGCACAATATTCTCAGTGGTAATTTCAAGTAAAGTCACGTAACAAATACTTAATAGTTGTCGGAACAGATACAACCACACATTAGAATCTTCTGAGAACTGTTGTAAAGCACTTTGGGCACCCCCACCTGAGTGTATGGTTTGTAATACCCCCAAAGTACTCCGGATTTGTTTGCACTTAGCAAAAGAGATTGACCTCCAAGAATGGTGACAACGTCACCCTTACCACCCTTGTAGTGTCGAACTCAAAACCAAGATTCCTCCTCGAGATACCACACTCCAGCTCCGGCGTCTGTGTTCACCTGAATACGAAGCACCGCACTAGCGCCATCGCCCTGAGTATGAGGCTTCCGGGAATACACGTCATCACTGCATGCGCATGACCCGAGCCAGGAAGGATCATGGGAAATGTAGTTCCGGTGAGACACGGCGATGCCTTCCACCACATCACCATCTCTCGCCAACGAGCCTCTACGCACCGAGATCAGGGAAGCGTGACAGTTCTACTGTGAGTGAAGAAAAGGAGGACAAACATTGCTTCGCCTTAATGATACCCTGCTTAGAATTCAGCCGCAAATCTACCAGCCACTACTCAGCAACATGCAGTAAACATTAAACTAAAACTATAGTTAAGCCATACTTCCAAATAGGAGGGGAAATAGGCTCCATAGACTTTTGGGGATGGTCAAAATGGCCTATTAGGGGGCTTTCCATTGGCAGGCGCATTCATGAGAGAAAATTGATTAGAGGTACTGCACTTATACAGTTTAAACGCAGAGGGCACCAAAGAAGTAAAAGTGCAACACAATCTGTTGAAAAGGAAATGTTCCGTTCAGTGGTGTTTTATCAGTTTAATGAGTTTTAACTGCAAACAGGAAACCCCAATAATAATTATGTTATTAAACAAAATCCTCACCTGCATGGTAAAGGCATGAGTGGTAAAGTTACAAATACTTACATGTGTGGTACTTGTCTGTATGGGAAAGACTGTGTGGTAAAAGAATTGTGTGATATAGACT
Organism: Lissotriton helveticus; assembly: GCF_964261635.1. Lineage (NCBI taxonomy): Eukaryota > Metazoa > Chordata > Amphibia > Caudata > Salamandridae > Lissotriton > Lissotriton helveticus. Next base: position 938,691,262 of record NC_136065.1, read on the forward strand.
GCATTGTAAAGCATATTTCCCAATAAATGGCATATCACACTCTACTAATATGCATGCATGGTGTGCACTTTAGGTTTTGTTTTAAAAATGTTTTTAACTAAACCAAGGTTCATGGACTAAAATGTGTGCAGTGAGTTAAAATCACATTGAAGAGGCCTCCTGACTATCAGGCCCTCATTACGAGAGTGTTGAGTTTTGTTGTCGGGATAAAGGAGGGCTGGAATCCCCATGTCTGGTAAGTATACCCACACCAAAGCATAGCAATAATGAATTTTCTCCCTAAAAAAGGGGACTAGCCACATGAACCTGGAGATACCAAGTCCTTTTGTGTATGATTTTCCTTGATTCCAAGGAGAAAAATCATAATCGCTATGCTTTACTATGACATTTCTCGCCTGCTCAGAGCTGGTGGAAAATATAAACTGTAGAGCCGTTAGGGGCTGAGGTAATTGGGTGGGAGTTGGGAAGTCAGGACAGGCTTTGACCTTTCCAGAGGGAGCTATTTCTGCTCCTCCATGCTGCTGCAGGGGCCAGGTGGTGGCTGGGCACTGCTGCTGCCCACAGTCTCTGCCCCTGCAGGGTCCCATGTCTCTAGGCCTGGTATTATTGGGTCTGGGATTTACAGACCCAAGGATTCTAGGCCTGGAAACATTTTGAATTGTGGGCGGTGGAATGCCACCTGGAGTTGTGGTTTCCAGTGAAATTCTTCCACTTGTAATGAGAGTTTGATCAGAGTTGTTTCCCTATTTTATAGTGATTGTAATCTGTGTCAGTGAGTTCACATGGATTTTTTCATGTCAGTTTTGCTGTACAGTGTTAATATGGAATTTGACTTTTGCCATTCTATAAAAATGTGTGAATGCAAATTTATAAGTGCAAGTGCTCTAAATAAAGTATCAAATGTCCACATTTATTTCCATTGCCATAGATGTATATATAGCTATCAATATATTCAGTGAAAGGTTAAAGAGACATTAGAATGAGCTCAATATTTAAAGTACATTTATATCTTAAAAGAAATTTACTGAAAAAACCTGAAGGATAAAGAGGCGTTATAGTTAGGTACATATTTAAAGAAAGTTTATAGCTTAAAAGCTAGAAAATGCAAAGAAATTCACTAAAATAACCTAAAGGTAACAAGGATGTTATATTTTGGTAACATATATGAGTCAAAATCCTTATGTTTTAAACATGAAAAACCACTGAAGTTCACCAGTTATTGACCAAACTTGTGCCCCTCGCTGTGCACACATTATGATCTCACATATTACATAATTCATGTCATGTTAAATGACAACATTGATGACATCACTGAAGGCATCTCAAATTACATTATCAATGACATCCGTGATCACATCACTTATGAGATCATCCATTGACTGCAACAGGTAAAGTTATTAAACATTCAGTACTTCTATTCAATGAAATCATAAAAAGAAATATAGCTCTATCAATAAGAATTGTATGACCTTGCGGTCACCAAGCAGTCAAACCGCTCCTCCTTGGAACCGCAGTAAAACCGTGGTACCAGTGTTATTTTTTTTAAGTTGAGTTGCAAATAAAGGATGCTATATGAGTGGATATGGAGGCAAGGGGGTTACAAAAAAGTCCTAGAAACTAATATATTTTGAGTCATTCTGTGGTTTCAATGCTGTTTTGGTATAAATGTTTCCGGGTTTGCATTTACATCTTGATGGCACTACGGTGGCACTGCGAATCCTATGAGACATCCAAAGAACACTTCTGATTAGTTGAAATCTAGCTCCATCTATTCCCCACGGAAGTTTCCACCCTTCCCAGTCATTTGTGTGTGGTACTAAGGTGGAAACACTTGCAGTTGCTGGACCATCTCTTTTTTGTCCGGTTTTAAATTGTTTGTCAACAACTGGGGTACAAATCATTCCAGAAGAGACAATAAATGAGGAGGAGGAAGAAGAAAAGGAGCCACCAAAGAAGAAGGAATCTTTGGTGTGGAAGTTTTCTCCCTCTGATTGAGAGAAAAAAAGTTGTGGCAAATATGGTACAGTGCACTATCTGCAACAGAAAGCTTTTCAGGGGCACTGGGAAAAATATATTATGGCATGTCCAGAATGTGGAAATAGATTGGACAATCCTCACAAAACACCTGGACAGAGCCCTGAGAAAGCAGGATGCAGGAGAAACCTCCACTTCTTCATCTGGAACCTCCTTGGCACCTAGGGACACAGTGCCCCAAACTGTTACACAGGGACTTCCATTCCATGTCCTTAAAATGTAGCTTACTATCACGTACTACTTTAAATGCAGTAAGGTTATCACAAATGCTAAAGATCTTCATTATTTTTTTTTACATTTCATACTCCCAGTTACAATGCCCTTCATTTTCATTTTGTTACCCCAGTATTTTGAAAACAAAAATATTTGCAGGACAATTCTAAAAACAAGAAAAAAGGGTTCTTTTCAGAACCACATTGGTCAAAGAAAGAAACATTGTGTGTTATTTGTCAATATGATTCTCTAGTAATGTTTTCTATCTGTGTGTAGATGTGTGACTGAATGTATGGGGTGTGTCTTTATTTGTTTGACTGAGTGTACGTATGTGGATCCATCTGTGTGTCTTTGAGTGCAAATGATGTCTGTTGATGTGTGAGTTAGTGTGTGTCTGGGTGTATGTATGACAGTGTTTGGTGGTGTTTGTGGGTGTATATGAGTAAATGAGTGAGTGTGTCGAGGTGAGTTTATGTGGCTGTCTGAGTGTGTGATGATGTGTGTGTGAGTCTAGTTGTGTGTGTTTGAGTGCAAGAGGATGTCTGTCGACCTGGGAGTACATGTTTGTCCTGGTGTGTATGACAGTGTGTGGTGGTCTTTTTGCATGTATGAGTGAGTGAGTGAGTTAGTGTACGGGGGTGTGAGTATGTCTGCCTGACTGAGTGTTTGAGTATATGTGTGTGTAGGTCCAATTGTGCATATGTGTGTACGAGTGCGAGGGGATGTCTTTCACTGGGTGACTGTGTGTGTATTGGTATGTATGTGATAGAGTGTGTGGCGGTGTATGTGTGTATATGAGTGAATGAGTGACTATGTGGGGGGTTGTGAGTGTGTGTGTCCGTGTGAAGGTATGTGGGGGTGGGTTCAGTTGTGCCTGTGTGTGAGTGCGAGAGGTTGCCTGTTGACATGTGAATATGTGTGTGTCAGGGTGTGTTTGTGTGACAGAGCTTGTGTATGTGTGTATATGAGCAAATCAGTGAGTGTATGGGGGTGTGAATGTATGTGTCTGGGTTTGTGAGTTTATGTGGATGTGGGTATAGTTGTGTGTGGTGTAGTATGTGTTCCTACAAATGAGTGAGTTTGTGGGAAGTGTCAGTGTCAGTGTATGTGTCTGACTGAATATGTGTGGGTATGTGTGTGTGTGTGGGTCCAGTTGTGTGTGTGGCTATGAGTGCATAGGGATGTCTGTCAGCATGTGGATGCATGCATGTCTGGATGTGTGTGTGCCAGAGCGTTTGATTATGTATATCTGTATATGAGTAAGTGAGTGTGTATGGTTGTGAGAGTGCCACACCACAAGGAACCCCTTCAACAGAACTGCTCACAAAGCAGCCCTCAGCAACTACAACCGGTGCATCAAGGAAGCCAAGAGAACAGCCATCACAGCCCGCATTTATACAGCGGCCAACCACATGAAAAAACTCTTCAAAATAGTCAAGGAATTCTCAAACCCATCCGCAACAGCGAACATAAAATGTACCCCTCTCAAGAACTCCATGACACCCTCTCGGACTACTTCAACAGCAAGATTTTCACCATCTTTAACACCTTTGACTCCCAACCCACTGCTCTCAACCTCAAAAACCTCGACCAACCAGCACACATCAGCCGAATGATCACCACTTGGTCTCCGCTCACAACTCAGACCACCACAACCATCTTGTCATCCATTCACTCCAGGACATCCACCGACCCGTGTCCCCACTGTCTTTTCAACCTTTGAACCTACCCAATCAGCACAGAACTCACCAGCATCATCAACACCTCAATCACCACAGCAGCCCCCCGGACAGATGGAAACACGCAGAGGTCATATCCCTCCTAAAGAAACCCATCCTCCTCTGCCACTGCAGCCACTGAATTTCTTGCTGTGCTGCTTGGGGGACCACAGGCCCCAGACGTCATCGCTCCCAGGAGGGAGGGGCTACTGATGCACTTTTAAGCACCAACAATCACCCGCGACACTGGACCCTGCCGCTGCCACTGTCGCCACTGAATTACTTGCTGTGCTGCTTGGGGGGAATGTCTGACAAAATATCGAGATTCACAATATCGACGTACAAAAATATCGGAGCAAAAATATCGAAATCAAAAATATCGGGTTCCTATACTTAACTAGATATATACACAAATATCGATTTTTTAATATCGATATACAAAAACATTGTTTACTTTTATATCGACTACATTAACATCGGAAAACAAAAATATCGCTATCTACAAAAAATAATGACATTAACTATAATATCGACATCAAAAATATCGTGCACTTCAATATCGGATTATCAGCTATATCGACTTTTTATATGCATCTGTTTGCATAATTAATTAACGTTTTATATGTGTTCACATCTAAATAAACACACAATACTTAAATTAATACTATAGACACACTATTAATTTGTAAAAAATATCCTATTGGTATAATTATATCACCTACACATATACACATATTCTATACTACTTTGTATAATTTTATAATTTGTTTTTGTTTTTCACTTCTATTACAAAGTAATCACAACTGAAATTCAAATATACTAACTAACCAATCACAAACCTAATTTTTTAAATAAACCAATAGCAAAGTAATTACTACTGACACTCCCCTATATAAACAATTAAAATCTAAGCACAAACTACTTGCCAAAAGTCACTGAAGGAGATTCATCTCTATCCGAATTGCTGCACAACAACTAGAAGAACCAGACTATCAACCTACTATCACATCTTCTAAGTAAGTAAATAAAATAGAAAGTGCATTATTTGCTAATACTACTTACTTACCTGCTAAATACCCAGTGCCCCTTTGCTATTCATACTACTTAACATGCTAAATAATTATATGAAACTATTTTTTTTAGATACAACGAGTACTGAATATTCTACTCAAAATAACTGTGAACAAACCCTAGGAATACAGATTCTAATAACTATGTAAGTAATTTCACATTGATTCATTATGTGCACATAAATCTAAACACACAGAAATAATGACTTTTGCCCCACATATTTCTTTTTTTCTGTAGATTCTACTACTGAAAACTGCACTACTAATGAACTAAGGACATCAGTACTATTTCTCCAATACATTTTACTACGTAAGTATTATGCAACTGAAATAAATGTGGAAAAACAATACTAACATTTAGAACTGTTCTAATTATGTTCTATTATATATTGTTTATTTACAGAGCAAACACAACGAATAGATATACAGACATAATACAGAACTCCACATTCTGAATAATACAGATACTAATCACAAAGTAAGTATATTAAAGAACATAATTACCAGATAATCTATTAAAAAACATACCAACATGGTGATTATTCTAATACATATGTTCCTTTTTTATTTAAGATAACACTACAAACTACTCTCCAGAAGCTGAAGAAACAACTATACTGGCAAAGACCAACCTAAAAAAATATGTAAGTATCTTCACAATGTGAATCATGAAGATACACTTTTGTAGTAGAAATGAGCTCTAACATTGCAAATGTACCAAAACATTAATTAATAATATACTACTTTCATGTTTTTCATAACAGCTACAACAACATCACAAACAATTATCCCCAACTAAAGAAGCAAGCAGCTCCTAATTTTGCTGTAAATTCAAAAACACGTAAGTATAAACATTCCTACTTATCACTAACATAGATTATTTATCACATTTAATTTGACATTAACTATTATATATACATTTTATAGATATACAAAGTACAAAATGACCGAAGGAGCCGAATTTGTGACCAGCCAGAAAGGAAAACTATTACTATGCTACATGGGTTACACTTATACACAAGAAAAGCAATATGGCATGCAAGTTAATTGGAAATGTTGTAAATATTATTCTAACAAGTGCTATGGCAGAGCAACAACTAAAGAAGCTACAGTACTGTATACTAGGGAACACAATCATCCACCTAATGTTACTGAAATAGAAGTTAGAACAGCTTTGGAAAATATAAAAGAAGCTAGTACAGGTTCCCAAAAGCAAACAAATGTCATTTTAAAAGAAGCCATTCCTAAAATCCCAAAAACTGCCACAACTCAAATGCCAAATATCCTCTCCTTAAAAAGAACTATAGCACGAACTAAAAAAGCTACTACTTCTACAACACCATCTCCCAGAACATATCAGGATATAAATTTAACTGCTAACCAAATAATAACTTTAAATAAACAACCATTTATAGTTTACGACAATGAAAACAATGACAAAAGGCTTATAATTTTTGGTACCAGTATGAATTTAGTTAAACTGCAGCAAAGCCAATATTGGATGATGGATGGAACATTTAACATCTGTCCCAAACCATTTTTCCAATTATACACAATACATGGCCTCTACCACAACTGCAACATACCTTTGCTATATGCACTATTACCAAACAAAAATAATTCCACATATATGGAGTTAATAAATATAATTAAACAAAAAACTAATGATTTTTCTCCTGAAAGTATCATTCTTGATTTTGAGCAAGCAATGCTCTCAACTATCATAAAAATCCACCCCCATACCTGCATTCAAGGCTGCTATTATCATTTAAACCAGTGTTTATGGAGACACCTTCAAAAAACTACCCTAAGTGTCGAATATGCTACAAACTCATCTTTTGCTTTCCAAATTAAAAAACTCATTGCACTTGCTTATGTACCTGAAACAGACGTAGCTGAACACTACAACATTCTTATAGACAGCCCCTTCTACAAACAAAATGAAGCTAAATTAAGTCCATTTCTGGACTACTTTGAAGACACCTGGGTAGGCAGACTCCACAGATCTGGCCACAGACGAAATCCCAAATTCCTCATACCCTGGTGGAACGTTTACAGAAGTACCCTTAACGGAGATTCAAAAACTAACAATGCAGTGGAAGGTTGGCACAATGCATTTGTACAATCAACTGGCAGAACCAAACCTACTCTAGAACATTTCATTAAATGTCTACAGAAAGAACAGAGCTACCAGGAATTTAGAATGGACCAATCTGTAACTGAACTTGTCCCTAAAACATCAAAGCAAAATAAACAAATGCACAAGTACCTGGAAGAACAAGTTAAACTTTACCCTAGTACAAAAGGCATAGAATACCTAAATATCATTGCCAAAACACTACTCTAATTAATTCCCAAAATGTTATAAAACACTAAAAGTATCACCTAAGTATGGAAAAATATGTAACGTGAGCTTCTAAAGTATTTAATGTATGCAATATATAGAGATATTATTATAATATATGCACACATTAAAACTAAATAACAAGTAAAAAACTATTCCATAATAAAAATAACATTACCCACCCACACAAAATAAGAAAGCAAGGACTTACCAATCATGTTGTCAATCCAATAACCTCCTTGTCCACCATAGTAATCCAGGTAGTGCCAAATTAACCCAAAAGAAAATGTAAAAATACAACTGTTCCAAAATTAAGACATCCACGTTATCCAGAGCCATCGAATAAGCATAAAAAACCCAAAAAAATTGAAAAATAGAAAGAATCGCTCCAGCAAAACCGAAAAATGTAAAGAAGTGTTTGCAAAGCAGTGTTGAATTAAACAAACAAACACTTCCTTTAAAAAAAAAACGGAACTTCCGATGTAGCGTACACCTATGACAAAAACATAGAAAACAGACATTCCCACCCACATTAATTAGCTAATAATTAGGTACAAACATATTAAAATAGATTATTTCACTTGTAGATATACCGTAAAAGACTAAAATTCACTCTATATATAATGAGTTAACTAACTAACACTACGTGTATATACCATAAGTAATTATCTGTTTTCGAAATCTAAAACATACCTCCCTCACATTCAACAACACAAAATATAAGGTCACTAATCTCAAAACATCATTAAAATACACATAAAACATATAAAATAAACCTTACCTGAAGCGACGTGAAGTGTCTCCCAACCGCGATCAGCCCTTCTTCCAAATAACCCAAAACGACCTAACCCGGTTACAAAATAAAGCACCCAAATGCAATAAAATAGTCCCAAGTATAAAATATAATATATATACTTCACTAAATATGCAAAAATGAACATTAAGTTTCTATTATTGTAAAGAAATATTTACTTTAATCCTACAATGATTTGATTAACAAATATGTAAATGAATGTAATAAATAAATATTATGAAAAGAATAATATTTATATTAACAATGTCTAGAAATATAACTACATTGTCAAAAATTATAATAATAGAAAAATGTGTTAAAAATATGTGACTTACATAATAAATATTTTATGTATTGAAATAAAGTGTAAAAAATACTTTTGTTATTTCTACATTTCTTTATGAAATTACAATATGTAAAAGAGATAATAAATAATATTCATTTTTGTACAAAAAGTATGAAAATAATAATGCTTCTGTATAGTTGCTTATCATTGTGTTTATAAAATATGTTTATAAAACCAAATGTAATAAAAAGAATTTTGTAATGAAATAACATTTTATTTGCGAAACATAAATAAAAATAATGTTTCTACAATCATGTTGAACTATTTGTATCATTATCTTACTATAATGTAACAATCTTATCAGAAATGTTGCACTGTATATTAAATGTGAGTATATGTTGGTCTCTAATAATTTAATTATTACTATACCAAATCCAGCGTACATTAAATTAAAACTGACCCTGAACCCAAAAAATACCCCTTTACCCAAAAACCCAAAACTGACCCTGAACCCTAAAAATACCCCTTTACCCAAAAACTGAAAACTGACCCTGAACCCTAAAAATACCCCTTTACCCAAAAACCCAAAACTGACCCTGAACCCTAAAAATACCCCTTTACCCAAAAACTGAAAACTGACCCTAAACCCAAAAAATACCCCTTTACCCAAAAACCCAAAACTGACCCTGAACCCTAAAATTACCCCTTTACCCAAAAACTGAAAACTGACCCTGAACCCTAAAAATACCCCTTTACCCAAAAACCCAAAACTGACCCTGAACCCTAAAAATACCCCTTTACCCAAAAACCCAAAACTGACCCTGAACCCTAAAAATACCCCTTTACCCAAAAACTGAAAACTGACCCTGAACCCAAAAAATACCCCTTTACCCAAAAACCCAAAACTGACCCTGAACCCTAAAAATACCCCTTAACCCAAAAACTGAAAACTGACCCTGAACCCAAAAAATACCCCTTTACCCAAAAACTGAAAACGGACCCTGACCCCTAAAAATACCCCTTTACCCAAAAACTAAAAACTGACCCAGAACCCAAAAAATACCCCTTTACCCAAAAACCCAAAACTGACCCTGAACCCTAAAAATACCCCTTTACCCAAAAACTGAAAACTGACCCAGAACCCTAAAAATACCCCTTTACCCAAAAACCCAAAACTGACCCTGAACCCTAAAAATACCCCTTTACCCAAAAACTGAAAACTGACCCTGAACCCAAGAAATACCCCTTTACCCAAAAACTGAAAACTGACCCTGAACCCAAGAAATACCCCTTTACCCAAAAACTGAAAACTGACCCTGAACCCAAAAACTACACCTTTACCCAAAAACTGTAAACTAACCCTGAACCCAAGAAATACCCCTTTACCCAAAAACTGAAAACTGACTATGAACCCTAAAAATACCCCTTTAACCAAGAACTGAAAACTGACCCTGAACTCTAACAATACTCCTTTACCCAAAAATAATTATTATTATGTAATTACAAAATAATTATTAATTAACAATAACAATAAAGTTAATATATTAGCACATTAGCTGTAAAGAAATTAATTTAATTATTAATATTATTTTTTCCAAATTAATTTACAAGTAAAAAATATATATTAAACTAAATGAAGCTAATTAATATAATTTAACTAATTTATAATAATTAATTACCAATTAATTATTATTTAAAAATATGAAATAAATTATATTAATTAATTAACTAAATTATAATAATTAATTAACACATATTTATTATTTAAAAATATATACAAAATTATATTAATTAATTAACTAGTTAATATTAATTAATTACCAATTAATTATTATTATGTAATTACCAATTATTTATTATTAAAAATTATGTCAAAAATTATATTAATTAATTTACTAATTAATAATAATTAATTACCAATTATTATTTTTGTACTATTATGTACGATATTATATTAATTAATTAACTAATTAATATTCATTAATTACCAATTAATTATTATATAAAATAATGTACTAAATTATATTAATTAATTAACTAATTAATATTAATTATTTACCAATCAATTATTAATAAAAAGTTTTTTACAAATATATATTAATTTATTATTTATTTTTAAATTACTTCCCACCCTTATCCCCTATAAACCCAATAACCCGCTCCTAAAACTATATATGTTTTTTAAAAATATTTTTATATTAAATATATTGTAATTTTTTAATATAGACCTTTTTATCAAATTTTTATTTACAATTATTATATTTTTTCCTACACTATTTATTTTTTCCATTACTACACGATATTTTGTATTGTCGATATTTTGTCATACGATATTATTTTTTTCGATATTTCTACTTACTTACCTATTACGATATTTTTGTATCCGATATATTTGCTTCCCAATATTTTTTACCTTCGATATTTTAACTTCGATATTTTGTCTTTCCGATATTTTATTTTCGATATTTTGTCTGTGTACCGCTTGGGGGACCACAGTCCCCAGAAATCATTGCTCCTAGGAGGGAGGGGCTACTGATGTGCTTTTAAGCGCCGACAAACACCAGCGATACGGGCCGCTGCCTCCACAGAATTTTTTGCTGTGCTGCTTGGGGGACACAGGCCTCAATTGTCATCGCTCCCTGGAGGGAGGGGCTACAGATGCTCTTTTAAGCACTGACAAACACCTGCGGTGTGGGAGGCTCACGGGACGGCCAAGGGCGGGCCCGTCCTGCGCCCGTCACTGACAGGAAGAGGCAGGGCAGCGCAGGGCCACCCCCCTTGGTTCTGCTATCCTGTGGTATCTTCAGCCCCTTAGGTAAGACTTAAATTCGTCCTCACTGTAGCTGAAGAAGAGCGCCAGACTGTTCTTGGGACCCAATTGAACCTTGCCTCCCAAAAAATTCCCAAATTGGAACGAGTCAAAAAACGTGTCCAGCGGGGTGAAGAACTTGAAAAACTCGGTACTGCAAGCTCCGTTAATGACGGGTTTGGTTGCACCTTTGATTTTCCATGGTAGACACATTGTTGTGAGCATAATTGGTGAACTTTCGGTCAATGCGATTGATAGGGACACTGGCAAGGGGTCTAATTGTTTTGCTGCCTGGGAATTATTGGCAACTGCTTTTGCCACTTTGCACGGTCCTCGTTACTAGCGATCAGGAAAAGAGGCAAACTCTCAAAGTACATTCTGGTGGGGGAGGCACTGGGTGAGGCACCTCCTTTCCAACATAACCAAAAATTCCGTTACTATGGGCAAGTGGAAGGCTACAGAGGGACCAGCTAAAGGGAAATCATTGAAGAAAAGAAAGAGTGCTGCTGAGAATTGCACCATTGAAGAAATAGATGATTTGATTGAAGAGGTAGAATAAATGCTAAGCGATAAATGCAAAATCGTTAAGAAGCATAAAACAAAAAATCACTGCCTTCAATAGCAAATGTGCCCCAGGATCCCAGGTAGAGACTACCATACCAACAGGCCAAACAAAATTGATAATCAGGAACCCACTATGTGCATCAGGCATCCATCAATCACAAGCTATGCCTCCTGCCCAATGCAGATGCGATGCCCCACAGCAAACAAAGACCCGTGCCCCAGTTGACTGAACTAGTACCGCCAGAGGTAGGGAGGTCCCACTGTCCATTATGTGCTCAAATAGGTTCACCCCCTTAACTTCGGTATTAGCGTCAGATGATATTTGTGTGTTTCCCTCTACACTGAACTCCGACCCAAACATGCCTGTACAACAACATGGTAACCTACAAGGAAAAGCCAGTTTAATATATAGTTTTTCTGAGGTGCCAGAAAATCAGGCCCATGGTGCGCAAACTAACAACAGTGCTCAATTAATAATTGAGCTTGTGCAGAGATTAGACGCTCTAATGGATGAGATTGCCAACTTAAAAGCAATTAATAGGGAATATAACCCAACATCCCAATGCAGATAGGGATGCAGTACCAGAGGAACCCTGTGGAAGCCGTAGGAGGCGCCAGGCTGCCTTACAGGTAGCTGAAACCACCAATCCAAGATCACAACACTCTATTTACGCAGCTAAAGAATCAGAGGGCCTGAGCATTGACTTGTAAAGACAAAATCATGAGGACAGGTATAGCAGGGATAGGGGGATAACCAGTAGTTACAGAAGAGTAAGGCCAGAGCGAAGGAATGAGCACATGGGTGGGATAGTGGGTGGTCAAAAGCACATTGAAAAGAACAACTTTCAGCACAATAATAATCAGGGGGGGGACATTCCAACCTGTTTGCAGTAGGCACAGGAAGACCACTTTGGGAGCAGGACCATTACACTGCACAGCTGGAGCTTACTAGCTGTTCAGATCGCAGGCAGATCCCCACCAACTATAGAAACAATGATGCTCCCAGGCCAGTGGGATGGAAAGTGTATATGATGAATGTCCCTAAACTCAACCTCTCTTCATAGAGGGAGGATGAAGAGTCATTAAAAAATAAGGTTATACACTGAATCAGACAAAAGCCTAACTACTTATAAGTAATACGTTCGGATCTCTTGGAAGTGGAACACCTGCTGAGTAAAAACCTAGCCTACGACACCATACTCCTTACATTAAAAACAAAGAGCTTAGTTGACGGGTTGATAGTACTTGACCTAAGAACATGCCCACCCCCCAATACCCTGGTGAGATTCAAACTACACAATCCCTGTAGTAAAGTAGAAGTGATCCATCGAGAACCTGAAAATCCCAGACAACTACCATACATCGGCCTTCCCAAAATAATGTGGAGGCAGTCGATTGACTACCAACGCTGGTCCTTACGTCTGACCGATGTGACAAACTCTCAAGCTTGCCTTACAAAAATTGTATTCCATTTGACCCCCTACTAAACCAACAGACTAAGCTTGTAGAATATAGAGTATATACAGGGGCGGAATCTGTCCCAGCCAGTCCACTACCCTGGAATGAAGAAACCCAGCCATTGGTAAAGCGCCTAATATCATGGAACATAGCTGGCCTGAAACGTAAATTAATAGATTGTGAATGGCAGGAGTATATAAATCAAAATGACTTCTGCCTGCTACAAGAAACCTGGGCACTGGAAATCCCGCACAAGCTAGGCTATAAAACGTTCAGTGTCAGTGCTGTTCCCACAATGAGAGGCAGACCATCGGTTGGTCTTGTCCTATGGGTAAAAATTACCCAAAAGGCTGCAAAATCCCAGTTGTAATTTCCTTCAGTGGAAATTTTGGGGGTAAAAGTAAAAATACACAACAAAGCTGAAATCTATAACATTTACAATAGACCAGGGCCAGCTAGCAGGGAATCTCCAGTGATAGAGTTAATTGATAACTTCCTAAACACTATCCATCACAGGGAAATAGTAATTGTATGAGGAGATTTTAATTGTACGTTTGAACCAGTTGTGGGGTTCAAAACCATTTTAGAGGAGGTGGACATAGCAAATGGTGTTCGCCTTTGAAGGCTGGCTCTACCATACCATGCACAACTGCAGTGGCCCAACTAGTTTCAGGGCAGGGACTTAGAGCCTCAATGGCAAGCTGCCCTCAGATTCACCAAGTGCTTATATATTTAAAAGAGTACTTACCAAGAGTAGAATCAAGTAGAATCAACTATTTAATGGTTAGTGCTAACTCTTGGGCAAACATACTTGATCTAAAAGTAGAAGCCAGAGATGATAGTGACCACCTCCTACTGTGTCTAACAATAGTAGGATCCCTCTTTGAAACTAGAACCCTGAGAAATAATGTTACTGCAATAATCCAAATAAATCCAACTGATAGTCACCAATAATCACAGACGTTTAAAATGGCCATCTATCTTAGGCAATTGTGAAGCTATGACGAGGATCTATAATACTTTCTCAGACGTCTTAGCCCCTTATATAGATCTATTCACACAAGAGATTCCTATAGTGCAGATTCATTGCACCATGATAGATAAATTAAAACAGATCCTGAGGAAACTCCCTAGAGAACATGAGGCAGCTGGGCTATTAATTACCCCTCAACCAACCACTGGTACAACAGTGACTGCCTCAAAGCAAAGAGTGTGCTACTAGTGGCTGTGCGATCTAATAACATCAAAGCATTAAGGGATAAAAGGGCCAGGTTAAAAAACTTACTAGCACAAAAAAAAATGGGATTGGGAAGATCGCTTCTGGGATGACTTGATCATCGCAGACAAGGATAAGGATCATTCCAGTTTCTGGAGATTATTAGCAAAGGGTAATAAAACAGGCAGCACCAGCTTGGATCTCTTTTTGGACCCAGGTACATGGTATGGTCTCTTGTCGACATTGTACTCAGAGGTCACTACCCAACCTACAAGTAAATCTTCAATGAAGACAACACGTCTCCTAGCAACCGCCCAAAGCTGGCAACATTTTGCCCCTTACTTTAGCTTAGAAGAAACTTTGGCGACTATATACGCTGTTAAGCCAGGGAAAGCCCCCGGTCCTGACAAAATACCTGGCGACCTGCTGAGACACGACAAAACAGTATGGGGACCTTACATAAATCTTCTTTGTAATGCTGTGGCAACAGGAGCCCCAATACCAGAGTCATGGAAAGGGGCTGAATACATCCCAATTTTTAAAAAAGGGAAACCAACAAGATCCTGCCAATTATAGGCCTATACGCCTAACTGACACTTTACAAAAGATCTATGCTAAACAGATTTTATTGAAACTTAACAACTGGATAGAGGTAAATAATATTTTATCAAAGTATCAAGCTGGGTTCAGAGCTAGAACAAGTGCAATCGATCAGGTCATTAGACTTCTATACATAGGTTGGAAATGTACTACTCTAATGAAAGGACACCTGCACATTGAAATTTATAAACTTAAGGGCCCCTTTTGATCTTATCCCCAGAGACTCTCTTTGGAACTCCCTTAAAAATCAGGGTGTACCTGAAGATCTGCTGACACAGATAGTCAGATTGCATGAAGACAACTATGCTAAAGTTAGATGGGGACCCAGGGTTGAACTGGCTGAGGCAATCCCCATAAGGAGAGGAGTAAGGCAGGGATGTGTGCAGGCACCCACCCTCTTTTCATTACATGTAAGCGATATTGTTAATCATCTTTTAGGGTGCAAACATGATTCTCAAAAAGTAGGTGGGGTGCCAGCACTGACTCTACTATTCGCCAATGATACAATCTTCTTATCACAAACCCCGAAGGGACTTCAAAACCTGTTAGATTCTTTTAGTGAATACTGTGCTTTAAAGGGCCTTGAAATAAAGTCTAATAAAACAAAATATATAGACACAAAACCTCACAAAACATTTAAGAAAAATGTCATAGTTTGTAAACAAAAGCTAGAATGTGTGTTCAATTTTAACTATCTCTGCATTACAATAGGCACTAAACTGACCTGGTATTCGCACCTACAAAAAACAAGACTCTCTTGCTCCAAAACACCTTGCCAATACTGAAAAACACCAGAACATTGTAACCAAGGCAGTGTCTCCTTCTCTTGAAGTCTACAAATATAGGGCTCAATCTGCAAACCTCTGCGGTGCAGAACTCTGGTGGGGGGGGGGATCGTCACTGGGCGGAATATGTTTGTAGGGGATGAAAACAAGTTCCTAAGGATGTTATCACAGCTGCCTATATGCACAACCATGATCCCTAACATCCAGGACCTCAATATAAAGTGCATAGACCATCAGGCTATATTGAGACCGTTGCTATTCTGGGTCCGTTTGTGGACCACAGAAGAACTCACAAATTATAAAAAAGGGGTGATTAAGATTCTGAGACTTAACCAGCATGTTACCCTCTAGTGGGTTAGGCATGTGCGATCATGGTTTTGTAAACTAAGGTTAAACCACTATTGGGATGCACCCAATTTATTAACATCACTCAAAAAAATCTTATTAAACAGATTTTGGGCGTTTATGCAAAATAGTATTCACTATTGTTCCGATATAGGTAGGCTAACATCCCAGTTCCTGCTAATAAAACCATTCTTCCTTTTTGAGCAATATTTGGACGAAGTTCACCCGCAATTGGCCAAGTGCCTGTACATGAAGTTCCGTTTCTATGTCTTGCAGATTAACTATAACACAGCAAAATGGTTCCGCAAAAATAGTGATGATAGAGAGGCCCACTGCCCTCTATGCCAACTGACCGCAGTAGAAAACGACTCCCATTTACTTTTTTTTGTCCAGCGTACGCCATTCCAAAGAAAAAATAGAACAATCCCATCTGTAGAAATTTGGGAATTACGTCACATTCAGGAGCCATTAGGAAGTGATACATCACAGAAAATAGTTTTTAGAGTAAGCAGATATTTATTAGCTGTTAATTTAATACGTATGGGAAAAGTCATGGCATTCTAACTTTTTTTTTTTAAGTTTCCAAGACCTTTATTGAGAATACATTTGACCGATAACACAGCTCAGTGCCAACAACCTTAAAGAAGGCCGACAGCGTTATAACCAGTACTTGCATAGCACTTAAGAAGTATGTGGATGTAGTGTAGTTTACACAGCAAGTCGCCTACAACCACCATGGGCCGGTCGCGTCAATAGTTACTGTGAGTCTTGGGTTTTATTTTACTGTGAAACACAAACATGAACCACTTGGATCAGTCCACTACCGCACTCCGTCCCCTCCCAACATTATTGCTTAATGTGGTTGAACAGTGCCTATACAACGATCATATCACAAAATTTACAGCAGTTGCATCATTTCTCGAGGCTAAACAGCTTTCACTCATCCCCTTGAGCATTTAGGTATGCAGTTAGATATACCCAATAGTCCTTTGGCCTGGACCTAGCTGGTAACATTTCTTCATATGTGCGTAATGTATCATGGTAGTAAGTCATATCCCTGAGCCATTGCTTGATTGTTGGCACCTTTTTACTCCCCCAGCACATTGAGACTCTGCGCTTAGCTAGCAGTAGGGCCACTGCACAAAACCTACGTGGCATTGGTTTCATCTTCCCCAATAAACCCAGGAGACAACAGCGAATGGTGCACTCCAGAGGTATCCCCATAATTTCAGACAGTTTATTAGTAACTTCCAGCCAGTAGGCCTGGATCTTCACACAGTGCCATGCTAAATGTATGAAGTCACCATGACGAAAGTGACAGCGTTTGCATCACGCATCTTCTCTCAGACCGTATTTATGCAGAGAGACTGGGGTGTAGTATGCCTGGTGTAAGTATTTAAAATGAATGATGCGTAAGTTTCCATTCGGCGTTAGGAGTGTAGTCAGAGTGCATGTAGTTTCCCAGTCTTTGTCAGTGAGGGGATCCTCCAATAGCGGGTTCCATCGTTCCCGAGCCTTAGCAGTGGTGTGTCCTATCTCTGTTTGAGCTGATGTATAAAGTCTGGATACTAAGTGAGATGTGTTAGAGGTCGCTAGAATCAATTGCTATGTATTCAGGGTGGGTGGTTCCACCGGAAAGGTGTGATAGAGGTGCCGAATTGCCATTTTCAGTCTATAAAATGTAAATTGAAATAACAATGATGGGTTTTGTATGTAGGCTAAATCATGTTCTGTGAGGAAGGTTCCATTTTTATATAAATCTCCCATGGAAATTAGTCCTACTTGTGTTAATAGGCCCATACCCACTGGTTCAGCTGTTACGGACAACGCCGGATGATTATGAAGGGGAAGAGCCGGAGCGTAAAGTGGTAATTTACGGGCTAGCTGGCCTAATCTCTTCCATGCTGCGTTAGTAACATCCACGGTGTTGATGTCCTTATCGTGAAGTGGCGGTCTGTCGTGTGTGATGATGGCGTCAAGTGGGATGGAATCAGCATCTCCCTCCTCAACAGCTACATGTGTCATGTATGGGGTTCTATGAAACCAGAAGGCTGCATACTGTGCCTGAGCGCAGAGATGATATAGGAAGAAATCGGGTACACCCCAGCCCCCTTTGGATGTTGGCAGCGTCAAGGTAGTTAGGTCGATACGCGCTTGTCTACCTGCCCAGATCAGCCTCAAGATCATCGTAGTTATGCGCTTGAACACTTTTCTTGGCGGCTGAATGGGGATATTGTTGAATAGGTAAAGGAGTTTGGGGAGCACTACCATCTTTACTATCGCTATTCGATCGGCTAGGGATAATGGGAGTTGAATCCACCATTTAGTTTTGTCCTCCAGGGCCTCAATCGCTCTACCGTAGTTTGTCCTAATGACTATTTCCGGGTCCCTATGAAACCATATGCCTAGGTATCTTATGGGGTCTGTTTGCCAGTCTAATGGGTATTCTACAGCGTGCGGTGTGGTGGTGTCTGTGAGTGGGATGATCGAGGATTTTTCCCAATTTATCTGCAGTCCCGAGAAACCTCCAAATTTGATGTATGTACGTAAGAGGGGATCTAGGTTACATGGTGAGTCATGAACATATAGTAACATATCGTCCGCATATAGCGAGATATGTAGGGGCCTACTCGTAAATTGCAGAGCGAGATGGTGGCTCTTCTGCCTAACTATGCAGGCCAGGGGTTCTAGGGCCAGAGCAAATAGCAGGGGGGACAATGGGCAGCCCTGTCTGGTCCCTCTTTCTATGTTATAGGCTTCAGATACATAGCCATTAATCCTGACTCTGGCAGTGGGTTTCGTGTACAGCAGTTGGATCCATTGAATGTATATCGGTGGAAAGCCCATCCTATGTAGTATAGTAATTAAGTAAGACCATTCAATAGAATCAAATGCCTTGGCGGCATCCAGCATCACAGCCACAGCTTTCATCGTCGGGTCTAGATAGTGTGAGACCGCAAACAGTGTTCTTGTGTTGTGTGTTGTGTTGCGGGAAAGTATAAAACCTGACTGGTCTGGGAGGACCAGATTCGGCATGAGTAGTTGCAGTCGCATCACCAGTATTTTAGCGAGTATTTTTGAGTCTACATTAAGTAGGGAGAGCGGGCGATATGAATTACAGCTTTCTGGGTCCTTATCCGGCTTAAGGAGGGCCACTATTAACGCCTCTCGAAGTGTAGATGGCAGTATCTGAGCATCATGTGCGGCCCCGAACATAGCAACCAAGCGAGGTGCCAGGAGGTCCCTATATGTTTTATAAAACTCACAAGTGAATCCATCCGGGCCAGGACTCTTACCGTTGGGCAATGATTGGATCACTTCTGTCACCTCCTCCACCGTGATCGGTAGTGATAGATACTGCTGCTGAGCGTCAGACAGCCAGGCAATGGCAATATTGTCTAAGTATTGGAGCGTTTCTTGTTGCGTTGCTACCGGTCTTGATTGATACAAGTCCCCATAATTCTGAACAAAGCATTTTAAAATGGTTGCGGGATCTGTGTGTAATTGATTATCGCCTCCTCTTATCTGTGTCACTGTATTGGGTATTCGGCCAGCACAAATTTTGGTCGCTAGTACTCGCCCGGGTCGTCCACTTTCTCCATAAACTCGGGCAACATGTCTCTTACTCAAGTACTTAACCTCGTCCTCCGCTAATGATTGGTGTTCAGTTAATGTGGTGCGTATTGCAGCAAGTGTTGCCGGAAGAGGCGTTATCTCGTATTGATGTTCTAACGTACTTAGCTTAGATTCGCACCTGGTCAATTGTGCTCGTATATCTTTTAGTATCCCTGCTGTTGTGCTTATACAGACACCGCGTATTGTAGCTTTGAAAGCCTCCCAAAGTAGGCCTGCATCCTCAGTGGATTTATCTTTTATTTGGAAGTATTCTCTAATCGCCTTCTCTATGGTGTCTGCATATATCGGGTCGGTCAATGCTGTAGCATTGAACCTCCAGCTATACGGCGGCGGTACATAATTAGGGACATTTAGGGAAAGTTTAATTGGGTTGTGGTCTGAGAGGGTTTTGGGCATGTGTTTGATCGCTGTAGTCCACAAAAGTATTGCATTGGAGCCTATCCAGTAATCTCTGCGCGACCAGCTGCCATGTGCAGCTGAAGTGTGAGTCGCTTCTTTGACTTCTGGATGACAGGCTCTCCAAATGTCCGTGATACGTAGATCTAGCATCATGTCTAGTAGTTTGGTGCGAGCCTGTGTGTGGTGTTCTGTTGTGTCTCCCGATCTATCCAGCTTATCATCCAGGGCTAGGTTAAGATCTCCTCCCCAGAGTATCGTTTGCTCGTCAGCTGAGTGTAGCTGCTGCCAAATTACATGGTAGAAATCAGGTGCATCAGTGTTTGGGCCGTATGTATTCACCAGTGTTAGCGGATGTCCTCGTAGTCTACCCTTTAGGATAATATATCTGCCGTATGTGTCTAAGACCTTTGTGTCAATCTTAAAGTTTGTGCCTTTCTTAACTAGGATGGAAACCCCTCTAGAGTATGAGGAATATCTTGAGCAGTGAGTGGATTCCGCCCATCTCCTTCCCACCTGAGCAGTTGAGTGTGGAGCTTCATGCGTCTCCTGAAACATAACAATATTGATGTGCCACCTATCTAGACACGTGAATATCTGGCGCATTTTTTTAGGATTTGTGTAGCCTCTAATGTTCCAGGTGAGGAAGTTCAAGGGTCGTGTAGTTAACGGAGTTTCAGCCATCGTATCATGTGTCGTGAAGTACAAACGTTATCATAATGTTCTAGGACAGCACTTCTACTGCCATAACAAAGAGAACACATGTAAGCACCTTTGAAAGAGCAACAAATGTGTATCAGAAGGGTGTAGGCAGTGCATCTCAAGCAGACAGATCCATAACTTAAAACAATACCCATAATGTTTCCCCTCCCACCCACAACAGCAGCCCAATCCTGCTGATGCCATACCCCAAACAAACCATCCAAAATCAAGAAAATTTTGTGGGGATTTCTCATAGGGGGGTCCGCCTGGGCTACACATCTCCATCCGAGATACCGGATGTGGACGGACTGCGTTGGTCAGTGACAACCTTTGCATATAGTCCTAAGAAGTCTTAACAGTACATAGTGGTGCAGGACATTGGGATCAAATAGGTACTAGTAGGCAGTAGTGCCACTGGGTTAAGAGTTCATACAAAATAGAGCAGATCAACACATCGCACAATCAGTATTAATCCAAGCTTGATGAACAGTAGTGTAAAGTATTATAGTATCTAAAGGAGTCTCTGCAATGCGTAGTCAGTGAGGACAAGTATTGGAGCAAGTTAGATAATGTCTATTGAGTATCATCAAAAGTGCGTGCGCCCCAACCCAGTTCCACACTGTGCTGCGGTTTATTGCATTACATCATCCAATGGTCACTCCTCATATCTTTGCAATCAGTGACCAGGACTGGGTAGCGGCTACGAAGAGAGTGTTTGTGTGCAAACGTTAGTGCCTAGGCGGGCAGGCACACCTGCGCTCCCTTACTGTGGCCATAGCTTCTCCGTACCCCGCCCAATAAATTTACTCCAGTGTACAATCACAGACTAACATGCAACCGTTACTGCTATCATAGTCTGCAGGGAGTCCGCATGAGTGTCCTATAACATTCCATATCTGTATGCATATTCCCACGTAAGACAAGGCTGGGAGTAAGCTGACCCTTCTCAGAGTTTCAGTGTCATGTCATAATTGAGGCCCCCATAGCACTTGTTAGCAATGGTGGCAGTGACTTATCAAGGCATCTTGTCCCACTGCCCCCGTGGTCAATCTAATCCCTGTGTAGTTCTGCAGCGCTGTCTAGGATTAGGGGGGTACATTGCCCTATATTTCAGTACCTTTATGCAATGAATTATTCCCTCTGTCAAGTCTGGTAGGGCATCCACTCATCCGGACAGTTCCTGTCCTTACGTGTAGCTAAAAGCCTGCGTAATAGTGAAGTGTAGTAGTCCATGGAATCCTACAGTATGGACTTACCGATCATGAGGAGTTCATCGTAGCCTGTAGCAGAGCTCACCTTTCCGGGGAAGGCCTTACCATGTCGGTCCGCGATAGTCACGAGTCTTCGCATCCTCACCTGTGCCTGAATCGCAGAATCACCTCATTCCTTGTCATGGTCTTGTTCCTGTCTGTCTCTGGACCGACGAGAAGCCACAATGGTTTTGATATAGTCGTTTGCCGCCTTGGGTGTTGACAACACCGTCGATTTGCCATCCCAGGTCACCTTTAGACGTGCAGGGTACAGCATAGCGTAGTCCACCTTTAGGTCGCGTAGTTTGGCTTTAGCTGTATTGAATTCTCTGTGTGCCTGTTGTACAGCCATTGTGTAATCGGGGTAGTACTCTAATCGGTTGTTTTGGAAGACTAGTTCTTTACGCTCACGTGCTAGTCGCAGTATCGCATCACGGTCCCTGTAATTTAAGATACGTGCCACAATTGGCCGTGGTGGTGTACCCGGTGGAGGCCGTGGCGCCAGAGTGCGATGAGCCCTCTCCACGATGAAGACTGGCGATAACGCTTCCTTGCCAAAGAGTGCCAAACAGAGTTCCTCAACATAGGATTCCATTTTGCCTGTGTTTGTGGATTCGGGCACACCTGTGATGCGCACGTTATTGCGTCGTGATCTGGCATCCAAATCTTCCGCCTTTGAACGTATGACTTCTAGTATCTTCTCAAAGCCTGTACATTTAGATGTGCTTGCATGTGCTTCGTCCTCCACCGCTGATATTCTGGTTTCCGCCTCATCTAGCCGTTCGCCATGCCTATCCAGTTTTGCCGCCATGTTGTCTACTCGACAAGTTAGATGGTCCAGTTTCCCGTTGATATCCTGTAGACTGGATTGAATGGCCTTGAGTATGGATTCCATCCCCGGCGTTACATCCGCCGCTGTGTCCCTCTCTGTGTCTGAGTGGGAAGTAGGCGCATGTGTCGTTCTGCACTGCTCGAAGCTGAGCTTAGGCTGCTGCCTGTCCGGTTTCCCCATGTCGGAGTCCGAGATTTTGCCGGAATGCCGCAGGCAGATAGGTTATGGTATGGCACGACAGGTGTATTAGGAGGCAGACTCATGGCAAGTTCGCTGTCTGGTAATAGTAGTTCAGGATCCGTACGTTCGATAGGGTCGCCTTCTGGGTCCTCAGGCAAGCAGCATGTAATGGCGCTGATAGCAGGTTAGATTTGGTGGCAGATACGGTGATCCCTTCCCAAACAGTCATTATTAGCCGGAAGTCTTTCTGCAGCCGCTACGTCGCCTCCACAGCCAGCATTGGGGGATTCTCCGAACACATATAGGAGGGGTATGAAGTTGTATCGCAGTCCTGAACTACAAGCGTTTCTCTGCAGGAGACGTACAATCACACACAATGGTTCCAACCTGCAGATCGGCCAACACAGCGTGTTTGTCGCATCATTCCATGCCTTGAGATGCCATGATGTGGTGTAGTTGCATGATGGGGCCCATGGAGTGCTGCCGTGCTTGGGGGGAAGGCAGCCGTGGGAGGGCGGGTAACGACTGCAGCTTCAGCCAGCCTCGTCGCCAGGGACTCTGCCTCTACGACCTCTATGATTTGTGCAGAATTATTATAATACTCCAGTGAGGGGTTATAAGACTTGTGTAATCGTCTGTTAGGTCTGTGATTTCCTCAATGCCTTCTGGCGTGGGTGGTCAGCAGAGACTCAGAATATCGGCAGTTGTAAGTCGTTTGTATGGGCGCCGACATCTTGTTTGCCGTTTTCGCGCCGTTTCTTAGTTGTTAATGCGAGCGCTCCGGACCGTCTGTACCAACAGAAATTACAGCCTCTCCGTAATGCTCACAAATATGATAATGATCAGGCTGGTTAGGGAAGTGGTCGATCATTTCTTAGCAAACGCCGGATCTAATAAAGTGCAGTGGTGTGTCTATGCTGGGGGTCGTCATTTTAGCTGCCGTTCTAGCCAGAACCTCACGTAGCAGTCATCCGAACTTGCCGTCAGACGTCTTTCAATGGGGAGAGATTGTGTCTATGAATCGCACTCGGAGTGCGTGTTCCGATGGCAGTGGCAGTGTCTCAGACTGAGACCCTTCAGCGCTATGGTGCAGGTAGCGCGATGCGGTAGGCAGCGGCGGCCACCATCTTACCCGGTATCGGCTGACGGGCGCTCCAGACCTTCAGACTAAATTACCTCGCTAGCGGTGCCCTCCCTCGTCAGCAAGCACAACCATCAGGTGCTACGCATCTTCATCTTATTGATAGAGGGGTTTGTCGCTGAAGCCAGTTGCCATTAAAGGGATATATTTCGCGATTTCGAGCCCGTCCGGCGGAGCTGCCAATTCAGTCAGCCATCCCGCAGTGCGCCCTCTAGCGCCCCATGGCATTCTAACTTTCATTGGCACTGCTTATATTCCAAATATTTTAAATATTATATGCTGCTTAAGTATGTACATGCATCTTTTGCACTTGCACTTTATTAATTCCTGCCTTGAACTCATATCTCTTATATGTAGCAAACTACATAATATTTTTAGAATTTACATTTATGCTTTTATTTATCAATTGAGAAATCTGCTATCTATTTTAAGGCAACATTTTATCCATTGTGACTGCTATGGGGGAATGCCAGCAAACTAAAAAATTATCGACTGATCCCCTTGCTCTCTTACCCTGCCAAAGTACTCGAGAAAGCCACCAGCTTATGGAATACCACCTACTTGACGCATCCCAAACAGGATTCCGTGCCAACCACAGCACTGAGACTGCCTTGGTTGCTGCCACAGACATCATCAAAACCCTCCTTGACCATGGAGAGACTGTGGCCCTGATCCTCCTCGACCTCTCTGCTGCTTTTGACACAGTTTTCCACCAACCCTTATCTACAGACTCTACAAAATGGACATTCAGCAAAACATACTCAAGTGGATTGCCTTCTTCCTCACAGGATGCACACAGAGTATTCCCCTGCCTCCCTTCACCTCTGAACACAAGGACATCTTATGCGGTGTACCCCAAGGATCATCCCTCAGTCCGACCTTGTTCAACATCTACATGAACCCCTGGCAGACATCATCAGAACCCACGGCCTCAACATAATTTCATAGTCAGACGACACTCAACTTATGACTGAGTGTGTGAGGATATGTGTGTACGGGCCCAGTTGTACATGTGTGTGTATGAGTGTGACAGGATGTCTGTTGATGTGTGACTACCTGTTTATCTTGGTATGTGTGTGATAGAGTGTATAGTTCTGCATGTGTGTAAATATGTGTGTGTGGAGGTGTGTGTGTAATTAAATATTTGTGTGTGTGACTGTGTTTGTATGTGTCTACTTTTTACATGAGATTTTTTTCAGTTAGGTATATATACATGTGTGTGGGTATATATAGCTCTAGTACTTCTTGTAATACTCCATGTATGTATGTGTTATTAAACAGAAGGTTTTGTAGTTCTGTATGTAATTGTGTATGAGCATATACATAGTCATTTCTTAGTGTGTCTCTCTTGTTCACTGCCGGTGACAGCAGTTTGAAGATGATCCACAATGTTATTATTAAGTAATTACTAATACCTGAACATTCAGTATATATAAATGAAGGATTATAATAAAAACTGTTTTGATAATTAAAGATGAAATGGAAACACTATATCATTATTGTATCACTAGCTGCAGGCCTCTATCTTCAATAGCTAATTTGAAAAAAGGATCTTTAGTGCACTTAAAAATACATATAATAGAATGCGAAAACTAGGGGTAGGTGAATTTCTTTATTCTGGTGGCGGAATTGGAGTAATTTAGTAATACTGTGTTACTCTTGTAACGTGGAATTATAAATAAATTGCTTGCACCACTCCACTGGTGGAAGTAATCAGTACTGGTTAACTGTCTCTTGCCAGAATGAAACATGGACGCCCGTTGGAGGCACGTCCGGATAACATGCTGACTTACATTTACAGCGGCGACTGCTCAGTAGCTACTATTGGCTGTGTGCTATGTCTGCCGGGTGCAGTGGCCCACCCTTTCCTTGCTTCGCACCTCTCACTAACTCGGGTTGACTAGACAGTAAAGTCGCTAAAACTGCAGCCGGGAAATAGAGCCTATGCAGCCAGTTGCAACAGAAAAGGACGTTGAGTACCCTGCTCCCATCATGCTGGGGGTGAAGGCGACCTGCACGGACGCTGAGTTGCAGCCAGAACCGAGAACAGCCTGGGTACGGCTCAGTGTGGTTACGTTCATCATGAGAGGGTATGGAACTTCTTAGGGCAAGCCATTTATAACCTCTCGGTGTAGATGACTTTACTCAGTGCTGCACCCCTCGTTTGGCTAGACCATGCAATGTGTACAACCTTGGTTTACAACCCACCTCTTTCTCCTACTCCACATAGCTTTCCCCGCTTAAAAGACTCATGGTGGGTGCCAAGGGCTTTGTTTCAATAAAAAGTATCATACCTCATATTTGAAATTAAGAGTGGGTAAGCTCCATGAGAGCGGCTGGAATGCAATGTTCATTTGTAGCTGTCAATCCATTTCGACCTCTCGATTTGTCCTGTATACCGTACTTCTTATCCAAAGATGACGCTTCTTTTATTCCATATCCTTACTACATAGTGTAATTAGACTCCCTGAAGTAGAATTTATAGCAATAAATACTCATTCTCTTGCAGGAGGTATTTTTGTACTCTGCAGAATTCTGCGGAGTAAAACTCCACGAGTTCCGCCCACTCATAGTGAGAACCACAAATCTATTATGCATTTTTAAATATACAAGTACAGCTCTATATGGAGCGCAGCCATGCTCATTCAATTTGCTTATTATACCACAAGTAACTGAAATTATTGCACAGTAGTTTAAACAGATGACAGGGTACCTACATTTGTTATTAAAGGTTATTATGGGGTATACTATGTCCTAAAGAGTCAGGCTACCAGTACGTGGTATATATGGTGGGGGGCAGGAGTAGTCAGGCTGACCTTTCTTTAAAGAGAAAGTTGTATGTAAAAGAGGCTTATCCTAGGAATAGGTGATGTTCTTAGTTGGTGACTGGCCTCTTATTGCAGAGCTTTGTTTAGAGAGACAGTTGTATCTAGAAGAGGCTCTGCCTCCTAAAAGCTACTTTTTCTAGTGCCTACTTGTCCACTAAGAGTGTAGGCTTGAATGTGGTGCATGTACTTTCAGAGTTATCGTTCAGAATTCCATGATCTGCTCAAGCAGTTGCCTCCTGATGAATCTGTATTTGTTCTTCATTAAGTAGCCCAACTAAATGGTTTGTCAATAGATTGAATCTTCACCTGATCCATGCCAGTCTGCGCCTCATTCTCAATAATAGGCTAGACAAGTGCATCTTCACAAGGAGATCCTGAACTTTGGCTTCCTTGTGAACTATCCTTTGCAATCTTGGTTGTTATTTTCTCCTTTTGTTGAATCTCATCATTCAACGTTTTCAAAAAAGGAGGAAACACTGAACATTCAATCTGGGATTTAACTGCATTGAAAGCATCTTCATAGAAGTCGTATTGACCTAATCGTTCTTCATGATGCCAGGTGTAAACAGTTGCAGGAGAGCCAAATAAGAGAACACTTTCTTATCTGAACTTTGGCAACTGAGTTTGTGGTGGTTGATGAGGCTTGCTTTATTGTGTCTGACCAAACAAACATAAGACCTTGAGACAGCAACCTTACCACTTTCAATGTTTTTTTCAACATTGTTTCTATATGTGTAGAACTGAACTACTTCATACAGACAAAGTTTTTCTAAATTGACACTTTGATATGGGTAGTAAGTATCCAGTATTTTTGGTTTCACAAAGTATTCAATCTCTTCAAAAGTCTTCAATACTCTGCTACGAAAATAAGCAAGGCCTAATTTAATCTAGATGATGGATGTGGACTTCTCATATACTTCTCATATAAACTAGTAGAACTTAAGCTGTCATTTGCCTAATAAGAATTTACCTTCCTGTGGAAAAGCATTTTTAAACTGAAGCGGTACAACTTTTTTTAGAGACTTTTTACAGAACTTCATTCCCACGCTTCTTTAATATCTGTCTTTTCAGACTTTGTAATGTAAGAGGTAACATATCAAGCAACAGCAATGGAATTGTCAGATACAAACTGAATGCCCATGTTTGCATTCCACATAGACCAAATAACAGGGTATACGTTTTTAAGCCTCTCCTGGTGTTGTATGTGTTCTTTGGAGATTTACTCACAAACCAACAAGTATCTTACACAGTATAAATGCCAAATATTGCCTACTTTTTTAATGTATGAGGAATGCTTGACCCTAAGCATTTTAGAAATGTTGAAAAAGTAGGCCATTGTTTTGGTTTTGACACTGTGTAGGATACTTGTTGGTATGTAAGTTATTCATTTAAGAGGACATATCCTATCCATTTCCTCTTACCCCCCTGTGGTTAACCACTGTTACCCACTAGGAGATTGGTAGGGGATATTCTTTGGAGATTTCCCAATGCCTGTATGTCTGAGTGCCAACATGAAACTGTTTACTCTTACTTTGGAGATAACAGGCCTCGGGAAACCAAAGCGACACTTGGTGTGGTATTTTCCTTTGGCTGTGTGTCTGCATCAATGGGATTTTCCACATTGATGCTACTGAAATCTCAATACTTGCTGCCTAAGTTTGTTATTCTCACTTTCATTGGGATTCTTATATGCCATGTACTGCTCAATGAATGACAGTAGTAAATCATAAGTATCCTGTCCAGATGTTGGTGCTCCTTTTAACCACAGTGACATGTGAAAATGTAGCGCACCATTAGCTTGGTATTCTTTCCTTGAAAAGTAGTCAGTGACCTCACCAAAAGGAGGATTTATTTTGATACAGATAAAGTAAAGTATAGCTTGAAATCTATGATTAGCATTTGCTGGATCCATCGAGCACAATTCACCTGGTGTTTTAAAGTTGATCCCAGTAGTGTTGAAGTTAGATTCTCTGGGAAAGTCATGCAAATCATCCATGGCAAACTCCGAATAGCTAAGAATTACGAACCAGGTAAGTGCACCTAAGTTGCGCAACATGCACTTCAGCTCACAATACCAATGAAACCAGTACTCATTGGTTTCAAGTAGGCACGCCATGAAATTCATCAGGTTTCACACAAGATTCTCATTTTTTCTGTGAATTTTCCCAGCAAAGTCTCTTGCTCTCAAATTTTGAAAGAGTGCTCCTGTTTTCACAATATGTGCAACAGCGTATGACAAAACTGTGAGTTCACTTTCAAAGAGAAGGTGAAAAAGGTGAGGAATGTTTTGTCTGAATCTCAGATCTTCAGAGTACAGTCTAGTTGATCTGTGCTCAGTAATCTCACATGTTGATATAGCTAAACAACCATTACTTTGCATCTTTTACTTCGCTCTTCTTTTACTTAGCATCTTTTACTTAGCATTGTCTTTTACTTCGCATGCTTTTACTTAGCATGCCTTTACTTTGCATATGCCTTTACTTAGCATATGCCGTTACTTCGCAGTGGATCCATGTTTGAAGGTGAAGAGAGGGACTACGTGCAGAGAGAGGTAAGTGGGGCAGTGTAGTTAGGGTAGTGTAGAAGTGTATGTGTAGTGTAGGGTGTAGTGTTTTAGTGTTTAGGGTAGTGTTGTGTATGTGTAGTGTAGGGGTCGTGTTTTGGGGTTTAGGGTAGTGTTGTAGTGTATGTGTAGTGTAGGGGGTAGTGTTTTAGGGTTTAGGGTAGTGTAGTGTATGTGTAGTGTAGGGTAGTGTTTTAGGGTTTAGGGTAGTGTTGTGGTATATGTGTAGTGTAGGGGGTAGTGTTTTAGGGTTTAGGGTAGTATTGTAGTGTATGTGTAGTGTAGGTTAGTGTTTTAGGGTAGTGTTGTAGTGTATGTGTAGTGTTGGGTGTAGTGTTTTAGGGTTTAGGGTAGTGTTGTAGTGTATGTGTAGTGTAGGGGGTAGTGTTTTAAAGTTTAGGGTAGTTTTGTAGTGTATGTGTAGTGTAGGGGGTAGTGTTTTAGGGTTTAGGGTAGTGTTGAAGTGTATGTGTAGTGTAGGGTAGTGTTTTAGGGTTTAGGGTAGTTTAGTAGTGTATGTGTAGTGTATGGGGTATTGTTTTAGGGTTTAGGGTAGTGTTGTAGTGTATGTGTAATGTAGGGTAGTGTTTTAGGGTAGTGTTGTAGTGTATCTGTAGTGTAGGGGGTAGTGTTTTAGGGTTTAGGGTAGTGTTGTAGTGTATATGTAGTGTAGGGAGTAGTATTTTAGGGTTTAGGGTAGTGTTGTAGTGTATGTGTGGTGTACGGGTAGTGTTTTAGGGTTTAGGGTAGTGTTGTAGTGTATGTGTAGTGTAGGGTAGTGTTTTAGGGTTCAGGGTTGTGTTGTAGTGTATGTGTAGTGTAGGGGGTAGTGTTTTAGGGTTTAGGGTAGTGTTGTAGTGTATGTGTAGTATAGAGGAAGTGTTTTAGGGTTTAGGGTAGTTTTGTAGTGTATGTGTAGTGTAGGGGAAGTGTTTTAGGGTTTAGGGTAGTGATGTAGTGTATGTGTAGTGTAGGGTAGTGTTTTAGGGTTTTTTGGAAGTGTAGGGGGCGTGGAGGGTAGTGTTGGTGTGTAGGGAAAAAAGAAAAAAAAGAATCTTTATGTGTAGTAAAATCCTGCGAAATAATGTACTGCTAAGTAATGCCAATTTAATGCTTTTAATTCATTTTGCGAAGTAATGGTATGCGTAATAAAATACTGCTAAGTAAAGGCATTTGCGAAGTAAAAACTTGAAGGTCAAGAGAGGGACTACGGGCAGAGAGAGGTAAGTGGGGCAGTGTAGTTAGGGTAGTGTAGTAGTGTATGTGTAGCGTAGGTTGTAGTGTTTTAGTGTTTAGGGTAGTGTTGTAGTGTATGTGTAGTGTAGGGGGTAGTGTTTTAGGGTTTAGGGTAGTGTTGTAGTGTATGTGTAGTGTAGGGGGTAGTGTTTTAGGGTATTGTTGTAGTGTATGTGTAGTGTAGGGTAGTGTTTTAGGGTTTAGGGTAGTGTTGTAGTGTATGTGTAGTGTAGGGGGTAGTGTTTTAGGGTTTAGGGTAGTGGTGTAGTGTATGTGTAGTGTAGGTTAGTGGTTTAGGGTAGTGTTGTAGTGTATATGTAGTGTAGGGTGTAGTGTTTTAGGGTTTAGGGTAGTGTTGTAGTGTATGTGTAGTGTAGGGGTTAGTGTTTTAAGGTTTAGGGTAGTGTTGTAGTGTATGTGTAGTGTAGGGTAGTGCTTTAGGGTAGTTTTGTAGTGTATGTGTAGTGTAGGGGGTAGTGTTTTAGGGTTTAGGGTAGTGTTGTAGTGTATGTTTAATGTAGGGTAGTGTTTTAGGTTAGTGTTGTAGTGTATGTGTAGTGTAGGGGGTAGTGTTTTAGGGTTTAGGGTAGTGTTGTAGTGTATGTGTAGTGTAGGGGGTAGTATTTTAGGGTTTAGGGTAGTGTTGTAGTGTATGTGTGGTGTAGGGGGTAGTGTTTTAGGGTAGCTTTGTAGTGTATGTGTAATGTAGGGTAGTATTTTAGGCTTTACAGTAGTGTTGTAGTGTATGTGTAGTGTAGGGGGTAGTGTTTTAGAGTTTAGGGTAGTGTTGTAGTGTATGTGTAGTGTAGGGTAGTGTTTTAGGGTTTAGGGTAGTGTTGTAGTGTATGTGTAATGTAGGGTAGTGTTTTAGGGTTTAGGGTAGTGTTGTAGTGTATGTCTTGTGTAGGGGGTAGAGTTTTAGGGTTTAGGGTAGTGTTGTAGTGTATGTGTAGTGTAGGGTAGTGTTTTAGGGTTTAGGGTTGTGTTGTAGTGTATGTGTAGTGTAGGGGGTAGTGTTTTAGGGTTTAGGGTAGAGTTGTAGTGTATGTGTAGTGTAGGGGGTAGTGTTGTAGGGTTTAGGGTAGTGTTGTAGTGTATGTGTAGTATAGGGGAAGTGTTTTAGGGTTTAGGGTAGTGTTGTAGTGTATGTGTAGTGTAGGGGAAGTGTTTTAGGGTTTAGGGTAGTGATTTAGTGTATGTGTAGTGTAGGGTAGTGTTTTAGGGTTTTTCGGAAGTTTAGGGGCGTGGAGGGTAGTGTTGGTGTGTAGATAAAAAAAGAAAAAAGAATCTTTATGCATAGTAAAATCCTGCGAAGTAATGTACTGCTAAGTAATGCCAATTTAATGCTTTTAATTCATTTTGCGAAGTAATGGTACGCGTAATAAAACACTGCTAAGTAAAGGCATTTGCGAAGTAAAAACTTCGTAGAAAAGGCATGCTAAGTAATAGCATGCTAAGTAACGTCATACATTCGTTGATATATATCTAAATCTTTGTAGAACATGTTTTCTTTGTTGAGGTATGCTATTGCTTTCTTTACTTTATCTATACTAATCAATACTTAAATTTTTATTTATTCTTTGTTGTTATACCATTTACTAGAACCATGTGAGGTTCCTCTGCATCTATATCTACACCAAGAGTTTCAATATTCTGTTTTAAAGTCTAGTGGAAGGTAAACAACTTTTCCTTTAAGACCATTCACTAATTCACTTGCAGGTAAATTTCTACTTTTTGTATGCATCCTGACTGACTATTGCTTGAAAACTATGTACTGTTTGAATCAGACTACTCTCAGACACATTGAGGTCTTTTAGCTCAGTAGGAATTATAAACATTTATAGCTTATTGCGAATACCTCTAGCTGGCATTTTGTTGTCATCTAGTTTGCTTATTCAATACCTGCACTCTACTTGATTGTTACATAAATCAAAGTGATCCTCTACAATTAAATAAAGTGCAAGTTTAAACTAGTGAATGAGGTTATCCTCTTCAGTTTTAGCACAGAAATCAATTCATTTAGTTTGCGCTTCATAGTGTGTACGACAACAACAAACACATATTTGTTTGGAAGGTCTGCACTTCTTGTACTAAATTCTCTTATTTCTCTGCTGAAGTTGTCTAACGGAGAATCTGTAGTCTCTCTCTCTACTAGGTTCAACTACTACTTAATTACCATCATTAAATCTTTATTTCGGCCATGCGGCCATCAAAGATACACAACAAGATAAAACATATACACCATAAAACATCATCAATAGCAATAAGACATACTTGTACATTATAAAATCGTACATATCTGTAGGTTAAAACTATAAAGGTTTACATATAGGAGACTGGAGCTAACTCAATGTCCGTGACTTCAGTAAACTGGTGCGAATATGCCAGACATTGGTAAGAAATTTAGCCAATGCAAACACAGTTGGACTCGAAAGATCAGTTTTTAAAATTCTATACATTGGGAGATACTCTCTGCCACCAAGGTTTCTAATAAGTGGGAGAAGCCAGTATCTCCTCGCTTTCGAGTACGTGGGGCAAAACAGAACTACATGCAAGTCACTTTCCTCAGCATAAGAGCATGTTGGACACTGCTTAGGGGAGGGCGGGTTTGTCCAAGAGCTCGTAAAAGCCCGTAAGGGCAGGATGCCGTATCTCCATTGCAGAAACAGCTTCCTGGCCAGCACGGGGGACATGGCGTCCAACACCCTTTCCATCTTGTATGTTTCTTTACCTAGCATAAATACAGAGGTCAGTGATCCCTCTCGCTGATTTTCCATAGCCGAGGATAGTTTATGAGCGTGATAGGCATCGACCAAATTTCTGCGGGAGATGCTCAATGAGGCCTCAGCAGGATCGGACCAAAGATCAGGAAACCCCAGTGACATACATAAATTCTGGATATATTTTAGCCAAGGGATCTGTAACGCTTTTGGGTGGGATATCAGCTCCCCTAATTCGGCCCTATAGGCTAGAAGTGCTTCACTGCTCCATAGTCTTCGCCAGAAGACTATGGGTCTCAGTCCTATTTCATCGGCTATTGGTCTCAATCCCAGATCCAACCTCAGGGGAAGGAGCGGGGTACTTGGCGGGAGTGCAGTTATCTGCCTGATAAAATTATTCTCAGTTACCGACAGACTGCAGGTTGGTGTATGTCCCCACAGTTCCGCCCCATACATTGTAGCGCCCCTGGCCTGCGCTTTGTAGATCTGGATGAGCGGCCCCAGAGGCCGATAAGTCGA
Organism: Lissotriton helveticus; assembly: GCF_964261635.1. NCBI lineage: Eukaryota > Metazoa > Chordata > Amphibia > Caudata > Salamandridae > Lissotriton > Lissotriton helveticus. Next base: position 938,725,500 of record NC_136065.1, read on the forward strand.
ATTTTTCAACATCCGTGTAATGCCCCCAGTGGTCTGTACCAGTTTAAGGTTGGCCCTGGTCCGGTGTGCCCCCCACGACATAGACTCATTCAAGGTTACACCTAAGTAATCAAAGGTGGAGACTCTTTCCAACCGTGCCTCTCCCAGCAGTGGATTCGGGCTACTTAATTTACTTCAGGGTGACTTTCAGGTTCAGTACATTAATGTGAATATTTTTTGAAATATTTGTAACTTCCGCTAGAGTGCAATGCAAAAGAGTTTTATTCAAAGCTTCTAAATGCAGAGATGGACTTTTCATAAAATACAACCTTCTTACTAGATTGCACATTCTTGTGTGATGCATAGACAGTATTAAAAACATGATGAAAAGTACTGTCATATATCTTTTTAGACAGGCAACTCTATGAATGTCCTTGTAGATTAGATACTTATCTTACTTGACAGGGATACAGAATTTGCAAAAGTAGGATTTTCTGTTTGAAAGATGGACTGTGGAATTCTTCTAGGAATACCCTAAACTAGTCAATTGATTCTTGCCTTATGTTACACTTACTGCTGCACTGCCATTTATATACTGGAGCAGGACCTCACTGTAAAATGTAATCCCCAAATATTTAATCTCTATTTCTAGGTACTAATATTTCCATTGGTATGGATGTACATTGTTTCACCTCAGACAATCGGTCATCTGTATCAACAACAAACAATAAACAATTGTTTGAAAGTAGTTTCTACATTAAAATAGACCTCTCTACTGGAAGTGTGTTTCCACTCCTCTCACACATGCTGCAAATGTTAGACTTATTGATTTGTTGCTTTTGACAGAACTTTTTTTTAGCTTGGACTAACATGTCTAAAGTTCGCAATCTGTTGAGAATAAGAATAAACAAATTCTTTTTTAGAGCAAAAGCCTCATCTACAATACAATCTACCAACTCTTTTTATTGACCTGTAACTCCTCTCTTCTTCTCTTGCTTCATTGATTTTATAACATGATGTACTAGCCTTGTGCTACATAACTTCAGTCAAAATTCCTTAAAGTTTTTATTCCCCTCAAGAATGGTCATAATTCTTTTTCAAAAATTGTCCCCTTTAGATGTTCTAGTTAGGCCTACTTTCAATGTGAATGATCCATTATTCTTCCTCACACCTTTACAACTAACTCTAGTTTTTTAAATTAGTGTTTTAATAAACCTTTGAGTACTCTTATCAAAATTATGTTTCTTTTTTACTTTTTCTCTACCAGGGTGTGTTGGACTTTTATTTACTTGATTGCAGCATGCATTTATGCTCTTCTTCCTCTTCTGCTGTTAAGGAGGCAATTTCCAATGAGTTGAACACCCGGAACACCTGGATGAGACTGTAAACAAAATATGTTCAAACTCTTTATACCTTTATCAATTTCATGCATTAAATATTTTATAAAATGCACACAGCATACACGTAATATAATTACTTTGATGTGCTTGCTCTATAAAATGCACCAGTTGTATATAAAAGATGCTTGGTCTACTAATAGGTGATGTTTATGTTGTGAGACTGGCATCTTCATGCAGAGCTTTATTCAGGCTGACAACTGTATGTGAAGAGTTCGGCCCAGTAAAAGGTTGTGTTAATGGGAGGGGACTGCTCACTTTCTCCAGAGCTTTATTTAGGGATACACCTCCATATAAAAGAGGCTTGTCCTACCATTGCAGTATATGTGTGTTTGGGGACTGTATTCTCCGGGCTGAGGTCTGCTCAGAGAGAAAGTTGTGTATAAAAGGGGCTCTGCCTAGTGATTGGTGATCCGTGTAGTGTTGCACTGGCATCTTCATGCAGAAATTTAGAGACACCTGTATGTAAAAGAGTCATGCTATGTGTGGTGAGTGATTAGAGTCTACAGACTGAGCAGTATTCAGGAACAAAGTTCTATATAGAAAGTGTGTGTCCTAGTAATACGTCATGCCTCTAGTGAGGAACTGGCCTCCTAATGCAGAGCTTTCTTTAAGGGGAACCATTGTATGTAGAAGAGGCTGGGCCTAGTAAAAGGTAATATGTGTTTGGTGGGGGCACCAGTTGCACCTCAGCTTTATTTATGGAGACAACTGTATGTAGAGGGGGATCAATATAGTAAACGGTTTTATATGTGCTGGGGGACTGTGGAAAAATGTGATGTGTCCATGTTGCTTTTTGGGCCGTTTGTTGTTGCAGGCACTAAGCCTACCCACACAAATGAGGTACCATTTTATCGAGAGCCTTGGGGAAATGCAGGATGGAAGGAAGTTTGTGGCTCCTCCCAGATTCCAGAGCTTTCAATCACTAAAATGTGAGGAAAATCAGATTTTTTAGACAAATTGTGAAGTTTGCAAGGGATTCTGTGTAACAGAACCTGGTGACTGCCACACAAGTCACTCCATCCTGGATTTGCCTGGGTGTCTAGTTTTTAAAAATGTGTAGGCTTGCTAGGTTTCCCTAGGTGCCAGCTGAGCTAGGGCCCAAAACCCACAGCTAGGCACATTGCAAAAAAAGGGTCCATTTTCAGTGCAAAAATGTGGTGTCCATATTGTGCTTTTGGCCGTTTCCTGGGGAAGGCACTAGACCTACCCACACAAGTGAGGTACAATTTTTATTGAGAAACTTAGGGGAACACAGAATAGTAGAACAAGTGTTATTACCAGTTGTCCTTCTATTCATTTCTGCCTTCAAAATTGAAGACAATGTGTAAAAAAGAAGGCATTTCGAAAAATACCATCTAATTCACATGCTCCTATAGAGTACCCGCAAATTCAGAGATGTGCAAATTACCAATGCTTTTAAATTCATTTTCTTATTCCCATTTTGGAAAAACATAGGTTTCCTTGATACCTATTTTTAACCCTATTTTTTGCCAAATGAATTGTTGTATATCCGGCACACAATGAAAAACCATTGCAACGTGCAGCTCAGTTATTGGCTCTAGGGAACCTGCCATAGTTAGAAGAAGTTGCAGGTGAATATTTAGGCACAAATGGCTTTTTTTTTCAACTCAATTTCAATATTCGTTTATTTCAACTGTTACTTTCTATAGGAAAACTTTGAAGGATCTACACAATGACAGAATGTTTTCTACTTTTCAGAAATGTTCAGCTTTCCGGGATCCATTATTGGTTTCAGAGCCATTTCTACTGCTAACTGGAAGGAGGTTGAAATCACAAAAAATAGGCTGTGTCCAAGTAAAATGCCACACCTGTGTAGAAAATTTAGTTTTTCTTAGAAAAGTCTGCCTGTTGCTGAAAGCTGGGAAGATGGTGATTTTAGCACTGCAAACCCTTTGATGATACCATTTACAGGGACAAAAAACAGATGCTTTCTTCTGCAGCACTTTTTCCCCATTTTTCCCCAAAAAAACCAAATGTAACTGTATTTTGGCAAATTTCTTGGTCCCCTCTAGGAGAATTCCCAAACCCTTGGTACCTCTAGAATCCTCAGGATGTTGGGAAAAAATGGATGTAAATTTGGCTTGGATACCTTATGGGGCCTAAGCGCGATCTACCCCACATAGCCAAAATAAGGCTAAGCACGGGGGCTCGAACGCCTAGCAGCGAAAGGGTTAATACTTCATGTGTCTAGTAAGAGACTGATTTCTTGATGCAGAGCTTTCTTTAGGGGACAGTTTTATGTATAAGAAGCTTAGCTTTCTAAAAAGTAATGCATGTTTGGTGAGGGACTTACCATTGCTTGTTTTACATGTGGTTTTCACCCTAAACATCATGCAAATGCTAGTCCCCCACCACACATATCACCTATTAATTATCCAAGCCTCTCCTACATACAACTGTAACCTTGAACATAGCTTATGATGGAGACACCTGTTCAGTACCACACACATGACTTATTAATTTTCCAAAGCTCTTCAACATAAAGTTTTCTCCTTGAACAGTCAAATCACTTAATAGGTGGCCATCCCTCTGGTAGAAAAAAATGTATCTATGGTGCGATTGTTTGCAGAGAGTATACCATATTACGATTAGATCGCTTTATTTAAAAACTATGTAGAACTATGTTTTTTAAATGTTTCACATCCTTTTTCTACAACAACTTTTTATTACTCAATTTTTTTTCCTGTTTTACATTTATCGTTAGCACACATTATTACAGACTGCACACGTTTAACTATTGTTAAGTTTAAACCTAAAGCTTAACACACATACCTACATATTTTTTCAATGGAAATTGACTCACACTACACACCCATAAAAATACAGAAAAATAGGAAACATATTTTTTCTATACATTTCATTCATCAGGAGCAATGGAAATCAAAAGCATTAATATACACTACGGATGTAAACATGTTAGCTCATAATAGTTCCTCTAAGGTGCTACACAATGTTCTGAATATGCAACCACTTCTACAATAAGAGAACTACAGATCTATATTGACCTACGGTTTCTCCCTGCATCTGTCAAGTGCATAACACATTTAGCCCATATTGCCCTTATTGTATGTTTTGCAAGTGTAGAGAATGTATCCTCAATGCAAATATCTGAAGAAGTTGTTCGTTTAATGTAGTTAACTGAACAGTATTGGACCACATTAAAAAAGCACACTTCTGTAGACCAGAAGCAACAGTGAATTCACCTACTGCACCTCCTCACCAGCCATAGATGTACTCAAGAAGAAAAGGTTATACATGGGGTATATGTATTTGTACCTGTAGCATTGAACCCATCACGGAATCACAGAACACATTTTTGTAATTTTTACTGGGGATAGTCACTATTGGTTGAACCTCATATAACCTCTCTTTACTTCTTGGACTGGATTTCACAGAGCCACTGCAAAGTTCAATCTGCAGGCTTCACTGTGTGAAGCTTATACGGCTGGTGGTAAGTTTGCCTCTCCGGTATAACTTTGCGATGGATAAGCACATCCACTGAACACCCTTAAAAAGAGTACAACACTAAAGGAAAGAGAGAGATAAGTTATTTTTATCCATTCCTATTCTCCCCCTGCAACTTAATTGACCAGCATACTAGGTCAAACCATTTACTTGCTTAATTTACAATATAAATGTGCACTCTCCATTACACTCTTCCCATAGACCTTTTTGCAAGCACAGTTTCCATGGCAACGGATTTGAAAATCCTTGTAAGGAAACTTCAGGTCAAAAGTTCGGAAAGCTTATATTACTCAGCTTGCCTGGATAAGAATCTCATTGAAGTCACCCTCCACAGTTTAAAATATAAACCTATTATAGCTACCATAACAGCAATAATAGTTTTCTCTCAATCAGAGAACGTAGTTAGATAGCATTTATTGACTACACTACTCCTACGTCAGCCAACGACAACCTTTGCAAGGGCTTTTTTTAATTCTCTTTACTATCAAAACTGTTAGTGAACATTTCTCATTCTGCTACTGGCCTTTGATGTATCCAACTCCTGCATACCACCATCATGCTTAATGTCTGAATTGTGGGTCACAGCTTTGTCGTTTGGGTAAGAGAGAATGTCGAAAATTGTGGCATTAACAGAAATCTGGGATTTCCCCAAGTGGACTTTACTTGGATTGGCGACTGGTATCACTTGTTGCCTAGGGTTGAGGGCATTTTGGATTGTGAGCACCCAGACCTCATGATTGTGCATTGTGGTGTCAACAATCTGGCAATATCACAGGGGTCTGACTCAAAATCCAATGAAGGAGACATTGGCAACATTGATGATTCTCTTTCCTCACACTGCCTTTGTATATTCCAACATATGTGAAAGGCAGAAGTGGCAGTGGGCATCTCAGTTTTTTTCCAAAGATGGATAAATCTAAGAGACATGTCAACAAAACAAATTCAGCATTTCTCCGTGACCATAGAGTATGCTTCATTGACAACAATAAAATCTGTATTGACATGTCTGGGGTGTACAGAAATGACTGAGTCCATTTCGCAGTAGAAGGGAACTGGATCTTTCTTAACAACATTAAGGAATGTGTCCAACATTTGTTATAAGAGTATATAACACACAATAAACATAAAGGTTCTTTTCAGAGCCACCCAAGAAATCATTTACACCATTTAATTTTTTCAAAATTATTTTACTTATGTATGTATTTACTGGATCTGCAGATCAACGGTGATGCCCATAACCGGTGCACTAACCTTTATTCTGGCTATAAAGCATCATGGCGGCACCACAGATCCAATCACACTTTATAAAAAAATATATATCATATTCCAAGTGTATCTGGATGAGTGAGTACGTATGTGTGTGTGTGCAAGAGAATGTGTGTTGCAGTTTGTGTGAGTGTAAGAGTGACTGAATGTGTAAGTATCTTTGTGTGGCTGTGTGTGTAGAAGTGTGTGTATAAGTTCATGTACTTGGTTGTGTCTCTTTGTGAGAGACTGTGCCTGTTGTGTGGAATAAGTAGCATGTGTATACCTATGTGTACGAGAGAATTTGAGTGGAGGTTTGTGTTGGTGTATGTGTGGGTATGTATGTAACTTTGTGTATGTATGGTGGACTGTATCTATATGTGTGTGTTTGTCTGAGTAGGTGTGTGTGTATGTATACATGTTACCCAGTAAACATTTGAGGATATCTGTATAGTTGTGCATATTTGTCACTATAGGTGTCTATGTTTGAGTGTGTATGTAAGTTTGGGGTTGTGTGAGTGTGTGCATGCATGTGAGTGTGTAGGATTGTGTGAGTCTGTATGTCTCTATGGAGAATTGTGTGTGTAGCAGGGGTTTGTCTGTTTGCAATCTGTGTGTGTGCTGTTGTGTGGATGTATGTGTGACTGTGTGTCTGTGATGTTATATCTGTGTGTGTCTGTGTGTAAGGCTGTGTGGGTATGCTAGTGTGTCTGTAAGGTTGTGTGGGGGCTACACATGTGTGATTGTATGGCTTTGTATGAGTGTATGTCTGTGGGGTTGTGTGGGTGCATATGTGAGTGTGTGTGTGGGGGGTCGTGTGAGTGTGTGTATGTATGTGTGTATTGAATTGTGTGGGTGTGTATGCCTGTCTGTCAGGTTGTGTGGGTGTATTAGTGTGTCAATGCAGTTGTGTATGTGTGTGTGTGGGTGTGCGTGACTTTGTGGCTTTGTGTGAGTGTGTGTGCATGTGTGGCATTGTGTGAGTGTATGTGTTGGGCTGTATAAGTGTATGTATGTGTATCTGTGTATGGGATTTTGTGAGTGTGCCTGTGTGGGGTTGGGTGGGTATGTGTGAGTTTGTGTAGGTGTAGGTGTATATGTGTGTGAGTTTATGTGTGTGTGTGCAAGTCTGTGTGTGCAGTTCTGTGGATGTGTATGTGTGTGAGTTAGGTTCTGTCTGTGTGTGACTGTGTGCGGGGATGTTGTGTCTGTGTGGGGAGTCTTGTAGGTGTATGTGTGTGGGGCGTTTCTATGTCTACGAATGTGGAATAGTTGGGTGTTTGTGGAATTGTATGTAAGTGTGTGTGGGGGCTGTATTGATGTGTGTGTGTGTGTGGAGTTGTGTGTGTATGTGTTTATGGGGTTGAATGGGGTGTGTTTATACGTGTGTGGGGGCAGAGTGTATGCGTATGTGTGGGGGTTGTTTTGTATATGTGTGTGGGGTTTTGTGTGAGTAGGGTTGTGTCTGTGTGTGTATGTGTCTGTGGGATTGAGTGGATGTGTGTGGGGTTTTGTCTGTCTTTGCTTATCTCTGAGTATCTACGTGTGTAAGTTTGTATGGGTAAATATGTTTCTGTGTGTGCATGTATGTGTGCATGTATGTATGTGTATGTGTGTTAGACCTGTCAGCCTTAAGGTGGTCTTCCCCTAAACTTTGTACCTGTTTGGCTAATTTTTTGCTGATCTGTTTTTGTTGGCCTTAGGACTCTGGGCACTTTACCACTACTAACCAATGCTAGAGTGTATGTGCTCACTCCCCTAAACATGGCAACATTGGCGTATCTACAATTGGCATATTTAATTTACTTGTAAGTACTTAGCAAAGGGCACTATAAGTGTCCAGAGCCAGTAAATTAAATGCTACTAGTGGGCCTGCAGCACTGTTGATGCCACCCACTTAAGTAGCCCTTTAAACATGTCTCCATCCTGCCACTGCAGAGCCTGCTTGTGCAGTTTGACTACCATGTTGACTTGCCATGTAAAACCCTTTGCCAATCCTTAAACGCCCCTTCTATTACATATGTCACCCCTAAGGTAGGCCTTAGGTAGCTCATAGGGCAGGGTGGTTTGTAAGTGAAAGGCAGGACTAATGCTTTTTAGTTTTACATGTCCTGGTAGTGAAAAACGTACACATTTGTTTTTCACTACTGTGAGGCCTACCCCACTCATAGGTTAACTTTGGGGATTCCTTAATACATGTATTAAGTGTAATTCCTGATTGAGAAGACTAAGAACAATCATGTTTGGTACCTATGGACTTGTGATGATAAATCTTCTTTAATGATAAAGTTGCTTTTGTCTGTCTCCAATACTTGTCTGGGTTGGGTGACAGCTGGGCTTTGTTCATTCCTCTAGACAGTCACTCGTAAAGGGAGTTTAGGTGTTGCTGATGGGCCATTCGCATTCTGGTGGGCCATTAACATCTTGATGGGTCATCCAGGGCAGGATTGTGAAGAAGGGCTGATGCTTGCACCTGAATAAGGCTGTGCCTGTCTCCACACAAAGAGCTGCATACCCCCTGTAGTCTGTCTGGAGCCAGGGCGGGAACATGAGGACCCGTTTGCACTTTTAAGCCCCTCTTTGAAGTCTCCCTCACATCAAAGGCACCACTGGGAATAAGAACTGGACTTCTGACCCCACCACATCAGTACACTTCTGGTCTGGACCTGTGGATACTCTGCCAGGAAGAAGGACTGCTGTTCTGTTAAAGGACAACCACTCTACCAGACTGCTGCTCTGGAAGAAATGCTTTTCTGCTGCGCTGACCTACCTGTTGCTCACTTTGCCCGGGTGGGTAAGAAGGACTGGACATACATCACTTGAGCCCAGAGTGACTCCAAGGGCTTGTCTACTTGCCTCCTGTTCTGCAGTCTCAGAGACATCAAAGACCGTATGCGACTCTGCCAACTGTGAGTCCTAACCTGCCAAGTGGTGCCAATTCAGTCCTGGGCCCTTGAAAGTGGGTTGTCTTGTGGTTCAGCATCAAAATCTATGCAGTGCCTACTTTGCACCAGTCAGACCCGATGCATTCTGCTTGACATTGATGCATCACCGCTTTCAGGACATCACAGCGCCGGCTGCATGGCTTGATGATGAGGCATTGCCTTCATCACGACAGTTCAACGACAACTCATTGCCCAACTGCGCAACTCGGAAGCAAAGCATTGCCTACAATCGACGGATTGATGATGATACATCACTGTCGACGGCTCCTCGCAGTTGCTCCTTAACATCAATGCTTCCTCCATGAAGGTACTATTTTCAGTGTGGTGGGGCTAATCATATAAAAAAGGCACTTTCCTACACTTGACATCTGAGAAGAAGGTGATTTTTCAGCATTTGTTTGAGGTGAGCATTCAAACTTTGGGGGCATTTCCTGAGAAAGTGCGATCAACTGTATTGTTTTTAAAAAGCAGAACTTCTAGCATAAGGTTATCTTTGCTTTTGGCTTGTCAGAATCCTTTTGAGACATTCAGCTTGTGTGTGTGATATTATGTTGCTTTCTGCCTGCAGTGGTACATTGCAATAATAGTATTATTATTTGTGTAAATGATAGCGGAAAGTTTCTTTATCAGGTCTAGTTTAAGATCTATTTCTTGATCCAGTCTGTGCTACTGAGCACATCCCAAAGTCCGTTTAGCATTACGTTTAGCCATCTTGTAGACCAATCATGATCTTACCTTTAATGGAATACAAAAAATGATGTTCAGGTTGCTTCTTGTCAATGTCAGTGTTTTATTATGAAAATCAGAGAGGTTTGCAAGGTATAAAGTTCAAAAACATAGAAAATGTGTTCCCTTGTCCATAAATGAAACTACCAATTTACACAACACACATTGTATTCGCATTTAATATGGTTAAGTGTCCATTATGAAGTGTAGTCTAGTGCACTTTGTTTTCATGACCCTTTTTTTTCCAGAATGTATATTTCACTCTTTAGGGCGTGGTTGTGTTGCTTTACATTTTACTTTTACTGACATCAAAATTCCAAATGAATACTCTCTGTTTGTAAGAAATTTAACCCAGAACACTTACATTGATTTTTTGTTTGAGATTTGTTTTGACTAAATCCTAAAACTTAGATCTGTTTTTTATCTAGCTTTCTGATGCTGATGAGCAAGCCAGATTGATGCATGTACTAGAAGTGAACCATGGAAAAGGTACAAGCTCTCAATTAAAGAGTCATTATTGTAAATACTGTTATATAATCACTGCTACTATTTCATTGTGGAATCATCTTCTTGTCTAATCAACTATTATTCCTCGATACTCAAAAATACTAGAGATCCTCACAAACTCCCCTCACATCTGCCTGAGGCAACCATTACTAAAAGCAATAAAATCCAGGGAAATTCATTGCTTATGACAGAACATTTTCATTTAAATGAAAAACATTTCCGGTGGATTAAAACTGACAGTACAGTTGGAGGCCTTTGGTGCTATCACAGAAGGGGCCGCACTGTTAAGCAGATTGTAAATATTATCTGAAGCCAGGACTGTGTTATGTTTTGGGATGTGGAACATCCCATTTAGTCCTGTGAGGAAGGGGGGTTTGCTAAGCACCCCGTCACGCACGAGCGGGATCGGCTGATCTCATGATGTGTGGGGAGAGTTAATAAAAACAAGCATTTGCAATGCAATAGGTCTCGCATTAGGAAAGTTTGAGCTATTGGTATTGTAAATGACAATTTTTTTATTTATGTTTTGTTTTTGAAAATAGCGAAATTAATAGCTTTGTCATTTAGAATGCCAATAGTTATAACTTTCGCAAATGTGACACCTAGAGCAATTGTAATGCAATTTGTGTTGTATTTACGTGACTTACATGTATTGATATTACAAATAACAATGGCTTTAATTTTTTTTCAATAATTAATACTTAAATAAAAGTTATTGTAATTTATAATGGCAATAGCTTAAAGTTTTGTAAATAACTTTTGTGAAGATTATGTTCAGTGTATTTTATTGTGACGAAAATCCAAGAACAGAAGTGAAATATTAACATCTTTTTGTTACATTTTTAATAAAGCTTGAAGCATTGAGAGAACACATTTGAACCAGGTGTTGTTGAATGGTTGCACAGATTGATGCTGTGGTGGCGCTGAGTGATGTGATGGCGAACGAGTGATGCTGTGGCGTTCAGTGATGCTGTGGTAGCGCATAGTGATGTTGTGGTGCCCCTGAGTGATGCTGTGGTGGTGCGGAGTGGTGCTGTATGCTATACTATGTTTTGTTTTGCTATCCTATGTTTTGTTTTGTTATGCTATGCTATGTTTTGCTAACCTATGCTTTGAATTGTTATGCTATGCTTTGCTGTGTTTTGTTATGCTATGCTATGTTTTGTTATGCTATGCTATGTTTTGTTGTGTTTTACTATGCTATGCTTTGTTTTGCTATGCTATGTTTTGCTATGCTATGCTATGCTATGCTTTGTTGTGTTTGGTACGCTATGTTTTGCTATGCTATTATATGTTTTGTTTTGCTATGCTATGTTTTGTTTTGTTATGCTATGCTGTTTTGTTGTGTTTTGCTGTGTTTTGTTATGCTATGTGTTGTTGTGTTTTGTTATGTTATGCTATGTTTTGTTATGCTATGCTATGTTTTATTTTGCTATCCTATGCTTTGTTATGCTAAGCTACATTTAGTTTTGCTATCCTATGCTTTGTTTTGTTATGCCATGCTATGTTTTGTTTTGTTTTGTTTTGCTATCCTATGCTTTGTTTTGTTATGCTATGCTATGTTTAGTTTTGCTGTCCTATGCTTTGTTTTGTTATGCTATGCTATGTTTTGTTGTGTTTTGTTATGCTATGCTATGTTTTGTTGTGTTTTGTTATGCTATGCTATGTTTTGTTATGCTATGTTGTGTTTTGTTTTGTTATGCTATGCTATGTTGTGTTTTGTTATGCTATGCTATGTTTTGTTGTGTTTTGTTATGCTATGCTATGTTTTGCTATGCTTTGCAATGCTATGTTTTGTCATGTATGCTATGTTTTGTTGTGTTTTGTTATGCTATGCTATGTTTTATTGTGTTTTGCTATGCTATATTCTGTTATGCAATGCTTTGTTTTATGTTATGTTATGTTTTGTTATGTTATGCTATGTTTTGTTATGTTATGCTATGTTTTGTTCTGCTATGTTTTGTAGTATTTTGTTATGCTATGCTATGTTTTGTTATACTATGCTACGTTTTGTTTTGCTATGCTTTGTTATGCTGTTTTGTTATGCTATGCTATGTTTTGTTGTATTTTGTTATGCTATGCTTTGTTGTGTTTTGCTATGCTATGTTTTGTTTTGTTATGCTATGTTTTGTTTTGCTATCCTATGCTTTGTTTTGTTATGCTATGCTATGTTTTGCTATCCTATGCTTTTTGTGTTATGCTAAGCTATGCTGTGTTTTGTTATGCTATGCTATGTTTTGTTATGCTATGCTGGTGAGGGTGTGTGAGTGTGTGTGAGGGTGAGCGAGGGTGAGGGGATGTGAGGGTGAAGGGGTGTGAGGGTGAGGGTGTGTGAGGGTGAGGTTGTGTGAGGGTGAGGGGGTGTGACGGTGAGGGTGTGTGAGTGAGGGTGAGGGGGTGTGAGGGTGAGGGTGTGAGGGGGTGAGGGGGTGTGAGGGTAGAGTGTGAGGGTGAGCGGGTGAGGGGGTGTGAGGGTGTCTGAGGATGAGGGGGGTGAAGGTGAGGGTGTGTGAGGGTGAGGGTGTGTGAGGGTGAGTGAGGGTGTGTGAGGGTGAGAGGGTGCGGGGTGTGAGGGTCAGTGATGGTGTGTGAGGGTGAGCGAGGGTGTGTGAGGGTGTGTAAGGGTGTGTGAGGGTGAGGGGGTGTGAGGGTGAGGGGGTGTGAGGGGGTGTGAGGGTGAGGGTGTGTGAGGGTGAGGGTGTGTGAGGGTGAGGGGGTGTGAGAGTGAGGGGGTATGTGAGGGAGAGTGGGTGTGAGGGGTTGTGAGGGTGAGGGGTGTGAGCGTGAGGGGGTGTGGGGGTGAGGGGGTGTGAGGGTGTGAGGGTGAGGGGGTGTGAGGGTGAGGGGGTGTGTGAGGGTGAGGGGTGCGAGGGTGTGGGGGGGTGAGGGTAAGGGGGTGTGAGGTTGAGGGGGTGTGAGGGTGTGTGAGGTGGAGGGGTTGTGTGGGTGAGGGGTGTACGTGTGAGGGTGAGGGGGTGTAAGGGTGAGGGAGGGTGAGGGTGAGGGGGTGGGGGGGTGAGTGTGAGGGGGTGTGAGGGTGAGGGGGTGAGAGGGTGTGTGAGGGGTATGTGAGGGTGGGGGTGTGAGGGGGTGTGAGGGGGTGTGAGGGTGAGGGGGTGTGAGGGTGAGGGTGTGTGAGGGTGAGGGTGTGAGGGGTGAGGGTGTGTGAGGGTAGAGTGTGAGGGTGAGCGGGTGAGGGGGTGTGAGGGTGTCTGAGGATGAGGGGGGTGAAGGTGAGGGTGTGTGAGGGTGAGGGTGTGTGAGGGTGAGTGAGGGTGTGTGAGGGTGAGAGGGTGCGGGTGTGAGGGTCAGTGATGGTGTGTGAGGGTGAGTGAGGGTGTGTGAGGGTGTGTAAGGGTGTGTGAGGGTGAGAGGGTGTGAGGGTGAGGGGGTGTGAGGGAGGGTGAGGGTGTGTGAGGGTGTGTGAGGGTGTGAGGGTGAGGGGGTGTGAGGGTGAGGGGGTATGTGAGGGAGAGTGGGTGTGAGGGGTTGTGAGGGTGAGGGGTGTGAGCGTGAGGGGGTGTGGGGGTGAGGGGGTGTGAGGGTGTGAGGGTGAGGGGGTGTGAGGGTGAGGGGTGTGTGAGGGTGAGGGGTGCGAGGGTGTGGGGGGTGAGGGTAAGGGGGTGTGAGGTTGAGGGGGTGTGAGGGTGTGTGAGGGGGAGGGGTTGTGTGGGTGAGGGGTGTACGTGTGAGGGTGAGGGGGTGTAAGGGTGAGGGAGGGTGAGGGTGAGGGGGTGAGGGGGGGTGAGTATGAGGGGGTGTGGGGGTGAGGGGGTGTGAGGGTGAGAGGGTGTGTGAGGGGTATGTGAGGGTGTGAGTGGGTGTGAGGGTGAGGGTGTGTGAGGGTGAGGGTGTGTGAGGGTGAGAGGGTGTGTGAAGGTGAGAGGGTGGGTGAGGGTGTGGGGTGTGTGGGTGAGGGTGAGGGGGTGTGAGGGTGTGAGGGTGTGTGAGGGTATGTGAGGGGGTGAGGGGGTATGAGGGTGTCTGAGGGTGAGGGGGGTGAGGGTGAGGATGTGTGAGGGTGCAGGGGTGTGAGGGTGAGTGAGGGTGAGAGGGTGCGGGGGTGTGAGGGTCAGTGAGGGGGTGTGAGAGTGAGGGAGGGTGAGGGTGAGGGGGTGAGCGGGGGTGAGTGTGAGGGGGTGTGAGGGTGAGGGGGTGAGAGGGTGTGTGAGGGGTATGTGAGGGTGGGGGTGTGAGGGGGTGTGAGGGTGAGGGTGTGTGAGGGTGAGGGTGTGTGAGGGTGAGGGTGTGAGGGGTGAGGGTGTGTGAGGGTAGAGTGTGAGGGTGAGCGGGTGAGGGGGGTGAGGGTGTCTGAGGATGAGGGGGGTGAAGGTGAGGGTGTGTGAGGGTGAGGGTGTGTGAGGGTGAGTGAGGGTGTGTGAGGGTGAGAGGGTGCGGGTGTGAGTGTCAGTGATGGTGTGTGAGGGTGAGCGAGGGTGTGTGAGGGTGTGTAAGGGTGTGTGAGGGTGAGGGGGTGTGAGGGTGAGGGGGTGTGAGGGTGTGTGAGGGTGAGGGTGTGTGAGGGTGTGAGGGTGAGGGGGTGTGAGGGTGAGGGGGTATGTGAGGGAGAGTGGGTGTGAGGGGTTGTGAGGGTGAGGGGTGTGAGCGTGAGGGGGTGTGAGGGTGTGAGGGTGTGAGGGTGAGGGGGTGTGAGGGTGAGGGGGTGTGTGAGGGTGAGGGGTGCGAGGGTGTGGGGTGTGAGGGTAAGGGGGTGTGAGGTTGAGGGGGTGTGAGGGTGTCTGAGGGGGAGGGGTTGTGTGGGTGAGGGGTGTACGTGTGAGGGTGAGGGGGTGTAAGGGTGAGGGAGGGTGAGGGTGAGGGGGTGAGGGGGGTGAGTATGAGGGGGTGTGAGGGTGAGGGGGTGTGAGGGTGAGAGGGTGTGTGAGGGGTATGTGAGGGTGGGGGTGTGAGGGGGTGTGAGTGGGTGTGAGGGTGAGGGTGTGTGAGGGTGAGGGTGTGTGACGGTGAGAGGGTGTGTGAAGGTGAGAGGGTGGGTGAGGGTGTGGGGTGTGTGGGTGAGGGTGAGGGGGTGTGAGGGGGTGAGGGTGTGTGAGGGTATGTGAGGGGGTGAGGGGGTATGAGGGTGTCTGAGGGTGAGGGGGTGAGGGTGAGGATGTGTGAGGGTGAGGGGGTGTGAGGGTGAGTGAGGGTGAGAGGGTGCGGGGGTGAGGGTCAGTGAGGGGGTGTGAGGGTGAGGGTGTGTGAGGGTGAGGGTGTGTGAGGGTGTGAGGGTGAGGGGGTGTGAGGGTGAGGGGGTGAGGGGGTGTGAGGGTATGTGAGGATGTGAGGGTGAGGGGGTGTGAGGGTGAGGGGGTGTGAGGGTGAGGGGGTGTGTGTGGGTGAGGGGTGAGAGGGTGTAGGGGTATGAGGGTGAGGGTATGTGAGGGGGAGGGGGAGGGGGTGTGATGGTGTGTGAGGGGGAGGGTGAGGGGTTGTGTGGGTGAGGGGTGTACGTGTGAGGGTGTGAGGGTGAGAGGGTGTGAGGGTGTGAGGGTGAGTGAGGGTGAGGGGGATGAGGGTGAGGGAGGTGAGGGTGAGGGGGTATGAGTGTGAGGGGGTGTGAGGGTGAGGGGGTGAGAGGGTGTGTGAGGGTGTGCGTGAGGGTGGGGGTGTGAGAGGGTGTGAGGGGGTGTGAGGGTGAGGGGGTGTGAGGGTGAGGGTGTGTGTGGGTGAGAGGGTGTTTGAGGGTGAGAGGGTGGGTGAGGGTGTGGGGGTGTGTGGGTGAGGGTAAGGGGGTGAGGGTGAGGGGGTGTGAGGGTGAGAGGGTGTGTGAGGGTGAGAAGGTGTGTGAGGGTATGTGGGGGTGAGAGGGTATGTGAGGGTGAGTGAGGGTGAGGGTGTGTGAGGGCGAGGGTGTGTGGGGTTGTGGGGGTGTGTGGGTGTGTGAGGGGGTGTGAGGGTGAGGGTATGTGAGGGTGAGGGGGTGTGAGGGTGAGGGGGGTGTGAGGGTGAGGGTGGGGGTGTGAGGGGGTGTGAGGGTGAGGGGGTATGAGGGTGAGGGTGTGTGAGGGTGAGAGGGTGTGTGAGGGTGAGACGATGGGTGATGGTGCGGGGGTGTGTGGGTGAGGGTGAGGGTGTGTGAGAGTAAGGGTGAGAGGGTATGTGAGGCTGAGAGGCTGTGTGAGGGTGTGTGGGGGTGAGAGGGTGTGTGAGGGTGAGTGAGGGTGAGGGTGTGTGAGGGCGAGGGTGTGTGGTGGTGTGCGAGCAGCTTCCTTTGAAGTCTGATGCCGATGCCAATGGTGTTTGATGTGCACTCGCCTGCCTCACACGCCTGCCTCAAATGAACTGTACGCGATCCGCAGGCTAGGTAGACTTTTCGGACTGCTTACTATAATCTCGCCTATTCAATCCTAACGGGATAGAATAGTCGAGACCTAATGAAAAGGAGTGGGCCCGGATCTTGTGTTCCGAGCCACACCAGAATATCGGTGTCCATGTAATTACTTGTAGCCCGCTGCGCTCATTAGGCCACACTATACACAGCAAATTGGCGGCGAGCAGGAGTTATATTGTCCCGCACGCACACCCGGTGCATACATACCTCGTCCTCTGCTGTTGCGGTGCCTCATTGGAGGGTGCCTCTGGGGAGCCCCGTCCTGCTGCTCCGGCGATCGCGGCTCCCGCGACCTAACAGCTGCTCGTCCCTGTGTGGTGGGCTGTCCATCGTGCTACCGGTTGAGCGAGGGGGGTGTCCTGGCTCTTTTTTCCTATGTGTCTGCTTGGTAGCTCCCTCTTGCTGTCTCTCCCTGTTATGTGGACTGGGGCAGCTCCTCGTGCCTATTCAGGCAGGCTGCTTAATCTCCCTGTGCCCCTCAGAGGGCAGGGCTTCTGTTACTACAACCCAAGAACCAGTATATAAGTCACCACAGAACACTCCATGCTGAGGGGTCCACTGTGGTGACTGTTCTACTATACATGGTCCTGTGACGTCTAGGAGGTTGCCTGCTACATGGTGGGTCCCCTGCTGCCTATTTCCTGAAGTAAGAGACAATAGACCTTCCGTGGGCTGCACCACCTCTCCACTACACAGGAGGCGTAACATGGTGGTTACTAGCATTCCTACTACCATCCCACCACTGAAGGTGCGTGATCTCTGCTATGGGTGGTTTGCCTTCTCATTACAGTTTTGAAGGGTTAGGGAGGCCTCCGTGCTGTTTTCATTCCCTTGCCCAGCGCATACCTGTGGCAGTGGCGATTGCTTCAGTACCAGCACTTGAACCTTTTGTTGTGAAGGGTCCCCTGTCTGTGCAGGCGGCACAATGGAAAGACTGGGTCGAGAGACTCGAGAACTATTTTGCTGCAGTTGCTTTAGGAAATAATAGACGCCCCATGCTCCTGCACTTAGGTGGTGCTACCATTCACAAACTGACAAAACCAGTAGTGGATGATTGTCCACCATTTACATATGCTACTCTGAAACTAGCCCTCCCTGCATATTTTGAAACGCTTGCAAATCCTGACTAAAAGCGGTTCATCCTACGCCAAGCCAGACAGCACCCCGAAGAGTCAGTAAGCACTTTCTATGCTCACCTAAAAGAATTTGCAAGTACCTGCACATTGCCTGACACAGATAATGAAATTCGCGCCCAAGATGATGAAGAGGACATGGATGACGATGATGTGGAGGGGACAATACATGTCCCGAGAATGTCCCCGATGTCGTATACCAAAATGCGCAGTCCTTTTGTCGGGCCACCAGATCCTGGCCCTAATCAACATGGGAGCGTCCATAAACATTCTTATGCAGTCCTTCCTGAAGACTCCCCCAACACAGCCTGTCCTGCTCCCCACGGCCACATAAGTGTTCGCATATGGGTCGTCCACACCACTTCCACTGACTGGGGTTTTCACTACGGAGATTGCGCATGACTCCTACTCAATGCGGGTCAAGGTCTATGTCACCAAAAATGGTTCAGGGATGCTGCTGAGTTGCCAGACAGTGGAACCACTTCACTTGGTCTCGTTTGCTTACAGCATACATTTAGGAAGTGTGGATGATCTGGTGGCTGAATTGTCAACACTATTTGAAGGCATTCGGTGTTTAAAGGATTGTCTCATTCACCTACACATAGATGAGTCATTACAGCCGGTCACTCAGCGACATCGCCGGGTGGCATTCCATCTGCGCCCAAAGGTGGAGGAGGATTTGCGAAAATTTGAGCAGGAAGATATCATTGAGAGGGAGGGGGCCCTACGCCATGGGTCTCCCCAATCGTGGAAGCTCACAAGCCCAACCAGCCGGGTGAAGTCAAGATCTGCGTTGACATACACATACCAAATTTGGCCATACGAAGTGAACGTCACCTCACAACTACAGTGGATGATATCGTGGCAGAAATGATTGATTCAAGATGGTTCTCGAAGATGGATCTTAGGGCACAATATCATCAACTGCTGCTGGCTCTGGAGTCGAGAGCCATTACTACCTTCTCCACCCATGTGGGTCTCTGGCGATACAAACACCTGAGTTTAGGAGTTTCTAGTGCAACTGAAGTTTTTCAGGATACATTCAGGCGTGTGTTGGCTGGTCTTGAGGGAGTAATCAACATCAGCAATGACATTCTGGTGCATGCTTTATCCATCAACCAACACCTTGACAGGCTAAAGGCGACATTCCAGCAATTGCAGGACAATGGTCTCACTCTTCACCATGAAAAGTGTGCGTTTCTCCAGAGGGAGATCTCCTTCTTTGGATATTGTTTTGCAGAGAGCGAGTCATGCCAGACTCTGCAAAGCTTTGAGACATTCAGTCGGTGCCAGCACTGACCAGCATCACTGGAGTCCGCAGCTTCTTGGGGATGGTCACATACTGCAGCTGATTCGTTCAAAATGTGACCACTCTCACAGATCCACTTTGAGAACTGACAAAAATGCAAGCAGTGTGGGAATGTGGGCCTGCCCAGGAGGAAGCTTTTCAAGCTACTAAACAAGTATTGTTGGCGCAAACCACACTGACCTACTTTGATCCTCGCCATAAGTCAGATTTGTCGGTGTATGCTTGTCCCTCTGGCCTGTTGGCAGTACTCTCCCAAAAAAGTACAATGGTGAATGGGCTCTGGTAGCTTATGCCAGTCTAGCTCTTACAGATACTGAGTAGCGATATTCCCACATCGAGAAAGAAGCCATTGCGGTTCATTGGGGATGTCGCCACTTTCATCTCTATCTTTATGGTGACCCATTTGTAGTGCACACAGACCACAAACCGCTGATACCATTGTTCACTGGATCCTCATCAAAGCCACTCAATAGGATTGAAAAGTGGATCCTTCAGTTATGAGAATACTGCTTCACAGTGGTATACCGACCAGGGTTGCAGATTCCGGCAGGCTCTCTCTCCAGACATGCCAGGCCCACCACTGCTGGCAAAGAGTCAGAAGCTGAGGTTGTGGAAGAGTATGTATGACTGGTAGTAGAGAGGTCAAGACCTCTGCCCATATCACTGGAAGACATTGTAGCCTCCACTCAGTCTGATATCTTCAGTTAGCTATCTCTGTGGTGGCATCTGGAAACTGGCGCACCCTTACCCAAAATGCGTCTTGGCGTACAGATGGAGCGTGTGTAATGCTATCATCATTGCATCAAGTCAGACAGGAGCTTGCTATCTCTCCGGAAGGGTGTCTGTTAAGGGATCTTCTTTTGGTAATTCCGGTATCATTGCAAAAACAGTTGGTTGATCTTGCTCACTCTGCTAATCAAGGAGTAGTGAAGACGAAGTCCAGGCTACAATGTAAGGTCTGGTTCCCTGGTTTGGATGACCTAGTTGAATGCACAGTGAAGTAGTGTTCCATGTGCCAAGCCGCTGGCCCGGCTGAGCGAGTGTGGAATTTGGCAGTCTACCTGATAGATGACATATGTTGGTTGTAATAGACGATTTTTCAAAATATCCTAAGGTTGAGATACTGGAGTCCTAACTGCTGACCAGACTGTACCTCGGTTGGAGAAAGTATTCGCAACTCATGGATTATTGAAGGAACTTAGGACTAACAACGGTCCTCCCCTTTTCGAGCCAAGACTCGCCTCACAAAGCGTGCACCACCGGGAAATTACCCCCTGATGGCCACAAGCCAATGGTGAAGCAGAGCGCTTCATGCGAACTTTGAATATGAATTTGAGAATAGCGCTCTCCAACAGTTAGAACATGGAGTGCTCACAGTGCGCTTTCCTTCGAGAGTATCGTCTCACTCCACATGCCACAACCGGGGTGCCGGCCAGCGCTCTGTGCATGAATCGAATGGTGGGAGACACTATTCCTCACGTTGGGGAATCATCTGCACTCTAAGAGAAAGTTGATGAAGCATTGCAGCAGCACCAGGTGCAGAATGACAGTATGTGAAGGAGAAGACAGGCACAATGCATCAGTTTCAAGTTGGTAACTTGGTGCTTGTCAAAAACCGATGTCCGGGCAGCAAGTTTCTGTTGTCTTTTGAGATTGAGCTGTCGCGAGTCAGTTCTATTAAGGGATCATTGCCCGGAGTCGAGTGTAAACCATTACAAGGAATGTTTTCCATTTTAAATTGTACCAGCAGCCAGAGTCTGGTCCAGACAGTCCTCAAAAGTGCATTTCCCATGGTGGAGCGTGGAGGTGCTGATGGTGATGTGGACACTCGCCCACATTGTGATGCTTCCTCCTCTGCCAGCAGAGTGTGAACTTGACCGTCAACATAGGCTGATAGATTTGTCTGAGTCCCAGGAAGGTGGTGGGAGAAGTCCCAGTGGTGCAGATCATTCTCTGGGTTTTTCTCCATCTCATGTCAAGCAGGAGAGCAGGGTGTGTGGTCCCAGCGACAGGGATTGGGAAGATATGATCTGCGCCCTTGACCCATAGCCTCCCTGAGGTTAAAAGATTTAGGGCCAGATGTAGGTAATTCATATTTACCGACTCTTAAATACCGAATTTTACCGATTCGGTATTTAAGAGTCGGTAAATATGAAGGGGGGAGATGTAGGTATTACAGATTCTGTAAATACCGAATCGTTAAGATTCGGTATTTACCGATTCTGTAATTACAGATTCGGTATTTCCCATTGATTCCTATGGGCTTTGAAGCCCATAGGAATCAATGGGAAATACTGATTCTGTAATTACAGAATCAGTAAATACCGATTTTAGCAAGTGTGCAGGGGGTGTCACTTTGACACCCTCTAGCACCCCAAAGACGGGCATGTGAGCCATGTGGCACACAGACATGCCCTAAGGGCATGTCTGTCTGTCACATGGCTAGGTGTGCATGCACACATGTGCATGCACACCTGAATTCGGTATTTTAACACCCAATTGGATTGGGTGGTAAAATACCGAATTTGTAGGGCTTTTGGGACTCTGAAGAGTCCCACCTACATCTGAGATTTACCGAATCGGTAACAATACCGATTCGGTATTTTACAGAATCGGTAAATTTACCGAATCGGTAAATTTACTGATTCTGTAAAAATGTGCCCCTACATACCGAAAACCCATTTACCGGTCGGTAACGGCCGAAATCGGCCGTTACCGGTCGGTAAATGGCTCCTACATCTGGCCCTTTGTGTTGGGGTAAAATGAAGAGCGGTGTATCGCCTCATGTTTTTTTGTTATTTTGTGCACTGTTGGCTATGCCACTTTTGGAGTTTTGAGCATACCCCCAATGTATATAAA
Source organism: Lissotriton helveticus (assembly GCF_964261635.1). Lineage (NCBI taxonomy): Eukaryota > Metazoa > Chordata > Amphibia > Caudata > Salamandridae > Lissotriton > Lissotriton helveticus. The sequence goes on from NC_136065.1 coordinate 938,747,423, forward strand.
ATATTTCTCCTCAATTGCAGGTCTCTACCCAATCACTCTGCTGAAATCAATATATTTCTTGACGGAGAACAACCTGATGTGATGTTTTTAACGGAAACATGGCTCCACAAGGAATCTGAACCCGACCTCGTGCAAGCACTTCCTCCTGGCTATTATATCCTGAGGAAAGACTGGGAACTGAGGAAAGGGGGGGCATTGCTATTATTCTCAAGGACTGCCTCAAGTGTCACATTGAACCTGACCTCATTCAAGACTGCGAAGGCTGGCGCTTTGCAATCTCATTCTCTGCCACACTCACCCTCTCGGGAATCCTCATCTATCACCCCCTGGTCCCTGCGTACAATTTCTTAAATCTCTCATAGATCCCGCTGCCACGTTAGCAAGCCCCCCCCCCAAAGTCACCCTATTAGGTGATTTTAACTAACATTTAGAGGACCCTTTAAAGTCTGAAGCCTTGGAACGTATCCAATACTTATCGGCTATCCAACTGACCAGCCCCACACACTGTAAAGGCCACATTTTAGATCCAGTTTTCTCAGACAATGAAAAGCACTCAGTAGGCAATCCCATCCCTGTGCCTTGGTCGGACCACTCCCTAATTCCGATCTAATGGAACATTCCGATACAGTCCACTATATCTCAATCATCCAATAGTTGGGAATGCCCTTGGGTGAAACTCTTGTTAGAATCATGGACTACAACCCTGATGAATACTAGACCTTCGTTGGATCCCAACTCCAATGCAGCCACCAAAATATTCAATCATTGGATTGAATCATCATTGGATGCCACCATGCCATTCAAATCGGGCTACAAAAGGGCTAAAGAGAAAACGTCACCCTGGTACCCCCCCAAACGCTGAACTAAAAAATTTTTGCAAAAGACTAGAAAGAGCTTGGAGGAAAGATTACGATACCTTAAATAAACAGAAATACAGAGAGTCTATCAAAATCTACCAAACAGAAATAAAGAAAGCACAAGCTTAGCACTTTGAAGAAACAATTACTTCGGCAGCCAACGTCCCCAGGGAAATCTTTCATATTGCAAAAGGTCTCATGAAATTTCCTCAGCTTGAGACACCTCCTGACTCGGCCCAATCCCGCTTTAACGAACTTGCAGAATTTTGTAATAATAAAATCCTAGATAGATACAATGCCTTTCCTCAGGTCCCCTGCTCCCACAACACTGCCTTGAAAGATGACCCCCCCCACACCTGACATTAAACAACGACTGGAGGAACTCCCTACAATGAATCTGGTCACCCTCTCCCAAATCTTTGCCCAGGTCAAATCTGGCTCCCCTTGCAATCCGGCACCTCTTCATATTCTTCATAAGGCAGAGGAAACCATACTCCCAGTCTTACTGGAAGTGCTAAATCTATCTATTTCCACTTGCCAAGTTCTATTGTCATGGAAACATGCCATAATAAGAGCTCTCCTAAAAAAAACCAATCTATAACCTGAAGTATTGGGTAATTATCACCCGTCTCGCTCCTCCCTGGGATAAGCAACATTTTAGAGAAATATGTGCAGGGAATCCTCTCTGAGTTCCTAGAAACTCATGTTCTACTTCAATCCTCACAGATCCGACCGCAACATGGCACAGAAACTTGCTCTTCTTGCAGTAGTGGAGGAATCTAGGAAAATCCTTGACCAGGGAGAAGCTGTTGCCATTATTCTACTTGACCTGAGCTCTGCCTTAGACACTGTCAGGTATAACATTCTTCTTAACAGATTTAGAATGGTTGGAGTCTCAGGTGACGTCATAGGTTTGATCAATTCCTTCTTACTTGACAGATCATTCCAGGTATTTGCAGGAAGCAACATCTGTAAGAGAGTGCCACTCACATGTGGAGTTCCTCAGGGCTCCTCACTGAGCTCCACATTGTTTCATGTTTACATGAAACCCCTTGCTGAGCTAGTCCTGCCACATGGGATCCAAATTGTCACATATGCGGACGATACACTGCTGGTGGTAGCTCTAAAACACCCCAACAATCTTCCAGCCAACCTGGAAATCTGCCTGGAGACAGAGGCCAAATGGATGGACCACTCGTGCCTTAAGCTCAATGGAGATAAGACTGAGTTAATAATCTTGGGCAATCATTCTAGTTCCACTCTTGGACTGGGCTGGCCTAACTGTCTTGGCCCTCCTCCAGCCCCTAAGTCCAAAATTAAAAGCCTGGGGATCTGGTTGGATAAGTCTCTCAAATTCGACCACCAAGCAGTAAAGCTAGCAGGGTTGCTTTGGCATCATTAGATTGATCCGGAAAATCTTACCACTTCTTCCGTTGCCAGCTAGGAGAGTCATGGTTCAGGCGCTGGTTCTTTCCCGCCTGGACTATGGGAATTTCCTCTACCTTGGTGCCCCTAAATCCACCATAAGGAAATTGCAAGTCATGCAGAACTGCGCAGCCAGGTTGCTACTTAAGACCCCTAAAACTAATTCTGCCAAGCCTACCCTTAAAACGCTTCATTGGCTGTCAATAACCGAACGCATACTATTCAAATCATATGTATAGCTCACAAGACCCTCTGAGGGAAAGGTCCCACAATCAAGCACTCTCTCATCACCTTCCATTGCCCCTTGAGATATCTTCGATCAGCCAATCTGTTCTTAGCATCAGTCCCGAAAATCAAAAGGGCACTGCTCTTTCTCCTATAACACTGCCAGATTATGGAACACCCTTCCTCTTCATCTTCGCTTAACTGCCCATCACTTCTCTTTTTAGAAGCTACTGAAGACCTGGCTGTTCCAGAATACGATCTAGAAATCTTGCCGCCATCTGCCTGTTGTCATTAGCACTGGGATACCTGCGGGTAGCTACGCGCTCAATAAATGTTAAATAATAATAAATAATAATAATTTGTTGTTTGTCGTTTGATCGTAAGATGGAACATCCCAGGGTGTTTTTTAGTGTTTATTTGGTTGTGTTTTGTTTAATTTGAATAAAGGAGGAATGTTATGTTTGGGGATGTGGGACATCCCACTTAGTCCTGTGAGGGCGGGGGGTTTGTTAAGCTCCCTGTCATGCACAAGTCGGATGGGCTGAGCTCGTGATGTGTGGAGGAGGCTTAATAAAAAGGACCGGGCCTGGACCTCGTGGTCAGAGCCACGCTGGAGCATCTGTGTCCGTGTAATTACTTCTAGCTGGCTACACTCCTTAGGCCGCACTATACACAACAGACTGGAGCACAAGTCCTAACTTACTTGCTGTAGCTCATATATTTAGTTGAAATCCAACTATCCCTCACTGTGACAAAATGGCCTGCATTCTCACTTGCCTCAATAATCCCTCTTGCTTCTGTTTGATAACAATGCCTGGGCGAACTCCACCGAACTATTCTCCCAAGATAGCGCCTCTTTACATTTCAGATTGCTGTATAGAAGATATTTTGACATTTGTTTTCATGGTTTGCATCTTTAATTAAACTTGGCACTGTTGTCTTGTGTATGTGTGCTTCTGGCCTCTTGTGGTTCTGATTCTGGCTGGTGACCTGGAGTGGGGACTTCTGGATGTTGTCGGATGGCCTCTCTTATCCTCTTCACTGAAGTCATAATAAATATCACTGTTTATGTAGAAGAGAGCGCTATGTGGATGTTCTCCATGTATTGAGAAGGCGCACTATCACACAGAGCTAGCATGTAAACAAAGGGTGTTCCATTTCACTTATATGTTGGGACACACATAGTCTCTTACCCATTCTATTTTTATTCTCAGTTTGTGAATGCCACATCACTTTAAGAAATTGGGGGGCATACACGCTTAGCGTGTTTTTTTTAATCGCTACCTATCGCTGGATATGTTAGCAGAGAAAACATGCTATTACCAATGTTTTTCTCCATTGTGCTAAAATATCCAGCGATAGCGACAAAATGCGTGAATATCGCTGGAAATCCAGCGATATTTACGCATTAACTCCAATATGGGCTTAACCTGACAATCCACCTCCCATTGAATACACAGGTAAGTCATCCTATTAGCATGCGTTAGATTCTAGCGATAATCTCAATTAGCGAAACTTTTTTATCACTAAGCCTGCGTTGCTAATAGGCGATAGCTGTGTTAGCGGCTGCTTTCAGTCGCTAACAGTTTGGGTAGGACCACTTTGCATGTCATTAGCGATAAATATCGCTGACATGCAAAGCGGACCCCAAACTGGTCGCTATCGCCTAAAAGCTGTCGCTAACTGCTGTTAGCGACAGCTTGTTGATAGGGCGATAAAAATATCGCTGCTTTAGCGGGAAAAAGTCCCGCTAAAGCGGCGATATTGCCCTAGCTAATATGCCCCAGGGTTATTAATGGAGGGTATAGTGCCCACTCATTTAATAAACCCTATCCTTGTCAGGCTGAACCTCAATAGTCACCAAATAAACCTGTGCTTAATCCTCTGGTAGCTCGGCACAAAAGTAGTTCGGCTTAACTTAGAGACAATGTGTAAAGTATTTATGCAGTACTCAAACAGCAATTAGGTGAAGATGCAACACAAGAAACTCCTAAAACAATTTACAAAAATGGAGTAAATGTTAATAAATAAAATTACTTCAAAAAGACATAAATCCAATAAGTAAAACAAGAGATAGGATTTTTTAAAGTTTCCAATAGAAATATTACCAACAAAACACAAAGAGCCTGATTACGGTCTTGGCGGATGGGATACTCTGTCATAAACATGGTGGATATCCCGTCCACTGTATTACTTGTTCCATAGGATATAATGGAATTCTAATACGGCGGACGGGATATCAGTCATGTTTGTGAAGGAGTAACCCTGTCCACCAAGATTGAAATCAAACCCAAAGTGACAATTGTGGTTATCTGGTCGTGCTGGACCAGGTCATAGCCAATAGTTAAGGCCAACCGCGATGGAGCATGGGTCAAATACAGGGACCAGCTTCATCCCGGTGAAAGGCTTGCATTCTAAATGAGTCCAGTTTCAAGCGACAAGCACTCATTCACAAGGTCATCAGTGGCCGGGCTGCAGGCTGGATCTGGAGAGGGGCTCATGGATGGTGGTTGCTGAAGATCCAGGCCTTTGTCTGAACTTCCTTTTGGCAGTGAGGTTGTTGTCAGAGCACAAAAGTGGACAACAATCAGTACGTCAAGTTGGCAAAAGATACAGGATTTGCAAATTCCGACTGGCTGTACCGGGCATCGAGTGTTTTCCCAGGAGAATGGAAGGGTGGGAGGCCGGTTTCGTCACTGGGGGGCCGGTTTTGCAGTGCTGCACTGTTGTTCCCCAGTAACAAAATTATCATGCCAGCATAATCCACATGGCACTCACTTTCGTATCCAGCCTCCCTGGGTTTTGATATATGGTATAGTTTTAAAAGCACTGGCTGCAGAATTCTTTATATATCAAGTGACAATGATAATGTCAAGATATCCCTAGTGATTAATCTTCCTGCTGGAGTGTGCTGGAATTTTGTCTAATGGCAGTTTTAACCCCTCTAAGGTAGCACAGAGGGCTAATATGCCTGCTGTAAAGAATGTGTAATAAGCATTTCACATAAATGTATGTTAGGTACATAGCTCTGTGGGGTACTGCGTTTGTCACAAAGATCCTTTTGTTACTGTGCACTTCATAAGTTTCAATAGTAGTCTAGCACAGTGAGCTATGAACTACAATCAAAGAGATTCATGCAAACTTCATGGTAAAGGTTAGAATGTTATGTTTTTTCCATAAAGGGTTTGTTTGGGTAGAAATATATTTGTATTAGTAAATGTAACCCTAACCACGTTGTTACGCTTTGAACCCTGAGTTTGTGTTTCTCCAGCCCAAGCACTCTTAAAAAATGCCTACACCTGTAGTGCCCTTGGTCTTATATAACATATTCTATACACTGACTTACACATATATTATTCATTGTCTCTATGTGTGCGTGATGTAAAGTGCTCCAACACCATGATCTGGTATAAGAAGTGCTATAAAACAAATGAAATACATGAGAGAGGGACTATGGAGAGATGAGGGTTACTGTTGTAGGGTGCTAGTGAGGGAATCATTAAAGGGCCCCTATAAAGATTGTCATTGTCATTAAATATGCTTTAAAAGCTAATACAATTGAATATATAATGAAAAATGTGTTGTAGAATGCATTATTGTTTCTATTTTCCCCCAAATTTTCTTGGGGGGATAACCCCCCTAAACCCCCCTTGTAGTGGTCTGGATTGTTCACTACGCCACCTACGGGGGCTGGGTTGACAAAACTTGCCAGGGCTGCTTTGAGTACACAGTTCAGCCATGGGCAGTTGTTGTCAAGAGCTCTGGGTGGTGAAGTTCGGGATCTGTGTCCGGGAAGGCCTCACCAGCAGTCCGATGCATTTCTCGCGTTGCCCTTGGTGAAGTCTGCTTGCGTATGCATGGAAACTGGGACGGTTCTTTTCTACTAAATAGCCCAGAACCTCTGGTTATCCACTTGGAGCCCAGTTCTTGCTGTTTTAGTGTTGGAGGAGTACTCTCATCAGCCAGGGGGTCCTGGACCTGGGGGCACCTTTTGGGGTCCGGACTCACTCCAGCAAAGGCTAGCAGCAGGGTTTAGGCAGGTCCACTTTGTAATGGTCAGCTAGGCAGTTGCAGGGAAGGGCTCTGGAAGCTTGTTGTGTCCTTGTAGCTCAAACAGGAGGTCAGCAAACTGGCCTTTGGAGTCACTTCTGGGGTCCTGGGTTCAAGGAAAGTAGGTCTAGTTTTCCTTCAGGCTTCAGCCACCAGGCAAGTCCTTCCTTTGAGTCTCCACAAGTCCAGGAGTTCTGATGAGAAGTTTTAAGGGGAACACTTTATATCCAGTGCCAGCCAGTCTGTGTTGGACACCCACTTTGTATACCCCTAAACTAATTCTGGTCAGTTCTTCCCTCTTCCCTGGACATGGCACCAGTCTGTCTAGAGAAACAAAGGGCAGATAGGCCCAGGTGTGGGCTGTATTTGCCAGTGACAGTGTAGGCGTCTTCAGAAGTCAGGAAGGGCCAGGGTACAACCACCCCAGGCTACCCTTTGAAGACCAGAAAGGGCTGAATTGTATAACCCCCATGCCATCCTGCTCAGGTGAACAACACCCTTCCCCGCACTCAAGGTCCCTTTGCCCCCTGTTTGGAAGAAATACACATCACACGCCAAGAGTACCATTACCAGTCACGTGACCCTGGACACTGGCAGAATGGCATATTTGGTTTAGGCAGTATAATTCAAACTTTCTAAAAGTGGGATACTCAGAATAGTAATTTAAAATCCAACTTTACCATTAAAGAGGATCTTAAATTACGATTCACACGAGTGGACCAAGAATTTCTCTAGCAGTTCCCGCTCTGAAGTTATCACTTAATACATGTAATAAGGTAACCCAGTGTTAGTCCATGGAAGAAGTAGCCTTGCTGCAGTTCAAAATGACAATGCCAGGCCATGTAAAACGTAAGTAAATACAATGCACCTTGTCCTTTGAAACTATGGGGCGTACCTTAAGGGTGACTTGCAAGTATTAGGCGTTTTAGGCCTGGCAAATGGTTTATTTTGCAAACACAAGGAGATGATGGACGTAGCCCTGAAACTTTTCAGACACTCACCCCCAGTCACAGATCTGGGTTGCACCCATCATCATTCTTTAGCTCACTTCACGACCTCAGTTCAGACCCAGCTATACGCAAATCAGTCTTGACCCTGTGTCTCATGGGAACAGTCCAGTCTGAACTGCCAAGCCAGGTCTTCCCTGAACCGGAAACAAGTACCCTGGGACCGGTTTCTGGATAACACCCATCATCAGCCAGGCTAGCTTGAATTCAGTAGCAAAGTGAGCAAGGGACCCACGTCTGAGCATACCCTACCAACTTAGGACAAACAAAGCAAACACAAGGAGATGATGGACGGAGCGCTGAAACTTTTCAGGCACTCCCCCCCCAGTCACAGATCTGGGTTGAATCCATCATCATTCTTTATCTCACTTCGCTTCTTCAGTTCAGACCCAGCTATATGCAAATCAGTCTTGACCCTGTGCCTCATGGGAACAGTGCAGCCCGAACTGCCAAGCCAGGTCTTCCCTGAACCGGAAACAAGCATCCTGGGACCGGTTTCTGGGTAACACCCTTCATCAGCCAGGCTAGCTTGACTCCAGTGGCAAAGTGAGCATATTATAACATCACATAGTCAGCTTGTAGAGCCAGCAGGGCTTTTGGCGCCAAGCTCTTGCCCAACTCCCATCATGCTTGGCCTTTGGACGTGTGCCCTGGGGGGTTGGCACAGAGTCGAACTGCTGAACGGAATTACACCAAACTTGGCAAAAAGGTAGTTCTTGGTTCAGAAAGAGACCTTTTTTTTAAAATGGTGTAAATCCGTTCAGTAGTTGCTGAGAAATTAAAAAAATAAAAAATATTGATATCTGAGCACCGAACCATCCCGAGCACGAGCTCAATTATGATTGGCTGCCAGCATTCCAAACTAAAATGTGTTGGCAACCATCAGTACAAAAAAAGGTGAAAAACAAGAAAAGGGGGCAGGGTAGAAACACCATGACTCCCTAGTCCTGCTCAGGACCTACAAGGACCCTCAGCCAAAAAAAAGGGCTTTTTTTTTTTAAACGGCCGAATTCATGCTGGATTCCCAAATCCGGACGAACCCCGCCCCCCCTCCCCCCCTTAACCCCCCAAAAAACAGAGCACGAGCTCCCACGCTTCGTTTTCTATAAGACCTCGGGTAGGCCAGGTCCCAGGGGTAATGCCTAATTAATTAGCGGGCGCCTGTGGGGGCCCCGCAGCCCTGGGGAACGCCACCTCCCTGGGGCTTAGTTAATTGTATGTTGGGGGCATGCCAGTTTAGAGGCCAGCAGCCCTTCTGCACTGGTATGTGCGCACTGTTGAGGCCTGAGGTCAGTTTAAAAGCAGCCCTGTGTTGCATGACTACTTTTAAAATGTAAATTATGCAAAAACTCGACTTTGGTGTTTGGGGCACTTACAAATTAATGACCTACAATATTTGGGAAAATTAGGTACTCCCAGGGTCTCCCCTAGGTGTCGCTGCGGTAGGGGGTCAGGTACTTACAAGGAAGACCCTTATAAAATAGGTGTTATGTGCCCTTAATTGCACATTTCACTTCCCTCATTGTAGTAAGTGCTTCCCAAAATCGACTTTTGTGCTAAGAGCCCTGTGGAGTGAGGATCTGCAATATTTTTACATATTCAGAACCCCTACAGTCTCCCCTAAGTGCCTCAAGGGTGGAGGGGTCCTGTAGATATAAGCAGGGTCCTTATAAAAGTGTTTTTATAATGCCTGGTGTTGGAGAAATCGCCCAGTTAATTTTCGCCTCTGTAGATCCCCAGCCACATAGGTTAGCCTGCCAATCAGTTATTATTAATAACCAATGCTAGGCTTTACAGAAAAATATCATTCAAGGACTTAGGAGAATGGTATTGATAAATCCAACAATATGCTGTTGTTGAATTTTTCCTGAAATGTACAGAAAATAAGTTATAAGACTTTCTTGGCTGAAAGCCAAAATAAATTCAGCCTTCCAGTGCTCTGTCCTGATTGGTCAGAGATAAGTGGATTAGTCTGGCTGCTTTGATAAAGTGATAAGTGGAACCTGGGGTGAAGAGCCATTGTGGGAGGAGAGGGCTCTGCTGCATAGGAATTCCAGAGCAAGAGGGAGGGTTCGTAAACCATGAGTTTCAAAGGCCCAGGGGACAAGCAGAGAAAACCAGATCCATCTATGCCTACCGCCCTCTGAACCCAGCCAGATGACAGGCTTAAGGACGGAATGTGCAGATGCCAGGGGGAGGGAGACTATGGAGATGAGCCATTCTGGAGGTTGGATTAGCCAGCTCTTGCCTCTCTGCTGAGACTTCAGCCATATTACATTTTGGAGAAATAGTGCTTTCTGGGAGACCATTGTGCCACACTTTTGAGGAAATGGTCATGCTCTTGGTTGTTGCCCTGCACCTCATTGGACAGGAGTGCCCTCCTGCTTGACCCAAAGAACACAGAGCCTCTTATATCTGATGCTTGAAACTAAAGGAAGAAGACGGGTCCATGCTGGGCGTTTGATTTGCACCAACCAGGCCCTGCTCTCTGACTAACTGTATCGTATTGTATTTTATTGTATGGTAAACACAAACCTTTACAAAGGATAAAAGAAAAGTGAACAACATGCAGATAACATCTAAATAGGTATCACAAGTACCTATGGCTCTAGTTCCTTTTAGGTCTTGCTGCTTCTGGTTCAATAAAAAGTTTATCAATGAACAGAGGAGGAGGCCTCCGATATAGTGCATGATAGGGCATAAAAAGTGACTCAGGAGGGTGAGCGTGGTTTTGTAAATAATTAAAAGCAATAGACAAAGTTCTTTAAAATTAGTTTGGGCAGCAAACAAGGCATCAAAGAGGACTGGCTTGACAAAGACGATGAAATCAATGTGCAAATGTCGCATAGCACAGTACTTAAAGTGTGATAATCGGCTGAGCTGTAGCGGACAGCAGGCCAGTTCTCTTGCTCAAGGTATGCTTTGTGCAGTCCAAGAGGTAAGGTGTGATGCATTTAAAAAATGTGACAAGGTCAGCCTGCTTCTTTTGTATGAATGGTAGTGGTGGCCGACACGGGGGCAAGGTTTTTGGTGTTTGAGAAGAAGTGTTAGTACAGTTGGCTGAGTCCAGTTTACTTCCTGCATTTTGAAGAAATTTGACAGTTTTAATGTTTAGTGATGTATTTGCTGGGTTAAGGCTGGCGATCACTGCTTGTCGGCATGTACACACCCCTAGCCGGATAAAGTCAACTCGGAGAAGAGTTTGCCTTTGCTCAATGAGTAGAGAACAGGTGCATAAGATGTGGCTTAGGGTTTCTTTACCTTGTCCTCATAGGCGGCAGCTGGTGCCGTCGGTAGCTGGGTGGTGCCAGGGCGTGAAGTGGGCACAGAAGTTCCCCTTGCCCATTCTTAATGCCACAAGCTGCAGTTCGATCCATATTGGGTAGATGCAGGTGATGTAGTTCTGCTGCTTGGGTTGGGAATATGAGTTTATTACTGACCACTCATTAGATCGCTTGCAAAGAGTTGTCATGTCTTCTAATCTTGACAATATTTTGGCCATTTGGGCTGCTAGGCTCTTGAAGACCTGTTGTGAGAGGTGTTTGTTCCAAGTTTCGGCTAGAGAGAATTCAAGCAGTTTGGCCTCAAAGTGTTGATTGTATGAAGATGATCTTGAGTCATAATGCTCAAGCTCACGCCAGATTAGGCCTTGCATGGTGTTAGGTGGTGCCTGTATGAGCCTGTGGCAGAAGTTGAGGAAGTAGCTGCCTCTGGACCAGTGCTGTCTTGTGATGTTGAACTCAAGTCTCACTTGCACCAGTGATGCTCTTTTAGGGAGACACAAAGTGGATTTGGTGACCAGTTTGTATACGGTCCCTGCTTCCTTGCCCAGGGTGACTTCGCTCCCATATGTTAGAGTTGGTGTGATTATTGCTTTCATCATCTGGAGGAGAGGGTCAAGGCTAAGGCCTTGTAGCTTTGGCACAATAGATGACAGGGAAAACATTAGGCTAGAGCCCTTGTTCTTTATAGTGGATATGTGACACATGAGTGGCTATGTGTCGTCTAGCACTATTCCGAAGTATTTGTGGTGCTTACTGTGCTGGAGCCTAGTGCCCTTGAGCAGCCACGATGAGCCTGGTATGACCTTTGGCTAAATATGAATGTTTTTGTCTTTTCTTGATTCATTTCCAGCATGTTCTTGCTTGTGTAGTTGTGTAAGTGGGTTCAGGTCCTTTGGAGGCCGACCTTTGTCTGACTGAAGAGCTCCAGGTCATCCGCGTAGACTAGATGTGACATGCTTTGACCTCCTAGCTTAGGATGTAGCAATTTGTTTCGTCATGTTGCTGCAACATGTCAGCTATGTATTAATTAAATAGCAGGGGGGCCAGCATGCAGTCGTGCTTCAATTAAGAGCTCATGGGGATTGCCTTTGAGATGCAGGAGGCATCTTCTAGTTTAATTGGAACCCATGTATTGGTGTGGAGCTGTATTATTGCTCTCAGTAGGTCGTCTGGAAGCCCCCGGTCCTGCAGTTTACACTAGAGCGGCCCTCTTAGAATGCTGTCGAAGGCGGCTTTAAAGTCCACGAAGCAGGAGTGAAGCGCCCTTTTGCCTTTGAATGCTTTGTCGCACATGAGTGTCAGAGCCATTATATTTGAGGAGGTGCTACACTTGTCCGTGGAGCCGCATTGATTATTGGGTATGATCTGATAAAATTCTGCCCAGGCTTTGAGTTCATCAAGTAGCAAGATGGCATAGTTTGGCGTTGTTGTAAAATAGAGCTATGAGATGGTAGTGGCTAGGGTTAGATTTCGAGCCCCCTTTAAAAATTGGTTGGATTATAGGTCCTTTCCAAGACTCAGGGATGGAATTTCTTGCCAGGCAGTGTTTGAACAGAGGAGTTAGTACCTCAGACCAGAGAGCTGGGTAGGAAGCGAGGAAAGCAGTGGGTAACCCATTAGGGCTAGGAGCTCCGTCTTTGGGCAGCGTTGCCAGTTTTTGTGTGCAGTGTTCCTCTAGACTACTACAAGCACCTGGAGGATTTGCGGGGCCAGGCATTTTGATGGCCTTTGGGGGCACAAGTCTGGCGCTGAGATGGATTGAGCATTTAGGCCCTGATGAAAAGTGGGCCGACAGAAAAGCAACCTGCTCTGGTTCTGGAATGTTGGCGTTGGTCCCCCTCCTGATTTCAATTGTGGCTTGATTAATCAGGAACCAGACTTTTCTTGGGTTCCTTCCCTAAATGGCTGCTAGCAGGTGAAGCCAAAAGTCCTCGTTTCTTCCCCTTTTGGCATGCCAGAGGGATCTTCTGAATAAGGATCTGATAGATTCAGGCTGTTTCGTGCGGTCATAGAAGAAGGTTGCTTAATAACAGCCCGAGTGTTACGGTTGACTTGACTTTTCAGCAACTTCAGATCTTCTGTTAGTTTGAGTTTAGAAGAGGGCAGGTTAGTGTGGCTTTGATCGTGGTGAGAGTTTGACAAGGAGTTCCTGCATGATTTGTTCAATTAGGAGAGACCACTGCCTGATAGGGAAGTTCTTTTGGGCTACGACTTCGGCGCGTTGAGCTCTGATCCATGGCATTGCTGCCTGGGTGATTTTCTTATCCCATCTCAGTCGCTTTAGGTTTTCTGCCTGCATCACGGTGCTAGTGGGCGGAGCGGCTCTAGTCTTAAAGGGCCGAAGGAGAACTTAATGTGCTGTGGCCTACGATCGCTTTCGTGGCGTAGCCCCAAGGAGAAATCTCCGATGTGATCAAAAAGTTCCACCATGCTGAGGGTAAAATCTATGTAGGAAATAGACTTACCCACAAATCTTTTCAAGCTGGGTGGAGTGTCACCACTAAAGCACCCATTGAGGAGCCTGAGGCCCAGAGAGTAGCACTGGTTTAGCAAGAAATTGGCTATGTTGTTCTGATGAGTGGCCTGAGGTAGATTTTGAACTGGAAGGTCTTACTCAATATCTAAGCTTTTGGCCTCACAGCCAATTAGCCCCCCAAATAGGTTAATGTTAAAGTCACCAGATAGCAGGATATTAGAGGAGGGATATTTTAACTTGAGGTTGGTTGTTATTAACACCAGGTTCTTCAATATCTCCCTTTTCCTATGTTTAGTCCGGTTAATGTAGATGTTAATAATCATAATAATCATGAGTGAATAGTCTTAGGCGTTTTGGCGGAGAGTGAGGTTGATTGCTTGTGCCCAGGGCACTTTCATCTAAATTATTTCCTCTGTGTGGTATAGAGCTGAGGAGATGTAGCTCGATAGGCCACCCATTGGACGACCACACCTGTTGACTTTAATGCCTGGTTTACGAAACTCTACAAAGCCTTTTAATGGGAAAGTGGATTGAGCCCAGGTTTCTTGTATCATGAGGACATCGAAGTCCTACCAAAATGCTGCAGTGTCGTTGTTTTCGAATTTTCACAGGAGCCTGTGTATGTTCCAGGAGCAGAAGCTAACGCTGTCCCTACCTGGGAGCTTCCTGACTTGAATTGAATTGCTTTGTCACTGGTTGCCTCTTATTTGAAGAGCGGTTAGGAGTCAGCCCCAGCTATGATAGATTGTCTTCATTTTGCTGAGATTGTGTTTTCCTTGGTGTCTCCCCTTCCCAACCTGGGGATTCCCCAGAGAAATTGTATGGGGGAGCATGGAGGTTGATTTGGGGCTGTGGGTTCCTTGAGCACCTTTTAGTATGGATTGAGTTGCAGTGCTGGATTGGTGCATCAGCACTGTGGGATACACTTTGGCCCTCACTCTCTCAGTTTTTATGCCTCAGCTTCCAAGGAGCTGTAGAGTTTGCCATGATCAGATACACCGAAGTGGGAGATATAAATGTGGCTTGTGTAGGTTGTGGTTCGTGCTTTCTTCTTGGTTCTAAGAATTCAATTGCCTGAATTTCAACTGTGCTTATGTGTTGTAAGTCAGGAATAGCTTGTCTAATGAAGGGGTATCCAGAGACGGCACTGTTACATCGGATGGGGAGAGGGATTCTTGGGTTTGATCTTGTTGAAGATGGGATAAATCAACTCCTGCTTTTTTGTAAGGGGTACCTTGCCGATTTTGTTCCTCTACTTCCTTTGTTGTTTGCAGGAGTGTTTGCTTTGTCTTGCTGCGGAAGAGGTGCTAGAGAAGCTGGACTGTTGGGAGACACCTTTAGGCTGCTGGGGCAGCTGTGGAGTTTTGGGCTGCTGTGAAGATAGCTCCTGGGCTGCAAGACGAGTGTCACTCCTGGTTGTTGGGCCGAGGTAGATCCGACGTCTAAGCCGTTGACAAGACCGGGGTGCATAGGCAAGCATTGGGAAAACATTGCGGCTTGTTGGATACCCTGGGAGATGACTGAGAGACAGGCTTTTTGCTGAGTGTCGAGGAAGGGGCAGGTGAGTCTTAAGCTCCTGCAGCAGAATTTCCATGGCTTGCGGTAGAGTAGGCAGTTTATTTAGGATCGGAGAACATGGGCAGGAGCCTCTCAGGCCTGTAAAGGGGTCGACTAGTTCAGCCGCAGATTGCACATGTTTGATCAAGTTGTTGACAGTGTCCAGTGTGTTGTCAATGCCCGTCATGAGGGTAGCAAGAGATCCCAAGATGTCCACTTGGGGATCTAGTTTGTCAGAGTGATGCGATGTAGCTGCTGCCATGGCGTGAATTGTACTCAGTAGGATTGGCCACACTTTGGTTGCTTGTGTAGCGGCTTGCGCGGATAGAGCCGGAGACTTGGCAGGGAACAGGTGTTGATACCCGTATACCGGGGAGCCTGAGTAGATGTTGGACTGGGAGGAGCACTGGGCATGGCCCTAGGGCCCTGGCTCCAACGTGGATTGATCAAAGAGACTAAATGTAGATAGGAGAAATCCCAGTGAGGAAAGGAGTGAGATTAGAGCAATGGGCCCCTCTTCTGGGGCTGCTTTAGAGTCTGATTTTAGATCCACCGCAAACTGGTGAGGGTTGTCTTGCACGTGCTCTGTTCGTTGTCGCCCACACCCAGTTCTGAGTGGGGCAAGTCAGGAGGCACCAGAAGGACTGAGTGTTCAGGGAAGCTGATGTGTGGCTGAAGGTGGCCATGTGGCTCTGTGATTGCTGAGGTTGTAGTAGAAACTAGGGCTAGCTGCAGTCCCTCCTGTTGGGGTGGGGAGTCTGGAGACTATGTCTGCTCTGTCTGCACCAAACTGGTCACACCGCGCCAAGCAGGCAGGTGTGGCTCTAGGTAGGCTCGATGTACTGACTAAAGGACAGTCAGGAGTTGGTTGAGCTGGTGACAAGGTAACTGTCTCAACAAGGCCAGGGGAAGGAGCCAAGGTGCCAGCCTCTAGGGCCGCTGTGGCTATCTGTGCTGTAGATCTTTGGAAAAAGTCAGTGATCAGGGTTGTGGTGGTAGACAGGGACTCACCTGTTATGTGGCATTTTAGGGTTGCCTGGGAGTCCTGTTGACTAGCAGTGGAAATCTGTGGACTTCTGGTTGAGCTGAGAGTGGCTCCTGATCCAAATCTTGATCTTCATCGCTCTGGAATTTCCTCCTCTTAGCGTCTGCAGTCTGTGGTGAGAGCCCTTGCCCTCCTGGGCCTTAGGGTGGTCTTTCCCACCATGCTGCCTGCAGTCTAGGATCGGTTGAGGTTAAAATTGAGGCTAGGTGGGTGGAGATTGGTCACTGATTGCTGCCGGGTACTGCTCGCCGGTGGTGACGGCTGGGAAGTATCTCAGGGAGGCTGGGCTGGGTGCGTCGCTATGTGCTGCTGTAGTCTGCGCACTAAGCCTTTAGGCCCTTGGGGCCCTTACTGCTCTGCTCACCTCTGCCCGCAAGAGGTCAGGTTGAAGATGGGAGTGCCGCTCTGCTGCTGGCTCGTCCGAGGGTGGAAACGTCAGCCAGGCAGGGTAGCAAGGCAGCCTTGCTTGGACACAGGCGAAGGAGTAGGCTTAAGCATTGGCTAAAACCAAGCTTAATTCAAACTGAGAGCTGGGAGCTGGTAAGCTGGAGGTCACAGAATGGCAGATGATAGTGAGAGAGGCAGGAGGCAGAAGGTGGGGGGAGGGCAGTGTGTTGCAGGCAGGAGAGTCGCTAGGACACCACAGGGCCTCACTGTCTTGTGGTAGCATTGTGGTGTTGTTATTGCGTGGTGCTGCTGGCAGAGATACAGGCGGGGTTGTGTGAAAGCTGTGGTGGGGCTGAGGCACAGTGTTTACCCCTTGCCCCTGCCCCTTGTGCCTTCCAAGGCTCCGTCTCACAGACCTAGCAAGCACCGTCTTGAAGCTCCACCCCCGGCGGCACCCACCTCACCACTCCCAGGTCCAAATTTCCGGGAGCAGGATGCGGGTCCTTATGTAAATCCTACCACCGGTCATCTGCAGGACTTGAGCGTGGGAGTGAAGGAGCAGGAGCTGGAACAGGGGGTGAGGGAGCGGTAACAGCAGGTCTGGTAGGTCTGGCGGGTCTGGCTGTGGCATGAAGTGGGCCCAACCACACAGGAACACCTACAAGCTGCACCCGGAACCAACTCATGCCGCCTTTGCGAGGTACCTGGGGCTGTTCTCCGTGGCAGCCGACTACGGCCGCCGCACTCGCTTAGTGAGGCTTAAGGAGGTTGGAGGAGGCAGTGTGAGTGTGAGTGGCGGGCAGGCACCTGGCTACTGTGTACTCTTGGATGCTGTCAGCAGCGCTGCTCAGCTCCACACCTCCTGTTCGTTCCTCTCGCTCCTCTCACTCTGACTGACTACGCCTGCTGCACAATCTGGAGCTACAGACTTGTGGATCAAACCTGCTTCAAAACGTGGTCTCCCTGCAAGCTACAGTTTAAAAGAGCTGACTTGGATCATCCCCACCAAGAATCCCCAGCTCGGAGTGACTCCAGTGGATTTGTAAGGGTTTTGTCCAAGTGTATTGTGGGAATTGAAGTCCCAAACTTTCAAGGACCATCTTGGAGCTTCCAGACTCTTGGACTAAGATTTGAACACTTTAATACCCTCAAAGGAACTTCAGGAAGAAGTTCCAGAAGTTTGGAGAACTTTGGAGCAACTTTGGAAACAAGCTCCATAAGTGGACCGACCTGACGTGGTTAGCCAAGCCGGTAACCCTCAACCGCGTGTCGGCCTGTCCTCCAGGTTCGCCCCGCTGAAAAGCTCATATTCGACTTCCAGAGTTTGTACGGGAGCTGGGTGAAACCCAAGCCAGCGAACCTTCACCCAATCCGGCCTGGTGAAGAGCATCAACGGACCATGAGAGAAAAAGCTTTATAAAAGTTTCTAAGTCCAAACGTAGAAGAGGTGACCGGGAGAGTCAAGCTGCCTGCCTTCAACCGTGAGCCAGCCTGGATCTCTGTTTTATCCCTCTGGAAAGCTCCGGATGTCTGACTTCCATAGGTTTGACTGGGAGCTTGTCGCAAGGCAAGCCGGCAAACCCTCACCGAATCTTGACTCCTGGAGAGCTTCAAGGGGCACCAGGAGAAAAAGCTCCAGAAAAGTTTCTAAGTCAGAAGGTAAAAACTTTGATCTACCGCAAGGGGTAGCCACGCAGGACTCCATTTCAGTAGGTCCTAAAACTTTGACTTTGTCTCGATCTAGCCTGACCAGACGCCCCAATAGTCTCTATAGATTTCTATCTGATATGACTATATATAGTGCTAAATCTTTAAAAATTCATATCTAGAAGAGGAGGAGCTTGGCGGGCATCCGTGATGGCCGCGTGAGCACAGCGCTCTCCGGACCCCCGCCACTCCCGGCATGATATCCTGAACATATCCTGATTCTTCACGAGGATCTATGTAGAGGACGCTGGGCTGATCTTCCTGGGATTTTTGGAATTTGATTTGGACCCGGGGCGCCGAAGATACGGCGATTTGAACTTTCGGGGCCCGCCCTTGCAGTGCGCCCGGGACTGGGTGAGGCTCTCTGGCCGTCTCGGAGTTGAACAACAGCGGCAGGGGATTGGACTTGTGGGTCCCCCTCTTAAGTTTCGGTTTCGATTCTGCCTCAGACTGAGACATCTGGCAGGGGAGTCTGGCCTGGGCTGGGTCCGGCGCACTAGACGGCTGTCGGGCCTTTGGCTGGCTTATTCTCCTTTCAGGCTGGTCCTCTCCTAGTGGTACCCTTGCAGCTGCCTTTTGGTCCCGAAGACCTGCTTTCCTGTGGCCATTTCCATTGGGTCGAGTGAGTCTCCTGGTGACGTGGCTTCTGACGTGGCGGGCAGAGGGGACCGAGAGACACGAAAGACCAAGACGCCCCTGCGTGGGGGCCCGGTCCAGTCTAACGTCATGGACCGCTACACCCATGCGAAGGGGTCCCCCGGAGCCGCCCTGCCTGGCCCAAGTGCGGTTGACCACATTGTGGACGCATCAACGGAACCGTCCTTGCAGGACATCATGGGCGCCATTTCTGGCATGAAGGAAACGATAGGCCAACAATATGAAGCTTTGGCCCACAAAATCGACACAGTGGCCATTGATGTGAACTTGATTCGGGCCGACCTATCTAAAACCAATGAGAAGGTGAAGTCATTGGATCTCAAATCATCCAGCCTCACGGCAGACGTCTCGGAGATACAGACGGAGATTGGCAACCTCCGTAGGGTGAACGATTTCATGACCCGGCGCTTGGAGGACTTTGAGAACAGGGCACGTCGCTGTAATGTGCGTGTGGTTGGCGTTCCGGAGAATCCAGAACCGCACTCTGTTGATCTCCTGGTCGAGGACCTGATGCAGAACTACCTTTCTCCGTCTGGGCTGAGTAAATTCTTCGCAGTGGAGCGTGCCCATCGTGTTCCGGGAGGCCAGGGTAAGCCAGGCGCCCCGCCGAGGCCTATTGTTGCGAAACTCTTCCACTATAGGGATCGGGACGCTATCCTGCAGGCATCACGTGTGAAGGGCCCGGTGGCCTTTGAGAACGCCACGGTGAACTTTTATCCGGACTTTTCTCAACAGGTGCAGAAACAGCGTATGGGCTTCCGTGGAGTCAAGAAGCGTCTCCGGGACATGGGATTGCGCTACGCTATGCTTTTTCCGACCAGGCTGCGAGTTGAGTACAATGACCGAACCTTTTTCTTTGATCGGCCTGACTCTGTGAATGACTGGCTGGACTCTCTGCCGGACCGACCTCCTGCGGCTGAGTCCGCCGCCCACCCGGGTGGTGCTGAGGGTGGTGTAGAGAGCTGAACTATTTGTCTATGCCCGGGTCCTCGTGTAAAGTAACTTCTTCTGGGATTCTATGCCTAAGTGCCTCTACTATCTGTGTGTTTTCCTTGTTATTTATCTTGTTGGGGTGGCGGGTGGGCCAGAGCCTTTCCTCCTCCGGGGTCTTTTTGTAGAATGGGGGTTCTTGGGCGACAGGCACACTGCATGTTGGGGTGGCTTTTTAGCTTCTTGCAGGGGTGCAGGGTGCGGGGTGTTTCCTTTATTGTTGGGGGGTGGGTGGATGGGAAGTTTGATGTTTATGTGTTGTGTCCTCAAGGCGATTCTATCTTGCTAATGATGTTTTTGATGTCATGCTCATTGGAGGGGGGTTGCGGCGTTGCTGTGTGGGATGGGGGTAGCGGGTTGAGGTTTATTTCGTGGAATGTTAATGGTCTGGGGGATCGTATTAAGCGGGGTGTGGTGTTGCGATGTCTACGACGTTTGTCTCCAGATATTGTTTTTCTACAGGAGACTCATTTAGTGGGCAATACATGTCGTGCAATGAATAGGTGGGGCTATCGCCTCGCCGCACATTCGGGGTTTACTACGGGTTCCAGGGGGGTGGGTATCCTTGTTCGGGCTTCCCTCCCCCTAGCTATTGATGATGTGATCCTTGATGATCGGGGGCGTTATGCCGTCCTCGTGGGTCGCTATGAGGGTCGGACCCTTTCCTTGTTTGCCGTTTATGTGCCCCCCGGTCTACAGACCTCTACCTTTTCCGATTTGGGCCGTGTGTTGTTGAACCTCCCTGATAGTACTCTCTTCATAGCGGGTGACTTTAATTCTGTGTTCTCCAGTCTACATGATCGTCACCCCCCTAGGGACACCCCTTTGGCCCAACAGTGGCTGGGTGGGTTTCTGGATACGTTCGGCTTGGTGGATTGCTGGAGGCTTATGCATCCTACTCAGCTTCAATACACTTTCCACTCTGGGGCCCATGGGAGTCTGTCTAGACTGGATTATTTCCTGATGCCTGCGGCGCAGTCGCCGGCGGTTCGTGAGATTAGACACCTCCCCCGGGGCATCTCTGATCATTCTCCGCTCTGGCTTTGTTTTGAGGTGGGGGTGGAGGCGGCGGGCCGGGTGGCTCCTATCAACCCATGGTACCTCACCTCCCCCGAGACCCGCAATCTCTTGATTAAGTCTTTGGATAATTATTTTTTAGACAACGAGGGTTCCGTCTCCTCTGCGGTATCCCTGTGGGAGGCCTTTAAGACGGTGATTCGCGGGCAGGCCCTTTCCCTTATTACTGAATCCAAAAAGGCGAGGAATCGGGAGGTGGTGGACCTTGAGAGGGAGATTGCTGAGATAGAGGCTGACCTAGAATCGGATGTTACATCTGATAAACTCCACGCCCTGGGTCTGAAACAACTTGCTTATAAGTCTTTGGTCACAGATGCGGCTAAACTGATGTTTCGGGAGCAACAGGGTCGTTTATATGATGTGGGGGACAAAGCGGGTAAATTATTGGCATGGTTGGATAAGAAGGAGAGGGCGAATCGTGTGGTGCCTGTGATTCAGATTTCGAACGGTGTGAGAGTGACAGACCCGGTTGGAATAGTTGAATGTTTTGCGGATTATTTTCGTGTGGTTTATACCCCTGTGTCTGAACGGGATGTTGATGACTCTCGCCTTTTGTTGCGTGATATAGCTCTGCCCAGTGTTTCCGATTTAGACCGAGTCTCTTTGGAGTCCCCTTTTACTGCGGACGAGATAGCGACGGCCATTCGCTCACTCCGTTCGGGCAAAGCTTTGGGCCCGAATGGATTGCCAATTGAATTGTACAAGCTAAGTCCTGACAGGGTGGCGCCCTATCTTCGTACCATGTTTTTGGAATCCCGCGAACGGGGTATTCTCCCATATGATCAGCGTCTGGCTACGATAGTTGTTATTCCCAAAGAAGGTAAACCTCGGGACCTTTGTTCGTCTTACAGGCCCATTTCCCTGTTGAATGTTGAACCCAAAGTCCTGGCTAAGCTCCTGGCTACCCGCCTCTTGACGGTCATTAGTGGCTTGGTTCATCCGGATCAATCCGGATTTATCCCGCATCGCAACACGGCTCTTAACCTACGTCGTCTCCACGGAGCTGTTGCGAGGGCGGGGCTTCTGACGGAGCCGGCCATTTTGGCTTCGCTTGACGCCTCGATGGCCTTTGACACGGTAGAGTGGCCCTATCTTTGGGCAGCTCTTGAGAAATTTGGTTTTGGACCTGAGTTTATTGGTTGGGTGAAGTTGTTATACGCCGAACCCTTGGCACAGGTAGTGGTGAACGGTCGGGTTTCTGTCCCCTTCTGTCTTGGTAGGGGGACCCGTCAGGGGTGCCCCTTGTCTCCGTTGCTTTTCGCGCTTGCTCTGGAACCGTTGGCTGCGTGGCTTCGATGGGAACCTTCACTCAAAGGGATCTGTTGGTCACCGGATTTTGAAGACATCGTCTCGCTTTACGCGGATGACATTCTTCTGTATCTTACTTCCCCGCGTAAATCTTTAAATGTCTTATTTGACGTTCTTACTTCGTTTGGTGCTAACTCGGGTCTGGTTATTAATTGGGCTAAGTCCTGTGTGTATGTTCTCTCGGGTGTTTTGCCCCCATTACCGGACAGGTTTCCTGTCCAGGTTGTCCAATCTGGCTTCAAGTATTTGGGGATCTTTATTACGCTGGACTCCTCACTCCGGTTCGAGCGTAACCTCCTCCCCCCGCTTCTTAGACTGCGACTGGATGTGGCCCGTTGGCGTAAACTACCCCTGTCTCCTCTGGGCAGGGCTGCCCTTTTTAAAATGATGTCTTTGCCGCGATTCCTCTACGCGCTTCAAAATTCTTTTGACGACATTCCCGCTACCTATTTCCGAGAGATCGAGAGTCTTCAAAGGCAACTGATCTGGGACGGGCGTCCACGTATCGCCCTTGCGAAACTTACCATCCCTTGGTATGACGGGGGCATGGCGCTTCCCGATATCAAGAGATATTATTGGGCTTCCCAGCTGTCTGCCATTAACCACGCAATGTATTCCCCGGGTCGAGATCCGGCCTTTGAGATGGATAGACTCCAGCTGCCGGGAGGGGATTTTAATAGAGCGCTTTATTCCAGATCGGCCGGGCGCCATCTTGTGGGCCCGTCCAGGACCGCAGTCAATGTGTGGCATGCCGCGAATGTGAGTTTGGGATGGGAGAACCGACTGACAATGGCGACTCCGCTTTATGCTTCTGAACGTTTGGGGTGTCTCTGGTCTACTAAGGGCTTTGACCGCTGGGATATGATTGGTATATGTAAAGTGGGTGATGTCTGTGTGAAAGGTAGAGTGAAGTCTTTCCAGGCCCTTAAGGCAGAATATGACTTGAGTGATAGAGAGTTTTTTCGGTATTTGCAGGTCTGGCATGCCCTGACCTCTGTTCTGGCTCCTGATGTGACCCTGCCCGAGTCCTCCCCCCTTGAGGATCGCATACTGGATGGACACCTGCCCGATAGCACTATCTCCCTTATTTACAAGAAACTGATTAATAATCGCGCTGATTTATTGGTCCGACTTAGGGAGGTTTGGGTCGGTGACGGATTGGACTTGGATGACGAGGATTGGCAGTCGGCACTCTCTTCTCCGAAAGAGGTCGCCATCCCCGCCCGTCACCGTTTGGTCCACCTTAAGATCCTCCACCGGGTATATGTAACTGGTCCGCGTCTGGTTGTGATGGGTTTTTCCCCAGATGGCTTATGCAAGCGTGGTT
Organism: Lissotriton helveticus; assembly: GCF_964261635.1. Classification (NCBI taxonomy): domain Eukaryota; kingdom Metazoa; phylum Chordata; class Amphibia; order Caudata; family Salamandridae; genus Lissotriton; species Lissotriton helveticus. The sequence goes on from NC_136065.1 coordinate 938,770,802, forward strand.
GTGGGATGAGTGCTACATTTCTGCATATTCTTTGGGAATGCCCGGTGGTAGCAGCCTACTGGATTGATGTGCTTGCGGTGATGACTGTTGTGACTGGTATTACCCTGCGGCCTGAGGCCCGACGATGCCTGTTGAACGTGTGGGAACCCACCGACTATTCTGTGGCCCAGACCAGATGGGCGACCTTGGGATACATGGTCGCGAAGCGGGACATTGCGCAACTCTGGGGCGCATCCAGACCGCCCGAAGTCTCGGTGTGGGAGGATAACATGGACTGGTCCATGTTCCGAGAGAAGACCGTCTATGTGGCTAGGGGCAGACCCAGGGCGTGGACGAAGATTTGGGGTCAGTGGAATGCATATCGTGGAGATATTTGTACCCCTCCCTTGGTTGACACTCCCGATGTTACCCTATCTCCCTAGGCTGACGTTCCCGAAAAAATTTTCATGTTATTTTAGGATTTTCCTGCCCTCCCCGCTGGCCCCCCCCCCCCCGGCCTTGCCGAGTCCCATTGATTTGCTTTTGTCTTCCTGATTAGTGTCTCTCCCCTCCGCCTTCTGGGCTGACTTGATTAATGTGCATTCGCCTTGTTTAGAGTTCGTTGTTTTTATGATTAATATAGAAAATTGTTATGTCCTGTCCTATGCTTTGAGCAATAATTGATATATGCTTTGTGCCTGGCCACGAAAGTGATCGTTTGCTTCTTATGTTGTGCGTTGCTATTAGCGGCCAGCCCGTGTGGTTGTGGGCCCATCTTTGTAATTTTTATTTGATTGCTCAATAAAAGTCTTTAACCAAAAAAGAAAAAAAAAAAAAAAAAAAAAAAAAGAAATTCATACCTATATCGATGTCTATGTAGGGGTATTTGTAGAGCGCACTGTTACTCCCAGGAGTGTCCTGGCGCTAATGGTTGAAAAGAGATCGGTGGGGAGGACAAAGTAATTAACAAGAATAAAGACAGGTTTACAGTTTCTTTCGAAACAGACGAGTCACTGTTTCTTAGGTGAAATGGCAATTTATTTCAGAGGACAGGAACAAGGTAGGAGAGAGCCTTGCCCCCTGTCCTCGACTTTCTAACACAGGGGATGTTTGCTCACAGCAGGTCAGATGAACGGAGAGTTCTACGTGGGGTATAGAAGGTGATTTTCTGATTGAGGTACTCTGGTCTGGTCCCATGTAGGACTTTCTGGGTAACAAGTAAGGTTTTGAAAATCACTCTCTTCCTTACTGGGAGCCAATGAAGGTTTTTCAAAAGATGGGACACATGGGCATTTTGGGGGAGCTTAAAGATGGTGCGGGCAGCTGCATTATGGACAAGCTGAAGTCTGTCCAGCAAATAGCTAGGCATGCCCAAATAGAGACCATTCCCGTAATCCAACCGGGATATGATCAGGGCTTGGCCCGCGTGTTGTCTAGCCACTCTTGATAGAAAGAATAAAAATTTCTGCAAAAGACGTAGCAGGGAAAAACAGGTGCTCACCACCGCATTGACTTGGGCGCGTAAAAGCAGCTGCCTGTCCATTAAGAACCCCAGATTTGTCCCTGCCGCTTTGTTGTTTGCCATGGTGGCAGGTGTGTCAGCTGACCAAAAGCCTTGCAGTGGACCTCTTCTGGCCTATTGTCACTATTAAAGAGTTGAAGGACTGTGTTAGGAAATTACAGGAGTGATTCCAACTGATTTTGTTTTCACTATGTAAATCCTATGAATAAGCAAGTAGGGTTCACAAATGTGTATAATGAAGCACTCTTGTTGACAAAGGGCCATACCTCAGAGGTATAGATTGTATGGATGTGAATGTGAGTTGAATGCTTGGAGTAAGTAAGGGCAGTTGTGGATGTGGTGTCAATTTGTAAATTTGTAAAGATATTGTGTGTCATTGTAAAAATGGTATGGATTTTGTGTTAATCTGTGAGACCATCTTCAGGACTGTTGAAATTTATATTTGTAATACCTTCTATCACTAGGCAGAAATATTTCAGATGCGCACAACTAATGAATTGTTAAGACTGTGTCGCATCTACTAGATTAACCCTCAATGTGGTCACGTCTGCCGAATGTAAACCAAGGCAATTATATTTTCACCAGGCAAGCAATTTAGTTCTGCGGTGACGTTTTCAGCTATCTTTATATTTTTCAAATTGCACCATCCGAATTTCATCATATCCGCAAGAAAACTTATTTCTTTATCGGGATTCATTCATTAGTTGTGCACATCTGAAATATTTCTGCCTAGTAATAGAGGGTATTACAAATATAAATTTCAACAGTCCTGAAGATAGTCTCACAGATTAACACTTAGGAGACCGAAACGTCGACCAGCGCCTTTTCCTTCTCTATCCATCAAATTGAAAATTAGGAAAGGTGTTATTTGGACCTACAGAGTTATATATTTGTTTATGATCAATGTACCTGTAGTTCTGCTCCTTTGTATATATATTTGTATTTCAAATTGACTACATTTTAATTGAATGATAAACTCAATATTTTCCTATACACTCGCTTAGTGTTTGTTTTACTATGTTTGTTTTGTGTTGTACAACAGTGTGTATTTTTCATATAATCAATAGAAAGTTTTTTCTTGTGTTTTTTTTTAGATGTTCAAACTGTTTTATTGCATTTCTTATACCTTACACCGCTTTTTGCGCCTACAACCCTGGGGCCGGCAGCATGATATACATTTCGATATAGAGATAGGAACTGGTGTGACACAGCCTTTTATACCGGCATCCCGGAGGCCCGGCGGCGTTTCTTGTTGATAGTTATTGCTTGTGCTTCATAGTAGGCAGATACTTTTCTAATATGTCGTCACAGTAGAACATTTTGTAAATTTTGCTATGTATTAACATCCTTAACTTTTCATAACATAATCAAAGAGCACTGCATCACAACATTCTCACTCCTGTCTAGTTCGTTGTATTTTGCTAGTGATTTCTGACATGAGGGTCCCACGGTAACACGAGCCCCACCAATAAAGGAAACACACAAAAAAGGAAACTACTGTTTACTCATCCGTTGTTGTTGACCTCCCTTTCAGGTATTCAATTAGGTACATCCAGTAGTCTATGGGCCTAGCACCTGCTGGTAGTTCCTCCTCGTACGTATTTAACGTGTCTTTACAATATGTAAGATCTGCCAACCAGTGTTTCATCTCAGGGTGCTTTTTGCTGTTCCAGAGAATTGAGACTCTGCGCTTAGCCATTAGCAATGCGATTACACAGAACTTACGCTTTCTCGCTCGTATAGTCGGGACCAGGCCCAATAAGCACACTTTCACTGAACATTCTATATGCGTATCAAGCATTACGCTTAATGCTTCTGTCACTTCTCCCCAATAGTCCGCTATCCCAGTACAGCTCCAAGCTAGATGTATAAAGTCTGCATCTTCCATCCTACATCTCTTACATCTTGAGTCTGCAATTAAACCGTACCTATGCAGTTTGTGTGGTGTGTAGTACGTTTGATGTAAGTATTTGTAATGAATTATTTGTAGGTTGCCATTTGGGGTAAGCATGTTAGTTAGCGTACATGTTACGGACCATTCCTCCGTAGATAGTGGGTCATCTATAACGCTATTCCATTTAAGCCTCATTATGTCTGTGTTGTTCGCAATGTCTTCCTGTAATCTGGTGTATAGCCTTGAAACTAAATGCGCTGCTGTGGATGCTGTTAACAGATACCTTAAGGAGATCAGTTGCTGAGGCTCTTTAGGGTACACAGTGTATAACTTCTTCATCGCTCTCTGCAATCTGTAATAAGTGAAAGTGAAAAGTAACGTTGGGTTACTAATATAACTCAATGTGTCTAGTGTTTTAAAACGCCCGTCCTCGTAAAGGTCGCCCATTTTATCAATTCCTGCACGTTGTAGCAGTTCCAAGCCTACCGTTTCTTGCGTCACCGATAGCTCCGGATGATGTGCTATGGGTAAGTCAGGAGCATATAGTGGAAGCTTCTTCGCTTTTTTTGCCATCAGGTGCCATGCTGTGTTGGTTGCGTCTATTGTATTTATGTCTTTTGTATGTAATGGTGGACGCTTGTGAGAGAGTATTGCTGACAGGGGAATAGGTTGGGCATCTCCTGTCTCAACAGCTACGTGCGACATGAATGGTATCTTGTGGTACCAGTAGAAAGCGAATTGCGCTTGGGCGCATAGATAATAAAGATAAAGATCTGGCACCTTAAAACCACCCTGTGCATAGGGGAGCGTTAATGTGTGGAGTCCAAGTCTAGCCTGCTTTCCTGCCCAGATAAGACTTAGAACCAATCTGTTTATATTTTGGAATACTGCCGCCGGCGGTTTGACAGGGATGTTGTTAAACAAGTAGAGAAACTTAGGTAGAAGCACCATTTTCACTATGGCAGTTCTGTCCGCTAACAAAAGTGGTAATTTATTCCATCTGCTTATTTTCTCCTCCATGTCGGAAATGACCCTTCCATAATTCGTGCGGATGACCAGTTCAGGGTCCCGGTGGTACCAGATGCCTAAGTATCTCGTGGGTTCGTCCTGCCATTCCAATGGGTAGTCCAATGTAAATGGGGTTGTGCTGTCAGTTAGCGCCAATACTACGGATTTGGCCCAGTTGATCAGCAGTCCAGATTGTTGACCGAATTTAATATATTCCCTCAGCAATGGGTTGAGGTTTTGGGCAGGGTCTTTCACATAAAGCACCATATCATCAGCATACAATGATATATGTAAAGGTCGCGTTGGGAACTGCAGTGCTGAATAGTGGTGGTGTTGCCTGATTTTGCATGCTAGTGGCTCCAGCACCAACTCGAACAGCAGGGGGGACAAGGGGCAGCCCTGTCTAGTTCCCCTACCAATCGCTATCGGGTCCGAAACGTAACCATTGACCTTTATTCTAGCCGACAGATCTGAGTACAGCATAGTAATCCAATGTGCAAACATTACTGGAAAGCCCATTCGCCTCAGGACTGCATGCAAGTATTCCCATTCAATGGTATCGAAAGCTTTTGCTGCGTCCAGAAGGATCACCGCCGCTTTGGTGTCTGGCGTTAGGTAATGGGAAAGAGCAAATAATGTCCTTGTGTTATGTGTCGTTGCTCTTTCCGGTATAAAACCTGATTGATCTGGTCTGATCAGCAACGGCATCAATGGCTTTAGGCGTGCGGCCAACAATGATGTTAGGATTTTGGCATCCACATTTATAAGCGATAAAGGCCTATACGAGTCACAAAGCTCTGGATCTTTCCCGGGCTTTAGCAGTGTGATTAACATCGCCTCTCGAAGAGATGCCGGGAGAGTTTGTTTCTCGTGTGCTTCCCCATACATCCTTACCAGGTGCGGGGCCAATTGATCAACAAACGCTTTATAGAACTCTCCAGTAAACCCATCAGGTCCTGGCGCCTTACCGTTAGGGAGAGCTTTAATAATCTCGGTTACCTCTTCTACCGTGATCAGGCTGGACAGATATGCCCTGTGACCATCCGAGAGCCAAGCAATTTCAACATCCTCCATGTATTCTAAGATGGTGTCAGGTGAGACACATAGAGTCGATTTATACAGTCGCCCATAAGTCTCACAGAATGCCTCCAATATCCCTTTCATGTCATATCTATTGTTGCCAGTGGTGTCCCTCACTGTATGAATGTGCTGTGGGGGACGGCCCGTACATATCTTCTGAGCGAGTGCCCTTCCCGGCATATCACCTTCCCCATATGCCCTGGCTATACCTCGCTTTGCGGTATACTTTATTTCCGCATTAGCATATTCCTGATGTTCAGACAGGACTTGTTTGATATCTCCCAGTATGGAAACATCCTGTGTGTGTTCAAATCGACGTTCCAATGCACTCAGTGTGGCTTCCCTAGTCAGTATCTGCTGTCTGATATCTTTTAGTATCCCCGCCGTTGTGCTAATACATTTTCCCCTTATCGTTGCTTTGAAAGCTTCCCACAATAGCCCTTTGTCTTTCGTCGTCGGAGCATTGAGTTCGAAATACTCTGCTATGGCTGTGTGTATGGTTTTGGTGTATGCTATGTCCAGGAGTGCCGTGGCATTAAATCGCCAGGTGAAAGGAGGGGGGACATAATTGGGCAGCTGCAATGACAATTGTACTGGGCTGTGATCAGAGAGTGTGCGCGGCAAGTGTTTAATATCTGCTGTCCACAAAGATACGTCTCTCGATCCCAACCAATAGTCTATCCTCGACCAGCTGTTATGCGCTGCCGAGACGTGTGTGGCTTCCTTACAGCCCGGGTTTCGTGTCCTCCAAATGTCCCTTAGATGCAACTCTGTTATAGCGTCTCGCAGTTCTTCGCGCGCTCGCTTGTGCGTTTCTACCGTGGTAGGTGACCTGTCCAACCCATCGTGTAAAGCTACATTAAAGTCGCCTCCCCACACCAAATGCGGTACATTTAAATCTGATATAACATGCCATAGTTTTGTGAGGAAACTTGGGTCATCCGTGTTGGGGCCATACGTGTTTACTAAAGCCACCGTGTGCTGTCTGAGTAAGCCAAGGACTACAACATATCTACCTTCCGGGTCTTCGAGTACCTTTCACTCGGAAATTAATGCCTTTTCTGATTAGTATACTTACACCTCGGGCATACGAAGAGTAGTTGGAACTATGCACGGATTCCGCCCACCGTTTCCCTATGGTATTCTTTGTATGTGCTGCTACGTGCGTCTCCTGAAGGAAAGCAATGTCTATCTTATGTCGTGTGAGGTATGCAAATATCAGACGCACTTTTCTGGGATGATTCATACCTCTCACATTCCAACTGAGAAAATTCAGGTTAGTGCTCTTTAGGATTTCGGCGAGTGATTTTGTTAACACTCATGGTCTCAACGCTATTCACTTTGTGTAGATTGCTATTAGGCCCATTGACTACCATTGGGAACGCTATCCCCACATACAGAAAAAAAGATTCGGAGTTCGCAATGCTTCTTAGATACAGTGAATTGCAATAAAAATCCCCAACTGTTCCTTTCTCCCCCCCTCCCACTTCAGCAATCCAATTCTGCCAAAGCCAAAACCCCAAACAGGTGAAACTATGCAACCAACATGTATTGGGGGACACCCACGCATGGGGTCCACCAGGTTCACACATCTCCACCCACATTGTGGATGTGGACGGGTAGATCGTCATATTGAACTAAACGCAATCATAGTGCTATAAAGCCACAGTATTTTCCCATACCATCTGAGTTCTATGCAACGCGCCGGAGCCACAAAGCCCTCAATCTATGTCCATTTCCCCTGCTCTGTAGGTGCGCCAAATCGCTATTCTATTAGTGCCCCACCGTTATGTCAGGAAGGACCTCTACTGCCATCCTGCAGACCATTGATAGTGCGTTACCTGCCCAAAACCTAGTGCCTGTGCAGTAACTGTGGGAAATGTTTATGCATCTGGGTTTCGCAATTTTACCCCTTCATTTAGATTTACCAATTAAATGGTTACCTGTGCATCACCATGAGCTACACCTTTCAACAACATGGTAATGCCAAATATTTTACTGTAGCCTGCGTCGGATGGGGGCAGTCATCTCAGTCTATTGTGCCCTTGCACAATGTATATGCAGTGTATAAGCAGACCACAGTCATCATGCACATGCTGGTACAGCAAACTCAACAGTCTTGGGTTTGTGCTTCACTGCCCATGGAGCGTGCAGGGCATCTCACCCACCAACAACATAGTTCATGTCTGCTTAAGGACACTGTTCAGTGTGTGCGAGAAAAGTGACAGGAAATCTCGCCGTGACACAGTCTACTTTAGTTCAGTTTCCAGGCACTATACAGCAGCGGCGCTTCATATCATAAGTCTACACCGTTACAACATTACCTTGTTGGCGCCCCTCAGCTCTCGTCGTCTTGCCGTTCCTCACGTTCTGGTGTGCGTCTCCGCCTGCCCAATTTTTTGATAAATTCATGAGCCGCCTGTGGTGTGGGTAAATTCATCGTTTTTCCTTCGTGATTGACTTTAGGTTTAGCGGGATAAAGCATGGAGTATTCCATCCCTAAGTCTCTGAGCTTCTTTTTCGCCGAATTATATTCCTTGCGGGCCAGCTGGACCGCCATAGTGTGATCCGGGTAGAAGTCAAGTTTATTTCCTTGGTGAGCGATGTCGCCTTTTTCCCGTGCCTTTCTGAGGACCATGTCCCTGTCCCTATAGTTCAGCAATCATGCAATTATGATGCGCGGGGGTGCTCCAGGCTTCAGACGTGGTGCTAAGGATCGATGGGCTCTCTGCACCAGGAATACTGCCGAGAACTCTTCCGCTCCAAACAGATCTTTAAGGAAGTTTTCCACATATACTTCCATCTTGCCAGTATTTGATGACTCCGAAAGACCCGCTATGCAAATGTTATTGCGGCGGGACCGCGCTTCCAAATCCTCTGTCTTACTGCGTAGTGCTTCCATCGTCTTTTCCATGGCAGTGCAGGCTGTAGTGTTGGTATTAGCGACGTCCTCCACCGCTGAAATCCTCGTTTCCGCCTCCACTAGCCTTTCCCCATGCTTGTCAATTTTGGAAGCCATGTGGTCCACTCGCTGTGTGAGAGTATCCAATTTACTGTTCATTTCTTGTAGGCTGCGCTGTATAGCGCGTAGTACTCCTTCCATGCCGGCTCCCTCTTCTAACTCATGGTCTCCCTCCATTTCCGACCCACCAATCGCACCTTTGGATAGTTTTTTGGCTTCAAACTTCAAGCTTTGTCTGCTGTTTTTTGGGCTTGCCCATTGTGTTGGGTATGTTGGACCCTCTGCGGATTGTGCGCGGCAGATTTTGAGTTGCTTGCGCCCTTCTCGTCGCTGTGTACATCCAGTGTTCGAGACACCGGCCGGCTGTCTGCGGCGATGTATGTCAGGGACCGTGTCCTCGCCAACACCTCACCAGTGGCCCATGGGGGACTTAGGTATCTATTCACTTTCGAAGACTGTGCACACACACTTCTCCCACGTGCCAGCTCTCCTCCGGGTGCACAGGTACTCGCCTCAGATTGCGCGTATCCCACCACGTGCAGGCGGCTCTCAATATCATATAGGGCCCTCTTCTTACACCGTACAAAGGCGACGTAGCGTGGCTGTTATTGCGAAGTCATCTCAGCGCCCCACTGCATGTGTAACTCTCCCACGCTCATTTCCGATCGCTGTTCGCTGGGCCGCTGCATGCACCCCGCGTTTCCAGGGATCACAAAACTAGGTGTGCCAGTTACCCCACATCAGCCCGTCAGCTCCGACCACTCCAGCTCTTTCGCTCTCCCACCCGAGGGGGCACTTCCAGAGCCACCTACTCCACACGTTCCTACTGCCACAAACAGACGTGAAGTACCGAGCAGAGGGGCAGTCGCTACCATAGGGCATGCAGGCGTGGAGAGGCTGACACGTTCATTCAGCGGACGCAGCGAGAAACATCGCTGTAGTGTTCGTTATAGCACAAAGGCGCCGAATAGTTTGTGCGTTTCACTGCGGCCGCCATCTTGTGCTTCGTGGAACGCACGGCTCAAAGTACTCACAGGTCGTGCTTGGCGCTGTCAGGCGGCATCTCCCTCATCCCGGAGGGTGTTCGACCTCCACACTATGTCAGGGATGCACTTAGGGTCAGCTCCGTGACCTCCACACGTTCTTTTCTGGCCATTTCCTCACAGCGCGATGTCCGCCATTTTGGAAGGCTGTCCGAGGTCCGCGCTGTGTCATCCCACAATGTCGGGTTTAAGCAGTTGCTGACCTCAGAAATCTCCTCCTGGCATTCCTCAAATGTTCCGATTGCTCGTTCAGCAAGGCCCGTTCATTTTCATAGGCTCAGCACTGTTTTTCATGCATTAAACGATCTCCCGTCCGGCGGAGCTGACTCAGGAGCCAGCCATCCCGCAGTGCGCCCTCTAGCGCCCCCCCCATCAATAGAAAGTTTTATCTGGGATTTAATCCACTAGAGGACCATTGCATTGTCCTTACAAAGTCCTTTTCAATTACCTCAAAACATTTTCTGTGAAAATAAATTCCCTTGAAGGCACTCCTTACCTTTCCATAAATTCACCCAAGCCCTCAAGGGTATTTTGGGTTGCTCACTGATATAAATGTATTCAGCCTATCTCCAAAAGAGCCGTTACCGGAAACCAGACTGGCTAGGATGAAGTAGGCCATTTATTTCAAGAAAGGAGGATAGCTACTGATTAACGTGTTTCTCCAAAATTTTAGAAAAGGCTGTGAGAAGGGAGATGGGTCTATAATTGGCAGGATCGGAAGGATTAGCCTGCGCCTTTTTTAACAAAGGAATTACTTTTGCTTGTTTCCATTTAGCAGGAACCGTGCCGATGAAAGGGAGTGATTCAAAAGCTAGTTCATATGTGGATTCATGGCTTCTGCACACAGGGCGAGAATCGAAGTGGGGACTTTAAGGCCCTAAGAGAGTCTTACAGGGTAATACGGTCAAACAAATTCAAGGAACAGGTCCTTGGGAGGGGGGAATGCAATGATAAGGAGTGGCCTGATCATTGCCCCCTTCAGAGGCAGGACCTGAAGTAATGTCTTCCAACACGGGTGGAGGAAGGCTGGCCTGGATAGAGGCTATTTTTTCTTGAAATAAAGAGGCCAGCGTCTCACACCCTTCCTCTGAAGGCGGTATCACGATAGAGCCCGCTTCGGGCGTGGAGAAGGATTTTACAATTAAAAAAAAAAAATTCGAATGATTACCAGCCTTTGAAATTTTGGCCTCAAAGTAGGTTTTTTCAGCAAGCTTAATCTCTTTGTGGTAGCATCTAAGCACAGATTTATAGTCCATTTGGCCACTGAACAGTAGTTCATCCTCCACAGTCTCTCTTTCTGTTTGCATAATAATTTAGATGCTTTCAGTGATGATGTAAACCATGGACTAGGAGCTCTGAACACTGCTGTTTAATACTATTTCTGGGGCCAGTGCCAGACAGGTGGACTCAATCCAACTTTCAACCCGATCCACATCCTCGCTAATAATGCCAGTTAAGCAGGGTCTAGAAGCATTATGCATGGCATTTAGAGCATTGGATTTGATTTTACTGAGGGCCCTAACTGTATGGGGCAAAATGCTCTCCTTGAAGAGGAAGCTGCAAAACTTAGGCCATCTGAACCTGAGCATGAAATGGTCGGACCAGACAAAAGGAAAAGGCAGGTCAGCACTGAGGGGAGTTGAAGTAAAAATGTGGTCAAGTGTGTGCCTGGCCACATGTGTAGGGCCATGATAGTGTGTATAAGGCCCATGGGTGTACAACTCTCTACAAGAATGTGGCTGTCCTTTAGCTGGGCACAGTCTATGTGTAAGTTAACATCCACTAAAAGGATGCAGTGTTTGTACCTAAGAGTCAGAGGGGATATTGTTTCACAAAGTGCTGATATAAATCCTGTAGACGTACCCGGGGGTCTGTATAAAAGGCCCACGGAAAGAGATTGTTTGGGGGATAGGGAGAGGGTTAACCCCAGAATCTCTGCCTCCTCCATATTCACCTGGGGCAGAAGAGTCAAAGTATAGCTATCTTTAAAAATTATGGCTATCCCTCCACCCCTACCTCCACTCCTATCCTTATGTACAATTGTATAGCCCTTAGGAATAGCCGCTCAAATGTCCGGACCTGAGGTATCTGTGAGCCAGGTCTCGGTTAAAAACAGGTCGTCAAAGTCTTCTTCTCCTAAAAAGTCATGGATATTTATCGCATCCTTAGGGAGGGAGCGTGCATTAATCAGTGCCACTTTAAATGAAGGGAGCTGATCACAGTGACCTCGGAGGATAGGTTTGTTAGTCTTAAGAGTAAAGTTACAAGATGTGCCATGAGTGTCAAGGTTCAAAGGCGTACAACACAAGAAGCTGTTATACGCGAGGAGTTGTACTGAGCGATAGGTATAGCTGGACGTACCCATAGTGCTCAATTGGGCATAGTGGCGATGCTTCCGGGATGCTGACGGGTGTAGACAGGCTTGCCTTTGATGCGCCTTCAGCGCGCTGGCTGTGCGTCCACACAGCGGCCCGGTTTAAGTACATAAGTGTTTTGGAGAGCTAGAGCGCGTACTGCACCAAGATGACCGCTCTAGCAGTCCCAGGAGGAAAAATGCCCGCCGTCTCAGCGTAACATGAGACGGGCGGTCAAAGCAACTCTAACTGCACCCCACTAGTGGTCCAGTCAGTCCCCGGCATATCAAGTAATAGGTACGTAAAGTTTATTTTTAAAAGAATCAAGTAGGCACTAGATAAACTTCAATATGTGCAATGAGCGTTTAAGCTAATAACAAACAGTTCAAATTCATACAAGTACATATAAAAGCAAACTCTAAAAACAGATAAAAAGCACCATGGGAGGATGTGAAAAAGAAGCTAGAAGCGGGTCCACAATAGCCTGGAGAATGCTCCACATAAAATAAACTCCCACCACTAGTCTTTCTCCGGTTCCCTACGTTGGGTGTTTTTTGTTTTGGTGTCATTTTGAAGATAACAATGTTTCCTATGTTTATAAATTGGTGTTGGATGTTTATTGTGTGTTGTGTATTAATTATTTACTGAATTGGTGATTTTATGGGTTAAATCTTTTAATGATTTTCAGAACACTTAGAGGAATGGGGAACAAGACCCCCTGCTCACAAAGACATCGTAATACAGACACCAAGTGTCTCAATGAGCGTTATTACCATGGTAAAATGCATGGAGCGGGTCTGCTAAGATAAGTAATTAGCAGAGCAGAAAGAGAAAAACAACAAAAGAAACCCAAAAGCCTACCCTCCACCCCCCCCCCCATCTCGGTCTATGAGTTTTGCACGGAGCCCTTCTGTGGAATTTGTGTGTCAGCCAGGCGTAATAATCTGAGATACCATAGTTCCGGGAACTCAGACCCCCTTCCAGCCAAGGTGAGAGTCAGTTTCTCCATCCCCAACACTAGCCAGAGTCTCTGCAGCCATCCGTAATGTGGCGGGGGCTGAGGAGATCGCCAATGCGCAAGTATATTCTGAGTAGCTGCCCCCAGGGCGATTGCGATCAGTCTTCCTCTTCGGGATTTTATCGGGTACATTAACAGGTTGGGTAAGCCTAAGAGGATGTAAGCTGGGAAGCGTGGGAGTTGTGTGTCAAGATGGAAGTCTATTTCGTCCAGGATTTGGGATCAGTATGATTGGATGTGGTTGCAGCTCCATAGAAGTTGTTCCATGGTACTCACCTCCCCACAGCCTCTCCAGCACAGAGCACTTTGACGTGGGTCAAAGTGATGGAGATGCTCCGGCGTGTAGTACCAGTAAGTTACCACTTTAGTCAGTCTTTTAGTAAGGCCTGTGTCGTACGCTGAATGTCGAGCCCTATAATAAATATTGTCCCATTTCTTGTGAGTGAGAGTGCGTCCTAAATCTCGATCCCAACGTGCCCGCCCTGCATTATATGTATGTATAGTGGTGGTTTGTAGGTGCTTATAGAGATCTGAGATGAGCTTTTTTCGGAAGTTCGGGTGACAAGCCACTTCTCGTATGCGGTCAGCAGTTGCTGGGCACCGGGCTTAACTTGAGGCTGGAGAGCCCAGTGTCTGAGCTGCAAATAGGGCAGTCTTTCTGCTTCCGGAATACCATACTCTGTCCGGAGTCGTGGGAACAGAATGATGCCCTCTAGGTCAAATTAGTGACCAAGAGATCGACAAGGAGTGGGGCGCCAGTTTGCAAAGGCTTTAGCATCCGTACCTGGGTGGAACTCTGGGTTATTAAATAATGATGTGAGTGGGGAGAGGAATGTTGTCAGCTCGTGAGTAGTGGCAGTGCAGTCCCAGGCTTCCATCGTCGTGCTCGTGATGTAATAGAGGTTAGGTGGTCTATGTGCTTTGCGGAGGAAGGGGATACCCTGCAAGGGTGTACCGGCAACTGCTTGGTCTTGAAACAGCCCGTGCTTCTCAGATTCGAGACAGCTCCACTCTACTAGATAGCGAAGCTGTGAGGCGTAAAAGTAAAGCTGTTGGTCAGGGACCACTACCCCACCCCGCTCCTGTGGCAGAATTTCTATGGCATGCTTAAATCTAGGTTTACGGCCCTGCCATATGAAGCGCGCTAGGTCTGATTGGGTTTGCTGAATCCAACCAGCTGGGGGACGCAGAGGAAGTGTTTGGAAGAGATATAGCATCTGGGGCAGTATGGTCATCTTGGTGGCTGCTATCCTGCCTAACCAGGAGAGGGTATGGTGCTTCCATTGATCTAGTTCTTTGCGGATGTGGGTGCGGAGTCTGTCGTAGTTAGCAGTAATAGTGGCTGAGATAGTAGCGCCTAATTGCACTCCCAAGTATGGTATTGTGGAGGTAGACCACTGTATCGAGTGTTCTTCCCGGATATGAGCCAGTGTATGTGGAGTGAGGGAAATATCAAGGGCGGTCAATTTGTCCATGTTAATCTTGAACCCCGAAGCCTGTGCAAAGCTATGTAATTTGATGAAAAGAGCCCTCAGCGTCTGAATCAGGTTGGAAAGAGAAAGCAGGATGTTGTCTGCATATAAGCTGATGGTATGGACATCCCCGTCAAATTTAATCCCAGAGAGAATTGGTGATTTTAAATGCTTTACATACCTGTCTCTGAAGTTAAGCCTGCCTGCTTGCAGCCAAGCTACCAAGGGTTGAGCATGGCAATTATTTTCTGAGACCTATTCTGAGCCCTAGACTGTGTTAGTGGCCTTATTGCCACTTTCCAACAGTTATTAACTATATTTATTGCTTGAATTGCAACCAACGCTGATAGTATTAATGTTTTTATGTTTTTGTATGTTTGTGAGGGAAATGTGTCTGTTGGTGAGCCAGCTGCCGCACTGGTTAACACCAGGTCAGGAAATTCCTTGAAGAAAGTTATTGTAAGGAGCTTTTTTTCTTTGGTTTGATTCCTTTGTACTGGTGATGGATTAGGAAGTGGATGTTTTGTTTTATGGATATCAATATTATGCTTTTGCTTTGGTAATAAGGTGATCTGCTGCTAAATAAATGGTCAGGGGGAAAGACTGAGACACTCCCTAATTGGGCAGGGTATATTTCAGGGAAGTAGAGCGGGGTCCAGTATGTTGATTGTTGTGGTAGAGGACCCCTGCGAGCGGCCCTTAGCATGTATATCGCATTGCCTTTGATTGATTTGTGTTCTCAACCAACCAGCGATTAGATTAGAGGTGTCTTGTGATTAAAGGGTTGAGCGAAAGGTGCATTCCGAATTGAGAAATTCTGACAGTATTTTGTGGAATTCCTTTGGTGGGTGGGTAATTGGTGTTTGAAATGATGTCTGAATAGTGGGCACTTTTTGATTTTTTGATGGAAGATTTATGAACCACCTATAAAGGCATATTCTTTGGCATCGAAGCTGTCAAAGTTGTTTTTTTAACCTTTTTTTATTTCACCATTCACCCTAAGTGCCTTCCTTTTCCTTTTTTGTCGTGTAGAAGTTGTCAGGGAAATTTTTTGTGAAGTTTAGTTTGTCCTGTTGTACAATGTTCTGCCATGAATATCTGTTCAGCTTGTTGTACAGTAAGCTCCAAATTCCTCTATGTTGAATTTGTTCCATTGTCTGTAGTTTGTTGGGTACAAAGGCCAATTGAATCCCAAATGCTAGCAAAAACCTTCGAAAAAGACGAAAGGGGGCTGGGTATGGGTACACTGACACACTAGGCCTGTTGGTGGGGTCCCAAAGAGATCCCGCCTGAGGTAAAAAATATTTTTGTAGAAATTTTTCAGCGACTTTGTGGAGGAGCTTTTAAAGAAATCACGCCCAAGACCCAGGGGTGCGGTGCATTGACAAATAAGGCAGAGGGGGGTGCATAGCCTGCCTCCCCAAGCCTCAAATAGGCCCCAGAGACACCATCCCTTGGGGCTGACATCCTAGTAAAGGGTGCGTCTCCTTCCCTAAGCCTGAAAAGGCCCCTGGAATCCCATTACCTGTAAATGTAAATGTAAATGTAAATGTATAGGCATTTATATAGCGCACTACTTACCCGTAGGGTCCCAAGGCGCTTCGACCGCTGCGAAACCCTTCCTGGCTTCCCTGAGAGATGGTCCCTTAATGGGTATCTCCAGGGTGAGGCCAGGCATCCCCGGCGGTCTGGTGGGGCCGTTAGTGAAGATGAGGCAAGCTAATGCCCAGAGTTGCCGAGTGTGATCGCTGATCAGAGTGGGCACCGAGGCGAGAGAATTATCGAGTCCGCTGACCCTGGTCCAGAAACCTGCCGTGCCGGGAATCGAACCCTGGTCCCGGGCCGTCCTCTGCTCTCGGGTCTGCCGCCTCTAACCAGTGAGCCACACTACTTCCTGGTGCCTCATATACAATTAAGGGGAGGTGGGTGTGTTGCCCCCCTCTCCAAGCTTATAAGAGGCCAAGGGGGCCCCATCCCCATGGCTATTATTTAAGTAAAGGGGACGGGCCACATGAACCCCCTCCCTGAGCCATTTCATGCCCCGGAGAACCCTTCCATGGGGGGGCGGCTCAGGTAAGGTGTCTCCAACTCCCAGGCTGCACTCTGTTTCCCTGCCCACAGGCGTGGGACGCGAAAGAGTAATGTTCTTCCACCGGGCGGGAGCGCAAACACTAAAATAAAAGGGGGCACTCCACTTTATTTTTATAAAAAGCAGGGAGCCGCCAGGGATGCGGGGTCTCTGGGGTTTACCTCCACGGCCCTCAACAAGTATAATAATGTGAGAGGTGTCTCTGGTGCTTGAATGGGGCTGCTAGAAGGGTACCAGTGGGCCCGTGAGGATCCTGGGTTCCACCCCTTGGCCCCTTAGTGAAAAAAAAGCAGTGGGTGTCACGGGTGGGATCAGGATATCCATAATAATAAAAAAAAACATTAAAAAAGTGTATAATAAATGAGCTGCCACAGCCCCTCATTTATTATTCACTGCTCCTTCAAAGAGCGCACCACAATGCCCTTATTTTTGGTGATTTTCCAACTTTTTCACTCACAAAATGTAATGATAAAAATTATTTATACAGCAACACTTTGGACAGTGGACCACTCAAGGAAAAAGGCACCAATCCCAAAATCACCAAACAAATTAATTTTCCAATCCTAGCGTGCTCTTTCCAAATGCTCCCTGTCCCAAGAGCATCACCCAAAACCTGGGATTAACAGTCAATTGTTTGTCCAATATGGAAAAGCACCGCTTTGCAAAACCTGCTTGAAGAAACTGAACCACTTTTTTGGTATCCTTATACACAAATGATGAGTCTTGATGTCAGTTTGCAATGCTCATTTAATAATCCTTTTTTAGGAAACACCAGCCAACGCGTTTCGTTCTGAAACCAGAACTTCTTCAGGGCGAAATCGTTGTTCCAAGAAATATATATTGGATTCCAATTTTAAGACGGTAACGAGATGCACATGCTCCGTGGAACACGGCTTATTTATGTCCCACACCGGTATTGTTCCTTGTGTTATGGCATAGATAGGCCCAAGGTCCGTTAATTTCCAAGAATCTTTAGTTATATTATTGTATATATTTAAAACGCCGCCATCTCCGATACCATGGCGGCGTTTTGAATTAACGTAAGGCCGCAGAGTTGATGCATCGTGATCAACTTTATCAGGTGACTACCGTACGACTACTTACTAATATACCTGGAATTTAAAGAAATATATCCTACAAGGCATAGGATTGACTTCTGCGTTAAGATACTGTCTGCTAAATATATACAATAATATAACTAAAGATTCTTGGAAATTAACGGACCTTGGGCCTATCTATGCCATAACACAAGGAACAATACCGGTGTGGGACATAAATAAGCCGTGTTCCACGGAGCATGTGCATCTCGTTACCGTCTTAAAATTGGAATCCAATATATATTTCTTGGAACAACGATTTCGCCCTGAAGAAGTTCTGGTTTCAGAACGAAACGCGTTGGCTGGTGTTTCCTAGTAAAGGATTATTAAATGAGCATTGCAAACTGACATCAAGACTCAGCATTTGTGTATAAGGATACCAAAAAAGTGGTTCAGTTTCTTCAAGCAGGTTTTGCAAAGCGGTGCTTTTCAATGTAATGATAAAAATAATGAAAAGAAAAAGTCACAGACATTTTGTTATAGTAAAAAATTATTAAATACATTTTTAAGTAATCAATATTGACAAACATTAATTTGTGTCCATTATTTACATATGATTAAAATTATTGGTGATTTTTGGAGAAAGATGATAGATCTGCAGTATAGAGGGTTGATGCGTTGGTTGGGTTGGATTTGCTGCCTGATGGGGATGGCTACCTGCGGGGATTGTAGGGAGGGGTTAGGGGAGGGGAAGTTGAGTGCAGGGTTGGATGGGATTCATCACTGCAGCCAAACCAATGCTGGGGGTAGCTGCTCGCTAGGGGTTGGATGCAGGCCAGGCCCTGCTGTCAACCCCACACTGCGCAGAGCCGAAGACCATGCGCAGCTGGGATAGCTGCCTAGGGGGGTTGAATGCAGGGCCTGAAAAAAGGGTAAAAGGGACGTTATAGTTTGATGGGAATTTCATTGACAACGTAATGTTTTAAATGTACAAAATCACTGAAAATGCATCCGTTATAGTTAGCTATGGTAACTATAACACGTTCCATAGGGTAACTGTAAGTTACTCGTGCTCCTGTCATGCACTGCTAATTACTCCACATATCACACCACACATGACATTTTCTATGACACCATTGATAATATCCCTTCACCATTTACAATTACATGTTTGATGAGAAAACTGTTCCTGGCAGGGACGCAAAGTTATAGTTATATTAGGGCACGAGTTATAGTTACCAGATCAAACGATAACTGTTGAATTTCAGTGGTGATGCAAGTGTAAAATGTTATCTTGTCACTGAAATTCTCACCTAGGTATAATGTCCCTTTAACCTTTGTTTTCTTCAGTGAATCAATCTATTTATCTATCTATCTATCTATCTATCTATCTATCTATCTATCTATCTATCTATCTATCTATCTATCTATCTATCTATCTATCTATCTGTATAGATATAGATATATATCAAATCAACCTCCTCCCACTTCAAGAAGAGAACATGCACACAAAGACGGCAGGATCACAGCATTTATTACGTTGGGCCTCCCTCGGCCTGGTAACACTGAATAGAGACGCGTTTCAGCTAATACCAGACTTTCTCAATCTGAAAAACTCCATTTTGGTGTTGCGTTTATATGTCTCAAAACAAAGAACATAAACAACATACTATGCAATATGCATCCTACAGTAGTTGATTTTGCAAAACACATTTTCACTTGTCACGCGCAAACAGTATTGGAATGGAAACATTTCCAGACACTACCTGGTTAATGCCCCTGAGCACTGCCTATATATATATATCTATCTATCTATCTATCTATCTATCTATCTATCTATCTATCTATCTATCTATCTATCTATCTATCTATCTATCTATCTATCTATCTATATATATATATATATATATCGAGGCTCCTGCTTGGTTCAGTCAGTTGAGGAGCGCTCAAACACCGGCACAGGGCTCCAAGCATAGCCCTAATAAACAGTACAGGAACGCCTTCCAGTCGATCCCCTTTCACAGTTCTGACATCATTTTTGCCGACGCGTTTCAGAATATCTTTCTTCTTCAAGGGCTGATGATGGCAGGAAGTTAGCACAACCCAGGTAAGGTCTCCATTTATGTGCAATAGCGCGCCCTCTGATGGGCTGATCCATATGATTCTGCGCTGAGCATTATGGGAGTTGCAGTCCTGGCCGGGAAATTTGAATCCCTGTAAGTGCTACAATACACTGTTGGTACATTAAAAGCTCTCCAATGAGCCTCCGCTGGCGTGCGTGCCTTTATCCAGTGACAGTGTTCCACAATAGGGGCTGTTGTATACAAACCCCTGTGGCCCCCAGGTTCATAGGGCGGTGCTCCTCGGCTGTATGAACTCCGCCAATACATCGAGGCTCCTGCTTGGTTCAGTCAGTTGAGGAGCGCACGCCAGCGGAGGCTCATATATATATATATATATATATATATATATATATATATATATATATATATATATATATATATATATATATATATATATATATATATATATATATATATATATATATATATATAGACACGCATTTTGTCCCTGGGCCTTTCATTCAGTCCTGCTAGTAACTTCAAGTACGCACAAACTAGAGTGGAGGTGTTTCAATTTGTGCGGAAATTAAAATTAAAGAAGTTCTTTGCTACTAAACAGACTAAGGATAAACCAGTCACGAGTGACACTATGGCCATAGATGTCGGACCAGGTACCTTAGTTGCTGGAGATATGGCCCTTAGAATGGACCTTGTTGACTTACAGGGTGAAAGTACTCAATTGGCTGCCAGTGATGTGATGCAACCAACATTGGGAGCTGGCTTAACAAACTTTAAAGCCAAATCAACATTCTGCCCGATTATGATTAAAGACAATATTGATTACTACCATGATTTGATAACCACTGACATTAAGAAACTACAACACAAAGTGGCACGAAATAAAAACTTCTATACCAATAAGGATCGTGAATATTATGATCTTGTGAAAAAATTACAAAATGATAAGTCTGTGATTATTCGCCAGGCGGACAAGGGAGGTAACGTTGTCATCTGGAGAAATATATGGAGGAAGCTTGGAGGCATCTTATTGAGAAGGAATGCTACAAACGAGTAGATATTGGAACTATTAAAACATTTTGGAATAATTTCTACGTAAAACTAGTAGCATGGAAAGGACTGGGATTGTTAAGCTCGGATGAGCTTACATTTTTAAAAAACAATCACCCGACAATACCTTGTATATATTTTATTCCTAAGATTCATAAAGATGCCCAGAACCCACCAGCGAGACCTATTATTTCTGCGTGTGGTGGTATCCTGGAAAATACTTCAAAATATATTGATTTTTTTTGCAGGACCACATGAAAAGTTTACCTACGTTTGTCCAAGATACTGGCCACTTTCTAAGGAAGTTGGAACTGATACAATGGAGGGAGGACTATTTGCTTATGACGTTAGACGTCACCTCCCTGTATACCAGCATCAATCACCATGATGGCTTGAAAGCGGTGAAACATTTCTTGAACAATAGACCCCTACACTGCTATGCTCATAATAACTTGCTTGTGGCAATGATTGAAATGTGCCTTTATAACAACTATTTTATGTTTGATAAATTGTGCTTTCAGCAGACTAGGGGGGTGGCGATGGGTTCCTGCTTCTCCCCCAGCTACGCATGTTTGCACATGGGGCTGTGGGAGAAGCAGGTACTCGGACAACAGTTTGCTGAAAATTGTAACAACAATATCATTTGTATATATCGGTACATTGACAATTTATTTCTGATTTGGAGGGGAGAGGCAACATTGGCAGCTACATTTGTTGATGAAATCAATGTGAATAGTTTAAACCTAAAATTTACCTCTCAAATCAGTAAGACCTCAGTCAACTTCCTGGATGTAGAAGTATTCATTCATGAACAGACACTCCACACTAGACTGCATAGAAAGGCTACAGCTGGCAATACCTTGCTGCATGCCACTAGCAATCACCCACAACACTTAATTAGGAGCATCCCCTACGGGGAGATGCTTCGAATTAAACGGATTTGTAGCAGGCAGGAAGATGTGATGAAAGCCCAATCTGCCTGTAGGGAACGCTTTTTAGCTAGAGGATACTCGGACAAAAATATTATGGCAGCTATAAGACGCACACAACAACTGTCTAGAGAAGAGGCCCTAGTTACTAAAGCGATGAAACAGAACAATGTGGAGGTTCCTGTTGATGATACTATAAGACTTATCATAACATATAATAAACAACATCATGATATCAGAAAAATTATGACTAAACACTGGGATCTCATTAAGAATGACCCTGTGTTAAAAATGGGTACGACTATGGCTCCTACCATAACATTTAAGAAAGCAGGCTCTATGCAGACTAGCTTGACTAATAGTAGCCCTGAAATCCTATTCAAGACAGACTGGCTAAGTAGTAGGAAAGGGTTTGTCAAATGCTCCAACTGTAAAGCCTGTCAGAATGGGGTTAATAAGAAAACTTATACTTCTGTTTTTTCCAAGAATGAGATTTGCATTTCAAAATATCTAACCTGTAAAACTGAGTTCGCGATATATGTTCTTGAATGTCCCTGTGGACTCAGATATATTGGTAGCACGAGACTCCCAGTCCACAAGAGAGTACTTCAACATCTAAGAGCTATTATACATTGTGATGAGAGTTACCCTGTTGCCAGGCATTTTAAGGAGTACCATGGACAAAACTCCAGTCTTTTGAAATATTATGCAATAGACACTGTTATGCCCCTAAGGAGAGGTGGCGACAGGGATAGGGCTCTCCGCAAACTTGAAACGTATTACATTTTGAACTTAGACAGTAAGCATCCTAATGGATTGAATGCAGGGGAAGACCTTTATACATGTTTGTAATGGGAAGCATACATGTACATTCAACTCATTGAAATCTTTGGCTCTTTATATGATATTGATTACAGGTTAATGATTAAATCTCTTTGCATGAATTTTCAATGATAATGAACTTGCAGTAGCTATTTGATACAACATTTTAGTCTTTCATATATATATATTATTGTTTTTGAATCTGATTTTAGCATTTAATATTTTAAATGTTATTGATTCAAGTTTAGCACTTTTGCACAAATACACGGGTTTTTTATTTTGCACAGCTTTGCACAATGGAATATATTCCGACAATTATACATAAAGTAATATTCGTTAATCCATGCCTTATGTTGGGACTATATTCTATACTAAAAGACAATTGGGTCTTTGGTTAGAATACATGTATTTTACAGTTAGTATTCCCAAAAAGGTTTTCCCCAGAATGGAATCAGTTGGAGATAAATTGTCGAAAGTTGCCATATGCTATTATAGCAGCAATATTTTGCACATTTTTTCATGATGTTTTTATGTATGATATTTTAATATATTTATCGTATGTATTTATTTGGGGAATTGTTCTTAACTTTATTTTTTTAAAACAGTATATTTATTGCTGCTTGTTTGAAAAATTAGTATATGAACTTTGACGCATGTATAGTATTTTTTTAATCTGATTTTAGCATTTAATATTTTAAATGTTATTGATTCAAGTTTAGCACTTTTGCACAAATACACAGGTTGTATTTTATATTGTTTATTTTGCACAGCTTTGCACAATGGAATATATTTTGACAATTATACATAAAGTAATATTCGTTAATCCATGCCTTATGTTGGGACTATATTCTATACTAAAAGACAATTGGGTCTTTGGTTAGAATACATGTATTTTACAGTTAGTATTCCCAAAAAGGTTTTCCCCAGAATGGCATCAGTTGGAGATAAATTGTCGAAAGTTGCCATATGCTATTATAGCAGCAATATTTTGCAAATTTTTTCATGATGTTTTTATGTATGATATTTTAATATATTTATCGTATGTATTTATTTGGGGAATTGTTCTTAACTTTATTTTTTTAAAACAGTATATTTATTGCTGCTTGTTTGAAAAATTAGTATATGAACTTTGACGCATGTATAGTATTTTGTCTACCTCGATGATGACGTGTATTGTCCACTGTGCACTGCCACTTTAAATTTTGAATCATCACTCCGAAGCGCTGTCATGTGATCAAGGGTCGTGGAAGACCCGAAACGCGTCATGGCTATGGTGCGGGGGCGCTTTTGCACTAAATAAAATTTGCACCAGAAATTTCCTGGGTCCGCTGTCGTCCTTCTTCATGCTACAAGGCTGACTTCCTGAGTAATTAATATATATATATATATATATATATATATATATATATATATATATATATACATATATATATATATATATATCCTACTGGCGGTCGCCAGTAGGTTGTTATAGTTAGGACCTAGTTACCATAGGAAATCCACAACATTCTATTTAGAATAACTTTGGCGCCGGTCGACGAATCTTCGTGAATTTCTCCAAGAAAATGGCCTGCTCTGCTCTGCTCCTTCCCTGAAAGTTTGGGGGTGATTTGTCAAGTGGGGGCTGAGAAAAAAGGGGGGTCCCAAAACGTGTTTTCCCCATGCAATTTTCCATAGGGACTTTTAGCCAGGACTACAGCCCCAACGGCTGAACGGAATTACACCAAATTTTGCAGAGAGGTAGAGTTTGGTTCGCAGATTGTGCTTTTTGTTAAATGGTGTAAATCCGTTCCGTAGTTCCTGAGAAAATTAAAAGTAAAATCATAGTGATATCTAGAGACGAAGTACTGTATGCGTAAGGAAATCCGTACAATTACGAGAATGAGCAGCATGTTGTTTGGATGTCAACTGTCTGTCAACACTCCAAACCAGGAAGTGTTGGCAGCTATCTTGTGCCTCGGTAGAACCGAGTCACAAGAAAACAGTGAAAAATAAGGAAAGGGGGCAGGGTAGAAACATCCTGACCCTCTAGGCCTGCTCAGGGGGTCCCACATGGATCGTTAGGCCCCCCAATTTATTTATTTTTAATCGCGTGGTACGCGTATGGGACACGTTTTGGGAAAACAAAATACCAAAATACCGCTTTATTGTTAATTCGCCCCCGGGGGTGGGGTCAAATATCGCGGGCAATTTATTTTTCATAATGGGGGCCCAGAGGGGTCACTCTTCCCCGGGGATCGCCATTCCCGGGCTTTAACTATATGTATGCGGGGGGCTCATGGCCCCCCCAGAGCCCCGCGGACCGCCAGTCCCTGGGGCCTCTTTTTATTTAAAAAAACTATGTGGGGGTTTCAAGCCCCCCACACACGCCCCGGGGACCACCACCACACCGGGGCTCTAATATAGAAAATAGGGGGGACGGACCACCCAGCCCCGGGGACTACCACCCCTCGGGGCTTTTGAATGTTGGTAGGGGGGCCGCGCGGCTCCCTTCCTGGAGCCTTTGATGGCCCTGGGGACCACCACCTTTCAGGGCCGGCTTCTGCAGTGTCCCGGGGTGCCTACAGTGCCACCTTCTGCAGTGCCCGGGGTGACGAAAAGCAATGCCGGCTCCTGAAGGATGCGGGTAGCTGGCTGGGACCGTGGGGGCTTTGGGGTTCATAAAAAACAGTTCTTTTCAGAACTAACTTTGCTGGTCAAAAACAGAGCTATATTTCTATGATAGTATGTAAAACCTTCTGGGTGTTTTTCTGCACCAGTTGTACTCTCTACGCATGCTCAGCCTCGTTTCCAAGCCCACACTTCTTTGTTTTTCTTCAAGTTCGCCAAGCAAACCTCTCCTCATTTCAGTTATTAAATTTGCCGCTTTCTTCTGCCGGGTCGTGTGCCTTATCCGCTGCTATACTTTTGTAATATATTAATAATCATATTCTATCTATATTTATTTGAAACGTATTGCCGAGGCGCCAAACGTTAATTACATACTCCGTCCTCCGCCATTTTAGTAGTTTTCCTCCGTTATTTTTATTACACCTGCTACTTTCATTTTACCCCCGCCTATCTTCTCTGTGATCCATGAGATTTCCTGCCACAGACACCACGGTGTTTGTCCTTGGCCTCCGATCTTATCAGACTTGGTCACATGCATACCTAAAAACTAATTTGAAGCACGTAAGGCACAGCCATTACAACGCGTGACCGTCACCACAAAGCGATTACCGTGCTTATGCCTTTATCATGTGTGGTAAATGTATACTAGTTGTAAAAGCATGCGTGGTAAGGCATGCTTGGTAAAGCCATATGCATGCCAACGCGTGGTTATGACTGCGTTGTAATGTCCGTTTCCCCCAGGACACTGCAGGAACCGGGTCTGGGCGTGGCGGACTCCAGGGAATCAGGCGGTGGGCCACGCAGCCTACCTCACACAATGTAGAAATCTCCGGGGGATGGTCGTTTTCGTGGTTTGAGGGGCGTCATTGAGGCCCACACAGTTACTTTTGTAGGGGGGTAGGTTTGCACGGGAAAATGTCGCAAGAGGTTTGTAAATGTGGTACACATTGTTTTGTTTTACCTTGATTTCCTTTCTATGTTGTAGTCCATCCAGAGAAAATATAACTTATTGTACAGCCAGTACTTTTCAACCATACTGTCAAACATCTTACTATAGTACTTCAAATTATAAATATTATTTTTGTTGTGGACCGTCACACCCCCCCCAAAAAAAGTATATCGCTTTTTTTATTAACTTTTATTAAATCAACAATAACTGTAAACGTAACTTAAAGATAATATAATAAACAACTAGAAAAAATACTTTATTAAAACAGTATTATAAACAAATTGTGATGTGGACTCTAAAAGACGTAGGATAGGTAATCTGCAAAACAAAAAAGAAAATTAGAATTTAAAGTTATGTAAATGTGACTAAATAAGGTGAAGCATTACAAGTGAAGGTAACACTTCGATTTTACGTGTGCAGTGTGCCTAGTACATTTCACTTCTGTTATAGTCCCGCATTCAAGTGGTGTCTATATGGAAGTGCCTACTGCGTTGCTGACACAAAAGTGGCACAACGGGATTGTAAATACGCCGATTTATTTCTATTGCATTGCAATGGAGGCATTGTATATCTAGGCCGCTGTCCTTACCTTGTATAAACACTGCGGCCACCAGAATTCACAACTTGAATTCAACTCTGCTTCTACACGTCAAAGTAGACAGCAGTGTCTATAACTTTAAAAGAGAAAGAGAAATGATGTCAAAGAGAGTGAGAGAGAGAAAACAACATTAAAACTGTGAGAGAAAGTTATAGATGTAGCAGTTAATACGGGAGAAAATACTCATAGCTCACCTTTTGCCTCCGTTGTGTGTCCACGGATGTGCTGCTTCAGAATACACCCTCAACTTGTTCGATATGTAACATCCTACATAACAAAATCAGAAAAGACGGAATTGAAAGAAATGTGGGAAGAGAATTTCCCACGAGAAGAGTCTGACTAAGAAATTATATACTAACAGTTTGAAGATGTTATCTCATCGAGAAATTGGAGCGTATGAATGCTCGGATCGCTTATCATCTGCAAGTCTAAACTCCAAATCTAGAAGAATCACTTGGGTGAGTCTAGGTCTTGCTGCAACATGAAATCGAGTACTTAAATCTGGACAAAAAATTTAATATTTACCTGAAAAAGAGCCAGAAAGTACAGATATTGTGAAAACAAATATGTTGGATACATATTATCCAAATAGAAGTCATCATCTTAAGAACATTTGTCTCTATGAAGTGCTGCAAAACTATATTTTTAAACGGAATATTACAGAAAACATCAATAATGGTATCTATGCCATGAATGGTTCTAAAGGGTGTTTGGTGAAGCAAAGAAAAGGACATTTGATTGATCACCGTAAACTGAGTTGCGAAACTCCTGACAAAAGGGAATTTTAATGTAAGTTCTTAAAATTGCGTACCTAGACTATTGCACCCCATTAACTCACAGAGTCTGGAGTTGAGAGCTTTTCCTGAAAAGTCAGACACAGATTTACAAGCTCCTTGCGCCACTTTTCCCATGTTAAAAGTGACACAAAAGTGGCGCAATCAGCTTGTAGTTCTGTTTCTCAGACTGTTGTAACTGCTCGGAGGTAAATATACATTTCTACACAGTCTAGCTGCTGCACACTACCCACTCTCTCCTTTCACAAATAATTTGTTGTTGTTTCAGAAACAAAATTCTTTGCTCACCTAGTGCCATTGATGTGATTCAAAGAGGGTGCTCTATGTGTCGAAGCAGCCTTCACTGTAAGCAAGAGAGTTCACCACTTCAACTCAGATAAGGTTCTACACAGCAGACTGGAGACAGCAGCATCCAAAATTTAAAAAAAGAAAGAGATACGATGTGCGAGAGTAAGAAAGAGAGGAAAAAGGACAGTAAAACGTGGGAGAGACATACACGACGGGGGGGCCTAAAGCCAGAGCCGCAACCATAGTCAAAAATATCTTGGGGGGGGGCTAGAATTTTTTTTCGGCGGGGGCTTAACTTCAAGGAAAAAGCAGAGTGGAGCTGCAGGGGCTGTAAGCAGGGGGACATCAAAGCCTCATTAACAAGCAAAAGGTCTTTAAAAGACCTGTGACGTACTCGGGTGCGACTGTGTGTGTGCCCAGGCAGCTATCTCATTCTATCTGAAGCCCCGTTAGCCCAATGGGTGTTACGCGCCTGCTGCATACTACACATTCTCTCCTTTCACAGATAACTTGTCGTTTTTTCGGAAACAAACTTCTTTGCTCACCTTGTGCCATTGCCGTCTTTCAAACTGGAAGCACTACGTGTCGAAGCAGGCTTCTCAGTCCTTGTTACAATGGCCACGCATCATCGCAGAATACACGAACGTAGAGCTTTATAAGTTTCTTTTGGGGGGTTTCGTCATTTTGTAAAACACAACCTGAAAGATAAAAAGGAAGTTAACATTGTGTGTAATTTGTTTATGAAACGAGAGGGAAAATACAGGGTGATTGAAAACAATACTCACATCTCACCTTTTTGTCACCGGTGTTTTTCACCACGTGCCGGACATAATCCATCCTGAACCTCTACATCTAAAAGAAAGATGTTATGATTGGTAATTGTTACTATACTAATTTGGAGTTAGATAACATCACGCTTTTATACACGTTCCTTCTCACATTTCTATGAACTATTTGTATTGGTAATAGTCCGGACATTTCAGCGATTATAAAAACGTTTCTGCTATTGGGAAAAAAATTTATACATGAAAATGAATACACTATATAGGAGTGCGTTAGTCTAAAACGCTAAGTCGCGTTTTTGTATCTAGTCTGCTACAACCCTGGCTCCCTTCGATGCGTAGTTAAGCCTCACTGCTCACCTTTTCGTAGAAAATACACCTTCTACATGATGTAGTCCCGATCTCCAACAAAGAAGTCTCATATATGGTGCCGAGTCTTGATATCTCTATGGCTAACGACATACGCGTGCTCCCATCATCATCATCGCAGGTTCTTCACCCGCTCAGTGCTTCGGGCACCACTAACTCAGTGACCAAAGAGGCCACGCATGTAGTAGTTGGCCCCTTGTTAGGAACAACTCTAAAATGGTGTACAACACGTGCTTTTCATCTTTTTTATGCATAGGGTCACGTGTGTAGTGACAAATGCGCTGGATGGGTGTGGTGTGGGTGTATGCGAGCCATGAAGGAGTCTGTGTGCCGATCTGATAATTAGACCTGGAACTAAGAAATCCCTCATGACTGGTATACACCCACACCACACCCATCCAGCACATACGTCACTACACACGTGACCCTATCTACAAAAAAAGACGGAGCGTACAATGCCCCCACGGTCCCGCCGACTCTTCGTGACCGTCATGTTCGAATAGAGCATGCGCAAATGAAATGAGAAACATTAGGGGTACACGGACTGATGGTGGGCGTGGTGGGGCGTATTGTGCGCATGCGCACCATTAATACACATGTGCTGAGTGAAAGGGGTACACAGCTCGATGGGGTCCACTTCTCTATAGAACACCGGCATTGTTTTTACACACGGGGAGATGCTAAGTTGCATGTGGAAATGCAATCTTGTTTGGATTTTGAAAGTGAGCACAGATTTCACTGTTGTGTCTTTCAAAGTTCAAAGTTTGCTATGGGAGGGCGGGAGCCACAAGACTTCCGCCTTCTCATAGCAACCAGCAGTATCCCGGGGGTAGGCACCCTGGGACACTGCAGGAACCGGTGGCGGTCTCCAGGGCTCTCGAGGGCACGAGGCGGAGGGCCACCGAACCCATGTTACACAACACAGAATCTCCGGGGGGTGGTTGTTAGCGGGGTTTGAGGTACACACACTTTAATTTTTTAGGGGGGCAGTGGACGTGCAAGTGGCGCAAGAGGGTTGTAAATATGGTACAGTGTTTTGTTTTACTTTGCTTTCCTTTCTGTCTTGTAGAGGATCCAGGGTAAATATAACGGTTTTTGTACAGCCAGTACCTTTCTGCCTGTTACCATAGTAACAATATTAGGGTATTAGGGTAACATGCTCCAAGCGGGACTTTACGAAGCTTAATGTTCATTGGCTGTGAAGTATTAAAAGTAGAAGGTTTGGCAGTCATTCCTTGCTCGTCTGTGGAACAACATGGACATTTTATTGGCTAAAGTGTTCCGAGCACAAGTTTGCTCCTTATTGGGTTGGAACGGTTCACTGTTGTCAGTGATATTGTGATGTATTTTCCAAAGGAGTATGGGGAAAGAAAGTAGTAGAGGGCAGGTTAGGAACACTATTAACTCTGTACAGTGCCCATAAGGTGGTGGTGGAGAGGGATTATGAGGAAAACAATTTGTTTTATATGTTTCAATGGCCATTTATATAATTGCCGTGTGGTGTATAAATCACGGCGTAAAAATGACAGTGTCTTGCTCTGTTTTTTTTTATCAAGTTTGTGGGTGACATACTTCTTAGGAGTACTATTTACTTATAATGTGGTGTTTACTTTCCTGATGGGGAGGTGTGGTTGCGCAGCAAAAAATTCAGTCTAGGTTTGAAACAGTTTTTATTAAGCAAATACCAATGAACTTTCTTCAGAAACTGTCGCTGTATATATGAAAGGGGTGACAATTAAAAATGGAATTTCATAAAATATCAGTTAAGCATGGCTATATACTTCTTTTTTGTGCTACAGTTTGTAAAAGTGTTTCCCCACATTCTTGATGATGTAAGAGGGCATCAGTTACTTTTAGATAAAGAAGAATAGAAGTGCTAACACAAACACTCCCGCACTACATTATCTCAGAACAAGAGAACAAGTAAAAAACAGTTAAATACAAATGATTTCATATTACATAGAAATGCATGCATTATTATTTTCTCAAATTTGTATTCTGTACAATTCAGGAACGTGCTGTTGTAGTGCTTAGAGGTTGCAGACTGTTCCGCTAATAAATCACATATTCTCTAAAGAATATATAGGATGGTACTCTTATAATATAAAGTACAGGTCCTATATATTCTTTAGGGAGAAGGTGAATAGGAACCGCAAATAAGAATAGAAATTAGAAAATAACATTCAGAAATGTAGGGTTTATTAAATATTTAAAGTAACAAAGTATGCATGATAGCTATATTTTTTTGTTCTGCTCTTTCGTAAAATTTGTTTCTGGAAAAAAATATCTGATCAAGTACTTTTTAATATTTGAAAGTTATATTATAGATGGCGCTGAAAAATCTCCCATTCCTCTTCTGTAGAAATAGGACAATCTATTATAATATAATGATTGATACCATTGTTACAGTAAAAAGAAAAGGAAAATAAAGTTATGTATTTAACAGAACATCCATAATGAAATACTTTCGAGCGGTAATTATTTACTGAACTTCTTTTCTTCGGGAGGTGAAAAAGTTTGATCTTCGTGGTGACGGGTCATAAACTCCTCTGAGATCATGATGGTGAGAATAATCATATGTATATATTTTCACAGCGCATGATCACAAGGGGAAAATAGACTAATAACCGCAAGCCGGAAACGTTGCTTACTTATCGTTACTCTTTGTGATGAGGGATCGTGAACTCCACTAAGAACACCAAGACTGTTAATGTTATAATATACATATTAACAGTGTGTGATCTCTAGGGGAAAACACAATAACAAGTGGAAGATGGTGACGTTGATTGTAAATGTTTAGGGTTTGCGTCGACGGGTCACCAACACCTCTCAAGCGAAGTACAGTGTCAATATTATAATATAAAAAGTCACTATATATAAGGTGAAAGGAGCCAGAAAAGGAGCAATGTTTGTTATAATCTTTCTGTTTCTAAAAACAAGCTGCTGACGTTACAGAGAAAAAGCGAAAAACATGCAATAACATTTTTTTCTAGATATAAATGTTTAAATATTGACAAATAGCCACACATTATAACTAAGTACTATGCCTATGCCATATTGAAACAACTTACAACTCCGGAATATGTTTGTTGACGCAAAAAGGGAATCCGATGCTAGAAAACGGAACCTGCAACATAGATTGGCGACTCAGAAATAACTCGCGAAAATGAAACTAATTGCACAGTAGGTGTGGTTTATATAGTTTTTGGTTGTTTAGTAGTCTACAGAAGGAAGCTGTAGGTCCGCCTATTTAGATGGTACGTTTTGCAGTTTGGACGTGCTCACGTTTTAACTGGTTTTCTTCTGCACGTGTTCGGAAAAGTTACAAACTGTGAAGCTGTAAAGGTTTCGATTTCGATCTTAACACGTATAAGGTATTATTATCTACATGCGTTGGAGAGTTTAAAAAGTGTTACTCTGTAAACTGTGTTCTTTGCATTTTCATGATTAAAAACATCTAAATAGAAGACATAAAAAAAATATTGTTATCATTAGAAGAAAAAAAAAGGATTAATATTTGTTATTGTTATGCTTATTAATTTAAAAAATGCTAGCATTTGTAAATCGTAAACCTATACTCGGAAAGGTGTGCTGGCGCTTGGGGGGTTGGGAAGATTAATAAATAATAAAGGCCCTTTTCTATGCACCTGTAAACTTGACTTTTAAACTTTCAATTGCCCAGTCTGTATCTTTATTTTTCCTCCAAACATTCTGCTACTGCTACTTTAGTATTGTAGTGAGCCATTCAGCAGTATGTGTTTATCTATACACTGTTTTAAAAGTGAAGCTGCTATATATTCAGCCAGACACTCTCCTTGCAGAACTGTAAGCATTCAGTCAGTTCCCAAGTACTCATGCATGAAAGTAGGCCTTTGGGCATGAACTGCTTCAAATCTGTATAGACTATGCATGCACTCTTGTATGCACCTGCAAACTTGCCTTTTAAACATTCAATTGCCTAGTCTGTATCCTTACAGTTCCAATAAACACTTTCACACTTCTGTTTCAGTATTGTAGTGAGCCATACAGCACTATGTGCTTATCTATACACTGTTCTAAAAGTGAAGCTGCTATGCATTCAGTCAGACACTCTTCTTGGAGAATTTTGTAATTGCTTTTAAAAGTAATATACGATTGGTAAACGTTTAAAAAACAAAACTATTTTCATAATTACCCTAGATAATGTGTTCTGTTAGTATGTACATTAAATACATAAATATATGTTTATAAACAATTAAAAACATTCGCGCCTTTCGCGTACGGGGTGCCGTACATGATGTCACACGGAAGCTTTGATGCGACACGTAAGGTTAAAGCGTATTCGTAGCGTATGTGCGGGTACGCGCAGAGTACGATT
Source organism: Lissotriton helveticus (assembly GCF_964261635.1). Taxonomy (NCBI): domain Eukaryota; kingdom Metazoa; phylum Chordata; class Amphibia; order Caudata; family Salamandridae; genus Lissotriton; species Lissotriton helveticus. The sequence goes on from NC_136065.1 coordinate 938,803,889, forward strand.
AGCAGTACAAAGTATGGTGCGATCACAGTACGCGTACGATACGATTACCCAAAAAAACAATGAAAAAGGAATTATATAGAATTCAATTTTAATATATTGGAAGAAAAAAAAGTAATAAAAAAAAATTCAATTTAGTTTTGTTATTATTTTACATTTAGAATATGAAATATAATTAAAAAAAATAAAATAAATATACATATTTATAATAAAAATGTAAGAAATTAGTATAAAAAGAAAGAAATATAATAATTAATACTTTTAATAATTATCATTTACAAAACCTTTGAAATTCACTGAAAAAACCATAGGTTTCATACACGTTATAGTTAGGAATTAGCATTTAAAAAACCTTTGAAATTCACTGAAAAAACCATAGGTTTCACACACGTTATAGTTAGGAATTAGCATTTAGAAAACCTTGCAAATTCACTGAAAAAACCATAGGTTTCACACATGTTATAGTTAGCTGGACATTTCACTCATACAAAACCTTTGAAATTCCCCCGTTATAGTTAGTTCAGCTAACTATAACTTGCGCGCCCGCAATGCACTGCTGATGACGTCACATATTACATCACTCATGACATGGTCAGTGACATCACTCATGACATCACTGATGACATCTCAAATGACATCACTGATGACATCATCCAGTGAATGTGTGTCTTTCTAAAAAATAAATATTTTGTATATATGTATATCTGAAGGTCGATAGAAGAATACATGGGTAAATAAGTGTCAAAATTAATGTTTTTTTGGTAAAATTGATTGTATACCTGACTTATTAAGTGTATCTTAGTGAATACATGTATTAGAGAGTAATATTTAAATATCTGTATCAGTGTCTCACTTTGTATATAAGTGGCTGTATGGGTTGGTGAGTAGCTACATGAGTGTGTATATGGATTATTAGTTGTTTTTTTTCAGTATCAGTATGAGTGTCTGTTTGATTCGGTGGGGGATATTACTTAGCGCATAGATGCATGAATGGGTGACTCACTGTTTGTAAGTGTTTTGAAGACAGCATGTGTGCAGGACTGTATGGGTGGATGAGTGTGTGTATAGGTGTGTTAGTGAGTAAATGACTGTCTCAATACTGTCTTTATGACTAAGTACATATGCTTGAAACTACTATATGTGAGTATTGGTGTATATAAGAGAGTAGATGTGAGAGTGTGAGAGATTGGAAGAGTTCCTGTATAAATAAGTATGTGTTTCTATAAGTGATTGTTTAAGAGAGTAAGTATGTGTAAGTTTCTATAAAAGTAAGTGTAGTGCTGTGTATATAGCTGTATATGCAAGTAAATGGATGTTTGATAGTTTATTTGCATGTGTGAGTATGTGTGTGAGTAACTCTATGGATGCGTATCGGTGTGTAACAGGATGTATAGGTGTACGAGTACATAAGATGAGTGAGTGCATGTATGAGTGACTATATAGAACTGTTGGTGAATGAGTGGATGTGTATGTAGATTTTGTAATTACTGAGTAGGTTGTTGTAACTGATATTGGTATCTCCATTGTTTTGAAAATTTTAGTTCCTATTTTTTCAATGTGTTTATCAAAGGTTATATTACGATGAGGGGAGGTCTGCCACTCTTTCACAAGGTTGATGTCATCAGTGATGTCATTTGAGATGTCATCAGTGATGTCATGAGTGATGTCACTGACCATGTCATGTGTGATGTAATATGTGACGTCATCAGCAGTGCATTGCGGGCGCGCGAGTTATGGTTAGCTGAACTAACTATAACGGGGGAATTTCAAAGGTTTTGTATGAGTGAAATGTCCAGCTAACTATAACATGTGTGAAACCTATGGTTTTTTCAGTGAATTTGCAAGGTTTTTTAAATGCACATTCCTAACTATAACGTGTGTGACACCTATGGTTTTTTCAGCGAATATATATATATATATATATATATATATATATATATATATATATGAAAAGAACTCCGTTTTAGTCCAAAAGCAACTTCGGAACAGACAAACGAATCCGGACCCAAATGGAAAATTGCAAAATTTATTTATTCATCCAAGTGCAGAAAAACACACACGCCGCCATGACGCGTTTCGGGACCTCGGCCCCTTGATCACATGACATGGTCTGGCAACCCACCAATCAATTTAAAGTGCAAATGCATCGTCTGCTGACCCTGCAGCCTGTGGAAATAAAAAACAGACTTCAGCCTGTTTTAAGGAAGAAATACTCCAATACATCGTAAGTCACTTTTTTGTGCAAAACAATTGTTGATCAAAGTCCACTTGTATTAGATCACAAACATGTATAAATAAGATTGCCAACATTTGAGAAATTATTGTTTTTTCTACATATGTTCACTTCGATTCTTCAGATCGTGCCTGTCGTATATTCCCATTAATTAAATTGACTCGAATAAAATCAATTAAGAAGATAAATTAATGTTACATAATGCATGTTAAAATCATGACTAAAAATTAGACATTCTCTTATATTCTGTGCAAATTCGCTATATAAAGTGCAAATATTGCAAATGGGAAAATCACAGGTATTTTGATGAAAGAAAATATATATGTTGAGGGACCATTTGATCATATATATATATTCACTGAAAAAACCATAGGTTTCACACCAGTTATAGTTAGGAATTAGCATTTAAAAAACCTATTAAATTCACTGAAAAAAACATAGGTTTCACACCAGTTATAGTTAGCTGGAAATTTTACTCTCATAAAACCATTGAAATTCCCACGTTATAGTTAGTTGGAGTCACTAGAACTCACTCTCACATATACTCACTTATATACATCAATATTCACATATACTAGATTAAAACATATATAGTTACTGATAACGACACTAGTAAGATAGTCATTCACTCACTAACACACACATATACACACTCATCCACCCATACAGTCCTGCACATATGCTGTCTTCAGAACACATACAAAGAGAGAGTCAGTCATTCATGCATCTATGTGCTAAGTGATACCCCCACCAAACCATACAAACACTCATACTGATACTAAGAAAAACATCTAATAACCCATATACATACACATGTACCTACTCACCAACACATGCAGCCACTTATACAGAAAGTGAAACAATAATACATATATTTAAATATTTAAACATTACTCACTAATATTTATTTTTCAGAAAGACACACATTCACTGGATGGTGTCATCAGTGATGTCATGAGTGATGTCACTGACCATGTAATGAGTGATGTAATATGTGATGTCATCAGCAGTGCATTGCAGGCGCGCAAGTTATAGTGAGTCCAACTAACTATAACGTGGGAATTTCAATGGTTTTATGCGAGTAAAATTTCCAGCTAACTATAACTGGTGTGAAACCTATGGTTTTTTCAGTGAATTTAATAGGTTTTTTAAATGCTAATTCCTAACTATAACTGGTGTGAAACCTATGGTTTTTTTCAGTGAATTTCAATGGTTTTTTAATAGCAAATCTCTATAGGTATAAAAAGTAAAAAAATGTATAACGAATTTTATATTGTATAATTATGTTTTTTTTTGCCCTGGGGCGCTCCCGGGGAACGCACGGGTAAGCGCAATGTTACGGCGCGCCCCGGGGCGCTTACCGGGGAGCGTCCCGTTAGCGATATTCTCGCGAACGAAAACAACATCGTGAAGTTTCGCGTAACCGCGTGATGCGTCATATGACGCACTGCGTAAGCGCACCCGGAAGCACGTGAGCGCATACGATCGCGCAACGTCCTGATGCGCTTACGCTACGCACCCCCGGGCGTGCCCCGGAGCGCGACTACGGGCGCGCCCCGGGGCACGTAGCGTAAGCACGTCGGGTCATGTGATCTGAAAATAACACTTTTCATTGGTGGTTTCCAAATGATGAAAGACTCCACCTTGTTTCCTTATTCTGACTTTGTCCTTTGACTGAGGAAGACCTGTTTCAACAACAAAGAGAATTATTTTGTACTTTAAAATGGCTACCACCACCACCACCACCACCACCACCACCACCACCACCAAGAGGACCACCACAACAGTACATTGGTGGTCAAGAAGAGGAGGAGGATGAAGAAGAAGAGGAGGAGAGGAGAAGATGGCTGGCTGAAGACAATACCCCATACCAGCCAAGGCCACACATTGTATGGGAGTTTTTTTCAATCCCAGAGGGCAAGAAAAAAGTCAATGTGGCCAAGGTAACTTGCCTAATCTGTGGCATGGAACTCTCAAGGGGCAACCCAAACAAAAAATATTCTTTTGGTAATAATACCATGATTAGACACATGATGCGCAGCATCCAAACAACTATTCTAATGCAGAGGTGAGGGAACTGGCGAGAAACCTCCCCCAATCTTCAATGACCACCCGCAAAAGAAAACAACCAACTGAATCAGGACCAGAGACAACGGAGACGATGCCTTGCATTCAACCGCGATTTTCGGATTTCCGAATTACATGTATATATTGTGGTAAGCTCATCTCCTATGGTGAAAAGAGCGTAAAGCTCGTCGTCCTTGCTGGTGACAACCACAATTGCCCCAAAAAACCCTAATTTTTTCAGTTTTCTGTTTTTTGCTCCAGTTGAGCCATTTTCAATTCCCTTATTTTTGTTTCTCCCCATAAAAAATACAAAAAAAATATAAAACTGGTCAGAAAAGCCAAAAAAAGTACAAAATGTTCAAAAAAATTATAAAAAATATAAAACAACAAAAAGAAGAAAAAAAAGTTCTTTTTAGAACTACCTCTAATTTATAAAATTAAACCTATATTTTTAAAGAATCTCTGTCAATTTTTTTTCCTCAGGGTACGCGTACCGGGGCGCGCCCCCCCAAAAAAGAAAAAAAAAATGAATGAAGGAGTTAGCATGAGGGAAGAACACAAAGAGAGTAATGTTAAGAGAAAGAGAGCTAGAGGGAGAAACACAGAGAAGGTGTAATAGGGTGAAAGTGAGAAAAGTAAAATGAATAAGGGAGCGAAAGAAGGGAAGAGAGAGGAAGAAGACTGAAGTAGAAATAGTGGGAGAATGTGAGTGGGTGTTGAAAGAAAAAGAAAGGACAGTAAAAAATGGGGAATGAAGGGTAGTGACGGAACCGGGATAAATGAACAACGGTGAGGGAGGGTGAGAAAAGAGCAGTGAGTGTAAGAAAAGAGGGGTGAAAGAGGGTGAAAAATTGAATTAGGATAAGACATGGGGAGTGACAAAGAGAAAGGACAGAGAAAGTAAAGGAAGTAGAAATAGTGGGAGAATGTGAGTGGGTGTTGAAAGAAAAAGAAAGGACAGTAAAAAATGGGGAATGAAGGGTAGTGACGGAACCGGGATAAATGAACAACGGTGAGGGAGGGTGAGAAAAGAGCAGTGAGTGTAAGAAAAGAGGGGTGAAAGAGGGTGAACAATTGAATTAGGATAAGACATGGGGAGTGACAAAGAGAAAGGACAGAGAAAGTAAAGGAAACAGTGCCTGAATGGGTTTGAGTGAAACAGCAAAGAAAGGTAAGTAATGCATTGTGTGTGACTTATAGGGAGTCATTGGGTGTAGGTCGGTGTGTGGGTGTGTAAGGTGTGTCTGTGGGTGTGGGTGTGTGGGGTGTTTCGGTGTGGGTGGAGGTGAGGGTGTGTGAGATATGTGTGAGGGGTGTGTGGGTGTGGGGGGTATGTGTGTGGGATGTATGTGTGTGTATGGAATGTGTGTGTGTGTGTGAGGAGTGTGTGTGGGTGTGTGTGTGTGTGTATGAGGTGTGTGTGTGGTGTGTGTGTGGGGTGTATGTCAGAGGTGTGTGTATGTGTTGGGAGAGGGATGAGGTGTGTGTGTAGGAGTAAGGTAAATAATTAAGAAAAACAGAATGAGTGAAGAAGCAAAGGAAGGAAACAGAGGGTAAGTGAAGTAAAGAATAGGGACTGAAAGAAGTTGAATATGAGAGGGGAAATAGGGAAATTGGAGTAAACATGGAGAATAAGAATAAGTGAGGGAAGCAGAGTAAAGAAACAGGAGTGAGGTTGGTTGAGAAAATATTAGTGAGCTTAAAGCAAAGGGTGATGACAAACTACATTTTTTTAGTCACACTTACCATATAATAAATGTAACTTTAATTCCATTTTTTTACTACACTTTGCATCTGTGAAAGAGAGAAGAAAAATAAGTTATAATTAGTAAAATATGTATTTTAAATTAAAAGATACAAATGAAGAGGTTAAAAAGCATTACAGTGTATTTAGAAATAAAGTAAGAGTGAAGGACATAGAAAGGGAAATAAAGTAAGGTAGAAGGACAAAAAGAGAGAAAAAGAAATATAAGGAGATCAATTTAGTAAGAGTAAGGCATATAGATTCACTGACAGAGAGGAAGAGAAGAATAGAGAAATCAACTGTAGGTAAGAAAGATACTAAAACAAGGTGAGTTAGCAAAACTAAGTCAGGAAACAGTAGTAAGTAAAAAGATAATGACAGAGACGGAAAAGAGTCTAATTAAGGATGCATTTAGAAGAATGAGGAATAGAAGATAACTGAGAGTAAGTGAAGAACAGTCAGAGTGAAGGGATGAAGGGAGAGAGGATAATATACAATGATTGAGGGAAATGGAGTGAGGATGTTAGTAGACAGACACACTAAGAGAAAAACTGAGTGAGGTGGAGTACAATGAGTAAGCAAAGGAAATGAGTAAGGGAGCAAAAAAAGGAAACATAGGAGAAGACGACTAAAACAGTGGTACTGAGAGAAAATAATTTGGTGATGAAAGTAAAGAGATTTACATTGAAAGAAAGGAAATGAGGGATAGTAATGGAACCAGACTAAAAGAAATGGGATGAAGAACGATGAGAGAGGAGCAGTGAAGTTGTTATAAAAGAAATGATAGAAGGTAGATAAACACAAGTGAACATAACACAAGGAGAGTGAGGCACTGAGGACATAGAGGTAGTGAACGAAAAATAGAGAGAAGAGGTCAAAAGAAAAGAGCAAACAAAGATAAGCGAGGGAGAGTGGGTGATTTATAGTGATAGAGTGCGACAATACTGCTGAGTGAGTAAAGAGGAATTAGTAAAAGAGCAAAGGAGGAAAATACGGGAAAGGGAAGTAAAGCAGAGAGACACAAGCTGAAAAGTTATACAAGGGAGAGAGGGGATGCAGACAGTTGAAATGAGAATGAGGGGTTGTGAAAGAAGTGGAGTAAAGGAACGGGGGTTACAGAAAGTGAGAGAAAGACATTATAAGTGAGTAAAAAGAGCTGAAAGAGGATGGAAAAAGGAAAGTGAGTGTCAGAGAATGGGAATACAATTTAATTTACACAATCCAAAGTATAGAATAACTTGTACAACATGTTACATAGTTTGTTTTTGCTGTTCTCAGAATATATTGAATTTCACTTAAAACAATGAGTTCAAATTACTCATCATATGACAGCGGGGAAAAAACCCCACAATCTAAAAGATTGTGTTTTAAAAAAAAACGTAGATACTGACAAATGACAAATGTACACTAATCTTTGATTCACTTACTTTTCCTTTAGGCCAAATAGTATATCATGAAGGTCATTTTCTCGTTGGAAAGTACTCTGCTGTTCACTAAAAAATCCATTTCATCAACTTTCTAGAAGAAAAGCTCCAAGAACATCTGAAATATTTTCATTATTTTCAAATACTCCTTTTTTCAGTCATAACTTTTTACTCATTCCTTCACCATTCCTTAAGGCCAAATAGTGTCAGATGTATCAGTAAATTTTCAAATTACTTAAAACAAACTCTAAAATTACAGTTTTTCCGACGTTCTGAAAGAAAGGCTCAAACAACATTTTCACAATATTTAAATTTTCGTAATTCCATCTCTGACTCACTCATGTTCATCATTTCCTATAATACTGATATCACTTACTATGAGATCCACTTACAGTACCTATATGACAACTCAATTTTTTATATTATCTTGATCACTTTTACTCAGAATATAATTTTAAACAGCAAACTAACCTTTATTAACTGCTCCCGTCTTCATAGGCCAACTACCTTTACTTAATTTTTGGTTGTAAAAACACTATATATGAATTTTTTAAGTCAAAAGGCAAACGTTGTTTTAAAGTCAAATGAGTGTCATTACAAAGGGTCCAACCTTTACAACTTTTTAAATAGCATGTGTAATGCCCTGATGTTGTTGAAGGACCGTCATAATAAATAATAGCTACAGTTGCAAACGTTCTTCCTGAAATTGATAATTGAGAAGCCACAACATTGTTAATAGAAGTTGTCAATTTCGTTCCATCAGGTCTACATCGTTGGAACATTAAAATGACATAGGGACCATAACTTCGTAGAAATATTGTGGACAGCATTGCAGACTTACATTGGGTACACACCATATTGTGATCAGCTGCTTTAACGAGGTTATTAAAAGGCACTGATTTGCAGTCTGGTAAACTCAAATATATAAATCTTTCAGTGTCTATTCTAGTACTACTTGATTAAAGTACAGTTATCACAGTCATGCTGCCATTGATAAGAAAGGTTAAAAAGATTTTTTATATCTACTCCTTCATCTTCCAATACATCAAACATATACATTAAAAATTCCTGACAATCCTGCTGAATTATCTGTGAAAATTGATTTTGCCAGAACATATGTCTAGAAGATTTCTAATTTCTGAAACACTTTCTATTTTTGCTCTATCACTGCTACATTTCTCAAACACAGAATTCAATAAACAGCAGAATGTTTGATCCTGATTTTCAATAATCTGTTCTTGTAAATTATGAAGAAAAAAAACAACATTAACTACTACATTAGCATAGCAGTTGACACCAGAACTGTTTTCAAACTGAAATCCAACAACATCTTCAACAGAATCCTTTTTCTTTCTCCTTCCAATTACAGTTCCATCTACTTTTTGTCTTTTTGCTAGTACCTCACTGCAATTATTCTCATCTCTTCTTTTTCGGCCTATCACACGTTTTTCAAACACAGGATATTGAGGCAAATGTGGAGCATACTCTCTTCTTAACCTAGTGTATTCTTTAACACAATCTAGATCAGCACAAATCTTTGTTTCATCACACTCAATCAAATACAATCCTGATAAAGTTCTGACTCGTGATAATGCCACATATGCCATACCCTCGTTAAACACAGAACTTCCAATGTTCACCAAAGCACTATCTACACTTAAACCTTGAGATTTATGAATTGTCACTGCATATGCCAAACAAACAGGAAACTGTTTTCGGCGAACATATAAGTCTTTCACAAGCAAAAATCTAGCTGAACAACGACAAATTTGTTCTATTTCGTCAATGCCATCAAATTTAATTTTTAAAATTTCAATTCCATCTCTATTTTTGTAATTCACAAAACCAACAACATGACCCATTGCTCCATTTACCAGACCTCTTTCAACATTTAAATTCCTTCTCAAAATGATACGACAATTTAAACACACATTCAGAGTCTTTTCAAAACCAGCAGTTTTAGATATAGTCTTCTCTAATGAATCCAATTTTGATTTCAAATGTTCTAACAAAATAATTGTTGCTCCCATATGCTCTATTTTATCTATAGCTTCCAGTTTCACTATCTCATCATTTTCTAACTTTAACATTTTGTTGTTGAACATGGAACATTCTTTCAGAGTAGGCATCAAACATATGCCAGATTTCTTCTCGTTAATTTTCTTAAATATATTCTCTGGAAGAATGTTTTCATTTGGGTACAAATTTGAAATTAATTGTCCATGTAAAGCTTCTTTCCCATGCTGACTTATTTATCTGATTCTTACATCTTGTAGAATATTTTTATAATCTTCATCCTTTGCCTGCCGCATATTTTGGAGTAGTTCTGCATGTTTAAAATTTAACCATATATTAACATTTCCAATGCTTCCTAGGCACTTCCTGGTATCTTCATGCGTGACCATTTTAAACACTGGTTGACCTTTCACTGGAGTCAACTGCAGTAGATCTCCAAAAACAATAATGTGTTTTCCTCCAAATAAGACATCATAGTCTGTTCTAAGAATTTCTTGCATTCTCAAATGCACAAAAGCAAGCATTAGATTTGAGACCATGCTTACTTCATCAATGATAAGAAGTTTCATTTTCTTCAGGACTCTGGAAACTTCAGAACACGCATCTCCAGATAGCTTGTGGTATTGCAATTTGTTATCATGCTCCACTGGCAGCATCAGTAAACGATGTAAAGTAATCCCTTTAATATTATGTGCTGCCAGCCCAGTTGGAGCGGTAACAACACCAAACAGCGGTGATTCAGTCCTTTTCTGCATATAAGTTGCAATTGCTTTAATCAGAAAACTTTTTCCAGTTCCCGCTTCTCCACTCACATACAGTCGGACATGCTTAAATGATGTACATGAGCACTCTTTCTTCTCATGACTCAATCCATGTTCAACCTGTTCTGTGACTTCGTCATATATCTGTTTCTGTTCAAGGTTTAATTGGTTCACCAAATCTTCTAAATTAATTACATCCTCTTGAGCTTGCTCCATAGCTCTTTCCACCTCATCCATGGCAGTGGCAGCTTCATTTTGGATAATTGGTCCTCCTAGTAGATCCTGACTCAATGAAGCAGAACTCTGACTGTCTTGAGAACTGTCTCTCGCAATCTCTGCAGCAATTGTTGCTTCTTGCTCTATTTCTTCTTCAACATTTGCAGATAATTTGGAAAAACAGGACATTCTATGGTATCCTTCGTTGCATTAAAAGAGTCTTCATAACAGAAACAATCTCCAAGTAGTTCCTCTTCTGTACGCCATCGTATAAAGAGTTGCAAAAGAGCCAAATAGTAAAATTCTCTTTTGTCTGGATTTTCACAGCTCAATTTTCGATGATTAATCAAATGACCTTTTCTCTGTTTCACTAGACATCCTTCACATCCAATGACAGCATATATTCCATTATTGATATCTTCTCTGATGTTCCTCTTATAAATATAGCTTTGAAGAACTTCATAGAGACAAGCGTTCTCAAGGTGAGGACTTCTATTTGGATAGTATGTATCCAACATGTTTGTCTTCAAAATATCTGTACTTTCTGGTTCTTTCTCCGCCAAATACTCTATCTCATGTACAGATTTCAAAACTCGGTTTTGTGTTGCAGCTAGACCTAGACTTATCCAAATGATGGTTCTAGATTTGGCATAGAGACTTGCTGATGACAATCGATCAGAACATTCATATGCTCCAATTTCTCGATGCGACAACATCTTCAAACTGTAACTGTATAATTTCTTGCTTAGACTCTTTTCATGTGAAATGTCCTCCCACATTTCCTTCAGTTCTGTCTTTCCTTTTTTTGTGATGTAAGACGTCACATATCGAGCCACAGCAATAGAGTTGTCAGCAACAAATTGAATATCCATGTTAGCATTCCACATGGACAAAATCACTGGGTTGTAGTCGTTGATGTACTTGGACTCTTCGTTTCTTTTTAAATTGTATATATTTTTGGGTGATTTCCTCGTCACAGAATGTCGTAGAGAAGACATCAAATTATTGACTCTTCCTTTAGAAATCACTGGTCGTGGAAAGCCGAAACGATATTTTGTGTAGAACTAGTCCTTGTTTCTGAATTTTCGATGACAATACTCTCCACAACGATGGGATTGAAAGCGTAAAACTTGTTGCCTTAAACTGTTTTCTTCTGTAGTTTTCGGAACAGCACATGTTGAATACTCTTCATTGAAGCTCATCACTGTCTCATCCGAATCTGTTCCAAATTTGGGTGCATCTTTAATCCACAACAACATATGTATATGAGGAGCACCTCTCGCTTGATACTCCTTTCTCCAAAAGAAAGCCAAAACCTCTCCAAGGGGAGGATTTTTTTTGTTGGTAATAAAAGACATCAATGCTTCAAATCTATGATTAAAATATCTGCATACATTCACTGGATCCAAAGAACACAGTTCTCCAGGTGTTTTGAATTCTATATTTTGTATATTTGCATTTGCCTCTCGTAGAAATTGAAGTAAGTCGTCCCATGCATACTCGGCACAGTTAAGAGTGAGGAACCATGTAGGAGTTCCTAAGTTTCTTAGCATACATTTCAATTCCCCATGACGATGGTACCAATACTCGTTTGTACCACGCTGACATGCCATGAGATTGATTAAATGAGATTCCAAAATAATATCTTGCAGATTCACTTTCTCCATAAAGTCCCTCGCCGAATCATTTTGCAGATGTGCTCCATTTTTCAGTATATGGTTTACTGCATAAGAAAGCCCAGACAAGTCACTTTCATACAGTAGATGAAACAAATAAGGAATGCATTGACGAAACCTTGGATCTTCAGCATATAATCTTACAGTTCGATATTCAGATGCAGGAATTTGAAGTGGTCGATCGTCATATCGTCCACCTCGACCTGTTGGAAATAAATGTGGAAAACAACGAGCTTCCAAACTTTCTTCCCATACACTTCCTTTTGCTGCTTTCATTTGAAACAAGTCAATTGCATTCCCCGTCACTTCTTTGGAATGCAAAGGATGAACAGTATAATGTTCATATATTTCTTCACTTCTAGACACATCAACTTTTTCAATTTGGCCAGCTGAACAATCACTGTCTTCATCTGCAGCTGTTTCCTCTGCTTCAACACATACATGTTTGTAGTACTCATTGTTTTTGACCAAATACAACGTTGCCTTTTTGACTTTCCTAACATCCACTAAATCTTGCCAGATTTTCTTACTCTTTGTCGGAACCCCATTAACTAGAATAACCAGAGGTTTCTCTTCCACTTTCTCTACACCAATGATATCAATATTTTTCTTGAAATCTAGAGGCAAATAAACAACTCTTCCCTTTAATCCTCTCTGTAAATCTGAAGGAGGCAATTTCCCTATCTTAGGCTCCATGCGAACAATAGCCTGAAAAGGATGGACACATTGAATCAAAATAGACTCATATATATTTAAATCCATCAATTCAGGAGGAATGTCTACCAACTCCAGATTATTATGAACAGCTCTAGCAGGCATTCTGTTTTGATTTAATTTATCATAACAATATTTACAAATACGCTGATCAGAACTTAAATCAAAACAATTCTCCACCCACAAATAAGTTGCAAAATCCTTCCACTCATAATTATTTATCTTTTCACTTTTTACGTATAAATCAACTAATCTAGTTTGATGCTTATAACGAGTTCGTCGACAACACACACAAGTAAATTTCGGCCTTTCACTTGATTTCACCTTAAACCTGGTAATTTCCTGGTCAAACTTTTCTGTACTTGAAATCTGTACATTGTCTTCCACATTACCTTGAATTTCTGTCTCAATTTTTACACTGTCCTCTTTTTCACCAAAATAACAAATCTCAATTTCTTCACAAATCTTCTTCACATCTAATTCAGTTCCATTCAAAAGAGCACTGTTTAATTGTTTAAGCTTAAGTGCTGGACTTTTTGCATAATACAACATTCTCACTAATTTTCTCATTTTGGTATGATGCACTGCTAACATCCTAAAATGATGAAAAACACTCTGACAGACTTTTCTAGAAAGACAAGCCAGTGAATGCCCTTGCAAACCTGTGTTTTCTCTCAATCTGCAAGGATCTAAGTTTTGCAACAACTTCATTTTCTGCTCTAGACTTTTCTTACTATATGTACGTAAGAAATTACAAAACAAATCAATTGATTCCTGTCGCACACTACAAATACTACTACACTTCCAAGTGTACACTGGACCCTTAGTACGTCTCCCTAAAAATTCATCAGTTAACACCTCTTCTGGTTCTCTAGGCACAAGTTTCTCTTTTTCAATCGGACAACCGTCTTTCACCTCATATGCTCGACCACTGGTGTCAACTGCATGCACTAAATCATTCTCCTGGAAGTAACTCTCCTCATTAAAAAATGGCTCACAACTTGAACTGTGCATCCATTCTCCTGAAAAAACTTTACAAAAATTACTCCGATTAATTACTCTTTTCCATCTACTGTTTGATTTGAAAACATCAATTGTCTTGTTAAGTGTCCTAATTCTATTGATTATTAAAATAAATAATTTTTTCTTAACTTCAAAAGCCTGATCAACAATCTTCTCTACACTTTTCTTTTTCTTATAAAAAGCAGCTCTCTGTTTACCTTTCCTAATGTTTTTTAACAAATTTAAAACCACCCTATTGCGAAACATTCGTTTACGAATGTCTGTAAACTGATTCTGCCTTCTATTCCTATACATATTATTCTCTCCTGCTCCAGTAGTAATATTTTTTGAGGGCATCTCCTTCCTTTTCAAATTTACTCTCTCATTCTCTTTTTCTACATGCTGTCCAACATTTTTTTTTGATCTACATATGTTCCGTAAGAAAGACTTAGTTGTCTTACGAGGAGCTTTTTTCCTGTTTTTTGAAGTATTTGTTGTGGAAGAGTGCTGTAATTCCATTGCTGTTTTTGTTTTTTGGCGCTTATCATCTTTTCTTCTCCTTTCCCTTGAGGGCATCTTTCCTTACTCTTGAAATCTTGATTTCAATCTGTGTTAAAGAAAAAAATAGCACATTATAGACCACTATTACCAAACAACAAAGCAATGACAAAAAGCAAACGGTCTATTCAGGGTTACAGATCAGGTGAGGATTCTCCAGGGGTGCAGAAGAGGTGAGACCTGTATTGAAGAGTGTAGTGGAAGAGAGGTCTGTCCACAGGTACAAAGAAGGTGAGACCTGTGTCTAAGAGTGCAGTAGGGGATAGGCGTCATGAAGTCTAGTCCACTGCACTCTTAGACACAGGCCTCACCACCTATGCTTCCCAGAAAAGGCCTCTCTCCCACTACAGTCTTGAACATAGGCCTCACCTCCTCTGTACCTCTGGACATGCCTCATCTCAACTGCACAATCTACTTCCTAATCTGAGGTAACACAGGTGACATTATTGTAAAAGGTTCAAATATATTTATTTAATCATGCACACACTATTTATTCCTTCTCAAAAATCTAAAAGCCATTCATTTTCCCCAAAATTGTTTTTGACATCACATTTAAGAAACACAGCACAGGTCCTATGTACAAGCATTCCATGTCACTACTGAAACTTCACAATTTTACAAAATACAATTCCTCTATGCAAACAAACTCATTGTCCTTCCTACACTGAGTTAACACAGGTAACATCATTGTGAAAGAGTCAAATTGACACCTGTGTCCAAGAGTGCAGTGGACAAGACTAAACTGGAGTAGTGTGCAAAAAAAGATGAGCCTCATTTATGACGCCCTGCGGCAGTTTTGCACTGCTGATGCGTCACTTTTTGTGACGCATCAGCGGCATAAAACATGTGCCTTGTTACGCCATATTTAAAAAGTGACGCATGTAGGTAGATGCGTCACTTTTTAAACCTCTTCGTCACATTATACCTCTGTCAGGTGTAATGTACACAGAGGGGGCACTCCCCCGCAAAAAGCCTCGTAATAGTGACACAGTGAAATCTATGAGATTTCACTGCGTCACTTTTAGGAAACTATTACGTCAAAATCTTGCGCCTGCCTCACAGCAGGCGTAAGACTGAGGCAAACGCTTTCACATGTGGCTTTCCCCACGTGAAAGGATGCATTGCTGGAGTTGCGTCACTTTTGTGACACACTCCAGCAATTCGTCACTTTTACGCTTACAGATACATCAGAAATACTGACTTATCTGTAAGTCCTTGCAACATGATGCATCATACATTAAATATAACGCATCATTGGTGTCACAAGGAGTGCGCAGTGAAAAATGACGCATCGCTGTTTTCATAAATAAGGCCCTCAGTGTGCTTCCTAATCTGAGGTAACACAGCTGACATGATTGTGAAAGGTTCACATTTTTTTATGTAATCTTGCACACACTACTTATTCCTTCTCAAAAATCTAAAACCAATTGCTTTGCCCCAAAATCGATTTTTCAATAACATTTTAGAAACACAGTGCAGGTCCTATGTACAAGCATTCCATTTCAGTACTGAAAAGTCTCTATTTTACAAAATACATTTCCTATCTCTTGCAAACATTCCTACCAAGCATTACCCAAAAAATGAAACAAACCAACAGCAAAGAAACTCAGTCTGCTTCCTAATCTGAGGTAACACAGGTGACATGATTGAGAAAGGTTCAAATATTTTTAGGGAATCATGCACACACTACTTATTCCTTCTCAAAAATCTAAAACCAATTGCTTTGCCCCAAAATCGATTTTTCAATAACTTTTTAGAAACACAGCACAGGTCCTATGTACAACCATTCCATGTCACTATTGAAACCTCACTATTTTACAAAATACAATTCCTCTATGCAAACAAACTCAATATCTTTCCTACACTGAGTTAACACAGGTAACATCATTGTGAAAGAGTCAAATTGACACCTGTGTCCAAGAGTGCAGTGGACAAGATTAAACTGGAGTAGTGTGCAAAAAAAGTTGAGCCTCATTTATGACGCCCTGCGTCAGTTTTGCACTGCTGATGCGTCACTTTTTGTGACGCATCAGCAGCATAAAACATGTGCCTTGTTACGCCATATTTAAAAAGTGACGCATGTAGGTAGATGCGTCACTTTTTAAACCTCTGCGTCACATGATACCTCTGTCAGGTGTAATGTACACAGAGGGGGCACTCCCCCGCAAAAAGCCTCATAATAGTGACATAGTGAAATCTATGAGATTTCACTGCGTCACTTTTAGGAAACTATTACGTCAAAATCTTGCGCCTGCCTCACAGCAGGCGTAAGACTGAGGCAAACGCTTTCACATGGGGCTTTCCCCATGTGAAAGGATGCATTGCTGGAGTTGCGTCACTTTTGTGACACACTCCAGCAATTCGTCACTTTTGCGCTTACAGATACATCAGAAATACTGACTTATCTGTAAGTCCTTGCAACATGATGCATCATACATTAAATATAACGCATCATTGGTGTCACAAGGAGTGAGCAGTGAAAAATGACGCATCGCTGTTTTCATAAATAAGGCCCTCAGTGTGCTTCCTAATCTGAGGTAACACAGCTGACATGATTGTGAAAGGTTCACATTTTTTTATGTAATCCTGCACACACTACTTATTCCTTCTCAAAAATCTAAAACCAATTGCTTTGCCCCAAAATCGATTTTTCAATAACATTTTAGAAACACAGTGCAGGTCCTATGTACAAGCATTCCATTTCAGTACTGAAAAGTCTCTATTTTACAAAATACATTTCCTATCTCTTGCAAACATTCCTACCAAGCATTACCCAAAAAATGAAACAAACCAACAGCAAAGAAACTCAGTCTGCTTCCTAATCTGAGGTAACACAGGTGACATGATTGAGAAAGGTTCAAATATTTTTATGTAATCATGCACACACTATTTATTTCTTCTCAAAAATCTAAAACCAATTGCTTTGCCCCAAAATCGTTTTTTGAATAACATTTTACAAACAGAGTGCAGATCCTATGTACAAGCATTCCATTTCAGTACTGAAAACTCACTATTTTACAAAATACATTTCCTCTCTCTTGCAAACTTTCCTACCAAGCATTACCCAAAAAATGACACAAACCAACAGCAAAGAAACTCAGTCTACTTCCCAATCTGAGGTAACACAGGTGACATGTTTGTAAAAGATTCAAATATTTTTATGTAATTATGCACACACTATTTATTCCTTCTTAAAAATGTAAAAACCTTTGCACTAAAATCATTTTTCAATTAACATTTTAGGAACAAAGCACATGTCCTATGTACAAGAATTCATTTTCACTACTCAAACCCATTGATTTGCACTAAAATCGTTTTTCAATTACCATTTTAGGAACAGAACACAGGTCCTATGTACAAGCATTCATTTTCACTACTGAAACCCATTGATTTGCCCTAAAATCATTTTTCAATTAACATTTTAGGAACAGAGCACAGATCCTATTTACAAGCATTCATTTTCACTACTGAAACTCATTGATTTGCACTAAAATCGTTTTTCAATTAACATTTTAGATACAGAGCACAGCTCCTATGTACAACCATTCAACTTCACTACTGAAACATGACTATTTCACAAAATACAAATCCTCTATCTTGCAAATATTGAAACCATGCATTTCCAAAAAGCATCACAGAAACCAACAGCAAAGAAACTCAATGTGCTTCTTAATCTGAACTCTCTTTCTACATTGAATGAATCATAACTCACCTTTACAAATGCTTTGGGAGATTGAGAACAGTGTCAGATACACACACCAATATTTCTTTAGCAGAGCAAAATGTATGTTCTCCAGGCACTGCAACCATTAATGGCACAGAAAACCTCTAATTCTACACACATATTGCTCATGGTAACCAATAAAAACTCTTCCCTCTCTATTTTCAAACTAACACCCTTCCCTCCCCTCAGCCCTTTCTACCTGTTACCATAGCAACTCCCTCCTCACTGAGCTCTCAGGGTTAAAAGTTTATTCTACAATGTTGCAAATGAACTCAGCAAGGATGTTTGACATCTCAATACCCCAGCTTATGAGGTGCAATGTTTCTTTAAATGACTTTTTCCTAACCATTCAAATTACTTCTTTCACAGAACAGAACCATGCACCCTAACTTTCAGTTTTCAACTTTCTGAATCCACCAATCATTGCTTGTGATTCAAGAGCAGTGAAACTCCACAGTTTTTTTTGTTGCAAACTCCTACTGTTCCAACTGCCATTTCATTCCCACACTTCATCTGACTGCACCAGAACCTCCTCTTAGCATGTATTCTGTCTGGAGTATTGGACATAGCTACATCCACTGGGCTCAAAGGTATGCAGCAACCAGAATTTTTCACAACCTTGATTTACCAAATGTGACCATTAAATGGATTGGCCAGAGAGGATTGAGATGTCATCAATTGATACCATTGGTGAAAACCTTTTTGCATCTGCCACACCCTCACCTCATAATTCTGCACTGTGGTGGAAATGACTTAGGCACTTTGACTGGGGTAGGTCTGGAAATACTTTTAAAGGACACCTTTGAACAATTGATGGCACTTTTTCCTCAAACTGCCTTGGTATTTTCCAATATATGCCAAAGACAGAAATGGAAGTGGTCCTACCAATTTTGTCCACAATTTGAGAAAGCACCGAAACATGTGAATAAATCTGTTTCTGCTTACATGAGAGACTATGGAATGGGTTCAATATACAACAACAACTTGCGTTACAACATGCAAGATATCTACAGAGGAGATGGTGTACACTTCTCAGATGAGGGGAATAGAATATTCCTCCTGAATTTAAGACTGTGCATTGGAACCTACTTGTAGGTACCTAAATCAGCCACAGAACCCAAAAGCTCTTTTCAGAGCTACCCTACCTCTGATCACTCAAAATGATTATTTTTCTCTAACTTTTTTCACTGTTTTTCACCAAAGTACGCTCCCCGGTATGCTTCCCGGTGCGCGTACCGGGCGCTCCCCCCGCGAAAATTTAAAAAAAAAATTGTTTTTTTTGGGCCTATATGGGCCCCCTAAGCCCCCCTCAGAAAACCTAGGGGGTGTCTACCATGCCCCCTTTTACCCATTCCCAACGTTGTTTGTCCTCCATCTTGTGTCTCAATTCTTACGAAACACAAGATGGAGGACTCCCGTAGCGCTGCCGGTACGTGTACCGGGGCGTGCACCGGGAAGCGCTCCCAAAATTTTTTTAAAGTTAATTTACATAAAAACCACTGGAGACACTTTCACCAAATATAGAATAGGCCCTACTACATACCAATCCCTACCATTTTCCCAAATTTGGTGGAATTCCATTGATCCATTTGGCCTGTAGCCCTGTCTAAATATCCTGAGGTAAATTACATGACAAAAACACATCTGAAGTGTTAGAATTTACAACCAATTAAAATGTTACTTTCATTTTCCACTATTATTTCCTGACATTTGATTGGTTATGTACATGAATATATATGAAAAAAGAGAGGGAAACACAGCCATTTTGACTACTACTTCCTGAAGTACATTTGAAAAGGATTTTCACTGAGAACTTCAACTGCTTTCACAAAGGTAAGTTGTTATTTTGGAAAGTGAAGTATGTTGTGCACTTTAAGTTAATTTGGGATAACATGTTCTGATATTTATATACTATCCCTCTGTAATAGTTATAGATTGAGATAGGCTTCTCTGTTATACTTATGGATTGACTTAGACTTCTCTTGTATAATTATGAATTTACTTAGGCTTTATCACAAACACTTTTTTATATTTCTACTTCCAGCCTGATACCATACACTGCCCAAAGATAACTTCAATGTTAAAAAATCAAAACTACCTGTCTGAACTTAAACCCAACAGTGCCCTATCTCTACTGATATATTTATTTTGGATGTATGACGTTATAACGCATACTTTTACTCCGCAGACCATTACAACGCGACTTTTACACCGCATACCGTTACAACGCATAGCGCCTTGGGGCGCTGGATAGTGGTAAGTATAATTTACTATTCTAACTCCAGTCCCCGTGGACCCTAGGGAAGGTGTTGGATAGTAAATTATACTTATTCCCTATCCTAGAGCGCCCCCCAGCGCAATGCGTTGTAATGGTATGCGGAGTAAAAGTCGCGTTGTAATGGTAGTGCGGAGTAAAAAATGCGTTGTAACAGGTGTATACCATTTATTTTTTATGCAATTTACAGCAAGAAAATGGAAGGAGAACAGAATAAAATGAATATTTCTTTCACAATTGTTATTGAAAACAACCCTGAAGAAAATATTGCTGAGAATGATGACTTTGACTTTATGGATGAGTCTCTGGACCATGAATTACTTGAGTGTGTGGAAGCAATAGAATCACAGAATGAAAATGAGGACATTCCAGACAATATATTGTTAGAAGTTTTATTACATTTTGAAAAAGAATCAGAAAAATAAATTTATATTTAATAATCAAAAATTGTTTGAGACATTATTCATTTTTATATCTAATTCATGAAGTAGTACCAACATGATTATAATATAAAGTGAGACTTATAGTATACTGTGCAACTTTTTTGTGTTACATAGTAATTTTGCTCATAGTTACTTCCTTTCTCCCACTTTATTATCTCCAATGTGTATTTGACATCTCTTTTTCATCTCCTGCCTCCATGTTGTTTCTGCTTTCCTGACAGACTATAGTATAGATTCCATATACCACAATAACTTCTGTAACAACATGCACATTATCTACAGAGGACACAGTCTACATTGAATTTAAACCTCTGCATTGGTACCTACATGCTGGTACTTATATCACCCACACAACACAACAACTCTATGCAGAGCTACCCTACCTCTAAGCACTTTAAATTATTATCTTACTGTTTCACTGGGTTTTCCCCATGTGTGAGGGGGGGTGAGGTGTGTGTGGGGGATGTGTGGGAGGTGTCTGTGAGGTGTGTGTGTGTGGGGGGTGAGGTGTGTGTGTGGGTGTAGGTGTGTGGGGTGTGTGGGTGTGGGTGGGGGGGTGTGTAAGGTGTGTGTGGGTGTGTGGGGTGTTTGGGTGTAGGTGAAGGTGTGTGTGGGGGGTGTGTGGGTATGGGGGGTATGTGTGTGGGATGTGTGTGTGTGTGGGATGTGTGGATGTGTCTGTGAGGTGTGTGTGTGTGGGGGGGGAGGTGTGTGTGTGGGATGTGTGGGGTGTGTGTGTGTGTGGGGGGGGTGAGGTGTGTATGTGAGTGTGGGTGTGTGGGGTGTCTGGGGTGTGTGGGTGTGGGTGTGGATGTGTAAGGTGTCGGTGTGGGTGTGTGGGGTGTGTGTGTGAGATGTGTGGGTGTGTGTGTGAGGAGTGTGTGTGTGGGTGTGTGTGTGGTGTGTGTGTGGGGTGTGTGCGTGTGGGTGTGTGTGGTATGTACTTGTAGGTACCTAAATCAGCCACAAAACCCAAAAGCTCTTTTCAGAGTTACCCTACCTCTGATCACTCAAAATGATTATTTTACACTAATTTTTTTCACAATTTTTCCCCATGGTACGCTCCCCGGTACGCTCCCCGGTGCGCGTACCGGGCGCTCCCCCCGCGAAAATCGAATTTTTTTTATTTTTTTTTTATCCGCGGGACCCTTTTATGGCCCCCACATCGAACCTAGAGGGTCGGGGGGGTCTTCCCTGCTCCCTTTTGGTTATTTCCCCCTTTGTTTTTGCCACCTCTTGTGTCTCGATCCTACCGAGACACAAGATGGCGGCCGCTCCGGACTGTTTGGAATGTTGACAGACACCCGAGAGCCAATCAGCTTTCCGTGCGCAAGTCGCGTGGCGCGCCCAGAGCGCTCCCCGGTGCGCGGCTATAGATATATATATTTTTTTGAACCTAAATTACTCAAAATCCACTGGAGCACATATCTTGAGACATAGCAGAGGCACATCGGGCTACCAGTCCCTACAATTTTGCCAAGTTTGGTGGAAAACCATTCAGCCGTTCGGGCTAAAAGTGAGTCCAACCGCCCTATGGAAATTAACATGGGGAAAACACGTTTTGGGACCCCCCTTTTATCTCGGCCCCCACTTGACGAATGCCCCCCAAACTTTCAGGGAAGGAGCGGAGAGCCGCGAGGCAAATTTGAGGAACATTTCAGGCAGATTCCTCAACCGGCGCCAAAGTTATTCCCAATAGAATGTTGCGATTTCCCTATGGAAAACAATCCTAACTATAACTACCTACTGGCGACCGCCAGTAGGTAATATATATCTATATATAGATATATATAGATATATATATTTATTAAACAAAACCATAGGTTTCACTCACGTTATAGACAGGAATTAGCATTTAAAAAACATGCAAATTCATTGAACAAACCCTAGGTTTCACACGTTATAGTTAGCTGAACATTTCTCTCATACAAAACCTTTGAAATTCCTCCATTATAGTTAGCTCAGCTAACTATAACTTGCGCGCCCGCAATGCACTGCTGATGACGTCACATATAATATCACTCATGACATGGTCAGTGACATCACTCATGAAATCACTGATGACATCTCATTGACATCACTGATGACATCGTTGATGACATCATCCACTGAATGTGTCTCTTTCTGAAAAATAAATATTTTTATATGTGTATATCTAAAGGTCGATGGAAGAATAAATGGGTAAATAAGTGTCTAAATGGATGTTTTTTTGTAAATTTCATTGTATAACTGACTTATTAAGTGTATCTTAGTGAATACATGTATTAGCGAGTAATGTTTTAATATGTAAATATCTGTATCAGTGTCTCACTTTGTGTATAAGTGGCTGCATGGGTTGGTGAGTAGCTACACGAGTGTCTATATGGGTTATTAGTTGTTTTTTTGAGTATCAGAATAAGTGTCTATATAGTTTGGTGGCGGGTATTACTTAGGGCACAGATGCATGAATGACTGACTCCCTGTTTGTATGTGTTTTGAAGACAGCATGTGTGCAGGACTGCACGGGTGGATGAATGTGTGTATGGCTGTGCTAGTGAGTGAATGACTGCCTCAATAGTGTCTTTATGAGTAAGTACATATGTTTTAAACAAGTATGTGTGAGTATTGATGTATATAAGTAAGGATATATGACAGTGACAGATTCAAAAAGTTCCTGTATAAATAAGTATGTGTTTCTATCACTGATTGTTTAAGAGAGTAAGTATGTGTACGTTTCTGTAAAAGTAAGTGTAGTGGTGTGTGTATAGCTGTATATGCAAACAAATGGATGTTTGATAGTTAATTTGCATGTGTGAGTATGTGTGTGAGTAACTGTATGGATGACTGTCGGTGTGTAACAGTATTTATAAGTATATGAGTACATATGATGATTGAGTACATGTATAAGTGACTATTTAGAACTGTTGGTGAATGAGTGCATGGGTATGTAGATGGCGGAATTACTGAATTGGTTGTTGGTAAGTGGTATTGGTATCTCCATTTTTAAAAATGTTTTACTTTCTATTTCTGAAGGTGTGTATCAAAGGTTATATTACGCCAAAAGGAGGTCTGCCATTCTTTCACAAGGATGATATCATCAGTGATGTCATTTGAGATGTCATCAGTGATGTCATGAGTGATGTCACTGACCATGTCATGAGTGATGTTATATGTGACGTCATCAGCAGTGCATTGCGGGCGCGCAAGTTATAGTTAGCTGAGCTAACTATGACGGAGGAATTTCAAAGGTTTTGTATGAGAGAAATGTTCAGCTAACTATAACGTGTGAAAACTAGGGTTTTTCAATGAATTTGCAAGGTTTTTTAAATGCTAATTCCTAACTATAACGTGTGTGAAACCTATGGTTTTTTCAATGAATTTACAAGGTTTTTTAAATGCTAATTCCTAACTATAACGTTCGTGAAACCTATGGTTTTTTCTGTGAATTTCAAAGGTTTTGTAAATGATAAGTTATAAATGTATTAATTATTATGTCTTTCTTTTTATACTAATTTCTTATATTTTTAATATAAATATTTATATGTATTTAATATTTTAGATTATATTTCATATTCTTATTATGAAATAATAACAAAACTAAATTGCAAAGTATTTTTGGGATTAATTATTGCTTGACTTCAGTTGCAAGTGTAACACAACTCCGGCAATGCTCTGGGGCCCTATGCTCACAAAGCTCCTTACACCTGCTTCAAGCATGTGCAAGGTTTTGACGCAGCATTAGCTCAAAAGTGACTGAATGAAATGTTATACATTTCACGCAGTCACTTTTAGGAGGCGTTGCTGCACCCCCTTCTGCACAGAAAAGCCTCTTCTGGCGCAGAGCTTTACAATGTATTGCACCCTCCAGATGCGTCACATTGTTAATAGCACACACCATGGCACATCTTTTGCACCACCGCTGTGTTTCAAAAGTGACGCAACGGCTGTGTAAAAGAGGCAGAAGGGGTTTGTAAATCCGCCCCTAACACATACAAATTCACCCAGGCAGTTTCACCAGCAGCGCAAATTGAAGCATAGACTTCTAACATATTTATGTACATATGTTACATTCAAGTGCTTTGCACATACTACAGTATACTGTAGGTAAACACCTTATAGATTTATGCTATAGCACTTCCTTATAGCACTGCACTTTCACATTCTCCATACACTAGTAATATATTCATTCATTCATTTATGAACTACACATTCATTCTGACAAACTTTTACACACTAACATAAGAAATATAGTTCTTTCTTTGACCAGTGAAGGTAGTTCTAAAAAGAACTGTTTTTTTTGTTTTGTATTTTTTGTGTGTTTTCTCAACAAATTCCAAGCGGAACAAAAGAATGAAAAAAAGAACAACTAATGTCGAGGACAGCAATGATCCAGCATCCTGCGTTTCATCAGGTATATAGACTGTTCCCCATAACACAAAGTTTATCGCAATAAATGCAAAGAATTTTAACTTTAGCAAAGTCAGGATCAATATGTGGGTGTGGACTGCTTGCTTAAAATGCTGCCGCAGTTGATGTGCTTGGTGTAGCAGCAGGCACTTCCATATAGACACCACTTGAACGCGGAACTATAAGTTAAATGTACCAAGTACACTGCACTCGTAAAACTGTAGTGTAACTTTTATTTATGAAAGGAGAGAGGGCCATATTATCAAACCTTGGCAACGGAATTATCGCCACTTTATTGGCAGCAAACTGCCGCTAAAGTGGCCATAATAGGTTTGATAATATGCTCTATGGAATTCCAATCGAAGCTCATGTTAGATGTGAAGGAAATCTTACATGAGCTTCGATTGGAATTCCATAGAGCATATTATCAAACCCATTATCGCCACTTTAGCGACACTTTCCTGCCGATAAAGTAGCAATAATTTTTGTCGCCAAAGGCTTGATATTATGGCCCAGAGTGCGTAGTGTACAGCAGCTTCTCTGTAAAATGTATAATTACCTCCGAGCAGTGACAACAGATAGGTTACAACCGTCTGACAAACAGATCATTAACCTTATTACGCCACTTTTGAGTCACTTTTATCATGGGTAAAGTAATGCAAGGAGCTAGTAAATCTACGTCTGGTTCAACAAAAAATCTCAACTCCAGACTCTGCGACACAGTTTTAATGTTGTTTTCTCTCTCTCTCACTCTCTGTGACATCATTTCTCTATCTCTCTTAAACTTAGACACTGCTGTCTACTTGGACGTGTAGAAGATCAGCCCACCTGAAGTTGTCCATCCCAGTGGCTGCAGTGTTTGGCCGCAAGCTTTATACAACGGTAAGCACAGAGGTCTAGGTCTACAAATCCTTCATAGGAATGCATTAGAAATAAGTCGCCATAACGGGCGTCAGTAACGCAATAGGCACTTCCATATAGACACCACTTGAACGCGGCACTATAACATAACAGGAATATACGAGTCACACTGCACACGTAAAACTGTAGAGTTACCACAACTTGTAATGCTTCAGCTCATTTACTCACATCTACATAATTCTAAACTCTAATTTTCTTTTATCTTTTGCAGATTACCAATCGGACACCTTTTGGAATCCATTTCACAATTTCTTTATAACATTATTTAACTTAATTTGCCAGTTCTAATATAGTTATAATTAAGTTTTTTTATTTTGTGGGGGAGGGGTATGACGGTCCACAATAAAAATAATGTTGGAATACTATAGTAAGATATTCAAGACTAGGATGGAAAACCAGTGAGATCTAACTAACTGATATAATAAATACAACGGTGAGAAACTACTAAAATGGCGGTGGACGGAGTACGTAATCAACGTTTGGCGCCTCGGCACTACCTTTCAAATAAATATATAAAAAATATGACTATTAAAAATGTACAAAAGTACAGCACCGCATGAATCACACGAACCGGGAAAAGAATGCAACAGATTTACTAACTGATATAAAGAAAGGTTTGCTTGTTGAACTTGAAGAAAAAAACGTGAACTTCGAAACGACGCTGAGCATGCGAAGAGAGTACAACTGCTACACCAAAAAAAAGGAAAGCTTTACATACAAAAGACGATACATTATCGCCGCTTTTATCGACAGGAAACTGCCGATAAAGCAGCGATAATGTCCTTGAAAATAGGCTCTTGTAACTTCCCATAGCAGCCAAGGTTCTGATCCTAACCTAGGCTGCTATGATTATTCACAAGTACATATTATCAAGCCCATTATCTCCGCTTTATCGTCAGTTTCCTGCCAATAGATGCGACGATAATGTATCACCTTTTGTTGACAATATAGACCATTGCTCTTTTTTTTCACCAGTAAACTTAGATGCATATTATCAAGGACCTGTGTTAAAATTATCGCAGTTTTATTGGCAAGAACCTGCTGATAAAACGGCGATAATGAGCTTCATAATACAGCCTTGTTATTTCCCATAGAACCCCGTGTTAGCACCAGAACCTACGCTTCTATGGGAATTTACAAGGACGTATTATCAAGCCCACCCTCCCAACATTAATAAAAAAACTCCAGACAATGCACGTACCCGGAGCTGGAAGGTCATTTTACATATCACTGCCCCAGAAAGGTGGCGTTCCCCACGACGTGTACGAGGAGAGAGAGACCTCAAAACATTTTTTTTTTTTAAAAAGACCCGAGAGGGGTGCCGCTCACCGAGACTGCGGGGAGTAGGACCGTAATCCCCCCCGCATACTTCAAAATAAAACCAGAGGAGTGCCGTTGCCCAGTGCTCGGGACACCTTACAAGCCCCCATTATGCACAAAAATTGCCCCCGTAATTTACCCCCAGGACCTAATGAATAAATCAGACTTCTACTTTTTTTTCACGTTTTCCACCGCATACAAGTACTGCACGAGTAACCCCCAATTTTTTCTTTTTTTTTAAATAGAAATTGAGCCTAAAGATCCGTGTACCAAGACTATAGGCTCAGAATGTTTCTACCCTGCCCCCTTTCCTTATTTATCAACTTTGTTTTACTGTTTTCTTGTGACTGCTCTTCCGACAAACAACATGGCTGCCAATACTTCCTGGTTTGGAGTATTGACAGCCAATCAGCATGCAGCTCCTGCTCGTAATTGTAGGTATTTACATATGCGTACACTGACGAAAAAGGGTTCAGGCAGATCAGGTCGTTTTACCCCTTTTCTAGGTTTGCCCGGCGTTAGCCGCTTCTCACCCAACTCACGATTACCAAATAAAGAGGCAGGCGCTGGAGACTGGAAGGCAGGAAACAGGAGTTTATTTCCGACGGAACAGAACACGTCAAATCAGACAACAGGGTATCTTCTCGAGGTGCTCTCTCAAGTTTCTCTACGGCTCCGTCTTTTATACACAGGTTTATGATGTACAAACATTCCTTATTGTAATAAAGACACTTTGAAGTACGAAAAGGCATGTTTGGAATCCCAGCTTCAGGCCTATTCCCATACCGGTCGCTCTGATGTTGTTTTCCCCTCCCAAATGTAACATGCGATTGTAATCTGCAGCCGGACGTCCCAACAGGACACGAGGGCAAGAGGGGGTGGTCAGATCTAAGGTTGGGCAGGCGATAAGATCACGTTTCGCTATGCGGGGCCGGAGGGGGTACATCCACGAGACCTAGTTTTATGATATGGGACTGGGTCGAGAGGCCAGGTGTAGCCGCGGGGGGGTCATCAGAAGAGAGGAAGGGTGTTCCTGGGAGGAATGCAGGGGTGTCGGTCAGATCTAGGGGTGTGAAGGCCTTGATTAATCACCGCTCCTCTGATGTGAGGCGAGGTCCTACTGTAGGGAGCAATAAACTGCATCTGTTGGACTAGGTGATGGCCTGGGATCAGGCCGGGCAATCGGGCAGGGAGGAAGAGGTTACCAAAAGGGCCTGTTCTATGGGTAGGATGAAAGAGCGAGGGGGCAGGGGTTCAGCACGGAGACAGGGTTGTGTTTAGTGGTGCGTTTATGGCCCAAACAGGAGAGACCGGGGGCTGTTGGGGCGCGGGGGGGGTACTTGCGAGGCTGGGGGGAGAGAGAGAGAGAGAGAGAGAGAGAGAGATGCAGGCTATTGGCAGTGGGCAGAGAGGTCATGACACACAAAATGGCTACTATCTATGTTCGTGATGGGGCCTAAAAGGGGACAAGATGGCGGGGCCACTGTGCCGTGACTTTCGCTTTACCTTCAACAGTGGCGAGGGTGAACACAAATGAACGCCGCTTATGTACATATACATTGTCATTTTCCACAGTCGCCGCTTTTTAACATAAGTTAGGTCATTTGCGTGTTTATCATAGCTGACGGGGTGTACATATAGTCGTGTGTTGTCAATGGAATAGCGTTTGTCAATACTGGTGGATTTTCATATAACCGTGTGCAGTTGATGCGACATACGAGGTAGAATACATATAAATTTACATTTGTCGTATTTAAAAAGTGACCGATGAAACATTTTACAGGCAAAAAGTGGTTGAGGGAGGAATTTAGTCCAATACAAGCAATTAGTCAAGGGGGTGTAGAAAGTTCCGAAACAAAAAAAGGGGGGCTCTTCGTTATGGTGTCCCTTTTTTTTTTGTAGCGAGCCATCCCTGGTAGGCTCTGGTAGTTCGTTTTCTTCCGTTGGCGCTGTTGAGCACCGGCGGTGGAGCTATAGGTCCAGCTCGGGTCCTTCTTTACACGTCGCAGGGTGTGATCTGTCCTTTGCCGTTAGGCCACAGTCCTGTTTCCTAACTAATCTCTCTTAAGGGTGCCTCATGCTGGGCACCTGCATTTCTTTCTCGGAGTCAAAATCCACGTGGAAAGGATAGAAGGGGGTTTTGTCGGATAATCGAGGGAGGAGAGGGCGGAGTGGGACCGGATCTTCGAGACGGACCAAGGGAGCAAAAGGGTGATGCGCAGGCAGGTCCATCAATCGGGCTCAAAGGGGCGGGGACTTCTGGCACGCGTGGGTCAACAAGTAGAGGGCTTCAAGGCAGCCCTCCATTCCTTCGTTTTCTGCGTTTGAGAGTGGTGCATCGTCCCGCGTCCCGTTGCTCTGCGGCTCCATCTTAGGTCGAGGTCACACGTGCCTCATGATCTGTGGCCAGGCTGTGCGTCACGTCCAGCCCCTCTCCTCCGGTGACTGTGTATCCTTGAATGGGTACAAAACAGGTTTTAGCGAACTGGCAAGAGAAGGCATTTATACATTTCAATTCCGTCCCAGATCTAGGTAGTTGGGGGTACGTTTCATCGGTCACGGTCAGGAGTTATCACTGTGGAGCATGTATACAGGCATGTCTACTGAGTTTGTACTAAGTCTATTTGGCGTTCATTCATGACGTATGTGGCTTTCTGACCCTAGCCCTGGCAGTCTTCTATCAACGTGAGAGAGAGGGATAGTGGCTAAACATTCTTTTCTCGGGGGGGCAACAGTTAATCGGGGTCATCAGTTATACTTCGTGTTATGGAGCTGGGGCCAATCGGGAGAAAACGGGGACGTTTTGGACATCCGTACTTGGGTGCAGAGGGGTGGGGCAATCTGGGCATTGTTTCTAACGAGCTGAGAACAGAAAGCCACTGACATATAGTCCTCCTGTAAGAAGGCCAGATTAGGGGACTTCAGTCGTCTAACCTGTCCTTTCCTTCATAGCCAATTCAAGTTCCATCATTTTACAGAAAGGAGAGGTAGTAATATGGCAAATTACAATTGTTTTAGTTTCTGTCAATTTGCCGAACACCTTTGTGTTCGAAAACCAATTAGGCTCGTGCCGGCGGGGCACAACGTTACCAAACAAAGGAAGAGGGAACAGGGGGGACCCTCGGAGGGAGAGTCGTCCGCATTTTAAATGAACTATTCGGTACACGTACAACATGAAGAGAGAGAAAAAGAGAGAGAGTGAGAGAGAAACGTGTACAATAATAGGCCATTTAATGCGCACACAACACAAAACAGTAGGGGTCATGTTATATAGAAACACAGACTGAGGGACAACGTGAATCCATATACTACGTACACATGAATTCAGGCGGGGGGGTACATGTATTATATACAGAACTCAAGACAGCACATAGAACAGTACTTGGCCAAAGATATTTCCTCCTGCATGCTGCGCATCCTTAGTATCCTATTTAATTCGCTTGGCTGTCTTTTGCTCTTGGCCTCTGTTGCAAATACTTACACTTTCGTCAATTGTTCGGGAACTAACCTGGTCGGGGTAGTACTTACGGTGGGATCTTTGAATCGTTATTAGCGAATGGGTATCCAGGCTGAGGCAACGGAGGGTGTCAGTCGGGGGAACAATGGGCAGCTTCGAGTTTCATGTCCATGAGGGTGCAAGAAGGAGGTGGTAAATCTTAAACATTGACAATATTCTTAGTCTTCCAGGAGGAGGGTACTTGGGTAAACCTCACCCTGGAATAGCCCTGAACCTTCCCCTATTTAGTTATCGTATGAACCTACTCGTAGGTGTACGTCATTCTTGGTTGCATTATTCGGGGCCGGTTGGAGTCATATTTTTGTCATACTGCAATAACCCGTCAAGTTTCTGTTTCGCCCCCCCCCCCACCTTCTAGTCGTTGGGTTCAGAGAGAGAGAGAGAGATGGTCGTTTCTAAGTAAGGGTGTGTTATATCTATGTTTGCTCGTCGTGTATAGGCACCATGTTCAGACCCCCTTTTTCCCCATTCCATCGGTCGTTCGATCATCACTCAAGTCGTACAAAAACATCTCTCTTATCAAGTCAACGCGTGCAACGTATATCCAGTCGAATTATACACATCCGGTCATACACGCGTGCATTCATATCACCCAAAGTCGTCATGTCCTCAGGGGCAGTCCCCATGGATAATGTATCATTTGTCCCCGCGGAACCATGGCGCGTTGCTTAGGTCTTCTCCATACTTTAGTCGATGTTCCGATGTGACCTGCAGAAAGAAGGGGAAAAAGAAGGGGTGGGGGCAGCGTTTTAAGACACATCCGCGCGCATAAACCCAAAAGGCTTTTACTTACCACGTATTCGACCTATCTCCGCGGGGTGCAGTCCCTTCCATCTCGGCGTTTTAAGCCCAGAGGGACTGGTAGTGCGGGAGGCATAATCATTGATGGACTGCACATTGCATAGATCGCCCACGTGTGGTATTGCGGATCTTGTGTGGGGGGGGTCGAAACAAAAGGGCAGTCAGTGTAAAGTGGGGGTGAACTCGTGTTCTCCTTCGAGGAAGCGGGGTGCGTTTACAGTGGTACCGGGTCTGGTTTAGGGGCATCTGAAACAATTTCCCTGAGATATGTGGCATACAAAGTAAAACAGAACACCGGGACCTTTATCGATTGCCTTATGTTGCACAAAAGTAAAAAAACACACGCAACAAACTTGGACCATTCACATTTTCAATATTTCTGGGTACTTTGCTTTTTAACCTTTCAGTAATCGACTTGCTTTATTTCGCCTGTATTTTACGTAGATCGGAAACAATGGCTATGTATTCGAACTTACCAATCCAAGAGCTACGACTATATTTGTCATTCACAAAATCTTTATTAAAAAAATGTTGACGTACAAATGCAGGCCTACAACCACGTGGGCCAGCCACGGAGCAGACTGGAACTGTACATGAGGGCATATTTATCTGAGGAAAACATAACTGAGTCGGTGGTCGTTTTACTTCATCAAGGTACGATAAGTGCAATAAAATCATATCGAAAATTCATTGTGGGCAAGTACCATCAGTGTCAAAAAAATTCGAACTTTCAATAATACTGTAATCAATGATGCGTCAGAACTTAATATCAATTCATTGTCCGAATGTTCAAGCAATACTCATCCCCTCCCGCCATGTGCTTCAAAAACTGCATACATATCTCATGATATCAAGTCTGAGCATCCGGAACACAACGGGGAATTGCGAGTTTCGTTTGTACCGGCGCCATTTTGGGTGGGGTCAGGCGGGTCCAAGTATAGTCAAAATGTCTCCACCAACTCGGGGTTGGACCAGAATCTCTTTCGGCAGTCCAGAAGTTCCGCTAAGGGGCAACAGAAGGGACCGGTGACATGAACCATTAATCAAAGAAAAGGGAGGGGGCAACAATCTTTCCTACCGGGTCATACTGGTGTTCCACCGGAACTGATCAAATCAGTAGTCTGCAGGATTTTTGGTCATTCAAACTGAGGCTGGCGTCAGCATGAGAGCGCCAACGTCTCGTGGCTACGTCTTGGTCGTTCTGCGGGTGATCATGGCAGTCATTTCCCATCGGGGGGCGGTCGGGGGCCCGCGGAGGTCGAGGGCCCTCCGCAGTTCTCGTAGAATCTTCAAAGCTGAGGAGAACGCCTCTGGACAGGGGCCCATTTTCTGGTTGACAGGCGACCAGGCCAACTTTTCACGCCAGGCCCATTCCTGCAAAGGCGACCGCCATTTTTAGGAGTTCTGCAGCTACCGGCAGTCACTGGGTCAAATGAGCAGACGGACTCCAGCCTGCTGGGCGAGGTGTCGTAGCACCGCCACAGTTGACGAGACCCTGCTGGGTGGGTGGAGCGTCGCTATACCGCAAGAGTGGACGAACCCTTTGCCGGGTGCGTGGAGCGTCGCTGCACCGCAAGAGTGGACGAACCCTTTGCCGGGTGCGTGGAGCGTTGGGGGTGCAGCTGAGGGGCCTCCACCTGGGGAGGCGGGAGAGGCTCGTCCGCGCCGCCTCTCCCTCCCAGTGCACCCCACGGCGTCTCGCTGACATTTGTTATGGCCGGACCAGGCGATGAAGAAGAGGGGGGGGGTCGGAGGCATATGCAAGACATCCCCCCCCCCATGGCCTGCAAGGCGCCGAATGTGGAAGGGAACGGGAAGACCAGTACATCTCGGGTCGGGCCCATGCCTTCTCCGGCCGATGGCGGCCGGCCGCTCTTTGCCACGGCGCCAGGAACGGGTCCCTTGGTTCATCCTGGGGACAGGCCTTGGCGCGTGGTGTCGCCTCCGGACTATTCGCGTAATGGTCCTCCACCCCAGCCCGCCGCCGACGGCTTTTGTAGACTTTCTGACGCCCAAAAACCTACTATAAAGTAGCCCAAAGTAGCCCGACATTGCTACTTTGGGGAAGGAGGGACAGGAACGGCGTCAAGCAGACGGCGAAATGCATTGTGGGTTTGTTGTTGCAGCCGTTTGCCATGTAAATAGTTGTTTAATATATTTTTGTTCAAATAAAAACGTTTTAACCTGTTACTTTGCTATAGTGTTGTATATTTCTAATATTTGCCTAGGGTTTGTCGTTAATTGGGCGGGGTGGTCGGTGGAGCCGAGCTGTCTCGCAGTCATCATGGCGTTGAGTTCGGCTTTCCTCACTAGTTTCATATTTCCTGAGGGGTTGTTCCTAATGCTTCCATTTCAGTGAGGTTGAAAAGAGATCTCATCAGTGGCCTACTGATTTTACTCGATTCCTTTTGTTTTTCCTAACGATTTTTATGTTCTTTTATTTGCTAGCACGATACAGCGGCTAATCCGCATTTTCTTTATATATGTCCTTTTTATTAGGAGTGTCCTCCGGTGGAGCCAGATGGTCTACCTCTAATAAATGGTCCGGGCTGAACCAACTACTGAGCAATGGGGAGGAGATAGGCATGACGGGTTACAACGGGGACAAAAGTCAGCACTACCTATCCTTCACTACTTTGCGGAGACTAGGTAGAATATTTCTATTCTACAGTATTCGCAAATAGGGAATACCCTAAGAGAGAACCAATTCCAAACAGTCAAGTTCGGACAAACAATCAATCAATCAAATGAGGAATAAA
The DNA here is from genome assembly GCF_964261635.1 of Lissotriton helveticus. Lineage (NCBI taxonomy): Eukaryota > Metazoa > Chordata > Amphibia > Caudata > Salamandridae > Lissotriton > Lissotriton helveticus. Next base: position 938,838,443 of record NC_136065.1, read on the forward strand.
ATAGGCGCGACGGGTTACAACGGGGGCAAAAGCCTGCGCTACCTACCCTTCACTATCTGCAAAGAGAGAGATCTTCTTGTTCCTCTCTGTTTGTAGGCAGAGAAGATCCTTTCTGAGAACCAATTCCGAACGATCAATGTTCGGTCAAACAATCAATCAGTGGGGGATAAAAATAGGCACGACGGATTACAACGGGGGCAAAGGCCTGCGTTACCTATCCTTCACTATCTGCAAAGACTAAACAGAGTATGGCGACTCTGTGCTTGTTTGCAAATAGAGAATGATCCAAAGAGAACCAATTCCAAAACAATAAATGCTTGGATAACAATCAATCAAATGGAGAGGGAAGTAGGCGCGACGGGTTACAACGGGGGCAAAAGCCTGCGCTACCCACCCTTCACTATCTGCAAAGGGAGAATACTCCTATCCTTCCCCGTTTGTAGACAGAGAATCTCTCAGGACAAAACAATGAAATGCGTAATACTAGTATTTTCCAATGACAATCAAACAATCAATTCGCAATTTGTCGTGTTTACACGACCTTACCCGGACCGTATGGACAGTTTCTCGTCTTCCGTTTACAGCGCCCGATCGTCCTCTATTCTCCGTAATTGCTGTGGCACTCCTGATGGTTCCCAGTCAGGACCGTAGATCACTCGAGAGAGGTCTGTTCGGAACCAGTGAAGTTCGGATGATCGGCTGCCAGACAAGGGTCTATCGGGCAGGAGCTCTTCCCGATCGTTGCAGTCGTTCACTCTGTCGTTGAGACCTCTCTCACTGGATCCACGTGTCGCTGATGGGCCCACCCAGGGACGCCAATTGACGAAAAAGGGTTCAGGCAGATCAGGTCGTTTTACCCCTTTTCTAGGTTTGCCCGGCGTTAGCCGCTTCTCACCCAACTCACGATTACCAAATAAAGAGGCAGGCGCTGGAGACTGGAAGGCAGGAAACAGGAGTTTATTTCCGACGGAACAGAACACGTCAAATCAGACAACAGGGTATCTTCTCGAGGTGCTCTCTCAAGTTTCTCTACGGCTCCGTCTTTTATACACAGGTTTATGATGTACAAACATTCCTTATTGTAATAAAGACACTTTGAAGTACGAAAAGGCATGTTTGGAATCCCAGCTTCAGGCCTATTCCCATACCGGTCGCTCTGATGTTGTTTTCCCCTCCCAAATGTAACATGTGATTGTAATCTGCAGCCGGACGTCCCAACAGGACACGAGGGCAAGAGGGGGTGGTCAGATCTAAGGTTGGGCAGGCGATAAGATCACGTTTTGCTATGCGGGGCCGGAGGGGGTACATCCACGAGACCTAGTTTTATGATATGGGACTGGGTCGAGAGGCCAGGTGTAGCCGGGGGGGGGGTCATCAGAAGAGAGGAAGGGTGTTCCTGGGAGGAATGCAGGGGTGTCGGTCAGATCTAGGGGTGTGAAGGCCTTGATTAATCACCGCTCCTCTGATGTGAGGCGAGGTCCTACTGTAGGGAGCAATAAACTGCATCTGTTGGACTAGGTGATGGCCTGGGATCAGGCCGGGCAATCAGGCAGGGAGGAAGAGGTTACCAGAAGGGCCTGTTCTATGGGTAGGATGAAAGAGCGAGGGGGCAGGGGTTCAGCACGGAGACAGGGTCGTGTTTAGTGGTGGGTTTATGGCCCGAACAGGAGAGACCGGGGGCTGTTGGGGCGCGGGGGGGGGGTACTTGCGAGGCTGGGGGGAGAGAGAGAGAGAGAGAGAGAGAGAGATATGCAGGCTATTGGCAGTGGGCAGAGAGGTCATGACACACAAAATGGCTACTATCTATGTTCGTGATGGGGCCTAAAAGGGGACAAGATGGCGGGCCACTGGAAGGAGGAGCCTAGCCGGGAACCGAGATGGTCGCCTAGGCACTCGGCTCCGCCGACTTCGCTTCTGTGTGCACTGATCCTGCTTCTTATCCTGTCCCCGAGCCGCATTCCTGTTGAGGGGAGGTGAGGCGGTCCTCGGTGCTGTGCTCCCGGCCTCTCCATCGGCCGTAGATCCGGAGATATGCTCTCGCCTTCTGTCCGGCCCTCCATGGCTGCTGATCCGGGGTCTTGCGTGCGCGGAACGGCCGGCCCCCGATATCCTGGTGATGATCGCCTGTGACGGGGCAGAGCTGACCGTCCGACCTGATCTGCCCGACGCGACTGCCTCTTGCGGCGCTCTCCGGTCCGCTTCGGGGGTCCCGGGCCGGTGGCGCCTGGAGGCGTCCGGGGGGGTAGACTCCCTTTGGGACTTCTCGTCACTTCATGACTCGGCCGTTCCCTGCATCTCCCCCGAGGTACGACTGAGCGCCATTTTGTACACCGGGAGGTCGGTGATCTGAAACTTGTGCGCACTGGTGAGTGCCTGTGACTTTCCCACCGTTGCAACTGCCCTCGTCTCCTTTTCTGCCCGCATCTTGCAGTTTCCCACCTTTGCATGGATGACTTATTTGGGCTCTGGTACTGCGCGAGAGAGTGACCGGTTTGGTGTGTGGGTCAGCGACGCCTAAACTAACATGGCGGAACCTGCTGTGAAACCAATGGAGGGGGTGAGCGCCCTGACCCGTGCTCCTGAGACTACGCTTGGGATCCGGGATGTTCTGATTGCCCTCGGTACCCTTCGTGGCGTCATGATCAGCAGTGCTTGCGCTCTGAGGCGCAAATTGGAGGCCATTATTCCCACGTCCGGACGCACTTTGCTGGACTGTCCGTGCGCTCCGGCCGTTATGCCATACCCTGGACTGGAGCGGTCTGCCGATTTCTTCCTAGTGGATGTGGCGGCTCTCGAGGGCCAGTCTACCGCGACGACCACGGAACTATCTGATCTCGCTCACTACTTGGGACTGGTGCTGTTTTTGGAACTTTCCTTTGTCACCCTTCACGATACACTGTCGCTGACGGCGGACGTCGGAAAAAGACCCACTGGCCTCTCCTTGTTGTCTACATTCTTCATCATGGTGGCTGGTTGGATGTATTTGACTGGTGCGCTTGAGCGCACGGGACAGGGCTGAATTTGCATTACTGCTGGATGGTGTTGGTTTACCTGGTGATTAAACTGGACGCGCTCTGTTTTGCCTACTAATGCTCTCGCTTCTGTGTTTCCTCTGTGATCCTGGGCTCCGGGGATGTATGATCGGGTGTTGTTTTATTGCTTTTGTCTCCTCCTCCGCTCTCTCTCTTTTTCCTCCTTTTTATATTAACTTTTCTTCTATATTTAGGGTTTAGGTACTGGGCGACAGGCACGCTGCTAAAGGGGGGTAGGCCATAGCCATCTACAGTTGTGCAGGGTGGGGGGTTGGGGGACGGGTTTTCCCTTTTTCTTTTATTTTTGTTTCTATGGCCTTTTTTCTTCTTCTTCTGCTTCCTTTTATTCTCTTTTTCTGGGTTGGGGGTCGCCGGGTGGGTTGTTCTTTGCGTTTTTCATTGGATTTTCGTAAACTGTGTCCTAGCGGTTGTTGCATTGTTGTTGTTACTGGGCCGGGACTTAATTGATATTTGTGATAATTGCATGCACATGTCTCCTGTACCTCTGCTGCATTGCCCAGTTCTTTCTAGTGGTTGCCATCCTTCTGCGGGACTCCTTGTTTGGATTGTTCATGATATTCTTCTTCCTCACGGCTAGACTCCTGATTCCCGTTTCCTTTGTGCTATATTGGAGCTTTCAGTTATAGATGGCATCCTGTGATTACCATAAAATTAAACCTCATTTATCCGGTATTGTGATTGATGTATGCCGTGATTCATGTCTTTGAAATGCTGCCGTGCCTCTGGGATGTTCGGCTAAATAGCGGTGTACCTTTTTGCGTAAATAAAGGTTTTACAAAAAAAAAAAAAGATGGCGGGCCACTGTGCCGTGACTTTCGCTTTACCTTCAACAGTGGCGAGGGTGAACACAAATGAACGCCGCTTATGTACATATACATTGTCATTTTCCACATACACCACGATCTTTCTTTAAAAAAATAAAATAAAAAAATAGAGCCTAAACATCCATATTTCGACCCCCTAAGCAAACCTAGAGGGTCAGAATATCTCTACCCTAACACCTTCCCTTATTTCTCAACTTTGTTTTACTGTTTTCATGGGACTCGGTTCTAGCGAGGCACAAGATGGCCGCCAACACTTCCTGGTTTCGAGTGTTGACAGACAGTTCACAACCAATCAGCATGCAGCTAGCGCTTGTAATTGAACAGATTTCAGTACGCGTACTGAACTCCGACTCTAGATATCGCTATGATTTTACTTGCAATTTTCTCGGAAACTACTGAACGGATTTACACCATTTAACAAAAAGCACAATCTGCAAACAGAACTCTACCTCTCTGCCAAATTTCGTGTAATTCTGTTCAGCCGTTCGGGCTTTAGCTCTGGCTAAAGGTCCCTATGGAAAATTGCATGGGAAAACACATTTTGGGATCCCCTTTTTTCTCAGCCCTCACTTGACGAATCACCCCCAAACTTTCAGGGAAGGAGCAGAACCGAGCAGGCCATTTTCTTGGGGAAATTCACGAGGATTCGTCCACCGGCGCCAAAGTTATTCCAAATAGAATGTTGTGGGTTTCCTATGGAAACCAGGTCCTAACTATAACTACTTACTGGCGACTGCCAGTAGGTTTTATATAATATATATATATATATATATATATATATATATATATATATATATATATATATATATATATATATATATATATATATATATCCAACACTTCAGGAAGCACTAAAAGGAAGGCCACAGGAAGCTTGATAAAGTTCATTTTAATAAATCAAACACTTGCCAGCAGTCATTGCGCAAAACTCCAGGCTTCTCAGTCTATTCCTTTGCCAGACGCGTTTCAGGAAACATAAATCCTTTCATCAGTGGCAGATTGCAGAAATGAAAATCGCGCTGAAACTTTCCAATTTAAAACACCTGCCCATGTGGGCGTTGCACTCCCACTGCCTCATGGTGTTTGTAGTCACTTAATCCCAAGTGGGTGCGCTGTTCACTCCTTTGATAAAGCACAAAATGAATTCCCAGTGGATTGATGCACTGTGCTAAGCGCTATGACTGTCCTGCTTTACAGTGTAAAATTACGAACTTGGTGCAGGCTGCAGCCCTGAAATGCAGCCTGTACTGCTTCCTCCTGATATTTCTGGGCTACCAGTGGAAGGTTCAGCTTATATATATATATTACCTACTGGCGGTCGCCAGTAGGTATATATAGTTAGGATTTTTTCTCTATGGGATTTTTGAAAATTCTATGTCTAATAACTTTCGCGTTTGTGGACGGAATTGGCTGAAATTTTCTGGAAAATGGCACATTTTGTTTCTGAGCAGCCCTTGAAAATTTGGGGGGGGTTCGTCAAGGGGGGGCCGAGAAAAAAGGGGGGTCCCAAAACGTGTTTTTAACATTGAGTTTTCCATAGGGCGGTTGGCCTCACTTTTAGCCCGAACGGCTGAATGGATTTGCACGAAACTTGGCAAAATTGTAGGGACTGGTAGCCCGATGTGCCTTTGCTAGGTCTCAATATATGTGCTCCAGTGGATTTTGAGAAATTAACGTTCAAAAAAAGATATATATCTGTAACAGCGGACCGGGCAGCGCTCCGGTTCGCGGACTTTTCGCGGTACGGAGCTTTGTGAAGCGAAGCTGATTGGTTCTCCGGCGTCTGTGAACATTCCAAACAGTCCGTAGCGGCCGCCATCTTGTCTCTCGGTAGGATCGAGAGACAAGAGGAGGCCAAAGCGAAGGGGCAAATGACCATAAGGGGGCATAGTAGATCCTCGCTGACCCCCTAGGTTTGATGTGGAGGTTTTAAAAGGGTCCCGCGGGGCAAAAAAAAAAAATAATAATAATAATCGAACGGCTGAATGGATTTGCACGAAACTTGGTAAAATATTAGGGACTGGTAGCCCGATGTGCCTTTGCTAGGTCTCAATATATGTGCTCCAGTGGATTTTGAGAAATTAACGTTCAAAAAAAGATATATATCTGTAACAGCGCTCCGCTTCGCGTAACGGAGGTTTGCGAAGCTGATTGGTTCTCCGGCGACTGTAAACATTGCAAACAGTCCGTAACGGCCGCCATCTTGTCTCTCGGTAGGATCGAGAGACAAGAGGAGGCCAAAGCGAAGGGGCAAATGACCATAAGGGGGCATAGTAGATCCTCCTTGACCTCTTAGGTTTGATGTGGAGGTTTTAAAAGGGCCCCGCGGGGCAAAAAAAATAATAATAATAATAATCGAACGGCTGAATGGATTTGCACGAAACTTGGCAAAATTGTAGGGACTGGTAGCTCGATGTGCCTTTGCTAGGTCTCAATATATGTGCTTCAGTGGATTTTGAGAAATTAACGTTCAAAAACAAGATATATATCTGTAACAGCGCTCCGCTTCGCGGAGATAAAATTATATCTGTATTACCTAGCTGTTGCTAACACCAGTTAGCGACGGCTAGTAGGAGATAGCGACCATCTTGGGCCCCACTTTGCATGTGAGTGATATTTATCACTAATGACATGCAAAATGGGCATGCCAAGATGTTAGCGACTGGAAACAGTCGCTAACATCGCTATCTCCTATTATCAACTTTTGGAAATATTCGCGATAAGCGCGAATATCTCCAAAAGCTAGCACCTGCCCTGAGCAGTTCTTAGCCATGTTATCCAATGGGAGGTGGATAACATGGCTAAGAGCATTAGCTCGGTAATGCATGAATATCGCGGAGTTTTCAGCGATATTAATGCATTGCGGTCATTTTTTATCGTATTTGCGATAAACCTTGATAATAGCAAGGTTTATCTGCGATAATTTCTGACGATGCTTAGCGGTAAAAAAATCATTGCTAAGCATCGTTAGGGATAAATATCGCTTAACTTTGGTAATATGCCCCAACGTCTGTTAACGTTCGATTCGAAGGAAATCAGGAAGTGTTGAAAAACATTGTCTGCGCCATCTTGTCTTTTTTCAAATGCCACACTTTTGTCGTGCACGGCAGTCATTTTAGATGCCTTGACCAGACCCACTCTGTGCACGCTGTCGATCCTTAGCATGGCTCCCCACCCTCGCAAGCATCTCCCCCAGGCAGTGGTCACCCCCGCTCTCTGTCTTATTCATGGGTAATAAACCTCCCCCCATCTGCGCTGCTCTTCCCTGAGAATCACACCCTGTGCCCGCCCGACACCTCCCTTTCGCCCTATTCACTACCGCACCCTCTGACACTCCTTTTCCTCTGTGTCCGATTGTCCAGGCCGGTCCTAGGGTATCAGCTAGCCCTGCAGATGTAGTTTATGGCCCCAGCTGTAAAGAATCACCCCTCTTCAAAGGAGTTATAGTAGATCAAGGCCCACACTCGATGAGATCCGTCACAGCAGACACGTTCCTATTATCTGAAAACCATCCTGTATTGTGATTGGAGAGGGGACCGAGCCTGAAGCGGAAGATTCCAGGGATGACTCTTTGTACATCAAAGTTTTTACAATTATGTGTCACATTAAAAATATATAGCACTCCGACAAAGTAGTAAGATTATAAAACTTTAATAACTTATAAATATATACAAGAAAACAAAAACAGTAATAACATATAAACATTTTTAGGGAAAAACAACGAAGTAGCGGTCGGCTGTGCGAATAGTCCCAACGCAGCACAACGTCCAGATTTCTGGCGTGGGGCGTCGTGGGGGGTGGGTCATCAGTAGCAAACTGTTGTGCGAATAGTTCCAAGGCAGCAGAACGATGGCACCAAGGTGATGTCCAGTAAGTTGCCACACTGGTTTTGGTATCCTACAATGCTGCTCCGAATAACGGCGTGGGGCGCCCCGGGGGAGGCGGCGTGAACGGGCCTCTCCAGGTGGAGTCTCATCTGTTGTAGTGGGGCGCCCCTTTACCGTTTCAGTTGCCATTCCGTCCGTTTTTGGTCCACTGTGTCAAAAGCCGCAATTCAGCTGAGTTGCGCCCACTCTTGCGGTGCAGCGATAGGCGGCTGTCACAGGACTCTCAAAATGGCGGCAGGCTGTTTCCTTTTTGGGCCTGGTCCACTGAAATGGCCCTGGGACACCTTGGAAATCGGACGCTTGTCTGCTAGGTCTTGGACCCCATTCTCGAAAGCGTCCCCTCCGCCTTGAGGATTCATCAAAAGTTTTGGGGGCCCCCGACTCCTGTAGGCTTCTGGTGGGGAGCGGCTGCCATGATTGCTCGCGGAATGACCACGACGGAGCTACGAGATGGTGGTGCTCTCATGCTGACGCCAGCTTCAGTCTGAAACATCCAGAAACAAGGTGGGGCTTTCATCATTTGGGAAAAAAAAAAGTTTTCATCCAATGAAAAGTGTTGTTTTTAGGTCATATGATCAAGCCTTCCATCATTAGGAAACCAAAAGTAAAATGAACCAATGAAAAGTTTTATAAACAAGTCACATGACCTGTTATGCGGCATAGGGTATAAAATGCGGAGAAAATACGTTGGCATGTGAGGCGGCGTCAGTAGCGGACCGATGTGCGAATAGGCCGAAGGCAACACAACGCGCCAAGATCCGGATGGCACCGAGGTGGTGTCCAGCAAGTTGCAGCACTGGTGTGGCCATCCTACAATGCTGAAAGTCGGCGTGGGGCGCCCCGTTGGCCTGTGAGTTTGCGTCAGTAGCGGACCGATGTGCGAATAGGCCGAAGGCAGCACAACGCGCCAAGATCCGGATGGCACCGAGGTGGTGTCTAGTAAGTTGCCGCACTGGTGTGGCCATCCTACAATGTTGAAAGTCGGCGTGGGGCGCCCCGTTGGCCTGTGAGATGGCGTCAGTAGCGGACCGATGTGCGAATGGGGCCAAAGGCAGCGCAACAATATTTTCGGAATAGAAGACACCACAAGGCGCTGAGATGCCAAGATCCGGATGGCACCGAGGTGGTGTCTAGCAAGTTGTGGCACTGGTGTGGCCATCCTACAATGGTAAAAGTCGGCGTGGGGCGCCCTGTTGGCCTGTGAGATGGTGTCAGTAGCGGACTGATGTGCGAATGGGGCCAAAGGCAGCGCAACAATATTTTCTGACTGACACCACAAGGCGCTGAGATGCCAAGATCCGGATGGCACCGAGGTGATGTCTAGGAAGTTGCTGTACTGGTGTGGCCATCCTACAATGGTAAAAGTCGGCGTGGGGCGCCCTGTTGGCCTGTGAGATGGTGTCAGTTGCGGACCGATGTGCGAATGGGGCCAAAGGCAGCGCAACAATATTTTCTGTATGGAAGATACCACTAGGCGTTGAGATGCCAAGATCCGGATGGCACCGAGGTGATGTCTAGCAAGTTGCTGTACTGGTGTGGTCATCCTACAATGCTGAAACTCGGCGTGGGGCGCCCCATTAGCCTGTGAGATGGCGTCAGTAGCGGACCGATGTGTGAATAGGCCGGAACCAGCACAAGGCGCCAAGATCCGGATGTCACCGTGGTGGTTTCATAGTTGAGAGGCACTTCATCTGCAGTGGGGCGCCGAGATCCGGATGGCACCGAGGTGATGTCTAGCAAGTTGCTGTACTGGTGTGGTCATCCTACAATGCTGAAACTCGGCGTGGGGCGCCCCATTAGTCTGTGAGATGGCGTCAGTAGCGGACCGATGTGCGAATAGGCCGAAGGCAGCACAACGCGCCAAGATCCGGATGTCACCGTGGTGGTTTCATAGTTGAGAGGCACTTCATCTGCAGTGGGGTGCCGAGATCTGGATGGCACCGAGGTGATGTCTAGCAAGTTGCTGTACTGGTGTGGTCATCCTACAATGCTGAAACTCGGCGTGGGGCGCCCCATTAGCCTGTGAGATGGCGTCAGTAGCGGACCGATGTGCGAATAGGCCGAAGGCAGCACAACGCGCCAAGATCCGGATGGCACCGAGGTGGTGTCTAGTAAGGTGCACTGGTGTGGCCATCCTACAATGTTGAAAGTCGGCGTGGGGCGCCCCGTTGGCCTGTGAGATGGCGTCAGTAGCGGACCGATGTGCGAATGGGGCCAAAGGCAGCGCAACAATGTTTTCTGAATAGAAGACACCACAAGGCGCTGAGATGCCAAGATCCGGATGGCACCGAGGTGGTGTCTAGCAAGTTGTGGCACTGGTGTGGCCATCCTACAATGGTAAAAGTCGGCGTGGGGTGCCCCATTAGCCTGTGAGATGGCGTCAGTAGCGGACCGATGTGCGAATGGGGCCAAAGGCAGCGCAACAATATTTTCTGAAGAGAAGACACCAAAAGGCGCTGAGATTCGGTTACCACCGAGGTGATGTCTAGCAAGTTGCCGCACTGGTGTGGCCATCCTACAATACTGCTCCGAATAACGGCGTGGGGTGCCCGAAGGGGGGGGGGGCGGCATGAACGGGCCTTCCTAGGTGGAGGCTCGTCTGCTGTAGTGGGGCGCCCCTTTACCGTTTCAGTTGCCATTCAGCTGAGTTTCGGCTGCTCTTGCTGCTACAGCGACAGGCGGCTGCAACAGGACTCTCAAAATGGCGGCCTGTTCTTTGGATTTGGGCCTGGTCCACTAAAATGGCCCTGGGACACCTTAGAACTCGGACGCTCGATTTTTTTTTCCTTTCCTGTACATGCAAAAAAAGGTAAATGCCCGGTACATTACACGCTTCATCTGCCACGATGAACTCTCCAGAGGAACCGAAAAAATATATAGTTATGGTAACTATACCATGCATCGTCATATGGAGAGGTGGCACCAATTAATTATAGTGCTGCATAAAAGAGAGATTTGGAGGAGAACCCCTGACCTGCTAGTACATTCATCAAAGAAGTGGCACTGACAGCATCAGAGGCAAGGGAAACGGTCCCAAATATTTAGAAGAACTTTGGAAAGATTAAAATGACATGTTTAGATTGTGGCAAATTAATTTCATGTGGACAGATGAGTGTTACTCTAATAAATACAGCATATGAACATCATCATAGTCGATGGTTGGTAGAGACATTTTGACTATATCCTGGACCTGCCCGTCCTCGCCCAAAATGGCGCCGGAATAAATGGGACTCGTAACTCCTTGTTGTGTACTGGTTGCAGAACCTTGAAATCACGAGATACGTATGCAGTTTTGAAGCACATGGCGGGCGGGGACGAGAATTGATTGAATATTTCGACATCCCTATTGATATTAAGTTCTGATGTGTTATTGATTACTGTACTATTGAAAGTTCGAATTAACGTCACCCATGGTACTTGCCCGCAAATGTATATCTAGATAATTTTATTGTAACTGGCCCTGTCGTATTTTAATTATAAAATGTACGTCCACCGATTCCGTAACTGTTAGACACCTTAGTTCTTGCAACCTAATGGCCCGCCCGTTACGTTCCTCTACAGTGTAAATGTCTACTCATCATATACGATTACAGTTTGCTCCGTAGCCGGCCCACGTGGTTATAGGCTCGTATTTGTATAATGAAATTTTCACAATAAAGGTTTTTAAAAGAAAACATGGTAGTAGTATATACATTGGTAAAGTTTTTAATAATAGTCACTGTTTTAGAATCATTAAAAGGCAAGTGAAATAAAGCAGACCAATTACATGAAGGGTAAAAGGTATAATACGAAGGAACGCAGTAAAGATAAATGGTCAAGGGCTGTTGTGTTTTCTATTCCTGCAACATAAAGTGATCGATAAGAATCTCATATTCAGGCGTATCGGCGACTAAGACAGCAGGTCGACCCTCTTTTGCTCAACGGCTCCGTCATGGGACGAAGAAACGCTCTTTTTCTCGAAAAAAGAATATATTTTACTTGCAGGACAGTTGTAAATTTTCCGGGAAAGTACATTAGCCTGGAACATTATAACATATATTTAAGAAAAAATAATGTTCGGAAGTAATAAAAAGCGTAATTTTTAGGTCATATGACCAAGCCTTTCATCATTAGAATAAGAACAGTAAAATGAACCAATGAAAAGTTTTATTAACAAGTCACATGACTTGTTATGCTTACGTTACGCGCTGCGCGCCCCGGATGACTTCCGGATGCGCTAACGCGGCGCGTCATATGACGCATTACGCGACAACGCAGGTCCAGAATATAGTCAAAATGTCTCCACCAACCAGCGGTCGGAACACAACCCCTTTCAGCAGGCTAAATAGTTCTGTTAAATGACAACAGAAGGGACAGGCAACAAGAACTATTAGTCAAAGAGGGGAGGGCTAGTTCTTCTCTACCGGGTTACATTGGGGCGCTACCGGAACTGATCGAATTGGTAGTCTACAGTGTTTCTGGATGTTTCAGACTGAAGCTGGGGTTAGCATGAGAGCAGCACCATTTCGTAGCTCCGTCGTGGCCATTCCGCAACCAATCATGCCAGCCGCTCTTTATCGTTATTTTGGGCGGGGTGGGTGGCGGAGCCGAGCTGTTATGCAGCCATCATTGTGTGGAGTTCAGTTCATTTCACTAGTTTTGTATTTGTCATGAGGGGTTGTTCCTAATGTTTCTATTTTAGCGAGGTCAAAAAGAGATCCCATTAGTGGCCTACTGATTTTGCTCGATTCCTTTTCTTTTTTTTTTACACGATTTTTCGTTATCTGCAAAGACTAAACAGAGTATTGCGACTCTGTGTTTGTTTGTAAATAGAGAATGAACCAAAGAGAACCAATTCTAAAACAGTAAATACTTGGATAACAATCAATCAAATGGAGAGAGAAGCAGGCACGACGTATTACAACGGGGGCAAAGGCCAGCGTTAACTACCCTTCACTATGTGCAAAGAGAGAGTACTCCTAATAGAAATGAGGGGGGGGGCACCATTCAAAGCAGATCAGTGTGCATAAACACGAAAATGTTTTCACTTACCACGTACTTGACATTCGACAGCTTATGATATTTGCTATTAAAAAACCATTGAAATTCACTGAAAAAACCATAGGTTATAGACCATATATAGTTAGGAATTAGCATTTACAAAACCTTAAAAATTCACTGTAAAAACCATAGGTTATAGACCATATATAGTTAGGAATTAGCATTTAAAAAACCTTATTTTACTCACACAAAACCATTGAAATTCCATATATAGTTAGTTGCACTAACTATATATCGCGCACCCGCAATCCACTGCTGATGATGTCACATATTACATCATTCATGACATGGTCAGTGACATCCCTGATGACATCACTGATGACATCTCAAATGACATCACTGATGACATCACTGATGACATCTCATTTGACATCAATGACCACATCACTGATGATATCATTCATGTGACAATACAATGCATCTCCTCACATTTTAATATAACCTCTGTTTCACCCAGTGTTAAATACAGAGTATAATTTTTGAAACCATTGACACACCAATACTAGTTACTACATATGTACTCACTGATTCCTACGTCTACACACACATTCACTCATTCACCCATACAATCATTCATACATACAATCACTCATCTTTACAACACTATCATATGCACTCATACACCTATACAGACACTCACACTCTGCCACTCATCCATGGAGTTACTCACACACCTAGTCAGTCCTGTAAAGAATCAATCACACTTCCATTTTCTTGTCTATACAGTTAAACATAGAGCACCTTACATTTTCAAACATATACTAACACATACTTACCTTGTTATACAATCATTAATATAAGTACACATTGATCTGCACAGAGTCACACACCTCCCAGCCAGCCACACACACACTCAGTCTCCCATACAAATACTTGGACAATCAATCAGTAACCCATATAGTTAATCATATAGCTACTGATCAACACATGCAGCAGTTTACAGAACAACAGACATAATGATGCACAAATTAAGACACTTTAGTCACTAACCCATGCACTCAGTGAGACACATTTAATCACTCACTCATACATTCAGTCATGCACCTACTAAATCCTTTGTCCAGACACTTATACTTCCACTCATTCTTCAATATGTAAGACACATTTTAACTTTACAGAAACATACAGTCACTGGATGTTGTCATCAGTGATGTCATCAGTGATGTCATTTGAGATGTCATCAGTGATGTCATCAGTGATGTCACTGACCATGTCATGAATGATGTAATATGTGACATCATCAGCAGTGGATTGCGGGCGCGCGATATATAGTTAGTGCAACTAACTATATATGGAATTTCAATGGTTTTGTGTGAGTAAAATAAGGTTTTTTAAATGCTAATTCCTAACTATATATGGTCTATAACCTATGGTTTTTTCAGTGAATTTTCAAGGTTTTGTAAATGCTAATTCCTAACTATATATGGTCTATAACCTATGGTTTTTTCAGTGAATATATATATATATATATATATATATATATATATATATATATATATATTACCTACTGGCGGTCGCCAGTAGGTATATATAGTTAGGATTTTTTCTCTATGGGTTTTTTGAAAATTCTATGTCTAATAACTTTGGCGTTTGTGGACGGAATTGGCTGAAATTTTCAGGAAAATGGCACATTTTGTTTCTGAGCAGCCCCTGAAAATTTTGGGGGGGTTCGTCAAGGGGGGGCCGAGAAAAAAGGGGGGTCCCAAAACGCGTTTTTCCCATGTTAATTTCCATAGGGCGGTTGGCCTCACTTTTAGCCCGAACGGCTGAATGGATTTGCACGAAACTTGGCAAAATTGTAGGGACTGGTAGCCCGATGTGCCTTTTGTAGGTCTCAATATATGTGCTTCAGTGGATTTTGAGAAATTAATGTTCAAAAAAAGATATATATCTGTAGCAGCGGACTGGGCAGCGCTCCGCTACGCGTACTTTTCGCGCAACGGAGCTTTGTGAAGCGAAGCTGATTGGTTCTCCGGCGTCTGTCAACATTCCAAACAGTCCGTAGCGGCCGCCATCTTGTCTCTCGGTAGGATCGAGAGACAAGAGGAGGCCAAAGCGAAGGGGCAAATGACCATAAGGGGGCATAGTACATTGTCGCTCACCCCCTAGGTTTGATGTGGAGGTTTTAAAAGGGCCCCGCGGGGCAAAAAAAAATAAACATAATAATAATCGAACAGCTGAATGGATTTGCACGAAACTTGGCAAAATTGTAGGGACTGGTAGCCCGATGTGCCTTTGCTAGATCTCAATATATGTGCTCCAGTGGATTTTGAGAAATTAACGTTCAAAAAAAGGTATATATCTGTAACAGCGCACCGCTTCGCGTACTTTTCGCGTTACGGAGCTTTGCGAAGCGAAGCTGATTGGCTCTCCGGTGTCTGTAAACATTCCAAACAGTCCGTAGCGGCCGCCATCTTGTCTCTCGGTAGGATCGAACAGCTGAATGGATTTGCACGAAACTTGGCAAAATTGTAGGGACTGGTAGCCCGATGTGCCTTTGCTAGGTCTCAATATATGTGCTTCAGTGCATTTTGAGAAATTAACGTTCAGAAACAAGATATATATCTGTAACAGCGCTCCGCTTCGCGGAGATAAAATTATATGTGTATTACCTAGCTGTTGCTAACACCAGTTAGCGACGGCTAGTAGAAGATAGCGACCATCTTGGGCCCCACTTTGCATGTGAGTGATATTTATCACTAATGACATGCAAAGTGGGCATGCCAAGATGTTAGCGACTGGAAACAGTCGCTAACATCGCTATCTCCTATTATCAACTTTTGGAAATATTCGAGATAAGGGCGAATATCTCCAAAAGCTACCACCTGCCCTGAGCAGTTCTTAGCCATGTTATCCAATGGGAGGTGGATAACATGGCTAAGAGCATTAGCTCGGTAATGCATGAATATCGCTGAGTTTTCAGCGATATTAATGCATTGCGGTCGTTTTTTATCGTATTTCCGATAAACCTTGATAATAGCAAGGTTTATCTGCGATAATTTCTGACGGTAAAAAAATCGTTGCTAAGCATCGTTAGGGATAAATATCGCTTAACTTTGGTAATATGCCCCAACGTCTGTTAACGTTCGATTCGAAGGAAATCAGGAAGTGTTGAAAAACATTGTCTGCGCCATCTTGTCTTTTTTCAAATGCCACACTTTTGTCGTGCACGGCAGCCATTTTAGATGCCTTGACCAGACCCACTCTGTGCACGCTGTCGATCCTTAGCATGGCTCCCCACCCTCGCAAGCATCTCCCCCAGGCAGTGGTCACCCCCGCTCTCTGTCTTATGCATGGGTAATAAACCTCCCCCATCTGCGCTGCTGTTCCCTGAGAATCACACCCTGTGCCCGCCCGACACCTCCCTTTCGCCCTATTCACTACCGCACCCTCTGACACTCCTTTTCCTCTGTGTCCGATTGTCCAGGCCGGTCCTAGGCTATCAGCTAGCCCTGCAGATGTAGTTTATGGCCACAGCTGTAAAGAATCACCCCTCTTCAAAGGAGTTATAGTAGATCAAGGCCCACACTCGATGAGATCCGTCACAGCAGAAGCGTTGCTATTATCTGAAAACCATCCTGTATTGTGATTGGGGAGGGGACCGAGCCTGAAGCGGAAGATTCCAGGGATGACTGTTTGTACATCAAAGTTTTTACAATTATGTGTCACATTAAAAATATATAGCACTCCGACAAAGTAGTAAGATTATAAAACTTTAATAATTTATAAATATATACAAGAAAACAAAAATAGTAATAACATATAAACATTTTTAGGGAAAAACAACGAAGTAGCGGTCGGCTGTGCGAATAGTCCCAACGCAGCACAACGTCCAGATTTCCGGCGTGGGGCGTCGCGGGGGGTGGGTCATCAGTAGCAAACTGTTGTGCGAATAGTTCCAAGGCAGCAGAACGCGCCGAAATCTAGATGACACGAAAGTGATGTCTAGTAAGTTGCCACCCAGCAAATAACGGCATGGGGCGTCGCGGGGGGTGGGTCATCAGTAGCAAACTGTTGCGCGAATAGTTCCAAGGCAGCAGAACGATGGCACCAAGGTGATGTCCAGTAAGTTGCCGCACTGGTTTTGGTATCCTACAATGCTGCTCCGAATAACGGCGTGGAGCGCCCCGGGGGAGGCGGCGTGAACGGGCCTCTCCAGGTGGAGTGTCATCTGTTGTAGTGGGGCGCCCCTTTACCGTTTCAGTTGCCATTCCGTCCGTTTTTGGTCCACTGTGTCAAAAGCCGCAATTCAGCTGAGTTGCGCCCACTCTTGCGGTGCAGCGATAGGCGGCTGTCACAGGACTCTCAAAATGGCGGCAGGCTGTTTCCTTTTTGGGCCTGGTCCACTGAAATGGCCCTGGGACACCTTGGAAATCGGACGCTTGTCTGCTAGGTCTTGGACCCCATTCTCGAAAGCGTCCCCTCCGCCTTGAGAATTCATCAAAAGTTTTGGGGGCTCCGACTCCTGCAGGCTTCTGGTGGGGAGCGGCTGCCATGATTGCTCGCGGAATGACCACGACGGAGCTACGAGATGGTGGTGCTCTCATGCTGACGCCAATTTCAGTCTGAAACATCCAGAAACAAGGTGGGGCTTTCATCGTTTGGGAAAAAAAAAAGTTTTCATCCTATGAAAAGTGTTGTTTTTAGGTCACATGATCATGCCTTCCATCATTAGGAAACCAAAAGTAAAATGAACCAATGAAAAGTTTTATAAACAAGTCACATGACCTGTTATGCGGCATAGGGTATAAAATGCGGAGAAAATACGTTGGCACGTGAGGCGGCGTCAGTAGCGGACCGATGTGCGAATAGGCCGAAGGCAACACAACGCGCCAAGATCCGGATGGCACCGAGGTGGTGTCCAGCAAGTTGCAGCACTGGTGTGGCCATCCTACAATGCTGAAAGTCGGCGTGGGGCGCCCCGTTGGCCTGTGAGTTTGCGTCAGTAGCGGACCGATGTGCGAATAGGCCGAAGGCAGCACAACGCGCCAAGATCCGGATGGCACCGAGGTGGTGTCTAGTAAGTTGCCGCACTGGTGTGGCCATCCAACAATGCTGAAAGTCGGCGTGGGGCGCCCCGTTGGCCTGTGAGTTTGCGTCAGTAGCGGACCGATGTGCGAATAGGCCGAAGGCAGCACAACGCGCCAAGATCCGGATGGCACCGAGGTGGTGTCTAGTAAGTTGCCGCACTGGTGTGGCCATCCTACAATGCTGAAAGTCGGCGTGGGGCGCCCCGTTGGCCTGTGAGATGGCGTCAGTAGCGGACCGATGTGTGAATGGGGCCGAAGGCAGCGCAACAATATTTTCTACTATATTTCCGGAGTAGAAGACACCACAAGGCGCTGAGATGCCAAGATCCGGATGGCACCGAGGTGGTGTCTAGCAAGTTGTGGCACTGGTGTGGCCATCGTACAATGGTAAAAGTCGGCGTGGGGCGCCCTGTTGGCCTGTGAGATGGTGTCAGTAGCGGACTGATGTGTGAATGGGGCCAAAGGCAGCGCAACAATATTTTCTACTATATTTTCGGAGTAGAAGACACCACAAGGCGCTGAGATGCCAAGATCCGGATGGCACCGAGGTGATGTGTAAGTTGCGGACCGATGTGCGAATGGGGCCAAAGGCAGCTCAACAAAATTTTCTGAAGAGAATACACCACAAGGCGCTGAGATGCCAAGATCCGGATGGCACCGAGGTGATGTCTAAGTTGCGGACCGATGTGCGAATGGGGCCAAAGGTAGCGTAACAAGATTTTCTGTATGGAAGATACCACTAGGCGTTGAGATGCCAAGATTCGGATGGCACCGAGGTGATGTCTAGCAAGTTGTGCCACTGGTGTGGCCATCGTACAATGGTAAAAGTCGGCGTGGGGCGCCCTATTGGCCTGTGAGATGGTGTCAGTAGCGGACTGATGTGCGAATGGGGCCAAAGGCAGCGCAACAATATTTTCTGACTGACACCACAAGGCGCTGAGATGCCAAGATCCGGATGGCATCGAGGTGATGTCTAAGTTGCGGACTGATGTGCGAATGGGGCCAAAGGCAGCGTAACAATATTTTCTGTATGGAAGATACCACTAGGCGTTGAGATGCCAAGATTCGGATGGCACCGAGGTGATGTCTAGCAAGTTGGTGTGGTCATCCTACAATGCTGAAACTCGGCGTGGGTCACCCCATTAGCCTGTGAGATGGCGTCAGTAGCGGACCGATGTGCGAATAGGCCGAAGGCAGCACAACGCGCCAAGATCCGGATGTCACCGTGGTGGTTTCATAGTTGAGAGGCACTTCATCTGCAGTGGGGCGCCGAGATCCGGATGGCACCGAGGTGATGTCTAGCAAGTTGCTGTACTTGTGTGGTCATCCTACAATGCTGAAACTCGGCGTGGGTCGCCCCATTAGCCTGTGAGATAGCTGTTCTTTGGATTTGGGCCTGGTCCACTAAAATGGCCCTGGGACACCTAAGAACTCGAACGCTCGATTTTTTTTTCCTTTCCTGTACATGCAAAAAAAGGTAAATGCCCGGTATGTTACACGCTTCATCTGCCACGATGAACTCTCCAGAGGAACCGAAAAAATATATAGTTGTGGTAACTATACCATGCATCGTCATATGGAGAGGTGGCACCAATTAATTATAGTGCTGCATAAAAGAGAGATTTGGAGGAGAACCCCTGACCTGCTAGTACATTCATTAAAGAAGTGGCACTGAGAGCTTCAGAGGCAAGGGAAACGGTCCCAAATATTTAGAAGAACTTTGGAAAGATTAAAATGACATGTTTAGATTGTGGTAAATTAATTTCATGTGGGCAGATGAGTGTTACTCTAATAAATACAGCATATGAACATCATCATAGTCGATGGTTGGTAGAGACATTTTGACTATATCCTGGACCTGCCCGTCCTCGCCCAAAATGGCGCCGGAATAAATGGGACTCGTAACTCCTTGTTGTGTACTGGTTGCACAACCTTGATATCACGAGATACGTATGCAGTTTTGAAGCACATGGCGGGCGGGGACGAGAATTGATTGAATATTTCGACATCCCTATTGATATTAAGTTCTGATGTGTTATTGATTACTGTACTGTTGAAAATTCGAATTAACGTCACCCATGGTACTTGCCCGCAAATGTATATCTAGATAATTTTATTGTAACTGGCCCTGTCGTATTTTAATTATAAAATGTACGTCCACCGATTCCGTAGCTGTTAGACACCTTAGTTTTTGCAACCTAATGGCCCGCCCGTTACGTTCCTCTACAGTGTAAATGTCTATTCATCATATACGATTACAGTTTGCTCCGTGGCAGGCCCACGTGGTTATAGGCTCGTATTTGTATAATGAAATTTTCACAATAAAGGTTTTTAAAAGAAAACATGGTAGTAGTGTATACATTGGTAAAGTTTTTAATAATAGTCACTGTTTTAGAATCAGTAAAAGGCAAGTGAAATAAAGCAGACCAATTACATGAAGGGTAAAAGGTATAATACGAAGGAACGCAGTAAAGATAAATGGTCAAGGGCTGTTGTGTTTTCTATTCCTGCAACATAAAGTGATCGATAAGAATCTCATATTCAGGCGTATCGGCGACTAAGACAGCAGGTCGACCCTCTTTTGCTCAACGGCTCCGTCATGGGACGAAGAAACGCTCTTTTTCTCGAAAAAAGAATATATTTTACTTGCAGGACAGTTGTAAAATTTCCGGGAAAGTACATTAGCCTGGAACATTATAACATATATTTAAGAGAAAATAATGTTCGGAAGTAATTAAAAGCGTAATTTTTAGGTGATATGACCAAGGCTTTCATCATTAGAATAAGAAAAGTAAAATGAACCAATGAAAAGTTTTATTAACAAGTCACATGACTTGTTATGCTTACGTTACGCGCTGCGCGCCCCGGATGACTTCCGGATGCGCTAACGCGGCGCGTCATATGACGCATTACGCGACAACGCAGGTCCAGAATATAGTCAAAATGTCTCCACCAACCAGCGGTCGAAACACAACCCCTTTCAGCAGGCTAAATAGTTCTGTTAAATGACAACAGAAGGGACAGGCAACAAGAACCATCAGTCAAAGAGGGGAGGGCTAGTTCTTGTCTACCGGGTTACATTGGGGCGCTACCGGAACTGATCGAATTGGTAGTCTACAGTGTTTCTGGATGTTTCAGACCGAAGCTGGGGTTAGCATGAGAGCAGCACCATTTCGTAGCTCCGTTGTGGCCATTCCGCAACCAATCATGGCAGCCGCTCTTTATCGTTATTTTGGGCGGGGTGGGTGGCGGAGCCGAGCTGTTTTGCAGCCATCATTGTGTGGAGTTCAGTTCATCTCACTAGTTTTGTATTTGTCATGAGGGGTTGTTCCTAATGTTTCTATTTTAGCGAGGTCAAAAAGAGATCCCATTAGTGGCCTACTGATTTTGCTCGATTCCTTTTCTTTTTTTTTACACGATTTTTCGTTATCTGCAAAGACTAAACAGAGTATTGCGACTCTGTGTTTGTTTGTAAATAGAGAATGAACCAAAGAGAACTAATTCTAAAACAGTAAATACTTGGATAACAATCAATCAAATGGAGAGAGAAGCAGGCACGACGGATTACAACGGGGGCAAAGGCCTGCGTTAACTACCTTTCACTATCTGCAAAGAGAGAGTACTCCTAATAGAAATGAGGGGGGGGGGGCACCATTCAAAGCAGATCAGTGTGCATAAACACGAAAATGTTTTCACTTACCACGTACTTGACATTCGACAGCTTATGATATTTGCTATTAAAAAACCATTGAAATTCACTTAAAAAACCATAGGTTATAGACCATATATAGTTAGGAATTAGCATTTACAAAACCTTGAAAATTCACTGAAAAAACCATAGGTTATAGACCATATATAGTTAGGAATTAGCATTTAAAAAACCTTATTTTACTCACACAAAACCATTGAAATTCCATATATAGTTAGTTGCACTAACTATATATTGCGCACCCGCAATCCACTGCTGATCATGTCACATATTACATCATTCATGACATGGTCAGTGACATCACTGATGACATCACTGATGACATCTCAAATGACATCACTGATGACATCACTGATGACATCTCATTTGACATCAATGACCACATCACTGATGATATCATTCATGTGACAATACAATGCATCTCCTCACATTTTAATATAACCTCTGTTTCACCCAGTGTTAAATACAGAGTATAATTTTTGAAACCATTGACACACCAATACTAGTTACTACATACGTACTCACTGATTCCTACGTCTACACACACATTCACTCATTCACCCATACAATCATTCATACATACAATCACTCATCTTTACAACACTATCATATGCACTCATACACCTATACAGACACTCACACTCTGCCACTCATCCATGGAGTTACTCACACACCTAGTCAGTCCTGTAAAGAATCAATCACACTTCCATTTTCTTGTCTATACAGTTAAACATAGAGCACCTTACATTTTCAAACATATAGTAACACATACTTACTTTCTTATACAATCATTGATACAAGTACACATTGATCTGCACAGAGTCACACACCTCCCAGCCAGCCACACACACACTCAGTCTCCCATACAAATACTTGGACAATCAATCAATAACCCATATAGTTAATCATATAGCTACTGATCAACACATGCAGTAGTTTACAGAACAACAGACATAATGATGCACAAATTAAGACAGTTTAGTCACTAACCCATGCACTCAGTGAGACACATTTAATCACTCACTCATACATTCAGTCATGCACCTACTAAATCCTTCGTCCAGACAGTTATACATCTACTCATTCTTCAATATCTAAAACATATTTAAACTTTACAGAAACACACAGTCACTGGATGATGTCATCAGTGATGCCATCAGTGATGTCATTTGAGATGTCATCAGTGATGTCATCAGTGATGTCACTGACCATGTCATGAATGATGTAATATGTGACATGATCAGCAGTGGATTGCGGGTGCGCAATATATAGTTAGTGCAACTAACTATATATGGAATTTCAATGGTTTTGTGTGAGTAAAATAAGGTTTTTTAAATGCTAATTCCTAACTATATATGGTCTATAACCTATGGTTTTTTCAGTGAATTTTCAAGGTTTTGTAAATGCTAATTCCTAACTATATATGGTCTATAACCTATGGTTTTTTAAGTGAATATATATATACATATATATATCTACACATATATATATATATATATATGTATATATATATATATGCCAGCAATCTTCACCACTTCCACAGCACCTGCGGCGAAATGAAGAGACGGACCCAGGACTCAAGGCAAGGTAAGATTTATTTTCTACCTCTCGACAGGCGACGCGTTTCGAGCATCCAGTGCTCTTGTTCTCATATATATATATATATAGCGTATCTGCAATGAGACTGAGGATCTGAGGGAGGCCCAACTAGCCAGTAAGAATCGATTTTTAGCTAGGGGATACTCCACCCTATGCATTGACAAGGCAATTGACAGAAGTAACAAAATGAATCGAGACACTCTGTTGAACAAAGGGCCCAACACAACACTGTTGGAAGAGGAACAGACTGACATGTTCAGGTTTATTCTGAGCTACAACAAACAGAGCAAAGCGATCAAAAAGATTATTGACAGAAACTGGCCTATAATTTTAGGGGACCCTATAATAGGTCACTTACTGCCCAAGAAAGCAGCCATCACATACAGCAGGGCTCCCTCTATGAGGGAAACATTAGTCCATAATGACTCTGGGGGAAACACCAACACTACCTTGCTAAATGAACGCAAGGGATTCTTTAAATGTAGGTCATGCAAAGCCTGTACACATGGGGTCAATACTACCAAGTACAAAACACCTTTTGGAGAACAGGAATACCCTATCACAAAAGCCCTAACATGTAAAACAGACCACATGGTCTATGTGCTGGAGTGCCCTTGCAATCTCAAATATGTCAGCAGCACTATACTGCAGGGACATAAGAGGGTGCTCCAGCACATTAGGGTGATTAAAAAACAAGACCCCCTATATCCAGTGGCTCGCCATTTTGGCGAGAAACACAAGGCAGACCCTCAATACCTTCGGTACTTTTTAATTGACAGTGTACCGATGCATAGAAGAGGAGGAGACAGGGTGAAAGCGTTAAGACGACTGGAAACAAAATATATTTTAGAACTCGATTCCAGATCCCCCGGGGGCCTCAACATTACTGAAGACCTCTAAACTTGCCTCTAACCTAAGAAACCTTGCAGAATCCAATAGGAATTAACATAATAACGTGAGTGTTAAGCAGTGAGCCAGACGTCAGCAAAAATTAAAACACTTGGTTTTTTAAGCAACCACCGCCCTAATACTCTTGAAACATTTTACACATGGTTTTATGGTAATTTTATAGTAATAGTTTTTTTTAGATATATTTGCACTTTTATCAAGCAACATTTGCACATATCCTTGTTTACAAAGCTTTAGAAATTGCAAGTTTACAATCACAGTACTGTATTCCTGATTTGTCATGCATTATGCAGAAGGGTGGCAACCCCACTCCCTGGTATTTAAACATGGACTTAAATGAATTTAATTGCCAAAAATGCATCAACTAGACAATCAAAGGTCAATATGTTTAAGATTTTAAAGGTATTTTACTATTGTATGAGATGTATCATCCATTTAGTATGTACATATGACTAATCTTTTTACCTTTAATGTATCGGTACAACAGTTGCAATGATTAAGCATGGTTTTTCAATAGATTTGTATAACAAGGCATTTGGTCACTTTATGGTGTATATCACTTTAAAAAACAAAAAAATGGCCTATAAAATCCAAACAACCACCATGTAGCGCGTCATGTGAACAAGATCCCACGGGATCGAAACGCGTCATGCTGAGGGTGTACGATGGCTGAAATAAATCTCTCTTGCACATACCTGTGGTCTGGGACCTCGGTTTCCTGCGGCAACGTGTGAAGTTCAAAGGAATGAAAGGAGTATGCTGATATATTATATATATTTATATATATATATATATATATATACACTCCACTTCCCAAGTGCTTCGCTGCACCGAACAGGACCACGGACACGGTAATGGTTGCTTGCCAGATTTGTATTTACTGTGCAGGAAAACGTGCATGCCTCAGACGCGTTTCGGACACTAGGCTATACATCTATATCAGAACAGTCCTTTCAATGAGAAAGAAGGCGGCACACCAAAGTTATATCCGTAAGGTTTTAATGTGCAAAAAAAGAACGACGCGTTTCAGCCTGTCGGCCTTCGTCAAGTTCAAAGGTCATAACACGGCGTCGCTGTTAAGAACATTCTTCGTCAACCAAAGATACTGAATAAATATACTGCTTTGAATCATATATTTTTCGATATTAATTCAATCAATCAACATTATTTACAAAAATACATGATTTGTAAAACTAACAATGAGTGCCAGAGAATATATAAATAAATTCAGCATTTTATGGTCAATACCTCACGTGACGAAAATCGATTTGAGTTTGTAGTCAATTGAAAATGAAAGCGCATAATATATATACAACTATATACACACTTTGCTTCTTCGCAGTAATATACAGGTATTCATATACCGTGCTTATTCACAGTAATGTGCTGAAAGAAACTTTATACCCACCGCAAAACTGCTAAAATAGCGAGTTCTTGTGAGCAACGTTTTTGTGCGTTTCAATAAAGCACATTGAAATTGTTTCAAATGTACCAAACACCACAACAGTGTACAAATGTACATACAATACGCGCAATATATCTGAACGGTCAATGTCTGTGTATGTGTATAGACAAATGAATCATAAATATGTAAACCACTTGACCTTACATCAATCATAGTAGACACAGTCAATGCGCATAATATATATACAATATGTACAGCTATACACACACTATACACAGTAATGTGCAGATATTTGCACACTTAGCTCATTCACAGTAATGTACTGAAAGCAACTTTACACCCGCAAGCAAAACTGCTTAAATGACGGGTTCTTGTGAACAACGTTTACCTGTGTCAATAATGCAAATTAAAATAATTCAATTAGACCAATTCTTCTTCCCTATTCATTCCAAAAGGAACCCTAGTGTTCAGGTCAATGATGTACCTTGATTCCAGGATGCGCGGTTGCTTAGCTTGGTCGCCCTCTCTAATCTTTTTCATGATGCGATCGACTCCCATGTAGCTTAAGAGCTGACTGTTGCTATTGTGGACATTATAAAAATGTCTCGCAACTGGATAGTTAAACTCATGATTATTTACAGCTCTTAGATGCTCTAAAATCCGTTTTTTACAGGCAGCTCTGTACTGCTTATATAACGAAAGCCACATGGGCATTGTAGGCAATAGACGGCAAAATCGGTCATACAAGTGATAAATTTGGATATCGATCTCTCTTTCCCATTAGATGTTGTAAAGGTTTTGCAGCTACGGCTATTCGAGCACACCTTACAGGCTTTGCACTTAAAGAAGCCTCTGCTACTTTTTAGCCAGGTAGGGGGGACCTCCATTTGATAGTAACTATTGACCAATTTATCCCTAAGAGAGGGCGCTCTCTTGTATGTTATTGTGGGAGAATGACCAACTACATGACCAATTAGGGGATCTGATTGTTTGGCCGCCACGGCAGGCACCGGCAGTAGGGGGCAGGTGTACGGCGTTTGGCTAAAATCCTTGAACGAATATATATATATATATATATTATATATATATATATATATATATATATACGCTAACGCTCCCTCGATGCACCGCGCAAACAGCACTCCCAGGAAGAGAAACGGACACAAATCCGGTAATCTGTGCAGCAAACTTTCTTTTTTATTTTATATCATTGCAGTGTCAAGGGTGCCGCGATCCGACGCGTTTCGGCGATCCTGTCGCCTTGCTCACCAGATACAAGCGTTTCTAAGTGTAAACATTTTAAATGATCCATTACCAATCACCGCACTTTTCGTCTTAGGTCACATGGCCAGCCTACATAGCAATGAATATAGACGACAGACTTACTCATGGTTGGTTTCACCATGGTAGTCACAAAAACATGGTAGATACTATCTGCATAAATACATTGACTCTACACATCCCATATATTGTGAAATGTAGAAAATAAACATTGCAATATATTTTGGTTTTCAAGAAAAAAATCCAAAAATTAATTTCTAAAACAATAAATATTATGCTCAATGTTAAAAACATAACATTCCATTGCAATGAATACTTGTATTTTATACCTGCATAATGCATTAATGTTAATATCATAACAGATTTATCTTAATGTAAACAATTATTGGAGTCAAGCTATTTGGTCACATGTGTGATAATCATATATTGTAACCATCATATTTAAAAGTGCTTTTGTGCTAAAAAAAAGTGCAAAACGTGAATAAAGTGCATTATTAATAACTTCTAGAATGCTCCCAGCCGGGAACATCTTTTACTATTTACTTGAGAGAGAATCAGCATTTGTTGGATATAGTTTTCTTACAGTGATACAGAAATAACCGGCCAATTTAAAGAATGAATGACATACTCAATATAGATCAGCTGAATAATGGAATTTCTATCAGTGCAAATCATATCTTGTGCAAAATAAGCGTCAATAAATAGTATAAAACCACAAAAATTCATGATAATACACATAATTACCGACTATTTACATTGGAGACATAAAAACTGCTACTTTGATTCCCTTATAAATTCAACTGAATATTTTACATCATTATACAGAAAGTTCTCATATATAATACTCGCTTGATCCGTATTTGCTCAAAGATAGTGATACATGTCCTCACACATATTCAGACCTTGAGGGCTCTTTGTATCGAGTTCTAGAATATAATATGTTTCCAGTTGACGCAGAGCTTTATCTCTGTTGCCTCCTCTTTTGTTGATGGGGACACTGTCAATCACAAAATAAGAGAGTACATTTAAATTATTTCCATGTTCGGATTTGACGTGTCTAGCAACAGGATATGTTTGGTCTGAATTCACTGTTGCTCGCAAATGTTGTTAAATGCGTGCCTGCACTGGAAGTTTTGTGCTTCCCACATAGCGGAGACCACATACACAGTTCAAAACATATACTGCATATTCCGTTTTGCAGTTGAAATTACCTTTAATCTCAAACAACTCATCAGAGAAAGCAGTTTTGTATGTTTTTGTGTTAGAACCGAACTTACAAGCTCTGCAGCTGCTACATTTAAAGAAACCCTTCTTAGTGGAGAACCATTTATCTTTATTGAGCATTACCGGACTATTTTTAACCAAATCTGATCTCATGGAATATGCTTTGCGATAGGTGATACTAGGCTTTACAGGCAAGACTCCCTTTAGGACCCCATCGGTTAAAACGATAGGCCACTGAGTGTTTATGATTTTTCTTATGGCATGTGATTGCTTGCTGTATGTGGTGATAAACCTACACTGAGAATTATCATTGTTGCTAGCCCTATCTGTACATGCACTTGTGGTTAACTCTGTTCCAAAGTTCTGTGCAGGGATCAATGGCTGTAATAAGTTACATCTATCTTGTTGATTAACTTTTCTTAGAGCCACTTTGATTTTACCTGCTCCATAACCACGTGCTAACAGTCTAGCTTTGGCAATCTCCTGTGAATCTTTCCATGCTTCATCAGTACTACATGCCCTCCTGATTCTGAGAAGTTCTCCATACGGGAGACTTTCTATGGTGTGACGTGGATGAAAACTAGACCCATGCAATAGTGTATTGCCGGCTGTGGGTTTTTGTTACAGACTAGTTACAATGACATTGTTCTGAATTGAGACTTCAATGTCTAGAAAGTTTGTACGTGTACTGTGTATGTGGCTGGTAAAGGCTAAATTAAGATCATTGTTGTTAATACATTCTACGAATTCATTCGCCTGATCAGAATCGCCTTTCCACACGATAAAAACATCGTCTATATACCTGCACATATGAGCAATATGTGTCTCAAAGATTGCCTTGTGGT
This sequence comes from Lissotriton helveticus, assembly GCF_964261635.1. NCBI lineage: Eukaryota > Metazoa > Chordata > Amphibia > Caudata > Salamandridae > Lissotriton > Lissotriton helveticus. The sequence continues at coordinate 938,867,249 of NC_136065.1, forward strand.
GTTTTCTGAGGACATGCTCCTCCCACCAGCCAACATGTAAACATGCATAGCTCGGGAAGAAGCATGCCCCCATAGCCACTCCTCTCTTCTGTCTATACACTTTTGCATCAAACAAAAATACGTTGTTCATCAAACATGTGCGGATCATTTCTACAATCATTTTGTTGTGTTGATACATTCCTATATCTCTCTGATCGAGATAATATTTGACTGCTCTCAATCCGTCTTCATGCCTGATGCATGTATACAATGCTGTTATATCCAACGTCACAAACATCATATCATTAGTCCACTGCACAGTGTTCAGTTTGTTTAAAAAGTCCCTGGAGTCTTTTAGATATGTAGGTAAAGCTATAACAAAGTCCTGCAGATAATAATCGACATATTTGGAGGTATTTTCAAAACAACTATTGATAGCAGAGATAATGGGTCTTCCTTGCAGTGGGGTCAGTCCTTTATGTATCTTAGGGATCAGGTAGAATAAGGGTAACACTGGGTACTCCTTATATAGAAACTTATGTTCCTCCTTGGTAATTAAACCTTCCCTTAACCATTTGGATAGATCATTCTTGTAATCAGTGTTGATCTTACATACTGAAATTCCATCACTGCGTTCATAACACTCTGTAGCTTCTAGTTGTCTGAATGCTTCTACCCTGTATAGCTCTTTATCCCACAGGACAATATTGCCTCCCTTGTCTGCATTATTAATAACGACCTTGTTGTTGTCCTTCAATTTTTTCATAAGTTGAAAATATTACTTAGATTGACCAGTGTATTTTGATTTCGATCTACAAACATTCCTGTATAGAGATTTCAATTCATCAGTAATCCTTTTATGAAATATGTCTAGAGCATCTCTTGGCATGATGGGCACAAAAGTGGATGGTGGTTTAAACGGACTTTTCCCTGGTAGGGAAATATCTATCCCCTCAATATGAGCGACCTGTTGTGATCCCAGAGTTCCAGTACTATCATCCATTAGAGTATGCAATGTTGCAAGAGTAGGAATAGTGCCTGCTGTTAGACCTGTCGATACTCTAGATGTCAGGGTATTGTCTTTGTTCGGGTTACCTCCCTGATTTTTTAACATGAAGAACTTTCGCAGTTTCAATTTGCGTATAAATTTATACACATCCACCCTTGTCCGCACAAAACCAAAATTACTTTCTGGGCAGAAACTAAGGCCTATATATATATATATATATATATATATTATCTACTGGCAGTCGCCAGTAGATAGTTATAGTTAGGACCTAATATCCATAGGAAATCCACAACTTTCTATTTGGAATAACTTTGGCGCCGGTTGACGAATCTGCGTGAAATTTTCCAAACGTTTGGCCAGCTCCGGTCCACTCCTATCCTGAAAGATTCACGATGATTCATCAAGCGGGGGCCGAGAAAAAAGGGGGGTCCCAAAACACATTTTCCCCATGCAATTTCCCATAGGACCTTTAGCCGCAGCTACAGCCCGAACTGCTGAACGGAATTACACCAAGTTTGGCAAATAGGTAGTCCTTGGTTCAGACTCGTGCCTTTAGCTTATTTGGCGTAAATCCATTCAGTAGTTCCTGAGAAAATGACAGTTAAAAGTACATATATATCTATGGGCGCGGAGGATTCGCGTACTATCCGCATACCCTACGCGCAGCCTACAAGCACCCTGCCGTGCACAAGCTGAATGCTAATTGGCTGACAACTGTCAAAATCAGGAAGTGTTGGCAGCCATCTTATGCAGAACCGAGGCACAAGAAACCAAAAACAAACGCCGAAAAATGCAAAAAGGGGGCAGGGTAGACACACCCTGACCCCCTAGGCCTGCTCAGGGGGTCCCACAAACAGCTTTTTTTAATATCGCGGGATGTGCGTAGGATCCGCGCATCCTTGCAATAGAAAAAAAAAAGAAACGTAATCTTCCGCGGTAAATAAGGTAATTTGCTGCCGGGGTCCAAATCCCGGGGGCATTAATAAAAAAAAAGTTTGGGGGTCCCAATCCCCCCCACACTGCCCCGGGGATTGCCACCCCCCGGGGCTCTTAGTTAATGTATGCGGGGGGCTCATGGGGCCCCCCTGCAGCCCCGAGGACCACCACCACCCGGGGCTTGTACAAAATGGGTGGGGGGGCTCTCAGGCCCCCCCAGCCCAAGGGACCGCCCCCCCTGGGGCTTTAAAACTTTAGCTGGGGGGGCTCCGGGGCCCCCGCAGACCCAGGGACCGCCACACCCCGGGGCTTTTTTGAAATAGGTGGGGGCTCTCAGGCCCCCCAGCCCCGGGGACCGCCACCCCCCGGGGTGTGTGACATTTGTTGTATATAAATAAGTATACATAAGACTCAGTGATTGCATGAGTGACTGTATGGATAACTGTATACTTGTAATAGTGATTTTATAACACACTGAGTATGAGTTACTATCTATATGAATAAATGAAGTGGTGTTTGTATAAGTGTGTAGCTGAGTAAATATAAATATGATCCATTGTTTGCATAAGTGAGTAGGATGACTGCATAAGTAAACAGGATGTGTGCTGGTGTTTAATGTCAATATAAGTGTTTAAGTATATTTGGTAGTGTTCTATTGATCATTGACAGCATGTATGAGTGAATCTATTGGTAATTGATTACATGTTTGTGTAGATCTAGGAATGACTGAGTGGGTTGTTAGATACTTGTATTGGTGTGTCAATGGATTCAAATGTGGTACTCTGTATTTTACAGTGGGTGATGAAAGATTATAGTAGTGTATGATGAGGTGTATCTAAGTGTCACGTGGATGATGTCATCAGCAATGTCATCAGTGATGGCATTTGAGATCTCATCAGTGATGTCACTGACCATGTCATGAATGATGTAATATGTGACATCATCACCAGTGGATTGCGGGCGCGAGAGTTACAGTTAGTGCAACTAACTATAACGGAGGAATTTCAATGGTTTTGTATGAGTGAAATGTCCAGCTAACTATAACACCCCTAAAACCTATGTTTTTTTCAGTGAATTTCTCCACTGCTAAATCCTAACTATAACCTACCTGAAACCTATGGTTTTTGTCAGTGAATATATATATATATATATATATATATATATATATATATATATATATATATATATATATATATATATATATATATATATATATATATATATATATATATATATATATATATATATATATATATATATATATATATATATATATTCACACACATACACGCACACACACCCCACTTGGGTAAGACTTGTTATTGAACATTTGCTAGTGGTTTCAAAGTTTGTATTTCACAGGAAAGAGGTTTAACAGTGAATTATTTCCAGCATTTCTCAGTGCAAAATTAGTTTTTAGGATATTTAGCTTCCCTAAACAAATAGAAAGGTTAAACACAGCAGTATGCCTTTCCATTAGTGCTGGTAAAACCAAAGAGGCTTTCACAATGACCGTTCTGCTCTTGGACTATCAATCATTACAGCTGACAAGCTTACCCTTGCAGCCCCACCCTTGATGCAAGCTTCTGCCAATGAATCCTCCCCAGTGTGTTAGAATAAACATTGTGAACACAGAACCTAGTCAGTAATAGGTTACACATTGCACTGTTTTCTTTCTTTATATAAATATGTTTTGTTAAACCTACTCTATAGTGTCAAAGTACTACAAAAGAAGAGCACATTTTACAAAGCATGTTTTTAATTTCCTTTCAATGCACTTTCCATTTAAAATTTGATTTATAATAAAACACGTTCCATAACACAGATGATTTTAAATATTATCACATTATCCCCAATTAAAACCTAAATTTCTCAAAACATTGACAGGTATATCTGCAATTTCTGACAAACAATCAATACTAATCAGATGATGCTTAAAAGCTCTAAATCAGTGATTCTTAACCTCTGGTTCGGAGACCAATCAGGTTTTGTGACGACTCCTGAGGTTTCCACAACTGCTTAGAAAATTAAATATTATGAACAGATTCACAAAGTGTATATAAATAAAGAAACAAAATGTAAAATTGAAATTTTTAAATGCTCTGTAACTGATAGGAATTTGAAAATGAAGACTAAAAATGAAGTTGTCATTCTCAGCCTGGTTCATGGGAGCATTAAAAAGAGCATCAAACAGAATATAGAATGTGCGATGGGTGGCCTTGATTAAAATTAGCAAAGCTTGGCTATTGCAGCACGCAATCCGATACTTACCATGAGTTCCTTACCCCTCGGAGTTGTCCCAGGGATATTTGGGGTCCTTACCAGACTTACTTGACTGGGATCCTGGAAGCAGAGACAGAGAGGGAAGTGTTGTATCCTCGTGTTGCTCTCTCGCACTCGCTGCATGCACTGGAACCTAGAATCCTACGTGTTGGGATTCCATGTATGTCAGTGCAGCGGTTGGCGTGGGCTCCTGTTACTTCTTATTCGGCTCTTGAAATAAACCAACTATATCTATCCTACAACGTATCGTCATCTTCTTCATTTCATGATTACCTCACTGGCGACGTCGGAGAAGCGAACTCACATAATTTTCGGAGCCTACAGCCCCGGGACCTCCGGACAAGATTACCGTGGCTAAAGTTGAGTGCGCAATCTTCACCACGCACTTCACCGAAGCTTTGTTATCCTGTGATCCAAACCATCCCGAAAATCCCGCTCTTTCTACTAAAGCGGTGAGACTTTAATACTTTTATTTCACTTTCCTTCTATTTCTCTGCCATTTGAACCAACGCATGCGCATCATCACGCGCTAGGAACCCCTCGCACTAGGAACATCTCGAGCAAACCAACACATGCGCAAAAGCTCGCGCTCCACCTACTGTTTCACATCACAAAGGCAGCGTCAGCACAAGCAAACTTCATGTTCCACATTCGGATTACATCACAAAGACAGAGTCAGCACAAGTAAACTTTAATCTTACAGATCTCTCGCCTCTGTGACATCACAAAGCTTTTCTTCCAGTAAATCCATTACTCTGCTCAATAAAAGACTGCAATTATCTCACAATAGTTCTTATATTGAAAGAATTGATTCCAATTCAAACTATTTTTCAAGGTTATTTATAACATCATATTGTCTCTAAAAAAAAAATTTCTGTATTACTTACAATGGAAAGTTTTAATGCTCCACCACCTTTTCTGGCAAGTCCAGGTGAACCTCCATTAGAGTGGAAACAGTGGCGCGAAGGTTTCGAAGCTTACCTTGAAGCCATAGGTGGAGAAAATTATACAGATAAACGGAAACTCGCAATTCTCAAACATTCTCTGGGTACTGAAGGAAGACAAGTCCTTTCTCATCTTCCTCCCCTAACTTTAGACAATTCCTCTGAGGAAGAAACTGATGTTTATGAAAATGCCATCATGCAACTTGATAAACAATACATCAAGAAAGTCAACGAAGTTGTAGCGCGCCACAAGTTTCTAAGCAGACAACAACTTCCCATTGAACCCATTGATTCTTTTGTCAAAGATTTGAGGATTCTAGCTGCCAAATGTAACTACCAACAGTTTCACGATCAAATGGTGAGAGACCAGCTTGTGCATAACGTTTCTGATGTAAAACTCCAAGAAAAATTACTCGATGCAAAAGATTTATCTCTTTCAAAAGCCCTTGATATTGCACACCGATTTGAAGATATGAAGTTGGGCATCAAAGAATTGTCCGATAAAAAACCAAAAGAATTACTTCAAGATAAACCCAATGTTTCTGTGGTTCAAACTGTCAAGAAAAGTCTAATTGAATCTATTCCTAACAGACCTACGCTTCCTTCTTCATCATATCAGGATTTCAGAAAGGAAGTAGTTTGCTTCAAATGCGGTTTTCCCGGACACGTTGCAACAGATAAAAGATGTCCTGCTATAGGACAATTCTGCAACTATTGTAAATCTAGAGGTCATTTTGCGAGGATGTGCAAAAATCGCAACAAATCAAAAAACTTTTCTTCGGATATAGACGCCCCAGATTTACCCAAGTTCAAGCTGTAGACATGGATGATGATGTATATGATGATGTATGCACCGTATACGAAGTAGGAGAAGAAAAAAAAGATTCACCTTTCTGTATGCTTCAAATTGGATCCAAATCTATAAAAGTCATGGCAGACTCTGGTGCAAAGTACACCTTGATTGGTGACGATGTTTTGTTGAAAGAATTTCCTGATGTTATATCCTTATTTCCTTCTGACATAAGACTACGTGGTTATGGTAAAAAACCTATCAAAGTATTTGGATACTTTCACTCCACCTTATCGTTCAAGGGCAAGTCGATTCCTGCTAAAGTATATGTTGCCAAAGATGGGTCATGTTTACTGGGTTGGCCACAACAAGGAGAGTTAATGATGAAACTTGATCCCAACCATCCTGATCAAGTTCTGGGGTATTCTGATTTTGTCAATTCTGTTGATATATCTTCTGACAACAAATGGGAAACATTTTTTCCGCAGGTCTTTTCCTCCAAGTTAGGTTTGTTAAAAAACTTCAAACATAAAATTATTCTTAAACACAATGCTGTTCCCAAGGTACATAAGGTACGCAATATTCCCTTGGCTTTAAGAGAATCTGTTAAGAAAGAACTTCAAAAATTATGTGACCTGGATGTAATTGAGGAAATTGAATCCTCTGAGTGGCTTTCTCCAGTAGTCGTGGCCCACAAGCCTAATGGGAAAATTCGTCTTTGTATTGATATGCGCGATTTAAATTCTAATGTGTGGGTTGATAGACATCCTCTACCCAATATTGGTGAAATGTTCTCTAAACTTAAGGATGCATCGGTCTTCACCACATTGGATTTATCTAACGCATATCATCAGATAGCTCTTCACGAAGACAGCAAACATCTTACATCTTTTATAACCACTGAGTGTGCCTACAGGTATAAGAGAATGCCTTTTGGCTTAGTGTCCGCGTCCTCAGTGTTTCAGAGAGTCATGCACAACATGTTCAAAAATGTTTCTAATGTATTATATTTCCAAGACGACATATTAGTTTTCGGTAAAAATGAATGTGAACATTCTGAAATGTTATTTAAGGTTCTATCCACCTTACAAGACAACGGTCTTACCCTTACCAAGGAAAAGTGTAAATTTAGCAAAGATTCCGTAGATTACCTAGGCCATTCCATCAGCAAAGAGGGTATTTCTCCCAAATTAAGTTTAGTTAAAGCTATTGAGAATGCTCCCGAACCAGTCAACAAAGATCAGCTCAGATCCTTTCTCGGTTTAGCCGAATATTACGCAAAGTTCATTCCTTCCTTTTCTGATAAAACTTCTCACTTACGGAAGTTGATGAAAAACCAACAACAATTCATTTGGGATGACAATTGCAAAAATCAATTTAATTTTGTAAAGAAATGCATCATTTCTGCTCCTGCCTTATCCCCGTTTGACACCAATTGTAAATCATTTATTGTCACTGATGCAAGCAATGTTGGCGTTGGTGCGGTGCTGATGCAGAAGCAAAATAGTGGTTTTGTAACCATTGCTTTTGCATCAAGACCGTTACGTGGCGCAGAAACAAAATATTCCACTTTGGAAAAAGAAACCTTGGCTTGCTGGTGGGGAATTGAATATTTTCGCAGATATGTATATGGTACAGATTTTGTTGTTCGCTCTGATCATCGTCCTCTTGTGGATCTCTTCACAACTAAAGGTTGTGGAAAAGCCACTTCTAGGATTGCAAGATGGCAATATAAATTGCAAGACTTTCATTTTTCAGTTGAATATATTCCAGGAGCGAAAAATGTGCTAGCTGATTTCCTTTCTAGACTACCTATAGAAGATGATAACCAAGTTGCTCCTGATGATGATCCTGATAAAGTTGTGTCAATCTGTGAAGTGTCCAATGGTTGCATCCGTGAAAATGATTGGGTACTGGCTTGTGGTGAAGATCGTGATTACTTGAATGTCTTATCTTTTGTAAAAAATGGTTGGCCTTCCAAGAACAGTCTATCTTCTAGTATTTTGCCTTACTTCCATGTAGCTCAAGAGCTAACCATCCAGGGTGAAACTTTGTTGAGGGGTTTGCTTTTGGTTGTGCCACACGGTTTAAGGAACACCATTCTAGACATGGCACATGAGGGTCACCCGGGCATGTCCAGTATGAAAAAGAGAATAAGGAGTGAATTTTGGTGGCCGGGAGTCGACAGGTTGATTGAGGAAAAAGTAAGATCTTGTATTGAATGTTGTGTGAGTGATAAATCACAGAAACCTATAAAATATCAACATGATTCTATCTCGAAACCTTCTAAGCCCTGGGAATGCATTTCGGTAGACATTGCTGGTCCGATGTGTTTAGGTCGTAGTCCAGTTTATGCCATTGTATTGATAGACCAGTTCTCCAGTTGGCCTGAGGTGAAATTCGTGTCCCAAGTATCTTCTAAGGTAGTTATCGACTTTTTAAAATCAGTTTTTGAAAAAGAAGGCTTCCCTACTTCCATCCTATCTGATAATGGCACACAGTTCACCTCAGCGGAGATGAAATCCTTTTGTTGCAACCATGGTATTTTGCACAAACGTTCTTCAGTGTATTATCCTCAAGGTAACGGCATGGTAGAAAGGTGGATCAGGGTGCTCAAGGAGGGTTTACAACTTGCTATATGCAACGGTGAGAATTGCTACGATGCTGTTGGAAAACTCTTGTGGAGTTATAGAAACACCCCAAAATCTGATGGAGATTTGTCTCCCTTTGAAAAAATGCGGGGGAGAAAGGGTGTGTGTAATATGAGCCAGCCCTGGATGAGGGATCTACTAATCGGTAAATACAAGAAACGTAATTCTCCTGTGGTTAGTACTACTACCAACAATCCGTGCAAGGTCGGAGATTGGGTACGTGTGAGAAAGTCCGGTTTTATTAAATCTGGTGTGTCACATTTCTCCGACCCCTTACTTGTTATTAGAGTGGGTAGACAAGTTGTGGAATTATCAGATGGAAATGTTTGGAGCCTCTCCAAGGTTGTTAAAGTTCCATCTATATGTATGAATATGTCACCTTCAAGTAGTTCTTCCTCTCCTAACCTATCAAGAACCCCTCTTTCTCCCAATTCCAGTCAATTTCCTACAACCTCTCATTCACACCTGCCAGTTCCCTTTCTTTCTCACAAAATATATAATCCCCGGTTAAGGAAACCCCCCACTTGGCACAAAGACTACAAAGTTGGAAATTAAGTTTATCATATCAGACTGTTAAGTTACTTTTATTCAATGTATTATAAGTTTACATCTTTATGTTATTATACTTCCTTTTTCTTTTCTAGAAAGGAGGATGTGTTGTATCCTCGTGTTGCTCTCTCGCACTCGCCGCATGCACTGGAACCTAGAATCCTACGTGTTGGGATTCCATGTATGTCAGTGCAGCGGTTGGCATGGGCTCCTGTTACTTCTTATTCGGCTCTTGAAATAAACCAACTATATCTATCCTACAACGTATCGTCATCTTCTTCATTTCATGATTACCTCAGGAAGCTGTACAGAGTTGGTAGACAATATTGTTTATGTAGATACCCTTGCGGTGTGTTGCATTAAACTTTCCTTCTGGGTAGAAGAGCTAGAGTAATCATTGCCCCAGCTCATTTATAACGCCCCCTGCCGGGCAATCGGGCTGCTGAGAATGGCCCAGATGGGGCAGATATATAACGTCGCAACTGCCCTAGCTCTGCTGCTTAGCATAGATGTGAGATTGCGTAAGAAGGTTAACCCCCCTGACTCTCAATGTAGCTGTTGCTGCTTGTTTTACATGTAATGTATTACTGTAATGTCAGCCAGGCCAATATCTATGTCAAATTGTAATATATTCTCAATGTGAAAATAATAAATAACGTGGTTTTTGTTTAATAATTTTTTTTTTAGCAAAGCTCCAACCTTTCTGTTAGAATGTTAATTTTTCTATATTTGTGACAAAGAAAATATTTCAATATTTATATATTTGTTTGATGAATGCTTATTTCTGTATTTTTGTGTTATGATTTGCAGTTCAAATCATCGAAATTGGGTTCTCCAGCTAAAGACTCAGTGGTAGTCCCCGAATTCCAATAATGTTTCAGTGGGCTTCCTGCATTCCAATAATGATTAAGTGGGTGTTCAAAAAAGTCAAAAAGTTAAGAACCGGTGCTCTAAATCTTTATTAAAGAATAGTCAAATCTGTTACGAAACCATGGAAAGTACATAATGAGTAACGTGTAATGTGGCCCTATATTGCCATTTCGGTGTTCCAGTGACATTTATAAACCAGTTGGCCTCGACATGGTTTGTAAATGTCACCAGAATCCCTCAATGACTGCCTAGGCTCGCATTACGTTTAACTGTTATGTATTCTCTATATAACAAGGATTAACTCCATATGGCTTTTTTTTTAGAATGTGAACATTTCTCAAGTAGCCATTTTGAATGAGTCCCCGTTTCCTTTCCCAGACACTCTCCCTTTGAGTAAAATGTTGTGAGTAATACTTATAGATGTTTAGAGGTGGGTGAAGTTGTGACGTCCTGGACATCGCAACTTTGTAACTTTGCATGTAAACTCTGCCAGTTTTAGAATCATGAAGTTGTGGTGGTTTAAAAAGAAAATACATTGTGGGGAAGAAAGGGGCCCTGTGCTGAAGTGCAAACTGTCCCACTGCTGTACAGTGCTGGAAGCAGAGACAACCCTTGTATCCTTTCCCTGCTACTGGGAAAGATTATGCGGGCATTATGTTTTCCACTCAATTTAGATGGCATCAGGGAAACACAATTGCCTCCATCATGAAGTCCATATTGGCCGGAAATACAGCTGAGCTGTAGATAATGTGTTGGCCTAGGTAAAGTGAGACTGTTCTGGCTTTTGGCGAAGTTGAATTCCTGTTGGCTTAGGAAATCACTTCTCTGACCCCTGATAAAATTAACATTTACATTGGAGATAAGAGTAGTAGTAATATTTCTTAATCGCCTCTCCAAGCCTCATTCATGTTGTATATCTTTGTGATGTTTTTAGATGGATCTGCTTTTGAAAGCCAAAATAAAACTAAAGCAGTGAGAGAGAAAGTGAGAAGAAAACTGAAAGATGTTAAGCCTGTTAAGGTATGACTTCTGTATTTTTCTTTACTGGATGCATTACCTTTTTGTGTATGGTAAGTACTAACCAATTTTTTCTTTCAAGTCAAAGGTTGAAGCTTCATATCAAACTGGAGAGCCATTCGTTGTACCTCACAATCTTTTCCACCCTTTAAAAAGTGAAGAACCAACTTTAGAAACTGAAGCAGAGGTACGTTAATTAATCTTTGGCAGGCTGTGGTATTTCAAAGCTAGTTTCTACAATTGTATTTGTTGTGTGTGGACCTGATTTTTTCCTTCTTTAGAAAAACATATAAGGTGCCCAACTGCAAGTATCTGGTATCCTTGTATCCTGGTATCCTTGTGTACACAGGTTCCAAAATGAAGTCGTAAATTGTGACTAATAACGATTGTCTATTTGCGATTTCTTAATTGGAGTGTACTTAAATGAGCTTGGTAAAAGTGGTCGCATTTTAAATCTCGACTTCTAACAAATGCATTGGTATTTTTCCAGCCGATCTATTTAAAGGTTGGCTCATATAATATAGGATCGTAGTGTTTTGCAATTAGACCTTCCTCATCAATTTTCATTAGGTAGGTCATAAATTGTCACCACTATGATTGACCGCAATCACAGGGATGGTGCCCTACTGGGTTCAGCAGACCATCATATCTGTGACTTCTTTTAAATAAAGCAAAATTTTTTTTTTTTAAGGCTTCCCGTTTTGCTCAAAGGAAAACAGGATGCATTAAAAAAATGAAAGGTTACGCAATCCATTTCTAGGTGTCGGCACTCCTAAAAACGTTTTGGTTTTTTCAACCTCCCAAGAGGACCCCTTCTTGTTTGCGAATAGCTTACCACCTCCTTTGAGGTGGTGGTAAAATATTAATGTTTTGCGACCAGATTTTGCTCACAAATCATTCCCACATACCGCAAGGAGTCTGTATTTTGAAGGGGTACCCCTAACATGCCCCTTTCAAATAGCCACTGTCAGTGGTTGCATAAGCGCTCTTAACGATTTGGAAAACCTTTTCTGAATCGTTAAATGGGTTTTGTACATTTGAAATGGGTTTTAGCATTCAACCGCTACACTTTTACATGAAGCCCAAGGTTTTAGTTGTTGGCCCTCGTATCCCTCTAATCTAGTATGTATGCACAGCCGCAGGTCTGTTTCTTGACATGAGCAAGGTCCTCGATCTGTCCTGGGACCAGGAGTGGCACACAAAGTGTGCCCTCATTTCCTGACAGTGAACAATCGTGTGTGTCGTGGGTTTAGCATGTAGATTAGTTGTGGTAGCGTATCATATTTTGTGAATCCATTGCTAACGCCAGACCTTTATAGGTTTCGCCTAGCGAATGCAGCTCATGCGCTGCTTCGCCTTGGCGAGACTATTGTTGTCGGTTTGGTGCGCGAAGGGGACAAAACTTGTGCGCGCCTGAGCAGGCGATGTGCTTATGCATGGCGTCTCCTCTCTGCCTCACACGCTCCCACTGCACGCTTGATTTAGCTTTCAGTTCATGTTCGTGCCCCCGCCCTGGCACATGGCCCTGCACTTGTGGATCGCCGAGATGAGGCTGCGGGGTTCGCTGCTAAATGCTGGTTTGTCGAGTCAGCAATCCAGCGCGAGGAAACCCATACACTGTACGGGGGGACTAGAAGTGTTGCAAGGGGGGCACAGAGTACCGGGCCTGGGCTTTAATAGTCTAAGGATCGTGACAGTGTACGCTCATTCACGATTGATGCCTGGAGTCCATTTAATCTGTTAAAGCTGACTTGCTGTTTTTTTTGTGCTTTTTATGTGACATTGACGGACTAATAAAATTGTTTATGAGAAGAAAGAAAATAATTAATACCTGAAATTAAACATGCAGAGGGGCTCTAGGCAGGGAGATCGCTTAGAGGGTCTCTAGCCATGCGACTGCTGTAACTCCGTGTAATATCGCTAGTGTGTGCACCGTGTGCTCAGCAGGTCCGGCCTGGGTGCTGCCAGCCGCACAGACCCATCGGTAGGTCTACCGGACCCAAGACAAGATGGGGTCTGAGCCGGAACCTCATCAGGAACGACAATAGGGTCCTGCAGCAGGGGACAGACACAGACAGTGGTTCATTTGTGAAACAAATAGGTGCTTGCTGTGTGCATCAGCTACATGGTGCAGGTTCTAACTTCTTCTTGTCGGGTTTTGTGTGCCTACATACCACAGCTCCCATTCTTAGTAAGATTGTTCTGAAGTGGAAACATGCCTGATCGAGGAAGTGTAACCTGCAGATCAAAGGATCACTATTCGGTTAGTTAGTTCAAGGGGTTATTGTACCTGCTGCAGTGTGTCTGAAATGTATATCATATATCCCACAGCACATAATTTCCTATCTCAGTAAGTTAACTCTGAGAGTTAACTGCTGATGTATGTGAAACCTGCACATCACATGTTGCTGTCTCGGTAAGGTAGCTCAGTGGGTTAATTGCCTGCAATTCTGTGGTTGTGTGTGCATCTGTAATCTGTTAATGTTGAATGATCCTGCTGCTGAATGTGAATGTCTGTAACATTTAGGTTGAAGTTTGCACCCTCATTAAATGTAGTTCAAGAGCATAATGTCCTTGTTACATGTGCAACTTGAAAGTCACCCGTTCCCATTTTCTAAGGTAGTTCACATGAAGTGCCTAATGTTGTGTTTTCTGCGGGTTACAGGTTCCGATCTTAAAACCCTAGTTCAGGAGTTGATATGTCTGCCGCAGCAGAGTTTGGCGTTTGTGGCTGACAATTCCTTACTACCTTAATGTAACTCAAGGGGGTTAAGCAACAGAGTTCTGTGTGACTTGTACGTGAAAAACGGACTCCATATAGGGCAAAGCCAGTTCATTGCATTTGTTTACTTAAAAAGCACACTTACACTGAAGCTTCTTGGCGCTAGTAGACTTAAAGCGACTTCAGTTGAACCGAGTGATATAATAAAATAAACCGGATTTAAGTCGGTGGCTCACAGGGATGAAAAACAATCTTGTCTCTGCAAAACAAGGTAAGATGTATAGTTGGTACCCCCATTTTAGATGGATAATTTTTTTCTGGTGCCCTCTACTTTCTAACTCTGAGGGCCAGATTTTACTCCTCTCACACACAGTGTACAGGCGGGTTGGACTATTTAACGTGCATTTAACAGTGTTTTTTTCATGTTGAATGGCGCTTTTGGTATTGTAAATAAAAAATGCCTTTCGTTTTTTTTAAAGGCATTGCCATTTACAATGTCAATAGCTCAAAATAATGTCATTGCGAGACCTATTGCATTGTAAATGCTTGTTTACCTGTGTCACTAGGGTGGACGCCTTGTAGACCACTTGCACAAAATACCGCTTCTATGTGCTATCCCAGATCCTGGCACTAATATTCCAACAGCACGTTTTACATGTGTATGTTCTTGGCCAGTGTGCTACATTCATTGTGTGTATGAGTGAGCCAGACTAACGAAGGCCTATCGGGAGCCACTTGCCTATTCCTGTGCACAAGATAAATGAAGGTGAGGTTGTTTTCCAAGACAGTGGAAGTGTATTGACAGCATGCCTGAAGTTGTGCCTAGTCAGTGAAGTGGAGCAGGAGGCCCACGGTTCCATTAGAAATGCAGTTAGGCCTTCTGTAGAACGGGTGCCGCCAGGAGGCGCAATCATTTTTCTTCTCAAAAAGACATGGGGAACACACACACGTGTTCTACCCATTCTTCACCATCGCTCTCACCAAATACTTTACCGCATTCCGGTTTGACATTTACTATGTAGAACTTTAATTTACTATCATTTGGACTCTTATTCATCCCCTACTTCCTGCACTATTTCGTTGTGATATTAGAACTAAGACTAACTTTTCTGTCTTGTAATTCTACTGTCCAATTGTGTACCCAGCGGGGTTGGAATTATCACCGGTTTTGGGACTTTACTACGTTCACGCTACTTTCTACAACCCTGAAGAGTCGTGGGATGACTTTTCCCTGACGAAACACGTGTCGGCTGGTTGCGTTTCTCAAAAGAATATCCAGTATTACTCAAGAACTCTGTACATATTGCTTACGTCTATTGTTGTTTCTATTTGTTTCAATGTGTATGTGTGCACAAGATAATGCTGTACTGTTTTGCTGTAGGGTCTTCCCTACACACATTGAGGGGTTACAAGGGTCTCCCCTTCCTGTTTAGCACCATACTCACTTGTTCACCCGAACACACTTACGTATATTTGCTGAGTGCCATCACTTCCTACACACTAAAACCCTTAACACAGTTATTTACAGGTTGCAGCTAGTGATGGAGTAGCTTGTAAAACAGCCTATGGGAAAGATACACATGCCCATATTTATGATAGATGCCTATTCCTATCCAAGAGCTTTTATCTCTGGAGCCCAAAACTCTTTGGGCTAAATAAGAGTATTTAGATTGGAAAGCTTTGTCTGACATGAGGAATCTGTAGATATATTGGATAGCTTTGCCTGACATAAGGAAACTGTAGATATATTGGATAGCTTTGCCTGACATGAGGAATCTGTACAGGTAAGAGCGGTGGGGCAGTGGGGACGGGGGTGGGGTGGTGGTCAGGTAAATTGACATACGACGGGAGAAGTAAAATTAAATAAAAACAAAATAATAAACCACTTACCTTCGCTTGCCGCCGAATTACAAGTTAAATGTCAGGACTGTGATGATGATGATTAATATTATGAAGAGGATTACCAACAGTTTCCTGCCTGCATACCACAGGATCAACAGGATCAACAGGATCAACAGGATTGCTCTATCCAGATGCCTCTGGATTTAGTAACCAACCTCCTGGGCATACTACAAGATTATTACAAATGGTTCCCAGAACCTGTTTCTTCTACGCATACTTCTTGACTGCAACCAACAATACTATCTCCACAACAAACGCCACCTCCTCAGTTGGGCAAATCTCAGGCACTCCTCTATTAACTCAACCACCTGTTCATGACCCTGACACTTTGGATGGTGATCAGGAGGAAGAGGGAGAGATCAGAGATCAAGCATTCCACTATTAATGAGGGGGATGACTCATTGATAACTACACTATCTCATCGGATTTCACACCCCCGGACGATATAGGTGCTTTCCATAACATCATGGAGAGGGTGGCAAAGCGTTTTCAGTTTACTTTTACTGTCAAGCAAGCAACTTTAAAGAACCAACAAAAAAGTCAGTAAAAGCGATCCCCATTATAGATTTTATATGGCAAGAAGGAAGGTGTATCATGAAAAACCCAGCCACTGTGGTGGCGGCTATGCCCATATTAGACAAGAAATATAAGGCACCAGATGATGCTCCAGCATGCCTTATTGGACAACCAAGATCGGATTCTGTTATCAATCAAGCAGCCAAGTGACGCTCCAGTAATCATTCCACCCCAAACACAACACCACCAGATAAGGATTGACGTCTCCTTGACACTATTGCTAAACGTTTTTCCATCATGGCGGCAGTAACAGTAAAAGCAGAAAATACTTTAGCAATTCTAGGTAGATTTGACAGACAAATGAGGTTGGATATGGCACAATATGTCAAACTACTTCCAGAGGATATTAACCCTGATGTGAAGAATATTCTCTTGGAAGGCAAACAAGCTTCTTCTGAGATAATTGACTGTGCCGTCAACCATTCAACCGGTTTCCGGCAACTAGCTGGTGCAGCAGTACTTTGCAGAGAGGTCTGGCTTAAAGCAACAATATTCAGGCCAGAAGTCCAGATAATAATTTGGGATATGCCCTGTGACGGAGAAGCATTATTCGGAAACACATTGACGAAGCTCTGCAAAATATTAATGCGGATACCGACACCACCAAGTCCCTAGGATCATTACAATTCCCACAAACAACCTTTTCGTGGGGCTAGAGGAAAAAGTTTCTACTGTTACAGAGAAGGATACCAAAATTATAGACAACATTACCAATCTTTTTTTTTATGTTTGAAAAGCTTTATTGAAGAAACTGTTAACACATATAGATATCAGCAGAGACAAAAATATATACAATCATCATATAAAACATCAACAGTGCCAATATCAAGAATTAAAAAAATATATAAAAAAGGCATTTTTATGGGGATTTTAAAGATACGGAAAGGGGGAAGGGGGAAGGAGGAAAGAAGGAAAAGGGAGGGGAAGAGAGATCATCTTACAAAATATAAATACTAAAGACTACTAAAAAATAATTACGGCATGAAACAAATGATATAAAACAACAATAAAAAAAGTTTAGTATAAAAAATAATATACCATAAGAAACCTGTAAACATGACAAGAAGGAGAGAGTCGAAATCCTTTAAGGAGGTTTAAAATTCTCTGAGTTGACATGTGAAGATTTCTTCAGGACCAAACGATCCAGGTATAAAGTGAAAGGTAACCAAAAAAGATCGGGGTTACGGAATGGTTTGCAGGAGGAGGCGAAGGCAACATCAAGTCTGTGAAAATGACATAAGGTTCTCCACCAACCTTGTATGGAGATGTTTGTGAGGGTTTTCCAGTTAGATGAAATGTGTTGAAATGCAAGAGATTCAGAAGGACTACCCAAGAAGAGATGAGTTATAGAGTAAGGGGCAGAAAGTGAAAAGATACGAGTAAGGTATGACCACATTTTTTCCCAGAATTTAGAAACAACAGGACAGAAAAAATAAGAGATGAAGGAGATCAGAATCAGGAGTAGCACAAGTCCAACACTTAGAACCAGAAGAGGGGAGGAAACGTGACAAAGAAAGAGGAGAAAGATAAAGTCTGTGGTACAGAAATAATAAAGATTGAGTCAGAGAAGCAGAACGAGAAATTTTTAAGGATTTGGACCAAAGTTTATCCCAAAGAGCAACAGACCAAGTACAATCGAAGTCTGCTTCCCAGGAAAGCTCCAATTTAGTTTTAATACATTCTGGATTAGGAGCAGGGAAAAATGTATATATAAGAGATGCTTTAGGGAGAGTAGTAATAATTTTGAGAAGAGGAGATTGAGACACCAGTGTTGAGGAAGAGGGAAGAGAGTAGTAACAGTCAACAATGATTGCCATTAGAGTAGTACATTTCTGCAAAAAGGATCGGGGCAGCTGAATGATTGTTGAAATTGGGGAAAATAACAAGGCAATAAACCATTAAAGAGTTGGTTAACCCACATAAGACCCTTTAGTCTCCATGCTTTCCAAAAAATAGGTCTATTGTTTAAAAGGATAAGTGAATTATACCAAATGGGAGTATTCAAAAAGGATTCACTCGTGATGGTAGGAGGAAGGACTAGGGGCTTTAAAAGAAAAGAAGTGTGTTTGAATAAGGGGAGGAAATTATGGGGAGTTTTAGCAGAGAAGCACACAACTTCATCAAAGGAAAAGGGTAATAATAGTGTTTGTTCAATAAAAAGCCAGAGGGGGGTAAATGGGGTCTAATGAAAGCCATCTCGAAGCCTGACGTAATGAGAAGAATTTATGGTAGAAGCGAAAATCTGGAAAGTTGACACCATCATTAGATTTGGACTTACGAAGAGCTGCAAGAGCAACTCTAGATTTCTTATTCTTCCAGAGAAATTGTGAAAGAGATGAGTCAATATGTTTAAAGTTGATTGCAGGAACATGAACGGGTAACATGGAAAAGATGTATATTAAAATAGGGGCTATCATCATCTTAATTGAGTCCAGCCGACCCACCAGGAAAGAAAAAGGGGATTTCAAGCTGTGAACGATTTTTCAATTCGGGATTAAACTGCAGACATATTGAATTTAATTGAGAAAGAAATAGAATTGGAATACCTAATACCGGGATATTTGATTTTGGAACTATTCCATGCAAAGCCCGTGGAGGAGAAAAGATGAGGAAGACAGGTTTTGGTGAGAGGGAGGATTTCGGTCTTATCTGAATTAATCTTATATCCTGAAACTAGCGAAAATGAGTCAAATTCAAATAATAAAGGGGGAACAGATAATTCAGGATTGGAAATAAATAAAAGAATATCATCAGCATATGCGGTAAGTTTCAATTGGTTATTGTCATAAGGGAAACCAAAAATGGAATTATTGTTGCGGATGGAGGACAAAAAGGGTTCAAGTGCTAGGACAAAAAGGAGTGGAGATAAGGGGCATCCCTGACGAACACCTCATTGCAGAGTAAAGGATGAAGAAACCTGACCATTCACAAGCACCGAGGCCTTGGGCGCAGAATATAAGAGAGAGACAAGGGATATAAATTTGGAACCAAAGCCGCGCCATCGTAATGAAGCAAACAAAAAAGACCAATCAACCCTGTCAAAAGCTTTTTCTGCCTCAACAGAGATAGCAGCAAAAGGAATTGAAAGAGAAGATGCTTTGTTCAACACATTAAGAAAAAGACAAGAGGTATCAGAGGTTAGCATGTCTTTAACGAAGCCACATTGCTCTTTACCGATGAGATGGGGCATAAAGGGATCTAAGCACAACGCAAGTAATTTGGCAAATAATTTATAATCCACATTGACTAAAGAAATTGGACGATAGTTTTTACATAATTGGGGATCCCGAACATCTTTAGGGATGAGACAAATGATAGCATCTTGAAAAGTGCCCTCTGCCTTACCAGATAAGTAGAGTGCCTGAAAGAGCGTTAAACGTTTGGGCAACAGGATATCAGAAAAATGTAAATAAAATTAAACTGGAAAACCATCAGGGTCAGGTGTTTTACCCTTAGTGAGGGATTTCAAAGCAATAGAAAGTTTGTGTAATGAGAGATCACGGTCAAGGTCCGGAAAATTGAGGTGAGAAGTAGAGGATTTAGGAAGATTATCAAAATAGGCTTGAATAAGAGAAGGAGTAGGAGGAGATTCTGGGGTATAAAGATGTTGATAAAACAATTGAAATTGCTTGAGTATTTCCTTATCTTTATGTAGGAGGATGTTATCAGAAGAGTAGATAGATTCAATAAGAGTATGCTCCTTACGTGATTTGAGATAGTTAGCTAGAAGTTTACCTGACTTGTTATGTCCTCCATAATAACGAGCACTACTACGAAGAAGTATCGAAGATACATTGTCAGTAGTAGATTTGTTAAATTCAAATTTTGCTTGTAAAAGGTCTGGTGACATAGAGTTATCGGAAGAAGTATAACATTTATGTTCCAAAGATTTGATATGTGCCAGCATAATTTTCCGTTTTTGAAGGTTTAGCTTCTTTTTCTTAGAGACAAAATCAATAATAAAACCTCTTGTAGTACCTTTAAAGGATTCCCAAAGGATGTGGGGAGGAGTACAGGGGTCGGAATTAAACAAGAAGAAGTCCTCAGTAAAGGAACAAAAAGAGGAGGAGTAAGAAGGGCACTATTAAAGTGCCAATGAGAGGATTTAGGATGTGGCGGAAGCAAATCAAGATCTGTTACAATAGGGGCATGGTCCGAGATAACTATGGGTTCAATAGAAGAAGACAATAGATTTTGAGATAGAGGTTGAGAGAGAAAAATATAATCAAGACGAGAAAAGGAGGTGTGGGGAGAAGAGAAAAGGAATAGTCCAGAGTGTCTCAGTGAGAGAGCCGCCAGGAATCCATAAAACGTGACTGCAAGATAGTGTCAAGAAATTGTTTGTGTGGTTTGTGGGGAATGAAACAAACTGTGGATTTACGATCAAGGAATGAATCAACAATCTGGTTACAATCTCCACCAAAGATAAATAATTCATCCTCATGCTGAATAAATTTTTTCGTGATTAAAGGCCAGAAAGAACAATCAGGTTGTGTAGGACCATAAACATAAAAAACTGTTAAAGGTATATAATTAATTAGTAACTTAGTGAGTTTCCATCGACCATCAGTATCAGTTTCTTGTGATAAAACTTTACATTTTAATTTCTTATGACACAAAATGGCAACTCCATTCTTTCTGTTGTTAGAAGGTGAAAATAAGACTGTACCCACCCAGTTCCTCTTCAATGTAAGGGATGCAGCTTCATTTAGATGGGTTTCTTGTAAAAGGACAATGTCAGGGTTATAGGAAGCTAGATGAGAGAGGACTCTCTGCCATTTAATGGGACTAATAAAACCTTTTATATGCCAGGAGACAACTTTGAATGTACAAATAGCAGAAAAACAATCAAAGCAAAAAGTACAATAATACTAATATACAAAATACAGCCGAAAAAAAGAGGAAAAAATAAGTGAATAGAGTAGGGAATGTCAAGAAAGGATCAGGATAAAATTCAAGAAAGGAAGATGAATCTATATAAATATGAGACTGAAGAGAAGAACAAAGGTAAAAGAAAAACGAGAAAGACCAATGGATAAGAGGAAGGGAAAGGGAAGGAAGGAAAAGGAAGAGAAGAAGAAAATACAAGAAGAGACAGTACATATCCAAAAGGATGACTGAGAATAACGTACCTGAGGGTGTATACAAGAAGGAAGTGGGGCAATGGCGACACTCAACAAAATGGACCGCCCGGAAATGGGAGCCCAAACCACACCAGGACAGAAAACAAAGGGAGAGAACCTAATGGGTTGAGGGGAGGTATATCACGAATCTACCTAAGTATATAAAGAAGGTAAAAAACAAGAGGGATATACATTAGGATGTGTACAAACGAACCAACAAACCATATGAAGATATAATGAGCTCTGAAGAAAACTGCAACAACAGATAAGAGAAAGCATTAAATGAAGAGTCAACAATGAAAGAAGCTATATAAAAAACCTATTTAGAGGCTATCTAAGGGCAAACCTGAATACAGAATACCAACAGAATCACTGCAAGAAAGAAAGATAAGTTAAGTAATCAATCAGCCACTAGGAGAAGTGGAAGTGTCCATGCCACCATTAGAATGAATGTGGATAAAGTTCTTGAGTTCTCCAGGATCCTGAAAAGTCCATGTTTGATTTTGGTGAGTAACTTTAAAAATACATGGATGAAACAAACCATATCGGGCACCAAGAGATCACAAAGGAGCACAAAGGTTTCGAAACTCTTTTCTTCTTGACGCTGTGGCATTGGAAACATCTTGAGATAGGAACACTCTCTGACCCAACCAGGAAAATTGACGTTTGGATCTAGCTGCAGAAAGAACTGAAAGAAGATCCGTAAATTTCAGGAAGAGAATGATGATACCTCGTGGCTTATTTGAGGCAGATGAACGTGGACCAAGTCTATGTGCCCTTTGGATAGTGAGAGAAGTTGACGCCGGCATGTCTAGAAGTTTCGGAATGAAGGAGGTGAAGAATGAAACAGGATCATCACCTTCCAAGGATTCCAGTAGACCATAAATACGTAGGTTATTACTCCTGTTCCTATTTTCTAAATCTTCAGTGTGCTGTTGGAGAGCAGAGACCGACTTTTCCAGAGATAAGATGCGTTGGGTATTAGTTTGTATCAACGACATTTGTTGTTCCATAAACGTTACCCTATTGTCCATAGTTGACCATTTCTCCTCAAGAAATTGCATTCTATTGTTAGTTTCCTCTACAATCGGACGCAGGGAGCGTATTTCTTCTAAAATTAACTCCATAGAGACAGAAGATGATGGTTTATCTGGAGATGGAGGATCGTGCTTCAAACGTTTAGTTGAAGTAGTAGGAGGAGAAGACTTGTTCGAAATGGGCTGCGTTGAAGAAGAGTGATTAGATGTGACTCCAGCCATTTTGGTGGCAGCAGAAGAGGGATTTGAGGCTGAAGAGGATGAAGAATCTGCCGCCTGAACACTCTTTGACGGCACAAAAACGAACTTTGGTTTACGCATCTTGCCCATAGAACAAAGTACTTCCACTGATGAAAGAAGGAAACCTTTATGTTGGAAAAAACAGGCTTGGCAATCAGATTAATAAGTCATCAGAAAACACTATATAATATTCTGTTTCCAAGCATGTATTATACGGAAATTGTAGCGTTGCATTATCAGCGTGGGCTGCTAAGCTGTGAGTTCATTCCATAAAATTCCACTCTGAAAATCGGACAAGCCACATTTCATAGAGATAGCCTTTGTGGTTAAATAAGCACACATAGTTAAAAATTGAATGCCATTAATCCATGAGGTCAGCATGCATCTTCACCTTAATAAAGACCATCACTGTGGCAGTAAATTGTAAAGCGAGATGGATCCAGTAGACATACAAATTAGAATGAGGGGGAGCGTTACTCTGTTACAGCAGTCATTCCGAGATAGATGTTGCACCACTACAGCAACAAAATATAGCTATGCTGCACCATAGAACAAGAAGCACTCCCTCAAATTGGCGCCTGTGAGGGCAACAGTGAAACAATAGTTAGTGCTCAAAAGTAAAAGTTTCCTGAGGAGAAGCTCCGTGGGAGAAAGGGAGCATGCACTTTCACAAAATGGCGGGAGCAGTGAAGGAAGATATACGCCGGTGTCATGGGAGGATGATAAAAGAGAGCATCTGAGAAATTAATGATGGTCAGCCAAGTGACGAAGATGGGATAGTGATTCCTTCAAAAGAAAAATTGCTGTGAGCTTCTCCAACTTGACGTTATGTAAATGACAAAAAACGAACCTAGGCAGGCTTATGTTGAGAAGAAGCAAATTATAAAGTGCAGAAATGTAGAGATATTCAGAAAGCTCCTTAAATGTTATGTTTTGCGCAGCTTAGAAGGAACAGACAGACACTCAAGCTACATACTAATAATATAGCCAGGTTAAATAGGACTTTACTGAACAGTAAGTATCTTGTTGAAGAATATTGTGCATAAAAATAGCTATGTGCCAGCAATGCACTCAAATGTGCGATTATTCAGTGAAGGGGGTACAAGGAGCGTGAAAAATCCTCATTTGGGCAAAGTCTCAGTGTAAAGGATCACTAATGTGCACTAGCGTAGCCCTGCACACAAAATGGCAGGCGTTCTGAGAGGATTAAGTCTGTAACAATAAGAGGGTCAAATTGGCTTCATTTTGCATATAAGTGCGCTCACCAGGTGCGCGAAGTGTTCCAACGTTAGGGACTGACGGCGAACTGGTGAAAAGCTGCAGAGACAGGGACCCGCATTCAAAAGTCTGTCTCGGTGCAGCGGAGTCCCCGGTTCAGGCGGCCATCCTCGTCGGCGCTGTGACCACACCCCCCAACATTACCAATCTTATCAAGTTCAATATAGGCCACACTATGCACAACAGTACAGCCAACCACCTGCAGCGATCACAAACAACCAACAAGAGGAAAATAGCCCACCAGGGAACGAGATGTCACTAGAAAGCAATGATCTTTTTCTTGTGCCGGCTACTTACCACAATCTCAGAGCAACTAGGGGGCTGTCTTTCTCATTACATCCACCAATGGTCCATGATAACATTGGACAAGTGGGTACTGAACATCATAGCTCAGGGCATACCCTTGAATTCATCAACAAGCCAGCTAATATATCACCAAAAAGAAAGTTTTTTTTCCCCACCTAATACAATTGCTGAAGGAGGTTGCTATCATGTTACAAAAAGGTGCGATAGAGAAGGTCTCGAAGTCTCAGAGGGGCATCTGGTTTTACTCCTGTTTTTTCCTGGTCATGAAAAAGTCTGAAGACTGGTGCCCTATCTTGGATATCTTGCATTGATTGTGCCAATCACTTAGGCAGACCTTTAAAACATGGCTGAGGTCTGCCACTGCAGCCTATGTGTTTGGTTTTAACCTGCCATCTCAACCTGACAAAATAAACCTTTTGAAATACACAAAAGGTGATGGGAGGCTTCTTGCAATAAGTCTAACACTGGCATTCATCAGGGTAGCACTCCAACCCATCGATCTTTTTCTCACTATGCCTCCTCAGTTTAGACCAAGCCACATGCAATTCAGTCTTGACTCTGCTCCCCGTGGGTACAGTCCAGCCTGATCTTCCAAGCCAGAACCTCCCTGAACACAAGCAACTCAGGACCTGTCATAGAACTAGCAATTAAAATATATTTAAAAAACATGTTTTACCATTTGCCTTAGTGGGAAAGAAGTTAATAGCAAGTGTTACTAGTAAATCGAATGATGTTAATAAAAACCACATAAGGGAAGATTCTGTACAATATACACTTCCTAAACACAATGCAACTGATTTTTTTCTTAAGTAATGGGTACATTCATTTAAAAAGAGTTATTGGAAACAAGTGAAAAATCTTCCCGTTTAGAGGCATAATTAGAGTTTCTTAAGGAAACAAAAAAACCTGGATCTATTGAATTTGATCAGTCTTAAGACCTCCTTTTTGTGCACTACCAACACAATTTTATCTGCAAACTTAATTGAATTTAAGGAAGGTTGCAATTTATATCACCTCCATTGACTATATGATACAAGCAAGTGACTGAATAAATGCACTTAATGACGAGCACTAGTAAAACCAATAGTCTGGTGCTCATGTGCTAAAGCAAGCAAACAAAAGCATGCTCGAATGATGTGGTCGGGGAGGTAAATGTGGTCATGTAGGTGGTCAAGGTAATATTTCCTATTTAAATTCAGATAAAACATAAAAAACCCAACTGCATTTAAAATATATAAAAAAGGATTACTTTCTGTGTACACTGAATGCATAATGATTCATCATATTTTTCAGATTTAAAATAGCAAGCACTGCATAATAGGCGGAGTGATACCCATGAAAGCCAAAGCGTAGTCTGTATTTTTTAAAGAATTGGTAACAATACATCTTCCCGACAGTTACGCTATCAAGCCAGACTTAAAAATGTACGCTACAGAGGGAGAATACCTTTCACCGAATCTTCCTTGTGGAAAAAAGGGAATATCTGGAAAACAAACGATGTTAAGAGCGCATGTACTATTTAAGCAATTATATGCATAGAAGAGATGTTCAATGTTCTTCCGTTTTTTTTCTCCCTTTTTGTTTAAGTTTAAGAACTAATGTTATTCTTCAGTGGCTTTTAAAGTTTGGAAATATAAACTAAGGGGCAGATTTATGTTAACTGGCGCATCCCCAGGGATGCGCCAGTTAATGTGCGCCACAGTGCGCCACAGCTCCGCCACCCATGGTGCACCGCATTTACAATGCGGCGCACCATGGGGCAAAAACGGCACAGATGCGTGACGCATCTGTGCCGTAAAGGCGGCGCATTGCTGGAGTTGCGTTGCAAGCGCGACGCAGCTCCAGCAAGGCTCGGGGGGTGCCCTATCTGACTAATGCTGCATCAAGACCTACGCCTGCTTCAAGCAGGCGCAGGCTTTTGGCGCAGCATTGGCCTGAAAGTGACTGAGTGAAATCTTATAGATTTCACTCAGCCACTTTTGCGAGGCGCACCTGCCCCGGAACGCCCACCCTGCGCCGGAACGCCCACAAGCGGCGCAGGGCTTTACAACGTGACGCATCTGCCTAGATGCGTCACGTTGTAAATCGTTCGTAGCGATGCGCCACGTTTACGCCGCCTTGCGTGACGCAACAGCGGCGTAAACGTGGCGCAAGGGCCTCATAAATCTGCCCCAATGTGCATTGCCTCTCGGACCTTTTGTTTTGGTTTTCTCTGAGTAACCTCATATCATGATGATAGAACGATGATGGATTCAAGCCAGATCACAATAATTCTAATTATTTAAATATAGAGTTCATCTCTGGTATATGGCCCTCATCACGAGTGGTCCGTTCTTTTCCAATCCCTGTTTGCACAGGAATCGAAATTAGAAGTTTTGTGGTGTTACCACATGCCTCGCAGATTTTCTCCAGGTAAAGTTTGGCAGGTGAAATCAGACCAATTTTACCATGGAAAAATGTCCTGTAACTACTGGTACGTGCAGATTATTCTCTGCCAAGCACTATTCTACACTGCACAATGTAATAGGTGATAATTAGTGCACCTTTTAAATTCCAAACCTGTGGTGTCGGATTGTTGGAAAACGAGGCATTATTTGCGAGGCCTGCACAAACAATATGTCTACATTTGTCTTTCACTGGGACCCAAACACACCATTGTAGCTCTTGACTCTCATAGGGCAGCATTGCAGAGCACTCTAAGGCTTACTCAAGGGAGGTGATGTGGGCTAGTAATCGCCCTTTACAGGGATTCAGAAATAACACTGAATAATTGATTGTCCAGTCTGTACTTTTCTTTATAAAAAGGAAGAGGATATTTTTTACGCACACACTACTCAATACTATGCATCACTTTACATATATACATAAGCTGTTGGAAATAATTCTTGACATTGCGTAACATTCCCACCCCTCTCGCAGGGGGGGGGTCTAGTACCACTATCCACATGTATGAACATCATCTTGCCCCCAAATGCAGTGGGTTGACCATAACCTGGAGCGAGGTCCCTTCCCACTGGCACCATCCAGGGGCGGCCCACCCCATTTTCTCAACCAACATTTATAATCAGAACACCTGCTATAGTGACCCATTACTCTGACTGAGCATCTCATACTGGCCATACCGTATACACACTTAAATCACAGTGGCTGACAGTCAGGTTGTTCACTAACGCAGCAGCAAGAATACATGTCTAGGAATCACTTAGAATGATAGGTACTTATCATATCTGATAACAGGTATAATGCAAGTCAATCAAAGCTTCTAAAAGGCATCACATTTATAATGACATGGTCCCGGACCTCAGGCACTACTTCACAGGGCTCAACAGCGCTCCCTGACTTGCGTTTTCGTCGGGGGCCAGGGTAGGCTCCTGGTACCCCCAGGGGGCCATTTCACGGAGAGTGTGATTGTACTCCCACACTTTTTTTCTTGGAGCACAGGATGAAGAGCCTGGGTTTCGTATGCATCTTTCCGGGGGGGACGACGGCACTCCCCGGCATCTCCTTCTTCTGAGGGCAGGCCCCGGGACCTGACCCCCCCGGGGGCACATCGAAGACCGGCAGCGGAGCCCCACACACTCCGTCGTTCATCTGATAAGGGGTCAAAGGTCACCTACCTTCTATGGGGGCATATCTCGGCCCCCATGCGGCCGATTTTCATAATCTTGGCCTCTTCTCGCTCCTGGTGGCCAGCACTAGCCACCTCAAGCACTTTTTGCCACCCTCCTGGCCTCCAAGAGGGTGAACCCAGCAAGGAGCTGCCTTCCCTGGCTCCTTGCGCCAGCCTTTCACCTGGCTCCACTTCTGGGCCTCTCTTCTCCTTGTGCAGAGGCCCAGGCTTCTCCTCACTGGCCCTGGACTCCCTCAAAGGCGCAGTCCAGAGTCCTGGGACAGTCAGGGGGTGCCTCCTTTCAACTGCCATGGTGCCTGGTTCCAGCACCTTTCTTCCTCAGCAAGACCACACCCCAGAGAGAGCTCCTCTTCCTGTGCAAGACCTTTCAAGAGAACTTGCAAGGGGCTGGCAGGAAGTCACTTCTACCCGATCCTGCAGTGACACAACACCTCTCTGTCCCAGCTCCCCTCCTGCACAGACCTCAGGGATACTTCAAAATGGCATCGTCCAGGGATCTCATGCCACATGGTATCTGAAAAGCCAGCTTCCCCCTTGCTGACTTCAAGGCCTGGGCCAGGAGCAGGCCTGGTGCCTGGCACCAGGTGACAGTTATTGATTAATACTCCACAGTTTAAGCCCCATCTCTCCCTCCCGGAGAGAAGACCTTCACCCTTCGGAATGCATGCAGTGAAGGGCTAGGCCTCTGATGCTACAGCATGGGGAGAAAGGTAATTAATCCAGCCTGGCAGGATCACACCTGGCCGGGCTTGGTTATGAGCTGAGTCAGAGGAATATGACATATCTGGATGACCCATAAGCAGTACAGACATGGCTTTGGATTCAGCACAATTCTTTTTTTTACACAACTTACAGTGTACTTTGGTGCATGTCTGGAATTTGTAGGTTTGTAGGTTCTAGGGATCTGGAGCTACCCCCTGTGGTCTCTGTCCCCATAGGAGGGTAATAGAGTGTTCCTACAGTGAAATAGTAAAGCACACTGACTTTCCTACACATGTGTCTCCCCATATTATAAAGCCTATTCCATGTCACCACCAGTGTTCCCACGAAGCCGCGCGCCTGAGCGCCCGCGCACCTCTGTGCCCCAGAGCGCGCACTGCTGTGTCTTTGGCGTGTGGATTTGAGGTTAGTTTGGTTCTTGACCCCGTTGTTATTACAAGAAGCTATTCGAACAACTTCGTTTTCTGTCATCAGACTTCAAATTGCTCCTTCTCCATACGCTGCCCTTCTTTTAAACTTTGCTAGCCAGTCCACCTTTACACACGTGATTTCAGGCTAAGTCTCAAAACATATGCAAACTTGTATCTCAAGAAACCATAATTATTCCTATCATTTCTACCTGTGATTTTTTTTCCTCTATGTCCCATCTACACCTCATGCCCCCAACCCTCCCTTCCCCAACACCCGGAGCCCTCCTCCCCTACACCCGGAGCCATCCCTGTCTCCGGCTCACACCCCACTCTCACCCTGTCCCGCCACCCGTGCTACTCCCCCTTTCCCCTAGGCGAGTACCTTGGTATGGTACTCTCTGAGCTCTTTCCTGGGAGGTACAGCACAACAGCCTAGAAACATTACAAAAACCTATTCTACCCTGTATATGAAACTGTACCCTTTGAATTGTAGAAAATTTAATTTGGCCAACTTTTGCTTAATACAACAAATAATATCATGTACCGGAAGTGCTTATCTTTTGCTGCCTCTGCCCCCTGCCCCTCCTTGACTGAAAGCAGAAGTTATTTGGCTTTTTCCACTGACAAGAATATATGGGACCAGCGCTTAAAAATAACTTTTACGTTTGTATTGCTGTACAAAAATTTTTGAATTCAACAATCAATCCAACAAATTCTCAACGTCTTTGCGCAGCTAGAATCGACATGCCCGTACATGGTAGTAATAAGGCAACATTTTTCCAGAGACTGTTACCATCTGTAAAAATAATAAAGTATCAGAAAATATACTGCATTACACTGCAGCCTTCTTTTTGTTGCATAATTTAGTCAACACTGTGGTATAATTTTTTCCTCCTTTGCTGCATAATTCCAGTGGCCCCAAAGCAGGCAGCACATGTTAAAAGTGCTTTTGCATGAAGCAGAGACTGTGAAGTTTGTGAAATTAATTTGGCGTGCTTGCAAATCCTGCATTTCTGACCCGTGGTGAGTTACATCTACTACTGCTGAAATAATGCCAACGGAGGGAACAATGGGTGAGGCAGCCTGGCTTCAATGGCAGGGCAGGCTTTAGTGCTGGTGGATCCCTGTGCGACAATGTTTGTTGGTGCCCCTCAATGACTCCTTCCGCCACTGATTCCTCCACTGCCACCTTTTAACAGTGTCCCTCAAATCTCCATAACAATACTCTCGTTCAGATGAATTTAACTTGATTTACAGCACCACTGATACCAGTGTAGGGTGTCAGAACACTTTACATCACACTCATTAACAGAGACAATTAATCATATGTGTGTGTAAATCTCTGTATAGGAAATGTTACATAAGACAAAGGACTACAAGGTGTAGGAGTCACATGACATCCATACGAGTAGGCAGTATAGTTTAATAGTGATTGGTCTGGAGAAACACACTGAATTTAGAACGTAATACCATGATTGGGGGTTCGCTTAAATAACCAGAATTGATTTCTATTCACATGAGGATAGTCAGACTGGGGAAAAAACATGCAGCTCTTAGATGACAGTTAATAGCTCACTGTTCAATGTTAGGATTTTGACTTATAAACTGTAAGTACCAAAAGGATCTAACTGACAAAAGGAGTAACCCACTGACCCATTTACATTATGTGCACCTTGTGATCTGGATGGTACATGTTCTTTGTAGCAGGCAAATTAGCCACCTGCGCTACCTTTCCATGAGTCAAACCTTCCACTTGGCACATCATCTCTCTCAGGAAGAACATTAATCACCGGAGTTATCATGACATTTTTATTGTTGCCTAAAATTGCTGGAGGCCAGGAAGGAGGCAGCAAGTGCTTTTAGAAATATAATATACTTCAAAGTATGTCACCCCACCCGAAGTCAGCGCCCGGGACGATCGCACCACCCTAGAGCCACCTTGCTCAAGGGTCCTGTGACCTCAGTGACTGTCGCACTAGGGTGTGCTGCTTCATAGGCCTACCTGCAAAACTGGAGGTGAACTTTGGTGTGGATTGTGGTAGACAGGCCTTTAAGATTAACCCACAGTTGCCACCGTTAGGGTACACATGATGGTGCAAAGACACCAGGGCTTCTAATGTCTAGCAAGGGAATGTGCTCCCTCAGGAGAGTGGTCTGGTGGACTGGTCATGAAGGCTGAACCTGGTTCCCCAGTTCCAAATTCGGCATCTCTGAGCATAGTGCCACATCCTTTCCTCCACTGTACACCATACTGCCCGGTTGATAGAAACTTGCACTGCCTGCAGCTACAACCCAATTGTGGCCCGCTATAAACTCCTGAAAGCGACAATTCAAATTACGCATTAGACGAGAGTAATATGCTGCCTAAAAAAAAAAGTAACAAAATCATGGAAAAAGCAAACACTCATAGGGAATGCAAGTTAAGTAAAGCATGTGAAATGTAAGCAGGAACAACATGGTTACCGTGACACTTCTACATGAATTATTCAGATATCAGTGAGTGCTTTTGCCAGTGGCAGAGCAGAAGTGGACATTGTCCTTGTCTTCTCTGGGCAAGAAGGAAGAGACAGAGTCCTTTTCCTTTCCTACCCGGCCCGCCCCGAACTGCCACGAATGCTGAGCCTTATCTGTGGGCCTTGGCTATTTCTGCCATCCTGGAACTCATGTTTAAAATAAAAAAGCAGGTGAACGGAATATATCAAATTAAAGAAGTAGGGGCATGCCTGGCCTTGCCGATCACGCCCACTTCGACCACTGCATGTGAGGTGCTTTTAGGAAGCAAGCAGACTACTTCGAGGGTTAATGATCGTCTTGCTACTAGAATGGCTGAGCTAGAGTGCATGAGGTGAATCAACATGATTGGACAGAGTCACTACAAAAAATGTTTGTGCTTTGAGTCGGAAAAGAAAGGGAATCTGATTGACATAGTTTGTTTGGCAGTGAGAGGCGAAAACCCCGGCAGAGCTGCATTTTCATTCTATTGCTGAAAAATGTTTAATTCCCTTCTCTTTGTATCATTGTGGAAAAGTAAATTTTGCCATGTTCTGTGTCCCTACGCGTCCTCCATCATATGTTATCTGTGCATGATTAATATGCATATGTATTCCCCATGTTCGATTAAAGACGCAATTACAGTTGTGTCCATCTCTAGTATGCCAGTTTCCAGTTCTCGTGAATACTACGAATATCAGGCCTATGTAAAGTCTCGTTGCCACGTTTCTCAGTATGCACGTTATTTCATTGTAAAGTCCCCGTTTCTAGGCCTCAAAAGGGCCCGGACACTAGATTCAGCTCCTGTCTCCTGAGCCTCGCTGAGGAGCGATACAGCCCCCACCTGTATCCTCGACCCTTCACTTACTTCCTGCCTCGCAGTGCCCGGCTCAGCCTGGCTCTGCCTCTGAGTCTGCCAAGAGTATGTTATGATTCTAGTTATCAGTCCAGCCCTCCTTCTCTGCATTCCTAAGCTACTGAATCGCATCAATAGTTTCCGTCATTGTCTAGCCTTTACGTCTCCATGTAAGAGAAATACTGCATTTAATGGTCATTTAATATTCTTCATCACGCACTACATGTAGAATAATGCATGCTCCAGTCTTGGAGTCCGTTAGCCTCTCCCCTCCTGACTCTTAGTTTATATCAACATGTTCTCTAAACATCAGATACTAGATACTGTTTAGGTACATGTCGCCCTGACTCTCCAGACTTCAGTCTCTGCCCCTAGCACAGAGTTCATAGCCCCCAGCTTCTCCTAGTAACACGTCATTGTCAGTTTGCGCGCACCATTAGGTTAGAGGTCCCGGCTCCTTAGGTAGCCCCCTCCATGTTTCCGCCCCATTTATGACATATTCTGTTACGTTTGCATCACATGTCTATGTATACGCCCCTGTTACACCCATTTTCACCCTTATCTTTCACGACTGCTATTGACCACACCTACTGCTCCGCCTATCGTATGTATTGTAATGCAACTGTTTTTAGTATATATGTTCGTGTATTGTTATTAAATGTTAGCGCGCTCATCTCAGATCCTGCCCGGCAGCTGTCGGGGCCCCCCTGTCAAGAGCTGCCATCCTATTCCTGTGCAGGTTGTCCTGTTCCTGTCCTTAAGCTGTATTAAACCTGCAAACTCCTACTACCTCGAATCTTGACTCTTATTTATTGAGCTATCTGTTATTGCTATGTCCAGTCAAACCTAGATCCGGTATTATTTATTTATATACCACATCATGCAGGGTATTCTAATGAAAGCTCTACTTTTTACTCTTGGGGTCCTGAATCATGTGCACTTGGAATTACCAATCCCATTCCCTTTCCCTAAGAACCTCATTTTTGAACCTCATTTTTGACCCCTGAAATTATGTACCCTCAGCAGCAGTTACCGTGTGACAAAGCAGTAAGACTGCGGCTCCCCATCCTTGTGGAGAAGGTGGTAGCTGAGGTACGGGTTGGGTAAAGGCCTGAATCTCCCGAAGTCCAATTTCCAATCATTTTTTTGTCTTTTTGAGAAGCAAAGCAAGGTTTATTGACAGTGAGACTAGTTAAACAACGCTGATTCGAAAAGTGTGGCAAAGCAGAATATTTCCAGTTAATCGCAGCGCCTATCATGAGCTGAAATTAACATGAACAAATACACACAATCACCCCACAGCCCAGCTCTATTAAGAAAAGAAATGCGACAACATAGCTGCTAAGGTGTCAAATTGCTATGTGGGACTGTTTCAAACCTGCCTTAACACTGTTCACGTGGATCTGTATGTGAAGAAATGCACCATCTTTTCACTTTTTTAAGCAAAAGTTTGGAGTGATATTTGGCGCTGCACCCACACGTGCACCTGGTTACTGGCGAACAGAGCCTAGGTTGCAGTGCACATAGACCTTACACTGCCGATCACAGAGGAAAGAAATTAGAGGGAACATTGGTCACCACCCAACTCCGCATAATCCCTGCTGCACCATTCTATCTGTACCAGTTCCTGAGCTGTGCACAACAGGAATATCCCCTGCGCAGCCCTTACACAGGTGCACACACATGTGCACACGTGTCCACATGTAACCAGTCTGGTGCCACTTACCCTGGCTGCAGCCCAGCAGCCTTATCTCACAAGGCGGACACCGGTGGAATCCACATGCAGTCCATTTTATCATGAGTTTACTGTGGATGAGTCCCAGCTTATGAGGCTCTCCCACAGTAAAAGCTCAGAAATCAGGTGTTCAAAAAGCAAAAAATCTGGGCGGCTCAGATGGTCAGAACCACCTTCTCACAAGGATTTTAAAAGGTGCAATAATAATCGCTTTCCAGTCCAGCCACTCATAATAAGTGCCAATGGGTTCAGGATTCAGCGCAGTGGTTGGGGTATTCATTGGTTATGAATTCAAAGAATATACACAAGATAGAAAACCAAGATTACAGGTAAGTAACTGTGTGAAAGGACTTCAGGTGCCATCTTGGGATGTTGCTTAGTTGGAAGCGGAAGCAATAGGGTATTTTGAATGGGTGTGCTCCATGAACATTGAAACCTAAATATTGATTGGATACAATGCGAGTCTAGATTTTCCATAACTAACTCCAAATATAGATGTCTACGTGGTACATATATTTTCAAGGTATATAAACATGGAGTTTGGAATTGTAAATCTATAACTTCCTATAGGCACTTACCTTTCAATATGTTGCCGCATAATATTCTGTCCTTGGTATTAGAGTATCACAACACTGTTGGTGTCGATATTCAGTAGCACAACCCTTTAAATGCTTTACCGTGGGCCGAACATCCCGAAAATGTTGATTGGTGAGCAAATTCCGTTCCTTTTCCTATCCCGGCAAGAATTGCCTGGAAATCTCACAACAGGGATTGTTGCGTGTTTAAAGATTAGGACCATGCCCACAGGAATTCATGGCCTGGTTGCAATTGATTAGTCTTCTGCCTAGCCATTGGACCAGGCAGATTAATAACAGTTCATTTGGGTTTGTATTTTAAGATGGATTAATTGTATATCTGTTAAGATCAACCGTGCTAATGTTATGAAATCGTAATTGTTTTATTTGTATGCCTTTATGGTTGTTTTAAGCCGAATAAAGTATTATTAAACTGAACACTGGATAGATGCTTATTATTGATGGAAATTCTGCCTCACAGCCCGATGGGTAGATCTTATACTTAAAAGGATAGTTGCCTCGTAAAGCAGGAGGGCTTTCTCTGCTCTGGGTTTGCATTGCTGGACTAGTGTGCCCACTTTGGCAAAATTGGAGGGTTCGTTTGAAGACGATACTGCACTTCTAAGTATTTAGATCCCTGACAGTATTTTGTAGCAATTGTAGGCCTGGAGGAAGCGTACTGTGGAGAAAAAATTGTGTATAGCACTACTATCATA
Organism: Lissotriton helveticus; assembly: GCF_964261635.1. Taxonomy (NCBI): domain Eukaryota; kingdom Metazoa; phylum Chordata; class Amphibia; order Caudata; family Salamandridae; genus Lissotriton; species Lissotriton helveticus. The sequence continues at coordinate 938,902,594 of NC_136065.1, forward strand.
ATGATGCCCATTCATAATGTTGCAAAAATGAGTGGGGTGGAAGCAATCATACAGGGCTAATAATGGCAGAGAAAGTATTGGATAATGACGGGGGCTACCAGTCTTGATGCTTTTTTGTTTTGCTGTTTCAATCTAAAGGAAGAAGATGATGGATATTCATTTTTTGTTTCGGATGGTGGTGAATGCTCTCTTGAGTTCCAAGCTTCACAATCCATTGCTTTTCCACAGCTTGATGAGGTAATAGTTTTTCATTCCTAAAACACTATGTAGACCCCAAACAAATAAGGAGCAATTTGAACTTCTCAAACAAAGGTGGCATGCTGTATGCAGTAAGGTGTCCAGTCCATGAGGAGGGCGTGAGATTCTAGTTTCCTAGTGGATTTTAGAACAAACACTTGTTTTTTCCGGTAAGTCTGAGGTAATGTTAATAGTCTGCTTACAACTAGTGGTGTTCTCTCCAAAGGGGATGCTTTCGTGGCTCCTTTTTGAGGTGCAGAATAATATTGGATGTTTGTCGACTCGTGTGTTAAATGAGAAGAAAACGACTTTCCAGTTGTGTAGCCTGGCTCTATCAATTCTTCATTTCATTTCTTCTGCCTTCTCTCAATTCATGCAGTTTATTATGGTGTACCCTCCTTTATACCTCTTTGTTTGCCCCAGTGAATGACGACTATGGGACACGAAGTAACCTGTGGATGTAACAACTGAGTGGCTACCTCAATATGCCTAAGCAGGAACTGGTGATATTGCACCGTGGAGGTCATGCAGTGCCCCTTTAGCGCTCATTTTCTAATGCCTCCATCATCACAGGATGTAGTCTTTCATTATTTCTATTAGCCACAAATGTACTTCAATGTCTGCCATATGTTTTATTTGGGGTACAAGTTGAAATAGGTGTGGCTCATTCATCTGACCAATGGTCAAAGCGGATATTTTGTATGGGCATGAGGCCCACCTAAACCTTACAGAATGGTCAAATATCACACAGTAAGCATCCTTCTTGGAATGCTGTTTTACCCAATCACCCCTACACTAACAGCCTCTCATCCAGAAAGTGCCCATCTCCACTAGGGTTCACAATGTTGCAAAGTCTCCCGACTCGCAACTTTGGAAATGATTTAAACTTCACAAAATTCGCAAACTACAGCAGCAGGGCAAAGAACTATGAATGATTAGCGATACCTGGCACTATACCACCCAGAGAAGCAACATGTTTGTTTTTCTTCGAAAGTCTGAATGCCACGTTGAAATGACTGATGCTTTAAAACATGACTGTGATGAGATCACATTCGCTGTGAATAAGAAAACAAAAAGCTACCAATATCGCCATGTTGGGGGCTTCCACTGTTTTGATGAGTTTGGCCTCTTCCAGCTTCCTAAGTTCTTCCTCAACTTTTGTCCAGAAATCAAACGCAGCCCAGCGATGCAGCTTTGCCGTTGACTGGACAGTGTGGTTAGTGTGTTGTGACAATTTCGTTTTCAGACATCGGATTCAATGGAATAATTCCCTGAATTCTTCCAGGAGTCTGTCCAACTCAGTAGAGTGCACTCTGAATGCAGACTGAATGACTCATAGTCTCTCAGCGGTCTGGCAGCTTAGGAGCATGATGGTGCCTCCGTGCATGGCGTACAACTTCGCTTTGGTGATGCTGTCCTCTTGGTTGATGTTGATAAGGAACATACCCACTAGGGGCAGGGAGCTGGAATATCCGTAGACATACACACTGCCTTCATGGGCCTTATCATCGGCTGGCTGCCCTGGATATTATATGATTTCTTAGCCATTACACTATCGATGATGGCCACCACGACCTGTCGCCAGTCAATACCTGCCATTTTGGATGTTAGTGTGACTTGATGGGGAATTGTTCTACAGCATATACGATGTACACTGTGCCTTCTCCTTCATCCTCATGCATGTCACTTTTCCTGGGACCACTTGCCTGGTGCATGACAGCATTCACCATCTCCTTGGAAGGCACCTTCATGGGTTGAGTTTACACGCACGCTTTTGAAATGTGGTTCATCATTCCTCATGCGGAGCACCGTTTTCCACTGGCCGAGCAGGCTTCTGGATGAGAAAACGGTCCATTCTGTCCACATTGTGTCCATTGTGTCCACTTGGGGTCAAAGTCTTTGACTCTCTTCTCCCTTTAGTGGGTGCTTGCCCATGGTCATCTGATTTATCTGCTCAGTTTTGGTAGGTCTGTACAGGTTGGCCTCCATGTGGGATGCCTTTGTCTTTGAAAGGTTTCTTGAGTGCCCTGAGAATGTCCTTTAAGGATTTGCCAGGCTCTTGAAGTATCTGTTCTCTTAGTTTCACTGAGGCTCACCCCTGGACAAACTGCACTCTGTTTTATCCTGCAGGGTGTATGTCCCGAGAAACTCCTTCCACCGGTTGTAAAATGAATTGACAGACTCCTTTGGTCCCTGTTGAGCTTGATGTAGTAAGGATCACTCCTAGTCCGGGGTGGTGATGGGTTTAGAAGTGCGGTAACAATTCTAACATAGATAAATGGGGAATCTGCCTCTAGGAGATTGCTTGATCACTTGTAGATGTCTTCCCCTGCAAGGTGTAGCAGAAGGGGGCACTTCTGGTTGTCTTCTACTGTGGTAGCAGTGAAGTACATTTCCAGTCGCTCCACTCACAACTTTCACTTGGGTGCTTGCACCAATGGCGGCCCTAAGGTGAGGAAGGGCTCAATAGCTGGTATGGTTGCCATCACTGTGTTCCCTTCTAGCTGGCCTTCTAGAGGGGTCTCCAGTTGTCGTGACCTTGTGGTTGTAGGCGTCACACTCACTGAGGAGCGCTTTGGTGTCAACCTGGTTAGCACATTCTCTCCTAAGCACTACTTGCCGCCTTGTGTGGCCCTGCACACTACATCTATCTCCACCTTGTAATTGCGGTGAAGGCCTGGCTGCCATTGCTGATCAGGGTCACACTTGTGTGCTGACTTTCTGGTGGGCTCTCATCTCTGGAATGAAGATTGCAGCATTCTCCCATGAGGCCACCATCACCAGTCTTAGTTGTCTCCCTTCTTATATACATTGTCCATATGCCCTTTTATCTCTTTTGAATACTGAGAACATTTAGTAGTAACTGCAGGATTACAATAATTGAATATGGCTTTCCACCTAATTACCTAATCACTAACCACTGAACATTAATTATATTAAATGTACTAAACACATATGGATACTAAAGAGTTTTGAAAGAAATAGCAGGTTTACAAACAGACAATATGGCCTTTAAAATGCTCATAACCATTTAGCTCTTGGTACTTTTTGCAATGGTCTTTGTGTGCATATACTGCATCAGACCCACCTTTCAAAATGGAGCATTGGCAGTGCTTAATAATGCAGATACTTGGTGACTATTGACTTCCTGAAATAGGACTGCTATTTTTTTTAAAATCTATGAATGTTCTCCCTCTTCTGTTAATTAATTTAAAATTCCGCTTTACTTGATACTCAGCCGTCCTCCCAATATTTCATTGATTCTCTGTGAACTCTTTTATTTTCATCTTCATTAGGAATTATTACATGAAGAGATGCAAATTTGTGCTGATAAGATGGACCCAAATGTCAGCAGTGACAGTGTGGAGGAAGCAATGTTGCCAAGTTTACTCGACATAAAACCTGCTGAATATAAATGTAATAAACTTGAGTGTCGAGGTCAAGAAACATACATTTTTGTACCCAGCAGTGATCCAGGTACCTTTTTTTTATTGAACTCAGAAATTTAACATTTAGCAGTTAAAACATATGTTTATTTCTTCAATTAAGTCTAGTGGTACTTGTAGTATCTTCATGTTGTGTTATAATGCTATATAATCTTGTTCCTAGCTGCTCAGCCAGTGTGCATGTTCTGTGTGGAATGTTGGTGTGTGGGCCAAGAGTGGAATGCTTGGGTGACTGGTGTGAGTGGTGACAGTTGGTGAATGGGCTGAGCAGCTAGCAGACTGCTCCCGGTGGGGCTGCTGTACAGGATCTATGCTAAATGTTGTCTACTTCAATAAACCTACTTAAACATCATCTACCAGCGTGGACTTCGTTACTACATTATTTGTGGCGGCGAGTTGGAGACTTTCTCACTCTTTAAAATTGGAGTGAAGCTACTTTAAGATGACATTTACAAAGAGTCAACAGGTTGGGAAGAAGTTTCAAGAGCTACATGAGCAGACAACACACAAGAAAAAACTCAACGAGTCTGGATAACAAGAACTCAAACATACAGAGCAAATTGACATTCAAGAGAATATTTCGAAATCTATGGAGCCACAAAGGGAACAAAAGAAACTGGACCAGCACGCCTTGCAGCCACCAGTGTCCATTACATCGGACAGCCCCAGCTCAAGCGTGCTGTACTCTCTTTCATCTGGACAACGTTATAAGAATTGCGCCTTTAAAGAAAGTAAGCAACATCATTTTAGACATTCTTTCTGTCATCTCTAATTTGAACCCTGCACAAGGACATGTGATTGGAGTGTTATGCTGCACCAATTTGTTGTACATTCACAGTAACCATTTCAACTGCTCAACTAAAACTGACATTTTGGAAAATACACGAAGCCTTGGTGTTTTTTGGTGTTAATATAAGACACATCAGGTGAAGAGCATCGGCGTTTCGGAGTTTAAAAGATCAGGGACTTCCCATCAGAATAAGGATTCATCCAATTTAAAAGGTCAGATTCTCTATATTTAAATGTTTGTTTCCTGGATCGTGTTATCGTCGGACGAATTACTGCCACTGAGAGCCTCGCTCAGATTTTGTGTTGTGTGTGGTTCTATTTACGGAACTTTATTTTGACCTATTCTATGAAAATTTACACAAAGTCTCACATCAGAGACAGCAATTGCCAGTATAACTGTTGGCAGTTCGGGCTGGACTGTTCCCATGAGGAAGAAAAAGTAAGAATCCAAAGTGTCGGATTCAGAGACCTAGTTTGTATGTTGGTCACTGATCAAATTCTCTCAGTGCAAACCAAGGAAGAAAGAAAAATTTCTTTCTAGTGTCCCCTCACTCACCGGGGTTTCCCCACGGTGACATGCTTCATCATTGGGGCCATCCCAGTTCTCTATGAAAAGGGGCGTGCTGCGACTAGCGAACTACGCAGGAGCACTTTAATCGTGAAAAGACTATGTGTGGTGCGAAAGTGAGATAGTGGCAGAGTGGGTGTGAGTGATTATTAAAAATACCGTGCTAGTGGGCCTCAACAATTTTATTTAGCTCCTAGATTGGTATATTAAAAGGGGTTAGAGACTGCAATTTAACCTTTAGTTAGGGCTAAATCAGTGTGTGGTCAACATGTTTCAAGCTCCCCAGGCTTTTCGTCAGGACCATACAGGGACCAGCCCTGTATTTACCACTCCTATGTATCCCTGATGTGGTGTGTAAACTATTAAAATTATTAAACGCTGTTAACTATAAAACATGCGTATTATACATACGATTGTACTTTTTCGTTGTTCATATAGCGGTGCTTAGTAGCACTTCATGGTCTTAGGTGGGGGGCAGGATCACCTCATGGAAACATTGTTCCTTAATGGTGAAACCGCACTGCGTTACCTACTCGTTCCCCTCCGGACCGCATGAGGCACAGGGTCAGACTGATTTGCATATAGCCATGTCTGAACTGGGGTGGCAGAGTGGGCTAAAGAACGGTGATGGATTAAACCCAGATCCTTTGACTGGGTGTGAGTGTTTGATTGGTTCAGATGCTCCGTCCATCACCACCCCCTTTTGTACCGCTTTGGCCACCATAAGTGTGGCAGGGTATGCTCAGACGTGAGTCCCTTGCTCACTTTGCCACTGGTTTCAAGCAAGCCGGGCTGAAGAAGGCGGTAATGCCAGAAACCGGTCCTCGGAAGCTTGTTTCCGGTCCAGGGAAGGCATGGCTTGGCAGTTCGGGCTGGACTGTTCCCATGAGGCACAGGGTCAGACTGATTTGCATATAGCCATGTCTGAACTGGGGTGGCAGAGTGGGCTAAAGAACGGTGATGGATTAAACCCAGATCCTTTGACTGGGTGTGAGTGTTTGATTGGTTCAGATGCTCCGTCCATCACCACCCAATTTTGTACCAGTATAACTGTTGGGCCCACACACACCTGTTGCTCGTGACCGGCGTAAAACTTAAAATTTACCCTGGTGTCGGCAAATTTATCGAGACATTATCCCCTTAAGTGCTGCTGTCGGCCATTGGACATCGCGAGCACTACCTTCGTTGTGCTGCGCACGTCCAACGGCCGACGCGGCCCCACCCGTTTTTGAGGAAGTGCCGCAAAATCGCGGCCACGGCCAACGGGTTAAAGGTGAGACATTTGCTGTCTCTTATTGTATAGAGACTCTTGAGCCATCTAATATTATGGACAGTTAAACGCTTTTACTCTGATTTAAAACAGAGGCACGTGTTGCGTCTGGCATGCGCATACCTACCGTCATCTTTCACATGTGTGGAGTTCCAGCTTCAAAGTTGTCGTCACCTTGGATCCCGGTGAGCAGCTAGAGGACAATTAGCAGCACTGACGTGGTGTAAGCCACCCGGCGCCCGTCAATACTTCATGCCGCCATTTAGTGTTTCTTTTGCATTACAATAAAGTTTGAGGCTGACCGGGACCGTCGTTGTGTGGAGATCAGCTTCATTTCATTTCTTCTTGCTTGTAGGTGAATAATCTATTAGAGCAGCGAGATATTACAGGTACTTTCTCCTTTTTAATTCCTTGTGCATGTACTTGGAAGTACTCAGTGCACAGTTGTGGAACAGCTACTAGTTCTGCATGGTGGCACAAGCACTGCAACTTAAGAGGATGCCAGTATTTGTGTATTGCTATTCTTTGAAGCAAAATGCTATCAACACGTAGCACTCTTGGTAATGACTTCCATTGTTCTCCCTGGAAATGTCAAGTGTTGTGTTGGCTGAGGCAACCACCTATTGTATTCTGGAGACATTTAGTGCAAGAGACTGCTGCACTTTTGCTACACACAGTGTGTGGTGCACATGCCATCTACTGGTAGCACCTTACATTATTGGTTAGCCGACTATGCAGTTTAACATTGGTAAAGCTACTGTGTTTGGAGCAGTTTCGTTGTTCAACTGTATTTAACTATGCCCATTTTTATTTTTATATGTCAGGTGGGTGTTACAAGCCTTACATGAGGGTGGCATGTTTGATGTGTTTTGGCTTGCCTTTTTCAATTTATGTATCCCTTACAAGAGTCAAAGATTTTATTTGATTTGGTACTCAACTGAGGACCACAAATATATAAAACACAGTTTACAATTTAATATAGTATCAAAGATAATTTTTAAAATTTGTAAAAATTGTAACAAACCAATTCATTGGGAGGCTGTTTACATGCAAGTACCAATTCTTTTACAGTGGTAATTTTACAAATGCGATATATAGGGTCTAGATATTTTGACCGTGCTGTTACTATATCGAGATGTGGGCATGTAAATAACAGATGTTCAATGTTCTGATCTCCTCCACAACAGAGAGCACATAGCGGGGATCTGCCTGGAGACCACCTTGAGGTATAAGATAAAACTGGCAGAATACCCAAACGTAACATTGTAATCGATCTTCTTGCGCCATGTGTGAGAGAAAACCCCAAATATGGCCGTTCTTGCTTGTACTCCAGTAACTCAGTATAAAGTCTGTAGTGAGATAAATTTTTACAATGAGAATAATCAAGATCGAAACTCAATTTGGGTGTGAAGCATTTTAGGAAAAGTTTAAGTTGTATAGGTGACCAAGATCGTAAGATTTCAGAGTTAATTTTGGCCAGTTGGAAAACCTCTAACATATTTCTAGAAAATGTAGAAGTTGAGGATCCTTGAACGAAAGTCTCAGTTTTTAGCAAATAGCGCAAAGTACCATCTTTAGCCTGGAGGAGATTATATGCCCACCTAATTATATTGGCTACCGCTATGGCATAAGCGCTAGTAATAGAAAATTCTAATCTTAGTGCTTGTACTGGTGTTGCTGGTGAGACTTTCAGGATTTTCTTTAGAATTTTTCCTTCTTTTTGATCCATATAGGACCACTGTTTTATGGCTATGTATTCGGAGGCATACGATAAAACAGGAGATATCTTTGCTCTATAAACTTTTAGTAATGTTGAAAAGTGCCTGTTCCCAGTTGCCGTATACAGTCTCAATAAAGCTGCAGCATGTAACTCTGATTTCTTTTTTAAGTGATTAATTTGTTTGTTATTTTTTAGGTTCCTTGAGAAGATCCTCCCTAAGTATGTATATTCCTCGACCTCTTCTATAAGTTCTACACCCAACCTCCAGTGGTACTTTACTCTTTTTTTCTTGTTGGAGAATGCAACCACTTTTGTTTTATTTAGGTTAGGAATTAAAAAGTTTTCTTTGGAGTATTTATGTAAAATGTCGAGTAGATTTTGTAATCCAAAGGGAGTTAAGTCCAACATAACTATATCATCAGCGTATAGTAGAGCATGTATGTTTTGTGTAGCAAGCTTTGGAGGCAAGCTGAAACCTTGTTGCAAATAAGATGGTAGGTCACTTAAGTAAATTGAGAATAAGATCGGTGCAAGGAGGCACCCCTGTTTGAGACCATTGAACGTGTTGATTCTATTAGTCAGGCCTTTTTCGCTCCCCATTTGTACTTGACACCAAGTGTTATTGTGAAGATTAACCACGACCCGGAGCAGTTGTTCGGGGATACCCAACCTCCTCAGTTTAGTCCATAGAGTTGGTCTATCCACCCGATCGAAAGCGGTAGAATAATCTATAAAAACTGCATAGATTGATTGTGATCTCTCCACTGTGTATTTGTCAAGAAGGGATTGTAGTATTGCAGTGTTGTCAATGACGGAGTGGTTAGGACGAAATCCTGCCTGAAACATTGGTATGATACCCTGGGAGAAAGCCCATGTTTTTAAACGATCTAGTATTTCAGCAGCAAAAATTTTACCAGTGGCATCCATCAGAGCTATTTGCCGATAGTTGCTGGCTGTGTTTTTATTCCCCTTTTTATATATTGGAATGATTATACTTCCTTGCCAAGATTTCGGTATTTCACCAGTCTCTAAGATGTGGTTGAAGAGAGGGGAAAGCATCTGGCTCCATTCCTTGGGGTCAATTTGAAGGACCTTGATTGGAATTTGGTCGGGGCCTGAAGCACCCGTGCTTCTTGCTTTTCTGATGTGAAATTCAATCGAAAAAGATGTAATCTTAGTGATTTTGATGTTGTTCCTTTCATCGATTAGACCGTTGATTTTACTTTCGGGGAATGATGGATTTGATTTATATAATTCTTGCAAGTATCTTTCCCAGTCCTCTTGCGAGACTGGGATGGCCTCCAGTGTTTTCTTAGATCCAGTCATTTTGGCAATCAGAGACCAGTATTTTCGCTGATTGTAGTCTTTTGCAGCTTTTTGGATGTCAACCCAATTACTATCCTGCAGCAGTTTTTTATGTTTGTTTTTCTCTCTTCGAATTTGGTTTTTTAGTTTGTTAATTTCTGCCTTAACTGTTATAGAAAAGTTCAAATTTTGAGCGCGAATGAGTCTGTTAAGTTTTTTAGCAACGGACGAGTTCCGATCTTTGTTTTTATTGATGTTTTTATGTTTTCCATAACCAACTTTTTGTGATTTGTGTAAGAGAGCAAGATTAAGGTTATTTATTATATATTCAAAGTTCATGATAGGATTCTCTGAGTGGATTTTTGTGAGTAATTGAGTATGAATTAGCAGAGAAGAGATGCTGTCCAATGAAGTGGAATTCCAGAAAATCCGCCTCTGCTTTGTATGAACTTCAGTTGAAGATTTTAGAAATATAGGCTGTTTGGCTAAGGAGGTGAGGGGCATCCACGAGGTAGTTAGATGTAAGAGAGCGTGGTCGCTCTCTTCTACGAAATGGGTTTGTAAGTACAAAATTGACTCCTTGATAGTTATCCCACATATTAAATAGTCAAGAGTGGAGGAGGATCCATTTCCCCGTCTGGTGTATGATGCCGGGATATCGCCTTCCGTGTTACCGTTGAGTATTGTTCCATTTATACTTGGTAAACAAGATAGAAGCAACCTACCTCTCTTGTCCGATTTGATACCCTTGGGAAATTTTGGGAAAGACATTTCCAAGGATTCTTCTTTGATTAAGTTGGCCCATTTTCCGATTTCACTGTTTGAAACTTTTCCGTTCAAATCTCCCATTATGAGATATGGCATTTGAATACGATCATCAAGAATAAGGCTGATTGATTCCATTATTTCATCGAAGAGGACATCGTAGTTTTTGCCTGGGGGGGCATATATGTTAAAAAGCAGTATAGCATTACTAGGACCTGTAGGTTGTGTTGTCAATGCCACCTTGATACACTGCAGATTTTCTGACTTTGTTTCTATGATTTGTTGAGACCATAGGTATTCCTCGCTCAATAGTAATGCTAGCCCACCCTTTGCATGACCACGATTAGATTTCACTGCCGGGATGTCATAGACATAGTATCCTTGCTGGCAAAAGGTTTTGGTCGCCCAGGTTTCCTGGAGGGCCAGGATATCCGGATGATTTTTTAAGGCTTCAGTCATTTTGTTAATGGTTCTTCCGGCCATATTCCACGATGTGATGCTCAAGCCGTTACTAAACAGTATTTTGCTGTAGGTTTAAAGATTTTTTATTGTTTAATGTCTCTGATAACCAGGCCCAAGATGTTATTGGGTTTTCAGTGTATCTTCCTTCAGAGCCATCGCTCCATACTGTCCTTTCTCCTCTATTTACTAGAATTTTTAGGGTATCATTTCCCATGGCATATGGTACCGATTCTTCCCAAGTTACGGAATTATTATTCTGCTTTTTGCTTTGTGTAGCGGTATTGAAAAGACCATAAAATCCTTTATTGTATGTGTTTTTCGGGAGTTCTGATCTCACAATTACATCATAGCCATTTTTGTGTAGAGTTTCCTTCTCTCTGAGAATTATCCCTGGGAGTACTGGTGACCAAAAAGATACACAAGCAAATTTATTGTTGTCTTTCTTAGGAAAGGTCACCAAGTCTATTTCGTTGCTTGTAAGTGAGTATAAGGAGGGTATCTGTTGAAGTAGGTTGATTATTCTTCCTCGGTTCAGTGGCATATTGTCAGAGGGGAAGAGTTCTTCAATTATTAAATGCTTTGATGGAGTTCCTTCCATAGATGAAGTTTTACTAATGTCTTTAACTCCTACGCCATTGATTGTTTGCCCGGTGTTGTGGAATGATTTTACCGGGAGATAAGGATCTGCTTTTGGGTTCAGTGAATTCGTATTCGAAGTAATTTGACTTCTTAATGGTACCTCGAGCTTGGAAATATCGTCATTTGTCTCTGCATTTTTTTCCTCTGCGGTTTTTGTCAAAATTATTGGTGCTTGGAATTTGAGTTTGCGCTCCTTTTTCTTATGAATTCTTCTGAGTGGCTTCCTTCTCTTATTATTCCCCTTTGCACTTGGAGGACCATTTGTTTTTGGAGTTTCATCCTTGTTATCAACTTCGAGATAGTTTTGAGTAGTTGTTGCCTGTAAAATGCTTATAGAACCGGTTTGATGTAAGTCAGATTTTTGCGTAGTTTTTGAAAAAATTGAGTAGAAGTTAGTGTTATTTTTCGATTCTTCTCTAAATAACTTCTTAAGTGAGTACGTAGGAGGTGATCTACTTTTTCTTTTTGTTTCTTTTGTTTTTTTTTCAACTCTTACTACTTCAAATGTTTGTGTGCTTATGTCACATTTTATTGGAATCTTTGGATCGATTGTACTTTTTGTTAATTGACCTTCCAGTTTTGTCGCTATTCCATGTTCTTGTTGATTTCCAGTTACTTTATATGAGTCTTTTTTCCTTTTTTCCTCTACTAGAAATTTGAGTATTCCTGTTTGAACATCAAGGGTATCATCCGAATTTGATAAGATGTGGCCTAGATGAATAAGTACAGATTCCAGTATCTCTTGTAGGGTGAAAAGTGCTTTTGATATGGGAGTTATTGGATTTGCGAAATTTAAATTTGGAAAGAGGACATCTGTGAAACAGTCATGTAGTGAAAGTTGATGAAGTGATTTTTCAGTGGAACTTTTGGTTAGATTTACTTGGGTTAACGGTAAATCCGATTTATTAATTGATGATATCGTGTTATTGCACGGAGGTACTTCAGGGCTGGTTTGATTACATATCAATTTTGTCATTTTTAAAGGTGTAGAGTGGGATACTTCATGATCTGATCTTTGAGGGAGCACAGTCGCAGAGGTTTCCATTTGGTCGCCCTCTAGTTCAGAGACACTAAAATGTAATACCTGGTGTTGGTTTGGGGTTGGAGGCGATATTTCCTTCTTAGATTCTATGAGAACTGAGTTATTACCTGCTTCAGAATTAATTGTGGGTAGGTGTATTTGCGGTGATAGTGCAGAAAAATATTTGCTAATTGCCGGAGTTTTAGTTATTTGACCGTGTTTCAGTGCTGTGTCGGACGATTTCCTGACTGCTTCCTCAGTGCCCATGCGTCGCATAAATATTGTGCGTGAACGTAGCTTTTTTAAAGCCATAGAAGTTAAGTAAGTATCCACTAGTCTGTAGGGCGTGTATATTTTAGGGCGTATAGGCTAATAGCTTTTCTCTGTGTCTTTACAATTGACAGGGCACAATAGTGCTATGGGATCTTACCGTAACCTTCTTTAGAGAGGTGAAGCTTTTTTTGCCATGAAGCATAGGGTCCGATGCCGATGTGAAAATAGGGTGGCCCAGCCCGGCCGCTGTCGGCCCCGGACGGCCACAGACGGTCCCGCCCTTGTCCCGGGCTTCTCCCGGCGCGCTCCCGCGCAGCGGGACTGTTCAGCTGTAGGTATACCAGCTGGAATGTAGAGGGAGGAGCCTGCAGGGAGAGCGTCCCAACTGGAAACACTTGGGGATGGTTGCTGGCGCTCCTGGGACTGGAAGTCCTGCGCCAGCAACGCGCTCGCAGCCCTGCAGTCCAAGCTCCCTCGGCGATGGTTCAGGTGAGAGCAGGTCACAGTCCGCCTTGCACGAAGCGGGACCCGCGCAGCAGGTTCCGCGAGTAGTAGAGCAAAAATGCAGTAAAGAGTTCAGGAGCACAACAGATCCAGCGTCTGCACAGCTGCGAAGTGAAGGGATTCACCAGAAAGCCTGAAGCGGGAGATTTTCAAGTCTCAGTATAGCGAGGGAGGAGCCTGCAGGGAGAGCGTCCCAGCTGGAAACACTTGGGGATGGTTGCTGGCGCTCCTGGGACTGGAAGTCCTGCGCCAGCAACGCGCTCGCAGCCCTGCAGTCCAAGCTCCCTCGGCGATGGTTCAGGTGAGAGCAGGTCACAGTCCGCCTTGCACGAAGCGGGACCCGCGCAGCGGGTTCCGCGAGTAGTAGAGCAAAAATGCAGTAAAGAGTTCAGGAGCACAACAGATCCAGCGTCTGCACAGCTGCGAAGTGAAGGGATTCACCAGAAAGCCTGAAGCGGGAGATTTTCAAGTCTCAGTATAGCGAGGGAGGAGCCTGCAGGGAGAGCGTCCCAGCTGGAAACACTTGGGGATGGTTGCTGGCGCTCCTGGGACTGGAAGTCCTGCGCCAGCAACGCGCTCGCAGCCCTGCAGTCCAAGCTCCCTCGGCGATGGTTCAGGTGAGAGCAGGTCACAGTCCGCCTTGCACGAAGCGGGACCCGCGCAGCGGGTTCCGCGAGTAGTAGAGCAAAAATGCAGTAGAGTTCAGGAGCACAACAGATCCAGCGTCTGCACAGCTGCGAAGTGAAGGGATTCACCAGAAAGCCTGAAGCGGGAGATTTTCAAGTCTCAGTATAGCGAGGGAGGAGCCTGCAGGGAGAGCGTCCCAGCTGGAAACACTTGGGGATGGTTGCTGGCGCTCCAGGGACTGGAAGTCCTGCGCCAGCAACGCGCTCGCAGCCCTGCAGTCCAAGCTCCCTCGGCGATGGTTCAGGTGAGAGCAGGTCACAGTCCGCCTTGCACGAAGCGGGACCCGCACAGCGGGTTCCGCGAGTAGTAGAGCAAAAATGCAGTAAAGAGTTCAGGAGCACAACAGATCCAGGGTCTGCACAGCTGCGAAGTGAAGGGATTCCCTTACTTTTGGATAGGAATGGGTTTTAGTCCCATATCCACACTTTATGACACAGTACCCTTACAAGAATGCTTGGTTAAGGGCTTTGTTTCTCTTTCACGCAGGAATGGGTTTGTGTCCCATTTCCTCACTGTAAGCCATGGTCCACTTACATGAGGGTTGGCTCAAGGGGTTGTTTTCCTTTCACGCTAGGAATGGTATTTGTTTTTTTAACCTGTTCCGTGCTCCCGTCACTACCTGGCTGGTGCTGCGAACAATCGTTGGCCGTCGCAGGCCCGCCCGTTTCTTCGAACGTTTCGCACTGGCGCAGAACATTTGAAGCAGCTAAAGTGTTAAATTACTGTTGTTTTTGCATTTGTCACCCCGAATGGGATGGGTATGCTCAGACGTGAGTCCCATGCTCTCCACACCACTGGAGTCAAGCTATCCTGGCAGAAGACGGCTGATAGCCAGAAACCGGTCCTAGGATGCTTGATTCCGGTCCAGGAAAGACATGGCTTGGCAGCTCGGACTGGACTGTTCCCATGAGGCACAGGGTCAAGGCTGATTTGCATATGGCCATGTCTGAACTGGGGTGGTGTGGAGTGCAAAAAACGATGGATTTAGGCCCAGATCTCTGTACTGGGGTGAATGTATGACATTGTTCTGCATTCTGCCCATCAATTGTTGTTTTTGCATTTGTCACCCTGAGTGGGATGGGTATGCTCAGACGTGAGTCCCATGCTCTCCACACCACTGGAGTCAAGCTATTCTGGCTGAAGACGGCTGATAGTCATTAACCAGTCCTAGGATGCTTGATTCCGGTCCAGGAAAGACATGGCTTGGCAGTTCGGGCTGGACTGTTCCCATGAGGCACAGGGTCAAGGCTGATTTGCATATGGCTATGTCTGAACTGGGGTGGTGTGGAGTGCAAAAAAAGATGGATTTAGGCCCAGATATCTGTACTGGGGTGAATGTATGACATTGTTCTGCATTCTGTCCATCAATTGTTGTTTTTGCATTTATTGTTTTCACAACATACCTCAATACAGCAATATCTGCCAGTAAGTGTACATTTTGTATTACGTGGCAGTATCTTCTCAAACGCTAGTAACAAGTCCCTCAACTCCCCACCTCCCCCCTCCTCCCCCTACCCCTCCTTGTCAGTGCATGGTCTTTACATTACATAATAGAATCTGTTTCACCACCTTGCCTTTTAGTCCTTGGGTGTGCCATCTTTCGCTCCCGGTCCAGCTTCACCCACTACCTTAACCTGATTCCGCATCTGCTCGTCCTCTTCTCGGAGGCCCTCCTCCGTCATGTCTTCTGATGAACTCTGATCTATGAGATACTGCTTTAACAGGCCCCATATGTCCTTAGGACATGATTGTAGTGGAAGCATATCGGCATAACATAGCGAATGCTCTTGCCAGGTTGTCAAGTCCTTCACCCAGTCCTTGAACTTGGGGGCTCTCCCTCTTCCCCACTTGCATGCCAGTCTGCGCTTTGCAACAATTAACCCCAACGCTAAGAACTTTTTATACGGAGTGACGATCTCCTGAATACAGCCCAATAATGCCGTGAGTGGGGTCGGTGGTATCTGCACATTTATCATGCTAGACATACCCTGAAACACTTGCATCCAATATTCATGTACCTGAGTGCACTACCACGCCAGGAGGATAAAATCCGCCCCTTCCCTCCGACGCCTGGCACATCGATCATCATCTTTCAACTTAAATTTACGAAGATTTGCAGGTGTATAATACAATCTGTGTGTGAACTTATAATGTATAAGTCTCAACCGCCTATTGGCTGTAATGGCAGCTGTTTGTGACCAGCTGAATTCCCACTGCTCGTCCGTCAGGGGCACTTCCAAGTCACCATCCCACTCCGATCTGGCCATAGGGGCACCTGTCAGGAGCACAGCCTTGTCATGTCTGTATAGGAGTGAAATGACACGTTTGTGGGGTCCCAGCTGCAGGAGCGCATGAAGCGGAGGAAATGTTGGCGGTTCTAGGGGATATGCTGGGGTAGCTGCCCTCACACTCTGGCGCAGTCTAGTGTACATAAAGAGTTCCATAGTGGTGGGGTCGCGTGCGCCAAAGAACTGTTCCTTAGATCAGAAAGTACCTGCCAGATACAGATCCCCCCACAGTTTGTATTGTAAAATATCTAATATTCGCCTGCAAATTCCCTCTGATGTGACCTGTAATGTTGGGTGCTTGGTCAATGGCATTCTGGGGGAGTACATCATCGGCACTTCAAGTTTAGCAGTTATCTTTCTCCAGGCTAACAGAGTGCAGTCCACTGTTGAGGGATCCCGCGGCCTATTCCCACTGGATGTAAAAAATATGCATAGGGTGGAATAGGGTTCATATACCCGTTTTCTATTGCTAAATGTGGCATGAAGGGTGGGGGGGGGGTGGAGCCAGAACACAGCAAAATACGCTTGTGCACCGTAATAGTAGTTTTCGAAATTAGGGACCTCAAATCCCCCCTGAGAGTAAGGCAGCATCAATGTGGAGAGGCCTAGTCTCGCCTTCCGTTCCCCCCAAATCAGGCGAGTGAGTTGTGTAGCTAGTGTTTTTTAAAAAAAACTCCCGGGATGATACGGTATGTTTACAAATAGATAAAGGAATTTAGGCAGGAGGACCATTTTTACAAGGGATAAACGTCCCGCCATTGAAAGAGGTAACGTAAGCCATCCAGTGATTGTATCAGTCACCCTGTCCACGGGTACCATAATTGCTCCACATCAACTCCTCTTTATCTCTTGTAACATTTATTCCTAAGTATTTAACGCTATCACTCTTCCAGACTAAGGGGTAATCCAGCGAGTGCGGCACTGTCTAGTCTGTTAGTCGAAATATCGCTGATTTGGCCCAGTTGATCTGTATGCCAGAGATAGCCCTGAATCTAGTTATTTTCCGGAGTACAGGGTTTAAATTGTCCCGAGGGTTTTTTATATATAAAGTCATGTCATCGGCATAAAGGGATATTATAAGTTGTCTAGAGGGGTATGCTAACGCTCTCTCCTTATGATGCTGTTGTATTTTTGCAGCAAGGGGTTCTATTGCCAGGATGAAAAGGATGGGAGACAAGGGGCAACCCTGCCTCGTGCCCCTGATGATAGTGAAACTGTTGGATCTCGCCCCATTTAATAATATCGTGGCTATCGGTTGCGTGTACAAGAGTTCCACCTAGTCTAGGAAGTCATTGGGGACCCCGATATATTTCAGGGTACCCAGTAGGTAGTCCCACTCTACCGAATCAAATGCCTTAGTTGCATCGAGAAACACCGCCACTGCAGATCTATTTGTGTCTATATCTTGGAGCACTGCCAACATGCCCGTAGGTTATGCGATGTGGCTTGGTTGGGGATAAACCCTGACTGATTTCAGCTGAGTTTTTCCCAGCCACGCCAAGGCCGTGTCTTCGAAGTATTGTTGAAGTTCGAATGGTTGCCCTCTATGAGTAGTGTATAAAGTCTTATAGAATTCCTCAAACGCCTGCAATTGGCTTGGGAGATTTCTATGCACTTTCCCAGTCAAGTCCTGGACCTCTGCAATGTAATTTGAGGATTTTGGTGGCCTCACCTGAGTCACCAGGACTCTCCCCGGGTGATCACCTTCCCCATACACCCTTGCTACATGGTATTTCCCCCGAAACTTACATTCGTGATTGCCCGCTTTCGCATACTCTGACAATTTGGCCTGCAGGGCCGCACTGGTGCGCTCCTCCTCCTCCCCCCGTGGCAGGGCACTCTCCAATCCCTTAATGTCTTTCTCTTACTGGGTTAGCTCCCCCCTGACTGCTCTTAATATTCCTCCGCCCTTAGCAACGCACCACCATCTGACCGTAACTTTGAACGATTCCCAGACTGTGGTGAGGCTCGGGACAGAGTCTACGTTTCGCATAAAAAAGTCACGTATTTCCTGTTCGAGATCCGTCTTGAAGACCATATCTAATAAATGAGACTGGTTGAGCCGCCAGCGGGCCTACGGTGTCTGCTCCACTGGAGGGCGTATTACTAGCTTGACTGGTGAATGGTCCGAATGTGTGTGTGCCAGATGAGTGACCTCTTCCACCCAGTGTGCCATTCCCACTGAAACAAATATATAGTCCAGTCTAGCCCACGTAGAATGAACCACAGAGTGGTGCGTTCCCTCTTTTTGTGTCGGGTGCCTATAACACCATGCGTCAAGGAGATAATTAGAGGCGATCAAGTCCGCTAACGATTTGTGTGATGTCGTGTGGTGTTGCCTCATGGCGTGGGATCTATCCATCCATGAGTCCACTATGGTATTGAAATCCCCTCCCCATAGCACGTATGTGGAGCCAATAGCCTGTATCTTACCCCAGAGTACGGACATGACTTGCGGATGGTCCACATTGGGGCCATAGTAGTTTGCTATTGTGATGCCATGTAATGCCAATCTACCCCATAGTAAGCAATACCTGCCTTGCTGGTCCACCTCTGTCCCTCCCAGCAAAAAGGCTTTGGAGCGCTTAACGAGGATGGCCACCCCTCTGGAATACGATGAATAGGATGAAAAGCAGCATTGTGTGGCCCATCGTGCTGCAAAAAGGGGCTCCGGGGCAGGGTCCAGATGTGTCTCCTGCAGCAGGGCAATGTCTATGTGGTGTCTCTCCAGATAGCTTATGATATGTCTTTTCTTCCTTGGATTGTTTAACCCTCGGACATTCCACGACATAAGGGATATACTAGTGGGCGCAGTCGTGTTATCTGGGTTGCCTATCCTGGTGCCTCTGTTCGAGATACTGTCAATGATGCTATAGTGTGTTATAGGACTAATGTCATCTTCACTGACATTGAAAGGCAGAAATCCCCCACCCCCTCCAACACCGACAACCCCAACTTGTTGGGCATTAGTTCCCTCCCTCGTCTAGTTTAAATGAGATATATCCCAATTTCCCCTAAATGTCTAACAGAAAACTACTGAGAATCTCCTTTTGGGGCCTTCTCTAGGGGCCCGCGGCCTGCTGTCTTTCCTCCGCTTTCACGCCCACATGGTACTTGGTCCTAACGACCCCGTAATGCTCGTGGGAGGAGGGTGAGTGGCCAGGCGGGCACATTGTAAGTCTCTTTGGTTCAGTCTTATTTCATCTGGTGGCGCATTCAGTTTCCCAGCTGTTATAAGTCACAGTCTCACATGTCAATCTGTCCCTTCAGTAGTTGGCATAGTGTTCAGTCCAGAGCTGAGGTGGGCAACATGGATCTAGATCTCACCCTGGTGGTCATTTCTGTTGACACCTCTCGACGGTGCCGCTTAAGGTACTCCTCAGCTTGTGGTGGGGTCAGAAAGTGATTTTACTTGCCCAGGTGTGTAATGCGAAGTTTGGCTGGGTAGAGCATCACGTATGTGATGCCCTGTGCTTGGAGCTTCTTCTCTACACCCGTAAACTTGCGTCTCGCATCCTGTACGCTCTGTGTGAAATCGGGGTAGAAAGCAAGCGTGGCGTTCTCGTATTGGACTTGCCCCTTCTCTCTGGCCAGGAGCACGGTTGCATCACAGTCTCGGTAGTTTAAAAAACGCACAATCACTGGAGGCGGACGCGCAGCTAGGGACCTGCGCGCCCTTTCTATTATAAGATGAGCTGAAAAAGACTCCCTGCAAAGAGATCAGTCAGCAGCCGTTCTATGAAATCCTCCATTCAGCCTGTGTTGGTGGACTCCGCCAGGCCCAAAATACGCACGTTATTCCTTCGACACTGGGCCTCCAAGTCTTTGTTCTTTTCTGCGATTATTTTAAGAAGCTTGACCATTTGCAAAATCTGCTCTTTGGACCCCGAGGCCCCGTCTTCCAGGTCCGAAACACATGTCTCCACCTCTTTAATCCTACTTTCGTGCTGATCCAGCTTGTACACTACTGAATCTAATCTGGCACTCATCGTGTCCATCTTTGCGTCTATTGAAGTTAAGCTGGTCTTCATGCTCAGCAGGAGCGCCTTCCAATCTTCCTCCTGGCCCTCTGCGGCATCCGAATCCGCATTGTCTTCTGCATTTGTTTTGGGCGCTTTGCGTGCCTCGAATGGGATCTTTGTCTGTTTCGTGTCTGTCCTGCCCATGGTTCTGCTGGAGTATCCCCTGTGCTGATACTCATGCAGGTGGTATGTAGCTTCTGAGGCTCCTTAATGCTTGGTGGAACCCTGCAATAACCACTGCATTTTCACCACCCAGTTTATAAGCAGGCTGAGAGTGTTATTCCGCCCTGGGGTCAACGTCCGAAGCCCACATGCAGTTAGCTCAGCCACCCCTCGTGCAGGTCAGACAGTTCTCTCCTGCTCGGCTCTCTGCAATAGACCGTCTGGGCTATGGGGCAGTCCTGCCCGCAGTGAATAAGATGGCGTTCCCTGCGTGTCAATACACGCCTTGTCACGGGCCCTTCGGGGTAATCCTGCCCACCGACCGAGGCAAGTGCCATCGTGCTTCCTTTGTCCCTCACTGGGGGTCTATGTGCATTCACTGCCAATTTACTACTGTACTGGGGCTGAGTATGTGCTTGTACGTCCTCAGGCAATCTCCGGCGCTTCTCCCTTCTTACACCGATCTGGCCGCCATATTAGATGCGCTCAGTCTGGGAGCCGCACGCGTCTCCACCCGTACCATCATTGGAGGCCAGCATATCCAAGCGTTCTTCGCTTCTCACTGGGGACCTGCTGTCCTGCCCCAATCAAAGTACCCTGGCGCTGTGGTTGGGTGAGCGCTTATATGACCATGTGTGAGCCCTCGGCGCTTTCCATCTTTCACTACGTTCTGACCGCCATTTTAGGCTTGCGCCATCTGAGAGCCGCCAGCATTTCCAAACTGACCGCCGCTTGCACTTCTGTCTGCGCCTCACCGTGTGTTCTTAGTCACTGTCTCTGCCAGTTAGAAGAAGTTTGTCCCTCACCGTTTTGGTCCTCTGCAGCTCCGCCGCTCCGGGTCAGCCTGTGCCCCCTCCCGCAGTCGCGGCCTCGCGCAAGTTCTGGCGCCGCTCTCCCACCTCCGGGTGCAAGGGCAGTCACGTGCACCGTGATGTTAGGCTCTGTATCTGAGCCCGTCAAAGTCCGTTGCAGGCCGCTCTTCTCCCGCCACCTGTTTTGCTGCATTTAAGGTCTGGGAGACATCTCAGGATGGGACTGCCATATATTTATCCCACCAGACTGGCGAGAGCCTCACTGGTGTGCGGCCATCGTAGTCGCACGCCACCTAGCGCCCCCCTTTAGGTATGGGTTTTAGTCCCATATCCACACTGTACGTCACTGTACCTTTACATGAGGGTTAACTTACAGGGTTTAGTTTCCCTTTTTACACATACAATGGATTTTTAGTTCCATTGGTTGCAAGGTTTTTTGTTCGTTGTGTGCGTAAGCCACCATGTGCTGCGCATTCGTTTTTGTAGTAGTGGGTGCCTTTCACTACCATAAAAAGAATGTAAAAAAATCAAACTTCCTGTCTGAGCTGGTATGCAAGAATATATGCTAGTAATAATTGCTTGAATCAGTGTAGCGGTAGCTCAAGTCTGAAATGAAAAGCAATGACCTATTCTGAATCAAGCTGCTGGAGTACAGAGAAAGTACTAACAAACCGAACTGTACAAAGAAAAATAAAGCTGCTTCACCAGGGCAGGGTGTAGCAACCTTTCCCGAAAGCTGCCTAGAGATCTACTTACTTACTAGTGGTCACCATCTTTGAAGATTACCTAAAATATCCACCATGTGTAATGCACATAACTGTTACTATCCAAGAATGTTTATTTCTCTGTCAATGTCTTTATTAATGTTCATAAACATGAATACCATGCCTCTGCCCACTTTCTGGTATCTTGAAAAAAATATGACATTTTTGTTGGCTCTTTGCTGCATCAATTGCATGCATGGAATTGGGTTTACATTACTAGGTTGTGACTCCCTGAGTCTTTCTGTTTTCCTCTCAACAATGTACAGAGCCTCTGAGTCTGTAGTGATCTTCGTCCTCTTTCCCTGTCACTGAATCGAATCATTTATAATGCATAACACCTTTCTTTCACTTTCCTCACTTGACTGTTGGGCAGAGGTTTAGCATAAACTCGCCAGCATTTGGGTTAATACACAAGCAATTCTCACTTTGATATTAATCTTGAAAGAGGAACCGAGCAAATCCTCATCAAGGATGTAATTCAAATATAAGATATTTCAAAGGCGTTTCAATATATGATAAATGACAGTAGGTGGCGCCAATTCTTTAATTCGCTGGTTTGTACTGCGACATGCTAATGTGAGCGTTGACTGGAAGTAGAAATACCATGAGACGTAAAATGACTGTCACTCATGAGAGCACAGACATGTTCAGTGAGTTTCTTGAAAGAGCAAGAGTCAGCATGAGCTTCGCAGTGGGAACACTAGCAGCAGCCGTACTCCCCTGAGACCTCTCCATATGTCCTGCCTCTCTGTTCAGTTAGCAGTCATACAAAGGAGAAATATTCCAAACAGGGCTTTAAGTTGGATACAAAAAAACTGGGCAGTCCCTCAAAGGGGCGTGGTCGATGTAATTAAGGGCGTGGCTTGAACAACACGTAAGCTAAAAATCTGTGCTTAGCATAGTATGCCGCCCGACTGGTATTTTACTGTTTCTGTCATTGCATCCAGATATATTTATTTATTTATTTTTTATTTATTTTATTAAATGCATTTTTATAAAGCGCCGGACTTTACCCGAAGGTGTCAGAGCTCTGTACAATAGAACCAGTTACTTTACATGAGAGAACTGTTACAGAAATGGAACAAACAAAAGTAGCAGGCCATGGAATCAAAACAACGCAGGCAAAAGGAACACATTATCAAACACAGCAAGCACAGAATGTAGAAACAAAAATATGAATATATATGACAAATTTACAATGACTAAAGAAATTCCTGGCGAAAAATAACAGGCCATAGAATCAAAACAACGCAGGCAAAAGGAACACAATATCAAACACAGCAAGCACAGAATGTACAAACAAAAATATAAATATATATGACAAATTTACAATGACTAAAGAACTTCCTGGCGGGGTCTGAGAAGGAGCAAATTAGTTCTGAAAGTGTCTTTGGTATAGAAGAGATTTGAGGTCCGCTTTAAAGATCTGGATTTGATGTGATGGCACAGAGCAAAGGAGGAAGCGAGTTCCAGATTCTCACCATTACCTGAGAACGATTGTGCCATACATTTTTCCCTTTTGAAGGAGAGAGGCTCAAGGAGGAACTTTTCCGCATTCCGAGAAGGGCTTGACCCTCCAGACAATTTCAGTTTATTCGCCAGATAGCGAGGGGAGGAAGAGTGCAAAGCTTTGTTGGTGATGCACGCCGTTACTTGATACAACACGTAACATTACGCCTACAACAAGCCAGGACTATTGACTGTGCCTATGGTTGTTAATTGCATAAGATAAATAAGCAACAACAATGGCTTTGTTGTATATAATATTGAAAATACTTCCGTTCTGAAATGATGTGAATGTGAAAGAACTATAAGAAGTCTCTTTGAAGTTACATCACAGGCAACAATGAAGGGTGGTACAGCTGCAGAGGTAAGATTTTTTTTTTCACCCTGAGGGTGAGGGCAGAAATGGAGAGCTTGCTAAGGACGTGGCTCAGCTCCTGTTTTTAAGAACTGCCAGTGCTGAGCAGGGGCAGCTCCTCCATTAGGGCGGAAGAGCGTTGCCCCACTGCTTCTCGCAGTGCGAAAAGCAGAAACATAAAATGTTTTTTTTTCGTTTTTTTAAAGCAAGCTTTATTTGTCACTGTTCACAAATACTGCATAGCTCCGCAACCCCAGAGACTGCTGCACACATCCAGAATACAATAACAAATGACATTGACTTTTTATACTTAAGAACCTAACAAGAACACCCCCCTCTCTCCTCCCCCCGATTGCGTCCACGCCCCCTTGGAAACATTTAGCACTTCACTGGAACCACATACATAGCCCATCAACGACATCACCCCCAGCTCGCCCACCTCACCCCCATCAAACTGTCGGATGAACATCCCCTTCCAACGGCGGATCTAAATCTAGTCCCCGGTAGTCTGCCCATTGTTTCCAAATCTTATAATGTTTACGGGGACACCCCCTGGCAGTGAAGACCGGCTGTTCAAGGCCCATGCAAAAATCTTATCCCATTTGTCCATGTAGTCAGCGACGGGGCCTGGGGTGCCTTCCAAGCCCTAGCTATGTCCCTCTTTGCCAACTTGAGACCAAGCAATAAGAGATGCCGCTTATATCTATTACCCCCAACACCCCCTTCATGACATGTAGCAGGGCCAAATGCGGCATGTGAGGAAGCTCGCATCCCAGCACTTCTGACAGACAGGAGAACACCCCTCTCCAAAATCTGTGCAATGAGAGACAACTCCAGACTGTGTGCAAAAAGGCGCCGCCGTCTGAGCCACATCTAAGACACTCGGGCGATACAATGATTCCTGCCCTGCACAAGCGCACCCTGGTAAAATGCACACAATGTAAATATTTAAATTGAATCAGTCGCAGTCGTGTAGCTATTGCCGCCCCTCTCGGACTTGCTAATGCCTCCGCCCAATCCTCCTCCTCAAATTCCCCTACATCCTCCTCCCAAGCCGTCCTAAGCCGCTGCAAGGTTGTGGAACAGTGAATAATCAGTGTCTGATATATGCGGGAAATCTTGCAGTCTAGCAGCTCCCCCATAAAGACCTTAGCTTCAATGGGGCTGAATCAGGGAGCGACTCCAGGCCCTCCAGACTAGGCGCCAGCGGAACTGTAGGTATCTAAAAAACTGGGATCGTGGCATAGCGTACTCGTCCCGCAGATCCTGAAATGATTTAAGTGTCACGTCAGACATCACGTCACCCAGAACCGAGAAGCCTATGGAGTCCCACCCCCTAAAACCCTGCAGGGCTGCCAGCTGAGGTAAGCGCCCATTACCCCAAAGAGGAATCTCTCTAGTCAGGACATTCCACCACCCCATCCTACGTTGGGCCTGCCTCCAAACATGAAACACCACCTGCGTGGCCGGGGGCAGAGTCCTCCGAAGTGGCGCGGAATACAGTAGTGTATGTAATGAGTTGCTACCCATGAGCTGCCGCTCAACCGCATAGACTGGGTCACTCCTATCCCCGTACCACCATTCATTAAGGACCGGCAAGTGTGTGGCCTAGTAGTAGGAGAGGACATCTGAAGTAGCTAGGCCCCCAGTGTATGTAGATAGGAAGCATGTGCACAGGGCCACCCTAACCGCACCCCCCCCCCCCATAAAAACCCACCCAGCGCCGAGTTTACCTGCCAGAACCATATGGGCGAAATCTGGTAGGGGTGATTTTGTAACTGGTAAAGGAGACGAGGGAGCGCCATCATCTTAAAGATGGCGGACTTACCATAAATCTTCTGGGGCATGCAAGACCATACCTTGAGATCCTCCTTGGTACGATCCCACACCGGGATCAGGTTACGATCCCTGGAAACTGCCGGGACATCGGACAAGAATACCCCCAAATATTTCATCCCCCCCGTCGCCAATTAAAGGGCTGATGCCCATTCCCTCACCCCCTGACCACCCCCCAGAACCCACAGTGTGGATTTATGGGGATTCATATATAGCCCAGAGGTCTCACCGAAAATCGGGAGAATACGCAGCAATCGTGGCCCGACCTGTCCAAGTCCGTAAGAAAGAACAGGACATCATCCGCGTATAATGCTATTTTATCAGTGAGACCCGGCCCCCATCTAAACCCTTTAAGCTGAGCATCTATACGCATCCAGGCCACCAGCGGCTCCATGGCGAGCGCAAAGAGGTAAGGGGAGAGGGGGCAGCCCTGGCGGGTACCCCTCCGAATAGGGAAGGAGCGAGAAATCGCCCCCCCCCACCCACACAGAAGCCGTTAAGGTAGTATACAGCAGCTGCAAATAAGCCGTAAAACGCTGGCCCAGTTGAGTTTCCGCAGCAGTCCGAACAGGTACACCCAACTCAGAGAATCGAAGGCCCTGTCCATATCCGCCAGCAGTAGCGCTGCCGGCGTCCCAAACCGCCCATGGGCAGATACAACCACGTGCGCACGCCTAATGTTGTGGCGGGTCGCCCTCTGAGGCATAAACCCTGCCTGATCTGGGTGTACCAGAGTTGTGACGTGCAGCTTAAGTCGATTGGCCAACGCCTTGGCCAGCACCTTTGCCTCGATATTGAGGAGGGAGATGGGGCGATATGATGCATGCTGCTCCGGAGGTCTACCTGGTTTGTGGAACACCACCACCTCCGCAAGTCTCCAGTCCGGGGGAAGCAGGCCTCCCTCCCGCGCCTCCTCCACCACCGGCCGAAAGTGGGGGGCCAACTGCACAAAGAAACTTTTAAAGAATTCGCTGGGGAACCCATTCGGACCCGGAGCCTTCACAGGATTCAATTCTTCCAGTTCATCGTCCGACAGAGGCCTATCCAATTGCTCTCGCACCTTATCCGAAATGGTCTCAGGCGGGGGATCATCAATAAACTTAACAATAACCTCTGCCCGAGACATTCTTTGGGAGAATACAGGTCCTCAAAGTACACCGCAATGCTCTCGGCAATAGCAGAGGGCTCTAGAATTGGCTCCCCCGCAGGATTCAAGACCCGCGGTAGGGGCTGGGCATGAAAAGTACCATGGCACAGACGGTGAAGCATTTTGCTTGACTTATCCCCCCATTGATAGACTTTACTGCGCGTTGCCAGCCAAGCCTGAAGAACCTCATCCAGTAGTAATGCAGCGTACTGCTGCTGAGCTAAAACCAATTGCCTCCTAGCCAGGCCCCCGTCCGCCGCCCTTCCCCTATGCTCTAGTGCCTCAATATCTGCCTCCCGACGCACCAGGTCCTTCTGCGTCCTGCGTCCCTCCGCGCAGCCACACACCAGGAAATATCCACCCCCGTAGAGTCGGTTTCATTGCCTCCCAAAGCACCGCCGGCGACTCAACTGACACTACATTCGCAACCAGGTAATTATCTATCTCCTTGGCCAGGTGTTTCCTATATTCCTCTTTCTGCAGCTGCCACCCCGACATGCACAATCTAAGAGGCTGCCTCCCCAGGCCAATATGAATCGTGAGTGCAACGGGCGAGTGATCAGACAAGGCTCTGAGCATAATACTTGTTGATATCACTCTGGATACCATCCTCCTGGGGACAAATAGGTAATCAAGCCTCGAAAAGGAGTTGTGTGTTGTGGAGAAGTAAGTGTACTCCCTGCGAGGACCATGTATGTGTCTCCAGACATCTGTCCAGTCTAACCCCGTAGCTAGGGAATGCAGCTTGGTATGGGATTCACCCACCCCCGCCGCCCCTTCACTCCTCCATCTATCCCAATCCCGGTCCATCACATCATTTCAATCTCCCCCCACCACAGAGAATACATCCGGCATGTCCCCCAAATGGTTACTAGCCGTTCAACCAGGGACCACTGTAGTGGCGGCAGGGCATATACGCTCCCCAGGGTAAAGACCTCTCCCCCAATCCTGCCTTGTATGAAGACATATCGTCCATGCGTGTCAGACCAAAGTCTCTGGTGTTCATATGGGACCCGACGATGGATCAATACCGCTACACCATGGGAGCCTCTCATGAACCCCGAGTGAAACACCTGAAGATATCCATATCGTTGGAGGCATAAGGCTTTGGTACCCAATAGGTGTGTTTCCTGAAGAAGGAGCACGTCGGCCCCAGTCCTCATGGCATACTGAAGCAGAGCCCCCTGCTTCACCTTGTCCAGTGCCCCCCAGACATTCCAACTGACCACCCACAGGGATCCAGGGGTCATCCGCCGTTCAGCCTCCGTACCAGGCATGTCAAAATACAAACATTCTCACGACATGTGTATGTGTTCTCCAAGGTATAGCAATAGTTCCCAGTAGCTGGCGTGAATGCACAATCAAACAGGTAAAACAACCCCCCCACCCCAACATCACCCCCCCCCCCACCCCATACCTCCCAAAAATGGAAGCATCTGTCGTAGTCAGATAGGAGCCAGGTCCCCAACAGTGGGACAGGTACCAACCCTTCCATTGGATCCCTAACTGAGCACCCATAACCCTCGGGCCTCACCCCATCCCGCCCACCACTACGTGACCGGGTACCCAGCCCAATACATGTGCCTATTCGGACATCCAGATACCTTCACCAGAATTTCAGTCCCTGTATAACCGTTTAATCAGTCCGCTGAAGCCTGTCTCTCCGACAACATGCCCTTCTGCCGGAGGGCCTAGCCAGACAGCGAGCGACGCCTGGACCTTGATCTCCTGCTCTCCTGCCCTGCTGTTGGCCCCATGGGCCCCTTCGAGCCATCTCACTTGAGGAAGAGTCTGAGTCCCGGCCAGGCGGTGTGTGAACCCGCACCCTCACAGTTTCATCGGTCCACGTGAAAACTTCCTCAGGCGAGTCAAAGAACAAAGTGCGAGAACTATACACCACTCTCAAGCGGGCTGGATATAACAGCGCATACTGGATCTTCAAGTCTCGGAGGCGAGCCTTGGCCGATAAAAAGGACTGTCGCTGCCGCTGCACCAGGCGCGTGTAGTCTGGGAAGATGAGGATCTTTGCATTGTCGCACGTGAGAGATTCCTTAGCCCTGGCCTGCTTCAGGATAGTATCGCGGTCCATATAATTCAAGAATTTGGCGATGATCGGCCATGGACGGGTCCCTAGAGGGGGCATCTGCATTAGGGCCCTATGAGCACGCTCCATTACAAGGCAGCGGGAGAGGACATCGGGGGGGAGCCAGCCCTCCAGCCACTGTGTTAGGAAACGCTCCACGCTATCCCCCTCGCATCCCTCTGGAAATCCCACGAAGCGAAGATTGTTGCGCCGAGACCTCTCTTCGGCATCCTCTGCCCGCAGCGCCGGCCCTTTCTGAATCTTCTCCATAGCCCCTACCTTCTTTTTAAGGGTCGTGACGTCATCTTACACCTCCGACATGCGGGCCTCAGTCCCTGCAATGTGGTCAACTGCGTTGCGCAAATCCTGCCGCAGAAGCATGACGTCAGAACCCACGGCCCAGATCTTAGCATCCAGCATATCTCTAGACTGAGTAATGGCTGCCACAAGCACCGCGTTGTCCGGTATCTGGCCCTGCGATCCTGCAGCCCCTGTCGCAGCACCCACTCCGGTGAATTTGTCTATGGTGCCTTGCTTGGTATTGCCTCCACCACCTTTATCTCGTGTCATTGTCCCAGCGTAAGTGCCGCCACCAAACCCTCAGGGGCGACCGTCGAACTGGTTGAGCGAGAGTACAGCCCAATATCCAGGATCCCGACCCCAGTTCAATACCGTCCTCTCCAAGCCCCACAGTAGGTGGCAACCGTCACGAGGATAACCACAATGGCCGCCAATGCACCCCCGACTTCACCCCCAAGGGCCCTGCTTCCCCACTCTGTGGCCCGATCCGACCACCGACGTGCGCCATGGACCCTGATCCCTCCTGGGTGCAACCAATTTCTCTGAGACCAGTGAGGCCTAAACGCACCAATGTCTGGGGGGGGGGAAATCTGAGCTGGGCCCCCTTTCACTTCTTTGGGCGGCTGCGCCGTGCTGCACCGTAATGTAGCCCTAGTGCCCTTGTCGCACCACCAGCACCAGGCAGCTACCCTTCCACCGGCAGCCCAGGGTGAGATACTGGACTTTCAATGTCCCGGAGGGCACTGTCCCCCTCCCCCCCCCCTTCGTTGTATCGCTGCTGCCACCGCGGCCTGACTCGGCTGCCGAACCCCCAAATGTCACCAGGGCAGGCCAGAAGATTATGTGGGGGGGGGGGTGAAATCCCCCCCGCTGGCAACCCCCGTCCACTGCCGAACCCAACGGCCCGTGCACCCCCTCATCGCCGCTCTGAAACACATAAAATGGCCGCTCGCGCTCCGGGGCCTCTTCTCCCAGGTTCCTGGTCTCCACAGCCAGACCGCTACCTGGATAGGCCTCTTCTTGCCGTCAACCGTTTCCACGCAGGTCCCTACAGCCGTCTAGACTCCCGGAGGGGTGGGGGTAAATCGCGGGACTCCGCTGCGAGAACGCTGGCTCCGCCCACCAGCCGCTCCCTCACCACCACGCCGTCCTTTGAACCTCCGCTCCCGACCCGGCTGACAAATCGAGGCCCCGGCTCTCTCCCAGCCGACCCCAACTGGGCCGCCTCAAATCGCGGGACTGCAGTCGCCGCTGCGGCCACTCATTCAGATGCCCGGCCCACATCGGAGAACCCGGCTGATATTCTATGGGTCTCCGGCACAGGGGCACTCCTCCAGGGACGTCCGAAGGCAAGATATTTTTAAAGGATATTAGATGGCTGGTCGGAGCTCTAGCAGGCTGCGACCGCCATCTTCGCCGGTCAAGCCACGCCTCCATAAAATGGTATTTTAAATACCATTTTATGTTTCAAGCAGAATGGTATGCCTGGTTGGGGGTGGGCGGGTCGGGGAGGAGTGATTTGCCCAATGCCAGGGCCGACCAAACCAGTTAAGCACACTCTGCATTTTCTCTATGTAGGTTGCATGTTGGAGTGGATGCTGCCCGGGACCCGGTAAGGTACGTTTTTTAATGTATTTTTTAAATCTCCACCTTCTGCGCAAACCCCCGCGTTACACCCCCACCCCCGAGGCATGTGTGCCGCGACTGATGCTGAGCACCGGCAGGACCCAACCCACTTAAAAGCTCTTATTCCACGCACTCCATTGGTACCTTCAAAATCCTTGTGCACTTTTACTTAATCCTCATAATGGCATCATTTAACCATGAAGAGTGTAATCTTAAAGCAACACAGCCCCAGTCCTCCGCTAAAGCTGCCAAGCTCCTCTTCCTTCATCCTCATCAGATATCCTCTCTCTCACTCCTATTCTCTCTCTCTGACATCATCAGGCCCTTCTGCATCAACGTTGTACATTCAGAGCACAATACCACAACATGTCCCTGTTTCCAAAGAGTATTTTCTCTTTTCCAGGTGTATTTCTGTAGTTTTGGTTTTCAAGAAACATATGAGCCTTCTTTTGAATGTACTGCACACTAAGTCTACTCTAGGTGTCTCCAAGATGTGAATGAATGCAGGCAGGATCGGAGGCCCTGGAAGTTGAGTCTGAAGGCAGTGCATGTTTCTGAGATGTTTTGTCATAAAGGTGTTTGAATGCATGATCATCCAATTCTTGGCCTCTCTGCAGATTGTACAGAGCAATGGTCTCATATGTGTCATTTGTAATTACCTTTTCATGTGAATGAGGTACCCAACTGTGGAAATATTGACAGCGCCAGAGAAAAAGAAAACAGTGGTTGTGTGTATGTCTATGTGTGGGAAGGGATGGTGAAGTTGAAGAGACAAAAGAAAGTATATGTAGAAGGTGAGATCGAAAAGAAGAGTAAGAAGCTAAAACACAAGACCTGCAGATGGAGATACTTCAGGAGGAAAACTGAGGAGTAAAAGAGTATAAATGGCTAATGCAGAGGAAGATTACAAAGGGAAGTGATGTGAAAGGAGGAGTAGGAGTTGGTACTCATTTATCTGATAGTGAGTAAAAATAGGTACTATCAAGAATTGGTAAAGATAAAAGGTCTGATGATTTGGTTTATGTGTGTGTTCGTTGTTGTGTGATGTGTTTGGATTACCTTGTAGTATATTTCTGACTTATGTGATAATTCCCAACTAAACAAGTATTGGCATGGCCAATAGGTCTCGCTTTTGGGACCTTATAAGTGTTTAGCCATGCAACACGATGTTGTTTAATGAAGGATATTGTGCTGGATAACTAAACACCTATAATGTCCCAAAGGCGGGACCTATTGGCTATGTATTGTGGGGGCCTTAGAAGTGTTTAGGTAGAGCTATTGACTTTGCCAATGTTTCTAAGCTGTGCTGTAGAGAAGCGTGGCTGCTGTGCAGCATGCTGAGAAGTTGAATGATGTGTTTAATGGAGGCAGAGATTTCTCCATTAGTTCTTCCTGCTAGAAATCAGCTGTATCAATCAGTTTAAAGCTGCCCTAGGGTATAGGGATTTAGTCATTAGAAATACCTTTTCTCACAGGCAGTCTCATTTGTTTATTATTTTCATACTTCTCCGCTCACCCTTATTTGGAGTGCGCCACCCTCATTTGCCCTCTAAATAAGCAAAATGCCTCCAATAGACTTGTATATTTTTCTGAATATTTTTTCTTATCTTTATGCGTGTACCATACAGAATGATTCCCTGACGTCTCTGGAATCTACAAAGCCAGGCCATGCACTTAGGCTACGACATACATAAAGTATGCAAGAATCTACAGGAAGGTTCTGTACACATCAGAATAATTTTTTTTTGGGCCGGGGGAGTTTTATATAGCAAGAATTGTGTTGGACATTGGGACACTTTATATAAACACTGGTTACATTACACGAGGTCGGTGTTTTCTTTCAGACACAAGGATATTAAATAACTTGCCCAAAATCACAGGATGTTGAACAAGCGCTAGGAATGGAACTTGGTTACCCAGGTCCAAAGTCGTCAGCTTTGGCCCGTATGCCATAACTCTTCCCTACACTTATATTTCAAATTGCATAAAACCATTTTGGGTATAACAAAAGCCCTCCATAATAAATATAATTGTCTATAAAGGTGTGTATGGAAATCGAAACGATTTTACTTTGACACTTGTGAACTCTATGGTCTGTGGCAACCATAGAGCTCTACATTGGCGGCAGTGGGCTGTTCTATGTGTCACTGCTCGATGTGTGCACTGGAAGGCAGTTCAAAGGCGGAGAGCGTTGGGATGCTCCTGTTTGTGAACAGGAAACCTACTAAAAGTGGACTGTGTGGGTGATGCTATTCTATGCACGGAAAGCCATCAAAGGAGGACTGTGGTTGGTCGGTCCTGCTACTCTGTGCACGGAAGTCCATGAAGAGTGGACTGTGGTTGGTCGGTCTTGCTACTCTGTGCATGCGAAGTCCATTAAAGGTGAACTGAGGTGGGTGATGCTATTCCGTACACAGAGGTCTATTACAGCTGGACTGTGGTTGGTTGGTTCTGCTACTCTGTGCATGCGAAGTCCATCAAAACTGCTTCATGATTCCTTTCCATCAGCGGCTAACCTTCAATACACGTTCTTTCCGAATCCCGGCCCACCCCCTGACTCAACGCTAATCGACCCCTTCTTCTATTCCACACTTGGAAAATATCAGGCCGGTGTTTTGGTGGTAGCGCCTCGAAGTCTAGAGTGCCTCCTCGTGCCCGTGGGATTCTAATGTTCTAGACAGTGTAAGTTCACAAGAAAACATTTTATTCACACTCAAAATCTTAAACACTAGTTCTCTGACATGTTTTGCAGCGTACACGAAACTTATGAGCACAAGCATTCAGGGGGGGATGCGCCTATGCGTGCGATGGGATCTTTAAATATTACGTTTTGCACTTTTATGTGAGCCGCAGAAATGTTCCTTGGTGAGCTTTCCATGTGACCAATTACAAATGCTTTCTAATGGGTCCAATTAAGAGTCAAGAGAACCGAAGCGCGTCCCTTCTGAAAGAAAACACCGGCTGACATCAGAAACAGTTTCACAGCCGAATCAACTGGAATATTTACCGTGGTCGTTCAATAGATACTCCTAACCCCTATGACATGGCATGGAAACCATCTGTAACTGGTCAACTGGATTTATCACATTCTATGACACGAATAGACCAGTTGAGAACGGCTGCCATAAATTGCAGGAGCATTGTTTTTCGTACATCATCATAAAAAAGGCACACCAATAGTGGACACTAAACTGCAACTGTTTCAGGAACTCCCAACAGGTTTCCAAGTTGTCTGCGAACGCACAGGAGTTGTTTTTGGACTATTATTGAAATATAATAAAATTGTTGCGCGTCGACGAGTTTTAAAGCTGTGTTCACACGTATTAGCCCTGTCTGAACTCCTAGTCCCTGCCCCCATGTGCAACGCAGCGACACAAATTCAGAAAACAAGGGACACAAAAGGGCTCTTAAAAAGTGTCGCATGGCGGACGGGGTTATTTCCAAGTCAGAAAGCGTCAAGTCTCGGTATAAGGAATTACGCCATATCTGGCTCTTCTCCTTAGCAGGATCTGGAATGTTGTGTACTTTTTTTTATTATTAACTTTACCTCACAATTGGTAAACATAAGTTCAGTCCACCAGCACAGCAACCCGTGTAGGCAAACCAGAGTATAAAATATATCACAAATAGTGAAAGTGTTTATATATTTCGAGATGGATCAACATTGTATTTATCAGCATAAATGTGTTTTATTTAAGAGAACAAGTTATTGTGCGCTGTTCTTGAGTTTTCTCCTTGGTTAATTTTTTACTTTGCTGTGGTAAAAATGTTCATGCGCGGTGTCCCGTGCTCTGTGCCGGTGTCGCCTCAGATACTTTTGTTCTGTTGAAGCTTGTGGTGAGTTTAGTGACCTACATCTGCTGCCGGGGGCAAACATCCTTTACCACGAAAGTTTTACAACGCGGTACCATTACCACGCAGGTTTTACAACGCAAGTCGTTACAACGACTTGCGCTGGAGGGCGCTGTAGGATAGGGAATAGTTTAATTTACTATCCAACTCCTTCCCTACTATCCACGGGGACTGGAGTTGGAATAGTAAACTAAACTATTCACTATCCAGCGCCCCCCAACGCAAGTCGTTGTAACGACTTGCGTTGTAAAACCTGTGTGGTAACGGTACGCATTGTAAAAGCACGCGTTGTACCATCATACATCGCTGCCTGGTCATCGCATACCCTCTGAAGCATGCAGCTGCAGGGCTCTTTAAATATTCCGTAGGAAATTGTATCCGGGCAGGAAAAGCACATAAGCGCAGCAGCACAAGAATGGCTGGATGCATTAGGAGAAGTGTTAACAACACAGGAAGGGTCACAGATGTGTAAAATATACAACATGTATCATCTGACCTTGCAGCGCGAGCTGAGCTGCCTAAAGCTATTTGTATCTTGCCCTGGACACCCTCCCGCTGGGGGTATCGAAATATGAAGGCTCGTGTATCGGGACCATAAAAAAAAGCATTGGCCGCCCGGCCGTGAAAGTGACACAGCTGCGAAAGTGAAAGTGATCGCAATGCACTTATTGAGATGGTGGCTGCGCGCATGCACGCGCGCGTAACCGCAAGCTTGAGGCCAACAAAAGCATGTGGTAGCACTTTCAAAAGACACTTACTAAATGTCTTGCAGAGCAGCTCTTGCGCTGGATCAGGCGAGACCTAAAAATGGTTTGCTGCAGGGTGGAGGTGTGAGATGACCAAGGTTTTGGGTGGACTTTTTCGATGAGGAACAGGGTAAGTACTGATTTGCATTGGTGGGCCTCTGTTTAGAGTGGCACAGTGCTCAAAAAACAATGGGTTGGAATGCTGCCCAGAGCGACTGTTATTAGTTGTTTCATCTCATTGTGGGTGTTTGATTCCTGTTAGTATGCCTGGAAACCTGAGTATGCTCTGCTTCCAATCCTACTACTGCCAATGTTTGTGAATTCCGAAAAGTCGTATATTTGAATATATATATTTATATATATATTTCATTTCATTTCAAATAAGCTTTATTCGATAGCAAGTATCATAAAAGCATTTCACAGTCGTATAAAATTATAAAAGCATTTCATATTGTTAGACCTGGCATCATTGGCATGAGTCTCTCCTCCATTTTTTCTGTTTGCCTCCTCTGTTACGATGTTTTTGCTGGTATATTGCTTTGGGCACTGTGCCACTGCTGATCAGTGCCACAGTGCAAGTGCTCCCTATGTGAAATTGCTGTATGGATTGAATTCCATGTTTGGCTTATTTGGTTTACTATCAGTCCCTAGTAGCGTGCACCAGGAGTGCCAGGGCTTGTAAATACAAATGCTGCTCGTGGGCTTGCAGCACGTGTTGTGCCACCCACAAGAGCGGCCTAGTAAAAGTATGTCTACAGGTCTACCATTGCTAGACCACGTGCAGTCTGACTGTCACGAGGACTGCGCAAGTACACCTACTTGCCAGTCCCTAAACCTTCCCTTAACTTCATGTTAGTCACCCCTATGGTAGGCCCAAGGGCAGGGTGCATTGTAAGCATAAGGTAGGACAAGCCTGACAAGGTTGGCATGTCCTAATAGTGAATTACAGCCATATTCGTTTTTCACTATTGTAAGGTAACCTGCTCTCCATAAGTTAGAATGGGCTGCCAGGATTATTAATGCCATAATCCTAGCGGGCTCGGGGAGCATGGTGCAATGTCGAGTTTGGTATCCCTGAACTCAGGGTTTAATAACGCATCCTTTTGTGTGGATGGTTTTTGGACTCTGTGTTTGAAAATAGCACTTTTAGAAAGTAGCTATTTTCTTGTCTAACTGTCTACCGGTCTCTGCTGGTTCTGGTGTGCGTGTGACAGGAGCTGGGTGGCTCCAGAGGTCTGAATGAGTCAGTGTGGGGTGAGTGGGGCATTTACATTGAGAGTAGGGGAAGAGTAGCTCCTGATAGCCTGCCCTGCCTGATACAATGCTGGCTCCGCCCCCCTGCCAGGCGACTGATGACTCTGTGCCTGCCTGGGACTTTGTTATCGGGGGGGTTAACATCGAGCCCCGGAGTATTGATTACTGGCTTAGTGAAAATTTTGACCCTGCACTCTGTTACCATATATAAAATACTGTATTTTACTCACCGTATTTCCAACGGTCATTCTCATCAGCTGAAGATCTGTTTCTTGGCCGGCTGGATGCTGAATGATGATGCAACAGAATACTGCCACAGTATTGGTGATTCTGTAGAAGCGCCGTCATCTATGAACGTGCATCAGCGTCATGAAGGGTCAAGTTCACGCAGTGTTTATGCGCACGTACGTGCATCATTGGCAACAACTGTCATGGCAGGGTCAAAGAGCGTCGAGATTACGAATGACTGACTGCCTAAGTTCTTTCATTGTGCTCCTGTCTCCTCAATAACATCGAGCGCATTTTCAAAGTGTTCTTCATGAGAAAGGTACTGTTAATAGACATTTTGACTGAAATTGATTTTGAAACTGCCACAGATTGCTCACCGAGCTATTTTCTTCGGAAATTTCCAACATTACGTACTGCATATATTAATTCTGTTCCATCTGCGCCATCTAGTGTCTATTTTTCATTATGGCACGACTACAGGAAAATATTATCCATTCGATTTAGACACTTTGGATTCAATTCTGTGAATGTCATTTACCTGCCTTGCTGAAGAAGTGGAGCTGTTTAACATGACAACGGTGACTACTTTTATTGTTTTAGTTTCTTGTTTTGAATTATTTGCTAATCACATGTGTACTTGTGATGATATATTTACGCTAGTTTACATGTTATGTTCAGAGAGTCTGATTTGATTTACTGTTACTACATGAACTGTTTATATGCTGAGACCTTTGTTAATGTGCTCCTTTACTGTCATTTTAATTGGTTAATTTACGCTTACTGAATTTAGCCACTTATGTATTGAATTTTTAGTGGTCATGTTTTACTATGCAAAGTCGTGGAAGTGCTAAATTTTTATTTTATGGAAATGAACCACATTTGTGCTCAATTTATTTGAGGAGTTCATTCTTTGTAGTATTGGCTTTAATTGGTTAAGCCATAGGAGTGCGTTATTTGAGTTGGGATGCTCAATTTTAATTAATTCTAGTGATTCTTACTAGGAGCGTTTGGAACTACTATTGGTAGATGTTGAAATTTATTTTGGTGTATGTTTTTGATGAACCACTTTTTCTTAGTGCTCTATTCTAATAGAGGAGTTCACAAAACATTTTACTGTGAGGAGTTGTGTAGGTGCTACATTTTCTTCTATTGCATTGAACCACTTTTAGTGCTCAAAATATTTTGAGGTGTTCAATCCTAGTGTGAATTTTCTGAAGATTAGTTTTTCAAGTTTGGAATTTTAGTGTGTATCTTTTGCGGAGCCACATAAGTGCTCATTGATTGAGGTGCTCCATCTATTTCAGGTTAAATTATATGGGGCTGCAGAGTCCTCAGTTCTGTTCATTCATGATTTATATTGTTGAACCACACAAGTGCTCTATTCAGTTAGAGGTGTTCAGTTTTACCGAGAGCCGCTGAGGAGTCATGTACCTCGTGCGAAATGTTATAATTTTACATTAACTTGGGGTGTCATGTACCTCATGCACTAGGAGTTATGCGCCTTGTGCTGTGTGTTTGATTGTAAGTGTGTTTCGGGTAGCGTGTCGGTACTTCTGTGTC
Organism: Lissotriton helveticus; assembly: GCF_964261635.1. Classification (NCBI taxonomy): domain Eukaryota; kingdom Metazoa; phylum Chordata; class Amphibia; order Caudata; family Salamandridae; genus Lissotriton; species Lissotriton helveticus. The sequence goes on from NC_136065.1 coordinate 938,940,821, forward strand.
CTATTTTTGTTATTCTATTGGGACGCCATTTTATCTAGTTTGGTTCCCTGTCTATTGCTTTTTGTGACAGTCTGGCCAACTGGCATGATCTGTGATATTTAGGGTTTTAGTGTGTGATGGGAGATGATGGTTATGTGAGGTCTAAAATGTCAGATTGTAACAACTGTCAACCCAGGAATCTGGAATATAGAACCATGGAAGCTCACGCAGGAGCAAAGTTCCAGTTCCAGTTCCAGGAAATAAATAAATAATATATATACAGCAGAACAAAAGTACAAGGCAGAATGTAAAACATCTCCTTCCTTAAAAAAACCCAAAAAAAAAACAAATTAAGACAGAAACCTAGAAGGAAGAACTACAGGTCTAGCATTACTCTTAACCCTATGAGCAATGGACTGGGAAGGAAGTAAACAGTCACTCTTGTTCTGACTAGAAATCTGATCAGCATCTGAAGGCATAAACTTACACTTAGCGACCTTTCTTATGTTCCAAACTCTTCCATCTTGGGTGATGACAGAATTCCTAAAAACTTTAACAATCTTAATAGGATTACTAAATTTGGACAGACCTTTGAGAGTAAAACAAGGTTTCTTGATCCTTACCCATTCCCCAACAACAAAATCAGGAGTTTTCACATTCATTTTACGATCAAACAACGTCTTCATATTGTTTTGTTTGGTTTCAACACGTTTAGCAACTTGCAAGATATCAAGGTGGTCAACATTCGTATCAATCTTCTTAACCCACCAAGGACAAATATCAGAACTCTGACTTCTCCCTCTCAGAAGCTGGAATGGACTAATCTCAGTGACAGTATGCGGGGTGATACGATACATCCAAAGTCTTTCCCTTACCACATCCCTCCAGGGTTCACCTGAACAACACGCCAGCCCCAACGCATTTTTAAGAACACGGTTGAACCTTTCAACTTGGCCATTCTCCCTAGGCTCATACAGAGAAGTAGTATGATGCTTGATTCCACAAGACACAAGAAAATCTTCCATCTCACGTGAGATGAGTTGAACACCGTTGTCAGTAACCAAAATCTCCGGAGACCCTTCTCTGGCAAAAACTTCTCTAAGGAAAGAAATGATGACTAAGGTAGTAGCACACGAGACAAATTTCACCTCCGGCCATTTGGAGTGATAGTCAATTAAGACTAAGGCGAAACGAGCATTTTCAGGAAGACGATGGAAAGGGCCTAAGATGTCAAAAGCAAGTTTTTGCCAGGGATGATCAGGCCAAGGAACAGGACTAAGAGGAGCCGAAGATACTCTAAGCATCCTGTCACTATTCACACAATCCAAACACTCACGAACAGTTCTTTCAACCATTTTGTCAAGACCAGGCCACCAAAAATTGGCCCTAATGAGATGTTTCATGGAAGACACACCAATATGAGGTTGATGGGCCAAGGAGAGGATTTTCTTATGTAACGAGGAAGGGGGAATCATTTTGCCAGCCTTAAACAAAATCTTACCAACAGCCTCAATCTCAGAAGCAACCTGACAAAAAGGAGCAAACTCAGGCATGACAGACTTATCCTTAGGCCAACCTTTCTCCAAACATTCAAAAATAAACAAAGAAACAGGATCCTTCTCAACTTCGGACATCCACTCAGCCTCAGACACACCTTTGAATTCACTGGAGACATAATCATTAACAACAGAAACAATCTCAACCTCATGATTAACAGAATTAGTACCCTGGTCAGAGCAAGGTAACCTGGAGAGAAATTCAGCCGTGACATTACTTCTTCCAGGAACATACATTACCTCAAAATCATACTCCTGCAATCTAGAAGACAAACGTGCGATACGAGCCGTTGAATTCCAACCACCCCCAGGAGATAAAATTCCTACCAGAGGCTTGTGATCAGTCTTGAGGATGAACCTGTTGCCCCAGATATAATTACGGAAATGCTCTACAGCCCACGCACAGGCCAATAACTCCCTCTCAATGACAGCGTACCTTCTTTCAGTGATGGATAAAGTCCTGGATGCAAAAGCAACACACCATTCCTCTTTACCTGAAACTTGACTCAAAACTGCTCCAAGTCCATAACAGCTAGCATCCACAGTAATAACACACTTCTTGTTGAGAGAAAAAGATTTCAAGGTGGGAGCATTCACAATATCCTGTTTAATAGAATTGAAAGCAGTTTCTTGCCTATCAGACCATACAAATTCTGAGGATTTCCTAGTTAGTTCCCTGAGAGGTTCCATCTTAGTAGCAAAATTCTGAATAAACTTACTGTAATACTCACATAACCCAGCAAAAGAAAGTAGTTTCTCTTTGTTATCAGGAGAAGGTGCCTTCACAATGGCATCAACTAGTGAACGCTTGGGAACAACTCCATCAGCAGACAGCGTGTGACCCAAATACTCTACACTTTTACAAAAAAACTTGCACTTGTTGAATTTAAGAGTTAGACCAGTGTTACCCAACTTGTTGCAAACATCCTTGAGATGAACAAGGTGATCATCCATATTCTTGGAAAAAATAAGGATGTCGTCTTGGAAGCATTTAACAAAAGCACAAACATCCTTAAAAATGTGATGCATAGCCCTTTGAAAAAAATGAGGCGGCGGAGGCTAAGCCAAAAGGCATCCTCTTAAATTGAAAAAGACCAAAAGGGGTAATAAACGAAGTAAAATGTTTAGTATCCTCAGTCAATTCAATTTGATGATATGCGGAACGCAAGTCAAGGGTGGAAAAAATACATGCACCATCCAATAAGCACACCATCTCATTAATGTTGGGCAACGGGTGACAATCAGTGATCAAATTAGCATTAAGTGCCCTCAAATCTACACACAACCTGATACTTTTAACATGTTTCTGTGCTAAAACAATGGGCGAAACCCATTCAGAAGACTCTACTTCTTCTATGACACCTTCTTGGATCATGTCATCTAATAAGGCCTTGAGTTCAGCTCTGATACTAATGGGTACACCCCTCAACCTCTGTTTGACAGGGATAGCATCCTTCTTGATCTTAATCCTATGAGAAAAACCTTTAAGTTTACCCAGATTTTCAGAAAAAAACATGAGGAAACAATAAAGAAAGATCTTTCTCTTGAATTTTCATGTTCTTTGAATTCTCAATAACATCCTTACTACATTCAGACAAAATAAGATCATTGCTACTGGAACCGCCTTTGTCTGAATGTGTAACATCACAAGTAATAGCAACAACAGACACAGGATCTTTATCCCTAGGATTCAACGTAATACCCAGTTTGGCTTGATCCCTCCAGCCCAAAACATTCACACCTTTGACAGCAATATACATTTTGATCCATGCACTATTCCCCTTAAACTCAATTGAGACTTCCTTATATCCAACAAAATCTATGTAGGACTCATCAAAATTTTGTGCCACAATGTCAGGTTCACATAAATTCGTTTGATCTACCAGATTCCCCAAAATTTCATGGCAATACATTCTGGTAATGATGGTCCATGGTGACCCTGAATCAGCCATTAGTTTGAGATGTTTAACTACAATATTTACTACACAATCAGGAGAACTCAAACTGTCAGCAGACTTGACATCAAAAGAATTGCGAATAGATACAACAATTCCACATTCCAGTTTGGACTGAGCATCATCATGAGATGACACCCCTTGTGACACAGTAGAAATTTTACCTTTAGAAGAATGACTAAAAGATGAATCCCTTTTCACATTAAAATCTTTGCACATTTTCGCAAAATGACCAACACGTCCACATTTAGTACATTCTTTTCCAATGGCAGGACAACGTGGATACGAAGCAATGTGGCTGGGATGACCACATCTGAAACAATAATAACTTTTATAATTGACTTGACTCTTCGCACCCATACTAGGCTTGCCATTGGACGAAGAACCAGCAGACGTGATAATGTTCACATTACTCTGTTCAACTGTGCTAGACGTTATTTTACTAACAAAACCAGAGGAGGTCTTACTTTCAAGAGTTTTCATCCATCGTTCAGATTGTTCAAGTGCTTTGGAGGTACTAATAGTCACTTCTAGACTGGGGTCACCCATAATCCAAAGTTGCTCTTGAACCTTTTTACTTCTAACATGAACAATGATCTGGTCCCTGAGCATCTCATCAGTCATCAAACCAAAGTTGCAATGTAAAGACAAAGCACGAAGAGCAGTAAGAAAGTCATCAAAACTTTCATTTTCCTCCTGAGCTCTAGTGTAAAATTTGTATCTATTCAATGCAACACTGGTATTGGGCTTAAACCTGTTTTCAATGCGCAATAATGCCTCATCATACACATTGTGATCGCCCCCTGAACGTATAGGTGGAATTGTTCTGAAGACATTCTGACCTTCTGAACCTAAACAATGGAGAAAAATATTTTTTTTCCTTTCAGCAGACATTCGCTCGCCATCAATAGCTTTTAAATAGGTAATGAATTCTTCTTTCCATCGTGACCATGGAATAGCCGGTTCACCCTTACTCTGCAAAAATTTGCTGGGAGGATCAAATTGCATTGTCATCAACATATAATAACTTAAGCTAGGAAAGAAACGTAAGGTATGTATCACTTCAAATCTCAAGATGACTCTCAAAATGACTAAGAATAAAAAAAACACAATGCTAGACAGTATAGAATATTACATGAACATAAAAATTTTTTTTTTTAAAAACAATTATGGTTTTGAGTAAACTAGAATGTATCATAAAAGGAGATCGTGGTATAAAACAGTTGCTAAAGTGGAAACATAAGTTGCCAAGCTGCGTAAATCCGTCTTATGTTGTATACAAAAAATTATGATGGAGGTTGCAGTGAATAACTTCTTTAAAATAAGTACAGCCTTGTTGATCCAATGTGTTCCTTTAAAATATAGTGCTCAGCGTAAATTAGGCAAAATGAGAATGAGCCATCAACTATAAAGGCTAGAATATGCTCCCAAGGCTCTCAAAAGAAAGTGAACGATCCAGGAAATTTTTAGATCCCTCACTGTGATCCAAAGAGCCTTTGAAGTTTCGACGATACCTCTATGCTCCCTGAAGGTTCACAATGTCAGCGCACACCTTCCGGTTAAAGATGATTCAAACCGGCTTTTTGGTGCACAGCGCGTCAGCCTTCGTAGGATAAAGCCAGCATCATAAGAATCAGACGCTCTATTACGTCGTTGAGCACGTAGTAAAACAAGGCAAATCGGCTGTAGAAATACACGTGATGACGTTGTTGCAGCAAGATCCAGTAACTATGGCAACAGCAGCGGCGTTACTTCATTTTTGAAGAAATCTTCATAAATCAACGATTTCCACAAAATACATACCAGGAAGTTGCCGGTAAGATCTTCGCATACAGTTTTTTAGTTACTGCAGGCCGAGTAGGTTCAAAATGATGAGGATAATTAGAAATGGGTTAGTTTTTTTTTTTTTTTTGGAAGAAGAATTTTCGCTCCTGTGCCCCTTAAGCTGCAGAAATATTCTTCTTGTGTTCCAAATCGTCGCCAATTTTGTAAAGTAATGCAGGAACAGTAGAATATCCAAAAATAAGTTTATTTAAGGAAGAAGGGCACAGCGCATCCAATAGACAGGAGAGCAGGATACAACTGTCAAACCAGGAATCTGGAATATAGAACCATAGAAGCTCACGCAGGAGCAAAGTTCCAGTTCCAGTTCCAGGAAATAAATAAATAATATATATACAGCAGAACAAAAGTACAAGGCAGAATGTAACAGCATCCTTTTGTGTGGATGGTTTTTGGACTCTGTGTTTGAAAATAGCACTTTTAGAAAGTAGCTATTTTCTTGTCTAACTGTCTACCGGTCTCTGCTGGTTCTGGTGTGCGTGTGACAGGAGCTGGGTGGCTCCAGAGGTCTGAATGAGTCAGTGTGGGGTGAGTGGGGCATTTACATTGAGAGTAGGGGAAGAGTAGCTCCTGATAGCCTGCCCTGCCTGATACAATGCTGGCTCCGCCCCCCTGCCAGGCGACTGATGACTCTGTGCCTGCCTGGGACTTTCCTGGCCCACCTCCTGCCGGGCATTTGATGGCCCTGCCCCTGCCAGTGACAATGCTGGCTCCGCTCCTGCTGGGCGGCTGAAGACTCTGCCCTGCACAGTGAATAGGCCAGGTGCTTCGGCCTGGCAACACCCACAACAAACCCAAGATGGGGGGAAATTCCCCTGCATGGACAAAGGGATCAAAGCCAAAAAGGGGTATAAGAGAAGGACCCCTGAACCAAGAATTTAGATCACTTCTGACAAGGAAACCTGAACCAAGGACAAGAAGCCTGCTGATCTAAGGACTGCCTACCCCTTCTGCCAGAGTGCTGTTTGTTGGGGGAATCCTGCATTGCTTCTTTATTTTTGCCAAGGAACCAGGAGAGAGGAACTGTGTGTGTACTCTCAATCTTTGCTAAGAAAATCTCCAAGGGCTGTAAGAGTGCCAGTCTCCTGTTGAAGTCACAGGGCTAAAGGACTTCATCTGCTTAAAGTGCTGTTTGCTGGAACTTGTGAATCCAGCACCTCTGAAAGAATCCAGCAATCTCGCCGCCGACGGACGCCGCCGAATCCAGCTCGACATCGTGAGTAACGGCTCCAGTGTCCCGCTTCCTCGACGCCGGCCGCCGGGCCCGATCGACGCCAGCAACAACGCCAGTGAGTAGTGAGTTCGGCTCCAGCTCCAAGTGACCTCGTGTCTGCACCGCTGCTGATCGCATCGACTTCGAGCCCTCTCGACGCCGTGAGCGCTGCTCACTCTTGCAACATCGACATCGACGACGCCGTATCCTGCTTCATCTCGTGAGCGCTGCTCCTGCCTGACTTCGGTCGACGCCGCTGCAGATCGCCCCGACTCCGAGGCCCGATTGACGCCGAAGACGCGACGCCGGACATCTCGACGCCGCTGATCATCGAGTGCTTCACTTTTCCAAGGTACTGTGTTGTGGGGGTCTGTGCGACTCCGGGCTCGACGTAGCGCTCCTCGCGGTCGACGCCGAACCTTTGGATTAACTTTGCCTCGACGTCGTGTGACTCCCGTGTGGGTTACATTGTTGCCAAGAACTGTGTTTTAAGAAGAAGAGTTGCTTTTGATACTAAAGACTTTGTGCTAAGAAGAAACCGTACTTGAACTATTATTTTTCCTTCCAAGAGTATTTATTAAGATTGTGGTATATTTTTGTCGTTATTTGGTCTTGTGCTAAGCCTTATATAAAAATCCTTATTTTTATAATACTATTGTGTCGTGTCCATTTGTAGTGTATTCACTTTATTACTGTATGTGGTCATAAATGCTTAACGCACTGCCTCTGAGATAAGCCTGTCTGCTTTGCCAAGCTACCAAGGGGGTGAGCAGGGGTTATCTAAGTGTGTGATCCCCTTGCCCTGACTAGAAAAGGTGTGTCCCTATTTGTCAGAAGTGTATACCTCTGCCAACTAGAGACAGCCGCTTCTAACACATATGATAACATGAATTTTAAAAACCATGCTATACCATCCCCACTAAAATTAGCTTAATATCTCAGTCGACCTACGACCATTAGACTTAAGATTACAAATTTTGCTGACAGACATGTCCCACCCAAAGCAGTCCATGATTAGTGCTGCACAAATCATTTCTATGTATAAATTGACACATTGATCCCCACATTCGCTGGATTTTATTTAAAAGGTCTTCCCTGATTGTGCTTTTGTGCGAATGATCCACACAGAACCCAGATACTTGGCGACGCCACATACCAGAGAGGACCTGGATGAATCCGTTCTCAGGATTCGTAGGGCATCAAGGTGGTTTCTGGTGCCCAATAGGCTGCAAACAGGCTTGAGCCATTTGGCCGTTGCCTGCTTGTAGACTGGGCAAGCAAAGAGTAGATGGGCTACAGTTTCTTGCTGAACATCACAGCAAGGGCAGTTAGCTGAGATGGAAGTTGTTGGGTCCCGTTTTGCCAGTGTGGTGTTTAGCATTAGGGATCCAAATCTAAACTGAATATATAGTGCCCTATCTCTAGGTCTCCTGATTAGATCTAAGTAAGATTCCAATGATCCAACTGGCTTGTGCTGGAGGAACTCATCGGTTAGTCTACCAAGCCTTGGGTTGTGTAAAACCTGGAGGTTAACCCAGTTCCAATAAATGTTTTTCAGCACACTCTTGGTCGGAGGGACCTGCTTGGCCCATGCTTCGGCTAAGCCCAGCTTAGTCAGTAAGTCCCTCAGGTCTCTGAGTCACTTAACCTTTTTGTTGGTATCCAGGGATATGAGCTCTGAAAGACCCGCCGCATAACTATGAAGTTCTGGGGTGCGTCTTAGTCTTATCCAGTACAAGAGAGGGCGAAGTCTGGCCACCTCACTAAAAGGGTGTCTGCCCATGTCAGATAATAGGGGCTTGAGTGGTGTGTTAGTAGGAACAGAGACCAGATCTCTAAGGAATTTGCTCTCAGATCGTCCAATCTCATCAGTTTTTTTCCAGACCCCAAAGTTCAGCGCATTACATTGCTTAGCTCACAGCCTTACCTTCATAAACTACTAAGGCTGGAGCTACCTGTCTAGTTGACGATGAGCGTTGGTCCCTACCAATGGCTCCCACCACCCGCTTGTGGTTCAGTAACATTTTGTTTAGGTGAGTCCCCAGTGCATTTTATCGGATAACCTGATACCCAAATAATCAAAGGAATGGACTCTCTCTAAGGGGGAACTATTAAGAATAAGTTTATTTCTAAAATGTTTCTCCGGGTTGAAAGCCATAAACTTTGTCTTTGTGATGTTTATCGTTAGGCCCCTTTGTGCAGAACAGTTGAAAGCGGGTGAAGAGTTTCTGGAGGCCCATCGGGGTTTTTGAGATTAAGAGGGTGTCGTCAGTAAACAGGAGGGTAGGGTTTTTTTGCCCTGCCAGGATTGGGACGGCTGCTGGAACTTGGCTCACAAAACTAACCACTCCGTTCACATAAAGTGAGAAGAGGGTAGGAGCCATCACACAACCCTGGCGGACCCCCCTGTTGACCCATATCTTATCTGTGGTTTGCTCCTGGTCCCCCATCTGACTCGGGCGTAGGTGTCATCAAGGAGGCGTATTAAAAGATTTAAAAGGTAGGAGGGAAGACCCATCTCCTGGAGCACTGACCATAACTTCTCTCGGGGCACTAAATCAAATGCGGTTTTAAGATCAATAAACGCAAGGTAAAGACTACCCTTACCAATTATAACTACTTTTCAATAGAGAAGCAGTAGTCTGAACACTTGGTCTATTGTGCTGTTGGCTTTCCTAAAACCTGCTTGATAGATGGAAAGGACATCCTCCTCATCCATCCAATTTTGGATCCTATTTAGGATGACTCTGCCAACCACTTTCTGCATGGTGTTTATTAGGCTAATAGGCCTATAGTTGGCAGGGTCCTGGCGATCTCCCTTTTTGTATATTGGTGTGACCTCTGCTCCTTTCCAGGATGAAGGGACTTCTGTTCCTTTCGCTATATTGTTAATTAAAAACAAGATATATTGGGCCCACTAGTCTGGTTCTAATAAGAGCAAGTCACCCGAGATACCATCAGGTCCTGCCGCCTTTGCAGGGGAAATACATTTAATTTCGTTCACAATCTCTTCCATTTGGAAGAGATAGGTATCTACAAGTGTAAATGAAGCCTGGGTTCTCTGCAACTGGTAGGAGCTCAGATTCTTCCCTGTATAGCCTGATCACCAATATGGTTCGGGATTGGGATGTTATCCCTCCTATCTCTCATCTTGATTAGAGCCCAAAATGTGGCAGAATGCCTCTTGTTACAAGCATTTTTCAAGTCCTCCCAATGTGCCTCTTCCCAATCACATTTAGCTTGCTTTAGTGATAGGTTATACTCCCTCCTTGCAATTTTGACTAAGCTGGAATTTTTCTCCTTTACCGCTGATATTAAAACTTGCCTTTTCTCCCTGCAAGACTCAGTGTATATATATATATGTTCAAATATAAATAAATATAAAAATTCTGATTTAAAAAAAGAAACAAGTTAGGGGCATATGTAGAAAGGCGTTTGCGATTCGCAAACGCCGGAATTCGCAGAATTCCGGCGTTTGCAAATCGCAAACGGCCATTTGGTATGTAGGTGGCACTTAGCAAAATAAGGATTCGCAAAAATTCGATTCCTTATTTTACTCAAGCATTTAAGGAATTGCAATTTTGTGATTCCTTAAATGCTATGTAGGGGTGCCTTTAAAATTGCGATTTTGGCTTAAGGAATCGCAAAATACCACCTACTTCAAGTAGATGGTATTTTGCGATTTCCTGTCAAAATGCATTTTTTTTTAATTCAAAGTGCCATGTGGCGCACAGACATGCCCTTAGGGCATGTATGTGCGCCACATGTACTTACAGACATATTCCAGGGGTGCAACAGGTGTCCTTTGAACACCCTGGCACCCTTGGAATTGCGATTCTCAAATTGCGATTTTCTCATAGAAAATCGCAATTTGAGAATGTATCCCTATTCATTCCTATGGGCCTCTTGGCCCATAGGAATGAATGGGACACTCATTCCTTAATTGCGATTCGCAATTTGCTAAACGCAATTAAGGAATTGTAGGGATTCGTAAGAATATTGCGATTTTTTACCTACATTCCATTTTGCAATTCTCAAATAGCGATTCCTTAAAAATCGCTATTTGAGAATCGCAAAATGTGAATTACCTACATATGCCCCTTAGTTAGTTAAACACACACAACGAGAAAAACCAGCAAAGACATAACAGACCTGACTGAGGGCTCGCAGTCCCAACTCTGTGTCAAGTGTCACACCAAAAACGCCCTTCTCCTCCCAAGGCTACACCCCTGTGCGGGCCACTTTGTTTTGGATGTCGCAAGCCTATTGTGTTCCCAATCCGACCCTGTTCATCAGGCTTTTCTCAACTACTCCACTGTATTCTTAATAGAAAAATTCAGATATAGTATCTTGCTGGCCTTCAATGTTTTGCAGCCAATTTCCTTCCACCTGTCCCGTGTTCTGACCACAAAACGTTGATGGAAGAACATATATGACCTAATTTGGAGAAGGATCATTAAGAATAATACTCTGAAATGCAGTGGTGACATAATTTCTTGCTTACGGGTATTTTGTACCTGAGATCTTTTCACCATAGAAATTAGCATTGTCAGGCTATTATTTGCAAGTAGTAATTCCTTTGGTACACAGCTACATAGATAGTTATTGTAATAATATACACTCTTTATTGATTGGTTTAGAAAACCATTTACAATTTAAAACATGACTAAATTGAACGATAAAAATGACTGTGATAAGTGTTAAAAACTGTGGATTTAAAATTACTTAAAATTATGGGGGCCGTTATGGGCTAATAATGTTCTGATGAAGGACACCGCTCTTGATTTCTTGTAGTCTCTGATTTGATTGTTGAGTCTATTAACTCAGCCGCCATGCTATGACGAGGAGGATTTGGATGTGATTGTGGCTTCCAGTAGTTTTGACGCTTTATGGACAAATTACGTAAGCCCAATGTTTAGCTTGGTGTTGGCAGGGTTAAGAGCGGCCATTATTGCTTGGCGGCAAGATCGGACTCCCAATGTAATACATTGGCCTGGCAGCAGTGACCATCTGGCCATGAGCAGTGCAGGGCATGCACAGACGATGTGTTCCATTGTTTCAGAATGAAATCCACACAACCTGCATTCAGTACTACTACCTGGCTGGTCGATTCGGGAAGGTTCTTCAGAAAGGGCCAGTCACCCATCCTCAAGGCTAAAAACGTATGTTTCCAATAAAGTGCGCATGTGCTTGATAGGTAGAGCGGCTGAACACCCACTTTAAAATTAGCGATTACAGCCCAAGCGTGTCTCCTCTTTGACAGTTTTGCCCTGTCCGAGTGAAAGGACCACAATCAAACGCTTTTTTTAATGGCGGTCTTTAACACCAGGTGAGAGGGGTTTATTTCCCAGAGGTCTTTTACACCTAGTAGCTGTAAACTGTGATCCAAGAGTTGCCGATGCTTGTGGCTGGTCTTATTTTCCTGTATTTCCTGCCCGAGTCGGGCCTCCAAGGAACCCTCCCGGGCATGGCGCAGTCTGTGACATAATTTAATGAATGCGCCTGCCTCCACTCCATGGTGATCTTCAAGTCGCAGTTCGAGTCTCACTTGGGCTGGCGAGGCAGATTTTGACAACCAAAAGTCTCTTTTAAAAATGTTTGTTGTTAACTTGTTTATTAATATACTGGTTGTGCCCTTGGTGATCTCGTGTCCATACGTCAGGGAGTTGATTACTTCAGCCGTCATTACTTTCAGCATGGGAGTTAGGCTGGGACCTAGTAGCAGTTTTGCCAATTTTACAGCGGCACTTCTAAAGACAGGGCTTTAGTTTTCAATGTTTCTTTGTGCGTGATAAAGGTACCTCTTGTGTCAAGAAAGATGCCCAAGTATTTATAACAGGGGGTTGATTCTAGCTTTGTTTTGTTGAAGTGCCACCTTTCTATTGACCTTTATTGCTTCTCAAAAGATATAGTTTTGGTTTTTGACAGGGTAAGCTCTAGATGGTTTCTTGTCGTGTAAGGTAGCAGTTCATCCAGTAGATAGTGAACACTCTCCCGCAGAAGTGGAAAAACATAGCAAGTTTAGGAACTAATAAATATCATGCCTTTTAAAACACAAATTATCTCTCCCTTTCAAAAGTGCCAAGAGACTTTTGGAGATGCACTTGCGGCGCTCTGCTCTTACATAAATATAGCATAGATAGTAGCTGATTCTAAATATTCTGTGTATTGCGCAGCGCCTCACTTTACTTCGGACTTTATCTCTGATGTCTTCATTTCGATCATTGACGGGATGGAAACTCAGCTGGCCTCTTTTAAGATGAGTAAGTCTGGCACGTGGACTAATTGCACCTGTAATTTTATTTACAAGTACAATTATATGCAAAAGATAGCCAAATTAAATAGATTATTTTACAAATACCGACTTTTTGGACTTTAATCTACAGTGCACATTTAAAAAAAAAAGCAGGATGCCAAGAGCTTGGCATCAGGCTGACCCCTGATGTGCAGCAGTATACCTTACTTAAGAGAGGGCCTTCCCCTGAAGCCACGAATAAAGAATCAGCCTAGGTTGCACCATTCCTGGAACTCTGTGTCAGTGCCCAAGCACTTGACCTCAAGGTCGTGACTTTGCAAGAAAAGGCGTGCTCAATGGCAAGACATTTCAAGCAATGAGGTTCCCCATCAAGATGGACAATATACACACATATAAATATGTGGCAGAGGCTATGAGTGCAGAGGGATGCGGTGTTTAGAGCATGGATGTTAAGACATTCAGAACACCCCCCCGTGGGCCCCGTGGAGTGGAGTCCTCTTTTAAGGCTATTTAATCACTTTTATTCATGTATGTACCTCAGTATGTAGTTATGTTAATTATGTATGCGTGCAGTATTTGGATAGCCTGATTGAGCCAAAGGGCTGTGGAGTGGTGTATACGGCAAAGGCATAGGCTAGATACTGTCTTTGAGTGATCAGAGACATAGCTAGGTTCCTGGAGCAGAAGTGGGCTCTTATTCCATCGAGATCTAGGGCCTGAATTATAGTTTGGATAATGGGTTAGCCTGACTTAAATATGTTAGTATCTATATATCTATAGTGACATATATCTTGTCCACCTTTTTCCGAGTGCCATAGGATTTTTTCAAACTTCTTTTTTTATTGCTTTTTTGGCATTTTAAAACAGTGCATTACAGGGACCATTGTCCTAGCATTCATGCATAGAACATTGATGCTGCGTCCGTTGTTACATAGCAATGTAGTTTGCATGATGCTGATTAGATCACGCCATTATACCATACCGCCTGCATTATAGCCGATATCTACACTGCTTTATGTCCGCGAGATGGATCATGACTTCAATCCAATACCTCCGCCTCCCCCAATGTCCAGGAGGGTCCCTCGGTTGTACAGTAAGAGTAATTTTTCGTGAGTTGTGCGCCAGCACAGTGACGGGGCTATTTTGCTAACTGGCACTGTAAATGTCTTGTGGGTAAATGGGTTACTATGTCCGTCGTTTAAGCTCAGCCTTTTTAGGTCTCGCAGACCTGTGTTGCAGCGCGCATGCTCTTCTCGCTCTGCAAGGCTTTTTGTAAACAGGTAGATTTCAGAAGGGGACTTGAAGCCCCGCCCATCATTCGTATTGGCTGGTGTAATCGTTTATGCTAAACACTGGCTTCCCATTGAAAACGAGGCTTCTTTGTTACCGCCCTGTCTCCTTTTGGGCTCGCCCATCCGGACTGGATTGTTTCCTTGTGGACTGACATGGTTTCCTTTAATTACTGTTAAAGCACTTTTTTTTATTATTTGCGTTATGGCGACAGCTTGTTTTAGTCACCTTTGGCAAGGACGGCCGCATGTTTATTTTTGCATCGTGCTTTCACTTAAAGTGAAAGCGTGATGGAAATATAAACAAGCTGCGGCATTTGCGTAATGCCAACAGCTTGTTAAAATTGAAAGTAGTAGAGCAAACAAGCCAACATCTTCCAGCGACGTGCTCTACCGTATGAATAAGATATTTCCACACACTGTAAAGAATATTCTTTGAACAAAGCCAGGTCAATATAAAATAAATTAAAATCAGCTGGCTATATAGCTGCAAGCAGCATTAGTGGTCAGGTCACAGTATGTTAGCGTTTATGCCAAAGTTCTTTCAGAGTCCGTGAGCGCGCTTCTGTGTTTCTACAGGAACGGCGCGTCCTCAAACCGGTTCTGTCCTGCTTCGCCTCTGCTAATGGCAGGCAGATATGATAATTGAATGAAAGGCTATCGAATTAGTAGCTCTTGGAAAATCCATGGTTTTAGAGCATGCACACTTTTTCTAATTTCAGAAAGCATTGCGCTCTGCAAGTGAAACAAAATGTCTGCACAAAACCTAGAATATACACAGCACGTATTACAGGCGCAAATAAACTGTGCCAGAGAGGAGGGGCACGCAAACATGGCCTCCAAGCAACAAAACACTCGGCGACATTAGGCCGCCAGAACGACTCCACCTCAGATAATTACGGCACGTGGGCTATCCTCATGCGCGCACTCGCGCCCTTTTAGATTCATTTATCACGGATCTGATGCAATGTATCCAAGGTTTCCGAGTTTGTGTGCCCCTGGGCCGAGGATGATAAAAGGTGCCATAAAGGGCTCATATGGTTAGTTTTTTAACAACAAGAGGAACTCGTGAGCGGACAATATTAGCAAGGGGTCCAGTGTACGTGTCCAGGACTAGAGCGCGCAAAAGGATACAAAGTTCCCCAGGGGAGAGAGGTTTATCTACAGAAGAGAGATGAGATGAATACAGAGTAGACCGTCAAGGAACCAGGAGGTTCCTCTGTCGGAATTAGAGAGCCTCACACACCCAAGGCGTTTAGGTATACCTCCAGCCATAATAGCTGTGAGGCCCAATCGGTACCCTGAATTACTAGTTGCATTCTTGGATACCGCATTATTATCCCCCTACTCCCCAATTCCCCCCACCCCGCATCAGACCTCTCACGACTCTAATAACTGCCTGGTAAAACGGACCCATAATGGAGGATGTTCCAGGCTTGAGTTTCGACGAGGAAGCAATAGCCGAAGCCCTGAGATCAGCACCTGCGCTCCTTGGAGCACCTGAGGCAGCCGCCACCGGCTCTTCAAATGATGATTGGACAACACTTACCATCCTGAAAAAGGAATGGGTGAGAATAACTATACATGGAATAATTATGACGGAATACCTGAGAGTCAACATCGCTCCTCAGGGCCTCATAGTTAACATCTTTCCAAGACTTTTTCTTGAGGACACCCAGTTCAAGGGGGACTGGTGTCAGGTCTCTTGGAAATGTACGAAAGATCTTCTCTTCCTGATAGTCAAGACAGCCAAGAGACTGGCTGATGCCTTGCTGGACAAAATCACAGCGATAGAAACAACAATGAAGGCAGGAGTCAGTAAGAATGTCAAGGCGGGCTTTACTTCAAAACTCGCAGAAATTAATCAGGAGATTGCAGACAACTATGAATATCTCCAAAAACAGAAACTGGCTAAACTCCAAAAAGACCTGGACAAGTTTGAAAAGGAAAAGGTATACCCCTACTTAAAAGAAGGGTACTCCAACAAGAAATCCGGATACTCCTCGGACGAGAACTCTGGCACTGATAACCGTAGAGGATCGGCCAGTAGTGACTCGGGTGGAAGTACCACTTCGAATAACAACCGCCAACAACGTCGCCCTAACCAGAACAGAGGGTACCATCAAGGACCCATGTTCCAAGGACTACCCCAAATGCCACCTCAAATGATGCCCCCGTGGCAGTATCCCTTCTACCCACAAGGACCCCCACAGTTCTACCCCTTAAACCCCCCTCCTTTTCACGAGAGAGGCTGGGGCAGAGGAAAAGGGCGCAAGCGGGGCGGTGGAAGAGGGGTGCAGTGGCAAGACCAGCCATCGACATCTGCCCCAATGGAAACCAGGAGTGTGACCAGGGGAAGGAGATCTTAATAGTTAACCTCTCCCAAAGAATACTTAATCCCACTGAAATAGGGATCCTTGAGAAGGGATTGGGCTTCGTACCGACCCCCACCCCAGATAACTTCATGGAAATCTGTGAGATTAAACAGTTTTTCCGCAAAGTACGTCTCAGGGCCTTCTTTCAAGACCAAACATCAACTGATAAAACCGACACAGGCCTACGAAATCCGTCCACCTTCACTCCTACGGATGGGATGATCCCACCAGAGGTGTTAACATTTGAAAGAGCAGTAATGAGGTCCCTGAAGAATAAGCCACAGACCAGTTGTTACAATAACCTGAGCAAAGCAGAAAGAGATGCAGTACAAACCCTGGGGAGTGACACCTCTATTGTCATTAAACAAGCCGACAAAGGGGGAGCCACTGTAATACAAGATGTCACTGACTACGACAAAGAATGCAAACGTCAGCTGGCCAACACCGCCCATTATAGACCACTACCGGCAGATCCTACCAGTAGGCTGACTACAGACATCTCAAGCCTAATCATTGAAGGCGAGACCAATGGCTGGATCTCTAAAAACGAAGCGGACTTTCTCCTAACAACGGACCCAGTGGTCCCTTACTTTTACACCCTACCCAAGATCCACAAGGGCACCAGGCCAGTCCCAGGGAGACCTATAGTCTCCGGCATTGGCTCACTACTCGAGCCACTGTCAAAGTTTTGTGATGTATTCCTTCAGCCTATTGTGAAGAAAATACCTTCCTATCTACAGGATACTAGAGATGTCCTACGTCTGATTGACTCGATTGATGGCAGAGAAGACGTGGACCTCCTCCTCACTCTCGATGTGGAGGCATTATACACAAATATCCCCCAAGCTGCCACACTGGAAGCAGTGGAAACCGCTCTAATGCAGGAAGACTGGTCCTCTCCCACACCAATACCGTTCGTCATGGCATGCGCCAGCATTGCCCTGACAGAAAATTTCTTCCAATATGGTTCACAAATGTACCATCAAGTCAGGGACACGTCAATGGGTTCTACTTTTGCTCCTAGCATTGCCTGTATTTATATGGGGGCCTTTGAGAAGCTAGTGATTTACCCAGAATCCAACCCCTTCAGGGAACATCTGACACTATGGCGTCGTTACATCGACGACATCCTGATACTTTGGAAGGGTGATCGAGATACCTGCACTGAATTCTGCGCATGGATTAACTAACAAAACCCACACCTCAAAATTTACAGGGACTATGTCCGCAACATCTCTCCCTTTCTTAGATCTCACGATACGGCTAGGCCCAGCCGGATTGAGTACCACTCTCTTCCGGAAGAATACCGATAGAAATAGTCTCCTCTTGTTCGAAAGCCATCACCCGAGAGCACTACGTGAGAACCTACCCTTTGGCCAATTCCTGCGGGTCCGTAGGAATTGTTCCTCTACGGATGACTATAGACACGAGGCCAACACCCTCCAACACAAATTGATGGAGAGAGGGTACCCCACGAGATTAGTAAGGGACTCCAGCAAGAGAGCTCTCAACAATCATAGAGAAGCCCTTCTGGAAGTAAATCAAAAAGAATGCGAGGACCTAATTACCTGTGTCACCAGTTTCACCAGAAACTCCAACTTCATCAAGAAAACTGTGAATAAACATTGGGGCATCCTTAACGCAGGGGGGACTGTACTACCCAAACCCAGGTTCGCCTTCAAGCGTACAGCGAACCTTAAAGACTCTCTGATACACACACGCCCTAAGAAACACCATAACAGTGGGCAACAGACATTATGGCACCTCCCCCCCGTAGTTGGTCACTACCCGTGCGGCGGTTGTGCGGTATGTCCTCAATCCAGGCAATGTAAAGAGATCAGACTTACGGACTCTTTCATATGGAAACTCAATAGAAACACCAATTGCCTTAGCACCAAATGCATCTATCTACTGATCTGCCCCTGTGACAAACTATATGTAGGGATGACCATGAGACAAGTTAAATTGAGAATAACAGAGCACAAAAGTAACATACGGTGCTCCAGGACACACACGAGAATGTATGAACATTATCATCAACACAACCATTCTGCAGACATTCTGGAGTGGCTAGTACTTGAGTCTCAACCAGGCATGTCCAGGCAGGCATTATTCAAACTGGAACAGCGATGGGTGCATCGCCTACAGTTGGATACAGTGGGACTCAACGATGCAGTCCCCTGGGTCTCCATCTCGAGGTGAACCACTGTCCAGTGCTGGTTGTCCTGCTGATTTACCAAATGCTAGTGGACATTTGGGATCAGTTTTCTTTCAATCCCCAATCCCTTACACACCCGATCTTGCCCCCGTGCCACCCTCCTCCTCCTTTCCCCAACCAATCATCAGATTTCACGGTGTCTGAGGTTTTCTGGCTCCCATGTACCCTCGGGCATGTAGCCTCTCTACATACATGGAGATCCCCCACACACACCATTCCATCTACCTGCACATGCAAAGTTCACTTTATCCATTGAGCTTCACACTGTCCTCGACGTTCCCTCGGTTAGTATATAGAGCTATGCTCTGTAAACTCTAACAAGGGGCGCATGCTGACAGGAGGCGGTCTACACAGCCGATTATCGGCAACGCCAATGCTCTCTTGATCATGGCCGCCACAATCATCGTAGTTTGACACTGACCTCTGAGTCCCGGGCCCTTAGGCGCGCATGCGCGACGCGCACATAGCTGACCACTTGACCACTCTAACATGGCCGCCACGTCCACTTAGAGTTCCGGGTTACCAATGCGCCCGATTATCGGCAACGTCAATGCTCTCTTGATCATGGACGCCACAATCATCGTAGTTTGACACTGACCTCTGGAGTCCCTTACCCTTAGGCGCGCATGCGCGACGCGCACATAGCTGATCACTTGACCACTCTAATATGGCCGCCACGTCCACTTAGAGTCCCGGGTTACCAATGCGCCCGTGGATGACGCGCGCCAACCAGCATCCACCATTGACTCAGTGACGCGCTCATTCACGCTCTCTTAACACGGCAAACACCCAGACTAGGCACCAGTCGCTCCGCACTCTGACCAGGTGCCGCGAGCGTGAGGGGTAGGTGTCACTGGCATGCTGGCGTATGGACTAAGGTAAGCCCGTGTGCTCTTTCCTTTCCGACCTTGACTTTGATCCCCAGCTTTCTGCCCCAGCGCCTTGCGCACCAAAACCTTTCAAACCCGCCCTCCGCCCATCACCTTTCCTCCCCGTCCCTTCACTTTCCTTACTGAGTAATCTGCTATCTCCCCGTACACCACACTATGGCAGTCCCGCCCATAACTCTCTGCGGACACAACCGCCAGCTTTACCAGGGGACCGATTCAGCCTGTCACTGGTGGAGGGAGGAGATCGCTGATAATAGTGAGTGGCGGTCCGGTAGTAACTAAACCGACACCTCGGAGCCTCCTCTGCAAGGGCTCTGTCTTCATTTCACTTCACCTTTACCCTAACCTTTAACAACGTCTCTGTATGTGCACAGCGGGGAGTGTGCCTGAAAGGGTGACCATACAATTCCATCCATACACGCAATTGCACTCGCCATCTTCCACATCCCCGTGCCAGTACCTGGGAACTTCAGCGTCAGGCACCCCTGACTAACCCCCGTACCCCTTACCATATATACTCTCCATTTCAACCACATCGTTGCTCCTTTACCTTTTACAGGCATCACCACCAGACAGCGCTGGCCTCACGGGAGCAGACTGCGAGGCCCTTTTTAATCCTCCTTAGGGTAAGGAATCGCTGTATTGTTTCCCTGTGTGTCCACTGGGCCACGGTGCTGTATGGATGGATTCGGCTTATTAACTATGTCTTCTGCAACCTCTGAGGTCTCCAGTGAGAGATCAGAAATGTGCCAATACTAAACTGATTATGAATAATCTGTATGTATGTATCTCCTGCATGTTTCAGCCCCCCCATATACTTTAATGTTGAGAGTAATATATTACAGAGTGACTTTACACCTTATTAAAGTACGATTATTTCCCTAAGACATGCTTACAATGTTCTCTGTCTTTTTGCTCTTTGCTTTCGCCTTTTTTCACCCTATAGGTCGCCTAATTAGAGCAGGACCTCTGGCCCTCTACTCAACCGACCCAGTGAGGTTGTATTTGTATCTTATTTTGTTCTTTTTGTGTTCTTTAGCACTTTCTTCACGTGTAGTACTGTTTTTGGTCCTGACGAATCGCCGGATGGCGAGAAACATGTTGACCACACCAGGGGGTAGAGCTAGGTTCTGAAACTCCCCACAGTGCCTCGCTCCCCTCCCAACCCCTTTTAATCAGGGAAGCAGCCACACCAATAAATTCTATTGTGGACTGGTTACCCTTTTTAACACTCACTTTCTCCACTCCGACTACACTACCATCTCCCTGACTCGCACACACCGTCGGCAAGGAATAAAAGAACTCCGCCAAAAGGGTGCCTGCTGGCACCCCGTCAGACATTGCAGCGCCGGTCTGACGAGGAGCAGTGAGCCAATGATGACACTGGACACCCTAAGGTCAGGGTGTGTTCCACACCTAAACGCCTTGGGTGTGTGAGGCTCTCTAATTCCGACAGAGGAACCTCCTGGTTCCTTGACGGTCTACTCTGTATTCATCTCATCTCTCTTCTGTAGATAAACCTCTCTCCCCTGGGGAACTTTGTATCCTTTTGCGCGCTCATATGGTTAGTTACACAACTCCTCTGGAGAGGCAAGCGAGGACATACGTGAAGTGAGCTCACCTTGTTGTACTGCCAGTGGCGGCGTAATTGTACAGTTTAGGCCTTACTACTTAATTCACATGCATAGAGTGCAGTTAACCCCCATCCTCTCCTTCGCAGGGAGGAGCTTTGTTCCAGTGTGGCAGGACTTATGAACGGAGGTAAGGGCTTAAGGTGGTCTTTTATTGTCTTTCTCATATTCTTTTAGTGTTTGCAAGAGCCTGTCCCACTGCACTGCTATAGGAAGTTTTCGCAGTCCTGTGTTCCTTTTCTTTGAAGTGATTTCTATTTTCCGGTTTGAACCAGTATTTGGTGTCTTTTTTCCACACGTTGGTCATGGAGCGCATCGAGGGCTTTTACCTCATAGTTATGACTTGTGTAGTTGATATGAGTGCCAAATCACTGAATTTCGTTGTGATTTCTTTTTTCTGCCTGGTGCCCATCCATGCCCAGTAGGTAAACCTCTACATGTTCCAAACTTTTGCTGTTTGTCACTAAGAAGAAAACCCTCTCAGCAAGTTATTCCAGAAGAAACTAAGTTTTGCCCATATTTTCATTGACTTGTGTCATTGTCCTTAGAAAACTGTGGCTTTTCATTGGTCAATAGGCTAAGTAGTCTCTCTTTAGTTCCTCCTTGTCTCATTTTTGACCTCCCATAAGGACTGGCCCTCTTACATGTGTTGTTACTCTGTAGGCTGTAACCCCTTTCATGCATGCATCGGCCAACTGCTGTCGCGAGCACTACCTTCGTAGTGCTGTGCACGTCCGTTGGCCGACGCGGCCCCGCCCACTCCTTTAAACCACCGCACCTCAGCCGAATTGCCGCCGCTAAGCGGTTAATTACAGTTTCCAAACACTATTTCGTAAAATTGTTTTCACCTGCCTGCTGTTGCAGGCAAGACACGGTGTCTCTTAAGGCATTTCTTTTTATAGCACTGCACGCCACAGTGGCAGCGGTGCCTTTGGTTTATTTTAGGGTGCCGAACGCTGCTGCATGTTTTTTTTTAAATTATTTATTCACTTTTTTGTTGTTGTGTACAAGCACCCCATGTATAACTTTCAAGTTAATAGAGGCCACGCCCCTTTCTTTAGACTAGCCGCGTCTAAAGAAAGGTCCGCAGAAGCTGTTAAAGTAAGAGCGCACCCGCAGAAGCTGTTAAAGTAAAAGCGCACCGTGAGGCGCTTTTACAAAAAAAGCATTTGTCTGTCAACTTGACAAACAAATGTTTTCCTTCGTAAAAGCGCCCTCTACTGTGCTTTCACTTTAATGGCGGCCACGTCCCTTTCTTTAGACACGGGTTGTCTGAAGAAAGGGGCAAGGCCTCTATCAACATGTAAGCGTGGCATGGGGCGCTTGTAAACACAAAATATTTGCAATGCAATAGGTCTCGCATTTGCGAGAATTAAAGCTATTGTCGATAGCTCAAACTCTTGTAAATTTGAGACCTATTGCATTGCAAATGCTTGTTATCTTTATATATGCGCTCCGAGTGCTGCTCCCTCCTGTCTTTGATTTGTTGTGGAGATATCTCATTAAGTTTAAGTACTGCCATGCCCAACAGTATACAAAGTTTGTATAACAGCATGTGTAGCTGGCTCAGTGCGACTAATGCACTACAATTTCTTGAATGCATGTGTAATCCTACTGTGCCATACTGACTGTGAAAATGCAGTCCTACTTGGAGTGCTGAGATTAGTGCTGTAATCATGCATGGTGATCCTACACTCAATGGCAATATCATATGACTGCAGTCTTGAGAGAACTGCGATGGTTCCCACAAGAAGCCAGAATCAACTTTAAATTGACCTGCAACATCTTCAAAGCTATTCACCTTTAACAGCTTGAATATTTATGTCCTGCCGTGTCAATATATGGACGCTGAAATAAATTGAAGAAACCAAAAACTCTTATGGTTAGAATAAAGAAGCATTGGCATAGCCAATAGGTCTCGCTTTTGGGACCTTATACGTGTTTAGTTATCCAGCACAATATCCTTTGTGCAACAAAATTAACTGTTGCATGGTTAAACATTTATAAGGTTCCTAAGGCGAGACCTATTGGCTATGGCAATGGTTGTTTAATGTGATAAGGATTTATATCAATTATTTAAATATTATTCAAACTATATCTAATTATGCTGTTTTACATATTTTGCAATGTCTTTAATTAGTTGAGCAAAATAAAATAAAGTTTAACCCTGAAACAGTACCAGCCCATTTTAAAAACTGTGGGTAGGCAGGGATGAGGACAGGCAGGTGAGAGATCAGTGGGCAGGCAGGGGTGAGGACAGGCAGGTGAGAGCTCAAGTGGGCAGACAGGGGTGAGGACAGGCAGGTGAGATGTCAAGTGGGCAGGCAGGGGTGAGGACAGGCAGGTGAGAGCTCAAGAGGTCATACAGGGGTGAGGACAGGCAGGTGAGAGCTCAAGTGGGCAGACAGGGGTGAGGACAGGCAGGTGAGAGCTCAGTGGTCAGGCAGGGGTGAGGACAGGCAGGTGAGAACTCAGTGGGCAAGCAGGGGTGAGGACAGGCAGGTGAGAGCTCAAGTGGGCAGACAGGGGTGAGGACAGGCAGGTGAGACCTCAAGTGGGCAGGCAGGGGTGAGGACAGACAGGTGAGAGCTCAAGTGGGCACGCAGGGGTGAGGACAGGCAGGTGAGAGCTCAGTGGGCAGGCAGGTGAGAGCTCAAGTGGGCAGACAGGGGTAAAGTCAGGCAGGTGAAAGCTCAAGTGGGTAGGCAGGGGTGAGGACAGGCAGGTGAGAGCTCAGTGGGCAGGCAGGGGTGAGGACAGGCAGGTGAGAGCTCAAGTGGGCAGACAGAGGTGGGCACAGTAAGAGCAAGCAGGTGAGGGTAGCGAGAACGAGGGCACCGCGAGGGTAGAAATGATGACATGCAGAGGCGAGGACATATGTGACGCAAATCAGAGGTGGGCACACAGGTAAGATGACGCACCTCAGGCGAGGACCCTCAAAGGTGGGGACATACATTGGGCAGGGCAGAGGTTAGGACAAGCAGAGGTCAGTACAACGAGGGCAGACAGGTAAGACCGGCCAGAGGTGAGAACAGACGCGCCACTGGCATGCATAGGCGAGGATGTCACCATGCCATGCTGCACGGGGGAGCAGTATGAGGGACTTACCAGGATAAGCCAGGGAGGTCAAGCAGTGCCCTGCTCCAGAGAGCCAGGGCCTCGGGGCGTGGGGTGCAAAGGGTGTGTGTCTACCCGCAGCCCCAGGACTGGCTGGGGTGTTTACACACAAGGCGTAGTGTGCACCTAACTGACTCAGACTTCATCACAGGTAAAGCCCGGCGGGGTGTCCGCTTTCAGCCATTATCAGCCCATAAACTAGAGCCAGTGGGGCCCTTCCCCCTGCCCCCAAGCCAGCAGAGGGGAAGCAAGGAGGGACACGGCAAAACAGGACAAGAAGAGGGGCTCGAGGAACAAGAGGAGGAGCCGATAGAAAGAAAGAGGGGAGGGGGAGTAACGGGGTGGCGAGGTAGGGAGGAGGAGAGAGAGGGGAGGAGGAAACATGGGTGGGGCTTAGGAGAAGGAAATCGGGGAGAGAGAGGATGGGATGGGAGACGGGGAGGGCAGAGAGTGGTGTGGAATGGGGTAATGCTGGAGGGATAATGAACGAGGGGGAAAGAGATTGGAGTAAGGGAAGAAAAGTGGAGGAGGCGGAAAGAAGAATGGAAGAGAGATGGGAGGCAGACGTAACGTAACCAGTTTAGACGGCAGGTGCCAATGAGTGCAGACTGCATGCGCCGTATCACGCAAGGCCAAGCTCATGACAAAGGGAAAAGGTGATGGGGTGGATAAATGACGTATGGGGGCAGTGAGCCAGAGAAGAAGTCGGGAAGCAAACACAGCATTTGAGGGGCTAGAAATGTACAGCAAGTTAAAACTGGCTGCTTTTGTACAGGCGAGAGAGGCATCTGTTAATGAGAGAGATATAACTCTTACAAGGCAGAGAAGGTTGTGCTAGAGAAGGCACGGCAGGATACGGCAGGAAATGACATATGGGGGCAGTGAGCCAGAGAAGAACTCGGGAAGCAGACACAGCATTTGAGGGGCTAGGGAGCTACAGCAACTTAAGTCAGACAAGCATTGGCCACACAGCCATGAAAGTGACGCGGCCCTGAAAGTGAAAGAGGTGAGCGATGCGAGGAATGCGCATTACTGTGCGCGTAACCGCACGCTCTATGCCACCCAAAAAGCTGTGGTCGGCTTTTTAAAGCCCACTAACTAAATGTGTCGCCAGAGCAGCACATGCGCTGGCTCAGGCGAGACCTAAAAACTACCCAGAATTCATTTGGTCATTTTGAATCACTGAATCGGTTAGCCTACTCTGTGGAATCCCTGAAGGGATGAGACACCAACAAGATTTGGACAACAATTAAAACCCGCCTATTTAACAATTATGTGGAATAAGAGCTTAGAGTTCTGAAAATGAGATCCCTGTGTGCACTGGTTCCTCCTTCTAACTAATGCTTGCTCTAATTTCAACCCTTTGTCCTTCCCTGTTGTCCCATTAATCTCTACCTGCTGTAGAAAGACGTTCTATGTTCTCTTTATCTATTTTCTGCATCTATTGATCCTGCTTCTTGCTCTTGTGCTGGTAATCTCTTTCGCTCTCCCTATCTCCCCCTGCTACAGTTACACATGTCCCGGCCTACATTTGATCCGCTGTAACCTTGTTCAAGACGGTTTTTATGAGTTGTGGTATGCTTCATGCGTCGTGCTATGAATCATAATTTAGACAAGGCTAGGGCTCAAATGTTGTTGTGTTATAAATTACACTAACACCTAGCAGATAGAACAGGGCGATTTCAAATATAAATAAATAAGTAAGCATACCCAAGTCCAATTTTAATTCATTTATACAGACATTTAAACATGATGAGGGAATCCCTAAAATGTACTTTCACATGTTAAATTTCATGTTAGTTTTACGTATTTGCTAATAACTTTTGTTCTAAAGTTGGTTATAGATTTAAGCTCCCAGAAGACACAAACCCGCGTAATATAGAGGATGAAGGATTGTACGTTCAGAGAAGGCCTGAATTTTACAGGAAATGTATAAACAAAATGGAAAGACGTTTGTTACAAGAACCAGGGGTAAGTGCACTATTTCTATATTCACAAGATGTAACGTGGTGTGAATTGAATTGGTTTAAGTATTTTTAAATGTTCTCTATCTAAATCTTTTTTTTTAATTTGCACAAGGGCAACACTTGGTTTGAAATAAGTGGAGAAATAATATCGCTTCCTTCTCCAATAAAAGAGACATGGGCTGTTTGGAAACACGATCTCACCAGCAGTCTGCATCCAGCTTTAGAGACCGTTTACATTAAGGTTAGTTTGTTTTGTAAGTTTTGTTCACTCATATGTTCTCAGTGTATTTATTTGCGGCAGGTGGCATGCTTCAAATGGTACATTACCATACTAATGCAGCTACGGATGAGGGAAAATAGCTGTTTGTATATTATTAGTATGAGTTGTACTAAGCACACTTCCAGTGATATTCGGTTACAAACCATGAACATTAAAACACATCAGGTAATTCACACATGCATTGACATCAGAAGACAGATCTTTTCAGTTCCTCGTGTTTTTGTGCCATGCAATTGTGCGTTAAGAAATTGAAAATTATCTTAATCTGACTTTATGTTACTGTAAGAAATGTGGTTTGATGGATATTTCTGACTGCAGATTCTTCATCTTTTGAATTCCTCGAGGCGCCAGGCTGCATCCCGAAACTTTTTTCTGCAACTGGTCTTAGGGGTCGATAGATGGCGGTCAGTTTTACTCCGCCACAAAAGAGACGGATATCATGTCCTCCTCATCACAAGTACGTTATTAGAGACAGCGGTCCCTTTCAAGAAAAATACATAACCATTACGACAAAATTACAATCAAGGTTGGGTATATTACTGTCCAAATGGAAGGTATTTGTAGTTATTCACACACTCGATAAACACGAAAAATACATTCAGTATCATGAAGTGAGCAGGAGGTGACGGGGTTCTTGGAAATCAACAGATTTCCTGACCTCAGGCATATGACTGCAAGGTGACTTTGTGGTGATGCAAAAATAGCAATAGTCACAATAAAAAGAACATCTTGTACTCCTCATAAATCAAAAATAACTGTTGGAGTTAAGATGTGGTTGTCGAAGACGTTTTGATCCCCAACAACGGCTATGGGATCATCATCAGGACTAGGGAATCAGAATGCCCGAGAGGTTGCCTAAATAAGGCAGGGAGGAGGGGAAGGGGAGTGGAAAGAGGGAGGAGGAAAAAAAACGGGGAGGGGTCAAGGGAAGAAGAAGAAAAAGAGAGGTTAGGGGTGGGAAGATGGGACTTCCCAAGTCTCATGGTTGAAAACATAGGAATGTAGGGTGGTCCATCACCTGCTGGGGACCCAATGTGATCAGTTTCACTGAGCTGAGACTAAACTAATGTGCAGAGGTGAATCCATGCTGGTAGTGAAATTAATATTTAAAATGTAAACATGCATGCAGATCCAGGAAGTGACGACTGTTGTGCTAACTAGACAAGGCTGGACTTATTTTGGGTCCAGGATGTGGACCACATGATGGTATCTAGGAAAGGAACGATGTCCTACCCATGGCAGTTTGGGAGCATGGGAACGCGCAGGCTTCAAAGGGTTGCTATAAGACATATAAGCACCCCGAAAGGGTCAACAGAATCCGCAGGTAAGGACCTGTAACGGAGACCGTGGTCTCATTGTGACGCTTACTGAGGATTGGGTACGGGGGAGATCAATGTCTCATCCCTGACGTGATTCTCGGGTGGCTCCTGTTCGAGCGAAGAAGGGCCTGAAATAAGGGGAGAGGTACAGTGAGACGCAAGTGCGTCAATCTGCTGCCTGTGAAAGATCAAGAAAGCCTGTGCGTTAACTTTCTTCATAGTAGCCGAAATGAGCTTGGTCCTTTAGGTGCCTGAACACCGCGTGCATATGCCGGTCAATGAATATATATGGAAGTAGTGATGGTGCGCATGTGTGCACCACGCGACGACTAGAGCAGCAAGTGACCTGGTCACTTAGCGATTAGTGGGCGCCATGATGGGTGACATGCACTATGGGAATAGGTTAGGAAGTGAGGGGTGAGTAAGGAAAGGTAGGAGTCGATAATTATACTAGTATCATCATGGATTACAGGGTAGCACGTCAGCAGAGATCACATATCAAATCAAATCATAAACATTTATTGAGCGCACATATCACTCAAGATTCTCATGGCGCTGGTGGATGTCTCTGAAAGGATAAGACTACAATGCAGCTAGATGTCAAACAACCATGTCTTTTAATTCCTACGGAAACAGTTGTGATCACTTAAGGTGCGTAGATGTAAAGGTAGTTTATTCCAAAAAAATGGAGCGAGGAAGGAGAAAGATCTCCCTCCACATGGGGTAGTGCGTATTCTGGGAGACTCAAGAAGCGCTTGATTGCTAGATCTCAGGGTTCTGCCCGGTAAATACCAAGTCAGTTTTTTACACCCAGAAAGCGGGACCTTTTACGTACATGTTCTTGTGAGTCAGGCAGAGTAACTCAAAGCGTATACGTTTTCGTACAGGCAACCAGTGTAAGAGTTTCAAACTGGGAGCCGAAGGAGATCTAGGTGGAAGATCAAGTACCAGTCTTGCTGCAGTATTCTGCAGAACCTGCATCCTAGATAAAAGATTTTCATTGGTGGAAGCCAGAAGGGTGTTCCCGTAGTCCATACGATTGATGATAAGTCCTTGGACTAGGGATTTTCTTGCCTCCAGTGGAATCCACTTAAAAATGTTACGCAAGCTATGCATAACGCCGAAGCAGGCACCAATGGTCTTGTTGACATGGACTTTCATTGACAGTTTGTTGTCCATTTGGAAGCCAGATTTCTTACTGACTGAGTTGGAGTAGGACAGTGGCCAAGACTAGAGGGCCACCAATCAGGTGTCCAGTACTCCTCTGCTTTGCCAAAAAGCATTATCTCAGTTTTCCCACAATTCAACTGAAGATGGTTAGTGCACATCCATTTCTCGATTTGAGACATACAGTCTTTGAAGCAAGACTTAGTTTCCGATGGGTCTGGACCGAGAGTGACCAAGATCTGAGTGTCGTCAGCGTAAGACACAACCTCAAAACCAAAGGATCGAATCACTTTGGCCAGAGGGGTCACATAAAGATTGAAAAGTGTCGGACCCAGAATAGAACCCTGAGGTACTCCCATCTTGACTGGTCTACTACAGGAGTTAGTTCTTCCCACCTGTACTATCATAGTACGATCAGTTAAGTAATTCTTGAGCCACTGTAAAGCCTTTCCCCTGACACCAATCTCCCAAAGCCGGCGTTCAAGAATGCTATGAGAGATGGTGTAAAATGCTGCAGATAGATCAGGCAGGACGAGGATAGATGACAGTCCCCCATCTGATGCCCACCTGATATTATCAGTTACCTTCAGCAAAGCTATTTTGGTGCTGTGGGCTGCCCTAAGGCCAGATTGAGAAGGGTCAAGCAGTCCATGGCTCTCAAGATGGGCAACAAGCTGTTTGTTGACCAGGAAGTCAAGTATTTTACCGAAATGAGGAAGCAGCGATATGGAACGATAGTTATTTGGGAGTTTTGGGTCTGCAGTAGATTTTTCCAATATTGGCCAGACCCTAGCAATTTTCCATAATGTAGGAAATTCCGATTCTGACAATGATTTATTAAATAAATCAGTGAGACAGTCTATGAGCACAGGGGCAACAAAAGGAAACATTTTTGCTGATAGAGAGTCAGTAGGTGAACCCGTTTTTATCTTAATTAGGGCTTCAGTCACCTCAGCAGAGCTGCACTGGGAAAATTCCTCCAGAATATATGGGAGATCAAAAGGAATTGACAAAGAATTCCCCATGTCATTGCAATTATCATGCACTGGAAAGGAAGTATGGATAGCCATAATCTTATCCTCAAAAAATTTAGAAGGAGAATCTATCCAGTCCTGAGAGGTAGTAGGTTGAAACTGAGCAGGAGGAGTAGAGAATTCTTTTAGGATTTGATAGAGCTCTTTATTTGAATTTGCTGCCTTCTCAATACGATTAAGGAGAAATTATTTCCTAGTATGCCTTATGTTTTCCATGTACTTACGGTGAACACCATTATATACTACACGATCTGTACGGCCTTTAGTTTTCCTCCATTTCCCCTCCGCGGACCTACAAGAGAGCTTCTGCAACTTTAGTTGGTCGGTAAACCAGGGAGCGGCTCGTGTTTTCAGAGTAACTCTGGTAAGAGAAGTAATTTTATCCAGGGTGTTTGTTATAGCTCTATCAAGTGAGATCACATTATCATTAGGGCTGGGTGGAGTAGGCCGGAAGGTGGCAGCAAAAAGAGGTAGAGTAACTTTGCGCCAAGATCGTCTCCAGACTACTTTTTTTACAAGGGACCATATTAATAGCATGATCCAGAATGATACATTTTAATAAGAAATGATCAAACCACAGTAATGGTAACGGAGGCTCAACCCTGATCTCTGTAGAATTTGTCAACAAGATATCAAGTGTGTGACCCGCAATGTGTGTTGCGTGGGCCCGGTTACCAGTTGGACTAATTCCAAGGTACTAATACTCGAAATGAGCTGATCGGTATCATATAATAGCTCTGCATGATAGTTGAAGTCTCCTAACAAGAGGAAGGAGTCGGAGGCTAATACATGCGGAGCGATAATCTCCAATTGTTTATGTGGAAAATCTTTTTTTGGACCTGGAGGTCTGTATACTAATGCACCTCTCCATCAATTGTGGTAACAATGTGCACCATTGAAATCCAGCGTAGGCGCATGCATAAAGTACAGTTAACAAATTGTGTTGAATGTCAATTAATCAATAGCATATTATTAGATTATGGAGACATTATACAACATTGACCAAACAGCGTCGGCGTTTAAGCAAAGTACAATTGCCATGGTATCATAATTTTAGAAAAAGAGGCATATTATTCAGATCAAGTTAGTCAAGTCCTCCATGCGGTTCAGTCCAGTATGGAGACTATTCATATGTAGAATCTATTTAAGTTCCTCCTTATTGAGGATACCACTGATATCAGAGTTCCAGGTCTATGGTTGGATCATGTTAATTACCTGCCAATGTAGTTTGTATTCTGTATGCCCTTGGTTATTGAAGTGTTGCACAAGTGGTGCATTCGGTATTTGACATCTCATGCGGCGCCAGTGTTGGCATATTCAGATCCTGATTTTTTGTGTGGTTTGCCCAATATAGATTAAATTGCAGGGGCATGTAATTGCATATATAACATTTAGGGTGTTACAATAGGGGAAATGTGTTAAGGTTACATCAATGCTTCCATAAACAAATATTTTTGTATTAATGATCAGGTGGCAAACACTGCATCCTCCACATCTATAATGGCCCCATGTGGGAGGGAGGCCACAGATCTCCGTGAGTGTTTGCGTGTTTTTTTTTGGACCAAAGCTGCCCTGACTAAGTGATCCTTTATGTTCTTATTTTTCTTAAAGGCAAATAAGGGCCGTTCTAGTTCAATTTTCCGGCATTGAGTACAGGCCAATGTTTTAAAATACCTTACTTAACTGAATTTGAAATAGGAGAGAATGTTGCAACACATACCATCTTCTCAGCATTGTTTTTAAATTTAGGAGTCAAGATTGTCTCATGAGGACAATACCACGCTCGCTTTAGTGAGCTCTTGACAAGTTTACGGGGGTAGCCTCTGCTGATCAGCTTCTTTGAGAAGTGCCATTGGATGCAATACACTTGCAATAAGGCGGGTGGGAAAGTCTAAATCGGGTCAATAATCTGCAATTGTGACTTTTCACCTACAAAACATTGATCTCAGGCTTGTTAGTCTAATTAGTTCAACGGAAGCAAGCCAAGCTGTAACACTGGGAAGGCAATAGACTACCACACAAATGTCCAGGACTGGAAACAGTCTCCATGGTGACCAGGAGGGAGGTGGTCACCCTAACATATAGCGCCATCACTGTGAGCTGACATCAATTCCACTTTTCAGTGCCCTTCAGTGTAGACCACAAGCTCAGGTTCTTCACTTTTGTTGCTGTTTTGTGTGCTTCCAAATGTTTTTGTTTCCAACAGTGTGCTAGGGAATATGTCTTCCCTAAAGACTGCAGGATTCAAGCTGCACCACACTTGCAGAAAGCAGATGTCATTTATTGACCTGCATGTTGTCTGCCTTTTGTGTCTCAAATCCAAACACATTTGAAGTCATGTGACAAATACTCCCTGATGCATCTGAATGCCATTGGGGAGCAGAGGACATAGCTTTATGTTGATGAGCACAAGAAACTAGGCTGGTTGTGCTTCAAGTCTTGAGTGTACTCCTGATCCAAAACATGTGGAGTTCCCAACTTGTTGTCAATGTGATGGTATGTTTTTAGTTCACCCTCACTTTGTCACATTACACACCTTTCACTCTATGTGAGCACCTGAATATAACTTCAAGTACGAAATTTATGCTTGTGTAAGATAAATCTTCTATTTTACACTACATATGTTTCCCTACATTCTTGCTCCCCTGACAATTAATTGTAGAGTTTAAATTGAAGTCCCACTGTCCCCTTCCGGGACTTTTACTCTCTTGCTCTGGACCCATTGAGGCCAACCCTGAACCATTGTTCTCTCTAAACATACACTTACCCAAGGTTCACATTTCGGGGTACCCTTGTTCTCCCACACTACCTGTTTAGTGTTCAAGTCTTTGAATGTTGTTTGCTTGTTGGGAGTGTAAGAAATTTGTTCTTGGTTGAGTTATTGTTTGCAGGGTTGGAAGCCCTACTTAAGCAACAACCACAATTATTGTTAGGGTGAACCACAAAAGTCACTAAATAAACCTGTGCCTAGTTCTCTGATAGTTTGGCACAAAAACACATTGAAAGAGGGGAAAAAGGAGAGAGAAGTAGGGAGGAAGGGGGGAAGGGGGAATTGTGAGGGGGGAAGATGGGGGAAAAGACAGCAGGAGATATGAAGGGAAGTCTTCCCAAAGATCGACTGGGTAGGTGACGACCGAGGAAGGAGTCTACAGCCAGTCTCCCCTTTAGCTAAGCAAGGGAGCTCCATTGGCCATTAGTAAAATATCTAGGTCTCAAACTGATTAAGGAGGGAGAGTTAACGTAAGAAAGTCCAGTGGATAAACAGGGTGGGATCTGTGAGCAAGGACGGGTGAGGGCAGGACTCAGTAGCTGGAAAGAAGAAATGGAACGCTCTACCTGGAGTCCTCAGATGCAACCCCGCCTTCTCCTGTTTCAAAAGGGACCTGAAACTCCATCTCCTAAACAAATACTTTCCTGACCAACGTCAACTAACCTAGACTTCTATATCCGAGTTGTCTCCCCTCTCTTTGGACATTCAAGGATAGTGGGGACCGGACTATGTCGTTTTCCCCTTTTTCTTTTTAAAAGGGACCTGAAACTCCATCTCCTAAACAAATACTTTCCTGACCAACGTCAACTAACCTAGACTTCTATATCCGAGTTGTCTTCCCTCTCTCTGGACATTCAAGGATAGTGGGGACCGGACTATGCAATTTTCACCTTTTTCTTTTTATTGTTTTCTCCCCCTCCGCTGCACTGCATATTTATTTCCCATGCTGTATTTTTGTCTTTGGTTTGCTTCCTTACTGCCGGCCTACTATGTAATGTAATGTCCTTCTGTTTTTTACTGTGTGTATGTAAAGCGCTCTGATACCTATGGGTCAAGCTAGCGCTATATAAAACTTTTAAAATAAAAAAAAATTTAAAAAAATTCTGATGCACACAAACAATTATAAAGTGAAAACACAACACAAGAAAAATTCCACACTGTTATAAATGGGTCCTCTAGTTGGCAGAAGTATGCACTCTGTCCAAGTAGGGCCCACCACTCTAGTTAGGGTAAGTCAGATACACCCCCCAAATTAACCTATGCTCACCCTTTGGCAGCTTGGCACAGAGCAGTGAGATTTAACTTAAGAGGCAATGTGAAAAGTATATTTGCAACACTTAAAACAGTAAAACAGTGAACACAGCACACACATTCTAGACATACAGGGCTTAATTCAATTAACAAAACATGATAAAAATGACAAACATCCAATAAGTAGAACCGGAGTTATGAATTTTCAAAGATTACATTGTAATATAGTGCTTAAAAGCATAAATCGTCAACCGGGGACATCTAGTTGTGTTGGACTGGGGCCATTGAAAAGTCAAGCTGATTGTGATGGAGCGCGGGTCAGATAAAGAAGCCAAGCAGGCCACGGTGAAACCAGTACCTTTCCAGAGGATCTGTCGACGTGCGACTGCGTCAGTTCCAAGTCACGCAGTCGGGTCCCGCTTCTTCATTGAACCCCTTTACTATGAAGGCACTGCATCGTAGATGAGCCTTGCAGTTGGATCTTGTATCGTTGACAAACCACTTACGATGAAGACATTGCATCGTTGTTGAGCTTCACAGTAGCACCTATGCCGTCGTTGAACCCCTTATGATGTAGGTCATGTGTCATTGTTGAGCCGTGCTGTCGACCCCGTGGAGTCTCAAAAGCGGCACTGCATCAGTAATGATGGCAAATGCATCGGTTCTGACTGGTGCAAAGCAGGCAATGCATGGATTTTGGGAGAACACAGCTGCAGAACCCCTCTTGAAGGCCCAAGACTGGATTGGCACCTATTGATTGGGCAGGACGAACATTTGGCAGAGTCCAGCAGGTGAAGCAGAGTTGAATGAAGTCATTGATGTCCCTAAGACTTCCAAACAGGAGGAAAGCCAGCAAGCCCTTGGAGTCACTTGGTTCCAAGGATGTAGAGAGTCCGGTCCAGTCCTTCTCACCAGGCAAATGGCAGGCACAGCAGAGCAGGAGTCCAGCAAAATCCAGCAGGTTCCAGTAGAGTGTCAGTCCTTTCAGCAGCCAGCAGTCCTTCTTCCTGGCAGAGTGTCCTCGGGTCCATAGTGTACTGAATTGGTGGTGTCAGCGGTGAAGTGCTTATACCCAGTTGTGCCTTTGAAGTGGGGGGAGTTAAATCTAAACAGTAGATCCAGTGTTGAGAATTTTTACTGTTTTTATTGAAATCTAGTGTCTAAAAGATCAAAGCGCCAACCGCGGGAATCAGGTTGCGCAATACTGGTGCAAAGTCTAAAGATAAGATTGACTTATCAAGTGTAGGTTGGATGCATGAGGTCGATTGGACCCGGTCTAGGCTTACCTTTGGAGTTAGAAGAAATTTTAAAGAAAAGTCCAGTAGAAGGTAGAGTTCAGCTGGGCAAGGAAGCTTGCTGTGTCCGAGAAAGAATTGTTGTGACTGGAGAGTCCTGGATGAGGTCTTCAGTCTTCTGTCCGTTCTTCTGACAGTTTTTGGTAAAACATTTTCAAAGTCCCAACTTTTAGGGCTAGGCATGAGCAGCACCCCCAACACCACTTCCATGGGTCCAGAACTCCACCATTTGGGGGAGGTTAAGACTAACAGGAGCAGAGGCCGGGTACAGGGTTCACTGTTTCTAGAGCTTGTTATGTCCTCAGACAGGATGCCAACCAAATAGCCTTTGGAGTCTCTCTGGTAGTCTTGGGTTTCAAGCAGCAACACAAGCCTCTATCAGTAGAGCAGTCCTCTGGTGGCATTAGGGCAGTACTAAGGGGAACAAGGCAGGCCTCAAGCAGAAAAGCATTTCCATGGAGCCCTTCTGAAGTCTTCAACAGGTCCAGGATTTGTACTGAAGAGTTGCTCCGAGGGTTCAATATTTATACCTGGTGCCAGCCTTTGACATGGGGTAGTCTTCTAGGTTACTCCCACATCTGTTTTTGGAAAGTTCTTCCCTTTACCTGTTCGGGCTCCAAGATGTTTGGGGTTACAAAAAGTTAGTGTCAAGTTCCTTTGTGTGTATGCTGGAGACAGCACTTTGAAATGTAAGTGGGTCAGGGAACAGCTTTTCCCACAGCGATTTAGGCAGCATGGCCCATCCTGCCTACACCTAGTCCCCGTTCTCTCACAGTCTAACAGAAATACACAAATCCCAACAGCAGATCCATTCACAGTCATATGACCCAAGGTACTAGCAGAGTCACTAAAATGGTTAGGGCATGAAAATGGTAACTTTTTAATGTTGGCATTTTCAGAATTGTGACTAAAAATATGATTTTTCCATTAAATTGGATTTTAAATTACAAATATTTTGTCTAAACATGACATTTCTACCTGCTCCCAATCCGAAGTTATCACTCCAACAATGTAATAAGGGTAACCAAATGTTATCCTATGGCAGAGTAAAACTCACAGTAGTGAAAAATGAATGTAGGATTTTTGTTTACTACTAGGACATGTAAAGCTTAAAACACATGTCCTTCTTTTTAACTACAATGTACCCTGCCCTATGGACTTTTTAGGGCCTAATTTAGGGGTAACATATATGTATTAAAAGGAAGGTTAGGCCTAGAAAAAGGATTAATTTGCCAGGTCTAAGCCAATCAGGTGTAGTCCAATTCTAAGGGGTGAGCATGTGCACTTTAGCACTGGTTAGCAGTATTAAAGTGTGCAGAGTCCAAATGCCAATAAAAACAAAATTCAGAAAATAGTAGGTGTGAAGGCAAAATTACCCTTCCTATAGGGCCCAGTGCAACAGGTAGGGACGCCCATGACTTCTCTGATATGGTGAGCAGGATCTTGCCTGCCATCCCTTGGTTCTGCAACACCATCATTGAGAATGACAAATTCAAGATGTTAACTCTAGACCGGGTCATCTCTGTTCTTTACCCTGATGGTATGAGGGTTTCATTGGATTTGCATGAGGTATACTCTCATGTAGCTGTCCGGCTGTACTATTGGCATTGTGTCCTCTTTGTTGTGGGGTCAGAACACTTGCAGTTCAGTGTCCTCTTCAGCTTCACTCCTTCCCCCCCAGGTATTTACCATGGTGATGTCAGTGGTTGCAGGCCATCTTCACAGATCTGAGGTACACATATTCTCATAGCTTGGCAATTAACTGTTGAAGGAAGGCACTTGTCTCTATCAGTTGAGGACCAACTGTTGTCCTCACTAAGATCTCCATCATTGAACCGAAATTCTACCTTCAATCGGTACAGAGGATTTCCTTAAAAGGGGCTGTCCTGGATACATAGCAAAGCCATCACACCCCTGCAGGGCATCTGGGGCATTCAGGATATGATTCTAATGTTTTGAGTTCATTCACGTTTTTCAAAGTGGACTGTAAAACTTCTTGGTCTTCTGGTCGTATACATGTAAATGTAATGTAAATTGATACTTGTATAGCGCACTACTCACCCGCAAGGGTCTCAAGGCGCTTGTACGAATACCGCTGTGGAACCCATCCTGGCTTTCCCTGTGAGGTGTCCACTCCTGGGCACCCCGAAGGTGGAGGCCAGGCATCCTTAGCGTTGTGGGGGCCATTGTGGAGATTAAGCAAGCTATTGCCCAGAGTTGCAGAGTGGGACTCCATGATTGGAATAGGCACCGAGGTGAGAATTATCAGGTCCGGGGAATTTTGAGCCCAAGACCCGCTGAGGCGGGGAATTGAACCCTGGTCCCGGGCTAGACCTCTGCATCAGGGTCTGCCACTCTAACCATTGAGCCACACTTCTCCAACACATTCTCGTGCCTAGTTGCACACATGGGCTCTGCTTACCATGGCCCATCATCTGGGGTGTCTCTTGGACACTAGCTGTGTTTTTGAAGAGGTGGTCTTGGAACTAGGGTGGTGGCTGAAGGGTGCTACCCGGAGCTGACATGGTAATGTATGCATCGTCATTTGAATTGTGGTGGCCCTTTGGCGAGGTGGACATCATGGGCCTTTGGAAAAACACAAATCTATCCAGGTTCTGATGGAAAACATAACTGCTATATAGCACTGTAACTAGCAGGACTCATTATCAGGAAGCGCTGAGATTCTGGCGGTGGCTGGACCTTCATGTAATAACCCTGAAGACAAATCACCTGGTGGGATCCCTCAATGCCAGAACAGATGAGCTCAGCAGGCCTCATCTGACCTATCATGAGTTGTATTTACAACTGGAGATTGTCAAAATTGTTGCTGCAAAGTAGTGGGTGCTTTGGTTAGGTCTTTTTACCACTGTGAAGAATGCCAATGTCACACCTTTTGCATCTTTAATGGAATTCTGGTCTCCTGTACACACTTCTACCTTTACTACTACTTTCCCAACTACTGAGGAAAGACAGACGAGACTGGGTGGAGCTCCTCTTGTTAGCCCTGGTCTGGACTCCGAGAATTTGGTACTCCGAGCTACTGAGCCTGATCATTTGGCCTTCATTCCATATATCTCTTTAGAAGGACCTGCCATGCAACAATAGGTAATGCTTAGAGAATGAGTGGAACCAGCTTAGCGTGTCACACAGACATATGACTGTGTATATTACAAAGTCATATTCACAAGTAAATTTTTTTGGGATCTTACAGTTTTTTCCATTGTTTGGGTGTGAACAATGATCTGATTTTGTGTCAACATTTCAATTGGTGTAGTCAGTCATGGGAAGCCTTTGTTTTTTTCTTTTTATTGCAGTATTTTGTGTCCTTTCTGCTCCAATTAAAGAATCTCTCAAATTCATATTTTTCTCGTAACCACCAGTAGTTGCTCCTTTTAAAGAAGGGTAATGTCTTGTCAACTAAGTTATTCCTGTTTTTCTTCATTATATCAATGATACCCTTTGATGCTGTGTTTAAAGTTTTAGAAAACTCCTGTGTTGGATTATCCGGCAATGATAAGTATATATTTGTATCGAAGATTTGTCTCATTGATTCCGGTTGATATTCCTGTTTATCAATTGATGCAATGGCTCCACTTTTATCTGCCTCTTTGAGTTCAATGTCAGGATTTAAGTTTTAAGATTGCACTTGCCTTTTACTAATATTCAAAGTTTCCATTTGATACTTAAAACAGCAGATTCTGGATATCTCTAATTATTTGACATTCCATAAGGTCCAATGCTGTATCAGATGTTTGTGGATAAAATAAGCGAATTGGTCGGAATTCTATCCCCATTTTCCACAATGACATTTATGGCAGTGTTGAGAAAATAGTTTCTGTCAGTGGCGACTGGTGACATTTGAAAGTGGTGAGGCATAAAAGTTCTAGATGAGTGCCCGGTGGCGAGCGAGCCTGACCTTCATAAGGGAGTTTTGGGGGGGTTTCCTCCAGCACTGTTTGAAAAAAGAGTGCGCAAATAGTGCATTTTCAAGAATGTTTGAGAAAGCAAGAAGTGACTTTGGCAAGCATTTGTGGCAAACCCTGAGAAATTCATCCCCCAGTCCCTCTGCTCCTAGAAGCTAAATTAATCAGTGTGTAACCTCAAAATTATTAATTTTGATCTCTCTCAAATACAAAATATCCCTGGCATTGCAAAAATATCCTGCTGCTGCGTGAAGCAACGAGAAGGGTCTGTCGCAACTGGGAAAAACGGCCAGACTCGTTCCTGATGTCTTCCCAGTGCATTATCTCAGAACATCTTAAGGATTTTGGAATCCTGGTCCAAGCATATTTTGGGGGCCCTTCTTCAGGAAAGCTTTGAATTTATTTTCCAATTTCCGCTCATTCATGCCCAGTTGGCCAGGTCACTCACAGTGCACAGGCACGCTCATTCCCAAATTCTAAATGTGCTTACATCTAATATTCAGGAATAGTGGCGTGTGTTTTTAATATTGTAACACAACAGCAGTTCACTAATATTAATGCAAATATGACCCCCTCTCATTTCTCATTTGTGGGGTCCAGTTTTCATTGAAAAGAAACTTTTTCTAAGGATGTTGCATGAAACACAAACAACATTTCCCTGCAAAATATCTGTAAAAAAACTCCACTCCCACATTAAAAATAAAGGAAAACAGAATTTAAAACTATCTGTTTTAGAATTATTTAATTATGTATCCCAAGATGGCCGCCTAGGAGGAGCTGCCAGAAGGAGCTCCCCGTGCTTGGGGTCCGTTAACCGGGTATATCCCTGCTAGCACCCCTGCATCAAGAGTAACAGGATTAAGAGTAACAGGATTAACCGCTAAAAGTAACAGGATGACCGACCAGCACCACAGAGGAGTCCCAGCAGCGCCGGAGAGAGGCTCGGGACGTGGACCATCGTCGTGACCGGCACGCATCGCAGCAGAGAAGCCCCGGCACACCTCGCAGCAGAGAAGCCCAAGCGGCCCCGGAGGGCTGAGAGGGGCTCGGGACGTTGTAACTGCTACCCCATGACCCCATCAGCCTGCACCGGAGCTTAGAGAGCGGAACGAACACCGGACCCCTCCCCCACCCCGAAGAGAAGTAAATATTGGTGGACACTCTGGGAGGCATCGACCCTTCACGACGGCAGCAGAGGACGCTGCACCGGGACCAGCGTTGGACGAGTCACGACAGCAGACCCCAGCATACCCCCCCCCCCCTCCCCACCCTCCTCCGGTCCAGCTCCGCAGCAGAGGTGCCCCAGCGGACAGCCGGCACCAAGACCAAAGCGGGACAATCACCGGACCCCTCTCCCACTCGTCGGCAGCAGAGGCGCTGATTGCTGCACCGGGACCAGCGTCGGGTCGAAACAAACACAGCGGAACACCCCCTCCCCCCCTCCCGCCCGCGCCGCAGCAGAGGAAAACCAGCGGTCTGTGGGGCGGAGAGGGGCTTGGGGACGCTGATTGCAGCTCCGCAACAGAGGCGCCCCAGCGGATGGCCGGCACCGGGACCAAAGCGGGACAAACACCGGACCCCTCTCCCACTCGTCGGCAGCAGAGGCGCTGATTGCTGCACTGGACCAGCGCGGGACGAGGTCATCGCAACGGATCACACCCTCCCGCCCGCAGCAGTGGAAGACCAGCGGTCTGTAAGCCTGAGGGGGGCTTGGAGTCGCTGGTTGCTGCATCTCTACAGACCTGGGCGGCGGTGGACGCCCCACCCGCACCCCTCACTCCCTGCCCTGTTGCAGACACAGAGGGGACTCACTCACTCGCTCATTCTCTCGCAGCAGACAGCGAGAGCTAGCCTCAACTATTCACCGTGAGTAAAAATAGGTATGAAAAAAGGTGTTTTCTCTGTGTGAACTCGCCTATACCCCTTCCTTTGTTCAAAATGGCGGGGGACTAGAGAACGAATGAAATCTAAGGCAATAAATCACCTCCTGTGCCACCAGATGCTCACGAGGCTCCTGCAAGATAAGGCGCCCTCACAGCAAGGTAGAATCTGCCCAGTTTGAAAGTGAAACTGTCCACAGAGCAACTACAACAAAGAGAGGACTACTGTCTCCCTCACCCTTTTGTGGCGGCCATCTTTGTCCAGTCTCTCTATCGGGTGGCCATCTTGGACTAGTCACTGTTCACTGGAGCCCCGGTCCTCCCCTCGTGGCGGCCATAGCTAGACTACTACTCTATCTCTCTATGGCGGTCTTCATGGACTAGTCTTCCTGGCTATCAATAACTATCGGTACCACAGTCTCTACATAGCTCTGTACTTAAATCTACGTGTGCTTAATTGTCTACCTCTTATTGCAGTATTATTTTACATTGGGTATTTTGCACTTTATATAACCTGGTGTTCCTGACGTGCTTAGTGACTACCTTTACTGAAGTATTATATGACTACTGGTACTCTACACCCAATGTAACCTACACCCTTTGTCACTTTTCCCTACCGACAGGGCACTGACTGCTACCTCATATTCTATCGGCTGCCCACCAGTGCCATAATGGTCATTGCTGTAATTCGTCTGCACCTATATTGGATCTAGTAATTCCATTAGTAGTTTAGTCCTAGTTGTATATTGTATATGTTGTAAGTTGCACCTATAGCACTGTGATCCCTCACTCACGGATAGCTA
Organism: Lissotriton helveticus; assembly: GCF_964261635.1. Taxonomy (NCBI): domain Eukaryota; kingdom Metazoa; phylum Chordata; class Amphibia; order Caudata; family Salamandridae; genus Lissotriton; species Lissotriton helveticus. The sequence goes on from NC_136065.1 coordinate 938,982,831, forward strand.
CCTCAACTATCTGGTTTTCATTGTAAACTACTTTCACCTCACTTTAGCACTATGATGCACTGATTATTACCTCATTTACACTGCTATCTACCTCAACTATATGGTTATTATTGTATACTACTTTCATCTCACTGTATCACTGAGTACCACCTCAACCATCTCGTCTACCTCATGCAAACTGCACCCAGCCACTCTCGACACCTGGACTACACCGCTGCTATTCCGTACATTATGTTGTGTCAATTTGGCTCCACCTAAATGGTTTGCTACCTCTCAAATATTGTACATTGTGTAAGCTGCATCTACGCACTGCTTGACCTTGGATTGCCTCGACTGCTACCTCTATTCTTTTTGCTACTTTTGACCACGCACTAACGTCACTCCTGTGCCCTTTAGCCCAACGGCTGACTGATCACTGTTGTCTTTTCTCCCACACCCATCCTTACAGCCATCCTAACATGGATCTCATCGGTAAGCACACATACAGAATCAACTACCCTCCCGCCCTCACCAAAAAAGCAGCTAAACGTTTTAAACATAGCTTCCTGAGGTCGCACCCTGAAACACCCGTGGCTGACTCCTACTTCTCACCGGGCAATGGAGCCCGGAACACTGATTTCATCTTCCACACCTCACGCATAGCCCAATGGAGAAAAGCATTTCTAACCCTACTTACCGTCTCAGCCACCAGGAAAACAGCTCATGGCATAACCCTCTCAATCACACCTTCCCAACTCTTCCATGGCAGAACCACCATCACCATCTACAATAACGGGATTGTCCTAATTCAATCCACGGACAAGAACCTGGAAATACTAGACAACCTGTTCCCCAAGTTCAAAGAACACCTCTCCAAGATGCGGACCACCACCCAGAACTCCACCTGCACTATCATCACCCCCGACGACGCAGCCCCCACCCACAACACTACTAACATAGCTCAGCGCCGGATCGATACGCACCTCACCTCCTCCCTCAGCACCCTAAACAATCACCCACCCGCTGTTGCCACCCCACGCTCCCCAAGCGCAGTCCCCAATCTCTCCCCTTCATACACTAGCCGCCCCTCTAACATCACCCCCACCTCGACCCCCACTCATACCCCCCCATCCCTCTCTCCCATGACATAACAACCCCCACCCACAACACCTCCTACCTAGATCAGCGCCAGAACGGCACGCGCAATGACAAATCCTACCCTTCGTTCCCCCCCCATTCTCAATACCCAGGTGTGCACACCCCCTCCCATACCTCCTCGATACACCCACATTCTCGACTCCCCCACGCCCCCTTCCCCCCACGCTACACCCCCCATGAACGCTTCTGAATACGGAGTTTATCTCCCCTCCCTCTCCCTCCCCCCCAAGGCAGATCCATCTCCTTCCCCACCTCCCTCCCCACTCTCACTCACGACACCCCCACAGAACATACCGCCTTTCTTACCTTAACATCCCCCCCTCCTCCCACTCTCAGCCCCCACTACCCTCCTGCCACCCCCACTGTCTTCAGCCTTCACTCTCTCTTTAACTCACCTGCACCGTCTCCCACTGTTGACACCACTTATGTCTCACACTCTCCACCTACTCCACCAACACCCATCGTCCACAAATATGCCCACACTCCGAATAACATCCCACTCATTATCACCGCAGAACCCTTCAACAACGCCAGCATATCCCCCCTCCGATACCCTGCCCGCTTTCTAGCCCATTACTCAACCACTCACCAATCGCTCTCACCACCAACACCATCTCCATTACTCCTCTGGACCCGACCTTATCTACCCTCCAACAAGTCAAAGAGGATCTCCTACAAGTCAAAAAGGATGTCCATGACATCAAAGACCTCCTCCTCTCACGGCCCAGCCTACCTCCCACCATCCCACTACCCTACAAACGACGCACCCTCCCTACATACACTCGCCTCAAACGATCCCCGAGATGGCCGACTATCCCCGTTCGCAATAACTCCCACCGCCCCCGCCGTGTCCTCAACTCACTGTCTGACCGCGACCTATGCTCTCTCCTACACTCCTATGGCCCAGGTCCTGTAAAACACATATCCAACACACACATCCCCATACCCACAACTCACTCAAACCCTCTGAGGCTCCCAACCCATAGCAACAGAGGTTCCGTCCCTAGCAACCTCAGAAAAATCCCCCTCTCTCTAGAAGGTTCGACCACCCTTCTCACTCCCAAACTCAAATGCATCCTACTCAACTGCAGATCGGCCCAAAGACACTCCTCCGACATCGCTGATCTCGTCTCAGCAATGGAACTGGACCTAGCCATTCTGACGGAAACGTGGCTTACTGAAGCCTCTACCCCGATAATGGACATATTAGTCCCCCCCAATTATCACATCATTAGACTGGATAGGCCTGTCAAGACGGGCGGGGGAATTGCATGCATTTTTAGGAGCAACCTCTCCGTCACTAAAGCCGCCTCCCCCTCCCTCACCTCCTGTGAACTCCTCTGCCTCGATATCACCAGCGAGGGCAAACAAGTTTGTGCTTTACATCTCATCTATCACCCGCCTGGCGACAACCTCATATTCACCCAACAACTCATGGACACGATCACCTCCAATGCCGGTCGGCAGATCACCCAAATCTACTTGGGTGACTTTAACCTCCACTGGAATGATCAGAAAGACACAGAGGTGAACAGTCTCAAAACTTTCCTTAATGCGCTTGACCTCACCCAAATATGTGATAGACCAACACACGACAAAGGCGCAATACTCGATCTCATCATCGCCAAGGAGGACTCCACCAAACTGGAGGCGATCAAACCCTGTGACTGGTCAGATCACCACATTATCACCTTCTCTATTAACGAAAAAGTTAAACCTAACCCGGTTCAGCCCACCAATTCCAAAATCTGGAAAAGGGACATGAAGAGTCTTAACCCCACTACACTCCCTCCCCACCTCGACAATCTCCTCCTTCCCCCTCCAGGTGTCTCGGATGCCCAAGCACTGACCGACCACTACCTTGACTCTATGAAACTAATAGTCAATGAAGTCGCTCCACTGCAACTGAAAAGAGTCTCCAACAAAATTTCTAACCCCTGGTACGATGGCAGACTCAATGACGACAAGCGCACTATGCGAATGGCAGAGCGTACCTGGAGATCTGACCCCTCATCACTGCATCTAAAGACGCTTAAAAAGAAGAGAAATGACTATTTCAGGAAAATAAAGCGCACAAAGTCGGACTTCTTTAGCCGTCTACTGGACCAAGCAAAAAACAGGCCAAGGAAACTGTTCGAACTAATCAAGACTCAAACAAAGGCACAACCCTTACAATCAAACAAAGCAACAAGCGACACCCCACACTGTGAAGCCTTCTCTGCTTTCTTTAAGCAAAAGACCGACAACATAAGAAATGACCTCGTCATGGATTTAAGCCGATTCCCCAATCACACCAGAATGTCCAACATTCAACCTAAAAACAATGCATCATGGCTGCACTTCGACAGCTACACGGAAGAAGATATATACAAACTACTCTGCACTCTGAAGCCCTCTAATCACCTCACAGACCCCCTACCTGCTAATGCAGTAAAAGACTTCACCCCCTTGCTCCTCCCTCTTTGGACCAAAATCATCAACAGCTCTCTTCAACAAGGTCTCATCCCAGACTCCCTCAAGGTGGGGCAAGTCACACCTATACTCAAGAAACCCACAGCTGATCCGTCTGACCTGAACAACTACCGGCCTATCACCAATATCCCCACCCTGGCCAAACTGCTGGAGAAATGTGTCCAACTCCAACTAACAAAACACATTGACCAATTTGACCTTCTCAACACTCACCAATCAGGCTTCCGAGCGAAACATAGCACGGAAACAGCTATGACACACATAATTGATGACGCCCTCCAAATCCTTGACCACAATGATTCCTGTCTCCTCATCCTTCTTGACCTATCGTCAGCTTTTGACACGGTCAAACATGAGAACTTATTGGAGCTGCTAAGCACTAGAATGGGTCTCTCGGGAACTGTTCTCAAATGGTTTGCTTCTTTCCTTCATAACCGGTCGCAGAAGATCAAGATCGACAATGTGCTATCTAAACCAGTGCCTGCAGACCTAGGTGTCCCACAAGGATCCTGCCTCTCCCCCACACTGTTCAACCTCGTCATGGAACCACTCGCCACCTTGCTCCAAGCATCCAATGTTCAATTCCATATGTACGCCGATGACACACAACTTTACCTAAAGCTACAATCCCCGGAAGATATCAAACTACTGAATTCCACACTTAGCAACACTCAATCCTGGTTGGCCGTTAATCACCTCAAACTAAATGCGCTGAAAACTGAGTTCCTACTCATCTCACCCCCGGCGAAAACTTCCACCACCCAAACGTGGCTCAATAACCTAACAGCACTCAATGTACAACCTACTATCGTGGACTCAGCGAAATCCCTAGGCATCACAGTTGACGCCAAGCTCAACATGCAACAGCACGTTAGCATAGCCACAAAAGGGGCTAATTTCCAAATCAACACACTGAGGAAACTCAAACCCTTCCTCCCTGCCAAAGACTTCCAAACTGCTGTACAAGCTTTAGTCATCCCTCGCATAGACTACGGAATTGTGGCCCTCAGCGGACTCCCGCTATCCACAACAGCACCCCTAAGAGCCTCCCTGAACGCTGCCGCGAGACTCATTACTGGCTCAAGAAAACACTCGCATATTTCCCCAGACCTAAAATCTCTAAAATGGCTGCCTTTTGAAGCCAGAATTCAACTAAAAATTGCAATAATGACACACTCGGCGGTGCACCACAAAGCACCCAACTACCTCGCGCAAAAGTTGTCTATATCAGGAGGGTCGAGATCCAATCGTAGTACAAAAAATCTACTTCTGAAACCTAGTAGGTTCCGGAAAGAAAAAACATACAAGCGCTCCTTCTCAGGAATGGCACCCAGGATCTGGAATGCGCTCCCTCCGGAAACGAGGCTTATCTCCTCCACTGCACTCTTCAAGAAAGAGGTGAAGAGAATCCTTCTGGCCATGATCTCCTGAACATTACAGAGACTGGAACTGAGTCTCTGCATCGCGCTGTATCTCTGATCACCCTGCCCTTTGGCACTATCCTACTACCTAGAGGGGCACTACTACGCTACTCTCGTCCTATCGACCAATATATGCTACTCTTTGTTGGATGTATATTACTTGTTTACCTGACTGTATTTTGATAGGTTTTGATATGTTTCTGTACATTATTGTTATCCTCTATGTTTAGTGACTACTATATTGCTCCCATTATCTTGTTCATTCCTGTTGCCCTTGCCCCTGTCTCTGTGAAGCGCTCTGATATCTGTAAGGATCTTGTTCGCGCTATATAAAACTTTGAATAAATAAATAAATAAATGTAATCAGGACTGCAGAATAGAGCTGGCTCTGTCAGGGCGCCCCGGACAGGTTGGGGACCTAGACCAGAGCCCACTTTGCCTATGTCTTTAAACGTCTCTGGCATTACCCCAGCTGAGTTGCACTTGCGGCTGGTGACATTTGAAAGTGGTGAGGCGAAAAATGATTGGCATACTGCACCGCAACGAGCGAGCGTAGTGAGCTAGCCCGAACAACCTAAGGGAGGTTCGGGGGGGTTCCGGTGGGTTCTCTCCTGAGAAACTTTTGAAAAAAGAGTGGACCAATGGTGCATTTTCAAGCAAATTTGAGAAAGTAGGAAGGTTAATAAAGCAATTGTGAAAGTGCAGTTATGACATTAAAAAAGAGAGGTAAGTGTTTATTCAAGCTTTCTTTCACCCCATAGTCCAGCAGGGTCTTGATACAAGACAGATATTAGAAAAAGCAGTGTGGTCCTCGACCAGGAAGACACTCATATTTTGTTGGTAAGAAGTCAAAAATTGGTCAAATTGAAAACCTGAAATGCAATGCGCAAACCAACAATTTGCAAGTACATCTCATCTATGTTCAACAAGCGATGTTTTACCCATGATTGGAATTGTGAATCACCAAAGAAACTGCGCCACTGCAATCAAAATCAACCAAAACTGTGGCTCAAGGTTACATATTGGAAGAAACCGTTTAAAACAGAAACACAGTCTAAATAACTGTGAAAGTAACACATAAATATTGACCATGCAACTCAAACTCAGAAATTCCAGATCCAATTCACTGCCAAAGCAGGCCTCCCACGTGTGATTTCATGTGGGTTAAGTGTAGTCTACAATGCATGACTTGCCAAAACAAATTAACATTCTCTCCTATTTAAAAATTCGTGTAGCAGACAACATTTTAAGTTACCCCAAGGCAGGACAAGATTTTACATTCCAGCATTCAATGGTCTGTTCCAGTGTCTGATTATAGTAGAGATAACTGAACGTATGCTCATACCTATATCTTTCTTACTTCCTATGTCCCTTTTTTTCTCTCTCTAGCTCAACATACCCCTTATACCTCTCTCTCTTTCTGGCACACTATCTCATTCGGGCTCTGCTTAGCTCCATGTCTCTCTTTGTAAAAAGTGCAAAATAAAGTGACAAAGGAAAAGCAAAGCCATTGTGATCAGGAAGTCAAGCGTTGTCCCCACACAGAAGGTAATAGAAAGTAGAGTAGCCAGCAACTCACTCCCCCTTGCACGACCGCCATATTAACAAATAAAGTGCGTGTGACACTAGAACTAAAGTAAAACATCGCGCACAGGACATTTTCCATATCTAGTGTGGACAAAACAAGAATGAACCTTAAACATCAAGTGTTGCGAAAGGTGCGGCCGCCATAATTACAGTTAAAAAGCCACATGGCGCACAGGACATTTTTCATATCCAGTGCAGATAAAACAAGGAACATAACAGAAAAATAAAAGTTTGTTTTCGCATACCCCTTAAGGAGCAAAGACTTGCCGTACACCTTGTCACAGCCCTGGGCTTGGCAGTGGTGCCGCTTGGCGGGAGTGCTCGGGAGACTGGGGTCAAAACCACTCTTTATCTGTGAGCAAACCTGAGCAGCAGAGCTGCATCTCTGACTGTAAACAAGCACCAAAGGTCTGTGAACGGAACACTTCAGGTGTTGGAACTGTCTGTAGCCACTTGCTCAACCCACTCAGCTAACTTGGTGAAAACCCCACGTTTGTAAACTACGCCAAGCAGAAATGTATGCTTTGAACGCAGCCTCTTTCCCCATCTCCCTGGCTTTCATTAAGGCATCTATTTGAATGCAGCTATGTTAAGAGTGACAATGCTGTTTATTTGCCTTCTGCTATTTGTTCTGCTAACTTTTTAGGCTGTAAAAAGTGGGCACCATACCTCTATAAGTGCATAGATATTTGTTCTATAAGTGGTAGTGAGGCTACAAAGAACATCATTTAACTCGGAAAAAAGAAAGTAGAACATTTACATGTTATTTAGTTATTAATAAGATAGAATGATTTTATAACCTTATTTCTTGCATCCATTCGTGTAACTGTCGGAAGTGTGCACCAAACAGGCTGATGGCAATATGTTAAGGATAACAGGAACACTCCTTCACATGTCAAACATTCTGAGGTATAGTCGGGGGGTGAAGCCTTATCAAGTGGATAAACGCGTACAGATCGCGCTCGGCCTCACAAAAAAAACACTTCTCAATAGTCTTTCAGAGAAAGACATGAAGCCAGTTATGAAGAGCTTTGAGATCCCTGACGATCATAAATAAACAAATATTTGAGGTGCTGGCTGTCTGGAGGAGCTTCTCTGGGACTCATGCGATGACTTCAGCGGGGAGATGCGGCAAAGTCTTTCCCACAATGAACACTACAGTAACATGTCTATAATATGACGTCACCTCATTTACCACGATGCGCTGTTAACTTTTGCTGCATCTTTAGTCCTGTAGCTAAGCCTTAACAAACCATCCTTCTCCCCTTCTTACAGCACTCCCAGTCCCTCTCATTAAATCCATACATTACAACTAGTTGCAAGTGACAGCCAGGATAGGCATAAAACTTTGCTAGTTACAAGGGACACAACAAGGTGTCTAGAGTCGGCTTTGGAGGAAGATGGGTGCAGCAGGGGCCTCCTCAAAAAGTATGCCCTTAAGAGAGTTCTCTCATCTCATGTCCTCTATATTTTCTCTGGAAGTTGAAAACTCATCACAGTCTACTGCACAAACCTGAACCCTTCTGCATATTCCAACACAAGAACTCATTCTTGGCCATTTAGTTTGGAGCCATTAATACCAGGAATACAGAAAATACCTTTAAATAGAGTAGAAGGTATTCCAAAACAAGGAGTGCTGAAATGTTACTTAAGATAAGATGTACACACTAAGTACTATGGCCAAGAGCAGGTAATGTTCAGTCAACAATAGGCTTAGGAAAAACCAACCATTCTGAGAGCACCTAGAGTCAAGATCCTTCACCTTGTACATCAGTTAATAGGCCTTAAGTCTATGTACAACTGTTAACATATCACTACATCTTTGGGAATTCATAGTCTTACAAGGGTAAACCAGATGTACATAATAATAAATGTGCCCACAGAAAACAATAAGAACTAGGAGTAAGGTTTTCTTTTTCCCATGCAGGTTCCTTCTCATGAGACAGAATCCATGCAAGATGTAGTCCACAATTGGCGATGTCACCGCAGTATTAGCTATTGTGCTTTCTCTTTTTAGAGTGCTACACCCGTCCGGAACAACTGATACCTTCTGTCAGGAGATTTATGTGTGTGCATTTATTACCAACCTAAGGCGTCATGCTTGCATTCATATTTAATGCACTGCTATGTTGTCAATGGCCACTTACAAGAACTAGCAAACTTTGGAAATAACTACTCGTCAGTTAGATCAAGACTTCCTTGTTACAATCCTACAAGCCCTTGCTCCCTTCCTTTGTCAGTATGACTTGGTAATGTTACAGGAAGTGAAGGTGGACTACCTTAATGGAACGTGGGCAAGTAAAATGGGCTATGGAAATAGACGAAGGAGAAATGATAAAAATTGGGTTCTGTGTGGAGATAGTAACATGAAAAAGGGTACATTTTTAGATTTGTCTGAGAAGAGGGATCGCTCGTTATGTAAGGACTGTGACAACAAATGCATAGACTCAATGTAATATGAAGATTACAATAAGTAATTAATCACCCTGAATATATTTTGAACTTCTTAATAACACAATGCTCCATTTCTACATTCCCATGTCACCTGTTGGAGTTCTTTAAAGATTTTGTCCTTGAATTTCGTTTCTATATCATTTCAAATAAACTTTAAAGAAGGGTGCGATTAAAGGACAGAGAAGTCAAGTGTTCGATAAAATGTAGAGAAATGTCAAGTATTTATGCTATTACCCCTTGTCTCTCGCCTACTGTAGCAGTGTGATGCTATGACGAATTGGCAAAGCGCACAAAAAATATCCATTAATACATGTGTAAACACCTTGGATAAAAGGCGATACAATGACCTATCGCTTTTTATGTTGAGGTAAATTAATTATAAGACGCAATTACATCCTGCATAATGGATTTCTAACACACTACACAACCTTCACATTTTCTTTCAGAGGAACTCGCGATTCATAGTTGATGATAAATTGATGTTAATGCCTACCACGCAGTGGGCGAAGGGTTAAATTGGCACCTAATGCTTGCAAACAAATCTTTCAATGCATTACTAAAAAAAAATCATGTAAATGGTAAAGGCCATTAATCGACAATATATTTCATAGAAAAGAGAACACTGTGGTTATTGTTATTTGTTTTCGAAGTGTCTGTGACCTAATTTTTTCTGAAACGAGGCACTATCGGTGGTAGAAAAACAAGCATTTCGTGAACTTTTTGGGCAGCGCTTCATTAAGAAAGCCTTCAACATGTTTTGAGAAGTAGTCATTAATAAATATCAGTTGATATAATACGAGCACCTCCTGTCAGTATGTAATGCTTTCTCTAGTGGTATTCTTATTTCGAAATTCTATTTCATTAAAATAATACCTTTTAAATGCAATGCAATGCAGACAGTGATCTCGGTTGGGACGACCCCAGGATGCCTGCTTTCCCTGGCAGTGCATGGCTCGGAGAACGCAACGCTGCCCTTTTCAAGTTCCATTAATCTTGTTGCCGAGATTACCCGCAGTTTATGTTCCTTGTTTCCTGACATTAGACATTGGGAAGCGCCATCTGAAAGGCTGCCCGCTTTGACAGCAGCACCTCCACACATATTAATCCGCCTTATTTGTTGGACGTGTGCAGAGCTGCAGCCGGGCTTGTGCGCCCAGGGGTGTCGTGGCCAGACGGTGTACTCTTCAGGGTTCAATGGCTTCCTATGCCGCCTGTTGCGGAGAGGCCTGCCTGGGAGAGCCAGGCCCAGTGTGCGATGGCCCAGCTTGAGGCACATACACATGGGATTCTCATCTAGATTATTTTACCAATCTCTAGAATCCCAGGTCAGGTCCACTGGATCTTTTTCCCTGTCTTAGAAGCATAGAGGGAATATTTTACTATCATAGCTCATAACAACTTCACAATCCAAATCCAATTTAGACTCAAAGGATTACTGACTACGAACTGAAAATTTGAAGATTTATTACAAAGCCAAAAATAACTGAACATACAAACATCTCAGCAAAAGATTCAGGAAATAGACTGGCACTAATACAAAGGTAATCCTACGCAAGAGTCTCAGACGACTCAGAAAAAACATCAAAGTTAGCTCGAGAAGCATTAGACATACCATTACCGATTATGTAGAAAGTCGAGACTGCATTTACAAAAAGCAAAAGAAGTTGGTTAGACTGTCCCTACGCTAACTCTAAGGTGACATCCCTACTTAACGAATTTCCCAGCAAGAATAAAGGTGTCAGCTGTGATGACTTCCTAAGAAGTACATTCACCTTCCAATAAGACGCTTCAATTTCTGAACTCGTTCTAAGATGCTCCTTACTACACCTTACTCTGCCTTAAATTGACAAATTACCTACATCTTGCCTTACCCAAGCCCACTTTCTAACCTCTAATCTGCTTTCTGCTCTCTGCTTTCTGGTCCGGACTGACCCTCCACCCTCGGGCGCTGTCCCTAATACAAAATCTCAAAAACAGTTGACATGCCCAGAGGTACGCCCCTCTGGCAGGTACAGAGCTTCGGACTTTTCCAGTATGGCACCTCTCCATCCAGCGTCCATTGGTGTGTCCTTGGGTCCCAGGCACCTTCTCTGCTGAATGTTGCACTCCCAAATTCCTTGGCAGCATCTCTGCACTCGCGCGTGCTATCCTAACTTCTAAACAATGGACCTTTCTACCTAACGAGCCATGTGGCCTTGCACCTGCAAACCAGAATACATGAGAGCATCCTTGCAAACATTCAGAGTTACAATTTAATATTCACTGAGGACAGCCTTTCCCAGGCAAGAGAAATCATTTCTTTTCGACTAAGGCTAACCAAAGAAAATACAGTTAGGCCTCTACTGGCTTCAACATGTCCCAAGCCTTTGCACCCTTAAATGCATTTCTAACATGACATGACATTACATTTCATCACTTCAAAACGTTAATTCTGCAAGCAATATATCTTTCACATTAAACCCTATGTTAATCCACTCATTAATAGGCACATGTGTTATTTCATTAAGGCACATCATTGCTAATGCAACATTTCACATATGATTACATTTCTACGTTATGCAACATCACATTCTGATTAAGGCACGACATTGGTCTCTAATTAATAAGCACATCACTACATATTGCACTGATTCCCAACCTAATGTCACATTTCTAAACTACATTAGTAAGATCCTCTAAATATGAGGGTGCCGACTACTAATGTTGGGATTATGATGCACCCCTACAATTTTTCAAAATAACATGGCGCTCTCACACACAAGCACAGCACCGCACGCTCATGCACAGCACATTGCACCAAGGGCACTTAAAGCGACGGAAGAGTCCAGCACAATCACACATGACACACTGCACCAAGGACAAATAAGCACTTGCAGTGTGAGTGGCACATTGGCATACACTCACATATACTGCACAAACAGGTACACATAGGTATAGTGACACAATCGCAGACAGAAGTTATAATCTGCATAATGCCGCTGCAGCAGTTTCTCACCAAGATAGTGTTCGCCCTTCTTCCTGTACATAAACAGGCATGGCGCGTACTGTACTTTGACAGAGGAATAGGTAATGAAATGTGCCATAGTGAAGCCTGCAACATGAGCACTATTGAATTATACAGTCAAACTGAGCTGCAAACAATGCCCACTCACTTGCCAAATGCTACTGCATGCTGAGCAGAGGCAGACAAACAAAGTGACAGGTCAGGGGGCTGGCCGAAAAGCAGAGGAAAGAGCTGGAGATAATGGCTTCTCAAAGCTAACGTTTGCTTCATAGCTAAGAAATATCAAAACGAATAAAGCACGGAATCAACTACTCTAGAAAACAAATTGATAAAATGGAAACACACATTAAGTCTGTGTTTGACATGAACAGTGTGTTTTCATAAAATACATGCTTCCTTTGGGGTGTCAAGTGGAACGTCCAATAACAAACTTAACAAAAACTAGAATGTATCTTCAAGATGCTCTAGTTTCAGGACTCGCACACTCCAGTTTTTTTCGTGCTCTCGTCAGCGCTTTTATTATTTCCTTCCCTCCACTTTCCTTCCTTCTTACTCCCCAACACCTTCTGCACTTTCTTCTTGAATGATCCACAACACACAAACGTCTCGAACTGGCCAACCTCGGAACAGTTCCTAGAAGCCCAGTCACTTGTCAAGACTGCGCCATGCAAAAACAATGTCAAATATAAACTTTCACTATGTTGACAAGACAAAGCGTGAGTCTAATAGAGAGAGTCTATATTTTCGATTCTTTTTATTTCTAATCTCCGTCGATAAATAAATGATTGTGGTTTTAGAGATGAATTTACCTTACATTTTCTATGTGCCCAGCGCATCTGTACAACTTCCAGAGAGGCCAGATCGGTGAAAGTGTTCAGGAGAGGGCTGCGTGGGGTGGGCCTTGCTGTTCAGAGAGGCCTCTTTGAGCCTCAAGCCTTCACTCTGTATTTCAATTATTCTGAGATGAAAGGAGGTCGGCCTCTTTCATCGGATGCAGGACGCTTCCTATTTTCTTGGGGTGGTTTCTGCTGCCGTGGTCAGCGCGCGCCAGCTTTGTGAAGGTGTGCTCTGTGCCAATCAACCCTTCTCGCACGCTCTTCCCACAGCTCCTCAACCAGGAATTTCACCCAGAACAGCACCTTTACCCAGTGGCGTAACGAAACTTGATGGGCCCCCCCTGCAAGATACATTGAGGGGGCCCCTTCAGACTCAATCAGGAGCTCTCCAGCCAGAGTATTGTGCTGAGCGGGGTCTTAGAGCTTGCCCCCACCACCACGGGTGCTACGGGGGTCTATGTTACGCCACTGGCATGGTGCTCCTACTGCCTTCTCCTTTACGGTCGCTGCTGCTTGGTCTCTGCCCTCGGAGCCAGGCATGGCCTCATTCCAGTAGTGCCTGGTTACCTTGCCCCTTCTTGTGACACCATATTTACTGCAGGGACCCAGGTATTTCTAAATGCTTCGGCAGACAAACTGCATTCCCTTCATTTGCTGTTTTCTTACACTCTAAGCTATGGCTGACTTGGACGTGGAGGCTAGCCCTGAAATGTTATTGTGAAGTGGAAGAAGATAACATTTCCACAAAGTGGAGCACTCAACCCTGAATGCGGAAAGGAAGGCCTTTATCTATAATTTTCTGTTCTTTGCTATGGGCTTATTGCCTCATTTGAACCAAACTCATCTGCTTGCCTGTTCCTAGAGCCATGACCTTTCCATGTTCTGCTCTCTGGTCATCTCTCCTCACTTCTGATGATGCTTTGCTTTGGTGCAAAGTTTGGTACACCTCACTCTTCCCTTTGGACCCCTCTGTGCTCCTTTGTTCCTGGAGCAAGAGAACTTCAAGGATTGTTTTGTGAACTTCTTTTTCCAGGGACTTCCACCAGGGAATGGCTCCGGCTCCCAGGTGCTCACTTCACGCGCCAGGTCTTTGCTTTTATGACTGTGAGAGACATTTGCTCTGCTGTTAATTATATTTTTATGCACCTAATTGAGCCTTCAAAAAAGCGTTTTTACTATACAAAAAACACAACAACTACTGACTCATTGGTTGTTATTTTTCAACAGTCTGTTTTGTGTAAACTGTGTAAAACCCAGGACTCATAATGACATTAAGGACAAAAAAAGAGTAGACCCAAGAACGTTAACACTGTATAAGATGTCTAGGAAGCCGGGCGTTTGGTGAGGCAAATTTTCCAGCCACAATTAAAAATTAGCCCATAGTCAGGCAAACACGGTTTCTCTAAAATAGCTTTGTCCATCCCTTAATAGTGCAGATTTGAGTTGGAAGGCTACTTTGGAAAATGTTTGGTGTCGACTAATAGTATCAGCAAATCATAAATGATCCCAAAACTATTTAGTAACATCAGAAAGTATGTTATGATTAAAGTAGGAATAAAACAACAAACACTGGATCAGTCACTGCTAAGATATAGCATTGCAAAGCACCATTCCCATTCTACGTGGAGAGTCCATAAAATTCTGCACAGAGCTCACAAGTGGCCCTGGAGGCTTCTTCCCACTCCATTAGCACAGCATAACTCCTAGCTCCAGTCAACATTTTGCCTTCAGGCATGGTCGAGGGGCTGAATGGGAGTCAGTCACCTTGTGCAGCCAGGCACCTTTCAGGCCCCAAAATTCACAGAGTTCCTGGGATGGTGTCTCTGGCTTGACCAATGGCAAATTAGCAGAATAAGACAGATTCATGCTCGGCTGACAACACCTAGATCGCCAAGATTTCAGGCCTGGGTTGTGCCAAAGACAGCACCCTTACAGCCACACAACCTATATGGCGTAGCTTGCTGTCCATGTAGGTAAGTGCTTCAGAGCCATACATAGGGGTAGTAAGCACAATATAAATCCTTCAATACAATACAACAGAAACATTTGGTTCTACTCCTTGCAAGCTGACTTTTAACTGCAAGAACATGGTGCCAGAAAGTAACAGATATGAGGCGCACCACGGTGCATTATAATGCCGAGTGTTGTCACCTCTGAAGACACACAGCGATATCGGGCAGCAACGGAAAGCTACTGCTTTGTAAAGAGTAGGTGGATCCGATCTGGTACCTACAGATAATCAAAACACATCCACCGGAAGAAGCGTTCATCAGAGATGTGTCATTGCCATGGAACGTGTGCTCATCATAATCAGTGCTCTAATTTACATCCAGAACCAGTACTGGAATTAGAAGGAGAGGACCTTAGAACGGAGGCAAGTCTTTTACTTGCAGTGCAGTCTTCATATTGTGCAAGGTTTTACAAAGTTAGTCTCCCCCAGAATAATTTGACAATAAACACATGTGAGATAATCAAACTATTTAATATGCTCAAGCGTTACTTAACTAATTGCAAAGTTATGTTTTCCAAAAAAAAATGGTATTTACATTATTCTCTCTATTTTTCAAATGTCAATCTCATTGGCATCTGCTGTAGGCGTGAACTCTAGAGTGTTCGATATCATAGCCCTGAACACTGTGCGGTCAGCCATTAGCAAGAGGAGTATATCCTGACCGCAATGGTAAAAATGACCCACTTGTTCTTTGCCACCATAAATTTAACTTTTCTTTCTACCTTGGTGCAGATGTGCAGTACGACACCTAAGCTATGGAGAGTACCACTGATTAAGCCCATCAATCATTTTTTTCATTGCCTTTCATAAAATATGTCTTTAGTTTTTCCTCATCGTGTAAAACAATAAAAAACTAACCAACAGGGCCCTTTTTCTGGTAAGCGCACATAGCTCCCTGACGTGAAAGACAGGTATAACGACATTCAAGATAAGGGCAACTGTTGCCCATAGTTTTGTAGCAGAATTAGCTATTAGAAAAAACAGCAGGTTATGACCCCACAAGAATTCTCCTTAGGGCAACATTCCTAGACAAACTGCACCTATGTTCACTCAGTCTGGGAACATACATGGCATTCTCGCATGATGTCTACAGGTTACCAATATTAAGTGTCCAAACATGCTAGCAGGAGCAAACTAAACAAGACACACATTCACAATAACTTGTGATTAATTACAGATATCCTGCCAGGTCAAACAGAGGTCCCGAGGCACAGCTCATAATTTTGTTAAAAGAAAACACACCAAAAACTTCTTTTAACTTCAATGTAAGCAGACTTCCGAAAGACATCTATAAAGAAGGAATATGTTGGTTCTACTAATAGGTGGTAGCGCAAAAGAAAGTGGCAACGAAAGAAAATAGTAGCAATCAGGACCACTAGAACGCATTGCTGCCTATAATCAGATACAGTCTATGCATAGCTACCAAGGTTTCAGATTACTTATGTGTGACATTTTCAGAATTTCAGTGTAATTATGAGTGACACTTTCTTGCGAGCAAAAATGAAGCAACAGAGATGAGGGAGATATATACATTTCAGAAAAGATACCCATTTGAGCAATGAGAAACTTCAAGATTATCCCAAAACTGCTGCAAAAATGGCAGGCCAGTCCTCCTCAACAAGTGCCAAAAGCAATAACACATCTTTCTTCAGCTTTCTGCCACACACATACACCTTCAAAACACCATCTCTCCTGTTCAAAACACTCTCATACACTAGCATAATCTCTTCTCATCCTACACTTTACACCTGTTTGCACCGCAGTAAACCAGATAATTGACACCGCTCCACTCAGTGTAAAATTGCCATTCCATGCTACAAAACCTGAATAGTCATTGAATCCAGACTTCTTCCTGTAAACTATTGCTTTAACTGGGCAGATGGTGTCCGGTACTGAGTGAGGCCCAGCACTACTTTAATTTAAAAAGGAGAGCCTCGGCACTTTTCAGCAGTGCTGTAATACATTTAATGGGAGAACAGCAGCACTTTGGAGGAGTGAATAGGTACTGTGAATAATAAATACCAGCACTTTTTGTATCTTTTTATTTAAAGTACTGCCTGCACCATTTCATAGGTATACGTCACTCCTCTAACTGCAGACATCACGGATTGAGGGCCTCTTCTGGACAGGCCACTAACCAACTTTCTGGACTACATGGTTCTGCTTAGTTGCCAGTCCCCTGAACTGGTGCTGGCCTTGCTCTGGTAGTAGCAGTCACTGAGCAACTCTTCACTTTGGGGGCTCAGTGATGCATTAAAGAGTTTGCAGTCTGCAGAATCCTCATTTGCAGCTGCCAGTTCAGGTCATCGACAAGTCACAGGCTCTGGTCTGCTAGGCTTTTTCAAGATAGTACAGCCCAGACCATTACCGGAACACACCTGGAGCCTGGGCAGGTGAAGAATGCTTTGCAACACACGCCGGCCCAGAACAGGGGAATCTCTGCCTGGGCGCCAGGGCTGGTGAGGCAGCAAGGGCACAGCAGGACTTAAAAACACTCCTGCAGGGTGTCAGAGTTAGCGCGATCTCTTCCACAGCAGCGCAGCACTGAGGGCCCAAAATTATATTGACATTCTCGTCAGTGTTTTGAATAAATAAATCAACAGTCAGCTGAACAGAGCCTACCTAATCCTCTGCAGCAGTCACCACCCTCAGCCTGGAGAGCAGACAGCAGAGCTACAAGCTCAGTGTCTGTCAGGCTGTAAAGTTTTAAAACTACAAATACCTCAGTGAGCCATGCAGCAGCCTCGACTCTGTGATAACACTGTCAGTCTATAATGCGACCATTCGTTTCCAACCAGGTCCCGTCCCGTCGCAGGGCAGCAGCATGAAGACACAATGTGACTAATTGGGCACAGGCAGCGTGTGAGTACTGGCTGGCGCTCAAACTAAAGTAACACATTTGGTAACTTCCTAGTGCTCCCACCGTGGCCCCGCCCACCTCGGAGTAACTGAACTTCCAGCACCATTTAATTTATGAGGCGCAGAGGAGAGGTGGCAAGCGTAGCTTTAAAACTTTGTCCCAGACTGACCCTCCTCTCACCAAATGTACTGTGTGCCGAAGGGGCCCCTGGAGCTTGGAGCCCCCCGCAATGCTGGGGCTACGGGGGCCTGTGTTACGCCCATCGCTTTACAACACATTACATTGTGTACGTTCTGTTAAAGGAAACCTCCGTATATAGAATACAGTCGCGTCTCGCGGGTGGGGGGTGTTGCGCGGGAGTGGGGCGAGGGGGGGTTTAAAATAAAATCACATCAATCCTACCTGCCCAGGTCCACGCCGCCTCGGGTCCGTTCTGGCGCCAACACTGGAACAGCCGCATCACTGCTGGCAAGTATCGTCTGCTGAGCTCCACACCAGGCTGCCATAAGCAACGGGAAGCATTGGGTGAGTGAGAGCCCGCTAGGGGTACCGGTGCACCACTGATATTCCACAGCACCGTGAGCAATGCGTAGGGGTACCGCCAATACCAAAATGTACTGAATGATTGTATTACCACCAAACTGCCACAAGGCACTGGAAGCCAATGAGTGTTTAATCTCTCACGCAGGGGTAGCAGTGTACGGCCAATCTCAAGAAAGTACTGAATATTTAGTTCAACCCTGGGCCGCCACAAGGCCTTTGAGTGAGTGAACTCATGCCATGGGTAGTGCTAAAATCAAGAAGCTATCGGAGGGTTTCGTTCACAAACAATAGGGGTGCCAGTGCCATTGGCGGCTGGAAGCCATCGGGTGCACACTAGAGGGCCTCTAATAATGAGAAGCTACTGAGTGTTGTAACCCAAGTTATCAGTGCACCAGCTAAACAGCATGAAAAGCAAATTGTCCCCTCGCAGGCCCGACACCAGTCCCCAGTGCTATTTACTGAGTGGTTAATCTCACACAAACGCTAACCCGTACCTGATCCAGTCCTATTCGCGCCAAACGAACCACACACAGAGACAGGGACAGTGTAAAGTGTCAAACCCCTCTCAGCCAATCCTGACGCTGAAGCAGCACCAGGATTGACTTAGAGCAGGGCAGTGTTATGCTCCGCCCGCCTGCTCATTACGAGATCGAGGTTTGAGCCTTTGCTCAACCCTCGCTCTCCCAATCGGCATGCTCCAGCTTGAGCAGGCACCAGTGCGAATGACTGGGCAAGGCTCAAAAATGTGCTGACCTTCCCCACTCATGCGCACTAGTGCTGCTGCCTGCCCCTGACAATGCCTGTCAGTCAACATGACGCCAGACCGCCCACCCCTTTCAGACTCTGAAGGGGTGGGCAGTCCGAAGTCATGCTGACTGACATGATTGTCAGTTCTCCCTCGGCGTCTCTGAACTTAAGTAAACTGAGAGTTTACTTAAGTTCAGAAATGCCGAGGGAGCTGGGGGAGTAGGGGCAATGCCCCAACGCCCCCAGTGGACGCACCGCCACTACTGAGTTGGTGTTCCGTAGTGGGGTGGACCTCGGCTTGCTATTGCGCAGTGTGAACTTGAGAACATGCCCACCCCTGCAGCCCCTGGCTGAGTATTGTGTCACAGCGCTCAGACTAATTACAACACTCTATTGGAGTGTTGTGATTGGCTTAGGGTGTGGGATCCTGGCTGCCTGCTTCCTGTTCCGACCTGGAGTTGGACACAGGCGAGCAGGAGTGAAGACATGGGACCCGGCGGCGGCAAGGTAAGTTTTAAAAACCTTTTTTTTTTTAAGTAGCCCGCAAGGTGGACCTCAGGTTGGAGGTTTTCCGACTGACATCTAAAGTTTACAGTCCGACCACCTTATTACAATGAAGGTGGTCGGAGTGTAAACCGAATGGTCTTCCCGGCTGGCTTCCGAATGGCATCGTGAAGCAACAAGAGGGTTGTCTGTCGCCGCTGGAGAAAATAGCCAGACTCGTACCTGATGTCGTCCCAGTGCATTAGCTAGGGGCATCTTAAGGATTTTGGGGTCCTGGTCCCTACATATTTTGGGGGCCCCTCTTCAGGACAGATTTGAATTTATGTTCCAATTTCGGCTAGTTCATGCCCAGTTGGCCAGGTCACTCATCCAAATTCTAAAAGTGTTAACATCTAATATTCAGAAATAGTGGAGTGTGTTTTCAGTATTGTAACACAACAGCAGTTCACTAATATTAATGCAATATGACACCCTCCCATTTCTTATTTGTGAGTTCCTGTTTTGATCGAAAATAAACTTTTTTTAAGGATGTTGCATGAAACACAAGCACAACATTTCTCTGCAAAAACTCCACACCCACATTCAAAATAAAGGAAAACAGTATTTAAAACTATATGTTTCAGAATGATTTACTGTAATCAGGACTGCAAAATAGAGCTGGTTCGGTCATGGCGCCCCTGGCAGGTTGGGGCCCTGGGCCAAGAGCCCACTTTGCCTATGCCTTTAAATGTCTTTGGCATTATCCCAACTGAGTTGGCGTTCCATAGCCGGGTGGACCTCGACTTGCTATTGCGCAGTGTGAACTTGTGAAAGGGCAGGTCTGGGGGTCGTCATTGCCAGCTTTAAACAATGCAGCCTCAGGCGGTACAGGGCTTATACTGTACCAGCCGAGGCTGCCTGGAAATATGACACTGCCTGGCGTCATTTGTGGGCAGGCCAAAAGCGTGACTACTGGGCTGCGGTTTACTAAACTTTAATGTGACACATGGGCAAGCGCATGGGTCACAACTTCACAAGAACCTCTCTGCCTGTCCTGCCTGATGCCCGTGTCTAACTGGGCACATCACAGGCCGGCAGCAGGACTGGGGCAGGCTTCTGTATTTGTTTTAAAGTGATAAGTAACATTGCTACTGGCGTTACTTAGCATTGTAAAACAAATGCGGTATGCAGATGCCGGGTGGCGTGGAACTAGGGTGGGTGCTGCCCCCACCCATTGAAGTAAACCACTGCTGCTTTTTATCTTAATTTACACTGTGATAATAACACCCTTCTATATTTCAAATTCAGTGGCAGATCCTCTGCAAATGCAGAGGAGCATCGCCCCACTGCCAGGAGCAGCAAAGAAAGGAAGAAGTAAAATTATAATAACGGAATGTTATTATCATTTCATTTATTCCTCCTGCTGTGGCAGTGCGTGAGGGGGCGGGTTGGAGCCACAGGGGATCCGGCGGTGGCAACTTAAGTTGACTTTTTTTTTTTAAATAGCACACGAGGTTGACCTCAGGTCGGAGGCTTTCAGACTGACATCTAAGGTTTACAGTCCGACCGCCCTATTACAATGAAGGAGCTTGGAGTGTAAACCGGCTGGTCTTTCCGGCTGGCTTCCGACGAGCTCCTGAGCCTGTCGGCTAGTCGGAACCGTAACGTGATCCCTTAAAGATGGCTTTTATACCACTGGGATTACAATGTATGTTTCCGACTGGCTTTTCATGTTGGGTTTTCCAACATGAAAAGCCTGTTAAAAAGCAACTTTGTGGGCCCATAGCTGGGCCCCATGAAACCGTGGCATTCAGTTACGGGTCTGGGGGGCAATTATGGTGCCCCCTTGTTAATCCCTGCACCTTGTGGGTGCCTGCCACGCGGTGCAGGGTTTAACAGAAACTCTCATTTCAATATGAGAGCTTGTGCTGCGGCCGATTTTAGACTGCAGCACAAGCTCCCACAGAGAAAGTAGAGCTTGCGACCGCACCATGTGTGGTCACATCATAATTGCGGTGTCAGGACTGCCAACTGGAGGTCGATTGGTCTCTAGACCGCAGCAATGTCAGTCGGATACAACTCTGACCGACATTGTAATGAGCACCTACCTTACTTAAAAGTGGAGAAACTACTGGTGGTTTACTGGAAAACATGATCTTGAGAGAATATTTAGGTAGGGTAGGAAACTTTCCATGAAAAACACAACTTACTTTATACAAAGTAAAAATTGAAACTTCTGACTGCCTAACTGTGCCATTTGTAACTATTACTAAATCAGATACATTCTCATGCCCTCTGTCAGGGACTGTCCGGGACTATGTGGGGAACACAGTCAGGGACTTGGACAAGGACTGGGAACTGGGTAGAAGACGTACACAGAAAGGAGGAGTAAGTGCTGCCCAGGATCATACAGGGAGTCAGAGGAGAAAAAGGGATCCAAAGGGGAAGCCTGTACAAGTGAACAAGATGGGTAAGACTCAGAAAGGAAGGGCACTCACAAGGCAATTTAGCATTCAGACTAACTACACCCAGGACGGACGTGCAAGACATATATATAATACAACATTAACAATAAAGGGGGGTGTGGGGTAAAGCACTCAGGAGCTCCACATGGTAAGACTGAAGCTCAGTAAGTTTCTTACCCGCAATTGCTGTTACAGATACTGACTGCAAATACCCACATGTAGGATATGCATGCAAAGGCAGGGTCTGTGGAGCTTATACCTATAGTGATGTTATAAATGTAACTCAAAGACAAAACTCACAGTGAACAAGAAACACCACCTAGGTAGTCAGCTGAGCCCACGGATCCTGGCGATCAAACAGGAACGCGCAAGGCAGTAACAGAAAAGGGGTAAAACTAAACACAGGCACAATAGACAAGGAGCTAGCAAGGAGGAGTGCTTAACAGGAAAGGAAGGAAATGACAGGGCACACGTGGCAGAAAGCAGGTAACAAACATACAAGGTAACAGAAGTAGGACAGCAGAATAGAAAGGCAGCAAACTAGAACTGGAACCAAGGAAATGGGAAGCAAGGCAGGGACTGGAAACGGAAGGGGAGGCTACAAGGGTATACTAGAATAGTGCAGGTTAAGGAATCAAGAAAACAAAGTAGCATAGAAGGCAGTGCTGGGGCAGGAACAAGAAGTGAGCTAAGGCTCAGGATTCAAGGCAGCAATGCAGACAGTGCTGGTTCAGGAACAGGGAACTACCAAAGCTTCAGGAGTCAAGGTAACACTGCAGGCAGTGCTAGTTCAGGAACAGGGAAATTACTAGAGCTCAGGAGTCAAGGTAGCACTGCAGGCATTACTGGTTCAAGGAAACAGGACATAGCTACAGCTCAAGAAACAAGGAGTCAAGTGAGCACTGCAAGCAGTGCAAATCAGGAACAAGAAATAGCTAAGCCCAGGAACAAAGAATAACTATAGCTCAGGAACTTAGGAAACAATGTAGCACTGCAGGCAGTGCTAATTCAGGAGAAGGGAAACTGCTGCAGTTCAGGTACAAGGAATACTAAGGCTATGGGGTCAGGGTAGCACTGCAGGCAGTGCTAATTCAGGAACAGGGAAAACAGCAGCAGGTCAGGAACAAGGCATAATTAAAGCTCAGAAAACACTGGAAACAAGAATAGCAAAAGCTCAGGGAACTCTGGAAACAAGGATTGGTCTCACCGGTAAACAGCTAAAATGACCAACCTTTGCCAGAAGGGAGCTGCGGCTTAAAAGAGCTCACAGTAATCACATGCAGCTGGTGTGAGCAGGCTAGCAGCAGCCAGCCACAAGTGAGCTGAATTCCTCCACCCATCCTTGGCCTGCAGGGGTGGAGACAAAGCAGTGAGCAGGGAATTCTGGGTATTGGAGTTTCAGGCATGAGTAGGCTGGCTTTAAGTCTAAGCAGGCTGGCTTTCACAAAACCCGGCATGGATTGGGAATGGATGTCAATTCCCAAATAGTGTCCAAATGGCTGGAAGTCAAGATATGCATACAGGTGAGTGTCTGGAGGCATATTAGAACACTGGAACGCCCCACAATTCAGCCCCCTGGTGGTGGGCACGAGAGCACAGGGAGCGAATCGTGACACCCACCTGCTGGTAAAAAAATACAAGATCAAATATTTTCTAACTTGTCAGATGGACTTTGAAACATATACAATAAAATATCTGCAGGATATGGTATATGTTGGGGAAACCAAGATATAGAGCCAAGGGAGAATGGGTGGATTCCTAATTTACAGTACCGTGCACCAAAGTGTTGAAATAAACAGCCTAATTACAAGTATTATTCATGGAAAAAATACTTGTTAATTTCACAATAACGTTTGATTTTTATCTGACAAGAATGGAAAATGTTCAAATGAGATTCACAAGCTGATATCAATGTCGTAAATTGGATGGATTCAAGCAGCATAACATCTTGTGGGATATGTGTGGATGATGATAAGACAAAACCTCTCTAAAACTAGACAACACACTTTGTCCATCAAAGAGATTTAATACACTTATTTATGCCAATTTTTACAGAAATTACATTTTTCCTTTCTCATTATAGTGACACCTATTACTACACTCACCTGCGAAGATGGCATGCATGGGAACATGCTTTCCAGGTTTTAAAATAAGGCTTCACTGCAGCATCCATCTTTCACTTATAGTCAGTCTTTCCTTTAGTTGTAGAAATTGATGCAGCGGTCTGCTGTCACCAAATTGAGAGCTATTTTGCCACAAACTCACTCCTATTCAGAAGTAGTACGTCCAGTGGCTTATTATTGTCTTTACTTGACAACAACAGAAAACAATTATAGCGTACATAAAATATTGGAAATAAACATCTACCTTCACTCATTGGCAATATCTCTTGGAAGCAGCAGTGTATAGTGATCATAAGTGCCTGGGGTTTCAGAAACATATTAAATATTCCAGTCATAGCCATGCCTGATGGAGGCTTTGTTTGGTATATTTTAACTTTCACATCACATGCCGACCTGTGAAATGACATGGCAAAGCAGATGCACTGGTTTGATTCTAAGCCTTTAATGTCAAGACACATCATGCCTTGGATGAGAGGAAACTACCAACACTGGATAGCCTTCATCCACTTCTCAATACAAGACACAGTTGAGGTTTCCTTTCAGGAAACATGTGAGGTAAAAGCTATTAATAACATATAAGTGCGAATATAATATTAAATATAATAATAAACTGATTAAAGACATTTAGTCCAATAAAAGCTGTGTAGAGAGAAGAATCTATGTGTCCCTACGTCAGGTTAAAACACCAGGCCCACAATGGTGTCATGATGCATCTTTCATTGAAATACTTCGATTAGGCAGAACCATTGTCATTTGTGATAACGTCCATTCCTGTGCAGTCAGGGTACAAGTGAACAGTTGAAAACATGGGGCTTATTTATGATGCTGTATAGGCCTTCTCGGCTTCAGGGTTACTTATAAATGGACTTATTAGTAGCCAGTGGTGAAATATACTCTATGTGATTGTTGATACCTTGCCAAAATTAGTCACTTCTTTCTAAAGAAACTCCCTACAGCTCCTGAATTGGTAGTTGCATCTTCACGATCTCATAGTCTATATTCAAAGTCTGGAATAGCATAGTCATTACCAGACGCAAGTCAAAATAGTATCCGACCTGTCACCCAGCCGCGGCCCGTGCAGTTAAGAGCCAGGGGCCAGGTGGGGGTGTAGGGGGATTTTGACAGACTACGACGAGGGGAAAATAATTATTAATTTAATTTTCCCTTGTCGCCATCTGTCGAATCCCCCCTTCAACCCGTCCCTAAGGCTCTTACCTGCACGGGCCACGGCTGCTGTCACCCACAACTAGATGGACATGCTAAACGGGTTAGCCAACAGACTGAACAGTCCCTACATTGTATTGTTTCTTGATCGCGTATCAATAGGATTGGAGGCATTTGACTGTCATTGTATAATGTATGTTAATGTTAATTATATGTATAGAGCACCCGTACACCCGAAGGTTTCATGGCGCTAAAAGGAAACATGAGTAAAACAGACTAAAGGACGAAATGGTATAAGCCCAAGAATAGCAGGACAAAGCTTGTTTAAACAGCCTGGTCTTTTAAATTTGTTGTAAAGGACCTCAAATATGGTACAGAACGAGAATGAAGTGGAAGACAATTCCATTCCGCAGGGGCTTAGACAGAGAACCTCTACACCTAAGTTTCTAAAAACTTGGCACATCTAGCAAATTAGCTGAAGATGGTCAAAGATTCAGTAAAGGATTATATTTAGAAATCTCTTTGTGTACATAATGGGGAGCTAGGTCACGAACAGCCTTAAAAACCATACAGCAACTTTGGATTATATTTGCAGTTGTATTGGCAGCCAAGGAGCTTTTTCAGAAGAGGCGTTTAGTTTTAGGAAAATATTTGATATTTGGCATGTGAACGGCATTGTTATTTTTAAAGTGCTACTGACGGGTACATTTAACCCGCTGCCATACGTATGGATGGTGTATAATTTAAGGCCATATTGGCTATACATATTCTAAAATGAGGAGGAGGAATCTTATCTCCATAGTCAATCCACATATGATCAAGTGGGACCATTCCATTTTTTTTGATCTGTAGAAGCCCTGACAAAGTTCAAGTGAGATACTTTGAACGAAACACTCTGGCTGGATCTCCCATGTATTTGCTTGAACATGTAAAAAGAGCAAAAAATAAAATAAAAAGGAATATTCATCATAATTTGCCTTGCTTACTTATTTGGATAAGGATCTCTCCTGTGCACCATTCCATATCAAGTTCAATTTGCTATTCTTTTGGTATTCACAGACTGCAAGCCTCACTACAAAAGCAAACTTGCATGTTAGTGTAAGTGTACTATTTTTTGGGGTATTCACAAACTAAGGGCTTGATTCACAATGATAAACTTACACTTTGATGTAAGTTTATTATTTTTAGTAATCACAAACTACAAGTTTAATTTCACAAACAGTAATTTTTTGACTGCAGAGATTCAGCACTCTGGCTGAAAATCCGCGCCTAAAAAGATAGGCCTGCTCTATCTTTTTATGTTTCGGGGTTCTCTGCCCCGACTGCAGAGTCTCTACATTCGTAAAATTACTATTACTAAAATGAAACTTGTAGTTTGTGATTACTAAAAAAAATAAACTTACACAAAAGTGTGAGTTTACCTTTGTGAATCAGGCACAAAGATGTTATTACTTTCAATCTGTGTTCCTAATATAACATACACACACATAATGTGGGACAGAATGCAGTTATGAAACAGTGAAACATAACCCAACATTAGAAGGATTTACAAAATATTGGTCTATTTGTCACAGAAACATTCATAATCGTAGTAGCTAAAAGATAGAGCGCTAATACAAGTCATCAAATATTACTAAAGTGCACCCATGTCACATTATATCCAGGCTTCCATCATTGGCGACCAACTGTAAGAACCGCAGTTAAGTCCTGCACTTCACTCTGCAAAGAACTAAGTCCCCCTCTACCAAAAAGCATCTCACTAATGCTTGTGTAGGAAAATACCAATGGAAAAGCAGTAAAGAGGACATTTTCGAAAAGGTTATTTTGAACAAAAGATATATGACTTATGTGTACCGCTTAATTTCCATGAGTATGTTTATGGGTCCTTCAGAATTTGGTGGAGTGGGAGAATGGTCGTAAATCATCAGTTCTACAGTTGTGCCAGACTCGTGTTTCCCATGCTTCATTTGGAGGTGAGTGATCTGAAAGTTATCCAACGGCAGAGCCTCTGCCGTTGGGAACCTTAGACTGATGCCCCATCCTGACCCACCACCGGCCTGCTGGCAATTTGGCATTGGAAGGCCAGGCCTATTTAGGGCAGGACTTCCACAGGCATTTTTTCTACTGTGGATCACCAGGACGGCAGGCAGAAGCATGGCCTCCACCACCCATCAGCTTCCTTCATGTCAAACCCTAAACCCTCCCCACTGGCTCTAACGCTTTATTCTTTTTTTTTTAAATGTGTATTTTTTTTTCTATAGGCAATGAAATCTGACCAAGAAAGTTGCATCATAACCAGTGATGAAGACCAGACGCCTCTGTATCAGTTGGAGCTTAATATTTCAAATTTGTGCTTCAGTCACCATCCTCTGTTTAGCAAAGAAAACGTACTTGCAGCTAAATTAATTCAACTTCATGAGGCTTATCAGCACAGACGACAGCACAATATTACCCATTCGCTAATGGAAAAAGTAAGAGATATTGCTCTTAGAATTGTCAAATCTCTAGTCTGAAAATATTGTTTACATATGTATTTTATTTGTACCTTCAGATAGATAACGTGTATATTAGAGCTCACGTTTGAAACATGTTTATTCCAAAACCAACCTCTACCCCTACCCAGCCTCCTCATTAAGAATCAAATGCTGAATAACAAAACAACACACATTGGCAAATCCAAAAGGTCTGGTATAAGAGAAAATGTGTTATCATTAGTGAGTTTGTGTGTGTGGTTGAGTGGCTAAAAGGGGCAACGAGCCACTGGTTAGAAGAACTGATGTTTTTTGAGTTACTGAGTGCACAGATGGATGATAAGGTGAATGACGCTACAGAAAATGGTGGCATGAACAGTTGAGAGCAAGGATGGATGAATGGGTGATATTGTTTACATTGTTTCAGCCCACTATCAATACCTTCACTTACACACACCTGAAACTGATGTACAAACAAGAGCTGGATTGATAATTCTTCTCATTAACTATTTAAGACTATAGAATCACTTGCCAATCTTACTGCAATTGTCACAGTTGTTGAATGTATTTGGAACTTGATGGAGTCATTAGTCTGTTTTGTTTCCACAACAAAGACCAGAGCACCACTGATGTGATGTTGGGTGACAAAATCTCAGTCCCAGATAATCTTCCTGACTGTAGTTTGCATCTTCACTAATTCCCACATTTGGAATATTTCTTGCCTCTTTCTTCCACTGATTTTGAAAAATTATTTTCTTCTATCATACAATCTAGCTGTCCTTGGAACCATGCCTCTGTAAGCTCAATCTTGTAGTTAAAGAGTTTGTCAGTCGCTTACTCTTGCAGGTTGTATATAGTGTTGTCAATTACTTACTCTTGCCGGTTGGACACAGGGTAGTGAGTCACGCACTCTTGCGGGCTGTATATAGGGGTGTCAGTCACTTACACTTGCAGGTTGTATATACCTCCTTGAATTTTGAAGAAGCCTTCCTCCAAACCATATGATGCAGATAACATTTCGCAATTTTCCTTCTGATTGTCTATGTTTTGGATGAGCTTTAAACTATCATAGATAGAGATGGTCTCAGTGTCCTGATTTTGCTTAATTTACCAGCAGCATCCAACATCTTTGACCATTTATTTATTAATGTCAACTTTCACAGAAATCGGTGATAACATGAAACGCATTTTACATAGATAACATTATAATGTTCAATATGATTTACATAGTTTATAATTATATACTTAAAACATTTGTGTAGTTTATATCAAAGGTCTACAGGCTGCCGGTTATCATGCTGCCCGTCGTGTTTGCTCTACACTGATTATACACTGCAATCTAAACCATCCGCTACACGTGTTTGGCCGCGGTTGTGCTACCTGTTTCAACTTCCAGAATTTGGAGGTATTATTTATAACTCAGGTTAATTGTAGATTTAATTTCTGATGTGCTACTTATGCACACCCCTCAGAGCATTACGCAGAAGCCAATACCAGGATAATTTGGACTCCTTATATTTGTTGTGCTAATATTCTCCAACCCAAGTGACTCTTAGCCCTGAAGACGTTCCTTTTGGCAATAAGGAATGAAACACGTTGGCTGTTTGCCGTTTTTAAAGGTGTCAAAAATAAAGAAGAACATTGGAATATATTTGCTTGTTTTGATTTACTCTCTTTGAGTGCACCTTCCCTATCTGTGAATTCCCTTGGACTTTATAGCGTCTAACAACGGCAGATGCAGGAAGTAGTTGCACCAAATGTGATGACATTTACTTTGGAATTTAAGTGCTCAACCTTGGTCTGTCGTTGTTGGCCTTTCTTTTATATTAAAGTGTCTACAGTGTCGACTTTATTGAAATAGAGAAAAGAGTCAGATAAAGTGCATATTTAGTACTTTTTTAACAGCTAAAGTAAATATCACTTATGAGGCTCGAAAAGCTCTAGATATATAAACAATACTAATGGCATATCTTATATTGGGCTTCCACATTGACTACTTGACTTGTTATTGTTATAAATTTGCCACAAATGTGCCTTATAGGAGGCCCCTTGGTTAAAACATTTTTTTAATACTTTATTTATTTCGGCTAGTCAACATTACAATTCACACATACTGTGGCGCTTTTCATTTACAAGGTACACATCATAACATATGTGCGTTTTCATTTACAGTGACGAATATTATTGTTTCGTGCCGGCATAGCTGACAGTGGATTCCCATCTCATCGTATTACGGCGATAAAGCTCTTATCATCCTAGACTTACAACACAGCAGGCATCAATAGACACTATACTACATCACACATGACGTAGAAACATGAATCCCTCCATCTTCACCTTAATTGCAAAAGGGAGAACAAGTTATAACAGAGCATCATCTATATTGTCATCCATTAACATATATTACTCATCCTCCTGTAGCGTTAAGAGGTATTGTTTCAGTGGTTCCCAGAAATCACGGGGTCTCGATGAAAGCGGGAGCTCTTCCGCGTACATCTCCATGGTTTCCCTGCAATATGACACGTCCGTTAGCCAGTCTTTGAATCTAGGGGGTCGTTTACTTCCCCAACGAATGGCTACTCGTCGTTTCACCAGTAGCAGTGCCACAACCAGAAACGTCAGTTTTTTTGTCGGCATTAATTTATGTATCCCCAATGGCACCTGTTCAGCTAGCATTTCGGTATCTGTGGACATGCCCACGCCAAGTGTTGGAAATCCGCATTCATAGTGTTACATCTTTGGCACCTGTCATGTGTTCTGAGGCCGTACCTGTGGAGTTGGGATGGGGTGCAATAAAATTGGTGGAGAAATTTAAAATGTATTATCTGTAGATTACAGTGTCATGTCAGTAATTGTAGCTGTGTGCAGCTCAGCTATATTCCCAATCCTTCTCCTCTATCTTGTCTCCTAGCATTGTTTCCCATCTAGCTAATGATCTATTGGCCGCCCCACTTTGTTCCGATTGTGAGGTATTGTATAGGCGGGTGACTAACTTCTGGCGCGCTGGCGCTATGAGTAGGGCCTGTAGTGCTTGTAGCGTTAGTGGCTCCTCCGGGTAGGTGTTATATAATTCCCGAATCGCTGCTTGCCGCCGTAGGTGAGCAAATGCCTTCATTGGTGTGTTGTGTGTGCTTAGTGCTGGGTCATTTCTTTGTATGAATCTGCCGTGTGGGAAAACATCCTTCATAGTGGAAAGTTTCATATCTTCCAGCAATAACATCATGTTCTTTTCTTGTGTTACTGATAATTTTGGATGCTTAGCAATGGGAAGCGCTGGGGCTTATATAGGCAGTTTATTTGCCCTATGTGCTAATGCATCCCACGCATGTGAGGTGCAGTACACAGGCTGGATCGTGTCCCTATGTATGTAAGGCCTCGGGTTCGATACAAACATCGTCAGTGGAGTGGGTCGTACACTGTCTGTTTCCACTGCGACGTGCAAAACGTACATGTGGTTTAGTCCAGTAGTGAGCATGTTGTGCTTGAGCACAGGAGAAATATAGCTGCAGGTCCGGTGCTCCAAAACCGTCCAAATGATATGGCTTCGTCAGTATAGTCCAACTGATCC
This sequence comes from Lissotriton helveticus, assembly GCF_964261635.1. Classification (NCBI taxonomy): domain Eukaryota; kingdom Metazoa; phylum Chordata; class Amphibia; order Caudata; family Salamandridae; genus Lissotriton; species Lissotriton helveticus. Next base: position 939,014,177 of record NC_136065.1, read on the forward strand.
TAGCCTGTTTACCTGCCCACGTCAGTCTCTGCATTGCTGACCTCAGCTTTACAAAGAAAGCTTGCGTCACCCAGATTGGGATATTAATAAATATATATAAAAACCTGGGCATGACAATAATCTTTTGCAGCGCAATCCTATTTGCCAACTTCAGAGGCATCTGTATCCATTTAGTTATTTGCTCATCCAGCCCAGTAATTGCCCTACTATAGTTTTCACTATTGGCGAGGTCTGGGTCTCTATGTATCCATACGCCCAATTACTTCACCGGGTCAGTTTGCCATTTCAGTGGATAGTCTAGTGCTGGTTGGGTCATGGCTGGCGTTAGTGGTATAACCACCAATTTGTCCCAGTTAATTCATAACCCTGCATATTGCTCAAAACGGATGTATTCCCTAATAAGGTTGTTTAAATGTTTTTTCGGGTGATGTGTAAATAGTACCATGTCGTCGGCATATAAGGATATGCTGAGGGGGCGTAGGCTAAACTGTAGAGCAGCTTCCCCGTGACACGGGTGGATCCTACAGGCAAGGGGCTCTAGAATCAGGGTGACCAAGATCTGTGATAACGGGCAGCCCTTTCTCGTCCCCCTGTTCACTTCAATAAGGTCAGATACTTGTCCATTCAGTCTAATCCTAGCTGTTGGGGCATGGTATAAGATCTGTATCCATCTGAGAAAGTGTTCCGGGAATCCCATCCTGCTTAGTACTACAAACATAAATGGCCATTCCACCGAATCAAAAGCCTTTGCAGCATCCAGCAGTGCTGCCGCTGCAGGCAATTCTGGATCCAGCTGGTGGTACAGGGCAAAAATGGTGCGTATGTTTTGGGTAGTAGATCTGGTGGGTACAAATCCTCCTTGGTCAGGCAATACCAGCTTCTCCTGCAGGAGCTGTATCCTAGTTGCAATGACTTTGGCTAGAATCTTTGTGTCTATGTTTGTCAATGACAGGGTACGGTACGAGTCGCATCGTGACAAATCTTTATCTGGTTTTGGGAGCGCCACTAAGAGTGCTTCCCTCAGCGAGATAGGGAGTCTACTGTCTTCATATGCTTCTTCCTACATTTCTGCTAAACGTGGTATTAACAGGTCTTGATATGTTTTATAGAACTCCCCGGGAAGTCCGTCCAGCCCAGGAGCCTTGTTGTTTGGTAATTAGTTTATTGCGTCCATGAGTTCATCTTTGGTGATGTGGTGGCTGAGAAATTTTCAGTGTATATCTGAGAGCCATGCAAGAGCCACGTCCTGAAGGTAGTGATTGATTTCTTCTGCGGTAGTGTATGTTTGTTTGTCATAGAACTGTGATTAATAGTTCTTGAAACAGTTTGATATGGACGTAGTGTCGTATAACATTTGATCTGTGTCATTCCTGATCTGCGTTATGTATGATGACGTGTAGGAAGGTCTGATCTTACTTGACAAAGCTCGTCCCGGCCTACCACCCTCCCCATAGTTTTGCGCTGTGTATCGTTTTGATTTGTATTTCATCTCGTCCGCAGCGTATCTCTGGTAATTGTCCATTCTTTCCCTAAATCTTACCAGTAGAGCTGGATTATGTGTCTGTGTTTGTTCCACTTCCAGCGTACTGATGTCCCTTTCTATTATATTTAATTGCTGTTGGATATCCTTCAGGATCCCGGCAAGCTTGTTAATGCAGTGACCTCGAATCGTTACGTTAAATGCTTCCCACAATGTCCCCGGACTATCCAGTGACCCGAAGTTTAACTCAATTAACGTGAATAAAACTGCACATCTTTTTATCAACCATGGTGTCGTGGAGACACTAGATTTCTCATGTAAAACTTCATCCTTTGCGAAATCTACTGCAGATGCTGCAGTGTTCACCATTTTGCCTAAGATAGAAAGACCATTTGTGTCTGCTGTTAGCACTTGAAAAATCAAACTACATATCTTGAAATAGTATGATAAAAGGCATAAAATATTGTACATTTTGGGAACTGCCCCTGAAAGCTAACTCAGCCAACCCTAATTCTAATCCAAATGATTTCTGGATAAGCTTTTCCTTAAAGCCAAGTAAAATTTCCATAGTCGACTTTCCCAATTTATCTAAACATTCTAATTGTTTTATTATAATTCATTCTAAACCATGCAGATATATAGCAGGTACTTTAGTGATATATCTATTCTGGTAAGGGGTACTGCTATTCATTCCAATGAAAAAGGTTAACAAGCCCATCTCAGCAGAAGTTATTGTACTCCATTGGTATCCAACTGTTATTGTGTCCTCCAATCCTGGTACTCTATCAATTCAACATCTTCCAACATCATATGGCCATCTCCTCCTGTCTCCAGCTTTGCCAGGTTACCAGAGAAATTCCCAGTATTCCTTTGACTCCTTACTCTGATAGAATCTGGTAAGTCATGTGCTGGAATATGTTGACGGGAGGGCCATAATTGTTTGCTGTTACTAGTACTTCTCATCTGTCCTTTAAATAGGCTTAACATATCATTCTAGTAGTGTGTGCCCTTTGGCCTGGTGAAACACATCTACATAAGCTGCTTTTCTTTCTCTCTCTCAATACCTTCCCCCATTTTCCCCAAAAGAGAGCACTGGCTTCTGAGTCCATTCTACCAGTTGTGCTCAGATGTCTCTCTTGGTGTGAAGCCTAAGGGATTAGCATCAGAATTCTAAATATTGCTGCATCAATATAAGATCCTCACAATTTGTTTAAAGCCTGGATCTCCACCTTCAAATGCAGTTAATATGATTGCATACAACAATAAGTAGTGGTGTCTTAGTTAAATTCAATCAGTGAATTTAACAGACTGTGTGGTATATACAGTGCCATCAATCTGGTCCATGGAGTGCATGGACAGTCTTTTTACATCTGACATTCTGTTTTATAATTACCCTCAATGCTAGAGCATCATCTACCGTACAACAGGTGAAACAGCCTTTACTCTGAAGTTTTACTTTGGTTTAAATTTACCATGCATTTTTTACTTTGAATAGACTGTTACTACACAATACTACACAATACTTTACAGCTAAATTGATCAGTGGGTGGCAGTGTTTCACCTTGTGTGGCAAGTTTTTTTTTTTTTTTTTTTTGATAATCAAATTTTTGTTTCTTGAAACTTTTGAAGGAAACATTCGCATTAGGTCCTTTACATCTGTAAGATAGTCCCATGTATCTCCCACAACATCACATAGCGTAGTAACATGCAGTAATGGAGGTATTGGTTCCCAATGAGGACGGCATAGTGTCAAAGTCATCATGGCGGTATCACGCCAAACCATTTCCCTCAGATCTTGGCAAAGAGTTCCGGGGAGCCCCGTGCCTCAAAGACGGACTCCTCCTGGGCCCCACACCAGTCCACCCCCCTCCTCCATTTCGCCAGAGTTGGTGGTGCTTTCTGGGTCCATAGGGCTGCAATGTCTCTCTTTGCTACCGCAAGCGCCGTTCCCATTCGAGAGCCATCCAAACCATCAAAGACCCCAAGGAGCAAATGTCTCGGGTCGTGGGGGACCACCCAACCCAGCACACTCGTCAGCTCTCGCTCAACCCCCCTCCAGAAGGACTCCAGGGCGGGGCAAAGCCACACCATGTGAATAAAATCAGCCTGGGTACCAGCACAGCGGGGACATGCCGAGGTGGGCCATGTCCCTGCTCGATAGAGTCGGACTGGCGACAAGTATGCTGTGTGAAGGAAGTAAAGTTGGACAAGGCGTAATTTCGAGGACGTAGTAAGGGTTCTGGGCGCCATAGGGGCAGATCGCCAGTCCGCTTCATCCAAGGGGCCCACCCATTCCTCCCATTTCGATCTGAGGTGGTCAAGGGAGGCAGGGTAATTGTTAACTAGGGTATGGTATATTCGGGAAACCCCACCCTTCCCCAGGTTCCCATCATGACCTGGGCCTCCAGGGGGCTGAACTCCGGCAGGGAAGTGGGCGTGGGGAGCTGAGTGTGAAGAGCATGGTGGAGTTGTAGATATTTGTAGAATTGAGAGGGCAGAAGTGAGTGGCGCTGCCGCAGGTCAGCAAAGGAACGTATGTGGTCGCCCACCCACACGTCGCCAAGTAGGGATACCCCCATGAGATCCCACTGGCGGAACCCCTTCAAGGCCGCAGTCTCGCTTAGCCATGTGCCGCACCAAAGGGGCGTCTGTCTGGTTAATTTCCGGTCCCAGCGCACCAGACGAAGTGCAGCGCGCCAGGCCAGGAGGACCGATCTGGTGACTGAGGGTAGGTCCCGGGGGATCTGGGTGCCATAAAGGAAACCCTGTAGACGCGCGAAGTCGAGGACTGTGAGCTCCAGCCTGTAGGAGGGATCCGACCACCCTCCCGCGAACCAGTCATGAATCACAATTAGTTTGGTGGCCAAGTAATAGGCATACAGATTTGTGACGCCCATACCGCCATCAAAGGAGGGAATATGGGAGTGCGAGAGAGACAAGCGGGAGCGCCCCTGTCCCCATAAAAATCGAATCAGCGCACTATCCAATTCTCGAAACCAGCCACTGGATCGAGGTGTTTTGTAGAATATATAGAACGCGTGGGAGGACCATCATTTTAAAAAGGGCACTTTGTCCCAACGGGTTGAGGGGGAAGGATTGCCAATTACGGAGGTCATGTTTCATCCGAGCGACCAAGGGGGCAAAATTGAGGGACCACTCGAGTTCAGGCAGGAGGGTTATCCATACCCCTAGGTATTTAAATGAGAGCTTACGGAGGGGAATCACAGCTTGCCAATCGAAGCAGGATCGGGAATGGTTGAGGGGGATTAGGGTGGACTTCGCCGGGTTAAGGCGGAGGCCAGAAACCTGCTCAAAAGCCGTCAACACTCCCAGTACTCTGGGTCCGGAGCACTCTGGTTCAGCTAGATAGAGAGCAGCAGGTCGTCCGCGTATAGGGCTATAGTATCCGTCTGGCTCCGATCCCACTGCCAGCCATGGATCAGGGGGTCTTGGCGTATGATCGCCGCCAGGGGCTCCATCGCCAAAGCGAATAGGAGGGGGGAAAGAGGACACCCCTGGCGGGTGCCCCTGCGGATGGGAAACGGGGTGGAGAGCTTACCGTTGATGAGGACCCGGGCTCTGGGGCCATGGTAGAGGACCCGGACCAGGTGGCGGAAGGGAAGGCCGAAGCCAAACCTCTCCAAAACATCGCCCAGGTATCCCCAGTCCACCGTATCGAATGCTTTCTCGAAATCGAGAAGGAGAAGGGCAAGATAAGGGGAGAGCCGGTGACGGTGGGCCAGGGCCAGGTGTAGACGGTGGATACAGTGCTCGCGTGCCTCTGGCCGGCATGAAACCGCACTGGTCTGGGTGGACCAGTTCAGGCAGAAGGGGACGAAGCCTCTGGGCTATGGCTGTGGCGAATATCTTAAGCTCGGTGTTGATCAAGGAAATGGGCGGGAAGGCGGAGCAGTCTAGGGAGGGCGGGTGTGTCTTGGGAATAACCAGTGTGGCACGTTTTTAAGGTATAGAGTGTTGTTGACTGAGGCAGTGGCGTCACTAGGGGGATGCGGGGGGTGCGGACCGCACTGGGTGTCACCCCATCATGGGGTGACACCAATCTGGTTATGTACGCTGGCTGGCTGCTCGCTCTGCACTGCAGACAGACAGTGCAATCTTCAGCCTTACCTTAGTCAGTGCTTTTATTATAGTGCAAGCACAGTGCGCACCTGCTGCGCCTTACAAATTAAAATACTGCAGTGCCAGACAGTGAAGTGAGTGCAGGCGGCAGCAGCACGACGTCGCCACGCACGCACCACCTATAGTGGCTGGTGTCGTGATGTGATGATGATGGTGCGTGCGATGCGGATGCGCGCGGCGGCGACGGCGTACGCAGTTTGTGGGTCCCAGGGCCGTCAATCTTTAGCGCTACCAATGACGGCCCTGGGACAGCCCCCGCGTGCCACGCTGTGCTCCTCTGACGCGTCGCGGCGGTCCCGGCCGTGCGCCAGCACCACGTCTGTGGGAGGAGACGCAGTTTCGGCAGCGCAGGGCAGTGCGTGCGACGGGTGCACTGCTAGAATAAAAGAATTAATATATATGTCACCTGCAGACGTTCTTTGATATCGCGATTAGCAAGGAGCGCCGTCGTCTCCTCCCCTCCCCTTCAAATTTGGGACTGACTTGGGTCCGGACTCGGATGCCGAGGTGAGAGTCGACTCAGTCGAAAAATATTATTTATATGAATGAAGTAATGTATTGTTGAAGTTAGAAATGTGGCACTCTCATAAGGGGTCAGGTGCATTGCAAACCAATGCCCATTCTGGCACTAAGCAGAGTTTTTTTTTCTATCTTGTTTTTTGTTTCATGATGATGTCCATCTCCTCAGATTTGCACAGCGACACCCTCACCCACCAGAGTGAACTTCTAGCGGTCCGGTCTCCTAATACCTCACACCACAGGCAGGGTCGCTGAATTATGCGGCAGGGCCAGGGGAGCACCAAACTTTGCGGCAGGGTTGACAAAATCATGCGAAAGAAAATGCAAATTATGCTGCATAATATGTCACTTTTTAATTTTTACAGAAGGTAGTAATGTCTGGTTAAATATGTTACCGAATTACTACAAGTTTACCATCCAAATACAGAAACAAGCAACTGAAAGTTGACCAGTTATTTGTTGTGAAGGGCCTTCCGCGATGCGCCAGAACGTCTGCACGTTTTTACCAACGTTTGAACTGTTTAAACTAGAAAAAAAAATGTGTTTGTTAAAATCTGCAGATTATGCAGTAGATGATCGATTATGTGGCAAATGCAGCATATCCATAATTTGGCAAAAAAAAGCCTATGCTGCAGAATCGCATATTTCCAGTGTTCCTGACCATAGGAGTGAGAAACAATAAACGCGGAGGTAAAATATGTCCACACACACAGACTACTAGGTAGGCCCACACATTTTGGATGGACAGTCCTAACTGCCTCTATGCAAGACTATCTCTCCTTAAGGAGCCTGGCATGTCTTTCTGACAGATTAAAATATCTCTGTCAGTTTTTAACGGCGGATATTAAAAGCTCTTTCTGTTAGCTCAGGTTTATACTCACTGCGCACGTAAGCAGGTGACAATCCGATAAGGCTTATCTCATTTTACTGATAATATCCTGTCTTCTCAGAAGTCTAGACTCTAAGGCCTGGAAGAGTTTCAATTAAGAGGCTCTGGGCCATATTATCAAGCCTGGGCGATAAAATTATCGCCGCTTTATTGACAGGAAACTGCCGCTAAAGTGGGGATAAGGGGCTTGATAATATGCTCTATGGAATTCCAATCGAAGCCCATGTTAGATGTGAAGGACATCTAACATGAGCTTCGATTGAAATTCCATAGAGCCTATTATCAAGCCCATTATCGCCACTTTAGCGGCAGTTACCTGCCGATAAAGCGGCGATAATTTTATCGCCCAGGCTTGATAATATGGCCCTCTGTTCTCAGATAGAGAAGAAAGGGGGTGTGCAGCTTCGATTTAAATTCCAATTCAGTGACATTTTCCAGTGGCACACATTCCATTCCACACACACAATCAGATCGCAATCGCATTACTCCCAGTTCCCAAGGCCGGCCCAAGAAGACAGTCACACTCACACAGTGCTATAAAAAAGGAGAGCTTTAAAGACGGGTCAATCAAGGAACGATCTAATCATGATTTATTTCAGAGCTGGTGTTCGCTACATTATTTATGTGCGTTGCTGTCTGTCTTTCTACTCTTTGGGTGTCGGAATTGGTACTGATGGTAACTGCATATCCCAGGTGGCACCTACTATGGCCTTTGTAAATATGGGACCTAAATTTACAAACGTTACTAAGGATTCTGTATGGTCCCGTTATTTGCCATCTGTGTCCACTGGCGGACTCGGAGCGGAGGAGGTCCATGCGGTAAGTCGTGAGGGGGTGACACCATGAGTTACCCGCACCGGGTGACACCAACCCTAGTGACGCCACTGGGCTGAGGGTCCTGTGTTTTAGGGATCAGGGCATGTGCTTGCTTCGTACAGTCTCATTTTAAAACTCATTAGTGTTATCGAGTGAATGGGAGGAAATTGAATTAACCTTGGGCGTATTGGAGGCTGGTGCTACCCTACCCATCAACAACTTCATTTGATTGTGAGTCCATCTGAAATGAACCTGAATAACCCCTTAACCAGCTAACGCCACTGGTTTCTCAGTACAGCAATAAAAGACAAGAAGAGTGCCTGCAGGTGAAGATTTAATTACCCCTTGCGGGTTAAATAAACTCCAGGTGCAGACACTTCATGACTATTGTTCTGCGTCACTTCAATAGTCCTTTTTCACCTTCAATAAATATTCGAGGAAGTTGGGGCTTGAACGTTTCTTTTTACAGAGAATAGAGCACTTTGTAGCAGGATGGATGATCTGAACAGAAAATGCTGCATACAGGTAAGTCAATTTACTTTACATTCTATAACAAAATCAATACATTTACAGCAGAAATGGCATGCGTGGTGAAAGTATGCGTGCTTGTTGTTTGCTAGGTAAGTGTACTTTTAGTGTTAATGGTTGTACAACAGTGGTAATGGTATGCGTGGTTAAATATGCAATGTAAAGAGGTGCGTGGTAAAACGCCGTGTGGTAATGTCATACAACCTTTAAAAGCACCTGCTGCAGTGTTCCTTGTGCGTCAAGCTTTAAGGCAGCAATAAAAATGTCAAGATAACTTTTGTGATGAATGTTTCTGCCAGAGCGAGATATCTGAGTTTTGTCTAGTGGCAGTTTTGACTCACGATGAACTAGCACAGAGGGTTAATATACATGCTGCAAAGAACAGATCTGTATTTTATGTGGATAGCTGAGTGGATTAGTAAAGCCCGCCTTTACAAGCGCTTTAAAACAGAGGATGTCATGGGGGGCGCCAAAAAAGACTGCCCCACTAGGTGCCACCAGTGCTAAAGCAGGCCCTGTGTGTGTGTACTGATTTCAGCGTTCACCCTTTCATACACAACCCAAACTCAGTGGGAGGAGTGAATGACAACTTACCTTTTCTCCTTAAAGTTGTAGTTTACTTTTTAGGCTTAGGAAATCTACATGTCTGACTCAATAATTTCGGGGAACACATCACCACCCCCCATGTTTCTTATTCAGTTGTGACTCTCTTTCCCACCAAAAAAAACACACTCATAATAAGTAGCTAAATAGTTAACCAAAAATGCTCAAGGAAATTGAACAACAGGTGCATCTCCCATTTTATCATGCATCCATAACCTGCATAAAAAAATCAGAGAAACAAATGGTACAGCTAATAAAATGTACGCTAAAATGCAAAAGCAATAAAAAGCCAGTGTTAAAATGCGGCCATATAAAACCCAAGAAAAACAGAAAGAAATGCAGCCATTGAAAAATGACGGACACAAAAAAGTAATCTCTTAAAAAAATAACATTCAAATTGAATTTCATCCCGTAAAATGTGACAGCATAGAAATTAGTGAAAAACGAAAGATTACTAAATAAAATTCAAAATAGGAATAAGTCACTCTACACCCTTAAAAACAAATAAATGTTCCCATGAAATAAAAAACAGGACAAAATTGGTGTTCACCCTCAAAAATACCTTCTCTAACAACAACCACCAGACCTTTGTTTTAAAAAAAAATATATTTATCTAGGAGCTAATAAGGCGCTGTTGCTTTTAGCTGTAAAGAGTAATGAGAAATCGTACATGGGCATTATAATAATGCCCATGTACGATTTATCATTCTCACTTAACTAGATTGACATTAAAAAAACACCGAAGAGGGAATACATCAAAATAAAATGGATGGTGAAAAAGACCCAATAGCCAAAATAAAATCCCTATGTAATTAAAAGTGAAGATATACTGATTACAATGATCGATTTCAAAAGTGTAACACACAATGAAAACGAGGAAAAGTGTTATATAGCTGGCACCTACAGGCCTAGACAAATAAATCTACGGGGCACTCAGCAGACACGTGAGAAAACAAAATAAAAATAATATGAAGTGTTCTGTCAAGAAATAAACAATCTGAAATTAACATAATTGACCACGTATGTGAGAGCCAGGTAAACATTGTAATCCTCTCCCACAAAACAGTTTTGGTTTCCCCTTTACAATGGGAGAATCCACAAATGACCCTGAACACCACATGCGGAGACAGAATGGTGTTAAAAGCCGATAAACATAAACAGAGAAAACTAATAGGCCTACATTGTCTTGATTGTTTTAGATGTTTGTGCTCTTTGTTGTAATGGTAATATGTTGTTGGATAATATGTCTGGATTCACAAAAAGGAAACACCTCTATGCAGAAATTACTAAGGTAGGCAGGTACACATGCAAGTATTAGTCATTTTTACGTGAACAACTGTTCTTGTCGACATCTTGTGCTACGTATTACTCGGGTACTTTCTTTTTATATCAATAAAAACTATTTAACTAAAAAAACAAAAAAAACTGTTCTTGTCCTGATCTCTAAATGAGATATACAACGCCACCATGTGGCAGACTGCCAAAAGTTCCTGTGCTGACAATTAAGTGTTGGTGTCCAGCACCGAAAAACCCCAGCTCAAATGAAACACTGTTAGAGCCCAGGCAAGAGCCAAGCCCTGAAAATGTTTGTTATGTAAATCATGAAACAAACATCATATGAAAGGTGATAAAGACTTTTCAAATTTTTAAAAAGTGTATTCCTTTAAATGTGGAAGCTTTGACATTATTACGTCACATTATAGCACTGCACTGAAAAGTTCATTTTAAGAGTGATCGTTTTTAAGCATACACTTAGAACCATTCCTACCCCGGCCTCACCCTGACAACAATGGCATTACTGAACTAAGAGGTAAAATAGCTGTCATGTGAACCCTGTATTTCCAGAGTCTTATACATAGAGCAATATTATAGTCTAAGAATTTAAACCAAAGCCTGGCACAAGCTGTCAGTTCAAATAACGGTGTGGTCCTATGAGCAATTGCAATAATGAATTTGTAATGTCGAAAATTTGAACAGATCACACTTACCGCTGCTTCAAATAATTAAACAAAATTTTATATTTCAAAACTATTTATAGCATATACATTTTTCATGGAGTTCCTTTCATCATGGTTGCTCCAACAAGGGTGAAAAGAGAGGTGTTTATAGAGGTGCTAATGTGCGTTGTGATCAGAAAAAAGAAGAAAGAAAGTAAAGGTAGTTCTTAAAATATTTACCAATTAACATCCATGGCTATGAGAGAGACATTCAAATTAACCAAGCTCAAAGAAGCCTGCCTGAGAGCTTTACTCAATCTTAATGTTCCTTGTTTAGGGGGTGGTGACTGAATCAAAACCTGCCACTATGGGAATATATATACTCAATCCAGGCTTAGGGGCTTATTGTTGTCAACGTTTCAACCCAACATTTGCATGAGGTTGATTAAGCCCTTGCACGTGAGTCTTCATCAGGATGGTGATTTGTATGCGGCAACCTAAAAAAGACACACTTAATCAATATGATGTTGGTCCCATTTAAAACACTCAATTGGCAGCTTTACAAGAAAGCCACTAACCTAAGTTGGCGCATCCGCACCATAGGTAGGGGAAGGTGTTTTACCTTGATACACCCTTCTCTCTCGATTAAGTGTTTAATGTCCACAACCTTCACCTATTCCTTCTGAGGTTGTGGAAAAATTGCAGTAAGTTAAAAATATAATTTTTTTTATATAGCACGAACTAGACCCGAACGTATTAGGGCACTTTACAGGAGCACAGAGTTGGTTTGGGATAAAAAATCGGCCTGGGTATGATTAAAAAAAAGTGGCCCACATTTGCATAATGCCTTTCTGCAAAACACTGCTTTGGCAAATTTTTTTTTAAACATGCACGGAATAGTTTGCCATGGTGAAACACACCTGAAAACAAGTGAGGCCACTGCCTGTTGACAAAAGGGAGGTAATGGACATCCATCTACCTCCAGAAAGGCCACTCAGGCACCCACTGGGCCGCTGGCAGCATCGAACAATGCAGAAACTGCCCAAATCGCCCCACCAGGCTGCTAAAAAAAGCAGCCCAGAGCTGGAATTCGGATGTATGTATAAAATTTATAAATCGCAGGAATCACCCCCGAGGGGTATCTCCGCGCTATCATTGCAGGAAAGCCAGATGACTATTGTGCAGAAGAAAGTTACACCTTAAATAGTGTCGTCTTCAGAAGTTTCCTAAAGCGTGCAAAATTGGAACATTTACGTAAGTCCACAGGTAGAGTGTTCCACAATTTCGAGGCCAGATGGACCACCGTTTTGCCGCCAGTCCTAAGCTTCTTGAAACGGGGAACCCCTAACAAACTTTTCCCTTCTGACCTAAGATGACGATTGGAACAATAAACTTTTAATTTATCTGCCAAATAGCTGGGGCTTGAACCATACACAACTTTGTGAGTAAGGCATCCAAGCTTAAAATTAATTATTTGGCAGATGGGGAGCCAGTGAAGCTGTTTTAATAAAGGGCGAGCCGAGGTCCGAGGAGGTTTTTTTAGAGCCAGGCGCGCTGCCACATTTTGGACAATCTGCAATCTGCTGAGAAGGGACTCGTTAGCAGATGCCAACAAGGCTTTGCAGTAGTCCAAGCGGCCAATAATCATTGCCTGAATCAAGGTTCTTTGCATCTTGAGTGGTACCCAGCAGAACACTCTTCGCAGAAGGCTTAAGGTATGGTAACAGGTCCCCGTAGTGGTCATGACTTGGTCCCGCATAGATAACAAAACATCTATGCGAATCCCAAGATTTTTTGCCACTAAAGTTGGAAGAGGGGACAAACCTAATGAAGCAGGCCACCACCTGGAGGACCAAAGAGCCTGAGCTGTACCAAACAGCAGAATTTCCGTCTTAGACTCATTTAACTTCAGACAATGGTCCGTCATCCATTCTGATATCCCTAACATACCTTTAGCAAAACGCTGCTCAATATCCTCAGAATCTTTATCAAAGGTCAAGAGCAGCTGTGTATTGTCAGCGTAAGAGAAAGGGGTGAAACCCAGCTTCCTGATGATCTTTGCCAGGGGGCCACGTAGACATTGAATAAAGTCGGGCTGAGACAAGAGCCCTGGGGCACCCCCTTTGTGAGTTTTAAGGTTTGTGACCGGAAAGGTCCCAAGTTTATGGTCTGAGTACGCTAGTCAAGGAAATTGACGAGCCAGTTTAGTGCCTGTCCCTGCAGCCCGGCCTCTCTCAGTAGATGTATCAGCTTCTGATGAGAGACTGTGTCAAAAGCTGCTGTCAAATCCAATAGGACCAGTATCACTGCTTTAGATACGGGCCCCTTGGGCATTGCCTGAGTGCCTGCGTTACCAATCGATGCTGCATGAGCACCAGTTGCGTTACAGATGGTCAGATTCATTTTTTTGTTAGGCACGGGGAGATTAAGTGATTTGCCCAGAATCACTGGATGTTGCAATTCCTGTTGAGACTCGAACACGGTTCCCCAACTCTGAGGTTGACCATCCTAGCCGTTAGGCCACGTCCTCTCCAGAGGATCATCCATCTACCATCAACCGTCTAAAAGCACAAGTGTGATAGAACAGGCTTGTGAGGAAACCTGCCTCATCATCATAGGCCAATCTCAAAGATTCAGCTAGATGAGATATCCATAAACATCCATAAATGGAAAGTCAAGGCCTTTGCTTAGTTTACAAATGCGGAAAGCCAAGTGTAAGCATGTTAAAGAGGCAAAATACTTCCAGATATTCAATGCGAGAATGAATCAATCTTTTGGTAAACTGAAACAAAAAACAAAAGGATTGTCAGAAGTTGGTATGGCGATTAATCATCGACTTCTAAGGAGCGTGTCAATTCACACGCTTACCTTCCTGGCTCTCACTCTGGATGATTGTTTCTGCAGAGACAGTAGTACGCACAGTTACCAAGGTCAGATAAGTGCGTCGCGTGCACGTCGGTTCAGAGAAGTGAAGTCTTTCTTCTGCAAAGCTCCGGAGAATGTATTGAAAACCCCGGGAGCATAACATCCATTGGCAAAATGCAATGAGGCAGTGTTTAAACGTACAATGCCCCTGACATCTTCATTACTCGATAGAATTGTATTACATGTATTGTGGCTACACTAAACAGTAAAGTTATATAATGGTAATTTATGTTAACCCCTTCCATGCTCATGACGAGCTCAGCTCGTCATGCAGTACACTGCTCGTGTGCTCATGACGAGCTGAGCTCGTCATGAACAAAGGGAATAAATGAGTTGCAGCGCTGAGGGAGAATTGCTGTAGCATTGATGTGGTTACTGTGCCTCGGCCTGGTCACCCCCACGCTCCCAGGACCTCCTGCTCCTGCCTCCTGCCTTCTGCTGCTGTGCCTGCCTGCCTTCTCTATCAGCGAGCGCCCCAGCCGCCGCAGGGCCGTCCGCCAAGCCCGCACTCGCTTTCCCGCCGCTGCCTGCCTGCGGCCCCGCCCCCCCACCAGCCGATTGGATCCCACGCTCCCGACTCCCAGCTGACCCGCCCTCCCGGCTCCCTTCTTAAGGGGAACCCGTCTCCGCCTCGGGAGTGACCACTGCGCCTCGGCCTGGTCACCCCCACGCTCCCAGGACCTCCTGCTCCTGCCTCCTGCCTTCTGCTGCTGTGCCTGCCTGCCTTCTCCATCAGCGAGCGCCCCAGCCGCCGCAGGGCCGCCCGCCAAGCCCACACTCACTTTCCCGCCGCTGCCTGCCTGCGGCCCTGCCCCCCCGCCAGCCGATTGGATCCCACGCTCCCGCCTCCCAGCTGACCCGCCCTCCTGGCTCCCTTCTTATGACGCCCCCGAGCGCCGATTGAGCGCCGAAGGCGCGCCAAAGGTAAGCCCGTCAGCGCCCGTCGGTGCCTGGCCCGCGCCCAGCGCCAGGACCCCTGGCTCCCGCAGCCACCAGCCCTCCCGCCGGACCTACGCCACCACCGACCTCCACGCACTCAACGCCGGCAGACTCCCGGGTTGCTACCGAGCCACCCCGAGACGCACCCACGGACCCTTCTGCTGCCACTCCTGCAAGTTCACCTGCATCTGGACCTGCACTACACCGGCCCCGACCAAGACGAGCAACAGTAGCAGCCATCTGAAGTGCATCCTGATCAACACCCGCTCCGTCCACAGACACGCCGTCAAGCTCTGGAACCTGCTCGACACCGCAGCCCCAGACGTCGCCTTCCTCACGGAAACCTGGATGAACGCCTCCTCAGCGCCCGATATCGCCATCGCCATCCCAGACGGCTACAAAATTATCCGGAGGGACCGCATCAACCAGCCCGGAGGAGGCATCGCCATCATCCACAGGAACACCATCCGCATCACGACCTACACCGACGACACCCTCGCACCCGCCGAGCACCTGCACTTCCAGATCCACATCAACCCCAAGACCACACGCAGAGGCACCCTCATCTACAGACCCCCGGGACCACGCACTCAATTCAGCGAGGACATCGCCGACTTCATCAGCCCGCAAGCCCTCCCCTCCGCTGACTACATCCTCCTCGGGGACCTCAACTTCCACCTGGAGAACAACAACGACCGCAACATCACCGCCCTGCGGACAACCTCGCCAACCTCGGACTCAAGCAACTGGTGACCACCCCCACCCACTACGCCGGACACACACTCGACCCCGTCTTCTCATCCAGCAAGGACATCGCCTTCAGCCACGCCACCGGACTCCACTGGACGGACCACAGCTGCGTCCACTTCAGCTTCAAAAGGACCACAATCCACCACCAACAGCAAAAGGTTGCACGCAGAAGCTGGAACAAGATCACAGCCGACCAGCTCGCAACTTCCCTGAGCAAGAACCCACCCACCAGCACAACGAACCCCAGCCAAGCGGCCACCAACCTCACGAAGTGGATCAGCGACTGCGCAGACGACCTCGCCCCTCTGAGGACCCCGCCTAGCAGACTCGGCAGCAAGAAAGCCCGATGGTTCACCGACGAACTCAAGAACTCGAAGAAGAACTGCAGAGCCCTTGAGAAAGCCTGGCGCAGAGACCCAACACCGGACAACATGACTGCCCTCAAGCTCGCCACCCGAAAACACCACCAACTGATCCACACCACCAAGAAAACTGCATTCAAGGAACGACTGGACAACAACGCACACAACAGCAAGGAACTCTTTCACATCGTCAAAGAGCTCTCCAACCCCAATGCCGGAAACAACGACATCACCCCTTCGCAAGACCTCTGCAACTCCCTTGCCTCCTACTTCCACAACAAGATCGCGGATATACACAACAGCTTCAGCACTCAACCGACGCACGCCACGACCGACCCACCGCCCCCCACCACCACCCTCCGCGCCTGGACCCTGATCTGCACCGAAGACACCGTCCGCATGATGAACTCCATCCACTCCGGATCTCCGACCGACCCTTGCCCTCACCACGTCTTCAACAAGGCCGACGCTGTCATCGCACCCCACCTGCGGGACATCATCAACACCTCCTTCAACACCGCCACCTTCCCGGAGAACTGGAAGCACGCCGAACTCAGCGCCCTACTAAAGAAGCCATCAGCCGACCCCTCCGACCTCAAGAACTACCGACCCATCTCGCTGCTCCCGTTCCCCGCTAAAGTCATCGATAAGACCGTCAACAAGCAGCTGGCCGCCTTCCTCGAGATAAACGGATCCCTCGACCCCTCGCAGTCTGGCTTCCGGGCCAACCACAGCACCGAGACCGCCCTGATCGCAGCCACCGATGACATCCGAGCTCTGCTCGACAACGGAAAAACAGCGGCCCTCATCCTCCTAGACCTCTCCGCGGCCTTCGACACTGTCTGCCACCGTACCCTAGTACAGCGCCTCAGCAACGTCGGAATCCAGGAGAAGGCACTGGAGTGGACCATCTCCTTCCTCTCCGGAAGGACACAGAGAGTCCGCCTCCCCCCGTTCAGATCAGAAGCCACCGAAGTCATCTGCGGCGTTCCTCAAGGCTCCTCGCTCAGCCCAACCCTCTTCAACATCTACATGAGTCCCCTCGCAGCCATCGCACGCCAGCACAACCTCAACATCATCTCCTACGCCGACGACACCCAGCTGATCCTCTCCCTCACCAACGACCCCGCCACCGCCAGAGCCAACCTACACGAAGGGATGAAAGAGGTAGCCGAATGGATGAAGAACAGCCGCCTGAAACTGAACTCGGACAAGACGGAAGTCCTCATCCTGGGATCCTCACCCTCCGCCTGGGACAACTCCTGGTGGCCCCCCGCCCTAGGCAGCGCACCCAAACCAACAGACCACGCACGCAACCTGGGCTTCATCCTGGACTCCTCCCTCTCCATGACCAGACAAGTCAACGCCGTCTCCTCGTCGTGCTTCAACATCCTACGCATGCTACGCAAGATCTTCCGGTGGATCCCCACCGAGACTAGGAAGACGGTCACCCAGGCCCTCGTCACCAGCCGACTGGACTACGGCAACTCCCTCTACGCCGGAACCACCACCAAACTCCAGAAGAGACTTCAGCGGATCCAGAACGCCTCAGCAAGACTCATCCTGGACATCCCCCGTCGCAACCACATCTCCGGACACCTGAGAGACCTGCACTGGCTCCCGGTCAACAAGAGAATCACCTTCCGTCTCCTCACCCACGCACACAAAGCCCTGCACAACCAAGGCCCAGGATACCTCAACAGCCGCCTCAATTTCTACGCTCCCAAACGCCAGCTTCGATCAACCGGCCACGCCCTCGCCGCCGTCCCCCGCATCCGAAGAGCCACCACAGGGGGAAGGTCCTTCTCCTACCTCGCCGCCAAGACCTGGAACTCCCTCCCGACCCACCTCCACCGGACCCAGGACCACCTCGCCTTCAGGAGGCAGCTCAAGACCTGGCTGTTCGAGCAGTAGCGGACCCCCCCTCCCCAAGCGCCTTGAGACCCTCCGGGTGAGTAGCGCGCTATGCAAATGCTTTGATTTGATTTGATTTGATTTGATTTGGTTAAATAAAAATAAAAAGAGTAGAAAAAGTGGATATGGCCCCATAAATAGAGATGGACAGTTAAAAACAAAGGTCCTGTTCCAAAATATACACAGTGCAGGATTACGTAGAGAATTACTCATCACAATTTCAATAAAACCTAGGTTGTACTACACAATAAGCACAGTTATTGACCCATGTAGAGACCGATCATTCACCTGCCTTAATTATCAAAATTAAACCAACAATACAAATGCCAGTGCTGAACCAACTTCGTTTGTAATATCAAACTGACCTGTTATGAATAAAGCATAGCAGTCTATTGAAACGTATGTTACTACATTTATTCAATTAAGTTTTCAAGGGTTTTGTTTGTATTATTCAAACAGATTTTCTTGTGCATATTCACAAATATATACAAAATGTACAAATAGATACAAACTTTTACAATTATGTACAAAACAGTCCTATGATTCACTCACACTGATACTTACACACCTCATGCATACAACTTATATCCTTACAACAAAAACAAAAAAACAAATACTGAATACCACTGAGGTATGGGTCCGTGTCAATTTTCCATCAAATCATATGATCCAATGTACATTTATTATTTGTAACCCAAAAAAAAATCGTTTAGTATTTTTGGCTCAGTACTTTCAATTTTGAACTTGACAGCGGACCTCTAAGGTCGACGCGTTTCGAACCCCCTAATAACGGGGTTCTCCTCAGGACCAAGGTGATTTCTACAAAACAAAACAAAAAAACTAAGTTAACTAGTAAGTGCAAACAATCTGCGTTTCAAGAACAGCCACCAACCGGCTTAAGACCGCCTACCTTAATTCTCCTGTTAATGGAGCCACAATCGGGTGTGAACAAGTCTACACATAAAGACAAAAAAACAAAAAAGAATGACGTAGAAGACAATCTATGGTCAGATGACTTACATTTGCTGTTTTGATTTAAACGATGGCTCACCTTCACTCTCTTGAGAGTTGGCCTTAAAAACCTAAATAAAGAGGACGCAATCAGTAGTGCCTTGTTTGGTTTGTGACTAAGAGATTTTTTTACTGAGGAGGCTCCTAACTAGTAATGGCTTACCCGGTTTTGGCGTGACGATTGTTAGCCCGGGATACAGCATGGCGTTGCTTAACGGTGATACGTTCTCCTGCTGGCAGGTTCTACAAATGAACTGCACGAAAAATGCCGGATTTAGTAGCTGTGTCAGCGCCATGCGTTTTCGATGTAGAAAATGAATGCACGTTTACGATACGAAAAACGAACTCACTTGTGCTGCCGAGCGTCTGCTCCATGGATGAAGCCAGCGCGTCCTCAGTCCGACACCAAGTTTACTTCCTGATACTGATAGCTCGGTTTCTTAAAGGGCCCGCTCCTCTTTATGACAGACACCAAGCTTGCTTCCTCGATGCTGGTTACGCGGTTTCTTAAAGTGCCCACACCTTTTTGTGCCGTGCAGCCTAAACATAGATGGCAATAACCTAATCTACATTCTGAATTGACCTGATTGTAACCGGACATCATAAATGCGGAAATTGCACCTGCTGTGACTCAACGGAAGAAGGCACTGTCTTCTGTTTTGAAAGAATCTATTGGAAACATACAACTTTTACCAATTGCCAAACAAAAAATATAGTTTATGGCATCTGGTGCCCATGCCCTAAACTTTATATTGGAAAAACGACACAGGAGGCAAGACAGAGAATTACACAGCACAAGTCATGGATTAGAAAACAAGTACAGAATGCACCTTTAGTTCATCATTGGTCCACACATGAACACAATGAATGCGACTTACGCTGGACGATCATCTCCAAAATTGAATATGATCCACGTGGAGGTGATATGGATTTGAAATTAGCACAGCGAGAGGCATTCTTAATAATGAAGTATAATACAGCGATAACAGGACTTAACAAAATCTCTGAGATTTACAGGGGGACCCCTGGTTAAGATCCTTCTGGGCACATGTCTTGAATTAAAACACGGTTATGGTTGCACAAAGGCAATCAAGTACAGGTTGTAGGAGACTACAATTACCATAATGCCTCCAACATGGGACTGTGCTTATTTATACCTTCGCTTTGGTCCACACTTGAAACAATACCATCAGATACATTTTGAATGAATACACCAGCCCTTACGCACAAAATACAGTTGGGGCCACATCAACGCAATCGAATACATGCTTCACATTGCCCGCAATGCTTTGCCCTGAGCAGGAGCGCATTTGTGCCTCTGTCATATTTTGAACACCAACTATACAATCAGGTCAATTCAGAATGTAGATTAGGTTATTGCCATCTATGTTTAGGCTGCACGGCACAAAAAGGTGCGGGCACTTTAAGAAACCGCGTAACCAGCATCGAGGAAGCAAGCTTGGTGTCTGTCATAAAGAGGAGCGGGCCCTTTAAGAAACCGAGCTATCAGTATCAGGAAGTAAACTTGGTGTCGGACTGAGGACGCGCTGGCTTCATCCATGGAGCAGACGCTCGGCAGCACAAGTGAGTTCGTTTTTCCTATCGTAAACGTGCATTCATTTTCTACATCGAAAACGCATGGCGCTGACACAGCTACTAAATCCAGCATTTTTCGTGCAGTTCATTTGTAGAACCTGCCAGCAGGAGAACGTATCACCGTTAAGCAACGCCATGCTGTATCCCGGGCTAACAATCGTCACGCCAAAACCGGGTAAGCCATTACTAGTTAGGAGCCTCCTCAGTAAAAAAATCTCTTAGTCACAAACCAAACAAGGCACTACTGATTGCGTCCTCTTTCTTTAAGTTTTTAAGGCCAACTCTCAAGAGAGTGAAGGTGAGCCATCGTTTAAATCAAAACAGCAAATGTAAGTCATCTGACCATAGATTGTCTTCTACGTCATTCTTTTTTGGTTTTTTGTCTTTATGTGTAGACTTGTTCACACCCGATTGTGGCTCCATTAACAGGAGAATTAAGGTAGGCGGTCTTAAGCCGGTTGGTGGCTGTTCTTGAAACGCAGATTGTTTGCACTTACTAGTTAACTTAGTTTTTTTGTTTTGTTTTGTAGAAATCACCTTGGTCCTGAGGAGAACCCCGTTATTAGGGGGTTCGAAACGCGTCGACCTTAGAGGTCCGCTGTCAAGTTCAAAATTGAAAGTACTGAGCCAAAAATACTAAACGATTTTGTTTTGGGTTACAAATAATAAATTATTTATTTAAAATGTATTTAAAATATTTATAAAGCGCGGCTGACACCTTGCAGGTTTCCTGGCGCTGGAGAGTACTCTTAAACTGAGGAAACTGAGAGCACGAAGCAAGCGATTAGGGTTTAAGGAAATAGCCAGGTTTTGATACGTTTTCGAAACGGGAGGAGTTGCGATATTTGGCGGATGTCAAGGGGCAGACTGTTCCACAGTTTAGCCGCTGCGACTCTGAAGGATCTACCCCCAGTCCTGACTTTGTTGTATCTAGGAACTATTACCAAGCAGGCTGAGGCAGAGCGAAGAGTTCTGGTGGGGGTGTACCAGGAGAACAAGGCTTGCAGAGGTCTGGGCCCGACTCCGTGCAGAGCCTTAAAGACAAGGCAAAGGGCCTTGAAGGCCACTCGTTGCCTTAAAGGGAGCCAGTGTAGCTCGGCCAAGGCCGCTGTGGCAGAGCACCTCCTGGTCCAGCCAAGAGCTAGCTTGGCGGCGGCCGACTGAATTCTTTGGAGTCGATCCAGCAGCACAACTGGAGACTCAAGTAACAGTGCGTTACAGTAGTCAAGGCGACTCAGGATAGTGCACCTGACTATCAACGCCCGAGCTTGTACGGGGAGGAGTGGCATAATTTTGCACAGAGAGCGCAGTAGGGCCGAGCAGGTCCCCACTGTTTTTGCAACCTGGGTTTCTGTGCTCAGCTTGTTATTCAGCATGGCCCCTAGGTTGCGAACCGAGGTGACCGGCTGTGGTTTTTCTGGTGTTTCTGGAGGCCAAAAGTCGCTGGGGAACAGGCGTGGTATTCGGCTTCCAGCACAAAACAGAACCTTGGTTTTGGAGGAGTTGAATTGCAGGGAATTTTTGTGCAACCAACCAGCCGTCTCTCTTAGGCAGTCGTGAAATGATGTTAGGGGGATAGAGTCTTCTCCCTCCCAAGAGAGAATGAGCTGGGTGTCGTCCGCATAGTTGATAGTTTTTAACCTGTGGGCCTTTATTAACGTGATCAGGGGCTTGAGGTACACGTTAAAAAGAATGGGGCTGATGGACGAACCCTGGGGCACCCCATGGGGCACAGAGGCAAAGGCGGATTGAAATGGGGGTAGGGACACAGCCTGCCTCCTGCCCCGCAGGTAAGAATGGAACCATAGCAGAGCCGTGCCATCCACCCCAGCCTCACCGAGTCTCTCCAGCAGAATCCCATGGTTGACCGTGTCGAATGCGGCAGACAGGTCCAGCAAGATCAAGGCTACTGCCTGGCCCCTGTCTGCACGCATACGAAGATCCTCCATGGCTGTCAGGACAGCTGTTTCGGTGCCATGGGCTGGACGAAAGCCAAATTGGAAATCGTCCAGGATGTGATTCTGCTCCAGGTGAGTAGAGAGACAGGAGCTCACCTATCGTTCGGCAACCTTTGCCGGGAAAGGCAGGAGGGAGATATGCCGATAGTTCGACAAACATTCAGGGTTTAAGGAGGGTTTTTTTAACAGCGGAGTGATAAGAGCTTGCTTCCATGGGGTTGGGACACATCCGCAATGCAAGGATTGGTTGCAGATCCTACGCAAGGTGCCGAAAAGTTCGGTTCCAAAACTGTTCCAAATTTTTGGAGGCAGAGGATCAAGATGGGAGCCCGAAGTGATCCAGAGCGGCAATCTTTCAAACTCGGATTCTGGAATGGGGGGGAATTCCCACAACCTTTCCGTGGGGAGGTGACCTGAATGCATCGGATCAGATTCGATGGTGCTAGCCCCCGGGTTGTTGGAGCTGCCCAACGGAGGGGAGGTGTTCAGGTTGTGGATAATGGTCTCAATTTTGTCTTTAAAAAATAATGCGAGATTGTCGCAGAGTGCTTGTGTGGGTAGCATAGTCTTTATGGCACAATCGGGGTGGGTGAGGTTTTTAAGAATCTGAAAGATACTTTTCGAGCTATTGGTGGCATTGACAATGGTTGAGCAAAAGTAGTTGGCTTTACTTTGAACAATTGCAGTTTTATATGCCCGAAGGTTATTTTTCCAGAGTGACTTATTGGTGTCGGAGTAGCCTTGCCTCCATTTCCTCTCCGATTGTCTACAGGCTAGTTTGAGGACTTTCAAAGAGTCGTCAAACCAGGGGGCTGGTGCTCTGCTCTTAGGTTTGCATATTTTCTGGGGGGCGAAGGAGTCCGAGGCCGAGGAAATCTTTGTACAGAAGGCTTTGTAGTTGTCCTCCACCGAATTAGTGGGGGAGAAACTATTTGCCACTTTGAATACAGAGCCGGCCGATCTTAATTTGTCCAGAGCTTTCCAGTCTCTGTACAGAAATTCGGGAGAGGAGCTATGTGGCGGCCTGCTAGCTCTGTTGCTAGTTATGTGGAATTTAATGAGCGAGTGGTCGGTCCAGCACATAGGCAGGATGTCGCTCAAGTGTACTAGCTGAGGGGAGGCAAAGATTAGGTCGAGTTGGTGCCCTGCTGTGTGGGTGGGTTTATTAACCAATTGGGAAAGTCCCACACTTTCACAGGAGAGTACGAGATTGTTCAATGCAGTGTCCAGGTTGCCGTTTGGCCAAAGGTTGAAGTCGCCTAGAATGATCAGCTTGTTGTGGGAGGTAGCCATATTGGTGAGGATGGTGAGTAGCGATTGCTGCTGTTGGGAATAGAAGGTTCCCGGGGGGCGATAGCAGATAATGGCCGTGAAGGTGGCTCCGGAGTGACAGTTTATGGAAAGGCCAAGGAGTTCCGTTCCGACAACTGGGTCCATGTCTCGGATTTTTATAGACCAGGAGGCTCTATAGATAATGCCCACTACACCACCGCGGCCCTTGGGTCTAGGAAGATGCAATATTTTGAAGTCAAGGGGGCAGGCCCAATCAAGTTCAATGTACATTGTATCATATGATTTGATGGAAAATTGACACGGACCCATACCTCAGTGGTATTCAGTATTTGTTTTTTTGTTTTTGTTGTAAGGATATAAGTTGTATGCATGAGGTGTGTAAGTATCAGTGTGAGTGAATCATAGGACTGTTTTGTACATAATTGTAAAAGTTTGTATCTATTTGTACATTTTGTATATATTTGTGAATATGCACAAGAAAATCTGTTTGAATAATACAAACAAAACCCTTGAAAACTTAATTGAATAAATTTAGTAACATACGTTTCAATAGACTGCTATGCTTTATTCATAACAGGTCAGTTTGATATTACAAACGAAGTTGGTTCAGCACTGGCATTTGTATTGTTGGTTTAGTTTAGATTTGACTTAGCCTTGCTGAATAGGAGTCAAGACCCAGTTTTGCTTCCATTAATTATCAAAATGGCAATACAAACAGGGAGTGTATTGTTCAATGCACATAGTTAATGACTTCTGGAGAGAAATGTCATATTTGGGCAGACAACAGAAAACGGGGTCCTATTGCACATTATACATCGTGTATGGCCTCTGTAAAGGAGTATCATCTGTATTCAATAAAAACTGTATGACATGTCATTAGAAAATGGTGATCAGACATATGTGGTGCCAATATATATTATCCCACAATATATATAGAGTGTGTTACTTCTGAAAAGGAATATCACCTGTATTTATTAAACATACAATAGAGTACGCTGAGACCCTGCAAGTGTGTTACAATGTGTGTTTCAGCAGCTCACCCACCTCCATTGGCAATGGTGGTATTCTGTTTATGTGCCCAACATTCACCCAGTATTCAACCTCTCTTGACTAGGTAAAGAATGGCTTTCCCTAGCTAAGGGTGGTTGGATACTAGTTGAATGTTGGATAACAGATCTGGATTGATATTAGGTTTATGGAGGATGGACCTACTTCGTCCAATCCTTAAGGAGACTGAAAATGTTCAAGGGTTGGTGATGCATTTATCAGGTAGCACCTGGTGGATTAGAACATGTAAATGTTTTCTTTTATGATATTGGCAGGTTACAAACTATTTTGCTGGTTTGGGCAGTGTAGCGATGGAGGATAGGATTTAGTTGTTGATGGCAATGGGAGCTTCTGGTCTGTGTAGTTTTTTGTTTTGGGTACTTTACTTGATAAAAGGTCAGATCCAAATTTGTTTCCGATTGAACTTATTAGTAAAATAGTGCAGGATTGTTTCCCATTTAACAAGGAAGGGAATATGGATACAGGGCAAGTTATAGTGGTGGGTCAAATGTAAAAGATGAGAAACTAGAAAAGGGTTAGATGAGATGTTGAGTCGCTGTTTGATAAAGCTGGATGTTGCCCACAGGACAGCATGTTTGTAATCTTTTCCCATCCTTTTCGGTTTTGTGAACAGTATTGTATTTTTGGATATTTGCCCCTTCGCTTTCATTTTCTACGTTTCTGATCCAGACTTGTATATTGATTCAGTAACCGTCGTTGGCTTGGTATTTTTAATATTTTTTTAGTTGGAGATGACTACCGACTTTACTGTTGCATTGATGATATTATCATATTTCTTGATAATGCCATTGATATAAGCCAATGGGTGGAGTTAATGAGTGATAAGGTCTTGGAGTATGAGAGGCTGTTTTCTTACAGGGCAAATCCAACTTTTCATGACAGGGGAATTGTTGATCAACACTGATGTGGTGGCAATAATGTGGAAGTGAATGGGAAAGTGGTAAGTGTTGAAATTGGCTCTTTTTGCAGGGTCATCCCTGAACATTTTGCCATCCTCCTAGTCTTTTTTCTGACCTGGTGTTGGTGGTTTTAGGACTCTGGGCACTTCAGCACTGCTGCCCTGTGTAAAGTGCGTGTGCTCTCTGTGGTAAACATGGTAAGATTGGTCGACACCTGTTTGGCGTATTTAATTTACCTGTCAGTCCCCAGGAAAGTGGTATCTAATATACCTGGGACAGTAAATTAAATGCTACTGGTGGGCTTGCAGTGCTGCTTGTGCCACCCACCAAGTAGCCTTTCAAACCTGTCTCAGGCCTCTGCCATTACAATAGCATAATATTTACACGTGACATTGTCCCAGTTGAGATTGAAATCCCTTAGATAGATACTTTAATCAGACATCGATTTTTTGAGGTAACGTATTCTGGCAACTTCTCAATGAAATTGGATTAAGTTTGGCCATGTGCTATTTTGTATGTAGCTAAATAGTGCTTAATGTGGCAATTGGCAGCTTTTATGAGGCATTTGAATGTGTCACTGATTGTGATGGCATAAATCTGCATTTAAGGATGTTCTTATTAATGACTACAATGCAGTTCACTAAGTGATGGTCTCTGCCAGTATAGTTGGGTGTATATACTTGTGAGGAGCTCGTA
The DNA here is from genome assembly GCF_964261635.1 of Lissotriton helveticus. Taxonomy (NCBI): domain Eukaryota; kingdom Metazoa; phylum Chordata; class Amphibia; order Caudata; family Salamandridae; genus Lissotriton; species Lissotriton helveticus. The sequence goes on from NC_136065.1 coordinate 939,040,500, forward strand.
AATCAATGTTAGACTGGAATTTACATTATGCTAGGATACAGATACAGAATGTCCAATTCATAGTAAAAAATGAGGCTGCAGATTTCAGGTTGATGAACGTTGGATGATCTGGCATCTAGACACATGTACATTATGTGACAGTTGATTTCTGCCCTGGAATGTTGGTAGAAATTAGTGAATTTGATACTGCTGAGGCTCTTTGTGTTGTTTTAAAGTGAAATCCCTTGGGGTGATGAATGTGGTGCTAGATGGTAAGAACAGGAAAGTTGGCTGGGTAGGTAATTTAAAAAGTTTGTTGAGTGAATTGATTGGGGAAGAGTTAACTTGTGAGTCAATATGAAGGTTAAAGGTTGCATTGCCTAGAGTTCAATAAGTTACACAACCAGACTTAAAAAGTCCTGGTACTGATGAGGGTTCTGTACGTAAGGTGGTGGCAAATGGTTGGAGTAGGTCAAAAAAGATAATTTACCTTCCAGCTCCACAGACTGACCTTTGAGCGATGAACAGTCGATCATCTGTGGTGAGTAACAGATGGAAGAGTGGATCAATGGTGTATAAAAAAGAAGTATAGGGGAGAGGAGTACAGGATGAAGGATTACAGTAGATTGTAGGAGAATATCAGTACTGGTAGTTGCAGGCATAGTAGTAGAATAGATGTGCCAAAACCTATAAGTAGAACTATTAAGCAAGATTGGAGGGAAAAAGAAAGAAGAGTTCGGCAGAAGCTAAGAAAGAGCACGAACAGGAGAGTAGGAATAGTAGGCGAAGGAGGAGCAAGAGGAAGCTTAATTAGGACTAAGGAGGTGGATGTAGAGTTATGCATAGTAGTAAGAGTATGAGTAAGTAGAAGATGTAAGAGTAGGACTAATTGGGATCAAGTATAAGTAAGTGTAGGAGTAGGTGTCAGAATAAGATTCATTAGCAAGAGGAGAAGTATGAGTAGGAGTAATTATAAAGAAGAGCACGAGCAGGCTTAAGAGTAAAGGTAAGACTAGAAATGAGAAGGAGTAAGAGTAGGCATGTGTATGAGTAAGAGTAGGCAAAGACGTAGGAAGATCAGCATGTGTAAACATAACTAAGAGAAAGAGTAGGTGTTGTAAGTAGTAAGTGGTAATAGGAGAAAATAGAAGTAAGATAGGCATAAATCAGCCAGAGTAAGTAGAAAGTGGAGCAAGAGTAGGCATAAGTAGAAGTAAGTGCACAAGTAAGAGCAGGAATAAGAATAGGACTGAGAAAATACACAATATGAGTGGCTGGGGTAGGAGTAGGAGTATGACACCTAAAGCTTTTTCTAGTCAAGCCATATGTAGCCAAAGAATGGAAAAACCTCTTTTTTGCCGGCTAAGATGAAAAAGTCAATTTCAATTAGCCCTGTTGTGGCAAATTGTGAGCGCATTTTCTTTTGAAAATAAGTTACTAGGGTGACCACGGGAAACATCCTTTACAACAAAACTTTTTCCACGCAGCACCTTTACAACGCAGGAATTACAACCCAAGTCGTTACAACGACTTGCGCTGGAGGGCGCTGTAGGATAGGGAATAGTTTATTTACTATCCAAAACCTTCCCTACTATCCACGGGGACTGGAGTTGGAATAGTAAATTAAACTATTCACTATCCAGCGCCCCCCAACGCAAGTCGTTGTAACGACTTGCGTTGTAAAACCTGCGTTGTAAAGGCATGCGTGGAAAAAGCATGCGTTGTAACGACATACATCCGTGACCACCTACCTCCAGATTATTCCGAACACTTTCCAATCCTGGACTTTTCTGTGATAACCCAGTTGTAAAAAATTGGGTTATTAGTCCTTCACAAGTAATAAATCCACAAGATTTCCTTTACTTTCAACCACCTAACCCATTATAGCACTTGACTCTCTCAACATAGTGAAGCAGAGCAGTCCAACTCCTACTATACTGAATAACATATGTCCTATAGTCTTATCTCTATCAATACGCTGCTACCCCACAACTTTAGAACCAGCCAGCCACGGCCGTGGAGGGAGTACTGGTGGGGCAGAAAGGTGGGGCGGGGGAGGGGCAGGTTGGGGGGGTGCTAAAAACCGGAATATGGATAATTAGAGGTAAGTGAACAATTTAATAAATAAAACGAATTTCGTAGCGCGCCCTACATCGCAAAATGCGATGCAGCGCGCGCTACAAAATTAGTTATACCTCCAATTATTCATTTTCCGTTTTTTAGCACCCCCCACCCTGCCCCTCCCCCGCCCCGCCTTTCTGCCCCACCGGTACTCCCTCCACGGGCCGGGGCTGGAACCAGCCAACAAAAATCCCCACAGTACAGATCCCATGTACAAATGTGCAGTCTCAGAGAGAGCTTTAAAACATAAATGCAACCCAGTGGGATGCTTAAGGCAACATTTGGGGTAATCTTCTGGGAGGCTGCTGCAATTCCTGCAGGTGCTCACAACACTTCCCAAATCCCTTGATGGTACCCCTGCCCTTCCATGGTCGCCACAACTGACGATATGCACATTTTGGAGCCCCCTTGTGGGAGCTTAATGGGCACGCCATCACCTGAGCATTAATATTGAATGAGTAGCCTCACTCGGCATCACACTTTTCAGCCATGTGGTATTCTGCCAAAGTTTTCCTTTTAAAAACAAAAGAAAATGGGTTCCCATGCCAACTCCGGCACCCGGTGCTACCATGAATGGGGACACAGGGGAATCCAAGGCTCTTGTGACCCCTGCCGGCTCCCTGCCCAAATGCAAAGCTTTTGGGAGAGGATGTGGCCTAACGACTAGAGTGATCGACCTCGAAGCTTGGCAACTGGGTTCGGGTCTCTGCAGGGACACTCAACATCCTGTGATTTTGAGCAAATCACTTAATCACCCCGTGCCTACCAAAAAATAAATGTGTCCATCTGTAACGTAACTGGTGCTCATCTAACGTGCTCTGATACCTCTGGGTCAAGTTCGCGCTATACTAAACTCCCCCCCCAAAATAGACATTAAAAATAAGCTTCTAGGAAGGTGATGTGGGAGGCAGCTTATTCCATCTTTCTCACCCGCATAGAACTTGGGCGCGGAACAGCTGATAGGTGCGCCCTCCCTCTCCAGAAATGGGCACATGCAGGCCTGGAGAAGCACTGGTTATGCTCATAGTGCTCTGGTCTAACCCAGGTGCCCCCTGGTTTGGTCTTCAGTCCAGAAGGATGGGATCTCCTTGCAGTATCTATTATGCATCAGCCCTTGGCAAAAGCGTCCAGAGGGCAAAAAGTGTATCTGGGGAGTGGCCCTTACATATGCCCCTTGCCATTAAAAATAAATGTGGGAGGTGGTGTCAACCCATGGGGGCTTGGCCCCTCCAGGGGACTTTAAAGTAACTTGTAGCAGAGTGCTACACACTCTTCCCTCTCACCCAGGGGACGGCGTAGGGCTGATTTACATCATTTTGATGTTGTTTTGCTCTAGGGGACGAGCCCTAGCCTCTAGTATCATTTTTTCAGTCATCCTGGATTCTTACTTTGCTTTTTACTAGGAAGCTTGATATTTAAGGCTCCCTTCACCAGGCCTGTCCTCCGCCTGGGCTCACAATGCTCTTTCCTGCTTGGTGGACATCTCCCAAAGGCCTTCGACAGCCAACAAGCAGAACACTCTCCCTGCCACACTGACCAAACCTTTTACCTTTGGCCTTTTTGCAGGGCACCTGTGTGGCGACATTAGAGGCAGTAGCCACCTTCCTTGAGAAGGGCGCACTCCTATACGGCCAGTCTACAGAAGTCTCAGGGGAATCCTCAAGGTTCGCCTTCAGATCCATTTCCTCAACTGTCCTCAGGGGGCATAAGGGAGCCAATACCACTGGCCCTGGCGAGACCTATCCTATTCCTGGATGCCAGCTTAAGTCTAAGCCCTTCCGTCCATCTTTTCAGTAGAGTCCTGTGGCTTCTCCTTCCAGCTGTTATTCCTTATCGTAGCCCCAGGTTCAATGTCTTCTCCAGTGTCTCTCCCTTGTGCAGGGGTTTTTAGCTAGGGTTTGAAACTTCTGGACCCAGCCCATTCCTGCCCTAACCCGCATACATTGCATTTTGGTACCTTTTAACATGGCAGCTTCAAATTGTTTATGGAAAGATCTTCCCTGAAAACTTCCGCCCCGCCTGCTAGCTTAGTTGCTTGATCCCTTCCCACCAAAACATCAAAGGGGTGTCCCTCCTTTGTTTGGCTCCGGAGATCTGACCATCCCTCTTTGTTTCTATGGTCATGGGTTTTCCCAGGTCAGGTGTAATTTGATAATGTAATTAGCATATGCCGATTTCCTCCACAACTCTTCCCTTATGAGGAACCGGGCCAAACACTATTATAGGCTCTGTTGTGTTGGAATGCCTATGATCCTCCTGCGAGCCAGCAGTGCAGTTATCTCCATCCAGTAGGGCAGACAAAAGGCCTGAAATCTGACTATGGTTGAGCCTGGGAAACATGATTCTCAAAGTGCCATAAGGTGTGTTTCATTTTTTTTTATTGCATTTATATAGAGCTTGCTACCCCTGATGAGGTGTTGAAGCGCTGTATTGCAAGTAGCATGCCACCCGGGACCCCAAAATTAGTAGTCAGCCCTTTAGTTATTTGAGTTAATTTCGCATGCTCATTCCATGCATTCTCTCCAGTTTATTAGTGGTACATTATTGACATAGATGCTATTATTAGAGGGGGCTATGTGAGAAGCAGCTGCTTGATGGAATCAATAGATAGCTGTGACTTCCAAAAAAGAGCTTAAAATAAATAAGTATGAGATTTAGAGTAATTTATATAGAAGAGGCAGGCAGAAGGTAGAAGGGAAGCAGAGATGCAATTAAAAACAAATAAGGGATGGGAGTAAGTTAAGGATCCATTGAAGGTCAATTTTTCATGCAGGACTTTTAGGTTATAGCAGGATGAGAATTTTTGCATGCAATTTGTGGATGTAAACCATTTGAAAGAAACAGTTTTAAATTATGCCCCTAAGAAATGTATTTTAAACAATCTTTCTAGAGGCACTTAAGAGGTGACACAGACACTTTTCACAGTGATAAAGGAAGCACAGTGCTTGGTACGAGCCACTTTACTTCAAGCAGTGCACCAAATAGGCACATTTTGTTCCCCGTAATTATAATTTGATACCACCCCAGAGAGACCCCCTTTCTATATCTACTACAGGAGTATATTAAATACTATAAAGTATTGTTACAGTTTATGCAAATCACGTGCATTGTACATAAACTGCACAGGTCAGGTGCAATGTGAAGATTTAATTTGCACATGCCAATTTCCTCCCCAAACATACCCTTCTCAGGAATTGGGCCAAACACTGTTAATGACTCTGTTGTTTAGGAAGGCCTATCTATGGTGCACCTGCTGGGTAACAGTGTAATGATCTCAGTTCAGTAAGACAGAGAAAAGGCCTAACATTTGATTATGGCTGAGCTTGGAAAATATGACAATGCTCAAAGTTACAAAAGGTGTACAGCTATCAGAAAGTGACAGCAGATATGCACTCCGGATGCATGTTTACCCTAAGATTCATACCAGAATGGTATCGCTAGGTATGGTAAAACTATGCTATGGTGCAGATTTCGACCATAAGGCATAATGCAGTGAGCACACAGCCTCTTCAGGAAAGTACTACAGACTTACACTATGAATGTCCACTCACATGATACGGTCTACATCAGGTCAGCACCTATCCCTGAATGGTCCCTATTGTGAGCAGATACGGTGCTGTGATAAATGGTAGTCTCACATGCAGATTTGTAACCAGCCTAGAACCTGTTAGCCTAGATGCGCATCAGCTGCCTTATCTTAAAAGGCGAATATATGTTGTTAGCATTCAGTCCATTTCCACAGATTTTACTGTGGTTGAGACTCCAAAGGTGAGACTCACGCATGGTAAATATCCAGCAAAAAATCCAGGGAATCAATTTCCTACACCAATGCATTCTGGGTGTTGTCTTGTTTTGCGTTGATTGGCCTAATTAGACTAATACACCTGAACTCACTTCTTTGTACTGAGTAGTTGAGGACTGGAGATAGTGTTCATAGTGACCTGGAGTGGGGTGGTCACCCCTTAAGCTACAGTGGCTCTGCTTAACATTTTAAGAATAATTTTTATACTTATTACTATTTTCCCCAAATGTGTATTTGCATTAAATAACAGTATTAAAAGCTTTGTAACATAATATTTGACCAATGCCATTTGTTCCTTGTCAACATTTAAAATGCCTCTTTTATAAGGTAATATTATTGTAAATAAAAGACAATAATAGTTGATGGTGAAGGTCCATAATTACTTTTACTTTATTTGGTTTTCTCCATACAGCTCGATGACTTAGTTAATGCTGTAAGGAAAATGGAAAATACTTTACAATCAAGTCAACTCAACAAAAAAGAGCTGGAAGAATGCCAATGTCAAATAAGGTAAACACATATGTATAACTTGATATACCCTAACCAGACAGGTAGTCAAACGTAAGATGTGATTTGGCTGACCTAAAACTATTGTGAAGAACAAGGACGTTATAAGTCTTGAGCTTTGTACATCTACATTGTTTCATTTACCTACAAACATATGCTCAAAATCTGTCTTTCTGTGACAAAACAAAAGCACCTATGTTAGTAAAATAGTGACCTTAAAATACCAAGATTCCGCCTTTACTAGGTGAAGTGTAAATTAAAACGATCTTTTGCCCTTGTTTTTTTTCCTTATTTGAACATTTCGGTTGTGTTTTGCCCATTTGTTTTATTCACTATTGTAAATAATCCCCGCTTTCAGAGGTAGGAAACTGACCTAAATGAAACCAAACACGAATAACACCATGTTGCCATGTTGGATTCTGAGGTAGGATCCTGAACTAAATGAAATGAAACAAGGTGGATTCTATGCTCCAAGATATTGCAGTGCCCTCCTGGAAACCTATGCGTTGTGACCCAAACTGACGACTTTAATATGTTTAGTAGACTGATAAATAAACTGCTGAGATTGTGCCGAAATGTACACAAAAGTGTCCATATGTGTCATGTTACAATTGGTTTAAAGATTTATTTGTATTGATGTAACTTCTTCATCTGTGTTCAGACTTACATTGTGACCATTTGAGTCCATGAACACATTACCACTTCTAGTGGTTTTTTTAAGCACACAGAGAACTTGAATGACAGTTTATAGATGTCTGTTGCATCATATGTTCCATGGTCCATAGTGTGAAATCCTACCTGCCACCCACTGGTCCTGCTGAAAAAGCAGAGGGGTTTGGAGGATGTGCTTGCCTATATACTACAATATAGTGTTTTACTTAAAGAACCAGCCCTATGTGTTCTAAACTAGCTGATTACCCCAAATGTACTATGCAATAATCCTGAGACTTCTAATAAGGAAGCCATTTCTTACCCACGGCAGACCATCTTTGAGAACAAATGGAGATGTTCAGGTCATTGTCGAGGATGATATTACTTTTATATTATATCTGCCACAACAGCAGAGAAAATCCCTAAAATTATTCAATAATAATCATTGCTGGTTATCCCGTATTGGGGTATCTTTCATAGATCCACATGCCTGAATCATCCCCCATCGTCGAGATGGGAGTCCAGCGGTAACATAATAAAGCAGTGTTTATATAATGCCACAGGCTAAAATGGCCTTGAGCCATGTTTTACATAGCCTATCTATTTCCTTTAAAAAAAAAAAAAGACCAAATGTTGAATGCAGCCAATCAGCTGCTGGCACCCACTAGAACCTTCCCAGCAGAGGCAGTTTCCCTCAGATTTTCACCCCACGTCATGTGTGAAGGGAGTCTCCCTGAGTTCTACTTAGTTTTTTGTGGATTTTTCCTGAAGATTGATCTTGTCAACATGTCAGATAGGAAAGGCCTCTTCCACCAATGTAAGACCTGTGGCAGGAAAAGAGTCCACGTGGATGATCCGCTTACAGACTGTATTTACTGCTTCTATCCCTCTCATGAGGTAACACAATGCAAGATATGCCGTACTTTCTCTTCTAAGACCCTGGCGAACAGAGAGGGGAGGCTGCTTCTGTGGCTCCTTTCCACCAAGCAACAGAAGTCTTCTGAAGAAGACAGCCATAGCTCATCCAGACCACACAAAAGAGCCAGGGCACTGGGTGATACCCCCGGGGAGGGCAGGAAACACCTCAAACCCTGCCAGGAGAGCAAAGGCCATAGGAAGGAGAACCACCCTAAAGTCTCCTCAGAACCTACAACTTCCGTCCCTATCTCTCCTGTGGGAAAGGAAAAGGAGCTTCCTAGAGCCTCTTCCTCAGACTCTACAAAGAGGAAATACAAAAAAGCATTCTCGACGGCGACAACTCCTGACCGTCAACAACGAATAGCATTACAGTTACATCATCAGCTCCATCAACGGTAGGAACAGTGACGACGATAGCAATTTCTGAACCCATACCGTAGATGAGAATTTCATTGTTGATGTTTATTCCGTCGACATCTTCGGCGGCGAAGATTTCGTCAATGACGAAGGCGCTATCGACGAGTGTCGCATCGACGAGGTCAATGAACATCCTGTCGACAAGCATTCTGTCGACGAGCCTCCCGCCGGCGTTGCCAAAGATGGCACCGTCAACAATAACACCAGCAATGACAATACTGTCGACGTTGACTATTCCCTCTTCAGGGTTATTGGTACAGTCAATGCCACTGTCAACGACGGTCAGTGTTACCAGGGTCAAGAAGACCTTTTTCCACCCGGATGTTTCCTCTTTCACAAGGATTTCCCTGTTGCCTCCCTCGCACTTCCAACCGTCAGAGGATGAGGATGAGGAGGATGACAATGGTATATATGGGGTGGCACATAGCCCATCCAAGTTGCATGTGAAATGCTAGGATGAAGAGGAAGATTATGAGGATGAGCAGCAGCAGCAGCAGCAATATTACCAGCTATATCTGGTGCATTAGCACCATTTTCTACCTTATCCTTACTCCCCAAACCTCGTCCTAGGGAAATGGCACATTTACCACTGTCTTAATCAGCAATCTTCTATAGACAAAGATTGCCTCCCCAGAATGTTCAATGTGACCCACCGTTACATCAACCATAGCCCCCAGCAACACCAGCCTTATCCTAATCAGCAACACCTATAATACCGCACCCTTCAGCACAGGCACACACTGAGGACAACCCCTCTTCTTCAGAGGACGAGAGAGAAGAAGGAGAGACCCACCGGTGGATCCCTGGGATGATTATATCATCCCTACATCCTCTCCTCCAGCACATCATCCAGCGGACTCACCTCCAGAAGACATCGGAGGGTTCCACAATTTGATGGAGGGAGCGTCCAACAAAATTCATCTCCCCATGGATGTACAGCATACAGATTACTTTCTGTATGATTTTAAGGAGGAAGCCAGGAAATCTATTCATACAATCCCTATATTAGATTATATCTGGTAGGAGGGAGTAAAGATAATGAAACACTGGCTATAGTAATACCAGTGCTCCCTCGAATAGAAGAAATACCGGGCCCCTGAAGATACACCTACTTGCCTGAGAGGTCACACTAAGCCGGATTCCATCATCTCGCAGGCGATGCATAGGAGATTAAAAAAAAACGCCTACCCCAATCTCAACTTCCCCAGACAAGGAGGGACACAAATTGGGCATCATGGGCAAGCGTTTTTCAACCATGGCTGCTGTTACCATTCAGGCAGCTAACGCTTTAGCTATTATCTTCCGCTAAGAGTGACAGATGTGGTCAGTTATTGAAGCTTTATTGGACCTCATCCCTGAAGACAGGGAACAAGAGGAGAGGAAGATCCTGGTAGAGGGCAAAAGAGCAGTATAGGAGACCATTGCCTGTGCTAAGGACATAGGAACACAGGTTTCTGACAGCTGGCCAACGCAGTAGTGATGAGACGCCAGGGGTGGTTGAAGGCCACCACTTTCAGACCTGAAGTTTAAACAAAGATTTGGACATGGCGTTCGATGGAGAGTCATTATTTGGCAAGCATATTGACGATGCACTGCTCAACGTAAAGAAGGACACTGACACAGCAAAGTCATTAACCATCCTCCAATACAGGAAAATACATTTCAGGGGAGTTAAAGGACGTGGTTTTCCTGCATACAGAGGAGGTTTGTAGAAGCAACATAAATACCAACCTATAGGCTCAATATAGGCATACCTATCAACCTTCCACCTACCGCCAATCTGTGACAGCTGGTTTCTCCCGCCCCCAAGAGAACACGGTCTCAAGGGTGGAACAACGGAAGGAAGCATTGAGCAACGCCGGGTGCCAACTTCCCCTCCTCCATCCTTCCCATGGGTGCAAAGATTTGCGATTTTTACAAGCAATGAAAAAGTATATCGTCAGACCAATGGGTGTTGGATCTAATTGCCTTTGGTCATATGCTGGAGTTCACAACCAAACCTCCAACTTCTCCACCCAAGGGAGCACCTCCACCTCATCTTCACTTATTGCACAAGGATGTAAAGACCATACTCTCAAAAAGGCGCAATCGAGGAAGTTCCACCTCTGCAAAGGGGCCAGGGGTTTTATTCCCATTTTTTCTTAATAAAGAAAAAAATCAGGGGAGTGGAGACCAATACTGGATCTTAGGAGCCTCAACAACTACCTGAAAAAACAAACATTCAGGATGGTAACTTTAGCCTAGATCGTGTCGCCTCAACAAAGATGACTTTGGGGCATATTATCAAGGACCGGTGTTAAAATTATCGCCGTTTTATCGGCAGGAAACTGCCGATAAAACAGCGATAATGGGCTTGATAATACGCCCTTGTTAATTCCCATAGAAGCCCATGTTAACATCGGAACATGGGCTTCTATGGGAATTAACAAGGGCGTATTATCAAGCACATTATCGCCGTTTTATCGGCAGTTTCCTGACGATAAAACTGTGATCATTTTAACACCGGTCCTTGATAATATGCCACTTTATGACTTCACTCGATCTAGAAGACACATGTTATTTGTTATGTTATATGTATTTATAGCATGCACAGATACTCCACAGAGTGTCCCCGCGCGTACTTGGAAAAAAGAAAACAGAAGCCAGAGCAAAACTAGAAGAGAAGGGTTTTTAACTTTTTCTTGAAGATTACTGGATCCTGAATGCCGCGCAGGACCAGGGGCAGTGCATTACACGCCAAAGCAGCTTTCCGAACAAAGGAGCTCCCACCAAGACTTTGGGGCTTGAACCTAGGGGTCTGCACCAGAAGTTGAGAAGAAGAACGCAACTGTTTCACTGGATTGTAGAAAGCGAGTCTCTTCTGTAGGTAAATAGGTCCCAGGCCCTGTAGAGCACTATGGGCAGTAGCCCACATTTTTTATTTTATTCGGGACTCCACTGGGAGCCTGTGCAGAGAGCGCAAATGAACGTGCACACTACTCCTGCCAGACAGACCCAGCAGGAGTCTGGCAGCTGAATTCTGAACCACCTGCAATTTATTCAAGAGGTAGGCAGGGATGCCAACATAAAGTGCGTTGGCATAATCCAGGCGGGACAGGATCAAAGCGCAAACAACAGTTTCTTTAGCAGGTCTTGGGAGGAGAGGAAGAAACTCCCTCAAAGCTTTAAGAGTGCCAAAGCAGGTCCCAGCCAGCTTCTTGACCTGAGTAGAAAAAGTGAGGTTCTCATTGAACCAAAGCCTCATATTTTTTGCAAAGTTTCCCTTTGCGCTAGACAAGGGGACGCCCGAGGGCCATAGCCTCTCTCTAAAGTAAGCCGGAAATACGCCATACAAGAGAACCTCTGACTTCTCTTCATTACACTTCAGCTGCGCCTGAACGAGCCAGTGAAAAACAGAGGACAGACAGTGTTGAGCGGGAAGGACTGAGTCATCGTCCCTTCCCCAAGAGAACAGAAGCTGGGTGTCATCAGCATAGGCCATCACCTTAGCCCCTAATGTCTCCGCTAGATAAACCAGTGGGGTGACATAGATGTTTAAAAGGAGGGGACTAAGGGATGACCCCTACGGGACACCCGTGGCCACTTGCTGGGGCACAAAGGCACACAGTGGAATCCAGACCTGCTGCATGCGGCCTTCCAAGAAGAACCTGATCCAGGCCCAAGCATACCTCCACATACCCATCCGTCAAAAACACCGTCATTTCCTCAGGTTTACGGTGGATGGACCCTACTACGAATTCAAGGTTCATCCTTTCGGCCTCAAGTCCGCGCTCAGAATATTAACAAAGTGTCTCACTCCGGTGGCCGCATATATTTAAATTTTTTAAGGAAGGGTTGTGTGGCCCCCCCTCCTGAGGCCTCTGTTGGCCCCGGGGACATCATCCCCCGGGACTGGCCTTTATTTATTTATATATTTTATTTGGGGAGGGGGGCCGTGTGGGCCCCCTCCCGGGCCCCTTCTAGCCCCGGGGACCCCATCCCCTGGGGCAGGCCCTATCCGTTGGGGACCGTAGTGGGAGCCCCAATGCCCCCACAGTCCCGCCGGCTCCCCCCCTGCGGCAGCCAGCATTGTTTTTCAACACAGGGAGCTGCTAACATGCAGCTCCCCAATTGGAAAAGCAATCAGCTTTGGATTTTGGAAACAAGAGCAGGATTCCCTGCTCTCACTTCCGAAATCCAATGCAAGTTTGCTATGACAGGGCGGGAGCAGCACGGCTTCCGCCCTGCTATAGGAAACAGCAGTGTCCCCGGGTGGGCAACTCGGGACACCCCAGGGGTGGCGGTCCTCGGGGCTTCGGGAGGGCCGAGTGCACTCCCGCACATAATTTTAAGCAGGCCCCTGCGGGCCCCCACATATATTGTTGGAAATGCCCACGCGACCTGGCCCTCCCGGGGGCTTCAATTAAATGAAGTAAAAGAAAAATTGGCGGGATTCGCGACCCCAGCGCGAATTTCACCAAAATATATATTTTAAAAATGCTTTTTTTTGGTACTAGCAGGCCTAGGGGGTCAGGGTGTTTCTACCCTGCCCCCTTTTCTTTCTTTTCATCTTTGTTTTACTGTTTTTTTAAGACTCGGTTCTACAGAGTCACAAGATGGATGCTAACACTTCCTGGTTTGGAGTGTTGACAGCCAATTAGAACAAAGCTTGTGGTTGGGAGGGTTCGCAAACCATCCTCGGCCATAGATATCAAAACTTTACATTTTTGATTTTCTCAGCAACTACTGAACGGATTTACACCATTTAAAAAAAAGGTTGCTTTCTGAACCAAGCTCTGCCTATTTGCCAAATTTGGGGCCATTCCGTTCAGCAGTTTGGGCTGTAGCCTTGCCTCAAGTTTCCTATGGGAAATTGATTTTTTGACTCTTATTTTATGAATTTCTCAGCAACTACTGAACAGATTTACACCATTTAAAAAAAAGGTCGCTTTCTGAACCAAGCACTACCGTTTTGCCACATTTGGAGTAATTCTATTCAGCAGTTCGGGCTTTAGCCTGTCTCAAGAAAACAATATATTATCATAACTATCTGTAGTACTGGCAGAATTGTTTACAGTGACGTTCTTAACACACTTTCTGTTAGTTCTAATGCTGCCAAAGAAGGAGTTGTATTCTAAGAATGTGTAGATTCAAGTGGGGATCGGTTAATGGGCAGTTACTGCTGGACTGAGGGCTGAATAGACCTGCCAACCGTTTAGCCTCTACCAATAAACTACTGAACTTACCTTGGCTCTGGTATCTTCCCTACAGAATTCTTGGTGACGAATTGGCTACTTGTAGAACCCTCTGCCCGGATATTTTTCGAGGTCTTCCTCTCTGACCCTGCACTCACGCTGTGAGCTCCCAAGCATGACCAAACTCCGTTGGAGTCCTTGCAAGACATTATGGATTTCTGCCTGTCTCTTGGCTCATCCTATCTTGGCTCATCCCTTTGTCTGAGCTCTGTGTGGATCTGGGTTCTCCCTCCAATAGCACTGCAGCTTCACACTGGCTGTTTCCACCGGCGCTGCCTCTGCTCCTTCGTTGGGCACTGCTTTTTTCTTTTTTCTTTACTGCAAAGCCAGTCCTCCCTTTCCCCAGCACTTGTCATGCGCCCCAGTCCTCTGCATGTAGTGGGCGTCTACGCATGTTGCCCTGACGAGTGGACCGCCAACTGTCTCATGTTAAAGTCCTGTGATTTTGAGAGAAGCACGTTCCTGCTCCTACGTCTCCTTGGTAATCTGTTGCCTGCAGTGACCTCACTTCTGCCTTGCTGCAGTCTGGTTGTGGTTTATGTTGCTGAGCCCGCATCGGATGTGCTCTTGCAGTATCTCAGGAAACCCGGAAACCTAATCATTTGCCTGCTTCTTCTGTCACATTGCATTCTAGCAGTGCAAAATCACACCGAGTTCCTCCTCATTTTTGGTTTCTGTTCTTCTTTATTCTCAGCGTGTTTATCTGATGACAGCCTTGGCTTCCTGACTGAAGTCCTGAGGTTGTGAGTATTGCAAGTTCCGGAAATTCGCACACCATTAATTTGATATGCACTTCAAGGCATGTAAAAGTCATGTGGCATTTGTGCTAGGAACCTCATATTGAGGATCTCAGTGATCCACACACTCTTAATTCAGCAGCACTATTATATCTTGTGGATCACAGTGATTCACACACTCCAAAGATTTTAACAGCATTTTATTTTGTCTAAAAGAAAGAAAATTCTCACATACCTTAGTTATTTCACACCTATATTGCTTCACACATATACCCACCCCATCCGTAGTTCAGGTGTGTGTTATGGTCTGAATTTATATATTGGGTTTCTTTATACAGCGTGCACTGTTATTTCTATTTGTCTTCTTGCATCCCATTATTCTTTAGTTCATTATTTCTCTACAGGGTACTCTGTATTGTATCATGCTATATTAAGACTGTGGGTTTTGATTATTGTGTATTTCCCAAGAAAGTCTTGTATTCCATTTTTACTTTTTCACCATGTGACAATGCAAGTGGTCACACCTCCTCCAGCCTTTCTAGACAGTCCTGGTGAACCATCTGTCAGGTGGGAGGTATGGTTTGATGCTTCTGAAACCTATCTTGGGGCAATTGGTGCTCTAAGATTTGGTGCGGAAAGGAAGAAGTGTTTATTACTCCATTCTTTAGGTTTTGAGTGCAGGTCCATTTTCAAACATTTGCCTGACTTACCGCATGGCGATGCTGAGAATTTTGATGATTATCAAGAAACTGTACATAAACTTAAAATCAGGTTTGACAAAGAACCCAGTTTTATGGTATTAAGAACCAAGTTCTTCAAGCGGAAACAGGCCGATGGAGTAGAAGTAGATGCATATGTGTCAGTTTTATAGAGGTTAGCATCTGTTTGCATATTTGAAAATGTTACTGATCAACTCATTAGAGACCAGTTTGTTTGTCAATGCACGAAGGAACAGATTAGACAGAAATGTCTTGCTATGGGTAACCCGTCTTTAGACGAGACCATCAAAGTGGCTACGAGCACTGAGATCCTACAAGTCTTGTTAAAAGAATTGAATGACAAGCCTTGTGAGAGGGTCAGTGTGGTGGGGGGTTGAGTAAGTCCAAACAAAAGTTTGTCCAGAATAGCAGTTCCACAAGTACAAAGAAAAAGGAAGACAATAGTACGAGTTTTTGATTTGGTAATGCCCCACACCCCAAGGGGGTAGATGTCCTGCTGCCAACTTCACATGCACTTTTTGCAAAGCGGTGGGGCTTTTTGTAAATGTTTGCCTTATAAGATCATCACAAAAGAAAACCATTGCATGGGTGGTAGAGTCTGAAGAGGAGTCTGACACAGAAGTTATATCTGTGATCTGAGATGAGCAAATTTCCTCTCAAATCATTGTGAATAAACCAGTTGTGGGGGATCCTCTCGCCATGTTGATCCTATTGTTGAGGTGGGTGTTCAGGACAAAGTACTCAAACTGTTAGTTGATTCTGGCACTAGGATCACCATGATCACTCAGAAATTGCTTGAGGAGACGTGGGTGACAAAAAATGAATGCCTCCTGGTTGCTCTCCAGTCTCTTACCAAGGGCGCAGGATAGAACTGCTTGGTTTTATTGAGAATGTACTGATGTTCAAAGGCAGGAAGATCAGAGGCAACATTTATGTTACTGTCAAGGGTCTTAACATCCTTGGACGGTTCAATCAAGGTTTACTTTGTATGGTATTAAGAACTGGTGCCAGAGAGCAAGTTCTGTTAGTTGCTTGCGAAGAGGAGGGGTTGAAATGGAAAGAGAATTTTCCTTCTGTTTTTGGTGATATACCTGGTAAGATTAGTGGATTTAAACATAAGATTATAATGAAGGAAGGTGCTGTCCCTGTTAAGCATGAACTTAGAGGAGTTCCTTTCAGTGTGAGGGAATATCTTAACAAAGAACTCATGAGTTTGTGTGACAAGGGTATTATAGAACCCAATGAGTCATCTTTGTGGTTGTCACCCTTAGTTGTTGCTCGTAAGAGTTGTGGGCAATTGTGTGTGGACTTGAGGTCGTTCAATAGAGAAATTTGGGTTGAGTCACACCCATTGCCCAAAACCAATGACATATTTGCATGTGTCAAAGGTGCTTAAGTAATCTCCAAACTTGATTAAGCTAGTGTCTATCACCAGATTGAGTTACATCCCGTCTCACGTCCACGTGCCTCTTTTGTCTCTCCCCTCAGTACGTTTCAATATCGTCGGATGCCATTAGGTTTGGCGTCAGTATGTCAAAGGGTGATGCAGAATCTGTTTAGTGGTGTTGAAGGTGTATTGGTGTTTCAAGACAATGTGTTAATTCATGCCAAAGATACCCAATCACGTGATGTTGTTCTTTGAAAAGTGCTGAGAATATTTGAGAAACATGGAGTGGTTCTCAAGACCAAGAAGTACAGATTTCTGTGTAGAGAAATAGAATATCTTAGTCATTTGATATCACAGGAAGGAATAAAACAAGACAGGGTCTTATCCAAGCTATTATTAATGCTTCTAACCCAAAGGACAAAACTGGTGTTAAATCCTTGCTTGACCTGTGTGAGCATTACTCGAGGTTTATTCCTAATTTCGCCACAATTGTCCGTCCCATCAGCAATTTACTCAAGAAGGGGATCAAGTTTGAGTGGTCTGAAGAATGTGAGGCTGCTTTGGATAAGGTCAGATCCAGTTTGATTAGCAGCGAGGCTCTTAAACCTTTTTATCCGGACTTACCATGCCGTATCGCTGTTGATGCTAGCAAGGTGGGATTGTGAGCTATTCTTACACAAGGTTGTGGTGATAAGGAGAATATTGTGACATTTGCATCAAGGGTTACTAGGAGTGCTGAGCTCCAGTACTCAGGTATCGGGAAGGAATTGTTGACCTGTCTGTGGGTGATAGAGAAGTATCGTCCATATGTTTGGGGAAAGCGCTTCAAACCGCTTACTGATCACAACTTTAGTTGCCATTCTTGGTTCTGGGACCAGCAAGTGTTGTACTCCTAGGATTATGAGGATGGTTAGCAGGTTGTTGCAATACCAGTTTGATGTGTTCCACATTTCAGGTGAAAAAAATGGAAGGGCTGACTTTCTTTCCTGTTTTTCACAGAGTAAAGATAAAAGTGAAGAGATAGATTTCAAGGAGTTGTGTGATGAGGATGCTAAAGACTGTTTTGTAGTGGCTATGGGCTCACCTGAACTTAACGTAGGTTCTGAGGAAGACTGAATGAGACCCTAGAAAGAAGATACCCTTCTGCAACAAGTGTGTGAGCTAGTCAGGGAAGGCTGTCCTAGGGAGAAGGTGCTATCTACTCTTTTGAAACCATATTGTAAGGTTGAGTGTGAAATTTCTATGGAGGATGGTATGTTACTACGCTTTGATAAACTCATTCTTCCTCATTCCGTCAGACAAATTATCTTCAAGAAAGCTCATGAGGCTAATTTGGGAGCAACACTATCGAAGCATCCCATCCGAGAAGCTTTTTGGTGGCCTAGAATGGATGTGGAGATTAATGAAATAGTACAGAATTGTTGTGTATGTGGAGCTGCAGAAAAGAGTTTTAAGGTGGTGACACCTTCCTTATTACCCATTGAGTGTCCCTCTGGTCCATGGATCAAGTTAGGGATTGACATGATGGGCCCTTTTTAGTCTCCTCCGGGTGGGTGCAGATGTATTTTAGTTCCCAGGACTATGCATCTAAATGGCCAGAAATTAAGATGGTCGGGGGAGCCAATGCTGAGAGTGTTGTTGTGTTTTTTAGGGAGGTTTGTATGAGAGAAGGGCTTCCTAAGTTCTTCTTCTTGGACAATGGAACTCAGTTTGTAAGCAATGAGTTGGAAACATTTCTGAATTCATGTGGGGTAAATTACTTGAAGAGTTCTTTATATCACCCACAAACAAATGGACTAGGATGAATCGTATGTGGGAGAGAGCATCAAATGGGCATGGTCTGGGAAACATGATATTGTCAAGTCTTTGGATAGCATGTTGTGGTTTTATGGGACAACACCACTCTTTGCCACCAAAGTTTCACCTTTTAGGCTTTTAGGAGGAAGGAAGGCGAACACTAGTTTCAGGCCTGGATGGATTAGTAGATGGCTCAAATCAGAATCTAATGTGGTGAGACTTACGAACATTGTGAAGGAAAACATGTTACAAACCCAAAATAAACAAAAACTTTGGTATGATAGGAAGAAACGTGCTAGCATTTTTCCTCTGGAAGTGGGGTGATATTGTTCGTGTCAAGTCTCCCGTCATGTCAAGAAAGGGAGAAGTAAATACAGTGCACATACTATGGTTGTGAAAATTGGTGGTAATGCTGTTCAGGTGGAAGGGGGACATTGGTGGAATCTTGCCAAAATTGTCAAGGCAAGAACCAAAGATGATGGAGATTTTGTCAAGGACACCAGTGGCTATTCACCTAGTTATAGTAAGGGTGGCCAGATGTCTGACTCACCATGATGGAAAAGCTTAGGTGAAGCTCTAGGGTTATAGTCATTCCTAAGAGGTTACATGAGTGATCACTTTTTAAAAATGTATCTTTGTCTCGTGTTTTTTTGTTGTTGTTGTTTTTTTTGTTTTGTTATTTTGTTTTGCAGAAGAAGGGTAGATATGTAGTTCTAGCAGAGTGTTTTGTGATAATGTTCTTAACACCCTCTCTTTTAGTTCTAATGCTGTCATAAAAGAAGTTGTATTCTAAGAATGTGTAGATTCAGGTGGGGATTGGTTAATGAGTCACTGTACTTACCTTGGCTCTGGCGCTCTCATCCCACTATCAGTATTTTTTATCTTCCAGATCTTACAGTGGGGCGAGAATACCAGTTGTACCTGAGATCTCATTACTATTATTAAGAGAATTTTCTCATTGTGGATTTTTCATTCATTTTGCATAATGTAGTCTTGACTTTGTTTTCTTTTGAGGCAATCTTTTTCATTGTCATCATTGTAGCTGTAGGGTAATCCTATTAGATGATGCTTTGTGGCAGTCTAGAAATTTACCTAAAAATTGGCTATACATTTCATTTCTTTCAAAACATTTTTCAAATCTACATAACTACCTAGTTTTTACCAACTTTAACAGTAAAATTGTAAAAAAACAACTATCGACAAAATCCTTTGATTACCCTGCTTCAATACAAAGCTGTAATTCCATCATTGTGAATAAATAACAAAGTGTGCAAACATCTTCTATTAGTTGCACATAGTAACATCTGAGTATCAGTTACAATTGGCTGAATATTCCTAAGAAAGTTAAACACTTATGTCTGGAATGTATGATGGGATATTATTTACTAATGGTTTTGAAATATATAGTTATCAAAGTTGAGTTGGGAAGGAAGTCACAGAAACAGTGTATCATGCTGTCTCATTTAAAGAATTTTGCTAGTGATTTTGGGTTAAGAAGTAATAAACCCAGTACCAAATGTTTGCTCCATAAAACATTTTTCAACTCTGAATCCCTACCCTGCACATCTGCAGGAAGAGCATCAAGACCTCGCTTTTCAGCTGACCCAGAGCTGCATCCCACCCCACCCCCAGTGCCTTACATGTGAGTAGCATGCTTTCAAGCCCCTGATTGATTGATGGCAGGAGATAGTGGCAGAAGAGCATTTGTTCACTCTTCAAAGCTGGCTTGGAAGTTCTTTCAGGACCACCACTCGTCTCACGAATTTCTTCTTTGACCATTGCGCTTACTTTTCTTATTTGAATCTGCCACTTGCAAGTCATGTGCATACTGCATACCATGTATGTGCTCAGCATTAGAAACCTGCTGCATCATGGTATCTACCGTGGAGATAGCTGCTGGCTTTCTACCTGCCTGTCTCATTAAGAGTGCCAGCCACTTCCCAGTTAAATGCCACTAGCATTGCCTACAGAACAAGTTAGTTAGTTAAAAAATTCTTGATAGAGCGCACTGTGACCTAGCGGCTTCCTGGCGCTGAAGTAGAAGACTGAATGGAGTGGAGTTCTGCTGAGGAGAAATCAGCAGGAGTACGCTTGTGAAAACAGGAAGGTCTTAAGGGCCCTACAAAATTGTAGGTAGACTGGAATTGTTCTAATAAACAACGGAAGACTGTTCCAAAAGCAAGGGGCTAGTACCAAGAAACGAGTGCCTCCAGTCTTGGATCTGCGGAAGCGGGGAACACTGAGAAGGGCTTGATTGGAGGAGCGGAGGGTACGGTTGGGGGTGTAGGGGCTGATGAGGGAATTAATGAAAACCGGGGCAGTGCGGGCACGGGACATGAAGGCCAGACAACCCATCTTGAAAAGGGCTCTCTGGCGGGTGGGGAGCCCGTGGAGGGATTTCAAAACAGGAGTAATGTGAGAGGACTTGGGGAGGTGAAGGATAAGACGAGCGGCCTGATTCTGAATAGCCTGAAGGCGGCGTAATTCGTAGGCTGGAATGCCCACGTAGAGGCTGTTCCCGTAATCGAGACGAGAGAGAATCATTGCCAAAATGATAAGTTTAAGGGCATCAGAGGAGAAAAAGCGGGATACCTTCCGTATGATCCGGAGGGAAAGGAAGCAAGAGGACACAACTGAACTAATCTGGGCATGCATGGAGAGGTCCCGACTGACTTTAATGCCCAGGGTCTTAGCAGAGGCAGCTGGTATGGGCGGGGGGCCAAAGGTGGAGGGCCAGAAGGCAGCAGACCAAGGGGAGATGGTGGAGCCGGTCAGGACCAGCTCCGTCTTGTCCAGATTAAGTTTAAGTTGGTTGTAGTTCATCCACTCAGAAATAAAAGCTAGGGTAGAATGGAATTTCGGGAGGGAATCTAAAGGAGAGGAAAGATCAAATACAAATTGGAGGTCATCCGCATAATTGTATACGGAGACCCCCATGTTAAGGAGAGAGAGAATGAGGGGGTGAATATAAAGATTGAAAAGGAGGGGGGACAGAGAGGAGCCTTGGGGGACACCACAAGGGACCAAGCGGGAAGGGGCAGAGAAACCGGAAAGATGGACCGCCTGAGTCCGTTCTGTAAGAAAAGAGGCGAGCCAAGAGAGGGCGGTGCCACGAACAAGGATAAGGTATTGAGTTTTGGTTATCAAGCAGAATGATTCAAGATTGATAAGAAAACCGGAGGTATTCTGGAAGTAATTTGGGCAATCTATGTAATACCGGTGGAAAGTGTGGGGCACACCCTGGAAAAAAGTGGGATTCTGACAAATATGGGATGACTGAGAAGAACTGTTTGAGAAACTGTAAGCAGAGCATCCCTTCCACATGCCCCTCCCTAATAGGCCAAATATAAAGATGGGCTAAACAACTTAGTAGAGCAATGGGGTGTGTTTTGAGCTATTTCATAATCTCAGTAAACAAAACCTTTTATGATAGCCCCACTGACCCTCTTTTCCTCCTGTATGCACTACTTTTTTACTATTCTAGACGAGTCCATATAGTGCAAGAAGATATCTCTAATAGACTGCCCTACTTACCTTACGAGGATCCAATTTTCTGTGAGAACTATAGACCCCACGGTCCTGTAGGGTGGCAATATTTTCGTGAAGCAACCCTAGCCATTCCTTCACAGAAGAGACAAAAGGAAAACAGAAAAAAATCTTGCCATGGCTAAGACAACATCCATTACCAGTTTCTTTTGATAAACCATTTTTATTATTTTCATTATAACACTCTGCACAATCTGTTCCAATTTCAGTTTCAGTAGATGAAAATACATTGTTAGATTTACACTTGTGTCCACGGGCCAGTTGTCATTCTCCCTCCAACCAATGGTATGTCCACCACTTGCCCCAAAATCCTGGACTGTTTCTAGGGCACCTTCAAGCTTGATATATCGGCTTGCTATATCGGCTCTTCCAATTTAGCATACCAATCCACCCCACCCACAATCTGCAGCTGATGGGACCTCCATCTGCAAACAATATTGTGTCTGAAAACCAGTGTGGCCATTCCCACCATTATTGGTTCATGCCAAGGTATTCCAGTATGTCAAGTAGTTCCACCATCGGGATCAGGTCAGTTGGCTGTTCCAGGACTTGGGACAGTGTCTTTTCAATTCCTCGCCAGAAGCAAATTATTTGGGGACATGACCATACCATGCAAAATAAATGTACGTCTCCGTGAATACATCAAAAGCAAGTAGTTTGGGGAATCTTCCCCACATGCCAAAGATGCCTGGATGTGAAATAAGTAGCATGCAAATTGTTTAATTGGATTAGTCTCAATCTGGTGTAGATGGCTACTTTTGGGGAGTGTTGGAAATGGTCAGTTTTGCAGTGTATCCACAAACGTTTTGCTTCTTCCTCTTATTTTTTCCTGACCTGTGTTTATTGGCTATAGGACTCTGGGCGCTTTACCGCTGCTGAGCAGCGCTAAAGTGCATATGCTCTCTGTGTAAATTGTTATTGTGATTGGTTATCCCTGATTGGCATATTTGTTTAACCAGTAGGCCCCTAGTAAAGTGCACTGTGTGTGCCAGGGCTGGTAAAGCAAATGCTACTAGTGGGCTTGCAGCACTGATTGTGCCACCCACATGAGTAGCCCTGAAAAGAGGTCTCAGGCCTGCCACTGCAGTGCCTGTGCGCAGTTTGTTAACTGCCATGTCAACTTTGCAAGTGCACCCACTTGCCAGCCATACCCTTCCCTTTTCTTACACATGGGACACCCCTATGGTTGGCCCAAGGTAGCCCCTCTAGGCAGGGTACAGTGTATGTGAAAGGTAGGACATGCACTGGTGTAACATGGCCTGATAGTGAAATACTGCCAATTTTGTTTTACACTATTGAAAGGCAATTTTGCCCTTTGGACAGAATGGGGAATCTTTTGTAACATTTTACAAGCATATCTTCCTATAGGGATTAGATAGAAAAATTGAGTGTAGTACCCCTGAACTCAGAATTTAATAACACATGTTTTAGTAAAGATGGTTTTTAAATTATGTGTTTGAAAACAGCACTTTTAGAAAGTGGCTATTTTCTTGTTCAACCTTCCTGTGTGCCTCTGCCTGTTTGTGGATTGACTGTCTGGCTTTGGAGTGACAGGGGCTGAGGAGGTGCTGTGGCTCCAGGAGTCTGTATGAGTCAGCACTAGGCTGAATAGGCTTGATCTGCATTTGGAGTGTTGGGAGGAGTAGCACCTGTTCCTGAATATGGCTGTGCCTGCATTCCACAATGCTGGCTTCGCCCCCTGTGATGTGTCTGGGACCAAGGCCAACACTGACAAAGGATGTTGCTGTGCACTGGCAGAGTGCCCCAGAACTGGTTTGAACTGGGCTCAGAACCCCTTGCACAAAGAGAACAAAGACATTTTGGGGTATAAGCATTAGACCTAAAACCCTTGAACTTTTAACCATTCCTGGAATTCAAGAAGAACCTTTGCAGTGGAGAAGAGCTGAAGCGACTGAGGAGATGTACTGCCCTTGCAGTGTTTCTGGGGTGGCCTGCAGTTGCCGTTTCTGCAAAGGACAGGAGAATGACTTTGTTGTATGCTGTGTCCCGTGCTTGAAGGAGATCTCCAAGGG
The DNA here is from genome assembly GCF_964261635.1 of Lissotriton helveticus. Lineage (NCBI taxonomy): Eukaryota > Metazoa > Chordata > Amphibia > Caudata > Salamandridae > Lissotriton > Lissotriton helveticus. The sequence continues at coordinate 939,064,348 of NC_136065.1, forward strand.
CCTGAAGAGCTGGCCTTCTGTTCAGAAGTCTCAGGGACAAAAAGACTTCACCCCCATGTCCCCTGAACTCTGCTGTCATTAGTTCTGACCTGCCTTTAGGTGCCTTTGCCACTTTTGAGCTTCTGGAGGTTGTTGCTGCTGTGTGGGAGCTGGAAGAGAGAAGAGAGAAGAAACTCAAAGAACTACAGAAACCGACGCATCGCTATTCTTGCGGCTGTTTTTCCGATGCATCTTCACGGCACGAGAAGAATTTCCACCATCCCCGCGAAAACCATTGCAGCATCTGTCATTGCTGCAAGACATGATGCATTGAGGGATCGCGGCTGAAGAGGACCGACGCAGGACCACACACCGCCGCTGCATAGATTGCCGACGCATCCCGTAGATCCACGCATTGTATCTGTGCGACACGCTTCCCTGACGCATCACCTGCGGACCAGAACAGGCACGAAGAATCAACGCATTACTCCCCCTACAGACCGTATTGGATGCAACCATTTCTCTGTGTGCAGCGGGACTGTCACATTGTCTCCTCAGGGTCTCAGAAGTGTCTCATCTCTTTGCTTTCCGACGCTGCGGCTGTTTGGCTTGGTGAAATTTGACGCAACTCCAGGTACTTTGGTTAAAAATCACACATCCATAGATTTCTGTAGTACAAGTTCTTAAAACCTTTTAAAAGTCATATTTTTAACTGTGTATGTTGGATGTTTGTCGTTTTGGTCTTGTCACGTTTAGATAAAGATACTTTATGTTTCTAAACTGGTGCAGTGTCCATTTATGGTGATATCACTGGGTTATTGTGAGTGTTGGTGCAAATACTTTACACATTGTCTTTGGGATAAGCCTGTCTGCTCATGCCAAGCTACCGTGGGGGTGAGCAGGGGTTTTCTAAAGTCTGTATCCCCCTTACCCTGACTAGATGTAAGGGTCCCTATTTGGACAAAGGTACCTACCTCTGCCAACTAGAGACCCCCATTTCTAACAGGGAGGCATCTGGTCATCGTGCCAGTCTAAGTCATCAAGGGATAAGACCCATTCTTTCCATTTCTGTTTCAGAACACTTCAGGGGCATTAATTACTAGTGTGTGATATATATGGGATATTGCTCCCTTTCCCAGTTTCCCCATAAATATTTTGGCTACAATAGGGCTGTATTCAGGTAGCTCAGTAATTCTGCTCAGGTGACAGGATAGGTGTGGCTGAGCTGTAGGTGGAATTGCACATGTGATAAGGAGAACTACTTTTGAAGATCTTAGAATGAGTACATATGCCCACCCCCTGCTAAATATCCCCATGGTAGTAACTCCAATGTTGTTCCATTTGTCAAATCCCTCAAGTTGGCAATAGGGTGTAGTGAGATGAGTTGAGTAAATGTCTTGTCCCAACCCATTAAGTGCAGGACTAACTGACAGATCTTGAGGACCAACTCCGTCATGTCAGAGAATTAACAGGAGATGGGGTTGCCATAACGCAGCCCCGGGAAATACTTCAGGACTAAGTGGGAGAGCTTTATTGGGTACATCAGATCATTGTTCCCTCCGGCCAGCCACTCAATAATGACTTGCACCTGGGACACCTACCAAAACAGTTGGGAGTCTGCCATTCCCAGCCCTCCATCGTATGCTGACTGATGGGATTTATCTGGGGCTATGTGGGGTGACCGACCCACCAATAGGAAGCTGTGAATTGTGGAGTTGAGTTCTGGAACCAGTGATTCAGGATCTGTAATGGAAAATGTTGGAGAATGAGTAGAAGTATGGGAGGATCATCATGTTAAATAACACCACCCTCTTGAGTGGAATGAGTGGGAGTTATTCCCATTCGTGGAGGTCCCTTTTCATTTCGGTGACAAGAGGTGAGAAACTGAGGCTCCAGGCCAAGTCCACGTCTCGAGAGATGTAAATGCCCAGTTATTAGGATCTCAATTTTTCAATGGGGTTGCATGTTTGCCGAGATATGATCCTCTGATCGCCCCTTATTGGGACCAGGAAAAATTTATTTCATTTAATACAGAGCTTGGAGGCATACTCATATAGAGCAAGCACCTCAAGTGAACAAGGCCCCAAGTGATAAAGGTTGGCCAAGAAGAGGAGGACATTATCAGCATAAAGTGCAACTCTTTCTTCCACCTACCCTCCAAGTGGCTGGCATGGACCTATGCATCGGAGCAGATAGGTTGTGCTAAGGGTTCAATGGCTAGGGCAAAAAGGAGTGTATATGGAAGGCACATTTGTCAAGTGCTCCTGCGAATAGGAAAGAGATCAGAGCTCACCATGTTTACTCACACCTGAGCCATAGTTGCGGTGTACAGCAGTTATTTGTAAGTGCTAAATCGCGGCCCGAAGCCAATTCATTCTGGAACTTATATTAGTAAAGGACCAGTCAACAGAGTCAAACTCTTTTTAACAATCTATTAGTAGGAGACCGCATGGGTCTTTAGATTCTGGGCATGGGCCAGCACTGCTTGAACACAACCTATGCATGAAGGGTGCTACGGTGGGTTAATAAAGTTACATTGATCTGTGTGTATCAAGGTACCCAAGACTTGTTGGAGCCTGTTGGCAAGTATTTGAGCATAATTCTTGATTTTTGCATTGATCAGGGAAATCGATCAGTACAAGGTGCAATGGGTGGGTATATGTCCTTTCTTTAAGAGAACTACAATCGTAGCCACATCAAGCTCTGAGGGGAGCACTTCCTTAGCAATTGCTTCCATATACAGGTTAAAGTGATGATGACCCAAGTCCTTGTAGAATCTTTGGTAGTACTCTACGGGGAACCCATCAGGCCTGCTTTTTTTCTCCAAATTTCGTATCTAGTATGGCATCATTGATTTCCTCAGGTGTAAATGGGCTCTCTAAGTCTCAGTTGAGGAATGGTGTGAGCTGCGGCAAGGGGATATCAATCAAGATAGAGTTCTCCTGCTCCTCCAGGGGCCAATGATGGAAGGTATAGAGCTTCCGATAGTAGTCCACAAATGCCGTTGCTATCTCAGTGGAGTTGCTTCTGCGGATGCTGAAGGGCTCGGTGCTTTCAGGAACAACCTTAGAGGTCATGTCTTTAGTAGTTATCCAATATAATAGTGTCCCACTTTGGTCTCCCTATTCATATACTCACCTCGTGGACGCCTTCTAACATTGACGAGCCTCATCTAATCAGATTTGTCTCAGCGAAGACCTGGTGAGATGCAATTGGCATTCTAGGGTCACCGATGGGTCAGTTAGATTTTTCTTTTCCATATCCAGTATTTCATTTTCAAGTGTGGTTATTAGGAGAAGTTTTTCTCTTTACTTGCATTTAAGGTAACCGTTTGCAAACTCCATATGGGTGCTTTTCTGGCCACCCATAACGTCCCTGGAGATGACAATGTTCCCTCGTTGATCGCAAAGTAAGCTTGAAGCTCTGTCAACAAGTATTCAGAGAATTGGGTATTGACTAGGCAATGCATGTTAAGTCATGTTGGATTCTGGCAGTCATCCAGAAATGGGCTATGATGGGCGAGTGGTCTCAGATTGCCCTGGGTAGGATCGCTCTGCCTGTTAGTTGGAAGATATCAGTTGCTGGGAATAGAAATAATTCTATACTGGATAATGTCTTGTGCGCTGCTGAGCTGTGTGTGAATCCTTTGCCTCTGGGATGCCGCACCCTGCAGGCATCACACAGCCTCAATTAATCTATTCAGGCTGTGAGTTCTCTGGCACGGACATTTGGCTCAATGTGGGTGTGCCAGGGAAGTCAACCATTGGATTAGGGGAGGCGTTAAAGTCACCTCCAATCACAGTGACCCCCTGTGGGAATGTTAGGATGGTCTTCTCTATTGCATGCAGGGCCTGAGTGGGTAGTTGGGGCGATATGTAAACACTTCAAAGAGGCCTTCCACTCCCACAAAGCTTGTGTGACTGAGACAGTGATGGTCATCAACAGCAGTAATATCTTGTGCAGGACGAGTGCCACATCCCTACCTCCCCATATAAACCCAGGATGAAATACTCTACCATATCCAAAGTTTTTCAAAATTAGGTATTGTGTTCCCAACAAACTGGTCTCTTGCAGCTACAGCATGGCAGGCATCAATTACTTAGCGTAGCAAAGGATTGCTGTCTGTTTAATGAGGTCTAGGAGGCCTTTAACATTCCAGGAAATGACTATAAAGGGTGTCATGGGGGTTTAAAGTGGTAAGAGTGTGGATCTTCAGTGGCATAGGTGCCCAGATTAGTGGGTGTGGAAAATCTGAGTATCTACACTGTGCATGGGGGAATGTGAGCCAGAGTGTGTTGATGTACAACGTACTACGTGTAAGTGTAGAATGGATAAGGGCTGAAACAAATACAAGAACATACAGAACCTCCTCTTCCACCAAACTGCCACATTCACCATAATTCTCCCCAAGAAGTGTCTGTAAACCCACTATCATAGAGTTATTAATCCGTTAATAATCCAACGATGTACTGGGCAAGCAATTTGCCATATAGTTTAGATCAAATGTAGCGGCATGGGTCAGTATAGGGCACGGATCAATGGTGGTGTATATTTTGTTTAGGAAAGCCATTTTTAGAAGTCACTTCTCCCTTCAATCGATGTACTGCGAGTTCCCACATCGTTGGCAAACATTTTCCAGCTGCTCTTGCTCTTAGAAAGCACTTTGCTAAGAAGAATGAGCTCTCATACCATTCCTTCCTGCTTACGAATTATATTTAAATGTCCATTTCATAACGTATTGTAGTATGGAAAGGCCAAGGAGCAGACCTACAATCAGTTGGTGGGCACTTATCGCACTTTAGCACCATCCTACAATTGCTTTATTTTTGTTTATATGAGTCACAATGCATACTCCACATAGCAGCCTTAAATGCGTACCTATATTTGATTAGCTAGTATCCTAACATGTGTAAGGTTAAGTACTCGAAGACAGCCTTGAAGAGCAAACCTCTTTATTTAGGATTGAAGACATTCCTTACATTCAATTGGCATCTAGAGCTTCTAGTACAGGCAGTAATAATTACTCATGGCCAGATGTATGACCATTCCATTTTAGGAGTCGCAAATTGTAACATTTTGCGACTCGCAAAATGGTATGTACAACAGTGTCTCCGACACTGTTTGCGATTCCTAATGGGGTTGCTAAAGACCTACCTCATTAATATTAATGAGGTGGGTCGCAATTTGTTACCCTTAGAAATCTCGCATAACACAGGGATGGTGGCCTGCTGGGTACAGCAGACCACCATGTCTGTTTGCTTTTTAAATAAAGCAACTTTTTTTTTCAATGCAGCCCATTTTCCTTCAAGGGAAATGGGATGCATTTAAAAGAAAAAAATTCGAAGTTTTCACTTCATTTTAGAGCAACAATGGTTCTTGGTACCGCTGGCTGCTCTTAAAAAATCTTTTTTGCATACATTCACAGAGGTGAAGGGGTACTTAAAGTAGGTTGTAACTGTAATTGTTTTACTACTGCAAAACAATTGTACATACCAGTGTGACTCGCTATAAGGAAGGGACGGCCCTTGGCATACCCCTTCCTAATAGCGACTCGCAAACCTATTTTGTGAGTCGGTAATAGGTTACTGACTCGCAAAATAGGGTTTGTACAAAACACAACCCTTTTAGCAGTCACAAACTGGCTGATTTCCTGTTTGCGACTGCTAAAATGGGCCGTACATCTTGCCCTAAGTTTACCGTTATAATAGCCTTGTATCCAATTTCAGAGACTTAGATTTTGTCAAGCATGTTCCATTGCACACAGGACTCAATTGTAAGATTTGCGGTAAACCCACATAGGTATTCCTGCACCGTGCAGTACAAATACCAATTCATCAGTCCTCATAAGATTTGAAATACCATTAATTTGCTCTTAAATGAGAAATTACATAACAGGAATCAATGTTCTCAAACTGATTCCTACGTTTTTGACAAGTGTTTCCCATAGGTATTTTGCTTGCTTTCAGTAGTTGAAGTGTCTAGGTAAAAATCACCAGACTCACTGTGTTTTTGTAGTTTTGTTTCCCCCCTGCTGATGGGAGCTCCAGTTACTAGTCCCAGCTGGGTTAGTGTCCTACATGTTCTGAGGTCCCAGAAGGGAATCAGTGAGAGAGTATGACTGTTGCAGACTGGAATGGAATTTACATTCCTTTCTGTAGTGTGGGTTAGTTTATCTGCATAGGTCTGACAGTTATATTTCATAAGTAGACACCTAAAATAGTTTGGGACCATAGTATGTTGCTAGCCTTGTTGGGCCTAAGAATACAGCAAATACATCATCATATCTCACCAAAAAATTACAGGGGTTTAGCTTAGTCAGTGAGATTCAGGGGGTGTGAATCTCACATTTCCCAACTAAAAAAACTGTGGGCTGCATGGTGGAGAGGTGAGATGACCAAGATTTGGAATGGAATCGTTCTATGAGGTACAAGGTCCGTACTGATTTGCATTAGGTGAGCCACTGTATAAATTGGCACAGTGGGCGAAAAGCAGTGGGTTGGAATGCTATCCTGAGCGATTTCCACAGGTTAGACTATTTGCAAGCATTCATTCCATCACCTTTTGTGTGTTTGATAACCAGTAGTGTGCCTGGAAACCTGAGGAAGGTGAAGCTTTCCAAGTCTACTACTTCCAATGTTTGTGAATTCTAAAAAGTAATATATTTGCACCCATTCAAGGAGTACTTCTAGGGGTACAGATGTATTATTATTTTGGTAAAACAGTGTATGGGCATGATTCACAAAGGTAACTTACATTTTTGAATAATTTATACTTTTGAGTAAGTTTTACTACTTTTTGGCTATTCACAAAATCTGATTGTAAATTTACTCAAAAAGTGTATCTCCACCAGAGACGGTTTTTGACATGATTGCATACTAGGAACATTAATTTGGTTCACCTAACAGACCGATCACTAGGCACCACCTGTATTATACTTGTGATGACTATATGAGGTTGCATGGACATAGTAATCTACTGTTTAGTTTGTATCACAAATAACTTGGGAACAATTGAAAAAACACAAAATGTTAACATTACAAAATCCTTGTTAAGACGCATGGGCGTCATATTGTCACACTCAATAAAGTTTATTTAAAAAAAAAAATACTTGGTTCACCTACGTAAGTAAGAACGTCTCACACAGAGGCTACAGGTGTATCTGGGGGTTGGCATCTCAAACATACTCACTCATTTGTCATTACAACACAAGAGACACACATTAGCCATTACATGATGTATTACATTTAAAATAGAACCCTGTTTTTAAAAATATCACATGTGTTTGTTGCGGGTGATGCTGGGTATTCCCTCTCCACATCTCCTCATACTCTACACATGTCCAAGCACACAAACTCAACAGAGGGACAATAGGGCAAACAAGCGTATATGGGCCGTGTTTGAACACACTTTTGACATCCTTATTGCACGATTCTGATGCCATACCAATAAAATGAGTATACTGGTGTACTCCCCAGAAGTTGTGTGCAAGATTATTAGAGTCTGTTGTGCGTTGCACAACATTGCCATGTGACCGGGCTTATGTATAGACATTACTCCTGATTTACGACTACATCCAGGTACCCTGGTGACGTAGAGAACACAGATCAAGGTAAACAGGTGCTGAATGGATTAGTTAACTCATTTTCTACTTGAGCTACTACTTTGGTTGCTGCAATTATGTGGTTGGACAGTGTCTTGTCAGTGCTGAATGGTGGACTCCTATATTTCTATGTCTACCACACTGATATCACACTGTTTAGTTAGCATAATGTCACAAACAAACATGCTATGCTCTGGGATAACATTTACACTTAACTTTCAGTATCATTGTAATACTTTTTTACGTAGCATGCCTAGAGATTGATTTAGAAGTTGGTGGATGGGATACTCAGTAAAAACTTGTTGGCTATTCTACCCTCTGTATTACATGTGCCACAAGCTATTACACACTGGTAATATTGTGGACGGGACATTGGCCACATTTGTGATGCAGTAACCTTCCTCGAAACTCTAAATACGGCCTTTAACTGCAATCAATTCCACAGTATTCTATCGTTTTCCAACATACATGTTGCATATCTTAATTTAGTAAAATAAAGAAATTTGACAATGCACTCCTTGGTTCACACAAAAAGATTGCTATTATTCAGTTTTGTTGTATGCAGGAGGGTATCACCTCCTTACCATGGGTGTGAATTAATAACCAAAATAATCCCTCTCCTGAACTGGAACAGCATCCCCTCTGCGCACTACAATTGAATCCCAACTGGGATTGTAATCCGTTTTACGGGAAACTTACTTTGAACTCGTAAATTGAATAGATAGATCCAAATTAAACATGTCTCATTCCAAACTCATATGGATAAAGCTCTAGGTGTCAGTGTTTGAGAAATCACATAATTTATTTCTTGAAAATGATTTTCAAATAATTCCATGATCATTGAATAAAGCATCTCATTATATCCCGATGCATTTTGGGCTGGGCCCTTCTTCACGGAATATATGTTCTAGACAGTAGAAAATAAATGTAAACACCAACATTGTTAATCAAATACAGGATCAGAATACTGTCATATGAAAAGTTCATTGTTCTGTGAAAACAACCTAGGTATTTATGGTTATGAAAATTATATACAGACTAATATGGCAAGTGCATAATTCCACCACATACATCAAATTGTGTTATGTATAAAAAATGCAAGAGTCAATTGTATTATGTATATTAGCGATTGTTCAACTGTAATCAATGCCTCATAACAAATGACATCTGGCTATTGGGTAACATTTCGAAAACCAATTCTGTTAAACAAGTGTTTTGGAAACTAATCTGCATCTGTGTAACTGTAACACAGTGAGAGATCATATGTGTTGCCAAAATTAAAATGCATTTATGGGCGAAATCATGAGTGCTGTAAATGTTTGCTGAATGGTGTCCATGCGGCAAAACGTACCGGTCAGGGAGATCACTAATGATGATAGTGGAATTATATTAAGTTACAAAGGTCATAATAAGCCATATTTACTTCCTCATCCAAAAAACGAACTTATGCTGATATGGCTGGCACATGATTGGGCCTTCATGATAGGTAAATTCATCATTGTATGAAAAAGCCAAAAGTATGCCCTATATAAACTTGTTTTACTTCATGATATGATGTCCCAGTCACAAAATGATTGATTCACCTAAGGATGCCTTTGTTCAAACCCACATGATGTCCTGACTGGAATTGCCAAACTAACCAAAACTAACACTATCAGAAACTCATGTATCTGAGGTATATCCCTATGTTTCTTGAAAACGGACTAGTGGCACACTTAGTAATTCAATCATTCTGTGAAGACTAGGTGCTGATACAAATTGCTTCACATATGTGAGTGTAATGATCTCAAAATGATTACTGTTAACAATTTGTATTTCTACAAAAGGTAAAACACTTTTTTGACACCTTGTATCTTCCATCTTCTAATTATTAACAATGTCTAAAAATAATGTAACTGACTTCAACAAAAGGATTACAGCTAACATCGAAAAAGGCGAATATTTCAATGTTTGGAAAGCTCTCTTAGTTGGGCCCATTCAAATCAAATAACTCACCACGGAATTTGCAGTCAGTCCGCATAGTAAAGCCTTTTTGGAGTCTAATATGGTCGCCATCTTGATTGCCCTGATATATTCCTCAGATAAGCCCATAGAAAGGGGACTAGGCTGTAAAAATGTTGTTTTCCATGCCATCTTACAAGTAAATGTCGAAAGGGTAAATGTATGAGAACAAGAACCTGTTAATCAATCAGAGGAATCTTAGGAGGTGATTGTGAACCCTTTAGAAGAATGTGATGAATAATTTGTGGCAAATGAGCTTATGCAAACGTGGCCCATGTTAATAAATTTATGTGAACGTACACCATGTTACTTTGTCTTCGGTTTCTCCACGGTTGGGTCCATTAAGGGAGTACCCACCCTCTTGAAAAGCATATTCTGAGCTTAAGAAGGGAAATTACATGGGAATAATGCAAAAACACAAACCTGTTGGTCTACTGGGCTGTGGACATTGAAAAATGTAAAAATGAATTGGTAGGTAAATGAAGTCTGCTCTTGGTGAATCTGGGCAAAAACCTGTGTTGGAGTATGTGTGGTTAGCCACCAAGTCTAATTGCATACATTTGTGAGTAATGTAGCATATAACATTGCTGTATTGACATAAAATATAATATGATACAATCAAAACAAATATGAGGGTGTTCTTGGGACAATAATTCCAAGTTAAATGCCAGTCCGATATGACTGTGATACATGAATAAATACTTTTAAAGATAACTAAGTTCCATGCTGATATTGGGACACTTGGGTATTAAAGAGTTTTGTTTTTTAATCCAGTAAATCTAGCATCTCAGTAAATTCTTTCTAGTGTCAATTCTTTCCTTGATTGGGACCACTTCAGGTACTGTGAATCGTAATTGACTAATATTGTGTCCTTGTGAATGAAAGTGCACCGCTATCATAGATTTCTCAATCATGCAGATGCTGCTTTTGTGTTCAGTTATTAATGTTTTAATTTGCTGTTCTGTTTTGCCAACATAAACAAGTCTGCATGGACATTTAAACAAGTACATTAGATTTTTAGACTCATAAGAAGCAGTACGTGTAACATCATACTAAATCCTTTGGAGGGATGTGTAATTGTCAATCCTTTAACGGTGTTATTACAATCACTACAGCTTAAAAAAGCAGAAGTACCTTAGTACTGAGACAACCCTTTGGTTTCATTTGGTGTTTCCAAAAGTTTCTTGAAATTTGTTGAGCTTTCATAGGCGAATAAAGGAAATTGGTTGAAGATACCATGGAAATAAATTTCAGTTTGAACCATTGGCCAATATTTCAATATGGTCTTCTTGATTCGATTTTGGTACGCCTGTAGTTGTGCTCTGTTCTAACTGTTAACTCTTTTAACAGCATCCTGTAGGTAGCCTCTCTGGGAACATTTGGTAACCATGTTGTTTTTACCTTCTTCATATGGCAATGGATTAGATACAATGCGTTTGATTCTTAGTCTTATGCTGATGTTCTGGCAGCTCGCTTGGCATATAAGACCACCCTCAAAACTAGGATGGAGGTACTGCACAAGTGGAACTTGGTGGTATTGAAACCAGCTGTGGTGTGGAGTAATAGTAGCACCTTTTGGGACACAGTGAAGAGAATAAGGTTAAGAAACGTCCCCATAAGCTCACTGCTACATCTTAGAGTCGGGTTCAGTTTCACGTGGTCATCTATCACCTAGAAGAGAACGTTGAGCTAATTCTTAACAAGCAAAGGGCCTGATTGCAATGTTGGTCAAACCAGCTTCCACGGTCCTATTCCATGTGGTCTGACCATCGCAGTATCATCAGAAGCTGTTGATTACGAGATTACGAAGCATGCATCCTGTACTCGGACGAACCACGGAGTCCAGCAGCCTTTCTCTGACCGCCGAGATGGCAGTCGGAAAAAAACAGCATCCATAAGGCAGTACAGGGATATCCGACCCCTGTCCGGCTTACGATGTGGGTTTATTATTACCTGTTAGACTTGGCATCTTTGCAGTGGTTTCCCCAGATTGTTTGCCTCTACCTCCTGTATTTTTGAGGCTGTGCTGGATTTAGTTTTTGCTGGCTTAGATGCTTTGGGCACTTTGCCATTGATGATCAGTGCCAAAGTGCAAGTGCTCCCTGTGTAAATTTTTGTTACAATTGGTTCTCCCTGATTGGCGTATTTTCACTGGTAAATCCCTATTAAAGTGCACTGAAATGTGCCAGGGCCTGTAAAACAAATGCTACTAGTGGGCCTGCAGCACTGATTGTGCCTCCCACATGAGTAGTCCTGAAAAGGTATCTCAGACCTGCTACTGCTGTGTCTGTGCGCAGTTGTTAACTACCATGTCGACTAGGCACGTGCACCCACTTGCCAGGCCCTGACCGTCCCTTTTCTTACTTGTAAGGCACTCCTAGGGTAGTCCCTAGGTACCCCCCTGGGCAGGGTGTAGTGTATGTGAAAGGTAGGGCATGTACTGGTGTGTGTGACATGTCCTGATAGTGAAATACTGCCAATTTCATTTTCACTATTGAAAGCTATCATTCCCCATAGGATAGAGTGGGAAAGGCTTTGTAAAATCTTACAAGTATAACTTCCCATTGGGACAAGATAGAGAAATAAAGTTCAGCTCTCTGAACTCAGAATTTAATAACACATCTTTTAGTAAAGTTGGTTTTTAAATTATGTGTTTGAAAATGCCACTTTTAAAAAGAAGGCATTTTCTTGTTTAACCTTTCTGTGTGCCTCTGCCTGTTTGTGTATTGACTGTCTAGTTTTGGAGTGACGGGGGCTGTGGATGTGCATTCACTGTAGACAACCACTGGGGGGGTTGAGGTGTGCTTGGCCCTTCCTGGATGACTCAGAGCTGAGCTGAATGGGGCTTGCCTGCATATAGAGTAGTGGGAGGAGAGTTCCTTGCACCTGAATAAGGCTTGTCTCTCTTGCACAATGCTTTCTCCACCCCCTGTGGTCATCCTGCACCAGTGAGGACAGAACGGGTTTGGACTGGGCTCAGAGATGCTTTCACAAAGAGAACAAAGACATTTTGGGGTATAAGTATTAGACCTAAAACCCCAGAGATATAGATTACTTCGGGACTCAAGAGGAACCGTTGTCAAGGAGTAGAGCTGAAGAGCTGTGAGGAGTAGTACTGCCCCTTTGCTGGGTGCGGTGTGGGGTTGGCCTGCAGTTGCTGTTTCTGCCAAGGAAAGGACAAACCGGCACATGCATCAAAGGATTTTGCGATCACAAATGGTGCGAATCGCAAAAATCGGCCATTTGTGATCGCAAAATCTGCTTTCGGAATGCATGAAGGGTGAAGGCCCTCGCAATTTGAGAATTCGCAAATATTTGCGAATTCTCAAATTGCGATTGCATTTAAGGAATCACATTTTGCGATTCCTTAAATGCAATGCATGAAACTTAAAAAAATTGCGATTTCGCAATTAGGGGGAGCAAATTACCATGAGGTTGAACCTCATGGTAATTTGCGAAAACTTTGAAAAATGCACTTTTGTGCATTTTTCAAAGTTTCATGTTGTGCACACACATGCCTTTAGGGCATGTGTGTGCACAACATATGTGCACAGATGGATTTCAGGGGTGCAACAGGGTGTCCTTTGGACCCCCTGCACCTTTGAAATCGCATTCTCAATTTGCGATTCGCCAATTGCTAATCGCAAATTGAGAATGTCTTCCCATTCATTCCTATGGGCCTCTAGGCCTATAGGAATGAATGGGGAGGTATTCCTTAATTGCGACTCGCAATTTGCGTGTCGCAATTAAGGAATATTAAGAAATCGCAATTTATTTAGCGATTTCTTGATGCATTGCATTTTGCAATTCCTTAATTGCGATTCCTTATTTTTTCGCAATTAAGGAATCGCAAAAAGCAATATTGATGCATGTGCCTGAAAGACTGTAACTTTACTTTGAACTTGCTTCAAGAAGATCTCCAAGGGCCTGTGTGTGCTGACCTCCACTTCTGAAGTCTCAGGGACACAAAGACTTCGCCCCCAGCTCCCCTGAACTCTGTTGCTGAGAGTTCTGACCTACCAGGAGGTGCCTGTTCCAGTTATGGGCCTCTGGAGTTTGTGCTTGCTGCTGGGAACTGGAAGAAACCTAAAGAACTGAAGAAATCATCGCATTGCTCTTCTTGTGGGTGTTTTTCCGGCGCAGCACTGCTGTGAGGGAAGAATCTCCACGCATCGCTGCACCGCTTCCAAAACCTGTTGCCGCTGCAAGAACCGACGCATCAAGGGATTGTGACTGAATAAACTCAAATGCAACGAAGATAATATAATTATGTTCTAATTTAAAACTCACGACTTACGAGCCTTATACTTAAACGATCAATACATCTTATTTTTTGGCAATACAACTATAAGAACAACATACGAAAAGAAAACCTTAAAGAAAGTCTTTAATTACCAAAGAGGTTAGTGTGGTTGTTTCTAATTAAAATAAACTTAATTGAAGTAGGATTCTGCACTACAATGATTGTTATATTTAAATATTGCAGTTATAACCAAAGATATTACCCGAGGAAGCTACAATGCCCCCGTTAACCTGCGAAGACACCTAATGCTTTATAAATCGTACGCTCTCAATTGCAAAAACAAGGTTAGTGTTGACAGGAAAGCGCTATAATAGTACACAAATAGCTCTGAGCCAAAGATACATATGACTACATATGCAACTATATTTGATTCTAGGTCATGATGACTTGCTCTTATGTAAGGAAGATTAATAAAATGTTCTGAATCCGAACCCCAAACTTTATGCATCAGTTGTTACACATAAGGTAATACTCTAACTATTCTCATTTGACCAGGAAAATTTAAAATGCCATATGTAGTTAACTGACATGTTAAAATATATGTTTTTTTAGGATACGGTGACAAACAACTTATTTATTTGCTTGATGTCTTTGAGCCACGCCCGTTCTTTTGTTCATTGTCATTTTCCAGATATACAAGGTAGATAAAGATGTTTGTGTAACATTAAAAATGTTCATATTTACTGGGAAATCCTCTTAAAAGCATTTACTCTGCTTAGATCCTTCGTAGCCATTATTCCCTCAATGAACTTTATCAAATTGTGTTAAAAACTTCTTTAAACAACAAATCTTGGTTCGTATTTTCTATAAACGATCCTTTCAAATTGTACCATTTCAAAACCTCAGAGAAGTGCATTCTCAATGCATGATAGAAATCCACTTTGAGTAAAAATTCTTTGAATAATGCGACTCCCTCGGCTGAGGGATAGGCAGGTGCACACTGTACCTTTTGGGCAATTGAAAGTAATTTTGAATAAACATATTGTCTTGTAAACTCATTGTGTAGTGTAGTTCCTATCTTCCCAATAGGCTCTGCGCATTGGAATAGTACCTACAGCAGTAAAGGCCTAGGCCAGACGTTAACTAGGTCTACTACTGTCGATACTAGACTTAATTTTTGGGTTTGCCAGCTAAGCTCAGAGTTCGCTAGAAACTTTCTCGAATGTTCAGGAAAGAATTACCTCCCCTGATTAGACAAGAAGGGATTTAGTTTCTGACAACCATAGAACATGACAACTTTGCTCTCCCCTAATCAAGAGTCAATCTCAAGAGTCGTGTGAGCACAAGGCAATTATTTTACTCAGTCAGTACGTGCATTCTTAGTCTCATCAGAATGTAGAGAAAAGGAAGAGACGGGCGTGTTCAATAAAAGATGTTATTTATTGATCAGTCTCTTTTCTCGTACAAGAGAAATAGATCGATATTATTGCAATACTTATAGTTAAGTAAAGTGCATACATTAAAAGCAATAGTATAAAATAATACTGTAAAAACATTGATATGGTTTCTGAGCCATATGATGTTTAAAATGATTAAAATATATTTACATACACATATACATTTGACTAAACGTACTCAACTGGTGTTTCTAAATACGCCTACCCCGTGTACCTGACCTAAGTCTAATGCGTGGGCGGGAATAGAAAGTTACAGTTTAAGTTAAGTTTGTTTTTGCCAAGTGAATAACTAAAGAATTCTCTAGGAGGGGTTATTCAGTTCTGTACCTGGAATTTAGGATGAATGAGGAATGGTATCTCTTTCTCTGCTCTCGATATTCCAGGCTGCCTGCGAGGGCTACCTAGAAGCGCCGGTGCTGGGTCTCTCGGGTTGAGATAGCAGCGCGTCTCTCAGCGCGTCAGGAAGGCGGGGCTGCTGCCTGCGGGGTCTGCTTCTGCTCTCGGCTTCGGCAAGTATGGCTGCTCCGTCTTGTCACCACGCGTGTGTTTGCATAGGGCAAGGTCGGCAATATTTATACCTTAAAGGTGCCGAGATTGACGTAAGGATGGACATAGGTACGTCAATAAAGATGTCATACGACTTGCTCGTTAGCACATTCTTTTGCAAAAGTTCTCTGTGAAATCAAAACAATGGCCGCACGGATTTTCCAGGTTGTCATAGGTTTGATTTGTTATGAGAACGTCGTATGCCTTATCAGGGGCTGGAGGAATGTCGCTTGTCTAATTAGATCTCAAGCGTTATGACCTAATCAGATAACACGTTCCTGTGCCGTAGTGTGACTGCGTCAGATAACGGTATCTGCATCATGGGGGATTTCTTGCCTCATGGGCTGACTGTTAGTTAACTAGCTAGGTAGTTTAACCAGAATAGGGTCAGGAATAGGGGGATCGATTCAGAACCTATAGAAATACACGACACCCACTCCACGCTTACTATGGTCATATCTACTAATCTATGCATAGTATAACATAGTACAACATACTATAGAGTATAGTGTATACCTTACCACCCCAAAATACATAAATGCATTTCGAAATTTTCAAATATACTGAAAAATTGCAGTCATATATATTGTATGCACTTAAGCTATGAATTAAATGCAAAAGTAAACACGCATTGTTATGCATTATTGCTTTTTGGTATATGAGAAATACACATGAAATGGCTCTTAATATAGCTATACAGAAAGGAAGGTCGAGACCATTTCATCACATAATAAAATATTTGTGAACATACCAGCGGGCAGCTAAAGTCTATATAAAGTATCTAAAATAGAAATCTTAGTTCTCTAGGAATAGTTTCTTACTTTAAGCAGAAGATCAGTGTCCCGGGGAAAAAATATATAGAAAAATATTTTAAGGGCTTGCTGAAAAAAGTTGCTGTCCGTGAACTGGATTGTAATTGTTCATGTGACTTAATTTTTAAAGGTTGAAGGCCGAATTCAGGGAACGCCGTGTGCGAGTTTACTCAAAAGTCTCTATTTCTGTTCCGGAGAGAACATCATATCATTCAGGCTTTCGAAAAAACTGTCAACAGCTTCATGGGAAAGTTCCACTAAGTCGGAAATAGGGGTAACCATGCATTCGTGCGCATGATTGTCTCCATTGACATTCTGATTTGCATTGCTGACAGAAGGTCGTACCTGTTCGATGCTGCTTTCATCTTGAACTTCACTACTCTTCAATCGTAGTGGTGAAGATTCCAGGAATGCCGTCATCAGAATTGGCAGCCTTTGAGGGCAGCACAGTGCGTGAACCTTGGTAGGAACCAACAGTGTATCTGCATCCACCGGCGCATCCGATTGTAGCGTCAGACAGGTGTCTAACACGCATTCTTCTCCGCATAGCAGACACCTTAGTACAGGTAAAACACACCTTTGCCACATTGGTCGAAATGATAGAAACCAAGTCATGTTTAGGTCTCTAAGCCGGGAGAGTCCCAGGATTTTTGATATCCGGTCCCGGTATCCAATGGCTAGGATCGTATCTTCCATTGTCGCGAGAGTTTGATCTGTGACATGGGTTGCCATAACGAAAAATAAGGACTAGGAATAGGATTCCTGCAATTAGTCCCAGGATCAGGGGAAGTCCGCCAAAAATCGAATGGACGAAATCTGGAAAAATACCCAGTATGGCTTTGAATGGTGTTAATGCCATCGAAAATACTGTCTTAAATACCTTTGAGACCCCAGTGGTATCAGAAATATTTAAGATTTCGCTCAGGATTTCCGCGAAATGTACGGGGGAATTAGTTGATAATAATGTATGTATCTCTGCAGTCGTCCTTGCGACTTGTAGATCATACGTTTCTTTAGATGACGTGAGCCTTGTAGGCGTCTGAAGAAGCACTGTTTTCATTCTGCTTAAAGTGTCTATTCGAATAGAAGTAATTTTCAAACCGGGCCATGCCCTTGCCTCCCTGTCTGGTAAGGAGCTGGGGAACAAAGAACGTCCACAGCACTTGACCTTCGCCGTCGTGGTGACGAGATAAGGAGTCCCGGGCATAAGACTACAACATCTGCGGTCTACAATAAGAATGTAACTCCCATTATAGAGTCTTTGAAAGAATGGTTCTATTTCAGTTGCAGGTGCGCCTTGCTGGTGACATGAAAGGTTGTATGAATTCCCTTCACAGGCTCCGTGCAAACTAATACCGTTACACAGAAGCGTGCCGCTTAGTGACATAGCACAATTGTTGCCACTAAGAAACACTTTCTGTCCTTTGTTACTGACACATGCATGTGAATAGGGCAGGTTCCAAGTTGTTTTAAGGTACCCCTTTCCCAATTTCTCGTACATGCCAGCCTGTATATATTTTTGGCAGTATTGAAACCTGAAGGTTGAGATTGGAATATTTATGATTCCGTGGATTATCCATTCACTGACAGGTCGTTCTGACATTGTCATTGGTAATCTTTCTAGTTTTTCAATGCTCAAGATTGTATAATCAGCACCCTTCTGCGCCATACCGATTTGTCTATCAGTAAGGTTAAAGATTTGGAATAGTGACGTTGTGTTGATTAAACGCCAAGGCACATAGCCTGAACGCAGATTTTGTAACGTCCAGCCAAGCTGTACAATAGAGCGCAATTGTGACTGACCATGTTGTAATAACAGTAAGTCTTGCGATAATATATCGATTGCTGAAGACACAATGCTGTCCAATGAAAATATTCTGGAGGACAGAGTCATTAACCCATTGTCCACTACAGAAAGTGATTTTTCCAAATTAATACGATCAATTTCACGTATTCTCTCTGCTGTTTCAATTTGAGTAACCTTCCAGGCCTCATTGTATGCTGCATATACAGAGGCTGCTATGAAACGCTTTTGACGCTGTTTGCGTGGTCCCAGTATGAAATCACGCAAGTCAGCACCATCAGTAAGTAAAGTTAGGTGTTGCTTAATTTCAGGCAGTGTGGAAGTTTGTAGCCATTGAAGGCATAATTTGCCCACACTGTAGGTTGTTATTATCCCTGGGTGATGTCTTTGGGGATATCTAGGGTCTGACCTGGTCATTTTGAAACCCTGTGTTTTATTCAGGAATCTATCTTGACAGTTATTTGTATCTGTGGGCCAGATCAACCATTGTTTCCAATCAGGATGTGTTCTGTTTTGGTTAAGTATATGGTTTATGTCTATTCCTTCATCTGTATCAGAGTTATTGCTAAACATTGTTGGCTTTGGAATAGACAGGTTATTTAAATCTTTGATTTTGGCTAAGCCAAGACAGGTGGTTTGTTGAACAGTGTCATTTAAAAATATAATTTGTTCTGGGATCATGCAGGCTCTAAACAAAGCTTCTATACCCTGTACTTGCCATTCTTTTGTACCCCAAACACTTTTCAAATCAACATTTTTGTCCCAATAATCAAATCCAAAAGTATTCATTTTTTCAAAGAATGAATCTGAATATATCAATTTCGTGTTGGTTATCATGGTTTTCATCCCTGTCTTGTTTGACAATTTGTAATAAAATGTTTCAGCATTAGTTATGTTAAAACCTGAAAAATATGAATATTTGTCATAAACGGTTCTAGAGCTCCCTTTTGGAGGTGTAGCACAATGTTCCCATTGATTATAATTTAAAACATTTCTAGGTTGTGCAGATTTATGCAAGAAATGGTTACCATAATGGTTATAGCAATACATACTATCATAATTTGTAGAACCTTGCAAATAATCATGTTTTGTAAATTTAGCAGACATTACTAAGTCAGACATCATATTGTTTATACTTTCAAAGTCCCAATCATCCGCAAATGAGTTTGGTTTTGCAAAGTCACTCAAGGAGATCTTGATTTGGTGTGGATATTTCAGGATCTCGACCGGACCATAAATTTCATAGTCAGTGTTGTCCCAGGCTACCCCACCAGGTATTGGAATTGCTGTGAAGTTGGCTGAAGAAAGTTCTGAAGAAAGTTCTCGTTTCTCGACGTGTGAAGATGTGTGTGGTTTGAGGACCAAGTTGATGTTCTGACTTGCTGTGTCCATTTTAGCATATTTTCCCTCAATGAAGCGTCCCAAGGTAAATACCATGATGAGCCAAAGTATGAGGATAAATGCACCAAAACCCACCCAAAATTCAATCCGTGGAGAAACCAGATATGTTTCTTTTAGTTGTTTCAAAAGTTCCTTAGCTTTGTCTTTAAAGGATTTTGATGATGGCTGTGTCTTTTGTTCGCTGAAACCTTCAGAGGAATCATCGAAGTTGATGAAGTAACCAGATGCAGTTCTGTCAATTGTTCCAATTGGTTCAGGATTCTTGTTTTTTGCATTGTCACTTGGTACTTCAGTATAGATTGGTGTGTCTCTGCTAAATGTTTTTATTTGGGTTTTCAGAGGTCTTAGTTCTATTGCATTGTTGCATAGTCCTTGTTGTTCTTCTGTAGGCGTTTCGAATGTGATGAGCCTCTTTGATAGGACCTCTGTACTGGTAGCAAACCTTGGTGTTCTGCTACTTATTGGGAGTCCACTTGGCCTACTGTTTGTTATCGGCCACATGTTGTGGTTTTACCAGGTCGATGGATACAACTCGGTTCTCCTTTTTTCCAGCAAGTGGCGGTAGTACAACTGATCTTGTCCCGTTGACAGACAAGACAGGAACTGCTTTTCTGTAAGAAGGCCCAAATTCCTTCTTTACCGCGATCTTTTCCCTGACTAGATCCCCGACTTTTGGAATCCAGACAGGTCTTGCTGGGACAGGTGGTGATTCTTCAGTGGTTGTTGGCTGTTGTTTCAACTGTATGTTGCTCAGGTCTTTTCTTGTTTTGTTTAAGTCCTGCAAAATAGCCAAACGGTCTTTGACATCAAAGGTTTTTTCTATTACCACTGAAGTCTGACTATCAAGGTCAGAGATCAACATCCTAGTTCCGAATAATAATTCGTACGGACTGAATCCCTTCAGAGAATTTCTTGGCAAGTTATTTAGACTACGTTGGACACTTATTAGATGTTTGACCCACCCAGCTCCCGAACCTAATGTCCTTTCCATTATAGATTGCTTTCTGCCTTGGTTTTTTCTTTACACCATCCCATACCCTCAGGAAGGAAGTGAGAAGATTCCCGCTGGGCTGTGCTCATTTGGCCATGTTTCCCCCCCAGGCTGGATTGCCTGAGCGAAATAAATGGTCGAACGTAGCATGCTCTTAGCGTATATGCCATTTAGACTCGCAAATCTTGTATAACAGTCCGGACGTCAGCCGAGTGCTGTGGATCTACATGATAAGTGGAACTAGCCTGTGTATGTTAATCGCAAGCCATTCTTTTTGTTGGTAATATTATCTGCCTTGCTACGACGAGGTATTAAACTGCTTCTCTCCCCACTGCGATCTCTGTTGCAGTTTGGGCAGTTTTTTACAAACATGGTGTAGTGCAGGCTCATGCCTGGCCACCAGTACCGTGATTGTAATTCTTCCAGAGAATCTTTTAATTTAAGGTGTCTGAGACCCTCGCCCATGTGTGCGTCTGCGATTAACAAGTTTCTCCTGTCCATGTTTGGAATCACTCTATCCCCCACTCCAGGGATTCGAGCAAAAGGGACGGAGTTTGCATCGATTATGTATGTATAATTGAGTGGATAGTTGATCGGTAACGCTGAGCAGTCGCCTTTTGATGACGTTTTCACCGCCAGCAATGTTTCGCCGTCAATGTATTTTAATGTACGCTTTTTTCGATCTACGGGAGCCGGTTTACTGGCTGCCGCTGCGGCTGTTTCAGCCAATGAATTCCCTACAACGTGAACGCCATCACGCTGGTGACTCAGTGAGTGTGTCACGTGAGTCTTTGGTAGTTCTTTTTTCAAAAGAGCTACTTGTTCCCAGAGCAGTCTCTGCTTTATTGGTGCATCTGTGTCATCTTTGTAACCGTTCTGAATCCATGTCTGCAAATCCTTGTTATATGCTTTGACGCACAAATATGAATCTGACACTATAAGTGTCGGGAATTCGCGATCCGCATTATCTAGCGCCATTTTCAAAGCTATTATTTCAGTTTGTAGTTCTGAATTAGTTTCTACTGAGTGTGATTTTGTTAATAGAGGTCTTAGTTTACCTCCGCGCCACACTTCTTTTGTAATCTCACATGTGGGATTGTATGCATGTTCTCCCCAAACGGAGGGTTGAGCATGTCCGTCTGTATAGATTACACAGGCGTAATGTCGTAGAGGCAGAATGTCGATTGGCAGAGGATACGTCTTTTCATATTTTAGATTTTTTAATTCTTCTAGTTCTGGATCAAAGTAGTAGTATACTTTGTCCGTTGTGATTGAATTCACCCATTGTATCCATTCTGGATCCAATGTTGTTGATGGTAAATTACACGGTGTTGTTAATGCCTCAAAAGCTGATTCAGCTGTTCTGACTGTGATATGTCTACCGTCAGCTATGTCTTTTTCTCTAGCTATTGCGGTTTGAACTGCTTGAACAATTTTTCCTTTGTTGCTGAATCTCTGTTCAGCTTTTGTGTACAAGTGTGATTTGAATGCAATTGGTACCTTTTCTCCCTCATTAGAGGTCAGGTATGTGAATCCGCATCTCCCTGGGATGACTCGGATCACAAGGTTGCGTGTATTATCACGGGTTTCTAATTTTGTCTTAATTAGCATGTCTGTTTGTAAGGATCTCAAAACTTCTGTGTGTGTTTGAGTCCAACTGGATCTTTTAAAGTCTGGTTTAATTAGATCGTAAAGGGGTTTCACCCTTTCTGCGTAATTTGCAATGTATGTTCTTCCGAAATTTAGGAAGCCTAAAATTGACTGTAGGTTTTTTAGTGTTTTAGGAGCTTGGATAACGGCACATTTCTCTAGGAAATTGTCTGCCAGGCTTTTACCTTCACTTGATAGCTCATATCCTAAGAATAGGACCGTCAGATGGGCAATTCTGGACTTTTTGAAGTTGAATTTGTAACCCTCTGCAGTGAAACCAAGTATTATGGTGTTCACTCTTTTCAAGTGAGTCTCCAAGTCATCATCTGTTAAGTAAATGTCATCGACATAAGATAATGCTTCATCATCATATAGTTGTAGTAATTCTGTTACTCTCGCTGAGAATACCCCCGGGCTGTTCTTGTACCCCTGGGCTAACCGACAGAATTGTTTTTGAGTGCCATTTACTGAGAAAGCTGTTAAATATCTGCTCTCTGGTGCTATGTTTTGACAAAAGAATCCGTTGGAGATGTCCAAGGTAGTTTTGTATTTTTTGCGCACTATGTTATTCATTAGTGCAGCACTGTGTGAGTTTTGCACTGCAAAAGTTTTGCAACATGTGTTAAGGTGTCGGTAATCCAAAACTAGGCGATATGAATTGTCTGGTTTGGAGACCGGAAACAAAGGATTGTTCATTTGTGAGGTGCAAGTTTCAATCACCCCCTGGTATTCTAGCTGATCTAGTATTTCATTTACTTGTTTTTTAGCTTCTTGCTTAATTGGGTACTGCCTTTGTGCAGTTGGTTGTGATTTTAACTGGATTTTGTGAGGAGGAGAATCCTCATCCCATCCTACATGATTTTTATATAAAGCAGGTGCTAAGGCCACTGCCCACTTTCTAGCAAGTGTATATTTTTTATGAATCGGCATTTGATTCGAGAAGGCAGGCATAATTACTTCTTCGCCATGAGGGCACTCCCTGACAAACTCTGGTGGCCAGTCTTTTTCAGCTAGAAGGATGTCATAGCCCTTGGAGATGTTATCCCAAAATAGTCCCCTTATTTTCCTAGTCTTATCTCCCTCTATACGTAATGTTATCTCGTATATTTTGTGGGGCTTGCTAACTCTGGTATCTGCAGTTTCCACTTGAAGGTATTCATTCGTGTCCACTGTCTCCAGATGATTCATAAGGACTTTGCGAGCTATGCTCACCTCTGCTGCGCTGTCTAGCATTGTCTGAGCCCACTCTCCGTTTTTCAGTTGTGTCCTCAGTATTCTCGGCATTGTTAACTACCTTGATACTGGCTACCTTCTTTTTTGGAAATTGTAATTTCTTTTTCAGTTGAGCAGGTTCCTTGTCTTTGGACTTGGCGTGCTCTTCTGATCGTCCTCTTCTTTCCGATTTCTGCGAGGAATTCTGAAAAGATTGAGAGGGACGTGTATCAATGTCTTGATATCTATCAGGTTTTTTAATATTATCCCTATTTCTAAGGTTATATCTATTCCCAGAGGGGTCACTCTGGGGTGACCTTTGTCTCGGGTTTGGAGATTTCTCTCTTCGCCTAGGAGACCTTCCTCTGGACTGGAATTTCTTTTCTTTAGGATTGGATTGTTTGTTCCCATCCCAGTTCTTTTTTGGTGAATTATTATTATTATTAAAAAACATTTTTTCTGGACTTGTAGTCAGTTGCGGTTTTACTGGTATTCCACCTAGACTATCTCTGCCTAGTTCTTCATAGGATTTTTCTATGATTCTGGCAATTTCAGCTGGTTGGTCTGCTATATCTGTCTCTTTTAACCTCTGGCGGATCGCCACGTTTGCTGCTTCACCTTTTATGTTGGCTAATAATATAGCCGAGACCTGCTTGAAGTCTTTCAGTAATTTCATACCAAGAGTTAAAGCAGGTTCTGGACCGTATTCATCTTGAATTTGTTTTAGCACATCTGGTATCACCGAAATGGATGGAACACCGTGCGTTTTTGTATAGATGGAAGCAAAGACTGTACCCCAAGTGTCACAGTCCTCAATGTGTGGTGCGATTCCCATTGGGAGACATATAGTCAGAATCCTGTGTTTTTCTAATGGGGTGGTGTCAGGAAACACCGCCTCTATTTGGGTAATTTTCTGTGCCAACCAGAATGGTATTTGTTCCCGTTTAGCCGGAACTTTACCTAGGCAGGATTGGATGTTCTGTGGTGTAATTTTATTTGTGTTCCCCTGGTGAGGGGTCAGCTGTGGTAGTTTAATCGCTGGCTGAATTGTTGAAGTCCGCATTACATACTGAACTAATTGTCTGTGAATTTTTAGTAGTTGTTTTAGCTGTATTAACAGCTCTGCTGCAGGCATTCTTTCGATGTCTGGATGTGGTGTGTATCCGGCTAGGACCGGCCACGTTGCTCCTGGTCTTCCTAAAGGACCGAGCCTTGTAATGTGATTGTTATGTTTTAGGGCGCCATCAAATAAGAGCAAATGCTCTTGGAATTTGAGTGGTACTTCCACCTCCTCGAAAGGAGTGTACGTATCAGGAGGTTCCTCTACTTTGTAATAGTGGAAGTACTTTGTTACAGCATTTGCTGCTGGAAAATGTATCCATGTATAGTATACCTCTGTCTGCCGATATTCGTGTGCCTCAATTACGAATATGACTGTGCCACCTCTAGGTGTCAGTCCATTTTCTATAAGTTTTAAGGTTATAGATCTCCTTTTGGCGACCTGGATGAGTATTATATCCGGGTCTGCTGTTTGCATGGTAGCATCAGCATCTGCTATTTCAGTGGCTAATCTAATTGCCTCTCTTTCATCATCACTCTCTGCCATTTTACAGACAGGATGGTATTATGTTTGTTTGCAGATCAGGTTTCTTATGGAAACAGAGATTAGATGCACAATATTCTGGAACTGTTTTATCCTTCAACGTTGACTAGACCAAGAACCATACATAGGAGTTCCCTCCTGCGAGGTTTTGGAGGATATAATAACCTTTCACCCACTCCAGACGTCTTTGGAGTATTTGGGAAAAGGGGTCTGAGTGAGAAAGCACGACTGAGTTACTCTAAATGTCTTACGTTAGTTTTATCGCCCTTTCCAAACGCGTTGGGCGCCATGTAGTGTAGTTCCTATCTTCCCAATAGGCTCTGCGCATTGGAATAGTACCTACAGCAGTAAAGGCCTAGGCCAGACGTTAACTAGGTCTACTACTGTCGATACTAGACTTAATTTTTGGGTTTGCCAGCTAAGCTCAGAGTTCGCTAGAAACTTTCTCGAATGTTCAGGAAAGAATTACCTCCCCTGATTAGACAAGAAGGGATTTAGTTTCTGACAACCATAGAACATGACAACTTTGCTCTCCCCTAATCAAGAGTCAATCTCAAGAGTCGTGTGAGCACAAGGCAATTATTTTACTCAGTCAGTACGTGCATTCTTAGTCTCATCAGAATGTAGAGAAAAGGAAGAGACGGGCGTGTTCAATAAAAGATGTTATTTATTGATCAGTCTCTTTTCTCGTACAAGAGAAATGGATCGATATTATTGCAATACTTATAGTTAAGTAAAGTGCATACATTAAAAGCAATAGTATAAAATAATACTGTAAAAACATTGATATGGTTTCTGAGCCATATGATGTTTAAAATGATTAAAATATATTTACATACACATATACATTTGACTAAACGTACTCAACTGGTGTTTCTAAATACGCCTACCCCGTGTACCTGACCTAAGTCTAATGCGTGGGCGGGAATAGAAAGTTACAGTTTAAGTTAAGTTTGTTTTTGCCAAGTGAATAACTAAAGAATTCTCTAGGAGGGGTTATTCAGTTCTGTACCTGGAATTTAGGATGAATGAGGAATGGTATCTCTTTCTCTGCTCTCGATATTCCAGGCTGCCTGCGAGGGCTACCTAGAAGCGCCGGTGCTGGGTCTCTCGGGTTGAGATAGCAGCGCGTCTCTCAGCGCGTCAGGAAGGCGGGGCTGCTGCCTGCGGGGTCTGCTTCTGCTCTCGGCTTCGGCAAGTATGGCTGCTCCGTCTTGTCACCACGCGTGTGTTTGCATAGGGCAAGGTCGGCAATATTTATACCTTAAAGGTGCCGAGATTGACGTAAGGATGGACATAGGTACGTCAATAAAGATGTCATACGACTTGCTCGTTAGCACATTCTTTTGCAAAAGTTC
This sequence comes from Lissotriton helveticus, assembly GCF_964261635.1. Classification (NCBI taxonomy): domain Eukaryota; kingdom Metazoa; phylum Chordata; class Amphibia; order Caudata; family Salamandridae; genus Lissotriton; species Lissotriton helveticus. The sequence goes on from NC_136065.1 coordinate 939,091,005, forward strand.
TCTGTGAAATCAAAACAATGGCCGCACAGATTTTCCAGGTTGTCATAGGTTTGATTTGTTATGAGAACGTCGTATGCCTTATCAGGGGCTGGAGGAATGTCGCTTGTCTAATTAGATCTCAAGCGTTATGACCTAATCAGATAACACGTTCCTGTGCCGTAGTGTGACTGCGTCAGATAACGGTATCTGCATCATGGGGGATTTCTTGCCTCATGGGCTGACTGTTAGTTAACTAGCTAGGTAGTTTAACCAGAATAGGGTCAGGAATAGGGGGATCGATTCAGAACCTATAGAAATACACGACAATTGTCCTTCTAGTGTAGCAAGCAGACACAGATACATCGATATGTATTTATTATTATAGATACCCTGTATCCACAAGAGCAAGAAGATAAACTCTGTTGGTCCTCAGGAAGGTGGTATTAACCCACCGAAACGCGTTGACCTGGCGTATTAAGTCACTTGTACCATCTGGACTACCTCAATCACAGAAATGAATGGATCTATTGGCTGTTAAGTGGAGGATGTTATGTGGTATGTATGAGTAGAGAGTGTTTGTTGTTTGATGCGTGGTCATCAGGGTTTATTTAAAGGATCTGTCTGTTTTTGGATATGTGAATAATGTATTGTATTTTTAAATGTTTATACAATTTGGAAAACAATTTATGATATGATGAAAGTATCTAACAAAAAAGAAGAAAAAAGTTTTTTTGTACAAAGAAAATGATATAAATCTATGTTATCTGTGGTGACTGGAAGGATTTTTTCACTGTGAAATATAGTTTGAACTATGTCGGATATGAAAGCATAAGGCCATAAGGGAATTTCTCTTGGTTTTGGGCTGAATAAACTCACGCATCACCGCTCGACGGCGCCACATCGATGGTCGACGCTTCCCGGATTTCCATGCATCGTACCTGTGCGGCAAATTTTCCCTGACGCATCACCCGCGGTTCAGAACCATCTCGGAATCGACGCATCACTTCCCCCTACAGACCGGATATAATGCATCACTTCTCCTGCGTGCAGCAGAACTGCCTCCCCTTGGTCTCAGGAACTGACACATCTCTTCGTTTTTTTTTCACAACTGCGTTTATTGACTGATTAGGCATAGCATATGTACAGTGCTCCACAATCAGGAGGACGCTGTCAAGTGGCAAACATATAGCAGAATGTAAATATAGCCTAGACGCCTAAATCGCCCCCCTCCCACACCCCCTTACCCCACTAACCACCCAAAACCCCCGCTGCCCACCCCTTATCCCACCCTAACCCAACGCACGCGTTCACTTACAACCGCAGTATACAATTAGAGCACAGTAGGCATCGAATACCCTCCTAGGCCCCGAGGTCACCATCTGCAGGCAGTCCATCATCTAAGTCAATTGGGGGCTCCAAGGTCAACCCTCTGTAATCCGCCCACCGCTTCCAGATCTTGTGATGTTTCCGGGGGCATCCCCTGGCTTCAAACACTGGCAATTCTAACCCCATGAGAAAGTCCAGTCCCGCTTTCCAGGCGCTAAGTGGAGGAGCACGGTCGCTTTTCCATGCCCTCGCCAGATCCCGCTTGGCTACCTCTAGGCCCAGCAACAGGAGGTGGCGTTTGTATATGTTCCCACCCACATTCTCCAGCACATGCAGAAGACCCAACCTGGGCGTACGAGGAAGGTCCCACCCCAGTACCTCTGACAAACAATTCCACACCCCATTCCAGAAACGGGTCCGACCCACACAGGACCACACAGTATGTAGCAGCGTGCCCCTCTCAGTCCCACAGCACAGGCATTCCGGAGTAGCAATGAGGCCAGCCTTCCACAGTCTCTCTCTGGTGTAATAGGCCCTGTGTAGGTATTTGAACTGTATGAACCGGAGTCGGACGGCTATGGCAGCCCCACGGGGGGACTCCAGGGCCTCCCTCCAGTTAATCTCTTCGTTTTTTGATGCTTCCCATCTCTGCAGCTGTTTGGCCTTGTGAATTTTAACGCATCTACAGGTACTTTGTGAGAAGTCATGCATCCATAGTTTTGTATGGACCCAGTTCTTTGAAACCTTTGAAAAGTCATAGACTTATTACATGTATGTTGCATTTTTGTCTTTTGGTCTTGTTGAGTTTAGATAAAGATACTTTATTTTTCTAATCGGGTGTGGTGTCCATTCGAGGTGTTATCACTGTAATACTGTGTTTTGATTATAAATACCTTTCACATTGCCTTTGGGATAAGTCTGTCTGCGTGTGCCAAGCTACCCAGGGGTGAGCAGAGGTTATCTAAAGTATATATCCCCCTTACCCTGACTAGAAGGCAGGGTCCCTAATTGGACAAAGGTATTTACGTCTGCCTACTAGAGACCCCCATTTCTAACAAGACCCGACCGTTGCGGTCCGATCAGCTGCCTCGAGTTGTCAGAAACGATGGATTTGGGGTGCATACTCACACTAATCAGCTTCTCCCTGACAATCAGGTCCCTCCTACACCACGTGTAGCTGAACGCTGAAGACTATGACCCTCTGGGCGCTGGAGTGCAGGTAAGTCTGTAGGTGGCATGTATCCCCATTGCCTCGACTGTGCACAGATTGCCGAACTGCAGCAATGGAGTACATGGTGCACAAGGCATATCCCTACATATGTCATGCATGTGTGTACCTATCCCATGTTTCCTGTGATTCTGCACACACTTACAGCGACATATTCAAGGTTATGTCTACCACTGTCAATGAGACCGCAGCAGAAGCAGCGGTCGCGTCGTAATATGGTGGGGGGAACTTTTCAGCCTCGAAGGTCGGAATCGAGGCAAAGCAGTCGGATGGTCAGTAGTCCCTGCATAGTAATCAGGCCCAAAGTTATTGAACTCTCCGCCCCTTATGATATCTTTGCCAGAAGTGGAGTTTGCCATGCACCAGAACACAGGTGGAAAAGTGCCTGGGCCAGATAGGATCTCAAACAAACTTTTAAAACACAACATAGAGCTATGGTGGCCCTTTGCTTACCAACAGTGTAATTGTTCTTTAAATACCCATATCCCATGCTCCTGGTCTCTTTCGACCCTATTGCGCATTTTTTAAAAAAAAGGGGATCGTATGGCTCTTTAGTGCTATACTGACTCACTCACTGACAGTACTTTCAAAATTATAGGTAGAGTGATTTACAACCGTCTTGCCAAATAGGTCAAAGAGCACAACATTCTGTCTCCTCTTCAGTATGGGTTTTGACCAGGGCTGTGTACAGTTGTGCAATGCCTACATTTGACTTTAATCATTAATATATATATATTTTGTTGCAAGGTGCTGCCCTCTGTACCTGGCCTTCATGGACTTCTCTACGACATTCGATTCCGTAAATAGGTCCAAGTTATGGTTAATGTTGTCGGATCTAGGTGTAGAGGTACCTCTGGTTAATTTTCTGCATAGTCCGCATGCTAATCTGGCAGCTAAAGTGCGTGTTAGACTGAATGGAGAAATGTCCCCTGAGTATTGCCTAAAGTGCGGTGTGCGCCAAGGGTATATTCTGGCCCCTTTACTTTTTATTTTATATACACCCCACCTTTGTCCGCATCTGATCTCATGTTGGTTGATAATCCTTGAATTGCAGGAGCTCAGGTACCCACGTTGCTGTTCGCAGACAATGGAGTCCTTCTGGATCAAACCCCCAATGCCTTACGAGTGCTCATGGACTACTTTGTTCTTTTTATGAGCAATCTTAGTTTAGTAACCAACTATGGTAAGTCACAGATCATGGCGTGCGGGCCCGGCAAAAAAGACCTTAAGCAGATTTGGAAGTAAGCATCAGCCTTTGAATTATGTTAGAGAATTTAGCTACTTGGGTGTTATCTCTAACTCCCTTGGTTCCTGGCATTCCCAGATGACCTCCTCTCTTCTCAAGCTTGGTAGATCAGTGGAAGCTGTTTTTAATATTTTCAGCACTGCAACCAAAGGCACCATTTTGGCCATTTTAAAAGTGTATAATGCCCAATCTGTCTAGGCAGCTGTGTACCGGGCAGCAATCTGGGGCTATCATAATGGTTCTTAACTCCAGACTGAGGAAAACTGCATTTGCTGGAGGCTCCTACACCTCCTACCAACCGCCCCTAGTGATATTGTCTACACAGAATTACACCAGCAGTACATTGAGGACAGGGTTCATTTGGCTCCATTGTTACTATGGATTAGCATATGGGTCAATCCTTAAGCTAAGTTCTGCAGAGACGTCATTATGGATTGCCTCAGCATTGTCAATGGTCATGCAATACTGTGGCTGAGTTATATATCACAATCTTTACAGGCTTTGGGGTTGTCTTCTTTATTCTTCTCCCCCCCTAAGTATAAAGAAAGAAGATAAATTGCAGGTCGAACAACTTTATTTGTAATTTTTCAAAGATAGTAGACTTCGAGTCAAGCTAACGAAAGACACAGTGCTATACTTTTATTGGTCATTTGCTTCTGCTGAGCCTGCTTATTATCTTTCCCTAGAACTCACCCACTGGGAGAGGTCCCTTCTTTTTTGTTTTAGATCTAGCACCGTCTGGCGGCTTCTGTGCACTGATACATCTTATGTTGCTCTTGGGAGATGAGCCCCTCCCTGTCCTTGTAATGGTCTTTCTGAGCAGTCTCTGCTACATTGCATGTTTTTCTGTAACTACTTGAATCATACATGTAGGCGCTTTCTTAAACCATTGTTTAGAACTCTTGGCCATCATAGGTACAGAGAAGCACTGTTTCACTTCCAATTGTTGAATACCCTTGACATTTGCTTTTCATTTCTTATTTGGTCTTTTACTGCTGTTTTTACTGCAGTTTTAATGTTTTTATCTATAATATTTACTCATCTTATCTATGCACTTGCACATTACATAATTAACGCTATTAGTTGATAGTATTATTCCTGTTCTGGCTGATTAGGTTGCCTCGACTGGTTTCAATGATTACTTCATAGGCAATGTTTGGATGCTGTGTGGTTTTACTAAAGATGGTTTTCTAAGATATGATTTACACTTGTTTTTTTTACTTATATGGCCTGATTGGCCGAATAAAGATCTCTTTGAATTGAATTAATTCTTAGTAATGGAGAATACAATACATTTATTTTTAGTGAGTTATTGTGATAACTACTGTAAGGTAGAAGATTGTTATGAACTGTACCTTTTACATAGCGGTTGGTATCCATGGAATTATTTGCTAGTGTAATCTCTACATCTAGAAAAGTTATCTGTTTATTGCTGATGGTGTGGGTGAAGCCAGTGCAATCATTAATGTTATTCAGTTCGTCCATGGCTGTCACTAATTGTTCTTTGGACCCTCTCCATACAATGAAAATGTCATCAATGTAATACCAACAATTAATGAGGTCTCTTCACCATACCTCATTTGAAAGAATACGATCCTGTTCGAACGTATACATAAACAAATTGGCATAGCAAGGAACTGCGCAATTGCCCATGGAAGCTCCAGTCCTTAGCAAGAAGTATTTCTTAGCCCATGGAAAATAACTATGGTAAAGAGTAAATTGCAGCAGTTCAAGTAAAAATATTGTTCGTTCTTCCTTTAAGTTAGTGTTGAGTAAGCAGTGGGGCATGGTAGTATGAAGAGATTTGACGTCAATAGTACATAGCAATACCTGATCATTAGTATTGAGACAGATATCAGTTATTTTGTTTAAACAATCTGTGGTATCCTTCAAATACGTAGGCATCTTTTGAACAATGGGTTGTAAATGTTTATCAAGAGATTCATGAATTGAAATGACACATGAGTTTCTGTTAGTTTTGGTTAGATTAGCAATTTATGTCAGAACATCATATGGGTTCGAACAAAGGCATCCTTTAGCGGATCAATCATTTTGAAACTGGGACATCATATCATGAAGTAAAACAAGTTCACATGAGGCATAATTTTGGTTTTTACACACAATAATGAATTTACCTATCATGAAGGAACAATAACGTGCCTGCCATATCAGAATAAGTCTGGTTTTTGGATGAGGATGTAAATATGGCTTATTATACCCTTTGTAACTTAATGATTGCACCTTCATCATTAGTGTTCTCCAGGCCCAGTACATTTACCGTTGGGTATACATCTGGTATAAACGCCGCATGGACCCCATTCAGCAATAATTTACAGCACTCATGATTTTGCCTACACACGCATTTGATTTTTCTACAACACACATCATCTCTCACCGTGTTACAGATACACAGATGCAGATTAGTTTCACTTGTATAACTTAATTGATTTTCGTAATTTTAACCCATATCCAGATATCATTTGTTATGAGGCATTGATTACAGTTGAACAATTGCTAATATACATAATACAATTGACTCTTTCATTTGTTATACATAACACAATGTGATGTATGTGGTGGAATTATGCACTTGCCATATTAGTCTGTATATGATTGTTGTAGTAAGACAATTATTACAGTACAATAAACTTTGCATGGAATAGTATTCTGATCTTGTATTTGATAAACAATGTTGGTGATCACGTTTATTTTCAACTTTCTAGAGCATATATCCCGTGAAGAAGGGCCTAGCCTGAAATCGAGATATAATGAGATGCTTTACACAATGATCATGGAATTGTTTAAAAATCATTTTCAAGAGTAAAATATTTGATTTCTCAAACATGACACATATATGTTTAGAATGAGACGTGTTTAATTTGGATCTACCTATTCAATTTACAAGTTCAAAGTATATTTCACGTAAAACAGATTACCATGCCAGTTGGGATTAAATTGCAGTGTGCAGAGAGGACGCTGATCTGGTTCAGGAGAGCGCTTATTTTGATACCTTAATATAGTAACATAAATCATGTATACAACTTCTCCCTGTAACAATATTTGTTTAACCCAAAAAGCGTTTTTATGTTTCTCTGCATGCAAGAGTCTCCTTCCCTCATGTGAAAGTCTCGCTCCCATTTTGGAGGTTTTCTTTATGGAAAGGTCTTTACAATGGTTGTGGAGGCCTCCAAAAGTGTTCGAGAACATACAATATGGTTGTAATGTTACTAGTAGTAACTTTACTGTCATAAATTATGTTGTACCAGAATCCATCCCCTGAACTGTGATGGTGGAACCATGTATGTCTACAGCTAGGTGTAACTTTACACTTGAAATGGTGAATAGCAAAAAGTAGTAAGGCTATTCCTAGGTGTAAGAGTAAATGTACATATGAGCAAATCTACATGTTTAAGTTTACCTTTGTGAATAGGCCTAATAGGCCTAACAGATAGTAACAGAGCTCAGAGTGTAAAAGTGTCTGCTGCACAGTTATTTGATATGCTTACTGTGGGGTGTCCTAGCTGAAACTAAGGTTGAAAGGGACCTTTGTATATTATGGTAGCTAATGCAGCATTATGTGACATGTTTGCTTTTGGGAGGCCGTGAATGATATTCAGATAGCAATGGAGTTCAGTAGGTTAAGTTAGAGGCTACAGTGTTGTTTAATATGGTTGATGTGGAGTGGCATGCTGGTATTTAGTTTACAAAGAAGATCTGTGTGTTAAGGTGGCTGCTGCAAAAGTCCGCAGTAGGCAGACATGGTACTTGTTTAAATGCCAGCTGGTTGACCTACTCTCATACTTCTTATAAGTCAATAAAGAGAATAATTAATTGCAGCACCCATTAGTCATAGTATGGAAGAACTGCAAGAGCCTGACATAAGGTAAGTGTGTTATTGAAAGTCATGACAAGACTTTTTACAGTAACGATGTTGTAAGTATATTAGTAATAGTTGCTGTAACTTTAATTTGTATTTCGTACTTTTGTACTTTGCAGAAGTTCCTAAATCATGCTATTGTAAGATATAGTGGTATAGAATAATGCACTGTATGGCCCCTAAAGAATTATGCTAATTGATTTTTAGAGTCATTGTTCAGACGACACAGTGGGATATGCTCATGTAAAGATCTTTGTGTGGAGTTATGGTCATGGAGTCAACTTTGGAAGGCTCACTGGTGGGGATGAAAAGGCTCAGGAAGTTACCTACACATTCTTGTCTGTACCCCTTTCTGATAGTGTGTTGTAACTGTTTAATTTTATGATAGTTTCACTATGTTGAAGCTCTCAATAACGGACCCAAGAAACATGGGAAATTATTTGCTTCAGATAAGACAAACTGGATAAGTGGAAGTTAATCCATGTAGCAACTGGTAACAATTTACATACTGTGGGTGAGGGAAGTGGGAAAACTGGCAGTACTTCTAAACATATTGTTCTTTACTAAAGGAGATAGCATAGATACTTATTTTGGAAATTGTGCTTTAAAGGTAGAGGATCAGTGTATAAACTGGCATAGCAATGTGTACATACCAGGACAGTGCAGAAGCTGGACTAGTGGTGTGTGTTTAAAAAACAGGCAATTTGAACGCCATCATGACAGTATCTGTGAATTAGTCAATAACTAATGTCCAGTCTGATCCTGTTAGTTAATATGTGACTTGCACATTTCAGATATGTATTGTGTGCATCCTTAGAAATACCAGCATCTTTTCCTTTGGTTTCTTTTGGTGTTAATCCTTACCAAAACAGTGGCAGGCATGGTGTCCTGTCACACTGGTTATCTCTTTGAAAAAAAATGTTTTTGGATTCTGTGGGTACTCTGATTTTCTTCACTATCTACCATCCGACCTGCTGATCCTAGCACTAAGAACTGACAAATACAGTCTGTCAACAAGACATTTGTTGATGTTGACTGAAAGGGGGTGGGGGCATATTTAAGTTGTTTGCTTTAGGGCCCATGAAAACCTTGATACATCACTGATGAGTAAAGTTACAGCCTCACCTTATTTAGAGTGCAAAGATAGTAATTTTTCAAAAGTGGAGAAGCTTCCAGTTAGCCTTTGGGAAAAAACTTGTAATAGACATAATATTGGAGTGAATGGTATCAAATGTGCTATTTTAATTGGGTCAGCCTCCCTGCTGGTATTCTTACTTAGGGCCCGAATTCGATGTTGGATGGAGTCCGCCCGACATCAATTCGGTACTGTGACCAACCGACCTCCTGTCGGCTATCACAACCCATCAATTAGGATGTGACTGAACACTGTTCGATCGAACTCCTATCCTTTACAATGGGAACATGCATTCTGACCGGAATGCATGCCCTCATTGCAAAGAGAAGAGGTGCAAGGATGAACAGTGGGGGGCCCGGCCTCCAACTGGAGGCCATGCACCCATGGGGGCCCTGCTTTGGGCCCACAAAGTCAAAATCGGACAGCCTTTCTGTGTCGGAAAGGCCGGCACAGAAAGGCTGTCGGAATCCGTCATTGTAACCCCTCGGGCGGAAAGAGGCGCCTTGGGATTACTGGAGGCTTTCTAAATGGCAGACGGGCTCTCGGAGCCCATCGGAAGATATTCACGAAAACCCATTCGGAGTCTTTTCTGACCGACTCAATCCAAATGGGTCGGTCGGAAATGAATCTGAACAGCTGATTACGATGCTGTGGGAATGGAGCCGACTGAGGGTCGGAGCCGTTTACTACGGCATCAGAATTGGCCCCGTAGAGTTACCAGTCTCGATCTGCCATGTAAAAGATAGCAGTCATGGTCAAGAAAAGTCCATAAATGTGCCCCTAGTGCTGGAAGAAAACTCACAAACCATGGTGAACATTAGTATTTTTCAGAGCCCCTATCTGGGGGTCTGTCTTCGGAATAATCAAACGTATCAACAGCTTAGCATTGACAATCTGCTACTCCAGCGTGGCATGTGTGGAAGCGGAACCCCGAATCTAAAAATTCAGGACACCCTAAAATTCTGCATATCCCAAATTGACCTCTGGTGGTTCCACTTGGGTTGATCTTGCATTTAAAGGCATTTAAAGGCACCCTCCCCACTAAAAGGCCCAAAATGAGTTTAACAGAGTAGCAAGTAAGTAACTAGGACCACTCAATAACTGAGCTCTAGATCAGGGAAAAGTTAAAAGATTTTAATGCAAAATCTCAAAATTTTGCGGTACAGAAATTAAGTTAAATGCCATGAAGGCTAAAGAACAGAGTACATAATCAAGAATCATAATTATTGGAAGTGAAAAATGATCAGTACAGACAGCATTTCTAGGGCAATAGGAAAGTCTTCTTAAAATATAACTGTAAAAATCCCAAGGACAGCATCTCTAGTAGAAAAGGAAAAGTCTTTAAAATCTGGATCACCCTCAAAACAAGGGGTTCTTAAACACAATTGAAATTTGAGGAAACTGCAATTTAACAGTAGCATGACTATAAGTAACCATCATTGAACAAATCAAAGGTTGCAACGTCATCTAATGGCCTATAACACAATCCCATTTCTAGTTAGCTTCGAGCAGTCTCACAACACATCATTATAGGAAGCTCAGCTAAAATGCAACATTTGTAAACAATGGGATATACACCCGTACAAGAGTATTAACCCAACAACGGAACTAAAGCGGAAGAAACCGTGGACACTTTGCAACATTAGGAACACTAGAAGGTACATCAAACAGCATCCATCTTAAATAAAATGGAGATTTCAGCAAAATGTGCCCTAACCAAAATATGTTAGTAAACACACTTCTACATATTATTTCAAAGTTGTTTCAAGTTCACGCATATTATTTTTAGGTTTCTGTATTAGATTCATCATTAAATACATTATCCAACAACATTAAATTTCACACATTTGCCTGGCCATCGATGTTGTTTTTTCCGGAAGCAGCTCCCGCCATATGTTTAGGAACTGACAAGAAAGCAGAGGCCGATGGCGGATGCGTGCGCATCCGAGTGAGCAGCAGAACCGTGCTTGCTGCAAGGCGCTCTCACCTGTAGCTGTTGTCGGGCGCTCGCTCTCCTTTCTCGGACACTGACAGAGGTGCTTGAGAGCTCTGGGCGGATCTTTCATCTCTAGTTTCACGAGCATGCGGCAGGATTTTCTTCACAAATATCGCCGGTACTTGCAAATTGCTTGGCGTTCGGCGGCTGGTACCCCGGAGCAATTTTTGAGGAGGAGTCAGCTGGGCGCCGGACGACTGCTGTGCTGGGCTCAGGATTCCTCGAAACCAGGTGCTACTGGCGGACAGTCCAAAGGCGAAGGAGCGCTGGGGAGTCGGTCACGGATTCCCTCGGCGAAACCAGGTGTTACTGACGGGCAGTCCAAAGGCGAAGGAGCGCTGGGGAGACGGTCACGGAGACGAGGACCGGTGATGGGTCCCAAACCAAAAACACGGGCAATGACTGCTGCAGCAACTATTACCGGTAAGCCGGGTAATCCTGGGACTGCCTTAAAAGTTGTAAATATCGATTTAGAATCCGTGCAGGAGGACAGTACTTTGACTATTCCGGCTATTCCGGCTACTCCTCTCAAGCTGCCCGAAACCGATTCATTGCATGCTGGGACCTGTAGTGGTACTGCTCCTAAAAAAATACCTGGTATGTTTAAAAAGGGAAATAAGGCATTGAATAAAGAGAAGGAGAAGACTACTGGCGACCAACTGGGCGATTCTGAATCTCAGCCGATAAACTCTGGAGATAATCTTCCCGAGGCCGTCATTGGCAGCGCGAATATGGAGGCGTTGTCTCCTCCTTCTGGCTCTGGCATTGTTTCACAGACTGCTACCATCCAAACCGCAAGCATTGCTAGCAAGGGCACAGCTACTCTCTTTGCTCAGGGATCAAACCCTCAAGGCGTGACTTCTGATGTTATTATTGCTGGCAGCATTATTCACACTAACTCTCAGGAGGAGGCTGATATTATTGGGGACACGCAATCAGTTGACTCGGCAGGGAATTTTTACTCAATGTCGGATTTATCTACTGCATTGGAGCTGGAGAGTTTGGACGGGGAGTGGAGAGATGACGTTAGCACCTCTAGCTTAACTGGTGGGGCTCAAGAAAGATCATCCAGCTCTTCCATTGAAGAGGGAGTAGATAATAGCGACTCTCCTTCTGCTCGAATGGAGTGGGGGGCTGAGGAGAACACGGTTCTTAGGGGGACAGGTAGCGGGATCTCCCCCTCAGAACTTGAAGCTGACAAGAATTTGGGCTCTCCTGCTCCCATTACCTCTGCTGAGAACATTCCTCCAGACCTGGCTGATTCGTCTCAGAGTTCTCAGACATCCGGGACTACCCTGGATATGCTGTATCAAGTGATGGTGCAGCACCGGGAAGAAACCAGAGCTGAGAATTTGCGTACGCAAGCAGCAGTACGCAAACTTCAAAACAATCTAAGGCGAGTAGTAAAAACTTGCAATGAAACATCCGCTAGAGTGCAGGAGGCTGAGGGGAGGATTTCTGCTATTGAAGATGTCTTGACTCAGCAAGGCTCTCAGCTTTCCACTCTTGCTAACTTAAAGGAGGACTTCAATTGGAAGCTGGTGGACTTAGAGAACAGGTCTAGGCGCAATAATTTGCGCGTTTTGGGTATTTCCGAAGGAAGTGAGGGATCCAATGTCAGGCAGTTTATTATTGAGCTCTTTACTGAAGCTTTCCCGGAGTTAACCCAGTGGCAGTGGGACCGGGAGCTTCTGAGAGCTCACAGATTCCCTTTCCAACGCAATAAGAACTCTGGCGGTGCCTCTAACAACCAACCAAGAGCCATTCTGATCTCTCTGAACAACTTTCTGGCACGTGAAGCATTGTACGATCTAGCTCGGCCAGATCGTAAACGAAGGGGAAAGGGTCTGGATTTCTTTGTTCGTCCTGACTATTGTCATTTTACTGTTCAACAACGTTGGCAGTTTTGCCAACTTATTCCTTCATTTCAGGCAAAGGGAGCCCAAGCCTTCCTTCTTAATCCCTCGAAATTTAAGGTTATATTTAAGGAAAGAACCCATTTTCTAACTTCAGAGAGCGCAGCAAAGGATCAGTTATCCAAAATGTGATGTCTCAAACTTATTCTGTCTTTTTTTTGATTGCAAGGCTGAACCATTGGGGGTTTCTTGTGTTTACTGACCTGCTTGGACTTATATCTTTGGTTCTCCAGTGGCTAGGCCTTTCTTTCTTTCTATAAATTAATTATTTTTCGGATGACTGTTTAGCAGATGGGAGTGCGCAGCGAGACGCATTATGCTTCTCAGACCATCTTTTCTAGGGACTGCTCAGTCCCTTTGCCTTCTTTGGGTGGGGTTGGTGTTGGGGGTGGGAGGGGGGTTAGGGGGAGGGGGAGGTGTGGTGGTGGGGCAAGCAAGTACAGGTTTATTGCAAGTAATTGGCATTGTTATTATCAGACAGGTTTAAAGCGGGGGCTGCTAACTAAAAGTGAGACATATAAGAAGTGGGGAAAACAAAAAATGCAAAAAAAGAATTGTAAATGGCTAAATTAAGGATTTGTTCATGCAACATCTGTGGCTTGAATAACAAGCAAAAAAGGGGTATGTGTGCTCAAATCATTTATAGTATGAAGATAGATGTTTTGTGTTTGCAAGAAACACACCTGATCTGGAATAATAGAAAATGGTTTAATGATCTGGGTATGCATCTCCTGGGATGCACGAGTCAAGGTACTACTACGAGGGGAGTGGCAGTGCTTATTAGGAAAGGGCTAGGGTCTTGCAATTGTAATAAAACTGATCAGTATGGAAGATGGGTCATAATAGAACTCTCTATAGATGGTAAACGGTTAACTATTTGCTCAATGTATGGCCCAAATTCCGATGATCCTGATCTTTTAAATTTTCTAAGTATAGAGTTAGCTGGATGGCCCACTCCATTAGTACTGTGTGGGGACTTCAATATTCATATTGATAGAGATTTTGATATAAATTCAGAGACTCCCTATTCTGGGCTTAAGAAGAAGATTTACAAGTCACTAAGAGGCTTAGCTATAGAGTTTGGCCTATCGGGTGTGTGTTTTGTTAAAAGAGACATGTCACCTGGGTATACGTTCTATTCAGCCCCACATCAGAAAATGGTTCGTCTAGATTATTTTTTTATTTCTTTGACACTTTTAAACAAAATCACCTATGAGATATTCCCGAGAATAATCTCAGACCATAATCCTATATTAATAGAGATCAAGCAAGGATCTGGCCCATCCCCGATTATAACTTCCTGGACATTCGAACGCAAACTTTTGGCAGACTCATTGTATATCGAACACATGTCTAAATGGATTAAAGAATTTTTTGATATCAATCGAGGTACAGCTACTACTCAAATGGTTTGGGATTCGTTTAAGGCCGCGGTCCGGGGAGAGACTCTATCATACTCTATTAATAAACAAAGGTCCTCTCGGGTTAAACTCGCTACTTACTATAAGGCAGTACCAGAATGGGAGGGTTAATTAGTTTCAGCTATCACTGCAGCTCAAGACACTGAGCATATCAAATCAAGACTGGCTATACATAAGTCTAGGCTGCATGAAGTCTTTGCGAGGAAACTGGCTGAGCAGGCTACAGTGTTTCGCTCCCAAGTTTATGAAGTGGGGGAAATGACAGGACGGATCTTGGCCAAGAGGCTCAGGCAGCAGGAAGTATTTAATACCGTGAATGAGATTCAGGATGACTCGGGACTAATTTATAGTCAACCTGAAGAAATCCTGGAGGTCTTTCGCTCATTTTATAGTAAACTTTATACGGAGGAAAATCTATCGTATTCATCGGAGTCCCTGCTAAATTTTTGTGGGACTGATAATATCTCTAAGTTAACTGATGTTCAATCTGCAGCACTAGACGCAGAAATTTCATGAGATGAAATAGAGGTGGCCATTCTCTCGCTGGCCACCGGGAAAGCTACAGGGCCAGACGGTATACCCTTAGAGTTTTATAGGGTGTTTAGACATCTCTTGAAACAAGATCTCCTTCAGACCTGTGTAGGATCTCAAAATGCGGTAGCACCTCCATCATGGAGTCAATCGACAATTATGGCCTTCCTCAAGAAAGGTAAACCCCCTCTTCATCCCTCATCCTTTAGACCGATATCGCTCATTAATGCGGATAGTAAAATCTTTTCGAAGATCTTAGCATCCCGCATATCAGGGGCAATTTCTACAATAGTCTCGCCTCTCCAGCATGGTTTCATCCCATCCCGGGATACCTCGGACCATGTTAGGCGCGTAATCACCTTAATGGACCGGGCCGAAGTGATGAGATGCGATCTTGGCATTACCCTGTTGGATGCCGAGAAGGCATTCGACAGGGTAGCCTGGTCATATCTGTGGGAGATGCTAGCAATGAAAGGGTTTGGCCCACAGATAATTTTAGCTTTAAAGTCTCTTTATTTGACACCCACATCTTGTATAAAAATCGGTTCCAAAAAATCGGGCCTTTTTCCCATTTCCAGAGGTACCCGTCAGGGTTGTCCTTCTTCCCCACTTTTATTTGCCCTTTATATAGATATATTTTTAAAGAAACTGAACTCAGCATCGGAAATACCACCTGTTTCTGCTGCCAATACCAATTATAGAGCGCTCGCTTACGCCGATGATATAATAGTGCTTACAACTAGTATCCAGAAAGCTCTCCCAGTGATAGAGGACTTAGCCACTCACTTCGGGGCTTTCTCCGCTATAAGTTGAATATAGCGAAAACTCAAAATTTATTTACGGTATAGGTCAGACTCCCCCCCCCCCGTCGATTCCGCTAGGACCGGTAGCAACATATCTGGGTATCAAAATTACTTCCCCTGTATCAGATATCCCAGCCATAAATTTTAACCCGGTTTTTCAAAAGGCAAATACTACACTTGAACGGATTGATCATTTTCATTTATCCTTATTTGGCCGGAATAATGTACTAAAAATGATTATACTTCCCAAATTTCTTTATATGTTTCGATCTATCCCTCTTGAGTTTCCTTTGATCTTGTTTAAGCAATTGGAAAGAATGACATCTAGGTTTCTTTGGGGCTACAAAAAACATCGTAGATCATTTAAAAAGATGATTCTACTAAAATCTAGGGGGGGGTGGAGAATTCCATATTTTTTGTACTACTATGTTGCGTCTGTTTTACAGTTTATCTCTCCTTTGAATATTGGGACAAAAGCAAGGATTCCTCCGAGTCATTCACCTTCAATATATGAACTTATAATGGGAGAAGAGTGTCGAGGCTGCTTCCTCAAAAATACAGAACCAAGCTACTACAAAAAAACTACATTTAAGACGCTGAAAGCAGCCTTTGGGGTATGGAAGATAGTTAGGCATCAACTGGGAATTATGAAACTTTTGATCTATTCACCCCTCTCTGCCTTTAAAATATTTCCACCTGTGTTTCAGGATTCGGTTATGTCTTGATGGCGAAATAAAGGAATCTATTGTGTGAACGATCTATGGCATCATGGTCGGTTACTTACCTTCTCGGAATTAACAGATAGATATAATCTTTCGACTCAGGACTATTTTAAATATTTACAGATCCATAGTTTCTTCAATTCTTTGTCATCATTGGAAGTTTCTGGCATTGTCAGGATCCCACTTATTGACAATCTGTTTATTAAAAAACGGATCGGTCATTATTATAGAGTTCTTCTGGCTACATGTCCAGATGATTTAGCTGCTTATGCAGCAAGATGGGCCGAGAGGCTAGGTACTGAAACTATCTGCCTAGAAGAATCAATCGCTTTGGCTAATACCGTCTTGATTACTGGCAGATCGCGCACTCAGCACTACATGGCCCTTTATGATTTATATTATACGCCCTTGAAAATTTCTAAATGGGGCGCGACGGTTGGCATAGCATGTAATAGGTGTGGCTGTCAGGCCGCAGACTCCATACATATGTTTTTTGCTTGTCCTCTGTTAGCTCCCTTTTTAGAGGCAATTCAGACATTCTTGATTACAGTGTTGGGGTTTTCACTTACTCTAACGGGGGAACTTGTTTTATTTGGTGTAAGTTCGGATACGTTACCAGAGGGAAAACAAGCTCTCTTATTTATATCTATGGCCATAACTAGGGCCTGTATTACGCAAGAGTGGATCAGCCCCTCTCCTCCTTCATTTGAAGCTTGGAGAGCACGTCTTTTAGCCTCTTATAATATAGAGGAAGCTATATATAGAACAAAAGATAGAAGGAAAAGATCCTTTGGAATGAAAATCTGGGACCCGGTTCGGCAATGGATTCAGGGGGAGTTGGCTTAATTATTTTAATTTGTCACAGTATATATTCTACGATGTTTCTTTTTGGAATGTGTCTTTTTGTTCCCCTGTATTTGTTGTTTTGCTGCTAAATCTTATTTTTTTTGTATATTTGTTGTACTAGCTATGTTGCAGTAATCTTGTACGGCTTGCAATAAAAGTAAAAAATGATAATAAAAACATTTTTTTTAAAAAGGAACTGACAAGAAAGCAAAATCTAAATGTGGTGGGTCTATGTTACATAAGTCCTGGCCTAGCGAGGGTTAAATGAGTCCCTAAGAACCTTAAGGCTATAATTACATTGATCTGACATCACTACATGTACTTACATGAAAATTACACCACTTGTTGAAATACACTATTGCATGCTTTTTCAAGAGACTGAACATTATAAGCCTTAAATCATTACATTTGATCCTTGTTAGGGGCTTCTATAATATTTTACCAAACGATATGTATTTCATACTCTTATAAGAACAGACGCAGTTCTTCCTTGATATTCCTTTTTGTCTTCATCTGGATTATTATTCTGGATTCTTTCTGCCTGAGCACCAACGCTGGATAACCATATTTTTTTCATTTTCAGTATTACAAATTCCTGCAAATTTAAGTACTTCTGCCATTGTTATGCTTTGAAATGTTGAGCCTCCAAATACCTACTTGTACTACCAATATTTATAAGTGTACACTGGCAGATCAATGGAAAGACTACAAAAATAATCTGACAGATTATGAAAACGTTTTATAAATTATCCTGACTATTTCATTGCCTCATTTCCTTAGATACAGGTGTTGTTTCCCACAAAATAGGAGACAAGTATCATGTTGTGCTAGCCATGTATTCTCTGACTTATGCTTAGTTGTAGCTTTTAGAAATAGGGGCAGAGGTTTTATGACCACATAATACTTGATCTGTTTTAAGAATGCCTGATCACTTTTTGAGAAATCAATACGGTTAGGTATTTAAACTGCTAAACATGATAATCCTTCTAATAGGGAATATCACGCTTTGTTTTCTTGTGTGAATAGTACAGTTTCCCTTTTCTGGTAGCACACAATATTAATGGATCTACAAATCTCTTTTTGATGTTTTGTTGTATATTATGTTAATAAATTCAACTTTTACTATGCCCATTTTTGCCAGTTCTTGAAGTAAATGTTTTTTCAACCAAGTTAGCCAGGTATAAGTCATTTGCTTGCAAGATGGAATTATATGATATTTATTTTCTATGGAGTATTGTCTCTAAACAAACAGTGATTGTATAATCCTTAATAACCAAATATTCAAATTTGACCTTTAATACTTATTTAAGATTCAAGTAATTTTCATTTATTTTGTATAGATACTCATCAAGCATATTTGTTTCGGAATTGCATAGCAATAAAGGGCCATCAATGCATCATTGTAGAAAATTGGGTTGTTAGTTGACCTGAGTCAAGAAGCAACCCAAATCCTTCACAAGGTGAGGCACTAGCCAACCCTAAATTAACATGTGCTTAACCCCCTGGTAACTTGGCACAGAGCAGGCAGGCTTAACGTAGAGGAAATATGTAAAGTTTATGCTACACATCAAACCCTTACACAGTGAAAACACACCGCAAAAAGATACCAAACGGTTAGAGCAATAAATAAAAAATTTTATTTAAAAAACAAGACTAAAATGACAACAATCCAATCAGTAAAACAAGAGATATGCAATTTTAAAGATTTCAGTGATAATTGCGCCAGAAAGCACAAAGCGCCAACTGTGGACATCTGGTGGTGCTGGACTGGGACAAAGTCACAAGTTCAGGCCGACCTCGCTAGAGAGTGGACTGGCTACAGGGACCCAGTTAGGCCCGCTGAACAGAGTGCCTTCAATCCTAGTTTGCGGAGTGTTGCGAGTGTGCACATGGAAAATACATTGTGCAGCCGAAGTAATGCGTCGGATCTGAGATGCGGCAAGGCGGCAGTGTGAAGTCCTGCCTAGTTGAGGACCCCATCAATGACGGCTTGCGATGCTAAGTCCGGTGTTGAGGATGTGTTGCGCAGTCAGGGCAATGCGTTGATTCCGAGGAGCTGCGAGGCTGCGCTGCGGAGTCCGTAGTCGAAGCTGCAGTCAATGAGGGATGGGAGAGCCTGTGGCAAGTATGTGTTGTGCAGTGGACGATATGATGGGTTGTGATGCGATGAGGGTCTTTGTGACAGGTCCAGTCCACACAGCAGAAGCGATGTGTCAGATCTGCTCGGAATTGTGATGCGCAGCAGAGGAGAAGTGTTGGCTACTCTAGATCCACAAAGGCTGGCAGGGCACCTTAGGCCCACTTCCAAGGGTACAGGACTGGGGCAGCACCGCTTGACAGGGCAGACTCACAGATGACAGAGTCAAGGTGCTGATTTCAAAGTTATTGGATCCTTCTGTTCCCGAGGCTTAAGTCAGAAAGCCAGCCAACTAGACCTGGGAATGACTTTGGGGACCTGGGTTCAACAGATGCAGGTCCAGGCCTTCTCAACCAAGCAAGAGGGCGGCAGCACAGCAGCTCAGCCGTCCTTCAGAGCAGCAGTTCAGCAGAGTGGCAGTCCTTTCAGCAGCACAACAGTCCTTCTTCCTAGCGGAGTATCCACAGGTCCAGAAGTGTACTGAAGAGGTGGTAGCTAAGGTCCAATATTTATATCTGGTGCCTTCATCTGGAAGGTGGGATAAGCTTATAGAAATTCCCTTTGAAGTCCCCATGCAACATGCATTCCCTGCCCCAGCTCCAGTCTAACTACATGGAGTCTGCAGCCCTTTGCCTGGAGGCAGGGCACAGTTATTCATGTGTAAGTGCGTATATGCCCAACTCCACCCTCCCATCTTGCCAGTGATGGCCCATACACGCATACTTAAGCTCTCGATATGTGTGGCTTTCTAGGAAGAATACACAAAGCCCAACTATCAACTACACCCAGTCATGCGACCTAAAGACAGGCTGCAGGCACTAAAGGATTAAGGCAGAAAAATGCCAAAATTCTAAAAGTGACATTTTCACAATTGTAATTTAAAATACAACTTCACCATGAATTAGGATTCTTCACTACAATTTAAAAAAAAAACATGAACTGATACCTGATCTCATTTGAAAATTACAACTTATTAAATAGCCTAGTGGCTGGAGTGGTTGACCTTGAAGCTAGTGACCTGGTTCGAGTCTCGGCAGTGACGGTCAACATCCTGTGTTTCTGGGCAAATCACTTAATTTCCCTGCTCATGTAAAGTGCTCTGATACATTTGGATCGAGTTCTCCCTATATAAATCTCCCACCAAAAAAAATAAGGTAACTCCGATGTTATCCTATGGAAGAGGTAGGCCTTGCAGTAGTGAAAACATTATTTAAGAGTTTTTCACTACCAGGACATGTAAGACTTATTGTCATATTTCTTTTCAAATACATTGTACCCTACCCTCAGGGGTGTCCCGGGCCTACCCTAGTGGTGACTTTTCTTTATTAAAAAGGAAGGTTTGGGCCTAGCAGAAGGTTTATTTTGCCAGGTCGAAATGGCAGTTTAGAACTGCAAACAAAGGCTGCAATGGCAGGCCTGAGACATGTTTAAAGTGCTATTTAAGTGGGGGGCACAATCAGTGCTGCAAGCCCACTAGTAGAATTTCATTTACAGGCCCTGGGCACATATAGTGACACTTTACCAGGGACTTACAAGTACATTAATTTTGGGTATAAGTCAATGTTACTGTGTTTTAAGGAGTGAGCACATGACTTTAGCACTGGTCAGCAGTGGTTAAATGCCCAGAGCCCTAAGGCCAGCAAAAATAGCGGAGGAAGGAAAAAGATTTGTGGGAAAAACCACCCTAAAGCTGACAGGTCTGACATTCACACATCTTCATGATTACACATTTGCTGGGACTCCCAGCTGTCATGGACTACTCCCCTGGCTGCTAGCAAAGAGCAAACAACTCTTCAAACAACAGTGGCCAGTTGCAATACGAAAAACATATAGCTAAAGACAGATAAAAGGCTAGAAGGCAAAAAACTATTTTTTAACCAAAAGAGGTAAACTGGTAAATATCAAAATAAGAAAGGTGATGGGACACAAATATTGGAGGACAAATGTAGCAGGAGCAAAGAGCCAATACAACTATGAATCATTGTCAGGCAAGGATCCATGTGTGCAGTGTAGGTAAATATGTGCTTTTCCACTATTGAGAACTTGTATAATAAACTAGGATGTTCCTACCAATGCAGTAAACAGTGTTTCCCAGATGTCATTATTCAGTCTTCCCTAGTTTTCAGCCCCTGCCATGGATGTGGCCTATCTGAGGGGTAATGAGGGGTAATGCAGCACCAGCAATAATGCATATAGTGAGACCAAACAGGTCTCATTTTGAGCAAATGACTCTGAGATCCCTTCCTGACTGGCTGTTAGACTAAAACCTGGCACTTCTTCTAGTACCCTAATGTATACATTTGCATATGTTAAGCCAAGCCATGAGCCAGTCACAGTGACCTGAAGTTGCAAACAGGACCGCCAATGAAATTCAATTATAATGATTAAAAGTAAAATCTACCCTCTCCTGCAACATTTTATTGTGCTGATGAGAAGATGAGGATTGGTCACTGAAGAAATAACCGAGGGCCAGATGTAGGTGAGGGACATTTACCGACTCATAAATACCGAATTTTACCGATTCGGTATTTATGAATCGGTAAATATGAAGGTGGGAGATGTAGGTATTTTTTAAATTAGAAATACCGAATCGGTAACATTCGGTATTTACCGATTCGGTAAATACCGAATCGGTATTTCCTATTGATTCCTATGGGTTGTGAAGCCCATAGGAATCAATGGGAAATACCGATTCGGTATTTACCGAATCGGTAAATACCGAATGTTGCAAGGGTGCAGGGGGTGTCACTTTGACACCCTCTAGCACCCGAAGTAAAGGCATGTGTGACATGTGGCACACATACATGCCCTTAGGGCATGTCTGTGTGTCACTTTGCACAGTGTGCATGCACAGATGTGCATGCACACCTGGATTCGGCATTTTACCACACAATAGGATTGTGTGGTAAAATACCGACTCTTAAGGGCCTGTGACACTCTCAGGAGTGTCACCTACATTTGGATTTACCGAATCGGTAAAATTACCGATTCGGTATTTTACAGATTCGGTAAATTTACCGAATGGGTAAATTTACAGATTCTGTAAAATAATGGCCCCTACATGCCAATTCCTACATCTGGCCCCAAGTGCCTGAAGATTTGCAAACTGTAGGCTTCACAACCACAAAGCCAAAAGTCACAATGTACCAAAAGTAGGCTGTGACTCATTAGAAATAATTTGCAAATTGGGTGTAAATTGGGCACTTCTCCTGATTACTATCAGAACATAATGGAATGTATCAATGATTTGTGACCTCAATTGCATTTAAAAAACATTGATTTGAAACTGACTGTTCGTATAGTAGTAGCTGTTGTGGGAGCATGCTACCTTGAATATAAAGATGTCAAAATGTACCTCAATCAGAGTTCACACATTTCTATGCATAGGAGAGGGTACTAAGCCTCAATTTCATGAGCAATGTTGCAACCTTAAGGCACCTCTCAAAATTCAGAAATTATTCCTAGTCCCAAGTGGGCAGAACATCTTTAAAAAATGGACAGTATCCCCAATAAAATGGAAAGTCTTCTAGCTCATATCACAAATTCAGGCTCTTTATTCACTGTTTTTATCTTTACCTATTAAATTACAAAATCTGCAGACTGCCTGTGGTGTGCGCAAGTGTAGCATTTCATCATCAAATCAGAACAATTGAAAACATTTCACATATCCTGAACACCTAAGCACTAACCCACCACTTGAAAAATTATTCAGCACCCCCTATAGGAATATCATTTGGAGATGCTAGAACATAACTAGATAGATGAACAATATGTTATGTGAATGAATGGACTACAGTGAACCAATGGAAGAACCGTGGGATATTTCAAGTTGGTTCTGAAGCTTCATTGAGAGCAGGACAACAATAACAGAATAAATAAACCAATACATCTCAGCTTAACTGCGTGCTGCAGAGTTTGCAAGCAGAGGTGGTGGGGGGAAGAAACATGAGTGATAGGGTGACTTTCACCATGGACAAGATGGCGCTTATGTCTAATCAGTAGCCTAGTTAGCACATGTTATGAAAACACATTTTTACATGTCAAATAATTCTTTTTTAAAAACAACCACACTATGGGGCCGATTATGATGGAGGATTTTCCGCCTCCTCCGGGCCGGCGGAAGCCACCTCGGGCCCGGAGGAGGCGGAAAATCCTCTGCGGAGTCACCAAAGACCCACCGCCGCATTACGATGGCTGGTGGGTCTTGGTTTCTGTCCGCAGCTTTTCCAACGCGGTCGGATTACAACCGCGGCGGAAAAGCTCTCATTTGACTGGCAGTGTCTATCAGACACCGCCAGCCAAATTAGGAAGCATTAGTAAACATGCTTTTCCGCGGCGGTTTTTCCGCCGTGAAAAAGCATGTGTACTTTTGCTTTTGGGGGCCCGTTGCGGGCCCCCAGGGTGTAGGCGGGTGGGGGGTGCACATGGGGGGTACCTATGGTACCCCCCAGTATTTACATGCACAAAGCGGCAGGCACCGCGAGGTGCCTGCCGCTTTGTGCATGTAAATGCTACACATGCACTTTTAACATTGCGGCGGGTGCTGCTTGAAGCAGCACCCGCCGCAATGTTAAATATCCAGGATGTGACCGCCAGGGTGGCGGTCACATCCTGATTTGCACGGAGGGACCTCCGCAGTCCATGCGGACGGTCCCTCCACCTCTGGGATGGCGGACGGACGCAAGTCCGTCCGCCATCCTAATCGGCCCCTATATGTGTATTTACATGTGAAATTGATTGAGAAAATGCATTCTGCCATTGTTAAGGATGCACAAAAATAAAATTAAAAAAAATCTCTTGCAAATCCCCTCTCTGATTATTTTATAATCACTGACATACACAATCAATAAAAGTTAAACTAGTCAGGAATTGTAATACAATTTGCATCACTTTCTGTCTCTTTCCGGTGGACTCCTCCATCAGATCAGCTGGTTGTAAAAACGATCCTTGACATTCTACATTTCAATATCTTGTTCTGCCTTTCACTTTAGGAATTTTCGTTTACCCTTACACCCACACATTTGAAAGACACACAGAAAATGTGCTCAAAAGAAACAATCACTCTAATTATTACAGGGGTTAGCATTAGTCTCAAAGTAACCACTCCCAGGTTATCAATCCATTCACCAACCCTGCTTAAACCCTTTTCCTCTCACTAACCCAGGAACCTACTATTTTCCACATGCTGTGCTCTTCTAAAGCTTAAATGTCGTGAAAAATATTAGTAAGGTTTTATATGTAGGAGTTAACAACCCTGCTGCTAACAGGTATGAAGGTGGAGCAGTCTTTTATTCTCAGTACCTTGCAAACACCACCATCCTTGTCAGAAAATATATCTAGTACTAAGCAGTTATGCATATTCATTGCCCGCATTGCAGTTAGTTCAGAATTAATTTGAGTCAAAGCTCCAGCAGTGTTAGATACAAATGTCTAATTTTCACATCATTCATAGATACACCTATATGTTTACTCTACTTACATAATAAACTCTTGGAAATACTAAAGCAAGATACCAAGATCCAATCCAGTTTTGCGGCATATTTAAATAAGCACTCCTATCACACACATAATAGATCGCTCTCAGAATCAGCTCTTCACCAACCAGACATTCACCATTTACAGCTTAACATTTCTCACATTCACTCTCTCCCACATATTTAATTGTTCCAACTTTCATAGGCTCACAACACACCACACACAACTCACTCTTTTTCTCATACTCGGATGCAAATTTGACAGTCTAAATTCCTGAGCTTTAATCTGCTCTCCCTTTAACTTCTTATGTCTCTCCAAAATCTTAGAATTGTAACCCTCCTCTCATTATACTCTTTAACAAACTCACACTCCTCTTTACTCACACCACATGCATACTCCTGGTTAGTATTTTCAAATTCCTGCTACATTTGTGCAATTGTATTAAAAATATACTATTTTTTTGGACCATTAACAATACTTTCATCTTTAGAAAAAGGTATATCTTCCAACAAGAAGTTGAAGTCTGACAACTAAGGAGACAATTTTTTTTAAACAATACTAACAAACACATTACAGGATATGCCATAAGATATAAGTAGTTGTTTTTAGGTAGTGCCATCTCCTGCAAAATGGGGAAGAAAAGTGCTCACATAGCAGTTTTTAACATCCATAATTCCAGCCTAATCATTCCTCATTTTAGTATAGATGTTATCATGAAATTCCCTAGCTAAACTTTACCTACATGTCAGTGTATTATGTCCAATAACATAAGTACTGCAGTTAGTTACACCTTTGTAAAGTTATATCCCACCGTAGAAAGGAGGCACAAAAGTAACAAAGATCATTAGTATCATTATTAAAAAAAAATTCAAAATACTTTATTAGGTTTACATTTTTAGAAACCATAAAAGTTATATAATCCAGAATACAATACAAACACATAATAAAACACATAAAAGATCGTTGCCTCACAGCGAGACGTAAACAGGGAATTGACTTCTTCATTATGGTGATGTGGATGGCATCTTTAAATACATTATTATATTAAAAAGAACAATAAAACACAATATCCAGTTAAAAATCTAGGCTTTTTCTACATTTCATTGCACATTTTAGGAAACCGGCCACAAAGGGGATACAGTTAAGGTTCAACAGCTGCAGATAAAAAAGAGCTGGGCGTACTTGCTTAAAATTTTTTATTTTTTAACTAGGTTTTAAATAAAGGGATCTGGGCATTTCATAATATTTACAGAGGAACATAAAGTGGAGCAAATCCTGAGGAGACTTATTGTCGCAGCCACAGGATGCTAACACTTTACCTTTGTGACTTCCCCTTGGTACTGCTAGTAACAGATGAAAAAGATTCAATCTAAACCTGGTAAGTAGGAATCGCTCATAAGCAGATATTGGCAGGGACAAGTACGGTTCCATGTCTGGGCAGGTTTTAAGCATCAGGTGTGACCGGACACTAGGCTTCAACAATTCTTTCTCCTCCCCATCCATAATTTTGTTGAGAATAAAAGAATGTTTAATGACAATTATATCCTTTCTGGATCATTAATAAGGTAATCGGACTAACAATTTGGCTGCAATGCCGCATCTACTACATGCAACACATTTATCATGAAAATTCTAAACATCAACCAAAAAATCTTTAAAACAATGATACACTTTTCTTTATTTTAAATTCTTTTGAAGAAATAATCAAAAATCAAAATAAAACTTCAAAGGAGTTGGGTATTTGTTTCTGGGTCTCAGTTCATTCAGGTCATACTCTCAAACATTTCTTTCACTTTTCTTCTTTTCTAGACTTTGTTTAAAAATGCTCACAGTTTGATTTAGTCTTTGACAGTCTCTTAAGAATTTTCAAGGTGGTACTTCTTCTTCATGTTCACTTTCAGGTTCACCTTCAAAGGTGTATTTGTAATAATTTATTGGACTGTAGAACTCTGGTTCTGACTCTTCTTCTTCATATATTGATGCTAGATACTTCAATTCAAGCAAAGCATACTTTCTGTTTGTAGTTATCTTTCTTTTAGCAGCTGGTGATTCACTTTCACTATTCTCTGACTCAACTTCAACTATTTCAGTCCTTACATTGATGGTTTTCTTTTTACAGGTTCTTTTCAGTGACTTATTTACCTCAGCCCTTTCTTCTTCATGTGCGACTATGGTGAAACCTCTCCACTCACTGATGTACTTGAAAGTCAATGAGCATCAGTAACACAATTCTATATGAACTGCTTTCTTTCTATGAGGGTTGCCGGTGCCTCTTTTTCTTAATGGTAGTTTCTCACTGCTTGGATCTAAGACTATTTCTTCTTGCTGCCACCCATGCCTTTGACTTTGACATTGTAACAGCTCTTCACTCTGATTCCCACTTTGAAGCTGGACACCATTGCTGCTGGTACGTTCACCAGGAGCCTCGCTTTCATCAGCAAACCCTTCTATTTCATTGTTTTTCATTTAACAAGTCATTTTAAAGTTGTTTTTTACCCCCCTCTGGATCCAAGCTGCAAACTTGAGATTGACTCAGAATCAGTAGTTGTATTCACCACTTCCTTATCTGCTGCTTTCACTCTTATCATATGAGAGGCAAGGCACCACCATTGGATTTTGGCACACTTCACGGCAGTGTTAGTCACCAATATAATTTCATAAGGGCCTGTAAGGATCCAGCGGAAGAGAACAAGAGAATTACCGCATTTTGTCGGTGCAGTGAAATGCAGGAGGCTTATAAAACAACAAAGGAATGGGTTGCAGTGTTACGCTGATTACCAAATTTACACCTAAATATGTATGGACCATAAAGATATCATTAAAACCATGAGGCATACTTGTTAGTTAAAGCATTTTCCTACATTTATTAGAATAAGTAATCTTAGGTAGTAGTATGTACAAATCATATACACAATTTTATTCATGCATTTTAAAAAGTTTAACAAGGAATAATTAAAAAACATTTAAAACTTCACTGATTTGGTACTTAAACATAAACATTACATAGTCATATTCATAAAACAATGAATTGTTACAAGAACGAAAATGTCGACGCGGCGTTTCGGTGCTTTTTTTCTATTCTGCACCTTCTTCAAGGACTCGTTCACAGCTTAATATTTTCTAAAAAACATATCATAATACATATCGTTAGGTCCAGATTTTTTCACAGTTGCACTTAGATTTATATCACATATTTAAACTATTATCCCTCTATTTGGTAACCCCGAACACTTGGCAATCCCAGATCGTACGTTACTATATTCTCATATCTTTAGCGAGAGTATAGTGGATTATTGTAATCACTAGTCTAGTGTCCATGTCTTAGTTTTGTTTTCTTGACATGAATAGGCAAACGATTAGCTTTTCGTGACAAAAAGATTTTTTATATTATTGTTATTATTCTAGGCCATTATGTCCAGTATTATTCTTTACAGCCCATCGTTGTCTTTAACTTACCCAGGTTTAGTCTTTCCTGGTTTCGATGTTATAGGTTTTTATGAGCACGTATCCCTCTGCTCATGTTGCTTTCATTCTTTTCTACTATAGGAAAGATATGTCTAGTTTTAAGTTAGCTCAATTTATTTAGAGTTACACATGAATGCTCCTCGAAAATATAACATTCCCTGAATAAATTGGAAATCCACTATACTCTCGCTAAAGATATGAGAATATAGTAACGTACGATCTGGGATTGCCAAGTGTTCGGGGTTACCAAATAGAGGGATAATAGTTTAAATATGTGATATAAATCTAAGTGCAACTGTGAAAAAATCTGGACCTAACGATATGTATTATGATATGTTTTTTAGAAAATATTAAGCTGTGAACGAGTCCTTGAAGAAGGTGCAGAATAGAAAAAAAGCACCGAAACGCCGCGTCGACATTTTCATTCTTGTAACAATTCATTGTTTTATGAATATGACTATGTAATGTTTATGTTTAAGTACCAAATCAGTGAAGTTTTAAATGTTTTTTAATTATTCCTTGTTAAACTTTTTTTAAATGCATGAATAAAATTGTGTATATGATTTGTACATACTACTACCTAAGATTACTTATTCTAATAAATGTATGAAAATGCTTTAACTAACAAGTATGCCTCATGGTTTTAATGATATCTTTATGGTCCATACATATTTAGGTGTAAATTTGGTAATCAGCGTAACACTGCAACCCATTCCTTTATTGCAAAATATCCCCTAGTTGGGATCTTAAGCATTACTGACTCCCAGGAGAAGGAACCCTCTTTTTGTTAGATTGTTGACCCAATCCTTTTCCTGCCAGAAAGGGTAACTCCCTATATACATTGTTGATTATAAAACAACAAGCCACAACAGCTGGAGTGCAAGTTGGCATGAGAGAAATCTCTGAGATGGCCACTCAGGAGGTTTCTACAGTCTTGCACTAGTTGTTTTCAAACTGGCCATTGGAATGTTTGTAGAGTGTTTGGTTTGGAATATAGTACGTGCGTTAACTCTGAAGCAGCGCACTTCACTGAAGAATTCAATGGGGGAGCACCATTTCTGAAGAGGTTCATACCGTGGCATTAGTCTTGTTAGGGTAGTGGTGTCACCTCTAAGAAACTCATTTTTAGCAGTGTTTTGGGTCCGTGTTCATCATCACCCAGGTCAGTGTTCAAGGAGGGGTTAGCTGAATAAGTGTCTTGTCAGATTGAATAGAACCCTGATGGTTTGGACAAGGCAGTCTCTTCTTTCCCTCCTCTTGTCCTTTCCTCCCTCAGAGCACTCCTGTTTTCCAGTATAAATAAACTTGCAGAATTTGTGCGTTCTAGGAGAGGTACTGGGACTTGTCATTATTCTGCTCCTGTGAAAGTTGATAATGTTTACAGTATGTCAGACAGAGTGAAGAGCCCACATTATGTTCACCTGCGCAGAATGGCTGAGGGTTATAACTTAAAAAATTTGTCAGAGAAAAGCTAGAAGTAATTCAAAAGAAATTAGTAGCAGTTAGAGCGGAAAAAAAAGTTTGAGACAAGATTTAATTGCTTTAAGGAGGGAAACCTCAGACTTGGCATCCGAAATGAGGTCTCTGGTTCGATCCCATGCCTAGAGTAACCACACAGGTTATTCACTCATTATCACCAGTGATAACATTGGCTCCCCCTGAACGCTTTAGCAGTGACCCTCAGAAGGTACAAGTCTTCCTCACACAATGTTCCCTTTATTTTATGTGTCGCGCCTTGATTTTTCTAGACACACCATCTCATGTGGCTAATAGTTTATCCTATCTCAGCGAAGATGCAGCGTCATGCCATTGATCTCAAGAGATGACACAATCTTGTACAATTTCTAAGAATTCAAAAATAATTTCTTTGATTTTTTGACAGGAGAAAAGCTTCACAAGCTATGGAAAATGAGTTACTGCAACTAAAGCAGGGGCATAGAGATATTTTTTTAATTAATTTTTATATTTATATTGTTTATTTTTGTTGTTTACAGAAAAGACAAAAGGAAACATAGTAAAAAAACAAATCCACATTTCATACTGACACATTGTGCCTGGTCCCTTAATATGTACATATAGGCAGATACTACACGTTAATCATCTTTAAGAAATCCATATTCAAGAGCAAAAAAACATGCCTTAACCTCAGGAGTAGGAACCAGTCTCTCTTTATACCTTATGGCGACTTAAATATCTGAAAATCAAAATCATAATCATAAACCCACTGTCCTCTTTGTTACCTGAGGGAACCCTTACACCCGATACACTCACCCCGCCCATCCATTTACTGAACACAGTGACCTTTCCCCTACTTCAAGAGGAAAACCCCTTCCGGCTATCTAGCCTTTATACCACTCCATGCATGGACGCAGATCCCACATTAAACCTCTTGGTTCAACCTCCCACATTGACCCCTATTGAAGCTATCCCAAAGCAAATGGAGAAAGTGTTTTTGCAATCAGGACATACTGGCAGTTCGTCCTCCATAACGGGTCTTACACCCATACCTAATGTAGATATCCCCAAGCATTTGGAGACCATGCATAATGACTCTACGTTCGGATCGTCCTCCATAACTGAGCATACTCACTTTCTACCTACTTTTCCAATTCAGTCTGGTTCACTCAACTTAATGAGTTAGCCACTGGCTAATCCCATCTCAAGGATGAAATGCTTAATCTATCTACTATCACTAAAACACTTCTTATCTTACACAGAGCCACCAATGACACAGTGAATCAAATCAGTCTCCAAATGAGAAACTCCAGCCCCACGAAGGCTCATTCTGAGAACACTAGTCAGTATAACCAAGTCAACGTCCAACCCACTAGACTCATATCCAAGTTCACGCTCCCCAAAAACACTAATCCGGGCTGTTTACCCTCCCCTTAGTGGCCTAGGAGGTCATGCGATGAACTATCAGACAGTGACATAGATGATCGCCTCACATCCTATGCTTCGGACACTGACAGCAGTAAGTCCCAATGTGACATCATTCAAACCATAGAGATAACCTCACAAATATCAATTTAGAACAGATTACCTTAAACCACTCTATTAACAAGTTGAAGAGTGGGCTCATTAATTGCAGATCTGCTAGCAAACATGCTACGGATATATTCAATCTCATTTTAGAGAATGATTTAGACATTATGGTCCTCACAGAAAATTGGTTAAATAGCTCCTCCTCACCCATCCTCAACTTACTTGTTCCTCCTTCCCATGACCTAAACCAATTAGATAGAATCTAGAAACTAGGGAAGGGGTAGCATGCATTTATCGTAACTCGTTATCAGTCAAGCATGTGGACTCCATCGGGTTATCTTGCTGTGAATATCTATGCTGCAATATCTCAGATGCCAAGCGCATCGCCAGCAAGCTACACATGTTCTACCACCCCCCAGGTGATAATTTCACCCGTATTGATGAGATAATGGAGATCATGGCATCCAATGCCAACTCCCAAGTTCATCATATCTTTTTGGTTGACTTTAACCTCCATTGGAACAATGCAAACAATCATATTGTAGGTTGTCTTAAAGAGTTTCTGTCAGTACAGGAGCTATCTCAATTCTGTGACAGCCCAACTCATAACAAGGGAGAGACATTGTACCTCATCATTGCAAAACCAACTATCGTCCTACTAGAATCCATCACCCCATGCAATTGGTCTGATCATTGCTGCATCCTCTTCTCCATCAATAGCGAAGCTACTTAAAAAAGGCGTCAACCATCAAGGCTATGGAAAAGGAACTTACAAAATATCAACTCCATCACCGTTGTAACTTCGCTCTGAGCCCCATGATGGACATGACCAATGTACATGACCTCACAACCTTCTACAATGCTTCGTTACTCGAAATCCTGGACACTACAGCGCCCCTCCAGGACAAAAACATCCCCTCTAAGATTTCCAAACCGTTGTTCAACGAGGGCCTGAACACGGAGCGTAGACATCTAAGAGTTGCAGAGTGTCTATGGAAATCAGCTTATACCACTGATAACCTTGAGTACCTGAAAAGGTAAAGGAACTCTTCCAATAGGAAGATTCTTAAGGCAATGGCAGACTTTTTCAGAACTCAGCTGAACCAAGCTAGCAACCGGCCAAAAAACTCTTTGAAATCGTCAAGCATCAATCATGTTATACAACTAACTCTATAGAATTAAACGATCTGGCCACACCTACATGTGACGTGCTCACCAATTTCTTCCACGAAAAGACTAAGACCATCGAGCTTGACAAACAATCCAAGATGGCGCTCCCGCAAACTATGTTCCAAGATTCTAACTGTGGCGATTTATTCAAAGTACATTTTAATAATCCAGGGGAAGTCACAAAATACAATGCCTCATGGCACACCTTCTAGCAAATTTCTCAACAAAATATCGACAACACTCTTCTAGCAATCAACCCCTCCAATCATTTCTCTGACCACCTGCCTCCTGCCCTGTTCAAAATTTTAAAAACATCTATTCTACCACTATGGGCTAAATTTGTAAACGCCTCCCTGAGTCAAGGTGTCATTCCAGACTGCCTTAAAATAGGACAGGTCACACCTATACGAAAAAAAGCTGACGCCACTCCATCTGATCTAAACAACTACCGGCATATAACCAACATCCCCACTTTGGCGAAACTATTGGAGAAATGTGTACAAATTCAATTATGCAATCACATTGAGAATTATAACCTCTTAGACAGTCACCAATCGGGCTTCCGCCAAGGACACAGCACAGAATCTGCACTCACACATATTATGGATGACATACTAAAAATGCTTGACTGCAATGAATCATGCCTATTGATACTTCTTGATCTGTCCTCCGCCTTCGATACGGTCAAGTATGACAACCTTCTGTCCCTATTGGAATGAAGGAGGGGCCTCTCGGGCACTGTGTTGCAATGGTTCTCCTCCTTCTTGAATAACAGAACTCAAAGAATCAAGATGAAGAATTCACTCTCGCAACCCTCTATGGGCACCCTTGGTGTTCCGCAGGGATCTGCCCTATCACCCATTCTTTTCAACCTCCTAATGGAGCCTTTGGCAAATGCACTGAAATCAGCGAACATTGTGTATCACCTGTACACTGATGACACCCAGCTGTATCTGAAAATCACCTCGTCAGAAGACTTCATTGCCCTCAACACTATTCTACTGAACAAGCAAAGCTAGCTCAGTAACAACCACCTTATGCTGAATACCCAAAAAACAGAATTGATTCTCATCTCGCCACCGAGCCACACACCAAAGCTAGACCTATGGTTAAAACACTTAACCTCCTTTGACTGTGTCACCCTCATCATTGACTCAGCAAAATCCCTAGGAATAACCATAGACAAACATCTGAATATGCAGTCGTACATCTCTATTGCCACCAAGGGAGCTAATCACAAGTTGAGTATATTAAGGAAACTCAAACCCTTCCTCCCTCAGGCTGATCTAAAAATGGCAGTACAAGCCCTAGTGCTACCAAGTTTAGACTACGGAAGCACCACCCTCTGTGGTATCCCTAAATACAAGCTGGCCCTGCTGAGAGCAGCATTGAATGCTGCGGATAGACTGGTATCAGGA
This sequence comes from Lissotriton helveticus, assembly GCF_964261635.1. Lineage (NCBI taxonomy): Eukaryota > Metazoa > Chordata > Amphibia > Caudata > Salamandridae > Lissotriton > Lissotriton helveticus. The sequence continues at coordinate 939,124,681 of NC_136065.1, forward strand.
ACCAAAAGAAATAGTCACATCTCTCCAACCTTGAAAGCCCTGAATTGGTTGCCCTATGAGGCAAAAACACACCTTAAAGTGGCCTGCATGACACAAAAAGCAATTCACAACAATATACCCAGTTACTTAACTCTAAAGTTGGAAAGGTCAGAAGGCTGTAGACTACTTCGAAGTGTGAGCACCTTCCTTCCGAAACCTCATTCCTTCCATTAGAAGAGAACCGGTTGTAGAGCTTTCTCAGGGATTGCACCGAAGATTTGGAACTCCTTACCTCCATTAGTGCGTGGAATCACTTACCTTACTGCATTCAAAAAAGAAGTAAAAATACTACTAATGAACAAATTCATGCCCTAAGTTTTAATTCTAGGATGTCACCGAGTCATCTTTATGATCCGAATACCATTGCCTATCTCAGGTGGAAAGGACGAGACTATTTTATGTTAGATTAATATCGCAGCCCTTATTGTTCAATAACTGTATGTAGTGTAAAGTTTAGCTGGTGGTGGGTCCCTCTCGGTTTTATCTATACACATTATATCCATTGTGATTCGATCGTGGTTATAATATGTATGTTTGCTAGCACAATCACCTAATGTTCATTAACTGTCTATTGTGCTACGTCCTGCAGTTTCACGGTCCTCTATGTTTGTTATTCCTAAATTTTATATTTGTTTTGTACAAATTGACACTTTTGAATGTATGTATAACACCTCATCCATTTGTGTTCTTATACTGAAGCGCTCTGATACCCTCGTGGGTCACGTTCGCGCTATATAAAAATTAAAATAAATAAAATAATCATGACAGCATAAAGCTCCATGCGGGAAGTTGTGACATATTTACATATTACAGCTTGAAAATTCCTGTCGATTGAAATTCATTGCAGCTCATATTACTGTAACCAATCTGTTATAGGGGCCCACAGCTTTTGCCCCTTCTCCCACCTCCTTAGCCCTTTCAAACGGTAAACTGAAACTTCAATATTATATACAGCTAGAAGCCTAGAGCGCCAATTATAGAAAGTAGAGGGGTCAGGACTATTCCACAGGGAAGTAATACACAATTGGACTATAACCATTGAAATAAAGACAAACCCAGTGATAGCTCGTGACCAGTTCATATTTCCCGCTACTCCCAAAATGACCATATATGCAGTAATAGATAGTGGGAGCCCTAAGTCATAAAGTGTTCAAAATTCTGTACATATGTTACTAACCTAGGGCAAGAAAAAAACATATGAACTGTATCTGCTGACGGCATTCCACATCTACTACATGGGCCACTGACAGTACCTCCCCACTTGGCAATTTTTGCCGGTGTATAATAAAAATCAAAAATAGTCATAAAATGTTGGCTGCGAAGGCTTCCAGAGATTACAGTCTGATTGGCTAATTCAAGTGAATCCTCAATATTAATACCCTCCTTCCCCAATTTCCTATCCCATTTATCATTCTGACTTAGTAAATCATCATGAAGAGCTTCCAACAGAATCTGATAAATTCCCCCCATCCGAGATTTCTTTTGACTTAATTTGACTAATGGGACCTTCCCAGATCCTTGTGTTTTACTATCTGAAAAACTACGAATCTGTAAATATTTAAAGAAACCTCGTTTATCCAGACCATATTTTTATTGCAAAAAAGAAAAGGGGTCTTCATGGCCCAAATCCCCCACCGTACTAATTCCAGAATTGCCCCATCTGTATGTGGTTTGATCTTGAAAAATTGAAGGCAAGATCCCAGAGGCCGAAAATGGTGTATAACTGTTCATATTAGAAATTTTTAGTCTGCTACGTATCTTTCTCCAGATCGAATAAGCCACCTTATTTGTCTTGAATCTAGTCTTTTTATAGTAACTAGGTTCTAAGATCTTAACCAAGCATTGTTTAGCATCATCCCCCATACCTATTTCATAAATAGTTGGTCTGACCGCCTCTGAGCATTGGAACTAAAAGTACCCCCATATGTTGTGAAATACATGCCCAGTAATAAAGCAGAAAATTTGGGATGACCCAACCCCCCGCAATCTTGGGAGGATCAACCACTTGGCCGCTCTCCTAGGTCTATGATAGCTCCATAAAAATCTGGAGCACATCCTTTCGATCTTGGCGAACCATGGAGTGGGAAATTCCAAAGGAATAGTCCTAAACAGATACAAAAATGTTGGAAATACCATCATTTTAATAACATTACTTCGCTCACACATTGACAAATGCAGATGGTCTAGCCCCCCCAGTGTCTGATTAATTGTATGAATCATGGGCCCTATATTTATGCCCGGGATTTGATCAACCTCTGCAGTACCCTTGACCCCCAAATATGTTGCTACTGGCACAATCGGCTTACCCGGAAAAGACTCAATCACAGAATTGAGAATCTGAGTCTTTTTTTTTTTTTGTCCTCATTAGCCTTTATGCCACCCATTTCTGACCACACGGTACCGCCCATGTTTTTTTTATCTTATATACCGTGGCCGTTGCCAACCACACAGGTAGGGCCATTCAAAGACCACCTCTCTACATATGCCACCCTTTGTAAGAGATTGATGCATAGATGGACCCCACCGTCACGTTGAGAACACCACCGGCAAGATAGGCCAAGACCTTAATCATTGGACTGAAATGTTTACAAAAACAAGCTATGCTTTGCCCAAACAACAAACTTTTCACCCAAAATGTGCCAAAAATAATTCCCAGAATTTACATTTATCTTTTGTCGGACCCATAGTATCCATTTTAGCTGTGAATCTCATAGCTCGCAACCAATCTAAAATCCCTGGGGATGACGGGGACACCCACAGTTTACATATCTCTCTACGCGCCAAAAGTATCCCATAGAATACAAGTTTAACTTTATCATCCAAACTACTTATCTGCAAATTCAACCTTCCAGTTATAATAAGTTCAGGGCTTACCTCAATAATATGATCAATAGCTTGGGATAAACAGCTACTTACTTCCTCCCAAAATACTTTAATATTTGGACACTCCACGAACATGTGAATATCCTTCTCATTGGGACTGCTGCACTTAGGGCATTCCACCAGTCCTCAAGGCTTGAACTTTGAAAGTCTATGTGGAGACCAGTATGCTCTGTGGAGTGTAAAGAGATGGTTTCGCCTTAAATTTTCGGGTTTAACAACTTTATACAAGATAGCCATAGTTACTTGCCATTGAGTTTCAGATGCGATGTCCGGCAAGCAATCCTTCCACAGGGTTTCTGGCAATGAGAACTGGCCGTCCGCCGTCTCCAGCATTGACCAATACCAGAGTCCTACTTCCTTTTTATACACTTGACTTGAGAAGATCTTCTCTTCCAGTTCATTCTGAAGTCCCACGACGCTTTCAACTTTGCCGGCCCAACTATATATTTGAAGATATTTAAACTTCGATATGGCCTGCCCCCAAATAGCCGCTCCCTGACTCCACCCAACCAGCTTTCCATCAAGAAAAAGATGCCCCCACATTTCTACCCCTGCTGATCTAAGAGGAATAGCCAAAGCATCTTTAGTCCATGCAGGAGAACCTGGGCTGTCCCAGATGGAAGTGTAATAACCATAGTATGGGATTTTTAATAGCCTCTTGATCCGATACCATAGTTCCGCTGCTCCCTGCAATACCTTGAGACGCACTTTCTTGAAATACTTTGGATCCGCGAATTTATATAAAAAACCAACTTCCTTATATTGGCAGCTTCTTAGCATAGCTGCCAGCAATACATCAATACCCGCAGTCAATGGAGTGTTCAAAAGAATTCTAAAATTTTTTAACTGAAAGGCCCAACAATATAACTGAAAATCCGGGGCTGATAGCCCTCCTTTAATCAATTTTCGTCTTATCTTAGTCCAAGAGAGACGAGATCCTTTTGCGGCCCAAATAAATGTAATAACCTCACTCTGAAGCTTCTTAAACCATTCTCCTTTAAATGCAAGAGGGATTGTCTCGAATAAAAAAGTTAGTTTTGGAAGAACCATCATTTTTATCAAATTTGTACGACCGTATAAATTAAGAAGCAGATGACTCCATCCACGAAGCATTCCTCCTATTTCTCTTTTAATTCTTACAAAGAGAGAGAGAGAATCTGAGTCTTATCAATATTTAATTTATAACCTGAGTAAATACCATATCGCTCAGCCTGAAACGGAGAAGCTGAGACTAGAATCTCACAATTGGAAGATGAGCTGGATGTGCAGAAAAATTTAACGGAATCCATTAAAGCTGTAAAAGATGACACAGTGTCGAAATTAACAGACCTGGAAAATAGGTCAAGGAGAAATAATTTGCGAATTTTGGGTATCCAGGAAGGCAAGGCATCCGTAGGCGTCCGGCAGTTCGCGATTGAACTTTTTGAAGAATTAAACCCAGATCTGTTGACTGGGTGTGAGTGTTTGATTGGTTCAGATGCTCCGTCCATCACCACCCCCTTTTGTACCATTTTGTTCGCCATAAGTTGGCAGGATATGCGCAGACGTGAGTCCCTTGCTCACTTTGCCACTGGATTCAAGCAAGCCTGGCTGAAGACGGCTGAAATGCCAGAAAGCGGTCCTCGGAAGCTTGTTTCCGGTCCAGGGAAGGCATGGCTTGGCAGTTCAGGCTGGATGGTTCCCATGAGGCATAGGGTCAGACTGATTTGCATATGGCCATGTCTGAACTGGGGTGGCAGAGTGGGCTAAAGAACAGTGATGGATTAAACCCAGATCTGTTGACTGGGAGTGAGTGTTTGATTGGTTCAGATGCTCCGTCCATCACCACCCCCTTTTGTACCATTTTGTTCGCCATAAGTTGGCAGGGTATGCTCAGACGTGAGTCCCTTGCTCACTTTGCCACTGGATTCAAGCAAGCCGGGCTGAAGATGGCTGAAATGCCAGAAACCGGTCCTCGGAAGCTTGTTTCCGGTCCAGGGAAGGCATGGCTTGGCAGTTCGGGCTGGACTGTTCCCATGAGGCACAGGGTCAGACTGATTTGCATATGGCCATGTCTGAACTGGGGTGGCAGAGTGGGCTAAAGAACGGTGATGGATTAAACCCCGATCTGTTGACTGGGTGTGAGTGTTTGATCGGTTCAGATGCTCCGTTCATCACCACCCCCTTTTGAACCATTTTGAACTTTTTGAAGAGGCATTTCCTGAACTTCAACAATGGGATTGGAAAGTGCAAGTTCATAGGGCTCATTGATTCCCTTTTAACCTGCGCAAAAAAAATGGACAGGTGGATAATCAACCACGTGCCATCCTTATCTGCCTTAATAATTTCCCGGCCAGGGAGGCCCTTTACGACCTGGCTAGGTCGAATCCTGAAAGGGCCGGGAAGGTCTGTGATTTTTTTGTGAGGCCTGACTTCTGTCAGGCGACGTTTGAAAAGAGGTGGCTCTTGCGCCAATTAATACCAGTATTTCAGGCAAAGGGGGCCCAGGTTTTCCTGCTTAATCCCGCTAAATTGAAGGTGGTTTATCAGGGTCAAACACATTATTTCCAGTCGGAAATCCAAGCAAAGGAATTTTTGCTTTCATTGTAGGTTAGGGAGTGATATGTGAACTAAATGTGTTTTCCATATCATGTATCAGGTAAGGGTCAAATAAGCTATTCTCAATTTTGAATAAGTATGGGCGAATTTTGCGGATCCGCGGTCCACGAATTCGCGCGAAATGGCATAAAAATCCACAAATTCGCGGATTTCCTTTCGCCATTTCAATAATATGTGATGTCGTGTACCCTAGTGTGTGTGTGGCGGGGCCAAACGGGCGAGGCTTCCATGCGAGTTCACATGCCTCTTGTTTAAAGGGTCAGAGACCGATCAGAGCAGCAGATGTGAAGGAATTCGGGTAAAGTACGCTCTATACAAAAATGCAGTAATAAATAAATGCGCTTTGCTATCTTTGTTGGAATCATACATAGGGCTGGATGTGCAGGCTTCACCCTGCTACGACCTCATTGTGTTCACTATCAGGGGTTTGGCACTGCGCGACTCAAAGCACGTTTATTGAATGCTCGAGTCAACTTTTCAGCACAAGAAAGTTAAGTTGAGCACTTACTTTGCGTCGAGTAGCGCTGCTGATTGTCGCCCGAGCCAGAAGCCCAAAAAAATGTCCCAGATTGCTTCCCCTACTTGGTCCGTCTCCTTTCTACTATTTCCCCATCTACGGCCTCACACGCAGACAGGAGATTGCCGGGAGGTTTGTAACTATTTATTGGGCCTGGCAGGAGGGGTTAGAGGCCAGTGGTTTATTGTCATTAAGACAAAATGGTGTTGTCCAGATCATCGCACGATCTATCACTTCCCAGCTGATTAGTAACAAGGCCTGCGTGTGTCTGTGTGTGGAAGCCGCCACTTCTTTCGCGAAGGCAGCCAGGCTTAGAACAATTACACTGAAAAAAAAATCTTATCACACTAGGAAATTACTTGGCAGACACTTACAGGCACAGGGCCTGCGAAAGTGTAAAAGGGAGGCAGAAATAACGCAGTGGGGAAACCAATTACCAGAGAGTGGACTGCCCTTGATTTGTAGCTTTAACATTCACCAGCCCAATTAAGGACCAGGGAAGATTTATGTGCCAGGCCTCCCATTCCACTGTGTAAAAAAGTCATGTTAAAGTTGAGTTCTCATAAACTGTGAGATTGTGGGATGTCGCGAGTTTGTAGTAAATGCATTAAATAGCCCTGGCTGGCTGCGTCATAAAATATGCAAGTTGAGATACTGTCACGAATTTGAGCTTCAACTCGGGCACCTGCTTTATGTATATCTGTAAGTGCTTCCTGTTGAGGTTTAATTTTTGTGACAGGAGCATCGTGCCAGAATGAGTCCTGCCTGTGGACCGCGAAATTGCCGAAAATCCGCAAAATCCTCGAGCGGAACGGATTTTGCGCCCACACTTAATTTTTAGGACTTTTTTTGTTTTTGCATAGTATGATATATATCCTATTGGGGGGGACCAGGTTAGTGGGGAGGGTGGAGGCTCAGCTCAACATCACCTGGGACTGTTGGTCCCCGTACCTTATGTGATGGGTGGCTGGGGGTGTGTGAGAGCTTTTGGGGGATGGAGTTTTGGGTGGAAGGGGAAGTGGATGGTGGGGAGGGTTGGGTGGATGGGGGGAGTAATGTTGTTTATATTTTTTCATGATTATTGGTGCTCAAGGAAACGAGCAAGCATTGGTACAGTCAGGAAACGTTCTAGGTATCATCTGTTCAAGCTTGGTGAAGAACATGGCTCTCTCAAAGATGGCAGGTAGAAGGGGGGAATATTTGTATGTTCATGAAATATTTGTGGCTTAATTGACAGAAAAAAGAGGGTTATTGGCCAAGTGTGTACAATTTATGAAGGTTGATGTGCTTTGCCTGCAAGAAAATCCAGTTTTTTGAGAACCCAATCGCTCCCTCCAGAAGCACTGTTGCTTGGCATGAACCATTTGCCACACTTCTTATTCGTTTAAGTCTTTTTATTCAATATATTCCAATGTTTTTAAAGTTTCAATCCATTTTATCACATGAAATCCTTTCAATGTATAGCAAGTCTGATGCTGAAGGTATGCCCGTCCAGGCCTTTTCACGACAGCAGGACCGATACATGTTACATCCTCAGTAGTATTATTAATTCCCAATGCATTGAAAGGATTTCATGTGATGAAATGGATTGAAACTTTAAAAACATTGGAATATATTGAAAAAAAAGACGTAAATGAATAAGAAGTGTGGCAAATGGTTCATGCCAAGCAACAGTGCTTCTGGAGGGAGCGATTGGGTTCTCAAATAACTGGATTTTCATATTCACGCGGCCGTAGAGCGGACCGTGATTCCAGGATGCACGCATTTTGAGGGAATTGAGCATATCAAGAATGAGAAATACAGGTGTGCACTTCATACCATTGACTCAGTAATTGCCTGCAAGAAACCCATATCCCTTGTAGCAAAAGTGATTGGCCGAAGGAACTCGGTCTTGATCTTTTGGCATATACACGGCAAAGCACTACCATCAGGGGGGTGGCTATTTTGGCCCGTCATGGTCTTGGGACATATCAACAAGTTAAGAAGGATCAATTTGGAGGCTGGGCAATTATCAAATTTATAAATAATGGTGCCCTTTTTCAATTTGTTCTATTTTCGGATAAAATTAGGATGATCCTGCAGTTTTTAACTATTTAAGCATTGAACTTGCTACGTGGCCACACCCGTTAATTCTCGGTGGAGATTTTAATATCCATTTAGAGAGCAATTTCAACTTGTCTAGTGATTCTTTATATCAAGGGTGGAAAGTTAGGACCTTTAAGGCTTTACGGGGGTTAGTTAGGGAGCATGGGCTGGCTGATGTATGGTATATCAAATGTAGTCCTTCACCTCTGGAAGGGTACGCTCCTTAAATAATAATCCAATACTGAAATTTCCAAATGATGCTTTCATACATATATTTCAAATAAATATATTGTCAAGCGCAGTCATAATGTTAGTTCACAAGAGTAACAGAGTGATATCCCCGATGCATTTCAGGTCCAGCCCTTCTTCAGGGTTTTCTCCCTGTAACACAATAAAGTAATATGCCCAATAACCCTGGGTCCATAAGCGTTTATCAAGTAAAGACAGATAGTAATGGCAGCCCAAAAAAAGAGTGAAAGTGGTGTACCGTGATACAAGTGGTCCCAGTAGCAAGGTCAACAGAAAAGAAATATAAGTGCTCACGTAATGTAATGTAATGTAATGTAACAGTGTTTTTATATAGCACGGCTATCACTCCAGGGAGCATCTCGGCGCTGAGAACCCAGGATGATGGAGAGCGCTGGTTCAAACTGCTCATCTAGGCGGGCTCAACATATCAGATTAAACCTTTACACATTGTGTCTGGCAGGCTATAGATCCAGGTTTTTAATGATTTACTAAATACTGATTCAAGGGTGGTTTGAGGAAGAGGCAGGGGAAGTTGATCACAAGCCCTTGAACCCAAAACCGCCAGGGCTTTCCCTCCCTTAGTGATTAGTCTAAAGGTAGGAATGGTAAGCAGGTTTGCGTTTGAGGATCTCAGATTTCGCAATTGAAGGTATCGCTTAAAGCTCTTCTGAAGGTATTTGGGCCCTCGTGAATGAAAGGTCCTAAAAGTGATCAGTAGGGCCTTGAACAGTACCCGCTTGTGAATTGGTAGCCAGTGGAGCATATCCATCGCCGCTGTGGGGATGATCTCTTAGGCCACCTCAATACCAGTCTGGTTGCTGCGTGCTGGACCATCTGTAGCTTGTGCACAACCGCCTTGTTAGTACCTGCATATAGACTGTTGCAGTAGTCCAGCCGAGATGTTATAAGTGCCACCGCCACCGTTCGTCTGGCTGAGATTGGTAATAGGTCAAAGAATTTTCTCAGGCCTTTTATGATGCTAAAACAGGTACCCACCACGGCCAGGGCCTGTTGTTTAAAAGACAAAGTGGCATTGAACTTAATCCATAGGTTCCTGACTGCGTTAATTGTATTTGGGGGAACAATGGTATCTCCAGGCCACCACTGCTTGGAACTGAAATGATTATATTGGCCAAAAGGCAGAATTTCTGTTTTTCCTGAATTGCACCTCAGGTGATTGTTGCTCATCCATTTAAAGGTGGCTGAGAGGCAGTTCTTAAGATTTTCTTCAGCCTCTGTTATATCATCATCCAGCACCAGGATGAGCTGCGTATCATCCGCATAAGAAATGGTGTTAATCTTAAACGGTCTATAAGGATGGTATGTGAGACCGTGTCGAAGGCCGCGGACAGGTCCAATAGGACCAGGACGGCCTTCTTTCCCTGGTCCATAGCAGCCTGCAGTGTTTCCGTGGTAAAAAGGAGAGCTGACTCTGTGGAGTGTTGGGCCCTAAAACCTGCGTGATTTGGGTGCCAAACGTTGTTCTCCTCCAAAAAGGCGGTGAGCTGTCTATTCACAAATGTCTCAGTTAGTTTGCAGAGAACAGGTAAGCGAGATAGGTTGTACGTTTGTGAGGGTTGTGGGATCCGCTAGCTGCCTCTTTTGTGGGTGCTTTACCGCCGCTAATTTCCATTCCATGGGAATCATTGCTTGGTCAAGTGAAGAGTTTATTATATTGTTAATGATGGGATTGACAATGTCCACCATAGACTGCAAGACCAAGGGGGGACAAGGGTCGAAAGGGGAGCCTGATTTAATGGACAATATGGCTTTGTGAGTTTCCTCCAAATTAATGGGGGAGAAAGTGCTCATACTGGCGGTGTATATCACTGGGGGAATTTCTTGCAACAGAGTTTTGTGATTCATAAAGGTGTTCACTATCTTAAAGATCTCTTTCTGTTTCTTGTTATTGTTATTTATGGCTTCCGTGTAGAAATCTATTTTGGCAGGTTTTATCAGGACATGATATTGTCGCCTTGCAGCTTTATAGATACTGAGATCTTTACTCTCATAATTTCACCGTCATCTTCGCTCTAAAGCCCTCATTTCCCATTGTTTTCCTTTTAGAGGCACCGAGAACCATGGTGCGGATGTTTTCTTATTCCGTGCTTCCTTTCTGGGGGCTGTGGCACCTGACTCCTTACTGAGTTCCGTTATCCAATCCCCAAACAGCTGGTTATCCTTGATCGGGTCTCCTGACAAGGCCTCTTTTCTAGGGCTTTATTCATGAAATCAGGGTGTCCTATAAGGTTTTTCCAGCAGGGTTTTCCCTGTAGAGGCGTTATCGCTTTTGCTGTACTTTTGCCTGCTGGGCTATTCTTGACTAACAGTTCAAATGGGATAAAGTTATGGTCTGTCCATGTTTGCACTAAAGGATGTTTTACCTTGAGTGTTTCTAAATTAGAGCAGATACAGTCGAGGATATGTCCTGCCCTATGTGTGATATCTAGTGTGAGCTGTGATAGGCCTAGGACGCTCATTATGTCCTTAAAACAGGTTGCAGCCGGATCTGTGGGGGAGTCAAGGTGCAGGTTTATGTCCCCTAAGAGCGTGAAATTAGCAAACCTGAGAACTAGGTTACTAAGTACTTCCCCAATGCTTTCCCTGAACCCATTGTACTGCCCTGGAGGTCGGTAAATGATAAAAACATCATGACATGTGTTCAATGATGTCGTGTGTACCGCGCTCCATCCGTGCATTATCGTCTAAAAGGTGGCTAAGGAATGTATGGTATAGGCACAAACGGACGGACCCGGGATATACTTTTTACTCTCCCCCACATAATAAGCTGGTCCTTCTTGATTACTTTTTTGTATCATGTCAAATGGCAGAAGGAACCAGTATTAATACTCCCCCTAGGGTTATTTCAGACCACAATCCTATTGTTGTAGAGCTTCCATCTAGTGGGTTTGTAGAGGCTTCGAGGCCATGGACTTTTGAACGCAAGTTATTGCTGGATCAGTGGTATTGCGAGCATATGGTTAAGTGGGTGGCAGAGTTCTTTAACTTTAATAGGAATTCCGCTTCAGAAACTATAGTATGGGATGCTTTCAAGGCAGCCGTGCGTGGAGAGACTCTCAATTTTTCCTGTTATCGCCGAAAGGTGGCTGAGGAAAAGTTGAGGGATTGGGTGGAACAGGTCAGGTTGGTGGAGGTTCAGCTGTTGAGGAAAATTTGTGGTGGCCAAAGTATTGAAGAATGTCAGCTGTTAATTGCCATCATTAAGGCTAAGATACATCAGCATTTTGGCGAAGAACTTGCTATCAAATATGTGCAATATAGAACTGAAGCGTACGAACTCGGAGAAAATACGGGTAGGGTTCTGGCTAAGCGTCTACAACAGAGGGAAGTTTTAAATAGAATTAGTAGAATTCAAGATCAGTCTGGTCAAATTCAGGACTCCTCGATAGGGTCCTGAAGGTATTCCGGAACTTTTATCAACAGCTCTATACTGAGGAAGTAGATGAAGGACTAGACGGAAGTGGGGAGGAACCCTCAGAGGAATTTTTTGGAGATCTCCAAACTACTGAGATTACATTAGATCAAAATACGATCCTTGCAGCCCCAATTACTTGGGAAGAGATTGAAACAGCTATAACTTCTTTAGCTTCCGGTAAGGCTGTTGGCCCGGACGGGATTCCTCTGGAATTCTTTAGAACATTTTGGAATTTATTAAGACCAGACCTAATATCTCTATTTCAGTCAGCACAGAGGGGATGTATTCCTGATTCCTGGCGTAGGACTACTATAGTTGTATTTAATAAGAAAGGCAAACCAGAATTAAACCCATTCTTGAATAGACCTATCTCACTTATTAATGCTGACAGTAAGATTTATTCAAATATTTTAGCATCTAAACTAGGTGATATTACCAATCCTTTGGTCTCCATATGGCAGCATGGGTTCATTCCTGGGAGGGACACGACTGATCATGTCAGAAGAGTTATCTCACTTCTTGACTGGGCTCGGGCCACCGGGTCTCCGCTTGGGGTGTCCCTGTTGGATGCTGAGAAAACGTTCAACGGGGTCTCCTGGCAGTTCCTGTGGTCTGTCCTACGATGGAAGGAGATGGCTAATGAGTTTATCCAGGCAATTCAGGCTTTGTATCAACTACCGGTGGCCAGGATTCGTATTTAGGGACAGGAGTCCAACACGTTCTGTATAAGCAGGGGCACTCGGCAGAGGTACCCCTGTTCTCCCCTCCTGTTTTCACTATACATCGATCCCTTTCTTCATAAATTAGAACAATGCAGTAACATCAAGCCAGTGAAGGTTAATGATATTGAATATCAGACATTGGCCTATGCCGACAATGTCGCAATATTAACGTCTGATATCATCTTGGAATACTCTGCAGTTAACGATCGGGGAATAAAGATCTAGTCGTCTATCTTGCACAGTTTAATAGGTTGCTGGTGGAAGCAAAGTGGCCAGAAAACAAGAGAGCAGAGGTGCTCTATCAGAACCTAAAAGATTAGCAAAAGGATGCCTGGTCCAGGTACCCACCATACCAACTGTGGTCTCAGACCTTATGGACTTAGTTTTGGAAATAGATTACTGACACTGACAAACTGAAACAAGAGAAGAAAGGGTGAGAGATTTTTGCCTAAGTATACCAAGGTTTAAATGAGCAAGAATGGAGAATTGTAAGCGCATAGGAAATCATCACGGAGCTGAACCCATGCAGATAAGGACCATCCGGGGGCCTCTGACCAAGGAAGAAAAAGAGAAGAGAATACAAAACAACCTATGTTTATACTGTGGAGCAAGTGGACATCTCATGGAAATTTGTCTGATGAAACCAAAGGTATTGCAGAAGGGAAACTTGTGGCACATCCTGTAGGTGGAGTTGGACTGGTGAGTGCTGACAAAGAGACAACTCCAAGGACCCATCATCTAGCAAATACATTGCAAGCTTTGACTCCTCATTTAATTCAATCGATGACACTCAATTTTCACCATGTTACCCTGCCTGAGATTTTAGTGAAGATTGATTCAGGGGCCACAGGAATTTTTTGTGATTTTAAATTTGTGGCAAGGATTGGCTTAGAGACTATATGAAAGCACAAAAGTGAAGCAATTCGGTCGGTCGACAACCAATCTTTCATCAGGTCCTATTGTAAGCCACACAGAACAAGTGAAGTTAATTTCTCAAGAACGCCATCAGGAGATCGTTCAATTCAATTTGAGCAATGCTTCTCAGTTTCAGCTCATACAGGATTACCCTCGCTGATCGGATGTAATCCAACCATTGACTAGAGCACAAGAACCATAGTCATGAATTCTTAATTTTGTAAGGAACATGTTTTGGAAAGTATTCCCAGCCCCAAGAACCTAGTCCCACCACCATGTTATGTGATGGAGGAGTTTCAGTGTACATAATGCATACCAACGAAGTTCCCTCAGCATATGAAGACTTTGTGGATGTGTTTAATGAAGTTAAAGCTGAAAGACTCCCACCTCATCACTTCTATGACTATAAAATAGAACTGCAACCAGGCTCAAATTCGTCATGTAGCAGAATCTATGTATTGACTGAAACAGAAAATCAACACTTAAAAGATTACATCCAAAAATACTTAGCTAATGGATTTATCAAACCCTCTCAGTCTCCAGTTTCCTCACCTTTATTCTTTCCCAAGAAAGAAGGAGAGTTGAGGAAGTGCATTTACTATCGAGCTATCAACTGAATTACAGTGAAAATTTGTTATCTTTTACCCTTGATCTCAGTGCTATTGGACCAGGTGAAAGAAGCACAGATCTATACTAAACTTAACTTAAGAGAGGCTTACAACCTAATCAGGATCAGGGATGGCGATGAATGGAAAACTGCCTCCAGAACACAATGCTGTCTTTTTTATTATCAGGTCATGCCATATGGACTTTGTAATGCTCCAGCTGCCTTTCAGTACCTTATTAACAACATGCTTAGTGAGTTAATTGATAAATGTGCCATAGTCTACATTGATGTCATCTTAATCTACTCCAACACTGAAGAAGAGCATAGAGAGCAAGTGAGACGTATATTGCAAAAACTCAGAAAGAATAGCTTGTATGTGAAATTGGAAAAGTGCACTTACAGTGTCAAGTCAGTGGAATTCTTGGGATTCGTTCTGCTCCATGAGGAAATAACAGTGGATGAAATGAAGATAAGGCCACTTACAGAATAGAAGCCTCTAACCTCCGTATAGGAAGTTCAAAGTTTTTAAGGGTTCACCAACTTCTATTGAAGTATTACAAAATAATTTTCTCTGAAAATTATTCCTCTCACACTTCTGTTAAAGAAAGGAGTCACATTAACATTGTCTAAAGAGGCAGCAGAGACTTTTGAATCCTTGAAGAAGGATTTTACAATACCACTAATCTTATGCCATGCAGACACTTCAGAACTGTTTGACATGGAGACAGATGCATCACGCTTAGCAGTTGGAGGGTTGTTAGCTCAAAGACACAATACAATTGGGCAACTACGTCTGGTAGCCTATCGATTGAGAAAATTGACCCCAGTAGAAACTAATTATACAATTACAGAGAAAGAACTACTTGCAATAAAATATACATTCAAAGAATGGAGACATTATCTGATGGGAGCAAGACATACAGACATAGTATCCACAGACCATAGAAATGTAGAATTCTTAAGATCAGCAAGAACTTTAACTCCTAGATAACTTCAGTGGTCCTTGTATTTTGCTGATTATGATTTTGTGATCACTTATCTACCAGGAAACAAAAATGGGAATGCTGATGCTTTGTCACAAATTGATACAGGAACACAGAAGAGCTCAGTCAAGATTGAGAAGATAATTTGAGAGTTGAAAATCATAGGGGGCATGCCTAGTGGAAATTTGGAGGAACAAGTTAGAAAATCAATGAATCCAGAAGAAATGCAAGAGTGGGTTGACCAGATGCCTAAAAGGGAAATTCCGTAATCAGTTGCCAAACCAGGATAGAGGTCTGTTTCTACCCACTCAGGAATTGTAAGAAAAAGTTTTGGTGGCCACATATGAATAAAGATATCTAACAATATGTAGCCACCTGTGAGATTAGTTCTAGAGACAAATCACAGAGGCAGGACCCTAAAAAATTGTTGCAACCCCTACCCATTCCTTCCCATCCTTGGCATACATTGACCATGGATCTCATAGTAGACTTACCTTCATGTCAAGGGTCGAATACTATCCTAGTATATATAGTAACATGGCCCATTTCCTTGCATTTAAAGGTATACCTAGTGCTAAGCAAATTGTACAACATTTTAGTCATCACATAGTACGAGCCCATAGTGTTCCAAAGGTAATTATTTCAGACCAAGGTTCCCAATTTCTATCCCATTTCTGGAAGGCTTTTACTAGTGCGTTAAACATTGAGACAAGGTTTTCCACTAGTTATCACCTAGAGAGAAATGTACAGATAGAAAGAGCTAATCAAGACTTAGAACAGTATTTGAGGATGATCCTTTTAGATCAGGTAGAAGAGTGGCCAGATCTACTTTAATCTGCAGAGTTCTGACACAATAACGCAGAAAAATGTGTCCACAGGTTACTTGCCGATTTACCTGAACTACGTTATACACCTACATTCCTTAGTAGATTTTAAGGATATCATGGTCCTGGCAGTAAAGGGCCTAGTCCTACATTTACTCTTAGTACACCAATCAGCAGTAGACATTTTGACACAAGCTAAATAGTGTTACAGATTACCTGCAGACAAAACGAGAAAACAGGAGCCAAACCTTCAAATTGGAGACACGGTTTGGCTTAGCTCTAAACACCTTGGACCTTAGAGGAATTCAAAACTTCAACCTCGTTTTGTAGGACCATGCTCTATAGAGAAGATCATAAACCCAGTGACTTTTCAATTGGAACTGCCCCAACATGTTAAAGTACATCCGGTGTTTGATGTCTCATTGCTAAAGAAGGTACCACATAATCTGCAAGTGATACTACTACCAAAACCTCTGCAACTGTAAGAAAGTTTAGAATTTGAAGAGAAGATAATCCTGAAATAAAAGAAAGTAAAGGAACAGGTCTATTATTTAGTAGACTGGAAAGGTTATAGACCGGTCTTGGGAACTACATACTTACATTCATGCACCCAGATTAACAATGGCCTTCCATAAGAAATGTCCTATTAAGCATCAGCCAGGAGATCCATCATTTTGAGAGGGTACTGTCAGGATCCAGAAGAAGAGAACAAGAGAATTACCCCATTTTGTTTGTGCAGTGAAATGCAACATTACTCAGCAGGAGTGCAAGTTGGCACGAGAGAAATCCCATGATGGCTTCCTGTGAGGTTTCTAGAGTCCCACACTAGTTGTTTTAATCTGGCCATTGGAATGTTTGTAGGGTGTTTGGTTTGGAATGTAGTGCGTGTGTTAACCCTGAAGTGGTGCATATCACTGAGGAATTCAACTAGGGTGCATAATTTCTGAAGAGGTCAGGTCTAGTTAGGATAGTGACGTTGCCTTTAATACATCTTTTTTGTAGCGTTTAGGGTCCATGTTCCTCATCTCCCAGGTCAGTGTTTAAGGTGGGGCTAGCGGAATTAGTGTGTTGCTATTGCTTAACCTCTCTAAGGACTAGAGTCTCATCAATGCTCAAACTAAGCACAAAAGGAAGCGTTTCCTTCCTGCACAGACTCATTACACCCCAAAACTTCCACAATGAGGAAGCGTCTTCAAGTCACTAATCTCCAGAGTAATTAGTGTCTCAGTCAGACCCCGGTGTTTGAAGACTAAATCAATGCTCGAGGCTTGGGGCATATTGTGATTAAGGCGTTTAGTCAAGCTCAGGACAGTATATTTGGAATGAGAAGTGCTATAGTTTAAAGGAGATTAAATAGAAAAAACTATTCACAAGAGAAAGACGATTTCATCGCAATACTTACCAAGCGGTTCCCACTGGAGCTGCAGCCTTCACTTGACATTCTGAAACACCTCAGGATCACACAAGTATTCCTGTTGAGAGAAAAAGAAAAAAACACATCGAAAACAATTGTATTTTAAAGATGTATAACTGCAATATTGCAACAGCATCTATTCAATAGAAGGAAAGGAAAGCCAATGTTTTATGGGATATGTAGGCATATTATTGAATGTTGTAGAGTAATGTATATAAATATATATATCAAGTAAGAAGTAGGAAGGTAAAGGTTTTGGCTGATAATAATTTTTCTTGCATTTCAACTACTTAACAGCGGAAACCACATCTGAAGTGAAGGTTAGCAAGATAGTGAGAAGAACTAATGATTTGGACAAAGCAGTCTATTCTTCCTCTCCCCATACCTTTCTCCCCCTCTGAGCACACCTGTTCTCCAGTATAAAGAAACATGGAGAGTTGGTGGGTTTTAGGAGAGGTACTGGGATTTATGGTCTGATTTGTATCTTGGCGGATGGGATACTCCATCAGAAATGTGTTGAATGACCCGTCTGCTGTATTACAAGTGCATTATTTCCTATGGCACTTTTAATACAGCAGACGGGATATCCATCATGTTCTTGACGGAGTATCCCATCCGCCAAGATCCAAATCAGGCCTAAAGTCATCATTTTGCTGTTGTGAAAGTTGAGAATGCATACAGTAAGTCTGACAGGGTCACGCACTTTTCCTCAAGGTAACTTTTACAAATGTTTTTTTTTTTATATCAATCCAGTATCCTGGGTTCAATGTGCGGTATAGAGGTTCTTTCGATGGTGTGCTTCCAAATTCAAGAGGTGAGAAACAGATTTCACTATGTCAGATAGACCTTTTCAATATTCTTGAATGATGTCATCAGTAATTGAAACAAGTTTAGCTGAAGGACTATGAGCCAATCTCCTTGCTCTTCCCATCAATAATTAATGGAGCAAAAGACCAGTCTTTTTGTCAGGAAAATTTCTGATACCTATCAAGACAAGAGGAAGAGCATCAAACTAGTAAAAGCACATACTTTGGCCAATTTTTTAGGTCCAGCATTCAAGACCTCTTGTGTATACTTTAGTACATACTTATATACTTTAGTATATAATTGTATGTGTATGGACTTTGTGGGCTCTGGAGATCAGCCCTAGGACTTATCTGCTTCGGCTTAGGAATTTATTTCTGTTCAACTGCCTCTATTTAACTGTCTTGATAGAAAATGACCAGCAGAGGTCAGTATAATACCAGATTTGTTTTCTGCTGAGGGGCTTTCTTTTTTTTTATTTTTCTGGCAACTGCCTCTAGTTAACTTTCTTGATAGGAAACGACCAGCAGAGGTCAGTAAAATACCAGAATCACTTTAGCTCTAGATTACAGTCCATAGAAATTGTCTTCCACGAGCACCCGTAGACAATAATATTTTTTTCAAATCTTGTATTTTCAGTGATATGACCACCAAAGGCCCTGATTTCATGTAAAAACAGAGCTTTAGACTATACCATTTCAATCTGAAAGGCAATATTTCTCTCCACGTGTTCCCATACCTGGCGTGTCACACAGTTTGGGCTTACTTTCCCTCCATGTTAAAGAACAGTAGATGTTTCAGCAACCAGGCTAACCTGCTGCATTGCTAAATACATATAAGGTCCTAAAGGCGAGAACATTTGCATTGCAAATGCTTGTTCTTTATGGTTCTATTTTTTCTATCAACTACTCCAAAGATTGAGTACGGTAACAGCAATGGAACCTCTAGGCAATTTAGAGAGTGGTACTTATCAATTGCACAATCTCATTCTTAAAATGTGAGCCACAATCTGTCTCAATAGAGAGAGGCAGGCCAAATCTTGGTATTAATTCCTTCAACACAAGTTTGGCAAGTGTAAGGCTGTCTGATTTCCAGATGGAATAGGCCTCATCCCATTTAGAAAACAAGCAGACGTTCACAAGAATACATTTAAGACCATTGTAAACTGGTATTCCAACAAAATCTGCTTGGAGTCTAGTAAATGGGGTCTTTGACTGCCAATATGACTCATTAGAACACAAGTCTTGTGTCCTTGATTATTCTTTTGACATGTTAAACAATGGCTGCACATCTCTTCAGCAACATTTCAACATTTTCAATTCACACACTACTTAGTATTCACGATGGAATCTCATCATGAGGGTGACTAACTCTGTAAATTCCTGGCCATGGAATGCAATACATATTTATGTTCAGGAGTAACATTATATATCCAGGTAATTTCTCTTCTAACCCAACATTTTCCAATTTAATTTCTCATCACTTGAGTGGAACATACTGCATAGGTAGCCTTTATCACTCCATAATTTTCCCCTAAACAGTAAACATCAACAAAGTCAGATCTACCTGTCCATTAGAGACCTTCCTCAGTTTGTTCATTTTGTCAGGTGTACACATATGGTTTGATTGCACAACCTCTTCCTTCAGGCCACAGGTGCTGCAATAAAGTCAGCATCCAGTAATTGTGAATGCAGAGGTAGAACTTTGCTGTCCCTTGTAAGACTACATGCTTATTTTGCAGGTCTTTTGTAGTCCTGTGTTGTTAATATTAATGATTTCGAATTCTATATACTGTGATGGTTTGCTACATCCTATGCAACTCAAAAACATTTTCAGGTTGCGCACCAGCTGCAGTGCAAAAACAGCCATTCCTTAGTGACCCAAGAATAATACATTGATTCCCTGCTATCATAAGCCTGCAGTATATGTAGGCAGTTACATCAAAATTGTCCTGCAGAAAGCCACGAACTAAATATATGTGCAGGTCTAACCTAGATCCTACATCACTTTGACTCATGATGACCTCTTCTAACTTTATTAGGGGTTCCAAAAAATTAATGGGGACAAACGAAGTATTATTTGTTTGTAATTTCAGTATACTACAGGGTATCTTTATCCATGAATACATCAACCCAACTAATTTACAATTGGAGCAACAAAGATTACATAGCTACAGTCATTTAATTACAATTCTGTCCTCATGGTTAAAGTTGGGAATTGTGTGTGATTTCCGCGATAGGGAAGAGATATTTTTCATTAAAATTATTCTTTTCCTCAATGGGTAGTTAACTTTTTCTTTGGTTAACTAATATAATGCTTCACTGCAGTTTATGTAATGAAGTTGGTCTGTGCTATTATGTCTTCTATTTTGTTATCGTTATAGAGACACCCAAAGTCTCCTGGACATCGAAGAACAAAAAGATGCATCCTTAAAACATAATATGGTAAAGGTCTGGAAGCAAATAAAATCCCTTCGCATGCGACAAGGATATGTTAATACACCTGTAAAGCTACAGTTCAAGAAGTAAGCAAACTTTATTGTCTATTCCCCAAAATGTAAAGTGTGCAAAATCAAAAATATATGTGGTTATTAAATGAATATTAATAAGGCATATCTCTCCAAATCAACAAAAAATAAAAACAAATTCAATGATGGCTGGTGACATTTAAAAGTGGTGGGCCATAAAGGTTGGTTATGTGTGCACTGTGGAGAGCGAGCATTGCAAGCAAGCCTGAGCATCATAAGAGGGGAAATAAAATAAAATTAAATACAATTGAATTAAATTAAATAATAAATAAAACCACCTAACTTGCACTAGCCGCATCTCTGACTTGGTGGTGCAGCGAGTGCAAGGTAAGTGGTTTTATTAATTGTTTTATTTTACTTTCCCTATCCCGTCGTCTGTCCGCTTTCTACCCCACCATCCCACACCCACACCACCCCACCACTGCTACTTGTGCAGGCTGCGCCCGGTTTGCCATCTTGAATTACTACACTGCCTCTGGTGACCCTGATGATCTTAAGAAGGCGAGAGAAATTAGATTTGCCTTTATCTGCATGATGTGGAATCTATATTCTGACATACTCCGGTGCCTTTATATGGCCATTTGTTATTTTGCAGCTTTAATCATAGTGTTTAAAAAATATATATATTTACTTTGAACTCTGCTCACCACTTTTTCGTGGATGACCTTGTAACAAGTACATTTGCTGAATAATTGTTTACATAACCACCAAGGATAAACTTGCGGTACAGTATGCTTTCCCATGAGAAATAAAAACAGACTTGCACCACTGACAGCATGGGATCTTGTCCTATATACCCATAGTCTCTTTCTCTCTCAAAGTATTGATACAGTCTAATAGGTATTGTGAGTGATGCTAGCTTGACACTGCCTTTGAGGTAGTGATTGAAATCTCAACCTGCCCGTCCCAAAAAACTGTAACTAAGGGGCCGATTAGGATGGCGGACGGACTTGCGTCCGTCCGCCACCCCTGAGTTGGAGGGACCGTCCGCATGGGCAGCGGCGGTCCCTCCATAGCAATTAGGATGTGACCGCCACCCTGGCGGTCACATCCTGTATGTTTTACATTGCGGCGGATGCTGCTTGAAGCAGCATCCGCCGCAATGCAAAAAACGAAAGGTGTGCATTTGCATGCACAAAGCGGCAGGCACCGCGCGGTGCCTGCCGCTTCGTGCACGCAAGGGCAGGGGGGTACCATAGGTACCCCCCATGTGCACCCCCCATGCAACCTTCACCCAGGGGGCCCGCAACGGGCCCCCAAAGTGACTGTCCTTATGCTTTTCCACGGCGGAAAAGCCGCCGCGGAAAAGCATGACTCACCCTGCATCCTAATATGGCTGGCGGTGTCTGATAGACACCGCCAGCCATGTTATTGCTTTTCCGCCGTGGTCGCCTTCCGACCGCGGCGGAAAAGCGGCGGACTGATTGGGAGACCCACCAGCCATCCTGATTTGGCAGTGGGTCTTTCAGGCCTCCTCGGCGGATTTCCCGCATACTCCGGGCCGGCGGTGGCTTCCGCCGGCCCGGAGTATGCGGGAAATCCGCCATCATAATGACCCCCAATGTGTTTTATGAGGTACTTAATTTAACATTGTGCCTGTTATTAGCAATTCCTGGAAACCTTCTATAAAGTAATGTATCAACATGAAGTCCAGAACAGCTTTAGTGATGTATGTTGTTTGACCTGGTCCTCTCTGCAGAGACATCCCCAAACCTTTCTGAATTTCGCCCCTCCCGTTCTCTGAATTTTTTGTTTTTTCAGCTGTAGGGCTCTGTGCACTTTACCACTGCTAACCAATGCTAAAGTGCTTGTGCTCTCTTCTTTAAACATGGTAAAATTGGTTTGCCTCTGATTGGCACATTTAATTTACTTATTAGTCCCTAGTAAGGAGGTACAGCACGTATCCGTGTCTTGTAAATTAAATCTCCAAGTGGGCCTGCAGTACTTATTGTACCATCCACTTAAGTAGCTCTTTAAGCCATGTCTAAGGCCTGCCATTGAACCCTGTCTGTTAAACTGCCAATATGACCTGGCAAAATAAACCTCCCTTTTTAATACATATACGTCACTCCTAAGGTAGGCCCTAACAGGCCATTGGGCCAAGTGCATTGTATATAAAAAGTTGGACACATACTTTTGAGTTTTACATGTCTTGGTAGTGAAAAACTCCTAAATTAATTTTTCACTACTGTGAGGCCTACCTCTCCCGTAGGATATCATTGGGTTAGCTTATTACATTTAATAAGTGATTACATGTTGGGTAATAGGTAGAAATGTAATGTTTGATCTCAAAAGAATTGTAATTTAAAATCCTTTTTGATAGTAAAGTTGGATGTTTAAGTCACAATTCTGAAAATGCCACTTTTAGAAAGTTTGCATTTTCTTCTCCTAACAGTTTGGTGCCTGCAGTCTGTGGTCTGGGTCACATGATTGTGATTAGAGTGGCAGTTGTCCTTTGTGTATTTCTCACAGACAGTAAGACACAGGGGGTCTAGGTGTTGGCAGAAAGGGCCATCCTGCCAGGATGGGAGGGCCAGAGATATTTCCTGTTCTGAACTACAGGGACACAAAAATCTCCAACAACTTGAACCAGGCACCTGAGTCTTACATTATAAGTAGTGCCCACTCTGTCCTGGACCCCCGGTAAAGGTGCTAAAGGTGCCCAAATATCCCAATACCAAAACTTTGCACTTGGAAAATGTACAGCTAAAAAGTTCCTTGAGAACCTAAAGAAGATTGGGACCTAACTGCTCACTATTCCGCTTAAGATGCGTTGCCGGTCAGCCTGAATTCACAGTAGCTCCCGCTGCATTCTTCTCGGCAACAGCAAATCTGTTCCACAGCTGCTTACAGAAGGGGTATCTGGCTTCGTGGAGCACTCAAAGGCTGCAGGTTCATCCCACTGGAGATTTTCAACTTCCGTACAAGTGATAAAGTCTGGATGTAGAAAGATTAACTGTGATTTCATTCAACTGCTCCCCATTGACAATTCTTACTCCCCAGACACTGCCAGCTGCCTTGCCCTGCTGAACTTTACCTTCTCAGACATTTTTCCGAAAATGTTCTTCTAATGCTGACGGTAATCCAATCAGCTTCTTGTATTCGAACCATGCTCCATCGCAGTCAGCCTTAAAAGCGACTATACCCCCATCTCGCGTGACAGAGGCCCTCTGTTGGCGCTTTGATCTTTTAGGTGCTAGTTTTTACAAAAACTTAAAAGTCTGGTTCTACTGATTGGATTTTTGTCATTTTGATGTCAAATAATTTATTACAATGTTCTCTCTTTTTCTAAATTGGAGTGGGATTTTTCTTGTGTTTTCACTTTATTACTGTTTAAGTGATGCATAAATACTTTACACATTGCCTCCAAGTTAGGCATGACAAATTTTGTGCCAAGCTACCAGAGGGTTGAGCACAGGATCATTTAGGGACTTTTGTGATCCACCCTGACAAGGATTGTGATTGTTTCTGGAGAAGGGATTCCACCTCCTCAGGCAAAATCCCAATTTGTGACATATGCTCAACAAATTTTCATTCCCAACACTTAGGCCATCATTGCGAGTTAGGCGCAGCAGAATTCCTGCCCAATCACAAGTGGCCTGGTGTTTTTGCACCTAGTTTTCCCAGGTGTGAAACACCAGACTCTGTTTTACTGGCTGGAAACCCTAGCCAGAAAAATTACTTAGGTCTTCTATTTGGCCAATGTGGGAGCTTGCAGTGCTCCTCCCTGACACAAACACTTCTTCCGTTTCACTCACATAAACTCCCTACCTCTCTTGCTCCACCTCTGCCCTGCACAAAATCCACTGCTCCCATGTCCCACCTGGTCAGCGCAGGTGGTAAATGGGTACATGAAAACCCTTGAAATTGTAAATTCTGCCTACCTTTACTTCTGTAAAAACAGATCTGCACAGTTTTTGCCCATTCCATGGGGTTTAACTTGTAATTGCATGGTACCTTCTTTTATTGAGGCCCGATTTGAAGCCAGCTTTCAGCCACTAACTCATCGGCGACCACTTTTTCTCTATAAAAGTTTCTAAGGCATAAGGCACACGTTCCACCAGGGTGAACCTAGTCCCTTTAGCCGAAACGCACTCCAGCATGGTCGCCCTTAACTTTTGAATTTGACGATAGCACTTGGCATTGAGCCCATTACTTTTTTTTAAAAATGGGGACAATAATTGATGTGCGCCACGACCTGGGCACACCCAGACTACAAACAGTTAAATATGGAAGTGAGTACAAGAGTCCAAAACCCTGGGTCCTCCCTAAATAGATCAAACGGGACACCATCCGGTCCTGGAGCCTTCTTACACCAACTCTCTGCAATCGCTTTAAAAACCTCTTCCTCACTCAACTCAAGATTTAAGCACAATAACAACTGAAGTGCATTGTCGGCCCTGCTTTCAATAGCATACATCCCAGAAAAATGCACCAGCCAGGCCTCAGCCGGATTATGAACTGTTACTTTATCTTGAGGTATTAGCAGGGATAGAACAGACCGCACAGCTTTCCAGAAGGATTGCGAGTCTTTAAGTTGACAAGCAGTCACAATGGATTCCCATTTCTCCTCTTTCATGGCCAATTTCCTTCTCTTTAATGCTTGCTCATAGATCTTTCTGCTGGCTATAATGGCACTCTGCTCTCTTGGGGATTGCTTTAAGGCAGTGTGTAGAGATACATTTGCCGCTCTACATTCTTTATCAAACCATGATTTAGTATGGAGGCATGGCTGGGCAATGGGTCCAGATAACATCTCTTTTATCCACAATAAGAAGTTAGTCAAATGATTTAGTATAAGGGCTGGATTGGGAGTTACCAGATTGCAGCTGTTCACCGATGCCTTACTGTTTCAGACTACCTGGGACATAATGTGATTCAAATTCGCAGTTCGCCACACCACTCTGCGCCCTGCATCCTCCCTGATTAAAATGTGGGTAGGCATTAGCTTAGACTTGTGTTGCGCAGGGGGTAGTCATTAATTGTGCAGTAATGGGATTATGGATGATGTAGATCTGAATGAAGACCTCGCTGTTTTTAATCATTAAAAACGTACTCTGGGAGGTAGAAATATAATCTATAGTGCTCCCAGCAACCCGCCCTGTAAATGATGGAACATCACAACCAGCAGAATTAGGGGCCTTATTGGCCAGACCCTGTTCGGCCAGTATGGAAAATAGAACCCGTCCCCTAGTCGCCATTATGTTGCAATCAGCTTCTCGAACAAATGGTTCAAAAGTTGTTGATGATAGAGAGGGCAGGTGCCCTAATTTTGCGTTAAAATCTCCTGCCACCATCAAGTTAAGGGGAAGTTCAGCCCGCGCCTTTTTTTTTCAACAAGCGTGCCAATCACTGCACACAGATCCTGTGAAATTACAGTCGACCTTAATAGAGGGGATTATTATTATAAAAATTCACCATGTGGACCTTATAGTTATCATTCCAGCTAAGACAAAAAACCTGCACCTGCCCCTGATCCAGAAGAAGGGGAGAAATAGAATAACCAATATTTACTTTAAACAAAGCAGTCAACCCCCCTTTTGGCTCGACCTGCTGGAGACGGTAACGCTGGCAGACTAAAGCACGTAAATCCATCAAATGCTATATCTTTCAGTTCCTAAGTTTCCTGCATAAAAACTATATCTTCTGAATAGTTAAAGATTTGAAATTTTGTTCCAATAATGCCTTGGGGCTATTGCAACCGAATCTGCTTTTTTGCATTATCCATACTCACTGGTGTGTCTGATGTATGAATAAGGAGGGTGCACCACACTGCATACATTCCATTTTTGTATTACATTTAGCATGCTAGCGAAAAATGAGCACAATATCTTCATCTTCAAGCATTTTGGGGCCTTGGTTCTAGGGACCAACATTGCAACATTAACATTTAAAATGGCCCATCACAGGAGCAAGGCCCCATTGTGATGTCGGGGTAAGATCAGTTTCTGCTGAGCAAAATGCATGTACAATTCGGTACCTTTATTTTTCTATGTGGAGTAGTGTGGCTCACTGGTTAGAGGCGGCAGATCCGGGAGCAGAAATCGGCCCGGGACCAGGGTTCAATTCCCGACGCGGCAGGGTCGTGGACCAGGGTCAGCGGACTTGACAATTCTCGCCTTGGTGCCTACTCTAACCTGGGGTCCCACTCGGCAACTCTGGGCATTAGCTTGCCTAATCTCCACAACGGCCCCATCAATGCCCGGGATGCCTGGCTCCACCTTGGGGATTCCCAGTAGGGACCATCCCATAGGGAAAGCCAGGACGGGTTCCCCAGCGGTATACAGCGCCGGGACGCCCCTTTGCTGGGGCAGCTGTGCGCTTTACAAGTATACGACATTTAACATTTATGTGGGTTGAAGGCAAACATGGGACAATGAAGCACTGGGGAAAGGGAGGTGACTAAAGATCCATGCTTAAACATTGTCTTTTTGACATTGTATTGTATTGTATTGAATTCTAGGTTTGTATAGTTACTGCCTATGTTGAATGTAGTGACAAAGACACCCACCAACTTTTCTTCATTGCCAGAGTTTTTGCCTGACTGGCATGTCTCTAATTATGTTCCACTGATTGTGTCCTTAGTGCAATTGTATAAATACTTTTTCTTCAGTTTGCTTTTCCAGTCCATCACTTTTGTTGCAGTAACCCAGCCCTTGATCACTGTGGCTGTTGCATACGGTAGACTATCTGGAGGGCTACCACAAAAAAAGTAGTTCATGTATGTACTTGTGTTCATGGCCTGTCTGCTCAGGCGGACCTGTCTTTTAAAGGTCATGGTCCTGCTGTTCCCATGTTTCGTAACCCTCTGTTAAGGACGATACCTCAAGATTCACCCCGGGATAAAGACATGTTGACAGCTAATTAAGTGGTATTTCATATGCATATATGCAGATATGACTACTATTAACTGAAAAGTAGCCAAAATCTGTCTCTCATAATGGTGATGTTATGATTAGTGTTCATAATTATTCGGTCTGCTGCTAAAGTACATCTGTGCTTTTTGTGCCAGTATGCAAAATAAACTGTAATTTGTACTTGCAGTTTTGCTCACTGTAACCAACCTAATGGGATTTTTTTTGTGCTTAAAGAAGATTGACAATGATAGACCAAAGTGAGGCTGGAGACTGCAGAAAACAAATTTCACCAACTGGCATTCCACAAGAAGATACTGAAAAAATGAATGTTGATAGTGATCTTCGAAGTGGACAATTGGACAATTGTATTAAGTTTGAGGTATGTTTATTTAGATTAGAATATATACTTAACACAGTCAACATTTTCTCGTTTTCGTTGCGTGTGCAGCTCTGTAGATAATCGCAGGTCTGTTCACAAAGGCATTTTGAAGTATGTAAAATAATTATGCATTACAACTTCCAGTACTCATAAACGCTTTTGTGAAGTGGCCCCCATGCATTGCACTGAGTAATTAACTGGCATGCAGCTACGGAGGGCGGATCAATGGATATTGGCCTACACTAATGAACTGCTCAGAACATGAGCTTTATGTTTTAACTGTATCTGCGCTGCATTCGCCCGTCACGGCGATCGCTCCAGAGACACTGCCTTTACCTGCCTGACTTTAAAATGGCAGCCGCAATATCCCTCGACCCTAGTCTACACACATCTCGCTGCAATATTTGTTTTCCTATGTAATGCTGAACCCCAACTTTGCCAGCGCTCTCTTCACTCTGTGGCCCTTTGACCCGTTATACCTGCTCATTCACTCACTTGAGCCCATGAGTGTAGCAGCAACTGAAGGAGCTATAAACAAAATGGTCTATGTTAATGCTGTACTTTACCTGTAATATCATTACCACCAACATTTGCTGTATTGGGGCAGCAGATCCCAGACAACTGAACCAACGACCCAACTATCAATACCCCCTACAGCAGTGAGGGTCTCTCTTACCAGCCTGACTGTCCCTAAGATGGCCGCCAAAAGTGGGCTTTCCACAAAAGCACTCTTTCTCCCCTCGTTGGTGATGGATCCAGGATTTGCTCTCTGGGCATTTAGAGACCTCTCTGAGAGTGACCACAGCGGCAAGGGAGACACGCTCAGTAGAGGATTGGGAGTGATCCCACTACCACTGGGATCGTAGCACCGTACACGTGACCTGTGCTTGCGATGGAGGTTTGGACGTTGCCCCCCAGGCAGAAACCGTAACTGTCTGTACGTACTGCGGTGCCCGAGCAACCTTGGCCGATACCCGGTGGAGCTGTCCAATGCAGCTACAGAGGAGTTTGGCTCTGGTTCACCTCTCAGCCGTCACCTACCCAGCCGGACATTGAACATTGTTTTCCTCATCTCCCCGTTGTGTCTCTTTTTCCTCCCCCTCCTCCTCCCTCCATGATTCATTATCCGCCCCCTAGGTAGAAATCTTAACTGTCTGTACGTGCCACGGTGCCTGAGCAACCTTGGCAGATGCCCGGTGTAGGTGTCCTATGCAGATTTAGAGGAGTTTGGCTCTGGTTCACCCCTCGGCCGTCACCTACCCAGCCGGACATCAACATTGTTTTTCTCGTCTCCCCATTCGGTTTCTTTTCCCTCCCCCGCCTCCTTCCTCTGTGATTCATTGTCTGCCTCCCCTTTTCCAGTCTGACCTTTTCTGCGTCCCCTAAAGACTTTCCCCCTTGCCATTTTTTCTATGTTATGCTATGCTTTAGTAACTCATGTTACTATGCTATACTGTCTCCCTTTCTATGTTATGCGACGCTCCAGAATCTGATGTAACTATGTAACAATGTTCTGAAATAATGTCCTACCTCATGTAAAGTGCTCTGATACCTCCGGGTCTAGCCAGTGCTATATAAAACTTTTCAAATAAAATAAATAAATACATTTTTAGATGTATCTATGACATTATCTGTCACATTTCCTGTACACTTTTACATTCAGACATAGGTAATGAAAAATTTCTAATTTTTTTACTTGTACTTATGCAAGAATGGACGACCCAATTATACGGAAAGGATGACTCGATTATGTGAGAAAGCAAATCATATGCCAAGGAAAGGTGAATTATGTGCCATTAAAGATACACTACTCAGCACATTCTGTGACATTTGCATGTAACTTTTTTGAGATCTTGAGACTTTAATTCCAAAGGGATTCCAAGCTAGAAAAAATACATAGAAGTCTCAGGAGTCCAAACTATGCACATGCAGCAGACCCTGTTCAAAATGTAATTCATTAGCACTTTATGATTTTGTCTTGAATGGAAGCACAGGTATCTTTTAATAGTTCTTTCTACCTCTCAGAGTTAAATAGTTTGGGTAAAACATATACAATTTGGCACTCCGTATAAAATGAGCATACATGTATCCACTTCTTTATTTTCCACATCCCAGCTACCTTTTACAAGGGAGCCGCTCTTGATTGTTTGTTCACTGTGTGACTCATGTTTTTTTTAGTTCCCAGTCCTTCTTTCGTATTCCACCAACCCTGAAGGTTTGAAATAACGCAACCAAGGTTTCCTAATACTACAGTGGTACCGCAACCTTTACCTGTTGCCTCTTCCCAGCGCACGCAATGTGACCCCTGTTTTCGTGTGTAACTGCTATCTCTGGAACTTCTGTGTTAGGATAGGATCATGAATGTATCAGAAACATCACCAGGTCCTAATACCATTATAACTGTCATCCCTGGGACACCAACAGATGCTCAAATGTTAAGACATTTGTAGACAACAAGGGCCACCCTACTCAAATGGAACCAGGGTATCTATTATATAGCGAGGAACAGTGGTTTCTGTGGACAATGTGTGTGATATCTGGTAATGGTTAGCTCATTGGCAATGTTTCTGGGTGAGGAGTTGTCGAAGAGAGAAAAGTACCATATACAGCAAGACATTTATGAATATTTGCGTTTTATGTAAATACGTAATCAACTTGCGGGGTGTCCCAAGCGAACATAGAACCTAAATATCAAATTTGTGACAGTTTGTGACATACAAATAGGTTTAAAAAATACAAAAACCACCATTCCATAATATTCAGTAGTAAGTCACAGCCATCTAGTACAATAGTAGGGGCTGAGGAATGGTTTGTATTGGGATAGTGTCGACAGCGTTTTGACCCCACCATCAATAGTGCTGCCACTGAAGGTGGGGACGACGAGGTTGCTGCTGTTTCCGAGCCTACGTGGCTTTTTTTGCTGCCTGCTGCCCACTCCTCGCGGCCCCCGATTCGCGGGAGCCGCTCGAGGCTTCGACTTCCAAGAACTCCCTGACTACGAGAGGAGCCGTCAAGGGACGTTTTCACCCCTGCAGGACTGCGAGGACCAGCGGGCGCTGCGCTCTTAGACTCGCCGCAGCTGGTCCTCTTCCCGCCCCCCTCCCGCCTGGATTAAAGAACTGAGGGCAGGGTGCGTGTTGTGCTGCCACTGAAGGTGGGGACGACAAGGTTGCTGCTGTTTCCTAGCCTACGTGGCTTTTTTTGCTGCCTGCTCCCCACTCCTCGCGGCCCCCGCTTCGCGGGAGCCGCTCGAGGCTTCGACTTCCAAGGACTCCCTGACTACGAGAGGAGCCGTCGAGGGACGTTTTCACCCCTGCGGGACTGCGAGGACCAGCTGGCGCTGCGCTCTTAGACTCGCCGCAGCTGGTCCTCTTCCCGCCCCCCTCCCGCCTGGATTAAAGAACTGAGGGCAGGGTGCGTGTTGTGCTGCCACTGAAGGTGGGGACGACGAGGTTGCTGCTGTTTCCTAGCCTACGTGGCTTTTTTTGCTGCCTGCTGCCCACTCCTCGCGGCCCCCGCTTCGCGGGAGCCGCTCGAGGCTTCGACTTCCAAGGACTCCCTGACTACGAGAGGAGCCGTCGAGGGACGTTTTCACCCCTGCGGGACTGCGAGGACCAGCGGGCGCTGCGCTTTGAGACTCACCGCAGCTGGTCCTCTTCCCGCCCCCCTCCCGTTATTTACAGACAGCCCCAGACGCGCTAGCGGGACGCGCGCGGGGCAAAGCGCGGAGTGAAGCCTGGGCAAAGGGCGGGCCCTCTGAGGCCCTCAGAGGCCTGAGGAGACTGGACTGGGCATTAGACGCTGGTACCTTCGGGACTCTCTTTATACAGGTACCTCCTGTGAACCCTTGCTGTAAATATCTAAGTTTAGGTATTGAGCGCTGATCGCTGAAGACCTGTAGTTTTGCTGTTTTTAATTATCTTAAGTATTTTGTTTTTCAGAATCTGTATGAAATTAAGCTAGCATGATGTCTAAGGAGACATTAGACAAAGGGCCTATGGATAACTATTTAATTCAGAAAGTAACCCAGATTAATTGTGATAGACGGGCCTCTTTAGGTCACGGGAATCTTTCTTTGATTCAGGATGAGGCGCAGTTAATTGACATTCCTACGCACAAAAACACCCCACTGCCTTTGGGAAAGTGGTCACTGCGATAGCACAGGTGCATGCCATGCCGTAAGACTTGCTGACCGCCCAGATATTGTGGAAAAAGAACATTCTACATCCCACATACGCTCAGCAAGAATATTTAAAAAGGCAAAATCAAGAAGGAGAAGGGGGAAGCAAAATCAAAAAGTACATACAGCTAAAAAGAGCCCTCAATTGGTTACCACGACATACAAAAGTTCCTCTTTGGGATATATAGGGACAGCCCCATCGATAACCCATATACACAGTAGCATGGAAGATATTGGGTTATCTAATATAGGAGACAGGGGGGAAAAAGGGGAAGCATCAGATTATTCTACTACTGAGATCTCCATTCTAAGTACTCCTGTTAGTATGCAAGTACCCCGCACGAGTCTGTGTAGTACTTATGTTGATGAAGGGTTGTCAAATTCCCCTAGATTCTCTCCAGCATCATCTCCAAACATAATGCACGTGTCATCATCTAACACTAATACTAACATCACTAAAAAAAGAGGGGGTTGTCCTATGAAGACCCGGGAAGCTAAATTACAGAAGAGGAGCCCAATTGTAGCAGTGACCGATGTGGTTACTTTATCAACCCCTCCGACTGTATCTCAAATGACAACTCACCCTTGTTCCTTCAGTGAGAGTGGCCTGCTAGTAAAATTTGATAGCTTGGTAAAAACGTTAATTCAGCCCCTGTTAGAAAAAATAAATTTGTGTAACACTAAACTTGATCAGCTAGATAAAAAAGTAGGGAAAAATACGCTATTACTAGCTGATCTGGCAAAGGGAGTGAATACCATAAAATCTAGTGGTCCATCTGTTACAACGATGACAGCCATTAAACAAGCTCTACCTTGCCCAACTCCCTCTACAATAACTGCACACACTGGGGTAAAAACAACTGGTCCGATACCAAAAAAAGCTCTATCATCACCTTTGTTAAAAAAGAAGCCCGACCCTAAAATTAAAGCCACAAGCAAAGTAGGCGTCCAAGGTGGGGAAAACCTGATTCTGGAGGAAAGGGCGGAGATACCGCACGCCAAGGCTATTAAGGAGAACGGTACAGCAAATTCTCAGAATAGAAATTGGCATCCACAGAGAATTGTTGACCTACCACCTGAAGCAGCTCCTTATACAATAGTCATGGCGGGTGTCCCCGAGCTACCTATGGACATCAGGGAAGACCATCGAGCCTTAAGAAACAAAGTCATACATTGGCTACATAATAATAGACCCCTGCCCGCCCATATTAACGGAGAAATTCTGACTGTGAGGCGATCATTCTGGGTGGGCTCTAGACCTAAAGACAAGAAAGGGCATGTTATTCTTGTAAATTTTGAAGATCATAGAGCGGTACGGCATATAGGAGATTGGTATGATTCAAGAAGTAGCGATTCTATTACTACTCACTATCTTAGCTACTTCTACCCTTATTGCCCAGGGCAAAACCCTAGAGACAGAGATAAAGTAAGGTACCCCGTTAATTGGTTAAGCTCAAATCAACGTGGATACGGTCAGACTCCTTTTTTCCAAACTCAGAGACAGCTTAATTTCAATCAAAGGCAATTTGTTCCAACAACTCCTGGATCAAATTATGGAAATAATAATCATTTTTGGGAGAATAGAGGTCTTACCCTACCAGTTTATAATCTACCAACTTATAATAGATTCGATGCTTTCTCGAGCCTTGACTACGTCGATTGACAAGAACAGGATACACACCAGACAAATACTCTGAGTGTAGGAGTAGTCGCTGACTCTAAAAAGAACCTAAAAGAGTGCACCCTAGGGGAGGTATGTAAGACTATCTTACCATTAGAATTGACCTTAAAAATAAACTATGGAGACACTGAAGAGGATCCGTGTAACACCTTGATCACCCAGGAGGCAGAGGTGGGGGATAATAGCGGAGGAGTAAGCCCCCCATGTAAAAAGTTATCTTGTAATATCCCACAGGCAGATATGGAAGTAAATAAGAAAAGGAAATCCTGTACATTTCTATTTTGGAATGTAGCAGGATTAAAGAACAAGATTAACAATCCATCCTGGGGGACTATCCTAAACGGGCGGGACGTTGTGGTTCTTCAAGAAACTTGGACCACGGACCCAGTGTACATAAGTGGGTATAGAACCTTTTTTACCCCGGCTGAGGGGGGCCAACACGGACGTGCGAAGGGAGGTCTAATAACATTTCTCTCTAATCAGCTTAAATATGAGAAAGTACATTTTATGTCTAAATCCAGTTACTACCATGTAATAACCCTAAGCTCAAAAAAGGGATTCAATGTAGTTTTGATAAATTTCTACAATAATATTCTGAAGGACGAAATCCCGAACATTTTAAAAATGCTTAGGGAGGATATACAACATGAAATAGACAAGTCCAATAAGGAAATGACAATTTTATGGGGGGGGGGGGGGATTTTAACTGTCCACTCTGTACAAAGGGAAAACAGGGGATTTGTGGCCTAATGTTAGAACAAGATATAAATCTAACACACTTTGACCACTCTTTGATCGGGGACCTATTCAACGAATTAGTGTTCATGTATGATCTGGGTTTTGCAAACGAAATAGCTCAGAATCCTACCTCTTTTGGGCCTACATTCATTGGTAGAGGAGCTTTGTCCACTATTGATTTTATTCTAGTATCAAATAGTTATAGCCACAGGATTAATAGGTCAGAGACTCTAGAGCTACCCCTAAGTGATCATTTGCCCCAATTAATAGAGGTTGAGAACCCTATTTATGAACAATGTGAAGATACTCTCACCTCACATATTGCCCCTGACGTGATTTTGGGAAGGCAAAATGGGTACACTTTAAAATGGGGCAAGGTCACGCCAGAAATGTTTGTTCAGATAGTTTTTCTATTTGTCTTGGGGAGACGTCTCAGTGTGACCAGATATCAGAGCATTTTGATAGAATAGCTCTTGAAATAAAAAAAAGCCTGTGGGTGGAGGCAAAAAACAGGACTAGGCACTCTAAAAGTTGGTTTGATACTGCTTGTACTAGGGCACTAACTGATTTGAAACATGCTATCCACAGGTCTCCCCGGGATCGCTTAGAAATAAGAGGGTTGAGGAAAATCTATAATGAGGCCCTGAAAAATAGAAAAAACGTCATAAAAAGGGAGGCCCTAGAAGCCCTCTGCGAGGCTGCACAGTCGAAGGATGCATCTGCTTTTTGGAGGGCTGTTAATACTCCCTTCCTCTTTGATAGTCATAAGGCTCGCATAGAGACGGCGATTACCGAAAATGAATGGGTGGAACATTTTTCAAATTTATATAGCTCCCAAGATGATCCTTTCATTACAAATGCTCTTAAAATGGTCAATGGTGGAATGGGGGAGGAGAATCTGGTGATAACCCTGGAGGAAGTCATAACAGGGCTGAAAGCAACAAAGGGTGGCAAGGCTGCTGGCCCTGACGGGATCCCTGCAGACCTATATAAAGCAAACAAAGAGATCTAGGGCCCCGTGCTGGTACAGCTTTTTAATGCCGCACTTGCCAAGGGCTTAAAACCATCCTGGTTTACCTCGATTATTGTGCCGATTTACAAGAAGGGCGATAGACAAAATTGTGCTTGCTATAGGCCAATCTCCCTTCTTGATTCATCTGTAAAAATTCTTGGTAGAATTATTTTGGCAAGACTCCAGAACTGGGCGGAGGAAAATGAAATAATGAGCGACCTACAGTATGGATTCCAGAAAGGCATGGGAACTGTTGAACAATGTTTACATTTAATGATTGTTCAACAAAAGTATACAAGGGTTAAAGGTGAACGGTTATATCTCATGTTCGTCGATTTGTCCTCGGCATTTGATTGCGTATCACATACTAAATTGTGGGAAATTCTGAAAGGGCTAGGCGTGGAAGCTTCCATCATCTGTTTTCTGAGAGAATTATACTCAGGAGCCACAGCCAAAGTCCGATATGGCCGTGGGGGAGAATGTACTAGGAGATTTGGAGTGGGACGCGGAGTACGCCAGGGGTGTGTTCTGGCCCCCTTCTTATTTCTCCTTTACATAAATGGACTTGAACATCGACTCCTGCAGGAGTGCAGGGATGTGCCCAGAGTGGGGAAGAGGCTGATCCCTGCACTCATGTATGCGGACGATGCCGTCTTAATGGCCCGTACCCCCTTGGCCCTACAAAAATTGTTACTATCCTTCGAAAAGTTCATGTTGAGCTTAGACCTGAAAATCAATTGTGGTAAAACATACTCCATGAACTGTGGTACAAGATCTGGGAAAAAGATGAAAAGTATGTACTTGAATAATGTTCCCTTGGAAAATATCACCTCTTTCCCTTACCTGGGTATCTTGTTCCATGAACTGGGGGGATGGACAAGTGCTATAAAGGCCAGAACTCTTTTGTTCCAAAAAACTACAATGGCCATCAAGACTTTTAAAAAAAAGCTGGGTAACAAACCAATAAGAGAAATCTTGAACATATATAACGCCACATGTACATCTGTAGCCCTGTATGGTGCGGGACTTTGGGGCTTTTCTAATATAGACCCATTACAAATTCTTGAAAATAAATTTCTGCGGGATGTTTTAGCTGTACCGCAGAGTGTTTTAACATACATTTGTCACACAGAATTGGGCCAACCCCATATATCAGATCTAATTAGAATACAATTCAAAAGGGGTTGGTGATGGACAGAGTATCTGAATTAAGCAGAACACTCCTACCCAGTCAAAAGATCAGGGCTTGATCCAACACCGTTTTTTAGCTCACTGCACCATCCCAGTTCAGAACCTGGCTACATGCAAATTAGTCTGACCCTGGCCCAGTGCATCATGGGAACAGGGCAGACCAAACTACCAAGCCAATTCTTTACTGGAAAGGAAACAAGCTTCCGGGGACCGGTTTCTGGCATTACAGCCGTCTTCGGCCCGGCTTGCTTGAATCCTGATGGTGCAGTGAGTAAGGGACTCACATCTGAGCATACCCTTCCACACTTGTGGTGGCCAAAACGATTCAAAAGGGGTTGGTGATGGACAGAGTATCTGAATTAAGCAGAACACTCCTACCCAGTCAAAAGATCAGGGCTTGATCCAACACCGTTTTTAGCTCACTGCACCATCCCAGTTCAGAACCTGGCTACATGCAAATTAGTCTGACCCTGGCCCAGTGCATCATGGGAACAGGGCAGACCAAACTACCAAGCCAATTCTTTACTGGAAAGGAAACAAGCTTCCGGGGACCGGTTTCTGGCATTACAGCCGTCTTCGGCCCGGCTTGCTTGAATCCTGATGGTGCAGTGAGCAAGGGACTCACATCTGAGCATACCCTTCCACACTTGTGGTGGCCAAAACGATTCAAAAGGGGTTGGTGATGGACAGAGTATCTGAATTAAGCAGAACACTCCTACCCAGTCAAAAGATCAGGGCTTGATCCAACACCGTTTTTTAGCTCACTGCACCATCCCAGTTCAGAACCTGGCTACATGCAAATTAGTCTGACCCTGGCCCAGTGCATCATGGGAACAGGGCAGACCAAACTACCAAGCCAATTCTTTACTGGAAAGGAAACAAGCTTCCGGGGACCGGTTTCTGGCATTACAGCCGTCTTCGGCCCGGCTTGCTTGAATCCTGATGGTGCAGTGAGCAAGGGACTCACATCTGAGCATACCCTTCCACACTTGTGGTGGCCAAAACGATTCAAAAGGGGTTGGTGATGGACAGAGTATCTGAATTAAGCAGAACACTCCTACCCAGTCAAAAGATCAGGGCTTGATCCAACACCGTTTTTTAGCTCACTGCACCATCCCAGTTCAGAACCTGGCTACATGCAAATTAGTCTGACCCTGGCCCAGTGCATCATGGGAACAGGGCAGACCAAACTACCAAGCCAATTCTTTACTGGAAAGGAAACAAGCTTCCGGGGACCGGTTTCTGGCATTACAGCCGTCTTCGGCCCGGCTTGCTTGAATCCTGATGGTGCAGTGAGCAAGGGACTCACATCTGAGCATACCCTTCCACACTTGTGGTGGCCAAAACGATTCAAAAGGGGTTGGTGATGGACAGAGTATCTGAATTTAGCAGAACATTCCTACCCAGTCAAAAGATCAGGGCTTGATCCAACACCGTTTTTTAGCTCACTGCACCATCCCAGTTCAGAACCTGGCTACATGCAAATTAGTCTGACCCTGGCCCAGTGCATCATGGGAACAGGGCAGACCAAACTACCAAGCCAATTCTTTACTGGAAAGGAAACAAGCTTCTGGGGACCGGTTTCTGCCATTACAGCCGTCTTCGGCCCGGCTTGCTTGAATCCTGATGGTGCAGTGAGCAAGGGACTCACATCTGAGCATACCCTTCCACACTTGTGGTGGCCAAAACGATTCAAAAGGGGTTGGTGATGGACAGAGTATCTGAATTAAGCAGAACACTCCTACCCAGTCAAAAGATCAGGGCTTGATCCAACACCGTTTTTTAGCTCACTTCACCATCCCAGTTCAGAACCTGGCTACATGCAAATTAGTCTGACCCTGGCCCAGTGCATCATGGGAACAGGGCAGACCAAACTACCAAGCCAATTCTTTACTGGAAAGGAAACAAGCTTCCGGGGACCGGTTTCTGGCATTACAGCCGTCTTCGGCCCGGCTTGCTTGAATCCTGATGGTGCAGTGAGCAAGGGACTCACATCTGAGCATACCCTTCCACACTTGTGGTGGCCAAAACGATTCAAAAGGGGTTGGTGATGGACAGAGTATCTGAATTAAGCAGAACACTCCTACCCAGTCAAAAGATCAGGGCTTGATCCAACACCGTTTTTTAGCTCACTGCACCATCCCAGTTCAGAACCTGGCTACATGCAAATTAGTCTGACCCTGGCCCAGTGCATCATGGGAACAGGGCAGACCAAACTACCAAGCCAATTCTTTACTGGAAAGGAAACAAGCTTCCGGGGACCGGTTTCTGGCATTACAGCCGTCTTCGGCCCGGCTTGCTTGAATCCTGATGGTGCAGTGAGCAAGGGACTCACATCTGAGCATACCCTTCCACACTTGTGGTGGCCAAAACGATTCAAAAGGGGCTGGTGATGGACAGAGTATCTGAATTAAGCAGAACACTCCTACCCAGTCAAAAGATCAGGGCTTGATCCAACACCGTTTTTTAGCTCACTGCACCATCCCAGTTCAGAACCTGGCTACATGCAAATTAGTCTGACCCTGGCCCAGTGCATCATGGGAACAGGGCAGACCAAACTACCAAGCCAATTCTTTACTGGAAAGGAAACAAGCTTCCGGGGACCGGTTTCTGGCATTACAGCCGTCTTCGGCCCGGCTTGCTTGAATCCTGATGGTGCAGAATACAGCCAATTCTTTTGTGGCACAGGGGTTGGACTACTAACGAATGTGTAGTTAATCGGGCTGTGCTACAGGATATATTAAATATGGAAAATATGGGTACCGTTGACTGGCTAGCCTATATTAAACATTTTATGATTGATATTGGATGCCGTGAATACTATGAGGACCCATCCTCTATGGGAAACATACCCAGAAAACGTTTGAAAAAACTGAGTTTGGATTACCTTGAGGACAAAAGAAGGCGAGCGG
Source organism: Lissotriton helveticus (assembly GCF_964261635.1). Lineage (NCBI taxonomy): Eukaryota > Metazoa > Chordata > Amphibia > Caudata > Salamandridae > Lissotriton > Lissotriton helveticus. Next base: position 939,164,234 of record NC_136065.1, read on the forward strand.
AAATTAGCAAAAAGACAGTTGCCTCGCATAATTTAATACTGACTGGTGTAAAAGTACAGCCCTATTTGACCCTGTTGATGACAAATTATGATCGATTTCTCTTAACCCATTTTAGATTAAATCTTGTTTTCAGACTCTTGTCCTTCCCAGAAATGAACTTATGGTTGCGACATTTACCTACCTGCCCCTGTGATGATTCCTCACCCCAATCTGATATTCACATTTTATTCTTTTGTAAATTTTATATTATACCTCGCAGAAAAGTTATAATCCCCTTTCTCAAAGACATGAATTTAAATAGATGTCGTTTAGCTTTTTTAGAATGTCAGAGAATGGACACAGTTTTAACCGTTGTTGTACTCTTAAGCTTTTTTAAACATGTCTTTAAATTACGAAAATCCATTGGTGTAAATGAAATATAATGAAATTGTGTGTTTTTTAAACATATCTGTATAAATTGTAATTTTTCATGTTGTTGCTTTTATGGTTAATGATTTTTAACCGAATAAAGTACTTTCTGATTCTGAATAGGGGGTCTCTTCAGGACCTAACATGGAGGGACACCTGAAAATGATAACCAGGGGATCAGTAAGTAGGTCAAGAAAGGAGAGATGCAAGAGAAAACTACCAATTGTAGAAGGGTAGGTTGTTGTACCTGAAACAATGTGCATCAACTGTCAGTGATAGGCTCACACCGCAAGGAAGTATATTGTAAAAGAGGTAGTCATATGGGGCCCGGCTGGGCACTAATTGGTGAGGGAAATATAAATAACATGTGAGCTTGGATGTGGTGTGAAAAGGATCGCTTGGCTCATAAACATGATACCCTGCGACTTACCCCAGTGAGGGGAAGAGAACTGACAGTTCTGTTTGCGTAATGCTGGTTTACAATGTCCGTAACTTTATTGACAAACCACGGTGATCTATGTTTATAGAAGGTATCTACAAGGGAAATCATTCGGGAGAGTGAGAGACGCAAAAAGCAATTGATGTGGTGTTGCCGGCAGCACAAATGTGTGAAGCGAAGTCCCAAGATTGTCTTCGAACGGAGGCTGACCTCGGTGGTCCTCCTACATCTACCCTCCAACCTTGAACAGCAAAGAGGCTGACTGCGGCAGACTCGTGCACATCGTACTCATGATATTCTTCACATGCCGCTAATAATGGGTAGCAGTATAAACAACAAGGGAACCCGTATAGGTAGTTGAGGACCTCGGGTAGTTACTGGAATTTCAAAACAACAAAGGTCCTAAACTTATATCAATGAGATTCAAAACCATTACCATAAACTTCAATGAGAACTATGTCTTTTTTTGTTCCAATGTCCAGCCGGGCAAAGGAATATTTATTTTATGAAATAAAGGGAGAATTCAAAAGATATGGAACAATTCATAAACTGGGCACAAGCCTGTACCAAGTAAGAAGGGGAAAGGAAAATACACAGGGAAAAAATAGCAGGCAAACAGAGTGGAGAGAAAGGTGGCTTACAATACAATGCAATCATGTGTAAGCACAAGCCAACAGTAGCCGCAATGCATAGTATACAAATGAAAGTTGCAGTACTGTTACAACAGTCGACGTTTCGATCCCTATCTCCAATAATAAAATGGGATCATCTTCAGGACTACATAAAATGCTATTGCCTGAATTGTTTATAGAGAGCCTGTGGGAATAAACAGGAAGCAAAAAGGGGAAGAGACAAAAATTTAAACTCAAGGAAATTATTAATTTAAAAACCAGCATGTCAAACATTTTGGAAAATCTGTGACCAGTGTTCAAAAAACAGTGCAAGGTGCAGTCAGGGTGACTGACGTGCAACGGCTTCTATTGTGCACAAGGGGAGTGACAGACAATAGAATAGACTACTGGAAAGGGCATTGGGGTAATTGTGCTCATATTTCTTGTAGTATTTTCCATGTCTTTAGTGCAAATTGTGATTGGAACCAGGTTTTGGGGGCCCACGGCGGCTAGAGCTGTGACCTGGTGCCGAAGTAGTGTTCGCATCGGCGACGCATGGTCTAGTGACCCATTAGGCTGTGATGCCGGTCGTGGCTTACTGTGCATTTACCGTTTTCGTAGTGAGCAATGGACGGCGATAGTGGTGTTGGTGCAGGAGAGCCATACTAACCTACTGAGCAGGCAGTGAAGGACCGTCGGCGTCTTAATCTGGAGCCTCAAGGTTGGTGCTAAACACCTGAGTACAGCAGATGGCAAGTTAGAAACTTAGGGAAATTCACGTGTGCTGTTAAAGTTAAAAGCCATGATCAGGGAAAGTGGAATTACCTGATATAATAAAAAGGAGAACCTGGTGAGGCTTAGGTGGAAGGTTGCAGGGTATCAGAGACGCGTTCATGACCCAGTGTGGGTGGCCTGCAGAGAAGGAGATTACTTGGTTGGGGGTGCCATCGTTCAGAGTGAGCACAGTGGGTAACATGCAAAAAAGTGAATTACCTATCCAGACTGGCGCCGGAGCCAGGCAGCGGGATTTTTAATGGAATGCTGGCGACAGGGTGCGGCTGCTTAGTGTTGCAGTTCGCGTTCTGCGGAGCCTGTAGAGTTAAAGTGGAATAAGGGGATTAAGTCTATTGTCGTGCTGGAAAAGAGGTTCCAATTGCACGGGTGAAGTGAGTTCATTAAAAGACATGCAGCAGGATAAGTTACCTATCACCAATGGCGGTTAGCCGGGCAGTGGGAATTCGATGGTGTGGGTCTGGCGGGCTTACGGCAGGGTAGGCGGCTGCTGAGTAATGCAGTCCGTGTTCAGTTGATCCACACAAACATACCCCAGACATCAGCACTACTTGTAATTCAACGCATTCTGGAATCACGCCCCCGTCCTCACTCTGTTCCCAGCACATTCATCCTACAACTCCTGGAAATATGCCTTACCAAAAATGTCTTTTTGTTCAACAACAATTTCTTTGAACAAATCAAGGGCACCTCAATGGGAGCTATTTTTGCCCCTAATCTGGCGGTGTTGTTCATGGACCAGCTTGAGACTAACGTCATCCTTACCCCCTCTAATCCTTTCTTTACAGGGATTGGTTTTTGGCGGAGGTATATCGATGACATTTTCATCATTTGGAAACAGGATGTCGATTGCCTTCGCCAATTCCTTCATTGGATGAATAACAACTGCTCAGGGCTGTCATTTACTGTCACCACTAACAATGACTCTGTTGCGTTCTTAGACCTTACAATTTTCCACAATGAGGGGCACCTTCTCACACGTCTCTACCGCAAACCTACTGAGAAGAACACCCTGTTGGCTTACAGCAGTAACCACCCTAGGGCCTTAAGGGATTCTTTGCCATACTCCCAATTTCTACGAATTAGGCGCAACTGTTCATGCAAAAGTGAATATTTCCTAGAAGCAGCAGTTCTAGCATCTAAACTCAAAGAACGTGGGTACCCAAGGAAAATCGTAAAAAATGCTTCCAAAAGAGCATGGTATTGCCCTAGAGAGGTCCTGCTCACTCCCAAACCCAAAAACGATTTGAAACGAATTGCATGCGTGACCACGTTTTCGCCCATCTCACACAAATTGAGGAAAACGATATTAAAACAATGGCCAATCATTAACTCAGGTGTCCTTGACATTGATAAACCTTTTTGTTTGCCTTTAAAAAGAGCAAAAATCTAAAAGACCATCTCGTGAGGGCTGCCTTATCTTTCACACCACCTGCATCTACTCTCAACACTGTATGGGGTCTGTCCCCCATTGTTGGCCATTCAAAGTGTGGAGGTTGTAACAATTGTATCTTGACAATAGAAGGAAAGAGTTTTACATTTAACAATGTCACTGTGCAAAGTCGTGCTTTCTCTAATTGTAACACACCAAACGTGATATACTTGATCCAATGCCCATGTCTGAAAGTATATATAGGGCAAACGACACAAAAGGTCAAGACTCGAATTGGACAACATAGGAGCCGTATTCGATGCGGCACTCTGAACGCCCCCTTGGTGGACCACTATGCATTGTGTAAACATACTGAAAATGACTTGAAGTGGACAGTCCTCAAAGTACTGAAGCTACCTCCCAGAGGTGGTGACATGGGAAAACTGTTGAACAAAGAGGAACTGAAATCAATCATTCAATTTAATTCCATCCAGGATGGACTCAACAGAGCTGAAGACTGGACCAATCTGTTGTAATTTTCATCAATTCTACCTGTCACTTGCTGTTCCTCAAAACCCACTCAAAAAACTTCTGGACTGGTCTGAGTGCATACGATGGACCCTAACTGAGTCATAATGAGATCAATTACCACCTCGATCATATGTATCAGACAACTGAAGTACCTTATCTGTTGAAGTTTGTTGTAAATGTTGTATAAATTCACTTCAATCACTTTTTCACCCACTATAACATGTCTGCCGTTCGTATTCACTCCCACACCATTCCAAAATGGCCCCCGCGGTTCTGGCTGGGTTAGTCCCTTGTCTATGTCCACCGCCTCAACGTGCATGACAACTATTTCGACCCTACAGAGCCACTCGCAATCAGCCATTCTGCTGCACTGAACGGGACTCTGTGTAGCCCGCCCTCGTGATCCCATTGAGGTAAGACGGCTCTATGCCCGCTATTGTCCGTAATTAGGCCGAGCTTCCAGCGTGACATCGCAGTCCGCCTTGCTACTCTGCAATCAGCTTGCACACGGACTTGATCCTTGTAATGATTTCTCCACAGGATCAACTGAACACGGACTGCATTACTCAGCAGCCGCCTACCCTGCCGTAAGCCCGCCAGACCCACACCATCGAATTCCCACTGCCCGGCTAACCGCCAGTGGTGATAGGTAACTTATCCTGCTGCATGTCTTTTAATGAACTCACTTCACCCGTGCAATTGGAACCTCTTTCCCAGCACGACAATAGACTTAATCCCCTTATTCCACTTTAACCTACAGGCTCCGCAGAACGTGAACGGCAACACTAAGCAGCCGCACCCTGTCGCCAGCATTCCATTAAAAATCCCGCTGCCTGGCTCCGGCGCCAGTCTGGATAGGTAATTCACTTTTTTGCATGTTACCCACTGTGCTCACTCTGAACGATGGCACCCCCAACCAAGTAATCTCCTTCTCTGCAGGCCACCCACACTGGGTCATGAACGCGTCTCTGATACCCTGCAACCTTCCACCTAAGCCTCACCAGGTTCTCCTTTTTATTATATCAGGTAATTCCACTTTCCCTGATCATGGCTTTTAACTTTAACAGCACACGTGAATTTCCCTAAGTTTCTAACTTGCCATCTGCTGTACTCAGGTGTTTAGCACCAACCTTGAGGCTCCAGATTAAGACGCCGACGGTCCTTCACTGCCTGCTCAGTAGGTCAGTATGGCTCTTCTGCACCAACACCACTATCGCCGTCCATTGCTCACTACGAAAACGGTAAATGCACAGTAAGCCACGACCGGCATCACAGCCTAACGGGTCACTAGACCATGCGTCGCCGATGCAAACACTACTTCGGCACCCGGTCACAGCTCTACCCGCCGTGGGCCCCCAAAACCTGGTTCCAATCACAATTTGCACTAAAGACACGGAAAATACTACAAGAAATATGAGCACAATTACCCCAATGCCCTTTCCAGTAGTCTATTCTATTGTCTGTCACTCCCCTTGTGCACAATAGACGCCGTTGCACGTCAGTCACCCTGACTGCACCTTGCACTGTTTTTTGAACACTGGTCACAGATTTTCCAAAATGTTTGACATGCTGGTTTTTAAATTCGTAATTTCCTTGAGTTTAAATTTTTGTCTCTCCCCCTTTTTGCTTCCTGTTTATTCCCACAGGCTCTCTATAAACAATTCAGGCAATAGCATTTTATGTAGTCCTGAAGATGATCCCATTTTATTATTGGAGATAGGGATCGAAACGTCGACTGTTGTAACAGTACTGCAACTTTCATTTGTATACTATGCATTGCGGCTACTGTTGGCTTGTGCTTACACATGATTGCATTGTATTGTAAGCCACCTTTCTCTCCACTCTGTTTGCCTGCTATTTTTTCCCTGTGTATTGTCCTTTCCCCTTCTTACTTGGTACAGGCTTGTGCCCAGTTTATGAATTGTTCCATATCTTTTGAATTCTCCCTTTATTTCATAAAATAAATATTCCTTTGCCCCGCTGGACATTGGAACAAAAAAAGACAAAGTTCTCATTGAAGTCTATGGTAATGGTTTTGAATCTGATTGATATAAGTTTAGGACCTTTGTTGTTTTGAAATGCTAATAATGGGTAAGCCACTTGGGACTTCGCTCCACAAATTAGTGTGCAACATTTAGAAATATGACTAATCTTCAAAATAATGATCATGCAGCAGAAGCCAGACAAGCGTTAACCTGGTTGCCAGTTTAATTTAGGCATCACATCAAGGTCCTCTGCTTGATATTTAAGTGTCTTAGGACATTGCTGCATTTCCAGGACCAAGTATTAGTTGTGTGCACTCAGGTGAAGTTAAAATAGGTGGGTGGAGGATCCACCGGTCCATTGGATTTCTCTTTAGAGCATTTCTAAAGTTAATAAAAAATGGCTCGGATCTCAGATTTTTAGAAATAGAGGAAAGATACTTTTATTCTAGTGTGCTATTGAAGGTCTCTGGTGAAAGCAGGTGATTCTGTTTGACAGTTTATCACACAGAGACAATAGGGGCTCAATGGTGTGCTACATACATGCCTTATTAGTGTTCTGTGTGGTATTGGGAAACTGCTAGTATCTTTCAGGACAACACATTGAAGAAGTTGATAGCCTCTGTACCATATGGGCCATCACAATGTCCTGGGTAGTTCCATCCTCTAGAAAACAGGTGTTGAAATACTGTGACTTCTAGGAAAATTGCACAGGGTTAGCTCAATGCGCGAATCAACTACCAACTTATATTGATATTGTCATACAGTGTGTGGTTGATACTATGTGACTTTTCAGATAGTTTGGGGTTAAGGTCTGTCATTGATTTTCATCAAAGTGATGCGGATGTACATCCTTTACCTGGCTGAAGCTAAATTAACTCTCTTTCAGCATTGTGGTCCTACATCAGTAATGAACATTTACTTGTGTTCAGTTGGTTGTCTACGCAGGTTTGCCACAAACTATTTACCAATTCTGTCATAATATTACACATTGTGACTATAGCTTCTAAATATAAACTACAACATCATTACTTCAGAGGCAGCAACAGAAACCCAGTATCTCAGACTTGTATGGTCTTGTATGGAGTTTTCCATTTGCAGCTTTCTGTAAGTAAATTCCATTACCTGTAATATTTTATTGTCAAAAACACGTTTTACCATCTTGGGCTCTGTTGTTTGTTATTGCATGAGTCTGTTCTTTGCAAAAGAGAGAACTGGGAATGGGGTCACACACTATTGCACCTATCCTTAGTACTGTTCAAGTAAGACATTTCTTAGGTGCCACGGACCAGAGATTCACTTGCCCCTAAATCTCCTAAGACAAAAGTCTTCCTCACAATTTATGGTACACAATGGTCCAGCACGCTATTTTTTGTAAGTACATTCAATATTTCAACAAGAATTGACAATGCAACTTGTTATCATTCAGGTAGATGAAGACAGAAATTCAGTGGCGTTGTTTGTAGTTCACTCTTTATTTATCTTCAAATAAAAACTGTAGCCGTAGCCAACGCATTTTGTCCTTCACGGACTTCTTCAGGGCAGAAAAAATAATAATGATTGAATTAGATCTTTCACAAGTGTTATCAATCTCTCCCCAATGGCGTCCAACTTGAGTTCAGATTGCCTTACAAATTTTCTGTCTCTTCTTCTTTTAAATTTATTTAAATTCTCAGTAAAACTCCAGAAAAGGTGCACCTGTATCAAGGGCGCCTCTATGTCCAATATTCAATCTTATCCTGAAGTCCTTAGTACACGATTTCGAGCCGGCTTCGTAGCGTGGCGTCCTCAGTGGTCAAGAGCTCTGAGGACGCCACGCTACGAAGCCGGCTCGAGCACCTATTGTCAATTTTTGTTGAAATATTGAATGTACTTACAAAAAGGAGCGTGCTGGACCATGGTGTATCATAAATTATGAGTCTGTTCTTTGTTGAGTCCATTGGAGGTCATTTACAGTGTGACAGACAGTCCATCAGTCCACCAGGTCAGAAGTGATCATCGCCTCCACCGTCCTAGAGATCCGCACAACTTTGCCGAACAGTTGGAATGTTTTATGCCCTGGCTTGACAACGTTTTTTGACTCCATTACAATATAAATGTTTTCCCTCTACTTGGAGGCTAGTGGAGGATTTCTCTGCCTTGGACTGCCAGGCCTTCTATCGCATCCAGGGCTGACAAATCTTGCGACCTCTGCTCTGCACTAAGTAGGGCAGGGTGACTGTCACTATGACTTGTTGGATCTGAGACAGATGGGCGGTCAGGTCAGAGGTTTACAATGATGGAGCCATGGGATGCCCCATCATTAGGATTCCAGAAATGTCTGTGAGTTTGTTGGGGAAGGAGATTTAGTAATTCACAGTGGTTCTTCCCACCTATCAAATTCTAAATTATCCCTACTGCTGTTTATTGTTTTGTCGTCTGCATTAGTAATAAAAATAACTATTTAGAATTTTTGTTTTTGTGTGCAGATTTAGGTCTGGCTTGACCTTTTGTTACCAATTCTTTAAAATAAACAAATAGTGCTCTTCATTTCTGCCCAGAGTAGTATTTCTCTCCCACCTCGTGTTATTTGTTGTTTGATGTATCTTTCTGCTTCCTGTGGCGTGTCAGCACTAGAATCCATGAGGGACTATTTTATATATCAAAGGTGCATTGAGTGATCACACTTTATATTCTTTATCTCATACGTGCATTGTATAGAGAAAGTGATCTTTTTTGTTTTCTGCAGCTGTACTTTATAATACTTAGACAGGAGTACTATATTTGTTACACACACATACACAAGTATGTTTACACACATACACAAACACATGCGCAAGAGCAAATAATTGAGCTGCTTAACTTGAAACAAACATGTGCAAATCGTCAGGCTTTAAGATGGTAATACATAGAAATACCGCCATAAACAAGTGTAGACTGCATACATTAGCACATTAAACCAGAAATATTAGATTTGCCAATGCTTGTTTAAATAACAGCTGCAAACAAACACTGGGCCGAATGTGTCTTTCCACAGTTTGTATTGCACTGCTGTCTTTGCACCGCATCTGCAATGTTACCGTGCCACATCTTTATATACCATGTGGGAAGTATAAATCTGACACAATGCAAAGACTCAGTGGCAAATGTACAACCATTGGATCTAGTGCCTCGCAATTTGCGACAAATTGCGAGTCGCAAAATGCGAGGCACTAAACCCAATGTACAACAGTGTCAGAGACACTGTTAGCGATTCCCAATGGGGTCGCAAAATCATCAATATTCATGAGCCACTCGCAATTTGCGACCCCATTGGGAATGGCCAGCCTCACAAGGATGGTGGCCTGCTGGGGTCAGCAGACCACCATGACTATGACTGCTTTTCAAACAAGCATTAGAAATGCAATCGGGCTCGGATTTATTTGAGTTTGAGCTAATGGCATTGTAAATGCCAATGTCTTTTTGCCATGTGTTATGGAGTGTGTGCATGTGGTGTGTAGTGGAAGTATGTTGGTTGAATTGTAATTTTACCAATGGTGGCATGCTGTGCTTTATATGAATATGTTTAAAAGTAAAGTGTACCATACTGCGATTGCTTGGTGTAAAAGTGCACTGCCGGCTGGAGGTGTGTGTGCCTGGTGGAAGGGTGCACTGACGGCTGGTGGGTGTGTGCTTGGTAAAAGCGTGCACAGATGGATGATGGTTGTTGGTGTTTGTGCATGGTGAAAGCATTCATTGACGGCTGGGGGTGTGTTGTTGTGTGTGTTGTTTTCTGTGTGCTGGTGAGTGTGTGGTGGTGAGTCTGTGGGGGTGAGCCTGGGGAATGAGTGTGGTGGTGAGTGTGTTGTGTTGAGTGGTGACAAGTGTGTGGTGTTGAGAGACTGAGGTGTGTGGTTTGTGTGTGCGTTATGTGTGTGTGGTGTATGTGTGTGTGGTGTTTTCTGCACACTCACACACTGCCCCTACACATTCACACACTGCTCACCCGCACACTCCCAATGTCACCCTGCATAGTCACACACTGTTTACCCTGCACACTCATTCTGCACACACACAATGTGCACCCTGACACACTGTCTCTGCAGTCACTCTGCACTCACTGCCACTCTGCACTCACTGCCACTCTGCACTCACTGCCACTCTGCACTCACTGCCACTCTGCACTCTCTGCCACTCTGCACTCTCTGCCACTCTGCACTCTCTGCCACTCTGCACTCTCTGCCACTCTGCACACACTGCCACTCTGCACTCACTGCCACTCTGCACTCACTGCCACTCTGTTGTCACTGCCACTCTGAACTCACTGCCACTCTGCACTCACTGCCACTCTGCACTCACTGCGCACTCACTGCGCACTCACTGCGCACTTACTCTGCACTCACTCTGCACTCACTCTGCACTCACTCTGCACTCACTGTCACTCTGCACTCACTCTGCACTCTGCACTCACTGTCACTCTGCACTCACTGTCACTCTGCACTCACTGTCACTCTGCACTCACTGTCACTCTGCACTCAGTCTGCACTCACTGTCACTCTGCACTCAGTCTGCACTCACTGCCCACTGCCACTCTGCACTCACTGCCACTCTGCACTCACTGCCACTCTGCACTCACTGCCACTCTGCACTCACTGCCACTCTGCACTCACTGCCACTGCGCACTCACTGCGCACTCACTCTGCACTCACTCTGCACTCACTCTGCACTCACTGTCACTCTGCACTCACTGTCACTCTGCACTCACTGTCACTCTGCACTCACTGTCACTCTGCACTCAGTCTGCACTCACTGTCACTCTGCACTCAGTCTGCACTCACTGTCACTCTGCACTCAGTCTGCACTCACTGCCACTCTGCACTCTCAAACTGCACTCTCAATCTGCACTCTCAATCTGCACTCTCCACTCTCAATCTGCACTCTGCACTCTCAAACTGCACTCTCAAACTGCACTCTCAAACTGCAATCTGCACTCTGCACTCTGATTCTGCACTCTCAATCTGCACTCTCAATTACTAAAAAGACACCACAGCGAAGACGAATCACTGGGCAGATGACATAAAACACTAAGGAATGTGTCTGGCCAAAGCCCTAGAGATACCTTTTTTTTCTCTTTAACATTAGGAGCTCGAAGCTCCACCCACTTCGTGGGCGTAGGCCGAGCCCTAAAAAGCATTGCAGCCCTGCTGTAAAGTGCAGGTATTCCTCCTTTCAGATGGTGCAGGTACTCGGTAACCGACTGTGCGGCGCAGTCAAAGCACAGGCTGAAGCGCACTCGATAGCTTCCTGTAGCTATGCAACTTTGTATGGCATAGTGCTGCGCTCTACTGAAGATTATAGCATTGTGCAGCATGGCAGATACCACTAGAACATGTGAGGGGGCATGGATTCCGAGTGAATCCAACTAATTTGTGACACCACTATCTACCCACCCCCTTTCGGCTTTTTGGGCGCATTGCATTCTGGAACTTGTAGTCTACGGTTCCTATTGGCTGAGTCCCCGCGTGCTTTTGGCTTTCAGTACTGGCTGAAGCAGCATTAAATGCTTTCAGTCTGCAGTCCGTGGCGCTGCCTCGCGCCTGTCCAGTCTCTTTGAGAAGCAGCATTTGTCGCATCCTCCTCCTCCCTGCCGCAGGAGCCTTTCCCTCCTCGAGAGCCCCATCACTTTCTCCTCGCCATGGCGACGTACAAGGTGACGGTGGCCACCGGCTGCTTCCTCCAGGCAGGGACCATGGACTCAATCTCCCTCACCCTGGTGGGGGAGCGGGGGCAGAGCCCCAAGCACCCCCTCAACAACTTCACGAGGGACTTCAGCGCGGACGCCGTGAGTATGAGGGGCCCTGGGGGGGGGGCGTGTCAGGTGCACCCGGGAGCATCTCTTCCACACATGACCCTCTCTAGGGGCACTAAGGTTTGCACTGCCCGTAGTCCCATCACACGCAGGCGGCTATGGAAGCCCTAAAACAAATGGAAGCGCACTAGCTGGTAAAACAGTCCTGAGGGTTAATGCTCCTGTTGCTGAGGTATGGGTGTAGCCTGCAGGTCTCAGGGAAGAATCCAACGGACAAACCTAGGTGAGCGACTGTACATTCTCTAAGCTCCGTGTTTAATTTGCAGATCACACCCTCGTATCCGGGTAAGATAGCTCAGTTGGTTAATGTTGCTGCAATCTTTGTATATTCACGAGGCAACAGGGTTGAACGCTGGTCGAGTACATCAGTGAGTTAATGGTTCTTCAGCCAGTGTCTCCTTCTGGCCATGGTTTCTATATTGGTTGTGTCTGTGTGCAACTGGTGCTGGAATCTGTGTATTCTACCAAGTGCCGGGGCAGGACGTTCCGAGCTTCGCCGATACGGATGAGGGAGGGGGCCGTGGGCCCCCGTGTCTTGCTGTCTCAGCGCCGGATGAGTGAGGCTAATGAAGCCCTTTCCCGGCCTGGCATGCAGCAGCTGCGCACTGAGCGCTGCTGAATGGTGAACGCGCCCGGCCATCTGGATTCACTTACGGAGGCACCCTGACAGCTCCTAATTATAATTAATGTACTTCTGTGCGCGCACACGCACAACAAATGCCAAACATGGCGGACGAAAACTACATTTAGCCTATCACGTCAAGGCTACTAAAAAGACACCACAGCGAAGACGAATCACTGGGCAGATGACAAAAAACACTAAGGAATGTGTCTGGCCAAAGCCCTAGAGATACTTTTTTTTCTCTTTAACATTAGGAGCTCGAAGTTCCACCCACTTCGTGGGCGTAGGCCGAGCCCTAAAAAGCAGTTTAAAAAAAATAATGCAGCCCGTTTTCCTTAAAGGAAAACGGGATGCAGTTAAAAAAAAATTAAACTTTTCATAAATTTTTTTTTCAGTTCAGGTAGTGGTCCCTGGAACCACTGCCTGCCCTTAAAAAATATTTTCCCCTGCATTCCCAAAGGGGAAGGGGTCCCCTGGGGACCCTTTCCCGTTTGCAAGTGCTTTACCACCCTTCGGAGAAGGGTGGTAAACTGCGACTGTTTTGCGACCGCAATTGCAGTCGCAACAGAGTAATACATACCTGGAGGACTCGCTATTAGGAAGAGATGCCCTCGGAATGCCCCTTCCTACTAGCGACTCGCTATTCCCATTAGGCGAGTCGCAAATAATTTGCGACTCGCAAAATGGGAACAGTACATGGCCAACTCGTTTTTTGCGGTCATCAAGGGGTCTGAAACCCCTCTGCAAAGGCAAAAAACTGTCGTACATCTGGCCCTCAATGATTTGCAGAAATCCTGTCTCGTTAATATTACTGAGACTTAATTCATTCTGGGTTTCTTGCAACTAGATGTGGATGCAGAACTGTTGCCTGAAAATAACAGAAGGCATCCGATGTTACTTTTATTCGTGAGTCATTTTACTGTATACTTATGTGTATAAATATGTTGGGGACTTGTTTTATGTCACTTGCATGATTTTATATTATAAAATCCAATAACGGATTGATTGATTGTCAAAAGACATTCATCTCTGCTTTCACATTTAAGAGTGCAATTATTACAGCTCCGGGAGACAGCGATTTCAAAAGCAAATGAGCATTGGTAAAAACAATAGGTCTGGATTGTATTTTCACTTTTAAACTAGACCCATTGGCTCTGCGCATGTTGCAGCCTAAACAATTTATACATACAGATATGGAAATGGAAAGGTGTGGGAAAATAGTCGTTCAGGCCGAGAGCCGAGTGGCCGGGAAGAAGTCGTGGTGGGGGCTTGGGCAGGCTAGAAGGGGGAGGCTGGGTGCAGGCTGGGAGAAAGGCAGGCTGGGAGAGATAAGTCTGTGAGAGGCGTGAAGAGGTAGAGGTGTGTTTGTGGGGAGAGGTGAGGGCAGGGAGAACTGCGAGTGAGAGAGATATTATCTGCAAGAAGTTCAGGGAGGGGAAAACGAGGGCTGAGAGAGGTGGGAGCAGGCATGGGTGATGTGAGGAAGAGTGACGCCTGGGAAAGGTATGCGCTAGGAGAGGTGAAGTCTAGGTGCAGTCTGTGGGCAGTACAGGCTTGGAGTGGTAGAAGCAGGGAGAGGTAAGGGCAAGAAAAAACTGGTTCAGAAGAGGTGTGAACGGTGAGAAGTGAGGGGTGGGAGAGATGCAAGCTGTAAAATAGATGTATAGGCAGGGAGAGCAGAAATGAACATTAGGATTAGGGAAAGGAGTGGGTGGGCAGGGAGACATACTGTTTGGAAGAGGTGAGGTCTGAGTGTAGGTTGGAAGATGCAGGCATCTAAGGTCTGGGCAGAGAGAGGCATAGGCAGGGAGAGGTAGAAGCATGGGGAGGGAGATGTGCAGACAAGGAGAGGTGCAGGCAGTGAGAAGTAGGGGCACATGCAGAGGTTGTGACAAGACGAGGATGAAACAGGGAGAGGTGTGGACAGACAGATGTGCAAGCAGGAAAAGAAGAAGTGGAATGTGCTGCAAGAGAGGTATGGGCGTGAAAGGTACTGGCTGGAAGAGAAGCGAGCTGTGAAAGGTGCTGATAGATTTAGGTGCAGGCCCTGGAGGTGCTTGCAGGGAGCGGTATATGTAGGGAAAGTACTGAGAGGGAAAGAGTTGGGTCCAGATTGTGAGAAATTGGAGGAGGCTGAGTGAGGTGTGGGCAGATAGAGGTACAAGGAGACCGAGATATGAGCAGGGAGCGATATAGGCAGGCGGAAGTGGCTGTAGGAGGTTTGACCTGGGCAAGGAGTGAAAAATAAGGTGTGTAAACTGGGAGAGTAACACACAGAGAGAGAAATGTGCAAACAGGGTACAGAGATAGCTGCGCAATGGGTTCAGGTTGAAGAGGTTCTGGCAGGGGGAACTGTGGGCAGGGAGAGATGCACAGAGAGATAGGTGCAGGTTGGATGAACGCTGACAGATGAGAGCAGAGAAAGGTGCAGATAGAGACAGATGTGGGATGCATGCAACCTTATAGAGGTGCGGGCAGGGAGACGGATGTGCAGAGAAAAGTATACCACCTGCGGAGTTCCACAAGGATCCTCCCTGTCACCGATTTTGTTCAATATTTACATGTTTCCTCTGTTGAAACTGCTAAAATCTTTCAAAGTCAATACTTTCAACTACGCAGACGACCTACAACTCACTTTTACCATCGATGATACCCCTGAATCTGCTCTTCAATTTCAATCCATCATGCTTTTCATAGGCCAGTGGATGGACAGTAACCAGCTTAAGCTGAACCCCGGAAAGACAGAATTGGTCCTTTTCGGTAAGAGTAAGCTTTTCTGGGGACCACACTACTGGCCATCCAAACTTGGTCTCCCCCCTATTCCATCTAAATCTGTGAAAAGCTTGGGGGTACTAATTGACGATGAGTTATCGCTGAGACCTCAGGTTAATGCTGTGGTGTCCTCATGTTTCTTTCAGCTTCGGAAAATAAAGAAGATAAGCCGACTGTTCACCCAATCCGTTCTGACCCAGGTTGTAATGGCCCTGGTGCTGTCGCATTTGGACTTTTCCAATGCTATTTACCTCGGCCTCCCGGTATCTCTCAGCAAAAGTCTGCAGCTGGCTCAAAATCAAGCCGCCAGACTCATCTTTTGTCTCCCGCGCTGGCAGTATGCTAGACCGCTACTTAGGCAACTCCATTGGTTACCTGTTGTACAACGCATTCGCTTTAAAGCTGCCTGCATGACGTTTAAAGCTTTTAATGCTCGCAGCCCCAAGTTCATTCAGGATCTTCTACCCAAATATGTTCCTTTGCGCAATCTCCGGTCTGCCTCTCAATCTCTTTTGATTGTCCCCCGCTTCAAATTCCAATGCAAAGGAGGACGCAGGTTTGCCACGCTTGCTTCCAAGCTCTAGAATACTCTCACCCTGGAGATTCGTTCTTCTACTTCTCTTATCCAGTTTAGGCAGCTGCTTAAGATGTGGCTCTTTGTGCATACATCGGCGTAACTCCTCTATTTTCTGCACTCCCTGGATTTAGTCTCCAGTATTGTCAGTTAGCGCCATGAAACCTTCGGGTGTACGTGCGCTGTACAAATTCTGGATAAGATAAGATAAGATAAGATAGGTATGGAGAGATACCAGTAAGGAGTGGTGCAGCTAGAAAGAGGTATGCAAGTGAAATTGTCAAGCCTTGCCATATATATATATATATATATATATATATATATATATTACCTACTGGCGGTCGCCAGTAGGTAGTTATAGTTAGGATTGTTTTCCATAGGGAATCTGCATCATTCTGTTGGGAATAACTTTGGCGCAGATTGAGGGATCTGCCTGTAATTTTCCTCAAATTTGCCTCGCGGTGGTCCGCTCCTTCCCTGAAAGTTTGGGGGGATTCGTCAAGCGGGGGCCGAGATAACAGGGGGGTCCCAAAACGTGTTTTTCCCATGTTAATTTCCATAGGGCGGTTGGACTCACTTTTAGACCGAACGGCTGAATGGATTCCCACGAAACTTTGGCAAAATTGTAGGGACTGGTAGCCCGATGTGCCTTTGCTATGTCTCAAGATATGTGATCCAGTGGATTTTGAGTAATATAGGTTAAAAAAATATATATATCTATAGGCGCGCCCCGGTACGCGCACTGCGGAGCGCTCCCGGCGCGCACCACGAGTTCGCGTGCGGAAAGCTGATTGGCTCTCGGGTGTCTGTCAACATTCGAAACAGTCCGGAGCGTCCGGTAGACCCCTCCTGACCCCCTAGATTTTTTGCGGGGGGAGCGCCCGGTACGCGCACCGGGGAGCGTACCGGGTAGCGTACTTTGGTGAAAAATAGTGAAAAAAGTTAATGTAAAATAATTATTTTGAGTGTTCAGAGGTAGGGTAGCTGAGAAAAGAGCTTTTGGGTTCTGTGGCTGATTTAGGTACCTATAAGTACATCTCACACACATCCACATGCACACACCCCACACACACACCTACACACACCTCACACACCCACACCTCCACCCACACCCAAACACCCCACACACCCACACCCACACACACACCTTACACACCCACACCCCCACCCACACCTCACACACCCACATCTCCACCCACACCCAAACACCCCACACACCCACACCCACACGGTACACCCCCACACCCCCACCCACACTCACACACCCCGCACACCCACACCCACATACACACCTCCCCCCCACACACACGTCACAGACACACTCCACACATCCCCCACACACACCTCCTCTCCCCCCTCACACATGGGGAAAACCCAGTGAAACAGTAAAATATTTAAAGTGCTTAGAGGTAGGGTAGCTCTGAATACACACACCTTACACACCCACCCCCCCCCACACTCACACCCCCCCCACACCCACACCCCGCCCCCCCACACACACACCTCACAGACACACCCCACACATCTCCCCCACACACCTCCTCTCTCTCCCCCCCCTCACACATGGGGAAAACCCAGTGAAACAGTAAAATAATAATTTAAAGTGCTTAGAGGTAGGGTAGCTCTGAATACACACACCTTACACACCCACACCCCCATCCACACTCACACATCCCACACACCCACACCCACACACACACATTCCCCCCCCACACACACACACACCTCACAGACACACCCCACACATCCCCCACACACACCTCCCCCCCCTCACACATGGGGAAAACCCAGTGAAACAGTAAAATAATAATTTAAAGTGCTAAGAGGTAGGGTAGCTCTGCATAGAGTTGTTGTGTTGTGTGGGTGATATAAGTACCAGCATGTAGGTACCAATGCAGAGTTTTAAATTCAATGTAGATTGTCTCCTCTGTAGATAACTTGCATGTTGTTACAGAAGTTATTGTGGTATATGGAATCCATACCATAGTTTGTCAGGAAAGTAGAAACAACATGGAGGCAGGAGATGAAAAAGAGATGTCAAATACACATTGGAGATAATATAGTGGGAGAAAGGAAGTAACTATGAGCAAAATTACTATGTAACATAAAAAAGTTGCACAGTATACTATAAGTCTCACATTATATTATATTCATTTTGGTACTATTTTATGAATTACATATAAAAAAGAATAATGTCTGGAACAATTTTTAATTATTAAATACAAATCTATTGCTCTGATTTTTCAAAATGTAATAACACTTCCAACATTATTTCGTCAGGAATGTCCTCATTTGGATTCCATGATTCCATTTCTTCCACATATTTAAGAAACTCTTGATCAAGAGACTGATCCAAAAAGTCTAAATCATCAATCTCTTCCTCTGGGTTGTTCTCAAGATCAATTTCAAATGAAATATTAAATTTCTTTGCTCCTCCTTCCATTTTGTTGCTGTAAATTGCATAAAAAATAAATATATCAGTAGAGATAGGGCACTGTTAGGTTTAAGTTCAGACAGGTACTTCTGAGTTTTTAACAATGAAGTTATCTTTGGGCAGTGTATGGTATCAGGCAGGAAGTAGAACTATTAAAAAGTGCATGTGATGAAGACTAAGTAAAATCATAATTATACTAGAGAAGCCTAACTTAATCCATAAATATAATAGAGAAGCGTATCTCAAGCTATAACTATAACAGAGGGACAATAAATAACTATCAGAAAACGTTTTTACTAATTAATTTAAAGTGCTCCCTACAAATTAACAACTTACTTTTGAGAGAGGTGAAGAAGAAAAAATGTGAAAATCCTTTCAAGATGTACCTCAGGTAGTTGTAGTCAAAATGGCTGTGTTTCCCTCTTTTTTCATTTATATTCATGTACATAACCAATCAAATGTCAGGAAAAAATACTAGAAAATGAAAGTAACATTTTAATTGGTTGTAAATCCTAACTGTTCATATGTGTTTTTGTCATGTAATTTACCTCAGGATATTTAGACAGGGCTACAGGGCAAATGGCTCAATGGAATTCCACCAAATTTGGGAAAATGGTAGGGACTGGTATGTAGTATGGCCTATTCTATATTTGGTGAACATCTCTACAGAGGTTTTTATGCAAATTAACTTTTAAAAAATGTTGGGAGCGCTCACCGGTGCGCGCCCCGGTACGCGTACCGGCAGCGCAACGATAGTCCTCCATCTTGTGTTTCGGTAGATTTGAGACACAAGATGGAGGACAAACAATGTTGGGAATGTGTAAAAGGGGGCACGGTAGACACTTCCTGACCCCCTAGGTTTTCTGAGGGGGGCTTAGGAGGCCCATATAGGCCCCCAATTTTTTTATTTTTTTTATTTTTGCGGGGTGAGCGCCCGGTACGCACACCGGGTAGCGTACCGGGAAGCGTACTCTGGTGAAAAATAGTGAAAAAAGTTAGAGTAAAATAATCATTTTGAGTGATCAGATGTAGGGTAGCCCTGAAAAGAGCTTTTGGGTTCTGGGGCTGATTTAGGTACCTACAAGTAGGTTCCAATGCACAATCTTAAATTCAGGAGGAATATTCTATTCCCCTCATCTGTGAAGTGCACAGCATCTCCTCTATAGATATCTTGCATGTTGTAACGCAAGTTGTTGTTGTATATTGAACCCATTCCATAGTCTCTCATGTAAGCAGAAACAGATTTATTCACATGTTTCCGTGCTTTCTCAAATTGTGGACAAAATTGGTTGGACCACTTCCATTTCTGTCTTTGGCATATATTGGAATATACCAAGGCAGTTTGTGGAAAAAGTGTCATCAATTGCCCAAAGGTGTCCTTTAAAACCGTCTCCAGACCTACCCCAGTCAAAGTGCCTAGGTCATTTCCACCACAGTGCACAATTATGAGGTCAGGGTGTGGCAGATGGTAAAAGGTTTTCACCAATGGTATCAATTGATGACATCTCAATCCTCTTTGGCCAATCCATTTTATGTGCACATTTGGTAAATCAAGGTTGTGAAAACTTCTGATAGCTGAATACCTTTGAGCCCAGTGACTGTAGCTATGTCCAATAATCCAGACAGAGTACATGGTGAGAGGAGGTTCTGGTGCAGCCAGATGAAGTGTAGGAATGAAATGGCAGTTGGAACAGTAGGAGTTTGCAAAAAAAGAATGTGGAGTTTCAGTGCTCTTGAATCACAAGCAATGATTGGTGGATTCAGATAGTTGAAAACTGAACGTTAGGGTGCATGGTTCCGTTCTGTGAAAGAAGTAATTTGAATGGTTAAGAAAAAGTCATAAAAAGAAAGATTGCACCTGATAAGCTGGGGTATTAAGAGGTCAAACATCCTTGCTAAGTTGAATTGCAACATTGTAGAATAAACCTTTAAACCTGAGAGCTCAGTGAGGAGGGAGTTGCTATGGTACCAGGTAGAAAGGGCTGAGGGGGGGAAGGGTGTTGATTTGAAAATAGAGAGGGAAGAGTTTTGATTGGTTACCATGAGGAATATGTGTGTAGAATTAGAGGTTCTCTGTGCCATTCATGGTTGCAGTGGCTGGAGTACATACCTTTTGCTCTGCTAAAGAAATATTGGTGTGTGTGTCTGACACTGTTCTCAATCTCCCAAAGCATTTGTAAAGGTGAGTAATGATTCATTTAATATAGATAGAGAGTTGTATACTCTATGGAGAATAATTGGAAGCAAAATGTGGTTTTTTAATGTTGCTTTGTATCATGTTTTTGATAATGCTTGGTAAAAAGTGTTTGCTGCCTAGAGGAATTGTATTTTGTAAAATTGTGAAGTTTCAGTAGTGACATGGAATGCTTGTACATAGGACCTGTGCTGTGTTTGTTACATGTTATTTAAAAAACGATTTTGAGGCAAATGAATGACTTTTACATTTTTGAGAAGGAATAAATAGTGTCTGCATGATTAAATAAATATATTTGAACCGTTCACAATCATGTCACCTGTGTTACCTCAGATTAGGAAGCACATTGAGTTTCTTTGCATAGAGGAATTGTATTTTGTAAAAGTGTGAAGTTTCAGTAGTGACATGGAATGCTTGTACATAGGACCTGTGCTGTGTTTCTTAAATGTGATGTCAAAAACGATTTGGGGGGAAATTAATGGCTTTTACATTTTTGAGAAGGAATAAATAGTGTCTGCATGCTGAAAGAAATACATTTGACCCTTTCACAATGATGTTACCTGTGTTAACTCAGTGTAGGAAGCACATTGAGTTTCTTTGCATAGAGGAATTGTATTTTGTAAAATTGTGAAGTTTTAGTAGTGACATGGAATGCTTGTACATAGGACATGTGCTGTGTTTCTTAAATGTGATGTCAAAAACGATTTTGGGGAAAATTAATGGCTTTTACATTTTGGAGAAGGAATAAATAGTGTCTGCATGCTTAAAGAAATAAATGTGACCCTTTCACAATGATGTTACTTGTGTTAACTCAGAGTAGGAAGCACATTGAGTTTCTTTGCTGTTGGTTTGTGTCATGTTTTTTGAGAATGGTTGAATTTCAGTAGTGAAATTGAATGCTTGTACATAGGACCTGTGCTGTGTTTCTTACATGTGATGTGAAAACGATTTTGGGGAAAATGAATGGCTTTTATATTTTTGAGAAGGAATAAATAGTGTCTGCATGCATGATTAAAGAATTACATTTGAACCTTTTACAATGATGTCACCTGTGTTACCTCATACTAGGAAGCACATTGAGCTTCTTTGCAATTAGTTCGTGTGATGTTTTTTGATAATGCTTGGTATCAACATTTGCAAGATAGGGGATTTGTATTTTGTGAATTTGTGAAGTTTCAATAGTGACATGGAATGCTTGTACTTAGGACCTGTCCTGTGTTTCTTAAATGTGATGTGAAAAACGATTTTGGAGAAAAATGAATGGCTTTTACATTTTTGAGAAGGAATAAATAGTGTCTGCATGATTACATAAATATATTTGAACCTTTCACAATAATGTCACCTGTGTTACCTCAGATTATGAAGTAGATTGTGCAGATGAGGTGAGGCATGTCCAGAGGGACAGAGGAGGTGAGGCCTGTGTTCAAGACTGTAGAGGGAGAGAGGCCTTTCCTGGGGAGCATAGGTGGTGAGGCCTGTGTCTAAGAGTGCAGTGGACTAGACTTCATGAAGCCTATCCCCCACTGCAGTCTTAGACACAGGCCTCACCTTCTTTGTACCCCTGGACAGACCTCTCTTCCACTACACTCTTCAATACAGGCCTCATCTCCTCTGCACCCCTGGACAATCCTCACCTCATCTGCAACCCTGAATACACTTCAACTAATCTGCATCCTTAGACAGGCCTCAGCTTATTTACACCCTTGGACATGCGTCACCTCATCTGCACCCAGTTACCATCAATTATACTCAATACATTGAGGCATGTCCAGAGGACACAGATGAGGTAAGGCTTGTCCAAGGGTCAGAGGAGGTCAGTCCTCTCCACTGTACTCATGGACACTGAATGCTTGTACATAGGACCTGCACTGTGTGTCTAAAATGTTATTTGAAAAACGATTTTGGGGCAAATCTATGACTTTTAGATTTTTGAGAAGGAATAAATAGTGTCTGCATGATTAAATAAATATATTTCAACTTTTCACAATGATGTCACCTGTGTTACCTCCGATTAGGAAGTAGATTGTGCAGAAGGGGTGAGGCATGTCCAGAGGGACAGAGGAGGTGAGGTTTGTGTTCAAGATGGTAGTGGAAGAGAGGCCTTTCCTGGGGAGCATAGGTGGTGAGGCCTGTGTCTAAGAGTGCAGTGGACTAGACTTCATGAAGCCTATCCCCCACTGCGGTCTTAGACACAGGCCTCACCTTCCTTGTACCCCTGGACAGACCTCTCTTCCACTAGACTCTTCAATACAGACCTCACCTCCTCTGCACCCCGGGACAATCCTCACCTAATCTGCAACCCTGAATAGACTTCAACTAATCTGCATCCTTAGACAGGCCTCAGCTTATTTACACCTTGGACATGCGTCACCTCATCTGCACCCAGTTACCATCAATTATACTCAATACATTGAGGCCTGTCCAGAGGACACAGATAAGGTAAGGCTTGTCCAAGGGTCAGAGGAGGTCAGTCCCCTCCACTGTACTCATGGACACTGAATGCTTGTACACAGGACCTGCACTGTATGTCTAAAATGTTATTTGAAAAACGATTTTGGGGCAAATCTATGACTTTTAGATTTTTGAGAAGGAATAAATAGTGTCTGCATGATTAAATAAATATATTTCAACTTTTCACAATGATGTCACCTGTGTTACCTCAGATTAGGAAGTAGATTGTGCAGAAGAGGTGAGGCATGTCCAGAGGGACAGAGGAGGTGAGGTCTGTGTTCAAGACGGTAGTGCGAGAGAGGCCTTTCCTGGGGAGCATAGGTGGTGAGGTCTGTGTCTAAGAGTGCAGTGGACTAGACGTCATGAAGCCTATCCCCCACTGCAGTCTTAGACACAGGCCTCACCTTCTTTGTACCCCTGGACAGACCTCTCTTCCACTACACTCTTCAATACAGGCCTCACCTCCTCTGCACCCCTGGACAATCCTCACCTCATCTGCAACCCTGAATAGACTTCAACTAATCTGCATCCTTAGACAGGCATCAGCTTATTTACACCCTTGGACATGCGTCACCTCATCTGCACCCAGTTACCATCAATTATACTCAATACATTGAGGCCTGTCAAGAGGACACAGATGAGGTAAGGCTTGTCCAAGGGTCAGAGGAGGTCAGTCCTCTCCACTGTACTCATGGACACTGAATGCTTGTACATAGGACCTGCACTGTGTGTCTAAAATGTTATTTGAAAAACGATTTGGGGGCAAATCTATGACTTTTAGATTTTTTAGAAGGAATAAATAGTGTCTGCATGATTAAATAAATACATTTAAACTTTTCACAATGATGTCACCTGTGTTACCTCAGATTAGGAAGTAAATTGTGCAGAAGGGGTGAGGCATGTCCAGAGGGACAGAGGAGGTGAGGTCTGTGTTCAAGACGGTAGTGGGAGAGAGGCCTTTCCTGGGAAGCATAGGTTTTGAAGTTAGTGTGTAAGAGTGCAATGGACTAGACTTCATGAAGGCTATCCCCCACTGCACTCTTAGACACAGGTCTCACCTTCTTTGTACTTTTGGTTCAGACCTCTCTTCTACTACACTCTTCAATACAGGCTTCACCTCCTCTGCACCCCATGACAATCGTCACCTCATCTGCAACCCTGAATAGACCGTTTGCTTTTTGTCATTGCTTTGTTGTTTGGTAATAGTGGTCTATAATGTGCTATTTTTTTCTTTACCACAAATTGAAATCAAGATTTCAAGAGTAAGGAAATATGCCCTCAAGGCAAAGGAAAAGGAAAGATGATAAGCGGAAAAAATCAAAAACAGCAACGGAATTACAGCACTCCTCTACAACAAATACTTAAAAAAACAGGAAAAAAGCTCCTGGTAAGACAACTAAGTCTTTCTTACGGAACATATGTAGATCAAAAAAAAATGTTGGACAGAAAAAGAGAAGGAGAGAGCAAATTTGAAAAGGAAGGAGAGGCCCTCAAAAAATGTTATTATAGGAATAGAAGGCAGAATCACTTTAGAGACATTCGTAAACGAATGTTTCGCAATAGGGTGGTTTTAAATTTGTTAAAAAACATTAGGAAAGGTAAACAGAGAGCTGCTTTTTATAAGAAAAAGAAAAATTTAGAGAAGATTGTTGATCAGGCTTTTGAAGTTAAGAAAAAATTATTTATTTTAATAATCAATAGAATTAGGACACTTAACAAGACAATTGATGTTTTCAAATCAAACAGTAGATGGAAAAGAGTAATTAATCGGACTAATTTTTGTAAAGTTTTTTCAGGAGAATGGATGCAAAGTTCAAGTTGTGAGCCATTTTTTAATGAGGAGAGTTCCTTTCAGGAGAATGATTTAGTGCATGCAGTTGACACCAGTGGTCGAGCATATGAGGTGAAAGACGGTTGTCCGATTGAAAAAGAGAAACTTGTGCCTAGAGAACCAGAAGAGGTGTTAACTGATGAAGTTTTAGGGAGACGTACTAAGGGTCCAGTGTACACTTGGAAGTGTAGTAGTATTTGTAGTGTGAGACAGGAATCAATTGATTTGTTTTGTAATTTCTTACGTACATATAGTAAGAAAAGTCTAAAACAGAAAATGAAGATGTTGCAAGACTTAGATCCTTGCAGAGTGAGAGAAAACACAGGTTTGCAAGGACATTCACTGGCTTGTCTTTCTAAAAAAGTCTGTCAGAGTGTTTTTCATCATTTTAGGATGTTAGCAGTGCATCATAACAAAATGAGGAAATTAGTGAGAAGGTTGTATTATGCAAAAAGTCCAGCACTTAAGCTTAAACAATTAAACAGTGCTCTTTTGCATGGAACTGATTTAGATGTGAAGAAGATTTGTGAAGAAATTGAGATTTGTTATTTTGGTGAAAAAGAGGACAGTGTAGAAATTGACACAGAAATTCAAGGTAATGTGGAAGACAATGTACAGATTTTCAGTACAGAAAAGTTTGACCAGGAAATTACCAGGTTTAAGGTGAAATCAAGTGAAAGGCCGAATTTTATTTGTGTGTGTTGTCGACGAACTCATTATAAGCATCAAACTAGATTAGTTGATTTATACGTAAAAAGTGAAAAGATAAATAATTATGAGTGGAAGGATTTTGCAACTTATTTGTGGGTGGAGAATTGTTTTGATTTGAGTTCTGATCAGCGTATTTGTAAATATTGTTATGATAAATTAAATCAAAACAGAATGCCTGCTAGAGCTGTTCATAATAATCTGGAGTTGGTAGACATTCCTCCTGAATTGATGGATTTAAATACATATGAGTCTATTTTGATTCAATGTGTCCATCCTTTTCAGGCTATTGTTCGCATGGAGCCTAAGATAGGGAAATTGCCTCCTTCAGATTTACAGAGAGGATTAAAGGGATGAGTTGTTTATTTGCCTCTAGATTTCAAGAAAAATATTGATACCATTGGTGTAGAGAAAGTGGAAGAGGAACCTCTGGTTATTCTAGTTAATGGGGTTCCGACAAAGAGTAAGAAAATCTGGCAAGATTTAGTGGATGTTAGGAAAGTCAAAAAGGCAACGTTGTATTTGGTCAAAAACAATGAGTACTACAAACATGTATGTGTTGAAGCAGAGGAAACAGCTGCAGATGAAGACAGTGATTGTTCAGCTGGCCAAATCGAAAAAGTTGATGTGTCTAGAAGTGAAGAATTATATGAACATTATACTGTTCATCCTTTGCATTCCAAAGAAGTGATGGGGAATGCAATTGACTTGTTTCAAATGAAAGCAGCAAGAGGAAGTCCCATTAGTGTTTGGGAAGAAAGTTTGGAAGCTCGTTGTTTTCCACATTTATTTCCAACAGGTCGAGGTGGACGATATGACGATCGACCACTTCAAATTCCTGCATCTGAATATCGAACTGTAAGATTATATGCTGAAGATCCAAGGTTTCGTCAGTGCATTCCTTATTTGTTTCATCTACTGTATGAAAGTGACTTGTCTGGGCTTTCTTATGCAGTGAACCATATACTGAAAAGTGGAGCACATCTGCAAAATGTTTCGGCGAGGGACTTTATGGAGAAAGTCAATCTGCAAGACAATATTTTGGAATCTCATCTAATCAATCTCATGGCATGCCAACATGGTACAAATGAGTATTGGTACCGTCGTCATGGGGAATTGAAATGTATGCTAAGAAACTTAGGAACTCCTACATGGTTCCTCACTCTTAGCTGTGCCGAGTATGCATGGGACGACTTACTTCAATTTCTACGAGAGGCAAATGCAAATATACAAAATATAGAATTCAAAACTGCTGGAGAACTGTGTTCTTTGGATCCAGTGAATATATGCAGATATTTCAATCATAGATTTGAAGCTATGATGTCTTTTATTACCAACAAAAAAAATCTTCCCCTTGGAGAGGTTTTGGATTTCTTTTGGAGAAAGGAGTATCAAGCGAGAGGTGCTCCTCACATACATATGTTGTTGTGGATTAAAGATGCACCCAAATTTGGAACAGATTCGGATGAAACAGTGATGAGTTTCATTGAAGAGTATTCAACATGTGCTATTCCGAAAACTACAGAGGAAAACAGTTTAAGGCAACAAGTTTTACGCTTTCAATCCCATCGTTGTGGGAAGTATTGTCGTAGAAAATTCAGAAACAAAGGCAAGTTCTATACAAAATGTCGTTTCGCGTTTCCACGACCAGTGATTTCTAAAGGAAGAGTAAATAATTTGATGTCTTCTCTGCAACATACTGTGACGAAGAAATCACCAAAAAATACATACAATTTAAAAAGAAACGAAGAGTCCAAGTACATCAACGACTACAACCCAGTGATTTTGTCCATGTGGAATGCTAACATGGATATTCTGTTCGTTGCTGACAACTCTATTCCTGTGGCTCGATATGTGACGTCTTACATCACAAAAAAAGAAAAGACAGAACTGAAGGAAATGTGGGAGGGCATTTCACATGAAAATAGTCTAAGCAAGAAATTATACAGTCTCAGTTTGAAGATGTTGTCGCATCGAGAAATTGGAGCATATGAATGTTCTGATCGGTTATCATCAGCAAGTCTCTACGCCAAGTCTAGAACAATTATTTGGGTGAGTCTAGGTCTTGCTGCAACACGAAACCGAGTTTTGAAATCTGTACAAGAAATTGAGTATTTGGCGGGGAAAGAACCAGAAAGTACAGATATTTTGAAGACAAACATGTTGGATACATACTATCCAAATAGAAGTCCTTACCTTGAGAACGCTTGTCTCTATGAAGTTCTGCAAAGATATATTTATAAGAGGAACATCAGAGAAGATATCAATAATGGAATATATGCTGTCATTGGGTGTGAAGGATGTCTAGTGAAGCAGAGAAAAGGCCACTTGATTAATCATCGAAAATTGAGTTGCGAAAATCCAGAGAAAAGGGAATTTTACTATTTAGCTCTTTTGCAACTCTTTAAGCCATGGCGTACAGAAGAGGAACTACTTGGAGATTTTCTCTGTTACGAAGATTCTTTTAATGCAACCAAGGATACCATAGAATGTCCTGTTTTTCCAAATTATCTGCAAATGTTGAACGAAGAAATAGAGCAAGAAGCCGCAATTGCTGTAGAGATTGCTAGAGACAGTTCTCAGAGTTCTGCTTCATTGAGTCAGGATCCACTAGGAGGACCAATTATCCAAAATGAAGCTGCCACTGCCATGGATGAGGTGGAAAGAGCTATGGAACAAGCTCAAGATGATGTAGTTAACTTAGAAGATTTGGTGAAACAACTAAACCTTGAGCAGAAACAGATATATGACAAAGTCACAGAACAGGTTGAACATGGATTCAGTCATGAGAAAAAAGAGTGCTCATGTACATCATTTAAGACTTTCCAACTGTACGTGAGTGGAGAAGCAGGAACTGGAAAAAGTTTTCTGATTAAAGCAATTGCAACTTATCTGCAGAAAAGGACTGAATCACCGCTGTCTTGTGTTGTTACCGCTCCAACTGGGCTGGCAGCACATAATATTAAAGGGATTGCTTTACATCGTTTACTGATGCTGCCAGTGGAGCATGATAACAAATTGCAATACCACAAGCTATCTGGAGATGCGTGTTCCGAAGTTTCCAGAGTCCTGAAGAAAATGAAACTTCTTATCATTGATGAAGTAAGCATGGTCTCAAATCTAATGCTTGCTTTTGTGCATTTGAGAATGCAAGAAATTCTTAGAACAGAGTATGATGTGTTATTCGGAGGAAAACACATTATTGTTTTTGGAGATCTACTGCAGTTGACTCCAGTGAAAGGACAACCAGTGTTTAAAATGGTCACGCATGAAGATACCAGGAAGTGCCTAGGAAGCATTGGAAACGTTAATATATGGTTAAATTTCAAATATGCAGAACTACTCCAAAATATGCGGCAGGCAAAGGATGAAGATTATAAAAATATTCTACAAGATGTAAGAATCGGAAAAGTAAGTCAGCATGGGAAAGAAGCTTTACATGGACGATTAATTTCAAATTTGTACCCAAATGAAAACATTCTTCCAGTGAATATTTTTAAGAAAATTAACGAGAAGAAATCTGGCATATGTTTGATGCCTACTCTGAAAGAATGTTCCATGTTCAACAACAAAATGTTAAAGTTAGAAAATGAAGAGATAGTGAAACTGGAAGCTATAGATAAAATAGAGCATATGGGAGCAACAATTATTTTTTTCGAAAATTTGAAATCAAAATTGGATTAATTAGAGAAGACTATATCTAAAACTGCTGGTTTTGAAAAGACTCTGAATGTGTGTTTAAATTGTCGTATCATTTTGAGAAGGAATTTAAATGTTGAAAGAGGTCTGGACAATGGAGCAATGGGTCATGTTGTTGGTTTTGTGAATTACAAAAATAGAGATGGAATTGAAATTTTAAAAATTAAATTTGATGGCATTGACGAAATAGAACAAATTTGTCGTTGTTCAGCTAGATTTTTGCTTGTGAAAGACTTATATGTTCGCCGAAAACAGTTTCCTGTTTGTTTAGCATATGCGGTGACAATTCATAAATCTCAAGGTTTAAGTGTCGATAGTGCTTTGGTGAACATTGGAAGTTCTGTGTTTAAAGAGGGTATGGCATATGTGGCATTATCACGAGTCAGAACTTTATCAGGATTGTACTTGATTGAGTGTGATGAAACAAAGATTTGTGCTGATCTAGATTGTGTTAAAGAATACAATAGGTTAAGAAGAGAGTATGCTCCACATTTGCCTCAATATCTTCTGTTTGAAAAACGTTTGGTAGGCCGAAAAAGAAGAAATGAGAATAATTGCAGTAACGTAGTAGCAAAAAGACAAAAAGTAGATGAAACTGTAATTGTAAGTAGAAAGAAAAAGGATTCTGTTGAAGGTGTTGTTGGATTTGAGTTTGAAAACAGTTCTGGTGTCAACTGCTATGCTAATGTAATGGTTAATGTTGTTTTTTTTCTTCAAAATTTACAAGAACAGATTGTTGAAAATCGGGATCAAACATTCTGCTGTTTATTGAATTCTGTGTTTGAGAAATGTAGCAGTGATAGAGCAAAAATAGAAAGTGTTTCAGAAATTCGAAATCTTCTGGACATATGTTCTGGTCAAAATCAATTTTCACAGAATATTCAGCAGGATTGTCAGGAAATTTTAATGTATATGTTTGATGTTTTGGAAGATGAAGGTGTAGATATAAAAAATCTTTTTAGCCTTTCTTATCAATGGCAGCATGACTGCGACAACTGTAGTTTATCAAGTAGTACTACAATAGACACTGAAAGATTTATATATTTGACTTTACCAGACTGCAAATCAGTGTCTTTTAATAATCTAGTTAAAGCAGCTGATCACAATATGGTGTGTACCCAATGTAAGTCTGCAATGCTGTCTACATTATTTTTACAAACTTATGGTAAATATGTGATTTTAATGTTCCAACGATGTAGACCTGATGGAAGTAAATTGTCTACTTCTATTAAAAATTCAGAGGCTTCTCAGTTATCAATTTCAGGAAGAACCTTTGCAACTGTAGCTATTATTTATCATGTCGGTCCTTCAACAACATCAGGGTATTACACATGCTATTTAAAAAGTCGTAAAGGTTGGACCCACTGTAATGACACTCATTTGATTTTCAAACAACGTTTGCCTTTTGACTTAACAAATTCATACCTAGTGTTTTTAGAACCAACATTTAAGTAATGGTAATTGGCCTATGAAGACGGGAGCAGTTAATAAAGGTTAGTTTGCTGTTTAAAATTATATTCTGAGTAAAAGTGATCAAGATAATATAAAAAATTGAGTTGTCATATGGGTACTGTAAGTGGATCTCATAGTAAGTGATATCAGTATTATAGGAAATGATGAACATGAGTGAGTCAGAGATGGAATTACGAAAATTTAAATATTGTGAAAATGTTGTTTGAGCCTTTCTTTCAGAACGTCGGAAAAACGGTAATTTTAGAGTTTGTTTTAATTAATTTGATAAATATACTGATACATCTGACACTATTTGGCCTTAAGGAATGGTGAAGGAATGAGCAAAGAGTTATGACTGAACAGAAGGAGTATATGAAAATAATGAAAATATTTCAGATGTTCTTCGAGGTTTTCTTCTAGAAAGTCGATGAAATGGAATTTTTAGAGAACAGCAGAGTACTTTCCAACGAGAAGGACCTTCATGATATATTATTTGGCCTAAAGGAAAAGTAAGTGAATCAAAGATTAGTGTACATTTGTTATTTTTAAGTTTAGATGTTTTTTTTAAAACACAATCTTTTTGATTGTGTTTTTTTCCCCGCTGTCATATGATGAGTAGTTTGAACTCACTTTTTTAAGTGAAATTCAATATATTCTGAGAACAGCAAAAATAAACTATGTAACATGTTGTACAAGTTAATCTATAGTTTGTATTCACTCACTTTCCTTTTTCCACCCTCTTTCAGCTCTTTTTACTCACTTATAATGTCTTTCCTTCACTGTCTTTCAACCCCGTTCTTTTACTCCACTTCTTTCACAACCCCTCATTCTCATTTCAACTGTCTGCATCCCCTCTCTCCCTTGCATAACTATTCAGCTTTCAGTCTGTCTGCTTTACTTTCCTTTTCCGTGTTTTCCTCCTTTGCTCTTTTAGTAATTCCTCTTTACTCACTCACCAGTATTGTCGCACTCTATCACTATAAATCATCCACTCTCCCTCGCTTATCTTTGTTTCCTCCTTTGTTTTGACCTCTTCTCTCTATTTTCCGTTCACTACCTCTATGTCCTCAGTCCCTCACTCTCCTTGTGTTATGTTCACTTGTGTTTATCTACCTTCTATAATTTCTCTTACAACAACTTCACTGCTCCTCTCTCATCGTTCTTCAACCTATTTCTTTTAGTCCGGTTCCATTACTACCCCTCATTTCCTATCTTTCAGTGTCCTTCTCTTTACTTTCATCACTGAATCACTTTCTCTCAGTACCACTGCTTTAGTCCTATTCTCCTCACTTTCCTTCTTTTGCTCCCTTACTCATTTTTCTTTCCTCACTCATTGTACTCCACTTCACCAAGTCCTTCCCTTAGTCTCTCTGTCTACTAACTTCCTCACTCCTTTTCCCTCAATCCTTCTATATTATCCTCTCTCCCTTCATCCCTTCACTCTATGACTCTCCTTCACTTACTCTCAGTTATCTTCCATTCCTCATTCTTCTAAATGCATCCTTTATTAGACTCCTTTCCCTCTCAGTCATTATCTTTTTACTTACTCCTGTTTCCTGATTTAGTTTTGCTAACTCATATTCTTTTAGTATCTTTCTTACCTTCAGTTCATTTTTCTCTTCTTCTCTTCCTTTCTGTCAGTGAATCTATATGCCTTACTCTTAGTAATTTGCTCTCCTTCTATTTCTTTTTCCCTCTTTTTGTCCTTCTACCTTACTTTATTTCTAAATACACTGTTATGATTTTTAACCTCTTCATTTGTATCTTTAATTTTAAATACATATTTTACTAATCATAACTTATTTTTTCTTCTCTCTTTACAGATACAAAATGTAGTAAAAAATGTAATTAAAGTTACATTTATTATATGGTAAGTGTGACTAAAAAAATGTAGTTTGTCATGACCCTTCGCTTTAACCTCACTACTATTTTCTCAACCTACCTCACTCCTGTTTCTTTACTCTGCTTTTCTCACTTATTCATATTCTCCATGTTTAATACCCTTTCCCTATTTCCCCTCCCACATTCAACTTCTTTCAGTCCCCATTCTTTACTTCCCTTACCCTCTGTTCCCTTCCTTTGCTCCCTCACTCATTCTCTTTACCTTAATCATTTACTTCACTCCTACACACACACCTCCCCCAACACACACACCTCTGACATATACCCCACACACACCACACACACACCTCACACACACATACAGCCACACACACACTCTTCACACACACACACCCACACATCCCACACACACACACACACACTCCACACACATACCCCCCACACTCACACCCCCCCCACACATATCTTACACACCCACACCTCCACCCATAACCAAACACCCCACACACTCACACCCAGACACACACATGTTACACACCGACACCCCCACCTACACCCACTGACTCCCTATAAGTCACCCACACTGCCTTACTTACCTTTCTTTCCTGTTTCACTCAGACCCTTTCAGTCACTGTTTCCTTTACTCTCTCTTTTCTGTCTGTCACTCCCCATGTCTTACCCTAATTAAATTTTTTCACCCTCTTTCACCCCTCTTTACTTACACTCACTGCTCTTTTCTCACCCTCCCTCACCGTTGTTCATTTATCCCGGTTCCGTCACTACCCTTCCCATTCTCCCAGTACCTCTACTTTACTCTTCTTCGTCTCTCTTCCCTAATTTCGCTCCCTTATTCATTTTCCTTTTCTCAATAACATCCTATTATACCTTCTCTGTTTTTTACTATGTAATAAACAATTCCTCTGTGTTGCTCTCTCTAGCTTTCATCCTCTTAACATTACTCTCTCTGTGTTCTTCTCTCATGCTCACTCCTTCATTAATTTTTGTTTCTTTTTTTGGGGTGTGTGCCCCGGTGCGCGTACCCTAAGGAAAAAAGAATGACAGAGATTCTTTAAAAATATAGGTTTATTTTTATAAATTAAAGGTAGTTCTAAAAAGAACTGTTTTTTTATTCTTTTTGTTGTTTTATATTTTTTTATTGTTTTTTTGAACATTTTTTACTATTTTTGGCTTTTCTGAACTCTTTTACATTTTTTTGTATTTTTTATGGGAAGAAACAAAAAACAGGGAATTGTAAACGGCTCAACTGGAGCAAAAAAAAAATCAGGAAAAAATTAGGCTTTTTTGGGGCAATTGTGGTTGTCACCAGCAAGAACGATGAGCTTTACGCTCTGCTCACCATAGCTGATGGTCTTACCACAAAAAATACAAGTGACCCTGAATTCACCAAACCGTGGTTGTATGATTGGCATCGTCTCCCTTGTGTCTGGTCCCGATGGAGTGGGTTGCTTTCTTTTGGAGGTGCTGGGTGAAGATTGGGGAAGGTTACTGGCCATTTCTCTCATCTCTGCAGCAGCATAGTTCCTGGGATGCTTGCGCTGCATATGCCTAATTATGGTGTAATTACCAAATGAATATTTCCGATTAGGGTTCCCCCTTGAAAGTTCCATGCCACAGATTAGGCAAGTCACCTTTGGTGCATTGACTTTCTTTTTGCCCTCTGGAATAGAAAAAACTATGTGCTCCTTTGGCCTATATGGGGTATTGTCTTCTTGGAGGAATGTCCTTCTCCCCTCCTCATCCTCCTCCTCCTCTTCTTCTTCCTGACCACCAAAGTGATGTTGTGGTGGTCCTCTTGGTGGTGGTGGTGGTGGTGGTGCAGATGCTCCAGCTGCTGCTGCTACTGTAGCCATTTTAAAGTAGAAAAGATTAGAGACAGATCTCCAAACAGGTCTTCCCCAGTCAAAGGACAAAGACAGAATAAGGAAAAAAGTTGGGGGCTTTCATCATTTGGAAAACAAAACTGTTCTGGACCAATGAAAAGTGTTATTTTCAAGTCACATGATCCGAGTTTTCATCATTTGGAAACCAAAACTGATCTGCACCAATGAAAAGTGTTATTTTCAGATCACATGACCCGACGCGCTTACGCTACGCGCCCCGGGGCGCGCCGGGGGCGCGTAGCGTAAGCGCGTCAGGACGTTGCGCGATCGTATGCGCTCGCGTGCTTCCGGGTGCACTTACGCAGTGCGTCATATGACGCATCACGCGGTTACGCGAAACGTCACAATGTTGTTTTCGTTCGCGAGAATAGCGCTAACGGGACGCTCACCGGTACGCGCCCCGGGGCGCGCCGTAACATTGCGCTTACCCGTGCGTTCACCGGTACGCGCCCCGGGAGCGCTCCGGGGCAAAAAAAAACCCAAAAAACTATTACATAATTATACAATATAAAATTCGTTATAAATTTTTTTACTTTTTATACCTATAGAGATTTGCTATTAAAAAAACATTGAAATTCACTGAAAAAACCATAGGTTTCACACCAGTTATAGTTAGCTGGAAATTTTACTGACAATAAACCATTGAAATTCCCACGTTATAGTTTGTTGGACTCACTATAACTTGCGCGTGCAATGCACTGCTGATGACATCACATATTACATCACTCATGACATGGTCAGTGACATCACTCATGACATCACTGATGACACCATCCAGTGAATGTGTGTATTTTAAAAAAATAAGTATGTGTTATATATGTATATGTAAAGGTTGATGGAAGATTTTTTTGATTAGGGATTTCTGAAAATTCTATGTTGAATAACTTTGGCGTTGATGGACGGAATTGGCTGAAATTTGCAGGAAAATGGCACATTTTGTTTCTGAGCGTCCCCTGAAAGTTTGGGGGGGTTTCGTCAAGCGGGGGCCTAGAAAAAAGGGGGGTCCCAAAATGTGTTTTTAACATTGAGTTTTCCATAGGGCGGTTGGATTCACTTTTAGCTCGAACGGCTGAATGGATTTCCACAAAACTTGGCAAAATTGTAGGGACTGGTAGCCCGATGTGCCTTTGCTATGTCTCAAGATATATGCTCCAGTGGTTTTTACGAAAATTAACTTTGAAAAATATATATTGGGCTACATTGGGCTATATATATGTTAGAGCCCAAATGTAGCCCAAATGTAGCCCATAGTAGCCCAATGTAGCCCAATGTAGCCCAAAGATGGCCACCAGAGACAAAAAAAAACAAATGTAGCCCAAATATCAGCCAGATGTAGCCCAACTATAGCCCAATGACAGAATGTCCCAGAGTGTTCTAAAGAACAACTAGAACGCTAACAGTCTTACTTATGACAAAAGTATGGCACACCTGAAGTCATCTTGATTGGAATAAAGTGGTAACACTTAATACATTTAATTTGAAAAGGACCAAAATGAGGGGTTTCATTTTGCCATAAAAATGTTATATATATATATATATATATATATATATATATATATATATATATATATATATATATATATATATATATATATTACCTACTGGCGGTAGCCAGTAGGTATATATAGTTAGGATTTTTTTGAATAGGGATTTCTGAAAATTCTATGTTGAATAACTTTGGCGTTGATGGACGGAATTGGCTGAAACTTTCAGGAAAATGGCACATTTTGTTACTGAGCGTTCCCTGAAAGTTTGGGGGGGTTTCGTCAAGTGGGGGCCGAGAAAAAAGGGGGGTCCCAAAACGTGTTTTTAACATTGAGTTTTCCATAGGGCGGTTGGACTCACTTTTAGCTCGAACGGCTAAATGGATTTCTATGAAACTTGGCAAAATTGTAGAGACTGTTTGCCCGATGTGCCTTTGCTAGGTCTCAAGATATGTGCTCCAGTGGATTTTGAGAAATTAACGTTCAAAAAAATATATATATCTGTGACAGCGTCCCGGTTGTTGTGTTGTGTGGGTGATGTAAGTAACAACATGTAGGTACCAATGAAGAGTCTAAAATTCAATGTACACCGTCTCCTCTGTAGATATTTTGTATGTTCTAATATGGGTTATTTAAATGTAAATGTGTGGAAAAGCACTTCATGCTTTAAAGCAATTGTATTTTTGAACTGATTGTTCTTTCCTCTTAGTCCTCCTCTTTGTTTTTTTTTCCCCACACTCTTCTTCAGCATGATAGTTGATAAATTTGTTCCCTCAAAAAATTTATATACATAAAAAAATTATATTAAATACATATAAAATATATTTTTCCTTTAAAAGAAGAATACATTTTACAGCTTTTGATATTTGCTATTAAAAAACCATTGAAATTCACTGAAAAAAACATAGGTTATAGACCATATATAGTTAGGAATTAGCATTTACAAAACCTTGAAAATTCACTGAAAAAACCTTAGGTTATAGACCATATATAGTTAGGAATTAGCATTTACAAAACCTTATTTTACTCACACAAAACCATTGAAATTCGCATATATAGTTAGTTGCACTAACTATATTTCGCGCACCCGCAATCCACTGCTGATCATGTCACATATTACATCATTCATGACATGGTCAGTGACATCACTGATGACATCACTGATGACATCTCAAATGACATCACTGATGACATCACTGATGACAACATGCAGTGACTGTATGTTTCTGTAAAGTTAAAATATGTCTTACATATTGAAGAATGAGTGGATGTATAAGTGTCTGGATGAAGGATTTAGTAGGTGCATGACTGACTGTATGAGTGAGTGATTAAATGTGTCTCACTGAGTGCATGGGTTAGTGACTAAACTGTCTTAATTTGTGCATCATTATGTCTGTTGTTCTGTAAACTGCTGCATGTGTTGATCAGTAGCTATATGAGTAACTATATGGGTTATTGATTGGTTGCCCAAGTATTTGTATGGGAGACTGAGTGTGTGTGTGGGTGGCTGGGAGGTGTATGGCTCTGTGCATAGATGTGTGAGCAGTTGATTCACTAGATGTATGGGTTCAAAAGTGCATGTGGAAACAGCTGTATGGGCGGTTGACTGTGTGCATGAGTGTATTGGTGAGTGAATGGATATCTCAGTGCTACATGTCAAAGTAAGTACATATGTAAAACACAGTACATGTGAGAGTTGACATATATAAATAACTGTGCATAAGAGCCAGTGAATGTGTGAGTGGCTGTATGGATCATTGTGAACTTGTATCAGGGATTGTATAAGAGAGTAAATATGTGTTAGTATATGTTTGAATAAGTAAGGTGTGTATAACTGTATAGTTGAGGAATAGAGGTGTGATTGATTCTTTGCATGACTGACTAGGTGTGTGAGTAACTCCATGGATGAGTGACAGTCTGTGAGTGTCTGTTTACACTGAGTGTATCTAAGGTTATATTAGAGTCTGAAGAGGTTCATCGTATTATCACATGAATGATGTCATCAGTGATGTGATCAGTAATGTCAAATGAGATGTCATCAGTGATGTCATCAGTGATGTCATTTGAGATGTCATCAGTGATGTCATCAGTGATGTCATTTGAGATGTCATCAGTGATGTCATCAGTGATGTCATTTGAGATGTCATCAGTGATGTCATCAGTGATGTCACTGACCATGTCATGAATGATGTAATATGTGACATGATCAGCAGTGGATTGCGGGTGCGCGATATATAGTTAGTGCAACTAACTATATATGCGAATTTCAATGGTTTTGTGTGAGTAAAATAAGGTTTTGTAAATGCTAATTCCTAACTATATATGGTCTATAACCTATGTTTTTTTCAGTGAATATATATATATATATATATATTCACTGAAAAAAACCATAGGTTTTATATCAGTTATAGTTAGCTGGACAATTTACTCATACAAAACCATTGAAATTCCCACGTTATAGTTAGTTGTACTCACTATAACTGGCGCGCCCGCAAAGCACTGCTAATGACGTCACATATTACATCACTCATGACATAGTCAGTGACATCACTCATGACATCACTGATGACATCTCAAATGACATCACTGATGACATCACTGATGACATCATCCAGTGAATGTGTGTCTTTCTGAAAAAATATATATTTCATATATGTGTACCTAAACATCGATGGAAGAACAAACAATGTTTTTTTTTAATTGATTGTATAACTAACTTATTAAGTGTATGTTACTAAATATATATATTACCAATTATTGTTTAAAGTTGTAAATATCTGTATCACTGTCTCCCTTTATATATAGACGGATGCTTGGGTTGGTGAGTAGCTACATGATTGTCTATATGGGTTATTAGTTAGTTTTTTGAGTATTAGTATGAGTGTCTGTTAAGTTTGGTGGGAGGTATTACTTTGTGCATATATGAATGAATGAGTGCCTTACTGTTTGCATATGTTTTGAAGACAGCATGTGTGCAGGACTGTATGGGTGGATGAGTGTGTGTATGGGTGTGTTAGTGAGTGAATGACTGTCTGAATCATTTCTTTATGAGTCACTACATATGTCTTAAATTAGTATAAGTAAGAATTGATGCATATAGGTAAGTATGTGTGAGAGTGAGAGATTGTAAGAGTTTCTGTATAAATACGTTTTTGTTCCTATAAGAGATTGTTTTAGTAAAAAAGTATGTGTACGTTTCTGTAGAAGTAAGAGTAGTGGTATATATACTTAGCTGTATAAGCAAGTGTATGGTTGTTTTATAATTTATTTGCTTGTGTGAGTATGTGTGTGAGTAACTCTAAGGATGAGTGTCGTTGTGTAACAAAATGTATAGATGAATGAGTATTTATGATGATTGAGTATGTGTATGAGTAACTATATAGAAATGTTGGTGAATGAGTGAATGTGTATGTAGATTTTACAATTTCTGAATAGATTGTTGTAAGTGGAATTAGTTTCTCCATTGTTTTGAAATTTTTTAATTCTACTTTTCAATGTGTGTATCAAAACTTATATTACACTGAGAGAGGGTCTGCCATTCTTTCACAAGGATGATGTCATCAGTGATGTCATTTGAGATGTCATCAGTGATGTCATGAGTGATGTCACTGACTATGTCATGAGCGATGTAATATGTGACGTCATTAGCAGTGCTTTGTGGGCGCGCCAGTTATAGTGAGTACAACTAACTATATCGTGGGAATTTCAATGGTTTTGTATGAGTAAATTGTCCAGCTAACTATAACTGATATAAAACCTATGGTTGAATTTGATAGGTTTTTTAAATGCTAATTTCTAACTATAACGTGTGTAAAACCTATGGTTTTTTCAGTGAATTTAAAAGGTTTTTTAAATGCTAATTCCTAACTATAACGTGTGTAAAACCTATGGTTTTTTCAGTGAATTTGCAAGGTTTTTTAAATGCTAATTCCTAACTATAACGTCTGTGAAACCTATGTTTTTTTTAGTGAATTTCAAAGGTTTTTTAAGTGCTAACCCCTAAATAAAATATGTGTGAAAATCTTTGTTTTTTTAATGAATATAAATACAACATCAAAACACTGAAAGTTGTTTTTTTCTCCTTTCTTTACTGCCCTTCCCTTAGTTTTTCATTCCCCTTAACTCACTCCTCTACCTATAGTCCCCTTCTTTCACTCACTCTTCGACTCCTCTTTTGTCACTCACCATACTCCCCTTTTCTCACTCTTTCTCTTAGTCCCTTCCTTCCCTTCACTCAGTCATTTCAATCAATCATTTATGCACTACGCTTTTAAACAAAAAAATGAACGACACAGTGTATTTGGAATATAACTCTTTTTAGAGAATTGAATGAGTTCTGAAAAGAACTTTTTTTTTCTTTTGTTGTTTTATATTTTTTTTAGCTTTTTTAAAAGTTTTATATTTTTTAGTTTTTTTTTCAAAAAATTCAGGAACTGCAACTTGGAAACTATTCAACAAGAACAAAATAAATGAAAAATATAAAAAAAATTATCTCTTTTATTATGTTATATGTTATGTTATATGTGGATTTATAACGCGCTCCGATAGTCAAGACTGTCCTGGCGCGGGGGCGAAACTGAATCAGAGTAGAAGAGGAGTTAGCTATTCATGAATTTGAAAGAGGTGAATTTTAAGCAGTTTTTTAAAATTGGTCAAATTGGGAGCGTGTCTGAGAGCGTCTGGTAGGGCGTTCCACATTTGAGCTCCCTTTACCGTCAGAGATTGTCCACCCAGGCGAACTCTTTTAAATCTGGGGACGACCACTTGCTTTCTGGAGGTAGATCGCAGCTGGCGGGTCGGGAGGTAGAGAGTGAATCTTTTGGCTAGATAGGAAGGGCACGGTCCATTGAGGGCTTTATAGACGAGGACCAAGGTTTTAAAGCGCACTCTTTGGGCCACAGGAAGCCAGTGAAGCTCCTTCAACTGTTTGCTGACGCTGAGTCTCTTTGGGATGTTAAAAATTAGTCTCAGAGTGGCATTCTGGACTACCTGTAGTTTTCTGATCAGATAGTCAGGTGCTCCTATATAAAGGGCGTTTGAGTAGTCCAGGCGAGAGAGCACCAGAGCTCTGGCTACCGTTTCCTTTGCCATTTGTGGAAGAAGGGGAAATAATTTGCGAAGGGTGGTCAAGGTTCCGAAACACGTCCCCGCCAGTCGCGAAATCTGGTCGCGAAAACATAGGTCGGCTCCGAACCAGATACCCAGGTTCTTGACTATCCCAATCTCACCCGAAGGGCATGTTGATTCACTGGGCCAGATAGACTCCTTAAAGTTGGTGGGAAATTGGCCATAGAGCAGAATTTCAGTTATATCCTCATTGCATTTGAGGCATGCTCTAGCTAGCCAGGTAAATACAGAGGATAAGCATTGGCGTACTCCAGAGGTGCATAAGTTCTCTTTTTTCCAGGTGAAGAGAAGCTGGGTGTCGTCGGCGTAGGCCATAATCTTAGCACCCCAGTTCTCTGCCAGCCGGATCAGAGGAGTTAGATAAATGTTAAATAAGAGGGGACTTAAGGTCGACCCTTGGGGAGCTCCAGTTTCTACCCTTCGATTAGAAGAGTGGAAGGGGGGTAGCCAAATTTGCTGGGTCCGGTCGGATAGAAAAGACCTGATCCATTCTAACGCCGAGCCCGAGATGCCAATGTCCGCCAGCCTAGATAGAAGCTGGAGGTGGGGCACCGTGTCGAACGCGGCAGAGAGGTCCAAAAGAATAAGGGCCGCTCTGCCGCCCTCGTCAAGGCATTCCCTGATGGCTTCTGCCATCTCCACCAATGCAGTTTCGGTACCGAAAGAGGAGCTGAAGCCTGATTGGGCCGGATGAAGAGCTTCGGAGGATTCCACGAATCTCTCAAGTTGCCGGAATGCAGCCTTCTCGTAAACTTTAGCAAGGGCTGGCAGGAGTGATATAGGCCTGTAGTTGAAGGTGATCGATGGATCTGCGGAGGGTTTCTTTATCAGAGGAACAAGTTTGGCTTGTTTCCACTTGGAGGGCAGAATTCCTGAAGTGAGGGATTCATTGACCAGTGCAGTGACCATAGGGGCAATTACTTCGGCTACTCCATTCAAGACCCTCGCAGGGCAAGGATCTATAGGTGACCCTGACTTCAGCGTTTTTAATATGTTCATAACATCTATATTTTCGACCTGAGTGAATTTGGTCATCTCTGCTTTAACTTTAGATGCTTGGGAAAGTGAGGGGGGAAGAGGGTGAAAATTTAAGACTGGATCAGATTGTGGGGTAAGTGGCTGGTCAGGGGTATTCAGACTGTCTTGAATTTTTTGAATTTTCTCGATGAAAAAAGTGGATAGTTGCTCGCACCAGTCTATGGAGGATAGGACTGCATTCTTCTCAGCTACCGGGGCAGTAAAGCTTTTAACTATGGAGAAAATTTCTCGACTGTTGTTTTTAGCTTTTTGAATTCTAGACGCGTAGAATTCCCCTTTGGCTGTTTTAATCGCTGCGTAGTAACTTTTTTGGGCTGCACGAAGTTCTGTTTTAGCAGTAGGACAATAGTTCTTTCTCCATACACGCTCTAGCGCCTTACAACCTGTTTTTAAAATTTTTAATTGTTCGGTATACCAGGGGGAA
Organism: Lissotriton helveticus; assembly: GCF_964261635.1. Lineage (NCBI taxonomy): Eukaryota > Metazoa > Chordata > Amphibia > Caudata > Salamandridae > Lissotriton > Lissotriton helveticus. The sequence goes on from NC_136065.1 coordinate 939,206,749, forward strand.
GTGGGAGTACTCCTATGGTTGTTTTTTCCTTTGCTTATTGGTAAGGATCTAATGGCGCAGTCTATCCAGGATGAGAAGTTGTCTACAGCTTCATCCAAGTTTTGTGCTTTCATAGGGGAGGAATGGGAGAGGGCCTCCACCAGATCTGGAATATTAATTCTTTTGGGGCGTTCACCGGACTTGGGTGAGGATAGCACACAGGTGTTATTAATGAACCAGGAGAAGTGAACAGGAAAGTGGTCTGACCATGAAATGGGGTAGGGAGGATCAGTAGAGATGTTAAAGTTAGAGTATATCAAATCTAAGCAATGCCCCCCTTCATGAGTAACAGATTGCACCTTTTGGGCCATCTGAGCCAAACTACCGATTTCATTCAGCTCTTTAACTCCTGGGGCAGAGCTCGTGTCCATATGTAGGTTAAAATCTCCCAGCATTAGGAAGTGTGGGAATCTAAGTGCACGTTGGATGGCGATTTCCTCCAGGGATTTGATAAAATTGCCTAGAGGGCCCGGTGGGTGGTAGATCAATAGTCCTCCCAGAGTAAATTGGGGGGATAGTGCTAGGGAGAATTCCATGGCTTCTCCATCCTCAATCCTTCCTGTGCTTTCTATCCTCAGAGTCCATTTCTCTCTGTAGATCACGGCTAAGCCTCCTCCCCTGCCCTTATTACGGTCTTGTCTGATAATCTTAAACCCTCTAGGGACTGCCAGCTCAACTACAGGAGCGCAGCTCTCATTCAGCCACGTCTCCGTAATGATAAGGATGTCAAGGTTCTTATCAATGATGAATTCGTATACTTCCTCAGAGTGTTTTGATAGGGAACGCGCATTGATGAGAGCAGCCTGAATAAGTGGTCCATTCGCGGTGTTAAGCTGGGGGAAGGAGGGATTAGGTGGGCTAAAAGTAAAGTTACAATTAGGGCAAGTTCGTGAGGAGGAGTCTGAGACCTTCCAGTGGGCGCCATTACATAAAAGGTTGTGATTAAAAGCTCTCAGTTCATCTGAGTTGTATGTGATAGGGGGAATGGTCCCATGTAGTGTGGAATCAGCAGGGGTTCTGGCCCCGTGCGCTGCCGGGGCGCGGACGGGCGCAGACGGGCTTGCCTTAGGCGTGCCTTCGGCGCGCAAACGGCGCTCCCGCTGCGCTCGTCCGCTGCGCTTCCTGCCTAGGCACATGATAAAAGGTGAGAAGGGGCGTGGCCTCAAGGGGGCGTGGTTAGCGAGCACGCCGTCGATGGCGGCCGCTAAACAAACAATTACCGCAGCAGCGTGCAGTTGGCTGCGAGGTATGTGGGCAGTGGAATATCCTCCCAAGAGGTCAGGTAGGCTTAGATAAAAGAATAATTCACAATGCTAGAACACACTCAAATCTTAAAAACAAGTCGTAGCGTACCTCCAGATCCCGGCTTTCCGCCTCAGGACTGGGAAACAAGTTTCTAAAGTCGCTTGTGGATCAGCGCTTTTTAACAGGGCGGGGGCGTGGCCTCAAGGGGGCGTGGTTAGAGAGCACGCCGCCGATGGCGGCCGCTAAACAAACAATTACCGCAGCAGCGTGCAGTCGGCTGCGAGGTATGTGGGCAGTGGAATATCCTCCCAAGAGGTCAGGTAGGCTTAGATAAAAGAATAATTCACAATGCTAGAACACACTCAAATCTTAAAAACAAATCGTAGCGTACCTCCAGATCCCGGCTTTCCGCCTCAGGACTGGGAAACAAGTGGTATGTTTTTCCCCAGTGTGTATTCGCTGATGTCTCTGGAGGCCTGTTAACTGACTGAAGCTCTTAACACATTCACTGCACTGGTGTGGTTTTTCCCCTGTGTGTGTTCGCTGATGTGTTTGGAGTTCTTGTAATCGACTGAAGCTCTTCACACATTCACTGCAATCGTATGGTTTTTCCCCTGTGTGTATTTTCTGATGTACGTGTAGCTGTGAAATCTGATTGAAGTTCTTTGCACATTCCTTGCAATGGTATGGTTTTTCCCCTGTGTGTATTCTCTGATGTCTGTGGAGGTTTGCAATTTGACTGAAGCTCTTTACACATTCATTGCAATGGTATGGTTTTTCCCCTGTTTGTATTCGCTGATGCTCTTTTATGGTTTCTAATTGGCTAAAGTTCTTGACATATTCAGTGGAATTGCATGATTTTTTTCCTGACCTTGTTTCCTGAAGGGTCAGCATAGTTAATAAACTACTTACTTGCGTTATTTTCACATTCCCTGTATGTGTGTTATATTTTGATTTCCGATTTAACAATAAAATACAAGACTCACTAAATACCTGCCACATTCATAATATCAGTAAGGCTTCCTTGTGGGTGATTGCATCTTTAGATTGGATAATGGCTTTGCCTGCTTGCGGGTAAAGCTTAATCTTCCTTGTGGTAGGTGCAAATTGGGACAATACTCTGTACTTCAGAGAGCAGAACTCCGCTTTCCTTTAGCCTTCAGTTGTTAGGCACCACTTCGTTGTGCTTTTCCCTGGTTCCTGTGGTTTGGCTTGAAAGAGTTAACAATACACCTAGAGCACTGAATGCTGGTCTGTTGCCAGTTTAGATAGCGAAGCACTGCTCTAGCCATATCATGATGATGAAGCGACTTGTAATGTGTACAGCTACTCCAAAGAGTGGAACAGCTACTTTTCAGAGCATTTATGACCCTGGTGCTGCGTTCAATTACTTTCAGGCTCTGTTCACCAAAAACAATACCATCAAAACATTTGTTGCATCGCATATGCACATGTGCCAAATATGTCTTAAGGTCCATTTCTGCTGTTGCTGGCGATGGAGGTGGAGCTATAGATGTGCTGGCCGCAGCTGGTGGAATCTGCTGGGCCAGAGCTCTTGTGGCTGCTTGGACATATTGCACAGGGTGGACATTTTTTACATGTCTTATCATAGTATGGATTGAAAAAGAGTATTTTTTAAGAGGATTTCCCCTTGAAAGAACAGTACCACAAAGGGTACATGTTACTTTAGGGGCATTTACCTTTTTTAGTCCCTCAGGAAAAGTAAAAAACTTCCAAATAAAAGATTATTTCCCCTTCTTGGCTTGCTGGCGATATTCCATATGGGAGTCAGAAGAAGAAGATGTTCTTTCCTGTCTTTCTGCCATCCTGTTGTTTTTTCTGCTTCCAGCTCCAAAAAGGTTCCTTCTTCCAGGAGAATAAAGCAAATAGTGAGGGAAATGGGTGGGGTTTTGAAGATTCTAGATCTGAAACTACTATGAACCAATGAAAAATGTTGTTTTCGAGTCACATGACTTGACCTTTTTTTTTAACTTAAATTGCGAGGTGCGCGACCAGGTGCGCGTACCCCGCAAATTTTTTAAGAAAAAAATAACGTTTATTTTGCCCGTCGGAGTTGTTTAGGGACCCCCTGAGAAGCTCTAGGGGGTCAGGGACTGTCTACCTTGCTTCCTTTTCACGTTTTGAAACTTTTATCAAAATTGGGCAAAACGCCATTTTGAAGCGACGTGCGCACCCGAGCGCGCATGTTAAGTCATGTGACATGAAAACAACACTTTTCATTGGTTCATAGTAGTTTCAGTTGTAGAATCTTCAGGAACCCCACCCATTTCCCTCACTATCTGTTTCAGTCTTGTGGACTTGAAATGGCTGCCAGACAAGATTCATCTTCATCAGAATCTGATGACCAACATCGTGTTCCCCATCGGCGAGTCAAAGAATCCTTCATTTGGCAATTTTTTCGCTATCCAGAGGACAAAAAAAAAGGTGAATGCGCCGAAGGTCACATGCAACCTTTGTGACACAGTTCTTTCAAGGGGAAACCCTTCCAAAAAATATTCCTTCTCCATCCATACAATGATTAGGCAAGTGAGGCAAATTCATCCTACACAGTTTGCAAAGGCATCCACCAGAGACCTGGCCACACAACTGCCACCAGCTGTGGCCAGCACTTCTTCGGCAACACCTCCATCTCCCTCAACTGCCGAACTGGACCTGAGGCCATATTTAAAGAAGGTGCACATGAGGTGCAACAAGTGCTTCGAAATTCTCGTGTACTCAGAACAAAGCCTTGTGCTTGTTGAAAAGCGCATCATGGAGCATGTGTGCACGAAAAGGCGAAAAAAAATTTTATTTCAGTTTTTTGTTGTTCCTGTTGAACACTTTTGATGTTCAGGATTTCAGTTTGAGTTTCAAAAAAACCCCCCAAAATATAAAACTTTGTAAAAAAATACAAAACCAAAATAAAAGTTATTTTCAGAACTAACTCATTTTTCCAAAAAGAGCTCTATTTCTTATGCACTGTGTCATCTTTCTTTTGAATGAATGTGTAGTGTATAAATGACTAGCTGAAATGAATGACAAAAATGGAGTAAGGGACTGAGCAAATGAGTGAGATAAAGGAAGTATAGTGACTGAAGAAAGTGAAGAGTGACTGAAACAAGGGGGCAGATGTACGTTACATGGTGCATCTCTGCAAATCAGCAGCGATGCGCCAAGTAACCTACGACAAGCAAAACCACCCGTGCGCCACCACTGATGTGCCACATTTATAATGTGGCGCACCATGGGGCAAAAAACACACAGATGTGTGACGCATCTGTGCCGTAAAGGTGTCGCCTTGCTAGAGTTGCGTCGCATGCGCGATGCAGCTCCAGCAATGCTCCTGGGGAGCCCATTCAACTAATGCTGCTTCAAGCCTTACGCCTGCTTCAAGAGGCGCAGGGTTTTGACATAGCATTGGCCTAAAAGTGATTGAGTGAAATCTTGTAGATTTCACTTAGCCACTTTTAGCAGGCGTTCCTGCGCAGGAACGCCCCCCCTGCACCACAATGCCTCCTTAAGGCACAGGGCTTTACAACGTGACGCATCTCCCAGATGCGTCACGTTGTAAATAGCCCGCACCATGGCACATCTTTTGCACCGCCGCTGTGTCACAAAAGTGACGCAACGGTGGCGCAAAAGAGGCGTAAAGGACTTGTAAATCTGCCCCAAGATGTCTAAAGGTTGGGTAGTGAGTTAAGGGAAATTAAAAATTATGGGAAGAGCAGTATGGAAAAGAAAGTAAAGGTGGAGGAGTCACAGAAGGGGAGTGAGGATGGATATATGGACGGACAGTAAGGGACAAAGAGAGATACATAGAGTAGGGTTAGGGGAATGAAGGTAAAAGAAATGGAAAGATGATGAAGGAAGGGGATTTGAGGATGATAAAAGGGAGGTAAGTGAAAGTGAGAATTGGGAAATAAGTGATTAAAAAATTGAGTCAGAGAATGAAGGGACTTAGGAAAGCATAGAAAGGGAATGGAACAGAGGGACAGATTTATGTTACTCAACACATCTCTGCAAAATAGCAGAGATGCACCAGGAAAGATGCGATACACAAATTAATCCTTGCACCACTCATGATGCACCACATTTGCAATGCGGCGCACCATGGCACAGGAATAAACAGATGCATGTCACATCTAGGGCTGAAAGTTTGCGCAGTATTGAAATTCTGTTCCATGCAGGACGCAACTCCAGCACTTTTCCAACTTGCTCTATCTGTAACGTGCTATGTCAACCTTTACACCTGCTTCAACAGATGCAATGTTTTGACACATCAGTGTTGGTGAAGTGACTCAGTGAAATCTTGTAGATTTCACTGAATCACTTTTCAAAGGGGTTCTTGTGACGGAACACCTACCCCTGCGTGGAAATGCCCACATGAAACCTGAGACTGGTTTCATGTGATGCAGGGTTTTACAACGTGATGCATCTCCCTGCACTATGGCGCTTCTTTTGCAGTGCCACTGCGTAAGAAAATTGACGCACAGGCGGTATAAAAGAGGCGCAATGGGCTTCTAAATTTGCCCCTGAGGAATTAAATGAGTGAAAGAGTATGGGAGAGAGTAATGGAAAGAGAGAGGAAAAGAGAAAAGGGGTGAGAGACAGACAGGAAGATAAGTTAGACTGAGTAACACATAATAAAAGAGGGAGAAAAAAATATTCAAAATATGAGTGAGAGAGTAAATGTAAAGGAGGTAGCACAAGGGAATGAGAAAAAGAAATTACGGAGCAAGATTTACAGATGAAGTGAGGAAAAGAAAATGAGGGGTACTGAAGAAATTGGAGAAGAAGAAAAGGAATGGGAGTGATGCACAGAGAAGAGAACATGAAGTGGGAGAAGTTGAGTGAGATTCAGTAAAGGGCAGTGATAGTGAGGGATGGGATATAAGAGTGAGGGGAAAAGTGTAATGGAAAAAAAGCAAGATAAACGTAGTGATAGTAGAAGATAGGAAAGACAAGTAAAGGACAGAGAGAGCAAAAGGTAGTTAGACAAGGTGAGTGAGGCTGAAAAAACGAAGAAAGAAGGGAAATAATGGGAATAAGTAAAGGAAACTAAAGGAAAGTAAAAAGAGTTAAGGAAGGCGAATAAGAGATAGATTTAACAATGACCAAGACACAAAGAGAAGTAAGAGAGTGATTAAAAAGTATTTCTGTTTGTCATACTTACCTTAGAAATAGTAACAAACTTATAGTAAATTTCTTTTAAAAATATACTATCTGTGGAAGAAAAGAAAAAATAGAGTTAACATATACATTTCATAAAACAAAAAAAAAGTAGGAGTGCAGGAAACAGAAAGTGAAACAAATGAAGAGAAAGGGAGAGAGAGAGAGGGACAGAATGTGTAGTGTATAAATCAATGACTAAGATGACTGAGTGAAAGAGAGGAAGGGACTGAGGGAATGACTGTGGAAAGGAAAGTATGGTGAGGGAGGAAAGGAGCGTGTGATGAGTAATGGAAGATGAGAGAAACAGTGTGTAAAAGAAAAGGACTAAGGGTAGAGGAGTGAGTTAAGGAGAGTGTTAGAGCACTAAGAGAAATAGAGTGAAGAAGAGTGAGTGAGAGAAGGTGAATGGGGTAGAGACAGGGAAGGAGTGTAAGGGATGGACAAAGGGAAATAGAGTAGGCTAAGGGGACTGAAGTATGGATTGAAGTATGGTGAATGAGGATAAGTGAAGGAAGCAGAGTAAGGGAACAGGGGTGAGGTAGGGTAAGAGAAGGGCATTGAGATTGAGGAAACAGGGGTGATAGAGGGTAGATAAAGGCGAGTGACCATGAGACAAGGGGAGTGAAAAAGTGAAGAGACAGAGGGAGTGAAGGAAACAGTGACAGAAGGGGACTCAGGGAAGGAGCAAAGAAAGGTAAATGACGAAATGTGGATGAGTTAAAGGGAGTGAGCGTGAGAGAAGGGGACTGACAAAGTGAGGGGATGAAGGGAGTGAGGGTAAGAGAGAGGGAGTGAGGGAAGGATAGGGAGAAACAGAAATAAAAAACTAATGAAAAAGTATTTTTTATTAGTAGTTCTTACCTTATAAATGTAATATCTGTGGAAGAGAATAAAAAAATCTGTTATAATAAATATTTGTGAATACAAAATACAAAATAACTTGTACAATATGTTATATGGTTTATTTTTGCTGTTCTCAGAATATATTGATTTTCACTATAAACAGTGAGTTCAATACTACTCATCATATAACAGCGGGGAAAAAAAACACAATCAAAATGATTGTGTTTAAAAAAGCCAGACAACATTTGATTACGTAATGTAAATATTTGAAAAAAAACATGTCTTAAATGTTTTTCTCTAAATCGCAATTTCTTGTGTAAGGATGCTACATCTTCAACAATCACAAAGTAATAAAATAATATGACTTATTTTTAAATACCTCTCAATAAACTTCCGTACAAGCATGTTTTAACAACATTTATCTGAAGTAGTCATTTTGTTCTCAGATACTATTCCTCACGGCCAAATAGTATGAGTAAAGTCCTCTTAACCATTCTTTTCCCGACCTTTAGAATGAAATGTTCCAACGTGTTCTGTACCATGAAACATTACTTAAACCTCTCCCTGATACTATCACTATGCCAAATACAAGTTTCATTTTTAAATTTGGTCACCCTCACTCGCACGATACTTCTGAACAACAGAGTATCTTTTCTTCACAGCGATAATCTTCCTACCCCAAGAAATTTTACTGAAATTTGGGTTGCAAAAACACCAGATAAGAATTTGGTAAGTCAAAAGGCAAACGTTTTTTAAAAGTCAATTGACTATCATTACAGTGAGTCCACCCTGTTGGAGATTTCAAATAAGCTGTGTAATGTCCTGATGTTGTTGAAGGACCATCATGGAAGATAATTGCTACAGTTACAAAAGTTCTTCCAGAAATTGATAGTTGAGAAGCCACAAATTTTTTTATTGAAGTTGTCAATTTTGTTCCATCAGGTCTGCATCGTTGGAACATTAAAATTACATACTGTCCATATCTTCGGATAAATAATGTTGATAACATTTCTGACTTACATTGAGAACAGACCATGTTTTCATATGCATTTATAACTAGAGTATTGAAAGACACTGCTTTACAGTCTGGTAATGTTAAATATATTAATCTTTCAGTGTGTATGTCAGTAAAACTTGAAAATGAACAATTGTCGCAGTTATGTTGCCATTTATAAGAAAGAGGTTCCTAGAGGAATTATTTCTTATTATTCAATGAATTCGATACTTGTCATAAAAAATGAACAATCTTCAAAAGAATAACTGGAGATTATAATTATATAATCATTGATTTTATATCAGCAATTTAAGAGATTTTACAAACACATTGGTGAATATCCAAATGATAATTCATGAACTGGCAACAAAAAACTGCTACTTCAATTTTGTATGAGCAGTGATAACAGACACTTTTGCTTATTGTATAGACAATATATACAGATTATGTCCTATATACATTGATTATTAACTATATACATAAATTTACAATACATAGTCAAATAATATTTGGCAAAACAGTGTCAATGTGTCGACGTTTCGGTCTCAAAATTCAAAATTATATGAGACCATCCTCAGGACCAATGTTGCACCATGAATCTATAATACAATAACCCAGAAAAAAGAAAATCAATAAATCTCCATATTATGTGATATGTACCGTCTGCCGCCACCGAATATGGTGTACTAAAAGTGGGAACTATATACAGTGTCTATATACAAAGATGTACAAACATGCACTACCAACACAATAATTGAATCAGGGTCAGGGGTGGGGCTAAGTGCCTATGTCTAGACCAGGTGCACAGATCTAATAAAAAGGTTTTTATACTCACTAATGGAATGTCACCCTGGATTAATCCTATATACCAGTAAATCAAGAAGTCACTAAAATATCCATCATCCTTCAGATTAAGGATAGTTTGTACTGTACGCAAATCAAGCGCTTACCTCCTGACACTCTAACATGGGTTCACTTGTTCAGTCGTGATAGCCGGGCATAATTAAAATGCCTGCATGGAATCTGTGAAACATAAACGACTAATGACTTACACTCCGCTTACTAACACTCAACACTACACATAAACAAATTAACAATACACAAATGTCAGCCACAAATGCCAAAGCCAGAGCTAGGCGTCCGCCACACACGCCTAGCTCTGGCTTTGGCATTTGTGGCTGACATTTGTGTATTGTTAATTTGTTTATGTGTAGTGTTGAGTGTTAGTAAGCGGAGTGTAAGTCATTAGTCGTTTATGTTTCACAGATTCCATGCAGGCATTTTAATTATGCCCGGCTATCACGACTGAACAAGTGAACCCATGTTAGAGTGTCAGGAGGTAAGCGCTTGATTTGCGTACAGTACAAACTATCCTTAATCTGAAGGATGATGGATATTTTAGTGACTTCTTGATTTACTGGTATATAGGATTAATCCAGGGTGACATTCCATTAGTGAGTATAAAAACCTTTTTATTAGATGTGTGCACCTGGTCTAGACATAGGCACTTAGCCCCACCCCTGACCCTGATTCAATTATTGTGTTGGTAGTGCATGTTTGTACATCTTTGTATATAGACACTGTATATAGTTCCCACTTTTAGTACACCATATTCGGTGGCGGCAGACGGTACATATCACATAATATGGAGATTTATTGATTTTCTTTTTTCTGGGTTATTGTATTATAGATTCATGGTGCAACATTGGTCCTGAGGATGGTCTCATATAATTTTGAATTTTGAGACCGAAACGTCGACACATTGACACTGTTTTGCCAAATATTATTTGACTATGTATTGTAAATTTATGTATATAGTTAATAATCAATGTATATAGGACATAATCTGTATATATTGTCTATACAATAAGCAAAAGTGTCTGTTATCACTGCTCATACAAAATTGAAGTAGCAGTTTTTTGTTGCCAGTTCATGAATTATCATTTGGATATTCACCAATGTGTTTGTAAAATCTCTTAAATTGCTGATATAAAATCAATGATTATATAATTATAATCTCCAGTTATTCTTTTGAAGATTGTTCATTTTTTATGACAAGTATCGAATTCATTGAATAATAAGAAATAATTCCTCTAGGAACCTCTTTGTCCTTGTTATTGATTATACCCAGTTCCGGGGGAATATTGGGTTGCCCTCTATAGTAAACATTTATAAGAAAGGCCAAAAAGACTATCAATATCTACACCTTCATCTTGTACAACTGTAGGCATATACATAATAAATTCTTGACAATCTTGCTGAATATTCTGAGAAAATTGATTTAGTCCAGCACATATGTCTATAACATTTTGAACTTCAGAAACATTTCCTATTTGACTATTATCACTGTTACATTTCTGAAACACAGAATTTAGTGAACAACAAAATGTTTGGTCCCGATTTTCAACAATCTGTTGCTGTAAACTTTTAAGAAAAAAACAACATTAACCACTACAGTTGCATAGCAGTTGACACCAGAACTGTTTTCAAATTTAAATCCAACAATCTCTTCAGTAGTAACTTTTTTCTTTTTGCTACAAATCACAGGTTCATCTATTTTTATTAGTTTCTCTACTATTTCAGTACATTTTTCCTCATATCTCCTTTTTCGACCTACCACACACTTTTCAATTAAAGGATATTAAGGTAAACTTGGAGCATATTCTCTTCTTAACCTGTTATACTCCTTCACACAATTTAGATCTGCACTAATCTTTGTCTCATCAAAATCAATCAGATACAATCCAGATAAAGTTCTAACACGAGATAAAGCAACATAGGCCATACCTTCTTTGAACACAGTACTTCCAATATTTATCAAAGCACTATCTACACTTAAACCTTGAGATTTATGAATAGTCACCGCATCTGCCAAACAAACAGGAAACTGTTTTCGTCGGACATATAAATCTTTTACAAGCAAAAATCGATTTGAACAACGGCTGAGTTGTACCTCTTCAATTCCATAAAATTTGATTTTTAAAAATTTAATCTCATCTCTATTTGGGTAATTCACAAAACCAACAACATTACCCATTGCTCCATTCACCAAACCTCTTTCCACATGTACATTTTTTCGTAAAATAATCCGACATTTTAAACATACATACAGATTCTTTTCTAAACCAGCAGTTTTAGATATTGATTTCTCTAAAGAATCCAATTTTAACTTCAACCTTTCTGACAAAATAATAGTACTTCCTTCATGCTCTATTCTATCTTTAGCTTCCAGTTTCTTAATTTCTTGATTTTCTAACTTCAACATTTTTTCATTGAACATAGAACATTCTTGTAGAGTTGGCATCAAGCATATAACTGATTTATCTTCTGCCTCTTTACTATATATTTTCTCTGTCACATTATTTTCATTTGGAAACAAATTGGAAAGTAATCATGTTTGTAAAGTTTCTTTGGCATGTTCACTTAGTTTTCCAATTCTTATATCTTGAAGAATATTTCAATATTTAGCATCCTTTGCCTGTCGCATATTTTGAATGAGTTCAGTATATTTGAAATGTGACCATATATTAACATTTCCAATACTTCCCAGGCACTTTCTGGTGTCTTCATGTGTAACAGTTTTAAATACAGGTTGTCCTTTTACAGGAGTTAGCTGCAGTAGATCTCCAAAAACTATAACGTGTTTGCCTCCAAATAACACATCATACTCTGTTTTAAGAATCTGTTGCATTCTTAAATGCACAAAGGCAAGCATTACATTTGATACCATGCTTACCTCATCAATAATGAGAAGTTTCATTTTTTTAAGGATTCTAGAAACTGCACAACAAGCTTCTCCAGATAGCTTGTGGTATTGTAATTTATTTTCTTGTTCAACTGGCAGCATCAATAAACGATGTAAAGTAATCCCTTTAATGTTGTGTGCTGCCAACCCAGTTGGAGCAGTAACAACACAAGAGAGTGATGACTCAGTTCTTTGCTGTAGATATGTGGCAATTCCTTTAATTAGAAAACTTTTACCTGTTCCAGCTTCTCCACTCACATATAGTCGGACAGGTTCAAATGACATACATTAGCATTCTTTTTTCTCATGACGAAAACCATGCTCAATCTGCTCTGTCACTTCATCATATATTTCTTTTTGCTCAAGATTAAGTTGCTTTTCCAATTCTTCTAAGTTTATTACATCCTCTTGAACTTGTTCCATTGCTCTTTCCACCTCATCCATGGCAGTGGCTGCTTCATTTTGGATAATTGGTTGTCCTAGTGGATCTTGACTCAACGAAGCAGAACTTTGACTATCTTGAGAACTGTCTCTAGCAATCTCCGCTGCTATTGTTGCTTCTTGCTCTCTTTCGTCCTTCAACATTTGCAGATAATTACTAAAAACAGGACATTCTATACTATTTTTAGATGCGTTGAATGAATCTTCATAACTGTCAAAGTCACCAAGTAGTTCCTCTTCTTTACGCCATGGTTTCAATCAGATACAATCCAGATAAAGTTCTAACACGAGATAAAGCAACATAGGCCATACCTTCTTTGAACACAGTACTTCCAATATTTATCAAAGCACTATCTACATTTAAACCTTGAGATTTATGAATAGTCACCGCATCTGCCAAACAAACAGGAAACTGTTTTCGTCGGACATATAAATCTTTTACAAGCAAAAATCGATTTGAACAACGACTGAGTTGTACCTCTTCAATTCCATAAAATTTGATTTTTAAAAATTTAATCTCATCTCTATTTGGGTAATTCACAAAACCAACAACATTACCCATTGCTCCATTCACCAAACCTCTTTCCACATGTACATTTTTTCGTAAAATAATCCGACATTTTAAACATACATACAGATTCTTTTCTAAACCAGCAGTTTTAGATATTGATTTCTCTAAAGAATCCAATTTTAACTTCAACCTTTCTGACAAAATAATAGTACTTCCTTCATGCTCTATTCTATCTTTAGCTTCCAGTTTCTTAATTTCTTGATTTTCTAACTTCAACATTTTTTCATTGAACATAGAACATTCTTGTAGAGTTGGCATCAAGCATATAACTGATTTATCTTCTGCCTCTTTACTATATATTTTCTCTGTCACATTATTTTCATTTGGAAACAAATTGGAAAGTAATCATGTTTGTAAAGTTTCTTTGGCATGTTCACTTAGTTTCCAATTCTTATATCTTGAAGAATATTTCAATATTTAGCATCCTTTGCCTGTCGCATATTTTGAATGAGTTCAGTATATTTGAAATGTGACCATATATTAACATTTCCAATACTTCCCAGGCACTTTCTGGTGTCTTCATGTGTAACAGTTTTAAATACAGGTTGTCCTTTTACAGGAGTTAGCTGCAGTAGATCTCCAAAAACTATAACGTGTTTGCCTCCAAATAACACATCATACTCTGTTTTAAGAATCTGTTGCATTCTTAAATGCACAAAGGCAAGCATTACATTTGATACCATGCTTACCTCATCAATAATGAGAAGTTTCATTTTTTTAAGGATTCTAGAAACTGCACAACAAGCTTCTCCAGATAGCTTGTGGTATTGTAATTTATTTTCTTGTTCAACTGGCAGCATCAATAAACGATGTAAAGTAATCCCTTTAATGTTGTGTGCTGCCAACCCAGTTGGAGCAGTAACAACACAAGAGAGTGATGACTCAGTTCTTTGCTGTAGATATGTGGCAATTCCTTTAATTAGAAAACTTTTACCTGTTCCAGCTTCTCCACTCACATATAGTCGGACAGGTTCAAATGACATACATTAGCATTCTTTTTTCTCATGACGAAAACCATGCTCAATCTGCTCTGTCACTTCATCATATATATCTTTTTGCTCAAGATTAAGTTGCTTTTCCAATTCTTCTAAGTTTATTACATCCTCTTGAACTTGTTCCATTGCTCTTTCCACCTCATCCATGGCAGTGGCTGCTTCATTTTGGATAATTGGTTGTCCTAGTGGATCTTGACTCAACGAAGCAGAACTTTGACTATCTTGAGAACTGTCTCTAGCAATCTCCGCTGCTATTGTTGCTTCTTGCTCTCTTTCGTCCTTCAACATTTGCAGATAATTACTAAAAACAGGACATTCTATACTATTTTTAGATGCGTTGAATGAATCTTCATAACTGTCAAAGTCACCAAGTAGTTCCCCTTCTTTACGCCATGGTTTAAAGAGTTGCAAAAGAGCTAAGTAGTAAAATTCTCTTTTGTCAGGAGTTTCACCACTCAGTTTTCGGTGATTAATCAAATATCCTTTTCTTTGTTTCACCAGACATCCTTCACATCGAATCACAGCATATACACCTTTATCAATATCCTCTGTAATATTCCTTTTAAAAGTGTAGTTTTGTAGTATTTCATACAGACAAATGTTTTCAAGCAGATTACTTCTATTTGGATAGTATGTATCCAACATGTTTGTCTTCAGAATGTCTGTACTGTTTGGTTCTTTCTCTGCTAAATATTCAATTTCTTGAACAGGTTTCAAAACTCGGTTTCGTGTTCTTGCAAGACCTAAACTCACCCAAATGATTGCTCGAGATTTTGCGTAAAGGCTTGCTGATGATAATCGATCACAACATTCATATGCTCCAATTTCTCGATGAGATAACATCTTCAAACTGTAGGTATACAATTTCTTACTTAGGCTCTTTTCATGAGAAATGTCTTCCCACATATCCTTTAGTTCCGTCTTTTCAGATTTGGTGATGTAAGACGTTACATATCGAGCCACAGCAATAGAGTTGTCTGAAACATATTGAATATCCATGTTAGCATTCCACATGGACAAAATGACTGGGTTATAGTCATTTATGTATTTTGACTCTTCGTTTCTTCTTAAATTGTACGTATTTTTTGGTGATTTTTTGTGACAGTATGTCGCAAAGACGACATAAAATTGTTCACTCTTCCTTTTGAAATTACTGGTCCTGGAAATTCAAAACGACATTTGGTATAGAATTTATCCTTTGATTTGAATTTTCGCCGACAATATTTGCCACAACGATGGCGTTGAAATCTTAATACTTTCCCTCTTAAGTCCTTATCAATTGTACTTTTGGGTATATCACATGTTGCATATTCTTCAATGAAAGACAGTACAGTGTCATCTGAGTCTTTTCCAAATTTGGGAGCATCTTTGATCCATAATGGCATATGAATATGAGGAGCACCTCTCGCTTGATACTCTTTTCTCCAAAAGAAATCCAGAACTTCACCAAGAGGAGGATTTTTTTTGTTTGTAATAAAAGACATCATAGCTTCAAATCTATGATTAAAATATCTGCAAACATTAACTGGATCCAAAGAGCACAGTTCTCCAGGTGTCTTGTACTCTATATTTTCGATGTTTGCATTTGCCTCTCGAAGAAATTCAAGTAAATCTTCCCAAGCATACTCAGCACAACTTAGAGTTGGGACCATGTAGGCGTTCCTAAGTTTCTTAGCATATATTTCAAATCCCCATGACGACGGTACCAATACTCATTAGTACCACGCTGACATGCCATTAGATTAATTAGATGAGAATCCAAAACAGTGTATTTCTGTTGGACTTTATCCATAAACTCCCTTGCTGAAACATTTTGCAGATGTACTCCACTTTTTAGTATATGGTTTACTGCATAAGAAAGTCCAGATAAGTCACTCTCAAACAGAAGATGAAACAAATATGGAATACATTGACGAAATCTCGGATCTTCTGCATATAATCTTGTTGTCCGGTATTCAGATGCAGGAATCTGCATAGGTCGGTCATCATATCGTGCACCTTGACCTGTTGGAAATAACTGAGGAAAACAACGAGCTTCCAAGCTTTCTTCTCATGCACTAATGGGAGTTCCTTCTGCTTTTTTCATCTGAAATAATTCAATAGCATTCCCCATTGCTTCTTTGGAATGCAGTGGATGAACACTGTAATGTTCATAAATTTCTTCACTTCTGGACACATCCACTTTTTTAATTTGTCCAGCAGACAAATCATTTTCCTCTTCTTCATTTATTTCTTCTTCTCCTACGTATACATTTTTATAGTATTTATTGTTTTTGACCAAATACAACGTTGCCTTTTTGACTTTTCTAACATCCACTAAATGTTGCCAGATTGTCTTAGTCTTTGTAGGCACACCATTAACGAGAATAACTAAAGGTTCCTCTTCTACATTTTCAACACCAATTGTCTCAATGTTTTTCTTTAAATCAAGAGGCAAATATACAACTTTTCCCTTTAATCCTCTCTTTAAATCTGAAGGATTTAATTTCCCTGTCTTAGGCTCCATACGAACAATAGCCTGAAATGGATGCACACATTGAATCAGAATAGTCTCATAGGTATTTAAATCCTTCAGTTCAGATGGAATACTCACCAACTCAAGATTAATATGTACAGCTCTAGCAGGCATTCTATTATCACTTAATTTATTATAACAATATTTACAAATACGTTGATCAGAACCCAAATCAAAACAATTTTCTTCCAACAAATAAGTTGCAAAATTTTTCCACTCACCATTATTTTCCTCTTCACTTTTTAAATATAAATCAACTAACCTGGTTTGATTTTTGTAATGAGTGTGTCGACAACACACACAAGGAAAATTTGGTTTTTCACCTGCAATAACCTTAAACTTTGTTATTTCCTGTTCAAAATTTTCAGTATTAAAATTCCGGACATTTTCTACCACATTTCCATCTAATACTGTATCAGTTTCTGCACTGTCTTCTTCTGGACCAAAGTAACTAACCTCAATTTCTTCACAGATCTTCTTAAGATCTAATTCAGATCCATGCAAAAGAGCACTATTTAACTGTTTGAGCTTAAGTGCTGGACTTTTTGCATAATACAACCTTCTCACTAATTTCCTCACTTCGGTATGATGCACTGCTAACATCCTGAAATGGTGAAAAACACTCTGGCATACTTTTTTAGAAAGACAAGCCAGAGAATGCCCTTGCAGACCTGTTTTTTCTCTCACTCTGCAAGGGTCTAATTCTTGCAACATTTTAACTTTTTGTTTAAGACTTTTCTTAGCATACTTACGTAAGAAATTGCGAAAGAAATCAATTGAATCCTGTGGTACACTGCAAATACTACTACAATTCCAAGTGTACACAGGAGCCTTAGGACGTCTCCCTAAAACTTCATCAGCTATCACCTCTTCTGTATTTCTAGGCACAATATTCTCTTTTTCAATAGGACAACCGTCCTTCACCTCATATGCTCGACCACTGGTGTCAACTGCATGCAACAAATCATTACTTTGAAAGTAACTCTCTTCATTATAAAATGGCTCACAACTTGAACTATGCATCCATTTTCCAGAAAAAACATCACAAAAATGTGTCCGATTAATTACTCTTTTCCATTTACTCTTAGCTTTTAAAACTTTGATTCCCTTATTCAGTGTATTTATTCTATTAATTACTAAAACAAATATCTTATTTTTGTCTCAAATGCGCGTTCAACAATATTCTCAATATACTTTTTTTTCTTATAAAAAGCAGATTTCCTTTTAGAAATTTTTACATTTTTTAATAAATTCGAAACTACTCTATTATAAAACATACGCTTCTTGATTCCCGCAAATTGATTAGTACGTCTATTAATTTGTTCACCGCAGAGTTGGGAATCATTTTTCTTTTTACTCTGATTTCTCCTTGTAGATACTGCCAAGTGTTTTTTTTCCCACATTATCCAATTTTTTTTTCCTTTGACATAATTTTTTTATAAAATCCTTGGGTGTCTTACCATGAGCACTCTTCTTTTTGTCCGTCCTTTGTTGATTACGTAATTCTTCTAATTGTTTTCTCTTGGAATAGTATGTCTGTTTTTGTTTTTTTCTTTTTTC
The DNA here is from genome assembly GCF_964261635.1 of Lissotriton helveticus. NCBI lineage: Eukaryota > Metazoa > Chordata > Amphibia > Caudata > Salamandridae > Lissotriton > Lissotriton helveticus. The sequence goes on from NC_136065.1 coordinate 939,224,869, forward strand.
ATTTTCGTTCGGCAAGTTGATTTTTCATTCTGTTCAAAATTATAATCTGTTATGAATAAAGAAAAAAAATATTATAGACCTCTACTAACATATAACATAGAAATTATAACCACCAAATAATGTAAACACTGGTTCAGTTTATAAGTAAAATTAAGGCATAGCAACAGTCTCTGAACAGAGTAGGAAATCATGTAGTGAGTGCTGTTTGTAACTTGATGGCAGTGCATTGGTATGTCAACATTATAGACGTTTTTGCTGAGAATAATATTTCAGGGTTAAGAACAGTACAGTGGTTTTCAGGCGGTGTAGGGGGTCATAGTAGAATTCATGTTTCTGACCATAATCGATAACACACTTCATTAAAACATTTATTTTCATTTTGATTAAACACATGAACGATCAATACTACAAGAAGACTGACTCGAAAAATGTTTTATTGTAAATTATAAATTCATTCGTCAAACATTTCATAGTCCAATAAAACTTGCAACATCACTTCATCCGGTATTTCATTTTTATCATAAACAAAATTTTCATTTTCCAATTCAAAATCTTCTACCACTTCAAAAAAAGCACTGTCCAAACTCTCATCCAAAAAATATTCATTTCCAGTATCATTTTCCTCTGGAAAAAGTCCATCTTTCACTTCCTCTAATAAATCATTTGAGATGTCAAAATTCAATGCAACGTTTTTTTGATGCTCTTCCATTGTATCAATAATATTATGTTGCTGGTCCTTCCAAAAAAATATAAAGACTTAATTATATCTTTTTCACAAATAGATAATTAAAAACTACCTTTACCAATTTTATAAGTACATACATTACCATACGTTTAAACACATTAACTACACAAATTAATCTTCCACCTTCCTCTTTTTGGAAAACAGACTCACACTGTGATCCTAGACACATAACATTATCCCTTGCAATTTATTTAAATAATTACTGCAGTCAAAGGAAGTCTTACTGTGAGTTTTGTTTAAGGGTTTTCTGGACTGTAGAACAGTTGAAAGACTTTATAATTTATTTCTAGGGATGGATTTTCTGAGTTTAGCACAATAAACTGGTGTTTAAACTGTGTACAGACTGAAGGTGGAACTCACAGTGCACAAATGTAAATTCACTAAAAAGATTACTACTTGCCACAGAGACAGTTGCTTTTGCCTTTCAACAGCACACTCAGCATCTAAATTGCACAGCATGTACAAAATTTCATGCTAAGCATGAGAAACCATATCATAAAAGACCTCTGCAAATGCATATAAAAGGGTGCAGAGAGATGGTACAGGCATAGATATAGAGAGATGGTGCTGACGAAAAATGAAATAACGCAGGCAGACAGTAAACTGTTACAGTCAGAGAATAGATGGTGCAAAGCTGCAACTAAAAGAACAGATGGAGCAGTTACAAAAAAAGAAGGTGCAGAGACACAGTAAGATGGTATGAGCAGAGAGACACATAGTGCAGGCAGAGACAGACATAGTAGATTGCATGTAACATGCTGGTCATGTGTCTAAGATCACACTGTGAGTCAAATTTGATTTTAAATTAATCTGGGTGAATAGTTTGCTTAGTTGATGTGTTTTAAAATCATGTTTGGAAGACAATGAGGCTTCAGGATATGTACTGTTAGAGAATCTTAGGCAGCATATCTGTTAGGCCTCTTATTTGCTAAAAAGGCTCTATGTTGTGCAATAAAGATCCAGGGTGTGTTGTTGAAATGAAAAAGGAATGTTATTTCTTGCATGTATTTGGTCTGTTTTTTGCCAGTAGAGACAGTGAGATGGTATGAAAACAGACACAGATACTGCAAGCAGACTCAAACATGGTAGACACACATGATAAAATGGTACAATAGAGAAAAAATGCTAGAAACAGACACTGAAATGTTACATCCAGAGGCTGCATGAAGCACACAGAGGCGCAGATAGAGAAGACAGAGAGAAAACAGTACAACCAGAGAGTGCGAAACTACAGAGAGAGAGGGAAAATATTTATCATGGTAGGACTGCATAACACACACCAACAGCCATATCATAATAGGCCTCTGCAAATACACAAGAACGGGCGCAGACAGATGGTACAGCCAGAGTTAGAGAGATAATGCAGATTTAGCAAGAAATAATGCACGCAGACACTAAACTGTTACAGGTAGACAATACATAAAGTAGAACTGCAAAGAATACAACACATGGAGCAGTCCCATAAAAAGATGGTGCCGAGAGACAGTTAAATAGTATGACAACATACATAAATAGTGCAAGCAGATACAGACAAGGTACACATAAAAGATAAAATGGTACAACACAGAACAAATGGTGGAAACATTGAGAGAATGTTTTCTTATATTTTAAACTGCACAAAAATAGATCCCCTTTACAAATTAGCAACTCACCTTTAAAAATGTTTTTGAAGGTTCACAACACTCTCAATTACACTCCAGATTTTTGGATTTGAGCAGCACACACTAAAAAAACCAAAAAAACACAAATTTTATTACCATGTTACACACATCTTTATTACACAGCATAGAGCCTTTTTGGCAAGTAAGAGGCCTAACAGACATGCTACCTAAGATTCTCTAGCAGTACATATCCTAAAGCCTAACTGGCTTCAAGAAATGATTTTTTAACATATCAAGTAAGCAAATTATTCACCCAGATTCATTTACAATCAAGCTTGACTCATAGTGTGATCTTAGACATATGACCAGGATGTTATATGCAATCTTTATGATATGTACTGCTAGAGAATCTTAGGCAGCATGTCTGTTAGGCCTCTAACTTTCCAAAAGGAATCACCATGGATCTTTTGGCAACTAAGAGGCCTAACAGACATGCTGCCTAAGATTCTCTAGCAGTACATATCATAAAGCCTAACTGACTTCAAGAAATGATTTTTAACACATCAAGTAAGCAAATTATTCACCCAGATTCATCAAGCTTGACTCACAGTGTGATCTTAGACACATGACCAGGATGTTACATGCAATCTTTATGATATGTACTGCTAGGCACATGATCAGAATGTTAGATATAATGTACCATGTCTGTCTCTGCCAACTGTATGTGTGTCTCTGCCTAAGATCACACTGATGGGTGAATCAAGCTTCACTCACAGTGTGATCTTAGGCACATGATCAGAATGTTAGATACAATGTACCATGTCTGTCTCTGCCAACAGTATGTGTGTCTCTGCCTAAGATCACACTGATGGGTGAATCAAGCTTCACTCACAGTGTGATCTTAGGCACATGATCAGAATGTTAGATATAATGTACCATGTCTGTCTCTGCGAACAGTATGTGTGTCTCTGACTAAGATCACACAGATGTAAATGTAAATGTATTGCGATTTATATAGCGCACGTATCACCCGTAGGCATCAAGGCGCTTGCCTTGGGAACCCGTCCTGGTATTCCCCTGTGAGATAGCCCCAGCAGGGTATCCACAAGGTGAAAGCCAGGCATCCCGCCGCGAGGGGCCGTAGTGGAGATTAAGCAAGCTATTGCCCAGAGTCGCAGAGTGTGAACCCGTGAGTCGAGTAGGCACCGGAACGAGAATTATCGAGTCCATGGAATTTTTGAGCCCAAGACCCGGCGAGGCGGGGAATTGAACCCTGGTCCAGGACCGATCTCAGCTTCCGGGTCTGCCGCCTCTAACCCCTGAGCCACACTTCTCCACATGGGTGAATAAAGCTTCACTCACAGTGTGATCTTAGGCACATGATCAGAATGTTAGATATAATGTACCATGTTTGTCTCTGCCAACAGTATGTGTGTCTCTGACTAAGATCACACTGTTGGGTGAATCAAGCTTCACTCACAGTGTGATCTTAGGCACATGATCAGAATGTTAGATATAATGTACCATGTCTGTCTCTGCCAACAGTATGTGTGTCTCTGCCTAAGATCACACTGATGGGTGAATCAAGCTTCACTCACAGTGTGATCTTAGGCACATGATCAGAATGTTAGATATAATGTACCATGTCTGTCTCTGCCAATAGTATGTGTGTCTCTGACTAAGATCACACTGATGGGCGAATCAAGCTTCACTCACAGTGTGATCTTAGGCACATGATCAGAATGTTAGATACAATGTACCATGTCTGTCTCTGCCAACAGTATGTGTGTCTCTGCCTAAGATCACACTGATGGGTGAATCAAGCTTCACTCACAGTGTGATCTTAGGCACATGATCAGAATGTTAGATACAATGTACCATGTCCGTCCCTGCCAACAGTATATGTGTCTCTGCCTAAGATCACACTGATGGGTGAATCAAGCTTCACTCACAGTGTGATCTTAGGCACATGATCAGAATGTTAGATACAATGTACCATGTCTGTCTCTGCCAACAGTATGTGTGTCTCTGCCTAAGATCACACTGATGGGTGAATCAAGCTTCACTCACAGTGTGATCTTAGGCACATGATCAGAATGTTAGATACAATGTACCATGTCCGTCCCTGCCAACAGTATATGTGTCTCTGCCTAAGATCACACTGATGGGTGAATCAAGCTTCACTTACAGTGTGATCTTAGGCACATGATCAGAATGTTAGATATAATGTACCATGTCTGTCTCTGCCAACAGTATGTGTGTCTCTGTCTAAGATCACACTGATGGGTGAATCAAGCTTCACTCACAGTGTGATCTTAGGCACATGATCAGAATGTTAGATATAATGTGCCATGTCTGTCTCTGCCAACAGTATGTGTGTCTCTGACTAAGATCACACTGATGGGTGAATCAAGCTTCACTCACAGTGTGATCTTAGGCACATGATCAGAATGTTAGATATAATTTACCATGTCTGTCTCTGCCAATAGTATGTATGTCTCTGACTAAGATCACACTGATGGGTGAATCAAGCTTCACTCACAGTGTGATCTTAGGCACATGATCAGAATGTTAGATATAATGTACCATGTCTGTCTCTGCCAACAGTATGTGTGTCTCTGACTAAGATCACACTGTTGGGTGAATCAAGCTTCACTCACAGTGTGATCTTAGGCACATGATCAGATTGTTATATATAATGTACCATATCTGTCTCTGCCAATAGTATGTGTGTCTCTGCCTAAGATCACACTGATGGGCGAATCAAGCTTCTCTCACAGTGTGATCTTAGGCACATGATCAGAATGTTAGATATAATGACCCTGTCTGTCTCTGCCAACAGTATGTGTGTCTCTGCCGAAGATCACACAGATGGGTGAATAAAGCTTCACTCACAGTGGGATCTTAGGCACATGATCAGAATGTTAGATATAATGTACCATGTTTGTCTCTGCCAACAGTATGTGTGTCTCTGACTAAGATCACACTGTTGGGTGAATCAAGCTTCACTCACAGTGTGATCTTAGGCACATGATCAGAATGTTAGATATAATGTGCCATGTCTGTCTCTGCCAACAGTATGTGTGTCTCTGACTAAGATCACACTGATGGGTGAATCAAGCTTCACTCACAGTGTGATCTTAGGCACATGATCAGAATGTTAGATATAATGTGCCATGTCTGTCTCTGCCAACAGTATGTGTGTCTCTGACTAAGATCACACTGTTGAGTGAATCAAGCTTCACTCACAGTGTGATCTTAGGCACATGATCAGAATGTTAGATATAATGTGCCATGTCTGTCTCTGCCAACAGTATGTGTGTCTCTGACTAAGATCACACTGATGGGTGAATCAAGCTTCACTCACAGTGTGATCTTAGGCACATGATCAGAATGTTAGATATAATGTACCATGTCTGTCTCTGCCAACAGTATGTGTGTCTCTGCCTAAGATCACACTGATGGGTGAATCAAGCTTCACTCACAGTGTGCTCTTAGGCATATGATCAGAATGTTAGATATAATGCACCATGTCTGTCTTTGACAACAGTATGTGTGTCTCTGACTAAGATCACACTGATGGGTGAATCAAGCTTCACTCACAGTGTGATCTTAGGCACATGATCAGAATGTTAGATATAATGTACCATGTCTGTCTCTGCAAGCAGTATGTGTGTCTCTGCCTAATATCACACTGATGGGTAAATCAAGCTTCACTCACAGTGTGATCTTAGGCACATGATCAGATTGTTAGATATAATGTACCAAATCTGTCTCTGCCAATAGTATGTGTGTCTCTGACTAAGATCACACTGATGGGTGAATCAAGGTTCACTCACAGTGTGATCTTAGGCACATGCTCAGAATATTAGATACAATGTACCATGTCTGTCTCTGCCAACAGTATGTGTGTCTCTGCCTAAGATCACACTGATGGGCGAATCAAGCTTCACTCACAGTGTGATCTTAGGCACATGATCAGAATGTTAGATACAATGTACCATGTCTGTCTCTGCCAACAGTATGTGTGTCTCTGCCTAAGATCACACTGATGGGTGAATCAAGCTTCACTCACAGTGTGATCTTAGGCACATGATCAGAATGTTAGATACAATGTACCATGTCCGTCTCTGCCAACAGTATATGTGTCTCTGCCTAAGATCACACTGATGGGTGAATCAAGCTTCACTCACAGTGTGATCTTAGGCACATGATCAGAATGTTAGATATAATGTGCCATGTCTGTCTCTGCCAACAGTATGTGTGTCTCTGACTAAGATCACACTGATGGGTGAATCAAGCTTCACTCACAGTGTGATCTTAGGCACATGATCAGAATGTTAGATACAATGTACCATGTCTGTCTCTGCCAACAGTATGTGTGTCTCTGCCTAAGATCACACTGATGGGTGAATCAAGCTTCACTCACAGTGTGATCTTAGGCACATGATCAGAATGTTAGATATAATGTACCATGTTTGTCTCTGCCAACAGTATGTGTGTCTCTGACTAAGATCACACTGTTGGGTGAATCAAGCTTCACTCACAGTGTGATCTTAGGCACAAGATCAGAATGTTAGATATAATGTGCCATGTCTGTCTCTGCCAACAGTATGTGTGTCTCTGACTAAGATCACACTGATGGGTGAATCAAGCTTCACTCACAGTGTGATCTTAGGCACATGATCAGAATGTTAGATATAATGTACCATGTCTGTCTCTGCCAACAGTATGTGTGTCTCTGCCTAAGATCACACTGATGGGTGAATCAAGCTTCACTCACAGTGTGCTCTTAGGCATATGATCAGAATGTTAGATATAATGCACCATGTCTGTCTTTGCCAACAGTATGTGTGTCTCTGACTAAGATCACACTGATGGGTGAATCAAGCTTCACTCACAGTGTGATCTTAGGCACATGATCAGAATGTTAGATATAATGTACCATGTCTGTCTCTGCAAGCAGTATGTGTGTCTCTGCCTAATATCACACTGATGGGTAAATCAAGCTTCACTCACAGTGTGATCTTAGGCACATGATCAGATTGTTAGATATAATGTACCAAATCTGTCTCTGCCCATAGTATGTGTGTCTCTGACTAAGATCACACTGATGGGTGAATCAAGGTTCACTAACAGTGTGATCTTAGGCACATGCTCAGAATATTAGATACAATGTACCATGTCTGTCTCTGCCAACAGTATGTGTGTCTCTGCCTAAGATCACACTGATGGGCGAATCAAGCTTCACTCACAGTGTGATCTTAGGCACATGATCAGAATGTTAGATACAATGTACCATGTCTGTCTCTGCCAACAGTATGTGTGTCTCTGCCTAAGATCACACTGATGGGTGAATCAAGCTTCACTCACAGTGTGATCTTAGGCACATGATCAGAATGTTAGATACAATGTACCATGTCCGTCTCTGCCAACAGTATATGTGTCTCTGCCTAAGATCACACTGATGGGTGAATCAAGCTTCACTCACAGTGTGATCTTAGGCACATGATCAGAATGTTAGATATAATGTGCCATGTCTGTCTCTGCCAACAGTATGTGTGTCTCTGACTAAGATCACACTGATGGGTGAATCAAGCTTCACTCACAGTGTGATCTTAGGCACATGATCAGAATGTTAGATACAATGTACCATGTCTGTCTCTGCCAACAGTATGTGTGTCTCTGCCTAAGATCACACTGATGGGTAAATCAAGCTTCACTCACAGTGTGATCTTAGGCACATGATCAGATTGTTAGATATAATGTACCATATCTGTCTCTGCCAATAGTATGTGTGTCTCTGACTAAGATCACACTGATGGGTGAATCAAGCTTCACTCACAGTGTGATCTTAGGCACATGCTCAGAATATTAGATACAATGTACCATGTCTGTCTCTGCCAACAGTATGTGTGTCTCTGCCTAAGATCACACTGATGGGTGAATCAAGCTTCTCTCACAGTGTGATCTTAGGCACATGATCAGAATGTTAGATATAATGACCCTGTCTGTCTCTGCCAACAGTATGTGTGTCTCTGCCTAAGATCACACAGATGGGTGAATAAAGCTTCACTCACAGTGGGATCTTAGGCACATGATCAGAATGTTAGATATAATGTACCATGTTTGTCTCTGCCAACAGTATGTGTGTCTCTGACTAAGATCACACTGTTGGGTGAATCAAGCTTCACTCACAGTGTGATCTTAGGCACATGATCAGAATGTTAGATATAATGTGCCATGTCTGTCTCTGCCAACAGTATGTGTGTCTCTGACTAAGATCACACTGATGGGTGAATCAAGCTTCACTCACAGTGTGATCTTAGGCACATGATCAGAATGTTAGATATAATGTACCATGTCTGTCTCTGCCAATTGTATGTATGTCTCTGACTAAGATCACACTGATGGGTGAATCAAGCTTCACTCACAGTGTGATCTTAGGCACATGATCAGAATGTTAGATATAATGCACCATGTCTGTCTTTGCCAACAGTATGTGTGTCTCTGACTAAGATCACACTGATGGGTGAATCAAGCTTCGCTCACAGTGTGATCTTAGGCACATGATCAGAATGTTAGATATAATGTACCATGTCTGTCTCTGCAAGCAGTATGTGTGTCTCTGCCTAATATCACACTGATGGGTAAATCAAGCTTCACTCACAGTGTGATCTTAGGCACATGATCAGATTGTTAGATATAATGTACCAAATCTGTCTCTGCCAATAGTATGTGTGTCTCTGACTAAGATCACACTGATGGGTGAATCAAGGTTCACTCACAGTGTGATCTTAGGCACATGCTCAGAATATTAGATACAATGTACCATGTCTGTCTCTGCCAACAGTATGTGTGTCTCTGCCTAAGATCACACTGATGGGCGAATCAAGCTTCACTCACAGTGTGATCTTAGGCACATGATCAGAATGTTAGATACAATGTACCATGTCTGTCTCTGCCAACAGTATGTGTGTCTCTGCCTAAGATCACACTGATGGGTGAATCAAGCTTCACTCACAGTGTGATCTTAGGCACATGATCAGAATGTTAGATACAATGTACCATGTCCGTCTCTGCCAACAGTATATGTGTCTCTGCCTAAGATCACACTGATGGGTGAATCAAGCTTCACTCACAGTGTGATCTTAGGCACATGATCAGAATGTTAGATATAATGTGCCATGTCTGTCTCTGCCAACAGTATGTGTGTCTCTGACTAAGATCACACTGATGGGTGAATCAAGCTTCACTCACAGTGTGATCTTAGGCACATGATCAGAATGTTAGATACAATGTACCATGTCTGTCTCTGCCAACAGTATGTGTGTCTCTGCCTAAGATCACACTGATGGGTGAATCAAGCTTCACTCACAGTGTGATCTTAGGCACATGATCAGAATGTTAGATATAATGTACCATGTTTGTCTCTGCCAACAGTATGTGTGTCTCTGACTAAGATCACACTGTTGGGTGAATCAAGCTTCACTCACAGTGTGATCTTAGGCACAAGATCAGAATGTTAGATATAATGTGCCATGTCTGTCTCTGCCAACAGTATGTGTGTCTCTGACTAAGATCACACTGATGGGTGAATCAAGCTTCACTCACAGTGTGATCTTAGGCACATGATCAGAATGTTAGATATAATGTACCATGTCTGTCTCTGCCAACAGTATGTGTGTCTCTGCCTAAGATCACACTGATGGGTGAATCAAGCTTCACTCACAGTGTGCTCTTAGGCATATGATCAGAATGTTAGATATAATGCACCATGTCTGTCTTTGCCAACAGTATGTGTGTCTCTGACTAAGATCACACTGATGGGTGAATCAAGCTTCACTCACAGTGTGATCTTAGGCACATGATCAGAATGTTAGATATAATGTACCATGTCTGTCTCTTCAAGCAGTATGTGTGTCTCTGCCTAATATCACACTGATGGGTAAATCAAGCTTCACTCACAGTGTGATCTTAGGCACATGATCAGATTGTTAGATATAATGTACCAAATCTGTCTCTGCCCATAGTATGTGTGTCTCTGACTAAGATCACACTGATGGGTGAATCAAGGTTCACTAACAGTGTGATCTTAGGCACATGCTCAGAATATTAGATACAATGTACCATGTCTGTCTCTGCCAACAGTATGTGTGTCTCTGCCTAAGATCACACTGATGGGCGAATCAAGCTTCACTCACAGTGTGATCTTAGGCACATGATCAGAATGTTAGATACAATGTACCATGTCTGTCTCTGCCAACAGTATGTGTGTCTCTGCCTAAGATCACACTGATGGGTGAATCAAGCTTCACTCACAGTGTGATCTTAGGCACATGATCAGAATGTTAGATACAATGTACCATGTCCGTCTCTGCCAACAGTATATGTGTCTCTGCCTAAGATCACACTGATGGGTGAATCAAGCTTCACTCACAGTGTGATCTTAGGCACATGATCAGAATGTTAGATACAATGTACCATGTCCGTCCCTGCCAACAGTATATGTGTCTCTGCCTAAGATCACACTGATGGGTGAATCAAGCTTCACTCACAGTGTGATCTTAGGCACATGATCAGAATGTTAGATACAATGTACCATGTCTGTCTCTGCCAACAGTATGTGTGTCTCTGCCTAAGATCACACTGATGGGTGAATCAAGCTTCACTCACAGTGTGATCTTAGGCACATGATCAGAATGTTAGATACAATGTACCATGTCCGTCCCTGCCAACAGTATATGTGTCTCTGCCTAAGATCACACTGATGGGTGAATCAAGCTTCACTTACAGTGTGATCTTAGGCACATGATCAGAATGTTAGATATAATGTACCATGTCTGTCTCTGCCAACAGTATGTGTGTCTCTGTCTAAGATCACACTGATGGGTGAATCAAGCTTCACTCACAGTGTGATCTTAGGCACATGATCAGAATGTTAGATATAATGTGCCATGTCTGTCTCTGCCAACAGTATATGTGTCTCTGCCTAAGATCACACTGATGGGTGAATCAAGCTTCACTCACAGTGTGATCTTAGGCACATGATCAGAATGTTAGATATAATGTGCCATGTCTGTCTCTGCCAACAGTATGTGTGTCTCTGACTAAGATCACACTGATGGGTGAATCAAGCTTCACTCACAGTGTGATCTTAGGCACATGATCAGAATGTTAGATACAATGTACCATGTCTGTCTCTGCCAACAGTATGTGTGTCTCTGCCTAAGATCACACTGATGGGTAAATCAAGCTTCACTCACAGTGTGATCTTAGGCACATGATCAGATTGTTAGATATAATGTACCATATCTGTCTCTGCCAATAGTATGTGTGTCTCTGACTAAGATCACACTGATGGGTGAATCAAGCTTCACTCACAGTGTGATCTTAGGCACATGCTCAGAATATTAGATACAATGTACCATGTCTGTCTCTGCCAACAGTATGTGTGTCTCTGCCTAAGATCACACTGATGGGTGAATCAAGCTTCTCTCACAGTGTGATCTTAGGCACATGATCAGAATGTTAGATATAATGACCCTGTCTGTCTCTGCCAACAGTATGTGTGTCTCTGCCTAAGATCACACAGATGGGTGAATAAAGCTTCACTCACAGTGGGATCTTAGGCACATGATCAGAATGTTAGATATAATGTACCATGTTTGTCTCTGCCAACAGTATGTGTGTCTCTGACTAAGATCACACTGTTGGGTGAATCAAGCTTCACTCACAGTGTGATCTTAGGCACATGATCAGAATGTTAGATATAATGTGCCATGTCTGTCTCTGCCAACAGTATGTGTGTCTCTGACTAAGATCACACTGATGGGTGAATCAAGCTTCACTCACAGTGTGATCTTAGGCACATGATCAGAATGTTAGATATAATGTACCATGTCTGTCTCTGCCAATTGTATGTATGTCTCTGACTAAGATCACACTGATGGGTGAATCAAGCTTCACTCACAGTGTGATCTTAGGCACATGATCAGAATGTTAGATATAATGCACCATGTCTGTCTTTGCCAACAGTATGTGTGTCTCTGACTAAGATCACACTGATGGGTGAATCAAGCTTCGCTCACAGTGTGATCTTAGGCACATGATCAGAATGTTAGATATAATGTACCATGTCTGTCTCTGCAAGCAGTATGTGTGTCTCTGCCTAATATCACACTGATGGGTAAATCAAGCTTCACTCACAGTGTGATCTTAGGCACATGATCAGATTGTTAGATATAATGTACCAAATCTGTCTCTGCCAATAGTATGTGTGTCTCTGACTAAGATCACACTGATGGGTGAATCAAGGTTCACTCACAGTGTGATCTTAGGCACATGCTCAGAATATTAGATACAATGTACCATGTCTGTCTCTGCCAACAGTATGTGTGTCTCTGCCTAAGATCACACTGATGGGCGAATCAAGCTTCACTCACAGTGTGATCTTAGGCACACGATCAGAATGTTAGATACAATGTACCATGTCTGTCTCTGCCAACAGTATGTGTGTCTCTGCCTAAGATCACACTGATGGGTGAATCAAGCTTCACTCACAGTGTGATCTTAGGCACATGATCAGAATGTTAGATACAATGTACCATGTCCGTCTCTGCCAACAGTATATGTGTCTCTGCCTAAGGTCACACTGATGGGTGAATCAAGCTTCACTCACAGTGTGATCTTAGGCACATGATCAGAATGTTAGATATAATGTGCCATGTCTGTCTCTGCCAACAGTATGTGTGTCTCTGACTAAGATCACACTGATGGGTGAATCAAGCTTCACTCACAGTGTGATCTTAGGCACATGATCAGAATGTTAGATACAATGTACCATGTCTGTCTCTGCCAACAGTATGTGTGTCTCTGCCTAAGATCACACTGATGGGTGAATCAAGCTTCACTCACAGTGTGATCTTAGGCACATGATCAGAATGTTAGATATAATGTACCATGTTTGTCTCTGCCAACAGTATGTGTGTCTCTGACTAAGATCACACTGTTGGGTGAATCAAGCTTCACTCACAGTGTGATCTTAGGCACAAGATCAGAATGTTAGATATAATGTGCCATGTCTGTCTCTGCCAACAGTATGTGTGTCTCTGACTAAGATCACACTGATGGGTGAATCAAGCTTCACTCACAGTGTGATCTTAGGCACATGATCAGAATGTTAGATATAATGTACCATGTCTGTCTCTGCCAACAGTATGTGTGTCTCTGCCTAAGATCACACTGATGGGTGAATCAAGCTTCACTCACAGTGTGCTCTTAGGCATATGATCAGAATGTTAGATATAATGCACCATGTCTGTCTTTGCCAACAGTATGTGTGTCTCTGACTAAGATCACACTGATGGGTGAATCAAGCTTCACTCACAGTGTGATCTTAGGCACATGATCAGAATGTTAGATATAATGTACCATGTCTGTCTCTTCAAGCAGTATGTGTGTCTCTGCCTAATATCACACTGATGGGTGAATCAAGCTTCACTCACAGTGTGATCTTAGGCACATGATCAGATTGTTAGATATAATCTACCAAATCTGTCTCTGCCCATAGTATGTGTGTCTCTGACTAAGATCACACTGATGGGTGAATCAAGGTTCACTAACAGTGTGATCTTAGGCACATGCTCAGAATATTAGATACAATGTACCATGTCTGTCTCTGCCAACAGTATGTGTGTCTCTGCCTAAGATCACACTGATGGGCGAATCAAGCTTCACTCACAGTGTGATCTTAGGCACATGATCAGAATGTTAGATACAATGTACCATGTCTGTCTCTGCCAACAGTATGTGTGTCTCTGCCTAAGATCACACTGATGGGTGAATCAAGCTTCACTCACAGTGTGATCTTAGGCACATGATCAGAATGTTAGATACAATGTACCATGTCCGTCTCTGCCAACAGTATATGTGTCTCTGCCTAAGATCACACTGATGGGTGAATCAAGCTTCACTCACAGTGTGATCTTAGGCACATGATCAGAATGTTAGATACAATGTACCATGTCCGTCCCTGCCAACAGTATATGTGTCTCTGCCTAAGATCACACTGATGGGTGAATCAAGCTTCACTCACAGTGTGATCTTAGGCACATGATCAGAATGTTAGATACAATGTACCATGTCTGTCTCTGCCAACAGTATGTGTGTCTCTGCCTAAGATCACACTGATGGGTGAATCAAGCTTCACTCACAGTGTGATCTTAGGCACATGATCAGAATGTTAGATACAATGTACCATGTCCGTCCCTGCCAACAGTATATGTGTCTCTGCCTAAGATCACACTGATGGGTGAATCAAGCTTCACTTACAGTGTGATCTTAGGCACATGATCAGAATGTTAGATATAATGTACCATGTCTGTCTCTGCCAACAGTATGTGTGTCTCTGTCTAAGATCACACTGATGGGTGAATCAAGCTTCACTCACAGTGTGATCTTAGGCACATGATCAGAATGTTAGATATAATGTGCCATGTCTGTCTCTGCCAACAGTATGTGTGTCTCTGACTAAGATCACACTGATGGGTGAATCAAGCTTCACTCACAGTGTGATCTTAGGCACATGATCAGAATGTTAGATATAATTTACCATGTCTGTCTCTGCCAATAGTATGTATGTCTCTGACTAAGATCACACTGATGGGTGAATCAAGCTTCACTCACAGTGTGATCTTAGGCACATGATCAGAATGTTAGATATAATGTACCATGTCTGTCTCTGCCAACAGTATGTGTGTCTCTGACTAAGATCACACTGTTGGGTGAATCAAGCTTCACTCACAGTGTGATCTTAGGCACATGATCAGATTGTTATATATAATGTACCATATCTGTCTCTGCCAATAGTATGTGTGTCTCTGCCTAAGATCACACTGATGGGCGAATCAAGCTTCTCTCACAGTGTGATCTTAGGCACATGATCAGAATGTTAGATATAATGACCCTGTCTGTCTCTGCCAACAGTATGTGTGTCTCTGCCGAAGATCACACAGATGGGTGAATAAAGCTTCACTCACAGTGGGATCTTAGGCACATGATCAGAATGTTAGATATAATGTACCATGTTTGTCTCTGCCAACAGTATGTGTGTCTCTGACTAAGATCACACTGTTGGGTGAATCAAGCTTCACTCACAGTGTGATCTTAGGCACATGATCAGAATGTTAGATATAATGTGCCATGTCTGTCTCTGCCAACAGTATGTGTGTCTCTGACTAAGATCACACTGATGGGTGAATCAAGCTTCACTCACAGTGTGATCTTAGGCACATGATCAGAATGTTAGATATAATGTGCCATGTCTGTCTCTGCCAACAGTATGTGTGTCTCTGACTAAGATCACACTGTTGAGTGAATCAAGCTTCACTCACAGTGTGATCTTAGGCACATGATCAGAATGTTAGATATAATGTGCCATGTCTGTCTCTGCCAACAGTATGTGTGTCTCTGACTAAGATCACACTGATGGGTGAATCAAGCTTCACTCACAGTGTGATCTTAGGCACATGATCAGAATGTTAGATATAATGTACCATGTCTGTCTCTGCCAACAGTATGTGTGTCTCTGCCTAAGATCACACTGATGGGTGAATCAAGCTTCACTCACAGTGTGCTCTTAGGCATATGATCAGAATGTTAGATATAATGCACCATGTCTGTCTTTGACAACAGTATGTGTGTCTCTGACTAAGATCACACTGATGGGTGAATCAAGCTTCACTCACAGTGTGATCTTAGGCACATGATCAGAATGTTAGATATAATGTACCATGTCTGTCTCTGCAAGCAGTATGTGTGTCTCTGCCTAATATCACACTGATGGGTAAATCAAGCTTCACTCACAGTGTGATCTTAGGCACATGATCAGATTGTTAGATATAATGTACCAAATCTGTCTCTGCCAATAGTATGTGTGTCTCTGACTAAGATCACACTGATGGGTGAATCAAGGTTCACTCACAGTGTGATCTAAGGCACATGCTCAGAATATTAGATACAATGTACCATGTCTGTCTCTGCCAACAGTATGTGTGTCTCTGCCTAAGATCACACTGATGGGCGAATCAAGCTTCACTCACAGTGTGATCTTAGGCACATGATCAGAATGTTAGATACAATGTACCATGTCTGTCTCTGCCAACAGTATGTGTGTCTCTGCCTAAGATCACACTGATGGGTGAATCAAGCTTCACTCACAGTGTGATCTTAGGCACATGATCAGAATGTTAGATACAATGTACCATGTCCGTCTCTGCCAACAGTATATGTGTCTCTGCCTAAGATCACACTGATGGGTGAATCAAGCTTCACTCACAGTGTGATCTTAGGCACATGATCAGAATGTTAGATATAATGTGCCATGTCTGTCTCTGCCAACAGTATGTGTGTCTCTGACTAAGATCACACTGATGGGTGAATCAAGCTTCACTCACAGTGTGATCTTAGGCACATGGTACATCACACTGATGGGTGAATCAAGCTTCACTCACAGTGTGATCTTAGGCACATGATCAGAATGTTAGATATAATGTACCATGTTTGTCTCTGCCAACAGTATGTGTGTCTCTGACTAAGATCACACTGTTGGGTGAATCAAGCTTCACTCACAGTGTGATCTTAGGCACAAGATCAGAATGTTAGATATAATGTGCCATGTCTGTCTCTGCCAACAGTATGTGTGTCTCTGACTAAGATCACACTGATGGGTGAATCAAGCTTCACTCACAGTGTGATCTTAGGCACATGATCAGAATGTTAGATATAATGTACCATGTCTGTCTCTGCCAACAGTATGTGTGTCTCTGCCTAAGATCACACTGATGGGTGAATCAAGCTTCACTCACAGTGTGCTCTTAGGCATATGATCAGAATGTTAGATATAATGCACCATGTCTGTCTTTGCCAACAGTATGTGTGTCTCTGACTAAGATCACACTGATGGGTGAATCAAGCTTCACTCACAGTGTGATCTTAGGCACATGATCAGAATGTTAGATATAATGTACCATGTCTGTCTCTGCAAGCAGTATGTGTGTCTCTGCCTAATATCACACTGATGGGTAAATCAAGCTTCACTCACAGTGTGATCTTAGGCACATGATCAGATTGTTAGATATAATGTACCAAATCTGTCTCTGCCCATAGTATGTGTGTCTCTGACTAAGATCACACTGATGGGTGAATCAAGGTTCACTAACAGTGTGATCTTAGGCACATGCTCAGAATATTAGATACAATGTACCATGTCTGTCTCTGCCAACAGTATGTGTGTCTCTGCCTAAGATCACACTGATGGGCGAATCAAGCTTCACTCACAGTGTGATCTTAGGCACATGATCAGAATGTTAGATACAATGTACCATGTCTGTCTCTGCCAACAGTATGTGTGTCTCTGCCTAAGATCACACTGATGGGTGAATCAAGCTTCACTCACAGTGTGATCTTAGGCACATGATCAGAATGTTAGATACAATGTACCATGTCCGTCTCTGCCAACAGTATATGTGTCTCTGCCTAAGATCACACTGATGGGTGAATCAAGCTTCACTCACAGTGTGATCTTAGGCACATGATCAGAATGTTAGATATAATGTGCCATGTCTGTCTCTGCCAACAGTATGTGTGTCTCTGACTAAGATCACACTGATGGGTGAATCAAGCTTCACTCACAGTGTGATCTTAGGCACATGATCAGAATGTTAGATACAATGTACCATGTCTGTCTCTGCCAACAGTATGTGTGTCTCTGCCTAAGATCACACTGATGGGTAAATCAAGCTTCACTCACAGTGTGATCTTAGGCACATGATCAGATTGTTAGATATAATGTACCATATCTGTCTCTGCCAATAGTATGTGTGTCTCTGACTAAGATCACACTGATGGGTGAATCAAGCTTCACTCACAGTGTGATCTTAGGCACATGCTCAGAATATTAGATACAATGTACCATGTCTGTCTCTGCCAACAGTATGTGTGTCTCTGCCTAAGATCACACTGATGGGTGAATCAAGCTTCTCTCACAGTGTGATCTTAGGCACATGATCAGAATGTTAGATATAATGACCCTGTCTGTCTCTGCCAACAGTATGTGTGTCTCTGCCTAAGATCACACAGATGGGTGAATAAAGCTTCACTCACAGTGGGATCTTAGGCACATGATCAGAATGTTAGATATAATGTACCATGTTTGTCTCTGCCAACAGTATGTGTGTCTCTGACTAAGATCACACTGTTGGGTGAATCAAGCTTCACTCACAGTGTGATCTTAGGCACATGATCAGAATGTTAGATATAATGTGCCATGTCTGTCTCTGCCAACAGTATGTGTGTCTCTGACTAAGATCACACTGATGGGTGAATCAAGCTTCACTCACAGTGTGATCTTAGGCACATGATCAGAATGTTAGATATAATGTACCATGTCTGTCTCTGCCAATTGTATGTATGTCTCTGACTAAGATCACACTGATGGGTGAATCAAGCTTCACTCACAGTGTGATCTTAGGCACATGATCAGAATGTTAGATATAATGCACCATGTCTGTCTTTGCCAACAGTATGTGTGTCTCTGACTAAGATCACACTGATGGGTGAATCAAGCTTCGCTCACAGTGTGATCTTAGGCACATGATCAGAATGTTAGATATAATGTACCATGTCTGTCTCTGCAAGCAGTATGTGTGTCTCTGCCTAATATCACACTGATGGGTAAATCAAGCTTCACTCACAGTGTGATCTTAGGCACATGATCAGATTGTTAGATATAATGTACCATATCTGTCTCTGCCAATAGTATGTGTGTCTCTGACTAAGATCACACTGATGGGTGAATCAAGCTTCACTCACAGTGTGATCTTAGGCACATGCTCAGAATATTAGATACAATGTACCATGTCTGTCTCTGCCAACAGTATGTGTGTCTCTGCCTAAGATCACACTGATGGGTGAATCAAACTTCTCTCACAGTGTGATCTTAGGCACATGATCAGAATGTTAGATATAATGTACCATGTCTGTCTCTGCCAACAGTATGTGTGTCTCTGACTAAGATCACACAGATGGGTGAATAAAGCTTCACTCACAGTGTGATCTTAGGCACATGATCAGAATGTTAGATATAATGTACCATGTTTGTCTCTGCCAACAGTATGTGTGTCTTTGACTAAGATCACACTGTTGGGTGAATCAAGCTTCACTCACAGTGTGATCTTAGGCACATGATCAGAATGTTAGATATAATGTACCATGTCTGTCTCTGCCAACAGTATGTGTCTCTGCCTAAGATCACACTAATGGGTGAATCAAGCTTCACTCACAGTGTGATCTTAGGCACATGATCAGAATGTTAGATATAATGTACCATGTCTGTCTCTGCCAATAGTATGTGTGTCTCTGACTAAGATCACACTGATGGGCGAATCAAGCTTCACTCACAGTGTGATCTTAGGCACATGATCAGAATGTTAGATACTATGTACCATGTCTGTCTCTGCCAACAGTATGTGTGTCTCTGCCTAAGATCACACTGATGGGTGAATCAAGCTTCACTCACAGTGTGATCTTAGGCACATGATCAGAATGTTAGATACAATGTACCATGTCCGTCTCTGCCAACAGTATATGTGTCTCTGCCTAAGATCACACTGATGGGTGAATCAAGTTTCACTCACAGTGTGATCTTAGGCACATGATCAGAATGTTAGATATAATGTGCCATGTCTGTCTCTGCCAACAGTATGTGTGTCTCTGACTAAGATCACACTGATGGGTGAATCAAGCTTCACTCACAGTGTGATCTTAGGCACATGATCAGAATGTTAGATATAATGTACCATGTCTGTCTCTGCCAATAGTATGTATGTCTCTGACTAAGATCACACTGATGGGTGAATCAAGCTTCACTCACAGTGTGATCTTAGGCACATGATCAGAATGTTAGATATAATGTACCATGTCTGTCTTTGCCAACAGTATGTGTGTCTCTGACTAAGATCACACTGATGGGTGAATCAAGCTTCACTCACAGTGTGATCTTAGGCACATGATCAGAATGTTAGATATAATGTACCATGTCTGTCTCTGCAAGCAGTATGTGTGTCTCTGCCTAAGATCACACTGATGGGTAAATCAAGCTTCACTCACAGTGTGATCTTAGGCACATGATCAGATTGTTAGATATAATGTACCATATCTGTCTCTGCCAATAGTATGTGTGTCTCTGACTAAGATCACACTGATGGGTGAATCAAGCTTCACTCACAGTGTGATCTTAGGCACATGCTCAGAATATTAGATACAATGTACCATGTCTGTCTCTGCCAACAGTATGTGTGTCTCTGACTAAGATCACACTGTTGGGTGAATCAAGCTTCACTCACAGTGTGATCTTAGGCACATGATCAGAATGTTAGATATAATGTACCATGTCTGTCTCTGCCAACAGTATGTGTGTCTCTGCCTAAGATCACACTGATGGGTGAATCAAGCTTCACTCACAGTGTGATCTTAGGCACATGATCAGAATGTTAGATATAATGTACCATGTCTGTCTCTGCCAAAAGTATGTGTGTCTCTGCCTAAGATCACACTGATGGGTGAATCAAGCTTCACTCACAGTGTGATCATAGGCACATGATCAGAATGTTAGATATAATGTACCATGTCTGTCTCTGCCAACAGTATGTGTGTCTCTGACTAAGATCACACTGATGGGTGAATCAAGCTTCACTCACAGTGTGATCTTAGGCACATGATCAGAATGTTAGATATAATGTACCATGTCTGTCTCTGCCAACAGTATGTGTGTCTCTGACTAAGATCACACTGATTGGTGAATCAAGCTTCACTGACAGTGTGATCTTAGGCACATGATCAGAATGTTAGATATAATGTACCATGTCTGTCTCTGCCAACAGTATGTGTGTCTCTGCCTAAGATCACACTGATGGATGAATCAAGCTTCACTCACAGTGTGATCTTAGGCACGTGATCAGAATGTTAGATATAATGTACCATGTTTGTCTCTGCCAACAGTATGTGTGTCTCTGCCTAAGATCAAATCAGATGTAAATCCGGTTAGTTGTTTCTTCTAATTCCATTCAGCCGTTCGGGCTGTAGCCGTGTCTAAAGGTCCTATGGAAAATAACATGGGGAAAACACGTTTTGGGACCCCCCTTTTATCTCAGCCCCCACTTGACAAATCCCCCCCAAACTTTAAAGGAAGGAGCGGAGCGGGCCATCTTCTTTGAGAAATTCAAGAAGATTTAACAACCGGCGCCAAAGTTATTCCCAATAGAATGTTGCGGATTTCCTATGGAAACTAGGTCCTAACTATAATATATATATATTCACTGAAAAAACCATAGGTTATAGACCATATATAGTTAGGAATTTGCATTTACAAAACCTTGAAAATTCACTGAAAAAACCATAGGTTATACACCATATATAGTTAGGAATTAGCATTTAAAAACCTTATTTTACTCACACAAAACCATTGAAATTCCATATATAGTTAGTTGTACTAACTATATATCACGCACCCGCAATCCACTGCTGATCATGTCACATATTACATCATTCATGACATGGTCAGTGACATCACTGATGACATCACTGATGACATCTCAAATGACATCACTGATGACATCACTGATGACAACATCCAGTGACTGTATTTTTCTGTAAAGTTAAAATATGTCTTACATATTGAAGAATGAGTGGATGTATAAGTGTCTGGATGAAGGATTTAGTAGGTGCATGACTGACTGTATGAGTGAGTGGTTAAATGTGTCTCACTGAGTGCATGGGTTAGTGACTAAACTGTCTTAATTTGTGCATCATTATGTCTGTTGTTCTGTAAACTGCTGCATGTGTTGATCAGTAGCTATATGAGTAACTATATGGGTTATTGATTGGTTGCCCAAGCATTTGTATGGGAGACTGAGAGTGTGTGTGGGTGGCTGGGAGGTGTATGACTCTGTGCATAGATGTATGGGTTCAAAAGTGCATGTGGAAACAGCTGTATGGGTGGTTGACTGTGTGCATGACTGTATTGGTGAGTGAATAGATATCTCAGTGCTACATGTCAAAGTAAGTACATATGTAAAATACAGTACATGTGAGAGTTGACATATATAAATAACTGCATAAGAGCCAGTGAATGTGTGAGTGGCTGTATGGATCATTGTGCTCTTGTATCCAGGATTGTATAAGTGAGTAAATATGTTTTAGTATATGTTTGAATAAGTAAGGTGTGTATAACTGTATAGTTGTGAACATGGAGCTGTGATTGATTCTTTGCATGACTGACTAGGTGTGTAAGTAACTCCATGGATGAGTGACAGTCTGTGAGTGTCTGTTTACACTGAGTGTATCTAAGGTTATATTAGAGTCTGAAGAGGTTCATCGTATTATCACATGAATGATGTCATCAGTGATGTGATCAGTAATGTCAAATGAGATTTTATCAGTGATGTCATCAGTGATGTCATTTGAGATGTCATCAGTGATGTCATCAGTGATGTCATTTGAGATGTCATCAGTGATGTCATCAGTGATGTCACTGACCATGTCATGAATGATGTAATATGTGACATGATCAGCAGTGGATTGCGGGTGCGTGATATATAGTTAGTACAACTAACTATATATGGAATTTCAATGGTTTTGTGTGAGTAAAATAAGGTTTTTAAATGCTAATTCCTAACTATATATGGTGTATAACCTATGGTTTTTTCAGTGAATTTTCAAGGTTTTGTAAATGCAAATTCCTAACTATATATGGTCTATAACCTATGGTTTTTTCAGTGAATTTCATTGGTTTTTTAAAAGCTAATATCTATAGCTGTAAAATGTATTCTTCTTTAAATACAAAAATATATTTTATATGTTTATTAATAATTTTTTTTTAATATTTTTTTTGTTTCGCTCCCGGTCCGCAAACCGGGAAGCTTTCCGTTAGCTCAAATTGATGCCGCGACCCGGTCCGCGAACCGGTAAGAAATCAACATAGTGACGGTATCGCGTTGCCGCGTAATGCGTCTTATGACGTACTGCGTTAGCGCACCCGGAAGTGCCCCGGGGCGCGGACCGAGGCGCGAAACGCAGCTCCCCGGAAGCGATCAGCGTCGCGTCGCGAAAGCGCGACGTATCGCGTTGCCGCGAAATGCGTCTTGTGACGTATCGCGTTAGCGCACCCGGAAGTGTCCCGGGGCGCGGACCGAGGCGCGAAGCGGAGCGACCCGGAAGCTAACCGGGGAGCGTTCCGCAGCGCGTAACATGAGCGTGAGAGGTCATGTGACTTGTTAATAAAACTTTTCATTGGTTCATTTCACTTTTGGTTTCATAATGATGGAAGGCTAGGTCAGGTGACCTAAAAATAACACTTTTCATTGGTTGAGAAGTATTGTTTTTCCCAAATGATGAAAACCCCTCCTTCTTTCCTCACTCTGACTTTCATCATTGTGAGAGGAAGACCTATTTTGCTTGTTGGAAAATGGCTTCATTGGTTGCTTCAGCTGGTGCACCCCCACCACCACCTCCACCTCCTCATAGGAAGAGAGGACCACCTCCCCAGGTCATTACCAACACTGAGGAGGAAGATGAAGAAATGGATGAGGAGGGAGAAGAACCACAGTTCTTAGAAGAGTTGCCCCGGGTTTCCAGAAAGAAAGCCAGTTTCATCTGGCAGTTTTATTCGATCCCTCCTGGCCAAAATAAAGTCAATGCGAGGTATGTCACCTGCCTCATATGCAAAGAACAATTGTCCAGAGGGACGGACAAAAAATATAGCTATGGAAATCACACAATGCACAGGCACATGACAAGGAAGCATCCACTAAATTACAGCCGGGCGGAAATAAGGGATATGCAGGACAATCCAAGACCAACTCCTGTGGCCAGACCAACAATACCGATTTCTCTAACACCAGAAGAGGCACGGGAAACTGTGCCAAATATTCAAGAAAATTTTGGGCACATGATTCACTTATGTATGCACTGTCGTGCATTATTAGCTTGCGGCAACATGAGCATCAATGCACTCAACCTGGCGTATGAACACCATGATTGCCCTAACCGCCCCCAGTATTTTTTTTGCTCCTGTTGAGCCCTTTTCAACGCCTGTTTTTTGTTGTTTCCCCCCCCCAAAAAAACCCAAAAAAATATAAAATCGTTCAAAAAATACAAAAAAAACAAAAAATGTTAAAAAAAAAAAAATGGGGGCGTGGCCTTGAGGGCGAAGATGGTGGACGCGGCTCTTTAGAGCTCCCGCCAGCCCGTACCTGATCCGTCGCATTATCCTTGCCCCCGAGTCCGACTCCCGACCCAAACTTGCAGCAGAGGTGGAGTCCAGCGAGGGGTGCCCTCCGGTGCAAGAACCGGAGCACTGGCTACATCGGTGGCGGAGTTAGTGGTGGCGACGACCTGGGGCCTACACTAGCCGAGTGACGCCGGGGCCTCAATTTTGGTGATCCCCGGCCCGGGGCTCCGGGCTCGGCGGGCGGGGCCGGCGGTGCAGCCCGCGACCAGAGGCTTGATCCTGCAAGAGGAGCGGAGGTGCCAGAGGCTGCCATATCCTGCATCTGGGGGGTGAGTGCAGCCCCCCAGACCCTGAGGGCGGACAGTACCTGCTGCGGGGCCCGGAGACCGGGGCCTAGATTTTGGTGCCTTGCGCATTGCGGCGCAGGGGCGGCTGGTGCTGCGGCCCCCCGGAGTGCGATCCTGCCTGCTCCTTGGCCTGAAGCCTTGGCGATTGTCTGCCTTCTGGTTGGCTGGGGGCCCCCCCTCTGTCCCGGACTTCTCTGGAGGTGGTGCCCGGCCTTGGAGTTGCTGGAGGGCCCTGGTTGCGTCGACGAGGTGAGCTGTTGGCCCGCTGCCGGGGGCTTGGACCTGCCTCGGGGCGAAGGTACCGGGGGTGGCCTTATCCTGCGACTGGGGGTGAGTGTGGCCTCCCGGACCCCTGGGGTGCCCCGGATTTGCCTGGAGGTGGTGCCTGACTTCGGGGTGGCTGGCGATCCCTCGGCTGAGACGACGGGGTGTACAGTCGGCCCGCTGGAGCCTGCTCCCCTGCTGGACGGTGGCCTAGCCCTGGGAGCTTTGCGTGTGCCCCCCCCCCCCGCGGACGGACTGTGGCGGTCTGCTGGCCTGAGATTGGGTGCCACACTTGGTGGTGAATTGCGGCGCGGACAGCCCGGCTGTGAGGACAGGTGCCTGCCCTGGGGCTCCGGTCACCTGAGGAGAGTTTCACCATGACCCGAGGGGGGGGAGGGCCCGCCAAACAGGGCCCAATTGACAAATTTACTGGCCCGAGTGGGAGTCAGGGGGCATCCGGTGGCCAGGGTTCGGGCCCCGACAACGCGGCGCTCATGGCGGCGATCACCCAGTCCAGGGACATGCTCGATGCCAAGATTGGGGCTGTTGGAGCGGACGTCACCCTGCTGCGCCAAGATCTGCGCAACGCCGTGGCTAGAATTACTGAGACCGAATCGAGGATCTCTGTCGTGGAGGACGATGTTGGGACCCTGAAGCGGAAAGTGGCGGCGATGGAAAACATTCAACGTGGTCTGGCGCTTAGGGTCGAGGATGCCGAAGGGCGGGCGCGCAGAAACAACCTACGCTTCGTGGGTTTTCCGGAGGGGTGCGAGAAGGGCAATATGGAACGGTTCCTGACTCAGTGGCTGGAGAGTTGGCTCCCCCCGGAGGCCCTGTCCCGCTGTTTCGTGATCGAACGCGCCCACAGGGCTCTGACGCAGAAGCCGCTGGAGGGTGAGAGGCCCAGACCTGTGATCGCCAAACTCTTGAACTTTCATGACAAGGACACCATTCTGCGGGAAGCGAGGGCCAAAGACTCTCTTCTGTTTGAAAATCAAAAAATTATGATCTTCCCGGACTATACTAGGCTCGTGCAACAACAGCGGCACTCCTTTCTAGCCGCTAAGGCGAAACTCCGGGGCCTAAAGATCCAGTACTCCTTACTCTATCCGGCTCGCCTACGGGTGATCTTTCAATCTCGTACTCATTTCTTCGACACCCCGGAGGCCGTGTTCAAATGGACGGATGAGACGGTGAGAATCAGACCGCACGATCAGCCTGGATTGAACCCGGGACGTTCACGGGAGCCGTCGCAAGATCGGGGGGACCAGGCTGCCAGGCCCCGAAGGGATAGGAAGTCACGATCGCGGAAACGGACCGCTTCCCGAGGTGGATCTCCTTCTGCTGCGCCTACTGACTCTGATCACTCTGGAAGAGGCCGCTGACAGCCAGTGGGGACATAGGCCCGTATTGGTCTACCATGATTCCCGGCTGAGTGGACATGCTCCGCGGGGTCCCATTTTACCGCCTGGCTTTGCAACTGTTCGTTGATCATGAGGGGGTACTGGGAGTGGGGGCTCGGGGGTTGCATGTTAGGGGCTGTTGTTCTCCTACGACTGTAGGAGGTTTGGGGGGGAGGGGTGTGATTACTGTTCTGGGGGAGTTGGGATCCATTGGTATGGATGGCTCGGGGCTCTCTGTTCTTGACCCTGGGTCACCCATGCCGCGACAGGTACTTCATGGTTCCTTGAGGTATAGGGTGGGGGGCGGTGGGGTGTGGGTGGCTGGAGACAAGGCCACTAAGTTGGGACTGTACTTTGATCTGGACTATGCTGACGTTCTATTGTTGGTTGGCCCTGAGGTTTGGGGTGAGACGAGGGTTGCTCGTTGGGTTTTGTTGGGGTTCTGGGACGGGAGGGTGGGACTGCACGTGTGTTTTGCTGTATTGTTCTTTGCTGTGTGTGATGGGTGGCAATGGCGAGGACGCCCTGTTGATCTAGTCCCGCTGGATTATGGCTGATGGGACTCATAGACTCCCCGGGGAGTCATTGCGGGTGGTCACGTGGAATGTCAGGGGGTTGCTTGACAAGATCAAGCGTGGTGCTGTGTTGCGTTGGGGGAAGCGTGAGAGTGCTGACATATTATTGCTCCAGGAAACGCACATGATGGGTTCGAAAGTGTTGGGCCTGCAGAGGTTTGGCTACCACCAGGTGTTCCATGCTGGTTTTTCCCGGGGATCTAGGGGTGTGGCCATTTTGATTCATCGCAGGGTGGCATACGTCCATGAGGAACAGTGGGTTGACCCGCAGGGTCGGTTTATCTTTGTCAAGGGCATGGTGGGTGCTGAAACTGTGGTCTTTGGGAGTGTCTATGCCCCCCCCCCTGCAGTGGGCCCTGGCTGAGCGACTCTTCACTGTGTGGGAGGACATCCCTGATTCCTTGGCGATGGTTGGTGGTGATTGGAACGATGTGATGGATGCGAGTGTGGACCGCTGGCGGCGCCGGGATGTGCTGGACGTTGCCCCTCCCTCTGCTCGCACTAGATTGCATGCTATGGCTGAGGGACTGGGTTGGTCGGATACCTGGAGGCATATGCATCCTGCAGCTCGTGAATATACCTATGTCTCTGCTGTGCATGGCTCCTACTCGAGGTTGGACTGTGTGTTTGTGCCCAGGGGCTGCTTGTGTAGAGTGAAAAGTGCTGATATTCTGCCTAGGGGTCTGTCCGATCACTCCCCGGTCTCGGTTAGGGTGGAACTCTGCCGAACGCGCCAACCGTTTCGATGGCGGATGTCCTCATGGCATCTGCAGCAGCCGGCCTACGTGACGCATTTACGGGAGGCGCTGGACTTCTACTGGCGGGAGAACCTTGTGGGGGACGTGGATGCTGGGGTGGTGTGGGAGGCCATGAAGCCCACTATCCGTGGAGTGGACATTGCGTGGTGCGCCGCGGCGCGTCGGAAACGGCGGGAACTGATCATAGACGCGGCTACAAGGGTGGAAACGTTGGCAGGGCAGAACCGCGCGGGGGGAGACGACGCCGGGTTGCGATTGCTTCTCCAGGCTCAACAGTCCTATGCGTCTGTCCTGCTTGATGAGGCTAGACAGGCGTGGCTGGCCACACGTAGTAGAATATACCAGTGGGGGGACAAGTCGTGCACGATGCTTCATAGACTCTGCCAACGCCATCTTCAGCCGCTTGTGCTGCCGGGGCTCACGTCTGCCGACGGTGAGGTCATTACCGATCCAATTGAACTGGCGGCGAGTTTTGCCGCTTACTATGCTGCCCAATACGCCCCATGCGACCGCCTGTCCGCTGATGAGGTGGTTAAATTTATTGAGGACCTGCCCCCCAAGGCAGTGTCTGACGAAACCAGGACAGCCCTGGATGTGCCCCTTTCAGCTGAGGAACTGGGCGATGCCCTGGGACAGCTTAATACTGGGAAAGCCCCTGGCCCAAGTGGTTACCCGAGTGAGTTCTTCAAAAAGTTTCATGTACAGCTGGGGCCCCATTATCACCGTGCGCTTGAGACTGCACGTGAGCAGGGCACACTGCCCCGGGACTGGAGGCACGCCGAAATAGTGGTCTTTCAGAAGCCGGGTAGACCCCCGGAGAGGCACGACTCCTACCGCCCCATTTCGATGCTCAATATTGAGGCTAAAGTGCTGGCTAAGGCTCTAGCGAATCGCTTGTCCCCACATATAACAGATCTTGTGCATCCGGATCAGGCCGGGTTCATGCCTCATAGGGCGACGCGGCACAACATCAGACGCGCGCAGGCGGCGATTGATGCAATGGGAGCCACAGGGGAGCAGGCGGCCTTATTGCTGGCTGACATTAATAGGGCCTTTGACTCTGTCAGTTGGATGTACCTGTTTGCACTCTTGCCCCGGCTCAATCTCGGCCCGGTCTTCCTGTCCTATATTAAACTATTGTACACCGACAATACGGCCTCGGTGCGGGTTGCGGGGGCGGTATCGGAGACGTTTCCAATTGGTCGAGGGACCAGGCAGGGATGCCCACTCTCCCCCTATTTGTTTGCTCTCCTTATGGAGCCGCTGGCTGCCTGGGTCCGTATAGATGCGCAAATGCGGGGGTTTGTGTGGAGCGACAGTTTAACTGATAGAATTGCGCTTTACGCGGACGATGTCCTTTTCTTTCTTACCGACCTGCGGCGATCGGGACCGCGCGTCCTGGAAATCATGCAAGTCTTTGGGGAGGTCTCCGGTCTCTATTTGAATCTGCGTAAATCCACCCTTTGGGTGCTGGATGGCGGTGATGTGACAGATCCCTGGACGCTGGGGCTTCAGGTGGCTACACGTGGCCTGAAATACTTGGGAGTGTTCCTGTCGAACTCGGCGGACGTTGCATGGGAGCGCAATGTAGTGCCGGTTTGGGATCGGGTGCAGTCGGATGTCAAGACTTGGTCTCGAATGCCACTCTCTATATTTGGCAGGTCCGCTATTTTTAAGATGGTGGCCCTCCCGCGTCTCCTCTACCAGTTGCAGAATCATCCCTATCCAATTGCACCCCGGTGGTTCCGACAAGTCAACTCGGTTTTAGGCCGTTTTCTATGGGCGGGGGGGACGGCCAGAGTGGCTCTCCGTACATGCTTCTTGTCCACCTATTGCGGGGGCCTAGCCACCTCGGATCTCTTATCCTATTACCAAGCCGCTCATCTGCTTATCCTGAACGACTGGTGGTATGGTGACAGAGCGGATCCGGCCTATGCCCTGGAGCGCTCCTTGATGGGTGACAACACGCTCCACACGGTTCTCTACTCGGCCCGCGTGCGGCGGGATCTGCCGAGGGTGACGTGCCTTGTTTTTGCGGTGTGGAGGCAGGCCTTGCGCCGCATGGGCTGGTGGGGTCGCCTGACCGCTGAGACGCCGCTTTGGCATAATGGCCTCTTGCCCGAGCTTTCGGCCCTGACAGGATTCGACGGATGGGATGCGATCGGGATTTCGCGACTGGGTAATGTGATGTCCGGTACGACTCTCAAGTCCTTTCAGGCACTTAGCGCTGAGTTTGATATGCCCCAGTCCCAATTTTTCCGTTATTTGCAACTTCGCCATGCGCTGATGCCCAGCATTGTCACCTTAGCTTCCCTTCCAGAGTTTAGTCCCATTGAGGCAAAGGTCTTTATGGGTGATTTGGGTGATAAGAAAGTCTCTCGCATCTATCAGACTTTGGTCACTCATTGCTCCTCCACCCTTCTTTCGTTGAAGACGGCTTGGGAAGCTGACGTTGGCCCCCTTGACGAGGATGACTGGAGGGAGGCTCTGGAGTCCCCTAAAGGTGCGGCCATTGCCATGCGGCTTAGGCTAATCCAGTTCAAGATTCTCCATAGGGCCTACTTCACCCGTGAACGACTGTGGAAGGCTGGCTTGATTGAGTCCCCTGAATGTTTGCGCTGCGGGAATGCAGTGGGCGATTTGCTTCATACGATGTGGTCGTGCCCGAGGCTGGTGGGGTTCTGGAGGGGTGTGTGGGGCTGTTTGTCGGAAGTGTTGTGTTGGACTCTTCCTCGTACCCATCGCCTAGGCCTCCTACACGTCTTGGAGGGGGTTGGTGGAAACATATACAAACGGCATCTCCTGCTCCTGGGTCTAGTGGTGGCCAAGAGGGACCTGGCCCGAGCGTGGAAGGATGTGAGGGCTCCCCCCCTGTGTGCGTGGAGGGCCGGATTGGACTTTTGCATGGGCCTGGAACGGCCGGTATTTGAGGCGCGCGGTTGCCCCCGCAAACATTTCAAGATCTGGAAGAGGTGGGCTGAGTATAGGGGGCTGACACTTGACCCTCCAGCGGAACTGGAGGAAGATCCCTAGAAGTCTGTTATTGGCGAGTCCTTGCATTTTGCCACGATTCCTATCTCATGTTGAAACGTGCAGCAGTTGTTACACGCGTGCGAGGGGTGGGGTGGGACACAGGGGTGGGGTTGGGAGGAGTGGGTAGTTGGGGTTTTTGAGGATGGGGGAAGGCATCGTGCTGTTAATGTTTATCTATCTTTCATGACTGACTGGTTGGTCACTTGGTCCTGTGCTGTCATGCTATCATGATGTTTGGTGGTGTTCTCCTGACTGTGGGGAGCCACGCATATTACTTGCCCGATCCTGCCGATAAATAAAAAATTTTGTTGTGAAAAAAAAAAAAAAAAAAATATATAAAACAACAAAAATATTTAAAAAAAAGTTCTTTTCAGAACTACCTTCCCTTTCAAAAAAAATTGCTAGAATGTTTAGCACTCTGGCAAGCTCTATTTCTTTTGGTTCGCTCCCGGGTTAGCTTCCCGGTACGCGGACCGGGAGCTAACCAAAAAAAAATAAAAAAAAATAAAAGTGTAAGTATAAGGAAAGTAAACAGAGAGTGATGTTAAAAGAAAGACAGCTATAGGGAGTAAAGAAGAGATACTGTTTAATAGATCTATTTACCGAAGAAAAGACAGAAGAGGGTATAATTGTGAAAAACAAAATAGATAACGAAGTGAAAGAAAAAAAAAGAGAGTATAACATTAACAAAGAAGAGTTTCTTGGAGAATGTGAGTGAATGTTCAAAATAAGATTAAAACATGAGGAATAACAGAGAGAAAAAATAGAAAACAGAAAACAAAAAATAACAGAAAAAGATTAATTGAAACAGCAAAGAAATGTAAGTAACATAGAGCCATATCATCAACATAGGCAATAAAAGTTTTGCAGCTTTTATTGGCAGAAATGTGTCGCTAAAGCTGCTTTTGTGGCAGAAAACTGCCGCTAAAACCACTTTTGCACCAGTTTTCTGCCAATAAAAAGAGCAATAATTTTATTGGCTGTGTTCATAATATTCCCCTTAGTGTGCTTCAACTACACAGAGAAAGCATTATGAACAAGTAGTGATAGAGTGATCAGTCAAAGACACTAAGAGTAATAGAGACGGAGTGAGTGAACAAGAGTGAGGAACTATGAGAAGAGAGGGACTGAGAAAAAGAGTGGAAGGAGTTGAGTAAGTAGGTAATAGAGAAAGGAATGAGGGAAGTAGCAAAGGCAGGAAACTGAGGGTTAAAGAAATGAAGCAGTGGAACTAATAGTAGTTAAATGTGATAGAAATGTAACGAAAAGAGTACAAAATATTTACCTTATAATTGTCGTTAAATTACTCACTTTTTGTTTTTATACTTTCAATCTGTGAAAGAGAGAACAAACATTTGAAAAATATTAAAACATGTATTTAAAAATTAGAAAAGACAAGGGAAAAGATTGAAGGACAAACAGTTTTTCAACAACTTTGACACTTACAGAAGCTTCTGCTTCTCCAGGCCCCCTACACAGTCCTAAAGATATACATTTTAAACTAACAGTATCTTGATGCAGATGAAGTGAGGCCTATCTTAAAACATGGTGCATCTTTTGCATTGCTGTTGTTTCAGAAAAGTGTCGCAAGACACTAAAATTTTAAATAATTGCTTCAGGATGCCAATAAGATGTCTACTATCCAGAGGTTTGTTTGAGGTGAGGCCTACTCAGGGTTGCAGATGAGATTTACACTTGTTGAAGAGTACAGAGGAGATAATACATGTGAAGGTCTACCAATGAAGTGAGTCATGTCCACTGCACTCTTCAACAAAGTCCAAACCTCCTATGTTTCCCTGGACAGACCTAAACTTGATCTGCACAATGTGATTCGTAATGATAGGAAACACAGGTGATGTAATTGAAATACGTGCAATTTATTTTGCTCATTTCACAATCACATCACTTGTGTTTCCTTTGCTTAGGTATCTCATTGTGCAGATGTAGTCTAGCATATGAAAGAATACGCAGAAGTGCAGCACTGCATGCAACAACTTTGACACTTACAGAAGCCTCACCTTCTCCATGCCTCCTACACAGTTCTACATATACATCATAAATGCAAACAGTACAGAATTAATTATACATGTTAAATGGTTTATTTTTGCTGTTCTCAGAATGTATCAAAATTCACTAAAAACAGTGACTTGAAGGTATTCATCATATAACAGCGGGGAAAAAAAACCACAATCAAAATGATTGTGTTTAAAAAACCCATACAACATAAGAAATCAAAATTCAGAACTCCTTAAAGTTAACTTACTTTCCATGACGTCCAAGGATGTCCTATGAACAGCTTACACTCTTTTGTGCTGTTATTACTTTCAGCCCGCCACTTTCTGAAAGAAAATCTCCATCGTTTTTAAAAACACGTTACATGCAATAAATGACTTCTTGCTCTCTACCACAAGTTTCCACAAGGCCAAATCTGGTCAGAGCCATTTATAACTCTTGGATTTCTTGTAAGCCAATCCCGTCATTTGGCATTTCCGCAACTTTCAGAATTAAAATGTTGAAGATCATTTTCACAATCCTGGAATAGTAATATCTTCCCCTTCTTGCTCAGTCATGTTCTACATTTCCTATGACACTGATACTGCTTACTATGAAGCAGACTTACACTACCTCTATTACTACTACAATTATTTAATTCTCTACATCACTTTTAATCACAAAGCAATGTAAAACAGTAGACAGCATTGCAGACTTACATTCCCTCTACTCCATGTTTTGATTGGCTGCTTCAATTAGCTTATAAAAAGAAACAGTTTTTCTGAACTCATTCAAAGTGCACGTATTTCTCCATGACGTCCAGTCCTATGGTTAGAAGTTATGTCTCTGAACTACACTTATCCTCAAGGCCAAATTGTGTAGGAGCCATTAGAACTTCTTGAAATTCCACAGAGCACATCCCGAGATTAGTTCCCTAAAATTTTGGTTTTAAAAACACCAGGTAAGAGTTTTTAAGGTCATACGGCAATTTTTTAAAAAAAATTAAAACAGAATCATTGCAGAATGACCAGCCATTTCTAGACTTTAAGTAAGCTGTGTAATGTCCTGATGTTATTGAAGGGCCGTCATGATATATAATTGCTGCAGTTACAAAAGTCCTTCCTGATATTGACAACTGCGAAGCTACAAAATTTTTAATTAAAGTTGTCAATTTTGTTCCATCAGGCCTACATCGTTGGAACATTAAAATGACATACTGGCCATATGTTCGTATAAATAATGTGGACATCATTTCAGATTTACATTGGCTACACTCTATGTTGTGATCAGCTGCTTTTACTAGCTTATTAAAGGAGACTGATTTACTGTCTGGCAAAGTTAAATATATAAATCTTTCTGAGTCTACACTAGTAGTACTTGATACCATACAGTTCTCGCAGTCATGCTGCCATTGATAAGAAAGCCCAAACAGCTGATCTACATCTACACCTTCAGCATGTAATACATCAAGCATATACATTAAAAACTCCTGACAATCTTGCTGAATATTTTGAGAGAATTGTGTTTGGCCTGAACATCTGTCTAACAGATTTCGAATTTCAGACACACTTTCTATGTTTCTTCTATCAGTGCTACATTTCTCTAACACAGAATTTAACAAACTGCAAAATCTTTGATCAGAATTGACCACAATCTCTTCTTTTACATTTTCTAGAGAAAACAAAACATTAACCACTACATTAGCATAGCAGTTGACACCAGAACTGTTTTCAAATTGAAAACCAACAACATCTTCAACAGAATCCTTTTTGTTTCTGCTTGTAATTTTAGGTTCATCGACTTTTCGTCTTTTTGCTACAACCTCCCCAGTATTGGTCACATTTCTTCGTTTCCGGCCTACCACACGTTTCTCAAACAAAGGATACTGAGGCAAATGTGGCGCATACTCTCTTCTTAACCTATTGTATTCCTTAACACAATCTAGATCAGCACAAATGTTTGTGACATCACACTCAATCAAGTACAATCCCGATAAAGTTCTAACTCGTGACAATGCCACATATGCCATACCCTCCTTGAACACAGAACTGCCAATATTCACCAATGCACTGTCTACACTTAAACCTTGCGATTTATGGATTGTCACCGCATATGCCAAGCAAACAGGAAACTGCTTACGGCGAACATATAAGTCTTTTACAAGCAAAAATCTAGCAGAACAACGAGCAATTAGCTGTACTTCCTCAATGCCATCAAATTTAATTTTTAAAAATTCAATTCCATCTCTATTTCTGTATTTCACAAAATCAACAACATTACCCATTGATCCATTTACCAGACCTCTTTCAACATGTAAATTCCTTCTTAAAATTATACGGCAGTTCAAGCACACATTCAGAGTCTTTTCAAAACCTGCAGTTTTAGATATACTCTTCTCTAATGAATCCAATTTTGTTTTCAGATTCTCAGACAAAATAATTGTTGATCCCATATGCTCTACTCTGTCAATAGCTTCCAGTTTCACAATCTCTTGCTTTTCTAAATGCAACATTTTGTTGTTAAATTTGGCACATTCTGCAAGAGTTGGCATCAAACATATTCCAGATTTCTTCTCAGTAATTTTCTGAAAAATATTCTCAGGCACAACATCTTGTTCTGGATATAAATTTGACAGTAATCGTGCATGTAAAGCTTCTTTCCCATGCTCGGTCACTTTTCCAATTCTAACATCTTGTAGAATAGTCTTGTAAACTTCATCCTTCGCCTGACGCATATTTTCATGCAGTTCAGCATAATTGAAGTTTAACCATATATTGACGTTGCCAATGCTGCCTAGGCACTTCCTGGTATCTTCATGCGTGAGCATTTTGAACACAGGTTGCCCTTTCACTGGTGTCAGCTGCAGAAGATCTCCAAAAACAATGATGTGTTTGCCACCAAATAACACATCATACTCTGTTTTGAGAACTTCTTGCATTCTCAAATGCACAAAGGCAAGCATGACATTGGAAACCATGCTTACTTCGTCAATGATAAGAAGTTTCATTTTTCTCAAGATTCTTGAAACTTCAAAACAAGCATCTCCAGATAGCTTGTGATATTGTAATTTGTTGTCATGCTCCACTGGCAGCATCAGTAAACGATGTAAAGTAATCCCTTTAATATTATGTGCTGCCAGTCCAGTTGGAGCAGTGACAACACAAGACAGCGATGACTCTGTCCTTTCCTGCAAATAGCATGAAATTGCTTTAATGAAGAAACTTTTTCCAGTTCCCGCTTCTCCACTCACGTACAGTCGGACAGGCTTCAACGACGTACATGAGCACTCTTTCTTATCATGACTTAATCCATGATCAATTTGGTTGGTAACTTCGTCATATATTTTCCTCTGCTCAACGTTGAGTTGTCTTTCCAACTCTTCTAAGTTAACCGCATCCTCCTGACATGTGCCATGGCTCTTTCCACTTCATTCATAGCAGTGGCAATCTCGGCTGCAATCGTTGCTTCCTGCTCAATTTCCGCATTCAACATTTCTACATATTTGGGAAAAGCAGGACATTCTATGGTCTCCTTGGCGGCATTGAAAGAGTCTTCGTAACAGAGAAAATCTCCAAGCAGTTCCTCTTCTGCACGCCAAGGCTTGAAAAGTTGCAAAAGTGCTAAATAGAAAAACTCCTTTTTTTCAGGAGATTCGCCACTCAATTTTCGATGGTTTACCAAGTGGCATTTTCTTTGCTTGACCAGACATCCCTCACTTCCTATTACAGCATACACTCCTTTCTCAGTATCTTCTTTGATGTTCCTCTTGAATATGTAATTTTGAAGAACCTCATACAGACAAACATTCTCAAGGTGAATGCTTCGATTTGGATAATATGTATCCAACATGTTGGTCTTCAAAATGTCGGTACTGTTTGGCTCCTTTTCCGCCAAATACTCAATTTCCCGGACAGGTTTGAGAACTCGATTACGCGTTGCAGCAAGACCAAGACTCGCCCAAACGATACTCCTGGACTTGGCATAGAGACTTGCTGAAGACAACCGGTCAGAACATTCGTACGCTCCGATTTCTCGATGCGACAACATCTTCAGACTGAAACTGTACAACTTCTTGCTGAGGCTCTTTTCATGGGAAATGTCCTCCCACATATCCTTCAATTCTGTCTTCTCTTTTTTGGTGATGTAAGACGTCACATACCGAGCCACAGCCATACAATTATCAGCCACAAACTGTATATCCATGTTAGCATTCCACATGGACAAAATCACCGGGTTGTAGTCATTGATGTACTTGGACTCTTCGTTCCTCTTCAAATTGTATGTGTTTTTAGGTGATTTCTTCATGACATTGTGTCGCAGCGAAGACATCAAACTGTTTACTCTTCCTTTAGAAATCACCGGTCGTGGAAAGCCGAAACGACATTTGGTGTAGAACTTGTCCTTGTTTCGGAATTTACGACGGCAGTACTTTCCACATCGATGGCTTTGGAAACGCAGAACAATTTCTCTTAGGCTTTTCTTCTCCTTTGCGTTTGGAACAGCACACGTAGAATACTGTTGGATGAAACTCATCACTGAGTCTTCTGGATCCGTTCCAAATTTAGGTGCATCCTTGATCCACAGCAACATATGTATATGAGGAGCACCTCTTGCTTGGTACTCTTTTCTCCAGAAGAAATCCAACACCTCTCCAAGAGGTGGATTCTTCTTATTCATGATGAAAGACATCATAGCTTCAAATCTATGATTGAAGTACCTACATACATTGACTGGATCCAAAGAGCACAGTTCTCCGGGTGTCTTGAATTCGATGTTATCTACGTTAGCATTTGCCTCTCGTAGAAATTCAAGTAAGTCTTCCCAGCCATACTCGGCACAGCTCAGAGTGAGGAACCATGTGGGAGTACCTAAGTTCCTCAGCATACATTTTAAATCACCATGACGACGGTACCAGTACTCATTAGTACCACGCTGACACGCCATGAGATTAATCAGGTGAGAATCCAAAATACTGTCTTGGACATTGACTTTATCCATAAAGTCACTTGCCGAGATGTTTTGCATGTGTATACCACTTTTCAAGATGTGGTTCACTGCATATGACAGTCCAGACAGATCGCTTTCAAACAGGAGATGAAACAAATAAGATATGCATTGTCGAAACCTAGCATCTCCTGCATACAATCGCAAAGTCCGGTATTCAGAAGCAGGAATTTGATGAGGTCGCTCATCATATCTTCCTCCCTGACCTGTTGGAAAAAGCTGTGGGAAACACCGAGCTTCCAAACTTTCCTCCCAAACACTAATGGGACTCCCTTTGGCTTGTTTCATTTGAAACAACTCAATAGCATTCCCCATGACTTCCTTGGAATGCAAAGGATGAACACTATAATGTTCATATATTTCTTCACTAGTAGAGGGTTCTACTTTCTCAATTTGACCAGCACACAAATCGCTATCCTCTTCCTCACTTACTTCCTCTTCTGCAACATATACATTCTTATAGTATTTTTTTTTTTTTTTCAAATACAATGTTGCCTTTTTAACTTTCCTAACATCTACTAAATCTTGCCATATTTTCTTATTCTTTGTCGGAACCCCATTAACTAAGATAACCAGAGGTTCCTCTTCCACTTTTTCTACTCCAATTGTGTTAATGTTTTTCTTCAAATCTAGAGGCAAATAAACAACTCTTCCCTTTAATCCTCTCTGTAAATCTGATGGAGGCAATTTCCCTGTCTTTGGCTCCATTCTTACAATAGCCTGAAAGGGATGGATACTTTGAATCAAAATAGATTCATAAGTATCTAAATCCTTCAATTCAGAAGGAATCTCAACCAATTCCAGATTATTATGAACTGCTCTAGCAGGCATCTGGTTTTGATTTAATTTGCAACAACAATAAGTACACACACGTTGATCCAATCCCAAATCAAAACAATTTTCTACCATCAAGTATGTTGCGAAATCCTTCCATTCACTATTATTTTCCCTTTCACTTTTTGCATATAAATCCACTAACTTAGTCTGATTCTTATAATAAGTGCGTCGACAACACACACAAGTGAAATTTGGCCTCTCACTTGATTTCACCTCAAACGTGGCAATTTCCCTCTGGAAATTATCTGTACTGGAAACCTGTACACTATCTTCCACATTACCCTCTTCTTCTTGGTCAATTTCAACATTCTCCTCTTTACTTCTGTCACGGGTCTGACTGTCAAGAGACCTCTGAATATAAGCACCAGTGTTTCTCTTTGAGCCTGCCCCTCCCACTCCAGTGGTCGAACCTCCAATCCTTCCTGAGCCCCCGGGACAACTTCCAAAGTAACAAAACTCAATTTCTTCACAAATATTCTTCACATCTACTTCAGAACCATGCAAAAGAGCAGCGCATAATTGTTTAAGCATAATTGCTGGACTCTTAGCATAATACAACA
Source organism: Lissotriton helveticus (assembly GCF_964261635.1). Classification (NCBI taxonomy): domain Eukaryota; kingdom Metazoa; phylum Chordata; class Amphibia; order Caudata; family Salamandridae; genus Lissotriton; species Lissotriton helveticus. The sequence goes on from NC_136065.1 coordinate 939,264,276, forward strand.
TTCTAACTAATTTCCTCACTTTATTATGATGCACTGCTAGCATCCTGAAATGATGAAAAACACTCTGGCATACTCTCCTGGAAAGACAAGCCAGTGAATGACCATACAAACCTGTCACTTCTCTCACTCTGCAAGGATCTAATTCTTGCAACAACCTTATTTTCTGCTTCAAACTTTTCTTATTAAATGACCGTACAAAATCACAAAGCAAATTGATGGAATCCTGTCGCACACTACAAATACTACTACACTTCCAGGTGTAGACAGGACCCTTAGCACGTCTTCCTAAAACCTCATTACCTAACACCTCTTCTGTCTCTGTTGTCACAAGTTTTTCTTTTTCAACTGGACAACCATCTTTCACTTCATAAGCACGACCACTGGTGTCAACTGCATGCACCAAATCATTATCCTGGAAATAACTCTCCTCATTAAAAAATGCCTCACAGCTTGAACTATGCATTCATTCTCCAGAAAAAACTTCACAAAAATTACTACGATTAACTATTCTCTTCCATCTACTATTTCTTTTGAAATCATAAATTGCCTTGTTTAGCTTCCTAATTCTATTGATTATCAAAATAAATAACTTACGTTTAATTTCAAATGCCTGATCAATAACTTTCTCAACTTTTTTTTTCTCTTATAAAAAACCAGTTTCTGTTGACCTTTCTTAATATTTTTTAACAAATTGCCAATTATCCTGTTGCGGAACATTCGTTTACGAATCTCCCTAAACTGTTGTTTCCTTCTACTATCATGCACAGAGTTATCTCTTGCTCTAGCAGTAACATTTTTGATTGGCCTTTCCTTTCCATTTGAATTCCTTCTCGTTTTATGGACTGAAACATTTTCTGTAGTAATATTTTTTTTACTACACATATTTCTTATGAAATATTTTGTGCTCTTACCCGGTGCTTTCTTCGTGACTTGACAAATCTTTTTGTTAGAGGACTGCTGCTTATTTTCTTTCACCTGCTGTCTTTGACGTTTTGCAGCCTTTCTCTGTCTTTCTATTGTTGGCATGGTGAAATCTTGAAATGATCTGCAGTTGAATCTGTGGTAAAATATAATAAAAAATGTTATTAACCATTATTACCAAACAGTAAATCAATAACAGTGATCAAAAACTTAACACACTACTTGACATTTTAATTAGAAGATTTTTTAGTCGTTGGCAAATTTACAATACAGAAATAGCAGAAAAGAAATGACATTTATATTTATGTTACCTGTGCTATTTTATATGTGAATCTGATCTAATTTTATGAGCATATTTTAATATTTTATTGAAGACACTACACATAACCTGTTTTTGAAGGTGTCTTTATTTTTAAATTAAACGGTTTACATTTTTACTTTTTATTAATTATAAATTTTAAAAATAAATGTTTATATTTCCATAGGCTCAAGCAGGTCAGCTTCCCACCCTATGTCATATAATTCGGACAAATCTGCATCCTCATCACGCTCTTCTTCATCCTCAGGATTTAAATCATCCAAAGGATCAACATCCACTGATGTTTCAATTACAAGTTCAATGATGAGGTCAAAATCAACTGATTGCAGATTGTCGCTCATGTTGATGTTGTCTTTATCTTTAAAGAAAGATAACAACAATGAGATGTTGCAGAGTAAGAGACAAATCTCAGAGATTATAATAGTAAAATTGTTTAACAAGAGTAATATTTTGCAGCTATTATTTAGCCATGTCCAGCAATGCTGAGCAGGTGAAGACTATGTCTAAATTTTCAGTGAACAGGACTCATCTCTTCTTAACCTTGGATAAGCCTCACCGACTCTGTGTGTCCTGCACATACTTAAATGTAAAGGGGCAGATTTATGTTAAATGGCACATCCCCAGGCATGCACCAGTTAACGTGCACCACTACTCTGCCACCCATGTTGTGCCGTATTTACAATTAGATAGGAGAAAGCTTCGTCAAAACCCTGCGCCTGCTTTAAGCAGGCATAGGTCTTGACGCAACATTGTGGAGATGGGGCACCCCTGAGCCTTGCTTGAGCTGCATCGCACTTGCGATACAACTCCAGCAATCACTACCTTTACAGCACAGATACGTCACGCATCTGTGCCATTTTTGCCCCATGATGCCCCGCATTGTAAATGCAGCACACCATGGGTGGCGGAACAGCGGCGCAGGATGACTGACACATCCCTGGTGATGCACCAGTCATCATAAATCTATCCCTAAGCTTCTTATCTTGTTGGAGATGAACCGCCATATGTATCATCAAAGTTTTTTCCATTTCCTAAATAGCGAACTTTAAGGAATAAATAGCGATTCATTACCATTCCTAGTTTGCGATGACCTATTTGCTAATTACAAATTACCCATTCATTTCCATGCAGCAGGAGGCCCATAGGAATGAAGCTGCAATTTGCGATTAGCAATTTGCTCATCGCAAATTAGGAATTTTTCCAAGGGTGCAGGGGTGTCTCAAGAACACCCTGCTGCACCCCCTGAAAAAGAAATTTGGGGGCATATGGCGCACATACATGCCCTAAGGGCATGTATGGGCGTCATATGGGACCTTTTGTTTTTTGGAAAAAAAGCTTTTTGAAAAGAATTCACAAATTACCACCAACTAGAAGTTGGTGGTAGTTTCCAAATCCTTAATGTAATTTTTTTACATATTTTTTATTTGATACATTGCATTTAAGTAATCACAAAATTTGCAAATCCTTCAGTGCAATTGCAAAATAAGGAATAGCAAATTTTGCTACTCCTTATTTTGCATCAAACTTGTTTGATACATACCATTTGTCTAATTAACATTCCCAAAGGCCGAAATTCGTAGAATTTTGATCTTTGCGAATGCTAATTAGCTTGATACATATGGCCCCAAGTGAGGCCTGTCTTGCGACATGGTGCATCTTTTGCATCACTGCTGCATCGGTTTAATGTGGTACGTTTTTTTTACACCATGACATATCTGCCTAAATGCATCAATTTGTAATTTTGTCGCCTCATAGCAAATCTTTTGCACCGCTGCTGCATCATAAAAGTGACGCACAGTGGCACAAAAGAAGCATACACCTATCATAAATCTGTCCCTAGCATTTTAAATGATTAATCCAGGATGACGATAAGGTGTGACCTATCCAGAGGTTTGTTTAAGGTGAGGCCTACTCAGGATTGCAGATTAAAGTTACGCTTGATGAAGAATACAGAGGAGATAATACATGTAAAGGCCTACCAATGAAGTAAGTAATGTGCACTTTATTGCGCCAGTCATCATAAATGTATCCCTAAGCTTCTTATCTTGTTACAGATGAACCACCATATGTACCATCAAACTATTTTGCATTTCCTAAATAGCAAATTTTAAGGAATAAATAGCAATTCTTTACCATTCCTAATTTGCAATGAGCAAATTGCTAATTGCAAATTAGCACCGCCGCTGCATCATAAAAGTGACGCACAGTGGCACAAAAGAGGCATACACCTATCATAAATCTGTCCCTAGCATTTTAAATGATTAATCCAGGATGACAATAAGGTGTGGCCTATCCAAAGGTTTGTTTAAGGTGAGGCCTACTCAGGATTGCAGATTAAAGTTACGCTTGATGAAGAATACAGAGGAGATAATACATGTAAAGGCCTACCAATGAAGTAAGTAATGTCCACTTTATTGCGCCAGTCATCATAAATGTATCCCTAAGCTTCTTATCTTGTTACAGATGAACCACCATATGTACCATCAAACTATTTTGCATTTCCTAAATAGCAAATTTTAAGGAATAAATAGCAATTCTTTACCATTCCTAATTTGCAATGAGCAAATTGCTAATTGCAAATTACCCATTCATTTCCATGGGCTAGGAGGCTCATAGGAATGAAGGTTGCAATTTGCGATTAGCAATTAGCTCATCACAAAATAGGAATTTTTTCAAGCGTGCAGGGGTATCTCAAGAACACCCTGCTGCACCCCTGAAAAAGAAATTTGGGGGCATATGGCACACATACATGCCCTAAGGGCATGTATGGGCGTCATATGGGACCTTTTGTTTTTTGGAAAAAAATGCTTTTTGAAAAGAATTCGCAAATTACCACAAACTAGAAGTTGGTGGTAGTTTCCAAATCCTTAATATCATTTTTTACATATTTTTTGTTTGATACATTGCATTTAAGGAATCGCAAAATTTGCAAATCCTTCAGTGCAATCGCAAAATAAGGAATAGCAAATTTTGAATTAAGGACATTTTAATTCATTTCCACATGTGCAGTGTTTTCAAATTATGATTTGAAAATCGTTTTTGGGGAAAAGTAATGGTTTGCAAATTTATGACAAGGACATAATGGTGTATGCTTCTCTATAAGGCATTTCAGTGTCTCTGATGTCATTTTTCCCATATTACATTATAAGACCTTTCCCCATGGAGCACATTCCTTGTAAATATGCTCCCACCTGTGCATGGCGAATTTAGATTTTGACTGTTTGAGTCACATAGCCATGTTAAAAGTGACCCAAAAAAATTGCAAACGCTTTAAAAAAACACATTCATGTGTCTTAAGGACATTTTAAGTCATTTCCCCATGGACAGTGTTTTCTAAGTGGCGCAAAAGAGGCATACACCTATCATAAATCTGTCCCTAGCATTTTAAATGATTAATTCAGGATGACAATAAGATGTGGCCTATCCAGAGGTTTGTTTAAGGTGAGGCCTACTCAGGATTGCAGATTAAAGTTACGCTTGATGAAGAATACAGAGGACATAATACATGTAAAGCTCTACCAATGAAGTAAGTGATGTCCACTTCATTGCGCCAGTCATCATAAATGTATCCCTAAGCTTCTTATCTTGTTAGACATCAACCGCCATATGTATCATATAACTATTTTGCATTTCCAAAATAGCGAATTTTAAGGAATAAATAGCGATTCTTTACCATTCCAAATTTGCGATGAGCAAATTGCTAATTGCAAATTACCCATTCATTTCCATGGGCTAGGAGGCTCATATAAATGAAGGTGCAATTTGCGATTAACAATTTGCTCATCGCAAATTAGGAATTTTTCCAAAGGTGCAGGGGTGTCTCAACAACACCCTGCTGCACCCTTGAAAAAGAAATTTGGGGGCATATGGCGCACATAAATTTTAACAACATTCCTTTACCTCAAAAACGATTTTCAAATCATAATTTCAAAACACTGCACATGGGAAAATTACTTAAAATGTCCTTAAGACACATAAAAGCGTTTTTTGATTGCCTTTGCAGCATGTTTGTATCACTTTTAACATGGCTATGTAACACAAACATTCAAAATCTAAATTTGCCATGCACAGGTGGGAGCATATTTACAAGCAATTTGCGCCACAGAGAAAGGTCTTACATTAAAATGGGAAAAATAACATCAGGGACAGTCAATTGCCTTATAAAGAAGCATACACCATTATGTCCTTGTCATAAATTTAAAAACAATTCCTTTTCCCCAAAAACGATTTTCAAATCATAATTTCAAAACACTGCACATGGGAAAATGACTTAAAATGTCCTTAAGACACATGAAAGCGTTTTTTGATTGCCTTTCCAGCATGGTTGGGTCACTTTTAACATGGCTATGTAACACAAACATTTAAAATCTAAATTTACCATGCACAGGTGGGAGCATATTTACAAGCAATTTGCGCCACAGAGAAAGGTCTTACATTAAAATGGGAAAAATAACATCAGGGACAGTCAATTGCCTTATAAAGAAGCATACATCATTATGTCCTTGTCATAAATTTAAAAACAATTCCTTTTCCCCAAAAACGATTTTCAAATCATAATTTCAAAACACTGCACATGGGAAAATTACTTAAAATGTCCTTAAGACACATAAAAGCGTGTTTTGATTGCCTTTGCAGCATGTTTGTATCACTTTTAACATGGCTATGTAACACAAACATTCAAAATCTAAATTTTCCATGCACAGGTGGGAGCATATTTACAAGCAATTTGCGCCACATAATTCATAATTTTCTCCTTAAAGCACACTATTCTCTATCTAAATTAAAGAAATATTTTCTCACCTTAGCAAATACTTTGAGTTTGAAAACAGTCTCAGAAACACACCAATTTGTCTTCAGCAGAGCAAAAGGTATGCACTCCAGAGTCTGCAGCTATCAAAAGCACAGAAATGCTGTAATTCTTCACACATATCTCTCATGTCACCCAATCAAAACTCTTCCCTCACTTTTTTTCAAATGAAAACCCTTCCCCCCTCTGCCCTTTCTGCCTTTTCTGCATGGCAACCACCTCTTGGAAGACCTCTGTTGTTTGCAAGTTCACACAACAATGTTGCAATTGAACTCTGAACTCTCAGTGCATCTGCATATCCAGTGCATTCTTTCATTTAATGATTTTTTATTGACCACTCAAAATACATCTTTCAAAGAACACATCCGTGCACCCTAACTTTCTGTTTTCAGCAATCAAAATCCACCAATCACTGTTACTGCTTCATGAACACAGAAACTCCACAGTTTTTTTTCATTTTACACTCTCATTTTTTCAACTGCCATTTCATTGCCACACTTCATCTGACTGCAGGAGAACCTTCTCTCACCGTGTTTTCTGTCTGGATTGTTGGACATAGTTATATTCACTGGGCTCAAAGGTACGTTGAAAACAGGAATTTACCTAACCTCAATTTACAAGATGTGGAAATTAAGTGGTTTGGCCACAGAGGATTAAAATGTCACCAATTGATACAATTGGTGAAAACCTTTATGCATTTGCCCAAACCTGACCTGTTAATTGTGCACTGTGGAGGTAATGACTTGGGCACTTTGACTGGTGTAGGTCTGGAAATGCTTTTAAAGGACACCTTTGAGCAATTAATGGCACTTTTTCCTCAGACTGCCTTGGTATATTCAAATATATGCCAAAGACAGAAATGGAGGTGGTCAAACCAATTTTGTCCACAAATTGAGAAGTCGAGGAAGCATGTAAACAAATCTGTTTCAGCTTACATGAGAGACCATGGAATGGGCTCCCTGTACAACAATAACTTGCGTTACTACATGCAAGATATCTACAGAGGAGATGGAGTTCACTTCTCAGATGAGGGCAACAGAATTTTCACTCTGAATTTAAGAATGTGCATTGGTACCTACTTATAAGTACCTAAATGTACCATAAACCCAAAAGCTCTTCTCAGAGCTACCCTACATCTAATCACTCACAATTATTATTTTACTCTAACATTTTTCACTAATTTTCAACAAAGTACGCTCCCTGGGGCGCTACCCGGTACGCGAACCGGGAGCTAACCTCGCGAAATTTTAAAAAAAAATGTTTTTTTTTCGCACATATAAGCCTCCTCAGCCACCCTCACAAAACCTAGGGGGTCAAGATAACTCTACCGTGCCCCCTTCTACCCATTCTGAACATTATTTGCCCTCCATCTTGTATCTTAATTCGACCGAAACACAAAATGGTGGACTCCCGGAACGCTTAAGGTCCGCGAACCGAGGCGCTCAACGGTTCGCGTACCGGGTCGCTCCCTGGGAAGCGCACCATCAAAAAAGGTGGGAAAGTAGTTCACAGAAAAGCCACTGGAGACAATTTCACCAAATATAGATTAGCTCATACTACATACCAATCCCTACCATTTTCACAAATTTGATTGGAATTCCATTGAGCCATTTAGCCTGTAGACCTCTCTAAATACCCTGAGGTAAATTACTTCACAAAACACATCTGAAGTGTTGGAATTGACAACCAATGAAAATGTTACTTTCATTTTCTACTTTTTTTACCTGACATTTCATTGGTTATATACCTCAATATATATAAAGGAAGAGAAGAAAACACAGCCATTTTGACTACTACTTCTTGGTGTACATTTCAATAGTATTTTCACTAATTCCTTCAACTTCTTTCTAAAGGTAAGTTTTTATTTTTAAAACTGAAGTATATTGTGCACTATAAGTTAATATGGTAAACTTTTTCTGATAGTTATATACTATCCCTCTGTAGTAGTTATAGATTTAGATAGACTTCTCTGTTATAGTTATGGATGGAGTTAGGCTTCTCTTGTATAATTATGAATTTACTTACGTTAAATCACATACACTTTTTTATATTCCTACTTCCACTCTGATACTATACACTGCCCAAAGATAAATTCACTGATAAAAACTGCCTATCTAAAATTAATCCCAACAGTGCCCTATCTCTACTAATATATATTTTTTTAATCTAAATTTCGGGCAAAATGGAAGGCGAACAGAAAGTTGAATTTCAAATTGTCCTGCAAGAGAGCAGCCAAGAAATCATTGATGAAAATGATATTGAATTTTTCGATGAAACTTGGGACAATGAACTACTGCAATGTGTACAAGCAGTAGATAACCTCCTTGCAAATGAGGACATTTTACACCCTCAGAGACTACAATGTATATTCCATGATAATTATGAAATTTCTGACAATGAAATGTTAGAAAGTTTAATAAATTATGAAACACAATCACAATAAAAAAAAAATGCTTAAAAAATAAAGAAAATAAAAAATAATCAACAAAACCAACAATCAATTAACATACAGCATTTGAAAAGTCTATCATTCATTTTTCATTGTAGTACGCTGCCCAGAACGCTTCCCGGTTCGCGGACCGGGCGCTACCCACGCAAAAAAACTAAAAAAAAATTATTATTTTTTTGCCCCGCGGGGCCCTTTTAAAGCCTCCACATTAAACCTAGGGGGTCAGGGAGGATCTACTATGCCCCCTTATGGTTATTTCCCCCTTTGTTTTGGCCTCCTCTTGTCTCTCAATCCTACCGAGAGACAAGATGGCGGCCGCTCCGGACTGTTTGGAATGTTGACAGACGCCGGAGAGCCAATCAGCTTCGCTACGCGAAGTTCTGGTACGCGCCCCGGTCCGCGAACCGGGGAGCTGCCCGGTCCGCTGTTACAGATATATATCTTTTTTTAAACGTTAATTTCTCAAAATCCACTGGAGCACATATATTGAGACCTACAAAAGGCACATCGGGCTACCAGTCCCTACAATTTTGCCAAGTTTCGTGCAAATCCATTCAGCCGTTCGGGCTAAAAGTGAGGCCAACCGCCCTATGGAAAACTCAATGTTAAAAACACGTTTTGGGACCCCCCTTTTTTCTCGGCCCCCCCTGGACGAGCCCCCTCCAAATTTTCAGGGGCTGCTCAGAAACAAAATGTTCCATTTTCCAGAAAATTTCAGCCAATTCCGTCCACAAACGCCAAAGTTATTAGACATAGAATTTTCAAAAATCCCATAGGGAAAAATCCTAACTATATATGTAATAGGTAATATATATATATATATATATATATATATATATATATATATATATATATATATATATATACACATACATATATATATACATGTATATATATATATATATATATATATATATATATATATATATATATATATATATATATATATATATATATATATATATATATATATATATACACACACACAAAAACATAATTAATACCTAAACACTTCATTACAGAGTGACAGTTGCCACGGTGCAGTCAAGATTAAGCAATTCTTTTAATTGAATAGGCATTTTTTAATTTGCCTGTAACTTTCCACCCATGTACTGATCTGCACAGAATTTGATGCGGGTTTGCATGGTTGGCCATGGTCTGGCCTGCCAATTTTTGTGCAGTTCTCTGCAGGGGAAAAAAGTTAAGAGGGGTATAAAAATTATGTGTTTTCTCATTTAAACTCCCACAGGAAATATTGCTTGCTCGTACAGCTAAAAACCACATGAAAATAGAAATTTACTCATAAACCGTCCTTACTTTGGTTTGCTGTAAATCCGGTTAGTTGTTTTGGAGAAATTTAAAAAGGTACCAGGTATGCTTGAAAGGGTTAACACTTTTATATATCTGTTGCGTTTTAGTCTGTGGATGGTCGAGGACCAGCAGCTTGGACATTTGCGGACTAATCAAGGCCTCCTATTGGTCAAGGGAGCGTTCTGCTCCTGTCAACCACTTTAGGTCAGTGGACACAAACTTGAGGCCGCAAACCCGAGAGCACTGATCGCATGGCGGCATTAAAAAAATGTCCTCTTGTGGCCGCCATGACAGGGTTTATTGCACAGTCCCTGCATCCCCCCCAAAAATGAAAAGGTCACATCAGAGGGCAGGGTATGCACACCCTTACCCAAGGCCATGGTGGGAGGATCACCCAAAAAAGTTAAAAATTAAACAAATTTGTTCATGTGTGATAGTCCACAGGCTAGTTTTTTAGGCCACAGAGTTGTTGCACCTAAAATGGTGGTGGCAGTACGTGGTCTTAGCTCAGTACACCTAATATAGTACCCACAGTCAGCAGCCTTGAAAACTAGACCTTAAACTATGGGCACCATCTTAGGTGTATCGAGGTCGCATCTTACTTGTCAAGGCCGTGGACTACTGACACCATTTTAGGTGTTCCATGTCTGTAGCAAAAAATTAGTCCGTCAACTACTAATACATTCGGGGCCTGTTTAAATAGGAAAACAACTATTATTTATATACATAGAAAATCCCTCTATGCATGTCCAAGCTCTGCATTCGAAAATGAGGGGGTTGTTCATACTTGTTTTTGTTTGAATATTTTTATTTAGGTTTTACAAATATGCGCCCCTCAAGGAGGGGGGGTAAATACATCAGTCAATCATGTGCTCAAGTCTCTACAACATACAGGGTTACATAAAAAGCACCATGAGAAAGGAACAGTAGAGCAGATATGCCCTTCCAGCCCATGTCTTGAGTGGATGAAGCAAGTTGCACTCTGTGACTTGTGGGAGTGCCGCTCCGGGAGCTAAGGGAGTTAAGGTAAGAGCGCATCCGAGTCGTTCTGGTATGGTGTGCGGGCTGGGGGTGAATGGGAGTGATGACCCCGTGTGCGTACATGCAAACCTTCACTATGGTGCTAGATGCGGGTACACAGGAGAAGAAACAAAAGAACAATGCGTGCGTGTCGGTAACAAGGTACCGGCTAGGCACTAAACGTGGAACTATGGGGGTAAACCTTTCCTAGATGTATGAGCGGTGGGATAACGTGTGGCGAGCTAGCGGGTGTTTATGGACGCAGTGTGACGAGGGCGCGGGGGGGCACAGCCCTTAGGGTCAGGAGTTTCAGGGGGTCCCAGGGGTTTAATGGGTGGGGGGGTCATCCGGCCAGGGGGCGGTGGATCGCAACGACGATGGGGCACGAGGGCAAGCTGTCAGGCCTGGGTTGGGGTTGAGACTTCAGTATCGGGCAGACAGTATGGGGGAATCAGGGCGGCGCGGGGAAGCGCGGGTGGGGCGGGGGGACGGTTCCGATGTGTCATCCGGGGTTGTTTCCTGCTTAAATTGTATGAGCAGTTGTGCCCATTCCAGGGAAACGGGGTGTTTGCGTGTTCCCTGCACCTCCTCCGCACATATGATCTCTGCCTCTGCAGCCCCCCATTTGTGCACTGCCCCAATCCAGGCCGCCACTGGAGGACCCGAGGGCGCTCTCCAGTGCATTGCAATGGCTCGTTTGGCTAAAAGGAGGGTGAGGGAAGGGAAGCGCCACTGTACCTTTTCGTTTTTCTTGCGCTTGTAGAGTCCCAGTGCGCATACCTCCCAGGAGTTAATGTGCGGTAGACTAGCCAGTGCAAGGAGCGTGCGATGTATCGTGGACCAGTAGCGGTAGAGGGAGGGACAGTCCCAGAACATATGTTGAAAAGTCGCGTTTGGTAGTTGACAGCGCGGACAATTAAACGGCGTGTCCAGATAGTACCGGTGAAGCCTGTCTGAGGTGAGATAGGCTCGGTGCAGCATGTTAAATTGTATGTTCTTAAACCGTGCATTCCTTGATACCTTCTTCGTGTATTCCAAGGCGCGCACCCACTCCGTGTCATGAAACACCCTACCGACGCCGTCTTCCCAGGCCTGACGTAAGGGTCTAGGGGGACATTAGTCAGTTCCCTAATTGCCTTGTAGTGCCATGTAATGAGGTGCCTACCGGCTCCCATGCGGAGGATCGTGTGGAGCACCGGGTGTGTGGGCGGTTCGCCGCCTTGGAGATTCCAGAACGGCCGTGCGCTGTCCACTAGTTGTCTGTGCGTGAGGAATTGTCCCCTCCAGCTGTTCGAAAGTACGTAGTTGACCCTCCTGGAACAGTGCCTCCGCTTCCGTCACATCATGGTCCGTCCACGTCTGTAGGGTCCTAGTGGTGTAGTGCAAGGCTCCTCAAGGGAGTCCCACTAGGGGCAACAGGAGGGGGTTGTTCATACTTATGTTTTTTTCAGTGAGCCATGTTCGCAGGCCCTTTCACAAATCCACAGACCCAGCATGTTTAACAATGGGGACAGTGCTTCCTGTGACGTTTTGGACGTCTAAGGATTGTTTAGCATTTTTAAATACCATTCTAATATTCTGATTGGCTACAAACTCAAGTAAACTTGTTCACAAGAAAAAGCAGTGGGTTGCAGGCATCGCACACAGGAATGTGTTCCATGTCGACTCTTCACTCTTCTCTGCACCAAAACACGCAGCCTGCAATGGCAGTGTGTGTGTGTTAAGGTACAGGACCTCTAAGGGTGGCAAAATATGTGCTGCAGCCCTTAGAGGACTTCCCTGATCACAGTGCCCTTGGCACCCATGGTACCTTTTACAAGGGACTTACATGTGGCCAGAGAGGTGCCAATTGGGGGTACAAAGGTACCATTTTGGGAAAGAACACAGGCCCTGGGAACCTGATTGGCAGGGCCCCATGGCACATCAAGTCAAAGTGCATCAGAAATCTGGCAAAAAGTGTGGGGGGATACTGCAACAGAAACCCAGCTTCCTACAGTTGGTGTGGAAAATTGGATTTTTGGTTGAGTGCGGTGTTAACACTGCTGAAGCAACAGTCCACAATCCCTGTTAGGGTAAACCACAAAAGTCACTAAATTAACATGCTAGCTTTTCACAAAAGCAGTCAGGCTTAACTTAGAGGCAATGTGTCATGTATTTATGCAGCACACAGACAGAAATAAAGTGAAAACACAACACGAGAAAAATCGCACACCAATAAAAAAAAAAAGAGTATATATTAATAAATTATTTGACACCAAAATGACAAACATTCAATCTGTAGAAACGCAGTTATAGAATTTTAAAGTTTAGGGTAAAAACTAGCAGCCAAAAGATCAAAGCAACAACTATTGACATCTAATCGCCCGAGACAGTGTTAAAGTCGAAAAATATGGCTGATTGCGATGGAGCACGAGTCAAATAACGAATGGTGGATTGGGTCTGGTCATTGCTTACCTTCGGACTTAAAAAAATCATGACCAAAAGTCTCTGAGAAGGTAGAAGTTCAGCAGTGCAAGGCTGTAGGCAGTGCCACAGGAGGAGGTGTTTATGTCAGTAAGCTGCTGGATGAACTTGCGGTGAAAATGTTGACCTCGGACTAAGGGCCGATCACAATCTTGGCAGATGGGATACTCCGTCACAAACATGACGGATATCCCGTCTTGTCAAATTTCAATTCCATATCCTATGGAAATTGTAATATGGCGGACGAGATGTCCATCATATTTGTGATGGAGTATCCCATCCGTCAAGATCGTAATCAGGCCCTTAGTCTCTTTTTTGGAAGTCGAAAATCTCCAGTGGTATGAATCTGGAGGCTGTAGCCAATGAGAATTCAACAAGACTGGTTCCCCTTTTGGTGAATGACCCCTGATTAGAACTTGCTGCTGTGCAGAAGAACATGACGAGAGCTGCTGATAAATGAAGCCAACCGATGATGCACCTTGGGTGCATAGATGGGCAGGTTTGTCTCTGTATTCTCTCTGTTCTTAGAGAGGTTTTTTGCCAAACCTGTTCTTCTTAGTCCCAAGTTTTGGATTCTGGCTATCTGGGATCCTTTACCACCACCACCAGGGGTTCAGGACTGGATGGGCACTGCTTGGGGGTGGTGGGGGGTAGGACTAACTAAGGTTTCCCCCATTTACTGGTGGCTGCCTCTATGGAATTCTCACTAGTAGGCATTATTCAAGAGTCCACTCTGACTCTTATGTGCACCAGTATAAGCAGTGAGCCCCCCCCAGGCCCGACACTACAGCATCAAGTCTTACCTGCTTGCGGTATATGGTACTGGCAGCCCCTCTTGGCATGTGGGGTACTAGGGGGATCCTGCTGGCAAGGCGTCAGTCTGTACTGCGCAACCCCTTATACTGCAGCATCCCCTCCTGGCATATGAGGATGCTGTAAAGGCCTGACCAGATCTTGGCTCTTTATCAGCAACAATTGCTTCCACGTTGGCCCCCTCTGGCAGAAAGGGTCACTCCAAAAAGGCGGTAATGTCTTTATGCTCCTTTGACAATCACCTTCTCAGTGTACAGCTGTCTGTTCACACATCGCACCGTTATTCCTATCAGCAGGGCTCCCCATTGGGCCTCGCTCCCTTCAACCCTCTTCTCTTCCTCACGGGCACACTGGTCTTGGCAAGCAGGCAGGCGCTGGCGCTCCAAAGCAGGTGGCATTGGTTTCCCTGGGTGATATCTCCTCACCCAGCAGGGAGACTAGCAGGCCTTAGCCCCCAGTTGTGGTCACAGACTTAAGTCTTGCAGAGCCTCCCCTCTTCACCCATCCCATGTGGCTGATTGGGATGTGACAATTTTGGGGGTTTCAACCTCCCCTCCTTATAATTCATATCTAGACACCAATTGTGATTTAGGGTCTGAATCTTTGATGTTTTATGTTGGGGTTCTGCTTCTTTTGAAGTGTACACCTTTCTCTCTCTTCTTCCTTTGAAATGCTGTCTGTCACAGTAGGGGGACTCCGAATCTGATAGTCCTGTAACACAGCCCATGGGAGTGGAGTGACTAGAGTATATACCTAAATGCCAGCCACAGTGATACAGGCACTAAAACGGTTAATTCCTATCTTCCAGCCACACTCTTTATTCTTTTTTTATTCACCTCACCGCTTTGCTGAGATGTGTCCAGGCCCTTTCCTTGTGATCTATCACTGAATTTAAGAACACCCTTTGAAGTGCACAGGGGGGTCTCTCTCTCCCTTCTCCAGTGTGTCCCACCCAACTCACAGGAATGCAGCAATATACAAATCTTTCTAGGGGGATTTCTCTACTCCTCATGTCTTCACCAGGCAGGATTTGGCTTCCCAAAATGAAACCCAGAGTCCTCCATGTGTGGCACCATTAGAGGCACACTTGCTCTCAGTTTATACACAGAGCACACACACAGTTAGCACTGTTTCCTTCATGTATTGTGCCATCACAGACACATATGCATTCAGCATACACATTGACTCTGCGTGTACTGTTCAGTACAGTAGCCTTCTTGTATTGTGCCATGGGGTGCTACTCGCAAACACAAACTACCAGTACATATGTAGACCAGGCGCGCACTGCACAACACTACACCCTTCATGTATTGTACTTCCTGTAAGCACACTTACACCTGGCATATGCTTTCACCAAGCATGTACTTCACAGCACTACATCTCTCAAGTAATATATTCCTCACTGGTATAAGTACACCCAGAACACACACTCATCATGCATGCACTGCACAGCACTTCTCTATCCCTGTACTATACCCTTCCAGGCACACAAACATCCAGTGAAGAATCACCAGTCCTGCCATGCGCAAGACTTTACATCTATCTGATGTAGGCTAAGGGTGGGTTAACCACATTGCAGCCATACTTTAAAAAGGTGTGTGAGTCTGTAGGCCTCACTCCTGTGGCACAGGTTAAAAAGGACCTGTTCATTCCTATGATCACTGCACTGTAAGCTGCCACCACTGCGCTCATGCTGCTTAGCTATAGGTGAAGTCAGTGGCCTTCCACCACTATGAGGGCAGGGCTTTAGGAGCACTTCTTTGTCCACCAAGAGTGCAATCTGTGAGACAGGCCTATGACATGGTGCACACACATAACCTCAGTTTGCCTATGCAAACCCAAATTGAGCATTAGGGATCCAGACAGCAGAACAGTTGGGTACTCAGGGCAGGGGTACATGTCTATTACCGTGCAGAGGACTTTCCCGTCCCAACGCAGACACTTTATAACTTCTTAAAACTTGTAATGTATTACATTTTAAAATGTATTAATTTGTATTATGTCTTTTGATGCTAGAGGATAGCAAATAAAAGATTTTTCCTATTAGTTTAAAAGACTTGATAAAAAGTATGTCCTCACACCTGTTAAAGGACAAATGTTTCCTAGTTTTTATACTAGTGCCACTGAAACTTCTAGAGTGGTCACAATCTCATGCTCGATTTTCAGAGGTTCCTACATCCTAGGTCTTCCTCATGTACTCCAGGCTCGCCTTCTGTAGGGTACAGGATTGTGTTCTGTTTAGGAGTTTAAAGGATCTTCACTCATCCGTGGTAGCTCCATAAAATACAGAACAGTCCATTATGCAGTTGGTTAACAATTCTAAAACAAATGGCAGTCCATGCCACCTCTTTCAGAGGCACCAGTCTGATCATGATGTGTCATGCACACCATGACGATGATTTCACTTAAAAGGTGGTTTTCCCTATATGTTACTTGATAAAGTGGGCTGTTCCCATCCCTTTTGCCATGCTAATGCCACCAGATTTCTTCTTGGCCAGCTAGTTTTCATTTTCTCACAGTGAATGGATTTATTTTAAAATGTGATTATGTTGTGTTCCTTGTGAAAAGGACAATGCTGTAGACAACATCAGCGAGACAAACTCATTGCAAGCAGTTTTCCCTGGTGATGATGATGCAGAAGGAACTTCTGAGTAGGACAATGCAGCAGTATACATAGGGATAACTGACAAACTATTAGGGAAACTTCAAATGATTATGAATGACGCAGCAAGACTGATTTTTAAACTTTCGAGAAGAGCATTGCTACACCTCTGCTATAACTACTACACTGGCTCCCAATTAAGCAGAGGGTTGGGTTTTAAGGGTCTGTGCATTGCACATAAAGCCCTGCATGGAGCAGCACCCAGCTACATCAAAGACCATTTGAAGAAATATGTGCCAGGACGATGCCTCCGATCGTCTGAGGCAAGCCTGCTTGCATGCCCACGTTTTGCCAAAGACACTTTAGGGGGGGGAGCTTTTTCAGTTGTGATTTCCCAGCTTTGGAACAAGCTTCCGGATAGCTTGCGCAGGAAAGTCACCCTGCTCCCATTTAGGAGGAAACTTAAGACCATTCTGTTGACTCAGGCGTTTGGATAAGCTCATCTAGACTCACCGAGCTCTAGGAGGCATGGTAGGTTCTAGATTTAGGGCCTTTTTAAGCGTTTAGAGACCTGTTGGTGATTTGGCGCGAAATAAATAGAAATTAACATAACATAACAGTGCAGTTTGGTGACCCTGGATGTGATAGGCAGGTCATTTCTGGAATGGGAAGGCTGAAATTCAGGGAAGACAGAGAAGTGAGCAAGGGTGTAAGAGGAAATGGCAGACCAATGGAAGAGAGGAAGATCCAGGAATAGGATCAAGGAGCTGAGACGATAGCGCAGGTCGAAGAGGGCAAGATGATCTGAACTCAGCAACACAACGTGTTGGGAAGATCCAGGAGGCTGTGACATCACTGACAGGTACATGAGGGGAAGCCAGCAAAGAGATAATCCAAGGAGAGAGCATGCTGAAATATGTAGGGAACCAAGGGAAGGAGCAACTCAGGCGATAATTAATCCACCTACGTTCAGGAGGAGGACACTGTATCCCCATATGTCTTGCTTTGGGAAATGGATCATGGCCTCAGGCACGTCATTGGGTACTGGTGAGCGTGTGGTTTGAGAAACTCCACACAGCACGAATAAATCTTGTTCTGACAAGTGAAGGGCACCCAGGGTATCTGAATCGATGCTTACAAAACACTACCCGGGTCAATGAGAATAATGGGAAGAAAATGTGTTGGCTGAATAACGGATTAGGCGGCATGTACTACGTGAACTGTTGATAATTACAAGTGACTTTAAACGTTATCATGCAGTGTAAGATAATATTCTTAAAGGACCATATATTTTGTTTTCTTTGAGGAGTAGCACAATTGGAAATCCCTGGAGGTAGTGGATCTTAGGCCAAGAAAGTAAGGGAAGCACACCAAAGACCAATCAAATGAGGGAGGGAGGGAGAGGGAGAAGGAGAGGGAGTTGGAGAGGGAAAGGGGGAGAGAGAGAGAGAGAGAGAGAGAGACAGAGAGAGAGAGAGAGAGAGAGAGAGCGAGAGAGTGTGTGAGAGACAGAGAGAGAGAGAGAGAGAGAGAGAGAGAGAGAGAGAGAGAGAGAAAGAGAGAGAGAGAATGGGGCAGGGAAGAATTGCTGTGTTAAAAAACGTCCTTTATAACAAAATCTTAATATTTTTAACCTTATCCAATTTCATCTGTATTTTGACTAGAACATCCATGTACATGTAATAGCCTATATATTGACTCTAATAGGATAGTCGAGGAGCCATGATTCATAGGAGATAGAGCACTGAGTGAACCAAGGTACTTCTTCAGCTACTGTAGTTATCAACTGGTTTATTGTTATTATTTGTTCAAAATGAAGACATATGTGCCACCACAGAGGAACATAAGAATATCTTGAAAATGAGTAAGATGTTGCTAAAATATAAAAAAATATAAAAAAGCATTAACAGATATTGATGGAGGTAGCATCACAGACATAATATAGTATGCTTGAGTTCAAATGATGTAGTTTTATTTTTCTTTCAAATATTGGTCTAAGAACCTTCTCTATGTGCTGCCCTCAGACCTTAGCACAGAAACAGAACTTGTTTTGAACACTTTAAAAACAGTTAGAAAATACACTGTCCTTTTCCTGCTAAGTTTACCCAAACTCACCATTTCACGATAGTAGGCCATATCATGCTACTGGACGGGGAGACGATGCTGGGCGCCATTGGAATGCGGCAATATTGAGCCATCTTGAAACACGACCCACGAGTCTAACATGTGGTTGAGTCAGAGGGCCGATTGAAATCCTGTGAGACAATGAAGGTGACGTCCGGTGCGCTCCGGCTGAGGTGGGATACTGTTGCGGCCTCGCAATGGGTGTACAGCTGACTCATCTTGCCCACTCTGACTGAGAGGTGGAGCATGAGCGTATGTGATAGGTGTCGAAAGACAACAAACTATGCCTGGGAAGGGCGGAGCCAGTGGAAACACTGGGGCCATACCCTCCCTCCTGTGAAAAAAGGTCATCCAACTTGTGTATAGGGGTAAAAGACTAATCAAACTATTTAGTTGTTGCTTTCATCTGAATTTTCCCACAGCATAGCTGGTGCTCAGAAATACTAATGATGTATTGAGGCTAAAACAATCTCAACCTATTCTCAAACTTTGAATGTGTATGAAGCCTGGCTCTTTGGCGTGGAGACAGACATGGAATGTGAGTGCCCAGTGGGCCAGTTTTGGTAAGCAGAACAGGTGCTGCGGGATGAACCAAAGGCTGGTCTAAGCCGTCCGAAGCTGATACTCATCGGAACCCAAAAAAGCGGTGTTTGATATAGACAGTAGGATGGTGGCCATGGAAAGCCAGGATCTCACCTGCTGAATCAGCCAGCCTTGAAAAATGGATGGCGGTGGAGTGCCGGGCCCATGCATGGTGGATGCCCTCCAGATACTCATCAAGGTGGCAATAGTAGATCTGGGTTCATGAAACATGAAAACCGAGAAGCTGGGGAGGTCCAAGCCAAGAGAATTCATGAATTGGAAACTCAGAAGGTTTGTTACATAACAATAGAGTGAACAGGTACAGATAAAAAGGAGAAATATGCCCATCGTGTTCACATACTTCACATCTACTGGGGACCCAGATATAACTTTGAAATGGCACACTTTACTTTGTGGCAGAAGTTAAAATGATAAACAAAGTGCTCTAATACACCTTTAAAAATAAACTAAGGCACATCTACTGCACAGCATCCCTTCTTAAGCTTCTTGGTGGGGACCACAAAGATATTATGGTTGGGAAATGGAAGCTAAAATCTGCTAAACTGCTAAAATTAGGAAGCTACGGTTCTTGTGGACACCTTCTTCTTAATACACCTCAAATTCACTTTTGCTTCTCTTAAAAGTTGACTGTTGGTGATGTATGGATTCGGTAATGATGATGAGCATAATATTCCAATTTTTGTGGCTTTGAGCCCAACAAGTGTCATAAGTGGAGAGGCCCCCAAACCAGTAAGTCTTGTTTAAGATACAATAACAATTATTATTTTTCCTTCATTGTCTATAAACATCATGTAACAGGTTCCAGGACAAAGCACTGTCAGTGGTACATTGGGATCACACGTTCACCAGCTTACCCAACGCAATCACAGGCAAACTGTTTGCACTGCAGGATTTTCGGGTCAAGTTGAGTGGTTAGCCAACATTGCAATAATAGCAGATAGAATTGTTTAGGGGCTCCCTTGGACAATCAGAATCTTTCTGGTCCATGACTCAGCAACATGGGATAATGCGCCCTCTAAAATATGATACAAACTGGACCATTCTTTGATTAGGCCCAGGCTTACGTGTTTGCATAGGTTTAAGGTTTTTCATCACAAAAGGGAAATCTCAGTCAGTAGTGAATTTAGTCACTAGAAGCTATTTTCCTTAATGTAAGGGAAGGTTTCTATGTTTTTAATAAGAGAAAACAATGCAGATGCATTATGAACAAAATGAACAAATAAAAAAAAAACTGGCCAATATGTTTCTTCCAAACCAGTAGGGCAATAGGAAATAAAAATGCTACTTATTCAGTTGGGATGTATTATCTCCATTACCATGGAAGCAATCCCCTTACGATTTATAAGAAAGAACACAGGAACAATCCTGAATTACTGCTAATACTGCAAGAATCTAAGGTTATTATTCAGCAGATGACCAAGGTTTTTGTGGACTGAACACTGAGGAAGGATTACATCTAACCATCTCCTTAAGAATTTGGTAACACCTATTCTTTATGCAATATAGGAATGGGGTTTGCAATATATTGCATCAGAGAACACAATTGATTGTTGTATTTGAAACAATTAAGGGTTAGCTGTCTACCATGCAATGGAAAATCCAACTTTGTAAATATTTCACAATGTGTAGGATAAAATAGCCATTGATCCAGAATATATTTCTTTCTCCTTTCTTTTCGTAATGAAATTAATAGACTGATGGTGAAGTACAGAGGAAAATTCTTTTCATAAGTGAATCTAAATAGAAGTACCTTTTAAAAATACTAGAAATGCATCAGGCTCAGCAATCTGTTCTGTTGCCTTATGGATGATGATATTTCCATATGGATTTTTGATGGATTTTGTAAACATAAGAAAATTAAATATGAATTTGTTTTTGTAACAAATCTATCTTTTCTGCGTGATGACCCCACATTTTTACTTTTTTCTTGAACTTATTATTGCTGGCATAAAACTCTGTGCATTTACCTTCACTTTACAGGAGTAAAGTGCCTGTGCCCCCCTTTAAACATGGTTAAATGGGCTTTGCCCTGATTTACATATTTAACTTTTCTATAGGACCCTTATATATGGCGTGGAAAATGCACCCTATCCTGACAGTTAAATGCCACATGTGGACCTCAAAACATATTGTGACATTGACAGGGTTGACCTGTAAAACATAGCGTTAGGCCTACCATGAGTAGCCGGAATGCAGAAGCATAAATACCTACTGTCAAACTTCCCAAAGTAACCCTTTTTGACAGGTAGAAAAATAGTCTTTCAAATATTAACAATTTATTCCTAAGTACACCTTGTTGCCGACAAGGTAAGGTGCCTGATGCGTAGAAGTGGAGCATGTATGAAATTAAAGTTGCCGTGTTCTTCCAGTGACTAGACCCCAAAAGCTGTTTTCACTGATAGGTGTGTAGATAGATCCTAGAAAATGTCAAAGTATAGATAATAAACTTTAGTCGGCAACTTTTGACAAAACATATGTAACATATTCATTCAAAGTCTATTTTTCATATTTATTAAAAGCCCAATTCATTGTATAAGTTAGATATTTAATATATATTTGGAAAAGTACCTTTTAGAAAGTCACCTTTTCCTTGCCTCAAGCTCCTGGAGGCTAATTTGCATTAGCTTATCACCAGTTTCCCAGCCTGTGCTTGCCCTTAATAGGTATGAAAATTGCTTCCAGAGCAGAACACTAGCTTAGGCCTGGTGACAGGTTTTACTAGGTGTGGGACATGAAATCCCTATCAGTGCAGGAAGGACAATGGGTTAGGGCTAAGAAATTCATTAAGTTGAAAGGGGCAGATGTGAAGCCTGTCCGTTCGTAGTTTAATGTGAGAGTAGGCCTGAAGAAGTGAAAGCTTTTTCCCCAAAAGGCCACATTAACCATGCTTGCCAGCAGGAGGGAGGCTATTAGCAGAACCACTTTTGATTGGACACAAGGAAGGGGCCTTCTCATTTCCCTAAACATGCGCCTGATTGGCACACACACTCCCACCAAGGGCACTAGGCCTTTTCTGTCTTGGATTTTCCTTAGAATGATACAATATGTGTTAGTTTGCAGTAAAACTAACAGGATGTGCTGCAAAAGTAGGGAGGGTTGTCCCCATGAACTTTTTTCCCATTGCTTAGGGAGTGTCTAAGAATCACCCCCACCAATTGGCTAGTACAAACCATAAATGTAGTACCCCAAAGAAACTTCTTTAGAACACATTCTGTACCTGTCGAAGATAAGATCAGAAGAGGACTTTATGGGCTGTCTTTCACCAGAACGGAGACCTGTAGGACTGGATCTGCTCCCATTTGTGACTAGGACAAAAATGTAGGCTTTAAGGGTCAGTTGCCTGACCTCTTTTGCATCTACAGTGACACGACAAGCTGCAAGAGGCCTTTTTCCTAAAGTGACCACTTGGTCAGTACCAACTGGAGCTGAACTGGACCTTGCTGGTGACCTCTGCTAGATGAGCCCAGGCCCTTAAGAAGAGCCCAAAGGTCATGGGAGCCTTAGAAGTGACTCAGAGGAGCTACTCCTGAAACACTGAAAAATTGGGACTTCCAAGACCTCCAGAGCTGTAGTGAGAGCTTGCGGCAAAGGCATGTGATTTAGAGAAAACTTTGTTGGACAAAGCTTCAGGCTTGCCACCGCTGGAGGATTTTGGTCTCCATAAAATGACTAAGTTAGAAGGTGAAAACGTTGATCTGGATAAACCTGCTTGGCGCATCTGACTCACTCTCCATTATGGGCCACCTAAAATCATTTTTAGGTTCCTGTCTATCACTTTCACAGACTATCAATGGCACTTAGCACTCTTGCACTATTTTCACTTTAAACAACTTCAACATGTATATCTCCAGTTCCCTTTATTGGATTTTTGTTGTTTTGATGTTATTATTTTTATTTAAGTTTACTCTGGTTCTAATTCAGTTTTATAATGTTATTGTTTAGGGTTTTACTTTATTGCTGTGTGGGTACTGCAGAAATACTTTACACATTGCCCTAAGTTAACTCTATCTGTTGTTGTGTGCCATAGCTACCAGAGAATTGAACTCAGATTAATTTAGTGACTTTGGGTTTCACCTTGACCAATTAGTGTTATTCTTCATTAAGGTGGGTGACCACCCACACCAAATAATAATTCACTTTCTTACAGTTTTTAACTAATCTCCATGTCATGGGTGGTTCCTTGTTTGATACAGGAAAAACATCAAGGTCAGAGAGAAGAGTTTTTTTTCTGCAGGTGCCTGGTAACAGTTTAAAAATTCACTATGTTGTCATGTAGGGTCATGCAGGGAAAATGGACAACATCAACCTTGTGAAATAGTCAGCTGTTGAGCAAGATATCTGTCTCCTCTCAGTTAAGAGGTCATTTGGGGCTCAAGAAAGAGTTCTCACTTAGTGATGAGGCAGAGTAGAGGACACCTGCTCACAGAATGAAGGTTTAAATGGGGTAGGTCTGATGTGGCAACGGCTCAAATGGTTTACCAGCATCTCTTTATGATTCTGAACCTTTTCACTTGGCAGTGTGGTTTTTCCCACTACAAAATGCAGGTTACTTCTCACTAGGCCCCATCAACTTGGAACTGTTCTATTCCCTGTCCGTTACACCATGTAATTATAGACATTGCTGGACTTGGCGGTGATGTATTAATTCTCCCTTCTATTGGAACACCTTGAATCATGGGCTACTGAGAAAACCGTTTTCCATGGTGTCAAACAGGCTTATTAGCTGGCAGCGGACCATGGAAAATTAGCTACCCTCTCAATGCTAGGCCATCATCACACACAAGCTGGTAGTGTCTCGCTGTATGCCTGTTTTATTGATGCTAAAACAGCCTTTGGAGGCACTGATCGAGTCAGAGCATTAAGCAGCCTAGATTCTTGGGAAGTACCAGTACAAATAATCGCTAAAAGCAATTCGTACTTTATATAGAGGAATCTGGATCAAAGTTAACACATCAATTTTAAAACCATTATTAATTGTTGAGATTACATTAGCCTGCCTCTGGGCTAGACTTAAAAACTGTTGTCTGCAAGTCTTGGGATTATGAAAGTGAAGCCTGGCTCACGTTTTATGCTGTTGTCCAGCCTTTTTAATTGCCAAAAGATCAAAGTAAAGTCCTCTCAGCGTGGATTCACACATCATGTTGCCAACTTACATTGTTTCAGTAGCTTCAACAAGCAACTAGCTAGCGGCTTTCGCACATTTATCACAAGAGCTCCAAATACAATGTTGTGTTGGTGCAAGTAATAAACCTTATAATTAATCTATTAAAATAGAACTGTCAGTGTCTGATGACTTTGACTAATACGTTTTTGCTTCTCTGTACGATGGGCAGGTTTGTGGAGTATAAAGCTTTATTTCAGTCTCCTTCAAATGCCAAGTCAGTTCACTTTAGGATACCTAAAGGCACCTAAACGTAGGTATCTAGATGCCAACAAAAATCCTGCCTCCCTCAGACTAAAATTATAAGAGGGAGATTTTAAGATGATTTCTAAACTTTTTAGTGCATGGTTCTGTCCTTAGTTCCAAAGGGATGCAATTCGACCACTTTACCTCAAGATCCTGATCTGTTTCCACTGAGCGTGGATCTGCTGAAGCAATGTGAAACCAACAACACCTGGTTCTGTGACCTCAAACACCTCCCTGGAATATAAGGTACTAGCCCAATGGCAGAAGTATTGATATGTGCATGATAGATTGATCTGAGAAGCACTACTACAACTCTGAATTTCCCCCGTTCAGGAGCCAGTGTAACCTGATATCACATGGTGAGGTGTTATCTAAAAAGCACTAGGGATTTTACTTCTTTGTACAATTCAATCTCTCCATTCCCGATGGGCATGGTTTGGAGGGAGGCAAGCAACATTTTCAGTACAGCCCTCTTTCCGGTGGAAGCTATTTAGGTTTACAGCTACTGAGAACCAGCCAGCTCTCATTCATCCAGTTGTGGAAAGTAAAATGCATACTGCAAATCTTGTTTAATTTGTTTGAGGCATATACATTGTAACACACATTTTTATATTTTAGGGGAATTTGACTTGTTTGCTGATTGCATTTACCGATTTTATTCATGGGTTTTATGAAGCATTGTAAACATTTTTATGAACTGTTGTACCTAACAACCTTGGCGCGGATTTTTCTTGAAACTTTTTGCCTTCCATAATCCTGGTTTTGCTAACTTTGTTTTTGCTGACTTTAGGAGTCTTCACACTTTACCACTGCTAACCAGTGCTAAAGTGCTTGTGCTCTCTCCTTTAAACATGATGACATTGGATTACACCCAGTTGCCACATTTAATTTATTTGTAAGTCCCAAGTAAAGCGGTACTACATGTACCCAGGGCCTATAAATTAAAGTTACTAGTGAGCCTGCAGCACTTATTGCGCCACCCACTTATGTGGCCTTATAAAACATGCCTCAGGACTGCCATTACAGCCTGTGTGTGTGGTCCTAAACTGAAATTTTGATCTGGCAAGATAAATCGTACGGTTCTACCCTCGAGGATCCGCAGGGCAGCGGTGAGGTTAACCGGCTTTTAGGCTCTTGGTCGCAGTGAGTATATGCGCGGCGACATTGCTGAATGTTGACCGATCTCCAATGGGGCGTTTTTTTACCGATAGCAGTCCAGGCTTTGGTAATCAAGGAACACGTTTCTTTTGTCCCCCCCATGTCGCTACCTAGACAAACTCGGATGTCCAGCCTGTCCCCGGTTATCCTATGAGGCACAGTCTACTCGTTGCACGAGTGAGCTCTTTCCCTTGCTTTTCTCATAGCGATCGCTATTTTTAAATTCTGATCAGATTAACTCATTTTTCAATTATAGCTCACCAATGAATAGTGAGCCCTTGTCCACTGCATGAGAATGCGTGACAGTGGTATGATTTAAAACTAATTACACAGGTGCTATAGATAGTGTACGGTTGGCACGTGTGTCATATAGCACAACTTGACCCTGGTTGTAATTTACATTGATAGAAGTGTGCAATATACTCATAGTAGCACACCATTGCATTCAGCAATTGAGTGGGGTGATTGATTCTTTCACCACATCCTTAATTTATAATGGGGACTAAGATGAAGCACTAGATACCGTGGAAACCACGTTACAGGCACGTATTTGAATGTTTGTTTTCTTGTTGTTTCCTTCCACAGGTTTTTCCCATTTGACTCCATACCCTGGAAGTCCATCTGCCTGGCTGTGATTTTACAGCTAGTGCCTGAGAGCCTAGGGTTGGGTGCACCTTAGCGTGTGCATACCGCCCAGTCTCTCTTTTTAATACCCCTTTTTTGGTCCTGACGAAAACCTGGAAATCCCTCGCACAGGTTGAAACATGTAGACCCAAACACCCCACACATAGATATAGTTGGTCAATTTAACCTACTCCAGTATCTAACCTTTGTTTTTAATATTGTCCAGTACCTTCAGATTAAAGTTTTATTGAAGGTATACTGCGCCAATTTTTAACATCACTTTTTGTATCACACCCAAAAATCAACCCGCTCCACTGTAATTCAGGTGTTGCAGCACACCCGGATGGCACTCGGCTTTCCGGGTGGGACCCCAATGATGAAGCATGTCACCAACTAGGTTGGTGAGTGAGGGGTCTTTTAAAACAAGGAACATTTTCCTTGTGCCTTCATCCTTTCCCCCAACTCCATTGTAACCATCATCCGGTTCACTGGTGATACTCCTCCCACTTTTGTTTATATATTCCAAGGTCTAGGGGACCAGGAGTACCTCCCTCCACTTTGTGGAGAAACCCTTTCTCTCCTATTGTTTTTTGACAAGATAAATCTCTTGCCAGACCTAAACCTTCATTTTTAATACATATGTCACAGCTAGGGTAGGCCCTAAACAGTCCAGCGGGCAGGGTGCAGTGTATTCAAAATGTTGGACATATGCTTTTAAGTTTTACATGTCTTGGTAGTGAAAAACTCATAAATTTGTTTTTCACTAATGTAAGGCCTAACTCTCTCATAGGATAGGATGGAGTTCCCTGATTACATTAAATAAAAGGTAACTTCCAGTTGGGAGCATATAGGAATGTTGAGTATGGTGTCAATAGAATAGTAATATAAACCCTCTTTAATGGTCAAGTCGGAATTCTGAAAATGGCACTTTCAGAAAGTGAGTATTTTCTTGTGCCAAATATTTGGTGCCTGCAGCCTACATCCTGGGTCACATGACTAGGTGTAGCTGGCAGTTGGTCTTTGTGTTTTGCTCCCAGACAGTGAGCCTGCCCTATCTTTTTAAGCGTGGAGACTCCGCAGCTGTAAAGATACTACTAGTACAATACCTTTGAGAATAGCAATTGTGAACTTACACAAAAATGTAAGTTTGCGTTTGTGAATTAAGCCATTTCTATGTAATATTTTTTACTTTTGAGTCCTTTGTCCAATACACAACCAATATGAAATAAAGAATTTTGTGAATACAACTAGGCAGCCTCACGATGTCCAGCATGGCTTCTGGACTCGGGCCCTGTTTACAAGAAACAAATGCAGAGCCGCGCTTCAAGCCATTTTGCTACGCTGCATTAGTTTTGAAGCACAGGGATGCAACATATTTACCACAATATGTCGCATCTCCCAGGCATATTAGGGGCTGCGCTCTTAGTGGCTTCCTGGTTCATCTATCTGGTACTGTGGACTTTTTTGTTTGTTCGTTGGCGCCTTGATGCCCCTTGGGGCTAAGTTTTGCGTGGTATAAAAATGCTATTCATTCATTCATTCATCTCTGTGCTTTCCCCTTTGCTGGCGCACAAACTGCTGCCATGCGTCGGCGCAGGCACCGTTGCATCATAGTGCAAGGATGCCTGCGTCATGGAGAGATTGTTTTTGTGCAGGAAGGGGCACCTTCCTGCACAAAAACAATCAATTGAGGTGATTTCCTCTTCCAATCCGTACTGTAGAATGCAGCAAGCATTGAAAGAGGAAAAAAACGAGGAGAAATCAAAATATTTCTCCTCATTGCGCCTCGCTACACCACCCCTGGGGTGGCGTAGCATTCTGATGCATTTCCAGGTTTACGATTGCTCGTAAATCTGGAAATGCACCAGTGGACATGATTTGTGCGTGGGAACACACACAGCAACACCCATGTCACGCCCCTAACACGCAAAGTGTTACGTGAAAAGGGGCGATATTTACAAGCACATATAAAGCCACGCAGGATGGCTTTACGTTTACTTGTAAATATCATGCAGCAGGTTGCTCCGCCGTGCTTCATGTGACGCACCAATGGCACAAGGGGCTTGGAAATTAGCCCCTCAATCTTTTCTCAACCAGGAAAAGCCAGTTGCTTGGCCTTGATCCTGTGGTGTACGGTGAAAACAGACTTTTAGCTGTGCACACCTTCCCACACAGCATCAGCCCTTGCTTGAGGACAGTCTCTTTATCCTGATCTATAAAGAGATGCAATGTGTCTTTGAATTAAGTAAGCATTTTTTGTTGTGGTTGTATGAAATTGAATTTTAAAATAAGATTTTTTTACATTAAAATTATTGTTTACATTTGATTTTCAGGAACACTTTCAGCAGATGGCCAAGTCTCGCACAATTAAAGCAGAATCATGGAGAAGGGAAAAGTGTCAAAGGGAGCCAAATGATGCAACACTAATACCCTGTCTTACTATGAATGCAGATGTAACACCCCACTACTATTGCCCTGAGTAAGTGAAGTTATGGTAGATGAAATGTTCAAAGTTGTTAGATCAGCGACTTATAAATGTTATAAAAACATCATCAACATCCTATGAAAAATGTCAGTTAAAGATACTGTAAGGGTTAGGTTTAAAAACCTACATTTTGAGGTGTTTATCCTGGCCAAGAGCAGTGGCTAACCTGCTGAGCTGAGTTCCCAGGTTCCGTTCCCATAAATCCGTTCTTTCCCTGCTTTGCTGATCTGGAAAGCATGACCCCTTTGGTAAACACTGTTGATTCCTGGAATGACAAATTTTGTCGAGAAGCCATGACTTGAAACCATTAAGAAATGGTTCCACCTCCATGGGGCCTACACTCAAGGATGCTTGACACTGAAATCTAGGGTACCTGCTTTCAGCATTGGACATAGCCTAAAGCTGGAAGCACTGGGCTGCGACTGGGATATCCATGTTTGAGATGACTGGCAATGTGCTGCTCCAGGACCTGGTGCTCAGGAAACATTAGCGTCACATGCATGAGGGAGCCTAAGATGGCTTCTAGCCAAAGCGCTGGGCCGAGATTTGAGGACTGCTCTGCCCCTGCACAGCAACAGACTCCCCAGGGGGCAAAAACTGTCTGCTTTACATAACCTTTTCATCCACCCCTGAAGATGGAAGACTGTTTTCCTAGGGGGGGATTGGCAACCTGGAGCCTATGATCATTTGTTCTGATAGTGTGGGGGAGGGTGGTGAAAATTATTCTAGTGCACCTACTTGAATACCAACATGTACTCAAACACATACCTGATGGGTCCTGCAGTGACTTTTCTCACAAATGTTAATGTATTATGGTATATTCTATTTCCAGTTCTCTTAAAGTTTTTGAGTATTCTTGGAGCGTTGACATGATATTTATATCTATGATCAAGGTTAATTCAAAATTAGTTCATAGAGCATATAATTATACTTCTAGCTCCACTCAAATGTTCCCAAACCTATTTGACTTCTTCCTAATATAGAATCCATGGTAAAGTAGATTGAGGTCGCTGTAACATTGGGCCTTTTACTTAAATATATCTAGTTGCTCCTTTAAGGGTTTTAGTTATTTGTTTAAGCAGCACCACGGCAATGGAATGTATATGTGTGGCCAGCAAGTGAGTTGCACCTGACTAGATCAAGCTGATGAATGGGACATTTCCTTCCCCTGAATAATCTTATCTTTATTCATCTTTCTGGAGATTATTCTTGATTTTACACTGGCGACGCTAGTCTGAAACCAACCCTGCATATCCAGCACTTCATTTTCTTTATGCATTTGTCTCAACATCAAATAATTTGCAGAATCTACAGTCTTCAGCTCTGTTCTACAAAGAAACAAACTACTTTCATGTGAGTAATATTTTCCAACAACTCATCGCCACATGCCTCACTCTGACAAACTTTAAATTTGGAGGTTTAAGGGTTGGGAGGCTTCGATGTGGGCTCTTTTAGAGTGTGTGAAAAACATTTAGTCACTGTCTCAGTTGACTCTCCTCAAGTTTCTTCATTATTGTAGTAACAGTAGCACCTGGTGGAATCTGGTCTATTCTGTGCCTTTGAACTACCTCCCCTACATTGTTTTGAAAATTAACATCCATGGAGTGGTGGTATCTACGTTTTAAACAAAAAAGGTTTCTGTTTCCAGATACCCAAGAGCCTAGCTCAAAGAAGTAGTACAGTCAGCACACACTGGGGTTGACCGTGAGACATATGTTAATGTGTGTAAAAAGGGAGAAATGCTCCTTTTTTTAGGTGTCTACGTTTTAAACAGCTACTGGTGATTGGCAAAGCTTGATTTAACGACTTAAAAAAAAATCTACATTTGGGGCTGTTTTCTGTGCATGTTGGATATTCAACGCGCTGTTGAGGGTCTTGTTTGTGCGTGATTTGAAACTCGCTTGCTCTTAGTCAACTGTTGTCTTCCTGGCGCTCAGCTTCAACTTTATCGTGTGAACATATTAAAGATCAACAATTCATCCAACCGCCTCTTTCTTCTTGTTGACTTACCCATTGCCATGTCACCCTTGGATTCCATTTGTACCCCATCAGGAACCTTCCTCTTCGGAGTTCGCTTCCCTGGACTTCTGTGAGCCCGTCATTCCGTTGCGCTGCGTACGTGCATAACGTAAGCGCCATTTAAAAAAAAAATTATTAACAGTATTTATGTGAGCGGATTTATAGCGGACAAATTTTCAGTCATCAGGGGATTTCAATAAAACGTTTTCAAGTAAGAAGTTTTCCTCAAGGGAGATATCAAGGAGCACATCAAGAAGACCTAAAGTTTTCTTTCGTCTTGGAATTGCTCGTAGAAATGCTAACTTTTTACATTATCCTACAGCGCCATTAACACTTCCAAGTAAGAAATATTCTTTTAAAAGAATAAAGGAAAGAACATCTTTAAAGACTTAGGGCTAGATGTAAGTAAATCAGATTTACCGATTCATAAATACCAAATTTTTACCGATTCGGTATTCATGAATCGGTAAATCTGATGTAGGTAATTATTCGGTAACAAATACCGAATCGGTAGGATTCGGTATTTACCGATTCGGTAATAACCAAATCGGTAAAAATACCGAATTGCCAATGGGGACAGGGTGTCACTTTGACACCCTGTTGCACCCCTGTTTCTGGCTTGTGTGCCATGTGACACACATACAAGGGCATGTATGTGTGTCACATGGCACAGGCACATGGGCACAGGTGTACATGCACAGATGTGCATGTACACAGGAATTCGTTATTTACCATGGAATAGTATTCCATGGTAAATAACGATTTGGTAAGGGCCTGTGGCACTGATTACAGTGCCACCTACATATTGATTTACAGAATCGGTAAATTTACCGAATCGGTATTTTACCGATTCTGTAAATTTACCGAATCGGTAAATTTACTGATTCTGTAAATCAAAGGCCCCCTACATTACAAAACCCAAATACCGGTCGGTAACGGCCGAAATCGGCCGTTACCGGCCGGTATTTGGTCTCCTACATCTGGCCCTTGAAGATTTAATTTCACTTTGGAATCACTCGTAGGAACGCTTCGTGTAATACTATCCTACACCGCCATCTAGTGTTTTTTTTTGTTGTTAACATTTTCATTCATTCTTTAAAGCGTTTTCTTAATAATTTTCCTTTTTAGCTGGAAATATGAGTTGAAGACTATGGAGTTTGCGAACACTATTTTCGTATTTTAGAGTGTTAATTTAACTTACATGCTCTAAGTCTTATAAATTCATATTACTTACCTCTTAACTTGTAAGAATGCAGAATGTCGCCACACCATCTTTTTCCTTTCATCACCAGGAGATCCACCTATAAAGTGGCAGAAGTGGAAAAAGGTGTTTGAAAGGTACGCTAAGGTGTGTGGTACCAACTTAAGTGCAGAACGAAGAACTGCACTCTTGCTACACTGTATAGGGTCCGAAGTGCAGGAAGTGTTTGATCACCTTCCAGATGTAAATGATCAAACATTGAATGAGTATGAAATATGCATTCTAAAGTTGGACAAACATTACTTACCTAAAGTAAGCACCATCCTTGAGAGATACCATTTTGGGCGCAGAACCCAAAATGAAGGTGAAACCGTAGAGAACTATATCACAGCTTTAAGGAAATGGGGCTATTCTTGAAAATGTGATGCTTTGCTTGAAGAGAGAATTAGGGACCAATTTATGCTTGGTTGCAAAATACAGAAGGTGAGAGATGATATCTGGCAAAAAGATGATCCCACCCTAGAAGAAGTGATTAACATAGCTAAGCAAATTGAACACTCATTAAAGTGCATTGAGATAATCACAAAACATGAAAATAAAAGTGATGTTATACATGAAGTTAAGACCTCTTCCAATGGAAAAGGCTCTAAGAAAAATGTCAAACCGAGTTGTAGTGATTCACTTTTGAGTAAAAAGTCTAGTTTTCAAGGTAAATGCTCCGTTGTGGGAATTTTGGCCACTTAGCCAATGACAAGAAATGTCCTGCATTAAAACCACATGTAGTAATTGTAAGAAGGTTGGGCATTTCACCTCTGTTTGTCATGCAAAAAAGAAAAACGTAAAAGTGAGTTCAGTGTCTCGACAAATAATGTCAGAAAGTGATTCGAACTCAGATGTTGACTGTCGACAAATTGTATCACAAATGTCTGATAGTGATAAGAAAGGACTTTTTGACGAAATTCTTGTGGAAGGTGTCTACTCGTGTATTATTTGACTCTGGGGCAAAAATAACTATTGTACCAGACATTTTTACACTCATCATCTAGAGGGTAAGGTCAACATTGCTGATATCAAGCCTTATGCATATGGTGAAGAACCTATCAAACTCATTGGGTATTTCCAAGGTTTGATTGAATATAAAGGAAGATTCGTTTCTGGGAAGGTTTATGTTTCTCACAGAGGGGAC
Organism: Lissotriton helveticus; assembly: GCF_964261635.1. NCBI lineage: Eukaryota > Metazoa > Chordata > Amphibia > Caudata > Salamandridae > Lissotriton > Lissotriton helveticus. Next base: position 939,297,788 of record NC_136065.1, read on the forward strand.
TGCTGGTTCCACCAAAGTGACTAAGGGGTTGTGTTGGATCCCAACAGTAATCTCCCCATTTTATTACAAGAGAGACTAAGGGGCCCATTAGGATGTCGGGCGGATTGCCTCCGCCAGGGTAGCGGTGGCCACCGCCACCCTGGCGGAGGCAATCCGCCAGACATCCTTCCCTGCATTCCCCCCCGCCATATTACGATGGCGGAGGGGACCGCAGCGGTGGGAAACACCGCCCGCCTGTTTTCCGCCCCGGTCGCCTTGCGGCCGGGGCGGAAAAGGGATAACATGGTGGCGGTGTCTATCAGACACCGCCAGCCATATTAGCATGGGCATTTTTCAATGCCTTTCCCGCCACGGAAAGGCAGGTGGACTTCACTCTGGGGGCCCCTGTGGACCCCCAGAGTGAAGCACAGTAGGGGGGGTGCACACAGGGGTACCTATGTACCCCCCTGCATTTGCATAATGAAAGCAGCAGACACCGCGCGATGCCTGCCGCTTTCATCATGCAAATGCTGCAATGCATTTTCAGCATTGTGGCGGGTGGTGCAGAGAGCACCGCCGGCCACAATGCTGAAAATACAGGATGTGCCCGCCACTGTGGCGGGCACATCCTAATGGCACTCGCGGGATCCCCGCCCTTAAGGCGGGCGCTCCCGTTTGCCGATAGGGTGGCGGGTGGGCAAAGCCCGCCCGCCATCCTAATGTGCCCCTTAATGTGAATGAGATTAAGGGGAGTGAAAATGATATTTCGTACACTGAACATCTTAAAAGCTTGTTTCCCAGCGTTTTTAAAGACAAGCTAGGTTGTCTACGCGATTACACACATAAAATTAAATTGCTACCTGATACTGAACCAGTTGCTTGTAAAGTTCGAAGTGTACCTTTCTCAGTGCGGGAAGAAATGAAAAGTCAATTAGATAGGTTGAAGGATGAAGGCATTATCGAAGAGGTTGAAGGCACGCAGTGGCTGGCCCCAGTGGCGGTAGCCAGGAAATCTGACGGTACTCTGCGTTTATGCATAGACTTTTGCTCCCTCAACAAACAGGTCGTGGTGGACAGATATCTCCTCCGGAAAATCTCGGATATGCTCTTGTTACTAAAGGATGCCAAGATTTTCTCCACAGTAGACCTAAAGTCAGCCTACCATCAGATAGAGCTAGATGAGAGTTCCAGAGATCTAACCACATTCATCACCCCCTTTGGCAAGTTCAGGTTCCTTAGACTGCCTTTCGGTCTAGTTTCGGCAGCATCAGTTTTTCAGAGGGTTTTAGAGAAAGTGTTACGGAATCTAAGTGGTGTTAAGATATATCAGGACGATGTTTTAACTTTTGCTTGTTACAATGATGAACATGATAAAATATTGAAAGAAGTTTTAGGAAGATTCCGTAAAAATAATCTCACGGTTAAGTTAGAAAAATGTAAATTTAGGAAATCATCTGTTGATTATTTAGGTCACACCATTTCTGGTAAGGGTGTAGAACCTAAATGTGAATTAGTTGAGACTATTCAGAATTTAGCGTCTCCCACAAATGAGGAGGAAATTGTGAAAGTATGGGCATGACAGAGAACTACAGCAAATTTGAGGAAGGGTTTGCTGAGAAAACAGTTAACATAAGGAAATTGTTGTGCAAAGGTGTTGACTTCCATTGGTCTGCATTGTGCGAGAATGAATTTATTAATTTGAAAGATAGCTTGAAAAAGACACCAAAACTTAAGAGTTTTGATCCGTCATTGAAATCTGTGCTTATCACAGACGCAAGTGGGCTGGGTATGCTCAGACGTGAGTCCCAGGCTCTCCACACCACTGGAGTCAAGCTATCCAGGCTGAATGAAGGCTTATAGCCAGAAACCGGTCCTTGGATGCTTGATTCCGGTCTGGGAAAGACATGGCTTGGTAGTTCGGACTGGACTGTTCCCATGAGGCACAGGGTCAGAGCTGATTTGCATATAGCCAGTGTCTAACCCAGGGTGGTGTGGAGTGCAAAAAAACGATGGATTTAGGCCCAGATCATTGTACTGGGGTGAATGTATGACATTGTTCTACATTCTGTCCATCAACTGTGTTTTTTGCAATTTTCACCCCGAGTGGGCTGGGTATGCTCAGACGTGAGTCCCAGGCTCTCCACACCACTGGAGTCAAGCTATCCAGGCTGAATGAAGGCTGATAGCCAGAAACCGGTCCTTGGATGTTTGATTCCGGTCTGGGAAAGACATGGCTTGGTAGTTCGGACTGGACTGTTCCCATGAGGCACAGGGTCAGAGCTGATTTGCATATAGCCAGTGTCTAACCCAGGGTGGTGTGGAGTGCAAAAAAAACGATGGATTTAGGCCCAGATCATTGTACTGGGGTGAATGTATGACATTGTTCTACATTCTGTCCATCAACTGTGTTTTTTGCAATTTTCACCCCGAGTGGGCTGGGTATGCTCAGACGTGAGTCCCAGGCTCTCCACACCACTGGAGTCAAGCTATCCAGGCTGAATGAAGGCTGATAGCCAGAAACCGGTCCTTGGATGCTTGATTCCGGTCTGGGAAAGACATGGCTTGGTAGTTCGGACTGGACTGTTCCCATGAGGCACAGGGTCAGAGCTGATTTGCATATAGCCAGTGTCTAACCCAGGGTGGTGTGGAGTGCAAAAAAACGATGGATTTAGGCCCAGATCATTGTACTGGGGTGAATGTATGACATTGTTCTACATTCTGTCCATCAACTGTGTTTTTTGCAATTTTCACCCCGAGTGGGCTGGGTATGCTCAGACGTGAGTCCAAGGCTCTCCACACCACTGGAGTCAAGCTATCCAGGCTGAATGAAGGCTGATAGCCAGAAACCGGTCCTTGGATGCTTGATTCAGGTCTGGGAAAGACATGGCTTGGTAGTTCGGCCTGGACTGTTCCCATGAGGCACAGGGTCAGAGCTGATTTGCATATAGCCAGTGTCTAACCCAGGGTGGTGTGGAGTGCAAAAAAACGATGGATTTAGGCCCAGATCCTTGTACTGGGGTGAATGTATGACATTGTTCTACATTCTGTCCATCAACTGTGTTTTTTGCAGTCTTACAGCAAGAGCATGGTGAGAAAGTGTAGGTTATTTTGTTTCTCTATCGCAGTTTGAAAGGTGCAGAGCTTTGGTACTCAGTGATAGAGAGGGAGGCTTTGGCAGTTCATTGGGCCATCAAGAAGCTCAAAATCTTACTATGGGGTACCAAATTTCTGGTAAGAAGCGATCACAAACCCTTGTGTGAAGTCAAAGTCAAAGTTTTTTATTTGCTTTGGTACTCAACTGAGGACCACAAATTTAAAGACAGTTTACAAAAAAATAGCATAAACATCAATATAGTATTAAAAAAGATTTTAAAAATTTATAGAAATTATAGCAGACCCATTCGTCAGTCGGTTGTTTACATAATACTAGTAAGTTGTTTACTGTAGTAATATTGCATTTCTGATATATCGGCTCAAGATATCTTGCCCGCGCTTTAACTACACTTGCGTGTGGACAAACAAATAGGATGTGCACAATGTCTTGATCACCACCTAGACAGAGGTTACAAATAGGGGAGTCTCCTGGTGACCATTTGGATGTAAAGGCGGAAACAGGGAGGATGCCTAAGCGCAGCATAGCTATGGACCTTCTTGCTCCATGTGTAAGGCAAAGCCCCAAATATGGCCGTAATTGCTTATATTCCAACGACTCTATGTAAGTTTTATATGTAGATAACTTACTACAATGCATAAAGTCGAGATCATAACTTAATCTTGGGGTGAAGCATTTCAAAAAAAAGTTTTAACTGGGGTTTTGTCCATGATAACAGAATATCTTTAGTAAGGTTCGCTATTTTAAATGCTTCAGACATATTCTTGGAAAAGTTAAGTTGTCGAGAATCTGTTTTAAATATCTCTGTCTTCAACAAGAATCTCAATGTTCCTTCTTTTGCATGCAAGATGTTGTATGCCCATCGAATGACATTTGCCACGGCTGTGGCATATGAGCTTGTTAGTGCAAATTCTAGTCTGAGAGCCTGTACCGATGTTGATGTAGAAACCTTTAGTATTCTTTTCAAGATCTTTCCTTCGGTAATGTCCATGAAAGACCATTGTTTTGTAGGTAAATGTTCAGTTGCATAAGACAAAACCGATGGTATTTTTACTTTGTATACTTTGAGCAATGAGGAGAAATGCCTATTTCCTGTGGCAGTATACAATCTAGAGAGTGCCCCAGCATGGATCTCAGATTTTTTCTTTAGATTGTTTATATGTTTAATATTTTGTAAGTTCTTGGTAAAAATCCTGCCAAGGTAAGTATATTCATCTACTTCCTCTACTCTTATCCCATCAAGATTCCAGCAATATTTAGCGCTTTTTTTTCGGCCAGAAAACGCTACCACTTTTGTTTTTGTTAAATTAGGGATTAAAAAATGATCCTTCGAAAAAACGTTTAAAGAATCCAGTACATTTTGGAGACCAAAAGGTGTGAGGTCTAACATAACTATATCATCTGCATATAGCAGCGCGTGTATGCTCTGAAAGGCAACCTTTGGAGGCAGGCTAGAGCATTGTTGTAAGTGTGATGGTAGATCGCTCAGATATAGTGAAAATAAGATTGGTGCAAGAAGGCATCCTTGCTTGAGACCATTCCAGGTATTAATTGGTTTCGTCAGACCTTTTTCACTTCCCATTTGTACCTGGGACCAGGTGTTCGTGTGTAACTTAATTATGATTTGCAATAAATTTTCAGAAATCCCCAGTCTTCTCAATTTTTTCCACAATGTTGGTCTATCAACGCGATCAAACGCAGTGGAATAGTCTATAAATGCAGCATACACTGATTGTGATTTCCTCCTAATGTATTTGTCAAGAATAGTCTGAAGAATTGAGATATTATCTGTTACTGAGTGATTAGGACGAAAACCAGCTTGATGCATCGGTATTATTCCCTGCGAGAAGCACCAGTCTTTTAATCTGTCCAGTACCTCCGCAGCGAAAATTTTGCCTGTAGCGTCCATTAGTGCAATTTGGCGGTAATTACTAGCAACATTTTGGTTCCCTTTTTTGTATATGGGGATTATTGTACTTCCCTGCCATGATTTTGGTATTCTCCTGGTACAAAAAATAAGATTAAAAAGTGATGTTAACATCTGACTCCATTCCTTAGGGTTTGACTGCAGAACTTTGATCGGTATCAGATCAGGGCCTGACGCAGAAGTATTCCTGGCTTTTCTGATGTGATTTTCAATAGAAAATGCTGTACTTTTTTCTAATGGTATTAAGTTGCTTTCCAAACAGATTTCCACGGCATTACTATCAATTTCAGTTGAGTTTGCTTTGTATAGGTCAATGAGATAGGCTTCCCATTCCTGGGGTGGTACTGGTATGGCATATAATTTCTTTTTAGTTCCAGTTATTTTGGCTATCAAAGACCAGTATTTTCTTTGGTTGTATTGTTTCGCCGCCTCGCGAATGTCCACCCAGTTTTTGTCCTGTAGCATTCTTTTTTTTCTATTCTTATCTCTTCTCAGTTGATTTTTTAACTTATTTATCTCTTGCTGTATAGCAGGTGAGTAATTCAAGAATTGCCCTCGTATAAGTTTATTGAGTTTCCTCCTGTTTATATTTTCATTCAAGGTCTTATAGGTTTTATTTTTACGTGGTTTTTCCCTGTTAAGAAGAGATCTTTTGAGAATTGTCATAATACATTCGAAATTTATTATTTGATCTTCCTAGTGTATTTTGGTTAAAATATTATTTTGTAAAATCTTTCCGTTTATATAGTCTAGGGTCCCTGAATTCCAAAAGATTCGCCTCTGCTTATTATTGATTTCGATATTCCCATTGAGGTACATAGTTGGATTCGACAAGGAAGATTTTAGCGACCAACCAGTGTTTAGGCATAAGAGCGCGTGGTCGCTGTCTTCTGTAAAATTAATTTTCAAATGATGGAATGTGTCCGATATCTCTATACTACATATTAGATAATCAATGATGGAAAGGGATCCGTTTCCGCGCCTTGTATAAGATGCCGGTCTATCACCTTCTACGTAACCATTCAAGATTGACCCATTTATACTTGGGAGTAATGCTAATAACATTTTCCCTCTTTTGTCAGCGATTTTTCCTATTGGAAATATTGGGGTAGGTAAATCTATTGTCTCGTCTTCGTATGTTTTTGCCCATTTACCAATTTCAGTATTAGAAATGTTCCCATTCACGTCACCCACGATTAGATACGGAGTGTTAGCTCGTTCTTCGATTATCTTAGACATTGAATCTATGGTTTCTACAAAAATGGCATCTTGGGAGGTGCCTGGAGGAATGTACATGTTGAAAAACAGAAGGGCCTTTTTTTGGTCAGAATATTTATTTTTAGTATGACCTTGATGCATTGAAAATTATCAGATTTGGAATCGATTATTTCTTGAGACCATTGATGTTCCTCGCTTAAGAGAATAGCCAGACCTCCCTTGGCATGACCTCTGCTTGTTGCTATAGCCAGGATAGCATAGACGTAGTAACCCTTCTGTTTGAATGATTTTATTGCCCATGTTTCCTGTAGGGCTAAAATATCAGGGTTGTCTTTTAGTGCTATGTTCATTTTATTAGATAGCTTTCCGGCTATATTCCACGAGGTAATTTTTAAGCTGCTGTTAAACAGTGCATTGCGGTCGATGTACTTGTTTGTTGCTATTTAAGGCCTCAGATATCCAAGCCCAAGATTCTGTTGTTTTTCGGACCTCTTTTTCTTCTTGATATTGAGTCCATACATTCCTTTGACCGTTATTTATCTGAATTTTCAAAATATCCTTCCTAGAACTGATTCGCCCCAAATCAACATGATCAGAGATGTTTGTAGACCAGTTATTTGTTGGGGTATTCATAATAATGTTTTGAGTGCCAGTCGATTTGATTGTATAGTTCTTTAGTGGAAATATTTCTATGACATCATAGCCATATTTATGCAATATTTCTTTTTCCCTGACGATGATCCCAGGAACAACAGATGACCAGAAGGCTACTTTCGCAATTTTTCGATTTTCTTTTATAGGGAATGTGACTAAATCTATTTCTTTACTAGTGATGGATTGTAGCGTATAGATTTGTTGCAGCAAATTGATTATCCTTCCTCGATTTAACGGTAGATCATCAGTTGGGAAGAGTTCTTCAAACTGTAGATGTTTGGTCAAAGATTGGTCGCCACCAAGGGATAGCGTCTTATTAGTCCCGCTTTCTTTGTTTGTTTGATCAGTACTATTTTTTGTTCTGAAAGGTATGTATTCAGGAGCCTTATGATTCAATTGTTTTATGGGCAGTTTGTTTATTATTTCACTTCGTTCCTCTACCGAAGATTGTTTAATTGTTACTTTATCCAGAGGACCTTCCTCATTATTGTGGTCAACAATAGCGTTTTTGAATCTGATCTTTCTGGATTTCTTTTTATTAATTCTTCTTAGAGGCTTCCTATTTCTGATTTTTCCATTTGATTTTTTGTTACATTTCTTTTGGGAGGACTTTTCATCTCCAACCCCATCTGATACAGGTACGAGAGTAGTTTTTTGATTTCCTTTGTCGGTATCTTTTGTCATATTGGTATTCTTTACCACTGAGAAAATCGGATACTCTTTGGTTATCGATGAAGGTTCCTCTCTAAATAGTTTCTTTAGAGAATATATTCGGACCTCCTTGGGGTTTTCCTCGGTCTTAGTGTGAAATTGATGTACTGATTTTTGATCAGATGTTTGAGAACTATTGTCGCATTTATTTTGTGATTCAGGAGTTGAAGTTTTGGTTAAAAGGGACGATTTGGAGAGCTCCTTACTTTCCTCCTGAGTCTGTGTACTTTTTGTTAATTCAATATGTTCTCTGTTTTTTTTCTTTTCTTCTACCAAAAATTTCAGAATGCCAATTTGAACATCCAGAGTTTGATCCGAATTTTCTAAAATGTTACCTAAAAAAGAGAGGACAGATTCAAGTATTTCCTGTAATGTATAAAGAGCCTTTGAGATAGGTGTCACCGTATTAGTAGAGTTCATATTATTTGGAAGAAATGTATCCAGTGATGTATCCAGATCTATTTTGGAATCGAAGAGTTGTTCATGAGATTCAGTTTGTAGATTAACTGGATTTAATTGTATCTCAGAAATATTTTCCATCGGTTTTATACCGTTTGGGCAGAGATCCTCAATGTCCAAAAGATGATTTATTTGTTTTATCGGTGTGATGGTGATTAAATTTGAAGAATCAAGAATCGATGTTTGAGACTCCTGTGTTAAACGTAAAATCTGAGGTTGTGAATGAGAACCTAGATCACTTGAAATTGAGGTAGTCCGTGCATCCGTGGGAGGCAACTCAGAGGCCTCTTTTGGTGAAGTTTTGTCCATTATTGTGGACGATTCGCGAACAAGTGAACAAGATTGATTTTTAGGAGATAGAGCTAAGAAGTAATTGCTAATAGATGGGGTGCCGGTTAACTGACCTTGTTTTACTGCTTTAACTGAACTTTTTCTTACAGCTACCTCGGTACCCATTCTCTTCATAAAAATGGTACGAGATCTTAGTTTTTTGTATGCCATAAAAGATTGTCTCAGTCAAATAAAAAGTATATTGTTAATAGTTACCGTTATGGTATCAGATGAGGAATTTAGCAGTGTCGGTGGTCAGCAGGCAAGTACTTAAGAGGTGCCTTTCCGCAAGTTAGCTGGTTTCTCCTGGAAGCGAAGACTGTATAGTTAAGGAACGTTTTAATCCAGGTATCAGATACAGGTTAAAATAATTTAAAATGAAAGTGGGGTGGCCCGTCCCGTCCTTGTGCGCCCTTGGACGGCCTTAGACGGCCCGCCCTTTGCCCGGGCTTCGCCCGGCGCCCTCCCGCGCAGCGGGACTCTGTAGTTGAAAATATACTAACTGAAGAGGAAGGGGAGGAGCCTGCAGGGAGAGCGTCCCAGCTGCTGACGATTGGGAGTTGTGGGCGCTCCTGGGACTTTGAGTCCTGCGCCCACAACACGCTCGCAGCCCTGCAGGTCCCAGTACCCAAATTCACAGTTCAGGGAGTAGCGCTGTCAGAGGGTGGCCTCAAGCGACGCGGGACCCGCGCAGCGGGTACCGCTAGCAGTGATGATAAAGTAGTAGTAGAAGTGAAGGCAAGCTCACAGGAGCACAGCGAAGACACAGCGTCTGGACGGCAACAGCAAGTCAAATCAGTGCAGGAATCCGCTGAAACAGGTGAGAAAGCGGCTTAATACCGCGATTGACCAGCCAGGGGAGGAGCCTGCAGGGAGAGCGTCCCAGCTGCTGACGATTGGGAGTTGTGGGCGCTCCTGGGACTTTGAGTCCTGCGCCCACAACACGCTCGCAGCCCTGCAGGTCCCAGTACCCAAATTCACAGTTCAGGGAGTAGCGCTGTCAGAGGGTGGCCTCAAGCGACGCGGGACCCGCGCAGCGGGTACCGCTAGCAGTGATGATAAAGTAGTAGTAGAAGTGAAGGCAAGCTCACAGGAGCACAGCGAAGACACAGCGTCTGGACGGCAACAGCAAGTCAAATCAGTGCAGGAATCCGCTGAAACAGGTGAGAAAGCGGCTTAATACCGCGATTGACCAGCCAGGGGAGGAGCCTGCAGGGAGAGCGTCCCAGCTGCTGACGATTGGGAGTTGTGGGCGCTCCTGGGACTTTGAGTCCTGCGCCCACAACACGCTCGCAGCCCTGCAGGTCCCAGTACCCAAATTCACAGTTCAGGGAGTAGCGCTGTCAGAGGGTGGCCTCAAGCGACGCGGGACCCGCGCAGCGGGTACCGCTAGCAGTGATGATAAAGTAGTAGTAGAAGTGAAGGCAAGCTCACAGGAGCACAGCGAAGACACAGCGTCTGGACGGCAACAGCAAGTCAAATCAGTGCAGGAATCCCTTGTGTGAAGTGTTTAATAAGAAAGGCTTTGATGCTATTTCTAGCAGGATTTCCAAATGGATTGTGGGTCTGCAAGCTTATGATTTCAAAGTTGAATATCTGCCAGGGTTGCGAAACTGCATCGCTGCTACGCTCTCCTGATTGGTCAATCTAGAGGAAGGTGAAATGGACTCAAAGGAGGAAGACATGAATTAATGGGTATGTAATGTTCAACATGATGGGATGAAGGCGGACAAATGGTGCGAAGCATGTGAATCTGATGTAGAGTTTATGGAGTTACGCTCTTTGGTCAAAAAAGGTTGGTCATGCAAAACTGGTGGGAGTGTGGACGATTATTGGAATGTGAGGGATGAATTATCCTTAAGTGGAGGTTTGATATTTAGATTCCACCTAAGGTGTTGCGTGAGGAGTTGATAAATGTAGCCCATGAGGATCATCAGGGAATATCCAAGACTAAAGAAAGACTTAGGCTTAACTACTGGTGGCCAGAGATGGACATTCATGTTGAGAGAATTGTTGGAGACTGTTTGCAGTGTACCTAAAGTGAGAAATCCTAAAAAACTCTTGTACTCTTGTACTCTTTGATATGTTTTCAAGATGGCCAGAGATCAAGTTCACAAATAAGGATAATTTTGATTCCAGAAATGCTGTGAAATCTACGGCTGTCAAAGTAGGAGATTTGGTCACGATAAGGGCACCTGTGGGTAAGAAAACTTCGGCTTTATTTTCAAAACCCCACAAAATTGTCAAGATTTTAAGAAATGCGATAAAGACAGAAGACTCTCGCAAATTGAATTTAAATAGGGTGGTTGTATTGAAAAATGAAGCACTAATCAATGACAAAAAGAAGGTTGACACATGTAAGCCTAATACACATCTAATGTTCCTACTCCGATTCAAAGGGAATGTAAAAAAAATGTACCCTCCAGATTCAAAGACCTTGATATGAAGTTTTAAGATATGTTACACAGTATATTATATCTCTTTAATCTCTTGTTTTTTTTTATTGTATGGAAGGAAGGTGTGTAACATTGTGCCTTTTACTTAAATGTATCTAGTTGTTCCTTTAAGGGTTTTAGTTATTGTTTAAGCAGCACCATGGCAATGGAATGTATATGTGTGGCCAGCAAGTGAGTTGCACCTAACTCGATCAAGCTGATGGATGGGTACTTCCTTCTCCTGAATAAACTTATCTTTATTCATCTTTCTGGAGATTATTCTTGATTTTACAGTCGCTCTATGCTTTTTGCTATCTTTACCACTTTTTCAGGAGCCACATACTCTATATCATCATTTGTATCATCAACTAAAATATAACAAAGTCATCCTCAAAAGCATGTCAGTTGCAGGTTTTATCAGTTGATTGATCTAATTTTGCTTTCAAGTAGCACAATAGAAAAAGACCGACCTGAGTTGATAAGAGAATGCTTGTGGAGATGTTGTGAATCCACCCTTACACAATGGCCAAATATATTCCAGGTTCCCTGGTTCCGGTACACTTTTTACAGTATCTGTGGATAATGTGGGTGTAGGGAAGAACTCTTCACTCTCTTTATAGTTCCTTCAAACCATGGTGGGACTTCTTTCTAGCAACCTCAGAGTGATTTCCATAAAATGTGCAGAGGTTTGAAAGTCTTTGACATGTTCTGAGTTTATTATATAATCCTACATCTCAGTAGATTCAAATGATTAATACATAGTGCAACTAAGGAAACTCCTCCTTCCGATTTGTCCATCAAATAGTACAATTACCTTTTCAAATGTTTCTTCTGTGCGAGAGGAACCAATCCTGAATTACATAACCTGAGTTAAACACCTCACTCAGGAAATAGTGTTCCTTCAGCAAAAGTAGCTCTCATGTATTCCGATCTGTGTTACCTGGAACAGTACCTTGCTATGGGGTGAGAAAGCTAGTGTACCACATTTTCAGCCTCTTCTGAACTACATTTCCAGGAATAATAATCTCTACTGAGTAAGGAGAGAAAATTAGTTGTGCCGCATAATCAACCTTCCTTCAAAAAGTACAACTCAAGCCTTATCAGGGACTAGTCAAATATGAGAAGTCGGAGACTGCAGATAAGACAAAGTATGAACATATGCATACAGCAGCCAAATCCACTTTCTGTAAGCTACTGCTAAACTTTTTTAGAAAGGTACTCATCTCTCCAACACCAGTATATTATAATACACTCTTCAAAGTCAGCAAACCAAAATGCATCATTGCTTCTCTAATATTTAGTTAATTAACCACAGAACCATTTTTCCTTGCAGGAAAGCACAGCGACACACTATAAAACATGGAAGCAGTCCAAAGGGAAACTGCCATCAGTGCAACAAGGTGTTCAGTCTGTACTTATTTCAGTAAGAATATCTGGAAACAAGACAAAAACAATAGCAAATTTCAGAAGGCAAAAGCTGCCAAACCAGAACACCACATTTACAGACCATTGGTCCTCCAACTAACCTGCCGTCGGAGGAAACACAAATAACACAACACAAATATTACTCTTGCCACTTTCAGAGAGTGCACATGAAAATACCACCCTGTCTCCTACAAAGAGAGTAAGACAGCTCTTCCTTTCAACACATATGGCAAATCGTGACAAAGCATCAAGTAGCGGATACAACATTTTCAACAGTATCAACAAATTTTCACGTTGCTAAATACATTACCATCATATAGTTCTATATCAGTCAGGCAATTTTTTTTATTTTGGGTAATAAAAGCTTAAGAAAACATAGAAAAACACTCATTTCATATAATCGCAATAGAAATAAAATACATTAAAATGCAATACATTAAAATGATTTTAAGTTATGGACTGAAATATAATACATTGATTATAGCTCATTAAAGTTTTCAGGATAAACATTAAACATAATCATTCGTTACAATGCTCTCTAACCCTATGGACACCCTGAATAAGTCTTAAAGCTGAAAAACAAGAACAGATTTATTTACGCATCTTTAAAAATTGATCAAAAGTAGTCTACAATTGTGATGTCCTAAAGCCTGTAATACTGGTATTAAATAATGTATCCAAGGCTAGCCACAAACTTTGCAAAGAAAAGATGTACACGGATTCATTTCAAGTCTTATTATTGGAGAATGTTCACTTAGGTTGAGAAGTCTTTCTGGAATTCCTCCTCTTCCTCAGGTATTCGTAATTCTCCAAAGGAAACCTGATCTGATTAAGGTTATGTTTCCTTTTCATACAATGTAGAGCAACCAGTACTTTCTGATGTCCAATCTGATGTCCCATCTGTGCTCTGCTGTTGTGTTCTGTGAATCTATGAATCTGTATATCGTGTATATGTATTGTAAGTGAACCCTGGCTTATCTGTGAATAATTGATTCATTTAATTATCTCCCTTGATCAGTCTCTATTGTTGAAGCATTATTCTTGACATTTTATTACTATGTAGGGAAAACATTATCTCGAAAACCGATCTCTCCTTTTTTATCATGTTTTGTTCTTTTGAGTTATTCTTCACTTGTACGTAGGCTTTCTTGTGCCCTCATGTTCTGAATTATTTCTTCTAAATATCCTCTTTCCACAAATGTTGCCATGTAGTTTCCTTCAATTTTATAATCAGATTGCTCCAATACTATCTACTTAACCTGTAAATATGCGAGATTTGTTTTTAAGCTTTATGTTTAAAACTTTGCCCATGCAAAGGGCATTATATGTAGCATGGTGATACATCTACCTCCCTGAAGTGTTATCTTTTCATCAAGGAAGTTTACAATCTCCTTAAGTATACTGAAGTATATTTATTAGTGTCACTTTTTCATTTAGTTTACTGATCTTTGCTGTCAATGTCTTCTGGCCTAACTAGAAAAAGTTACTCAATAAACCTTTTCCAAGATCTTTAGTCCAGTCTTCCAACTACCATCTTTAGGAATTTATTTTTCCTCCCTCAAATAATTTCATAAAGATAAGTGTATATGAGGCTACTGCTCACGATCCTATCACGTTTTTTGAAATTTTGAGAAATAAACATGCCAAGTAACTTTGGTACAAAATGTGGGACAGTTGTTTTGATATAAAAACTTCATTTGCTTTTTGAGTCCCCACATTTAAATTTTTTTTTTTTTATTGTTTTTTTTGCAGATAACAGAAAAAGACACATTCCAATAAATACCTGCGACAGACACTTAGGTAAATAACCAAGGGCAACCTGCAAGATAAAACACAGCCTCTAGGCCCGCATCCCGGAGGCCGGGCGGCGTAGTGTTGGACGGGCCACAAGGATAACATAATCGTTTACATGAAATATACTCAAATCCCCTGTATCCGCAGTTTTTCAATTATACCCCCGCCCGTGACGTTTTAGGGAGCAAACTCCCATCCGACTATACAGAGCAGTTGTCCAAAAGAAACACAACCTAACATGAAACAACAACAATCCCCCCCCATACTTGGCATCGATAGAGTGTGTACAGAAATCAGGTTACCTTATCACTGTCCAAAAGGGTGCAGGCATCACAGTCATAGGCGAACTTGTGGGATTCAAGACCACTCACAAGGTTATGCATTAGGGACCAGCCGTGCGCGCCCAGGGCACCACCCCTGAACAGGTCCCCCCTCCCCACCGCCTGCCACACCTTCCTCGGATTCAGACCCCTCAGGGGTAAACAATTCAGTACTAGTGGCATCCGAGTCCACATCCGGCAATCCCTCAGCACACATCATTCTCCAGGCCAACAAGTCTGCCTGAAGTCTGTCATCGCGGCGCGTGCGCTGCATGTGGGTTTCCTCCGCCAAGGTCCACTCTCTAACATCTCTGAGCCACAGGGATAACTCAGGGGCCCTCTGCCCCATCCAAGTGATAGCCACACGCCTCCGCGCCAACACCAACAGCAACTGCAGAAATTTGTAAGACAAATTCCTCTTTTTGGGCTTGAGCACCAGAGCCAAGAGACAATGAAGCAGATCCAGGGCGATCCGAAGGCCCGTAACTCGGCCTACGTGTTCCACCACCGCCCCCCAAAAACTACTTATCTGCGGGCACTCCCAGGCCAGGTGAAAGAACCCAGCTCTCTCCGCCCCACACCTAGGGCAGTCATCCCGTCTATCAGCAGCAATGCGATTCAGGGAGACTGGGGTCATGTAAGTGTGGTGCACAAAATTAAAGTGGATCAACTTGAACCGTGCATTACACGAGACTTTCCGGGTCAAGAGCCCAATACGCCTGCGCTGCTCCGGCTCCAGAGCCACCCCCAGGTCCGCCTCCCAGGCCGCCCAAGACGGCGCGATCGGCGGAGCCGAGTCTCGGCGCATGTCAGAGTACAAAAGGGAGACCAGCCGTTTCCCTCTACCGCAGGAAAGAAGAATGTTGAGGGTATGTGTCAGCGGAGGCGCCTCCGGGAACTGGGGCCAGGTCGCCCTTGCCATCTCCTGGAGCCCCCTGTAGTGCAGGTACTGCCCTCTGCCTAGGGCAAAGGTCTCCGTAGCCCGCTCGAAGGACACAAAGGTGTCATCCGGATAGAGGTCCGCCAGGGTCTCGCACCCGCCTTCTCGCCACTCCCGGAAGGACACATTCTCCTCCATTAGTAACACCGGGGCCAGGATCCACACCGGCAGTTCCCTATGAAATGGGGCCCGCCGTAGGACCCTTTCCACGAACCGTTGCCAAATTCCCGCCGCATGTCGCACCACATAGGGCAGGGCCTCATCTGCCCCCCTTCCCTGCATCAAGGCCACTCTCAGGGCCTTCTCGTCCGATCTGCCCGCTAGCAGCCACAGTTCCCAATTGTCCGTGTCCGTGAACCACCGCGCGGCCGGCAGGAGCTGTGCCGCATAGTAGTAAAGGTCAAATCTCGGGGCCTCTAGGCCTCCCTCCTCCCAGCTCCGAACCACAGTATGTAGGGCAACCCTGCTTTGGCCCCCCGCCCAGAGCAAAGACGTAAGCAGTGAGTTGAGCGTGCGGAAGACACGCGGGGGAAGCGGGCATAGTGTATTTTGCAGGACATACAATAGCCTGGGCAACATCACCATTTTAGCCACCGCCAACCGCCCCATGAGGGAAAGGGGTAGCGTATTCCAAAAGGCCACAGACTGGCGCAAGGAGCAGATCACCCGGTCGGCATTCCGAGCCAGCAAGTTTTCGTCAGACGAGGCCACCTGGACGCCCAGATACCTGAACGCCTCCAACTCCCATCTCAGTCCCAGGTTCTGGGGGCCTGCTCCCGGGTCAACAAGACATCCCGCCAGAGGAAAGATCAGGGATTTATCAGGATTAATGCGCAGCCCGAAAGCCGCACTAAAGCGGTCCAGCAACCGCAGTAAAGCGGGAAGCGAGTCTCTCGGGGAGGTTAAATAGAACAAAGCGTCGTCCGCATAGAGGGAGATTACGTGCCCGGTATCTCCCACCCTAATGGCCCACTGCTCCATTTCAGCCCGGATGGAAACCTCCAAGGGCTCTATCGCCAAAGCGAAGAGGAGCGGCGACAGAGGGCACCCCTGACGAGTGCCCCTCTCCAGGGACCATTCCTCGGAACGGGCCGACCCAAGCCGGACCCGAGCCCGGGGCGCCCCGTAGAGCACCCTAGTCCAATTGCAGAATACAGGTCCCAGCCCTGCTAGTTGAAGTACCTCCAGGAGATACCCCCAGCTGACCGTGTCAAAGGCCTTAGCCAGGTCAATCGACACCAGGACATGGGGATCCTCCCGATCCCGTACCTCATGGAGTATATGATTTAGACGCCGCAGATTCATCGCCGTGTTGCGACCAGGGATAAACCCACACTGGTCTTGATGAACCAGGTGTGCCATCTGTGGAGCCAGGCGGGTAGCCAAGAGCCTGGTGAGGACCTTCACATCCGTATTAATCAGGGTGATAGGCCGGTACGCCGCAGGGTCGCAACTGTCCCCTCCGGGCTTCAAGATCATGCAGACCTCCCCCTGATTCATGATGGGCGGAAGAACGCCAGTTCCCAGGGCCTCGTTATACACCTGTAGAAGGAGGGGGGCCAGGACATCGCCAAACGAATGATAAAATTCAGGGGGGAAGCCGTCTCCTCCCGGCGCCTTAGCCTGCGGGAGGGCGGCCATCGCCACCTTGACCTCCCGGAGAGTCAACGCCGTGTCCAATTCCTCCGTCGCTGCCGTCAAAAGGGCCCGGAAAGCCAAACCCCGGAGATAAGGCTGATAGGAGGCCTCCGTGATTGAAGGGTCGGCCGCATACACCGCCTGCAGGTGAGATCGGAGGACCCCGAGAAGAGCAGACTCCGAATGCACCTCGTCCCCAGTAGGAGCCCGTAGGGCAACTATCCGCTCCGGGGCGAATTCCCACCTAAGAATCCATGCCAGTAGTCGACCAGACTTGTCTCCCTCGCGGTGGAGACGCTGCCTATACTGTCCCGAGGTATACTTATCCAGACGGGTAAGAATGTCACGAATAGACACCTGGGCCTCCCCCTCCGCCGCACGATCCGCGGCACTGGGATCCGGTACGGACTGACATCGCCGGAGTTCATCCTCGGCGTCCCTCAATTCACAAAGCAATTGCTTCCGGACCCCATAGGTTAGGCCCATACAGGCACCCCGCACCACCGCCTTCAGAGCCTCCCATTTGGTTGAGTAGGACAAATCACCGTCCTCCCAATTCAGAGCAACATAATCAGTCAGGGCAGTCGCCACATGGTCCCTCCCCACCTGGTCCTGCAAAAGGTCCATCGGCATCCTCCAAGTACGGGGACGCGGAGACTGGTCAGCCCAGTGCGCAATGCATGTCACCGGAGCATGATCCGATAGAAAACGGGCCTGGTGGGTAACCGTCAAGGAGAGAGACACGGGAGTATTGGCCGCAAGGATGCGGTCCAGCCTACTATGGGTGCCGTGTGTCGGGGTATAACAGGTAAAGAGCTTCTGAATGGGGTGGCCCGTACGCCACACATCCACACCACCCAAGTTGTGCATCACTTCCCCTAGGCGCGCTGTCATGCGCGGCTTCGTGCCAGAGCGAGGAGGGTGCCGATCTAGATCCGGGTCAGACACACAGTTAAAGTCCCCAAACCAAAGGAAGGGGGCGTCCGGGTCCGAGACAATAAGGTCCTGAAGGTGGGAAAAGAAACCCGGGTCATCGACGTTCGGTGCATAGGAATTTAAGAGCAGGAAATCCCTACCGTCCAACTTGACCCGGAGGAGCAGGTACCTGCCTTCAACATCCGCCTCTATATACTGGACGGCACAGGGAACCCCAGGCGCCACCCAGATTAGGACCCCCCTGGCATAGGTAGAAAAGGAGGAGTGGTACACCTGGCCTCGCCACTTTTTGGACAGCTTCTGGGCACCCTCCTCATTCAAGTGGGTCTCCTGGAGGCACGCAACGGAGACTTCATGGCGCCGGAGGAAGGAAAGGACCCTGTGTCTCTTAGTGCAGGTGCCCAACCCGCGAACATTCCAAGTTAAGAATTTAAACCCCATGACAGGTGAGTTCGCCCATCCGGGCCATGTAATACAAACAGCGTGATCTGCCACCCCCGGGTCCAACCAGCATCCAGGCCAGGAAACCCAGCCCACCTGATCAGCCATTCAAGAACCTGAAACACAGTATACTCGATGCCAGCAACAACTTCCCCTCCCAACCCCACCCACCCCTCAACCGCCCCCCAAGCCCACAATCCCCCCAAAACACCTACCCCCACCCCCACCCACGAGCGAGATGACAGCAACAACAAACCATGCTACCCTGCCCTCCCCCTGCTGGTGCCAGGACGTACACAGCCACCCCATTCGTCCCATACAACACAGACACACAACAACCAACCCAACACCACCCACCCCCCCTTCCAGCTCCCCACGGGACCCAGGTATACAGGACATAGCCAAGGCTTGGCCGCCAGTATCAATCCCAGGGCCGGGCCCCCCCAGCCAACAACGATAATCACCACCCCACAAGCCCCCTTCAGCGGAATGCAAGTCCTTTACTCCACCCAGCCATCCCATAGCAACCAGCACGGTTCCCAGGCATCCCCAACAACTCCAAAGCCCAACACTACAGCCCCTAGAGCAGATCGCAACATTCTATGAACCAAACTGTACCCCACGACAGAGCGGTCCCCGGTAGAAGCTCCGAAAGTCCAGTCTCTGGGATCTCCGGCGCTGTAGAGACTGTACCTGGCACAACGTCCTGCAGGGTGTCAGGAACCAAGACGTCCCCAGGGGCGGATGCACCCGAGGACTCCGGACCACCCCCCACCGAGGAAGGTCCCAACAGCAGAGCACCATCTTCTCCCACTGTGACTCGAGGCCCCACGGATCCCTCCGAGCCAGACCTGCGTCTCCTCCGTCCGCGTCTGCGTCGCTGGGGACGGGTCCCCCATGTCTCTCAAGGCCCCCCACGTTCACCCGGGGGCAGGTCGTCGCCACGGATCTCCAGCCAGTCCCATACCTCAGCGGGTGACTCGAAGAAATGCGCCCGGCTCTGAGAGATCACCTTGAGCTTGGCCGGATATAGCAGCATATATTGGAGCTTCATCTCCCGGAGCTTCTGCTTAACCCCTAAGTAGGACTTCCGCTGCTCTTGCACCTGCTGAGTGTAATCAGGATAAATGGATATGCGATTGTTTTCAATGGTGAGAGACTCCGCCTCCCTCGCCGCCTTCAAGATGCAGTCTCGGTCCTTATAGTTCAGGATTTTTGCGATTAGTGCCCTCGGGGGCTCCCGCGGGGGGGGGGACCAGGGCCCTGTGCACCCGTTCAATGACAAACACATTCGTCAGGCCGTGCGGGCACAGCTGCGTCCGGATCCAGTCCTCCAGGAAGCGCTCGGCATTCCCCACCTCCAAACGTTCCGGCACCCCAAGGACTCTAATGTTGCTGCGGCGCGCCCTACCCTCCGCGTCCTCAGCGCTTCGTTCCAATGCGTGCGTTGTGGCGGTGAGTTGCGTGACTGTCTTCTGGAGGGAGGCCACCTGACCCTGTAGCTGGGTAATATTACCTTCAGCATCCGAGACCTTATCCGCCACTTTGCGAAGATCCGTTCGCAAAAGGTTGACATCTATCGAAACAGTTTCTATCTGTCTCTCCAGCGCAGAATGGGAGCCTTGTATGGCCTTCAACAACTCCGCCCGGGAGGGCTCCGCCGGTCCATCCGTACTCTCCTCCTGACCGGTCTGTCGCGTAATCCGCTGTGACTGTAGTCGCTGGGTCGTATACTGCGTAATGGTGTTAGGCTGAGTGGATTTCGACATCCTGTCTTTACGCATGTCCAGCAAACAAAGGGCGCAGCAACCTTCGCAGGGGACCCCCAAGTGCCGCACACATCCACCGTCACCCAGGAGCTTGTCACCAGGTCACTCCTCAGATCACGGACGTCATGCTATCCCACCTCCAGGCAGGTCCAAGCTGCTGCAAGACCGGGGGCGCGCAGGAAGGACCAGTAGCTCCCCAAGCGTGACCTCAGCCAGTCCACTCAGCCGCGATCAAAACCGCTAGGGCACCCACCTCCACCAGCAACGACCTCAGTTCCAGGCTGGAGCGGCTGTACAACTCCGCAGTAGGTATCCTCGAAGGGGCAGGGGCCCGCAGGACGGCCGGCTGCAATATCCAGCAGTAAACTCCTCCTTGTTCAGACAAGTTGTGAGGTCCGGGGCAATCAGGCCATCGCAGTTAGCATGCCCACTCTCAGAGTCCAGGTAGCCGGCCCCAGGGACGCAGGGTCCGCTCGCCCCCAGCTAGGCAGCAGCGTCAACAAGAACAAACTGAGGCAATAGACCAACTCCACTGGAGGCACCCCAGAGCAGATAGGGGCCCCCAGGACAGCCAGCAGTGAGTCCTGAAGTCCACCCCCCTTCCAATCAGGCAGCCAGGCTCGGTGCAATCAGTGCCAGCAAAGGCAGACCCCTCCCGGCAAGGCCAATGACCAGTCTCCTGCCCCTATGTAGACCAGCGCAGCCTCCCAGGGCAGCAGGGCACTCCCTCCTAATGCGCCAGTAATGGGACGGTACCCCCGCGCCTCGGCACAGGCCAGCGAGTTCCAGCAATAGTACCCCCGTCACTGAGAGGAACGCCGCAGTCCCAAGATGGCGGCACAGTGGGGGAGGGGCGCACTCCTAGCCTGTGCACTCCCGCAAAAGTCCCGCACTCTCAAGGCGCTCCACGCTCCCGGCCAGGCCGTCAGGGTCTTAGGAGAGGGGGGGCAAAGAGACTTCACCCGCGGAGCGCTCCCCCGACCGGGAGGCCCCCCTCTCCGCTCTCCAAGGCGTGCGCGGTAGAAGGCAGCCGCCGCGACTCTCCACACAATGTCCTGGGCATCGGATGCTGTCCGCAGGGCCCCCAGTCTCACACGGTCTCCCACAAGGCGGAGCCCCGGTTGGCAGCGGGCTCCGTAGCGCTTAGCTCACCTCTGCAACCTCCCGGAAGCGCCGCAAGTCCCGGCCGCTCTCGTCAGTGGAGGCCTCGGACCACGGCCTCCCGCAGGTGGAGCAGCAGCCCAAGGAATGCCAGCACTTTCTCCCGGTGAGTACGCCGATTTCCGCCGGCAGTTTTCCGAGAAGGAGGGCCCCCCCGGTGTCAGAGGAGCCTCCGACCCTCAGAGCCAGCCAAAAAGAGCCCAGGCAGGATATTCGGACAGGATAACTGGGTCCGCAGGACAGGAGCTGGCGGAGCTCACGTCCTGTCGGCCATGCAGCTTGGCCACGCCCCCTCCCCACATTTAATTAGTGTTGAATCTCTGCTAACCCTTTCTCCTGTGGACAGAAATACATTGAGGATATCTAGTATTATTTGTTAATCTTCTTTGTTTTCAATTATTTGTATTTCTACAATACAGTTGTCTGTGTTCTTTTTGTATTGTGATTTGTTAAAGTCCTCCACATATCCACATATCTCCTCAGTGGTCCTCTTTATGATCCAAGTCCAGATGTGATGGGGTGCCCTAGTGGATCGGAAAATTAAAAGTTATTTTAGATGTTTGGTAAAAGATGTGATAGTGAGATATGTCGCTCTGCTTTTCTTGCTTCATCGTGAGTCAGTCATTTTCCTCAGCCATATCCAATATACACTGTAGAGTATTCTTGAATTGTTTGGTGGAATCATCATCCAGGGGAATGTGTCAGGAATAACGAAGGGGCCTGGAAACCTGGGACTACCCCGTTGGATCAACATAAGAGATTTGTGAGACGCATCCCTTTAAGAATGTGGTGGATTGACCTATAGGCGCTGGGACAGTGAGATTACTTGGCTGGAGAATGTGAAGGGGTGGGACTACCCATTCACTTTAGGCAGAAACACTTTTTAACTGTGAATGGTCATCCTGAAAGTGCGTGGCAACGTTTTGTGTTGCATTGTCCTCTTTGCTTGCCGTAGCAGTTTGGTCACCATTGTTCTATCAAGTCACCTTTTCAGTTTTGTTCCCATGTTGAGTTCTATCAGTTTCTTGACCTTTGCCTATCATAGACTTGATTATGGATTATGCTTAGGCTTGCCTTGCTTGCTCTTGTCGTCTAATAAATCATGTTTCCCAGAATATTTCCCGAGGAACTATATTTTGTCAACCTTTGTACCAGTTTCCTACGACTCTGACTTAGGTTCTGAAGCTCGTAGGATCGACATCTTGTACTGCCAAAGGTTATTGCATTTACTGATATCTGTGGATGATACTAAGCATCACCATGTTCTCTGTATAAGTAGTGTTTGCTTAACCTGCCTGAGAACGCCAAGCTGCCAGAACTCTGAGATCAGTGATCTGAAATTTGAGAGAAATGCACCTTATGAGACTGTGACATATCGTTCATCTCTTATGTCTCTTGCTCACATTTCCCCATCTCTCCTGTATCTAGTTCTGCTCCTTTTAACTCACCTTGTACTAGCAGAATGTCTTTCTGTCTCTGCTGTACAATATCTACCAATCCTAAAAGTAAATATGTTGCAACATGACTTATATGTTGTTGGATTTTCTGTTCAGTATCTATTGCGACTATGGACCCACTATTATTAGTCATTTTATTTAATAATTTCATTCTTACTGAGTTTATCCAGAAATGATCTCTCTTTCATTGATAGATTGGTCCTCATCTATTATATTTTGTATACATTTTTTTGTACCTTCCATTAATACATTGTTTTTTATAAAAATCCGGAATGTTATGACTAAATGGACCTTCAAACGTTGATTTTTGCTCAAATTATTTGTAGTGACTTTGTTTTCGATGGATAGCTTGTTATGCATTTCGGCCTCGTGTAGACTTTGGCAGAAAGTAACATCCTACAAAAAGTGGAGGATATCCCATACGCTGTATTTAGAGTGTCATTGACATCAGTGAACTCATTTTGATGGATTCCATGCATCCACAAATCTCTAAATAATACCCTTATCTAGATAATGCCCTTAGCCCTCTCCAAGTATTGGAATCTCTGACTAAGTCTTAAATAAAGTAAAAGGTTTATAGGGACAAATGAGGTATCTTTCTGAAGGAATTGCTGGTTGATAAATCTCAATTTACACTTGTAAGTTGCTGGTTCTGTTTTGTAAAACTTTTTTGTTTTTCCCTTCTAATGGGTTTATTCCTACTTGATCATTCCCTGAAAAAGGACCACCTGATGTACTTGGCAGAATTAGTTCATCTACTAAAATCACTGGTTTTATTCTTTGTGCCAATGTATCCTGCTCTGAGATTTCTATTGCTGTGGCTGAGAACTGTCTTTCTTCTCTAACATATTATTTTCTGTTAGGCATTCTTTCTATTTTGCCAGTTGTTTCTCCTTGTCTCCCTCTTTCCCCAGCACTACTTGTGTCTGATGTTGATACCTTGGTGCCAGGTATGCTTCATTTCGATGCATAATTTTCCATTGCCATTGAGGGCATCTCTCTTAAATTTTATTGCTTCACATTCTCTACGTCCATTTACCTTCATGTTAATGTCCTCTTGTGTTTGTGCTCTTTATTCTTTCTTAATTTGTGTTTGCAATTAATTTTTAGGCATTTCAGTTTTTGATTCTAATGACTCAAGAACATTAGTAAGTTCCTCTATTGTTTTTTTTTTTTTTTTGATAAGACAGTTTATTACAGTGGCGAAACAAGCACCTCCTGGGACTTATAACAACAGGCTTGACAGTATTTGCTATAACAGTCCAACATGCACTATGACAGACAATTATTAAGGGATGGTAAATTTGATAGAAACCAGTTTTTCTAGCAAGCTTTGAAAAAACAAAAAGCGCAGCTTCTAAATTCATGGGTATGGCAAAACACACCTAACAAAAGACAGTCTAGAACAGTAAACCCACTTCCGCAGTCCAAGGATTCTGGCAGGAAGCCACAAGCTTTACACACCCAGCTACTTAAGGAATGTGTAGACTACAATGAGGAAAGCTCGCCATCAACTATTTAAGCCCCCAAGTAATACCAGTTATGACTGAAGCACTCAGAAGTTGCAGCTGATTCGCCTCTTCTACACCTAAGGCAATACAGCTCTTGGTATATAAAATCATGTTAACTGCCACAAACAGATGAACGCTAGCCCTTACACCCTTTTCCCGCTCAATCCTCTGTGTGCAGTACAGCACTCTAATATAAAAGGGGAACAGTGTTACAGGTAGAAAAATAAAATAATTAACTGGTAGACATGTTGTATAAATAAAACTAAAATAAAAACCGGCCTCACAGGCGTCATCACTCACTAAACAACACTGCAGAGATCTTAATGAGAAGTTGGCTGAAGTATTCTGAAGTTAGTTTAAACAGTTTTATGACTAACATTCAAATGCCTATTTACGAGGAATAACATAAGAGAAGCTAAGGTAAGCGTTTATTTCAAAAGGTTCTTTATGGCCTATCTGTTGACACGTAGACAAAATCGATAGAGTTAACAACTTTATGAAGATTGGTCTACTTTTACCTTATATGATATTATGCATGATTACAAACAGCAGCCATCACACTTCCCAGAGGAAGTTTGCAACTGCTTTGTATTTCCAACACGAATCCTATTTTTTTACAGCATGTCATTCCTAGAAGTTTGAAGGTTAAATTCCAGATCACGCTATTTAGGAAGTCAGCTTTTAAAAGAAAATAGCTACTTCAAGCTCATTTGGTCGGATGCACCGATGAAAATAGTGGTTGGCTTCAGTGAGAACAGGTACATCTGTCTATGAAGTTGACAGTTCCTCATGCTTACCATATAAAACAGTAGCAGCATGGAGCCACCTTCGGATGTTCCAGGAACAAGTCACTTCATTAAATAATTTTTATTGCAATAGTAAGGTAACCACACTGAAACCCCTTTCAAGGATTCAAATAGAAGATGCAAATCTGCAAACACCTAAACTGTGGCAACAGGTACACAGATTGTAAGAAATTTACATTTTCCCATACTGAGACAGATCACAGCATTAATCACTGTCCTACTATTGTACCTCATACCTTTAAGTGTTATTAGGTGGCGCTTAAGATCAGTAAAGTTTTTCAAAATTCTTTTTATTAGCAAAACAACAAAGAAAAAATCAGGTGACATTAGTAGCTCTTGCAAATTTCTATAGTGACAGTCCATACATTACATTCAAAATAATAGATACAAAATACAGATAATTGATCAAGGGGGTGCATGCGCCTCCACTTCCTCTAGGTGTATCGGGGACCCACAAACATCTCCACGGTAATGATTCCAAGCCTCCCAGACCTTCCCCCACTTCTCAGGACACCCCCTAGCCATGTAGACTGATCTTTCCCTGAACATGCACCAAGCCAAGTCCTCCACCCACTTCTCGATCTGGGGCGGCTGGCTGGCTCCCCACAACTGGGCAATATTACGCTTAGCTATCATGCAGGCCAACGTTAACCATTGCTTTATATACGCATTCATATCCGTGGGCTTACAAACGTTCACCTGCGAACCTTCGGCCGTATCTCCACTCCCAGGACGTCCCGTAGCATATCGTGGATTTTCCCCCAATACGCCTGCGCCCAGGTACAGTGCCACAATATATGTATGAACGTTCTGAGTTCCCCGCACCCCCTCCTGCATTCCCCACCCTCCAAGCGACCCGTACAGACCAGACAAGGCCCCGTGACATATGACCTTTGAAGAATCTTTAGTTGTACCAATCTGAGCCTCATCTGTATCGCTACCACCCACGGAGAGGAAACCGCCTCCCGCCAATCTTCATCATCCAGCTCCAACCCATCCTCGCTCCAGTGCGATCTTATAAGTACCAGCGGGTCCTCCATATTGTTTATAAGCGTCTTATATATTAGCAAGATGGTCTTCTCGGGGAGGTGACCATCCAACACCCGGTCTTTGAGAGGGGAAGCATCGGGAATTATCGTGCCCTTGGGGATGTGTGTAAGTAGTGCGTGTCTGATCTGAAGGTAACAGTAGTGTTCACAGTCGTGAAGGTGGTATTGTTGCTTAAGGGAATTGAATGTGTGGATTGTGCTCTCCCCCCAAACATCTTTAATCTGTTTAATCCCAATGAGGTCCCATTTGTCAAAACCCTTAGACTTCCCAACTTCTCCAAGCTCCTCAACGGGGTGGCAAGTGTGAGCTTCCCCTCCCACTTGAGGTGTCTATTGGCCGCATGCCACACCTGAACGGCATGAGCCGTTGGTCCCGCGAGGGGAAACCGACGAGGCCCAGTGTAAAGCGCTCTAGTAAAGTCACCTCCCCCATCATGCAAGGGAAGAGTGAGTTTAGAGAACGCTATGTGGGGCTTACCGTCCCAAAGAAGCTGTCTCTGGAGGGCCTTTATTTCCCTGAAGTGGGATGCAGGTACCGGGTCTATTGCGTTCTGGAGTGCGTATAAGAACCGGAGAAGGGCCATCATTTTAAAAAGCACAGCTCTACCCAGAAGGGAGAGTGGGAGCGCCTTCCAAAGCGCCACATCCCCCTTAAATTCGGTCGGGGGGGGCCCAGATTATTAGCATATCGTAGTTTCGGGTCAAGCATAACATAAATGCTGAGGTACCTAAACCCTATCGGCTCAATTTGTTTCGGGCAAGTCTGCGGGACTACCGGCGGGTCGCCTCTGAGAACGAAGAGTACTGATTTTGACCAATTTATTGCAAAGCCTGAGTACCTCTCAAAGATAGCAAGCACGTCCAGAAAACACATCAGGAATCCCCTCAGGTTGGTAAGGTAATGAATGACCACGATGTTTGCCACCCGCTGGTCATACAGCAGCTGTCCCCTCTCCCTGCTTTCTTCAAACATGGAGCGGAGAAATGGAGCAAGCCTGTTGGCGCATAGTTTATCCAGTTCTATGGGAATTCCGTTCGGGCCCGTGGCCTTCCCCGAGTGCACTCCTCTGATGGCCTGCGCCACCTCGTCATCCGTGAGTGGGGATTCCAGATACTCCCGGTTGTCATCCGATAGCGTAGGCAATTGGATGTCTTTGATCATTGCACCATTGTACCAGCCGAGGTATATACCCCTCGATAATATTCTGCAAACCTATCTGCTACGGTCTGTGGGTCTGTGATTTTACTGTAGTTCTCCCTCTGCAATTCTGGCACCAGCCGCGATGCCCACTCTCCCTTTTCAAGCCACGCTATCAGTTTACCAGCTTTATCTCCGTGCTTATACACCCTACTTTGTGTCTCATCATTCTGCCCTCTAGCCTTGTCCCTAGTGAGGCCCCTAAACTCATCCTGTCGCAGTTTTAGCCGGTGTAGACCCTCCGGAGTTGCCTTCTGAGATACCTCCCTTTCCAATTTCGTCACTTCCTCCTCCGCCTTCTCCATTTCCGCCTGCCGTTCCTTCTTTTTCTAGACGATCATGGATAAGGCCTCCCCCTGAACAATGGTTTTATACGCCTCCCACAGGGTCTGAGCCGATTCTACTGTACCTTTATTCTCCTGGAAGTACCTGTCTGTGACCTTAACTATTTCTTTCTTGGTGGCGGGGTCTCTCAGATGCCATGCGCTAATAGGGGCAACCCTACCCACATTGAAATGGTCAATCTCCAACCGGAGAGTGGTCTGAGATGCCTCTCCCCAAGTGTCGCGCTTCCCGAACAGCGTACGTCTGAGCGGCTGGCATCAGCACATAATCTATCCTAGGCAAGCTATGGTGTGCGGCGGATACATGTGTATATTGCACCCCACTCGGATTGCGCATCCTCCAACCATCCACAAGCCCCGTTGTTTCTAGGAAATCGGGGAGCCACCACTGCGCCGGTCTCAGTGCTCGGGCGGGATGCCAGTAAACCTCCCCGTCCACTACCGCATTAAAGTCACCTCCCATCACAAGGAGGCCCAATGGCCAAGTTAGGAAGATAGAGCCCAGGTCGTGGAACGTGTCAGATTGGATGCCGTGCAGGACATAGATGGAAACAAAGGTGACCGTCCTCCCGTCCCACTGCCCTGATATACCAATGTAACTACCTCGCTGGTCAGACCATGTAGCCTGAATAGTTAGGGGAAAGGAGTTTTTCACCAAGACACCAACCCCCCTCGACCCCGTGGTAAACCCGGCGTGTGCTACCAACTTATAACTCCCTTTGTGCAGGGCAATGCAACGTTTCCCAATGAGATGTGTCTCCTGTAACAGCACGACGTCTGGGGAGTGCCATCTGACGAACTGGCTGACCATTCCCCTCTTAATTTTGTCCCCAATGCCGTTTACATACCAACTAAGCTCATTTATCCCCGATCCCTGTCTAACATTTGACATTGAACTGTTATGGAAGTGGTACAGTCACAGCATTGTCTCCTGATGTAAGAAAAACGAAACACATTGCAAACAGTCCCTCAAACAGCAAGATCTTGAGGCCTAAGAGCCCCATCAATTCCAAACTCCACCCCCCCTCCCTGCACCCCTGCACATGGCTGACGACCATCCCCAACTGGCAGTGTGTCTGTCGCCCAACACTCTAACCTACTGACTAACTAAAGGTAGTAATGAGGAGGAAGACCAATGCCCCGCCCCTCCCCCAGCCCCCCAGAGAACACATCCCCCGAATCCGGGGCAACCCACAGCAATCTTCCAGCTAAGAAACTGGCTGCAGATCTACCCCACTACCTGACAGTTCACAACAATACAATAGTTCTTATGGCCTTCTTCATTCCTGCTCCTGCAGTCCGCCTCCTCAGCCACGATCTCGCCTCCCCTGCCTGTCCGGGGTCTGCTGTCTATCCAGTCTGATGCCACCTCTGGGTTATCAAAAAAACAGGCCTTCCCTTTGATTTCCACATGTAAGCGAGCCTGGAACATCATGGCATACTTCAGTCCCCTGTCCCCGAGTTTCTGCTTCACCGGGAGAAATCTCTGCTGTTGTTTCTGTACCAAAGTTCCTCTATTGTTAATATAATGAGGTCCAGTGAACATTTATTAAATAGCTGCAAAAATCCTTTGCTTTCACTACATAAAGTAGATTTTAGTAGTATCTGTTGACCGTAAGGTAGTATTTGGGCACAATAGTATTTTGCTAAAGTGGTTGCATGTAAGCTATGGTTTCCTCCCTTATTAAAAGCAAAAGCTCCTAATGAGGGTTCTCCATTGATGATGCCTAGAACGTAGTAGAAAATTAATATAACAAATTTTCATTTAATGCCAATCTAAGAGGCAAACTATAAAACCAGAAACAAGTAGGCACTGGAAATAATATCTTAAATACCCATATTGCAAGCTGAAACAGATGGTACGTATGAAGAAAAATATTTTGCTAATTTAAATAGCAACATGAAATTTGTTGAAACTGTTGAAAATATATTTATCTGTGATTTGTTACCTTTAGGGGTCGATTCCGATTCAGGAAAAAAAACATCCGTACAATTTATATCCGGAGCCCTCTCCGTACGAATCGTACCCGTCCGTCCGAGTCGCGAAGTACGATCCGTATTCCGTGAATCCGTCCGAATCGTCGCGATCCGTACGTATTGCAAGGCTGAAACCGTGAACCGTACGACTCGTACACATGCCGTACGACCCGACGAGTACGATCCGGACCGGGGTATGAGGACACAATTTGTACGGTCCACATCAGGTAAGGGCGAGTCGTATGGAAAATCACACAAACACATACACACCGTACGGTCCGTACCCCCCATAATCGCTGGGGTACGCACCGTACCCCTGCGATCATGGGGTGTACGAGCCATACCCCCATTGTACGATCGGTGTACGAGCCGTACCCCCATTGTACGATCAGTGTACGAGCCGTACCCCCATTGTACGATCGGTGTACGAGCTGTACCCCATGTACGATCGGTGTACGAGCCGTACCCCATGTACGATCGGTGTACGAGCCGTATCGGTGTACGAGCCGTACACCCATCGTACAATGGGGGTACGGCTCGTACACCGATCGTACATAAGGTACGGCTCGTACACCAATCGTACAATGGGGGTACGGCTCGTACACCGATCGTACATGAAGTACGGCTCGTACACCGATCGTACATGAAGTACGGCTCATACACCGATCGTACATGGGGTACGGCTCGTACACCGATCGTACAATGGGGGTACGGCTCGTACACCGATCGTACATGGGGTACGGCTCGTACACCGATCGTACAATGGGGGTACGGCTCGTACACCGATCGTACATTGGGGGTACGGCTCGTACACCAATGGCACAATGGGGGTACGGCTCGTACACCCCATGATCGCAGGGGTACGGTGCGTACCCCTGCTGTCATGGGGGGTACGCACCGTACCCGGGGGGCCGTTCCGTACCCGAAACGTATCGTACTTGCTGGGTCGTAAAAACCAGCCGCGAACCGTACAGATGTCGCGTACAGCGGGTTCCGAGGGAGAATCGTACGGAGATTAGAGTCGTACGGTGTCTTGTACGACTCATACAGACTCATACGGAGTACGGCTCCTGGTACGAATCGTACTTCGTCGTACGTACGGGACATTTACAGGTACGATTCATACAGGGAAAAAACGCTCCGTACAACGATTCGGAGCGCTTTTTACCGGATCGGAATCGACCCCTTAGTGTTCATGGAAATTATCTGGTTGATATTTCCTAACGATGAAGATGACCATTGCATTTAAATTGTGTTGAAAGGTCTATAGAGTATGTGATACCTGCATAAGCAATAAAATAGTGTGAAATGCATTGAGTGAGCTCTATATACTCTACAATAGATTCTCATTTATGAAGAACTCAAAGTAATTTTTTTGAACACTAGTGTCAAAGAGAAAGTATAGTTATGGTATCTACGAATGCATTTTTGAAT
Source organism: Lissotriton helveticus (assembly GCF_964261635.1). Classification (NCBI taxonomy): domain Eukaryota; kingdom Metazoa; phylum Chordata; class Amphibia; order Caudata; family Salamandridae; genus Lissotriton; species Lissotriton helveticus. The sequence goes on from NC_136065.1 coordinate 939,328,813, forward strand.
TGACTATGCTCATAGAAATAAATTTCACTTGTGTACGCTCTAAGAGAACTCTTGTCCTTGTAAGTGAAGATAGAATATCATAACACATTAACAATCATGAGAAAACTCACTGCAGGACCTAACAGATTTGGTTATGAGTGTATAGTGGTATTTAAATAGGTGCACTGGAGTAAATTCTTGGGACAATATTAGAGGTGTGACAATGCCAGGACTCTACACCATTGCACCAATACATAGATTTCTGAGAAAAAAAAGAAATGAGAATAACTGAAGAAATCTTAAACAACTTTAATTACACAGAGAGCTTATTTTATCCTTAGGAGCTGCCCTAATGTGTTGGTGCCTGAGTGCTGCACACCATGTTTGTGATGGCTGGGTTGCTGGGGTTAAAGATGTCTGTACTCTTGACACTGAGGAGGATGAATTGGTCCTGAGGTACTGATAGAACCGTGTTGCTGAGTAACTAAGTGGTTGCCTCCCCCAGCTCTCCCTGGGTTGTTATGTAGACTTTGACATATGTTTTAAAAAGAAAGGTTTAAGCCTTGCAAACAATTTATTTTGCAGGTCAACTTGGCAGTTTTAAAACTCCATCACAGGCTGCAATGGCAAGCCTGGGACATGTTTTAAAGGTCTACGTAAGTGGGTGGCACAATGTGACGTGCTCCAGCGCCCGCTGTACTTCTTTGGAAATCTACCAGTACTGATTCCTGCCTCCCTTTTTAAAACATTGGACTCACTCCTATCGGATTTCATCTGGAGAATGGGCAGCAGAAGCGTGGGACTAGCCAAATTGCAGCTGGAGATGGATAGAGGGAGCTTGGGGGTGCCAGATTTTCACGCCCACTGCTTTGCAAGCCAACTCCAATGGCTTTCGTACTGGCTAGCGTGGCGCAACCTGTACAAACTGGGCTACACAGCACATTCTCTGAACCTGGATGCCCTTCACACCTTACTATTACCACAGAGTAGGATTTCCCCTGCTGCTGTGAATAGCTCTTACTTACTGGTAAATGGACTTACAATACACAAACCAGAAATTCCCCTATGCCCCTAATACTCCACTGCTTGGAATCCCGACACCCACAGGGCTGGTCACTATTTGGAGTATACTTGGTTGGTCACCGGAGGGTGTCTCCATGGTATTATTTGCTGATGGTGGGCTGACGGACCATGAGAACTTTGTTCGGGAGCAGGGAGCCCCATGCTCTGTCTTTATTATACATGCAGCTATAGTTAGCTATGTGAAGAAGCACTGGGCACCAGACGGTGAGAAGCCCCCGACACACGAGCTGATACATGCTGTATACCCGATGGGTGAAGGACGCCACCTTATAATACAGGGGTGCCCGAGCACACGCAGAGACCTCCCTCACGACACTTAGAGAGAAGTGGGCCAGAGATCTGGGCAGGGATCTAACGGACAAGGACTGGTCCTCTCTCCTGGAATACCCTAATAGGGTGTCCCGTAAAGCCAAATTCAAGTTAATACAATACATGATTCTCCACAGGGCCTATCTCACCCCGCACCATCTAAACAGCATGTACCCCAATGTGCATGTTTGGTGCCCAAGATGCCGGTCAGAGGACGCCGACATACTGCACATGTTGTGGACGGTATACAGCAGGAATATCGACGTGGAAATATCGACAAGCAGAAATATCGAGGTAAGAATATCGACTTTGTTAAATATCGAAGACTTAAATGTCGATGTTGTAAATATCGTTTGTTTAGATTAGCAGAAATATCGACATTTTCAAATATCGTTGTAGGTAATATAGTTGATATAAATATCGATGTACATAATATCGATATTATGTTTTTAGTGGTATATTTTGGATATTATTTAATAGTTCTGTTAATAATTTAATCATTTTTAATGTTTTTATGTGAGTAATAAATGTAAAAAAATAATATTTTTTAATAATTTTGAGTAAATATTTTAGGAGCGGGTTCTTGGTTTAATAGGGGATAAGGGTGGGTAGTAATTTAAAAATTGTGTGTTAAAATAATTTTTCTAGTTTACAATTTTAAGGAAAATACATTTAAATTTAGAAATTTGAAATTCGAAAATAAATATATATTTTTTTTTATATTAAATAAAAAGTGTGAATGTTTTAGGAGCGTGTTGTTGGTTGTATGGGGGATAAGGGTGGGTAGTAATTTAAAAAAATTAAAATAAAAATGTATATGTAAATTTAATATTTAATTTAAAAAAATGAAAAATATTGAAATTTGAAATTAGAATTTCGTAATTAATATATTGAAAATATTTATATTTTATATTATACGTGAATATTTTATGAGTGGGTTGTTTGTTATATAGGGTATAAGGGTGGGTAGTTAAAAAACAATTAAGTGTTACATTTTTTAATCAATTAAATTTATTATGTATTTCAAAAAAATTAAAAATATTTATATTTGAAAGTAGAATTAAATAAACATATTAGTATTTTCTAACTATTATTAAATGTGTACATATTTTAGGAGTGTGTTATTTGTTTAATAGGGAATAAGGGTGGGTTTTCCATCCTGCTGTTTCCTGCGGTGTTCGTGACTGTGCTTTGGCGCTGGAGGTCAGAGGAAGCTCTGCTTGACCCCTTGGAAGCGCTCTGCTAATCTACTTGGAAGCGCTTTGCTAGGCGCTACTTTTCGCCGGACCCGCTCCGCGGGTCCCGCTTCACAGCTGCAGTCTGTCTCCACTTCTTCTGGGCTGAAGGCTTTCAGGGCTGCGAGCGTGTGCACTGCTGGACTCAGTCTCCCAAGAGTCCCAGCAGTGTGAATCACCAATTACACCCGGTGACGCTCTCCCTGTAGGCCACGCCCCCAGCTGTGAGGAGAAAAGGCTCCGGATCTGCCTAATCTGTGGATTTCCATCCTGCTGTTTCCTGCGGTGTTCGTGACTGTGCTTTGGCGCTGGAGGTCAGAGGAAGCTCTGCTTGACCCCTTGGAAGCGCTCTGCTAATCTACTTGGAAGCGCTTTGCTAGGCGCTACTTTTCGCCGGACCCGCTCCGCGGGTCCCGCTTCACAGCTGCAGTCTGTCTCCACTTCTTCTGGGCTGAAGGCTTTCAGGGCTGCGAGCGTGTGCACTGCTGGACTCAGTCTCCCAAGAGTCCCAGCAGTGTGAATCACCAATTACACCCGGTGACGCTCTCCCTGTAGGCCACGCCCCCAGCTGTGAGGAGAAAAGGCTCCGGATCTGCCTAATCTGTGGATTTCCATCCTGCTGTTTCCTGCGGTGTTCGTGACTGTGCTTTGGCGCTGGAGGTCAGAGGAAGCTCTGCTTGACCCCTTGGAAGCGCTCTGCTAATCTACTTGGAAGCGCTTTGCTAGGCGCTACTTTTCGCCGGACCCGCTCCGCGGGTCCCGCTTCACAGCTGCAGTCTGTCTCCACTTCTTCTGGGCTGAAGGCTTTCAGGGCTGCGAGCGTGTGCACTGCTGGACTCAGTCTCCCAAGAGTCCCAGCAGTGTGAATCACCAATTACACCCGGTGACGCTCTCCCTGTAGGCCACGCCCTCGAGTCCATCGTGACGTATTAATAGAGTGTCTGCACACCGCAGCGCGGTAGCGCGCGGGTAGCGCCCGGGAGAAGCCCGGGACAAGGGCGGGCCCTCTGAGGCCCTCAGAGGCACGAGAAGGCTAGGCTAGGCCCATTCCCTTAGGCCTGGTAAGTCATACCTTATTGTAAACTACCTGTGAGACTACACCTAAAGCTAATCTGCAGCCGGGTAGGTATTTAAGTTCCTTTCCATTAGTAACACTTACTGCAGTGTAATCCCAGAATTCCAGATCGACATAAAACTTGCTCCTTCACAACGCACTCACGATAGTGTTTCCCAGCCAAGATGACAAAGAAACTAAGATCTGGTAAAATAATAGTAGGAAGATCCAGCTCCAAAACGAAATCAAATCCCCTTCGTAACAAACATAGCCAATCTACCAACATGAAAAGTACCTGCCAGCTCTTTAACTTTTGGGAAAAGGGTAAAAACAAAGCCTTAGGGTCAGCTAACAAAGCAATGGACCCAAAAGATCCCGGAGTTATCCATTTAGACTTTACCTTAAATGATGTTTCAGAAAATCTTGAAATCAAAAAAGCTAAGGCGGACTCAAGTCCAGCTAGGACGCTACAATTCCCCCCCAAGAGTGATTTCTCACCCCCCCTGTTTTCTACCCTGAAAAATAATATTGACCTAGTACCAGAGGTAATCATAAAAACAAAAAAAGATATAGAGCAAGACAATTTAAACATCATGGCAATTCCCCACGATGAAGCTACTCAGCCTGCAAACAGTTCTCTAACCAAAACTTCATTTCACAATGGTTTGTCTCCACTGATTCTAGATGAAGTCCTATGTCAACGGTATTTAGAAACCGATCCCACAGCAGTTGAGTTACCCCAGAATACTCCGCTAATGTCAAATCATGCCGGCCTACAACTTTACAGCAGTACCCCCTCCAAAACCTCACACTCTCACTTTTCCTCTAGCCCAACTTTAAATTTGTTCGGAATAAATTCCTCCCAATGCAAGGGGCCTGACAAACCGCTTTCCGACTCCCTCTGCATCTTAGAACATTTATTGGCCTCTATCTTACACTTACTGGAAAAATTTGTGGGGGGATCCGATTGCGTGCTTGACACAGTGACCCAAATTCTAAAAGTCCTGCTGAGGTCCCAAAAAGAGAATGAAGCGGGCGGGAAGGGGCCCTCCTCCCCTCCCACGGCCCCAGATCAGATCGGCATAAATGTGCAACCCCTAGTAGCTACAACTACTTCAAAAATAGTGCAAGAAAAAATAGGTGCTCCCTTTCTATTTTCCAATTTAAATGGTTCAGTAAACCACGACTTTGTAATAAAACCCCATGGGGAAACCCTGCTAAAAACTGGAAATAATTTATTTTCAATTTTTAAGAAACAGAAGGGGGACGGGGAAATAGAGGAGGAAGCTATTCAGGGGGAAACTGATAATAGAGAGAAAATAGGGCCTTTAAAAAAGAACGGAAAGCACAAAAGGAAACTGTTAAGACGGATAGATAAAAATAGGCGGAGGAAAATTTTATTTAGGAAAAACTTAAACTTTCCTCCACCGGAAGTATCACCCCTAGCACAGATGGCAGTGGGAAATAACAAAAACCCCGTCAACATGTTAGCCAAAGAAAACACCTCCTTAACACCCAAGGCAAAATCTCCCTTCTTACCTACCCATACATCCCCCTCGTCAGCAATCACTAACATATTTACCTTTGGCCAACAAAGCAATAATACTAGGGTTATAAAAGTGGCACATAAATCGACATCTCCATGTCAGGTTTTAAAGCCACTTACCCAAGTAACCATGGCACTTAATCCCTTCGCACCCGTCTTCCAGGGTGTAACAGCTCAGGGTGCTCCTTCCCAAGGCTCATCGAACCAAGAAGCAGATAAACCAACTTTATTAGGGCAAGAACATAATTTCCCTGTCGAAAAAATGTCTTCTTTCAATCCCTTTGTAATTACACCCACGGAAGCTCCTGCAAAGGTTACTTTGGACAAAGAACACATAGAAAATAATATAGATACTGTATGGGTAGACTTCTTTCCCCTTTTTGAACCTGACTGTATTCTGAACAGATCCCTCTTGTTGAAATACTTCCAAGAGTCCGCCAATCTGAAACTTATTCAATCAGCCGACCTAGATATAGTTTTACAACAAGAGTCTGAAGCGGGGAAGGTTACGAGGGTGAAGTTTTATTCTAAACTGGTAGCTAATCTCATCTTGCAACGGGCTGAAGACCTCCAGAGTAGGGGAATAGATGTAATTCCTGTTTTACTGCCCTCTTGTCGGAATAAGGCTGTTAAAACGCTAAACCAACGGAACCCCCCGTCTTCTATGCTGCTTGCCGCAGCAGGCAATATAAATAACTTGGGTGAAATCAAAGAATTAAAAATAAGCAAGTCTAGTGATTCTCGAGTGGTATCATATGCTCAAACCTCCTCCTCAACTTATCAAACTACCCCTAGAGAGGAAAAGGATCTCTGGAATTGGCTGCCCAAAGTATTAGCCGACAAATCTTCAGGAAAACCATTATCTAATCAGTTCCTTTAGCACGGACTTATCTATAATATCGTGGAATTTAGCAGGTCTAAAAAATAATATGGAGAAAACACAATTTCTCCTATCCCTAGAAGCAAACATCATATGCCTCCAGGAGACATGGTGCAACGAAAATCTCCAAATAGGGAAGGACTATATTGTTCTTGAAGGCAGTGCTACTGCGAACAAAAAAGGCCACGCCAGCGGGGGCATAGCCTGCCTATTATCCAACCGTATAAACTGGGACTACAACCATTTCCTGGACTCAAGTAAACTTTTCCAGGTGGTTACCTTGTTTGGGTCAGGCAACCTTTTAGCTGGAATCCATCTGGCCTTGATAAATGCCTACATCCCTCCTGAAACGGGTTTTAACACAATTTTAAATAAAATCTTCCTTCATATACAGAGCATTAAGGAGAAAGATCCTGGAACGGTCATTATCCTAACCGGGGACTTGAATTGTAAAATCTCCAATTTTAGCTTAAATCTATTTTCTGACAAAATCAGAGAAGACACACTCCATATTCCTCGGGCAACGTTCCCTGAAAATATATTAACAAATAAACGGGGTAAATTATTACTAAACGAGTTGGTAGAAATCGATGGGATAATCGCTAACGGGCGTCTCCCCTCAGACTCTCCAGCAAACTTTACCCACAGATCGTATCAAGGGGAATCAATTCTTGATTATGTTATAATAGGGTCTTATTCATTTGAGTTACTAAAGGATATCGCTGTAATTGATACCATCTTCAGCGATCATAAAATCATTTCAATCTTAATGAACGTACATCTCCCTAAATGTGACCAATGGTCCTTGAACAGCAACCAAATAAATTTTGGTAACAGTTCGGGAAGATGTTATTGGAATGCAAGGGCTCATCGTTACCTGGAGGATATGCTAGATATAGCAATCTCTGAGCTCCCCTCTTGGTATGGCCGTGAAAACGAGCTTTTTTCCTTATTTCTGAGTTCAATAATAACAGGGGTTGAAAAGCAGAATAAGAAAAAAATCACCAAAGTAACCCACTGTCCTTTAAAATCGCTCAATGTAGACCTGAATAAACTTATAAGGGCCCAATACTTAAATAGAACTGAGGATAAATCCCGACAAATAACAACTCTAAAAAGGAGAAGGAGGCGACTCTTACACGCTCTTCAAAAAGAAAAAGAGGATACCATCTGGGTAAAAATAAGGGAAGCTGCAACTAATGGAGAATTGAGACAGTTTTGGTCCCTTATAGGTGAAGGGTGCGGAACGAGATCCATTCCGCTCCCCATCCCTATCGAGGAACACATATGGAGGGATTTTGTCTCTAATCTCTATGCCAGTAACCATTCAGTTTCCCCTCAAGTACGGGTTTTAGATATTAGCCCATCGATAGAGTCTTTTTCAGAAAAAGACATAGAACTCGCCATTGGGGAAATGAGACGCTCAGGGGCTATGGGCCCCGACGAAGTCCCAATCAATGTGTTAAAGCAGAATAGGGCCAAATGGAGCAAGCTCTTATGCCCTATCTTTAATTCCTGCATATTTAGCGGAAAGGTCCTACCTTCCTGGAAGGGAAGCATCCTGGTCCCATTGTACAAAAAGGGTGATCGTCTTCTCCCCCAGAACTATCGCCAGATTGCATTGTTGGATGCAATCGGCAAAGTTTTTACTAGATGTCTGCTCAAACGGATAAATGCCTGGGTTGAATCTGCAAATATCCTTCCACTTGAGCAGACAGGCTTTAGAAAAAACCATGGGACCATGGATAATCTAACCGCCCTCCAGGTAATAGTTGATAAGTACATAAGAGCAAGGAAGGGAAGAGTCTATGTGGCATTCATAGATTTCTCCACGGCCTTTGACAAGGTCGACCGTCAGGTATTGTGGAGAAAGCTACACATCTTAGGAATGCCACATAGCCTCTTACGCTTGGTCCAGGACCTGCATGACGATACATGGTGCAAGGTTTTGCTGGGAGGAGAAAGAGGTCTTTCCGGGCTCATTCCATCTGCAAATGGCCTCAAACAGGGCTGTCTACTAGCTCCCCTCCTATTTTCCCTTTATGTTAGTGACCTTCCCCTTACTTTATCAACATGTGTAGGAATTGCTCCACGTTTAGGCGAAAGACACATCCCCTGCCTAATGTATGCAGACGACATTTTAATACTAGATCTCTCCCCCAAGGGTCTTAATAACCGTCTGCATGCACTACATACCTTCTCTGAAGAACACTTTTTGAAAATAAATATTTCTAAAAGTAAGATAATGTGCTTGGAGGGACGAAACAAACTAAAACTGGACCACATTAGTTGGGAATTGGGAGGTCAGAAATTAGAAAGAGTAAAATCGTATGTCTTTCTAGGTATGGTAGTCACTAGTAATTTAAGTAATAAATTACACATTGAAAGTAGTTCTCGAAAAGCAAAGTCACAGGGTAAAGGCCTAAGAACTCTGTATAAATCAACAGGTCAGAGACACTTCGTTCATCTGTTGGAGGCCTTTCGGGCAAAAGTTCCCCCGACTCTGCTCTACGGGGTAGAATTAATTGACCTAGCAGAATGGGGCTTTTTAGACTCAGTGGAGGGCTCCCTACTGAGAAATTTAACCTCGGTTAATAATAGTTGTAGCTCGGCTACCCTGCGTCTAGAACTCGGCCTTAGGAGTAGTTGGGCTCAGGGACTTGCAGGAGTGATCCGCTGGGTCATTAGTCTGATTAAAGGAAAGCCATCCACTCTCAGATTCCTTATCACAAAAGAGTTGATGGGCCCCCTAAATGCATACTCGATCCTAATAAAGAACTATAGGAAAGCTATCACTCTCTTGGAGTTGGAGGAAGCTTCCATTTTAGAGCTTTCCATGAATCAATTGAAATCACAACTAAAGCAAGCTACATGGAAGCTAAGCTATGAGAGGGATCGGAATCTAACAACACAAAAAAAGGGGGCCACTCAAGTTGTTGATTCCTATTCAATCAGACAGATACAACCCTATCTGTCATGGAACATCCCGCATGGCTTACGCCGCTTTTGGCTACTTCTCAGGCAGGACTTGCTCCCCTTGAACAAGTTGTTGGCCAAATGGTACGGAATATCCAATGTATGTAATTTCTGTAACCTAGCAATTCAAGACTCCAAACATGCCCTGTTAGCTTGTCCTGCATTATTGTCTTACCGGCGCCTCTGGATAAAACCGGCTTGTATTCAGTTTGGTATTTCTTCTGCAACAGCTCTGTTGGATGCTATTATTAGCCCCCCGAATGGAATTTTTTGTAACAAAATTTTTACTTTTTTTAAATGTTTCTTGGAACTTTATTAATAGAATGGTAAATTACTTTTGTATAATTACTGTCTGTATGAGTTGTTTTATATGGTCAAAATTTTTTCATTGTCTTCTGTAATTGTATAATATGTGGATCTCCACGGAGTTCCAAAACATATTTAATAATAATAAAATTGAATTGAATTGAATTGAATAAGGGTGGGTAGTAATTGTAAAACGTGTGTGAAAATTTTATATATTTTCTAATATTTTCAGGCGAATTTTTTTTACAATAGAAATGTAAAATTAGAAAATAGAAATTATTTAATATATTTTAAAATGTATATGTTAAAAAATTTGTAAATATTGTAGGAGTGGGTTTTTGGATTTCTAGTGGATAATGGTGTGTATTATTTAATTAAATTTGTTATATATTTTTTTTTAAAATATAAAAAATGTGAAAAATAATCAGTAATTTAATATTTAAAATTTGAATGTTTTCTTATATAAATATTTTAAATAATTTAATAATATAAAATGTGTAAATATTTTAGGTGTGCATTTTTGGGATTGTAGGGGTAAGAGTTGTTAGTAATATCCTAAAAGTGTCTAGAAATGTTATAATTGTTAAACAATTGAAGGAAATACAATATTTTAGTTAGAAATCTAAAAATTCAATTTTATAAGTAAAATTTGTTGAAAGTAATATTTGGACTGTCCAGCATTTTATTAGAATTATGTTGTTCTTGGTGTTACAATAGGAATTATTTATGCTTTACTGTCTAGCACTTTCACTGAGTTATGTTAAATTTGGAGTTAGAATAGTAAATTATTATGGTTTACTGTCCAGCACTTTCCTGAGTTATGTTAGATTTGGAGTGAGAATAGTAAATTATTATGGTTTACAGTCCAGCACTTTCCCTGAGTTATGTTAGATTTGGAGTTAGAATAGTAATTTATTATGGTTTACTATCCAGCACTTTCTATGAGTTATGTTATATTTGAAGTTAGAATAGTACATTATTATGGTTATTGTCCAGCACTTTCTCAGAGTTATGTTAGATTTGGAGTTAGAATAGTAAATAATTGTGGTTTATTGTCCACCACTTTCTCTGAGTATTGTTGGATTTGGAGTTAGAATAGTAAATTATTATGGTTTCTGTCCAGCACTTTCTCAGAGTTAAGTTAGATTTGGAGTTTGAATAGTAAATTGTTATGGTTTACTGTCCAGCATGTTCCCTGAGTTATGTTAGATTTGGAGTTTGAATAGTAAATTATTATGGTTTACTGTCCAGCACTTTATTAGAGTTATGTTGTATTTGGAGTTAGAATAGTAAATTAATATGGTTTACTGTCCAGCACTTTCCCTGAGTTATGTTAGATTTGGAGTTAGAATAGTAAATTATTATCGTTTACTGTCCAGCACTTTTTGTGAGTTATGTTAGATTTGGAGTTAGAATAGTTAATTACTATGGTTTACTGTCCTGCACTTTCCCAGAGTTATGTTGGATTTGGAGTTAGAATAGTAAATTGTTATGGTTTACTGTCCAGCACTTTCCCTGAGTTATGCTGGATTTGGATTTAGAATAGTAAGTTGTTATGGTTTACTGTCCAGCACTTTCTTAGAGTTATGTTTTATTTGGAGTTAGAATAGTACATTAATATGGTTTACTGTCTAGCATTTTCCATGAGTTATGTTAGAATTGGAGTTAGAATAGTAAATTATTATGGTTTACTGTCCAGCACTTTTTGTGAGTTATGTTAGATTTGGAGTTAGAATAGTTAATTATTATGGTTTTCTGTACAGCACTTTCCCTGAGTTATGTTGGATTTGGAGTTAGAATAGTAAATTGTTATGGTTTACTGTCCAGCACTTTCTTAGAGTTATGTTGTATTTGGAGTTAGAATAGTAAATTAATATGGTTTACTGTCCAGCACTTTCCCTGAGTTATGTTAGATTTGGAGTTAGAATAGTAAATTATTATGGTTTACTGTCCAGCACTTTTTGTGAGTTATGTTAGATTTGGAGTTAGAATAGTTAATTATTATGGTTTACTGTCCAGCATTTCCCTGAGTTATGTTGGATTTGGAGTTAGAATAGTAAATTGTTATGGTTTACTGTCCAGCACTTTCCCTGAGTTATGTTGGATTTGGAGTTAGAATGGTAAATAGTTATGGTTTACTGTCCAGCACTTTCCCTGAGTTATGTTGGATTTGGAGTTAGAATAGTAAATAGTTATGGTTTACTGTCCAGCACCTTCCCTGAGTTATATTGGATTTGGAATCAGAATAGTAAATTATTATGGTTTAATGTCCACCACTTTCCCTGAGTTATGTTTGATTTGGAGTTAGATTAGTAAATTATTATTGTTTACTGTCCAGCATTTTCCCTGAGTTATGTTGGATTTGGAGTTAGAATAGTAAATTATTATGGTTTACTGTCCAGCACTTTCCAAGAGTTAGATTAGATTTGGAGTTAGAATAGTAAATTATTATGCTTTAATGTCCAGCACTTTCCCTGAATTTTGTTAGATTAGGAGTTAGAATTGTAAATTGTAATGGTTTACTGTCCAGCACTTTCTCTGAGTTATGTTGGATTTGGAGTTAGAATAGTTAATTATTATGGTTTACTGTCCAGCACTTTCTTTGAGTTATTTTGGATTTGGAGTTAGAATAGTAAATTATTATGGTTTACTGTCCAGCACTTTCCTGAGTTATGTTAGATTTGGAGTGAGAATAGTAAATTATTATGGTTTACAGTCCAGCACTTTCCCTGAGTTATGTTAGATTTGGAGTTAGAATAGTAATTTATTATGGTTTACTATCCAGCACTTTCTATGAGCTATGTTATATTTGGAGTTAGAATAGTAAATTATTATGGTTATTGTCCAGCACTTTCTCAGAGTTATGTTAGATTTGGAGTTAGAATAGTAAATAATTGTGGTTTATTGTCCACCACTTTCTCTGAGTATTGTTGGATTTGGAGTTAGAATAGTAAATTATTATGGTTTACTGTCCAGCACTTTCTCAGAGTTAAGTTAGATTTGGAGTTTGAATAGTAAATTGTTATGGTTTACTGTCCAGCACTTTCCCTGAGTTATGTTAGATTTGGAGTTTGAATAGTAAATTATTATGGTTTACTGTCCAGCACGTTATTAGAGTTATGTTGTATTTGGAGTTAGAATAGTAAATTAATATGGTTTACTGTCCAGCACTTTCCCTGAGTTATGTTAGATTTGGAGTTAGAATAGTAAATTATTATGGTTTACTGTCCAGCACTTTTTGTGAGTTATGTTAGATTTGGAGTTAGAATAGTTAATTACTGTGGTTTACTGTCCTGCACTTTCCCAGAGTTATGTTGGATTTGGAGTTAGAATAGTAAATTGTTATGGTTTACTGTCCAGCACTTTCCCTGAGTTATGCTGGATTTGGATTTAGAATAGTAAATTGTTATGGTTTACTGTCCAGCACTTTCTTAGAGTTATGTTATATTTGGAGTTAGAATAGTAAATTAATATGGTTTACTGTCCAGCACTTTCCCTGATTTATGTTAGATTTGGAGTTAGAATAGTAAATTATTAAGGTTTACTGTCCAGCACTTTTTGTGAGTTATGTTAGATTTGGAGTTAGAATAGTTAATTATTATGGTTTACTGTCCAGCATTTCCCTGAGTTATGTTGGATTTGGAGTTAGAATAGTAAATTGTTATGGTTTACTGTCCAGCATTTTCACTGAGTTATGTTGGATTTGGAGTTAGAATGGTAAATAGTTATGGTTTACTGTCCAGCACTTTCCCTGAGTTATGTTGGATTTGGAGTTAGAATAGTAAATAGTTATGGTTTACTGTCCAGCACCTTCCCTGAGTTATGTTGGATTTGGAGTCAGAATAGTAAATTATTATGGTTTAATGTCCACCACTTTCCCTGAGTTATGTTTGATTTGGAGTTAGATTAGTAAATTATTATCGTTTACTGTCCAGCATTTTTCCTGAGTTATGTTGGATTTGGAGTTAGAATAGTAAATTATTATGGTTTACTGTCCAGCACTTTCCAAGTGTTAGATTAGATTTGGAATTAGAATAGTAAATTATTATGCTTTAATGTCCAGCACTTTCCCTGAATTTTGTTAGATTAGGAGTTAGAATTGTAAATTGTAATGGTTTACTGTCCAGCACTTTCTCTGAGTTATGTTGGATTTGGAGTTAGAATAGTTAATTATTATGGTTTACTGTCCAGCACTTTCTTTGAGTTATTTTGGATTTGGAGTCAGAATAGTAAATTATTATGGTTTAATGTCCAGCACTTTCTCTGAGTTATGTTAGAGTTGGAGTTAGAATAGTCAATTATTATGGTTTACTGTCCAGCACTTTCTCTGAGTTATGTTAGATTTGGAGTTAGAATAGTAAATTATTATGGTTTATTTCCAGCAATATTAGTGATTTATATAGAGTTTGGAAATAGATTAGTTTATTTTTTAATTTACTATATAGTGTTGTATTTACTTTAATAGTATTTGGAATTATAATACTAAAATTGTATTTTTTGGATTATTTATTTTATACAATAATAAAAATAATTCATAATTTATTACTATTATTTATATATTTCAAAAATTCTGTAATGTATTTTGAAGTCTTTAAGATTATATTTAATAACATATGTATAACAAATATTGACACTTTTTTTAACATTTCATTATTTATATCACATGCTTGAAGAAATATAAAGTACCATAGTAATAATTTCTTGTACAATAAACAGTTTTTATTGTGTTTCTTCTGTTTGTAGATAGAAACATTTATACATTCAAAATAAAATAACATTTGTATGTACTGATGTATAACATTGCAGTAATTGTAATATATACATTGTACAATTTAAAAAAATGTTTTATTAATTAGCATCTTAAATTTTATTTTATTTTAATAAAATGTAATATTTAATTAATTTACAAATATTTTGCATTTACAAAAGTATATACATTAAATTGTTAACATTTGTCTATTATAACTAAATTAAGATTTAATTTTATAAACATATTTTTAATATACATTATTATTTTTGTTATATATATATTTTAACATAAAATAAGTAATGTATATTTTACAATATTCATATGTTTATTTTAAACATTTTAAAAATCATAACAATTTTTAATCAGAAATGTGAATATTTTTTGTTTTGTTTTTAATCATTTTTATGGGGATTAAGTCCCATTTTTGTTTTAATTATGCGGCCATTTTGTTTTCTTTAGTTCACTTTTTAGACTATCTAGATCGTTGTTTGGGTCATTTGTGAAGACGGAACCTCGCGGTTGGGAGCTGCTTCGTGTTTGTTAATGTAAGTTTAATTTTTATTACTTTTAAGTTACTTTTAAGGAATTTTTTAGTTAGTACTAGTGTATATGTGATGCTATGTGTGTTATTTAACTGTTTATGTAAAAAGTATGTCTTGTTTAAGCACGTTAGTGATAGCGTACTTTGTTTACTATCTAATATGAATGTAATGTTGATGTTTTGCATTTAAGTATAACTGTATGTATTTTAATACGTTTTATATGTTGTTTATTCGCTTTTTGGGTTTATTATTTGTTTTGGGTGGGTTCTGTATGTACTTTATTTACAGGTGCCGGTTTTGGTGAACGGATGGAATAGCTCTCGTTTTTTTTTTTAAAAATAAAGGGAAATGTTGTTACTAGTGTATTTTACTAGTTTATATACATTTCCTTTTTTTCGGGATTTTGGTGCGTTTTCTATCGTGATTTATTTTCAGGTTTTTATGGTTCTGTTTATTTCAATGTTTAGGTTTAATTAGTAAATTTAAAAATATACTTACAATGTTGTTTTTTCAGTTTTTCAGATGTCTTTATTTCTTTGTATTGGAGTTTCACTGTTGTAATTTCTGTAGTTGTGGTAGAGAAAAGTTGTAATTAATAATATTGTTTCATACTTATTTGTTTCTCTTTTGTTCTCATTTAT
Organism: Lissotriton helveticus; assembly: GCF_964261635.1. Lineage (NCBI taxonomy): Eukaryota > Metazoa > Chordata > Amphibia > Caudata > Salamandridae > Lissotriton > Lissotriton helveticus. Next base: position 939,344,114 of record NC_136065.1, read on the forward strand.
TTAAACTGTGAGTATACATACTTAATTTTGTAGAAGCTGTTGTTTGCGTAGATGTAGTTTGATTGATGAAGTTTGTTGAAGCTGAAAAAATAAGTATTTGTATTAGTGGTGTATTATATTTGTATTTATTTATAGCTCAGACAATGTAATTTAATTTTAAACTTTAGTTTGCTATATCTTTATTTATTAGTTACATTTCTATGTAGGCATTGATAAGGCTGCTCATTTTTTAGTACATTTATTCATTGTGGTATATATTTTTTGTTTAAATAAAAAAAGACAGCATATATTCAGTTTAGGGAGTTTAGCTAAGTTTCTTGAGGCTTTAATAGTATATAAAATGGGAGTTTACTTACTTGTGTTGTAGTATAATCTGTTGTAGTGGTTGTTCTAGGTGAGTATTCTTTTCTCTTCAGCAAAGTAACCGTTTTTCTTCGAGTTTGTTCCAAAAATGGTAATTTTAGTTAAATATGTAATTGTTTTTATAGTGGTTAGTTAAGTATTTCTGCATTTTGATTGGTTTGACGACATTTATTTTAAATTCATTGGTTGAGAAGTTTAGTTTGAAATTGGTATCCGTTATTTTTTAATGAGGTAGTTTTATTTGTTGTTTAGTAGTAGTATATAATGAAAGAATTTTTGTATGTGTTTTTTATTTATTGTTTATATTTGTAAAAATGTTTATATGTGTAATGTGTTATTAAAAAAAGTTAAAATAGAGTATATTTGAATTATTAAGTATGTTTATATTTATTAGTGTATTAATAAATAATTTATACATATTTGAAGTATATAGTATATTTATATATGAATATTAAGTATTTATTTAAAAGGTAATAATAATTAAATTGATATATTTCCGAGAGAATTGTGTATTTAATGTTACAGAAAAATGTCGATATTTTTGGTATTCATAAATAGGTTGTATGTAAGTCGATAATAGTGGTGTCGATATTTTTGTAGTGTCTCGTTATATTTATATTATTTTCGATAATTTTGTACTCAATATTTTAGTAGTCGATATAATTACAAACGATATTTAATTAGTCGATAATAAAATATCGATATTTTTGTAAATCCTTTTTTAAGTATATGGTGACGATATTTTTGTAAACGATATTATTACGACGATATTTTTGTAGGTCGGTGTTTTTGTTATCGATATTTGATCAGGGATCCATTGTGGACGTGTTCACGCCTCAGGGGGTTCTGGTCCGAGGTTGCACATGTAATAGGAAACATAACAGGAATCTCTAGCTGGGACACAGTGGAGAGTTGTATACTGGGGCTATACTGTTGTCCTAAGTCACAGAAAGTACAGCTCAGATTCGCTGACCTAGCCCTACTTATAGTGAAGCGTTCCATCACTATGTGGAAATTAGCCCTTCCCCCAACAGTACACACCTGGCATGGGAAAGCAGTCTGGTGGGGTGGGGCAGAAAGCGCAGTCATCAGGAGGGAGGAATATAGGGGACTTCTGAAAATACCATTCTCCATGGAATGGGATTTGATGCTGGAGCCACTCAAGGCAGTTGAACCCCCTATACCACACCACACATAGGGCATACACCCCTCCTCCAATGCGCGGCTGGGATTAGCTCCCCCTCCTCCACCCAGCATGGGGACCAGCGAGTTGGGCTGCACCCCTCTATTTGGGACTCCAACACAGTGAAGACAGGTGGACAAGGCTGAGTCCCAGGCCTGAATTAGCTTAGTCGGAGTGAGCCAGACTAGAGAGAGGGGGTGGGTTGTATGGGATTGTTTTGTGTTTAAATTGCCGTTGATTGACAAATAGCCAGTAACAGAGTTACAGTAATATGCTGATACTAAAATGTCAATACCCCACATGGGTTGGCAATTATCTTCCAAATGTAATCTGTATGCATAGTGATGCTCCTATTCACTCATTTCCTGTTGAGCTGCCAATGTATTGACTGTATCAATACTCACACGCAGCGCAACAGTTCATAAAATCAATAACGTATGTTTTTTTCTTTTAAAGTGGGTGGCACAATGAGTGCTGCTGGCACACCAGTAGCATGTGTTTTAAAAGCCCTGGTTACAGGTAGCATCTTACACTAGGAATGTATATGTAAATTAAATATGCCAATTGTACCATGTTTTAGGGAGAGATTGCAAACAGTTTAACACTGGTTAGCAGTGGTAAAGAGCATAGAGACCTAAAGCCAAGAAAAATGAACTTCAGAAAACAGGAGGGGTGGAGGCCAAATGTTTGGGGAAACACCACACCAACAATGACAGGTCTAAAAGGAACGATGCATGGCTTTCTATGGAGACACATCTGCATACAGTGGCTACATGTGGGCTTCTCCAGGGGCTCAAGCAGTGTGGCCATCCTCCTCAAAAAAATCATTCAAACATATGGATGGGTCCAAACTGGAGTGGTGTGGTGGGCAAAAAAACAATAGACTAAACTCTGCTGACTGGGTGTTCAATGTTTGCATTATTCAGAATTCCGTCCAACATCTGTTCTTTTTGCTTTAATATGAAGGATAGGCACCTAATACTGGTTGGGATGTCGATGGGTACATGTATACTTTTGGGACATTATGGTGCACAAATATTCCTTTGCAGTACTGCAAGTTAGTAAGATTAGTATTTTCAAAATTATGAGGCATTTTAACTTAGTGATATCGGTTGTTGTGGTATTTTCACGAAATGTCGCTGTATTTCGTGCTATTTGGCTGAATACCACAGTACATTATGTGTTTAGCTAGCGACTGCCTTTACAAAAATTAATGGCAGCCATGTTTTTTTAAGTACACTTTGCCTGTGCTCTGCGTTTCATCCTTAGATGTAGGTAGGTATTAGGTTTGACGTTTTCCCCCTACTTATTACCACTATATTAAGGTGGTAATAGGTAAGAAAAAATATTCATAAGTTTCTATATATAATAAAAAAAAGGCAGAGTACTGTGGTACCAAAAATAAACAAAACTAAAATAAATATGTAATAAATAAAAAATACATTTTATTACCCTACATTTTACAAATATAGGGTATTTTGCATTTTTTACATATTTAGATCTCCAGTAAAAAGTCTGCAGATTACCGTAGTAATACCTACAAAATACTGTGCTACTTAAATTTTTTTTTAAATGTGCAGTTCTTCCTAAACAGCTGTAAAATATATAGAAAATGATAAATGCCATTCTCTACCTATTAACACTCCAATACAGTGGTAATAGGTAGGGAATAACAGTAAAACCTACTACTTACCTAGATCTAAGACTCCAACCCAGAATGCAGGGAAATGCAAAATGCTGAAAAAATGTGCTGAAAACAACATGGCTGCATTTTTACCTTTGGTAAACACAACCGTTAGCCAATCACATACTGACTTATCATTTACATGTACTGAGGCATACCACAAACTTAGGGGCCTATTAGCATGGTGATCTGCTCGCCAAATTGCACCTCCGAATGGCCATTTACCTCCGTCACATTAGCATGGCTGGGAGCACCGCGGTGGAAGGAAAGTCCGTCCGCCACTTTTCCGCCGGCAGGCAATAGTCATGATTGCCTGCTGGGCAAAAAAGGCCCATAATATGGTGGCGTGCTTGCAGGCACCGCCATCCATATTACGATGTGTGCGGTAGTATACCTTTCCATGGCGGAGAAAGGCATGCGGAGTTCACTTTGGGGGCCCGGGGCCTGGCCCCCGTGGGTTGGGGGGCTGCACTTGGGGGTACTTATGGTACCCCCCTACATTGGCATACACAAGGTGGCAGGCACCGTGCTGTGCCTGTCACGTTGTGCATGCCATTGCACAACATGCATATTCAACATTGTGGCGAGTGCTGATTACAGCACCGCCTGCCACAATGTTGAATATGCAGGATGCTACCGCCAGGGTGGCAGTCGCATCCTAATTGCCATAGCGAGACCGCCGCACCTCTGACGGTTGGTCCCGTTTACCGGTACGGGGCCGGGTGGACAAAGTCCGCCCGCCATCGTACTAGGCCCCATAGTGCGGTATACTATGGCACATTATATATCTAAGTATTTTAAAAAAGACATATTTAACACAAGTTGCACTATTCACACATACTACCAAAAACTACTATTTACACCAAATAAGCTATTTTCCTGCCATATTACATCTACATCCGTTAACACACTCATGTTACATCTGCTTCAATTATCACAATCCATTGTTCACCACTACATTTTATGCCACTCCACTCTGTCACTCCATTATTCACCACTCCACTCTGCGCTTATTCACTGTACACCATTCCACTCTATCCCAATCCACTCTATGCCACTACATGCTACCTCACCTCACTGTACACTATTAGACTCTATGTCACTCCATTTAGACACTTCAGTGTACCCCAATACACTGTACACCCTTGCTTTTCCACTATATGGCATTCCAATGTAAGCCACTTCAGTGTACACCACTGCACTCTACGCTATTCTACTTTATGTCACCCTACTGTTCGCCACTCCTCTCTATGACTTCAACTGTATGCTTATTACAATGTACATTACTCCATTCTACTCCACTCTGTTCCACACCAGTTACTCTACCCTACATTCTACTCTGTTTCACTGTATGCCACTTGTCTCAATGCCACTACACCTCATGCCAGTAACACTAAATGTTATTCCTTTTTCCACCACTGCACTGTACATCACTCCACTATACGCTATTCCACTGTAAGACACTCAACTGGATGACACTCCAGTCTACGCAACCCCACTCTACCCTACTATGCTATACTCTAATATACTCTACCCTACTTCACTGTACGCAACTTCACTGTGCAACAATCCACTCTATGCTACCCCTCTCTATGCCACTCCACTCTAGTCCACTCTAATGTACGTTATTCCACTGTATATCAGCCAGTATGAGCCACTTCAGTCTACGTCACTACACTGTATGTTACTCCACTGTATGCCACTCCACTCTACGGCACACCACTCTACACCATTAGACTCTATGCTCTTTCACTGTACTCCACTTCACTGTAGAACATTCCACTCTACACCACTCCACAGAACGCTATAACACTGTATGCCACTCCAGTCTACTCCACAACACTCTACCCCACTCCACTCTAGCCAACACTCCACTCTACGCATATATATAGATATATATGTATATATATATATATATATATATATATATACATATATATCTATATATATATATATTCACTGAAAAAAACATAGGTTTCAGGGCTGTTATAGTTAGCTGGACATTTGACTCGTACAAAACCAGTGAAATTCCCCTGTTATAGTTAGTTCAGCTAACTATATCTCGCGCACCGGCAATGCACTGCTGATGATGTCACATATTACATCACTCATGACATGGTCAGTGACATCACTCATGACATCATCCTTGTGATAGAGTGGCAGACCTCCTTTCACCCTAATATAACCTTTGATACACACACTCAAAAATAGTAACTAACATTTTCAAAACAATGGACATACCAATACCACTTACAACACACCTATTCAGTAATTCCAAGATCTACACACACATCCACTCATTCACCAACAGTCCTATACAATCACTCATACATGTACTCACTCATCATATGTACTCATACATCTATACATCCTGTTACACACTGACACTCCTCCATAGAGTTACTCACACACAGTCCCACATGCAAACAAAGTATCAAACATCCATTAAATTGCATATACAGTTATACACACACCGCCAGGCTTACTGCTACAGAAACTTACACATACTTACTCTCTTAAGCAATCACTTATAGAAACACATACTCATTTATACAGGAACTTTTCCAATCTCGGACTCTCACATATACTCACTTATATACACTAATACTCACATATACTAGTTTAAAACATATGTAGTTACTCATAAATACACTATTGAGACAGTAATTCACTCACTAACACACCCATATGCACACTCATCCACCCATACAGTCCTGCACACATGCTGTCTTCAACACATACAGTGAGTCACTCATTAATGCATCTATGCACTACGTAATACCCCCCACCGAACCATACAGACACTCAGACTGATACTCAAATAACCAACTAATAACCCATATAGACACTCATGTAGCTACTCACCAACCCATGCAGCCACTTATACACAAAGTGAGAGACTGATACATATATATACATATTTAAACATTACTCACTAACCCATGTATTCTCTAAGATACACTTAATCAGTCAGTTATACAATCAATTTTTTAACAAAAAAAATCATCAATTTAGACACTTATATACCCATTTATTCGTCCATCGACCTTGAGATATACAAATATAAAACATATTTAATTTTCGGAAAGACACACATTCACTGGATGATGTCATCAGTGATGTCATTTGAGATGTCATCAGTGATGTCAGGAGTGATGTCACTGACCATGTCATGAGTGATGTAATATGTGACGTCATCAGCAGTGCATTGCGGGTGCGCGAGTTATAGTTAGCTGAACTAACTATAACAGGGGAATTTCACTGGTTTTGTACGAGTGAAATGTCCAGCTAACTAGAACAGCCCTGAAACCTATGTTTTTTCAGTGAAAATAAATAAATAAATAAATAAAAAAAATATATATAATATATATTCACTGAAAAAAAACATAGGTTTCAGAACAGTTATAGTTAGGAATTAGCATTAAAAAAACCTATTAAATTCACTGAAAAAACCATAGGTTTCACACCAGTTATAGTTACCTGGAAATTTTACTGACATAAAACCATTGAAATTCCCACGTTATAGTTAGTTGGACTCACTATAACTCGCGCGCCCGCAATGCACTGCTGATGATGTCACATATTACATCATTCATGACATGGTTAGTGACATCACTGATGACATCTCAAATGACATCACTGATGACATCTCAAATGACATCACTGATGACATCACTGATGACATCATCCAGTGACTGTGTTTCTGTAAAGTTTAAATATGTTATACATATTCAAGAATGAGTGGGTGTATAAGTGTCTAGATGAAGGATTTAGTTGGTGCATGACTGACTGTATAAGTGAGTGATTAAATGTGTCTTACTGAATGCATGGGTTAGTGACTAAACTGTCTGAATGTGTGCATCAGTATGTCTGTTGTTGTGTAAGCTGCTGCATGTGTTGATCAATAGCTATATGAGTCGCTATATGGTTTATTGATTAGTTGCCCAAGTATTTGTATGTGAGGCTGAGTGTGTGTGTGTGTGTGGCTGGTAGGTGTGTGACTCTATGCATAGATGTGTGACCAGTTGATTCACTAGCTGTATTGGTTCAAGAGTGCATGTGGAAACAGCTGTATGGGTGGTTGACTGTGTGCATGACTGTGTTGGTGAGTGAATGGATATCTCAGTGCTACATGTCCAAGTAAGTACATATGTAAAGCACAGTGCATGTGAGAGTTGGCATATATAAATGACTATGCATGAGACCCAGTGATTTCGTGAGAGTGGCTGTATGGATCAATGTGTACTTGTATCAGTGATTGTATAAGAGAGTAAGTATGTGTTAGTCTATTTTTGAATAATTAAGGTTTTGTGTGTATAAATGTATAGATGAGAAAATGGGAGTGTGATTGATTCTTTGCATGACTGACTAGGTGTGAGAATAACTCTGTGGATGAGTGTCAGCGTGTGAGTGTCTGTATAGGTGTATGAGTGGATATGATAGTGTTCTATTGATGAGTGACTGTATGTATGAGTGATTGTATGTGTGAATGAGTGGATGTTTGTGTAGACCTAGAAATCAGTGAGTGCGTATATAGTTACTGGTATTGGTTTGTCAATAATTTCAGGAATGGTAATTTTTATTTAGCAGTGGGTGTATTAAATGTTAGATTAGAGTGTGAGGAGGTGCATCGTATTATCACATGGAATTTTTTTTTTCAGCGCCGGGGCCCTTTTATGTCCCCCACATCAAACCTAGGGAGTCAGGGGGGGTCTACCCTGCCCCCTTTTGGTTATTTCCCCCTTTGTTTTTGGCCCCTCTTGTGTCTCTATCCTACCGAGACACAAGATGGCGGCCGCTCCAGTCTGTTTGGAATGTTTACAAACACCTGAGAGCCAATCAGCTTTCTGCTCGCGTATTCGCGGTACGCGCTATTGCGCGCCCCAGTGCGCGTACCAGGACGCGCTTATAGATATATATATTTTTTTGAACCTAAATTACTCAAAATCCACTGGAGCACATATCTTGAGACATAGCAAAGGCACATCGGGCTACCAGTCCCTACAATTTTGCCAAGTTTGGTGGAAATCCATTCAGCCGTTCGAGCTAAAAGTGAGTCCAACCGCCCTATGGAACTTAACATGGGGAAAACATGTTTTGGGACCCCCCTTTTATCTCGGCCCCCGCTTGACGAATCCCCCCTAAACTTTCAGGGAAGGACCGGAGCACCGCGAGGCAAATGTGAGGAAGATTTCAGGCAGATTCCTCAACCGGCGTCAAAGTTATTCCCAATAGAATGTTGCAGATTTCCTATGGAAAACAATCCTAACTATACCTACCTACTGGCGACCGCCAGTAGGTAATATACACACACACACACACATATATATATATTCACTGAAAAAGTAAACTGTTACAGGCCTGTTACAGTTACAAAATAGAATTAAACAAACCTTAGAAATCCACTCAAACCAAAGGTTATAGGGACATTATAATTAGGGTCAGATTTCACTTGCCCGAAACAGAGAAATTCATCAGTTATACTTCGCTGAGCTAACTATAACTTGTGCCCCAGCAATGCACTGCTTATGACCTCACATATTACATGACTCATGACATGGTCAGTGACATCAATGAATATAACTAATTATAACTATACAAACTTACTGGTGACCGCCAATCTATATAAATAAAAATGTAAATGTTCGTTTGTCCAAAATCGTAAATCTCCGAAAGTTCTTCACCGATTGCTCTGAAATTTTCACACAACGTTGGATTCGAATACGTGCTTGTTTTTTATACACAACATTGGATTTGAATACGCGCGTGTCGAATACGCGCGTGTTTTTTATCGAAAGCCCGGAACTAACACATAAAAATGTCAATGTTCGTTTGTTCAAAATCCTAAATCTCCTAAAGCAGTGTTTCCCAAACTGTGGTCCGCGGACCCCCAGGGGTCCGTGACACATTCCCAGGGGGTCCGCAGGCAACAGTTTTAAAAGCACAGAAATATTTCTTGTGTAATTAGCAGCTTTCCAGCAACAATAAAAGTGTCAAGATAAAGCCAGTGATTAATGTACCTGCTGGAGCATGAGGAGAGTTTTGTTCAGTTGCAGCTTTGACTTAATCAATGTAGCACAGAGGGTTAATGTGCCTACTGCAAAGAATGTGTAACATGCATTTGAAAAAGCAGCATTTTATGTGCATAGGTTTGTGGTTACTGCTTTTGTCACAGAGATTCTTTTGTTACTGTGCACTTCATAAGTGACAATCGTAATGTAGCAGAGGGACCTATAAACTGTCATCAAAGAGCTGCTTGTTAACTGCATGGTACCAGTTAGTAACTTTTGTTTTTTCCCAGTTATTCATTATCCTGATGCTGCTAAAAAGATTTATTTGGATGGAAATACATTTTTAATGTTAAAGTCAGTGCTAGTCACTGTGTTATGTTCTGAATCCTGCGTTTGTGCTTTTCCAGACCAAGCACTCTTTAAACATGTTATATACACACTGATTTACATGTACGATTCAATGTCTCTATATGAAGTGCTCTGACATCCTACAATGGTATGAGAGATGCTATAAAACAAAGGAAATACATTTGACAGAGGGGCTATTACTTCAATATAAAATACTAAGGGCCAGATGTACGAACCGTTTTTATATGCGCGAACGGGTTCGTGAACCCGCTTTCACATGCAAAAACGTATTGGGCCATGTACATTGCCTATTTCGCAAGTCGCAATTTGTTTGCGACTCGCTAAATAGGTTTTGCAACTTGCTATTTGGAAGGGGCATTCCCTTCCAAATAGCGAGTCTTAAAACCATGTACAAATGTTTTGCGGTCGCAAAACACTCGCAATTACCACTCACTTCAAGTAGATGTTAATGCATTCGCAAATGGGAATGGGTCCGCAGGGGACCCCTTCCCCTTTGCAAATGCATGCAAAATTATTTTTTAAGGGCAGGCAGTGGTCCCAGGGACCTCTGCCTGCCCTTAGAAAATGAAACAAAAACGTTTCATTTTCTTTTTTTTTTTAAATGCATGGTAAATGGGCTGCATTTTTTTTTTAACTGCTTTATTTAAAAGCAGTCCCAGACATGGTGGCCTGAAGAGCCCAGCAGGCACCATACCTAGGAGGGCTGGCATTCCCAATAGGCGCGCAAATTGCGAGAGGCTCATTAATATTAATGAACCTCGCAATTTGCGACCCCATTGGGAATCCGAAACAGTGTTAAACACTGTTGTACATTTCATTTAGCGTCTCGCAATTTGCCACTCGCAATGTGTCGCCAATTTTGAGGCGCTAAATGAAATGGTCGTACATCTGGCCCCAAAATCCTTAGGGGCAGATTTACAAGCCCCTGTGCGCCTCTTTTACGCTGCCGTTGCGTCACTTTTGTGATGCAGCGGCGGCGCAAAAGATGCGATATGGTGCAGGGTATTTACAACGTGACGCATCTGGGAGATGTGCCACGTTGTAAAGCCCTGCGCCAGAAGGAGGCGTTCCGGCGCAGGAACGCCTCCTAAAAGTGGCTGAGTGAAATCTACAAGATTTCGCTCAGTCACTTTGGGGCCCATGCTGCGTCAAAACCCTGCGTCTGCTTGAAGCAGGCGTAAGGTTGACGCAGCATTAACAAGATTCAGCCCCCAGAGCATTGCTGGAGCTGTGTTGCCCTTGCGACGCAACTCCAGCAATGCGCCACCTTCACGGCACAGATGCGTCATGCATCTGTGCTTTTTTGCCCCACGAGGCGCAGCATTGTAAATGCGGCGCATCAATGTTGGCGGAGGCATGGCGCACAATAAGTGGCGCATCCCTGCTGATATGCATGGATGCGTCACTTATTGTAAATCTGCCCCTAAGTACTTTGAGTATTTGTTTTGTGTGCAAATGTGTGTATTTGTTTTGAATTACAGTTTTAATAATATTTGAACTTTAACTCATACAAATTGCTTGGGGGTCCCCGGCTTCCAGTGGTGACTCAATGGGGGTCCTCAGGAGTCAAAAGTTTGGGAACCACTGTCCTAAAGTTCTTCACCGGGTGCTTTGAAATTTTGACACAATGTTGGATTTGATTAAGCGCATGTTTATATATATACACAATGTTGGATTCGAATATGTGTGTGTCCAATACGCGCATGTTGTTAATCGAAATGCCAAACAGACCCTATCGATTTGGTTGCTGCGCAACAACTACAAGGGACTCATAGAGACAATAGTCTACATATATTAAGATGGACAGTTGGTGTCAGGATGGCAGACTGGGAAGTGGGTGGAGGGAGGTGGAAGGAGTTGGTTCACTTTGCAACATTAAGAAAGGACGCATAGAGACAATAGTCTACATATATTAGGATGGACAGTTGGTGTCAGGATGGCAGTCTGGGAAGTGGGTGGAGGGAGGGGGGAGGAGTTATGTTATGTTAAAATATGTTAAAATAGGATTTATATAGCGCTCAGCTACTCCTAGGAGTGTCCCGGCGCTTCAAACCCGAGGCAGAAAAGGACAAGGCAGTGGATAACCAGACTACTGAACAAAAAGCCACGACTTAAGATCTTTCCTGAAGGCTAACAGATTACCGTTCCTTCTCAAAGACAGCGGCAAAGTGTTCCACAACTGTGGCGCCAGGTGTCTAAAGGAGCGGCCTCCCATGCGCGCTCTCCTAATACCGGGGACAAAAGCCAAGGCCAAAGAAGCTGACCTAAGTGATCTAGAAGGCTGGTAAAAAGTCAGCCGCCTTCTGATATATTTGGCACCAATGTCATGCAGAGCTTTAAAAGCAAGTGTAAGCGCCTTAAACACAATTCGCTTCCGAATTGGGAGCCAATGGAGAGTTTTCAAAAGATCAGAGGCTCTGGCTCTACGATGGAGGCCGAAGATGGTTTGTGCAGCAGAATTTTGGACTATTTGCAAGCGTGACAAGAGATATTCCGGAAGTCCAAGATAAAGCCCATTGGCATAGTCCAAGGGAGAGCCAATTAATGTCTGAACGGTGGTTTTTCTATGGGCTTGAGAGAGCAAAGGGAGAAATTTCCTCAGCATATTGAGAAGGCCAAAGCATTTACCTGGTAGACCGAGGACCTGAGGCTTCAGGGAGAGGTCGTTGTCGATCTTTACTCCAAGGTTCTTGGCCATGGATGACGCAGCTGACGGAGGAAACATGGCCGAAGGCCACCAGGATTGCCATCTGGGGTCGGAAGGGCATCCAAAGAAAAGTACCTCGGATTTATCAGAGTTGCACTTGAGGCTATTAAGCTGGAACCAATCAAATACAGCCCCAAGGCAACTTCTGATACTCTCCCCGTTGAAATCAGACCCCTTTCCACAGGTAAAAAGGAGCTGGGTGTCGTCAGCGTAAGACACGATCTGGGCACCAAACGACTCTGCCAGTGCCGCCAAGGGGGCCATATATAAATGTTGAAAAGGGTAGGGCTCAAAATTGAGCCCTGAGGGACTCCTACCTCTAATGGCAGCACCACGGCAGAGAAAGGAGGGGCCCAGACCGTCTGACGCCAGCCTGCTAGAAAGGACTTGAACCAGCTGAACACCGCTCCCCGCAGACCGATCTCACTAAGCCTTGAGAGGAGACCACTGTGGGGGACGGTGTCAAAGGCCGCCGACAATTCCAGCATCACCAACATCGCTTTACCCCCCCCAAGTCCAGGACCTCCTTGATAGCCTCAGTAACTTCCAGCACTGCAGTCTCCGTGCTCATGTTAGCGCGGAATCCAGACTGAGTACAGTGCAAGATGTTGTTGGTCTCTAGGAAGTCGGAGAGAGAAAAATGAACATGCTTCTCCACAACCTTGGCAAAAGCTGGAAGGAGGGAAATGGGCCTATAATTGGCGTGTATCAAAGGGTCCAGATTAGGCTTTTTCAAAAGCGGTATGATAAGGGCCTGCTTCCAGACAGAGGGGACCACTCCCATGCTGAGAGATGTATTAAGCACGGGATTAATTAGGGGGTTAATTACATGTGCCATTTTGGCAAGAAATTTGGCTGGACAAGGGTCCAGACGGGAGCCTGATTTTAGTTTCGTGATGAGATCCAATGAGAATGAACAAGAAAGCAAAGGGAAATCAGAGAGAGTGTGGCCCCCATCAGTTAGGGGCGGAAAAGGATGACCGCTGATGCTGGAGGTAATCACTGCACCCGGTAACAGGAAGGAATCCTGGATGGACTTAATTTTGTTGGTAAAGAAGTCAGCAAGAAGGGTGACCCACGATTCGGAGTGAGAGCGAGTAGGCGTGCTCATCGAAGGGGAGGTAAATTATTTTACAATCGAGAAGATTTCTTTGCTGGTGTTCGTAGCTGCCTCGATCCTTCTAGAAAGATAAGCCTTCTTTTCCAACATGATGTCACTGTGATATGATTTAATGACTGCCCTATACGCCATCTTAGCTGTGATATCATAATGGTGCCGCCAGACCCTTTCAGCTTTCTAACACTGCCGCCGTTTCTCGGACAAGGCTGCATTGAACCAGGGGGCAGATGCCCGACATGCGAGTTTATGAGAGGTCGTCGCAGGGGCTAATTCATCCAGTCTTTCCGCAAACCAAGATTGCAAGAGATTGAGATCCTCCTCCAGATTGCCTGACAACAGGCATGGATGGCATAAGAGAGCCTGCGCTAACATGTCAGGGGAGACTAGATGATAGGCTCGTGAAGTCTGAAGAGGACTGTCCAGCATACCCGACGTGTGTTTGTCTAAGTGAAAGATATGGAAATTCACTAGGAAATGGTACGACCACAGAAACGGAACTGGGGGGGAAATGCCTATAGGGGTTCTGGAAAAAACGTGGTCAAGTTTGTGACCTTTATTATGCGTAGGGACAGAGACAAAGGGGGAGAGACCCAAAGAGGAAGTGGTATCAAAGATTTTAATAGTATCCACCTCATTCCTCATATCCATATGGATGTTGAAGTCCCCCAATAATATACAATGCTCAGTTTTTAAACAGAGGGCCGAGACCACCGCATAGAGTTCTTCGTGAAAAGAACCAATGGGTCCAGGAGGTCTATAGATCAATAGCCCTGCACATGATTGATGAGGAGATATTGATAGGGAAAACCCCAGGGCCTCGCAACCAAGAATGTCGTCGGTTTGGATGATAGAGCATGGGACGCGCTTGTCCACTACCAACGCGACACCCCCACCCCTTCCAACAGCCCTATCGTTCCTAAAGATAACATAGTTGGGGGGGATAGCCGCGGCTATGTCCGGGCCCGAGCCCTCACCCAGCCATGACTCCGTAAGGAAGAGACAGATAGGCTTAGTCTCTACCAGTAAATCAGGAGATCTAAAGCGTGCTTACTAAGGGACCTGGTATTCAATAGTAAACACAAGCTCTTCTGAGGAGGGGTAATGGGGGCACTAATTGAGGCATTGCCTGGGAGCCAGCCACAGGCAGGGCAACGTCTCTTACCCCTGGGCCTTCAAGGGAAAACAGTACAACAGTTGCCGGCCTTACCCTTGAGAGTATTGAGCTCGGCTGCAGTATATTTCAGCATTATGCCTGAATGCGATGGAAAGAAGTACCAGCACCGCCCGCACCCGGCTGCCTCCGGGACGCTGACGGGCGCAGACGGACTTTCCTTAGGCGCTCCTTCGGCGCGAAAGAGGCGAGTCCGCTGCGCGGAGCAGAGGGCCTGTAGATTTATGCCGTCTCCAGCGAGGGACCGCCCACTAGTCAGCCGACCAGCGTGCCTGTGTCCCCCCAAGAGGGCCGCTACCAGAGAGCGGGAACTACAGGTCCCAGAATCCCTAGCGGCCCTAAATCGGCCATAAGGATGAGGTATAGCGAGAAAGCTCATGCGCAGCGCGACCGCCCGAGGTAGAGGGGCAGAGAGCAAGACCTCGCTAAGGAAGCAAAGAGTAAGATGTTACCCGGCTTTCCGCCTCAGGTAACGAAAGGAAATAAAAGGTGCACAGTGTGAAAGTAAAACAATGCAATTTAAAATATTAAAAGCACTAGCAGTCAGCGCCAGGCATACTCGAGTATCAAAGCGGCAGGTAGTCAACAGACTTGGCACCCACTAACCCACATCCAGCATCCGCCTCAGATAAAGCGGGAGGGGGCAAACAATTTGCAACATTAGCGCGTGATTATGTATACACAACGTTGGATTTGAATACACACGTGTCCAAAACGCGCGTGTTTTTAATGGAAAGGCCGAAAAGACCCTATTAATTTGGTTGCTGCGCAACAAATACAAGGGACTCATAGAGACAATAGTCTGCATATATTAGGATGGACAGTTGGTGTCAGGGTGGCAGGCCGGGAGGTGGGTGGAGGGAGGGGGGAGGAGTTG
The DNA here is from genome assembly GCF_964261635.1 of Lissotriton helveticus. Lineage (NCBI taxonomy): Eukaryota > Metazoa > Chordata > Amphibia > Caudata > Salamandridae > Lissotriton > Lissotriton helveticus. Next base: position 939,359,599 of record NC_136065.1, read on the forward strand.
GTTCACTTTGCAACATTAAGAAAGTATGCACAGAGACAATAGTCAACATATATTAGGATGGACCGTTGGTGTCAGGATGGCAGACCAGGAAGTGGGTGGAGGGAGGGGGGTGGAGTTGCTTCCCTTTGCAACATTAGCGTGTGTTCACATAGACTCAACGTTGGATTTGAATACGCGTGTGAACAATACACGCGTGTTTTTAATCGAAAGGCCGAACAGACCCTATCGATTTGCTTGCTGCGCAACAACTACAAGGGACGCATACAGACAATAGTCACAAAAACATATTGTATACCCACAAGCATTGTGAAATTAAACATATTAGAAACGTGCGCTTACTCTTTTCTTTCTCTTCCATTTAACCAGACTGAGCTGCAGCAACATGTGGCCGGGTACAGCTAGTAGGTAATATATGTATCTATATATACATACATATATATAAATATATATATATATATATATATATATATATATATATATATATATATATATATGGGTTCTTTTTATTGCACAGAACATTTAAAAACATTATTTCACGGGGAACCATGGAAAATATTTCACAGTTCCCTGTAAAATACGGATTTCATTATCAGAATGAAAGTCCTCAACCACCTAAACATTCTGCAGAACTTTGACATTGTCTTGGCTGTTATGATTATATGGCTCAAAGGACCAAATTAAGAGGCAAGGTTTTCCTAATTATGTGGCAAAAATGCCATTATGGATAGGAACCTTTCTTGTGAAATGTGCACATTTTGCAATTCATGCATTAAATTATGTGGCAAATATTGTACGTCTATAACTACATGGTAAATGCTATTGCCACATCATCTCATAAATCCTCTGGCTGTCACCACTGATCATTGTTTTATCAATTATTTAGTCATGTATATTCTAATTTCATCAGTGCCCACTGTTAGCTGCAATTTTATGAAAACAGCAAAATAAACTTGATATATAAAAACATAATGGTTAACAAGTATTATAAGGGCTATATTGCCGGCTCAGAAAAAAAGTAGTCAACGCTTGCTAAAGGTGAGACCTTCACTATGTCAATACCTATTTTGTAGACGGTTTGGAATTCTGTTGCTTGATAAAAATCGGGCAACCACACTGGGCGTGCATGGGTATTCTTTCTCATAGTGTAAAAACCCTTTGTACTGAACAAAAAAGAATGTGTATTTGTTTGTGATCAACCTTCCTTTGATCAAACTACTTAAATGTCTACTTCTGTATTTTCGTTATTTGTAGGCATGAAAAAATTAGAAGAGACAAAATCCGAAAACAATGGTATTTAATAAAAATGATTTACAATGGTAAACAGGTTTTTCGCACTGGTGCATTTCCACTGAACATGGATTTTAAAGTTGAGTTCCGACAACTTTTCAGCATTCAGATATTGAATTGGCCAGAACACATTTGTCTAGAGGTAAAAACAAGATATATATTTAGATAAATATTTCAAACATTTTGCATTTATTTTATTTTAAACGTATGTAATTGCACTCTCTCCTATACCTCTGTTTTCACCTTCATTTAGCTGTTTTACACGTTTCGCTCACCTGTGCAATCCATCTGTAACTAGCTGCTTTACACTTTTGATTCTCCCTCACTCACCCTCATAAATAAACAGGATACACCCCCCCAAATACCTGTAGTTCAAAATAACAAACTCTGGTTTCATGAAATGAGCTAAAAATTCGTCCCCACCACTCAACGACCCCCAAACCCCCCTTGTGTAGGGACCACTCTTGTGTAATAACAGTAGCAAAGAAGTGCCACTAGGTAAGAGGCCCAGATCCAATTTTATAATAGTATTAGGTAATTGATTTGGGCCTCTTGCACCTGTGTTCCTTGCAGCCTTAAAATAATGCAACACCTCCTATCTAGTTGAAGAGAAAGAGGGGACATTCTCCCATACAACATCTCACCTGGGAACTCCATGTCATTCTTACAGCCCCTCTGATTATCTGATGCATACAAAGAAGTTACATTTCTCTGCTCTGTGCGGGACCCCAGAGCATATATAAAATACATATATATGTGTATGTTTATCAAAAAAGTATGAAGGACCTCCAAAAACATACATATATGTACATGTATACATATACAAACATTCAGCCTATTATACCTCAAATAGGCTAATATGCCAAAATTACATGGGTTTCTCACTAAGCAAAATACATTTGCATCTTAATACTGTAATAGAGAACATACACTCCAATAATGTCCCAAGATCGCCCTTTATTTTCAGAGAAAACAAAAAGTGATAGCAGACAAATACCTTGCCTTTAAGACTTCCCAGTACCTGGACACCGTGCCTTTAAGACCTCCAGGAGCCCCCTGCTTCCATCATGCACCACAGGTGACAGTTAGGTCAGTTCTTTTTTACAACTCCTTCTCTAAGGATCCTGGAGCAGTGAGCTCGTCAATTGTTGATTATTCTAGTCAGAAAGTGGATTATTTCATCTCTACTTGACATTTGTGACTGCTGATAACTTTTCAGTTATTTTCTGACAATTTTGAGAACAATTTTCTGTCAGAAAGGCCAGCTTTATTTAACAAATGTCCTTCCCGTGGGAAGAAAATGGCAAAATCACACCCACACTCTGTTTGCATTGTGTTTGCCATCTTCACATAATCCAGAGAAATGTTATCACTGCCAGCAATTCTCCAGAAGAACTGTGCATGCCAGGGAGAATATAAGACTAATGCCCACATGCATCAAAGTCAATTGCATTTGCAAACGGTGCGAATCGCAATTTTCGGCCGTTTGCGAATGCAATTGACTAATTTGGAATGCATCATGCATTTCGCAATTTTAGGAATCGCAACCATGTTGCGATTTCTAAAATTGCGATTGCATTTAGGAAATCGCAATTTCAGATTTCTTAAATGCAATGCATGATCATTTTTTAATTACGAATTCGCAATTTGGAAGTGGTAAATTAGCATGAAGTTGAACTTCATGCTAATTTACTGAAAACTTTAAATATGCACAAATTGTATTTTTGAAAGTTTTAATTTACACACACACATGCCCTTGGGGCATGTGTGTGTGTAAATTGCATTTAAAGTTACATTTCAGGGGTGCAGGGAGGGGTTCTTTGGACCCCCCCTGCACCCTTGAAATTGCATTCACATTTTGCGAATCGCAATTTGAAATTTGCAAAATGTGAATGCCTTCCCATTCATTCCTATGGGCCTTTTGGCCCATAGGAATCAATGGGAAGGGTTTTCCTTAATTGCGATTTGCAAAATGTGAATCGCAATTAAGGAAAAATACCGAATCGCAAAAATAAATGCGAATTGTTCATGCATTGCCGTTTGCGATTTCTAAATTGCGATTCCTTAATTTTCGCAATTTAGGAATCGCAAACCGAAACGTTGATGCATGTACCCATAAATGCCTTACTGGAGGGAGGAAAAGAACATTCTAAAAGTGGCCTTGAGAGCAATCCTGCCTTCAAAGGGCCCTCCTCTCAGGAAAGACACAGTAAACAGTATCGATTGACTTCCCCAGTATCCAAAAGGAAGCAAAATCCAGATTTTTGCTGTTGAGATCGACATCAGAAAAGCAAGCAAAGTATGCAACGACGTTGAGGGACAGATCGCCGTCGAAGCGACGAGAGCCTCCGTCGCCGAAAAGTAAGTCAACGTCGAGATATATTAGTTCGGGCTCAAAGTATGTTGGTCCCGAGAGACCTAAGTCGTCGTCCAAGTCTGGGTCGGCGTTGAGAAAACATCCGTAGATGTCGAGACACCCGTCAATGTCTTGATCACCGCCGCTGTCACGACAGTCGCAAAAATAACAATTGATGGACGGAATGTTGCACAATGGCAGAACATTCACCCCCAGTCGCAGATCTGGGTTTAATCCATCGTTATTTTGCTCACCAGACCACCCCAGTTCAGACATGGCTATATGCAAATCAATCTTGACCCTATGCCTCACGGGAACAGTCCAGCCTGAACTGCCAAGCCATGTCTTTCCTGGACCGTAACCAAGCATCCTAGGACCGGTTTCTGGCTATCAGCCGTCATCAGCCAGGATAGCTTGATTTCAGTGGCCTGGAGAGCACGGGACTCACGTCTGAGCATACCCGTCCCACTCGAGGTGACAAATGCAAAAACAACACGACAGTCGGCATCGAGAGGATCAAAGCCGAGGACTCCCGACGTTGAGGAGACTGACGTACAAGACACCTCTGGATGCCTACAGGCAGTAAACGTCGAGGATTCCATTGCAGTCCCGTAGACAGTTGATGTCTGGAAGACCGTCATCGAGGGCCTCTTCACACAGACATGAGTCCCCCCAAATGCCTCGCCGCAGAAGCGGTCGACGTGGAAGGTGACAGGGCATTGGTCTACATAGAGGGAGGAAAATCCTTCAGTTCTATCAGGAGAAGTGCTAGAAAGGCCGAGGTCGATGTCCTTACCGTTGTGGAGGGAAGTGTCATCTTCGCCTGGCATTCATATTGTGCAGATCACACCGAAGAGATCTCCGATACCAGGAGAGAAGACTCCTCCTGTCAATCTTTCCCCAAGATGACTAGAGAGTGTGCGACACTGGAAGGTCCCACACCGAAGTCCAGGCTTGGATTTCTCCTGAACGTACTCTCCCTCCAGGGTCCCGGCTGGGCCTTCTCCTACTGCTTCCATGAGGGCTTCTCCATGCAGGTCCCCGAGGAGAGTTAGGTCTCCATTGGCTTGATGCTCATGATCCAGGACATGGGGACGATCTGGATCTCAGCCTTCTTCCACCCCAATAAGAAGGAGATGGAGGTCCCCGTCATGGTCCACATCTCAAGATCTTCTGTAAGAGATTATTCACCAACATTGTCTGCGACACCTCCAGCCGGAGTATCTCCGCTTGATGATATAGGGACTTTTAAAGAGGTTGTAGGCCGGGGTGCCAGCAAACTGAACATTGATATGTCGGCACCGACAGTGTCTTAGTCAGTCATATTTGAGACCCTGCAACACAGATCCTTGGAGAGGCCTCTGCTTCCTTTGCTCACTGGTCTGCTAGAACCAGCAATGCAGACTTCTGACTCCGGCTACAGTGGGCTCAGCTCCCCCACGTATTTCCAAGGAGTACAAGGTCCCGGATCAGGATCTCCTGTTTCTTCGATCGGATCCTCCTCCAGATTCGTTCATAGTGGCGGCAGCCAGGAAAACACATCCAGCCACAACATCATCCGCAGTCCCTCCGAAGAAGGACAGTAAAACATGGACTCTCTGGGCAAAAGGATGTGTAGCACATCGGCATCAGTAATGAAGGTTGCTAGTGCCTCGGCTCTCCTGGGGAGGTATGACTGGTCTTTCTGGGACACTTTGGCCCGATTCACGGAGAAGCTGCCTAAAGAAGATCAGCAAAATTTCCTAGAAATCCTGCAGGAAGGCGGCTTGGTGGCAAACCAGGTCATTAGTGCAGCAGCCGACACATCAGATCTGGCTGCTCATGGCTACGCCCATGGAATTTGCTCTAGATGCTAAGCCTGGTTGCGCCTCACGGGGCTGAAAACTGATGCACAGTGGAGAATTGTGAATCTCCCCTTCATTGGCATGTCTCTTTTTGGATCTCATGCGGATGATGAGATGTCCAAAATGAAAACGGAGTTGGACCCTCTGAAAGCTGTTGGACTGAAGAAACAAAAGGAGTTTCTTCGGAAGTTCTGACCCTATGACCGACGCTCTTTCCAGCAGAGGGTTCAAACCCCTCACTGGTTGATGCAGCATCAACATCAACCCAGGTCTCACTACCATCAGCGAAGGCCTTGTCGAGGAAGGGGAGCTGCAAGACAAACATCTTCTGCTTCTGCAACGAACCAATCAGCAAAACAATGGGCAATGGCTTCCCCCATTTCCATTAACCACTCTGGTGGTGGTAAGTATTATGTTTCACCTGGAAGAATAGAAGAAAAGAACAAAAGACAAGTGGGTACTGAATATAGTGCAGAATGGCTATTTGCTCAGATTCAAATCCCCACCTCCATCAGTGCCTCCTTGAGAATAATTTCTCCAAAAACACGACTTGTTGCAAGTGGAGGCGAACAGTCTTCTGCAGAAAAATGCCATAGAAACAGTCCCCGCTCCGTAACGAAGGCAAGGAATCTATTGTCATTATTTTGTGGTACAGAAAAGAGGCCTTACCAGAGAGTACAGACCAATACTCGACCTGAGGCTTTTAAACAAATTCATCCGCAAAGAAAATGTTTGGCTGTTAGCACTGCACCAATCTTTCCTCAACTGAACCAAGGGGGCTGGATGTGCTCTATAGATCTGCAGGACGCCTACTTCCATGTACCGGTTTCCAAGTAACATCAAACATTTCTGTGGTTTCAAGTAGCACTCAAGCACTTCCACTTCAAGGTTCTCCCATTTGAGCTCAAATCAGCTTCCCGCACTTTTTCGAAATGCATGGCAGTAGTGGCAGTTTTTCTTCGCGAACAAGGGATATTCATATATCCTTACCTGGATGACTGGCTTCTGAAGAGCTTGCCACCCGCTCTGCTTCAGAGTCATCTCGCATACTGTCTTCAAGTGCTGAGCAATCTGGGCCTGCAAGTCAACTACAAAAAGTCGATCTTCAACCTGACCCAAAAGATCCACTACCTGAGTGCTTCTCTGGATACCACAAGGGCCAGCATGTGTCCTGCGGAGGAGAGGTTATGCCTCAATCTTCTCCTTTCTCAGCATCCCTCAGTCAGACAGGTGTTATTGCTGCTAAGCACGATGGCGTCATGCATCTTCATTGTGCCAAATGCCGCATTACATATGCATCCTCTGCAGCAATCTATGCAAGACCAGTGGATGCAGATATCAGGTCGCTGGGATAACTATGTGTTTCTCCTCCAGTTGGTCAAGGATTCCATCAGATGGTGAATGAAGCGATCCCATCTACTGAAGGGAGTTCCTTTTCACCAGGACACACCTACTCAGACAATAGTCACAGATGCTTCCCCCCAAGGTTGGGGGCTCATATGGGCCCTCTCCAGGTGCAAGGGCTTTGGTCAGAGACAGAACAGGATATCACATCAACCTCTTAGAACTGAGAGCTGTACACCTAGCACTCAAATCACTTTTCCCTTCCTTTCAGTCGCGTTCCCTGTTGGTTTAAATGGACAATAGTAATGATAATAATAAATAATTTATAAAGTGCCTGGTTACACCGACTGGTGTGTCCCCGCACTCGAAACAGCTACATGTGAGGTTAGGAAGGACACAGCGGAGCTCACTACTGGTAGAGTCAGGTTTTCAATCCTTTCCGGAAAGCATTTTCAGATGATTCTGCATGGAGAGGAGGCAGTAGTGTGTTCCAGTTTATGGCTGCCAGATAGCCGGATGCGCGTGCACCCATTTTCACCCTTTGGATTTTTGGGACTTTGAGCAGGTAGGCTCCTGTTGATCTCAGGCGACGTGTTGGGTTGTAGGGGGTCAGGAGATCATGCAGGTAGCTTTCCCTGCAGATTCTGGTGACAAAAGCACAAGGCTTTAAAGAGGATTATTTTGTCAAAGGGCTGCCAGTGGAGGGCATCAAGGGCTTTCACAGAGGAGGCGCTCTTTGCTAAATTAAGAACTAGGCATGCTGCCCCTTTCTGAATGCATTGTAGCTTCTGGAGACCTTTTTTGTTGTTCCCAAGTAGAGGACATTTCCAGAGTCCAGTTGCGATGTAATGAGAGTTTGGACTAGGGTTTTTCTGGCTGAGATGGGGAGGATATTTAGAGCAATACCACAACAATGCATTATCTGAACAAACAGGGGGAAGCTCGGTTGAGGCCTCTCTTTCTGGAGTCTCAGACCATCTGGAAATGGCTTCTCGCAAGAAATCTGACCATTGTGGCGATTCATCTCCCTGGAATTTCAACGTACAGGCAAAGCCCCTAAGTCGGGACTTCATCGAAACTCATGACTGGGTGCTAAACAACGAGGTTGCGCAGGAAATATTCCACCATTGGGGAGTACAAGACATAGACCTGTTTGCAGACGCGGCAAACGCAGAATGCCCCGTCTTCTCATCCAAGTTTCACCAACCAGAGTCCCGGGGGAAGGCGCTTTTGATAAAATGGTCTCAGACATTACTTTACGCTTTTCCACCAATCCCATTGATACCCACAGTGATCAACAAGTTCTACAGGGCCAAGACCAGAATGATATTGATAGCACCAGAAAGGCCTTGTCAGTGGTGGTACCCGGACCGAGTCGTGGTCTTGGTACACACATACACACACACACACATATATATATATATAGCCGATTTATTTTATTTTCTGTGTTAAAATAAGTGCATCTTACAGCTCCAATTAACTTATGCGTTTCACCCGTAGCCGTCCACAGGTCTATATATATGTGGACCTGTGGAAGGCTACGGGTGAAACGCATAGGGTAATTGAAGCTGTAAGATGCACTTATTTTAACACAGAAAATAAAATAAGCAGGATATATATCAAGGCGAGTTTCCTCGCTGAAACGCGTTGGGTTTTGTGATTCCATGACTTGTCACGATGCTGCACTTTAAATAAACATGAACTTTTGGAAAAGCGCACTTTGCTGAGGATATCTTGATTCCTGATCTTTCAAGGGGAGTGCATTCACGTAGTTTTGCTACGTTTTGTGGACCTGCATATATATATATATATATATATATTTGCTATTAAAAAACCATTGAAATTCACCGAAAAAACCATAGGTTATACACCATATATAGTTAGGAATTAGCATTTACAAAACCTTGAAAATTCACTGAAAAAACCATAGGTTATAGACAATATATAGTTAGGAATTAGCATTTACAAAACCTTATTTTACTCACACAAAACCATTGAAATTCCATATATAGTTATTTGCACTAACTATATATCGCGCACCCGCAATCCACTGCTGATGATGTCACATATTACATCATTCATGACATGGTCAGTGACATCACTGATGACATCACTGATGACATCTCAAATGACATCACTGATGACATCACTGATGACATCTCAAATGACATCACTGATGACATCACTGGTTTGACATTACTGATCACATCACTGATGACATCATTCATGTGATAATACGATGAACCTCTTCAGACTCTAATATAACCTTAGATACACTCAGTGTAAACAGACACTCACAGACTGTCACTCATCCATGAAGTTACACACACACCTAGTCAGTCATGCAAAGAATCAATCACACCTCCATTTTCTCAACTATACAGTTATACACACCTTACTTATTCAAACACATACTAACACATATTTACTCTCTTATACAATTCCGGATACAAGTTCACAATGATCCATACAGCCACTCACACATTCACTGGCTCTTATGCACAGTTATTTATATATGTCAACTCTCACATGTACTGTGTTTTACATATGTACTTACTTTGACATGTAGCACTGAGATATCCATTCACTCACCAATACACTCATGCACACAGTCAACCCCCCCATACAGCTGTTTCCACATGCACTTTTGAACCCATACATCTAGTGAATCAACTGTTCACACATCTATGCACAGAGTCATACACCTACCAGACACCCACACACACACTCAGTCTCCCATACAAATACATGGGCACCAATCAATAACCCATATAGTTACTCATATAGCTACTGATCAACACATGCATCAGTTTACAGAACAAAAGATATAATGATGCAGAAATTAAGACAGTTTAGTCACTAACCCATGCACTCAGTGAGACACATTTAATCACTCACTCATACAGTCAGTCATGCACCTACTAAATCCTTCATCCAGACACTTATAAATCCACTCATTCTTCAATATGTAAGACATATTTTAACTTTACAGAAACATACAGTCATTGGATGTTGTCATCAGTGATGTCATCAGTGATGTCATTTGAGATGTCATCAGTGATGTCATCAGTGATGTCATTTGAGATGTCATCAGTGATGTCATCAGTGATGTCACTGACCATGTCATGAATGATGTAATATGTGACATCATCAGCAGTGGATTGCGGGTGCGCGATATATAGTTAGTGCAACTAACTATATATGGAATTTCAATGGTTTTGTGTGAGTAAAATAAGGTTTTGTAAATGCTAATTCCTAACTATATATGGTCTATAACCTATGGTTTTTTCAGTGAATTTTCAAGGTTTTGTAAATGCTAATTCCTAACTATATATGGTGTATAACCTATGGTTTTTTCAGTGAATTTCAATGGTTTTTTAATAGCAAATATCAAAAGCTTTAAAATGTATTCTTCTTTAAATCGAAAAATATATTTTATATGTTTTTAATACAATTTTTTAATGTATTTTTTTTTAATATATTTTTTTGTTTCGCTTCCGGTCCGCGAACCGGGTAGCTTCCCGTTAGCTCAATTTCTTGCCGCGACCTGGTCCGCGAACCGGTAAACGTTCCGTTTGCGCAACTGCCACGTTAGAAAACAACATCGTGACGCATCGCGTAATCTCGAAGTATCGCGTTGTCGCGTAATGCGTCATATGACGCGCCGCGTCAGCGCACCCGGAAGCGCTCCGGTCCGCGAAGCGAAGCGCAGCTTCCCGGAAGCGATCCGGGGCGCGGAGCGGAGCGCGTAACGTAAGCATAACAGGTCATGTGATTTGTCATGTGACTTGTTAATAACACTTTTCATTGGTTCATTTCACTTTTGGTTTCCTAATGTTGTTAGGCTAGGTCATGTGACCTAAAAATAACACTTTTCATTGGTTTAGAACTATTTTTTTTCCCCAAATGATGAAAACCCCTCCTTGTTTTTACCTCATTCTTACTTTCTACTTCCAGAGAGCAAGACCTATTTTTCACAATGGCTTCTGTAATAGCTGCAGCTGGTGCTTCTCAGCAACCACCACCACCACCACCAAAAGGACCACCTCCAACACTGGACTTTGGTAGAGAGGAAGATAATGAGGACGAAGAGGAGGAGGAGGAGGAAGAGCAAGTAAGGCAGTTCCTGCCAGAAACACCAAGGCAGAGCCATATTAAAGAGCACTACATATGGCAATTTTTTAAAATTCCACCTGGACAAAATAAGGTCAATGCACCCCAGGTGTCTTGTTTGATTTGTAAAAATATACTTTCTCGTGGCAACCCCAACAAGAAATACAGCTTTGGCAATCATACAATGATTTGCCACATGGAGCGATGGCACCCTAAAAATCTTTCCCAAGCACAAGTAAGGGATCTTGCTGCCAATCCCCCAAATGTCATCCCCAGCACCTCCAGTGGACAAAGCTCATTCGCCGGACCAGACAATATTCAAGCTCCTTTTGAACACTACAAAATAGTTTGTATATATTGTGGAGGAACTATTTGTTATAGAGAGAAGAGTATTACTTTGATTAACCGAGCTGGAGAAAATCATAAATGCAACAAGATGAGAAAACAATGAATCCTTTTTATTTTTTTTTGCTCCTGTTGAGACATGTTCAAACCCTGCTTTTTTGTTATTTCCTCTAAAAAAACACAAAAAAAACACAAAATAGTTTTCAAAAATAAAAAAAAATCAAAAAATTGTTCAGAAAATTAATAAAAAAAATAAAAAAAATAAAAAGAATAAAAAAACAGTTCTTTTCAGAACTACCTTCCATTTATAACAAAATTGCCCTCATTTTTATACCCTGTCTTTCTTTTTTCCTCATAGTACGCTCCTCGGACCGCTTCCCGGTGCGCGTACCGGGCGCTCCCCACGCAAAAACAAAGAAAAAAATATATATTTTTTTGCCCCGTGGGGCCCTTTTAAAGCCTCCACATCAAACCTAGGGGGTCAGGGAGGATCTACTATGCCCCCTTATGGTCATTTCCCCCTTTGTTTTGGCCTCCTCTTGTCTCTCGATCCTACCGAGAGACAAGATGGCGGCCGCTCCGGACTGTTTAGAATGTTGACAGACACCGGAGAGCCAATCAGCTTCGCTTCGCGAAGTTCCGTTACGCGTCAAGTACGCGAACCGGAGCGCTACCCGGAGCGCGCTTACAGATATATATCTTTTTTTTAACGTTAATTTCTCAAAATCCACTGGAGCACATATCTTGATACCTAGCAAAGGCACATCAGGCTAACAGTCCCTACAATTTTGCCAAGTTTCGTGCAAATCCATTCAGCCGTTCGGGCTAAAAGTGAGGCCAACCGCCCTATGGAAATTAACATGGGAAAAACGCGTTTTGGGACCCCCCTTTTTTCTCGGCCCCCCCTTGACGAAACCCCCCCAAATTTTCAGTGGCTGCTCAGAAACAAAATGTTCCATTTTCCTGAAAATGTCAGCCAATTCCGTCCACAAACGCCAAAGTTATTAGACATAGAATTTTCAAAAATCCCATAGAGAAAAAATCCTAACTATATATACCTACTGGCGACCGCCAGTAGGTAATAAGATGCACTTATTTTAACACAGAAAAAAAAGTAAAACGGATTGAAAAGTTAACAAGATTGTTCCATGTACTGTTTGGATAAACAGAATGCAATTTTGAATTAGTTCAGCAAAGCAGACTAACCAAGGAGATATATATATATATATATATATATATATGTTTTGTAAAATGTAATAGTTGCAGGGCGTGTAAATTTGCAAGAATATTACACAGTTGGACTCCGCTTTTAGACATCCACCACTCCAAATCAAGTATAGATTGACTTGCAGGACTGAGTTTGCTGTTTACATCCTTGAATGCAAATGTGGGCTACGCTACATCGGGAGTACTAAGTTACAAGTACACATGCGGATCCTGCAGCACCTTAGGGCCATCGTCGATAGTGACTCAGCGTACCCCTTAGCCAGGCATTTCAAGGTGGTGCACAATAACAACTTAGAGCACCTCCAGTACTCAGTCATTGATTGCATACCAGCACTCTGACGTGGGGTCAACAGGGAGAGGTTATTGCGCCAACTTGAAAGTAAATACATCTTGCAGTTCAATACCAAAACGCCCGCGGGCCTCAGCACTAGTGAGGATCTGCACCATTTCCTGTGATACTAACCCATGCTTTGTAGTTAGACGCAGCACGCAAGATGTCTCCATGCTGTAGTTTGGCATCTACCTCCACTGTACACATTTTGAGCACCTCACAACCATATAACATTGCATACATGATGACCACTCAAACTGACAATGTCGAGAATAATATGTATGGGGGCAATGTACTATTTGGATTGTTTTATCTGTGTTTTTACATATTTTTTTGGGAGTCCATTGATCCAACTGTGTTGATTACCTGCATTTGTATATTTTCGTTGTTCTTTTTTGGCTTATGTATTTATTCCTCGTACACGCATTTGCTCAGAATAGGATTGATCTCATTTACACTGCGTCGCAAATATAGGAAGTTTAGAAACACATTGGGGAAACCTAATACTGATCAGTATCTTTGATGAAGGAGGGCAATTTAATCACATGCTCCTGAAGAAAAAAATCTACATATTTGGACATAGCTTCTAAGATATTATTCCTCGCCGAGACGATCAGTCCGCCAGGCACAGGAGAAGTGCTCTTATGTACTTAAGGTATGAAGTATAAGATCGGGGTGGTAGGATGGTCATTCTTTAAGACGTTGTATTCATTTTTAAACAAAAGGCCTTGTCTTTTCCATTGTGATTAATGTTTCAAGACTTTGTGGTCGATTAGGTTGGCGGACGGATTGCCCCCGCCGGGCTGGCGGTAGCCACCGCCGGCGCGGCGGGGGCAATCCGTCCGCCATCCTCACAGAAAGGACCCCCCGCCACATTAGGATGGCTGAGGGGTCCGCGGCGGATGGGAAGACCGTCCGCCGCGGTCGCCTTGCGACCGTGGCCAAAAAGGTCTAATATGGTGGCGGTGTCTATCAGACACCGCCAGCCATATTAGGATGTGCCTTGTCGAATGCCTTTCCGTGGCGGCAATGCCGCCACGGAAAGGCATACGGTCTTTACTTTGGGGCCCGTTGCGGGCCCCCATGGTGAAGGGGGGGTGGGGGTGCACATGGGGGGGTACCTATGGTACCCCCCTGCATTTCAAAGTACAACATGGCAGGCACCGCGCGTGCATGTCATGTTGTGCTTTGAAACACACAACATGCATTTTTGGCATTGCGGCGGATGGTGCTTTCAGCACCGCCCGCTGCAAAATGTTAAAAATGCGGGATGCACCCGCCACTGTGGCGGGTGCATCCTAATTCGAGGCACGGGACCTCCGCCCTTATGGCAGACGGTCCCTGCCAAGGACAGGATGGCGGACGGACAAAGTCCATCCGCCATCCTAATGACCCCCATAGTCTTTTACTGTGGCCGAATCTTGTCTTGAGGCTGTACGGTAACAGCTCGTGTCAGACTGATGACGATGGGCTTCTGTTAGGTATTCCGATTTAGGCCATAGGACAATGTTGCCTTCTTTGTCAGCACTGCTGACAATGATCTCATGTTTAGCTTTTAATTTTTTTATAAGGGCCCAATAGCTATTCAGTTTGTAGTTGTGTCGAATTCTTTTTGAATTGCTGGAACTGTTAAGTTGTTTTAGTTCCTCAATGACCCTATCACTAAAGACATCAATTGAGACTTTGGGCATGAGTGGATAAAATGATGATGGAGGTTGGAAAGGACTGGATGAGGCTGATCCTGGGTTGATCCCCTCTGCACAAAGAATCTCCTGTGAAGAGCAGGTAGTCCCCAAATCATCATTAGCCAGTGACTGCAATATTCAAATTGTGGATATGTCTTTGTCTTGTAAGTCACTTTTGTCGTTAGTCCGTATGGCTAAATCATCAATTAGCGCTGGATGTTTGTTTAATTAAAAAAACTTTTTTTAATTTAAATTTTCGAATAAACTTGTAAATGTCTATCCTAGATTGTTTATACAAAAATTGCTCTCCTGGCAAAATGTCAATCCGAGTACTAAAAGTTGTTCCTCTGCTTTCGTCAACCCTGTATCTGTGAGGTTTATTGTGGTGTTGTCCTCATGATTGGTTTACGCCTCCATTTCCTCAATGTTGTTCCTCTGTTTGAATTGCCACTTACGCTGTTGACGCCTCTCCCTCCTGCATTTGTTCGTGTGGCCTCTTGATTGTTTTGAGGATTCTGCTGGTGTAATGTTTGCCGCCTGTCCAAGGTTAAAAAATGTAATTCTTCTGCTGGTGTATAACTCTTTTCCCCTCTAGGCTGTACAATGGAGGTCAAGGGCCTATTATCATCTGAGTCGCTGTTGAATGTAAGTGAATTTATGTCCGAATCATCGTTGGTTGTCATATTATTGCCTGATGTAGATGGTTGTGCTGTAGGCAACTTGTTGGTCAATATTTGTCGTTTGACAGTGTCAAATTTGCGAGAGAAGGTGAAAACTCTCCTGGTAGCGTAATCATCCCTATCTTGGGCAAATGTAAAGACTTTTCATGCCTTTATAGTGTCTTTATACGTTCTTAGCTTACCTTCAATATCTGTCCGTCCTTTGGACACCCAATACTTTTGTTCACACTCATCCAGTGAGGCATTTACTTTATCAATTTCTTGAAGAATGCTGTTGCGGTCAATTTCTGCGTACTTTATTAGAATATTCACCATATTCATTGATGCTTGTAAGTTGTAGGCAGCCCACTCGCTAAGCATCTCTGGGTTGGGGTTTTCAAATGTGGGCACAATTAAAACCTGCAAACCCTCTCCCCGCATCTTGAAATTTCTCGAGGGACTTTTTTCCCACCACTTAGTGAGTTCTGTTTTCTGCATTTTTTCCAATGTCCGTAATAGAGTCTTAACATCACTCGAGTTAGTACTATTAGACTGTTCTGTTTGTTCTGTACTAAAGTCTGGCAAGTTTAAAAACAGCGCCTCAGCTGCAGCCTCCCTGTCATGCAGTGCGTCGTTGGTAGACATCATGGAGGTTCAATTAATTTTTACGCGAAACAAACATAAGTTGACAACTCAACAGAATTAAAGCGTGTGATCTCCCAACCCATTGGTATTAGTATAACGTTGTTCGGTACTCCTTACCAGCAGAAGACCTTGGTCCCTAGAGTCCTCCGACTTCACTGGGTCCACCAAACCAACAGCTGGATGCACGGAAATCCGTCAAAAATCTGTAAAGGACAACAGGGGGTGCGGCTAACTTACTCCTTCAGAGTTAGATCAATTGGCTTCCTTGATGTTGGCTGAGTACAGCCGCGCTAGTATGTATATATATATATATATATATATTTAAATTCCTCAAAAAGAAAAACAAAGCAGCTCACTCAAGGCTGGGGTGCAGTGCAATGTGGTCGGAGTTTAATTTACAGCAGCAAAAACTCATGATAAAATGTGTCAGCCTCACACGATTTTTGCTCTAAAATTATTAACATAAAAATGTATTCAGTTTACATATCAATGTAAATTATGGCTACATATTTTTTTAAATATAGAACAAAATAAAAACATATTGCATCATTAATTACATAACTTACATTTAAGATGCAATTATTTTAATTATATTAAACTAAATTGAATTATTTTCTAAAGTTTTAATTTCCACCTGAAGTAAAAAAGAATGAATATGCATTAATATTTATTGAAAGTGAAGTCTAGAATTAATAAAAGTAATCGAATTATATTTTAATAAAAAATACTATTAAAGTAATTATTAAATTAGAACATGGTTATTACAATATTTTTAAAATAATCAATAAATATTTTTCGATTTGTTTTTAACATCAAACTAAATTTATATGTATTTGTAAATAGCTTAAATAATTTACTTTATTTTAACATTATTTTCTATGGCCTTTCATTTAAAGTCCTAATTTAATTTATTTCTATGGGAGAGTATTGCAGTACCAGTAGTTGTTGTGCTGGAATTCCTTCAGCTCTGAGTTGAAGTACATTTACTACTATGGTTGGTCTTTTGGCTGTGGAAACTAGGGCAGTTTGGGAATAGGCTGGTGAGTGCACTCCTTCTCAGACCCCTCCTTAACCCTCCCTTAAGCCCCCCCTTGCTCCCCACCTTTTTGTAGTAAGTATGCTCCATTTTTACACTCCCTTGTGCTGCCCACATTTACTACTAAGTAGAATATTTACATGCGTGAGGATATCCCCTTAGAAAAGAGGAGGTGGAGTTGGAGATTCATACTCATATGTCTGTGAATAGCATTTTGTAGTACTGTGTAGTATTTTGTAGTGCTACTGTAGTACTACTAAATGTACTATAAAATAGTTTGTGAATAGGCCTCTGTGAGTGCAACCTTTATACAGGCTAATGTATGCTTGTTTGTACAATTTTGTGAATCCATCTGAATGGATTTGCATTTAAAAGTTATTAGTGTCCTTGTGGCATGTAACTTTGTGTTTTGAGGATGTTTGTGTTATTTTATATGTTTAGACAAATCTGTATATGCAGATTTATCTGGAAGTATTCACTGTGTGGGTCTGAGATATATAAATGTAGGAGGCACCTAAAAAGAAGTGTTCAGTATAAAATGTCTTTTGAGTCAGTAGACACTGGTTTATTTATCTCATAAATCACTTTCTTCATTTATGACTGTAGTTCTACAAAATCAGTAGTAATACAATAAACATAATATTCGTGTCCAATGTTTGCATCAATTAAAATACACTTTTTCAAAATAGATACAGTCAACACTTGTTTCATGACAAAGTGACTCTTTCTCAATGCTGTAACGATATAAAGTAGACAACATGTGTAACCATGAGTAAATCAAATATAAATCAATTTCCCGGTGAAACAATTTCAGACAATTCAAAAATATACTGCTATATCAGTAACGAAAACCATAATCAAGGCACCAAATGTTCACTTACTGTAAAACATTAAAAACACAAATTAAACTGTTTCTGGCAATCTAATGATGAGGTTCTACACAATCAAACAGTAGTCAGCAGTATTATGAAAATGCAATAATTCCATCATGGAACTGTTTCACATGGAAAAGTAAAGTCTAAGAGAAGAATTCAGTTTACAAAATTCTGCTATGCAAAACTTACCTTAATTTTAGATTAGTATGTCTATTCACCAGTTATACATCCATGATAATGGCACCCATGTCTTTATACAATGTTCACATTAATTAAAACAACATCTCACCATGACCTGAATGTTCAGTAAGAAAAATAAAAAATGCAAATATATAGCACTAACTCATTAGTCTACATTAATGGTAAAAGAAATAAATTAAGAGATAAATCATGGCTTGAAAAAATGGCAGAGAGAAAGCATGATATTTACCTCTTAGTAATTACAGAGTATGACATTGGCGATGCATGACTTGTGAGGAAGTGGAGGTGAGCTGATAAGGGAGCTGGAGCTGAGAGCCGAGAGCAAAGCGAGGAGCGCACGCCATACACCACACACCACACACGAGACAGCTAGCACCCCATTAGGTTAGTGGAGCGGCCGCCTAATAGTCACTTGGTAGCCTCACTCTGTAGATTATGAGAAGGAGTGACGGAGCAGCATTGTGGTTGAGCATGGGGGAACATGCTCCAATAAGTGCATAGATACTGGTGGCAAGCCCACAGCTAGTGGAAGCGGCCGGCAGTAGGCCAATGTGACTTGTTTGTGTGGGGGAGCCTTGCTGTTAACCGTTTGTGTCCTGCAAGCCATCCACCAGTGATTGCTTGATTTTTAAGTGCTTCAGTCTCTTCAAGCAGCAGCAGTCTTTTGCTGCCCCGGCCTCCTATAGTCTACCTCAGGGAAGCCCCTATCCTAACCCACGAGTATAATCCAGGGCAGGAGTGTGCCAAGCTATTATAAAAGTACAATACCAATTACCCTACAATAAGAATTGCTCAGTACCAAACTAGCGTCCTTATGAGGCAAGGTGCTGCGCTCGTGCCTCCTGTTGCATTTTGTGTGTACATATCTGAGATCTAGCTCAACGGGCTAACAGCGATATCCAAATAAGTAAGGCAGCAACACTTCAAAAAAGAAAAAAGAAAATACAAAAGTAAACCAGCACTTGCCCTCTACTCCTGGCTGTGGGGCCAATGGCCACAACTAAAAGAGTAAAACAAACAAGGAGAAGTGACTTTGGAAAGAGACTTTCACTGCTTTCTTGTGCCCTATCTCAAACATTTTAATGTGTATATAAAATCTCTGTCATGCAACAGAAACAAACAGCCCCCAAATCCACTACCACTCAACAGGGCATTCTGGATTCAACAGAAATTATGAATCTTTACGAATTATCAATCTACCGAAGGCTTGCCCTGCCTGAGGCACTGAGGAAAATGTGGCATCGAAAATCATCTCCATTCCAATTCATCAATATTTATCATTTTTAAATCAGAAACAGGGACACACTTGAAATCAGGAAGGGAGAAAGCATTCTATGCAGCCCTTGTGTCAAGAGGCACACTTACTAAAACCAATATTCCACAGAAGCAGATGCCAGGTCCCAACTCCCCTTTGCAGCCGAGTGCTCAGACTGTATCTATACCCTGAACAACTCTTCCACAAGGGGGAAAGGGGAAGTAGATATAAAAAGAGACAGTGCCTTCAGATCCAGTGATCGTCTGTAACTTCTCTGTTTTGCGAGTATTAAGATTCTTTAAACTGGTAGAGAAATAACAGGACCTGTATAAAACATTAGTACACCAGAATTAGATCAACACATTTCTTTACATAAATCTCAAATCTATTATATCTCTCTCTTAGTCTCACACACACACACCTGAATCTCATGGAAGGATAGTCCCTCTCTGAAAGGCTGAGTGTTGTCTTAATTCCTTTTGAGTTCTTTTGGCCCCAACTCTCATACCTTTCCTTCAGAGAAGTAGTTATTATTTAATGGATATAAGACTTTGTGTGAAGAGAGTTCACTAGAGCCAAGAAACATGGAGGATGGATAAGGTCTCATCGAGAAATGGTTTTAGCTCTGATTTACACAGTTAATTCTTGAATTCAGTCAAATTATTAATATTCTTTTCAAAATAAGCGAGAGGAAGAAGCTTTTTCTTACTGTCCTGGAGAGGGTCTCTACCATAAACTTCTCCTCAGGAACTCTTCCTGACGAGTCGTAGTTCAGAATAACAAGGCGAGACACAAGTCTCCAAAGGGGGAAGCCCCCGGTGTGCACACCACTCTGGATAAAGGCAGAGTCTCTGGAAAAACTAAGGCAGACAAGGAATTCTCCTCAGAGTGAGCGCATTAACACGACACTGCTCACTCGCCGAGGAATATAGTTGAAGTGCGCAGCTTCTAGAGACGCGCACAGGAAGCTACACTTCAGGTCGAGACTAAACAAAGAACTAGAATGCTGAAGACGATTGCGTTGGTGGCGGCCATCTTGAGATTTTGAAAACTCCATGTGGGCAAGTTTAAACTTTAGTCTTTGTAACAGCAGTTTGGAATGGAGACACTGCAAATGCCAGCGAGGGTCAAGGGCAAAATTGATCTTCTTCCTTTTTGGTGGCTTTTCAGAATGCATGCAATGGTGTTCCTGACACCCTGAACCCTGCAAAACCTAGCTTCACCCTAGGAACACAACCTGAGTTAATATCAACTCCCACAGAAACCAAGCCAGGAGATCAGAACATGGGAGACTAAAATATAATTGAACTGTCTCCAACAATTGACCCTAACTCATTTCAGATGCACACACTTCCCCCTCTTACAAACTTTATACACTTGAGTTCTTGTGGTATGACTATAGAAACAGTGAACACGACCCCAAGGAATGTAAAGCATTTCTTGCAAATAGGAACGTCTCTACTGCATGGGCAGCTAAGAGGCTCTCCATTAAGGGAGCCACTAAGCTTCACACTAAATGATTTGGACGTCAAGATCCAAGAAGAATGGGAACAGTCGAACACGGGCACACTCTCGAGATAAACCCTGAGTGGTTAGACCTTAAATGCGGATGCAACCCTCCAACTATCACCACTCTCATATCAATCAACATGTCACAGCCGGCCGCTACTAATGCACATACATGGCAGTCACATAAACTCAAACTGCAAATTGATTTAATGTAATCAGTACCCAATTCCATATTGAACATTGGCTCACAAATTGCCAATCTAGAATCCAAAATCAATTTGCTCAAACAAAACTGCAACTGTTTGACCTGTGCCTGTACCCCAATAGTCAACAAATTGTGTACTCTCCGAGAGCTATTCTCACTACTAGTGGACAATTTAAGACACAGTAACCAGCATACTTTTAGTCAAGGAACTATTTCAGGCATAATAGTAATGCTTACCATCATCACCCTCGGAAACGCAGGAGGCGAAGTTCAATCCAGAATCGAAACAGCTGACTACGAGTGATGTACTCAGTGTTAATCCTATGTCCCAACTGGTTAAAGACAACCTCTATGAATTAGAAAAGTCAGTGACTGACCCATGAGTGAAATAACAAGAACATCCGCATTGCATTGATGAACCAACAATACATATCAGAGCCAACAAAATGAAATCTTCCCAATTATTAGTTACCCACAAATGAATGAGGGACAGACCCAGACATGTGACCATGCTCCTAGTGACAAATCTACAACCCCATGTGCAAGAAACAACTTAGACTTTGATCGTCAAGCTCCAATTAACACCCTGCTGGAAAATAGGAAGACTGGAGCTGGCTAACGGTAACTTTGCATGCCACAACCAAATCATAGTCCTAGCAGTCTCATCTAGAAAGCAAGGAAGCCCAAAGTCAATCTTGAAGTATTGAGAACGCCATTCCCATCTACTTCCATTAACACATGGACACACAGAGGTTTAAATCGCTCAAATCAGAGATTACACTAATATCATTTAATCTTGCCTGCCTTCGTCGTATACTGACACAGCAAGAGGCATATCAGCTTATAACAATCTGGGACATAATATGCCTGCAGAAAACCTGGGCGGTCAACACAGTCCAAATAGCAGGCTTCCATGAATTTTACAATCCAGCAACAAAGCCTAAGCACTTTGGGCGCCTGTCTTAACTTCTTTAGTATCTAATTGTAGGCAATCTAACATACCTACGAATGACATTATTGTCCAGGCATGATCTCATGACCTTTCAGCAGCACGAGCAGAGGAACTCGTCGCTGTCAATACAGAAAGAACAGACGCAGTCAGAACGAGAGACAAGTGTCCCAAGCCACGTGATCGCCAGCCGCGCACCTCAAAGAACCACTGTGGGTACTGTGGGTATGAGGAACACCCCGCACAGTCATGCCCGGCACAAGGAAAAACCTGCACCAACTGTGGCATCGCGAACCACTTCGCGTCAGTGTGCAAACGGAAGTCACAGCGGAATGAAGGGGGTCCGCCAACTATCGCACGTCTCACTCACATCTCAAAAAGGAGGGAAGAAGAGAGAGCAGACAATCTACCAAGAGGGTGATTCCATGTCGGAAGACGAAGGGGAGACATACCTAGTTTTCTTCACCCAAGCCCTAAAGAGTAGGAGATGGCCCCAACCTCACTGTACAGTACAAATTGCAGAATCAGAGGTCAATGCAGTGATCGACACAGGCGCCTCGGTGACAGTAATGGGGATCCAGTAGTATAACAAGCTAAGACCCAAGCCGGAACTTAGACAATCGAAAGCACAGATCTTCAAGTATGGCAGTGACTCGTCGTTACCCCTCTGAGGCAAAATGACAGTGCTGGTGCAAGCAGAAGGCATTAAAATCACCATTGACATCCATTTCATAAACCAGGAAGTAAACACGCTGCTCAGCAGTCATGCAGCTGAGGACTTAGGACTGGTGATGTTTGCCAGGAAGTTACAGGCAGATCAGATGGAAGATTCGGAGATTTATTCAAAGGTCTGGGGAAGATAAAGAGAGCCCCCATCCGACTCCACATAGACCCGGCCGTCCCACCAACAGCCTTAAGACACCGGAGAATCCCGTTTCATCTCCGGCCCCTAGTAGAGGAGGAACTATAAAAGCTCGAAGACCAAGGGGTAATAGAGAAAGTGTCCGGACCTACACTGTGGGTGTCACCCATGGTAATCGCAGAGAAGTCTCCCCAACCAGGGAAGATCAGTCTCTGCATTGGCATGCGCCTCCCGAATAAAGCTATCCGGCGGGAATGCCACATAACGCCGACTATGGACAACATTGTGGCCGATCTGAACGATCCAGACACCTAGGCCGCCGGAGATACAAGCGGCTTAATTTTGGCATATCCGCCGCTGAAATATTTCAAAACACCATCAAGGAGATCCTGGTTGGATTACCCGGCGTCCTAAACGTGAGTGATGACATCCTCATCCACTCTAAGATGGCAGAAGAACATAACCATCACGTGAAAGCCACCCTAAAGAGATTCCTAGATCATGGGGTCACTCTACACAAGGAAAAGTGCCTGCTATTCCAGCAGAAGATAGAGTTCTTTGGCTACACATTTACCCAAGAGGGCATACAAGCGGAAGTCCCAAGCGATCAAGACGGCAGCGGCCCTCCTCACCGTGACTGAAGTACGCAACTTCCTGGGAATGGCCACATACTGCGGCTGTTTCATTCCGGATCTTGCTACACTAGCAGAACCCCTCAGGAACCTCACTCGGGCTGAGGCCATGTGGCAATGGGGCCCAGCTGAAGAGACAGCATTTCAAGCCGTCAAGAAGGCCCTCCTTGACCACACCACGCTGGTGTACTTTGACCCCGCGAAGAAGACCAAAATCCTGGTAGATGCCAGCCCCGTGGGCTTAGGGGCAGTCCTCACACAAGAACAGGAGCCTGGCCAATAGGCCGCCATAGTGTATGCCGACGGGAAGGCGGTACTCTCAAATTGAAAGAGAAGCCCTAGCCATTCGGTGGGGCTGCCAGCACTTTCATTTGTACATTTGTGGGCCCCCGTTCACCGTTGTCACGGATCACCAACCCCTGGTGCCACTGTTCAGGGGTCGGCACCTCGCCCGCCACCGTGAATTGAAAGGTGGGCCATCGGGCTCCAACACTACGACGTGGACGTGATATATATCGGCCTGGCGCCAAGAACACAGCAGATTTCTTGTCAAGACACCCAGACATCACTAACAACACGAGTGAAGAACCCTGCAGTGATGATACTGAGGCACACCTTGACATGATCGCAGCACTCACGTGCCATCGAGCACTGATGCGCGAAGAGGGAGCAACAGCAGCGGTGAATGACCCAGTCTTGGCCAAGGTTCGGGAACCCATCCAAGGAGGGCTGTGGGGTCAGTTCCTACAGTCAGCAAACACATGGTCGAGCCCAGAGAAGGAAGATCTAATGCACATGCGGAGGGTCAGGAATGAGTTAAACCTCACCAAGGGAGGCATTCTCCTCAGATGACCCAGAATAGTCATACCAGCATCCCTGCAGCAGCGAGCAACACAACTGGCCCATGGAGGGCATCAAGGAGTGGAGAAAATGAAGGCCCGCATGAGAGAGAAGGTCTGGTTCCCATGGATAGATGCCCGAGTGGAAGAGACTGTCCGGAAGTGGCCGTCCTGTTAAATAACAAGTGGGCCCAAAAGACCAGCACCGATCCACATGGAGGAACATGGCCAAAGCCCATGGGAGAAAGTGACCATGAATTTTGGGAGCTTTCCTGATGGGCAGGTCACACTGGCCCTTATCGACAGCTACTCCAAGTACCCAGTGGTAGAAGTTGAGAACTCAACGGCTTTTCTGCATGTCGGCCTGGCCCTAGGGAAAATGTTTGGAATGTTCGGGCGTCCCGAGGAGCTCTGTAGCGACAACGGGCCCCCGTTCCAAGGACACAAATTCTGCGAATTCATGCACCACCATGGCATCCGGCACTGGCGTATCACCCCGCAGTGGCTCCAGGCCAATGGGGGGATTGAACGTTTCATGAGAAGGATCAACAAGACTCTTTGCATCGCAGTGGCGGAACAAAGTGACCCGTAACAAGAGCTGCAGAGATTCCTGCGGGAGTATCAGAGCATGCCGCACAGCTCAACTTACCAGCACCGTGGGCGCTGATGTTCAACGATGCCCGGCGAGATGGGCTTCCCACTGCACCAGGATGGTCCGCTCCTCCTTATGATTAAGAGCGCGCCTTTAGAAGGAGAGAGAAGCGCACCAACACCGCCAACCAAACTCAGCAAGCAGTATCCTGCCAACTACAGCAAGGAGACACAGTCATCATGAGGGACCGGAGGCCTGGAGGGACGTTCGGTCTCGGTACGAGCCAGGATACTGGACCGTGATCAACAGACAAGGAACCCTGGTGACTGTCGAGAAGGAGGGGGAAATGGTGACCCGCAAAATCTTGTGGTTCAAACAAATGGATAGGCCCACTCCTCCCACTGACTTCATGACCCACGCGGGGTAAACGGAGGTCGGCTGAGGGGAGCCCCAAGTAGCTAACGAACACTACCGAGAAGCGACCGCCGGGCCGGCAAGTCCAGAAGACGGCCGTGAGACGCCCAGCCTGCCACTAGCCCCCAACACCCCGACTCCTGCCTCCACCTCTGGTCGGGGCCCTTCCAGATAAGCCCTGAGAGAAAACCCTCCGCCGAGCACCCGCCTCAAAGACTTTGCCTGCCCGGTAAGTGAAATCGGTGAGTCTTGAAATCCAGTCAAGGACTGAGTTGAGATGGGATGTAACGGTTAGAGCCCTAGCGTTTACTGCCAGCGTTCGCCAGCCGTTCCACGTCCCTGCACTCTCGACGGCCGTTGTGAGTGCGCAGTTAAATAAAGACGGGCGGAGCTGCAATGACAGTCCGCGCCTAGACTCTAAAGCAGTGTCAGTGTGTTTATTTGCGGCGCAACCCAGGGCCTTGTCAAGCGGCCTTTGGCGAGAGGGTGGACCCCTTTCCAAATGTAACAGCAAGCATAACATTAATCACCCGTTAATAGCATTGTTGAAAGTTTAAACTCCTTGTTGAAATATTCTTGATAACATTTTTCTTTAAAGTTTAATAGATTTAAGTAGTGCAATGGAAAAATTCGTAAAGGAGAAAAAAAGTTAAACGCTTTCACCTCTTTGGAAAGAGTACAGCTAGAAATGGAATTGTGGGATCAGCAGAGTTGTTTAGACTGACAAAAGCACTTCCACAGGTCTGGGTGCAGATGCTTACATGTTCTGTGACTGGTGCTGTGCGGCTTTTATTTAAATATTCCCTTTTGCGAGAGGACACAATAGTTTAGTTTTCAGATAGTTTTAGCAACTGTCTTCGCTTTGGTCGAGTGGAAAAGAGAGTAATAAAACCGAATTTGTGGTTCATGCCAGCCCTCTGTGCATTCAAGTCTGCATGTGTTTTAAATCTTGTAGAAATGCCTTATTTTTTAATTTTTTGATTACCCAAACCTGAGGAGTACAGCAGACATTCACTGTGCAAGCACCCTGCTCACTACAAATTCACGAAGACACAGCAAAGCTTCTACTCTGACATCCTACCCTCACAGTAACACCTCTCACACTACACAAACATAGGCATACCTCTCACCCTGCAATCACTTTAAAAAAAAAATATATTTTTATTTGCTGCAATATACAGGTCAGTACTTACATCAGCTCCTATAACTTCCCCTGCACTTCTTCAAATCACTTGTGTGCTTCGCGTTGCATTGGGTCATCTCTAATCATTGCAATAATACTCATTACACCTCCTACTTCTAACACTCCTGCTTACATTAATACTTCCTCTGATCTATCAACTACTACACCCGTCTGTGTGCGTCTACTTCAGTCAGGTGGGAAGGGGACGGGGGGATGGGATAAGGGAAGGGGGGTACGAGGGGAGGAAGAAATAAAGGGGGGGAAGGGGGAAATGGGGGGGGGGAATGCATCCTTAACACAGCAGAACTCCTGTACTACCAGCAATTGTCTATACCAGTTCAACAACATCACCTGTTTCAAATTCTATAAGTATGGCGTGCCATTCCATGGAGATGTGCGTTTTACAAAGGCCTCTACGTTCCTCTCTCTGCAGTTCTGTTCCCTCTGCTTTCCCCCAACGAAGTACTTCCCTATGCCAGTCACCAGGGTTGGGTGGTCTGGCGGATTTCCACCTCATCGTTATTGTTCTTTTAGCCAAGAGGAGGGCTAGATCTACGAAGCGTGTGGTAGTGCTTTTCTTCTTCTCGGTGGGGCCCAGGCATAATATACTGTATGTCGGGGAGGAGTAGGGTCTTGCAGGCGCGATCACTTTCAGGGTCTTGTGTATCGTTCCCCAGTAATGGCCTAGTTTAGGGCAGTCCCACAACATGTGTAGGAGGCCAGCGTCCGCAGTCATACATCGGGGGCACGTGTCCACCGCTTCAAGGAACATGACATGTAGTCGGTGTGGGTGAGGTATGCTCTATGCACAATCATTAATTGAATAAATTTAAATTTGGGGTTTCGTGACACCTTTTTGGGAAACTTCAGTACCTTCTCCCAGTCCCTATCTCTGAGCGCCCGGTCTATATCTCGTTCCCAAAGCGGTACAAAAGGGGGTGGTGATGGACGGAGCATCTGAACCAATCAAACACTCACACCCAGTCAAAAGATCTGGGTTTAATCCATCACCGTTCTTTAGCCCACTCTGCCACCCCAGTTCAGACATGGCTATATGCAAATCAGTCTGACCATGTGCCTCATGGGAACAGTCCAGCCCGAACTGCCAAGCCATGCCTTCCCTGGACCGGAAACAAGCTTCCGAGGGCCGGTTCTGGCATTCCAGCCGTCTTCAGCCCGGCTTGCTTGAATCCAGTGGCAAAGTGAGCAAGGGACTCACGTCTGAGCATACCCTGCCACACTTATGGCGGCCAAAGCGGTACAAAAGGGTTTGGTGATGGACGGAGCACAACCAATCAAACACTCACACCCAGTCAAAAGATCTGGGTTTAATCCATCACCGTTCTTTAGCCCACTCTGCCACCCCAGTTCAGACATGGCTATATGCAAATCGGTCTGACCCTGTGCCACATGGGAACAGTCCAGCCCGAACTGCCAAGCCATGCCTTCCCTGGACCGGAAACAAGCTTCCGAGGACCGGTTTCTGGCATTCCAGCCGTCTTCAGCCCGGCTTGCTTGAATCCAGTGGCAAAGTGAGCAAGGGACTCACGTCTGAGCATACCCTGCCACACTTATGGCGGCCAAAGCGGTACAAAAGGGGGTGGTGATGGACGGAGCATCTGAACCAATAAAACACTCACTCCCAGTCAAAAGATCTGGGTTTAATCCGTCACCGTTCTTTAGCCCACTCTGCCACCCCAGTTCAGACATGGCTATATGCAAATCAGTCTAACCCTGTGCCTCATGGGAACAGTCCAGCCCGAACTGCCAAGCCATGCCTTCCCTGGACCGGAAACAAGCTTCCGAGGACCGGTTTCTGGCATTCCAGCCGTCTTCAGCCCGGCTTGCTTGAATCCAGTGACAGAGTGAGCAAGGGACTCACGTCTGAGCATACCCTGCCACACTTATGGCGGCCAAAGCGGTACAAAAGGGGGTGGTGATAGACGGAGCATCTGAACCAATCAAACACTCACACCCAGTCAAAAGATCTGGGTTTAATCCATCACCGTTCTTTAGCCCACTCTGCCACCCCAGTTCAGACCCAGTCCACAACAGCTTCAGCGCTCCACCCACGCACCCAACCGTCGAACCAATGCCCCCCACTGCCACCCTTCGCACCTGGACCACGGTGACCACCGAAGACACAGCCCGCACGATGAACACCATCCACTCGGGATCACCGACCGACCCCTGCCCACACCACGTCTTCAACAAGGCCGACTCCACCATCGCACCCCAACTCCGGAACATCATCAACGCCTCCTTCAACACCGCCACCTTCCCGGAGAGCTGGAAGCACGCCGAGATCAGCGCCCTCCTGAAGAAACCTACAGCGGACCCCACCGATCTCAAAAACATCCGCCCCATCTCGCTCCTCCCTTTTCCTGCTAAAGTCATCGAGAAGATCGTCAACAGACAGCTGACCACCTTCCTCGAGACGAACGGATCCCTCGATCCCTCGACCCCTCGCAGTCTGGCTTCAGAGCCAACCACAGCACCTAGACCGCCCTCATCACAGCCACCGACGACATCCGGACCCTGCTCGACAAGGGGGAAACAGTGGCCCTCATCCTCCTGGACCTCTCCGCTGCGTTCGACACGGTCTGCCACCGCACCCTAGTCCAGCGCCTCAGCAACATCGGTATCCAAGAGAAGGCACTGGAGTGGATCATCTCGTTCCTCGCCGGAAGAACACAAAGAGTCCGCCTTGCCCCGTTTCGCTCCGAGGCCACCAAAGTCATCTGAGGCGTCCCGCAAGGATCTTCACTCAGCCCCACCCTCTTCAACATCTACATGAAACCTCTCGCAGCCATCGCACGCCAGCACAACCTCAACATCATCTCTTACGCCGACGACACCCAGCTGATCCTCTCCCTCACCAGAGACCCCGACACCGCCAGAACCTGCCTACACGAAGGGATGAAAGACGTCGCAGAGTGGATGAAGGACAGCCGCCTGAAACTGAACTCGGACAAGACGGAAGTCCTCATCCTGGGATCTTCGCCCTCCGCCTGGACGACTCCTGGTGGCCCCCAGCCCTGGGCACCGCACCCAAGCCAACCGACCACGCACGCAACCTGGGCTTCATCCTGGACCCGCCCCCTCTCGATGACCAGACAAGTCAACGCCGTCTCCTCATCGTGCTTCAACA
This sequence comes from Lissotriton helveticus, assembly GCF_964261635.1. Lineage (NCBI taxonomy): Eukaryota > Metazoa > Chordata > Amphibia > Caudata > Salamandridae > Lissotriton > Lissotriton helveticus. The sequence goes on from NC_136065.1 coordinate 939,389,138, forward strand.
CCCTGCGTATGCTTCGCAAGATCTTCCGCTGGATCCCGACCGAGACCAGGAAGACTGTCACCCAGGCACTCGTCACCAGCCAACTGGACTACGCCGGAACCACAGCCAAGCTACGGAAAAGACTCCAGCGCATCCAGAACGCCTCCGCCCGACTCATCCTGGATGTCCCCCGACGCAGCCACATCTCCAGCCACCTGAGGAACCTGCACTGGCTCCCCGTCGACAAGAGGATCACGTTCCGGCTCCTCACCCACGCACACAAGTCTCTCCACAACCTGGGCCCCAAGTACCTCAACGACCGCCTGACCTTCTACACGCCCACCCGCCAGCTACGGTCCACCAGCCTCGCCCTCGCAGCCGTACCACGCATCCGAAGAGCCACAGCCGGAGGAAGATCCTTCTCTTACCTGGCTGCCAAGACTTGGAACTCCCTCCCCATCCACCTTCGGCTGACCCAGGACCATCTCGCCTTCAGGAAACAACCCAAGACCTGGCTGTTCGAGCAGTAGCATACCCCTCCCCCCAAGCGCCTTGAGACCCTCCCGGGTGAGTAGTGCGCTATACAAATGGCATGATTGATTGATTGATTGATTGACATGGCTATATGCAAATCAGTCTGACCCTGTGCCTCATGGGTACAGTCCAGCCCGAACTGCCAAGCCATGCCTTCCCTTGACCGGAAACAAGCTTCCGAGGACCGATTTCTGGCATTCCAGCCGTCTTCAGCCCGGCTTGATTGAATCCAGTGGCAAAGTGAGCAAGGGACTCACGTCTGAGCATACCCTGCCACACTTATGGCGGCCAAAGCGGTACAAAAGGGGGTGGTGATGGACGGAGCATCTGAACCAATCAAACACTCACACCCAATCAAAAGATCTGGGTTTAATCCATCACCGTTCTTTAGCCCACTCTGCCACCCCAGTTCAGACATGGCTATATGCAAATCAGTCTGACCCTGTGCCTCATGGGAACAGTCCAGCCCGAACTGCCAAGCCATGCCTTCCCTGGACCGGAAACAAGCTTCCGAGGACCGGTTTCTGGCATTCCAGCCGTCTTCAACCCGGCTTGCTTGAATCCAGTGGCAAAGAGAGCAAGGGACTCACGTCTGAGCATACCCTGCCACACTTATGGCGGCCAAAGCGGTACAAAAGGGGGTGGTGATGGACGGAGCATCTGAACCAATCAAACACTCACACCCAGTCAAAAGATATGGGTTTAATCCATCACCGTTCTTTAGCCCACTCTGCCACCCCAGTTCAGACATGGCTATATGCAAATCAGTCTGACCCTGTGCCTCTTGGGAACAGTCCAGCCCGAACTGCCAAGCCATGCCTTCCCTGGACCGGAAACAAGCTTCCGAGGACCGGTTTCTGGCATTCCAGCCGTCTTCAGCCCGGCTTGCTTGAATCCAGTGGCAAAGTGAGCAAGGGACTCACGTCTGAGCATACCCTGCCAAACTTATGGCGGCCAAAGCGGTACAAAAGGGGGTGGTGATGGACGGAGCACAACCAATCAAACACTCACACCCAGTCAAAAGATCTGGGTTTAATCCATCACCGTTCTTTAGCCCACTCTGCCACCCCAGTTCAGACATGGCTATATGCAAATCAGTCTGACCCTGTGCCTCATGGGAACAGTCCAGCCCGAACTGCCAAGCCATGCCTTACTTGGACCGGAAACAAGCTTCCGAGGACCGGTTTCTGGCATTCCAGACGTCTTCAGCCCGGCTTGCTTGAATCCAGTGGCAAAGCGAGCAAGGGACTCACGTCTGAGCATACCCTGCCACACTTATGGCGGCCAAAGCGGTACAAAAGGGGGTGGTGATGGCCGGAGCATCTGAACCAATCAAACACTCACACCCAGTCAAAAGATCTGGGTTTAATCCATCACCGTTCTTTAGCCCACTCTGCCACCCCAGTTCAGACATGGCTATATGCAAATCAGTCTGACCCTGTGCCTCATTGGAACAGTCCAGCCCGAACTGCCAAGCCATGCCTTCCCTGGACCGGAAACAAGCTTCCGAGGACCGGTTTCTGGCATTCCAGCCGTCTTCAGCCTGGCTTGCTTGAATCCAGTGGCAAAGTGAGCAAGGGACTCACGTCTGAGCTTACCCTGCCACACTTATGGCGGCCAAAGCGGTACGAAAGGGGGTGGTGATGGACGGAGCATCTGAACCAATCAAACACTCACACCCAGTCAAAAGATCTGGGTTTAATCCATCACCCTTCTTTGAGCCACAGGGTGAGACTGATTTGCATATGGCCATGTCTGAACTGGGGTGGCAGAGTGGGCTAAAGAACGGTGATGGATTAAACCCAGATCTGTTGACTGGGTGTGAGTGTTTGATTGGTTCAGATTCTCTGTCCATCACCACCCCCTTTTGTACCATTTTATATCTCTTTCCCAGCGCTCTCGGGTAGGGTGTAATGAGATCGCCCTGCCAGTTTGTATGCCATATGTCAGCCATTTTGTCAAGTGACTGCCGGTCTCCATTAAATATTGCATGGTGAGTAATGAGTCCGTAGGTGGCCCTATGTTATTCTGCACCCAGGTCGTAGTAATGTAGTGTGCCACCCTTGCATGCAGTAAAAATAGCGTTTCAGGAGTGTGGTGCGTTCGTGCGAAGTCTGCGTGTGTCATGAGAGTGTCATCTACAAAAAAAATCCCCTGTTTGCAGAACACCTGCGTCGTGCCATGTTCGGAGCTCGCGCTCTGTCAGTGTGCCTGCCCAAGGGGAAGTCCCAGTAAGGGTATTGAGGGTGCATACTAGGTTGCCGCACTTGTATACTTGACAGCTTTCTTCCAGCACCTGATTGCAAGTCGCAGTAGGTGTGGCGTCGCACTGGGTATCTTAACATTCGGCAGCAATAATCGGTGATGGTGCCGCGATCCCTATCGGCCACGGACATATCCAGCTCGTGAAGGTTACGGACCGCCAGCCAATAGGCCAGCCATTGAAATTGGCAGGCGTAGCTATATGCAATCATGTCTGGGACCCCCATGCCACCCCGATCGGTTGGCAATTGTAACTTAGCGAGGCTTATACACCGTCTACCCGATCCCCATATCAATTCTGTTAATAGTGTGTTCAGTAATTTAAAGGGGCTCATCGGTACGAGGAGCGGTAGGTTCGTAAAGAAGTACACCATGCGGGGTAGGACCACCATTTTTGAGATTGCCACCCTTCCTACTACTGACAGTGGCAGGGTATTCCAGAACTGTACTTGTGTTTTAAGGGTAGTGAGTGCCTTGCCCAAGTTACCGTCTAGAAGGTCCTGTACATCTCGGTATATTTGTATTCCTAAATATTTAAATGTCGATGGTGCCATTTGGAACCTGTGCAGGGGGAATTGTAACTGGGTGTCTCTTGGGGTGGCATCAAAACAGTAACCATATGATTTATTTTCATTTATCGCAAGGCCCGATATTTCTCGGAACGTGTTAAATATTTCAGGCATAGGATCAAGACAGTACGATATGTCCCTAACGTATAATACTATATCGTCTGCATAAGCCGATACTACGTGTGGTTCTAAATTTCGCGTTATCCCCGGCGGTGTGGCTAGGGCTCGGAGTTTATGCAGTAAGGGTTCTAAGGCCAGTATGCACAGCAGGGACGATAATGGGCAGCCCTGCCACGTGCCCCTAGCTATCATGAACTGCCTGGATATACATTTATTAGTGCGGACACGGGCCGTCGGTCGTAAATATAAGAGGTTCACCCACGCTATATATTCCGGCGGTATGCCAAATCTAACCAGGGCTGCAAACATATAGTCCCATCTCAAGGAATCAAATGCCTGTTTTAAGTCCAGAGATGCAACCCACTGCGCTACCCCTCACTTCCTTGTGTAGCATGATCTGACTCAGTCTCCTGAGATTGAGCGCCGTACTCCGACCGGGCACGAAGCCACATTGATCCATATGTATAAGTTCTGGAATGTATTGGTTCAGTCTTGACGCTAATATCTTGCTAAGAATTTTGTAGTCTGTGTTCACTAGTGACAGCGGCCTGTAATTTGTCATCTGTAAACTGTCTCTACCAGGTTTTAAAAGGGAAACTATCAGTGCCTGCAAAGTCGTGGGTGGTAGGGCGCTAGACTCCATCGATTCTCAGTATAGGAGGTGTAGTTGTGGGGCTAATAAATCAATATATAGCACATAGAACTCAGCCGGCAGGCCGGCAGTCCAGGGGTTTTGTTCCGCGGCAGTGCTTTAATTGCTTGTCTAATTTCTGCAGTTGTGATGGGTCGCGCCAGGTCATCCCGTTGTGCTGTCGTAAGCTGTGGGAGAGGTAGGTCTGCCATGAAGGACTCGAAATTCGCGTCCAACATTGGTGGGTGTGGGCCATAGAGCTGTGCGTAATATTCTTTAAAGGTGGTGTTAATATCTAATTGTGTTCGTATCATCGTCCCATGCTGGTCGTTGACCTCTACTATAGAGGTGCTGATAGGTACAGTACGTACCAGGTGTGCGAGCAATGGCCCCGACCGATCAGCTTGAGTGTGTTGTCTGGTCGTGTATTCCCTATAGTCGATTACCCTTAGTTCCTCAAGTAATTCTGCGTGTTGGATATGGGCCTCCTGAAGTTGTGTGAGTTGGTCGTTCGTGCCCACCGCCTCCCTTTCAAGCATCGCTAGCCTACCCTCTACCTCCTTCAGCTTTTCCATCACAGTCTGTCTAATGCCCACTTTCGTGCCCATTGCCACTCCTCGTATGGTCACCTTAAAGGCGTCCCATTCTATTTGCCTGGAGCTAGCTGTATTCGCGTTTTCACTAAAGAACTTGGTGATGGCGTCCGATAATGTGGACTTAAATATCGGATCTCCAAGTATCCCGGGCGGTAGTCGCCAAGTCTGGATCGGAGTTGGGATCCTTCCCCATTGCATTGTTAGTTCTACTGGGTTGTGGTCAGAAAGTGTCATTCCCATATGTGTAGCGGACTCGATGGATCCTAGTAACGTGTTAGAGCAGAAAAATGGGTCTATTCTGGTATGCGATTTGTGTGGCGGGGAGTAGAACGTGTACTCTCTGTGATTCGTGTGCTTGACTCTCCACGCATCGGACATGTTCCAGTTTTATGCCCAGCGCGCCAGTGCTTCTGCCTGCTTTCTGCTGTCTGCCGAGTGTAGAGGGGGGTGGGACCTGTCAAGGGAGAGATCCAGGACCGCATTGTAGTCTCCGCCTATTATCCAGTCGTGGTCCGACCAGTCTGACAAAACTCCGCTAAGAGTGGTAAGGAACTTCATCTGGTCCGTGTTAGGGGCATAGACGCAGCCCAGTACCACAAAGGAACCATCTAAGATCCCTTGTACAAATACATACCTACCCTCCTTATCCGCCCGTTGTTCTATCAATTGAAGGGGACGGAATTTTTAATCCATATAGCAGCCCCCCGAGAGAAGGCTGAATAGGTAGTGGCAAATAATTGGCCCTTCCACTTCCGGTGTAATTTGGAGCCTTCTGCCCCATTTAGATGGGTTTCTTGCAGATAGGCTATAGTGATCTGCCTTCTGTTCAGTTGCGTCAGTATTCTGTGCCGCTTGTGCACTGATCCCATTCCTCGCACATTCCAGGTGCAGAGCTTATATGTGTTAGGAGTCGTCATAGTGAGGAGGACATACAGTGTGTGTTATACCCAGTGCAACAGGTGCGTTAGTCATGTTGAGTTGCGTTTCAAGTGCTTTAACTGTGCTAAACTGCCCAATCTTAAGGTCCTCATCCAAAATTAGCTGGGGACCAAACATCTGTTACCCAACGTGGGCAGAAACAACGAAACTTAACTGTGCTTTCGCCTGGGGGGGTGGGTCCGGATACACTCACCCGGTAATTGCCCACGGAAAGTTCCTGCATGTCACCCTGTTAGCTTCAGGAACCCTGTACCACGCGCCCCCACCTCTGCAGGACAAATTACACAGTTATATACATTACCAATTGGCATCTTCGTCACAGGCATTCAAAATTTGTTCGCCATTTGCGCTGTAATGCGTGGAAACAATTGTATTCTAGTGTCTGAGTCCGATACTTCTGTGCGTGTGTCAGACTTGCGGTCCGTTTCTGGCTGGTCCCGGGCATCATGGGCCGTCAGAGCAGATGTTGTCAGTAGCGCTGCCTCTGCTACTGTCTCTTTCATAGTCGACGCCTGGTCTGAGTTCGCGTTGGCCGTGTCACTTGAGTGCCCTGCTTGGTTCGTGGGTGGTTCCAGTCGGTGAGAGGGGCGGTCTTCCATTGCCTCTGCTAGAGGATCTTGCGAGGGGTTCGGCCTGAGTGCTACCTCCATCCATTCTGACGCTTCCTTCGGAGTATCGAAAAAATAAATCTTGTGTCCGTGCATGATTTTTTGGCGTGCCGGGAAGAGGAGGGCATATTTTAGGTTACGGTCCTGCAGCGTGCGTTTCACTCCCATGAAGGTCGATCTAGCTTTCTGGACTGCTGGGGTGAAATCTGGGTATAGCGATATTGTCCTATTTTCGGATTTCACCGGGGCATTCTCCCTAGCGGCCTTAAGGATCGTGTCTCTATCCTTATAGTGGAGTAGACACGCAATTAGGGGGCGTGGGGGTGCTCCTGGTCTGGGCGGTCGTGGAGGCACCCTGTGCGCTCGTTCCACACGGTAAAGCGCTGTAAGGCCCGTTGGCGCCACCACATTCTTGAGCCAGTCTTCTACAAACTGCGTGGGGTTTGTCCCTTCGCTGCGCTCCAGAATGCCCAGGATGTGGACATTATTGCGGCGTTGAGCGCCCTTCCGCGTCACCCACTCTGTCCCGCAGTCCTCTGAGCTGGCGCTCCAGGTCTTCCAGACGCGTAGAATGTTCCGTCTGTTGTGGTATCAGGTCATCGAGTGCCAGTTTGTGCTCAGTAACTTTCTCAGCTAGTTTGTTGTGGTCCGCCTTCAGTAGGGATAGGCCTGTGGACATTGCGTCCATGCGTGCTTCCAGTGCCTCTCTGGAGGCCCTAATTTCGGACAGGACTAAGTCCAATTTGGCCTCCTGTGAGCCCATCCCTGTCGGTGGTATCATTTCATTATTAGATGAGGCTAGTGGGTCCTCAGAATCAGTAGACTGTAGCGCGGCGCCCCCCACTGGGTCCGGTTGTTTGGTTTTAGTGCGCCCCATGTTCCGTCTTTGCCACTGTACCCAACTCCTCACTGATGTTGCAAGTTAGCTCTTCTTGAGTCCTGCGGGGTACCCCTCTTCTCGTATCCGGGTCACAATGAACGTGACACTGCAAGCCCCAAGGACGTTTACCGGAGACCACAGTCGTCATACATCTAGTGGGTGCCTTTGCTTGCCTCCCGGCGCTCTCCCCATCGCAGAATGGGTGCCCAGCCGCCGTCTTCTCTATTGCACCAGATGTAGTTTCTGCCTTGCGAGGGGTAACCCCTGTGCGCAGACTCAAGCGCCTTCAGGTTCGTGTTGTCACTGTAGCGTGTCGTACTTATCTGCGCGTCGTGTGGCGCTTACAGACCCCCTTCAGCTACTTGTGTGAATGGCCCCTCCGCAGCGCTCATCAGGTTATTATCCTATAGCCCTCACAGATTGGTAGCACCTTTCCTGCTGTCGCGTTACTTATTCAGAGCCTCATTTCGCCCTGTTGTATCCGGCATTAGCGTTCCTTGGGCTTCGTAAAGAGTACAGAGCCTGTGGGGGGGAGGGGCTCCCTCGTAGCAGCTGGTAGGTACTGTCGGGCTTGGCTTCTGCGGCACTCCAGGCCAGTGTCTCCCTTCTGGAGGCCGACGTAGCCCTTCGGAGCCTCACGCCGCCATTTTGTGCCCCTTCGTAGCGCTTATGAGCGCGACAATGGTATTCTGCAGTGAGCTCAGCGTTCATAAATTAGGGAGGACTCTCATGTAACAAGCGGTGGGTACCTCAGCGATTCCACTCTGCGGTGTCTGTCTGTCTCGGCCCCCTCAGGCAGGACCCCCAGCCCGACGCCGTCTGCTTCGTTGCTGGATGTCGAGGCTGCTCTGCCCCGCAACATGCGGGTCTTTGTTCCTCCCGGCGGGAGCGCTCACTCTGCTGCCTGTTCCGCCGTTCTTTGGGGAGTACGTGAGGGGCAGAGGGGGGTCACGCGACCCGTGCTGGTGATCGCCGCGTCCTGCAGCCTGCGTCCAGCGGGTCGCGGTCGGCATCGCTTCACTCCGCCGCCGCCCTCTGTTCGGCTCCGCCTCTCACTGTGGGCCGCGGCGTTTCTTCAGTTAAGGCCTCAGTATAGCGAGTGCTCGGCAGCGCCGCTCAGCAGCTCCGTCCGCCTCCAAAGTCGGCCACGCACCTTCCAGACTTGTCTCGCTTCTTCAGAGTGGAGGTGGGGGTTCCGTGGGTTTGGGTACTTCAGGATATCAGGCTAATGTACAGGGTGGTGGACGGAGCAGTCTCAGCTCACGTCCTCCATGTTCGGCCGGTAGCCACGCCCCCCCACCATGCAATCACATAGGCACATCTCTGACCCTGCACTCAACCAACACAGTCAAAATGGTCACCCATGCATTCACACATGCAAAATGCTCACTCTGCACTCATACAGGCACAATGCTCACCCATGCATTCACACAGGCACAATGCTCATGCTACACTTACACTCCCACATAATATCACTCAACACCACATAATTCAACTCCACCTAATTACACACTACTTGTTAGGGGTACTACTGGTCATCTAGCTTAATTCAGGTTTTTAGGGTTCAGTTAGTGTATGTTGAAACTGAAAATCTAATTTAATATTTGTAATGAGATACAGAATTTAATTTCAGTCATTGTAAATGGAAGGTTTGTAGTTTGCATTTAACAATGCTTGTTGATTTCTTGACTATGGGAAAAGCTTATTTATTTTCTCTGCCTAGATTGTGCGCTCCTTGTGAGACAGGCTCGTGCTGGTCTTCGAGGCTGGAATCTGCTTGAATGGGAGCTCGCGCTGACTCTCGTGACAGAGCTCAGTCTATAAATACATGCTCCTGTCAACGGTCGGCGCTTCGTCTCATGTTGTTTCCAGACGGGCGCTTCTGTTTCTGAACCTGCCCTTCGCTTCGTGAACAAATCCATTTAATCTCCTTAATTACCTAACAGGAATTCCCAAAGTATTTCCCTTTGACTTCTGTCCCTGTTCGTGACCTTGAATCGGCTGTCAGTTCAGCGGAAGTTTGGTAATTCAATTACCGATGATTTGAGGCTTCCTTGTTTTCCTCGTGTGACAGCGCGGATATTAAATCACATCATCGGCTTCCTGGAAGGCAGTTGCAGTGCGTTCGAGTCTTCAGTCCTCCGAGGGCATCAAGGAGTGGAGAAAATGAAGGCCCGCATGAGAGAAAAGGTCTGGTTCCCATGGATAGATGCCCGAGTGGAAGAGACTGTCCGGAAGTGGCCGTCCTGTTAAATAACAAGTGGGCCCAAAAGACCAGCACCGATCCACATGGAGGAACATGGCCAAAGCCCATGGGAGAAAGTGACCATGAATTTTGGGAGCTTTCCTGATGGGCAGGTCACACTGGCCCTTATCGACAGCTACTCCAAGTACCCAGTGGTAGAAGTTGAGAACTCAACGGCTTTTCTGCATGTCGGCCCGGCCCTAGGGAAAATGTTTGGAATGTTCGGGCGTCCCGAGGAGCTCTGTAGCGACAACGGGCCCCCGTTCCAAGGACACAAATTCTGCGAATTCATGCACCACCATGGCATCCGGCACTGGCGTATCACCCCGCAGTGGCCCCAGGCCAATGGGGGGATTGAACGTTTCATGAGAAGGATCAACAAGACTCTTTGCATCGCAGTGGCGGAACAAAGTGACCCGTAACAAGAGCTGCAGAGATTCCTGCGGGAGTATCAGAGCATGCCGCACAGCTCAACTTACCAGCACCGTGGGCGCTGATGTTCAACGATGCCCGGCGAGATGGGCTTCCCACTGCACCAGGATGGTCCGCTCCTCCTTATGATTAAGAGCGCGCCTTTAGAAGGAGAGAGAAGCGCACCAACACCGCCAACCAAACTCAGCAAGCAGTATCCTGCCAACTACAGCAAGGAGACACAGTCATCATGAGGGACCGGAGGCCTGGAGGGACGTTCGGTCTCGGTACGAGCCAGGATACTGGACCGTGATCAACAGACAAGGAACCCTGGTGACTGTCGAGAAGGAGGGGGAAATGGTGACCCGCAAAATCTTGTGGTTCAAACAAATGGATAGGCCCACTCCTCCCACTGACTTCATGACCCACGCGGGGTAAACGGAGGTCGGCCGAGGGGAGCCCCAAGTAGCTAACGAACACTACCCAGAAGCGACCGCCGGGCCGGCAAGTCCAGAAGACGGCCGTGAGACGCCCAGCCTGCCACGAGCCCCCAACACCCCGACTCCTGCCTCCACCTCTGGTCGGGGCCCTTCCAGATAAGCCCTGAGAGAAAACCCTCCGCCGAGCATCCGCCTCAAAGACTTTGCCTGCCCGGTAAGTGAAATCGGTGAGTCTTGAAATCCAGTAAAGGACTGAGTTGAGATGGGATGTAACGGTTAGAGCCCTAGCGTTTACTGCCAGCGTTCGCCAGCCGTTCCCCGTCCCTGCACTCTCGACGGCCGTTGTGAGTGCGCAGTTAAATAAAGACGGGCGGAGCTGCAATGACAGTCCGCGCCTAGACTCTAAAGCAGTGTCAGTGTGTTTATTTGCGGCGCAACCCAGGGCCTTGTCAAGCGGCCTTTGGCGAGAGAGTGGACCCCTTTCCAAATGTAACAGCAAGCATAACATTAATCACCCGTTAATAGCATTGTTGAAAGTTTAAACTCCTTGTTGAAATATTCCTGATAAAATTTTTCTTTAAAGTTCAATAGATGTAAGTAGTGCAATGGAAAAATTCGTAAAGGAGAAAAAAAGTTAAACGCTTTCACCTCTTTGGAAAGAGTACAGCTAGAAATGGAATTGTGGGATCAGCAGAGTTGTTTAGACTGACAAAAGCACTTCCACAGGTCTGGGTGCAGATGCTTACATGTTCTGTGACTGGTGCTGTGCGGCTTTTATTTAAATATTCCCTTTTGCGAGAAGACACAATAGTTTCGTTTTCAGATAGTTTTAGCAACTGTCTTCGCTTTGGTCGAGTGGAAAAGAGAGTAATAAAACCGAATTTGTGCTTCATGCCAGCCCTCTGTGCATTCAAGTCTGCATGTGTTTTAAATCTTGTAGAAATGCCTTATTTTTTATTTTTTGATTACCCAACCCTGAGGAGTACAGCAGACATTCACTGTGCAAGCACCCTGCTCACTACAAATTCACGAAGACACAGCAAAGCTTCTACTCTGACATCCTACCCTCACAGTAACACCTCTCACACTACACACACATAGGCATACCTCTCACCCTGCAATCACTTAAAAAAATATATATATTTTTATTTGCTGCAATATACAGGTCAGTACTTACATCAGCTCCTATAACTTCCCCTGCACTTCTTCAAATCACTTGTGTGCTTCACGTTGCATTGGGTCATCTCTAATCATTGCAATAATACTCATTACACCTCCTACTTCTAACACTCCTGCTTACATTAATACTTCCTCTGATCTATCAACTACTACACCCGTCTGTGTGCGTCTACTTCAGTCAGGTGGGAAGGGGACTGGGGGGGGGGGGGATGGGATAAGGGAAGGGGGGTACGAGGGGGAGGAAGAAATAAAGGGGGGGAAGGGGGAAAAGGGGGGGGGGGAATGCATCCTTAACACAGCAGAACTCCTGTACTACCAGCAATTGTCTATACCAGTTCAACAACATCACCTGTTTCAAATTCTATAAGTATGGCGTGCCATTCCATGGAGATGTGCGTTTTACAAAGGCCTCTACGTTCCTCTCTCTGCAGTTCTGTTCCCTCTGCTTTCCCCCAACGAAGTACTTCCCTATGCCAGTCACCAGGGTTGGGTGGTCTGGCGGATTTCCACCTCATCGTTATTGTTCTTTTAGCCAAGAGGAGGGCTAGATCTACGAAGCGTGTGGTAGTGCTTTTCTTCTTCTCGGTGGGGCCCAGGCATAATATACTGTATGTCGGGGAGGAGTAGGGTCTTGCAGGCGCGATCACTTTCAGGGTCTTGTGTATCGTTCCCCAGTAATGGCCTAGTTTAGGGCAGTCCCACAACATGTGTAGGAGGCCAGCGTCCGCAGTCATACATCGGGGGCACGTGTCCACCGCTTCAGGGAACATGACATGTAGTCGGTGTGGGTGAGGTATGCTCTATGCACAATCATTAATTGAATACATTTAAATTTGGGGTTTCGTGACACCTTTTTGGGAAACTTCAGTACCTTCTCCCAGTCCCTATCTCTGAGCGCCCGGTCTATATCTCGTTCCCAAAGCGGTACAAAAGGGGGTGGTGATGGACGGAGCATCTGAACCAATCAAACACTCACACCCAGTCAAAAGATCTGGGTTTAATCCATCACCGTTCTTTAGCCCACTCTGCCACCCCAGTTCAGACATGGCTATATGCAAATCAGTCTGACCCTGTGCCTCATGGGAACAGTCCAGCCCGAACTGCCAAGCCATGCCTTCCCTGGACCGGAAACAAGCTTCCGAGGGCCGGTTTCTGGCATTCCAGCCGTCTTCAGCCCGGCTTGCTTGAATCCAGTGGCAAAGTGAGCAAGGGACTCACGTCTGAGCATACCCTGCCACACTTATGGCGGCCAAAGCGGTACAAAAGGGGGTGGTGATGGACGGAGCACAACCAATCAAACACTCACACCCAGTCAAAAGATCTGGGTTTAATCCATCACCGTTCTTTAGCCCACTCTGCCACCCCAGTTCAGATATGGCTATATGCAAATCAGTCTGACCCTGTGCCACATGGGAACAGTCCAGCCCGAACTGCCAAGCCATGCCTTCCCTGGACCGGAAACAAGCTTCCGAGGACCGGTTTCTGGCATTCCAGCCGTCTTCAGCCCGGCTTGCTTGAATCCAGTGGCAAAGTGAGCAAGGGACTCACGTCTGAGCATACCCTGCCACACTTATGGCGGCCAAAGCGGTACAAAAGGGGGTGGTGATGGACGGAGCATCTGAACCAATAAAACACTCACTCCCAGTCAAAAGATCTGGGTTTAATCCATCACCGTTCTTTAGCCCACTCTGCCACCCCAGTTCAGACATGGCTATATGCAAATCAGTCTGACCCTGTGCCTCATGGGAACAGTCCAGCCCGAACTGCCAAGCCATGCCTTCCCTGGACCGGAAACAAGCTTCCGAGGACCGGTTTCTGGCATTCCAGCCGTCTTCAGCCCGGCTTGCTTGAATCCAGTGGCAGAGTGAGCAAGGGACTCACGTCTGAGCATACCCTGCCACACTTATGGCGGCCAAAGCGGTACAAAAGGGGGTGGTGATAGACGGAGCATCTGAACCAATCAAACACTCACACCCAGTCAAAAGATCTGGGTTTAATCCATCACCGTTCTTTAGCCCACTCTGCCACCCCAGTTCAGACCCAGTCCACAACAGCTTCAGCGCTCCACCCACGCACCCAACCGTCGAACCAATGCCCCCCACTGCCACCCTTCGCACCTGGACCACGGTGACCACCAAAGACACAGCCCGCACGATGAACACCATCCACTCGGGATCACCGACCGACCCCTGCCCACACCACGTCTTCAACAAGGCCGACTCCACCATCGCACCCCAACTCCGGAACATCATCAACGCCTCCTTCAACACCGCCACCTTCCCGGAGAGCTGGAAGCACGCCGAGATCAGCGCCCTCCTGAAGAAACCTACAGCGGACCCCACCGATCTCAAAAACATCCGCCCCATCTCGCTCCTCCCTTTTCCTGCTAAAGTCATCGAGAAGATCGTCAACAGACAGCTGACCACCTTCCTCGAGACGAACGGATCCCTCGACCCCTCGCAGTCTGGCTTCAGAGCCAACCACAGCACCTAGACCGCCCTCATCGCAGCCACCGACGACATCCGGACCCTGCTCGACAAGGGGGAAACAGTGGCCCTCATCCTCCTGGACCTCTCCGCTGCGTTCGACACGGTCTGCCACCGCACCCTAGTCCAGCGCCTCAGCAACATCGGTATCCAAGAGAAGGCACTGGAGTGGATCATCTCGTTCCTCGCCGGAAGAACACAAAGAGTCCGCCTTCCCCCGTTTCGCTCCGAGGCCACTAAAGTCATCTGCGGCGTCCCGCAAGGATCTTCACTCAGCCCCACCCTCTTCAACATCTACATGAAACCTCTCGCAGCCATCGCACGCCAGCACAACCTCAACATCATCTCTTACGCCGACGACACTAAGCTGATCCTCTCCCTCACCAGAGACCCCGACACCGCCAGAACCTGCCTACATGAAGGGATGAAAGACGTCGCAGAGTGGATGAAGGACAGCCGCCTGAAACTGAACTCGGACAAGACGGAAGTCCTCATCCTGGGATCTTCGCCCTCCGCCTGGACGACTCCTGGTGGCCCCCAGCCCTGGGCACCGCACCCAAGCCAACCGACCACGCACGCAACCTGGGCTTCATCCTGGACCCGCCCCCTCTCGATGACCAGACAAGTCAACGCCGTCTCCTCATCGTGCTTCAACACCCTGCGTATGCTTCGCAAGATCTTCCGCTGGATCCCGACCGAGACCAGGAAGACTGTCACCCAGGGACTCGTCACCAGCCGACTGGACTACGGAAACGCCCTCTACGCCGGAACCACAGCCAAGCTACGGAAAAGACTCCAGCGCATCCAGAACGCCTCCGCCCGACTCATCCTGGATGTCCCCCGACGCAGCCACATCTCCAGCCACCTGAGGAACCTGCACTGGCTCCCCGTCGACAAGAGGATCACGTTCCGGCTCCTCACCCACGCACACAAGTCTCTCCACGACCTGGGCCCCAAGTACCTCAACGACCGCCTGACCTTCTACACGCCCACCCGCCAGCTATGGCCCACCAGCCTCGCCCTCGCAGCCGTACCACGCATCCGAAGAGCCACAGCCGGAGGAAGATCCTTCTCTTACCTGGCTGCCAAGACTTGGAACTCCCTCCCCATCCACCTTCGGCTGACCCAGGACCATCTCGCCTTCAGGAAACAACTCAAGACCTGGCTGTTCGAGCAGTAGCATACCCCTCCCCCCAAGCGCCTTGAGACCCTCCCGGGTGAGTAGTGCGCTATACAAATGGCATGATTGATTGATTGATTGATTGACATGGCTATATGCAAATCAGTCTGACCCTGTGCCTCATGGGTACAGTCCAGCCCGAACTGCCAAGCCATGCCTTCCCTTGACCGGAAACAAGCTTCCGAGGACCGATTTCTGGCATTCCAGCCGTCTTCAGCCCGGCTTGATTGAATCCAGTGGCAAAGTGAGCAAGGGACTCACGTCTGAGCATACCCTGCCACACTTATGGCGGCCAAAGCGGTACAAAAGGGGGTGGTGATGGACGGAGCATCTGAACCAATCAAACACTCACACCCAATCAAAAGATCTGGGTTTAATCCATCACCATTCTTTAGCCCACTCTGCCACCCCAGTTCAGACATGGCTATATGCAAATCAGTCTGACCCTGTGCCTCATGGGAACAGTCCAGCCCGAACTGCCAAGCCATGCCTTCCCTGGACCGGAAACAAGCTTCCGAGGACCGGTTTCTGGTATTCCAGCCGTCTTCAACCCGGCTTGCTTGAATCCAGTGGCAAAGAGAGCAAGGGACTCACGTCTGAGCATACCCTGCCACACTTATGGCGGCCAAAGCGGTACAAAAGGGGGTGGTGATGGACGGAGCATCTGAACCAATCAAACACTCACACCCAGTCAAAAGATATGGGTTTAATCCATCACCGTTCTTTAGCCCACTCTGCCACCCCAGTTCAGACATGGCTATATGCAAATCAGTCTGACCCTGTGCCTCTTGGGAACAGTCCAGCCCGAACTGCCAAGCCATGCCTTCCCTGGACCGGAAACAATTTTCCGAGGACCGGTTTCTGGCATTCCAGCCGTCTTCAGCCCGGCTTGCTTGAATCCAGTGGCAAAGTGAGCAAGGGACTCACGTCTGAGCATACCCTGCCACACTTATGGCGCCCAAAGCGGTACAAAAGGGGGTGGTGATGGACGGAGCACAACCAATCAAACACTCACACCCAGTCAAAAGATCTGGGTTTAATCCATCACCGTTCTTTAGCCCACTCTGCCACCCCAGTTCAGACATGGCTATATGCAAATCAGTCTGACCCTGTGCCTCATGGGAACAGTCCAGCCCGAACTGCCAAGCCATGCCTTACTTGGACCGGAAACAAGCTTCCGAGCACCGGTTTCTGGCATTCCAGCCGTCTTCAGCCCGGCTTGCTTGAATCCAGTGGCAAAGCGAGCAAGGGACTCACGTCTGAGCATACCCTGCCACACTTATGGCGGCCAAAGCGGTACAAAAGGGGGTGGTGATGGCCGGAGCATCTGAACCAATCAAACACTCACACCCAGTCAAAAGATCTGGGTTTAATCCATCACCCTTCTTTGAGCCACAGGGTGAGACTGATTTGCATATGGCCATGTCTGAACTGGGGTGGCAGAGTGGGCTAAAGAACGGTGATGGATTAAACCCAGATCTGTTGACTGGGTGTGAGTGTTTGATTGGTTCAGATTCTCTGTCCATCACCACCCCCTTTTGTACCATTTTTAGGCTTTCCTGTTTTCAGTTTCTATTTTTGGTAAATTCTGGTGGGGTTTTTTCAGTGTTTTCAATGTCTTAAAAAACAGTTGTTATCAGTGGTTACACATTTTTGCGCCACTAAAAACAACAGAAAAAGTGTTTTTCCGGTGTTTATGGAACGTTTTGCTTTTATTATTGCTTGCTTTCTGCTCTGAAAGAACATGGTATTTAGACAGTGTACTTATAGTGTATATGAGGTCCAAATAGATTTTTGCAAATTAATCTTATTGTAGTACACCATACAATACTTCTTCAGTGAGTCTTTGGGTCATGAACGCTCGCTCTTTCCTTCCCATGTAAACTTCTGTGAAACGGCCCTCTCAGCATTCTTAGCCCATTGGGCTGAGAACCATCAGCTAAGGGACACAGTTGGGATGACTGTTTCTTTGATGCCACATAAAGCACAAATGATAAATATTTGCGTTTTTGTTCCTGTGCATTAGAAACTAGTGCACCAGAATGGACTAAAAAGTTAATAGCATCCCTCATTAACTCTTAAGATTGTAAAGATGCTTTCAGCATACCATCTAACAAGTGGCAAGGATCTACTACAGGGAATCACTTCAGCTCGGGTATCAATTTTGATAGGTCATCAAACAACTTTTTTATATACGTAGCTGAATCACTGCAAATACAAACAATATCACTCCAATCTTTTTTGAACTTGGAAAGAACCTTTTTTGCAGAGCATTACAAGTGTCACTGCGTTCCATGTTTTCCAAAAGTCTGGTGTCATGTTTTCACCACTATCCCAGATGCTTGGTGATATATAACTTGTCACTATACCTTGCATTGAATGTTTAAAGCCTGAGGTGTTGGCAATTCACCTACTATCAATACTGACCCACTAGAAACTATGGTCTGATGTATTAAGGATTTTTACCCATTCTCTGTGGGTAAATGTGATGACACATATTAGGAAAGATTTTTATGAAACCAGCCATTTTACCTATCGGTGAAAAAATTAAATGCAGCCAAAATATCAAATATGAGTTTCCTGACTCTCTATAGTTTATAAATAATTAAACTAGACCTAAAACATGAAACTAAACCCTGCATCTTTAGACCAGAGGCCACAAAACTGAAAACAATATTTTAGTGGCATCCCTAAAGAACAAAACTCAAGCAGAATAATGTTAGCCAGACTTTCTTACTGTTACTTGTATAACAAAGTTACATTGTATTGACCCCTTCAGGAAGAAAAAAATGACTTTCACTCTTTTTTTCCTTTCTTTGAATGGCATTTGGTTTGTGGTTGTCCAGGTGTTTTTTCAGTGTTTATATATTTTCACAGGTGAGGGCTATTTTTCTTTCAGTGGGGTTTTATCAGTTATTATAGGTTTAAACCTAAAACCCCACAGCCTAACCATTTTATATCTCTTTCCCAGCGCTAAAGGGGCTCATCGGTACGAGGAGCGGTAGGTTCGTAAAGAAGTACACCATGCGGGGTAGGACCACCATTTTTGAGATTGCCACCCTTCCTACTACTGACAGTGGCAGGGTATTCCAGAACTGTACTTGTGTTTTAAGGGTAGTGAGTGCCTTGCCCAAGTTACCGTCTAGAAGGTCCTGTACATCTCGGTATATTTGTATTCCTAAATATTTAAATGTCGATGGTGCCATTTGGAACCTGTGCAGGGGGAATTGTAACTGGGTGTCTCTTGGGGTGGCATCAAAACAGTAACCATATGATTTATTTTCATTTATCGCAAGGCCCGATATTTCTCGGAACGTGTTAAATATTTCAGGCATAGGATCAAGACAGTACGATATGTCCCTAACGTATAATACTATATCGTCTGCATAAGCCGATACTACGTGTGGTTCTAAATTTCGCGTTATCCCCGGCGGTGTGGCTAGGGCTCGGAGTTTATGCAGTAAGGGTTCTAAGGCCAGTATGCACAGCAGGGACGATAATGGGCAGCCCTGCCACGTGCCCCTAGCTATCATGAACTGCCTGGATATACATTTATTAGTGCGGACACGGGCCGTCGGTCGTAAATATAAGAGGTTCACCCACGCTATATATTCCGGCGGTATGCCAAATCTAACCAGGGCTGCAAACATATAGTCCCATCTCAAGGAATCAAATGCCTGTTTTAAGTCCAGAGATGCAACCCACTGCGCTACCCCTCACTTCCTTGTGTAGCATGATCTGACTCAGTCTCCTGAGATTGAGCGCCGTACTACGACCGGGCACGAAGCCACATTGATCCATATGTATAAGTTCTGGAATGTATTGGTTCAGTCTTGACGCTAATATCTTGCTAAGAATTTTGTAGTCTGTGTTCACTAGTGACAGCGGCCTGTAATTTGCCATCTGTAAACTGTCTCTACCAGGTTTTAAAAGGGAAACTATCAGTGCCTGCAAAGTCGTGGGTGGTAGGGCGCTAGACTCCATCGATTCTCAGTATAGGAGGTGTAGTTGTGGGGCTAATAAATCAATATATAGCACATAGAACTCAGCCGGCAGGCCATCAGTCCAGGGGTTTTGTTCCGCGGCAGTGCTTTAATTGCTTGTCTAATTTCTGCAGTCGTGATGGGTCGCGCCAGGTCATCCCGTTGTGCTGTCGTAAGCTGTGGGAGAGGTAGGTCTGCCATGAAGGACTCGAAATTCGCGTCCAACATTGGTGGGTGTGGGCCATAGAGCTGTGCGTAATATTCTTTAAAGGTGGTGTTAATATCTAATTGTGTTCGTATCATCGTCCCATGCTGGTCGTTGACCTCTACTATAGGGGTGCTGATAGGTACAGTACGTACCAGGTGTGCGAGCAATGGCCCCGACCGATCAGCTTGAGTGTGTTGTCTGGTCGTGTATTCCCTATAGTCGATTACCCTTAGTTCCTCAAGTAATTCTGCGTGTTGGATATGGGCCTCCTGAAGTTGTGTGAGTTGGTCGTTCGTGCCCACCGCCTCGCTTTCAAGCATCGCTAGCCTACCCTCTACCTCCTTCAGCTTTTCCATCACAGTCTGTCTAATGCCCACTTTCGTGCCCATTGCCACTCCTCGTATGGTCACCTTAAAGGCGTCCCATTCTATTTGCCTGGAGCTAGCTGTATTCGCGTTTTCACTAAAGAACTTGGTGATGGCGTCCGATAATGTGGACTTAAATATCGGATCTTCAAGTATCCCGGGCGGTAGTCGCCAAGTCTGGATCGGAGTTGGGATCCTTCCCCATTGCATTGTTAGTTCTACTGGGTTGTGGTCAGAAAGTGTCATTCCCATATGTGTAGCGGACTCGATGGATCCTAGTAACGTGTTAGAGCAGAAAAATGGGTCTATTCTGGTATGCGATTTGTGTGGCGGGGAGTAGAACGTGTACTCTCTGTGATTCGTGTGCTTGACTCTCCACGCATCGGACATGTTCCAGTTTTATGCCCAGCGCGCCAGTGCTTCTGCCTGCTTTCTGCTGTCTGCCGAGTGTAGTGGGGGGTGGGACCTGTCAAGGGAGAGATCCAGGACCGCATTGTAGTCTCCGCCTATTATCCAGTCGTGGTCCGACCAGTCTGACAAAACTCCGCTAAGAGTGGTAAGGAACTTCATCTGGTCCGTGTTAGGGGCATAGACGCAGCCCAGTACCACAAAGGAACCATCTAAGATCCCTTGTACAAATACATACCTACCCTCCTTATCCGCCCGCTGTTCTATCAATTGAAGGGGACGGAATTTTTAATCCATATAGCAGCCCCCCGAGAGAAGGCTGAATAGGTAGTGGCAAATAATTGGCCCTTCCACTTCCGGTGTAATTTGGAGCCTTCTGCCCCATTTAGATGGGTTTCTTGCAGATAGGCTATAGTGATCTGCCTTCTGTTCAGTTGCGTCAGTATTCTGTGCCGCTTGTGCACTGATCCCATTCCTCGCACATTCCAGGTGCAGAGCTTATATGTGTTAGGAGTCGTCATAGTGAGGAGGACATACAGTGTGTGTTAAACCCAGTGCAACAGGTGCGTTAGTCATGTTGAGTTGCGTTTCAAGTGCTTTAACTGTGCTAAACTGCCCAATCTTAAGGTCCTCATCCAAAATTAGCTGGGGACCAAACATCTGTTACCCAACGTGGGCAGAAACAATGAAACTTAACTGTGCTTTCGCCTGGGGGGGTGGGTCTAGATACACTCACCCGGTAATTGCCCACGGAAAGTTCCTGCATGTCACCCTGTTAGCTTCAGGAACCCTGTACCACGCGCCCCCACCTCTGCAGGACAAATTACACAGTTATATACATTACCAATTGGCATCTTCGTCACAGGCATTCAAAATTTGTTCGCCATTTGCGCTGTAATGCGTGGAAACAATTGTATTCTAGTGTCTGAGTCCGATACTTCTGTGCGTGTGTCAGACTTGCGGTCCGTTTCTGGCTGGTCCCGGGCATCGTGGGCCGT
The DNA here is from genome assembly GCF_964261635.1 of Lissotriton helveticus. Taxonomy (NCBI): domain Eukaryota; kingdom Metazoa; phylum Chordata; class Amphibia; order Caudata; family Salamandridae; genus Lissotriton; species Lissotriton helveticus. Next base: position 939,410,159 of record NC_136065.1, read on the forward strand.
CAGAGCAGATGTTGTCAGTAGCGCTGCCTCTGCTACTGTCTCTTTCATAGTCGACGCCTGGTCTGAGTTCGCGTTGGCCGTGTCACTTGAGTGCCCTGCTTGGTTCGTGGGTGGTTCCAGTCGGTGAGAGGGGCGGTCTTCCATTGCCTCTGCTAGAGGATCTTGCGAGGGGTTCGGCCTGAGTGCTACCTCCATCCATTCTGACGCTTCCTTCGGAGTATCGAAAAAATAAATCTTGTGTCCGTGCATGATTTTTTGGCGTGCCGGGAAGAGGAGGGCATATTTTAGGTTACGGTCCTGCAGCGTGCGTTTCACTCCCATGAAGGTCGATCTAGCTTTCTGGACTGCTGGGGTGAAATCTGGGTATAGCGATATTGTCCTATTTTCGGATTTCACCGGGGCATTCTCCCTAGCGGCCTTAAGGATCGTGTCTCTATCCTTATAGTGGAGTAGACACGCAATTAGGGGGCGTGGGGGTGCTCCTGGTCTGGGCGGTCGTGGAGGCACCCTGTGCGCTCGTTCCACACGGTAAAGCGCTGTAAGGCCCGTTGGCGCCACCACATTCTTGAGCCAGTCTTCTACAAACTGCGTGGGGTTTGTCCCTTCGCTGCGCTCCAGAATGCCCAGGATGTGGACATTATTGCGGCGTGAGCGCCCTTCCGCGTCACCCACTCTGTCCCGCAGTCCTCTGAGCTGGCGCTCCAGGTCTTCCAGACGCGTAGAATGTTCCGTCTGTTGTGGTATCAGGTCATCGAGTGCCAGTTTGTGCTCAGTAACTTTCTCAGCTAGTTTGTTGTGGTCCGCCTTCAGTAGGGATAGGCCTGTGGACATTGCGTCCATGCGTGCTTCCAGTGCCTCTCTGGAGGCCCTAATTTCGGACAGGATTAAGTCCAATTTGGCCTCCTGTGAGCCCATCCCTGTCGGTGGTATCATTTCATTATTAGATGAGGCTAGTGGGTCCTCAGAACCAGTAGACTGTAGCGCGGCGCCCCCCACTGGGTCCGGTTGTTTGGTTTTAGTGCGCCCCATGTTCCGTCTTTGCCACTGTACCCAACTCCTCACTGATGTTGCAAGTTAGCTCTTCTTGAGTCCTGCGGGGTACCCCTCTTCTCGTATCCGGGTCACAATGAACGTGACACTGCAAGCCCCAAGGACGTTTACCGGAGACCACAGTCGTCATACATCTAGTGGGTGCCTTTGCTTGCCTCCCGGCGCTCTCCCCATCGCAGAATGGGTGCCCAGCCGCCGTCTTCTCTATTGCACCAGATGTAGTTTCTGCCTTGCGAGGGGTAACCCCTGTGCGCAGACTCAAGCGCCTTCAGGTTCGTGTTGTCACTGTAGCGTGTCGTACTTATCTGCGCGTCGTGTGGCGCTTACAGACCCCCTTCAGCTACTTGTGTGAATGGCCCCTCCGCAGCGCTCGTCAGGTTATTATCCTATAGCCCTCACAGATTGGTAGCACCTTTCCTGCTGTCGCGTTACTTATTCAGAGCCTCATTGCGCCCTGTTGTATCCGGCATTAGCGTTCCTTGGGCTTCGTAAAGAGTACAGTGCCTGTGGGGGGGAGGGGCTCCCTCGTAGCAGCTGGTAGGTACTGTCGGGCTTGGCTTCTGCGGCACTCCAGGCCAGTGTCTCCCTTCTGGAGGCCGACGTAGCCCTTCGGAGCCTCACGCTGCCATTTTGTGCCCCTTCGTAGCGCTTATGAGCGCGACAATGGTATTCTGCAGTGAGCTCAGCGTTCATAAATTAGGGAGGACTCTCATGTAACAAGCGGTGGGTACCTCAGCGATTCCACTCTGCGGTGTCTGTCTGTCTCGGCCCCCTCAGGCAGGACCCCCAGCCCGACGGCGTCTGCTTCGTTGCTGGATGTCGAGGCTGCTCTGCCCCGCAACATGCGGGTCTTTGTTCCTCCCGGCGGGAGCGCTCACTCTGCTGCCTGTCCGCCGTTCTTTGGGGAGTACGTGAGGGGCAGAGGGGGGTCACGCGACCCGTGCTGGTGATCGCCGCGTCCTGCAGCCTGCGTCCAGCGGGTCGCGGTCGGCATCGCTTCACTCCGCCGCCGCCCTCTGTTCGGCTCCGCCTCTCACTGTGGGCCGCGGCGTTTCTTCAGTTAAGGCCTCAGTATAGCGAGTGCTCGGCAGCGCCGCTCAGCAGCTCCGTCTGCCTCCAAAGTCGGCCACGCACCTTCCAGACTTGTCCCGCTTCTTCAGAGTGGAGGTGGGGGTTCCGTGGGTTTGGGTACTTCAGGATATCAGGCTAATGTACAGGGTGGTGGACGGAGCAGTCTCAGCTCACGTCCTCCATGTTCGGCCGGTAGCCACGCCCCCCCACCATGCAATCACATAGGCACATCTCTGACCCTGCACTCAACCAACACAGTCAAAATGGTCACCCATGCATTCCCACATGCAAAATGCTCACTCTGCACTCATACAGGCACAATGCTCACCCATGCATTCACACAGGCACAATGCTCATGCTACACTTACACTCCCACATAATATCACTCAACACCACATAATTCAACTCCACCTAATTACACACTACTTGTTAGGGGTACTACTGGTCGTCTAGCTTAATTCAGGTTTTTAGGGTCCAGTTAGTGTATGTTGAAACTGAAAATCTAATTTAATATTTGTAATGAGATACAGAATTTAATTTCAGTCATTGTAAATGGAAGGTTTGTAGTTTGCATTTAACAATGCTTGTTGATTTCTTGACTATGGGAAAAGCTTATTTATTTTCTCTGCCTAGATTGTGCGCTCCTTGTGAGACAGGCTCGTGCTGGTCTTCGAGGCTGGAATCTGCTTGAATGGGAGCTCGCGCTGACTCTCGTGACAGAGCTCAGTCTATAAATACATGCTCCTGTCAACGGTCGGCGCTTCGTCTCATGTTGTTTCCAGACGGGCGCTTCTGTTTCTGAACCTGCCCTTCGCTTCGTGAACAAATCCATTTAATCTCCTTAATTACCTAACAGGAATTCCCAAAGTATTTCCCTTTGACTTCTGTCCCTGTTCGTGACCTTGAATCGGCTGTCAGTTCAGCGGAAGTTTGGTAATTCAATTACCGATGATTTGAGGCTTCCTTGTTTTCCTCGTGTGACAGCGCGGATATTAAATCACATCATCGGCTTCCTGGAAGGCAGTTGCAGTGCGTTCGAGTCTTCAGTCCTCCGTGTTGAAGTGTGGAAAAGGACAGTAAGAATTTAATTTACAGCAGCAAAGTAAACTGAAGAACCATTCATTAATTCTAACGTTTACACAGCCTATTAACTGAACTGAGAATTTTGAAACTCTTGGAAAAAGGCTGTAGTGTGACTGTCTGAGTTTTAGAACAAACCTTGGCAAAAACAAGGGAACATTTATTCAAAAGTCTGTTATATATATATATATATATAGATACATATTAGAACCTATAACTTATTTAGGATATAGGCTTATTTATTGTAACTGTTAGAGATTGAATCAAGCCTTGGCTAAGGCAAATATACAAAAGAGATTTCACAAGAAGTTCTTAAGTTGTGAAAATAGGAAACTCTTATTTGGCTCTGATTTGGAAGGTTATTTATTAAGAGTGCCAATTGAGAGTTAAACAAAATGTATGGTAATTTTTAGTAGTAGGGTGTTACTATCTTCCTACTGCAGATTTTACCTTTGAGCGGAAGAATCACAGAAGTCTCAGGTATGATCAATTGCATGAGAGTAACTAGTTCAGTTCACTAAATCCTATTAACAAAACTAACTTCTTAATTAAGTTAAGTTAAGTTAATGATTAATTATATTTATTCTCAAAGGTGACAAAATTGAGACTGAGCAATTACAACTTCCGTGTTGAGTGTGAACAAGGGCTACCAAGACCAATGGTCAGTAGAAGGAGTGATTAATTATTTTCTTGAGTTAAAGGAATTAGTTTGTAGAGTAATTTATTGTTAAAACTTTGTACTGCAGAATTGCGTGGAATCAGTGTAACGCTTTTACGAAGAAAGGTCAACAGCCTGGAACACTCCCAAGAGAAACAACAGCTGAAGCTAATGTTTGTTTATTTGTTGTTAGTTTCTCTTCCACTTCCCCTTTCCCTTAGGGAAAAGTTGACTCAGTCAGTGTAGTCTTCCTGATTGTGTTGATTGATCCTTGAGGGAGTTGGGAGTTTGCAGCTTCAAGAGGAAACGTCAGAAGTGTCTTACAGGACTTTCACAACAGTAGACGAAGCCTAACCTTTTTACAAAATCGTTTCCTCTTGAGTTTGTAAACTCACCCTCATGGATGTTACTCAGTTGACACAGTTAGTGCAAAAATTAAATGCGGAAATGGAGAATTTGCGATTGGAGAATCAATCGCTTCATCAGGAGTTGGATGAAACTAGGGCAGGGTTTTCTGTATGGAGGGATCCTACTAAGGAAATAAAACCAGTTTTAGCGCCAACTAGATTTGGGACAGATGCTCAACAGTCTCGTTTTTCTGGAGATCAGTCTGGAAGTCAACCAGTTCAAGTCACGGTAGTTACCCCAACTCCCGTTCCATTGGCAAATCCTGAAAGATTTTCCGGAGATAGTAGTAGATATGCAACTTTTCTTAGTCAATGTCAGTTGTATTTCATGTGTAAACCTCAGATTTTTTCTTCTGACACAGCTAAGGTAGCTTTTATAATTTCATATCTTGGGGGAGTGGCTGCGAATTGGGCAATGCCTTTGGTAGATAACAATGACCCCTTGCTTCATAACCTGCAAGATTTTAAAGTAGCCATGTCCAATTTATTTGCAAAACATACCTTAGTTCAGGCTTCTGATAATGAGTTATTGAGTCTTCGTCAAGGGACTAAGGATCTCATTTCATATATTACAACTTTCAATAGACTTTTGACTGAGACTCATTGGCCTGAAGAGAAAAGAATTTCCTTGTTTTATAGGGGCCTTAGGGATGACTTGAAAGATTCTTTAGCACATATTGTTAATTTGCCTGAGGATTTTAAAGAATTTCAGGATCTAGTGGTTAAGCTTGATCACAGGTTAGGTGAACGTAAGAATGAGAAAACAAGGAGTAATTTTAGGAATTCCTTGGTTGGAGTTACATAATCCAAGAATAGATTGGATTAAAAGAACTGTTACCTTAGAATCTTCTTTTTGTAAATTGCATTGCTATCAAGAAACCAGAGATCCGGTAATGCCTCTTTTTTGCGCTACTTTGAATTCTGACTGTAATAGGCTACCTGTTGAGTATCAGAATTTTTCAAAGGTTTTTGATCCTGTTGAAGCAACTAAACTGCCACCTCATAGAGTCTACGATTGTAGAATTGATTTAGTTCCTGGAGCTATTCTACCTTGCAGCAGAATTTACGCGTTAACGGAACCGGAAAATGATTATCTGAGGAAGTATTTGGATGAACTTTTAGAACTTGGGTTCATCCGTCACTCCACTTCACCTGTCTCGTCTCCACTTTTTTTTGTTGCGAAGAAGACAGGTGATTTGAGAGCTTGTATTGATTATAGAGCTGTAAATAAAGCAACAATTAAAAATAGATATCCGTTACCTTTAATTCCTGTACTTCTAAATCAAATTAAAGGTTCCAGTATTTATACCAAACTCGATCTTAGGGGAGCTTATCATTTGATTCGAGTTAAGGAAGGTGACGAATGGAAGGCCGCCTTTCGCACGAAATTTGGTCTTTTTGAATATACTGTTATGCCTTTTGGTCTCTGTAATGCTCCGGCAGCTTTTCAATATTTTATCAATGAGGTCTTGCATGATTTATTAGATGTCTGCTGCATAGTTTATATTGATGACATTTTAATTTATTCTAAGAATACGGAGGAACATGTGCAGCATGTTCAAGCAGTTTTACAGAGACTGAGAGATCACTCATTATTTGCAAAATTAGAAAAATGTGTTTTCAATGCTTCCAAGGTGGAATTCCTTGGTTATTGTCTGTCACCAGAGGGAATCTGTATGGATCCTAAGAAGGTTGAAGCCATTTTAACATGGCCAATTCCTGTTTCTATTAAAGATACACAGAGAATTTTAGGATTTGCTAATTTTTATAGGCGGTTCATTTCCAAATTTTCCGAAATTGTCACTCCTATTACTCAGTTGTTAAAAAAGGGGAAAGCCTTTTCTTGGACTGAGGAAGCTGATCAAGCTTTTTCTGTATTAAAGAAGGCTTTTACTTCTGCTCCGATTTTGGTTCATCCCGACCCTGATAGACCATTTTTTGTAGAAGCTGATGCTTCTCAGACAGCTATTGGTGGAGTGTTGCTTCAAAAGGATTCGATTTCTGGTCATTTACATCCTATCGCCTTCTTTTCTAGGAAGTTATTATTAGCTGAGCAGAATTATACAATTGCTGAACGGGAACTTTTAGCTATTAAAGAAGTGTTTCAGGAATGGCGACATCATCTTTTGGGGGCAAAACATACTATCACTGTGTATTCTGATCATAAAAATTTGCAATTTTATTCCACGGTTAAGGCTTTCACTCCCAGACAGATGAGATGGTTACAGTTTTTTTGTGAATTTGATTTCATAATCACTTATCGGCCTGGAAATAAGCAGTTGTTATCAGACACACTTTCACGATTAGTTTGTGAAAAGAATTTCTTGTCGGTTAAAGAGCCGCCAAGTATTCTGCCCAAGGAGAGAATTGTTGCGGAAATTCATTCTGAAAGTTTCTTGGATTCTGTTAAGGAAGAATTAAAGATGTATGATATTCAGGAGTGGTTATCTAGGAAGGGAAATTCTATCAGAGAAGGTCTGTTCTATCACGATAATAAATTGTTTATTCCCACTAAGGTTTTACAAGATAAGGTAATGCAATGGAATTATGATTTAGCTATTGCTGCACATCCTGGTATTAATAAAACCTTGGATTTATGTCAGCGTCATTTTTGGTGGGAAAGAATGGTTCTCACTATTCAGCAATTTGTTAGAGCTTGTCCAGTTTGTTCACGGCAAAAAGCCTTACATGCAGTTCCGATGGGTTTACTTCATCCGATGACCATTCCTCCTCAACCTTGGCATACAATCAGTCTAGATTTTATTGCTGATCTTCCTAAATCTAATGGTTTTACTACAGTTCTTGTGGTGGTTGATTTACTATCTAAAATGGGACATTTTATTCCATTACCTAAGATTCCAACTGCAGCAGAATTTAGTACTGTGTTTTTGTCGAACATTGTAAAACTTCATGGTCTTCCCTCAAAGATAATTTCAGATAGAGGTCCTCAATTTATATCTAAATTCTGGTCACAGCTTAGTAAACAACTTGGAATTGAGTTAGCTTTGTCTTCCTCTTTTCATCCACAGACTGATGGACAAACAGAGAGAGTTAATCAGCATTTAGAACAGGGTTTACGTTGTTTGTTGACAACTTCTTCTGGTTTTTGGGATGAAGTTCTACCCTGGGCGGAATTTTCTTATAATAATACTACACATTCGGCCTTGGGTTGTTCTCCCTTCTATTTTCTTACAGGTCAACATCCCAGATCACTTCCAATTCTCTTACCTGAGGAACAACAGTTCATGCCTGCAGTTACTGATAGGTTGACGTCATTGATTGATATTCAGGAAAAGGCTAGAAAACAATGAGTTAAAAGTAAGATTACTATGAAAAGAATAGCTGATTCCCATCGTAAATCTTCTCCATTGTACAAGGAAGGTCAGTTAGTTTGGTTGTCTACAAGAAACATTCAGTTGGAAGGTCCCAGAAAGTTAAAACCTAGGTATATTGGGCCTTTTCAAATTGAGAAAATTCTGAATCCTATGTCATTGAAATTAGTTTTACATGAAGAGTATGCTATTCATCCTGTTTTCCATGTATCCCTTTTGAAACCTTTTGAGCCTTCTACTCGACCTGATAATCCTCCGCCGCCAGTGGTAATTGGTGTTCATGTTGAGTATGAGGTTAAATCTATTTTGGATTCTAAGAGAGTACGAGGTACTTTGTATTATTTGGTTGATTGGAAGGGTTACGATCCTTCTGAGCGATCTTGGGAACCGGAAAAGAATGGTCATGCCCCTAGACTTGTTAGGTCCTTCCATGCTTTACACCCTGATAAACCTCGACCTGTAAGACGACCTTTGGGGGGAGGAACTGTTAGGGGTACTACTGGTCGTCTAGCTTAATTCAGGTTTTTAGGGTTCAGTTAGTGTATGTTGAAACTGAAAATCTAATTTAATATTTGTAATGAGATACAGAATTTAATTTCAGTCATTGTAAATGGAAGGTTTGTAGTTTGCATTTAACAATGCTTGTTGATTTCTTGACTATGGGAAAAGCTTATTTATTTTCTCTGCCTAGATTGTGCGCTCCTTGTGAGACAGGCTCGTGCTGGTCTTCGAGGCTGGAATCTGCTTGAATGGGAGCTCGCGCTGACTCTCGTGACAGAGCTCAGTCTATAAATACATGCTCCTGTCAACGGTCGGCGCTTCGTCTCATGTTGTTTCCAGACGGGCGCTTCTGTTTCTGAACCTGCCCTTCGCTTCGTGAACAAATCCATTTAATCTCCTTAATTACCTAACAGGAATTCCCAAAGTATTTCCCTTTGACTTCTGTCCCTGTTCGTGACCTTGAATCGGCTGTCAGTTCAGCGGAAGTTTGGTAATTCAATTACCGATGATTTGAGGCTTCCTTGTTTTCCTCGTGTGACAGCGCGGATATTAAATCACATCATCGGCTTCCTGGAAGGCAGTTGCAGTGCGTTCGAGTCTTCAGTCCTCCGTGTTGAAGTGTGGAAAAGGACAGTAAGAATTTAATTTACAGCAGCAAAGTAAACTGAAGAACCATTCATTAATTCTAACGTTTACACAGCCTATTAACTGAACTGAGAATTTTGAAACTCTTGGAAAAAGGCTGTAGTGTGACTGTCTGAGTTTTAGAACAAACCTTGGCAAAAGCAAGGGAACATTTATTCAAAAGTCTGTTAAATATATATATATATAGATACATATTAGAACCTATAACTTATTTAGGATATAGGCTTATTTATTGTAACTGTTAGAGATTGAATCAAGCCTTGGCTAAGGCAAATGTACAAAAGAGATTTCACAAGAAGTTCTTAAGTTGTGAAAATAGAAAACTCTTATTTGGCTCTGATTTGGAAGGTTATTTATTAAGAGTGCCAATTGAGAGTTAAACAAAATGTATAGTAATTTTTAGTAGTAGGTTGTTGTGTTACTATCTTCCTACTGCAGATTTTACCTTTGAGCGGAAGAATCACAGAAGTCTCAGGTATGATCAATTGCATGAGAGTAACTAGTTCAGTTCACTAAATCCTATTAACAAAACTAACTTCTTAATTAAGTTAAGTTAAGTTAATGATTAATTATATTTATTCTCAAAGGTGACAAAATTGAGACTGAGCCATTACAACTTCCGTGTTGAGTGTGAACAAGGGCTACCAAAACCAATGGTCAGTAGAAGGAGTGATTAATTATTTTCTTGAGTTAAAGGAATTAGTTTGTAGAGTAATTTATTGTTAAAACTTTGTACTGCAGAATTGCGTGGAATCAGTGTAACGCTTTTACGAAGAAAGGTCAACAGCCTGGAACACTCCCAAGAGAAACAACAGCTGAAGCCAATGTTTGTTTATTTGTTGTTAGTTTCTCTTCCACTTCCCCTTTCCCTTAGGGAAAAGTTGACTCAGTCAGTGTAGCCTTCCTGATTGTGTTGATTGATCGTCAACGTCCTTGAGGGAGTTGGGAGTTTGCAGCTTCAAGAGGAAACGTCAGAAGTGTCTTACAGGACCTTCACAACACTACTCAATACCACATAAATACACCCCCACATAAATCAACTCTATGCCATATAACAACATCCACATAAATACACTCTACACCATGCCACATAATTCCACTTAACATAATTTCATTCAATGCCACACTGTTCCATGCCACACTATTCAACTCCCCACAAATCAATTCCACCCCACATAACACACTGAACCACATGATACCACAACACAATTCCACTACACACCACATATATCCAAACCACAACATATAATTCAACATCATACCACATAATTCAACAGCACACCACATAATTTAACTCCATTACATAACTCCCTGCAACCAAAATACCATTCCACATAATTCAACTCTATGACACATAATTCCACTCCAAATAATTCCAATACACTCAAGCACTTGATAACTATCCACATATTACTACTGCACACCATGCCACATAATTCCACTTCTCAAATCCACTCCACTTCACACAATTCCATGCCACACAATGCCACAACTAACAATTCCAATCCAACCCACATAATTCAAATGCACACCACATACATCCACTTCACTCCATAACACATAGATAAGGGACATTTACAACACCACTTCATCATCATGCTACAAGATTCAACAGCACACCATATAATTAAACTCCACTACATACCACTCAACAAAATAAAATACTGATCCACATAATTACACACCATAACACACAATACAACTCCACATAATTCTAGTGAACTCAATACCTTATAATTACTATCCACATAATTCCACAGCACACTATGCCACATCATTCCACTACACAAATCTACTCCATACCACACAATTCCACAACTAATCCAATCCAATCCAATCCAATCCACAAAACTCAACTACGCATGCACCACATACATACACTCCATAACACACAAGTAAAAGACATTGCCATTTACAATGCCAATAGCACTAACTAAAACAAATGCAAGACCTATTGCATTTCCAATGCTTGTTCACAATGGTTTTGGGCTGTCGTGTCATTTCCGTCACCAAGAGTATACACCCCATCTGACTCCTCCTGAGGACTGGCCTCAGCCTTGTGTGCATTCCTTGGTTCAAGCAATTTTAGGCAACAATTTAAATGTCAAAACTCCGGTGATTAATATTCTTCCTGGAGAGATATTGCAGTTTTATCTAGTGGAAGTTGTGACTCATTGTAAGGTAGGGCAGAGGGTTAATATGCATACTGCAAAGAGACTGTACCATGCAAATCACAAAGTGTGTGTAATGTAAATAGTTCAGTGGGTTACTGATTTTGTCAGAGATGCTTTTGTTACTTGCAGTTTATAAGTTAAAATCCTAATATAGAACAGTGAGCTATTAACTATTAACAAAGAGCTGTATGCAAACTGCAAGGTATAGTTGAGAGATTTATAATTTTTCCCCAGTCTTTCATTATCCTAATGTTGCAAAAAGGGTTTATTTACGTTGACAACAGTTCTTAGAATGTAAAACATAACACCGCGTTTGGGGGTTTTCTTTAATAATGACTTTGTGCTTCTCCAGACCAAGCACTCTTAATATATGCTGTCTACCAGTATGGATGACATGTGACTCCTACATCTTGTAGTTCTTTATTTTATGTAACGTTTCCTATACACGGGTTTACAAACGTATGATTTGTTGTCTCTGTGTAATGTGTGCAATATGTAAAGTGCTCTGACACACTACACTGGTATGAGTGGCACTATAAAACTAATTAAAATGCATCTGAGAGGGAGAGGGTGGTTATGGAGACTTGAAGGACACTGGTAAAGGGTGGTAGTGAGAGTATCCATGGTGGAGGTGGGCATAGGGGGTGCCAACAAACATTGCCGCACGAGGCGTTATCACCCCTGCTGTGTGCTCTCTATATGGCCTGACAAATTGCTTGCATGCAGCCTACATAATAAACTCACTGGTTTGCTGAAAGCAGGCTCTTTAAAATTCAAGTAGTAAAATTCAAGCAATTTGTCAGGACAAACTTACAACACAGGGCCTGCCTGGTGACAGATTCCATGGATGGCACGACATGTTGCCTCGGGTGTAACAATTTTCAGAATGGGAGTGCTTTCATCAATGTTGCATGCCTGACTGAAGTCTTAGGGATTAAATAAAATACAAGGATAGCACGTAGCAGTGAACAAAGAAGAAGAGTTGCAATAGGATACCATATTAAATCTCGTTTAAATTTGCTTGAAAATGCACCATTTTCCCACTCTTTTTTCAAAATGTTCCCAGGGAGAAAACCCACCCCAGTCCCAGCTTATGGCAGTCAGAATTTCTTGCTGCGGTTGCTCACCACAGGGCACTCATCCCAAACTTTTACACCCCACCACTTTCAAATGTTACCAGCGGCCACTGCTTTATACAACAAACAAAAAGGAGAGGACATGGTGATGGAGCCCTCTGTTACACACTTCAAGACTCTGCCAACACATGGAAAAACTCCTTCAAACCTTGCCGACCAACTACATCATGAATCAACTGAATCTCCCTTGGAATCTCTAACCAGAACAGAAGCAATTGTGAACACAGAGATTGCACAAAATATTGGCCATGACCAATGAACGACCATGTTCAACAATACAGCAGACAAAAAAGTTGTAAAAGCAATCAGTGAAAATGGGGCTCTGGACGCTATTGGACTCCCCGGGTGGGTGTTCAAAGCAAACAGTTTGACGAGACCAATATTCTCAGTCCACTTTATTACCATTGCTTCCAATCCACTCAAATTCACACCCCTTGAGAGGATCCATACTATTGTTACGCCGCAGGCCGACTTGCGACCCGCTGCGCTACCTGTTTCCTCTTTGCCAGCCGCAGTGCAACCTGCACCTCCCTCCCCTTCAAGGGCACCACTGTACAGCATCGCTGCCCACTGTGGCCATTTAAACGGCGTCGCGGATAGCACCCACGAGGCCTGTTGATTATCGGCCACGCCGCATACTTGTATGGCGGCTGATCCGCTTAAGGAGGAACCTTGGGACATTACACTCACCTGGTGTGGGCGTCTGGTGATCCCCCTTCCTTGGGGGCCATATTGTTGCTCTCCTCTTCACCTTGCTCCCAGAAGGCAATAGGGGAATGTTACTTCTACTATGACCTCTGAGCACACATATATCAAAATTCTATACGCCACTAGTGGCAGTGTTCTGGCAAGAGTCAATCAAATTCAAAGTTCTGAAATTCACAAATTCAATGTCCAGATTCCAAAGGAATGTTGTTCCTTATTGTTTTATTTTCTTGCTTCAAGTTTCACAAAGGATGGTATAACAGCCAACACGTGTTTCGTCGTGTAAAGTATAACACATTGACTTCTTCAGGGCTGAAACCAAATAAACATAACCCTCTGTTACTACACGAACTGCGTATAGTTAATGCATGAGAATAGGCCCAAAACACCTACAAGTAATATGTTAGCCGCTAAGTGTGCAGTTTTCAGGGAAAGGAGCAAAACTATTTAACCCCTGCCATCAGACTTAACACCGAAGTTTAGTGAAAAGACTTCAGTCCCACTACCAAGACATGAGTATAAAGATAAGTATATAAAAAGAGATATTGTCAATTTCTATATTTACCAAAATTTCCACTTCCTGTTCCTGTATGTCACTTCCTGATTTTCTGTATATAAGGGATCAGAACCTTTTCTTCCTTGCGTTGCAACACTCCTTGTTCCTGCTTGTGTGTCCTCGCTCCTGTTGGCTCCTTGACTTTTATTTTGGTGATTCCTTCCGTTGGCGTTCCAGGTTACCTTGCAACTTTTGCTCCAGCTTGACTTCCAGCTTTCTCCTGGTTCCTTTTGGGCTCCTGGTCTTCCGGTGTTTTCTGGCTCCTTGTCTTCTTCTTCATTCCTGGAGTCTCGTCATCATCAGCGTTTTTTCCCTATGGGGTTTACCTCTTGGGACTCCTTCTGTCGGCAGCACTGTGGCTACCAGAAGGGGGTCGCCCCTATCTCTGACAAACCAGCACTTACAAGAACCAACGCCGGGAACCATCCCAACACCTCAAGACTGGTAAGAAAGACCCTAAACCTGAAAACTACACCCAATTCATACAAAATAACCTAACACCAATCTATCTAACTATCGATTAATTGCCTTGTTAGACGAAGAAGCAAAAAGCGTCCACCAATTTTTTACTGCAAGAACTTGAGTTATGATCCACGAAGGAAAACCTAATCCCCTATTACCAAACCGGCTTCAGGCTAAAATCACTTACTATAGTCAACATGGTTGCTTTATCTTACTTAGTCCACTGAAATACACAGATCTTCAGGCCTCCCCTCTTCACTTGCTTCATAGACTACTCTGCTGCATTTGACAGTGAGGACAGGAATATTCAATGGTCAAAACTTGCGCAATGAGGCATCTCCACTTCTCTTCTGAAGGCAGTCATCTCCCTGTATTCCAACACATGGGTCCTTATCAAGCTTGATAGTGGAAATAAGGCTACATTAGAAATACAAAGAGATCATGGCATGAAACAGGGCTGTCTGCTAGCACAAATTCTATTCAATCTGTACACAGCACACTTGTTCTAAGCCATACTCAAAGCTAAAACAATACCACCAAGGATTGTGACCCACAGACTCCCTGTACTGCAACTCAAGGATGCTTTGATTGTCCTGGATCTCACTTAAAATCGAATGCAAAGAGCACTTGAGCAAAAGGACTTATATAATATTTGTAACAAGCTCACTGTTAATGCTGGAATGAAAAGGCTATGATATTTGGTAATTACAAAAACAAATCTAAACTATTATGGAGACTAGGAGAACTGAAGATTAACAACTCACCAAAATATAACTATCTGGGAGTTTGGTTCTCTGAGAATAGCAACTTCAACACACATCTACAATATCTCACAAAAAGAGCATCAGCAGTCATATTCGCCTTCTGCAAACTAAATAAACACCTCGTAGTCCTTCAACTGAAGCAATAATTTGAACTGTGCAATCAAAATCTATGCCTACCTCTTCCAATGGTAACCAAGTTTACCCCGGAAAAATGGTGACCGCACTAAACAAAGTACAGTGTACTGCCTCCAGGCGAATCTTCAACTTACCACAATACACAAAGCAGTCACTGTTATGCTTGGAGTTCAGCCTTACCAGACAGGAACTGGAGTGCAAGGCATCACGCATTAAATATTACCACTCACTCATTACTGCAGACATGGGAGCTTTAAAGAAGGCCCTTCTGCAAATCTATCAGGCCCTGAATAATCCTTGGGGATCATACCTAGCAAAAGCGGCAAATGACCTAATGATCAATTTAGCGTCAGTATCTGTATCAACTGTCACATTTCTGTCTATCATGTCTATTCTAAAAAAAACAAATCATGGCCATTTCTTGTAAAGAAGATATAGAGAAAATATGTGACGCCTCTTATGCACATTTAAATGCAAAATCTTATGAAAATGTAAAGATTCAGCCTTATCTCAAAGAGTCTCTAAGCAGAATGACCAGATGCTCACTATTATGCTCCTGAATAATGACTCTGCCGATTTAAGGAAACAGGACAAATTAGGCAAAGCAGGATATGCAGCAACATTGCAGGCTTGGCAATTTTAACCGAGAATCGCTTCATCTATTATGCTGCTGTCCAGCATTTTTAAAAGCATGCCACACTTTACTGAGGCCAATGTCTTTAACCCAGGGTATTCACACATGTAAGGAAGCTTGGACCTACTTTCTAAGTACCAACAAATTGAAGGACATTGCCCAGTTCGGTAAATGTACAGCAATCTCAAACGCTGCTATGGAAAGACTTCAAGGAGTCAGACATACTCATAGAGAAGTTCATTGAAAGTGGTTGCCCGAGATGCCTGGTGAAGCAAGCCAAGAAGAGGGCATGGTATAATCATAGGGAAGATCTGCTCGAACCATGACCAAAGGATCCCTTGATGGAGAGAATTGTGTGTGTCACCACGTTAAGCCTAGTCAGTAATGAAGTGACAAAGATCATAAAGAGACACTAGTGGCTTGTAGAAGAACATCTGATGACCAAAAAGGTATCCCTATTTTATTTCAAACGGGAAATAACTCAAAAAGGTGCCCTGGTTGGGGCTGCATTACCCCAGTCACCTTGAACTACACTTAATACTCTGTGGGGACTCCAGGCAATAGTGGGACACTTCAAATGTGGCCAATGAGTGGCATGAAAGTTTTGCCAAAATACTAACAACTTCACCCATAATAATGTTGACAGTACTCTAGCTTCATTAACACCTTGCATGCTCATGACGAATTCAGCTCGTCATGAGCCACGGTGCTCGTGTACTCATGACGAGCTGAGCTCGTCATGACCGTTAGAACGCTCGCACGCTGGGCAAATTCCCCTGCACACGACCACCGTGGCTGAGCTCGTCATGAGCACCGGGGCGCTGCGCACGCCCCCCCTCCCCCCAGCACAGCGGGGGAATATGCCCATCACGGAAGGGGTTAACTGAAATACACAAGATGTAGTCTATGCGATCTGGTGTCCGTGTCAACGAATTTACATTGGACAGACGACACAAAAGGTGTGAAGTTCAGAATTTTGCAACACAGGAGCAGAATAAAATGTGGCACAGCAGGTGCACTACATGTCGAGCACTACCAAAGACTTCAACAAACAGTGACGGTCTCAAATGGCAGGTGATTGAGCAGGCCTCACTTAGACCTCATAGAGGGGACAAAGCCTTTATTCTATGAAGAAGGGAACTATTTTGGATCGACAAATGTGACACAGTGGCACATAGTCTGAATACCCTGGAGGATTGGAGGCTGGCTGCGCTCATATGTAAATTATGATTATCACAGGATAAGATGAGACATGTTGCCAGTACTCACAAGATTACTTTGATAATATTTCACTTGTTAGTGTATGTCAATATTGTTTTAGGTTTTTTCATTATGTTTGTATGCCTTTTAGTGTACAGTCTAATAAATGTAATCCTTGTCTTGACCCTGTGACACTGTTTTGACATTGACTGTTTTTTAACATTGACATTTTGGGGCCGATTAGGATGGCGGACGGACTTGCGTCCGTCCGCCACCCTTGAGGAGGAGGGAACGTCCGCAGGGGCTGCGGCGTTCCCTCCGTGCTGATTAGGATGTGACCGCCAGGGTGGCGGTCACATCCTCTATATTTAACATTGCGGCGGGTGCAGCTTCAAGCTGCACACGCCGCAATGTTAAAAAAGCATGTTTTACATTTACATGCACAAAGCGGCCGGCACCGCACGGTGCCTGCTGCTTTGTGCACGCAAATGCAGGGGGGTACCATAGGTACCCCCCATGTGCACCCCCCACCCCCCATTCACCCAGGGGGCCCGCAACGGGCCCCCAAAGTGAATGTCCGTATGCTTTTCCATGGCGGAAAAGCCGCCGTGGAAAAGCATGTATTCACGAACATCCTAATATGGCGGACGGTGTCTCATAGACACCGCCTGCCATGTTATAGCTTTTCCGCCACGGTCGGAAGCCGACCGCGGCGGAAAAGCGGCGGACGGAATTCCAGACCCACCAGCCATCCTAATTTGGCGGTGGGTCTTTGGAGGCTCCGCAGCGGTTTTTCCGCATCCTCCAGGCCGGCGGACACTTCCGCCGGCCCGGAGGATGCGGAAAAACCGCCATCCTAATCGGCCCCTAAGTATGTATAATGGCTCAAACATTGAATTCGTTATTTTCTTTTTCTATTTTAAAAATGCACTTTGTCCTAGAATAAGTACACATCAAGTCAGTTGACCAGGTTTCACAAACACTTAATCTATGTCAGGCCGAACCATACGGGGACCATGCTGTTCTCCTATGTATTTTTTCCTGAGGGGCAGTATTTCCTCACTTTTTGTTGTAGCCAACAAATATGTTCTCATACAAAGGCTTCCTTGACTTGTAAGGTTTGTGACCCCTATTGAATTTGGTACATTAAAACACCCCAGGATTAAAAACAACCTTCAAACAATTTCTTGGTAAATTGAATATTCTTCATCCTACTTGTATCACGCCGTGTCATCCTCGTGCATGTTTTGTGCAGACGGGGGTGATCTATTTAGTTTTTTACTTGTCTTCAGGAAGGACAGTGCAGACAAGGGCTCAGATGACCGAAAGAGTGCAGTAGAGAGCTGCAGAACGGGAGCTGCAGCAATCACAGCGGAAGCACAGCGGAAGCAGGCAAGCGAGCGGTCGGCGGTCGGGTGGCAGTACGAACGCCGAAAACGCCATTCGCCAAACCCACTAAACTCGGCAGCTTGCATTAGGAGCTAAGCCAAGCCGACTCTCCTGATACTTGCAGTGCGATCCCTAAAATCTGAGCTAGGACTGCGGCTGCGGCGGCGGCGAGGCAAAGCGAGGTGAAGGCGAGGTGAAGGGCACTGCAAGGAGAGGCAGCAAGAGGTCAAGTCAAGTCAAAAGATCTTTATTCGGATTATAAAACATCCATAAAAGTACATATCAAGCACAGCAAAGGTAATAACACAGTCATAGAAGATAAAATATAGACAAATAACAGCTTACAAAAGTACAAATTCATAGCAATGGATAGCTTTGTCATGTGTAAAGAGGCAACCACTAGTGCAAAATATGCAATGTGAAAAGAGCGCGTAGTGCAAATTTCTCAATCAATGAGCAGAGTAGCGTGGGACCGGACAACTGCTTTGAGGAAGCAGCTCACTCTAAAAATTACTTCATCCGAGTTTAACATCAATAAGTCTTTAAAAGCTCATTTAAAATCCATCAAAGCATTCTTTCTACAATACGGTATTAAATAGTGCTTAGTGTACATTCTATAAAAACCACAAAAAAAGGTAAAATGGAGCAAACTTTGTTTTCCACCAAGGTTACAGGGACAGCTTAATTTTTCCACCTGTTTATTGAAGCCTAACGGGAAGCAGAGTAGATTTATGATGCTCCCGTCCCTGAACCGAAATAACAGGCTCCTGTTCCACCTGCCTAGCTTTTTACGGAGATAACCCTGGGGCAAAGCATAAGGCCTGTCACATGGCTCCAGAAGGGAAATGTACCTTATTGTGGTCAACTTTGCAAAGTCGCACTTTTCCCTCTCTTTACGATAAAAATCATACAAAGCCCTTTTTATTAAATTCTTGTGTGTGCAATCAATCAATTGGGGGGAGGTAAAAAGATGCCCCTGCCCCACGCTTGATTAGCTTTTTTCCACAGCCCTGAACCATGGTATAAGATTGGCCCTCTCACATTTTAAAAAATCCGAACTAATGTCGCAGCAGAGTTCCTCCAAATTTTTATCCAAAAAAGGGCAGGTCTGGATCTTATGAAATCCTCTATATAATGGAGATTTAATTCCCTGTGACACACATAAGTTGGGGCTGTAATAACCCCTCCAGAACCTTCCGACAGAATCTATTTTCTTCGATCTGTAATTGGGTACAATTCGAATAACCCCACACCTCAGCACCATAGGTTCCTGTGGGTAAACATTGTGTTCTATAAATTTGTAACAATGATGTAATCACATCTGCCTGGTTGGGTTGGCGGGGGGAGATTATAGAGTTTATAGCTTTGCCCAATTTGCTACTTAACTGAGCAACATGAGGCTGCCAGGATCCAGTATTGGAGAACAACAAGCCAAGGTAGGGAAAAGTGCAAGTGCTTTTTAAAATGTTGTCCCCCGACAGAATCTGGGTTATTTTATAACTTTTTGGGCCACATGTCATTATAAATGATTTCTTAAAGTTCGTACATAGGCCCAAGTCTGCCATGTATGTGACAAAGCCAGAAATTAAAATACGCAACGCATTGGGTGTGCGGCCCATAAGGACCGCATCATCCGCATAAAGAAGTGCGGGGACGGGTTTACCATTTACTTGCGGAACATCGTTAGTTAAATTACTCAAAGAATTACTCAATTCATTTATGTACAAGATAAAAAGCAGGGGGGCCAAGACACAACCTTGTCTGACCCCCCTGCCAATTAAAATATCATTAGAAACTTCACCGTCATTGTTAATGCGAACGCGGGCTTTCAAATTGCTATGAAGATGGGTCAAAAAATAAACTAGAGATTCATCCAAACCATAATTCAACAGGACTGACCATAGACGGGGGCGATTTACAAAATCAAAGGCAGAACTTAAATCCATAAACCCAAAATATAAAGGGGATTTTTTAGCAATTGTATATTTAGCCATGAGCAGATTTAAATTTAGGCATTGCTCCACCGTTCCCACTTTACTTCTGAAACCTAACTGGCACGGGTGTAAAATGGTATTTTCCTCCGCCCAGGTTCTAATTCTGTTAAAAAGGAACCTGCCTAGAACCTTTAGCGTATTATCGATTAAAGATATCGGGCGGTAACAGCCAGGGTCGAGTCTGTCGCCTTTTTTGAAAATTGGCACAATGGTACTACAAGACCATGTTACCGGGACAGGGGTATGGGATAGTTTATTAAAAATGTTACATAGTAGGGGTGCTCAAAAATCAGGTTCAGATTTGATTTGGTCGATGGATAAACCATCGGGTCCGGGGGCTTTGTTCCCAGCGCTTTCTGTGATGGCATCCTCCACCTCCAACGACGTAATAGTCAAGGGCCTGGCTGGAAAAACAGTTTCTGTGGGGTTGCCAGAAGCATCATAGATCTTAGAAAAATGGTCAACCCACACATCCCCTGTTATGTTGCAATTTATAGGGGTGATGTTAGAGCCCAATGATCTCAGGTTTTTAACCGCCCTCCAAAACCCGGCTACATCTTTTAAAGCTGCTGTGTGAACAAGGGAGTCCCAGTGATCTTTTAGTAACTCACCAGATCTGATTCTTAAGGTGTGTTTGTATCTAGATCTCAGAGTCCTTACCAGGGACAAATCACGCGGTTCAGCTGTAAGGGCGGCCCTAAGTTCCCGATTAGCTTTGGAGCATGAGGTGTCGAACCACCTTGGATTACTGTTGTTGTTAGCTAGGACAGGTTTGGAAATTTCCTTTTTTTATAGCCTTACATAATTCACAAAATGAATTAACGATATCAAGCCCAGGGCTGTCAATTGATAGGCAAACCAGTGCTAATGTCGGGTGTTTTTTAATGACTCGAGCTAAAACGCACTGGTTGTCTATCCCCTTCCAAACCACCCTTAACCTGTCGGTCGATGCCGTTAGGTTTTTTGCCCCAATTTCTCCTATCTTCCCATGTTTTTTAATCGATTTAAGACAAATTAGAATTGGGTAATGGTCGCTATATATAGTTCTAACAACCTCTGATTTTAATAAAAGATCCCCAAGAAGAGAAGAAATGAATATGTAGTCTATGGTGGTTGAGCTCCCACGCCCAATGTAGGTAGGAACATGTACATTATCCACGCCAGTAACTATATTCTCCATTACATCGACTAGATCGCGTGTGGCTAGCAGATCGAGTAATTTGTCTCCTCTTTTGCAGGGTGGAGTTCTGGGGTGGATATGTGCATTGAAATCACCTCCTATGCAAATGCCATCAAACCTACCATATTTTTGTCCATCCATAACTTCATCAATAAAGTTAAACAATCTTAAGAAGTTGGTGTTGGGATGAGTTGTGAAGTCGTTATTATAAAAGTTAATGAGGCATAACTTTATCCTGCCAGTATATGTCAACGCCATGAAGTTTTTGTTATTTGTCTGCAATGGTTCGATTTTAGCTGCTGCAGTAATTTTAACCCAAATAGATAAACCCCCGCTGGGACGTCCCATAGGCGGGGAAGGTACAATCAGGTTGTGGCAACTGTATCCTTCGTGAAGCAGAGAACTCGTGCACCAAGTTTCCTGCAACATTAGGACATCGAAATTAGTTACCCAATCAGCCCAGGCCTTAATTTTCATTTTCGCGTTGAGGCCTGCAATATTCCAACTCAAGATAGACAAATCATCGAACAATATGGGGGAGACGGAGCCCTGGACACCTGTTGTGGAGTCAGATGATGCCCGGGGCCTCCTGGGTGATTTGGGCAACATAATAATAGGACAGATTGACAAATTTCCTACGGGATCATGCGTGTTAGTGTAATCACTAACTACAATGTCAGGTGAAATAACTGATGGTCAGTCCATGCTGCCCGTTTCAACTAATGCAGTGTATCTATTGTAAAGTAAAAAAGGCGGTGGGGCTGAGCGAAATGGTCTTTGTGGGGGCCTATAGAAGTAACTCAAAGGCAATGGAGTAACAACAGTAGATAGACCCGGGTAGATATTGTTGTTGTTGAGTATAAATTTAGCAGTGCCAGGGTGCATAAAATTAATAACAATACAATCCCCATTAAAGTTTTTGTATAGGGGGCCAACCCAGCTCACCCGACGGGCAGACAAAATTTCATTTGAGATGTCATGACCTACCCCTTTATGTTTGGTCAGCCAGTTGATGCACTTGTTGTTCAACTGAACCCAGGACTCACCTTGTCCCTCCCTAAGCGGTGGGGCGCCTGCTAAGACTAGAACATATGGGCAGGCGTCAGGGGGTAAATGGAGGGCAGGTTCCTGATGTTTTATGGGTCTGCTAACAACCGATTGTCCCTTGCCACCGTTGCTGCTACTAGTGGCCACAGGTTTCACAGTAGTTATAGTAGGGCCATCCTTCTGTGTATTACTAACTATAGTAGTAGTACGAGAGGGGCCAGCTGCTACGGAGGGAGTAGGCTGGGCTTTTGTGGCAGGTAGAATTTGCTCTACAATGTCGCATCTGGGTGTAGTGTTAAATATTGGTGTGCTGCTGATAGTTTTAGGCCCACCCTTGGATGTGAAGCTACTGTTAATATTAGGCCCACCACACAAGAAGGCCTTACTAGCAGACTCTAGATCTTTCAAAAGTCGATCACCCCTCATTTGATCAAGACTAATCGCCCCTATCCTTTTTGCATCTTCTTTTTTACAAGTTTTTGTATAGGGGGCCAACCCCAGCTCACCCGACGGGCAGACAAAATTTCATTTGAGATGTCATGACCTACCCCTTTATGTTTGGTCAGCCAGTCGATGCACTTGTTGTTCAACTGAACCCAGGACTCACCTTGTCCCTCCCTAAGCGGTGGGGCGCCTGCTAAGACTAGAACATATGGGCAGGCGTCAGGGGGAAATGGAGGGCAGGTTCCTGATGTTTTATGGGTCTGCTAACAACCGATTGTCCCTTGCCACCGTTGCTGCTACTAGTGGCCACAGGTTTCACAGTAGTTATAGTAGGGCCATCCTTCTGTGTATTACTAACTTTAGTAGTAGTACGAGAGGGGCCAGCTGCTACGGAGGGAGTAGGCTGGGCTTTTGTGGCAGGTAGAATTTGCTCTACAATGTCGTATCTGGGTGTAGTGTTAAATATTGGTGTGCTGCTGATAGTTTTAGGTCCACCCTTGGATGTGAATCTACTGCTAATATTAGGCCCACCACACAAGAAGGCCTTACTAGCAGACTCTAGATCTTTCAAAAGTCGATCACCCCTCATTTGATCAAGACTAATCGCCCCTTTCCTTTTTGCATCTTCTTTTTTTACAAGATTTTCTAATTTATCAAGTTTTTTAAAAACAGTATTGAATTGTTTGATCAATTGACTTTCCAATTGTTTAAAAATAGTATCAACAATTGTTTCAATGAAGTTCCTGTTAGGCTTAGATTTAATGATACTTTCAGTTAAGAACTCAGTTTGTGTGCATACTGAATTGTGGTCTTCTGTAGAGGGGGTTGAGGGAGCGGCAACAGAGGCCACCTCTACTGGTTGCAAATGTTCCGTATTGTCTGTATCACTCCCAGATTGATGATGCTTCCCCCTGGACCACATGCTCTGGGGGGTTGGTTGGTTCTTATTACGGATAGGTTGCTTCCTCTTATTTACTGTAGATTTCAAGGGGCCCCTTTTCCTTTTTCCGTCGACAGTCCTATTTCTTGGGGACGGGGGGGCAGTAACAGTCTGTGCAACGGGGTCAAGCTGGGAGTCAATAATAATAACTGGGCTACTACCCCCATGCAACACTTCCAACCGAGTAGCCTGGGTAGAGAGCGGTAAAGTATTAATAGGGCTTACTTGTGATGACTGCAGGTGACTGGTGGTAGAGCCCAATGACATCCTCCTTTCAGTATTAGCGATTTCATTTGTGACCATGTTAAGGGCGTTCTCCAATAAGCTTTCAAAGGAGGGGCAGGGCAGAGGGGTCTACAGGAGCAAGCATAGTAGTACTGATGTTACGTTTCCCATGGTGATTTTCCCGGGCTCACCTCTTATAGTATATATTAGAGGGGTGGCCCGCACAACCACTGATGTCCTCTGAGGGCCTAAGAGGGCCCGCCCTTTGCCCGGGCTTAGCCCCGGGCGCTCCCGCGTGCGTCCCGTGCAGCGGAGGAGGAGGCTGAATTAGTAGGGCGTGTGACAGCCTGGAGGCGGGGCTAGCAGGGGGTGCAGGCCGGGTCACTCAGGCCACGCAGGGGCTCCTGGATCAGTGAGTCCCTGCAACGCTCCACCCCTACAGCAGCTGTTCCACTCCACGCCACAGCCGGGGTCCTTACAGGCAAACCAAACGCCACGAAGCGGCACCCGCAAAGCGGGTGCGGCAAGGCGCTGTGGCAAAGGAAGGCACCAACACCCTCCAAACAAAAAACACTGGACCGGCCTCCACAGGTAGGCAACCGCTTGCTGTCCTTAACAACACTCCCGAAGAGCACCTGGGAGTTGGGAGCTTTAACTCAATTTTTCAGCCAGGAGGCGGGGCTAGCAGGGGGCGCAGGCCGGGTCACTCAGGCCACGCAGGGGCTCCTGGATCAGTGAGTCCCTGCAACGCTCCACCCTTACTGCAGCTGTTCCACTCCACGCCACAGCCGGGGTCCTTACAGGCAAACCAAGTGCCACGAAGCGGCACCCGCGAAGCGGGTGCTGCAAGGCGCTGCGGCAAAGGAAGGCACCAACACCCTCCAAACAAAAAACAATGGACCGGCCTCCACAGGTAGGCAACCGCATGCTGTCCTTAACAACTCTCCCGAAGAGCACCTGGGAGTTGGGCGCTTTAACTCAATTTTTCAGACAGGAGGCGGGGCTAGCAGGGGGCGCAGGCCGGGGCACTCAGGCCACGCAGGGGCTCCTGGATCAGTGAGTCCCTGCAACGCTCCACCCCTACAGCAGCTGTTCCACGCCACATCCGGGGTCCTTACAGGCAAACCAAGCGCCAAGAAGCGGCACCCGCGAAGCGGGTGCGGCAAGGCGCTGCGGCAAAGGAAGGCACCAACACCCTCCAAACAAAAAACACTGGACCGGCCTCCACAGGTAGGCAACCGCTTGCTGTCCTTAACAACACTCCCAGCAAGAGGTGCACTGCAGCGCAATGAATTGGTGCTCGGAGAACGCCCTGCCCTGCCTCTGGACTGCCGAGAGGCATGGTGAGGTTTGGAGGTTTGGAGAGGCGCAGCAAGGAGGGGCGACGCAGGGAGAGGCACTACGAAGCGCTACGAAGTGCACTGAATTGATGCCCTGAAAACGCCCTGCCTTTTGCTTCTTGCCTCTTGCCACCCAGCCATTATACAACACCTGAGACAGCCTCCAGATAGCCTCCCTGCGTACGTCACACAACAAACCGCAAACAGAAAACGGCATACGGCTCCCCACCCACGAGTGAGGGAGGGTGAGGGAAAGCCGAGCTGCGGAGGACCTGTGACAGCATTAAACGGTGAGCGGGGTAGAGCGGGGTGAGATACTCAGGCATCGTGTTATATCAGCATCAGCGGATCCCTGCGCTTAACGGGCTGTTATTTGCCTAACTAATAGCTGACATCGTATGCCTACCTACCTAACTCCTGGGTGAACTTGTTGAACTTGCTGAACTTATATGAATTTGTGTACAGCCAGAGGTGCATTTGAGGACGCTGATTGATAGCGCAATTAACATTTACCCCACTTCCAAAAGTGGTTAAAGTGGTTATAGGGGGATCTGAAGGCAAAGGCGAAGGCGCAGGGTGAACAAAGGAGGTAACAGAATCACAAACAAAAGTAGAACAGCACTCGCAAATTCAGCCTTCTCTCTGTCTTCAAATACACTTTGCCATCCTCCTAAGCAGCCACTTGATCACTTCTTCCATCCTCCCACTCTATCTTGTCCACTCGGGATGAGATCCGGCAGGCTAAGGACAAGTGCATCTCAAAAGAAAAAGAAACGTAGAGGGGAAATTGCGCTGACAAGTTCGGAATCTGATCAGATTGTAAATCTGTCGCTGAGTGACCCTGAAATCTTTATAGACAATACTTCTCAACTTCCCGCGAAGTGTTCTGTCAGGCTGGCCCGTAAACCCTCTAGAAACCAACCAAAAATAACATCAAAATTTGCCCTTCTGAAAGACGCTGGGTCAGTTGTATATTCAAGCAATAAGGAGTCCCATAGTAAACATCAAAAAGGGCAGTCCTGGTGGAAACGTGGTTAGCAGTATTCTCTCAGGCAACAGCAAGTCTGAAGTGGCAGCTCAACTAGAAGACAAGGTTCCGGGAAGTCCAGCAATTAAGCCCACTCTAACCCACCAAGAGCTGTTCAATGCTACCCATAGTATAAAGGACGTTCAAACCGAACCAAATGGAGGGTCAATGAAAAATTCAGTTGTAACCAACCCTGCCCTTCGCGAGGCCAGTTTCAGTATACCGTGCAGTCAAACTCGCGATCCCGTAACTTATCTTAAAAAGGCTAGTAAAAAGGAAACGAAGAAGGAAGACATTGACATCCTTCCTCCACTTGAGGATGGTGAAACTGATCACGTCCAACGGGAACAACCCACAGCCAGTGTTTCTGAGCCCATGACACTCATAGAGGAAACTGATCCAGCTGAAAAAGATCTTTCCTACCTTGAGTCAAAGGAATGGGAAAAAATGCCGCTCTCATATGGAAATGCCATCCCCGGTAATCCTGGGCCATCGTCCTCACCAAAGGAAGTGAAAAACAAGGACTACACTCAGGAAAAGGCATGGGCCACTGCCTTAGATATCCTCCAAAGATCAGCCGAAGCAATGACCTATCAAGCTAACAAAATGGATATCCAAATCAGCCTCCTGAATACACTGGCTGTGTACGTAGTCAAAATCGACGATAAGATCTCAAACCTCAACAGCTTGATCAGACGGGCCCAGGCAGCAGTAGACCTCCCGCAACAAGGATGCGACTGTTCACCAATAATAAAGAAACTTAGCACACTCCCAGGGATAATGGAAAAACTTTTGGCAGATCTAAAAGAAATTACAAATCTTAAGCCCCCCCGGGAAACTGCAGTGACGGCGTCCGGTCCTAAGTGAGGACAACATAGTAAAAATGGGAACAAACTTAAAGGAACGAGGAGTCACAGAAATCGAATTCCCTCAATCAAATGATACATCGGGGACTGTTAGCCAAAAGAGTGAACAGCAAAAAAAAACAACTGTCGATAGAGCAAATTCCAACCCTCCATCTCCAATCGAACAAGCCTGGGGAGATCCTGTGGGAAAGGGGAAAAGACAAAGGAAGCGGAAAGGCCGCAATAAATTGGGTAAGCGCAAACAAGAACTGAGCCTTTAACCGATGTTTAACACCCTTAGACGCACGACAGCTACAGAGTGTGTTAACCCAAAAGATACTGAGGAGTCAAGAACTAAATTAGAAGAATTACCAACACTGCTGGAAAGGAAAAGCAGGATGAGCGGGGCTTCCCCCACGCCAACAGAAAAGGTATCAATACGGACAACTTCAGGAAAAAAGGCGGCCAGCGGATCAATGGAGCAAATCACAACTACCGACACGCCTCCTTCAAATACTCCTCTGCCGCAGGATGTAAAGGTGCAGGGCCAAAATTCTAGCCACCCTGCAAAACAAGTCGACAGAAGCATCACTCCAAATCAGGTGCACACCAACAGTTCTGTCAAAAACCATCAGGGCGCAAGCCCTGTGAGAGATAACGGAGCTGTGGCAGGGAGTAAAACCCAAAAGAGCCCTAGCGATCAGAAGGAGGCACTGAACTTCATCCCCTCGACAAGTACAGATCATTGGCACTGCGCCCAAACATCAGTGGCAAATTCAAGGCTGAATAGGGCCCCTTCATGTGGCGACTCCAACTTTACACTCTTCTACCCGGGGTACAAGTCCAAAGGCAGCCATGACATTCTCAATCGTGGTAACATCCTAAAACTAATACAAGCCACTGGCCTGTTAAACGGTATAACCTCACAAGATATCACATCGATAGAATTCATTGCACCAAGTCACGGCCAAATAAATGAAACCACAAAGGTCACATGGAGATCGGCAGAGGTAATGAACACCATCCTAGGGCACACAGACTCCTTCAAGCAGTGGGGCATACTGCTACAACCTGGTAGGGTAGCGGGATACCCACATGTCTTGCTGGTAAGTCAAGAACCTAAGCATACACGGGCAGAAAGGGGAGAAGTGTACTCAGTCCTGAGGGGCGCATGCAACAAAACTCCCACCCGCGACGACAAACAAAGAAAATTGAGAGAAGACTGGATCACACCAAATAGGGATCGGGAAGAGGTCCGCACATGGTCATGGTTGGCAGGCACCCTAAATACAACTCGCCTGTTACGATGACAAAATAACAGTGAAAAGGACCTAAATATGAGTCCTCTAAAGATATGTTCTTGGAACATTAACGGACTAGCCAACAAACTGGAAGATAAAGCCATAATCTCTTATTTTCAAGAACTCGAGATACTACTACTTCAAGAGACATGGCTTCTCAAACCGCAGCAAATTGAAGGCTTCAAAACTCATCACATTCCAGCACAAAAACTGAAATCTTCGGGAAGAGGCAGTGGTGGCCTAGCAATTTACATATCCATCAAAAATGCAATCGCTTCATGGGACTTAGGTGGTTCATCACATTCCCTCCAGTGCGTGGGAATTTCCTTTACCTCCGACAAAGCCCAGCGCAGGACCCTGTTTTTAATGAATGCCTATGTCCGTCCAAACACAGCATCAAGGCAATCTTTCGCAGAAGAAGCAATAGCAACTGTACTAAGAGTGAAAATCAGATCCCTCGAACCAGAAATAATCCTATAAGGTGATTTCAACATGTGGCTAATGTCGGGCCTGGGCGAAAACGAGATAACCAAATCACATGAAAGCATTTGGGTCATACCCCCGCAGGACCCCCCAGGTTGGCACAAGGACGACTCAAAAGGACGCTCCTTACAAGGCAACCTGGAAAATCTAGGCCTCAGAGCCTTAAATGGGCGCTTTCCTCCAGACAAGCCACCTTGCTTCTCCTATCTGAGTAAAAATGGCGCTTCGTTAATTGACTATACCTTTGTCAGTCTTCAACTTCTCCACCAAATAACAGGTTTTAGCCTTGGAAGCAGAACTGAAAGCGACCACTGCCCACAAGAAATATCGCTTATGACCAGATTAATTCAACATGAAGAAGACAGGACACTGCCATCTGACTGCTACACGATTAACTTAAAACGAATTAAGTGCTCTTTCAGCAACTTTCAACAAATAGCAGCAGATGCCAAACTTATTATGGAGAGCACCAGTAGGCCCACAAATCATGAAATTGCTAACTGGTCAACATTTGCGATCGAACTGATCGATAAACATGCAAAACCAATAAGGCAGGCGAACCTGTACGGGCAAAGGCAGACGCCCAGTCGCAACCCCGCAATACAATCTGCTACAAGAAATATGAATCGGACATGGCGGGATTTAAAAACAAATCCAACGGATCCTCAGTTAGTAACAAAATTGAGAGAGGCTCGCAGCTATCTAAAGAAGGCTAAAAGAGAACAACGCAGAAGTCTCTGGAACTCCTTCTGGGCTAGGCTGCAAAATGACATTAAAACAAACAATTCCGCTAGGTTCCGGCGAACCATCAACAGCATTTCTGGGCGAACCCCGAAAGTCGCGTCCTCATGTATACTGGAGACCGAGTGGGTCGCCTCCCTGTATCTTCACTTTAATGACCAAAAATTAAAACCCTTCATCAGAATTTTAATGTCGAAGATATTTTTGCTCAAAAAGCGGCAGTTAAGCCAACTGATTGTAACATCAAATCCCCTTCAATGAAGGAATCTCTTAACGTTGGCCAGAAAACTGCACTACCAAATGAGTGCCCCACGACGCAAAGCAACAAAGAATCAACAACAATCGAGGTGGCCCAAATTGAAAAACTGATCAAAAAGGGTCGGAAGGACGGTGCCCCAGGCCCTGGTGGAATTCCTCAGGCTCTGTTTAAGGAGGACACAACCTTCTGGGCCTCGAAGCTAACCACCCTCTTCAACTGTATCCTGCAAAATAACATCATACCACCCTCCTGACAGGGATCAATTTTGGCACCAATCTTCAAAGGTGGGGACAAAAATTCTCCCGGGAATTATCGCCTCATAGCCCTCATTGACAATGAAGCAAAGTATTTTGCTGGTTTGCTTCTTAACTCACTTAGGGCATGGGCTGATGACCATTCCGTAATTCCTACGAACCAAACTGTTTTTACAAGTAACACCGGCACCTCGGTCAACCTTATGACCCTCTCTTGTCTGATCGACCAGGCGGAGGTAAGCACTTGCCCACTTTATATGGGATTTATTGGCTATAAAGCTGCCTTCGATAAGGTAAACAGAGCTAAGCTCTGGCAGAAGCTGTACAGACTAAACATTCCAAATGATCTCTTAAGAGCTATACAGCTTCTCCATCAGGACACATGTGTCAGGATAAAGATTGGGGACGGGTCCAGACTATCACGTCCAATTCCGACGACAAAAGGGCTCAAACAAAGATGTGTCCTTGCCCCCATACTTTTTAATTTGTTCCAATCCGACCTTCCTGAAGCCTTAAATAAGGTAAATTCTCATTCTCCCAAAGTAGCTGGTTTCTTGTCGTCAAATCTTTTTTACGCTGATCATGTCGTACTTCTTAGCAAAACAAAGATCGGCTTGCAAAGACTCATGGACGCCATCTCTGACTATTCAAATAAGAATGAGCTCCAGTTAAACAGCAAGAAGTCAAAAATTCTGGCGGTACGTCCAGGAAAGGCCAAGAAGCTGGTTTGGGTCTTGAACCAAGAAAGGATTGCTGAATCCAAATGCCATAAGTACCTTGGTGTCTCTTTTAACAACAACGGTAGATACAAAACTCATTTAGCAGATCAAAAAAAGAAGGATTCCATGCTTGCTTTCGCAATCAGTTCTATACATAAGAAACTACAAGACCCAACGTTTGCTCCAATAATCCAGGTAGCGCAAGCAAAAATTATTCCCACATTAACCTACGGAAGCGAGGTTCCAAAAGGCTTGGATAGCGGCCAACTGGACAAAATTATTTCAAAAATGTATAGAATAGTGTTCAAGCTAACAAGTCAAACATCACCGGCCCAAATTAGGTTGGAACTGGGGATCTGCCACCAATCACTTGCCAGAGCCATGAGTTTTCTAACGTGCTGTCATAAATTGAGGTCATCGAAGGAAGGCAGCCTAGCGCAACACCTATGGTCTTGCCTTCAAACGAATCTATGGCGAGCAGGGCATGCATATTGGGAAAGTGGATTAAGAACACTAGGCCTGAAAGACCTTTGGGGCATGCAAGTAAGCCATAATGAATTCAAACGTCTAGCAAAAATAAGCACAAAAAAGCTCTCTTCAGTGGAAGACAAGGCTCGGCTAGCAAAAAGAAGTCACGGATGGATGTCCTTGCAATCCTACGTCCAGTTGACCCCACAGGAGTACCTAACTCAACCATTCACTGCACGAACAAAATTAAGCTTCCTAAAGTTGAGAATGGGAGTTATCAACCTGTTGGTCCATTTGCCAAAATGGAAAAGAGCCCACAGACAGGAACAATGCAGACGCTGCGGGAATCACAAAGAAGACATAGTACACATTCTTTGTCTTTGCCCAAACCTGCTGAACGAAAGACGGTCCCTCTGAGGAAACTCTGGAACACAAATATGATTAGATCGTGTAGAGCAGCAGTTTTGGCTTGCTTTGACCCTCAGAACACTAAATTAAACTGTGCCCTAGTAAGGTTTTTAGAACAAGCAGGAAAAAAACTTGGTAAGGAGTCCCAAGTATGCGATTTCTCACCAGCACAATTACTAGCCTAGCTCCAACTGCCACCTTACGGCATAACAGACATGATCCTTAGCTCTCCCTTTTTATAAGTATGTTTTTATAAATTTTTACAATCTTCTTAACGCATACGATCCTATACTCATTTTATACATGTATTTATTGATATATCGTTCTTAAAATTCTGTAACTTGCAAAGGTTTTTTTTAATCATGCAATAAAGACTTCTTCTTCTACTTCTCTTCACGCTGCCAGCCCCTGTTTCATTCCGGCACTGCATGCATTGGACGCAGTTAGTATAATGATTAGTGTAATGATTACCGGCGAGGCTAGATGTTTGTTAAACGGCTTGCCAGTATGCTTTGTCCTCATTTTTATTTCAATTATTTTCTTGCAAATACTGATCCTTGCAACAGCATTAGCCTTGTTTTTTATGGTAATTGTGCTGCTTGGAAACATTTTTTCTGATGTTTACTTGTATCTAATTCTCTCACAAGTTCCAATGAATGAGCGCCACCGTGGTGTCAATTTTTATAGTTAGCTGTAATCACTTGGGATTCTTGCACGACATCATATGCTGATGGAATTGACAGTGTTTCTACTAAACAAGAGAGGCCTAATGCTTTTCTCCACACTGTGGACATTGCTAGCGATTTCCAATGCAGCAATTAGAATTGTGGCCATATGTGTCCAAAAGGAGATGCTTTGTTGTCCTAGCTTTCTGTACGTAGTAATTGGAGATCAGAGCAGCCCGCTTATTTTTCTTTCCTTTTTTAAACAGCAAATTCTCGAACTGTAGCATGATCACCGCAGCGGTGCCAATGGGTAGTCATCACATTACATGTATAAGATGGGCATGTCTCGTCCTCTGTAGGCATCTTTAATATTTGGGAGAGGTATGATCGTTACCTTTCTCCCACAATGTGGACCCTTCTAGTAGTTTGCAAAATACCTCCTAAGGGTTATTCATGCTTGCTTTGTTCTCTTCTCTTTTTTCTTTTAACAATTACAGCCAATACATCAATACTGTAGTGTGTTGTGATCTTGACTCACTACCAATCCTTGACCTTTTTCAGACAGACCCTTACCCTTTGGTAAGTGATGCTGAGGATAGTTTTTAAGTTTTTCCACTATTCAGTGACACTGCAAAAGATTATATCAACACACCTTCTCTCCCTTTACCTATTATTAGAACAATCCAAATGTAGTACCCATCGAGTTAGATAAACCCTAAGATTGTAAGACTTTGCCATAGTTCCCCTGGTATGTCAAAAGCCCCCTCACTTTCATAATACACCTTTCTTGAAATGCTACATTGAGGATACTTACAAATGATTATTTCTTCTCTTTAGTCATCTCCTTTTATCTTCTGTCCTGATGATGACCCTTTTCTGATTCATTTGACATAGTGGGTCGATACTTCAACAAGTTACAAATGTGGACTGTTTTTAATTTGATTGTGGATCGTGATACTCGTAATAGGAATGGCGAAAATAACGTCAAATTATTCATGTCAGTCACATGTATATAATATTGTATATAGCACTAGCGCACTATTTATTGACTGTATCACTTTTCACTGTACCATCACTAAATAGGAGCACCTTAGCCTGATATTTGATATTACTGAAAACCTGTCTTTATAATTTTTTTAAACAATAAGTTATTCAAAATCGAAATAAAAACATTAAATGGATAAACAAACCTTACTTGTAAGAAGGGTTCCTTAAGAGACTATTGCCAAGGGCTACACTTCATCTGTAAGGACCATTTCTGTTATTATTCATTGTTCTACCTGAGTCCCTGGGTTACTGTATGTATGTATGTATATATACTTGTAAAGCGCACTATCACCTTTCAGGCATCCTGGCACTGTATACCGCTGTGGAACCCTTACTGGCTTTCCCTGTGAGATGCCCCCTACTGGGCACCCCCAAGGTGAAGCCAGGCATCCTAGCGCTTTTGAGGCTGTTGTGGAGATTAAGCAAGCTATTGCCCAGAGTTGCAGAGTGGGACCCATGATTAGAGTAGGCACCAAGGCGAGAATTATCGAGTCCGTGGACATTGAGCCCAAGACCCTGCCGCGTCGGGAATTGAACCCTGGTCCCGGGCCAGACCTCTGCCTCAGGGTCTGCCGCTCTAATCGGTGAGCCACACCCCCCTTTTTTCTTGAATTATGAAAAGACTCAACACCCTAGTGGAATAGGGGAGTCAAAACCGCCTAAGCAAGGTCCAAATCATTCCGCATTTTCTGGAACTAAAAACTATTCAGACCACTTTCTTTTAATATATTTATTAATATAATATCATATTATGTAACCTTGTGCTTTCAATCAGCGTTTATTGTACCATTTTTATTAATTGACACAATCAAGGTTTTTACTTACATTGCTGAGTATCCTTATCTATATAGAGTCACTAGGATACATTCACCTTGGGTATCCACTTCACAATTTTCAAAATGCACTGAAATGGAACACATAAGACTCCCAATAAATACAGATAGATATACAAGTCCAATGACCAAATAATGAATGTCCATGAGCCATAATAGGAATATATCTCTCAATGAATGTCATTCCATAGAGCTTACAAACACTGAACCACAAACCAATAAGTCTTCTGCAAAAGGAATTTAACTCTCACTTACTACTCACATTGTCAAATACAGCTAGGGATGCACAATTCAGAAATCAATGGCACTTTTTATAAGTAACCCATGATAAGGTTTGCCATGTCTCTGAAGGAACAGAAGAAGAAAGAACGAACTGTCAGTCAAATGCATAATGAAAATCCAATCAAGTTACATTTATGAAATCTCAGCAGAGACCAGCAGAAAACCGGTCCCTTAGACTTGTTGAATAAGGTCTATGATATTCCATGGCACCCTAATTTTATACTTACAAAAATGGATATACAGAGTATGTATATTATATTCAGTGATGAACAGGTGATCAAGGCACTGGAAAGCTTTCTGTTCACTAGATTTCTGGCGACATACAGCGATTGTGTTGGACTGGACTAATTTTGTGCTTCAAAATAACTTTTTCACTTCCAGGATCAGATGTATTATCAAAACGGGGTATCACAATGGATTCATTATTTGCTCCAATCGTATACAAATGTATTCATGGATTATTCTGAAAAGATTCATGCTTGGAATGAGGACTGGGGGCAAAACTGTATTATGGGTTTGATACATCGAGGACCTTTTGTTTTTAATATGGAATGGTACTATTCAAGATTTAGTGGAATATCATGAGTTTTTGAATAACAATGATTTTAATGTGAGTTTGACACTAGAACATCGTGGCACTAAAATTGATTTTCTGGATGTGGAATTGTATGTTGAAAATGACAGATTACACAGAAGGATTTGTAGGAAACCAACTCCATGTAATAATCTTTTGCATGCAATGCCATGCCATCCTTTCTACCAGATAATTAATATGCCAAATTGGTAATTGCTTAGAGCTAAGATACATTGTGGTATTGATGAAGTTTATGAATTGGAGTTCATTAATACCTTAAATAAATTTAGAGCAGGAGGGTATCCTGAAAAAGTGCTAATGAAAGCAAATTCCAAAGCTGAAGAGATCCTTTTTACCAATGGAGAAACCTAAGACTGGTGCATCTAGGGAAGAATGTGTGAGGTTGATAACTACCTTTTCATTGGAGAGTAAACAATTAACTAGTATATTACAAAGATATTGGAGCATACTACAACTGGATACAAATTTTAAACAACAACTCCCCATGAGACCTTAAATCACATTTGGAAAGTTTAACTCTTCACAAAACATGTTAATCCCAAGCGACACTATCAAATATCAGAATATTTCCAAACAAGGGTGGATGTTACCTGTGGGTTTTTACACGTCTCTGGTAATTTTTCAAATTCACCCTGGAAAAGTGTGCTGAATTTTATGTTAACAATAGGTGCCATTTCATCTCTACATTTATGAATTGTAATTCAACGATCCAGACCTGGACCACCAAATGCCGCTTTGGTGGACTGCATTGATGCCAGCACCAATAGAAGTTAATACATCTTCATAATTGTGAAAGATTTTACCGCACAATCGTCCGCCTCCAACTTGATCACCACCTCTCAATTCTTCAGCAACAAAATTACCCCCATTTAAAGCAACTTCAGAATGCAATTGGACTACACAGATCTTGAAAAACACCTCCAGATCATCTCGAAAGGTCCAGTGCTAACTGCATGGCCTGTTATCTCCCCAGAAGAAACCGCCAACACCATGAAGTACATCCGCTCAGGGGCCCACTGGACACCTGCCCCCTCCACGCCTACCCTAGAGGACTGCAACCCATCAGTGCTATGCTCACACAAATTTTGAATGCCTCCATCATTTTCGCGACCTTCACAGATGCTTGGAAACATGCAAGTGTCCTGCCATTGCTGAAGAAACCCTCTGCAGATACTTCAACACTCACATACAACAGACCGATCTCCCTGCTACCATTTCCGGCCAAAGTCTTAGAAAAAAATCATTAACAAACACCTCACTGAATACCTCAATGACCACCAACTTCTCGACACTACTGAGTCTAGTTTTAAACCCAACCACAACACAGAAACTGCCCTCATCATGGCCATGGATCACATCTGCATGACTATGAAAAGAGGAGACAAGGCATCCCTCATCCTCCTGGACCTCTCTGCAGCATTTGACACAGTCTCCCACCCCCTCCTCCTCCAAAACCTACACAACATTGGTATCCAATGACCTGCACTATAATGGATCTGTTCCTCCTTGACTGGAAGGGCCCAGTCAGTCAGTTTGACCCTGTACACCTTGGAAGCCAGCAAACTCATCTGCGGAGTCCCGCAAAGATCCTCCCTGAGCCTGGTCTTCTTTAACACTTACATGATCCCTGTAGTCAGCATCATCTGCTCTTGCAACATCAATATCCCCTTCTACGCCAACAGAACACAACTTAGTCTCTCCCTTATGGGCAGGACGCCAAGTACCCAGATCAAGTTCAATGCCTGCATGATTGAAATCGCTGGCTGAAGACCAACTGTTCAGAGCTAAACACTATAAACACACACAAAGTAGGGAAGGCCTCTAAATTTTAATTAGTTTATTACAATCTGCATATCAGGAAAACCCACAGGGTTTTAAATACTGCCCTCACCCACTCGTTAGTGGCATGTTTCATAATTGGGCCGCATCTACACCCTGTTGCAGGCCAACATATAGGGTGGAGTTCAAAATATAAATTTTTTGAAAACCCCACTAGATGGATCTATTTGTGCAGAGGCAGTGATTCCTTTACAACTATCTAGGAGGGTACCCTCTGTTACTTTATTCCTGGGTCCTTCCTGATAGGAATAAAAATGGTAAATAGTGGGTGTACTTTGAAATTTAGCGTCCCTGTCACCCTCTCTGCTTTATATCAACATGTTTTCTTACCTAATTTTCTAGCCCACTAGGGGTCTGTGGCATTCCTCAGGATGTAGATCCCATTTTCTTACTTCCAAAAATCCTTAATTTGTGAGGTTTTTAGTGTATACTTAACGGTGTAGTTATAGTAACTCACCAGGGACTTCCTACGATAACATGATAACCCAATTAGTTTGTATCCATGTATGGCATTTAACAGTACACTGTATGGGTTAGCTCACCTTACCCATGTGAGTTGCCTCATTTCTAGGTTATCCCTTTTGTTTTAACATCATGCTAATTTCTCTGGTATGATGTCTGTGCTCATATCTCACTAACACACTATGTCCCCACAGGAAACAACCATTACAACGCAGTCATTACAATGCACTACCTTTACAACACAGTCATTATAACGCAACATCCTTTACATCGCATGCCATTTCAATGTAGCGATTAGAACGCATGTCTACAATGCACACCATTACAGTGCATGCCATTACAATGCATTATAAGGTAAGTAATGGCAAATAGTAATTTTTACCCCTACACTATCCAACACTTAGCCTACTGTTGCACTCACTGGAGTGGGAATAGTAATTTTTACCCCTACACTATCCCACACTTACCCTACTGTTGCCCTCACTGAAGTGGGAATAGTAATTTTTACCCCTACACTATCCAACACTTACACTACTGTTGCCCTAAAAGTATTATGCGTTGTATTGGCATGCGTTGTAATGGAATGAGTGTTAAGTGTAGTTTCTAAATTGCGTTGTGATGGCATGCATTGTAAAATCATGCATTGTAATGGATGTTGTGATGTAAAAACCGCATTGTAAAGGCATACGTTGTAAAAGTTTGCGTTGTAACATGTCCTATTCGTCACCACTCATTTTTTTGTCAAATCTTTTTATTATGATTTATAAAGATGAACATTACATTAGGTATTCCATTTCACACATTTCATCTTAGCGGCCGTTCCTGGGTCGAAGTGCACCGACAACATATCACGACTAGGGCGCCGTAGCAATACATACAATTAGTCCGCAGGAGAATCATGAGCGCCCAGGTGTGTCCTTAAATGGCGATTAAGATTCAATACATCCCACCTCCCTGCACGAGGGAACAGGCCGTACATGTGCATCCCAGTCCTGATAATGATCATATGCAACAAAACAGTAACAGGAACAACTAACTGCGACACTGTCACCGAAGTACATTACAAATACTCCCCCCCTTCTCGACCCCCCCAATCCACCTGACCCCCCCCACCCCACTCATAAGGCACAGGACACATATACCACCTTGGCTAATGCTTCCCCACCTATTTACTGTGCCATGTACTAAATGGCGTGTCAGGCGTGGCCACCGCTGGCACTCCCTCCCTCACACCTGATATGTCAGCCTAATGTCCCGCCGCCCCTCTCGTCCACTGCACTCCCTGCCACCTGTAGTCTGTTTAGCATGTGTTCCCATCTCTCTGCCAATGGCTCCCTCCGAAGCCCCACTATTTCCTCCCGCCGAATGGCTGTCCATTCTGCACGAGCCCATGACGAGAAAGACAGAACCCACGCTCTTACATTAGGCGAGCCCCTCGCTTTCCATCTCCTAGTGAGGAGTCGCACTGCTGCGACCTTCGTCACCACTCATTTCAGGACCTTGTCTAACATTTTTTCGAAAATGCATAGATTTTAATAAATTGTGTTGTCAGGCACCCCAGTGTACTTATTAGGTACCCGAGTTTCACATATCCAGTCTGGGAATCAGGGAGAGAGTGGGACATCGGCCTGATGTCACACCCTAGGGGAAGAGACGTAAAATATACTAGTCGTTAAACTCTCTACGTGTCAATTCCACCTTGTGACCCCGAGGAAATATTTTTCCCATTGCCTGTTTGCCCCTCTCAGGCGTTGTCTATCTTGTACCCACTGCATGATTACATTTATTTTATATGATTATTTCCAAACAATTCCTCATATGTTAAAGCATTGGGCAAGGTTTTGTGTTTCACTAAATGCACATCAAGTTAAACTGCCCATTTCCCTTTGTTGTGTACTCACAACTCCAAGGAACTAATGTCACCGAGTCGGTCCTCTCTTTTCCCTGCACCAGTAATTCTCTCTCAGCCTTAAAACAGGGTTCCATTTCCTGGTCAGACCTGCCGCGTGATCGCTACGTCACATCATTCGATAGGGACGGGGGAAACCCTTTCATGTCTTGTCTGCACCCCATCCATAGTAAGCACCATATGGGAAAGTGTTCCTGGAGCATATTTATTGCTAAAATCGTTCGTTCGTGATTATTAATCCACCGCAAGGGAACCGATGAGGATTTCTTTCATAAATGTATCCCTTACTGTCACTCAGGGGGATCATATTACTCTGGGATCCTCCAATAGCGGGCATGGTGGTGGGAAGCTGACATCAATCTGTGAATGTATTGTATATTTACAAAATAAATATACACATCACTGTAGTATGCTTATTAGGCAACTCCGGGTTGTTAATTCAAGCTGTTAGAGATGACATGGAATTGCATCATTCAATCCCTGGGTATCCTTCCTTATTCTGTAGACCCATCTTTGTTCTTGTTTAAATATATATGTTTTCACATCTAAAACATTCCTTGGGATGAACGGTTTATTAATTACAACCCACTTACTATCTCTCTCTGAGTGATTATGGTTGAAATAATGTGTAGGTAATTTGGTAATAGTTTTCTTACACCTAATGTTACTCATGTGTTCCATAATCTGGGGTTTCACCCGTCTTGCTGTCATGCCAACATAGAGATAGTTACAAGGGCACTTTTTGAGCTATATCACATTTTCTGAGTTACAGTTCGTGTGTTTGTTTAAAGTCCAAGGGGACCTCATGCCCAAATCTATAGTTTTTATATTGTCTGTTAAAGGGCCTGCTTTGCATGTGCCACGTGAACAGTGCCCCTCTTTTGGTGGCAGATTCCACAAATTCGTTTCACGGTTTGGTTTCCTCACTACAGGTTTTGTGTTTACAAGTGAGTCCTCAAGACTTCCACTTTTCTTAAATGCAAACATAGGTCTGTCCAAGTTTTGACCGGCAGAGTTCGGAATCCGTCAATTGCTGTTCACTATTTTCTTTACATAATTGGAAGCATTACTGAATGTAGTGACACAGATGTTTTTGTCTTCTTATGGCTTCACATGAGTTTCCAAAAGAGATTCCCTGTTGTTGTTCCTCGCTCATTTCGATGCGTTGTTGATTACTCGTCCTGGGTAATTACGTGCCTGTAATTTGGCGCTCGCTTCTTTTGCTTCATCATCAAAGTTATCTAGATCTGAACAGTTTCTCCTAACTCTCCATAAGGTAGATTCTCTTTTAGGGCTTTGGGATGGAAGGTTCCAAATAGAAATAGATTGTTCTTGACAGTGGGTTTATGGTACGACCCACTTATCAGCTTTCCCTCTTTAGTTTCAATGTCAAGGTCAATGAATGGTAGGTTCTCAGTTGTTATTGTGGATTTGAAGAACAGAAATGAGTTCCTGCTGTTCAGATAACCCAGAAATTCTTTCAATGATTGTCTGTCTCCCTTCCAGATTAGAAAGACGTCATCAATGTAACAAAACCAACCTTTTTATTGATTGTGAATAGGGTGTGATGGGATAAATGTATTCATCCTCAAATTCAGAGACATAGAGGCATGTCAGACTAGACGCAAAAGAACTTCCAATCGATGTTCCATATGACTGTAGATACAATGTATCTTTGTACTGGAAAAAATTATTCATAAAGGCAATCTCAGTCAGGTTTAATATAAATGCTTGTGGAGTTCGGAAGTGCCAGTCCTCCATAAAAATATTTTTTTCTCTTACTCGCAGAGTTTCTTCCTGGGGGATATTAGTGTATAGTGATTCAATATCTAACCCCACTAAGAGTTCACTGTTGGGATCAAGGGGAATCTCTTTCATAAGGTTCAAAACATCTCTGGTGTCTTTCAGATAGGAGGTTTTTTTTCTCTACAAGTGGCCTCAAGAAAAAGTCTCAGAACTGCAACAAGAGTTCTAGTAACAAGTTAATTCAAGACACAATGGGAGACACAGTAAAGCTAAACACTGACAATACCAAAATCTTGATCTCTGGGAAGAGCACATCATTGTGTGACCGCCTATTGAGCAGCAGAGCTAGGACCCACACCCACCTCCACCACCCACACATAGAACCTCAGGATCCTCATCGACAGCAAACTTGACATGACCTTCCAAGTCAATGCCGTCAGTACCTCATGCTTCCACACCCTGAAGAAGCTGAGGAAGATTTCAAATGGCTCCCAATCAGCATCCAGAAAATAATCATGCACGCACTGGTCACAAGCAAGCTGGATTACGGGGACACCCTCTATGCCGAGATCAACAAAAAACTCTCCAGAAGGGTACAGACCATTCAGAACTCGGTGGTTAGAATCACTCTCAACCTCCCATGCTGCACTCACATCACCCCACACCTGAAGGAGCTGCACTGGCTCCCTATTCACAAACTAGCACAATTCAACTCCTCACTCACACTTTCAAGGCATTACATAACACTGGCCCAGCATACCTCAACAATCGCATCTGCTTTTGAACATCTTCCAGACATCTCTGCTCATATGGAATTCAACTTGCACAAATTCCATGCATACAGAAACCCAGATCTGGAGGTTGAGCCTTTTCCATCACTCTTAAGATGTAGAATGACCTGATGCTATATATAAGAGACTTCTCCTCACTTCTTGAATTCTATAAGTAGCTGAAGACCTGGCTTTTTGAGTAGTCACACTAGGCCCTAGGTGTGGCTAGACTCACACTCCCTCAGCCCCAGGATAGTTATTGTGCACTCTACAAATCTGCATACCATAATGTATTTTTTGTATGTGGTGTTTTGGGAATGTGGAAAAGTATATGTTGGCTCAACTAAAAGGGCACCTAAAACTCTGAGGAAGGAACACATGCAAGTAATGTATAATTAGAATGAATCCTATCCAGTGGCAAATTATTTTTGGTCTGTACACGAAAGCAGTGACATTATTAACATCAAATGTTTGGGAATCCAGCAGCTGAAGTTGGGCATTATGGGGGATATTAGGTCTTGTACTTAAGAAGATGTGAATCTAGATGGATGGATACATTGAAATGTGTGAAATTTGGACTTTTTATTGATAGAGAACTACATAGGTTCTTAACTGATTAAGTGTGCTTTGGTATTGTTCTGGTCATACATTTTTGTGGGTATGTCTATTTGATGTATGTATTAATTAGATTAGTGTATTGTTTCGATGTGTGATCTAGTAACAGGAACCTGTCTTTAGAATGCTGATATCAATAACTGCTTTGAAATTAGTTTTGTGCACATAGATGATTGTGGTTAGACTAGAGGGTCATCCTGGATCTTGTTTAATCTATGTGCACACTTGTTATAGTTATCAATGATGGTGATGTCACTGGGGAACTATTTAATGACATTGCTGTTATCAATGAGGGTGATGTCACTCGGTCACTACATTTTGGCATTCCTTTTGTGCTTTGTCTTCAAAACATTCTTTTCAAACCTTCTATGGTACATTGATTGTTTATAGGTTAAGTACTCACAAACTCGATGCATTTTTGTTGTAATGGTTGCCATTTTTTAACATTTATTTGTGCTACAGAATAGTATTGAGGGTTGATATGTGGATTAGGGATGTTTGGATTCTTTGCTGTCTCTTCTTTCTTTACAAATTGGTATCTTTTTTGTCATTCCATTTAAAAGTATTTCAGAATGTCTGCCCGTTTTTTATTACAAGGTGTTAGACTGTGGGTCTTGCCCCTATGGAAAGGGGAATTGAGGCAGCCGTTGGATAGTGAACGTTTTTTGTAAAAATAATGTTTTCCGTTTTGGCCATTTTTAGTATCTACAATTAAAAGAAATAGTTATTTCTGATTTTTTTTGTAAAAGATATTTTTATTGCATTTTAAAGAAAACAAAAGGAAAACAAACAAAATGAAACCAAGCGGCATCAATGCAGCAGCACAGTCCGGGCCCCGCTGGAGCATCCAACACAGCCATCATTAGTACCAAGTACCAGCTAGTTAGTCTAAGCGAAGTTTGTAACGAGAGCATCGGGTAGTCGTTCGCCAGGTGTCACCCAAGGACTCTGCTGGGACCATCCCGAAGGGGATAGCCAGTTGCACGAAATGGCACGTGAGTCCCGCGCTGGTGAGGTCCCTCCTCATTCTTGTCGTGCCGCAACAATAACAAACCCCCCCAACCGTGTCACCCTCCCAGCCCCCCCAAACCCCCCCCCCAAAGTGGTGGCGCCAGCATACACTCTCAGTCATCACTCCTCACTCATATCAGCTGGGTAATTATATTTGGAAAAGATGAAGTCCTCTCAGGGCCGATGGACAGACAGCAGAAGGTAAACCAGTCGACAAAAACCTGACCAAAGGTCCCCAGCGAAACATAAAGTTCTTAAAGTTGCCCAGGAAGATGTCCGCCATTCTCTCCATGCGCATCAGCTTCCACAACTTTGCGTGCCATAAAGACATGGCCGGGGCCGCTTGTTTTTTCCAAGCCGCAGCCAGTGTCAGTTTAGCCGCCCCCAAGCACAGCCACAAAATTTGCTTATCAGCCTTCGTTTGATGTTCTAACAACGGGTCTCGGAGACCCAAGATAACAAAGGATAGGGAATCCGGAATTGGATATCCCAGCATGTCTTTGATATGTGATAGAATTTCGGCCCAGAAAGGTCTAATGACAGGGCAATCCCACCAGATGTGGCGAAAATCACCCAATAGGCCACAGCCTCGCCAACAGCGGTCCGAAGTCGCCGGGAAGATGCGATGAAGTTTTGAGGGGTAGAGATACCAATCAAACATGGTTTTGAGGTGGGCATCCCTCAGATCTGCCGAGTGATTATGGGTTTTAATGTCCCTCCAAAGACTCCTCCATTCAGTCTCCTCTATGTCTCTACCCAGCTGACTTTCCCAATGATCCATATAGCGGGGACGTGGGGAGAGCACCGTGTCAAGTAGGAGTTTATATAAAAAAGAGATCGTTCCCTTCATTGTGGAGGTTCGTAACAGGAAAGCTTCGAACGGTGAGGGCGGTCTGATAGCTGCCTCTCTGAGACCGGTCGAAGTCGCCCAGTGGATCAACTGGGCATAGCGATACCGTTCCGTCGGTGGTAGGTCGTAGTCCCGCATGCAATTAGAGAAGGTAAGGGGCTCCGCACCGTGGAAAAGATGCGTAAGGGCTCTACAACCACCCTCTCTCCAAAGGCGAAAAGGCCCCTCCTGTAATGCCGGCGGAAAAGCCGGGTTAAAGTGTAGCGGAGTAAAGGGGGAGGGGAATGTCGTCCAACGCTCGTCCCCAGAAACCGAGTCCCA
Organism: Lissotriton helveticus; assembly: GCF_964261635.1. Lineage (NCBI taxonomy): Eukaryota > Metazoa > Chordata > Amphibia > Caudata > Salamandridae > Lissotriton > Lissotriton helveticus. The sequence goes on from NC_136065.1 coordinate 939,454,678, forward strand.
CACCTTCAAGACCGTGCCTGTGGGGGTGCTGATGTAAGCGTTCCTAGGTCTGTCTGATCTAGGTTTCCAAGCTAGGTCCCAAATCGATCTCCCAGCCACACTTCTATCCATGTGCAGCCAGTGTTTTTCTGATTCCTGCTGCGACCACTCCACTAACACTCTCAATTGCGCGGCCTTATAGTACAAGTGCAGATCCGGGAGACCCACTCCTCCCCCTTCCCTTGGTCGCCTCAAAGTCGCATAAGAGAGGCGTGCTCGGCCACCCTGCAATATGAATTTCAAGAGGAGGGTCTTCACCCGCCGGAAGAAATCGAGTTCTATCGGTATGGGGAGGGCCTGGAAAAGATACAGGAATTTCGGAAGGAGGACCATCTTAATAGCATGGATCCTGCCCAGCCAAGAAATGTATTTCGGCTTCCACTTGTCCAATTCCCTCCGCACAGCCGAAAACATAGGCGGGAAGTTCGCTGCAAACAAAGAGCCCACAGAGGATGTTAGTCAGACCCCTAAATAGAGCAGGGAGTCCGACGCCAATGCCAATGGCGTAAGTGGCCGCAATCGCTCCACCTCAGTCGGTGGGAGCGTCAGGTTCAAGATATAGGATTTATTAAAGTTAACCTTGAATCCGGCTACATCCTCAAAGCTAGAGAGCAGAGTTTGTATGTGCGGCAGAGATTGCGCCGGATCTCCTACCGAGAGGAGCACATCGTCTGCAAAAAGGGAGATTTTATGTTGTTCACCCGAAAAGGGGAGTCCCTTTATCAGTTCGTGTTCACGCAGCGCGATGGCTAGGGGTTCAATGCTCAAGGCAAAGAGCAAAGGTGAGAGGGGACAGCCCTGTCTCGTGCCCCTGGTGTGAGCAAAACCGGCGGAGCGGTGTCCATTAACCACCACCCTGGAGTATGGAGTATTGTAGTTCGCACGGATCATAGTGAGGAAGCGCGGCGCGAATCCAAATGCCTCCAGGGTGCGGAACATGAAGTTCCAATCCACCCGGTCAAAAGCCTTTTCAGCATCCAACCCCACCAGCACCGCCGGGAGGCGCATCTTCGAGGCCTTCTCAATGAGATGAATCACCCTCCTCAGGTTATCATGTGTTTGGCGTCCTTTAATAAAACCCGACTGATCCGGGTGGATAATGGCCGGCATCAGATCCTGAAGTCGACGAGCCAGAATCGCGGAATAGAGCTTGGCGTCTATGTTAAGCAAAGCTATCGGTCGGTAGGCTGAGCAGTGGGACAGGTCTTTCCCCGACTTAGGAATCACGGAGATTCTGGCCTTGGCCATGGAGCCCGTGGTGCAACCCGTGTCCGCCATATCGTTAAAGAGGGGTACCAAAAATTCGCAGAGCTCCGAAGCGAAGGATTTATAAAATAGAGCCGTGTAACCATCCGGGCCGGGGGCTTTGTGAAGTTTAAGGTCCCTGATAGCCGTCAGCACCTCCTCTCTAGAGATAGGGGCCCCCAGCAGCTCGTTTCTTTCCTTCGACACCTTTGGGATGGGGAGAGAAGCCAAAAAACGTTCCTGTGCTGCTGGATCTCGAGGGTCATCCCTGTAAAGTGCCTCATAGAACTGGCCAAGGAGACCAGCCTTATCAGCATCACTGTGGCGAACCGTACCTGAAGGGTCCAGGATGCCCCCTATATAATCCCTTTCCCGTTTGTCACGCAGTTGGCGTGCCAGGTGTCTACCTATTTTGTTTCCCTGGGAATAGGAAGTGCGCCGCAGTCGGGGCAAGGTGAACTCCGCCCGGTTGGCATAGTGGGCCTTCAATTTACCCCGTACTGCGGTCAATGGTCTCAGGGTAAGCCTAGACGGATTATCTTTGTGGGCCTTCTCCAAGGCTGCCAGCTCCGTTTCCAGGTCCTCCCTGTCCCTCCTCCTCAGTCGATTGAGATTGGCGTTGAGGTGAAGGCATGTACCCCGTATCGAGGCCTTGCAGGCATCCCAGGTGTTAAACAGGGAGGTATCCGACGCCAGATTAAGAGTTCGGAATTCCCCTATTGCTTTACGTAGGGCTTTGCATGAGGAATCGTCCCTGACGAGTGCTGGTGGAAAATACCAAGTTTTCACACCGTCCCCCCCGGAAGGCCATCGCAGCCCCAGTACCAGCAAGCTGTGGTCCGAGACAGACAGGGGAAAAATGCTATCATCCCTCAAATCCCCTCGTAGAGCCTGGCTCACAAAAACATGGTCAAGCCTGGAGTAGGAGTGGTGAACATGGGAGAAGAATGTGTAATCTCTCGACTGGGGGTGCAAGAATCTCCAGCTATCAACCAAACCAAAATCCCCAATCGCATCCCGGTTCTCAGCAGAAAACACTCCCGCCCCCGCCCTCTGCTTCCTTGAGCTATCCAGATCCCCATCCCAAATCATGTTGAAATCACCCAACATCACCACAAGGCCCTCCGCAAAGTCCCCCGCCTTGTCCAACAGGTCACGCAGAAAAGCATTCTGCCCCGAATTGGGGACATACACCACTACAAATGTACAGGACACTCCACCAAGCACCCCCTTAACCATAAGCCACCGCCCTTCCTTGTCACAGCTAATCCCCAAGGGTTGAAAGTGCAAAGACACTCGAAAGAGAAGCGCTACCCCTCTATGTTTGGTGGAGGCAGAGGCCCTATAAATCAATGGGAAGTGCCTGTGACGTAGCCGGAGTTCGTCCTTACGCGCCAGGTGGGTCTCCTGGAGTCCCACAATATCCAGTTGGTGATCAATAAGATACTTCCATACTTTTTGGCGCTTCTGCGGGGAGTTAAGGCCTTTGACATTCCACGTCCCAACACTAATCGGCATAAGGGAACTCCACCACCCTCCCCAGGCTAAGCAGTGCAGGTACCTCCCCGCCCCCCTCCCTCTTGACAATCACAGTTGCCAGATCCAATCGACCCTTCACCACCAAGACTCCACCTCGCCTCACCGTGTCTATAAAATCCCGTAACCCAGGACTGGGAACAGCAAGCATCCAATTATGACGCTCCCTGGTAGACCCGGCAAGCAAGAGTCCCGAGCATCCAGCCCCAATTAGCAAAAGCACACCATACATCCACACCAGGCACCACCACTCCCCAACTCTCCCAACCCCTTCCCCACCAACCCACACAACACCCCCTGAATTCCTCCCCCCCCCAACAGCACCCCAACCCAAAAACAAACAGAGATACCTAGCAGTCTCAACGAAGAGTCCCAGAGCAGTGCAGCGCACCGCGTAGTCGCCGGGAAGGGGACGGGAGACTCCCTCTGGAACTCCCAGGGCCTCGGTCCGGTGTGTCTTCTCACAAAGTACTTGCATACCCACGGAACCTGAGAACAGGAGCCCCCTCCGGCGCCATCAGTCGCAGCCCATAATTCAGGCCGCCCCGGAGCTCTGCTGCCACTCCGTCAGCGTCGCCGAAGCAACGGAGGCCACCGCATCCCCCCTTTCCTGCAGGCTGGCCGTTCGGTCGGGCCGTCCATGGCCAGGCGCTGGACCCACTCTATGCCAAGAGGAGGACTGATGTCGACGTCTCGGGGACGGGCTGCCCACTCTCGAAGTTGGAGACTCATCTTCAATGCCCAGGAGGTTCTTTGCTGCCTGAAGCGAGCGTAACTGCACCAGCCTGTTCTCCCAACGGAAAACTATGCGGAATGGATGACCCCATGAGTAAGTAATGTTACGGTTCCGCAAGAAAGCCGTCACAGGTCTAAACTCCCTCCGCTTCTGAAGGGTCGTCGCCGCCAAGTCCTGATATAGTTGCGGGCGGTGTTTACGGAACTGCAGAGTAGGAGCGTCTCGAGCTTTCCTGAGGATCCTCTCTTTGAGTTGAAAGTCATGGACACACACTAGAATATCCGGGGGAGGTCCGCCCCTCCGCGGCAGTCCTACTCTGTGAACCCGATCCATCCGAATGTCCTGGATATCCTCCTCACCCAGGATCTGAAGGAAGAGGTCCTGCACGTAGCCCCGCAGATCTCCCGCCTCACCATCCCACGGCACCGCTCGAATACGGATGTTATTTCTGCGGGAACGGTTCTCCAAATCCTCTGCATGGGACTGCAAGTCCAAGTTTTGTTCAGTAAGTCTCAGCACGTCCTGTTGCAACTGGTGGACGTCGTTCGCTATGCTAAGATCGTGATCCTCTAGCGTGGCCACTCTCTCCCCCACTGCATCGACGTCCCTCCGCACCTCTCGGAGATCCGACGTCAGTTGTGCTCGGAGTTCCGATATATCGTCTTTGATAGATTTAAAGAGGTCAGTCATAAAGGCTTTGGTAACTGGAGCCTCGTCGTCCGACCGCCCCGGAGAGGAACTCGGGCCAGGGGACGGCGGTTGCTGGGAATTCTTCGACTGGGTATCCTTACCGGCCTTCCTGCGCACAATATTAGCCATCGCGGCCCTCGTGGACTTCCTGGTAGACACCGACCGGAGTCCTCCCGGCTCCAGTGGAATCCAAGAAATGCACCAGTAAACCTCCCTTGGTGCCTGTAACAGAGGCAGCCCCAGTATGGTCCGGTCCAGCAGCCTTCGCAGCTCCTGATCCCACCTTGTCAGTCTGGGCGAAGCGGCGGCTCAGTCGCAACCTGCCGGTAAGCCAGGGACCAGGAGAGCAGCCTCTCGTTCCTCCCCTGCAACAGGCGTCTCGGGATGGCAAATCGCGGTCCTCTAGGGCACTCTCAGTACCATTCGACAGCTCGGCCCCCCCGTCTGCCGGCGTTAGCAAGAGTCCTGATCCAGCGCTAGGGGTGGAAGGGGCGGGGAAACCCAGCTCGCAGGGCCTATCTCCGGTACAGTGCCAAACGGGTCCCCCTGCAGCAGGTGTCCTGCTGTCCGACTTCTCGACCCCCAGCAGCCAAGGCGAGACCGTGGGTACTAGCTGCTCGCACCGGCACTCCTTTGTAGCGTAGCGCCACTCCGGGGGTCAGGCCGCCACTCTTCCGGCTTCCCCGTGGTTAGGGGATCAGCCAAGGGTTGTCCCTCCTGTCGCGGCACCTCCGCCGGGTTGCCGGAGAGGCCCTCGGGCTGCCCGCTCTCCACCTAGGTCGGAGCCCAGACCCACCTCAATGCACGGGCCCAGACTCCGCCCAGTCGCGTGATCCTCGGCGTCAGCGACAACCGCTCTCGGCGCTAGGCCGCAGACCGCGTCCTCGACTGGGCAGCTCACCGTGCTCTGGCTCCGGGCGCCCGGGGTGATAAGCTCCTCCCCCGTCCGGGGATCCGGGGATGCAGCACCGGTCAGGCGCCTTTGCTCCGCCAACGGCCCTCAGTTGCTTCTCACTGCAGTGCCCAGGCAGACCCGCCGGACGCCGCCTCCAGCTCCACTCCCGGCTGCCGAGGACTGCTCTCCTGCGCCACCGCTCTCGGCGCCTCTCCGGCCTCAGGCAATTCCACCGGTCCCGGAACCGCACCGGCCGCTCCCGCTCCGCCCAGGGTCGCACCCCCACCGGCGGCCGCTGTGTTCGGTCTCCGGAGCAACCCGCAGCTCAATGGGACTCCGGGGGCCCCCGCTATACAACGCTATTCAGGGCCCGGCGCCGGAGGGGACAAAAACACGTCCTACTCCGCCGCCATCTTGGCCACGCCCCCGTTATTTCTGATTTTAGGTATTTTGATTTTTTTTAAAAAATAAGCTGAGCTCCAAAGCAATAGAATGTCCATTTAGTGTTATGTGTACCTACTTTAGCTAATCATGTGTTTAGAGAATCTCAGGATGTAACAGTTTATTTTCAAATTTGTGACATCAGTACTTGAAGGGGATTGGCCTAAATTCGCTTAGTGGTTTTTTTTTAATGGTCCAATAGTTAAACAGTTGTTTTTCAAATAGTCTTTATGGGCAATTTGAATTGATTAGTTGTTTGATTATAATGTAAGTTCTGAGGGGCCTGTTTTCTGGCAGTCTTTGCTGAGATTTCATAATTGTAACTTGATTGGGTTTTCATCACACATTTGAGTGACAGGTCGTCTTTCTATGTTCCTTCAGACACAGGGCGATCTGTATCATGGATATTTTATGAAATGTGGCATTGATTTCTGATTTGTGCATTTCTAGAGGTTTGAGGATGTGAGTAGTTATTGAGAGTCAAATTCATTTTGCCATATTTTTATTTTTTGTTGTAGTTCAGCATTTGTAAGCTCTATGGAACGATATCTATTAATATATATTTTTAATATGTCTCATGGACATTAACTATTTGGTCATTGGACTTGTGTTCATATCTGCATATATTGGGAGTCTTGAGTGAATTTAAGGTTATGCTTTTTGTGGGTCTCATGCAAGTATTGAATTGACTTGTGTGTGTAGTTTTAGTGTGTTTTAAAAATTGTGAAGGGGATACCGAAGCAGAATGAATCCTGGTGACTACAAATATATAACGATATTCAGTAGTTACTGAAAGGTAGATATCATGCTTTCTCATGTCCATTTTTGCAAGCCTCGATTTAACTCTTAATTATTTTTTTACCATTAATGTTTTCCAATGAACTAGTGCTACATATTATGTTTACTATATTGCTATTGGTTTTGTTTAACTACCATCATAATGAAGATTATGATTTATAAGATAAATGAACCAGCGTATTCTGACTCAGAAGAAATTATACCTTGAACACTGCTTTGGTGGTAGTGGGCAACTACCACTAAGGGTGCACCTTTGGAGCTGGACCCTTTTACCCTGTCCTTTGCCCTACTCTGGGTCTGACCAATCAGCCATTAATAGCAAGTACATATGCATATTGGCTTTTGGGCTGGTCATCTGTAGGCGTACATGCATGCGTTTGTGCCTGATGGATGAGTCTTTGTGTTTTTCCTTACAGACCAAGCTCCATTAAAGACAGTTCAGCGATTCCAAGGTAAAAAAACAACCACCGTTAACTTGGGTAAGAACAGCTGATATTTGCAGTGCAACAAAAGGTTCACAAAACAGCTGTAGCAAGCATGGGTTATAAAATAGTTCATCAGTGATACTATATACATTTTTTACGCCATTTAATAGATGTGTTGCTTGCTATCATTACTGCAACTGCATGAATATGCTTTTAACCTAAATATATGCCAGGCTGTTAATAAAATATGCCAAATATTTGATGTTTAAATTGAGAAAAATATCTAACCATTTTTACAGATTCATGAAGTAACCACAAAAGAAAAGCACATGCTTGCAAAACTATATTTACCCTTACCAGACAAAACTTTTCAGAAGGGAAAGGATGAATTTGAACCAGCAGAATTTAGCAATGACATGGTTGTCATTCCTGAGTTTGAAGAAGTTGGAAGTAGTAAGTAATTTTACAATATGCTGTTTGTTTGGTATCTTTCAGTAATAAATGTTATGTCCTTGTACAGTTTCCTGTCTTTTTAAGTTTACTTTCTCACTGTCCTTTATTGCATCATTTATGGAATAAATCGTAGGTGTGAGCCCGCTCCCTCAATATCCGGTGAGTGGCATTCGGGCACAAGCCCGAAAACAGGGATCTTTCTATTGATGCGAGGCGACGTCCACAGGAGCGTCGAGTCCCGGTGCCTGACCCCAAAATGGCGATTGCATAGGACAGTTAAACTGTAAGCCCAGTTACTGTTGCAATCTCAATCCAAAACAATCTGCAAACCCCACAATCGGTGAATCATATAAGGCATCTGAAGCTACCCTAAAGCCTAACCAGACACGGCAGCATATCTAAGGAACACCATTAGATCATTGAAGCAGCCTGATCCCAAAATGGCGGTCACACGGGGAAAATCACACAGACAACATATCTGTCCATGTGCCTAAATAACTCGAGTGAACCCCAGTAGTCACCTGACCATTGAAGCTAAGAAAGCCCAACAATAACTAAAACCCGAAGGGCAACCACCACACTTCAGCACAAGTTGTACAATCCTAAAGCCTGACCCCAAAATGGCGCCCAGTCGGGACAAATCACCCCGGAGCTCTCGCCTTGCAACAAAACAGGTCATAATAATCCATGCCAATTAAGCATTGGCCGAAACTCACAAAAATTGACTTCAGGGCAAAACCAGCACTTGGCAAGGAAAAGCACCAATTGACTTAGCTCCTCAACCCATGAACGACAAATCAGGTATTAAGACTATGCTGAATGCCCTAAACCTATCCTCCGACACAGTTGGCTCCGACGCTCCCTATCCTCTAGCCCCCCAGCGGCCTATAATGCACCCACAGAACAGAATTGAGGGACCGCAGGTCAGCCTGACTTTCCCCCAAACCAACTCAGCACATGGCTTAAAAGCCAATGGCAGAAACTCTTTCTCCATCATGTACCCCCCCAACCTCTCGCCCAAAGCGAAAAGAAATTTTAAACAAAGGCTGCTAAGACAACATCAAGAATGCCTAATTGCAGACTTTTACCACTGCGCCATAAAAGGATTACGGAAAATGGATCTCATTTTCCACACCCAGAATCCTAGGGGGTGGAACTCCATCCTCAGATCCCACCTCCACATATATAAAATGACCACCACCCCTGTAAGCTGAAAACTAACGTTACTAATACCCAACCACCGCACTCGCTGCGAAAACTCCTTTGTGACCATATACAGCAATGGCACGATCCTGATCCAAGCCAACAACGACAACCTAGAGGCCTTCGACTCACTCTTCCCCACGCTACACCTTGCCCTTACCCATCCATCTCAGCCCAACCCGAAAGACTCCCTAGCCTCAAACCACACACACGGTGAAAACCTCCCAACCCTTCCACCCACTCACCCCCCCCCCATGGGTACCGCCAATCTACCGCCCCCTAGCTCCACTATCTACCTCAACGCCTTCCTGAGCCCGCAATATTCATCCCGCTTAAGCTCACCGATCTCTAGACTCTCACCAGACAATACACCTCAACCCCTCTCCAGTACAAGGGACTCCCCTTACCCTCACCCCTACCCAGTAACCAAAGAAACCGACCTGCTGTTAACTGTCCCGAACGCCCTGCCTACTCTAAACCCAGTAATCCCACCGATACCAGTGATTACCCCCATAAACCACAATAAGATCACAGACAGAGGGAGGAACTCCCACACAGATTCTCTTTCTCCACCAATCATAACAAATCTCCCTCCAACAACCAATGATCGGACGCGGGAAACACAGAGCCCCGACCCCCCCACCCCTCCTTCCTTGAGCATAACCCAAAGATTGGCTCGACTAGAACTCCAACTTGGAATAGCTACCCAAAATATTAATAGAATCTTATCCAAACATACCATCCCCTCTACTCAAGGCCTACCCCTATCACTCCCTGGCTCGCTCAACAAACATAGATTTCACCACAAAAATACACGACTGAGTTGGAAGACAACCCCCCACAGTAACCATCCACATAGAGACAAGAGAACGATCGCTGTAATGTCCATGCAAGAGGCGAGGGACCTTGCCGAATCCTATAAAGCAACGCCAACCTCCACCCCAAGTGCTAGGATCCCAGTAATTATCAGTCTTGGGAGAGAAACGACAACCAAAAAATTAATGAGACCTCCAGCGCACCTCACAAACATTCCTGGGGCCCCCCCCAATCTTAGAGCTAAACAACAAGAAAGTGGCCAACTGCATGCTCATCAACTGCAGATCTGCGAACAAACACGCAACTGAACTGGCAGAAACCATCCTAACACATGACTTAGACATCCTGTTCATCACTGAAACCTGGCTGAATGAAACCTCCCCACCTATCTTCGACATGCTTGTACCCCCGGGATTCTCTATCCTCAACAAGGACAGGAACAGCCAAAGAGGTGGAGAGACGGCAATCATATTTAAAAAGAACATCTCTATAACAGAAATCGACTCCCTCAAATATCATAATCTGGAATACCTTCCAGTCAACAACAAAATGTCTATCAACAAAATACTTCACTGTCACCTATATCTACAGACCACCAGGAAACAATACTATATTTGGTGAACAGCTGGCCGACCTGATCTCGCACTGCTCACTCTCAAATGAGAATAACCTGATACTAGGAGGGTGGAACTCCATCCTCAGATCCCACCTCCACATACATATTTGGTGACCAGCTAGCCGACCTGATCTCGCACTGCTCACTCTCAAATGAGATTAACCTGATACTAGGAGACCTAAACCTTCACTGGAATGAGACAAACAACCCTCTAATGCAAACCTTAAACGATCTCCTTCACAACAACAACTTGATCCAACACTGCACTGAACAAACCCACGACAAAGGCTCAATCCTAGATGCCATCATAGCCCATGAGGATGCAATCACCATCGTTCGCACCCTCCCGGTCGACTGGTCAGACCATCATCTCATCCTCTTCCACATCAATCAAAAAACACATTGAATTCCTAGCAGAAATGATCACTTCCACTGGACAAGAAACCTGAGACAGATCCCCTTGGAAGAACTAGAAGAAAGACTGAGCTCATTCTTCCCCCCCAATGAAGACGAAAGGTCCACTGTAGAACTTACCACTCAATATAACGAGGCCCTAACTGACATGTTGGACAAAATAGCACCCATGAAACAAAAAAAGAGCAAGACCCTACCATCGAGATCGTGGTTCAACACTGAACTAAACGTGGAAAGAAGACAACTAAGAGCAACTGAAAGACTGTGGCACAATTACCCCTCGTCAACTCACCTCGAACTACTCAAAACAAAACGTAGGATGTATAACAAGCACATCGCGCACGAAAAATCCTCCTTCTTCTGCGACGCACTGAACAATGCAAAAAACCGCCCCAAATAACTCTTCAACATTATCAGACAACAAACATCTAAACCAACTCCGGCTGCTATTCCGGCCTCCAAAGACCTATGCAACAAATTTGCTAATTTCTTCTGCGAAAAAAGTCTAAAGATTGAGCTCTCACTGACGGACCACTTGCCTCCATCAAAGACAGGCCCGCTACTCACCAAAGAAGATGCAAACCCACCTAGCCAACCAACCTACAACTGGTTAACCTTTACTCCCACTACTGTACCTGAAATTATTGAACTAACCACCGGATCCAAACCCTCATCGCATCTTGAAGACCCCCTCCCCGCTCAACTGGCAAAACAACTCAAATACTCCTTAGCCCCCACCTGGACTGGGATCATAAACAGCTCCCTGGAAACAGGAATCATACCTGACTGCCTCAAAATAGGCCAGGTAACACCACTAATAAAAAAGGCTGGTGCTGACCCCAACGATCTTAGCAACTACAGACCTGTCTCCAATCTTCCTTTCCTAGCAAAATTACTAGAAAAATGTGTTCTCCGTCAACTCACCCACCACATGGACATCAACAACCTCCTCGACCCACACCAAGTAGGCTTCAGAAAAGGATGTAGCACAGAGACTGCCATCCTAAATGCCATAGATGATATGCACAAATCACTGGACAGGAACCGCTGCTGTCTACCTTTCGGCGGCCTTTGACAAGGTCGACCACAAACTACTCATCAACACTCTCCTAGATCGGGTAGGAGCCAACGGGGTGGTTGCACAGTGGTTCACCTCCTTCCTACAAAACCGCTCACAAAGAATAAAAATAGGAAACTCCACGTCCGACCTACACCCTATACTCAGAGGTGTCCCCCAAGGCACAGTTCTATCACCCGCATTATTCAATATCTACATGGAGCCACTCACCATCATCCTCAAAAAAGCTAACATTCCCTTCCATCTCTATGCCGACAACACCCAGATATACCTAGAAACCTCCTCCCTAGCAGACATGCAAAGACTAAACGTCACCCTAAGAGAAGTACAAAAGTGGCTGTCCCGTAACCATCTGAAACTAAATCAAAACAAAACGGAAATTCTTCTCCTAGCCAGCAAGGAAAAGACCCCGCAAATCACGGAATGGATAAAGGCTATTGATGCTCTAGACCAGTGGTTCCCAAACTTTTGACTCCTGAGGACCCCCATTGAGTCACCACTGGAAGCCGGGGACCCCCAAGCAATTTGTATGAGTTACATTTCAAACATTAAAACAGTAATTCGAAAAAAATACACACGTGTGCACACAAAACAAATACTCAAAGTACTAAGGATTTTGGGGCCAGATGTACGACCATTTCATTTAGTGCCTCGCAATTGGCGACACATTGCGAGTGCCAAATTGCGAGTCGCTAAATGAAATGTACAACAGTGTGTTTAACACTGTTTGGGATTCCCAATGGGGTCGCAAATTGCGAGGTTCATTAATATTAATTCCCCTTGGGAAAGCCAGCCCTCCCAGCGATGGTGGCCTGCTGGGCTCTGCAGGCCACCATGTCTCGGACTGCTTTTAAATAAAGCAGTTTTTTTTTAAAAAATGCAGCCATTTTACCATGCATTTAAGAAAAAGAAAATGAAACGTTTTCGTTTCATTTTCTAAGGGCAGGCAGAGGTCCTTGGGGGATCTGACCTTAAAAAATTATTTTGCATGCATTTGCAAAGGGGAAGGGTTCCCCTGGGAACCCCTTCCCATTTGTGAATGCATTACCATCTACTTGAAGTAGGCGGTAATTGTGACTGTTTTGCGACCGCAAAACTTTTGTACATGGTTTTGAGACTCGCTATTTGGAAGGGAATGCCCCTTCCAAATAGCAAGTTGCAAAACCTATTTAGAGAGTCGCAAACAAATTGCGACTCGCGAAATAGGCTAAGAACATGGCCCAATAGGTTTTTGCATGAGCAAACCGGTTCGCGAACTCGTCCGCGCATATTAAAACAGATCGTACATCTGGCCCTTAGTGTTTTAAATTGAAGTAATAGCCCCTCTGTCACATGTATTTCATTTGTTTCGTAGCATCTCTACTACCATTGTAGGATGTCAGAGCACTTTACATCACACACATATAGAGACATTGAATCATACATGTTAAATCAGTGTGTATATAAAATGTTTAAAGAGTGCTTGGTCTGGAAAAGCACAAACTCAGGATTCAGAGCATAACACAGTGGCCACCATTGACTTTAACATTAAAAATGTATTTCCACCCAAATATATCTTTTTTAGCAGCATCAGGATAATGAATAACTGGGACAAAATATAAGTTACTAACTGGCACCATGCAGTTTGCAAGCAGCTCTTTGATGACAGTTTAAAGGTCCCTCTGCTAGATCACGATTGTCACTTATGAAGTGCACAGTAATAAAGGAATCTCTGTGACAAAAGCAGTAACCACAAACCTAGGCGCATAAAATGCTGCTTTTTAAGATGCATGTTACACGTTCTTTGCTGTAGGCACATTAACCCTCTGTGCTACATTAGTTAAATCAAAGCTGCCACTGAACAAAACTCTCCTCACTCTCCAGCAGGAACATTAATCACTGGCATTCTCTTGCCACTTTTATTGTTGCTGGAAAGCTGCTAATTATACAAGAAATGTTTCTGTGCTTTTAAAACTGTTGCCTACGGACCCCCTGGGAATGTGTCACGGATCCCTGGGGGTCTGCGGACCACAGTTTGATAAACACTGCTCTAGACTATACTCTCATCCCAGCAGACTCAGTGAAGTCATTGGTTATCACTCTGGACCCCAACTTGGATATGATTAAACACATCAAGAGCACCGCAAGAGGTGCCTTCTTCAACCTAAGCTACTAAGCAAAATCAAACCCTTCATCCCACCAACGGACCTCAAACAAGCCACGCAGTCCCTTGTCCTATCCAGATTAGACTACGGGATCACCACCCTCACAGGCATGGCTAAACTTCACCTGGCTCCACTAAGAACAACACTAAATGCAGCAGCCAGAATGGTGTCAGGAGTGAAGAAATATGAACACATCACTCCCGCGCTAACAGAACTTAAGTGGCTCCCAATAGAATTGTGAGCCAATTTCAGAACCGCCTGCCTCACACACAAAGCTCTACACACTGGCAAACCCACCTATCTAGCTGCCAAACTCAAGAAAGCGGGACAGGCAAGAAACCTCAGAAGCTCCAACTCTCTGCTACTCATCCCTCCGAAAACCTGCAAACAAAAGACCCTATGTAGGTACTTCACCGGAAATGCACCCAAAATCTGGAATGCCATTCCCACACATATTAGGACAAACTCTTCCTACAAAGCCTTCAAGAGCCAGCTCAAAACGCTCTTCCTCAATCAAATCCTCACAAAGTAACAACGGATCTTCTTTAACTCCCGACCACAAGACGGAAGACCCAGCAACTACGTTAAAGCCACTCCTGACATCACTTCCCCTATATTCTGAACATTACTCCCCCTTACCTGAACATCAAACTCTCAACTTTGATTTGATTACTACCAGACGATTACAGATTAATGAACCTCCTTAGACCTTAGACTCACTATTTACCTGGACTCTCTTGGTGTAATAATCTGTTTATAACAAATGTTGTAAAGCACTCTGATACCTCCGGGTCTGGCTAGCACTATAGAAAACTCCAAAAATAAAATAAACGATTGTAAGTTTGTTTTACTGTTTTTTCATTCTGCTCAAAATTTTGATGCCATATGTGGTTAATCCCTGGAGCCTTATTTACAACAAACTGGCAATTATATAAACTACAAGCAGATATCTCTAAATTCTGTTTACCGTGTGTGGCTCTCCTGTTCACACAACCCCTGACCCTCATCCTCAGCTCCGATTGCTAAACCCAAGTTTGTTTACAATATTAGCAAAGAAAATGAAAAAGGCAAATTGGTTCTACTCAGGGCCTGTGAAAAATTGTAAGATGGTGTGTGTCATTTAGGCACCAGAACAGTATCCTAACAGTTGCTGCAAGTTTGGTGTAGGGTTACGGCGAAGTTGGAGGATGAGCTTTGCAAAATTCCATTATTGTATATTTATGGTCTTCATCAAGCTCCAGGATATATATCACAGTTTAGACAGTAATTTACCCACTTTCTGTTTCACTCCTAAGTCATGATTTTATTACACTTATTGTTAATTGTGTATTCGGCAAACACCACAAATCAAATTGTCTCTTGCCACTTCAAAAACAGGAGTGTTTAACTAGCTCATAGGCATTACATTTATAATCCCCTTGCCAAGGTATGCTCAGACATGAGTCCCGTGCTCTCCATGCCACTGCAATCAAGCTATCCTGGCTGATGACGGCTGATAGCCAGAAACCGGTCCTAGGATGCTTGATTCCGGTCCAGGGAAGACATAGCTTGGCAGTTCGGGCTGGGCGGTTCCCATGAGTCACAGGGTCAAGACTGATTTTCATATGGCCATGTCTGAACCGGGGTGGTGTGGTGAGCAAAATAACAATGGATTAAACCCAGATCTGTGACTGGGGGTGAATGTTTTGCCATTGTGCAACATTCCGTCCATCAATTGTTGTTTTTGCATTTGTCACCCCGAGTGAGATGGTTTTATGCTCAGACGTGAGTCCCGTGCTCTCCATGCCACTGGAATCAAGCTATCCTGGCTAATGACGGCTGATAGCCAGAAACCGGTCCTAGGATGCTTGATTCCGGTCCAGGGAAGACATGGCTTGGCAGTTCGGGCTGGACTGTTCCCATGAGGCACAGGGTCAAGACGGATTTGCATATGGCCATGTCTGAACTGGGGTGGTGTGGTGAGCAAAATAACGATGGATTAAACCCAGATATGTGACTAGGGGTGAATGTTTTGCCATTGTGCAACATTCCATCCATCAATTGTTGTTTTTGCATTTGTCACCCTGAGTGGGATGGGTATGCTCAGACGTGAGTCCTGTGCTCTCAATGCCACTGGAATCAAGCTATGCTGGCTGATAACAGCTGATAGCCAGAAACCGGTCCAAGGATGCTTGATTCCGGTCCAGGGAAGACATGGCTTGGCAGTTCGGGCTGGACTGTTCCCATGAGGCACAGGGTCAAGAATGATTTGCATATGGCCATGTCTGAACTGGGGTGGGTGGTGAGCAAAATAACGATGGATTAAACCCAGATCTGTGACTGGGGTGAATGTTTTGCCATTGTGCAACATTCCGTCCATCAATTGTTGTTTTTGCATTTGTCACCCCGAGTGGGACGGGTATGCTCAGACTTGAGACCCGTGCTCTCCATGCCACTGGAATCAAGCTATCCTGGCTGATGACGGCTGATAGCCAGAAACCAGGCCTAGGATGCTTGATTCCGGTCCAGAGAAGACATGGCTTGGCAGTTCGGGCTGGACTGTTCCCGTGAGGCAAAGGGTCAAGATTGATTTGCATATGGCCATGTCTGAACTGGGGTGGTGTGGTGAGCGCAATAACAATGGATTAAATCCAGATCTGTGACTGGGGGTGAATGTTTTGCCATTGTGCAACATTCCATCCATCAATTGTTGTTTTTGCATTTGTCACCCCGAGTGGGTCGGGTATGCTCAGACGTGAGTCCCGTGCTCTCCATGCCACTGGAATCATGCTATCCTGGCTGATGACGGCTGATAGCCAGAAACCGTTCCTAGGATGCTTGATTCTGGTCCAGGGAAGACATGGCTTGGCAGTTCGGGCTGGACTGTTCCCATGAGGCAAAGGGTCAAGACTGATTTGCATTTGGCCATGTCTGAACTGGGGTGGTGTGGTGAGCAAAATAACGATGGATTAAACCCAGATCTGTGACTGGGGGTGAATGTTTTGCCATTGTGCAACATTCCGTCCATTAATTGTTGTTTTTGCAAGTGTTAGACCTGGCATCATTGGCGTGGGTTTCCCCTGTATTTTTGCCTTTGCCTCCTGTGTTTTGCTGTGTGTTGGACTTGGTTTTGCTGGTCTAGATGCTTTGGGCACTTTGCCACTGCTGTTCAGTGCCAAAGTGCAAGTGTTACCTTTGTAAATTGTTTTTATGGATTGGGGTTTCCATAATTTGCCTATTTGATTTACTAGTCAGTTCTTAGTAAAGTGCAGTGTGTGTGCCCAGGGCCTATACATCAAATGCTGCTAGTGGACCTGCAGCTCTGGTTGTGCCACCCACATAAGCAGTCTGTAAATGTAACTCAGGCCTGCCATTGCAGTGCCTGTGTGCAGTCTAATACTGCCATGTCGACTTGGTAAGTGCACCCACTTGCCAAGCCCTAAACTTTCCTTTTCTGACATGTTAGTCATGTCTAATGTAGGCCCAAGGTACCCCTGTGGGCAGGTTTCAGTGTATGTGAAAGGTAGGACATGCCCTGGTGTGTGTGGCATGTCCTGATAGTGAAATACTGCCAATTTTGTTTTTCACTATTACAAGTGTTCCCATAGGATAGAATGGGGAATTTGCTTATAACATCTTATAAGCCTAACTACCCCCGGGAACAAGGTAGGAAAATTAAGTTTAGTATGCCTGAACTCAGAATGTTAAAATGCATCTTTTAGTGAGGGTGATTTTTACATTCTCTGTTTGAAAATACCACTTTTAGAAAAAATATATATTCTTGCTTAGCCATCCAGTGTGCCTTTGCTAGGAAGTGTAATGACTGTCTTGCTTTGGAGTGACAGGGGCTGGGGATGTGCAGTGGCTCCAGAGGGTCTGGATGTGTCAGCGCTAGGCTGAATACGCCTGGTCTGCATTTGGAGTAAATCCTTATTTGTAAAGTGCGAACTACTCACGTTTACGGGTCTCAAGGTGCTGGGGGCCGTAGTGGAAATTAAGTGAGCTATTGCCCAGAGTCACATGGTGCTGAGCTGAGCTGCCGCCGGAGCCGGGGATCAAACCATGAACCATGTGCTCCGAAGTCAGCTGCCCTGGGCACTGCACCACACCTGAGTAGGGCTGTGCCTGCCTTCCACACTGATGGTTCTGCCCCGCTGTGGTGTGTCTGGAGCCAGGGCTCACATTGACAATGGAGGTTGTTGTGCACTTGCAAAGTGCCCCCCAGAATTGGTTTGGACTGGGCTCAGAGCCCTGGACCAGGAGAGAACAAAGATATTTACTGTATAAAAAGAGGGTTCCAGACCCCAGACTTTTAGATCACATCTGGGAAATCAAGAGGAACCTTTACCAGGAGAAGAGCTGGAGAACCTGAGGAGGAATACAGCCCTTGTGCTGTTTGCTGTCTGGGATTGGCCTGCAGTGGCTACTTTCTGCCATGGAAAGGGAAACAGGACTTTGCTGTTTGCTTTGTCACCTGCTTGAGGAATATCGCCAAGGGCTTGAAGAAGAGCTTGCCTCCTGTTCTGAAGTCTCAGAGACACAAAGACTTCACCCTCAGCTCCCTTGAACTTCCTCTCTGGGAGTTCTGATCTGCCAAGAGGTGCCTGTAGCTGTTCTGGGCCTCTAGAGGTTGTTCTGGCTGTTGGGAGCTGGAAAAGCAATGCAAGAACAAGAAGCGTGATGCATCCTCACCTGTTTCCTACGCATCGCTGGAAAAATAGTCGCAGCACCTGCCCGCGGCTCCAGAAATCGCTGCATGCTGCTTCGAGTGCACTGATCTCTGAAATCTGAGATCACTGCACTGATTCCGACGCAAGCCCTGCTGTGCAGCTGCAAGAACTCACGCATTGTCCCTGATTGTTACATCGCGGCACCAGTTCTGTTACATCATTGGGGGACGCAGTAAGAAACTGACAAATCACCTCCCCACACAGTAAGAAGACGACGCATCACCTCCTCTCCGGTAAGGAACCGGCGCATCACCTCCCCTGCACAGCAGTAAGGAAGCGACACATCACCTCCCCGGAGCAAGGAACCGACGCATCACCTTCCCTGCAGCCCTTGTTGTGTGTGTACGCCAGGCATCCAAGGTACATTGTGTGAAAAGTGTTGCATCTGCAATTTGCTTTGAACTGAACTATTTTTACCATTTGAAAGTCATATTTTTATTACTGTATTGTGGATTTTTCTTGTTTGGTCTTGTTTGGTTTAGATAAAGATTACTTATTTTTCTAAACTGGTGTGGTGCCCATTTATAGTGTTTTCACTGTATTACTGTATTTGTTAACAAATGCTTTACACACTGCCTCTGAGATAAGCATGTCTGCTCGTGGCAAGCTACCAAGAGGGTGAGCAGGGGTTATTTTAGAAGTGTATCCCCCTTACCCTGACGAGAAGCAAGTGTCCCTACTTGGACAAAGGTACTACCATTGCCAACTAGAGCCCATCATTTCAAACACCAAGTCTATGTAAATTCACTGTAGATTTGATCCTCCATCAAGTAAACACACATTACTGCAGCACCAAATGATCTGTTTCACTTTAATGCTATCATATGAAGAGTGGTTCATGCACTGATCTCGGCAGCAGTCCTTTCAGCTTACTAAGCTGCCTTACTGTAATTGGGATGTGTGTGACCTGCAGATCATACAACTTCCTCTGGAGCAGGCGTATTACCTTGGTGAGCTCTCCTGCTGGGATTTGGATGTTTGATCTTCCAGTTACACACACACACACACATGCATATACACACACAGACACACACACGCACACACGCACACACACACGCATTTATACTGTACAATATTCATGTCTGGCAAATAAAAAGGCTTATATGCCTAGCATTTGTGGTCTAAAAAGGTTACTTGACAAGAAGAAAACTGCATAATCTCAAAGTCACAGATTGAACCATCCAGACCTTCAGCAACAATTAGTGGAACACGCTCGTCGACAAAAAGGAAGACAGAAATGTATACCATACTCTGGACTAGTTTCAAGTTGTAGTCGCATGCCAAATTGTTGGAACAGCTGGCACCTCACCTATCCTGAAACCTTGGGAAGAAGGAAGAACAACCTTCAAAGGGTAGCAGACAAGTAAACAGTTTCAGGTTTTTCGGTCTTTCAAACCCTGAGAGCCAAGATGCAAAAGCTACTTCATGTCAGAGATGGGCACTACCTATGAGCAATGTAAGCCGGAGTAAGAAAACATTGCTGAAGCAGGGAAACGTCACGCTAATGTGAGTATATGCAACTTTTCATTTTCACATCTCAGAAACATTCATATGAACACGCCAATATAGCATAATAAAATTCTTATCTATAGGCTGAAATGACATCTCAGCACAAGCCTTATCAACCTGCTGCGCTCTCAGGAAGAAATGGCAGAAGAAGGCAGTAATAAAATGCTCTCTATCAACATTTTATTTTCTTCTAACAAGTTGGTATTTATAAAAGATCTTTTTGGTAAGGAAATGTTAGCCAACCATCCAACAAAACGTTGAGTGGCCTTTTGGTGGAACTTGCATATGAGGAAATGACTCTGTTACTAGTTAGACTAACGTTTATAAAAGCTGGCAGTGCTTTGACTTAGTCAGTCATATATAAGGTGTGACTGCCCTAGCCCTTACAACCTGTTGCAGAGATAAACTAATTTGGAAATATCCTTTGTCACGTGCCCATCGATATCACATTTCGCAATAACTGCCTCCAAAGAAATCCAAATCTGGATGTGAATAGATTAGTTTGAACTTTTTGGTCTAAAATCACTAAATAATGTCACTTTTTTCTCTTCATATCTGTCAATGCTTACCAGTTGCACCCACTCAAGAAACCCTAAGAAGCTGCACAGCAAAATTAGATGAAAATCCCACAGTCTAAAAACAAGTCTGCCCTGCAGGCACCATGCACCCTACAGCCTCCTAATAGATGAGAAGAAAGGCAGCCATTCACTTTCTTTTGAGAAAGCCAGTAAACACTCCAGACTGCTGGACCTTCCTGTATTCCTGCCTTCTCCTCGCAAACATACCACTGGTTTCCAATAAAAAGGTTTCCTCATTTCAAATCCCTGTGTCATTTGCAAATGTTTTTCCCGAGATCCCTGGGCCACTTATCTGGAAAAAAAAGTATTCCAAATGCAAACTAAACTGAATTGCAATCATTTGCCCCAGAAATAGGAAGGGCATACATTTGTTTGGATAAGTGCACTCCTGCAAACGTTCTGATTTCGATGACAGTTTCTGTAGTGATGTCACCTAAGATAAAACAAGCAGAGCTAGGGGATTCCATGGAAACATTTTTGAAACACATTATGACCAGCCTGTTAGAGGTAATGAAATGAAAACTAGTTTCGAGGAGAATGTTGTGGGAATGAGTTAGACAATATCGGTACGTTAAAACTGTCCTTGGGAAGAACATAAATAGGCCTTTTTATTGTGAGTTGAAACTTATTAACTCTGGTGAAATCCCACCATTACAATTACATCAGAAACAATGTGTTATGTTGCATTTCTTACAGCAGGAACCACTGCATTGCGGCTTTGTTGTAGAAGACATCAGAAACGGTGATTGGTCTAAGATTAGCCTTGCCACAAAAACATGTCGCTTCTTGTTACTTTTGTTTTCGCTCTTTTGCGTGCTAGGGTTTACAAGCATGTTTTCTCGTATGATCTTTAATTCCACTGTGGAGAATCTGGAAGAACCCACATCATATATGATGTTTTGGATGTGTTCCTGTCTAGGACAGGTGCTCATCCAGGCCATCATTTGTAATGAATAGATCATTGACCTTTGAGAATGCCTTATAGTCTTCTTGCAGCTGCTACGTGATTCATGCTACAAACACTGCTGTGCTATTATTGTGCCCATGAGGTGAGCATATGTAAGCGAGCTGGAACCCTCAAATAATTCTGAGACTCAGGGGGCTATTCATTGGATGAAAAAACAATTAGCCACGTCAGGAATTGAGTTGAGGGGGAGAGGAATTGGCCTAACGGCTAGGGCGGTAGACCTTGAATCTGGGGAACCTGGTTCGAGTCTTGGCAATGACGCTGAACATCCTGTGATTCGGGGCAAGTCACTTAATCTCTCCACCCTGCCTAACAAAAATGAATGTGTCCTCATGTAACACAACTGGTGCTGTGTAAAGTGCTCAGATACTCGATACCTTTGGGCCAAGTTTGTGCTATATAAAAGTCTGTAAAAAGAATAATTTTATACTTTTGGGAACCAACTTTTTCATCAGTCATACATGATGTGCATTTTGTACCACACATGTTCTGAAACAACTGTTATCATTTCTATAATCCATACTGTTATAAATGGAGGTCTCTAGTTGCCAAAGGTTTGCACCCTTGTCCAAGTAGGGACCCTTGCTTCCAGTCAGGTTAAGGGAGTTACACCATTAGACAACACCTGCTCACCCTCTTGGTAGCATGGCACGAGCAGGCAGGCTTATCTCAGAGGCAGTGTGTAGAGCATTTGTGCACACATACAGTAATACAGTGAAAACACTACAAATGGACACCACACCAGTTTAGAAAAATAATTAATCTTTATCTAAACCAAACAAAACTAAAACAACCAAAATCCAACAGTTATCAAGATATCACCAAAAATAGGCTATTCACAAAAATAAAGCTTGTAGCAACAAACAGCTCCACCAGGGCTATTATGACATTGTGACAGCTGGAAAACTCAAAGTACGGCGCTGACCACGAGGTGCGCGGCATCGAGCCCGGAGTCACACAGACCCCAAAGAATGGTACCTTGTAAACGATGAAAACAAAGACAGTGCACAGCGTCGGAGAGGTGATGCTTAGTTGGCGCCGGGTGGCATCAGTACCTTACGACCACAGTGGAGGCGTGGTATCAGTTCCTTACTGCGATGCAGGGAAGGTGAAGCATCGGTTCCTTACCTTTGCCGAGCGGTGGCATTGAGGTGTCAGTTCCTTACGACGATGCGGGGTCGATGGATTCCAGAGGTCACCTACGTCAGGTATCGTCTCTGTGATGATGAAGCAATGACATCGGTGAGGTTGGGGCTGCGGTATGAGTCGGAGCTGTGGATCATGAGTGTCATGAGTGGTGCCCTCGGCTCCAGTGCAGGCAGCAACCTCGATGACAGCTTTGGTGTCAATATGGTGCAGCATCGACAGGCTTCGGGGTTGTGGTGCAAGTCGGAGCGGTTTGTCGTGCACTTCAGGAGCAGTGCCCGCGGCTTCGTTGCAGGTTACGGCATTGCTCGTCGGTGTCGGTGTTGCTATTTTCCTCTGTGGGAACTGAAACAGAAGTTACAGGTGCAGGAAGACAGAGGGGATGGATGAAGTCTCTGTGTTGCTGAGACTTCAGAACAGGAGGCAAGCTCTACACCAAGCCCATGGAGATTTTCTTGAAGCAGGATACACAGCAGACAGCAAAGTCTCAGTCCTCTCCTTGGCAGAAACAGCCACTGCAGGCCAAGCCCACACTGCCCACTGCAAAGGGGCAGTACTTCTCCTTGGGTTTTCCCAGCTCTTCTCCTTGGCAGAGGTTCCTCTTGAGTCCAGAAGTAATCTAAAGTTCAGGGGTCTGGGCCCCAATGTTGATACTCAATTTCTCTTTGTTCTCTTGTGGCAGCAGAGAGGCTCTGTGCTCAGTCCAACCCAGTTCTGTGCTCTCAGGTTTCACTTCCAGGCAGGAGGTGGAGACGGTATTGTGTAAGGCAGACCAGGCCTATGCAGGTGCAAGGAAATGTCCTCCCACTACTCTAAATGCAGCCCAGGTTTATTCAGCCACACCCTGGCTCATTCAGGAAAGGCAAGACACACCTCAACCCCCCCAGTTGCTGTCTGAAGAGAATGTACATCCCCAGCTCCTGTCACTCCAAAGCCAAAAAGTCAATCCACAAACCAGCAGAGGCACACAGGATGGCTAAGTTAGAAAATACCCACTTTCTAAAAGTGGTATTTTCCAACACACAATATAAATATCACTGTTACTAAAATATGCACTTTTATATTCTGAGTTCAGGCATACTGAAGTCCATCTTTCTATCTCGCCCCAATGGGAAGTTATACTTCTAAAATGTCATAAATAAACTCCCATTCTATCCTGTGGGACAGATAGCCTTTCCATAGTGAAAAACGAAAAACACTGTATTTCACTATCAGCACATGACACACACACACACACCAGTACATGGCCTACCTTTCACATAGACTGCACCCTGCACACAGGGGTACATTGGCCCTACCTTAGGGGTGTCTTACATGTAGGAAAAGGGAAGGTTGGAGCCTGTTAAGTGGGTGCACTTGCCAGGTTGACATGGCAGTAAAAACTGTGTGTAGACACTGCAGTGGCAGGTCTTAGACCCTTTCAAAATTCTGCTTGTTTCTGCAGGCGCACTATCAGAATTTGACTTACAGGCCCTGGGCACACACAGTGCACTGTACTAGGGGCTTAGTAGTAAGTCAAATAAGCCAATCATGGAAAAACCAATCTGTAAACAAATTTACATTGCGAGCATATGCACTTTAGCACTGATTAGCAGTGGTAAAGTGCCCAGAGTCATAAAACCAATATAAACAGGTCAGAAACAGGAGGACAAAAAACTAAAAGTCTGCGGATAAGGCCCGCTGAAAAAGCCAGTCAAACTAATCTGAAGGAGCCATTGATCTTAATAACTGGGATCATTGGGGTGTTCTTCGAAGAATGACAACATCCTATCTCTCTCTTGTATTGCGGTTCAACCAATATATTTTATATCATACTTGACTTCTAGCTTAAGTCTCCATTACCAATTATCATGTCAAGGTTACCCAGATCTTCAATATGTGGAACAGACTGGTTGAAATAGCAATAATGAGATCTCGGGAGGGGGGGGGGGGGGAATTCTGCTGCAACAAGGGTACTACCTGTCCCAAATCACATAGGGCAATAAGAAAGAACCCTACATCAGTGACGGCACCTGTGGCCAGCACATATAAGAGCAGTTGGAGTTCAGCGGCATGGGGGCTGAAAAATTCTGAAGCAACGAGGGGACTACTTGTCCCAGATTACGTAAGACAAGGAGGAGGAGCCCTGCATCAGTGAAAGCACTTGTGGCCAGCACTTATAAGTGCAGTTGGATTCACACGTCGCGGGGTCTGCAAATTCTGCCACTACAAGGGGACTACCTGTCCCAGATAACACAGGGCAATGAGGAGGAGCCCTGCATCAGTGACAGCACCTGTGGCCAGTGCTTGTTAGCGCAGTTGAAGCCCTGTGGTGCTGGGGCTACGAATTCTGCTGCAACAAGGGACTAATTGTCCCAGATCACATAGGGCAAGGAGGAGGAGCTCTGCATCAATGACCGCACCTGTGACCAGCGTTTATAAGTGCAGTTGGAGTCCAGCTGCATGGGACGTGTGTTGGCCGAACCCGGACGAATAGCAAGCCCATCCTGCACCCGTCAGTGACAGGAAAAGCAGGGCAGGCACCCCCCTTGGCTCAGCGGTTGGACAAGACAGGATCATCCTTGAGCAAACGTACTGGTATTATTTTTGGTACCACAGCCCTGGTAATGCCGCAGCCTTTTGGCCTCTCAGTACCTGCTTAGCCACTGGGCCTGCCATACGAATACCATACATAAAGCGGGTCAGAGGGCTCTACAGTACCTATTTCTACTAGAGGCTACTATATTGTCTATCATAACTGTCCCTCCCTAAGGCAAAGAGTAACCCTGACTGCGTTCTGGTATTGGAATGAAATATTAGAACGTATAAGGCATGATCTTCAGCAAGAGCCTGTTCTCTCTGGACTGCAATTGACTATTTGCCTGGGCACAGACACCATCCAATGTATTAGAGACCCCCAAGTGGAGCGGGCCTTTATCTTACTATTGTGGACTTGGTCGTCTTGGCCACCTAGGAATTGGCAATGGCATTATTGTGGAGAAGAATTTGTATTGTTCAGTAGTTTTTTGAGTTTGCTAATCTTCTCCTTATATATATCCTGGGGTGGTGGGGGTACTGATTTGCCCAATTGTGCTTGCTGAGGTAAGTTACTTTAGCTAAGATGGGTAGAAGGAAAGCTATGGACAGCTATCCAGCCCACACGCGCCCGGTTAAGGCTAATTCCATTGACAGAATGTTACATAGAGCTATTGGGGTAATTAGCACAGAGATCGAGCTCACCGATATCGGCTGCCCCTACATTCAGAGACAGCAGCTGAGTTGGGGTACGATAAAGTCACATCTTCAATGCCAATGTCAGAGCTCACACCCATGCCAACATGCCCATCCCCAGGAGTGGTAGAAATTGAATCTACAAGTGTCATCCTGCCACATACGAATAGCGTTGGCCAACCCACAGAGAGAGCCAGGAAAACTAGATAGCCCGAAGACTGTAGAAACCAAGAAGCACTTTGTTCCCCAGCCCCCACCCGGTCACACCATGGGAAAGAGCCGCTTATTACATCCCGCGAAGTTTAGTGGTGGAGCTTTGCCTGAATGCTTTAAGCAATGTATGGATGATTGTTTATGCAAGGTTAGGGAGATACTAGTGGAGCATTTAACCCCAATATGCGCCAAACTGCAGCTATAGAGAAGGTATTGGGTGCCAGTAGACTGGCACAGGCTGCGCTTGATATAACCAACCCCAATGCAACTAGGGAGTCTGTAGCTGTGCAGGGATCTAGAATTAAGGAGCATCCCTGTGTGTCCAGGGGCCTCCTTTCAGTACATCACATCCTGCGAGATGAGAAAACCCTGTGACTCCGCTAGTCGAGCCCGGGGGGTGAAATGGCCCATACTGTAATAATCCTAGCTCCTCTCCACACCCAGGCAGCTCTGGCCGCGGCAAGGAAGATCATGCTGGTGATGGATTGTCTCATACTGGTAACCCTAAACTGCATAATCCTAGGGGGAACCCCAAGTTACTGGTGATAAATCTCTCACCAGCATCTTGTCCATATGTAGTTGTCCCAACCAAAGTCACCCATCTGCGGGAAGGACAAGGGGAGACATATGATGAGCTCCATCATAAACGCTTGGGGTGGCTTGCACGGTTTAAAGGTTTTCCCCTTGCACAATCTATTAATGTACTCTTTGCCAGAAGAGTGGCTCGGATTGGGTCTGAAAGGGTGCACCGAGATGGCGATGGCATCATTTTTAATTTTTAATTTCCATTCATGGGCCAAAGTATCTTCTTTAGCAGCATCAGTAATTCTATATTAGGGACCCATATTGATTCCTAACCCCTGGCCTATTTCTTTTGCTCCTCTATTGAATAACATTCCAAAACCTACCAGCAAGTACAAAGGGAGTATACACCATCTCTATGGACTATGTTTTGCATACCCCAGAAGAGGTATAGTGACATCTTTTCCATATCGACAAATAATTGTTTTGACATCTTGGCCGAGATAGATTGACTCTTAGCTGAAATGCAGTGGATAGTCCCTGGCCCTAATTCTGTGAGATCTGAAATAGGGGGCACCACCTTTCTCAGTGCAGAGAGAGGATGCTCCAGAGACTCCGCCCCCCATATTAGTAACGTTAGGAGTGACAAGGGCTCACACCCCAAGGTTGAGTGTGGGATTTCTCTGGGTAGGGGCCAGCATAAGGTGGGGTCTGTGAACATGACCATCATTATGATGAAAGGAATGACTGCCCCATATATACTGAGGAGTGGCAGGGCAGCAGATAGTTAATTATGAGAACCAGAAAACTCCCATAGTGGGTCACAGCACTAGTCAAGTTGGTTTAAATTCCAAGTGGGTGGCACCAACGCCATTGATCTGCAAATTATCTTAGTAGGGATTGCCCTACCATACAAAACCAAATGATCGGTTGCCACAACTCCAGATACCCAGACTTAGCTCATCTATTGGGATATAGCATTTCTGGCCACAAAACTAGTTTGCCTAAAGTGGTGTGAGTATATAGAGCAGTTTGACAGTTTTTTTTCTTTTTTCCAAAACTGCTTATTCAAGTTCCATTATAACAATAAAGATCTGCATGTGTTGTATACAATCATGATGTAATTTTTGTACAGTGACTTATACAATTCTACTTTCATACATAGGTTCTTCCATTGCATGTCTTCACCCGAATCACTATCTTCTTCTGGGGGAGAACAGATGTTTCCTCTGTGTTCATTCCACCCTCCCCACACTCTAGCCCATTTGTGGGGGCATTTGATATTTATAAACACCGCCTTTTCCGCCACCATGGCCCTATCCATGTCCCTACACCACTGTATTATTGTTGGTACCGTTCCCACACCCCACTTTTGCGCTATATTTCGTTTAGCTATTATCATGCCAGTTGTGGCCGATAGGCGTTCTGCATGGGTGAGATCTGTCGGGCCCCAGACATTAAAAATGCAGCACGGAGGCTCAATTGGGACCAGTTTCTTGGTGACGTCTGATATTGTATCTACCATTTCCTCCCAGTATGGCGTCAGTTTGGGACATTCCCATAAGGTGTGATAATAAGTACCCATGTCCCCACAGAGACGCAGACAGCTAGGGTCAGGGGCCCTTCCCATCTTGTGTAGTACCGTCCGACTGTAATAGGTTCTGTGTAATATTTTAAACTGTACCAAATGCAGTTTGGAGGAGATTTGCTACTTCTTTGGGTGATGCTAATGCATCACGCCAGTCAGGGTCGTCCATGTCTCCCACATTGAATTGCCAAAGGTCCCTGTGTCGGGCGAATGGGTCCGGTCGATTGTTAATGATTTTTTTATATGACAATGAAGTCGTTTTTTTATGGAGGAAGTCAGTAAGTGGTCAGTCTTCTAATGGGGAGGACTCTGGAATCGTCTCATATGTGGGGAGGGCTGTTTCTATCGCGTATTTGATTTGTAAATATCTAAACCGTTCACCTGGAGCCATTTCACCTGGAGCCATTGAGTACTGGTCTTGCAGGTGGGTGAAGCCGACAACCTTCCCGTTATGCCAAAGATCTCCCAGCCGGGAGATGCCGATCAGATCCCACTTTTAAAACCCTTTGCTATTGCCCAGTGTCCCCAGCTTGCGTGTGTCCCACAGGGGTGTGTGTCTCGTAAGTTTATCGGTCCATCCCAGGTGTCTGTTCAACGTGTGCCAGATGCTGATGGCGTGCGATGCAGGGCCTACAAGGATACAGGCTTTCTGTGTGTTGTATATTGCTCTATTAATACCGCCTTCCCCTAGAGCCATTCTGTTAAGGTGATAAGCTGGGTCTATTTCCAGCACATGAAGCCATTGATTAATAACCGTAAGTTGCGATGCCCAGTAATACGCTTTATCCTAGGTGTCGCTGACTGCGTTCTGATTTCCACACTTTTTTCGGGGAGTGATATCCCGGGTGCACACCACAGCTCATTCACTTTATCACCAGCGGAGTGCGTAACCTTCAATAATTTTTTGCAGTAATACGCTTTGACATCTGGGAGGGCTATGCCTCCATCGTAGCAACTCCTTACCAATTTGATTGCTGCCACTCTTGCCGGTTTGCTGTCCCATAAGTGGGCTGTCACCTCCGTTCTAAAGTACGATTCAGGGATTGGGTAGGTTGTATTGTGCATGACATATAAGAATCTGGGCAAGGCCATCATTTTAAAAAGAGCCGCTCTGCCTAGCAGGGTGAGTGGTAGCGTCTTCCAATGCCAAATATCACATGTTAGTTGTTGCAGAGGGATGTGTTAGGAATGTGTCGCAATCCGAGGTTATATATATACCCAGATATTTAAAACTGTCCTTGACTATTTGGACTCTACAGCCTCTCGGGAGATGCGGGGGTGGGCCATGTAATACGTATAACACTGACTTATCCCAATTGATAGCATAGCCGGAGACAGAGCCGTACACTGCACAGATATTAAGTAGCGCATGCAGTGACCTTGTAGGCGAGGTTATATACAATAGTATGTCATCTGCATATAGAGAGATTCGATCTTCCCATTCCTCATTCCATTTTAGACCGCGAACCATGGGGTCCCATCTTATCCACGCCGCCAGCGGTTCGAGCACTAATGCGAACAATAAGGGCGATAGGTGACCATTAGCGACTACGTGTGCGACCGGATCAGTATAGAGTAAATGTACCAAAGAACAAAACTTTGGTCCAAACCCTAAGGGGTCCATTAGTATGTCGGGCGGATTGCCTCAGCCAGGGTGGCGGTGGCCACCGCCACCCTGGCGGAGGCAATCCGCCCGACAAGCACTCTCGTTTTCCCCTCCGCCAGATTAGGATGGCGGAGGGGACAGCGGCGGACGGAAAGACCGTCCGCCGCTTTACCGCCGCGGTCCCCTTGCGACCGCGGCGGTAATAGATTAATATGGTGGCGGTGTCCAATGGACACCGCCAGGCATATTACGATGCCACAATGTAGGGGCCGTTCCGCGGCGGCAATGCCGCCACGGGAAGGCAGGCGGCGATTGCTGCGGGGGCCCCCTGCAGGGCCCCCAGGTTGCCACCACTGTCTGGGGGACATGGGGGGTACCTATGGTACCCCCCCACATGTACATGTGCAAAGCGGCAGGCACCACGCGGTGCCTGCCGCTTGGCATCCTGAAATGCGTCAACATATGTTCTGCATTGTGGCGGGCGGTGCAGAGAGCACCGCCCGCCACAATGCAAAACATATAGGATGTGCCCGCCACTGTGGCGGGCACATCCTAATACCCACAATGGGACCCCGCCCTTATGGCGGGCGGTCCCGATCTCCGTTAGGGTGGCAGGCGGACAAAGTCCACCCGCCATCCTAATGGACCCCTAAGTGTTGAAGGACTGTGAATAGGAAGGCCCATTCCACTGAATCAAAGGCCATCCGTGCATCCAAGGAAAGGACTGCTGCATCTTCCAGAATTGTATGTTTCCAACCTAATACGCCATGAAGGCGTCTAAGATTTAGGGCCGTGTTCCTGCCCGGTAAAAAGCCAGATTGATCCGGGTGGATCAATATGTGGAGATGAGGGATAAGCCTAAGCGCCAACATTTTGGCTAAGATTTTCCCTCCGGCATTAATTAAGGAAATTGGGCGGTACGATGTACATTCCTCTGCCGGTTTGCCAGGCTTATGGATGGCCACAATAGTTGCCAGCCGTTGATCTCTGGGGAGTGCCCCTATGTCGCGACTGGTTTCGAACATTTGTAGCAAATATGGGGCTATCTTCTCCGCTGTGTGTTTATACAATTCTATCGGGATTCCGTTAGGGCCTGTGGCTTTGCCCAATTGTAGTTTGGAAATGGCGATTTTGAGTTCTTCTACCGTGATGTTGGCTTCTAGAGTTTCGGCTTCTTGTGGCGTGAGTCGTGGCATATGAACATTGTGCAAGAATGCAAGCGCTTCTTGTACAGTGGTAGCATTTGTGGATGTGTATACTTGCTTGTAGTGTCATGCCAGTGTATCCACAATTTGTTGTGGGTCCGACGTGAGTGCGCCCTCATCAGTTCTAATCTGCGCTATCCATCTACGCGTCCATTCTTTCTTGTCAAGTCAGGACAGAAGTTGATTGGAAATCCCTCTGGGTAAGTGTGTGGTCGCCCCCATCCTCCCCAGATCGTCCATGGCCGTGAGTACATAATCAATGTGGGAGAGGCGGTTACGCGCTCCCGAGTGGAATGTGTATTGTCTCTCTGTCGGATTTTGGCGCCTCCAGATGTCTAGTAGGCCATGTGTCTCTATAAATTCTGCCTGGGGGGAACTGGTGCGGTGTTGCGGACTGCTTGGTGTGTGGTCCAGTACATAATTCACAGTCATATTAAAGTCTCCCCCTATTAGTAGGTCCCCGTCTGGCAGTGTTAGAAGGAATTTACCCAGATCGTGAAGAGCGGGGGAGTGCAGGGCAGGCGGGACATGAGCCGATACAACATTGAACAAAAAATCTAACTTAGACCAAAAGTCTAACATTACTACTACTAAAGATAGACTTTTGGTCTAAGTTTAGACCAAAAGTCTAACTTAGACCAAAAGTCTAACTTCACTGCTACTAAAGAAAAGAGAGGAAGAAGGGCAGAGCAGGCTACAGACTTATAAAGAGGGAGCACCTATGAATGCAGAAGACGTGCTAAGAAGAGGAGGAAAGTGTGGGTTTGAGGGATGGAAATCTTGAAAAGGTATAGGAAAGAAACTATGCTTGAAGACCTGAAGTAAACCATATGAGAGAGTGTTATTGTTTTTGTAGAATTGTGTGGTGTGGAGTGGATGTGTGTAGTATAATTATGTGGCATGGTATGCATTGGAATTATGTAGATAGTAATTATGTGGTTTTGAGTGTAGTTGAATTATATGGAGTGGGATTGTGTTTCATGGAGTGTAAATATGTGGAATGGTATTTTGTGTTGTGTAGTGGTATGTTGTGGAATTTAATTATGTGGTATTTTGTAGAATCTTGTGGTATTTTGTAGTGTGGGTTGGTTGTTGTTGAGTTGCATTCTGTGATTTGTTGACGAATTATGTGATGTGGAATGGAAACGTGTGGAGTGGAATTCTGTTGAGTGGGACTGTGTGGTGTTCAGTGAAATTATACTGATTGGAATTATGTGGCATGATGTGGAGTGTTTTTATGTGGAGTGTTGCTATTTGGCAGTTGCCAGTGTCCTAGAGTGGAGTGGGAGACGTAGAGTGTCATAGATAGAATTTGTTGGAGCAGAGTGGCGTACATTGGAGTAGGAGGGAGTAGAGAATTGTACAGATGAGTAGAGTTAAGTAGCAGAGAGTGTCATAGAGTGTAGTGTTAGAGTGCAGTGCCATAGAGTGGCGTGGAGTGAGGTGGACTAGGGTGGAGTGGGTTGGAGGTAATTGAGGAAGTGGGTCTATTGGAGGCAGACTAAGTTTTGTTGCTGCCTGGTCACATATATAGCATGCATTTAAACTATAGCAGAACTTATAGTAATGCTCCACCAAAACAATAGTAACAATGCTTAGTTGTTTTAAAACTGTCCCATTATAGAATGACACTGCCTGTTGAGAAGAGCTGCAACTGTCCCACTGAAAGACAGCGATGCCATTGAGAAGTGCAGATTCAACCTATTAAAATGACAATAGCCATGCTGACAAGTGCTCTTACAGACACATTTAAAATGTAACACTGTGGTAAAGTGCCCCATTATTCCAAGTAAAATATGACTGCCTACCTAAGAAGTGAAACTACTGCCCATTAGGCCACTAGCAGTTCTGCTGAGATGCAGCAGCATAGCTAGTGGGGGGCGGTAGGGGCGGTCCACCACAGGCGGCACTATTTTGTTCGCGGCGGCCGCGATGCACTGGCCGGTTGCGGCAGCCGGACCGCCAGCCTATTAGGAAAACCACTTCCTGTCAGTAATGGGGCTTTAATCAAAGCAAAGATCGCAAGGACATCCCACCACAGATCCGGAAGAAGGCGGTGAAGACCAGGTCTGGTAGGCCAGTCCAGGGGCTAAGACTCTGTTATGTTCTGGGCCCATGATCCGCCCCTGGCAAAAGGGGCGTGCAGTGTTGGAGTCATGTGACCGCCTATAATAAAGAAAGGCTCCGCACGCACGTACGTCATTCTGAGACGGGCGCACGGAGAGCCAGCAAGTTATTTCTAGTGTCTGATTCCTTTATTTCTAGGGCCACGTGTCAGGCCTAGTGCCGATTAGCTAAGTTGGTCCAACCTCTCTACAGGACACAACAATTGGCGACGAAGGTGGGATCTGCATCCTCGCTGGGTGAGGGTACCTGCCTCCTGCCCCGTGCGGCGGCCGCGAGCCTGTCCCTCGGCTCGTGGTGCTCGTGCCGTGCGGCGTACTCCACCCCCGCGCAGATCGCTGGGAAGAGCGGCCGGGTGCATGGACATCGAGTAGGTGACTCCGACCCTACTGCCGCACAGCTCACATCAGCACGGTGCTCCGGGCGGTGCCCCGTTTCTGCACACGCATCAGGTGGTCGTGCGAAGTGCCCGATCCGGCGCGACTGGGAGGATGGCGACGATTCCGCCCATTGAACCCTTTGTGGTGGAGGGTGCGCCCTCAGCGCTCGCTCCCAAATGGAAGGAGTGGGTGGATAGACTCCTAGTATTCTTCGAAGCTACGAAGACACACAAGGAACAGAAACGGGCCATGGTGTTACATCTTGGCGGCAAGGACATCCATTCCATTGCTCGGACCCTCCCGGAGGCGACCCCTAGAACTCATCACACGCTGATTAATGCCCTCAATGCCCATTTTGAGCCCATGGCCAATCAAGATTATGAACGATTTGTATTCCGACAAGCGCGCCAGCTGCCCGAGGAATCGCTGGACACATATCACACCAGGCTCAAAAGGTTGGCGCTCACGTGTGGGTTTCAAGACACCACTGAGGAAATTCGGGGACAAATTATACAGGGGTGTGCGTCGGCCAAACTGAGGGAACGGATTCTAGAGGAGTCTGGCAAGCCGCTGACGGACATCCTAACTCTTGGCCGCACGAAAGAACTCTCCAAAGCTAGGGCTGCGCACATGGAAGCTGCTTTGCAGGCATCGGTCAAAGTGGAACCGGTTAACAGGATACAGACACACACGCCCCCCAAGTGGCCCAAGAGACCGCCCACTCAGGGTGGAGCGTCGGGACAGTCATGTGGTTATTGTGGAGGTCCGCGACACCAGATGGCAGAATGCCCAGCACAGGGCAAGCGGTGTTCGGGATGTGGCAGGCAGAATCACTTTGAAAAGGAGTGCCGGTCGAAGAACTTCCGTAAACCACGCCCCGCTGTGCAGGCCATAATGGAGGGGGAACAGAGTCACAGCGATATGGATGACGATGAAGAAGAAGAACGGTCGGTGCACAAAGTGCACATGATCGGCACCGCTGCCCGCCGTACCAGGCCACTGCCTCAATGCGCCATACAGGTAGCGGACCAAGATCTAATAGCAGTGGTGGATACGGGCGCATCCATGAACATTATGAGTGTTTCCCTCTACAGGACCATGACCACGCCTCCGGCGCTGCGTCCCACCCCCATCACCGTCTTCGCGTATGGGCAAGACACCCCTCTCAAGATTCGAGGGAAATTCAAAGCGGTAATCCGCCATGGGAACAAGACAATCAAAACCAACGTCTTCGTGTCAGAAGAAGGCCAAGGTATGCTGCTGAGTTGCAGAGCGGCTGAAGACCTGGGTGTGGTGACATTTGCCTTTGGGGTCCATGAGGAATCCGTTCAACATCTCCTCATGGAATACACGGACCTTTTTGAGGGCATTGGCAAGTTCAAAGGCCGAGAAATTCATCTGCACATCGATCCAACGGTACAGCCGGTGGCTCTGCGACACCGCCGCATTGCGTTCCATCTGCGGCCGCTGGTGGAAGAGGAACTCCACAAACTGGAAGCGGCGGGCATAATCGAAAAGGTTTCGGGTCCCACCCCATGGGTCTCGCCCATCGTGGTCACCCGGAAACCGAAGCAACCCGGAGCGGTCAGGATCTGCGTGGACATGCGCCTCCCGAATGCCGCCATAAAACGGGAGCGTCACATCACGCCCACTGTAGATGACCTCATTGGAGAGATGGCAGGTGCCCGTTGGTTTTCCAAGCTGGACTTGCGATCAGGGTATCACCAGTTGGTGTTGGACATGGAGTCGCGCAACATCACTACTTTCTCCACCCACATCGGCCTTCGACGATACACTCGCCTCAGTTTCGGAATTTCCAGCGCAGCGGAGGTATTCCAGAATGTCATCCAGGAGCTAATTGCTGGAATACCTGGAGTGATAAATGTCAGTGATGACATAATGATACATGCCCGCACCATCCCGGAGCACAACCAAAGGCTGGCCCAAGTATTTCGAAGACTCAAAGACGCAGGACTAACGCTCCACCGAGAAAAGTGCGAATTCCTGCGGGATCGGATAGGGTTTTTTGGATACGTCTTCTCAGCCGAGGGTGTCAACCCGGATCCGGATAAAGTGAAAGACATTAAAGATGCGCCACCCCCGCAGACCGTCACTGAAGTCCGGAGCTTCCTGGGCATGGTCAATTACTGTGGCCGGTTCATCAGAGACTTGGCTAATCTCACGCTCTCCCTGCGGGACCTCACCAAAGACTCCACTCCCTGGCACTGGGGACCTGAGCAAGAAAAAGCTTTCCGAGACATCAAAGATTCTCTGTCCAACAACACCACTCTCGCCTTCTTTGACCCACGCAACTTCACGCTCATTGCTGTGGATGCGGGGCCTGCTGGACTGGGAGCGGTTCTCATGCAAAGGAAGAGAGACGACATCGACTGGACGCCTGTTGCCTTTGCGAGCAGGTCTCTCACGGACACGGAACAACGGTACTCGCAGATTGAGAAAGAAGCAATTGCCATTCATTGGGGGTGCCGACATTTTCACCTCTACATCTATGGCAAACCATTCACGGTGGTGACTGATCACAAACCCTTGCTGTCTCTGTTTGCGGGAACCTCATCTAAACCCCCGCCTCGCATAGAAAAGTGGCTGCTTCAACTGCAGGAGTACAACTGTACAATCGAGTATCAGCCCGGAGCTAAGAACCCGGCAGACTATCTGTCACGACATCCCCGACCAGCCACGGCCGAGGAGATGGAGGAAGCTGAAGAAACGGAGGCCTATGTCAGGTGGGTGGTGGTGCGATCTTGCCCTCGTCCCATCTCTCTCAGTGACATTGTGAGTGCCACGGCACAGGACGCATGCCTCCAGAGGGCCAAAGAACTTGTTCACACAACTAACTGGCATTGGGCCAAGGAGGGGTGGAAGATGCTTACGCCCGAAGCTCAAAAAATAATGGAAAGCCTGTATCATGTCAGGGAGGAGCTCAATGAGGATGAGGCCGGATGCCATCGTTTGGTGATACCTTCAGCCCTCACTGATCAAGTAATACAGTTAGCGCATGTAGGTCACCAAGGAATAGTCAAAACCAAGGCACGCTTACGGACAAAGGTGTGGTTTCCCCTGATGGATGACATGGTGGAGCAGGTGGTAAGGACATGCGCTGCGTGTCAAGTGACCGGGGAAGCTCCTCGTGAAGCTCCGATTGCCGTGGAACCTCGCCCACAACAGCCATGGGAGAAGGTCAGCATGGACTTTGGCAGTCTTCCGGATGGAAAGTACACGCTGGTCATGATTGATGACCATTCCAAGTATCTGGAAGTAGAGATAATAGCTAGCACCAGCGCCGAGTGTGTAATCCCGAAGGTAGAGAAAATTATTGCCACCCATGGGGCTATGTGTGAAATCCGCACAGACAATGGACCCCCATTTCAAGGACAGGAACTGGCCACCTATCTATCATCTCTGGGCATTCGGCATCGACGCATCACTCCCCGATGGCCACAAGCGAATGGGGAAGCGGAACGCTTCATGAGGACCCTCAATAAAGTGATTCGCATTGCTCATGACAAAGGACAGTCCGTGGAAATGGCCATTTTCACCTTTCTCCGCAGCTACCGACAAACCCCACATTCAACCACAGGGATAGCTCCGGCGCATCTCTTGATGGGGCGGATTATACCTGATTCCATTCCTCACCATCCCCAATGGGCCCCCGCACCCGCGAATGAAGAAATAATTGCCCGCAAACGAAAGACTGCCTTTGCTAAAATTAGCCAAAAGAGAAGAGCCATGGTGACACACTTCAGCAGAGGAGATGTGGTACTTCTCCGTAACAGGGTGACCAGTGGAAAATTCCGCTTGAACTATGAAAGAAGACCTTGGCGAGTGGTTGGTGTGAAAGGAACCCGCATCACTGTGGTCCGAGGAAGAGAGACTGTAACCAGGAATGTGTCGCACTTTAAACATTTCCATGGGGGTTTGAGAGCATCGGATTCACCAACTCTGGCAACAGAAACCGAAACTGCACCGGACTTGCCAGGAAGGGAGCCGACGCCTAGTCTCGAGGTCACCCAGAGTAACACTCAGAGGGCGGTGATCAAGGAGACGGAAGGCGGCGTGGAGGCCCAGGAGAGGGTGTCAGATCCGGAGGAGCCCGACATGGAGGCGCCTGAGACTAGCCCCGCCCCAGAGACAGACTGTTCAAGCCAGAGGGGCGTGGATCAAAGGCTGAGACGAAACCCGACGCCTTCCTGTCGACTACGCGATTACCTCACGTAAGACTGTTCTATGTATTAGTGTTGAATACAATGTCCAGTAATGTGTCCTACTTATTGATAGTGGTTTTGGAAAGTGAACTCGAAGTCTATGAAGATCAGTACAATAGACTATCCATCGAGACTGCAGGGTTGCAGCTGTTTTGAGTTTTGAGTTTTGAGTTTTTCTTGTTTTAGGAGGAATGTTATGTTCTGGGCCCATGATCCGCCCCTTGCGAAAGGGGCGTGCAGTGTTGGAGTCATGTGACCGCCTATAATAAAGAAAGGCTCCGCACGCACGTACGTCATTCTGAGACGGGCGCACGGAGAGCCAGCAAGTTATTTCTAGTGTCTGATTCCTTTATTTCTAGGGCCACGTGTCAGGCCTAGTGCCGATTAGCTAAGTTGGTCCAACCTCTCTACAGGACACAACAGACTCAGCCAGGGAAAGGCTCTTTTTATTACTTCACTTTAAAACTTTTCCGGTGTAATTTTTCCATATGTCTTAGTTTTATTCATCAACACAATTACAATCTGCACTATTGGAAGAATACTCCTAATTCTCAGCCTGTACAATGTAGCTTTCATGCGTGATATATGTCATCTCCAGTCTAAACTTTATCACCACAGCCTGGTTTCCCACGCCTCACGTTAACTTCGGCGAATTGTTACACGATAACCAATTGCATCGTTTGCCCATTGAAATAAAAGTTTTTTTCAGGTGATTTTGAGCGACTATTTTTAGAGAAGAGGCAGCCCATTTCTTAAAAGCAGAGTCTGAAATAAAAAAAGAATATATTGGAATTATAATAATGAGCTTGATGTACTGGTCTTATCAAATGCATTGATTGACACCAGCCGCCTTCATCGGTTAGCGCATACTTTGTATAAGCATGTCTGTGACCTGCGGGTAATGGGAACCACATGACTCGCGGCCTTGTTATGTCGCTAAGTCAGACTGTACAGGCCGCAGAGAGACCCACATCCTTCTGCAACTCCCGCTAATGGGCTGAGGTGAATAGAGAGGGCCTGCTTACAGTTATGTTGCTCTCTATTATTGAACATTCTGTTTCCAGGTCACAGGAAATGAAGGCAGCAGCGGCATTTAGGCGAGCACGTCCCCCAGTCGATATCTGTCCTTAAAAAGTGGTTGACCAAATGCGTGCTCCACATGGCTGTCGCTTATAATTTATTTGGGGACACTGACTGACACAGCACTACTGTCAGTCAGTGTACCCAAATAAATTATAAAGGCCGGCGCAACGGGTCAGTGCCACGCGGCTGTCGTTTGAAGTCTAAGCACTGTGCACCTGTGTGACCTGCTTGCCAAAAGCAAAAAATGCTGCCTGCAGCGCACACACCATGGTGCGTGACGTACCGCAGCGTTGTGGTGCGTTTGTCAGGCAGTTATTACTGGGTTATGGCCTCCAGAGAAACCTCAAACTCCTGACAGGCCTGTGTCTTAGAGCAGCCGGGAGGACTGGGGGAGAATGAGTCAAATGCCAGACATAGCCATGCGTCACTGACATTGCAAGGACACCAGTTTGTTTGTCAAGAAATGGGAAATTTAAGTTGCATGTCAGGCTTAGCTGCCTTGTAAAGATACCATCTTGTTAAAGAATTGAGAGATGTAATGAATTCCCATGCAAGGTGTTGCCAGGTGTGCAACTCACTCTGCCCCGGCCTCTTAGAACCACCAGCTGCATGCACAATTTTCAATAGATGAGCGCACCTCTGCTTCAGGGCACGCCTACAGGGCAGCCAACAGTCTGTTTTCATAGGTGGAATCCTCCAGAAGACCACACATTCTCATGGAAGGAAGGAGTCTGGATAACTAGGTCCTGACCCCTGGGGAAAGCCTCATTCATCATTATGAATGCATGACTGATCTACAGACTTCACTGGAAAGCTCCTGGCCAAGCGCTTTTCGCATATATATATCGGACGACCATAGGGAATTTCCCTCGCCTATATGATTAAGGGTGTATCCCCTTCAATTCTGGGCTTCGAATTGACCCGACGCCCCATCCCTGTCCGGCTTCGACGCACCCCATAGAAGGTCCTGGCGTCTGTCCTACCGGCTCCTAGATAAACTTGAATACTATTATAAAAGAACATACCGTCGTGGAAAAAACCTTGAACGCCGTTAAACAAGCAACCCGCCCTTGGAGTGGGCCTAATCCGGACCTCTGCCATATACAGGATTTTGCCGTTTGAGATACCCCTGGCAGCTCAGACGCCATACACCCCAGATAGTAGGGGCCAGTCTGGACCTGATACACTGAGTACGCCGAATTTTGTCCCCCACCCCGTGTCATATTTTCGCCCTGATGAAGGTTTGGCCCCGCAGGGCCCTACACCGAAAAGCGCGTTGGCGTTGTTCTTGCGGGCAACAGGATTGTGTATTACCTTTACAGTCCTTTTAATGTCTTTTTGCCCACCGTTGTGTATTTAAGACTCCTTTTTCCAATCTATTGTCAACTCATCTTGTGGCGCTTACATTCCTGTGTGACTGAATGCAGAGTTATGAATGAGAAATTGGATGTGTGTTTGGAACTGAATGTGTGGTTATGGTAGTGTGAATCCTTAACGGTGCTGTGTGGGACTTATTGTGTTGGAGAATACTTGTGTGTATATATTTTAACAAATGACTATAAAAAGAATTTGCGTTTATTTTTGTAACATGTATAAAAACTGAGAAATGTGAATAAAAAATACTTCAAATGTACTACCAGGTTTGATATTGTTTCTCTCTGGAGGGTTGCTTCGAAGTTATGTTTATATCCTAGAATCCTGATATAGGACCTCTATATATATATATAAAAGGTGGCAGGTTATCCTCGTTCTCTCCTCTGTGATCTACAGACTTCTGCAGGTATTTGTTTAGAACCTAGAAATTCAACAAGTCCGTCCCTTCTCGTATCTGAGGCTGTGTTTTCCTTATTGGCAATCAGTTGTGCTACTATGGTTAGTTCAGTCGGTGCATGCTCACCAGTACTGGGTGTTTCAGGGGCTTCACTACTCTATATTTATGACTATTTTTTACTACCAGCTAGAGTTGGTATAGAGGTCTGCTTTACTTAACTGCACATCGACTCTGGACCAGCTTTACATTACAAGGCTTAACCTTTAGAGGTACTAGTTGGCCTGTCAGAAATGTTTCTATTTGCCCCATGGGCCAGTTCATCTGGCCTATGAACCCAGGGGTGTGGCTGTTCTTTTGGTGTCAAGCTTTGAAAGTATAGAACACCTTACCTCTCCACCTTAGAATGACAGGTGGCACTGTTATGAGGGTGGGGGCCGCCCGGCGGCCTTTATAATTTATTTGGGGGCACTCACTGACACTACTGTCAGTCAGTGTACCCAAATAAATTATAAAGGCCGCCGCAAAGGGCCAGTGCCAAGCAGCCGTCGTGTTAAGTGCAAGCGCTGCGCACCTGCTTGCCAAAAGCAAAAATTGCTGCCTGCAGCGTACATTTGTGGTTGTCTGTGGGTCCGTGACGTCCATCCCAGGGCTGTCAATCTTGTAGCACGCCAGCGCTACCAATGACGGCCCTCAACATAATTTTGGCGAGCCCTCGTGCTGAGAACGTAGCAGTGACGACAGAATGCCAGAAACCGGTCCTGGGAAGCTTGATTCCGGTCCAGGGAAGACATGGCTTTGCAGTTCGGGCTGGACTGTTCCCATGAGGCACAGGGTCAGACTGATTTGCATATGGCCATGTCTGAACTGGGGTATCGGAGTGAGCTAAAGAACGGTGATGGATTAAACTCAGATCAGTTGACTGGGGGTGAGTGTTTGTATTGTCAACGCTCCGTCCATCACCACCTTTGGTTTTTCTTTGTTCGCCCTAAGTTGGCAGGGTATGCTCAGACGTGAGTCCCTTGCTCACTTTGTCACAGGAGTCAAGCAAGCCCGCCTGAAGACGGCTGTAATGCCAGAAACCGGTCCTGGGAAGCTTGATTCCGGTCCAGGGAAGACATGGCTTGGCAGTTCGGGCTGGACTGTTCCCATGAGGCACAGGGTCAGACTGATTTGCATATGGCCATGTCTGAACTGGGGTGGCGGAGTGAGCTAAAGAACGGTGATGGATTAAACCCAGCTCAGTTGACTGGGGGTGAGTGTTTGTATTGTCAACGCTCCGTCCATCACCACCTTTGGTTTTTCTTTGTTCGCCCTAAGTTGGCAGGGTATGCTCAGACGTGAGTCCCTTGCTCATTTTGCCACTGGAGTCAAGCAAGCCCAGCTGAAGACGGCTGTAATGCCAGAAACCGGTCCTGGGAAGCTTGATTCCGGTCCAGGGAAGACATGGCTTGGCAGTTCGGGCTGGACTGTTCCCATGAGGCACAGGGTCAGACTGATTTGCATATGGCCATGTCTGAACTGGGGTGGCGGAGTGAGCTAAAGAACGGTGATGGATTAAACCCAGATCAGTTGTCTGGGGGTGAGTGTTTGTATTGTCAACGCTCCGTCCATCACCACCTTTGGTTTTTCTTTGTTCGCCCTAAGTTGGCAGTGTATGCTCAGACGTGAGTCCCTTGCTCACTTTGCCACTGGAGTCAAGCAAGCCCGGCTGTAATGCCAGAAACCGGTCCTGGGAAGCTTGATTCCGGTCCAGGGAAGACATGGCTTGGCAGTTCGGGCTGGACTGTTCCCATGAGGAACAGGGTCAGACTGATTTGCATATGGCCATGTCTGAACTGGGGTGGCGAAGTGAGCTAAAGAACGGTGATGGATTAAACCCAGATCAGTTGACTGGGGGTGAGTGTTTGTATTGTCAACGCTCCGTCCATCACCACCTTTGGTTTTTCTTTGTTCGCCCTAAGTTGGCAGGGTATGCTCAGACGTGAGTCCCTTGCTCACTTTGCCACTGGAGTCAAGCAAGCCCGGCTGAAGACGGCTGTAATGCCAGAAACCGGTCCTGGGAAGCTTGATTCCGGTCCAGGGAAGACATGGCTTGGCAGTTTCGGGCTGGACTGTTCCCATGAGGCACAGGGTCAGACTGATTTGCATATGGCCATGTCTGAACTGGGGTGGCGGAGTGAGCTAAAGAACGGTGATGGATTAAACCCAGATCAGTTGACTGGGGGTGAGTGTTTGTATTGTCAACGCTCCGTCCATCACCACCTTTGGTTTTTCTTTGTTCGCCCTAAGTTGGCAGGGTATGCTCAGACGTGAGTCCCTTGCTCACTTTGCCACTGGAGTCAAGCAAGCCCGGCTGAAGACGGCTGTAATGCCAGAAACCGGTCCTGGGAAGCTTGATTCCGGTCCAGAGAAGACATGGCTTGGCATTTCGGGCTGGACTGTTCCCATGAGGCACAGGGTCAGACTGATTTGCATATGGCCATGTCTGAACTGGGGTGGCGGAGTGAGCTAAAGAACGGTGATGGATTAAACCCAGATCAGTTGACTGGGGGTGAGTGTTTGTATTGTCAACGCTCCGTCCATCACCACCTTTGGTTTTTCTTTGTTCGCCCTAAGTTGGCAGGGTATGCTCAGACGTGAGTCCCTTGCTCACTTTGCCACTGGAGTCAAGCAAACCCGGCTGTAATGCCAGATACCGGTCCTGGGAAGCTTGATTCCGGTCCAGGGAAGACATGGCTTGGCAGTTCGGGCTGGACTGTTCCCATGAGGCACAGGGTCAGACTGATTTGCATATGGCCATGTCTGAACTGGGGTGGCGAAGTGAGCTAAAGAACGGTGATGGATTAAACCCAGATCAGTTGACTGGGGGTGAGTGTTTGTATTGTCAACGCTCCGTCCATCACCACCTTTGGTTTTCTTTGTTCGCCCTAAGTTGGCAGGGTATGCTCAGACGTGAGTCCCTTGCTCACTTTGCCACTGGAGTCAAGCAAGCCCGGCTGAAGACGGCTGTAATGCCAGAAACCGGTACTGGGAAGCTTGATTCCGGTCCAGGGAAGACATGGCTTGGCAGTTTCGGGCTGGACTGTTCCCATGAGGCACAGGGTCAGACTGATTTGCATATGGCCATGTCTGAACTGGGGTGGCGGAGTGAGCTAAAGAACGGTGATGGATTAAACCCAGATCAGTTGACTGGGGGTGAGTGTTTGTATTGTCAACGCTCCGTCCATCACCACCTTTGGTTTTTCTTTGTTCGCCCTAAGTTGGCAGGGTATGCTCAGACGTGAGTCCCTTGCTCACTTTGCCACTGGAGTCAAGCAAGCCCGGCTGAAGACGGCTGTAATGCCAGAAACCGGTCCTGGGAAGCTTGATTCCGGTCCAGGGAAGACATGGCTTGGCTGTTCGGGCTGGACTGTTCCCATGAGGCACAGGGTCAGACTGATTTGCATATGGCCATGTCTGAACTGGGGTGGCGGAGTGAGCTAAAGAACGGTGATGGATTAAACCCAGATCAGTTGACTGGGGGTGAGTGTTTGTATTGTCAACGCTCCGTCCATCACCACCTTTGTTTTTTCTTTGTTCGCCCTAAGTTGGCAGGGTATGCTCAGACGTGAGTCCCTTGCTCACTTTGCCACTGGAGTCAAGCAAGCCCGGCTGAAGACGGCTGTGATGCCAGAAACCGGTCCTGGGAAGCTTGATTCCGGTCCAGGGAAGACATGGCTTGGCAGTTCGGGCTGGACTGTTCCCATGAGGCACAGGGTCAGACTGATTTGCATATGGCCATGTCTGAACTGGGGTGGCGGAGTGAGCTAAAGAACGGTGATGGATTAAACCCAGATCAGTTGACTGGGGGTGAGTGTTTGTATTGTCAACGCTCCGTCCATCACCACCTTTGGTTTTTCTTTGTTCGCCCTAAATTGGCAGAGTATGCTCAGACGTGAGTCCCTTGCTCACTTTGCCACTGGAGTCAAGCAAGCCCGGCTGAAGACGGCTGTAATGCCAGAAACCGGTCCTGGGAAGCTTGATTCCGGTCCAGGGAAGACATGGCTTGGCAGTTCGGGCTGGACTGTTCCCATGAGGCACAGGGCCAGACTGATTTGCGTATGGCCATGTCTGGACTGGGGTGGCGGAGTGAGCTAAAGAACGGTGATGGATTAAACCCAGATCAGTTGACTGGGGGTGAGTGTTTGTATTGTCAACGCTCCGTCCATCACCACCTTTGGTTTTTCTTTGTTCGCCCTAAGTTGGCAGGGTATGCTCAGACGTGAGTCCCTTGCTCACTTTGCCACTGGAGTCAAGCAAGCCCGGCTGAAGACGGCTGTAATGCCAGAAACCGGTCCTGGGAAGCTTGATTCCGGTCCAGGGATGACTTGGCTTGGCAGTGCGGGCTGGACTGTTCCCATGAGGCACAGGGTCAGACTGATTTGCATATGGCCATGTCTGAACTGGGGTGGCGGAGTGAGCTAAAGAACGGTGATGGATTAAACCCAGATCAGTTGACTGGGGGTGAGTGTTTGGATTGTCAACGCTCCGTCCATCACCACCTTTGGTTTTTCTTCTCAAGAGTGACGCAATACGTTTAATTGGAGAGTACCA
Source organism: Lissotriton helveticus (assembly GCF_964261635.1). Taxonomy (NCBI): domain Eukaryota; kingdom Metazoa; phylum Chordata; class Amphibia; order Caudata; family Salamandridae; genus Lissotriton; species Lissotriton helveticus. The sequence continues at coordinate 939,499,634 of NC_136065.1, forward strand.
GCACTCCTCAAGAATGACGTAATACGTTTGATTGGAGAGTACCAGCACTTCTCAAGAGTGACGTAGTACGTTTAATTACAGAGTACCGGCACTTCTCAGAAACAAGCAGGTACTCTGGTACAGGGTGCCTGCTCTTCAATTTTTCCATTTCTAGCTTTGGAAGGCATAGGTAGGTAACATGCCTCTAGCTACTGTACATTTTTCAAGGACGAGCACAGGAAGTGATTAGTTTTTGCTTGTTTCGTCTTAAGTAAGTTCTTTCACACCAAATTCCAGAGCTCAGCTTAGCAGCAGGCTGCCTGTGAAGGAGAAGTTGTGAGCTTCACCTGACTATTAGCGGCGATACTATGTTTCTCTCGGATCTCTTTCAGGTGCTTGCCGTCCTTTTTCCCCAGCACCCCCCAGGGGGTGGCAATCTGAAGGATAGCCCCGGGCGTCACAAGCTCTAGCTATGCCTCTGCTGAGAGGAGCTAGTTCTGTCTGATTTAAAGTGTGGCAGCACTGCTTCAGTATGCCCTACTAGTAATTCACGCCTATTCTCATGACACTCATGATTTGCTCATGCAGGTGGGATATATCATTAAATGCACTCTAAAGAAAGACAGAGTTTAACATTTCACCGCGCCACATAACATGCAATAAGGTGGCTACTGGACTACTAAACTGTTTAACAGTATTTAATTAATAAGTCAGAAGGTGGCGCTTAAGCATTGCAACCTGTCCGTGAAGACAATAGCAAATGTATTTCCAAAACTGGTTGATGCCCTTTCAATATACTGTTATTTACACTTATTATGTATTCCAAAATATAACTGGTCTTTTTATGCAACAACGTTAGGTTTGGAAGGGGGGTGAATCAAGACATCATATCAATGGAAATATGACCTCTGCTAAGTGCAGCTTGTTCGGAAACTATTGATCTGGTCTAATTCTGAACATATTCTGGGCTATTTGTCCCAAGGTCCAGTGATATAGGACACGTTTTCATGGCTTAGCTTGTGGTAAACTACAGCTACAAAATGCAAATAACAAAAAAAGTTCAAAGAAATAAATCAGTCCTACAAAAGAGGGCCTCGGAATGAGTTACCCTCATACTTTCCCTGGGTAAGCTCACACATAAGACCCGAGGGAGAAGTGCATCAGAATACATGCAGCAAAACAAAGCAAATGTGACAATCAGAGAGGCAGTGACGAATATAAGGAAATGTGTACAAATTGAAAACAGAAACATTTGGTTACAATTCTTTCCTACATAGCCTGACACTATTGATTAGTGCCTAAAATCATCAGAGAGATAGATGCCTGTCCCTGGGATGGATACCTCCTCTGCCTGAATTTGAGTCAAGATAGTTTCTGTTCTAGAAAATTGGCACTCGACCGTAGGTCAGTGGTCATTCTCTTAGGAGAGTAATTGTAGAACACAGTTAATATATCAGTCTTTCAGGATAGGAGGTTTATTTATGCAGGTTTGGTGAGCTATCTCTCAGGATAGAGCCTATATTAACTTCGGTAAGGGAATCATTTTTCGATGACCAGAGTCTTGTCATAGCACATATAGGAAAATTCTCGTATGATATGAGCTGAGAATACCATCTGGACGGGTTATCTGGAGATAATAATATACTGGACCCCTCTCAGAATGGCTTCCGTCCTGGGCACAGTACGGATGCTGCTCTTCTTGCTGTCACCGAGCATCTGAGATGGGCCCAAGACGAGGGTCGTACTTCGGCGCTGGTTTTGCTCGACCTCAGTGCCGCGTTCAACATGGTCTCCCACCAGATTCTGCTGAGGCGCTTGGAGGAGGTGGGCATAGTGAGTTCCGCTCTGGAGTGGTTTGCCTCTTTTCTTGCCAAGAGGTCCTTCCAGGTAGCTGCCCCTCCCTTTGTCTCCAGAGTTTATGCCACCAAGCACGGGGTACCGCAGGGCTAATCTTTGAGCCCTACCCTCTTCAATCTATATGTCAAACCACTGGCGACGGTTGCTAAGAACAGAGGGCTTACGGTAGTATCGTATGCAGACGATACTCAGCTGGTAGTCACACTCACCGACGACATTACTCGGGATGCCTGTAAATTCCGGAGCGATCTTGAAGCTATCGCGGGGTGGATGGCGGCCAGCTGTCTCCAGCTCAACGCCAGCAAGTCTGAGATACTGCTGGTTGGGAGAGACTCAGGGTTGTGGAGTGAGCTTTGGTGGCCAGCCTCGTTGGAGCTGGCTCCTGCCCCTAAACAGGTAGTAAAAAACCTGGGGGTTTGGATCGACAATGCTCTTAGCTTCTGCACCGAAACCAAGAAAGTGGCCGGGACCTGTTTTAGACTTGTGCGGGGGCTTAAACCTTTGCTGGGCTTTTTTGATCCCCCAATCAGGCAGGTTATTATCCAGGCTTTGATTATGTCAAAACTGGACTATGCCAGTTCCCTGTATCTGGGGTCCAACAAGACTGAAATTGTCAGAGTACAAAGGGTTCAGAATGCGGCTGTCCGAGCTCTCTTTGGTATGCCTAGGAGGTGCACCACTTCATACGCCATCCGTTGCTTCCATTGGCTGCCTGTGATCAAGCGTATAGAATTTAAGGCCCTCTGCTTTACGTTTAAAATCTTGAATTTTTCTTCTCCTGGTATTCTGGCCAATCTGCACATTGGAGGGCGCTCTTTCCGGGTATTGGCCTCGAAACTTTGGAACGCGCGCCCTTCTTCCATCCGCAATATAAAGTTCTATCTGCCTTTTTGTAAAGCTGTCAAAACATTCCTCTTCCCTCCGTTGTAAGTTACCTTTGGCCACTAGCAGTTTTCGCTTACAGCGCCGGGACGCCCCTTTGCTGGGGCAGCAGGTTGCTCTATAAGCCATTATAACATAACAGAACAGAACAGAACCATGCTTAGGTAATAAATCTTTCTGAATGGGTCCTTCATGATCTTCGTGATTAGGGATACTCTCATTTGAAAAGAGCTTTAATTAACCCACGTTAGGTGGTCCTTCTCTTAGGAAAGGAACGACATTGGTTCAGGTGCAGGAGTGATCATCCCCAGATGTTGGGCTGCAAGACTCCATGTTTGGAAATGAACTACCTCAAATGTCAAACAAACTCCATCCGCCAAAAATAAGTTGGATGAGCCTATGGGAGTAGAGAGCCCTTCTCCTGCATTCCTTGGTATTCACAGTCTCGGTGAGAAAATAAATCCCGTGTAGTGCAGCCCTTGGAAGAGTGCCCTTGTGCGGGGAAGGTGTTTTTGACAGCATGTGTTAGATCCCTCCTCCCTGTGTTCAGACATTGGAGTAGCAGCTCCCACGGATTAATCTTCACCTCTGTCGTTCACTCAAGGTTTATTCCACCTTAATCCCCCTGATCAGCATCTGAGCAAATTAACCTCTGGTTGGTTCCTGGGAACTTTTCTCTGTTGTTTAACGGGTCCTGTGGGTTTTTTGCTGGTTTGGAAAGTTGGGGCGGAGGTATCAGGGAGGAGACTCCCAGAAGGCGGGGACCTTTCGGACAGCTCCTGGGCAATCGCCGCCACCATGGGAAGCACCAACAGCTCCACCGTGGACTACCTACAGGCGGTGGAGATCCACCACTGGTACAAGAAGTTCATGACAGAGTTGTCTTCGGGGCAGCAGATAATCCATGAATTCAAGCAATTCTTTGGCCTCCGGGGGCTCAGTGGGGAAGCCAACAAATGTTCTGGACCTTTGAAATGAATAAAGTAGGGTTTGCTGCATTCCGAAAATTCCGCTTGTGTCTTCCCCTCATGTCACGAGTGTGAATTTTTTTCAACAGTGCTCACCATATAGGGATTTATAGAACCTTGCCTAGAATGGAAAAAGTAGAACTGCAAGTCCCAAAAGTCTTAGTGCTGTTATCAATCGCCATGATTGCAGGGCAGGAAGTTACAGCTAGGCCCTGCTCCACATGGTTTGGAGCTTAGGTCTATTTCAGTGTCGAAAATGTGCGTGTACTTAGCCCACTCTAGGCATGGCTCGGCTCAGATATACCCATGCAAATAAAAATAAAATGTGAAAAGTGTGCAGCAAAATAAATCAACAATTGTTTTCAATTAGAAAGAGACGCTCGTCTGGAACAGTGGCCAATTTGGATGGCACCAGTAAGCCGCTGTCTTTAGAAGCCATGCAACACTTCACACGTATTTCTTTTCAGTCTTTTTGCCAGGGTGTCTGCAAGGCCTTGCCTCCTTGTACCTGCAGCTATTCCCTTGTGGTGTAAAAAGTCACCTGCACTGTACTGGTGGTATAATGTACATCGAAAGGACCGCCTGCAGAAAACTGCAAGGGGCCCCTGAGACTGTATTATCTAGTATAGGCCTGAGGCTGACCTTGGACCCAGAACGGTGGCCCTCCCCCCGCTCCCTTGGGGCTGTAGGGCCCGCGTTGCTCTGCAGGACTGCACATTTATACAGCATGGCAACGTGACGGTGTTCACTGTTGCTGGGGACGTGCTCCACGTGTACAGCGTCCTGCTGCACTGGATGACATGTTGGCAGGCAGTGCTTTAACAAGGAGGGGGAGAGGTGTTTGGGGGATAGAGCAGGCTCCCTCGGCATAAGTGGAAAAGATCTAGGCTGGTGTAGAATACAAGACCACCCCTCCACCATGTCCCAATCGCTATAAAATCCTACAGCCTTATGAATGTAGGGACATCATAAAACAACACACAAACAAACAAATCAAATATGATCAATGCAATGCAACTCACACATGCCCCGCTGGAAATGACTTGCTTTTGGTGGAATATGGGGGAATATCAGAGTTATTATTGCCAAAAAAGAAACAAGCCCAATCCCCTAAAATGACGCCCAAAACCAAACCACTATTCTACTAAAAGAAAGTCCCAACTGACAATCGACATTAAAAAAATACAAAGAGTAAAAATGGCTTGAAGCTCGGGAACCATGTTTCAGCCTGCGCTGCAATACCTTTGTAGAGCAGGACACAAGTTAAAAAAAAAATGCAGTCGCAAAACATTCCGATGAGAGTGATACATGCTGCATTAATATTCAAGCACAGCTACACAGTAACAGAGCAGGAAATTAAAAAGAAATATTCCCCCAAAGAGCAGAACAACAACCACAGTGTAATGATACCATACTTAGTCCCTGCTGCCTGGGAGGTACAGAAAAGAAAAAAGGAGGGACAAAGAGGCAGGACTGACCACTAGCAAGCAACGATTTTTGAAGGAATGGAGAGACAAATGAACAGCAAAGGCAAGCAAGGGGTGAAGTTCGAACGCCTCAAAGCATACACAACAGGTCGCTAGGCGACAGCGCAAGCACTGTCTACGCTCGACCTAAAAATGACCCCTGTGAAATGCCAGGCAACTATAGACCCATAAGTCTCATCGACAGCTCACAAAAGCTATTTTACAGGGTCATACTTGGCATACTACAGGAATGGCTGACAGAAAATGATTTAAGGCCTGCTACAGGCAGACCTTAGGGAAGCCACACGCATGATTAGCCAGATGTTCCAACTCCTGATGTTGTACTGGAAAGTGGTCATTCTGGGGGTGGTCGCCTGTATGTCGTATTTGTGGACCAATGTTCCGCCTTTGATTTAGTCCCTAGGCCAACCCTCTAGCGGGTACTGCAAGAGTTGGCGGTACCCAGCTGTTTATGAGATATCGTCTTGAGGTTGCACACCAACAACCATGCGCAGATCAGGTGTGGTCAGGCTGGCAAGGCAATATACCTATTCCCCGTAAATAGAGGGGTAAGGCAGGGGTGCATACTTGCTCCAACATTATTTTGACTCTATATCAACTGCCTTATCAATATTTTAGGACAGAGTGACAACAATGCCACCAGGTTGGCAAACATGAGGATCCCTGCCCTCATGTTTGCCAATGACACCCTCCTACTATCTAAGTCACCCATGGTCTGCAAAAACTTACGGTCTGTTTCGAGTACTTCTGCAAGGTGAGAGGCCTCGAAATAAATGTGTGCAAGACTAAGTATATGATTTTGAACCCAGGGCATTAGACTAGGACCAATCTGACATCAGCAGGGACTCCGTTTGGGAGAGAGCATACTTTTACATATTTGGGTATCACATTAACTAAATATCTGGGGTAGCATGCACACATTATGCAGCTAAAGCTGCAGCAAGTTGTGGGAGGCATAATTAAGCTATCACAGAGCTCACAGTTTCGAACTGAACAGCCAACCCAATGCCATTATGCTGACATGTGACACATAATGAAAATATTATGCTGAACTATCCCGAGCCTGAGTCAGGATGTTTCTTGCTATGTTGTGTGTGTGCTTTTCGATTTAATGCCCCCGGTGGCCCTAAACTGATTCTCAGGGCCCACGTTGGATACTACTGATACATGACATAACCAGGTTTTGGTCACACCTGCTACACCCCCCTTGACCCCAGTCTGTTGTAATATTTAATCGGCTTTCAATAATTGATAGAAGAAATAGATACTCCACATTTCTTCCCATGGGCTTTATGTCTGTTAAAGCAAGTATGGTTACATGCATTCAGACCAGCCAAAGACTCCTTCTATTCATTGACCTTCCTTCCTGTCCGTTTCTTTTTTATTCCTATTTTCCACATTTCTGTTTTATTTTATTTTGTGATCCTGCTTTCTCCATCCTTTTATTTGTATTTTATGATGTTGTTACTTTCTTTTTCCTAATACTCTCCTTTCTTTTTCTCACTTTCTTTCCTTCTATTTCTCCCATTCGTTTCTTCCACTCTTGTTCTTTTCTCTCTTTGTTTGTTTCTTTGTTTGTCTTTCTTTCTTTCTTTGTTCCTAGTCTCCTTCTTTCAATCATGCTTCCATTCTTTCTGACCATTTTTCTTTTTCTTGTTCTGTAGCTCCATTAGCCTATCAGTTATTTTTTTCACTGCTATCCGTTCTTTCTGTCAAGTGTTGGGCCTCTTTGGCATCCTTTTGCCCCACCCCACAGTTATGTTATGTATCCTCCTTTCTGCAACATTTATTAGCTTCTATCTTGTGAGCTGCAAATCTAAGATAAAAAACAATATTGGGCAATACAGAACAAACTATTCTGACCTGCGTTGGAGCTGGTATTGAGGGTACTTCACTATGTCATTGCCAATAAAATATGCAGGTGTATAATTTGTAAATACAATCTAGTATGAGGCGTTTTGAGGCAACCTTTCTTTAACTGTCTTTAATAAACAGATGTGTCTTTTTGCCTTGATGGACGTGGAAAAAAGGAACTGTGTTTGCTGACCTCTGGAAAGCTTTGGTATTCTCTGTGCTGGGCTGTAGATGACGCAGGAGTACCATTGGCACCTGCGCCACATCAGATGAAAGGTACTTCTTACAGGTAAGTGTTTTAGGCTTGTGGGTGGATGCGGATAGTTGTGGTTAAACCGTGAACAAAATTGGAGATTTAAGCATGTTAATAAATATGGCAGTACTGTGTACGTTTAACAGCGTTCAGGAAAACCTTTTCCTTATTTTACAGTGCACCAAATAACTACTGATTTTGCTCAACTGAGACTCTAACCTCTACAAGTAGGAAGTGCCACTGTTAAAGAAACCTGTTAGTAAACAAAGGTGGACTTCTTGACCATAAACATGTAGGAGGAAAAAATGCAGATTTTACTTGTATCCTGTTTTAGACGTTTGTTTTCCATGAAAGCTTTAGGAAGCACTGTCAGCTTATCTTTTCTTCCTTGCCTTCTACTTTCCCTTGTTCTCCTCCTTCTTTGAATAGCAGGTCTACTTGGACAAGTTGGGTTCAACTGAAGGCGATAGCCCTACACAGCACAGGTCATGCTCATAACCATTACACGGATGAATGAAAGATGGAGGTAGAGAGCAGTGTCAGGGCCCTATCATTGTTGGATTTGTTAGTGTTTTCAATACAGGTGGTTTTTAACTTTTTCGAAAATGTAAAACTACCTTTTATTGATTTCTAAACAGACTATATCCTAGTTTTAGAAGTGCAGAAAAAATACTGATGATTATTCGGTTTTAGAAGTGTAAAAAAATACTGATGATTATTCGGTTATTACAGAGATATGTGACTCTAAGCTGGCTCCGACACCAGCTTGGAGTAAACGATTGTAATATTTATTGGCATTTATCACGTAGTTCCTGTCAGATAAAGTGCAATCCATTTCTACCTCCTCACTCTTTGAGTATAGCAATAAGATGGTTCAATGGGGTACCATATGGGCCAGCAATATCACCTCTGCTACTTACCCTGTAAAGGATTCCTTTATTGAAAGTGAAGCCTGCATTAATACCAGGTGCAGTGTTTTATGTGCACTGGTGATACCCTACTCATGATCCATCTGAATCCAAAATCAGAAGTTGCAACTTCGTCCCGAGGACTTATCTCAGTGTCTGCTAGGGATTTCACGGTGGATATCTTCTAGTTACCTGACGCTAAATCCTAGAAATAACAAAGTGACTCCTTGCTAGTGAATCACTAACCAACTTTTGGGAGTTATTTCCTAGACTGGTGACCACACTTAAAAATCTACAGATCAAATTTGATTTCAGAATCAGGTCACTGCAGTAGCCACAACCTCTGATTTATCATTTTAAATGTCTGGAATAGATTTTTCCAAAGTTGGAAGCGTCCCTTCACATTTATGCAGCAAATGCTAGCCTTTTTTGGCTATTATAACATGATTTGTGCCTTCAATAATTGCATGATGCCATTAGAAGATTCCTCCTTGACCTATTAAAATATAATCTTGTTGTACCAATATTATCTTTGCTTCATTGCTTCACATTCCGTAGTTGTCCTTGGGTAAACACCGTTGCCGCTTTGTCCCTATGTGGATATTAAGTTGGTCGGATATCATCACAGGATTTGAAATCCAGTAGATGGACAACTTTAAAGTGTAAAAATGATCAATTAAATCACACTTACCTCTGAAGCGGATAAAGTAGCATAAAATGAACTTGCCTAAATGAAACTGAAATTGAACCCACATAGCAAAAGAAACATGGTATTTGTTTTTTGGGTTGAGCCTAGAGTCAGCGCACATGTACTGCTCTGCGAGACTTGTTGTGGTAGAATATAGACTAGACGCGCGCCCACTCTCCGCCCATATTTCTCATTGGCTTGTGTCAGTGTTCTTCGTAAATGCTGCCTTCTGATATATGAATAGTATTGTTAGTCCCTCCTTAGTACCGCCTTGTCTTCATTTGTAACCTCCCATGGCAACAGGCCCTTTTACTTCTTGGTTACATGGTACAAGTTATTTAGTGTTGTAAGCACTATTTTTTGCTTTGCCTCTTAATTACTTGTACGAGCATAGCGGGCGCTTCATGGATGCTGCACAGCACGTTTCGTTTTTTTTTATACAGGCAGAGCGCTTGCTTGGCAAGATTAATGGTGGCCGCCTTTCTTTTATTTTTCACAGCGCGGAATGCTGTCCCATGCCTTTCTTTTTATGTGTATTGTTTTTTTTACACAATGGCGGCACCATGGTTTCGATTTAAACATCCTGCGGGTGCTGCCATTGTACCAAAGTAATAAATAGGAAACAAGCATTTGCAATGCAATAGGTCTCGCATTTACGAATTTGAGCTAATCACATTACAAATAACAATGCCTTTTATATTTGTTTTCGTTTTTAAAATTCAAATAAAAGGCATTGTCATTTACAATGCCAATAGCTTAAACTTGCGTAAATGCTAGACCCATTGCATTGCAAATGCTTGTTTTGTTCTTGATGTAGCTGTGGCCAAGTGCACATGTTCAGGCAGTGCAAGGGGGTCCAAAGCATCACCAGTCATGGCCCCCCACCCTCTCCAAGGCCCTGCCCCCTTTCAATGTACTATCACAAAGTGAAAGTGAATCTAAGGCTGGTAAGTCTGATTACATGACCACAATAAGTTCATTACTTGCGAAGCTTGCACAAGCCCTCGCGTTCGCTTTTTATTACGTTGGTGACATCACGCCAGACAAACCAAATCGCAAAAACGCCGGGGAGATTAAGCCAGATAATGACCACTACCAGCCACAGACACAAGACTTACCGTCAATTTGTTACCATCCGTTAAAAACAAAAAAATTCCACTTTCATAGAAAACTATGCAACACACGCAAAAGGTGCCGGGACAGAGCTTCAATAGTGTTCCATTAAAGGCTTGGCGGAGGGGTGTGAGGGGAAACCCCTAAGAATAGACCAGTAATAGCTAACAAGAAGCAAAGAAATATTTTTGCAGGCACATGGAGATATGAAATACGTACAGACAGGAAACAGACGTTCCAAATGCTCTCTCCTGATAAACAGTAAAACAAAAAATGTAGGCTTACCTCCTCTTGTTTCTTCTTAACTCCTCGCCAAGACACCCTCGAACCCTCAGGTGAACGCAAATACATCACACATGCACCCATCACAAGACATTACTGCTATTTGCTCCTATTCCCCCCTAAATGTATAGGGCGCCAATTCTTTGAAATGCGGGACACCCCTTTGTCGTCCCTTTACTATGTTGTGGAACGAGTCCCTACGTATGTGCCCGCCTCACTGCCGGTCATTGACCGCTAGGGTTTTTGACGTCCATCCCAGCCTGGAGCTGTTCGGCTAGGCAGTGTCCTTTTCGCACCAGGCCCTGTACGGCACTACCAAACTTCTAAGTTGTCTTCGCTGCTGATTTAATTTAACATCTCAAATGACGCTGGAGTTCTGGGGTACATCACCCAACAGTAATGACATCAGAGAGCGTGTACTGCGCTTTAGCACTACATCTGGTTAGGGAGGCCCAAATTATGCGGCAGGGTTATTAATGCTGCAAGAAAAGGTACATTTTGCAGAATATTACGACACATTTTCTGGTAGTACTACTTTATTATGTTGTAATTTTGGTACATTTTAACACTTTCTAGGTAAACGTTTCACCCCTTTAGTACAGATTTAACTCCAAAATACAGCAAAAAAAGCAACCTAAAGCTGTCTAGGCAAGCTTTGAAACTTTTTGTAACTTTTTAATGAATTCATCTATAAACCTTTTTTTTTCTGCAAATCATGAAGGCGATGATGAAGGATCTGACAAATTCAGCAAATCGCATATTTCCGGTGTTCCTGGTAGTACGTCAGGTGGGGTTGCTGACGTACTAAGTCGGGTGTGCTTCTGCTCAATGTACCCTGGCTCTGCACTATCTAATGTTCTCCATGGATAGCAGGTGCATGAGCAGGCCCCACATTTGACAGTGACCTTCTGGGAACGAATACACCAGATCGACATTATTAGTGGGGAATATAATAGCTGCCGGTTATCTTGTGACCCATAAGAAGATCATAGAGGTGGGTGATAGATATAGCTCTTATCTGTTTTTATGTGGTGGCAGACTGCTAATTTTGTGAATTTGATGAAGTCGATAGATGTATACGTTTTGTTTACATTTATAACGCTCCTGGCTGAGCATTTCTTCACAGGAGGACAAGTCAAAAGATATTTATCTAAATGATAGCATTTCTCAACTATGTTTTTTGTATAAGAGTGCCCATCTTTCTGCATTTGCTGCAGGCGACCAGGCTCCCTTTGGGGGGTAGGAGGGGCATCAGGAAGAACTCAGTTTCCCTCTCCTGTGCCATCAAGGCTGAGCAAGACTGTGCCAGTCCAAATGCAGTGCAACACTATTGTAGTTACAAGTTCCTGTACTGACCTCCCCTCCCTACTCGCTTTTACCAGTCTGGCTCACCAACGCTACCATCTAAAGGAGGGTGTGTTCTGTCACTGCTACCATCTCTAACTCGGAAATTCGAACACCCCACAACAGTGTTCTTCCATCTCTTAACTCGGAAACCTCGAACCCCCCCCAACAGTGTCAACCGGACGTGCCCAGCTCCCTGTTAAAAGCCAGTTCAGGCAAATGCAACATGTAGACCACATGAAGTCTGTTTACCACCCCTACAAGTAGGTGTGCTTCTGAAGGCACATAGCTCATATTCAAAAGTTCTCCAAGGAAGGTCCCTTTTTAGGTCGAGCTTAGACTCAGCGTGCATGTGCTGCTCCGCGAGACTTGTTGTAGTGGATTATGGAATAGAAGCCCCGTCCACTCTCCGCCCTTATTTGTCATTGGCTTGTGTCATTGTCCTTCATAAATGCTGGCTTCTAATTTGTAAACAGGCCATCTCTTCCTTCCATTTTTAAAAAATATATATTTTTATTAAAAGTTTTACCAACAGTTTTTTACCCCACCCACCCGCACAGGACATTTTAACACATACTTGAATAATGAACATAAGTATACATACAACTTCTAATTAGTACCACAATAAAAGAGTGAAAAACTACAGAAGCAGGGAATAGAGAACAGTGCCAAAAATGAAAGAAAAAGGAAACATAACAGAGAAGCATGTGTAAATCTCTAATATACTAACTAAACGTAAGATCCAAATAGGAGGGAAAGAAAAAGAAACACACCAATAACACTTACACCCAGACCACTAAGACCTCTCCTTCCAATCTATAATCGGATACCCTATACGTAGCCCCAACGCTCTTCCCTTTTTCTCCTTCCTAGCTTTTTCTAAATTATGACTATGTAGCAACCTGGCTATCCATTGATGCATGGTAGGTGGGAGTCTGTCCCACCAAGCAGAAGCAATACATAAACGCAATACTGCCATAGCCACAAACAGGAAGTATTCATATTTAGGTTGGGGTACGCCCTGCCCCACCCCTAACAAGATCACATCTGGCGTTAAGTTAACTTTTGAATTCAATTCAATTCAAAATATCTTTATTCGATTGTTTCGCTGCAATCATAAAAGTACAGATAAAATATCATAAATACATGTTTATAAGAAATAAAATACACAAGTTCATTATATTCATAGGAACAAATACAAAAGGCGAAAACAGTTGTGTTTATAAAGTGCAAGTTAAGTATCTCTACGTTTCCTAATAATCATTACATTTTTTAGAAACAAAGTTGTTGCTACAGATACATAATTGGCTAGGGCTTGAATACTTATCATCGCCACACGACAATGACGGAGTCATAATTCTCTTAATAAAGGCAATAAAACAGTTTTCCTCATTTCATCATATAATTTACAAAAAAGAAATACATGAATGGTACTCTGGGGGGAGATGTTATCGCAAGGGCAGAGAGGTAGATCGTGCGCCCAGTTATTAATTGTGGGAAAACTAACCAATCTGTGGAAGATATTAAATCTGAAACGTGTAAGCAGAAAACGCTCATAGTTATTTGTTACATAAATTAAATAGGGCTGAATCTTAAAAGTTGCTAAAACCAATTGATGCTGCTGAATAGAAGATTTTAGGACTTCCACAGCAGTCCTATTGGAATCCAAATGGGCTAAACACTCTTTCTTCAGATCTTTTCGTGAAATTGCTGAAATATCTGTGGGATTCAGTAAATATGCTTCTCTCCCAATATCTTTTAGGAAGTTAAAAACATACTTCACCCATGGGATTTTAGTAGCCCCCTCCAATTTCAAAATATCTGTCAGGACATCTCTGTTTAAGTGTGTCGCTTCTTGGGTCCAGAGTCTATGCCGTAACAAAACTGGCTCTATTTTAATAAGATCAGTAATATAACAAAGGCCAAGTTCCGAATGACAGTTGAAATTAGATGCGCTTTTGGGAAGTGCCAATATGTATTTTAAAAAGGAATTTTCAGGAACCTGTATGGGCGCGGGGTTAACAAAACCCCAGACCCCACTGCCATAGGTAGCACCAGCTACGCATTTGGCTTTATAGATTTTAGTCAATTCCACGGGTGGTCTAGTTCCTAGTTTACTGGAAAAGATTTTGAGAGCGGCAGTAGATCTTAAGAGCTCAAGCTTTTTAACAGAAATAGCTTGCGACCACATCTCATTTTGGGCAAAGAGTATCCCAAGATAGGAAAAGTGTTTAGCAAATTCCAATGTTTGCCCCGCTATGAAGATTGGCCTCTTGGATTTATTTTGCCTACCACAATACATAGTGAAAGTCTTTGATGTATTGACTTTCAGGCCCAAATCTTTCATAAAGCGGCAGAAACTGTTGACCACGCGCTGTAAGCCCACCTGAGTACGTGACATGAGTACAGCATCATCAGCGTACAAAAGTGCTGGTATTGGGCGGCCGCCTACAAAGGGAGGATCCGAACTATCTTTGCACAAGACACCTTCCAGTCCATTTATGTACAAGTTAAAAAGGAAGGGGGCCAGAACACAACCCTGTCTGACCCCGCTCCTGATTGGTATTGTGTCTGTGCGCTCTCCATTTAGACCAAAACGTACGCGGGCCGACGCGTTACTATAAAAACGTTTAAGATAATAAATAATGTTAGGTTCAACCCCAAGATGCTCCAATATAGACCACAATTTAGAATGTGCCACACAATCAAAGGCGGCCGAGAGATCCACAAAGGCCAAAAACAAGTTGCCCTGTTTTGCCCTCGTGTATTTCCCGACCAGCATGAGCAAATTCAAACCCTGTTCTACTGTCCCCAGACCGGGGCGGAAGCCATACTGAAGATCAGACAGAACAGAGTTTTCCTCAGCCCATTCCAAAAGTCGGTCTAAAATAATTCTGCCCGCAATTTTAGTAAAGGAGTCCAGTAGGGAAATAGGCCTATAACAGGCAGGATCCTGTCTATTTCCCTTTTTGTAAATCGGGACGATTACAGATTCCACCCACGTGGGCAGGAATTCAGCAACGCAACTAGCGTTAAGCACCTGAACCAGAACGGGGCGCCCACAGACCTGGAGTACTCTTAAATAGGTCAATGGGAACCCCGTCTGGCCCAGGCGCCTTTGCGCCCTTACTTCTACTCAGGGCCTTTTCCACCTCCTCTAGAGTAAAATACAAATTACTATTAAGGGGATAGTCGTCAGGGGAGGTCAAAGACCCCACTTGACCTTCTTTATATTCTTCTCCCTCATAGACTCTTGAGAAATGTCTGACCCAGTCTGACTCACAAATTGCAATATCTATTTTCGGACCAATCTCTTCACTAAGAAAGGGAGTTCTCACAATTTTCCAAAAACTCACACTGTCATTTGTTGTGGAGGCTGTATGGAGAGCTTCCCAAGCTTCGGACCTCAGAGTATTTTTCCTATTTTTAATTGCCTCTTTGTAATCCTTCCTAAGTCTGCGAGCTTCCTCGGTTGATCTAGGATTATTATGTAGGGCCTTTTTTAGAGTTGCATAAGCCTTGGTGCATCTAGAATCAAACCATCCTCCCTCCTTCTTCCTATTCTTAAATTGCCTAGTAAGGGAGTTTTTAATTTCATTCGATATTACCAGGAAGGATGCAAGGCAAGTTTCAGGTGATAAATCTATCTCTAAACACTTATTAATTTCTAGGGAACATTTTTCAACCACTATTTTAATTATCTCTTCCTCGTTTATCATGGCCCATTTTAACGTATACCCATTGGTTTAGCCAATTGTCAAATCAGCATCTAGACTGTTGCATTCTCTATTGCTGTTTAATATTGAGGCAGTAGGTAGAAAAATAGACAGGCATAATGGAAAGTGGTCACTCAACGCTATATCAGAAACATTAAAGGAGTGGATTCTGTTCCTGCAGTTATTAGAAATAGTGATAAAGTCTATAGTTGTGGAACAACCTCTACCATTAAATGTTGGAACTACTATCGGAGCGGAAATGCACATTTCATTAACGAACCCTAAGTCAAAGTTGGCTAACAAAAGATTAAATTGATCCCCTCGAAAATTATGCTTGAAATGAAAATGTCCCTCGCCTTCATCTCGTGCTAGGCTACACCTATTATCCTTAGTTAATTCGCACAGTTTACAGTTAAAACCTCCTAACATGATTACCATCAATTTCTGTTTAAAAGTTTTTTCTTGCTTAAGTAAAACCTTAGTCAATTTCCTCAAGACATTCGTAACATCGTCAGCAGGAATATTATTATATATATTAACAACAACAATCGGAATATCACAACCCTGATCAAGATCCAGAATTTGAAAGTGAGTGTCTTTAACAAGTTCGATAATTTTCTCACACTTTAGTTTGTTTGATAAATAAATACTCAAACCACCCTTAGGTCTCCTGTGGGGGACAGCTACAGCTGCGGTACAAAATGTTCTATAGCCGTTCAAGTGCACTGGTTCAAGGGTCCATGTTTCTTGGAAACAAAGCAGATCTTGCAATTCAACGAAATCCCTCCAAATAGAATAATCAATTTTAGATCTGATGCCAGCTATGTTCCACGATGAAATTTTGAGAACCGGTAGATCTTTCAAAGGGGTAGACAGGGGTACTGGGGACAGAGGAATAGGGCTAACATGTGAAGGGGGGGCTGGCTGGTTGTCCCCCCAGCCCCTATCCCCTTCTGTTACTGGACCTCCCCCCCCCCCCCCGGGCTCCCCATCTTTACACATAGTTGGCACTAATAATGGTGTTTTCCCCCCAAGTACGGCTATGTTTTCCCTCATGCAGAGTTCACAGTAAGAATCTTTATCTGTACCTTGAACTTTAAAATTCAAGGATCTTTCCAGGAATGCTTCAATAGCTCCTATCAGGGGGTGCAAATTAGGACACGTAGCAAATATGTGCATTATATCTCCTTCTGAACTGTCACACCGTGGACACGTGATCCCCTCTGTGCCCCCCCATTGTCCAGTTCTAGCCCGAGTGTAGTATAGCATGTAAAGGGTTTTAAAGTGTTGGGCTTGTAAAGCTGCTGAACAAAGGATCTCCTGTCCTAACTGTAATGACTTCCCAAAACCCCCCTGTGCTACTCCTAATTTATTCATCCATTTTAATTCAAACTTTCCTAAATCATCTGCTCTATTCAAAATGAGATCCGCATACAACCTTTTAATTGTGCACCCGTGTCCCCCCTCGATAATCCTTAATATTGTATAATCCTCAAATCCTCGAGATCTTCCTCTTTTACTTGATAAGAAACTTCTAGTCTGGAGATACTTGAAGAAGCTCCTTGAACTAATGCCAAATGCCCCTTTTAATTCCGAGAATTGACGCATTCCTGCTGGTCCTATCAGGTCTCCCACCTTCTTCACCCCAGTCGTCCCCATTCCACAAAGGTTGCATCCGCAAAGATCTCTTGCAATATATTAGGATTCTTACATAGTCTGGTATATGCATTAACTCTTCCCAGACCAAAACTTTTTTTAAACCCCATCCAAATCCGGTATGCCGCATCAACTGTTTTGAATATCGTTTTCTTAAAATAACTCGGCTCCGTATATTTCGTAAAACATTCTCTACTTCCTCCCCTAGAACCAATCCGTAGATAGATGTTGACCCAGTGTGTGTCTCTGCTTCCATCTCATCCCCCCCCCCCATGAGGCCAGTCATTTGCTGCAATGCTGCTGCCCAATAATATAATCTCAAGTCTGGTAGTGCCCATCCCCCCCTGTCCCTTGGCAGTGACATGAATCTCATCCCTCTTCTAGTTTTACCTTGCGACCAAACAAAGCGATTAAACATTTGTTCTATTGTTTTGAAACCAAGTGGAGTTAAAAAAAGAGGAATCGTTCTAAATAAGTATAAGAATTTTGGCAGTAGATTCATTTTAACAAAGTTTACCCATCCTACTATTGACATATGCAAGTTATGCACCCTATCCAGTTCATTCTTTGCTTTCTTGATTATTGGGCTAATGTTTGTTTCTACTAGCCTGTCAAGATCTGCTGTGACAGTCACCCCCAGGTACACCCCAGCAGGAACCACCCGTGAATCTGTACATACTGCCTGTGCATTTTTTATAATTTGAGTTTTCGCCTTGTTCAGGGCATACCCTGCCACCTGGCCGAACTCCTCTGCTTCCAGGTCTACTGCCCTTATGGCCTCTGTGGGTGAGGGTGTAATAACCGCAACGTCATCGGCATATGCAAGGACTTTACAGAGACCCACCTTGGTTACCATTGGCTGTATCTGATTATTTCGCTCCAATTTATAAATCAGTGGGTCTATGTACATAGCAAACAGTAGCAGAGAGCACAGGCAGCCTTGCCGTGTGCCACGGGTGATTTCAAAGGGAGCAGTACGGCCGGCATTCACCCTAATGCATGCAGGGGGAACCCTATATAGAGTTTGAACGGCTTTCACGAAGCCCTCCCCACAACCCGCTCTCCTCAATACTGCCCACAGGAACTTCCATGACACTCGATCAAATGCCTTTTCGGCGTCCAGTAACATAACTGCCATTGGTTTCCCCGCGACCCCTTGCACATCAAATAATGTGATCACCTTCCTAATATGTTGAGTGGTGCCCCTATGTGGGATGAACCCTTGCTGGTTTATACTAACCAAGTTTTCTATGACCCTAGAGAATCTTGCTGCTAATGCTTTTGAAAAGATTTTAACATTTGAATTTATAAGAGTTAGTGGTCCTCGGGAATTCTATCCTGCTCCTCTTTATATAATTTACAGTAACACTGTCTGAAGACCTCCCTAATTACCTCCAGATCTGAAACCAAATTACCCCTGCTATCTTTTATTTCTTTACTTTCCCCCCCTGGCTACCCTCTGTCTTGTTCGCATTGCCAGTGTGTGACCCACCCTTTCACTATATTTCCCCTGTTGATTTCCCAAAACCCTTTTATCCAAGTATGCATGTGGGTGACATAATCCTTAACTGCCAGCAGCTCCCTTTCAAACGTCCAAGGCCTTTCCTGTCTCCTGAGCCCACCGTCCTTAATTGTTAAAATCAAAGGGTTGTGGTCCGACACAATACGTGGAAGTCTTTTCACCTGTAAATTGGCTAACAATGATCCAGAAGTGAAAAAATAATCTAACCTAACACACTTTTTATGCGGGGCAGAATAATAGGTAAAACCAGCTTCCTCTGGTTTCAATTTCCCCCAAACATGCACCAATGCGTTGTTACCAGCCATACTCAGAATTGCTCTACATACCCTCTTTTTCCTACCTCGATATTGTCCTTTAGCATCCATGTCTAAACCTGTTGCACCATTGATATTAAAGTCACCTGCTAGGATGACCCTCTGTGCCCATGTGGCTAATTCTATGTCTAGAAAATCAAACAGTTCCGGATCGTCCTCAGTTGAACTGTATACCAAACCCAATGTAACCCACTCTTCCCCAATCAAGCATTCAATCAGCGCCAATCTCCCCCATTGATCCTCTAGTTTTTTCCTTGTAGAGATATTATACAGTCTGGTTAAGATGGCCACCCCCCTGGTTTTTGCCCCTTGCCTTGAATAAGCTAACAAGCGAAACCCTAATTGTTCCAACAGGAAGGGCTTATTACCCTCTATGTGAGTCTCTTGGAGACAAATAAAATCTGTGCGTATGTTTTTCAGCAACAATGCAACCCTTTGCCTTTTCATCCTATCATTGAGTCCACATACATTCAGCGACAAAATCTTAATGTTTGTGCTCATTTATACAAGATTTTCTTGTATTCCCAGCACTCCCTTCGTTTAAAACAGCCCTATCTTGACTGTCAAAAGGTTGTTTCCCACCATTCCCAACACAATCTACCTTTGGTCTAACCAAGCTTGCAAGCATTCCCGCCCTCAAACCGCTTGTTTGCGCCGATCCCTTTCTCTTCATTACCTCCCTGTTCTGTTGAGTCCATACCAATGTTCCATGTTCTGTGCCCCCCACTCCCTCCCGCTCCCCCCTCAGAACCCCACCCCCCAACCCCCCCTTTACAGGCAAATAGGTCAATCCGGACCTATGTGTGGCTGCATAAGTAAACAAAATGGAATCCACTTGGGGGGTGGTGGTGGTCCCTACTGTGGTGGGGAGCACACCGTGTTGTTTAAATACCCCTCACACACCAACAGGCCCCTTGGTGTCATGCTTCATCATTGGGGTCTTCGCACCTCTCTACGGGATGCGGCGTGCTATGACCAACGACTACGTGGGAGCACTTCCTGTGGACTATGTGTGGATGTGTGTGGGGTTCTAAATGTGAGTGGTGGAGTGGTGAAAGTGATATCTTAAAAAATACCTGGCTCGTGGGGAAAAAAAGACTTTAATTAAGCCCCGGGCTGGTATTGTTAAAAACAGGGGTGCAGTGTGAGGTTACCGGTGTATAATAATGTACATTAACCTCTTTTTAGTGCGTCGACATGAACATGTTTCGGAGTGCGAAACTCCTTCTTCAGGACGGGAAATGCACAAAATTCCCCACCTTACTCACATGAATGTATATATAAAAGTGTATTATACAAAAATAGTGAACTATAGGTGTTTATGTACCTAAATTGTAGTTCAACACGTAGTCTCTGCGCCCAGTTGGCGTATTTATCACGACCTGGAGGGAGAGAAGTACATAATCAATACCTTTCTCATTATGCATTCGTAAATGTAATGTAGGTTTCAGTGACCTTAAGGGCTGCTTCTTAGCCCCTGGGTTGTCGCTACTCTCTCCCCCCTTAGTATACCTACACCAAAAAAAAAAGTCCTAGACAGTGAAATCCGAAAAACCTAATGTGACATAGCAAAATTACATAGTGACTTAATGCATAACACATCCTACAGCCGTAAGTCTGTGGTCCTTTTGTCTCTATCTTGATCCTTGCACCGCTGGCAAACTGCTTCCCCGGCCCCTCTTTTCCTTGAGCTCAGCCAAAAAAGCCTGCGCCTTAACCTCAGAAAAAAACATCCTGGTCTGACCGTCCAGAAGTACCTTTAGCCTGGCAGGGAACAGTAAATACGCTTCACAACCTAATTTTTGAAGTGGGTCAATCATTTGCCTTAACCTCCACCTCCTCTCCACCGTGACGTGACAGAAATCTGGACGTGCAAAAAAAGTTACTCCTTTAAAGTTGCGTCGATCCTGAGGTTTTGCTCTGTCCATGATGTCCTGCCTGGCCAAAAAGTTTCCCACAAACACCAACATAGCTCTGGGCCTGTCTTTCTGAGATGTCCCGTAAGATTTCTTTTGCGTCAAAGGGAACCTGTGTGCCCGCTGGACTTCTACGTCCCAATTCCAATTCACAACCTCTGGAAATGCCCCTTTTAGAAGCGCAATAACATACGACCTTGTGTCCTGCTCCTCTGCTCCCTCCGGAATGCCCAGGAGTCTGATGTTATTACGTCCCTGCCTATTCTCGAAGTCCTCTAGTTTCCATTGCATATCCTCGGTTGCCTTCTCCTGGGCATCCTTGAATTCCTGCCATCGTGACACCTCGTCTTCCAGCTTCCCAGTTCTCTCTTCCACTTCTGTTACTCTTCCTGTCATCTCAGCATATAGCTTGTTCATTTTACTTAATGACCCTTGAATTTTCTTGTTGGCTTGCTTGGCCCTTTTACTCTCCATTCTGGCTTCCCCCTGCATCTGCTTGAGGGTGGCATAGAGTAAGTCCATTGTTGGTGCTTGATCCTGCTTCAAGTATGCCTTCCTCTGCTGGCCTCTCAACTCGTCCTCTTCCTGATATAAATTAGAAGTGGCCGAGTAGTCCCATACCAATTTTTTGGCCATTTCTGTCTGTGTGGGGCTGCTAGGGGTTTTGTGCCTATGACGTTGGCGGCTTCTCTGCTGTTTTTTCTTTTGATTTGAAGAGGCCCGCTGAATGGTGTCCTCAGAGACCGCTTGCTCAGGATCAGTGTCTGAGACAGATCTGTCTGCGTAGCTTACATCAGAGCCCCCACTTCCCGAAGATGTGCCTGTTTCGTCATTGACCGAAAAAAAACACTCATCATTTGGGGAGCCGGGAGCCAGCGATCTAGCTCCTGCTATGGCCTGAGAGTCCCGGACATCCTGTTCCTCTTGTGAGCCTCCACCCTCTGGGACTGTGTCTCCCGCTATTTCTTCTGCCTCTGCTTATGCACCAATCAATGTTCCTTTACCCCTCTCAGCCACCACCTCTCCTGGTAATCTCATCCGCCTTGAGATGTCTCCTAGTGGGGTATGAGTCTGAGGGGCTCTCGACGTACTGGGCGCGGGCAAGATTTGCACCGTGGTGCCACTGTCATGATTGCCTTCTGCAACCGTTAGTGCGACTTGCCCCTCTACTGTATTTCCTGAAATGTCAGACTCAGTTGTGATCATTACATTGTCCGCTGTAGGCGCACGGCTTACCTTACTGCGTGCGCCATCATCCCCCTTTGATGCTGCCACCACCTCAACCTGCCATGCTGCCGCTTCCGAACCTGCTTCATCTGTCAAACCAGGCCGCTCTGTCAGCGGCGCATCTGTACTCGCCCTGCTCGGCGTTCCATGTGCGCGCGCCTCCACCGATGATGCATTGCCTTGTTGCTGCCCAGGATTGTCTGGGCTGACGCCATGGACCTCGCCGAACACCACGATGTCCGCAGGTACCCCTGATGCCCCCGAAAAAGCCTCTGCCAAAGTGGGTTGTCTGAGATTAATCCCGTGGGGTGCTTTAGATCCGATGTCTTTTGGCGTGTTTTTTGTATTTTTCTTCGCGGCTGCCGGTAACGCAGCTGCCGCCCTCTGATCGGCTTTTAGCTCAGCATCTTTCTCCTTAGCCGCTTTGTATTTGCTAACCGAGTCCGATATTGTGCCTGTGTTCTTCGCCGCCTGCTTTCTAGTGACCGCATGGGTATCGGGCTGTTTAAATATTTCCGCCGGTGCCTTCATGTCCTTCACCTCCTTTGGCTTCGCTCCTCGCGGCGGCATATCAGCACCGGTAGCGCAGTACAGAGCTCTTATCGTGCCTCTTGAAGCAAACCAAGAGCGCTGAAGGGCCTTGTAAAAAACCTTGCGGTGCAGTAAAGTCAAGAGGTCAGCACAAATGTCTTTTAACCAGCCTTGTTTCTTATGCATTATTCCCGGAATCCACCGTCATTCTTTTATTGCTGGGAGAGAGAGGTCAGTGCGACTTACTCCCACGAATGGTCCGCGGCCATCATGCCCCCCAACCATCTCTTCCTTCCAGTTGCTTATTGTTAACTTTTTAAAGTTTACAAAGCATTCTTTCTAGATATAATTTGGTCCAAGCAGTGCTCAGCTGCCACAAAGAAGAGTCGCTGTTTAATTCATTTTTATTAGGGACGAGATGAACTTTCTTTTGTTTACAGCTGAGTATCTCGTTGCTGTTTACGCATGTTCCTGGCATGTGAAGTACGCGCTCACTTCCCAACCTCCCTAAGGAAGAGCCGGTTCCTCGCACTCCCTCACTCTCATGTGATAGTTATCAGGAGCATTGTGCACATTGGCAGAGTGGCAAATCATCATTATCTATGGATCATCATTGTCCATGGTAAAGACAACAGATAGGATGTACGTCATTACGACGCACACTTTTACAACGCGTTCCATTACAACGCGGTTGTAACAACGCAAGTCGTTACAACGACTTGCGTTGGGGGGGGCGCAAATAAAAAAAAAATTATTTACTATTCCAACACCAGTCCCCGTGGATAGTAGGGAAGGTGTTGGGTTAGTAAATTAAATGATTTACTATCCTTGAGCGCCCCCCAGCGCAATTCGTTGTAACAACTTTCGTTGTTATGACCGCGTCGTAATGGAACGGCGTTGTAAAGGTTGCGTCGTAAACGTCGCATACCCAACAGATACATTGCTGTTGCTCAAATATTACTAAAAGTAAAACAATCACAATGCCGCACTCGTTTAGTAATTATATCATTATTGATGTGTTATTAAAACTTAATTGCGAGTTTCAAGCTGGTAAATTCAAAGAGAAGGCTCATAGCTTATTGTTTCCAAATATAAAGCAACATTAATGAAAGTTAAATGAGAAGTTTGCTGGTATTGTGCACTAAAAACCTACATATAAATTAACTTATTTTATTTCCTGTAAAACTAAAACGATAATGAAATCTGTATAATTTAATGTAAGCAGATACGTTAATGAGAAATATCGTTATAGCATATCATTGTCATTAAAACATTTATCAAACTAACTTTAGGTCACTATGAATACGATTTTTGTTTCTGTAAATATGGAGGTGATGAGAATGTGAGACATTGATTTAGACAGCTTATAATTTATGATTTGCTGATGGCCTTTTCTTAACAGTATTTCTTGCATACCATCATGATCATGATAACTTTTATGTTGCACTTACAAGATGTGCCCCTACATTTGAGCTCTGTGGAGTAGATTCATTTTTTGGTCCAGCCCAGATATATGTTTAGGTGTCTCAACAGCTTTTACTAATAAAAAAGAATTCTATACAACCATTTGCGATGCAGTAGGTCTCGCATTACTGAAAGTTGGAGCTATTGGCGTTGCAGAAAATGATGCAATGCCAATTGCTCAAACTTTCAGTAATGCGAGACCTATTGCGTTGCAAATGTTTGTTTTTTATTTTCTACAGGATGTGTGTAATTTTATGTTTAGATGGCTTTATTGATACAAAATAGAAGACAGTGATTTTGTCTGAGTTGATACACAAATAGTATTCTAATTATATTGGGGCACTAAGACAGAACGTGAACTTGTGGATGGCATGTCATCCATGGACTTGTTGTCACATTCACAACACCCCATTCCCCCAGTCTTTGCAGTCATCCAACATAATTGAGTTGCAAGGGACATTATATGCACAGAACAGGAACTGCAAAATTGTAAATCACGGAATCCACTTACGGATCTCTACTTGGTACATTACAGTTCAGTGCATGTTAATGAAAAAATAAAGGGTTTTGGGAGGAAAAGTTGCTGTGGAAAGCATAAAAGCACAAATCCCATAAAGCACTTTCTTCCTCATCCCATACATTGAACTATAGGAATCAGGGATATAAAGCTACAAGTTATTATTAATAAATCCACCATTAGCATAAAGGCTGTGCTGTTTTTTTTACATCACTCCCACATGCCATCCCTTCTCTTGAGTCTTAAATTCACGATAAAGCACTGGCTCTCAGGCACAAGTGCGTTCTCCATATTGAAGCTCCACTCGGTAGTGACGAACCCCGGCAAACAATCACAGCGTGAGTGCAAATCCATCAACCTAATTCCGAGCCCTAGCTCACAAGGGAGGCGGGGGAGAGAACACCTGTATGAAAGGAATGCATCACACAAATAAAGGCAAGAAGAGAAATCACCAAAGTAAAGCCTTCCAGGGATAATAAACTTCAAATCTAAGGGGCCTATTATGATTGCGGATTTCCCGCATCCTCCGGGCCGGCGGAAGCCACCGCCGGCCCAGAGGATGCGGGAAAACCGCCGCGGAGCCT
Organism: Lissotriton helveticus; assembly: GCF_964261635.1. NCBI lineage: Eukaryota > Metazoa > Chordata > Amphibia > Caudata > Salamandridae > Lissotriton > Lissotriton helveticus. The sequence continues at coordinate 939,524,696 of NC_136065.1, forward strand.
AGAAAGACCCACCGCCATATTAGGATGGCTGGTGGGTCTTGCATTCAGTCCGCAGCTTTTCCGCCGCGGTCGCCTTCCGACCGCGGCGGAAAAGCTTTAACATGGCTGACGGTGTCTATCAGACACCACCAGCCATATTATGATGGTGTAAAATGTATGCTTTTCTGCGGCGGTTTTTCCGCCGTGGAAAAGCATACAGACCTTCACTTCGGGGGCCCGTTGCAGGCCCCGTGGGTGAAGGGTGCACATGGGGGGTACCTATGGTACCCCCCTGCATTTGCGTGAACAAAGCAGCAGGCACCGCTCGGTGCCTGCCGCTTTGTGCACGCAAATGCGGTGCATGCATTTTTAACATTGCGGCGGGTGCAGCTTGAAGCTGCACCTGCCGCAATGTTAAAGATAGAGGATGTGACCGCCACCTTGGCGGTCACATCCTAATCTGCACGGAGGGAAGGCCGCAGCCCATGCGGACGTTCCCTCCTACTCTGGGGTCGCGGACGGACTTGAGTCCGTCCGCGATCCTAATCGACCCCTAAGTTTGTATCTTGAAAAGGCACGGATTGAGAAACGTAAGTATTAGCACCTACCAAAATATACACTCACATAGGGCCTCATTACGATACCGTCCCCCCTCGATACAGATTTGGGAGCGGCCTCCTCACAATCCTAATCACGATGCGACCGCCACCACAGCGTTCACATCACCTATATTTTGCATTGTGGCGGGGATGCGGTCAGCAGATCCCACCACAATGCAAAATAGAGGGTGCAGACACATCCCTGCACTACGTGGCAGGCACCCTGCAGTGCCTGCCACATGGGGCAGGGATATGTAGGGGGGCACCATAGGTGCCCCCCAGGATACATGACTTATTGTACTAATCCCATTAAAATAAATTAAAAAAATTCGACATTCCAGTGGGTTTCGGAAGAATTTCTTTCCCTTTTCCAAGCTTTGGTACAAAACAGCCACATTTTTCTCCTGCAGACAACTATAGAAATTATTTATTGGAAAAAAATATAGAAATATATTTGTAAACTGCGTTGAATATTAATACGATTTTTATTTTGAGATCAATGCATGAAAGTTAGATTTTTATCTCTTCTCTCTGTGATGGTTCTATGTGATCCGGTCCTTTCACTGTACATATAGAACCTCGTTGGCTCCAACAATGCAGGGTGTGAACCATGTATTTGGACCTGAACAGACATGGGCAGCGTCTGTACTACAAAGTTAAAAGCAAAGAAGAGGGCATTCAAGATGGCTTCCAGTGTTGAGGTTTATGGGACCATTTATGTGCTTAGAAAGATTGAAAGTAGGTGTGATAGAGTTCTTTTGGAGGAGAGAGACCAAATCTACTCTTCAACTACCCATCTCAAGTGTCTGCCCACTCCTGCTTTTCATATCATTACTACCGATATTTAACAAATATTTCATGTGGAGACACTAAAGATCACTACAAATGACTAATGTAGCATCAACAGTGTGTTACATATTATTTATTTATAACAGAATATGTTAAATCAACAATAAAATGCAAGTTTATCACTATATTGTATTGTCTTTCAGCAGCATGCAGGGTGAGCAATAAGTAGTTTATTTTTATAATTGTCATGTGTTTTGTCCTAGTTTATTGAAGGTGACTTGTTTGGAAAATCGCCAATTTAGTAGCAAACAGACGCTACCAGAATTAGACAAACAAGTCCGGATTGACCCAAATGATCCTCGTTGTTCACATCTGGCGCAGTTTAACAAGGTACGGTTTATCAGGTGAAGTGAATCAGAGTTGTGTGCTTACATACACATATCGGGCAAACATAAACAAAATATTACCGCGTGGTTTGCATATTGCTATAAAATTCAAGGCTATGTTTCTTTTTATTATTTCTATAACCATATTACGAGCAATTAGATCAATTTACGAAATAAATTAAGGAAAAACGATAAAGTCAACTATCTGAGACCGCCGAACCCGCAGAAGGGGGTCACAGTGTGCCCCTGAGGCATATCTGTTCCAGCAGATGCAGGGTGTTGTAAGCAAGGTGAACTCGTGACCCCGCTGACGCTGGGACAGGGCGAGGCGGGAAGAGAGAGAGATTTTGATTCCGTGGTAGGTATCCTATCTTTCTCTCTTCCTCACTTTTTGTCCCATCTCTCCCAATCTTTCTCTGTCTTCCTGTCATTCTCACGCTGCTCTCTATCTTCCTGTCTGCATTTATCTCTTTCTGTTCCTGTGCTCACTTTCGCCATTATTTCCTGTCTTTTTAAATCGTTCAATCACTTTCTTTGTCTTTAGCTTTCACTCACTCTCTCTCACACTAAGGGCCCCATTAGGATGGCGGGCGGATCGTCCCCGCAGGGTCGGCGGTAGTCACCGCCGGCCCGGCGGGGGCGATCCTTCCGCCATCCTCTCGGCAAAGACCCCCGCCATATTACAATGGCTTGGGGGTCCGCGGCGGACGGAAAGATTGTCCGCCGCTTTTCCGCCCGGTTGACAAGTCGACCGGGCGGAAAAGGGTTCAATATGGTGGCGGTGTCTGTTTGACACCGCCAGCCATATTAGAATGTGTGCTGGGACATGCCTTTCCGTGGCGGCAGAAAGGCATGCGGAGTCTGCCTGCGGGGGCCCGTTGCAGGCCCCCAGGGACTCCGGTGGGGTGGGGGGTGCACATGGGGGGTACCTATGGTGCTCCCCTGCAGTTCCATGCACAACATGGCAGGCACCGCGAGGTGCCTGCCATGTTGTGCATGTGAGTGCACAACATGCCTTTCTGGCATTGTGGCGGGCGGTGCTGAGACCACCGCCTGCCGCAATGTCAGGAATGCAGGATGCACCCGCCAGTGTGGCGGGAGCATCCTAATCTCTGCAACGGAACCCCTGCACCTATGACGGGTGGTCCCATTACAAGGGAATCTGGCGGGCGGACAAAGTCTGCCCGCCATCCTAATGACCCCCTATGTTTCTACTTGTCCCTCTCCTAAGCTCTCTCTGACTCTTTTTCTGCCTCTCTCTCTCTCTCTGTCTGTCCTTATCTTTTCGTATTGTTGCCTTTCTTTCTCTATTTCTATTTCCTCTTTGTCTCACTGTCTCTCTTTCCCTGAGTCACTCTCTCTCTCTGCCTCACTTTGTCTGTCTCTCCCAAGTCAAGTTCTCATTCTGTTTCCATGTCTCTCCCTGTTTTTGCCCTCTCTGTTTATTACTGTCTTTCTCTCCTTGTCTCTCTCATCTGCCTCTTCCAGTCTCTCTGTGTCTGAATCTGCCCTGCTCACTCTCTCTCCATCTTTCTCCCTGTTTCGCTCTCTCAGACTTTCCAAGTCTCATTGCCTTTCTCTAACTCTGCCCTGTATCTCCTGATCTCTTTGTTTTGCACGTCTATATCTTCTTTCGGTCTCTGGCTTTACCTCTCTCACCCAGCGTCTTTCTCTCGTCCCCAATGCCTATTGCTTCCTCCCATTTCTCAATGTTGTTCTCCCACCTTTCCTGTCTCTACTAGACTTTCTCTTGCTGTTTATTTCTCTCCGTCTTCTCCGTCTCTCCCTGTCACTCTCTCTCCCCAGCACTCCCTCTTTCTTTGTATGCCGGTTTTGCTGTCTCTCCCTGTTGTCTCTTTCTTTCTCTGTGTCTCTCTTTCTTCATTTCGCTGTTTCTTTCTCTATTTCTGTCGTCTTTCTCTACATTTCTCTGACTCTCCCTTCCTTCCCTTGTCGCTGTATCGCTCTTTCTTCTCTCTTTTCAGTGGAAGTATGTAGGTCCAATCATGGCCTGCTGAAGTCGCGTCTTTCTCATTCTCCATTCCATGTATTTATACACATGTAGCGCCTGTTAATACAATACCCTGGGGATATGGGGTTGGAATACAAGAGCAGTGGCACCACTAGCACAAGTTTAGAAGCAACGTTAGGTGCTGTCTACGAATTAGACATACATACACATCTTAAAATCAGGAGACAACCAATGGAGTGAATAAAGGATTGGGATTGACTTTAGGAACCTGCTGAACACCTACAATGAGCTGGACAGTGGAAGTGAAGCAACCCTTTAAGTAAATAGGGGCACACAGGGGAGCCCCAAAGTAAACAGAATGCCCCCTTGTGTGGGAGAGCAAAAGAGCCCGTCCCTCTATGTACAAAATACAATTGATGAAAAAAATCATCAACTGTGGCTCAAAAGCAGGGACAAAATCAATAAGGTGCGCATACAGTTCATAACAAGCATTAAAAATTCAATAGGTCTCGCCTTTAATTAAGTTAAAGCCATTTGCTTTGCTATACAATACCATTAGCAAAGCAAATGGCTTTTATTAATAAAAGGCGAGACCTATTGCATTTTCAATGCTTGTTAAAGGAGGCCTCGAAACAGGTCTCTATCGGGCTTTGTTTTGTGCCCTGGCACAGGCGGTCCGTTTTTTTCCAGACTGCAGTGAGTGCATGCACATCTATGTGCGCGTGCTCATGCTCCTCACTTCTCACTGGTGTGCGTGTGCTCACACTGCTCACATCTCACTAGTGGAGAAGTTAAGGCATGAAGTCATTGCAGGTGAGTGTTGTAGGGGAAGGGAAATCATTTAAAGAGAGTCATTTTCTCTCTGGATTTGCCTTCTATTTTTTAAACTCAGGAGCAGCAACATTGCTGTGGTGTCACCAGGGCTTTAAGTGGAAGCTTTTTCAATATTATATATAAGCCATAGTTGCTGCTTATTTATCTTATGCAATTCAGAAAAGGGGGTGGTGATGAACAGAGTGTCTGAATTAAGCAGACCACTCTTACCCAGTCCAAAGATCAGGGCTTGATCCATCACCGTTATTTAGCTCACTGCCCCATCCCAGCTCAGAACCTGGCTATATGCAAATTAGTCTGTCCCTGGCCCAGTGCATCATGGGAACAGGGCAGACCAAACTACCAAGCCAATTCTTCACCAGAAAGGAGACAAGCTTCCGGGGACCGGTTTCTGGCATTTCAGCCGTAGTCGGCCCGGCTTGCTTGAATCCTGATGGAGCAGTGAGCAAGGGACTCATGTCTGAGTATACCCTGCCACACCTATAGTGGCCAAAAACGATTCAGAAAAGGGGGTGGTGATGAACAGAGTGTCTGAATTAAGCAGACCACTCTTACCCAGTCCAAAGATCAGGGCTTGATCCATCACCGTTATTTAGCTCACTGCCCCATCCCAGCTCAGAACCTGGCTATATGCAAATTAGTCTGTCCCTGGCCCAGTGCATCATGGGAACAGGGCAGACCAAACTACCAAGCCAATTCTTCACCAGAAAGGAGACAAGCTTCCGGGGACCGGTTTCTGGCATTTCAGCCGTCGTCGGCCCGGCTTGCTTGAATCCTGATGGAGCAGTGAGCAAGGGACTCATGTCTGAGTATACCCTGCCACACCTATAGTGGCCAAAAACGATTCAGAAAAGGGGGTGGTGATGAACAGAGTGTCTGAATTAAGCAGACCACTCTTACCCAGTCCAAAGATCAGGGCTTGATCCATCACCGTTATTTAGCTCACTGCCCCATCCCAGCTCAGAACCTGGCTATATGCAAATTAGTCTGTCCCTGGCCCAGTGCATCATGGGAACAGGGCAGACCAAACTACCAAGCCAATTCTTCACCAGAAAGGAGACAAGCTTCCGGGGACCGGTTTCTGGCATTTCAGCCGTCGTCGGCCCGGCTTGCTTGAATCCTGATGGAGCAGTGAGCAAGGGACTCATGTCTGAGTATACCCTGCCACAACTATAGTGGCCAAAAACGATTCAGAAAAGGGGGTGGTGATGAACAGAGTGTCTGAATTAAGCAGACCACTCTTACCCAGTCCAAAGATCAGGGCTTGATCCATCACCGTTATTTAGCTCACTGCCCCATCCCAGCTCAGAACCTGGCTATATGCAAATTAGTCTGTCCCTGGCCCAGTGCATCATGGGAACAGGGCAGACCAAACTACCAAGCCAATTCTTCACCAGAAAGGAGACAAGCTTCCGGGGACCGGTTTCTGGCATTTCAGCCGTCGTCGGCCCGGCTTGCTTGAATCCTGATGGAGCAGTGAGCAAGGGACTCATGTCTGAGTATACCCTGCCACACCTATAGTGGCCAAAAACGATTCAGAAAAGGGGGTGGTGATGAAGAGAGTGTCTGAATTAAGCAGACCACTCTTACCCAGTCCAAAGATCAGGGCTTGATCCATCACCGTTATTTAGCTCACTGCCCCATCCCAGCTCAGAACCTGGCTATATGCAAATTAGTCTGTCCCTGGCCCAGTGCATCATGGGAACAGGGCAGACCAAACTACCAAGCCAATTCTTCACCAGAAAGGAGACAAGCTTCCGGGGACCAGTTTCTGGCATTTCAGCCGTCGTCCAATCATTTTGTCCACCATAAGCGTGGAAGGGTATACTCAGATTTGAGTCCCTTGCTCATTGCACCATCAGGATTCAAGCAAGCCGGGCCGACGACGGCTGAAATGCCAGAAACCGGTCCCCGGAAGCTTGTTTCCTTCCCAGTATAAGAATTGGCTTGGTAGTTTGGTTTGCCCTGTTCCCATCATGCACTGGGACAGGAACAGACTAATTTGCATGTAGCCAGGTTCTGAGCTGGGATGGTGCAGTGAGCTAAAAAACGTGATGGATCAAGCCCTGATCTTTGGACTGGGTAAGAGTGGTCTGCTTAATTCAGACACTCTGTTCATCACCACCCCCTTTTCTGAATCATTTTGTCCACCATAAGCGTGGAAAGGTATACTCAGATGTGAGTCCCTTGCTCATTGCACAATCAGGATTCAAGCAAGCCGGGCCGACGACGGCTGAAATGCCAGAAACCGGTCCCCGGAAGCTTGTTTCCTTCCCAGTATAAGAATTGGCTTGGTAGTTTGGTTTGCCCTGTTCCCATCATGCACTGGGACAGGAACAGACTAATTTGCATGTAGCCAGGTTCTGAGCTGGGATGGTGCAGTGAGCTAAAAAACGTTGATGGATCAAGCCCTGATCTTTGGACTGGGTAAGAGTGGTCTGCTTAATTCAGACACTCTGTTCATCACCACCCCCTTTTCTGAATTATTTATCTTATGCAACTGACAACTATTGACAAAACCAATAGTCCTGACTTGTTGTAGGTATGATGTTACTTGTTCTATCATATATCTGGGTGCAATGACAGAAACAACAAAATAGAAGTTGGGGGACACACAATGCTAAGCACAGATTTTTAGCTTAATGTTTTTAAGACACACCCTTATTTACATTGGCCACGCCCCTTTGAATGACACCACAGGTTTTTCATCCCACTTAAAGCCCTGAGTAGGTCACATTCATAATTTGAGTCAGGGTAGATTAAGTGATTTGCCCAGAATCACAGGATGGTGATCCCACGCCGAGACTCGAACCTGTCTCTCCCAGGCTGCTAATTACAAACACCAGCTATAGGGTCAAAGTCAGCAGCTCTTACTGGAACGCTACACCCTGGGTAGAGGGAAGGTGCCAGGCAGAATCCATCCACCTCTAGGGGCCAGCAGAGCATTTTCCGACTGAGAGCCGACAAGAATCTTAAAAGATAAAATAAAATGCAGCAGACTGCTCAACAGGAGCTCGGGCATGGCAGAACATCAGTATACTAGGGAGAAACCCAAACTCTGGGAACCAATGACCAGGCATACGCCGATGAACACAGGCCAGTGACTGTAGCTGACTCTCGCAGGCTGCAGATTGTAAACTTATGCAGCAACAGGCTCAGAGTTAGGACCTTAGCGAAACTAAACATTCTGAGTGGAGCGAAGGTGACAGGCAGAAACCACTTGACAGCTCGGCTCATTATGGGTTTGAAGTTCTCTCAGGACTCCGAGCCTGGCTCGAGCTTTCAGTAGCACGCCCATCTGTAGCTCAATCAAGGAGATGCGATTGAGACCTCGGCTTCCGCGTGTTTGGGAGTTCGGAAACTATGTTTTAACTTTCAGAGCCAGTGCGGCACTGCTTTTTATATACACATTGTAAATGAATGCATGATGAGGCCTATCCGGTTCCAACTCCCGTTTTAATGAATACTTCCCTGTTAATGTAAAATATGTAACTTATTAATAAAGAATATATGATCAGCTTAGCCTCCACTTCCCACTCAAGTTAACCATGCAATGAAAAGTCTTGAGAAGTTCCGCGATTTTGATGCTCAGTAGCCAAAGCACTTGAACTGTCAATCCCGTGGGAGAGGCGGGTCTAACATTCAGTGACCAGATGTGCCATTGGACAGCACGCCATTGCGTGCTGGGGTTCTCAAGCTCTGTGTCTGTCCCAGAGGGATACATTATCATTATGTTCGGATGGTCTTGTGACAAAGACAATGAATCCAAGCCGATACTTATGTTACAATAATAAAGAAAAAAGTGGGAACATGTTAAGCGAAACGTTAAACCAAAGCAGCACGGCCCTGACATCATAGACAAAAGGCGAGAAAATAAATACATGAGAAAACAAGATGTGCGGCGTCAATATTTATTATGTAAATAAAAAAAAACAACGAGTTGGCCGAGTCGCATGGGATAAGACTTACGGCCGCCACTATTTAGCAAGTAAAACAAGCTCGGTACCGCAAAGGCAGCCGCATGTTTATTTTCGCATCGAGCTTTCACTTTAAGAGAAAGCACAATGCGAAAATAAACACGAGGCTAACTTTGCCAAAGCCGAATGAGAAGAAAAAAGTGCATACCGACTAATGAAGGAGTCTGTGTAATGCCACCGGTAAAAGATCCAATCCCAGTGGGTGGGGCCAAAAGGGGACAGGGTGGCAACTAGGAGCGATTGAAATGCCTCCAGAGCAATCATTGCACTGCCGTTTGCATAATTTGTGACGCCAAACAACACGATTGAATGAAAACTGCAGGCGAAGCTGAGACACAGCTTCCGAATCCGTATTGATTACAAGAAGCCCGCTGCATGGCGAGAGCAGTGCATGCGCTGCTTTCGCCGGGCCAAGACCTAAAAACACACAACTAGCTGCCAGGTAATTTCAAGAAGAACACATGAAAGAGAACTGAAAAGTACTTTGTTAAACAATAATTTCACCTCTCCCTGCTTCCGTCCGTTGATCAATCTAATTAACACAAATGCCTTTTGACAAACGTTCATCAAAATACAGTAGAGAACAGGTAAACCTACTCTAAATAATGAGGCGAATTTGTAGAGACTTCTAGCAGATAAGATCACCTATAGGCAAATCAATTAATACAACCATAAGGAATGCTTTGTATATTAAGTTACGCTAGAGGGGATCATGAGTGCTTGTGGAATCGCAATAAGGAACCAGCGGCTGTACACAGTGGTGGAAAGGTCTTCTGAGCTGAACAAAAACAACTGAGTGTACGCAAGAATGGAAACACTGTATAATATCAATATGAGACAAAGCAAATAGCAGAAGATAAAACACCAAAGAGGGAACAGTGTAGGTGCAGTGGCTGTGTGTCACAGAAAGGATTCTAGAAGGAGGTGACTCCTGTTAGAAGGTGGAACCGAGGCAGTGGCCGGTTACACTCCTCAGCCTTTGGATAGAGGTCCCTACCCTGCACTGAATCTGGCAGGTAGATGTTCATCAATGAACTAGACTTCTCCCAGCTTTGGGGTTGTGGAACATCGTGTCACTGGCAATGACAGCGTAGACTCCTTCAATGGCACCTTTACCAGGCTTTCCCTGGAAGTAAAAGATTGGAGCACCCTCAGCCATGAGTATCGCTGGGCCCTATCCTTGGTGGAACCAGAGCTTAATTTGAGCCGGTGGTTGCTGGTGGAGGTAATCAGTATTCATTGGGAGAGCCGGCACTTATTTTCCCTCATCAGACTTTGACCCCGAAAGACAGGGAAAAGCACACAAAGAAAAAACGTCAAAAATGGGAGACAGGAGGAACCTCCAATAGTGAGATAAAGGGGTTGGCAGTGTATGAGGTCGATTCAAGTCTATGCAGCCTTGGTGTTAGGTGCGTGGACATTTAAAAGCATCAGCTGCAGGTTTCTGAGCAGATCTTTTGATAGTGGGACTCATTCTATAAAAAATTAAGGACGGGAGAATGCATGCATGCTTCAAAGGTGTGCAGCAGCAGTACATTTAGCAGAGTAGTTGGGCTCTCTTCACCTGTACCTAACCTGGGAGCCTCCTTAGTGTATAGGCAGCTAGACAATGAATCATTGATCAGTGCAAGGTTTTGTAGCTCAGGCACCCAGCTGGTATTGGTGACACTGGTGTGGTGTGTTTGTGCTCAACCTTTTACTCTCTGATCTGAGGTGCACCCACTTTAGACTGTCAAAGAGGTGCTTCTTGGACTTGGGTATGCAGTGTGTGGGTGACAGAGCATGTCATCTACCATATGATCCATGTGCAGTGGTCTTTCATGTGTGTGGGATAAGATGCAGTGACCATTGAGTAAATAAGGAACTAGAGTTGGTGTAATCATTAGAAGACTCCATCTCACTGCAAGTTAGATTTGGGAAGGCATCAATGTGCTCTATGGAGTCTCATGCATGGTGGCTATTGAGATTTTCCATAGGTGAGTTGTGGATGGGGGACCCGGGAGAACAGAAGGGCAGGAGAAAAGAAAGTACGATGAGTCTGACCGTAGCTTTAGAGCTATAAATGAAAGTGTAAGTCTAGATACTTAAAAATAAGGGAAAGTGCTTTTTGGAGCTGCAGTATCCAATGGGAGGGAGGAGCAGTTTGGGTGTGAAATCATACACAGATTTGTCATTTTCTGATGTTTGGTTGTGTCAGTGACAGAATACAACAATGTGTTAATTCTAGATCTTTTTATTACTGAGTGGAACCTGTTTAGAAAAAGTCTTTGTGGAACTGACAGGTTTGCAGACACTTAGGCATGTCTCCGTTGATTAATGCCTGCCAGCATCCACCCTCCAGCATGCATTGGAGGAGAAGGGAGTGAGGGTCGGGATTGGGCACCATTATACCACACTCCGCACCATTGAAGTCTGCCTGTCTACAGACCTGTTGGGGTACCTGACATGGTTCTTTGACAGTGCACTGCTCCGGCTGGCCAGGGAGCTGCAGGACTAGACGCCTGCATTCATTTCACATGCAGGAACCCCCTGTAGCTGCCATAACAAGGAGGCAGGATGAGAGTATATCTGTCAGCGGACTGTTGATACTTGTACATCTGTAAAACCCTGACAATATTCAGCTTCAATGACTATTTCAGTCTTCACCACCATTAATGGATCATGGTGGTCTGTACTCTATTGGCTTCAGAAGTAAGAAGCTTATACATAAGAAATATACAAAAGTTCTCAAACTGAGGTAGGACATCCTGATGGAACTGACATATCTTTATGACTGTTTATCTTCAACCTTTGTATCTTATTTACCAGGCCTGCAAACACGCACAGTATCAATCTAGGCCATATTCATTTATCGCAGTATTAATAAGGACAATGCGCTTCTGGTAGACACAATCTGGAATTTCATGAGTGCCAGTGGCCACTATGCATGCATGTATGCTCTGCGGACTTCAAGGGATACAACATATTGGCAAAGCCAATAAGGCAGTGCCCCATAGCTAAGGTTTGACCTATTGTTCTGTCTTTGGAGTCCTATCATTCGACTGTATTTGGATTCTGGTATTGGTGACTCCTCTGGAGGTCACAATTTTGAGAGTTTCTTTTGCACTTGTGAAAGAAAAATGGTAACCTTTAAAAAAAAATATATAATAATAATTCAGTTCCGTTTGACTAATATAATGATTTGTTGATTGATTAGAAATCAAGATGTTTGTTCACCTTCGAAAAGCAATGTAGAATTGTGGCCTAGGCCTGGGGCTGCTGGCAATGACGAGACGCGAAGGCCTGTTCACAGTAGTGGCAAACTGAGCCACGCCCAGAGCCCTGGGCTATTTATTACCAAACACATGTTGTCCTGGCGTGCGCCAGGCAAAACCATTAAGGGCACGCTCACGGGGCGGTGACTTAGGGAGACCACCCCTCAGTACAATAGGAGACTTGGAATGTTCCACTGTCTCCACAACATTACATTCCTCCTTTACCAGGAGGGACATGTTAACAGAATATAAACACTAAGCAAAAATGCAGAACATAACAAGAGGGAATGTGCAATACAGTCTACACAACTTCTGGGATGAGATACAGATGGAACAGTCTTACTTGGTTGTCTTGTCAGCTGTTCACTCAGGCTGCGACCCGCCCAAGGTCGCCGGCTAGCCACAGTATACATAGTCCTTGTACTTCTGAGATGGCTTCGGACAGGGCCGAAGGTGATACCTGTTCTGGCTGTTCCGCGGCTGTGGCACAGGAGACGGTTCAGCTGGATTGTTGTAGGGGGCTGGACTCCGATCACCTTCAAGATCCCGGTCTTGTGTTGGTGCGGCCACAGGACTGGACGATGGATCCACGGTGGCAGGTTGATCAGGTTCGGATGATTCGCTGTCAGGACTCAAAAACCCTTTGCAGGAAGTCTCGTTGCGTCTGTCGGACACCGGGAAGTCGTTCTCCTCTTCAGATGGCACTCCTTTGAAGAAGGACACATTGCGAGTTACTTTCTCTAATCCTCTTTGGGCAGTCACCATGGTGCCTTTCACTGCCGTGACAGTCCAAGGTTGAAGCTTGAAAGGCAGACAGAACTTTCCTTTGAGGTGGCGATCTTGCACGGGCACCTGGTCACCCACAGCAATGGGGTTTTCTCTGGCGTGTCTCCTTCGGGACGCTGCTTTGTTGCTCTGGTCTCTCCGGTAGTCGGACTGGTTTGGGGGGATTGGTGTATCAGCCCATATCGTATGGTGTGGAATGGTGTCTGTTACAGTCCGGCCGAAACACAGTCGACTGGGGGATATGCCAGTAGTGCAGTGGGGGTAAGCCGGTACTCCCGGAGGAATTGGTACACTGCCCGTTCAAGGTTGAGTTCATCGGCTATGGCGATTTGAATCGTCTTGTGTAGTGTCCTCATTAGTCTCTCTACTTCCCCATTGGCTTGGGGCCATCTCGGTGTGATTTTGCGGTGCTTTACTTTGTGGGAGGCAAGATATTCTGCTTTTTCCACACTGGTGATTGGTGGTCCGTTGTCTGTGCGGAGTTCACCGAAGAGCCCGTGGGTTGTGATCAGCTTTTCCAGCTTAGGGATCACCTCCGCTGCAGATGTGGATGTGATGAACTCGACCTCTGGATACCTTGAGAAGTCATCTACCACCACTAGCATGTACTTTCCTCCTGGTAGACTGCCAGAGTCAGCACTTACTCTCTCCCATGGAGCGCTCGGAGCTGCTTCTGTGATCACTGGTGCCGGTTTGCTTGGTAGACTCGTTGCAAGGCATACTGGGAAGTGCTGCACCAGTGACTCTATTTGTTAGTCCAGGCCGGGGAACCAGACTTTGATGCGAAGTCTGTTCTTCGATTTGACAATTCCCTGGTGGGCACCATTTGCCAGAAGGGCTGCTTGTCTAGTGAGGGTCTACGGTAAGACAAGGCATGGGCCTCGCAGTAAATAGCCATCGGCCGATACCGACAATTCATGACGGACCTGGTGCAGGGATTTCAAGGTGGCTTGGGCTGCTATGGTTCGCCGAGATGAAGGGTTCTGTAGGAGCCTCCAGTCGCCTGAGGAAACCGCCTGGATGGCGATTTGGAGGCAGTCATCATCCACGGTGGCTGCTATGACATCGTGCAGGGATATTGGCAGTGGCGTAACGGAACTTGAGGGGGCCCCCCTGCAAACTACATGGAGGGGGCCCCCCTCCCATTCTCCGTGCCATTCTAGAGCTCTCAGGCCAGCGACTTGCCATACTGCAGGGGATGCGGGCGATTGTTCGCCACCTGTTATAAGTAACACTGGATGGCGGAGTTAAAGGTTGGGCTTAGTCTGCCAGCAGGCTATCATAGGTGGTGGTCCATTCATTACAGGGTCCCTGCCATCAGTAGGCCGGAGAAGTTTGCCCAATTTTAGGTGGGTTTCCTGATGCAGACTCCTGTCATGATATACAACACCGGGCCCACTCATCGTTCAGTTTTGACAAAAGGGCATCCACTGCTCCTTCTTGTTTCCGTTTTAAAAGATTAGACAATGCGGCAATGCTGTATTTCAAACGCAGATGTAACTAAAAAGAGCACATTTTGATAATACATTTTTATTAGTAGACAATAGCAATCTTAAGAGGCATTGCATAGCTTCATACACACTCTGACCCCAATTCCATCACAGTCTCTTTCTCTCTCTCTCTCTCAGTCAGTCTCTCTCTTTCAGTCAGTCAGTCTCTCTCTCTCAGTCAGTCAGTCAGTCTATCTCTCTCTGTCATTCAGTATCTCTCAGTCAGTCAGTCTCTGTCAGTCTCTCTGTCAGTCAGTCTGTAAGTCAGTCGGTCTCTCTCTCTCTCTCTGTCAGTCTCTCTATCTCTCTCTCTTTCTGTCAGTCAGTCTATCTCTGTTAGTCAGTCAGTCTCTTTCTTAGTCAGTCTCTCTCTCAGTTTTTCAGTCTCTCTCTCGGTCAGTTAGTCAGTCTCTCTCAGTCAGTCAGTCTCTCTCGGTCAGTCTCTCCCTTTCTGTCAGTCAGTCTCTCCCTTTCTGTCAGTCTGTCTCTCAGACAGTCTCTCTCTCTCTCTGTCTCTCTGTCAGCTTGTCTCTCTCTCTCTGTCAGTCTCACCCTCTCTGTCAATCAGTCTCTCCCTTTCCGTTGGTCAGTCTCTCTCTCTGTCAGTCTCTGTCAGTCAGCCTGTCTCTTTCTCTGTCAGTCTCTCTCTCTCTCTGTCAGTCAGTCTCTCTCTCTCTGTTAATCTCTCAGTCTCTCTGTCAGTGAGTCTCTCTCTCTCTGTCAGTCTCTCTCAGTCAGTCATTCTCTCTCTGCCTCAGTCAGTCAGTCTCTCTCCGTCAGTCAGTCTCTAGCTCTCTCTCTCTCTGTAAGTCTCTCTCTGTCAATCTCTCTCTCTCTCTCTGTCAGTCTCTCTCTCAGTCAGTCTCTCTCTCAGTCAGTCTCTCTCGCAGTCAATCAATCTTTCTCTGTCAGTCTCTGCCTCTCTCTATCATTCTGTCTCTCTCTGTCAGTCAGTATCTCTCTACCTTAGTCAGTCAGGCAGTCTCTGTCAGTCAGTCTCTCGCTCTGTCAGTCAGTCTCTCTCTCAGTCAGTCTCTCAGCCAGTCAGTCTCTGAGTCAGTCAGTATTCAGTCTCTGAGTCAGTCAGTCAGTCTCCCTGGTCTCTCTCCACTCTCTCTCTCTACTCTGTCCACTCTATCTCCAACGGGTCACTCTCTCTCCACTGTCTGTCTCTCCAATCTCTCTCCACTCTCTCTCTCCACTCTCTCTTCACTCTCTCTCGACTGTCTCTCTCCAACCTCTCCTCTCTCTCTTCACTCTGTCTCTCTCCACTTTCTGTCTCTCCACTCTCATTCTCTCTGTCCAACCTCTCCACTCTCTCTCTCCAACCTCTCCAATCTCTCCACTGTCTCTCTCCACTTTCTGTCTCTCAACTCTCCACTCTCTCTATCTACTATCTCTATACTGTCTCTCTCTCTCTCCAGACACCACTCTCTGTCCACTCTCTCTCTACTCTCTCTCCACTATCTCAACTGTTTCTCTCTCCACTCTCTCCACTGTCACCCTCCACTCTCTCTCTCTCTCTACTCTATCTAGACTATCTCTCTCTTTAGTGTCTCTCTCCACTTTCTGTCTCTCCACTCTCACTCCACTCTCTCTCTCTCCACTGTCTCTCCACCGTCTCTCCACTCTCTCTCGCTCTCCACTCTCTACTCTCTCACTCACTCCGGTCTCTCTCCACTCTCTCTCTCTCCCTCCACTCTCTTTCCACTGTCTCCCTCCACTCTATCTCCACTGTCTCCCTCCACTCTATCTCCACTGTCTCCCTCCACTCTATCTCCACTGTCTCCCTCCACTGTCTCTCTCCAGTGTCTCCCTCCACTCTCTCTCTCCGCTCTCTCTCCACTCTCCACACTCTCTCTCCACTCTCTCTCTCCACTGTCTCCCTCCACTCTTTCTCCTTACTCTCTCTCCACTGTCTCTCGCTCCACTCTCTCTCTACTCTCTCTCCACTCTCTCGCTCTCCACTCTCTCTCTCCACTCTCTCTCAACTCTCTCTCCGCTCTCTCCACTGTCTCTCGCCACTGTCTCTCGCCACTCTCTCTTCACTGTCTCCCTCCAATCTCTCCCTCCACTCTCTCTCTAATCTCCACTCGCTCTCTCCAATCTCTCCACTCCCTCCACTCTCTCTCTTTCCACTCTGTCTCTCCACTCTCTCTGTCTCCACTCTCTCTCTCTCCACTGTCTCTCTCCACTGTCTCTCTCCACTTTCTCTCCACTTACCTCTCTCTCTCTCTCTCTGGGGGGGGGGGGGGGGGGGGGGCATGGTTAAATTACCGGCAAGGTATGCAGGCCATTATGTTGCTCCCTCGTTCTAGTTAATTATAATGTTGCGTAAATATGATAATTTTAGGACGTTAATCACCTTGACATAAACCATTGCTTGCTAAATGAGATAATAGACATTTCAATATATATATATGTCATTCAGGCATGTGATTCAATTTTGAACACTCACTTTTTGTAAAACCCTTTATAAATATAACTATCAAAAGCAATGTTGAGTAACGGTGACTCAAAAGGCAGCATTATTCTTATATAAATAACTTTTTGAAAGCACACTGTCGTCTGGAAACATTTTAAATTCGTAACCACAATACAATACCTCACAAATATCTATGTATTCTCAGATGGAAAATCCCTGATGGAAATCCATCTGGCTACCTACTAATGTTTTTACTCGGGTCAGTTACAGAGCATGAGATTTAAAAGGGAGTACACTGGAAAGAACATCACAATAACCAGTTGCAGGATTGCAGTGTTCCCCCAGGAACACATCAGGTGTCAAAAAAACAATATGGTAGCTACTACGTCTAGCAGAAACTCTTTGCAATCGGCCAACAGGGATTTTCACTAGGGTTGTGAAGAGGCACCATCAGGGTTCAATCAATGCAGAGCAGGGAGCATGGAGGCCACGGGCTCTAAAACACACACAAATTAAGCTTGTATTAATTATTCTACTTTGTCGAAAGTCACGTGCATGCGCTATATAGCTCAAGGTTAGGGGTGGTCAAGACACCACCTGTAAAACCTTTACCACACCGGGGTTTTTCAACTGCAGCTACCAGGGTATTTTGAAATGTTTTACTTAAGCAGGACATTGTAAACCCCTAGTTCATCTGCCATACCAGCACGGCAAAAGTACAACTTCGCTCTCTTGAGGCCTAGGTAAGGCTCTTTGCAATTTTTTTTAATAAATTCATTCACGAAGCGCATATTGGCGCACACACGTATAAAAAATGTATGGCAAAAGGCTTTCAAAACTAGAAAACGTTTTAAAATGTAAAGCATTTTTTTTCTTTTGTGTTATTCTTTAAAGAATAAACATCTGCAACAGAGTGCGTGGAAAGGGCGCGCCTCTCGAGTAAATCATGAAATAAACACATTAAAAGGGTGAATCCGTCTCAACGCCAGTCACCGCATGATTCATCGGGATCTAAAGCCCTGGACTTTGTGAATTACATCAGAGAGATGTGTTTCTAGATTTGATAAACACTGAATGTTTGCACATTCACCACGCTATCTCCTCTCGTGTGCATTCCGGCCCTGCCCCAGCCCTACCAGCAGCAGTGCAGACAATCCTGGGGGCAGAGCCCCCCTCTCCAGGAGCCCCCTCCTACTGGTGCCACGCTCAGCAAATACAACCCGAAACCTGTGCCACCCGCAGCCAACACAAACCAGGATCCAGGCGCCCCCTGGCGTGAACCCCCTCACACCTGGCACCAGCAGCCTTCAACCACCAACACCCCCTCCTGGAGACCCTGGCTGGCACCTGAGCAACCCCCAATCTCCCCCCCGGATTGGTGTCACTACAACGCGGTTTTTTACAACGCATTCCGTTACATCGGAATTTTTACAACGCAGGATCCATTACATCGGATGCCATTAAAACGCATGGCATTACATAGCAGATGCTATTACAACGCATGGCATTACATCGTAAGTATAGGTAAGTATACCTTTTTTAAAAAAAATGTAATTAAGTTAATTTAATTAATTTAATTTAATTAATTTAATTAAAATACATTTTAAAATAGTAATTAATTTAATTTAATAGATTTAAATCTATTTATTTAATTTAATTTTAATAAAAATTGTAATTAATTTTAATTAATTAATATAATGAAATTAATTTAATTTAAATATTTTTAAAATTGTAATTAAATTAAATTAATTAAAATAATTTATTTAATTTAATTAAAAAATGTAATTAATATAATATAATTATTTTAATTTAATAAATATATTTTAATTAATTTATAAATGGTAAATATAATTGAATTAGCCCTAAGCACAAACCCAACCCTGAACCCTAAAACACCCCTGTACCCCAAAACCCAAACCCAACCCTAAAACCTAAAAATACCCCTGTACCCCAAAACCCTAACCCTGCCCTGAAACCTAAAAACACCCCTGTACCCCAAAACCCAAACCCTGCCCTGAAACCTAAAAACACCCCTGTACCCCAAAACCCAAACCCTGCCCTGAAACCTAAAAACACCCCTGTACCCCAAAACCCAAACCCTACCCTGAAACCTAAAAACACCCCTGTACCCCAAAACCCAAACCCTACCCTGAAACCTAAAAACACCCCTGTACCCCAAAACCCAAACCCTACCCTGAAACCTAAAAACACCCCTGTACACCTGTACTTATTTTAAAAATTACTTTAATTAATATAATAAATAATAAATTAATAATATTAAAAAACATAAATAAATATATTTAATTATAATTAATATTAATAAAATTAAAAAAAATTAAATACTTACCTATACTTACGATGTAATGTCATGCGTTGTAATAGCATCTGCTATGTAATGCCATGCGTTGTAATGGCATCCGATGTAATGGATCCTGCGTTGTAAAAGTTCCGTTGTAAAAGACTCCCGTTGTAAAAGTTGCGATGTAACGGTGCATCACCCTCCCCCCCGCATCCTGTCAGCAGCGGCCTGCTGCATTCCTTCCCTTCTCCCCTGTCCACTCCATCACTGGGAGGACCCTCCAGCAGCAGGGAAGTCGCCACGCTGCCCGGACTGCCTCAAAGCTCAGAGTTCACCGGTTTGAATGGACTCCGTCACTCTGAGCCCAGCCCTGCCAGTGCTAAAACGAGGGATATTTCTATACCACCTGCCACCTGCCACCAATGACGCCTGCGCCCTGCCCCCCTGCCCTGAGGCTGAGTGCACCATTGCGGGCACTGACGGGCAGGCAGGACAGGCTTCCTTTAAGGACTCTCCCCAATTCCCCCCCCCCCCTCCTATCGTGATACGATACAAAATGACATTAAAGCTTTGGAATATGGGTGAAATTGACAACACAAATGGACATCGGGGAGACGACATTCTTAACACGGTCTGTAAAGGCTCATGGCGATGCCAGACGACATTCATCTTGTCTTACTAGGAGAGCCTAGGACTGCCAGCCAAGTGCCTGGAGGCGAAACAGTCCTCACTGCAAGATTTCAAGTAGGGGTGGGTTTCTGCAAAATTCTGTTCTCACCATACGTTCACTCACAACCTCGGGCCACACTACTACTCTTGTTGTCGTGAATGTAGGAACCGTTTATTGTAAAACCTCTGCTGACTTAAAATTCTTATGCTCATTCCCACGAGCTTTCAGTTGCATTTTAAATGAAAGGTGTTAAGATTAGTCCAACTGGGTTGTTCTATCTTTATATGCCTCGGAAGACAGAAAGATGATATTGCACTTAAGTGTTAGGGTGACTGCTGTAGGCGCATCATGAACCCACCAAGCTAACCGTCTATCTAACACAGATAGATGCAAGTAAGGATTTCCTTATCATTGATCCATCCTCCATTCCAGTCCGACTCTGACAGACTCCGAGTCCTGACTGAGCAGGACACACACACTTTACCCGAAGGTGTCAGAGCGCTTTACAATAGGTACATAACTGATACATGAGAACATTACAGGTGAACAAATTAGCACACTGTACACTGTTGTCGCTCTGCCAATGTTCAGAATATGCAACTCGTGCCATGGCTGTCAGACTGTTATTGGCAGGTTACTATCAGCACTTACACTACATGTCAGAAGATTCAACCTGTATTTCCGGTATAGAGGAAGAGGGCATGTGCAGAGGTGTACTGGTGCGCTGTGTAATCTCTGGACATTTCAGGTCACAGTGATCACAATGCAGACAGTGCCTGCCTACAGTGACCCCCCTGCTGACTCACGGCCGACGGACACTGCCCCAGCCCTACAGTACAGCAGAGGCACTGGTATATTTGGAAATATAGTTCAACTGCTTGTCAGATCAGGAGCTATGCTGCGGACCCGTGTTCCAACTCGAAAGAGTTCAGTCAATAAACTAATGACTGCAGTTCTATAATTAAGCATCAGCACAGACACACACACGATATACATACTCGCTCACCTTAGGCCTGGATGACGGCCTGCAGCTAAGGCGAGCGGGGCGGGCACACTGCACGGGGCAGCAGAAGACAGGGGGCGACTGACTGGGTGAGGGGCTTGAAGTTGCCACCAGAGACCAGGGGGCCAGTGGCTGCCTACTACTAGTGCGTACTACTCTTTAGTACCACGGCGGCCGCACCCGTTCTGGTCCGGTTCTTCTTGCTTCTTTGTTCTTCTGAAGTCACGCGCTGCACGCACTACAATGCGGCTGCGCATGACAAAATTGGCACCCCCTTATCACGAGTCGAGCACCCCCCACCCAAAAGACCGCGGCGCGCAGACGCACCCTGATAGGCTGATACTCAACTGCGCGCTGCCACGGGCCACGCCCACGAGCAAGGACCATTTTTTTTTTTAGGTCTCGCCCTGCGATTGCAGGCCAAAGGCCTGCTGTCGCAGAGCGAGACTATTGTTATCATTCCGGCTTTCAAGGACTGAAAGGGAGAGGACAAGAGACTGGCACGCGCACACACGCAGCAGCAGCCTGCCGGGATCAGGTCGCGCGCGTCAACACGCGCTCCGATTCCGGCAGGCTCTTCACAACACATGCACAACACACATACAGCCCCCCCCCACGCATACACACACACATACATACAGAACCCCCCCGCATACACACACGCACGCACACACATACACAGAGAACCCCCGTGCTTACACACACATCCCCTACCTCGTCTCGGCGTCTTCGCGCTCCCTTGCCCCCGCTCCTCTGGTGCGCGCGCACCACTAGTTTCGATTCCTGCGTCGGCTCCTCTACAGCCAATCAGGAGGCAGAACTCCTTTTAGACATGCTCCCTCTCTGGTCCGCTATCATTTTTTTCTTTTGCATAGTCTTGGCCTCGTTCCGAACCCGTAGTTGATAAGTCCCTATAGCTTTAGACGTGACTCATTTAGCTTACGATAGCTATGTGCGTCATTTCCTACTTGGTGTCGGAACCAATCCGACAGCTTGGTAGATGAAAGATTGAAAAGGCCTCGGATTGGATGGCGAGTCTTTCGCTTAAAAAAAAAAATCTATTTAAATGATTGGCTCGACATGGTCAAACCTCTTTTCAAGTTCGTGTGGGTACAACCTGTACCGTGTAGATCGTGATTGAAGAAGTAATACTATGTTTTCACTAATGTAAGTCCTGGAGTGCTGGTTCTCTTTAGTGTTCTTGTTATCAGTACTGGTATGCTAAAGACCGGCGTCCCAGTGATGCCCGAGGGACGTCAGGCACTGCGCTGCGTGTGTTCGCAAGGATTCAGCAAACCATCTTACGAGGAGTCTCCCTGTGCCCATAACGTGAATGTATTGAATAGTGAGGTGCGTCGTGGGATCCTCCGACACATCTCCCGACAACGTCCGCAATATCATGATTAGGGGACGGTATGGAGCAGGAAGTGTCCTCGTGCCAAGCCGTCCTCTGTCACCAGTGCATCCAAGGGCGTTAGCTGTCCGTCGTGGTAAACGTCACCAAGTGTCTGCAGATCCGCCTCCCCAGGTAGAAAGATCCGTTCTGGTGATGCCACCTCGCCCTCTTGGTGTGCCCAGTATGGGCGAAGCGGGTGAGTATGGGTTAGTGTTATTGGTAAGATGTAAGGCGCACTTGAAGCATCTGAAGGCCAGCACCAGCATCCGCTGTTCAGGTGCCACCCTCTCTCCCGGGATGGAATAGCCACAAGATGGATGAGTGTGTGTCCAGGCTTGCAGATGTATCGTGATAAATAAATAAATCCTGGTATGTGTAAACAAATCCCTGCAAGGGTCTCAAGGCGCTGAGGGCCGTCGGGGAGATTAAGTCCGCTATTGCCTAGAGTCACGTGATGCTGAGCTGCCACCGGCGCTGGGATCAAACCGCAAACCCCTCGCTCTGGAGTCAGCCGCTCTGGCCGCTGACTCATGATGAGTACTGATGATGCAAAAATATTCTGCACCAAGTAGTGGCTTGTTATATAAATTATTAATAATAGTAACGTTTAGAGCCAATGAGCCTGCAAAAACGAATTATCACTGACCGCCTTGTGTCTGTATGTTTAAATGTTGTTTTTTCTGCTTTTTGTCTGCAATACTTAGTTTTTACAATTCATTCTACTTTTGTTTGCAAGTCAGTTTTTAATATTGTAACGGTGACCATATGAAATAGAGTTTGAATATATCTCTTAATGGAGGACCCCAAACTTAAACTTGAGCTTTCTAGATGTTTGCCTACATGTCTACCTATCCTGTATTTATCGGTCTGCTGGCCCCATCTCTGTCTAACTCTCTGTTTTTCCTGCCAAAAGTCCATCCCACACGAGGTATTGATTGTCCAAACATTGGCAGGGTCTCATCTGCAAATGTCTATCTTCTGTAAACAGTCTGCCCATGTTCTGTTGTGAAAGTGGCATTTTGTTGTTCTCACTGTTGACATGTTCTGTATTGCCTCTCACAGGACGCAGCTAGAGAGGGGCAACATTTCAGTCCAAAATGCAGGCTTTTTGCGTATTGTTTTCCACCCGCTGACCAAAATTGGACTTGATCTCATTATCTATGGTTGGGGGAAATAAATAAAAAAGACAATTGCTTTTTGAAGCACTGTGAGGTGCGGGTCAATGAATTTGTCCTAATGCTAGTTGCATTAAGGTGAATGCATTTCTTGGGAACCACACAATGCATGTTAAAGCAACTTCTCCTGCAGGGAAGTCTCTGTGCAGTGTTTGCCTGCAGGGTCTCCCTGGCAGGCAGGCACAACACTACATCTCCGCAGCTGAGAAAGTGTCTTTGAAGAGCATTGTCAGTGACAGGTCATTATAATAAATGTAATGTAGTTACTAACTTAATATAATTACCACTAGGTTAATTGCTTTGGTCATTGCTTGATAAAGGAGTGTTTCACAAGAATTCCTCCTTCCTTGCATTCCTCAATGACCGGAATGAGGAACATTTGTTTTGCACAGGGATTTCACCTCCATTACTCCCTTTTTCCAATTCGGGGCAGGCGGATCCAGAAATAAAGAAACTACCTGTAGTTCTGCATCCTTTTACTGTGGATTGGGAACAGGGAATTGTGTCAATTCTAGATGCCAGCTTCAACGCAATTGTTCACAAGGAACTCATTTTATTCAGATTTTTGAGTTTTGCAAGTTTATTAGTTCTCGCAGCGATTTAATAGTAGTTAGCAATTGATACAGTCAATATGTTCAAAAAACGTTTTCATTAGTTGAAGTTCCGTTTAATCTAGGACTAGAGAAAAACATATGATTGGAGAGAACAGCCCAACAGAGATTATATTCAACACTTTCTTCAGCCGAAGCGAGTGCTCCTTATTTGCAATTACAAATTTTGTTAATAACAAGCATTTGCAATGCAAAAGGTCTCGCATTTACACAAGTTTGAGCTATTAACATTGAAAATAATAATGCTTTATTTTTGTTTTAGTTTTTAAAACAAATAAAAAGCATTGTCATTTACAATGCCAATAGCTTAAACTCGTGTAAATGCGAGACCTATTGCATTACAAATGCTTGTTAAATTATGTTGTTGTGAAGACAAATAGCCGTCCTGCCCAGCTATTTAAATCATTTAAAGGCTCGGGGCTCGGGCAGGCCAGCAGGGAGTGCAGTGCGCACGTACGGCATGCACTGTTAGGCCTGGCTTACCTAATGGAGTTCCTTACTGTCAGTGCTGAGAGTCAGAGGGCCCCTGGCTGGAGCGTGGGGGCCCCCTGCGCGGGGGCTGCCTGTGATACGCCTCTGATGTTGAAATACAAGCAGTCCGGGCCGGCACCATCCCTCGTGGTGTGCTGACTGGCTGTGGGGCTGCCGAGAGGAGAGACGTGAGGGCGGGGCCCCTTGGATTGTGCGTGGGGGCCCTGGGCTTGCGGTGGGTGGGGTGAGACAGTGTTAATACAGTCAGCGTGTTGCATTTAACCCGCTACTGTCTTCTAGCGCCTAACCCAATGCTGCATTGCTTGCAGCCGTCTTTTTCCCTGCTGAGACTAGTGAGGCCAGGGGGGCCCCCTGACCCGCGTAGCAACCCCGCACTGCGGGGGGCCTGTGTTACGCCCCTGGATATTGGGAGAGGCCGGGACCTTTCCACCACCATCCTTATGTAATCGTCCGTGGCTGTTCAGCCTCTTTTGGAGGGGTGGCTGGCCGGGCATGCCGCGACAGAAAATCAGCTGGATTCCGGGTGCCAGTTCTGTACTCCACGGTGAGCTGGAACTCTAGCAGCTGCAGAATCCATTTCTCTATTCGCGGAGGAGGATGAGACGAGGAGCCTTGGAACAGTGGGATCAGCAGTTTGTGATCCGTGATGACTGTGAATGCATGGCTGTACAGGTATATGTGAAAGTGGCGGCACCCCCATAGGATCGCAATGGCTTCTTTCTCAATTTGAGAATACCGCTGCTCGGTGGGTGTAAGGGTCCGGCTTGCATAGGCGACAGGTGCCCATTCACCACAGTCTTTTTGTTGCGCTAGGACAGCACCTAGGCCTGTGTGTCTGGTGTCGACTACAAGCTGGGAGTCGTGCCTCGGGTCAAAGTAGACTAGCGTGGTGTCTGCGGATAGTGCTGCCTTCGTTTGCTGGAATGCCTTTTCTTGCTCTGGACCCCATGTCCAGTGGGTGGTGGTTCTGGTGAGATCTCACAGAGGGCCATTGAGATCT
Organism: Lissotriton helveticus; assembly: GCF_964261635.1. Classification (NCBI taxonomy): domain Eukaryota; kingdom Metazoa; phylum Chordata; class Amphibia; order Caudata; family Salamandridae; genus Lissotriton; species Lissotriton helveticus. Next base: position 939,549,833 of record NC_136065.1, read on the forward strand.
GAGAGGTTCCTGATGAAGCGTCCACAGTACGTGACCGTACCCAAGAAGCTGCGCACTCCTGACACAGATGAGGGGCCGGCGCCTCTTGAACATCTTTCACTTTGTCTGGATCTGGCCCTATGCCTTTGTCCGAGAATCGATATCCCAAAAAACGGATGTCTCGCTACAGGAATTCACATTTCTCTCTGTGCAGGGTCAACCCACTTTCTCGAAGGCGAGTGAACACCGCGTTCAGGTGTAGGATATGTTCTTCCAGGGAGGGAGTGTGCACCAGGATATCATCAGTCATGTTGAGCACCCCCTCTAGCCCTTGCAGGATGATCTTGATGATGTTCTGGAAAACTTCGCCCGCGCTTGAGATTCTGAAGTTGAGGCGAGTGTAGCGCCAGAGACCAGCGTGGGTGGAGAAGGTAGTGATTGGGTGAGAATCCGGGTGCCGAGGAATATGATGGTACCCGGAGTGGAGGTCCATCTTTGAGAACCACTTGGACCCTGCGAGTTCGCCAATGTCATCATCCACCGTGGGTGTCAGGTGGCGCTCCCGCTTGATGGAAAGGTTCGGGATTCGCATGTCCACACAGAGGCAAACTGTGTCAGGCTGCTTTGGCTTCTTCGCGACCACGATGGGGGACACCCACGGGGTGGGGCCATGCACTCGCTCAATGATTCCAGCCGCTTCCAACAGATGGAGTTCCGCCTCAACCTTTGGACGGAGATGGAAGGCAATACTCCTGTGCCTGAGGGCAATCAGGGCTATGGACTTGTCTATATGCAGCTGGACGGCCGGGCCTTTGAGGAATCCAATCCCTTCAAAGAGGGGTGTGAACTCGGTCGTGAGCCAGCACGGTAAAGGCAAAGTGGATGAGGCGAAGGTCCTGTGCAGTACGGCAGCTGAGTAAGAATCCAGACCCTTCTTGGGAGAAGTAGATTTCGGACCGTTGGTGAATCTGGTCGTGAGATAGCTCGGCTTGGAAGACGCCTGCGTATCCTGAGCAGGGTGTGGGTCCCGAATGCGTACACCTGGACATTGGTGTTGCGGAGGGCTGGCAGGTTGGGCAAAAGCCTGTAGACGCTGGCAGCCATGAGGTTGAAGGTAGCTCCTGTGTCGATGAGCGCTGCTACTGGGTGGTTTTGCACATTGATAGTGCACATGGGTGCTGCCTGCGGGGAGGCAGAGAGGGCGTGTAGCATGTGTACCACATGCACGGTGGCAGCCTCGTCTTTATCCATGTCACTGCTTGACGAGTTCTGGGAGCGGTTTGAGTACACGCACCTGGTGAGGTGGGTCTTGTGGCTGTCGCTGTGGCTTCCAGCGGCAGACCTTGGAAAAATGGTTGAGCTTTCCGCATGCCCTGCAAGGTTTTCCTTGGGCTGGGCAGGTGCCGTCGTGTGGGAGTGGGCCACCACACCATCCGCAGAGGCGAGCCTTTCGGCTCTGTCTGGAGCTTTGGGCTGGGGACCTCCTGGGTCTTTTTCGGGGTTCACGGGTTTCCGTACGGACGGCGCAGCCCGGTTCCTCTTTGATGGCTGCTGTTTCTTTGAGCTCCAAGTGGGCTGCCATGGCCTTGGATAGTTCTTTGGAGCGTCCTAGGGTTAGGATATCCCTCATCGGCATGTTGTGTTCCTGTAGGACGCGCTCACGTAGCTTGGAGGAGGAACAGCCCTGAATGAATTGCACCCGGATCTCGTCATCCTCATCAGGAAGGGTGCACGTGCTAGCTAGCTCCTTGAGGTGGGCGTAGAATACGTCGACGGATTCGTCTGGGAGCTGTTTTGCTTGGCGAAGGAGGAAGCGCTTGTAATCTGGGTTGGCGTAGGGCTCAAAAGGGGCCGTGATGGCGTCACACATCGTGGCATAGTTTCTGGGGGGTCCGGCCTCACGGAGGGCCTTTGCAATTTTGTGGATTTCTGCACCCCCAAGGTGGAGGAGCATGGGTCTTTGCCGCGGGGCAGGGATGTCAGCGGCGTCAAAGAATGTCTCTAACCGCTCTACCCACGCTTTCCACCGTGCAGCTTGAGAGGGTGGCGGCCCGGTGATAGTGAAGGGCTCTAAAGGCGGGATGGATGTCATGGTGGCCAGAGAGAGGGTAGTGGTGAAGAAGGCGAAGAGCGCACGCTTGACTGGCGCAGGAGGCCGTAGGCACCACTGGAGGCAGGGCGCGGTAAAGAGTCCGTCATGCAGCAGGTAGCTGTGAGGAAATGCCAGCACAGGCAGCCAACTGGAAATGTCTGGGGCCTGGGCTGTGAAGCAAGAGCAGGGAGTGCGTTTGCCCTGAATGAACAGGCGGCCAGGTCACTGTAGCAACGGGCGGAGGAGCATGGCAGGGCTCAAATGGCAGCCTTGGTAACTGGTGGAAGCAAGAGGAGGCACCCGGGGTGGCAGCAGACTCCCAAGGCAGATGGAGTTCCGCCTCAACCTTTGGACGGAGATGGAGGCTGCAGGACGTGCCACGTGTGTCCTAGGACCAGTACTGTGCAGCTGGGTGGCCAGGGAACAGCAGGGCCGGGCAGCGCGGCTTACCGTGTGCTGTGGCAACAGGCTGTAGCAGGACTCTCCTCTCCCTGCAGCGTAGAGCGCCGTGACGACACACAGGCTGGATCACAAGGCCTCACGCGTGCGCGTGCGTGTGCGCAGCCGGGCACCCCACGGGACTCTGGGCTGGGGTGCCGGTAGAGGGCAGCGGGGACAGCCGGCAGGTGTAGCACCCGCCAGTGGGGCTGCGCAGACGTGCAGGCTGGTCCAGCCACGCGGAAGGGCATGTCGGGTCGCAGATGTAGGAGGTACGGCGAGAGCACTCTTCCAGGGGTAGCAGCGTGCAGCACGGTGGGTGAGAAGCAGGACAGGGCAAGCTGACACCACCTCGTTGCCAATGTAGAATTGTGGCCTAGGCCTGGGGCTGCTGGCAATGATGAGACACGGAGACCTGTTCACAGTAGTGGCCAGCTCCGAACTGAGCCACGCCTAGAGCCCATGGCTATTTATTACCAAACACACGTTGTCCTTGCGTGTGCCAGGCAAAACCATTAAGGGCACGCTCACGGGGCGGTGACTTAGGGAGACCACCCCTCAGCACAATAGGAGACCTGTAATGTTCCACTGTCTCTACAACATTACAAGCAGTTGCTGCAAATAGGTTTAACTTCCTCACCTCACTAGAGACCTTTCAGATGCACTTCCCTGTTAGAAAATGAAGATTTGCTTGAAGTTGGTGTTTCTAAAGGCCAGTAGAGCTGAGGAAGGCATCAATCGCATGTTTGAGGTAATTATGTCGATCAAAATAGAATAAAAAGTATAGCCTTGCGCCCCAAGTCTCCCCAGTGTTAAAAGCCTTGACCTGTAATGCTTCCAGATTGTTTTCACACACTTCGATAGTACTCATATGATCCATCTCACAATAACAAAAGGCTTTTAACTTGTGACTTATATAGATTATGCGTATGTTTCTGCAGCGGAGCATCAATACAGGAGGTGTTTTATGCGGAGCTTATAATATGCTGTGCTTTTTTATCTACAAGTTGAACTGGGGGAGGTTAATATGAACCCGAGCCCACAACACTCTCAAGACTCGTACTCACCCCCCAACCCCCGCACCTTCAGACAATCCTATCTCTGATTCTTAGTCTAAATAACCGATACTCCCATTGAAGTTTTGGTTTGAATTTCTTTTTTATTTTTAGAAAGCATAGATCCATTTCTCCAAGGACCGATCAAAAGCTTCTAAATAGCAGTGTGCAAAATAATATTCTCACTAATTCACGATTTTTGGCAGGAGAACTCTCTCCACACATTCCATTTGTTTGTTTTTGACAACACATTAAGTGGATAAATCTCCTTCTGAAGTTTTCTTTATTTTGCTGGAATAAAAAATCAGCAGGATGTCAGTTTTTTCTAAAAAAAAAAAAAACTGACATCCTGCTGATTTTTTATTCCAGCAAATAATAATTTTAGTGATCGCACTAAATGTCCAAAATGTGATCTAAGAGCAGCCGATATTATCCACATGTTTTTTACTTGTCCGCATCTCGCGGAATTTTGGAATGGAGTAACCAACGTTGTGTCCGCTAAACTGGCTAGGCCAATTAAACTTACATCAATTGACGAACTGGTGGGTATTTCAGGGGGGAACAGTGTACTATGTGATTTGCTGAACATCTTAATCTCATGTGCTAGATAGGTAATAGCTAGGGTCTGGATTCAACATAACCCACCTGCAGTTATGGAATGGTGGAGTCTTGTTAAGGAAATATTTAATATGGAACATGCTCTTGCAATAATAAGGGGGCTACAAACTAAACGGAAAGTGGACAGAATTTGGGGATTAATAATGTCATAATGTCTGATTGTCTTTCTTTGATTTATATATATATTTTTCTTTTTTTATTGCTCTTATGATTGATATATCGCCTTGCTGATGCTACTCTAATGCATTGATTTCTCATGATTATACGTATGAACTCTTATCTTTTGTTGTATGTTTATCCCTTCTGATGTCAATAAAAAAATATTTAAAAAAAAAAAGGATGTCAGTTTTTTCTCTCTCCAGCAGCACTTACTCAACTAACTTTTTCTTCGCGAATTGTTGAAAAATACCTTTGCACATTTTTGTGATGTTTTCCAATAATTACAGGTGAGAATATCGAGGAAAAAATATAACAAAATATTGAAAGGTAAGTAAGTCTAAATTTTCTATTTCTATTCCACATATATGCACCTATGTGGTACATATATGTTTAAGGTATGTAGATATGGAGTTAGGAATAGTAAATCTATATTCCCTTATATGCACTTACCTCTTGATATTTTGTCCCAAGATATCCTGTCCTCGATGTTCTTGCATCAAGCTATTATTGGTGTCGATATTCAGTAGCACAACCCTCAGAAATTCCAGTGGTGACCCAACTTCACAGGAAGATTCTAGCAGAGGGAACGTCTTCTGAATACACACAACTCACCTAAAGATACCAAGGAAGATGTATTCCTGCCCGAAAAAATATTTTTGAAAAAGTACCAAACCCCTATGGACACCACAACATCACTGTTTTCGGTGTTGTGTTGGCGATGTTTTTTTTTCCCTTATTCACAATGTGGTGTTAAGCCACTTAATGTGGCTTGACGCCACGTCGTGAATAAGGCACCCTTTCACGCTATACTTAGCGTGAAAGGGGCAGGCAATGGGGGTTGTGGTGTGCTTTCCACTGCAACACTCATTGATTTTGATGCTGCCCCATATTTACAAGGGTGGCATGAATATGGGGCAGCGCCAAAATTAAGACCAGGCAAAACCTGGTCTTTCCCTGGTGCAACGAGGATAAATGTTTAATTTCTCCGCGTTTTTGCTGTTTCCATGTGGGCTGCGTTGTGCTTTAAGCGGCACACATAGAAGTTTCAAAAGCCATTTCAGATTGTTTATGTGCAGGAGGAGACACCTTCCTGCACATAAACAATCACTCCTCTTAAAGCAGGCACCCCTGCACTATAGTGCGAGGGTGCCTGCGTTGGTGCTAGTCAGCTAAATTGGCACCAGTGTAGGGGGGAAATGCAAGGCTGCACCGTATTCTTATAAATACTTTGCAGACCCTGCGTTTCAAAAGTGGTTTGCGTACGGCATTAAGCCAAGGAGTCTAGCCCCATGCTCCACCACTTCCATGTAAATATGCCCCTCTGTTTAATACTTAATAACTGACTACAGTGTAGATGCTTTTAACACAACTAATGGCATGATGGAATAATTTTAACTTATGTTTTTAACGTTTAGCAGAATGGAAATGAGAAAAAAAGAGAAAATCCAGGATACTTTCGATTAAACCAACTCCAGGAAGAATTTAATTTTGCCACTGATGAGGAGATACAAAAATGCTTGCGTTTCCAGCTACTGATGCACAGAAACTCACAGCAGCTGGACCCAAATTGGTTTCAGCAAATCCCACTGTATGACAAGGAAATACCAGAGTCACTTATTCAGGTACTTTATAATTGTTAGATACAAATAGCCAGAGTCACTTTACACATGAAACCACTTCTCTATATAGTATTGATGGGCAGTAAAATAGGTCCGTACTACAAGTTTACCACTGCTTTATGACAGAAACACCAGTGATCCAGAAAAATGCTGTTGCTCATCCCTTTGTTATTCAAAACAAAGGGGTTAGGTCTCATAAACTGAAAATAATATAAAGAAGACCTCAAATTGGTCAATAATTACTATATACTGTGGATTGGATACATCTGTGCTTTTGCAAATTATTTGACGTAATAAGAGATTATGTTTGTGGTTTCTTTAGATGATCAGGAATCACTGGAAGTGATGGCGCAGTTAACAAACATCCCTCATCTCAGGCAACAAAAAATGAGTAGAATGACTTGCCTCGCCTCCTTCTGCCGTTCCACTTCCTGCAGTGTCAACGTGACCCTGCCCCACCTTCCACCATATTCAAAATACCCTTGTCTTTTCCTGCCTGTACTCCACTCCTTTACTCACCAACTTAGCCCCACGTAACACCACTCCTTGACCTTGGTGCAAAGCATCTACGCACTCCCTTATTAAACACTCCATATCTCAGCCATCACCAGGTATATATTAGGTAGGGAATGTTCACTTCTGTGAAGTTTTTGGGGCGTTCAAAATTCTAGATGGAATTCTATACTGTATGCGCAACATCATAACATCTTGCACAATGGTTTTACAGTGATCAGAGTTATCAGCTATAAATATTTAAAAGTTACTCTCCAAATATAAAAATAATACAACTTGGTGAACTCTTACAATAATCTAATCTTACAGCCTGTCAAATATTTTAAAGTTGCTAGGAAACATCTCTTATTTATAGGGCTCCTTCAGCCTGTCAAAAAGGTTTTGTGTCTCTGAATTCTGTTCTAAACCTTCCCCAGGCGCTGGTAAAGGCCTAATGGTCCATAAATCCTGTGGGAATGCCGAAGTTTGACCTTGAAATTTGCATGGTTCCCAACGCCTGGATTTCCAGGTTTGCGAGGTGGCATATTTTCAGTGTTCATCAACAGTGGCGTAGCCTGTATGTCATGGGACCTAATGCAAGCATGGAAAGTGTACCCCTTCCTCCTCTTGAGTTGGCATTAAAATACAGACATAATTGGGATGCAGTGGACCCTTATTCCCCATATTCTGGCGTCACTGCAGCAACACTGTAGTCACTAACGATAGCGGCACTACTTCTTACAGGTCTGTCTTTCCTCTCTCATACGCTGTCTCCACTCATCTGTCTCCTCCCTGTTCCATTTATATGCATCTCTTTTCCCTTCTTCTGTCTCTCATTTGTCTGTAGCTCCTTCCTCCCTTCTCTCACTGGCATCCATATTTTCACCCTTTGCCTTCCTCTTGCATTGCCTCTTTTGCTCGTCCTTATCTTCTTTCTCTTGTCTCTCATTATTATTCCTTTTTTTCCCAGTCTGTCATCTCTTCCCCTCTCCTTTCATTCCTACCCTCTTTCTTTGCCATTTCTCTCGTATCTTGTGCTCCCAAATACCCTGACCAGCTCACTAAAATAGAAACAGAGGCAGGCCCCAGGCAGGCTCTGGTTGAAAACAAATGTGATCAGTTCGCCTCTAAAATAACTTCAGACAACTTGAGTGCAGGCTAGGTCTCCCCCCCATTTTTTTAGCCCCTTTACCAGTACAAGGGATGCCTAACTGCCGGCTAAGCCCTGTTCATCAAGATCTAGAAACAAGGCACATTTACAAGGAAATGTCAAAGTGCTGAGTTGCACCAAATTTGGCAGTGATTCGCTCCCACATTTAAAAAACGCAGGGATGCACCGTATTTACAACAATACGGCGCACCCTTGTGTTTTTCCTAGTGCTGGTGCTAAAATTAGCTGCCTAGTGCCAAAGTAGGAACTCTTTCACCATAGTGCAAGGTGCCTGTGTTGCAGGGAATGATTGTTTATGTGCAGAAAGGTGCTCCTTCCTACACACAAACAACCATTAATAGCAATTTGTTATTTCTATGTGTGCTGCAGAATGCAGCACATATAGAAAAGCCAAAAGTAGGAGAAATGAAAGTATTTTTCCTCGTTGCACCATTCTAACACCTGTATTACATGGGGTTAGTTTTTGGAGCAGCCACATATTTGCGCATCATTGTAAATCTATGGCACCGTCAAAATGCAATGGGTGTTGTGGTGGAACGCCCACAGCAACACCCATTGCACACCCCCTTCACACAAAGTGATGCTTTTAAAGGGGCCGTATTTACAAGGCGGCGTTAAGCCACTCAAAGTGGCTTAGGGCTGCTTTGTAAATATGGAGAAGGGCATAGCGCCACCAGAACGTCGCTAAAAGTGACTTTCTGGTGGCACTATCCCCTCATAAATAGCCCCCAGTGTGTAGTACAGAAGACTGACTTTTACTTTACAGCGCAAACTGAAATGATTAAAATTAATAGCAACACTCATCATCAAATAACCATTATTTGGGAATTAACAAAGAATATTAAGCGTTTTCTAAGTTGAAACATCACTTGCCAGCCCTTAGGGAGGGATAAAAAGCCAGTGTAATTGGTTTCAACCTGATCCCTGCCAGTAAAAAACAAGGATGGCTGTTAGTGACCCACGTTAGAATGTGTTCTATAGTGCTGGCTGTTTTTAAAAGTGTATACGCACAAACCGAGGGTTTAGATAGTTCCTGCCCTTCTCTATTGGCCATACACCATGACAAAGAAGCATTTCTTGCCCATTTTGGATCCACCTTCCTTATGTTCTCCGGGCTGTGAAACAAATTGCGACGACCCAAAGAAGTAAAATAATTGTAAACATATCTTAGGCAGGGGATTGTATGGACATCTTCAAGATTTAAACAGTCCTTTATAATATCCCGGTTAAGTTTGGTCTCCGGCTTGGACCCAATGAAAACCCATCTTTAAAGTGGGCAAAGGTCCAGAGTATCACCTAAGTAGTTGACTCCAAGTTCTTGATGCTCAATGTACACAGGAGTGTACTGCGGGACCCTTAGAAGGTGACTGGGAAATTTATTATTATCTATCTGAAAAGAAGAAATATCCATAAAGCCCTAGATGCCACTACCATAAGAAACTATAGGAGTACGTTTGGCAAGGTACTTTTTAATGACAGCCTCTAACGTTTTTTCCCCCCAAATTCGCCACAAAATCGGAGACAGATGAAACAGCTCTCAACATGAAATGTTTCTTAGTATTAACATAAGGGGATCCTGGCCATGCAGATGAAATTAGACTCCTAAATATAAAAAAGGAGTCAACTTTAGCCAGCTGGTGCCCCTGGATACAAAAAGGTTTGACTCTAGACAATATCTGTCCTACCACCTTCACAAAAGACTTATTATAATTCGTAACTTAATATAGCAACCTTCAATTAAAACTTAAAAACCTATAATGACATACAGTTCATTTAATTTCAAGATTAAAATCCTAAATCTTCCCAACAAATGCACCCATGCCCATACGTTGTGGTTCATGTGTAAAGGCAGTTGCAGGGCCAAAAGTGGCAGTGCAGCTATTTCGATTTTTGGGAAATCTTTTTTGTTACATGTTAAGGGAAAATATTTTATAAAATCATTTGGTAGTATTTCAACACATTGACGTGATCAGGACAATTTGGTTTAGACTCAACCATTTTGTACATTTGTGTTTTGTTCATGTGTATGGTTTAATATCTAGTTCAAAATACCTTGTATATGCTTATATTTATAGGAGTATGAACGGCAACAGGATAATGAGGTATCACTTACCGATAAGGATCCTATACCTGCACAAAGGGCAAATGCAGCAACCCTAATAAGAAAGGTATCCTTTTGTATGTAGCATTTTTTTGAAATATTGTACATCCTCGTTCTACGGTGTCCTTGTTTTCGTGATATGTTTTTGCCCAGTTTTCATGGTGTTACATTCAGTGTTTTGTAAGTGATTTATATCATGTTATGTTTCTGTCAATTGTATGGTGCACGTCTGCAATTAATATGGCATTGCAGTGTAACATTATCAAAGGTTCCTGCAGTCGGCTGTACCATATTTCAAATGTTCTCTGACGTGTGCCACAAAACGTGCAAAAACTTTTTGCACTTACGGCGATTTCTTTTACAGTCTACTTGCCTTGGCCGCATTATTGGCCTTGATATTTGCCAAGTCTTCCACATTACTTTCTACCTTATTATCGGAAATCATTTAAAAATCGTTTAGTCGTGACTTGTAAAAGTCTTTTCAGGGCCGGCGTTAACACTGGTGGCGCCCTGTGCGACAATGTTTGTTGCCCCCTCCCCCCCACAGTGACCACCTCTGCCACCGATTCCCTCACCACCGCCCTTTAGCAGTGCCCCTCAAGTCTCCAGAACCACTGTCTCTCAGGTTCATTGCGTTTTATAGCACCACTCATACCAGTGTAAAGTGTCATAGCACTTTACATCACACACATTGCACAAAGACAATCGTATGTGTGTAAATCAGTGTATAGTAAATGTTAGATCAGACTGGACTACAAGGTGTAGTGTAGGAGTAGTGTAGGAGTAACATGTCATCGACACTGGTAGGCAATATAGTTTGCGTCCTTATTGTAGGAAAGCACAAATTCAGAATTTAAAATGTAACACCATTGTTAGGGGTTCCCTTTAATAACAAGAATTGTTTTCTACGCAAATGAACCCTTTTGGCAAGACTAGGATAATGAAAGACTGGGCAAAAAAACAATATAGCGCTAACGCTTACCCTGCAGTTTACACGCAGCTCTTTGATGACAGTTAATAGCTCAATGTTCTATATTATTTAGGATTTTTACCTACAAAGACAAGTAACAAAATGAGCTCTCTTACAGAAGCAGTAACCCACTGACCTATTTACATTACATGCACGTTATCTGCATGGTACACGTTCTTAGCAGCAGGCATTTTAACCCTCTGCGCTACCTTTGGATGATTCAAAACTTCCACAAGACAAACCTCCATCTCTTTCCAGGGCGACATTTAATCACCACATTTATCTTGACATTTTAATTGATGCCTGAAATTTGCTGGAGGCCGCAAATGCGGCAGCAGGTGCTTTGTTAAAGATGATATACTTGCAAAAATGATGCCCCCACCCCAAGTCAGCGCAGTAGCACCAATCGCACCGCCCTAGACCCGGCCCTAAGACTTTTTATTGGCCTTTCATCAACTATGCGAAAAGTCTCTAAAATTGCTTGAATGTCAAACCTCTAGTAGTTCTACAATATTAGTTTCATAGAGAGTTGTGATACTTTAAACCATGATACTGTTCTCTGTGGTATGGAAACTTCATCCACATTAAAACTGGCGTAATCTCTTTAGAGAGTATTTTGGAGATCTTTGTGAAAATTGATTTAAGCATTGAAAGTCCTTAACCACCACCGTTCTAAAAGGCCTTACTTTCTGTTTGACATGCAGTGTGGTCTGCCAACAGCATGTAAAGAATTCCTATTACCCTGAAGTGTACCATTGAGGCTAAAACAGCAATGGCATCTGATCTACAACCTACTTTAGACAAGTTCTCCCCATTGACCACGAAAGATACCTTAAACCTCCTTGCCACCATTAGAACAGGCTCCCCCTAAGATCCATGTCCAGTCTCTGTGATTAAACTAGTCCTCGAGCCTATTGCTATTTCACTTACTTCCGTATTGAATGCCATGTTCATATCAGGGCATTATCCAAGAACATGGAAGACAGCATCAATTCTTACTCTGGTAAAAAAACTAAATCTGGACCCTAAAAATACAAACAACTTCGGCCAATCTCTCACCTTCCTCTCCCAGTGAAATTGGTAGAGAAGACTATGAATATTCAGCTGAGTGCCTTCCTCCAGATGAATAATAGCTTAGATCCCACGCAGTATGGGTTTAGGGAAGGACACAGCACAGAGTCTGCCCTCATAAAATCGACCGAAGAAATAAGGGAAGCCTTGTATCAGGGAGGAAATGCTGCACTAATTATGCTGGACCTTTTGGCGGCTGTTGAAACGGTCCACCATTACCTTTTAATGGACCGTTTGACTGCCTGTGGGGTTTAAGGCCTAGCTTGGAAGCTATTGAGATCCTTTCTGACAGAAAGAACTCAAATTGAGGCCTTGGACAACTTCCGTACAAAACCTTTTTCCTTACATTGTGGAGTGCCACAAGTGTCTTCCCTCAGTTCCACACTTTTTAATGTGTACATATCTCCTCTGGTGGACCTGAAGCTCACTTTTTATGTGGATGACACTCAAATTGTGGTGTCTCTGCGTCCAGGGCAGGAGACAGAGAAGGGGAAGAGGATCCATGACTGTATGAACTCAGTAAAGATGTGAAGGAGCCAGACCTGCCTGAATCAACTCGGGCAGGACCGAGGTCATTATTTTTGGAAATAATGGCTATTTCTAGACCCCAGATTGGTGGCTGGTAGAACTGGGTACACTCCCAAAACCCACTAGGAAAGTAAAAAACCTGGTAGTCATAGTGGACGATAAACTCACTTCTAGGGACCAGATATTGCGGTTGCATCTGACAGCTTCCACCTCCTTAAATGATTAATAAGATTATGCCGTTTGTGTCAGAGGACTGTCAGCGCGTAGTCATAACATCCCTTATTCTATCAAGGCTGGTCTACTTCTACAGCCTTTACTTGAACACTCAAAAGCGACATCTGAACAATTTCCAACTTCTGCAAAATGCAGCTGCTAGACTTCTTACCGGTACACCAAAATTTGAATCGGTCACCAAGGCAATAAAATGGTTACACTGGTTCCCGGTGAGACAACAGGTGCGTTTTAAATCCTTGTGCACCATTTTTAACGACCTTCAAGGAACAGGACCAGAATATCTGAAACGTCAATTTCAATGGTATCTTCCTCTAAGAGCCCTCCACTCTTTAGGAGCAAACAGGGTGGTAGTACCTTCTTTCAGAAAAGTCAACTGTGGAGGGAGAAGTTTTGTGACCAGTGCCGCAAAAGCCTGGAACGATCTCCCTTTCCATACCAGAAACGCCACAGATCTTTTGGTGTTTAGGAAAGGACTGAATACATGGCTTTTCAGCTTGTAGGTTTCTCTTCCCATTCTCTGGTCGGAGGGCAGTAGCTAGTGCCAGGACACCCTTGGATAACCGCTGAGCTTTAGAAATATTGATAACATAACATAACAAGTTGAGGCAAGCTCTTCTTCACTTCAGTATCGGCAAACTGGAGTGTTTATCCTCAAAAAGTCTGCTTCCATGTAATCTTCATAAGGTCATTCAAGTGAGTCAGACATTATGGAAACTTAATTCTACCCCTCACATATTATTTAATGTAAGTGGGCAGTGAACAGCAAAGATTTGGAACCACCAAAAAAGACAGCCAACATTTCAGAATGGTGGTCTCCTTGTCAGAGGTCTGAGCTTCTGTCTTTTTAAATAAAAATCTATTTTATTGGGTTTTCATTAAACAACAACACATAATAACAGAAGTACATCAGTTTGATACACATAAATGTTCAGACACAGTCTTTAAATCGCACACACTATTATATTTTCTGGATACTATTACCTTTTTTTTTACTTCAAGTATTAATAATAACTAATGGAGGACATCATGGGGGGGTCTGACATCTGGTGGACAGTTAAATTCCTTGACAGTGACTTCCAAATGTCAGGTTCTCCCTCCAATTTCCCATCAATCCGAACAAGTTTTATGTGAAGCTTTTCTGCCAGAGTCCATTTGGTAACATCTTTAAACCAGGGGTCTGACGCTCAATGTCTTAGGCTTGAACCAATATACAGCAATGTGTCCTGTGTGGAGCAATAAAGTCAGTTGCATAAATCAATGATTAGTTTTGTTTTTTGTGTTAATTGCATTGATGTCTAGCTGGCACGTCCGTGGAGGCATCTTTAATGTGATCTGTGTGTGACTTGTAGATCTACTTGTCCCCAATAATCAATTATGTATGGGCATTCTCAGACCAGGTCAAAATAATCAAATCAGCCCAAGGCTTCCAGTTCATATATATTCCCGGCTATTAAGCAGCTTCCATTTAGACATATCCATACCTGCATTAAACTGTGAAAATTCAGGGATCAGACACAACGGTAAGTCCTGTGTGTACGGCAGCATCTCACACCACTTTGATCAAAATATCTTCCATACCAATTCCATGAGGAGCGGAACCAACTATGCCAGCTTGGATTTTGAAAATGGACAAATTAGTAAATTATAGTTTGGTAGCGCCCCACGCAGGAGCTCCTTATCTATATTCCACTCTGGATTAAACATGCCAGCCCCAAACTATAATTGGACACCTATATAATATGCTTCAGGATGTGGAACCCTTAAACCGCCTCCTCATAATTGCATGTTAACACTTCCATTTTGACACTGCTCCTCTTTCTATCCCGGATTAGAACACTCAGTACAGATTTTAGTTGACTAAGGCACACGCAGGCAAATACCATATATACTACACCGCAAGTATGAGCATCTTGGCAGTACTACCATTTTTGCTACAGCTATTCGCCCTACCATTGATGACGAAAGCAACACCCATAGATCTAATGACCTTTCCGTGTTTGTAATCAGTTTGGCTGTTTCGTATGAGTCACCATTAGCCCCCCCCTAAGTTTAAAAACAACCCCATTTTCCATGGTATCCCTAAAAAGTGGAATTCTCAAGGTTGTTCAGCTGCCCAACATCCCAATGGAAATGCAAGAGACTTTTGTTTATTTGTACGTAAACCAGACTGTTCACCAAAGCTCTTTAGTATTCTCAGGAAGTGTGACATCGCGTTTGTTAGATTCAATAAGTGGAACACTAGATCATAAGTATATAACAAGACCAGGTGTTACAACTATGAATATCTATTACCCAATAGAGCAGGCATGCCATAAGTTGGCACACTAAAGGCTCTATGGCTAAATCAAACAACAGTGGGGCCAGATGCCATACCTGCTTTGTGCCCTGCTCCAGCTCCCATTTCTCTGATATTATCGAGTTTTTCTTGACTCTTGCCAAAGGCCTTGTGTACAGAAGTTTTGGAATTTAGTTGAACCCAGAGTCTCCTGATATCAAGAGCTGTCTGTACGTTGAGGCTCCTCCTCAAGCTCAGTCTGCAAGTGGGGACGCTATTTACTTTACCCTTGAGGACACTGCAAATGCTAACTCCAATTTAATGCCAGCAAAAGCTTCTGGACCCGAGGAAATGCCTAGAGACCTTTTCAAGTATGAACCTTTAATTTGGGCCAGTTATATTAATTTGCAGTCTAATGCTGTGGTGGCAGGGATAGAAATTTCAGATTCCAGAAAGGAGAAGAGATCATCCCAGTTTACAAAAAAGGTGGTCTGGTATTCCGGTGAACTACAGGCTTATTGGTCTCATTGATAACTTACAGAAAATCTATGTGAGACAAGTGCTTGAGAAATTGTTAAACTGGGCTGTAACCATCACATCCTATCGTCATTCCAAGTGGCGTTTTGCCCAAGAACAAGCACCTCTGATCAGATCTTTAGGTTTTCATTATTATATTGGAAATGTGTTCTCCTACTTAAATAAAAACTTAATGTAGCCTTAGTAGATCTTGGGGCTGCTTTTGACCTGGTCCCCTGGGAAAAGCTACAGAGAGTGCTGATAGATATGGGTGCCCCAGGGAACCTGGTAAATAGCATTGATAGGCTGCATGAAGAGACTTATGCTCAGGTTTGGTGGGGCAGTTCTGGGGAGACAACGGACCGTATTCCAATCTTAAAAGGCATTTGCCAGGGTTGCATCCTAGCTCCCACTTTATTTTGTTTGTACAGAAATGATGTGGTGAGAGAAATGATGGATTGTAGAACTTCTAAAGGGGAAAGAGATCTACGATCTATGATACCCCTACTGCCCTTTGTTGCTATATTGTATGGCCCAGAGAATGTAATGATAATAATTGTGTTTATCCTGTTTAGGTAGGAATGTAACTTTTAATGTTTTTTCTTTTAATTAATTTTTTTAACAAGAAGCCTAATCAACGCTGAAATCGTCTTGATATTGCTTTTTAACAGTTTATAATTCTTAACTAAGTGACCTGGGTTCTACTGACAACTTACATGCCATTATCTTGGGGGTCAGGTAGTGATTTAATGACTGTTAAAGTTGAGGCAAAGATGTAATTTATCTCTGGCGATTAAGGATTGGCTCTTTTGAACTTTTACCCCTAATCGTCCTCCTCAATGTAATATTTTATTTTATCTTATTGGTTGTAAAATGTATTGTGCTTTTATGGCTGTAAAGCCGAAATAAAGTATTTTTGACTGCCTGATTGTAGGAACTACTCCCCCGTTTTAAATGGCAGCAAAGTACCTATCCTTTTTTTGTGGACAACTCCCTTCTTTTTTCAAAAACTCTTTCTGGCTTGCAGGTTTTAATTGATAAGTTCATGGGTTTTGTCAAGGAAAGAGGTGTAGAGTTAAATGCTGTGAAAACAAACCTTATAGTGTTTGATGCTGGTGTAATTAAAAACTGCTTGGTTATGGTTAGACCAGGGTAGGCAAACCTTGAAAGAGTACACACAGTTGATTATTTTAGGGTTAAAATGCTTGATAAATTAAAGTGGGAACTGCAACTTATAAAATCAAGCTTTTGATACAGCAACAGAGGTAATGCTGTCCTTCGCTTCCATCAGAGGATGATCTTCCATTAAATTTTCCCGGCCTTAGCAGGGTATCGAACCAAAGCCCAAAGTGCTGCTTCTTTTGGTGCAGAGGTGTGGGGATGTGCTGACACACAGACCTTGGCTATTGCTGGCAATAATTTTGTCAGACACTAGTCTCAGTTCCCACTAGCACTCCTCTGATTACACTTTTCTTTGACCTCAGCATCAAAAGAATATCGGCGTTGGTTGCCTTGAAACCTTTGCTATACTGGGCACGCCTTTGGCACACCCCGGAGCTGTTGGACTATAGAGATTCCCTTAATGAACTGATGCTGATGAGCAATGCGACGAGACTTCCCTGGTTGAAATTTGTGTCAAAATGGCTTTAGAAATTAGGTTAGCAGAAATAGTGGCAAGATCCCAAAACTATCAGTGAAGCAGGAATCGATTAATAAAAAGATTGTTATTGGGTAAATGTCTAAGAACATTATGTTATGACTGGTTGTAAAGGGTACTTAACCAGTAACATCTTTCATTTCAAGATCTCTCCTAGTTTTTAATTTTTTCTTGATAATATTGTCTCACAGCAAGCCAAGAGCTTGTATGTGCGATTCCTATTTGATACATTACCGATGAAAGCATAATGACCTGGCTGATATTCAGTGCACTGTATGTGCTATTTTTTTTTGGGCAGTATTTGGTTTCTTGCAGGAAATGGATTCGTCCATTATGCTTAAGCATGGGGATTACTCAATATGTAATTGCCCTAAGCATTTTAAGGATTTTAAGAAGTGATATTTCCATTCATGTGGTATTTGCTGAGAGCCGACACTTGACTGATATATTGGGAAAGCGGAAAAAGTGTGTACTTTAGATTGCCACTTACAAGCATACAGATTTAAATTCACTCACTTTGTTTCGATAATAGGTAGGCTGTTTTATTGTACTTCCTGAAAGAAGCAGCAGGTATTATGTTGTATCTTGAGTCTCCCTGCTGCTCAGCTAGAATGCATGTGATATAGAATGTTGGATGTGTTGAATGCTAGTGCTGTGAGAATGTCAGTTGGGTGAGGGCTGAGCAGCAGGACAGCTGCTCCTGATGGGGTTAACGTTATAACTTACTATCTATTAACATAATTCAATAAAGTAACCTTCTTAATCAACTAAGAAGATCCAGCATCTATTGGTTACATAGACGAGGATGGGATGTAACCAATAAGATGCTGGATCTTCTTAGTTGATTAAGAAGGTTACTTTATTGAATACAACATATCTCCCTTCGTTATGGGAATAATTACAATGTGAAATGTAACAGATGAATTAATTAAAATAATGAAATACAACATATTACCAACTAGTATTTTTATTAATCCATGTTCTAGCCTTTTTTGATAAGCTTTAGCCTTCTGTATTGCATTTTATGAGTTTACTGCCATTGTTGTATTTGTACACAATTTTAGAGATTGTTGGTTTTAGCAGCGATCATATAATCGTTCTGTGTGATTTACGAAGGAGAATGTGTTTTAAATCGGTCGAAAATGTTTTTATGAGGAACTCTGTGGTTAATAACCGAATAAAGTACTTTGATTTGATTTGATGAGCCGTTTGTCTCGCAGTTATAAAACCACACTGGTCCATGTGTTCTAGGTGGCCTATGACCCCCTTCGATCTTAAAGACAGCAGCTTGCCCAGTATGTTCTTATCTACATTGAGTACAGAAAGTGAACAATATGCCCTGAAATCAAACAGAACTTTTCCCTTCTTTAATAATACAACTATTAAGGCTTCCCTCATAGAATGTGGCAGACTGCCCATTTGCAACGGCTCTTGGTATACCTCCAGGTATTTGCTAGCCACTTCATAGGAGTTTTTGGTATCTTTCTGTTGGAAGCAGTGGTGGCTGGCACAGAGTTGGGGTGGTGAGTCGGTGGGTGATGGTAAGGGGGTTATATAAAGAAAAAGACACTTGCCTCCTCGCCCTCTCTCCTATGTCATCTCCCCTCCGCATCAGCTGAACAGGAAGCGGCCAGGCTCCCCTAAGCCAATCACAACCATACAGTGCAGCATTCTGATTGGTCTGAGTGCCGTAGTTCGGCGCTCAGATGGGACAGGGGACCTGGCTAAATGGACATGACTGTTTGGCCAGCCCGAGACGGCCGGCCAAAGCATCATCCGTGCTTCAGTGTGCCCATCACACCTTCCCTGCCCTGCCCTGCCGCAGCAGGAACAGGTAAAATGAAAAGGACATCAAATTATTATCATTTAATTTTTCCTTTCTTTCACTGCTGCAAAGCAGTGTGGCGACTCTCCTCCACGTTAGCGGAGGAGCCGCCACTGGCTGGAAGGCCATCCACACCCTGTGTCTTGATTTAATTATTTGATGACAGCCACAGTTTCATTCAGAGATATTGGTGTTTCTAGTTATTCCCGTTGATCGGCAGTCAGGCGCTTCCAACCATGAGATGTAAGAACCAGCTAATCTCCCTACCCACTTTTGGTAATAAGGATGCCTTTCATGGGGGCCCACCAGGTCGGGTCCTTTACCTCAAGTGTAAGATGTGTGCCCCTTCCCACCGTAGGCATGTTCTTCCACAAGCTACCCCCTAGTACTCATCTGGGACCTTGTGTACCCTTAAAACTACCTCATAAACTTAGAACCATTTATTAATCTCATCTCCCACCACTTAATTGAGCACCCATTCCTGTGGATTGCAGACCGTCACCACATATCTGTTTTCACATACAGCTGTCTATAGTATGAATAAAACATCGTATATATCAATTCTTTTGTGATATGAGTAATTCTCCCAGGCATCTTGTGATATCAGCAATTGTTGTTAGGGGTTAACTCCCTTTTCAGGAGTTATACCAGCTGTCTACTTGCTTTGTCCACTTCTCTATGCAGTACCTTACTAAAAGAGAGATTTTGAAGCAGATCTTTCTTGACTATCTTTTCTAGCATCTCTGTTTCAAGCTTTTCTAACACTACAACCTGTCTCACATTGGGGTTGGGTCAATTTAGCATTTTCGCTAATTCCATTACCTTAGTGGTAAGGCGCAACCCCAGCTGTTTAATTAGTAATGCCACCTGGGAGATGGCCATATCCCTCACAACCACCTTCAAGGTGTCTCACTACACTCACCAAGTAGTAGCAGTATTCCCATTTAGTTCAAAATAATCACTCACATTCCCCATTAGCAAACCCACGTGCTGAAACCGATTGTGCCCATGTGGGTATTCAGACTTTAATTGCTTATTTTGTACAGGAAACTTACCAGGGACAAAGCTCTTTCCAGGTCTAATATTCTTGTCAGGCATTGTGTATGGTCTTCATCCACCAATACAAAATCTATCCTTTTGTAAGTGTCCTGAATTCAAAATAAGTATACTCTCTTAACGTGGGGCTGTGTGCACTCCAGATATCAATCACATTAAAGCATTCCATAGCAGAAAGCAGTGAACAAGACATCCTTTGTTTATAAGTGAAACTCTGTGCTGATCTACCCATCCTCTCATCTGAAATACAATTGATATCTCCCATCCACAAAACTGCAGATCCCAGATACTGGGCCACAGTGTTGTTCAGGGGTCTGAACAAAACAGCAACATCAGCATTCGGGGCGTAGATGCTCACGAAACTCTACCATTCATTAGAGTACCCAGTATCATCATTATGTTTACATTGTCTTCTGCAAATGGTACTTTATAGACAACCCCAAAACCCACTCCTTTCACGTTTGCTGTCACCAACTTGCTCTTCATTTGCGTTGTACCTTAATTGCCTCAGAAGTGAGTATGTCAGCCTCCTACAAGTACTCTATCACTATACCCTGTCTTCGCAGGTATGTGCCACCCTCAATATTTTCACGTACTTCTTCCACCCCCTGACATTCCATGTAAACATTTCAATAGTAGTCATCCCTTCCACTCCTTATCCCTGACTGCGCATATTGTGTACATTTAGGAGCATATTTTCAAGGATTTATTGCAGAGTTATCAGCACTTTATCGCAGCCAAGGTGGCAATAAATTTATCGCCCCATTCAAAAGATGGTGCTAACAGCCCATATCACTAGTTTACCTGTGAGAGCAGCCGCAAAAAACATCTTCACAGATGACACCGGCAACTATCGCTAATGAGATGCAGAGTAGGCGTTCCAGTTCAAAAAGCAGCGAGAACACCACTCCGCAACATTCTCAATGAGCAGCCAGATCGGCGATAAGAACCCAAAATAGGCAATAAGACGCGTTAGCACTAGGAAATTAACACCTGCTCTGACCTGGTGTAAAGTCAGACGACAGCCTGCACCAGAAAAGGGAGCCCAGGCCAGAGCCACACCTGAAGGGCAACAGATGCCACGGAGCCACTGTTAATGCAGCCGGGAGCCCCAACAGGGCCACAACACCCACCACCCCCAGGACCCCCCCTGGGCACCCACCGGGCAAAGACAGTCACATCAACCTCACAAAATCATGTAAAGAAAATATGCCTGATGTTGCACAATCACAACAGGTACCATGCATGTGTCGTCACAAAAATGAGCATCACACATTCATCTTTGAATTACCAAATAAAACATTTTATTCAAAAAAACTCAAAACAACAATTTTGAAGACTCATGGTGGGTCTCCTCGTGACAATCTGTAGGTCACAGCCTGCAAGACAATAATCCAGATATGAAGATGTGTCATACACTCATCAAAGGACCGAGAGAGAGCGAAAGAGAGAGAGATACAGAGAGAGAGATAAAGAGAGGGAGAGAGAAAGATGGAAAGAGAGGTAGAGAGAGAGAGAAAGACGGAAAGAGAGGGAGAGAGAGAGAGAGAGAGAGAGAGAGAGAGAAAGACTGAAAGAGAGGGAGAGAGGGAGAGAGAGAGAGAGACGGAAAGAGAGGGAGAGAGAGAGAGAGGGAATAAGACGGAAAGAGAGGGAGAGACACAGTAAAAAGAAGAGAGGGACAGGGAGAGAGAGTGCCGACACTGCGCACCCAGGCCTCACTGCTCACCTGCTGCCACCAGTGTGTCTCCAACCACTTACCGGTATGCACTGCAGTTCACCAGGTCCCTCATCTAAAACAGATCGCTCATCTGAAACAGAGTCCAGATACATGAATGGCAGAGTACATACAATTGAATACGCCATTATCGCCTGTCCGCCCCTGAGCACCCAAGCAGCTGTAACCCAGCCCTTCCATCCACCCAGCGGTGCATGCCCGTCCCTACGCACCCAGGCAGCTGCACCCCAGCCCCTCCACCGCCCAGCGGTGCATGCCCGCCCCTACGCACCCAGGCCTCACTGCTCACCTTCCGTCACCGGCGTGTCTCCAAGAGGGCCCACCAAGTGCTGGTGCAAGCCCCAAGCCCGGGGCCTGCGAACATGGCACCCTCCACATCATGCAGCCCCGCTCCGTGGGCCACCAGGTCTCACACTTTGTTCTGGGTCTTGATTTTGCTATGGCAGACGACATATCAGTGCACACGGCATCATCGCAGGCTGCACACCCGCTCAGCCCTTTAAGTGCCACTAACTCTGTGACCCGCGAGGCAACGCCACGTAGCGGTAGGCACGCACTGCCCCCTGGCTCAGGCCTACACTGCTGTCAAGCAGTGCTCACAGTATGTATCGCCAGAACGGGGCATCATCGCAGGCTGCACACCCGCTCAGCACTTAAGGTGCCCCTACCTCAGTGCACCGAAAGTCACCGTCCCGTGGTGGTGTGTCTGTGCCAGCCGCAGTGTATCCGGTGCCACCAAGTCTGTGCACCGCAAGTCATGGACCCTCTATGATTGAGTATCGTAGTGCGGACGCCATAATTTAAAAAACATTTTTTGGTCCTCATTTGCCTTCCGAGGAGCATTGAAGGCATAATCATAGGACCCTGGGAAAAAAAAACCCGACTCCTACCTCCTCCAAGTTTTCAACAGCTCGCAAAATCTCAGATTCTTCTTATTGCAGGCTCTGGCCAAGTCAACCTTAGAGACCTCATACAGCAATGTCAGCCATTCTGAGTGAGTTGGTGCTGTTGGTTCTACCCAATATTTACATATTAGCCTCCTTGCCAATAGTATTGCGTAGAAAAGCAACGATTTTGCAGGGCCCACAATATTTTCATCAAGGCCGAAAATAATTAATTTTAAGCTCATAGTCAAAGGGATTTTCAAAATAGATTCCATAGATGTTATAACTTTGTCCCAAAACTCGGATAGAAAGGGGCAGTCTTTAAACATGTGTACATCCGGTGCCTCTGGGAAGCCACATTTATTACACACTTTGCCAGGCTGAAATTTCGAGAGTTTGTACGGGGAAAGATAAGCTCTATGGACTGTAAAGATGTGGTTGCGCCTGAGCCAAGCAGGTTTAACTATTCTATAGAAAGTGTTAAATGAGTCCATCCACAACAGATCACATTGAGTATTGAACTGCACTCCCCATAGTTCATCTGCTAGTTTAAATTCGCCATCTGCTTCCTCTGCAATAGCCCAATACCATAGTGAAACCTCTCTTCTCACTCCCGGCTTAACTACAAGTTGGTCTTCTAGGTTACTATCTATCCCAAGGGGGACTTTGCTTTGTATCTGTGACTGAAACCAGCTATTCAATTGAAAATATTTAAACTTAGATAAGCCAGGTCCCACTCTCTTCTGAAGATCTTCCCAAGAAAGTAATAAGGGCCCCTTCAACAAGTCACCCCACACCAGAAGCCCAGAGTCTCTAAGGGGCTTGCTCAGAGTGTCCTGAAGACATGCAGGAGTGCCCAGGGAATCCCATAATGGTGCCCATTTTGAGTAGTAGCCCAGTCCAACTCTTCTGACCAGATTCTGGCTATTGACTGAAGAGTCTTCAATTTAATCTTTTAAATTTTGGTCTCCAAATTTGAACAAAAAACCTGACTCTGGCAATTCAGATGCCCTTAGCAAAGCCCGAAACATCTCCCCACCGTAGTGCAAGTTGGCATTTTCAACAACATTCGCGAGTGAGACAACTGAAATGCCCATGCGTAATATTGGAGATCGGGCAATGCTAAACCCCCTTTTTCTCTTTTCCGCCTAAGTTTTTTCCAGGCTAACCTAGTTGCTTTATGCTTCCAAATGAACGAATTTAGTTCACGCTGACATTTAGCTAGTTGCTTTGTGTCAAAGGCCAGTGGGATTGAGTTAAATGAAATGTTATTTTGGGGAGAATGGACATTTTAAGTAAGTTAGTTCTACCCAAGATTGTCAGGGGAAGATGAACCCACGAGTTCAGCTGTGTTTGGCATTCTTTAAAGATGCGATTGAGGTTAAATTCCGGGATCTTCTCAACCTTCTGAGTTATTCTGATACCCAGGTACCTCATGGTGGTAGCAATGTCGTTATGAGAATGCCTCACATTGCAGACCATTGTCTCAGTCTTATTTGCATTAATTTCATACCCCGATATTGCCACAAACTCCTCTGCCCATGCTATGATCGTGGGAAAAGCTGCGTCAAGGTCAGCTGTAAAAATCAAGATATCATCCGCATACAGGGCCACCTTCCTCTCCCACTCCCCAAATTTAAAAGGGACGATGTTATTATCCTCTCTGAGTGCCTGAGCAAATGGCTCAATGTATGGGTTAAACAGGAGCGGAGAGAGGGGGCAGCCCTGTCGCGTGCCCCTAGTGATCGTAACAGGGTCAGTCAGGACTCCGTTAACAAGTAATCTGGCCCTAGCAGTTTTATACAGCAAATCTATGACCCGACAAAAGCCTCTTCCTATATTGAACTTGTTCATCGCCTCCGAAAGATATGCCCAATAGACCCTTTCAAAGCCTTTAGTCGCATCTAATATTCAAGTTGCCAGTGGAAGGGTAAAGGTAGATGCAATGTCAATGCCACCAATTAGATCATAGGTAAGGTCTTCCAATTGACGTCCTAGAATAAAGCCCTTTTGATCCTCATGGATAATGTTGCCCACTACTTCCCCCAACCTCTTAGTATAGAGGCGAAGATTTTATAATCACAATTAAGGAGTGAAATTGGGCGATATGAGCTGCAGCCAGAAGAAGATTTCCAGGGTTTTAATATTAAAACGACTGTGGCTTCGCTCCAAGTCCCAGGGGGAACTTCTCCCTTCACGAGTATACTATTGTAAAGCTTAATCAAGACTGGGGTTATAGAGTCTATAAGAGCGCGATATATCTCTCCTGGAAGGCCATCTGGCCCTGACGCCTTTCCAGATTTAGAGTGGTTGATCGCATCTCTAACTTCCTTTTCAGTAATTTCTTTATCTAAACCAGCCTGTTGATCATTAGTGAGGCTTGGTAAGGAGATCTTTTCAAGCCAGCTTTTCCTTTTCTCAGGATCCTCAATGGTGTCATTCGTATAGATTGCCTGAAAAAACTCCTGAAAAGCTATACCTATGTCTAAATTAGATACCCGCATCAAGGACTCCCCCTCCACCTTAATCTGTTTAATGTGATTTCGGACCTGGTCAGTTTTTGTTTTCCACGCGAGTAGCTTTCCAGCACTTTCACCAAATTCAAAGTAGGAGATTTTGCTTACTTCCCACCTGCGGGCAATTCTCTCCTGGAGCATGCTCTCTAGTTGTTTTTTGAGTGAATTTAGCTCTTGCAGGACTAACTCTAAAAATGTTCCTGAACGAGTACTCAATTTTGATTGTATTTTAGCCATATCTTCTTCCAGCCCCTTGACAGCGTTTTTAAATTTCTTTTTCCTAAAAGAAGCTCGATTAGTGATACAGCCTCTCAGGAAGGCTTTCAGGGTGTCCCAAACCCTGAAATATTGGCTGTATCTAGATTAGTGTCAAGGAACTGGGTGGTCTTGTGATTAAGGAATTTTACCTCATCCTCTGCTAGTAAGATGGTGCGGTCAAAAGACCACGACCTAAGTTGATGTTTTTGCGTAAGAGATAGACTAAAGAGTAAGGCCGAATGGTCCGACAGGTGAGATGGAAGGTACTCTATATTTTTTACCAGATCTTTTAAAGAGTAGCTAAACAAAGCATAATCAATTCTAGATTTATGATGGTATTTTAAATTGATGAATGAAACCCCAGGTTGGTCTCCTGCCCGCTCCCTCCAAATATCTGATAGACCAAGCTGGCTCAACATGTTAATAAGAGTCTGTCGTGATTTAGAGGGGACTGCCGCTCGTGACTTAGGGGATTTATCTAATCTTGGATCTAAGACAATATTGAAATCCCCCATCCAAATAACAGGATCAGGGAAATCAAACAGATGGTTACGTATAATGTCTAGACATGAGGGGTCATCCTGATTGGGCCCATAGTAAGCGACCAAGGTTAGAGCCATGTTCCCTAAAAGAGTTTTTATAATAAGCCACCTACCGCTAGAGTCCTCCTTGCATTCCAGTACTTGTGCCTTGGCTTGTTTTTTAAATAAAATTATCACCCCTCTGATGTTAGCTGTCTGGTCGGTACATACAAAAGTGTCCACCCACTTCTGTTTTTTTAATATGTCAACAGTCTCTGGCTTTAATAAATGTGACTCCTGGATGGCAATGACCTGCGCTGGTGAATCTCTTAAATATTGTAGGATTTTATCATGTCTATTCCTGGTGCGCAGGTCATTGACATTCCAGGATAGAAAATGTGTCAGTGCCATAAAAGTTCTTTCATCACATCCTTCAAAGCCTGCTCACAGACCCCGCCCCAATTTGGTTTTAAGATCAATATTTTATATTCAGAGCACAGATGAGCCCCCCACATGAGGCTCTGGATTATAACATTTTGAAAGATGACACACATATAGTAATAGTGGAGTATCGACAATTGAGGAGATTTTGCTTTTATTACACCGATGCCCCCCCCTCCCATTGGGAAACCCAGCCCTAGTTCCTATGGCCTGGTAGATGGCCACTTTGCGTTCCACTACCCCTGCTCCCACCCCCCCCAACCACCATACATGTGATAGCATCAGATATGTGAAGTTTTATATTAAGAACAAAAAAGGAAAGGAAAGGGGAAAGCCAAAGCAGTGCTAAATCCGCAAAAGAAATTTCCAACCCTTCAACCTATTCCTCAGTATTAAGTTATCATTATATAATACTTTTTTTTCTTTTTTCCTTTTTTTTTCCTCCCCCTCTTTCCTTCTTCTCCTTTCCTCTTCTATTGTTTACCCATAATTTTATTTTAATTGCTCAAATTGTTGTATATATATATATTTGTTTTTTAATCGAGTTCTGTTCTATATTACTGTAGTTATAGTAATTTCTTACTTGGAAAGAGAGAAGAGTTTCCCTTCCTGATCAATATTCATTGAGGGGAAAAGCCCAGATCACTTAATAGTTGAGATAGAAATCACTCTTTCTCCTTGGAAGCACAGCTCAAGGATTCCAATAGCTCATCAGCCTCATATGGCGTTCTGATGTTATACATCTTGTTGTTAAACATAATCTTAAGGAAGGCCGGGAATCTCATCTGCACTGTAGCCCCTAATGCCCTAAACTTATCCATTCTCTGACCTAGCTCCCACTGTCGCTCCAGAGTTACTCTAGATAGATCAGATCGCACTTCAAATGAGAAATCAGGCCCCTTGAGTGATTTGACTTTAAGAGCTAGATTCAAAATCTTCTCTTTTACCGCATAAGTAAAGAAGTTTATGAGGATCTTTCTTGGTTTAGACCTGCTTGGATTCCGCCGAAATGGATCTCTGTGGATCCTCTGAATATCTTGCTCTAGGAACCCCACAGATTCCTCGAGATTCAGTGAGTCCTTGAGGAGTGCCACTGTATAGGTCTTCAAATCGCTTCCTTCCTTGCCCTCCGGAATTCTTAAGAGGCGTAGGTTAATTCTGTGTGAGTTATTTTCGAGAGACTCGACTCTCTCTCGCAGAGCATCCCCATCCCTTCGTAATGCTTGAATTTTAACCTCTGCTGACCCGAGACTGACTTTAAGATGTTCAACCGAGCCCTCCAGCGTTTCAGTTCTTAAGTTCAACAGGTCCACTTTCTTCTCAAGGGCCTCACATGCCACTCTAATCTCAGCTTGGTTCCCCTCTGAGACTGCAAACCCCTGCTTTATATCTTTTTTAAGCGAGAGAAATAGTGCCTCTATCGAGCTCGTATCGAAGCTCCCCCCTCCTTTCAATTCACTATTCGCCGATGAAACCGCCCCCGTAGAAATTTCGATAGATAAATCCAAGGAGATTAAGTCCACTGGGGTCGATACCCTGGTAACAGGTACCAAGGATAACGCCACAGATTGTACCAGAGGTTTAGGAGTAGTGGGAGAAGTAGGTGTCGCAATTATCGGCCCGATAGGCCCTGCAGGATTAGCCATCGCAGAAGAACGCAAGGGAGAGCGGTCACAGTTTTCACCGAGAACAGAAGTGCTCTGCTGGGAAGATGTTGTTTGATTTGTAAGGCTCAGTATCTGCGGTTGAACTTTAAAAAAAGAACGCAAACAGGGAGTGACCCTGATAGAAGCAGCCTTTGCAGATATCTTTGCAGAGCCTTTGCTTTTAGCCCCTTTGACACTCCTCCCCTTTACTTGGTAACTCTGG
The DNA here is from genome assembly GCF_964261635.1 of Lissotriton helveticus. Taxonomy (NCBI): domain Eukaryota; kingdom Metazoa; phylum Chordata; class Amphibia; order Caudata; family Salamandridae; genus Lissotriton; species Lissotriton helveticus. The sequence goes on from NC_136065.1 coordinate 939,577,916, forward strand.
AAAGCAGATTTGTGTTCCCGCCGAGGTTCTTCTTGCTGTTGTCCTCTATTCTGCTTAGGTTTCCGAGCTGCTGCTGTATCTTGAGAGGTGCACAGCTCGCCACTAACCACTTCTAGGCCGCAAGCGGGGCTTTCCAGCAACTTCTTATGTAGGCTCTTAACCTTCCCCTTTCCTTTACCCCCTCTATAACGTCCAGCTAACTTGTTTAAAGTGTCAGAATTATTGATGCCCAAATTTCGGGGGGTATGAATGGGGGAACGCTCTAACTCCTGAGGGTCTAAAGAAGAGTCGATCTTACCGTCAGGGTCGGCTTATCCTCCCTCCTACCTTCAGCAGTCTGGTCAACAGCAGGGCACGCATAAATAGGGAGACACTCGAGCCCGTCCGCCCCCTCTCGCAAGAAAAAAGCCTCAATTCCACTTGTTCCGCCGCTTGTTCTGCCGCTACCCTGGTTGCCCCGGAGGAGTCCGCAAGCCGCCGCTCTGCGACCGCGTCTCAGCTCCAGGGCGGCTGACTTCCAACGCGGTAGGAGCAAAGGGGCGGGGGAGGCGTGGGGAGCACCGACGAGTCGGGGCACATCCAGGAAAAACCCTCGCAGCCCGAGCAACAACAACAAGCACAAGGTGAGCCCTGCGGAATCCGTTAGTATATAGTGTCAACGCTATAGTGACACATCCCCATAGAACGCTCTGGTGATTGATAGAAGGGGATAGGGAGCGCAGAGCCTAGACGCGCGCTACCGCTCAGCTAGCGGGCGCCATGTTTCCCCAGTGCGACGCCATCATGTCACCTCCGGCCCTGGGGAATGCGATGTTGCAGGGCCGTAGGCCCTCATGCATAAATAATAACCACATGGATACACCCAGAGAGACAGTGGAAATGGCGTTGAGCACGTGCCTCCGGCACTTTTTATTGGCAGGGGCACATGTCCTGTGGTGCGTGTACTGGATGGGTGTGGTGTGGGTGTAAACCAGCCATAAGGGAGTGGCTGTGGTATGCTCACAACTAGACCTGTGATCAGCATATCACTACAGGGAAGACCTGGGGCGTGTAGCGTTGTCATCACCTCCTGTGAACGTGAGTGGAACGGGCTGGCCTGGCGTATGCCAGTCCTGCGTAAGGGTTTGAGCAATGACCCCAGGGATCTGGGCATAGTTCCGTACTGGGCAGTAACAAGGAAGTAACTAATGCTTGTGTTCCTGTTGTTGTGTCAGTGCCACCCGGACCTCATTCGGCACTGTGTCATCCTGTGACCCAAGTCCAATGACATGAGCAACATGGACGTAAGGGGGAATCAATGATCCTACATTCATCCATACTTTTACACTTGAAAGATCATAGACATGACACATCTGTGTGATTGTGAATGTTTAATGCACATTCACTGGAGTATTGCAGCTGGAGCAGTACAGGGCCATGCAAACCCCACTTTACAATGTTGACCGTGGAGAGCCAGCCAGAGTCCTTCAGGGAATGACAAGTCCAAAGGAAGAGGAAGAGTTCAGACCACAGTCTGGTTGCTGTGTCATTGGCGATCAAACAGAATATGACAGTCCATTTCGAGGTCCAAGGTGAGTGTCGCAGAGTGTATCGGGACACAGTGGAAGGTGATGATGCAGAGGGCAGAACCAAGCAGAAACCGGGCATATGGCGGAGAAGACTGCTACTGCGTCCTTCGTACCATGAAGGCAGGTTTATCCGCATCTTCGTCCACTTGTGTTTCAAGTGTCTCTGTGTCAGGGCTCCAGCGATGTCAGCTATGGTCCGTTGGAGAGCATGGAGCAGACTGTGGGTGTCTGTTAGGGACTGTGAGTGGTCCCTGATGGGACTTAGACACCCACGTATGGCATCTAGTTTGGCTGCCATGCGATCAAACACCACCTGCACCTGTTCAGCCAGATTCTCCTGGCACCCCAACACACGGCATTGGAAGGCCATGTGTCCTCCGTGGGGGTCCTGGTGGGCAGCCATGGTGGTGGGTGCTGCCTGCTGCCTGCTGTGTGGTCTGTGCAGGGGCTGGGGTCTCCTCGTAGCAGCTGGGCTGCCCTGCTCCTGGAGGTGGGCTGCGGAGGCTCTCCGCGAGCTGTTGGAGGGCATCGGAGTTGAAGGTGTGGTGGTCATCTTCATCATCAGAGAAAAGAGGTTTGGGCTGCTCTGCAGGAGGTGTTGGACTTCCCTCTGCAATGTGAAGGGGAGATGCAGTTAAACATTGTGTTCACATGTATGTTGTCGCATTGTACATGTTTACATACAGACTGCATGACTGTGTACATTGTGGCTGTTTAGGAGGAGCTGCCTATTTGCTGCGGGACAGTGGACATTTCGACAACATCACAGATGTGTGTTTGTACTTTTACATTATCAACTCACATGTGCCTGCAATGCCAAATGTGATTGGCCAGTTTCTACACACATGCGGCACCAGTTGTGTCCTGTGTTCTGTTGTGGACGTGTTGTGGCTTGTACCACATCGTTGTCAATGTTGATGTGCTCTGCATGTTATGTGTGAGTGCTGCAATTTGGGGGAGTTGCCCTTGCAGCTCTTATTTTACTGTCCCTTCTCCCTTATAGGCGGTGTGCCTTTGACTTCTGTGCTTGTACAGTGCTGAGATTTTGCATACTTGGGTACATTGGTCTCTTGGTGAGAGTTGGGGGTCTGGGGCATGGTTTATCTGCAGATATTCTCTACTCAATTGTGCATGTGTGCCATTGTGCCCATCTACCCCGTCCCCCCAGTCCCTGGTCGTTACTCACCCTGGTGCTATTGTGTCCGGTCATGTTGAGCAGTGTCTGGTCCCCCACTCCTGCCATCGTCTCCCCACTGATGACTATGGACACCATTTCGTCCAGCTCCTCCTGTGGCGCAGGGCTCCCACCTCCAGTCTGCATTGCTGCCTTCCGCTTGTTGGCGAGTTTCTGCTTGGTTTTGCGCTTCACATCATTCCAGCGCCTCTTGACCTCTTCCATTTTCCTCATCAGCACTCCGACTGCATTCATCTTGTCCACGATGGACTGCCATATTCCATTTTTTGTTGCCAATGACACAGTGGAGGTGATGAACAGTAGTTGATGGTGTTCTGCTCCTTCCATTATCAGGATCCTGTTTTCGAGGGGACTGAACCGCTTCTTCCTACTCTTCGTCTCTTTGCCCTTCCCTGACCCAGAGGTCCCAGGCTGGTCCCCTGGGGGGCTTGTGGGGTTCTAGTTATCCTCTGTACTTTCTCCGGCAGCATCCATTGTGCTTCGCTGTTGTTTGGCTTTTGTTTGTATTTTTTTTCCTACTTTTATGGAGATTTTTTCCGCCTGACGTGTGTGAATTGCAGGCCTGTCGCTGGTTTTTGCTGACTTTTGTATAGCGATTGGCCTCATCGCAACTATTTTTGCGTTCGTGCTTCGCATTTTTGCGGTGGCACGTTGACTTTATCGCAGACATTTGACACGTTATCGTGGGCCTATCACATGGTACCGCCGTGTTGTGTATACAACTTTAACAGGGCGTCATTTTCCCGCAATAGACTGCGATGTGAAAAGTTGGTTAAGCTAATTTTGCAGTAATTAACACCCGTTCGTGAGAATATCCCCCTATGAGTTTTAAACACAATGGTCCCTAAGCAAGGACAGTGAACTTAAAGAATAAATATAGAACCAGAATATATTGGAAGCTGTCCAGCTGGACAGAAATGTTTTTAATTCATAGAATGGATACAGGAAACAATAAAGTGGGACACAAGCCTGCGTCCTACTAGGTGTACATACAGTATACACATCAAACAGAAAAACAAACAGGAAGGCACAGGAAGAGCGACTTGCTTGTATATTATACATTCAATTAGCACAAGCAAAGATATGGTGAGACACCGTTACACATGAGTAATATAAATTGAGAAAGCGTTTACAGTGTACATGTGGTCGACGATGTTTCAATCCCTTTTAGACAATATTGGGATCATCATCAGGACATAGTATTTACTCGAAGTGGCCTGCTCCTCAATGTGGTTGTCCTATATATCTTCAGGCGCTCAGGGTTTGGGACCAGAACCAATGGTTTTATACAACATTCAATGCTATACCTCTAATATATTAACAGACCATATGCACTTTTTCCAGGTTTGCAAATGTACAATTCAAGAATTTAGGTTAAAATTAAAACAACTACTTGTCTGATGTCAGGTGTTTGAATTTATTTTTCATTAATATAAAGGTAAGGACATGTTACATCGTTAAAATTACATCTCTATGTAGTCAACACTATACAGTTATATATATAATTCATGATTTAAAAACACATTTCATACACAATAAAAATGTTTAAGATACACAATATCACAATTACAAAAATCAATACAAAAGAATCACAATTTTTAGTCGACGCAGCGTTTCGGTTTTTCTTATCTCACACCTTCTTCAGGACTGATTCTAGAGAGATTTTTATTGAGAAACAGAAATTACTGTATGTTGACTATTATCACATTTTTAAACAAAACTTTTCAATATTAAGTTTGTCCTTGTTCCCACCTTGCTCAGACTCCATCAATTTGTATCACATAGCCTAGAGGTATATCTAAAACACAGTACTGTTGCCCTCTTTTTCCCATTCTTTAAACTTTTACTCTTTTACTTCACATTTTATCATCTAAATTGAGTTTCATACATTATTATCAACCCTTACTCAAGTGCCTGGAAGATATATAGGTATTTCTGTACTTTGAGGTTCACAGGTGCTAGTAAGACACATGTCAAGTGCGTTACCATATTTCTTCATAGGGTATTTATCCCAACGTGGGGGTTTCACTATCCCCGGTACGGGCCCAATACAATTGCCTTACCTTTATAACTAGTCTTTATGCTTAGTTCCACCCAGATTTTTGGTGATGTTTCTTTGCCCCAGTCTTATATAAGCTGTTGCCGGTAGTTATACATAGTACCGATTGTAGGTTTCTCCTATGATGGAAAGAAGGCGTAGATATGCTACTGAAAATCTTTCATCCTTCTTATAACCTCGTGTGTGTACATGTATATTTTTTTAAATTATGTACCTGTTCTGATTCAGGGTCTCTTCTTCCACACTGTGCGAGGTAGCCAAAATCCAAAGCTTCCTGGAGTCGACGATAATTGAGAGGAAAATCGCGGCACAAGCGTGACCCACTTGTAATTTGGTGAGTAGAAAGGGGCTAAATACTTCTTTAATGTAAAATCTCACCTAGAACTCCTTTAACACTGTGAATATGTTTAGGCGGAAGGACTCCTTACATACTGCAATTAAACGGTGGCTACCTCGCACAGTGTGGAAGAAGAGACCCTGAATCAGAACAGGTACATAATTTAAAAAAATATACATGTACACACACGAGGTTATAAGAAGGATGAAAGATTTTCAGTAGCATATCTACGCCTTCTTTCCATCATAGGAGAAACCTACAATCGGTACTATGTATAACTACCGGCAACAGCTTATATAAGACTGGGGCAAAGAAACATCACCAAAAATCTGGGTGGAACTAAGCATAAAGACTAGTTATAAAGGTAAGGCAATTGTATTGGGCCCGTACCGGGGATAGTGAAACCCCCACGTTGGGATAAATACCCTATGAAGAAATATGGTAACCCACTTGACATGTGTCTTACTAGCACCTGTGAACCTCAAAGTACAGAAATACCTATATATCTTCCAGGCACTTGAGTAAGGGTTGATAATAATGTATGAAACTCAATTTAGATGATAAAATGTGAAGTAAAAGAGTAAAAGTTTAAAGAATGGGAAAAAGAGGGCAACAGTACTGTGTTTTAGATATACCTCTAGGCTATGTGATACAAATTGATGGAGTCTGAGCAAGGTGGGAACAAGGACAAACTTAATATTGAAAAGTTTTGTTTAAAAATGTGATAATAGTCAACATACAGTAATTTCTGTTTCTCAATAAAAATCTCTCTAGAATCAGTCCTGAAGAAGGTGTGAGATAAGAAAAACCGAAACGCTGCGTCGACTAAAAATTGTGATTCTTTTGTATTGATTTTTGTAATTGTGATATTGTGTATCTTAAACGTTTTTATTGTGTATGAAATGTGTTTTTAAATCATGAATTATATATATAACTGTATAGTGTTGACTACATAGAGATGTAATTTTAACGATGTAACATGTCCTTACCTTTATATTAATGAAAAATAAATTCAAACACCTGACATCAGACAAGTAGTTGTTTTAATTTTAACCTAAATTCTTGAATTGTACATTTGCAAACCTGGAAAAAGTGCATATGGTCTGTTAATATATTAGAGGTATAGCATTGAATGTTGTATAAAACCATTGGTTCTGGTCCCAAACCCTGAGCGCCTGAAGATATATAGGACAACCACATTGAGGAGCAGGCCATTTTGGTCCTGCAAATAAAAAGGGACACCCCTTATTTTTCTGTTAATTTCCCCCTGGTCCCACATAACCAATAAGAGGGGGCCTCCCATAATTTTTTGCATCATAGTATTTACTCGCCTGGGTGAGAAAATGCCTGAAAAAGAGATGAAAGGAAGGAACAATTAGGGAACACAGTTAGAAAGAGCTTAAAAACGTCGTAAAAAGGCATGCAGAGGCAAGTGAGCTGCCAAAAAGTTTAGAGGTATCTGGCATTCAGTAGCAGGTCGTCGTGATGTGAGGACGACCGCTTGTGTCATGCGGGTAGGTGCTCGTAATACAACTTAGGAAGCAATGGCCGGACACAGAAGTAGAAAGAAGGACCGGGTTTGCAGGGTGAGCACATGCAATGCGAAGAGCAATGTGTACTGTAGCACACTGTGTGACAGCCAATGCAGAATGACTTTGGGTCAGTTGAGCATATCCTTGTGCTGAATACTTAGTATGAACATGCCAAAAAGTGTGTCCTCCGCTGTACACTGACTTGAAAAGAAGATTGATTGTAAGGAGTGAAGGCGGATATCCATGCTTAGTGAAGAATGATCTATTATACATATCTATTATGTTTCTCCTTACCCAATTTAGAGATGGAGTATGTTACAATCTCCTGTTTAACACACCCAAGTATTTGTCTCTCATTTTATACTGTAATACAGCTTCCATTTCTAGTATCCACTTGCCATGTGTTTTAAGACTAGCCTTGCACATGAGCCCACATTATCCTTGGGCCTTCCTCTAAAGTAGCCAATTTTTACAGCGTAAAGTGCTTTCCTTTTGTGGAACGTCATGTCTTTTTTTGTTTTATATTTGATTTAAAAGGACGTTTGACAAACCACTTCTATCCTCTTGTTCTCTCTTTGGTTGTAGAGATTCCAAAGATACACTCCCACTGTTGGGTCCTACATAGAGTCAGCGGTGGCTCCTCCGTTATGGCTTAGGAGTGTTGCTCCCCCTTTCAGCAGCGTAAAAATAAATAAAAATAAAACCAGGGTTTATTATCACTTTATTTTGTTTCACAGAGTCTTAGGGGCGGGACCAGGGAGATGATAGGCACTGAGGGGGACTGCTGGGCACTATTCTGGGTGCACATGAGGATATGGCTGGCCGTTTCGTGGCCGGTCAAACCGTCATGCGCACTGAAGCTGTCTCCCACCCAGCTGCGTTGCCGGGTTGGAGACAGCAAGCACAGGCTCCAGGTCTCCCTGGGAGCACAAATCATCAGCGCTCAGGAAAATTCTGAAGCTACTCTCATGTCTGAGAACAGCTTCAGGATTGGCCGCAGGGGAGGCTGGGAGCTTGTGCCTGCAGTGGAGCCATGAGAGGAGCAGAAGACCGGCCGTCCACACTCCTGCCCCGCCACTCTCCTCTGACACTGGCCGCTACTTCATGGGGTAGAGAATGGATATTTTCATCACTCTGTTCATCCATCATCTGTTTCCTAGTCTGAATGCCCCATGAAGCCACAGAATTTGCATTCTTTAAGGAGTTTGGACATGCTTGCTTCCCTTCTTTTTTTTAGAAATGAAACAGACTATTTCCGTGGGAGAGCAGCAGAAATTGTACAGCGCTATAGGCTAGAGTATTTTCTTTAAGACAAATGAGCGTTCAAGCTTATTAACCTTCCGAGTTTGTGGACATCTCAATCATGGAGGATATGTATGTTTATGGTATTTCTATAGCGTGAACCTAGCCAAAAGACAGCAAAGCGCTGTACATGATCAAAGATGAGCATAAAGTCGGTGAGTAAGAGGAAAGGAGGCTGGACTGTGGATGGTTAATGCATTTTGATGTAGTGTCCTTTAAAGAGGTAAATCTCCAATTCTTTCCTAAACTGGAACAGCGTTGGGGCTGTCTTGATGGCTACAGGGATGTTATTACAGATCCTGGATGCATAGATGAAAAAAGCACCTGCTATGCTTGTGTATGGAAACATGTATAATTTGATTATATGTATACAATTACATATATCTATTATATATGAATAAATATATTTACTAAAAAAACAAAGGCTACAGGGACATTACAGTTAGGTTCAGATTTTGCATGCACAAAACCATAGAAATTCAGCCATCATAGTTACCTGAGCTAACAATAACTTACGCCCTGAAATACACTGCTTATGACCTCACATATTACATCACTCATGACATTGTCAGTGGCATCACTGATGCCATTTCAAATGACATCACTCATAACATCATCCAGTGAGTGTTAGTGTTTTTAAATAAAATTTCACACTGAAAAATGTATAGAGAGGTACTGCATGATTAAATTCATTTTTTTGTGTAGTACTGTACTGAGTTTGCGCATTTTTCACATACACTATCTAAAGTATAATTCTCCTTTTAAGGTGGGTGTACTATTTATTAATGAACTAGCCTCTACACTAATGCGTGTCCCTGCTGATTCCCACCAGAATTTCCACCTAGCTCCTCAAAAGACTCCAGACCATAGAGAACACCGCAGCCAGACTCATCCTGACCTCAAGAAACAGACCTGCATCACCTCTTACCTCAGAAATGTCCATTGGCTCCCCATCCAGAAGAGATGCCAGTTCAAGAACCTCACTCATGCATGCAAAGCTCTACACTATCAAGGACCATCCTACATCAACCATCGACTGAACTTCCATTTGCCCGAAAGACACCTACACTCCTCCTCACTTGCCCTTGCAAACCCCCACATCTGTCACAGCCACTGCAGGGGCTGTTCCTTCTCCTACATAGCTGCCTAGACCTGGAACAACCTGCCCCTCCATCTCCGAACAGCACCCTACCTGGTGGACTTCAGAAAGAAACTTAAGACCTGGATTTGCAACAGAAACACTGCACCCTCAGCGCCCAGATACCCCTAGGGGTGACAGTGCTGCCCTATACAAATGCTGATTGATTGACTGAGTGATTGATGTATATGTATAGTAGTGCTTTGTGACAGTCTATACTGTGTATTGAGACTTCACTCCATAGTGATGGCTCAGTATAGTTCTGTTTTATGATATACAGACCAGTTTCCTTAGACCTGTCTACTTTGTGATGAATGACTGTAGATTACAATGAATTCATCTTTCCAGGTTGGCGAGTGGTATTGTTCTGGCTAGTGATAAAGTAACTTATATGGATGGATTTCTTACTTTGGAATTTGGGGATTAGAGCAGTGATTTACCAGAGGCAGGACTATTTGCTGAGAACTCTTTCCTGGGTCATAACTACGTTTAGTAGGTGATAAGGTTACAGCGGGCCTTGTGCTGTATGTCTGTCACCCATCGCCTTGATTTAACAAAACAAATGTTAAATGGTATTTTATAAAGCATATTGAAGTTTACTTTGCTGAATGATGTCATCAGTGATGTCATATGGGATGTCATGAATGATGTCATCAGGGGTGTCACTGACCATGTCATGAGTGATGTGATATGTGAGGTCTTAAGCAGTGCACTGTGGGGGCTTAAGTTATAGTTAGCTCAGGTAACTATAACTGCTGAATTGCTATGATTTTGTGTGTGTAAAATCTGAACCTAGCTATGACATCCCTGTAACCTTTGATTTTTTTAGTGAATTTCTAAGGTTTTTCAGATTCTATTTTCTAACTATAACTTCCCTGTAACCATCCTTTTTTTCAGTGAATTTCTACGGTGTTTTAATGCTCTTCCCCTTACTATAACAACTCTGTAACCTTTTTTAGTGAATTTGGCCATTTATTAAATATAAATTGTACTACAATTTGAAGCATAAGTTCAATTTACGAATATACATTTTTATACATTTATAAATACATTTTATTAACATTATCACACAATTAAAACCAAACAATTAACACAAAAACATAACATAACCTATTTAACTATTTACAAATTCAAGCTTTTTTTTCAATTTCTTTTATGGATCTGAAGATCCACTGTGATGTCACCACAGATCTGGGCCCCATCCACATTGAAACCAATACCCTAAATCAGTTATTTAAGTTTCACATATCTGTGGAGGCAGCCTCTGGAGAAGAGCTCCTCTGTAGACCTTTTTTTCCTTCAAAAGAAGGTAGTATGAAAGTTAACATCTCGTCTGCTGAAGATAGAAAACAAGTTGGACTATCTGTAGAACCCTTACCATTTGCCCAGATACTTACCATTCTAGAAGTTTCACCAAAAACTGCAATATATGGTGTCTCATTTCGGAAAATGTCACATGTCAGTTGAACTGAACATATCTTCTGTTGCCCACTTAATGGATGCTGTCAAGAGGCATAATGCTTAATATCAATATTTTCTCCTCATCCTTCCATCCTCCATTACTCTTTATTCATAAATATACATCTGAAAAGCAAATATAGAATATATTTAACTTCAAATTCCATACTATTAGATTACATGGTATAAGCAGCTTAATAGCTACACAAGGGTTATATCTGTGCGTAACAGGCTCTGTTAGGGTCTGAGTATGGATGTATAAATGGGTATGTAAGTGGCTGTATGGTTTGATAACTGGCTTTCTAAGTGAGTGTTTGTGTGTGTGCAATTGGCTGTATTAGTGTTGGATACATAAGTGCTGTGTGGGTGTGTGAATGGCTGTGTAACTGCTTGTGCCATTCTCTGACTAGTTGTGAGAGTGGCTGTAAGCAGGCCTGTACCCAGGAATATTTGTTTGGGGGGGGGGGGGGGGGACAATGGCCCGATTAATGACAGCAACATAAAAGTGGTTCAGTGGATGGGAAAATAATCTTTCTCGTTGAATTGTTTAAATAATATTTACAGTTTGAAAAGATTGTAAAGACTGCTAAAAGCCAGACATACAGTCAGAGTTGGTGTATACATTTTGGGATAGTGCAGGAAGGGCTAACAGAAGGTATTTGTTTTGGTAAGTGAACACAAGGACCGTGTCTTTGGTAATTATCACAGAAACAATAGATTGCCAAGTACTCCCTTGGCAAATCACACAATGGGTTTAGAAATGCATACCGAATCGAAATTTGGAAGGGACGGGTCGGCATCCCCATTATATTGCATTTCAAAAAGCTATGTAACAATTGGTTGTGACAATAATTTGGGTCGCAAACCATTCTTAGGTTACCAACTCCGCAAAGACGAAGCGGTCATCCTAAGACACTTTCCCTGTTGTGAATGTAAAACAAAGGTTTGGAGTGGGAAGTAGTTCGGAGGAACTTTAAAATACCAAATTTTAAATGCAGCACTCTTTTTTTCAAGACAAAAAGCTGCTTATTAAAACAAAAAAAATTGAAAACAAGATCACAGACATGGTGATCTGCTGAAAGCAGGCCACCATTCCTCTAATGACCAACCATTGGAGTAAGTTATAATTTGCTATCTAATTCAGGATGAGTAATGGGGTAGTTGGGATTGTGCCTCACTCTGAATCCTTATTGTGTGAACCGACCTATTAATACATAGGTTGGTTCACCAAATATTCTAGCTACCATAAACATATATGTTGCAAATTATGTATGTCTGGGTCTAAGTTTCTGTTATGAATTGCTAATAATAATTGTATAGTAAATGTACTTTTCAGAGGGTTATACAAATAACAGAATTCTATTATTATCACTCTTTTTTCTGTTAATGGTTCAAAGAGATGGGAAAATGTTCCTTCCCCCCTTAGATCTTAACACAACATGGGCAGGATATTTTACAATGCTCACTGTTGTTCCTTGGAGGTCTCTCTCTCTTTGCGGGTAAAATGGGTACATTTCCAGCAGCAGAAAACAAATAGGACTGATGCAATGGCCTAATATCAGCAGTTCAGTGAGGAGGTGGTCAGGACTGCCAACTGGCCTCAAAATGCGAGGCTCACTTCATTCAGTTGTTACTTTTTAGCCAACACCTTTTTGGTATTCTGGGATTTGGAGACTCACTTTTCCAAACAATCTATCAGTTGCATATCATAAAGTGTTGTTGGCTATAAGGTGTTCTGGATGAAGACATCAACGGTGATAGTTGACATGTATTTGAGAGTAAGAGTGAAACAGATAGGCTATCTTATTCCAATTAGACAACTTCTATCCATGAGATGAACTAATCTCATAGGGGCCTCAGGTTTTACTTTTGACTTGTGCACTCTTGGTGTTATGTGTGAGTGTCCTAGGTACCCCACCTATGTATGAGGAAGTCAGAAAGTTTAAAGGCATCCATTTGTTGGGATTGTGCATCTACAGTATTTTAAGTTTAAATGTTTCCTCCTCTGCTTTCTGTTGTTTTTCCTCCCATGTGTCTAGCATTGTGTTCGAATTATTGGGTTATGTTCATACCCTGCAGCCCCTTGCTTCCTTACTGCCTATAGTTATCTACCTCCACCTCAGCAGCTGGCCTCTTAACCGCATGCGTGCGGGCGGAATTCCGCCCGTACGCTGGGTTTTTTAAAATCGCACTTTACGTGACGAGCTGGGCTCGTCATGAGCGTGCGAGGAGGCTACCTCATGACGAGCCCAGCTCGTCATCAGCGTCGAAGGGGTTAATGTCTCTATTGACCTGCAGGGGCAGAAGTTGACTTCCTCCCCCTGGAAAATGTTGCTCAGCTTACTTATTTTATCTCTCCCATTAACATGTCCATCTCGGGCATCCAGCTAAAAGGGAGAAGGATAAAAGTGTCTGTCTGTGGTGTGTTCCCTGCTTGTGCCTGATAGACGTGAGGACTTGAGCCAGAGTTTGGTTCCCTTCCATCTCTGTTGTCTTATTCTCTGAGCCCCTACCCACTCAACCATGGATGCACTCCATACACTTCTGTTTTGGTGGTTGATCATATGTCACACAAGGATAGACTTATTTGTAGTTTAACAATCACTCCAATGGATTACTCCTTTGTTTTTCCTGAGTTACCATAATACATCACTTTTTTGATGTTACAACAGCACCTACAATTAGTTGTTCTTCTGTTTCTCCCTGATGCTTTTAAACAGATTTCACATAATACTTTACTTTAAAACCTCCAATCTTTGTAGAAAGGCTTGTGCCTAATTTCTTTATACCGTTGAAATGTGATGCATACTATCATCTATCTATAATAAAGGAACAACATAGCTGCTCCACTATAAATAAGTTACTACAGTTGAGTTAAGAAATCAGAATGCCTGCTGCCAAGCTGCGTGGATGAAAGGCAATGTACCAATGAAAATCAGAGCTGGCTAATCCTTTTGATTTCTTTTTCTAAAAAGAAAATGTGGACAGCAATGAAGAGATATTCATGGCAAGGTTTTTTCGGACACTGTAGGTCATTGCAAGAAAGGGGGCATTGCAGTGGTTGTATATGTGCGTTCTCATGCAGCCACTCTTGTTGTTTCATGTAAAACCTTATCTACTAACAATAGTAGGCAGAGTTTTGTGACAAAAATTATGCCACTTTGAAACAGGCGTTAAAAAGGGGAAATTATTTTATTATATTTCCTAATGTTTACCACTTTTGACATGTGCTGAACTGCACGGCATACATCCAAAGTAGGACTCTTGCAGACACGCTTGCACAAAGGTGCAAATGTGTGTGCATGGCACTCAGCAGCCTGATTGTGCGTTGGTACTAGGGAAAGAGGAGGAGAGTCCTACATCTCTGTAGATATGGCGCTTTTCTTTTCTCTGTCACGCGACACAGCACAGCAACTTTGGTTGCTGTGCTGCATTTTGTAACATTTTTGATTATCTGGGTCCGAGGTTTTAAGATGTTGTTAGAAAGGGCGATGTTATACTTGTCCTTCGTCTTTGCTATTTTATATGTTCTGGGAACTACTTGGTGACTTTCAATATCCTTATAATGCACGGCAGGGGAAACTGTATCCCATTCATAATACTACTTGGTGATTAAACAATGTCTCCAAAATATGTATGGTGTTCAGTTGGTAGTTGGTGAGCGCTGTATACCATAATGGACCCTTCTGAAGCACATCAACAGTGGATTCCACCTATAGTGCATGCAAGTGTGGCTGAGTCTTTCTCACACCCTCTGCAACACTTATGTGCAGCTATATACTCCATGTGAAATGTGCCCACTGTGTCATCATATTGTAATTAATGTTTTTATATTCTTTAATTCCTGCAAATTTATATCACAAACTCAACCCAAAGGTACTGGAGTGCTTTACATGAGCATCAGTTGCATTAAACAATGTCACATTTATTTATTTATTCTAGACACAGAGAGATTAAGTGATTTGCCCCGAATCACAGGACGTTGAGCCTATGCAGAGACTTGCATTGGCAGCAGATCCTCTCCCATTATACCGCACGCTCTTTGCCTAACATGTCCAATAAAGGTCAAAACCACCAAAATACCCTTTCAAATATGCACCAAACAGTTGATACAAATTGCATGGTTCAATGTCCTTGTTTCTGGTATGAAACTGTATATAAATAATGAAACCAGACCACCCAGAATTGTGATTTATGCCTTACGAGGGATAGGCTCCTTGCTACGTAGAAAACAGTACAATTCAATACAATTGTTTTCCAAAGTCCATTCTACACTTTATGAACTCTGGCACTGTGTCCCAAACCCTGATTTTTGGTATGCTTTCATTTATGTTCTTTTTGGTCGAGTTGCATTTAATATAGCCCTGCATTACATTTTTGATTCTAATCTGCAGTTCATGCATTCTTGAAAATGAATCCCAGGCAGCCCTGCATTTTAATTTCCAACTACAATACCAATATGATCTCCTTGCTCTAGTCCAGATTGAATGTATTATGCTTGTAAATTGTGCAGTTCCACTTATTGGAAAACAAATCATCACGGTCTGAAATCGGAGTGTTTGAATGGAAGAGGAAAATGGATTAATTCATTGTCAGGAGTTCATTCATTGGGGCACGATGGCGGTGCAGGCCCGCAATGCTCTATGTGCCACAGGCCCGTGAGTCGCATAGAGCTCTAGAGGAATTATGCTTGAGAGCTGGAATGAGTCTTTAAGCTGTGGCGTTGAGGGACCTAGCAGCGGAGAACGGCAACAACATTGGCCCCAGGCGCGGTTGGGCACTGGAGCTTCCCCAGAGGGCTTGCCACAGTGCAGTGGGTGTTCATACGTCTGTATAACATTTGAAAGGGGGCGTTGACCACTAGCCCTTGAGGTTGCAAAAAACCAGAGGATGACTGGGTCACTTTTGGAGGCCTGAACGCTCTGCTGGGTCCATCTCGGGGCAAGATGTCTACAACCTGGCTTGACTGACTTGTGCAGCGCAAGATCTACCTGTAGACTACCGCATGCCACCTTCACCTACCACCACCCGGCCTTCCACCCCTACTGCCAACACCAGCTCTGGGATCCCTCCAGGCCCAAGAACACAACCCATGAGTGCACTTGCACCCTGAAAGCCTGGCTGAATGAGCACCGCAAAAACCCCAGCACCGGTGAGAAGATCATGCTCTGTGAAGCCACGATCCATCAAGCCACTAAAAGTGCCTGCAGTAGAGAGGCCCACGCCAGGTAAGTCTGTAACCACAATTCTTTATTGAAAGGCACAACGAGGAAAAATCTCTGCATCACAGGCATCAAGTCCGCAAAGCCGAAGCGTTTCGTAAACCACTTCTTCAAAGGCAGCGGATGTGAGGTGTAAGGCACAGCAGTATCTCGGCACCAGCATATTTAAATTTTGTACCCTGCCTCGGTGGGCGTGACCACTCCCGTGGCCTACTGGTACCGGTAGTGCCAATTTTTACTGCAGTAAGTTGCCCCGCTCTGATACCTGCTTTATCACAATAAGTCCCAAGTGGGTGGTGGTGCACAAGATCAAGTCCCCGCTGGCACTCTTATTTTCAATAAATCAGCACCTGGCCCTTTTGGTGAACGGCGTTGGTTGGTGCCGCAGCAAGAGTGCTGAAAACAACACCGGGGCTCTCTCCGCAACTCAGACACAAGCCGCAATCCATCAATCCACCAAAAGTGCCTGCAGTAGAGAGGCCCATGCCAGGTAAGTCTGTAGCCACAATTCTTTATTGAAAGGCACAACGAGGAAACATTTCTGCATCACAGGCATTAAGTCCACAAAGCGGACGCGTTTCGTAAACCACTTCTTCAAAGGAAACAGATGTGAGGTGTAAGGCATGGCAGTACCTCGACACCAGCATATTTAAATCTTGTACCCCACCTCAGTGGGCATGACCACCCCGGTGGCCTACTGGTACTGATAGTGGCAATTTTTACTGCAGTGAGTTGCTGTGCTCTGACACCTGCTTTATCACAATAAGTCCCAAGTGGGTGGTGGTGCACAGGATCAAGTCCCCTCTGGCACTCTTATTTTCAATAAATCGGCACCTGACCCTTTTGGCGAACAGCGTCGGTTGGCGCCACAGCAGGAGTGCTAAAAACAACACCGAGGCTCTCTCCGTGGCTCAAACACAAGCCGTTATCCATCAATCCACCAAAAGTGCCTGCAGCAGAGAGGCTCACGCCAGGTAAGTCTGTAGCCACAATTCTTTATTGAAAGGCACGAGGAAAAATCTCTGCATCACAGGCATCAAGAACGCAAAGCTGACGTGTTTCGTAAACCACTTCTTCAAAGGCATCGGATGTAAGGTGTAAGGCACGGCAGCATCTCGGCACCAGCATATTTAAATCTTGTACCCTGCCTCAGTGGGCATGCCACTCCCGTGGCCTACTGATTCTGGTAGTATCAATTTTTACTGCAGTGAGTTGCTGTGCTCTGACACCTGCTTTATAACAATAAGTCCCAAGTGGGTGGTGGTGCACAAGATCAAGTCCCCGCTGGCACTCTTATTTTCAATAAATCGGCACCTGACCCTTTTAGCGAACAGCGTCGGTTGGTGCCGCAGCAGGAGCGCTGAAAACAACACCGGGGCTCTCTCCGGGACTCAGACACAAGCCGCTATCCATCAATCGACCAAAGTGCCTGCAGTAGAGAGGCCCACGACAGGTAAGTCTGTATCCACAATTCTTTATTGAAAGGCACAACGAGGAAAACTCGCTGCATCACAGACATCAAGTCCGCAAAGCAGATACGTTTCGTAAACCACTTCTTCAAAGGCAGCGGATGTGAGGTGTAAGGCACGGCAGTATCTCGACACCAGCATATTTAAATCTTGTTCCCCGCCTCAGTGGGCGTGACCACTTCCGTGGCCTACTGGTACTGGTACTGCCAATTATTACTGCAGTGAGTTGCCGTACTCTGACACCTGCTTTATCACAATATTCCCAAGTGGGTGGTGGTGCACAAGATCAAGTCCCCACTGGCACTCTTATTTTCAATCAATCGGCACCTGACCCTTTTGGAGGACGGCATCGGTTGGCGCCACAGCTGGAGAGCTGAAAACAACACCGGGGCTCTCTCTGTGGCTCAAACACCAGCCGTTTTCCATTAATCCACCAAAAGTGCCTGCAGTAGAGAGGCCCACGCCAGGTAAGTCTGTAGCCACAATTCTTTATTGATGCCTGTGATGCAGAGATGTTTCCTCGTTGTGCCTTTCAATAAAGAATTGTGGCTACAGACTTACCTGGCGTGGGCCTCTCTACTGCAGGCGCTTTTGGTGGATTTATATATATATAAAAATATATATACTTACTACCATGCTTCTGAAATTCAGGCACTCTGAAGTCCTTATGTAATGTAACTGATTCTATTGTAAAGCGCTCCCCAACCTTTGGGTAAAGTTTGCGCTATATAAAAACACATAAATAAATAAATTGTCTTAAAACGAATGCTAAGCTTTTTTCCAGAGAAATGTTTATTCTTAACTTGGAGCACACTTTAGCTTGCATTCTGTGTTTCTCTCGAAGTGGAAAATGCCTCGATGGTACTGAACATTTCTTTAAAAGTCCCCTTGTCATCTGTCCACTGCCTAGAACATTTAGGGGGGGCCAGGCATCAAGATGGGGGTGCTGGGTCCTGTTTCCCCCCGTGGCTACCGCCCTGGCTGTATGGTTTTGTAAATAGGAATGTGAGTGGGTGTATGGGTGGGTGACTGAGTGTATAACTAAATGTATGGGGGTGTAAGTGCATGTGTAAATGACTGTCTCAGTGCTGGGCATATGAATGGCTAAAGCGGTGTATGAGTGGGTGTGAACGTTCCTGTATGGGTGTGTGAATGACTATGTAAGTGGATGTATGGGTGAGTAAATGGGTGTGTGAATATTTTTATGGGTGTATGAATGAGTATGTCAGTCATTGTTTAGTTATATGAGTAGTGGATACATAAGTGCCTTTGTGGGAGTGTAACTGGATGTGTGTCTGCCTGTTTGTGCAAACTGCATGCCATTAAATTACATAGGAACAGGGATGGGAGTTCCTGTTTAATAGTACTACCATGAGTCATTGAGCTGTCAAGCTTGTGGATGAAGCACCCGCATGCCTGTGAGAGGTACCTGACCTGAGAAAGTTGTTGGCAGCCTACTCAGCAAACCCCAAATTTCAAAGACTGTAATTTCTACTGATGACAGTTAAAGAACCAGAAACACGTGTCTAGAGATCAGCACTATCTGCGCCAACTGTGGCGAAACACTCGAACACTCTTGAAGCAAGCAAGTAACTGAAACTGCATTTACCAGAATGCCAGGAGCGAACCTTGCTGGGAGGTGAAGCGGTGTGCTCCCACCCCTGTTCCTGTTTAATAGTACTCCTGTGAATCATTGAGCTAACGAGCTCATGGATGAAGCACCCGCATGCCTGTGAGAGGTACCTGACCTGAGAAAGATGTTGGCAGCCTACTCAGCAAACCCGAAATTTCAAAGACTGTAATCTCTAATGATGATGGTTAAAGAACCAGAAACACGTGTCTAGAGATCAGCACTATCTGCGCCAACTGTGGCGAAACACTCGAACACTCTTGAAGCAAGCAAGTAACTGAAACTGCATTTACCACAATGCCAGGGGCGAACCTTGCTGGGAGGTGAAGCGGTGTGCTCCCACCCCTGTTCCTGTTTAATAGTACTCCTGTGAATCATTGAGCTGACGAGCTCATGGATGAAGCACCCGCATGCCTGTGAGAGGTACCTGACCTGAGAAAGATGTTGGCAGCCTACTCAGCAAACCCGAAATTTCAAAGACTGTAATCTCTAATGATGATGGTTAAAGAACCAGAAACACGTGTCTAGAGATCAGCACTATCTGCGCCAACTGTGGCGAAACACTCGAACACTCTTGAAGCAAGCAAGTAACTGAAACTGCATTTATCACAATGCCAGGGGCGAACCTTGCTGGGAGGTGAAGCGGTGTGCTTCCACTCCTGTTCCTATTAAATTACATGCCATAAGCAAGCACACACATCTAATTTCTAACACATTCATTCATACTGGCTTAATAAAATGACTATATTTTCCGGATAGCAATTCCTCTTCCTACTTTGCCGCTCACTATATTTTTAGTTAATGTTTTCATCTAAGCTCCCTTCTATTTTGCAGGTTACTGTAGTGTCTAGAAGCTACACATTTTCTTGCATATATATATATATATATATACCCACACTTTTTAGAAATATATTTTTTTTAGACAACAACCTTTTTAAAATACCTGTAAAATCTCTTTGCTGTTGTCCAACTTTCACTGTAATATCTCTTTACATCTTTTCTTCACTGGAATTCTCAAGTCAGAACTACGGAAATCCTCCACCACTCTCAGTACGATAGCAGCTAACATGGCTACCCTGTGCTCTTACTCAGACTCCTGTACTTAGCAAATCTCAGACTTCCTTTCATCTTTTATGTTTGTTATACCACTCCTAAATGGTCTGTATTTTTAACCGTTTGTGAGTCTCCTGTTAAAAAGCCCAATTTGGCAGTGTTTTTGCCCCCGTGTAAATACACGGCGGATCCACAGAGCATTTAACAATCTGCTTTTAACTCTTTGTATTTATATTTTCCTTTGTAAAAGATACACGATTAGAAGCCAAGCACTCCCTAATGAGTATCGTTTGAACACCACCGTGCTTTTAAGTATCACAGTGCAATCCCCCTTGTTCCCTTCCCCCCACACTCGTTTAGCTCCATTTCCATATTAAACATTCTCTGAGCATCATACTAACTTCAAATTAACCCCTTCGGTGATTCGGACAGCCCCCTGCCATCATATGCCACGGTGGACGTGTACGGAGGATGGCCGGGGGCCATCCGAATCCCTCCCACACTATAAATCGCCCACGCAGGGCAAAAATCGGCACTGCGCCGCTAGGGGTTAAACTGTAGTTGGTGTGGTTGACTGTTTGGAATTCCAAGGATATCCCAAACAACATACCTTTTTTTTCCAAAGCCAAATCACAGAGTTAGTTTTTTTCTTAAAGACACTACCTAATTTTACATCCCTGTTCATCTCCACCATCCAATCAAATATGTTATTTTATATTTTAGGTGCTGTCCCACATTTTAACTCCCTTTCATTTTCAAAACCACTTCGTTCTCCTGCAGTCTTTTCCCGTGTGCTACTTGTCCTTGTGACCAAAGTGGTCGGAGTCTTGATTGTGGGCCATAGTCTTATGTTTTGGGCCTGAGAGAGTGCTAGCCAGCCTCATGATTGTGCACTGTGGTGGTAATGGCATTGCCACAATTACTGGGATTGGAATTGGAATCTTAATGAAGGATACCTTTGGTAAATTAATTAAATGTTTCCACACACTGCCTTGGTGTTCTCCAACATTTACCAAAGACCGAAATGGCACTGGTCATCCAAATCTTGTTCACAGATAGAAAAATCCAGGAAAAATGTCAATAAAACTGTTTCTGCATTCCACCAAGACCACACACTCTACGGTTTGATATGGCTTATATCGTTCAGCTACAACAGAATTGTCCAACTTTGTTTAATATCTATGTGGCTCCCTTGGCCAATCCGCTGAGGAACAGTGGGTTTATCCCTGTTTCCTATGCGGACGATACCCAACTGCTCTTTCAATTCACAAAGTTCACCCCTTCGGTGCAGGCGGCCTTCTCCCAGGCAATGAGAAATATCTCTCAGTGGATGAGGAGAAACTTTTTACAGTGCAATGCTGGGAAAACGGAAATAATGCTTTTCGGGGAAGTTCAATTATTGTGAACCCCTGACTGGTGGCCTTCAGACCTAGGCATTCCTCCTGCCCCTAAAACCTGGGTGAAAAACTTAGGCTTGCAAATTGAACAGACCCTCACCATGAAAGAGCATGCTGCTCAGACAGCCGGCTCATGCTTCCATGTATTGGGTCTATTACTTCGTATTCTTCCCTTGCTCCCTGACTCGTCCAGGAAGACGCTAACGCAGGCGCTTATATTAAACCGCCTGGATTATTGCAATAGTCTCCTGCTGTCAGCTAACAAGACCGCCCTGGACTGTCTTCAGGTTGTCCAGAATACGGCAGCCCGTCTGATCTTGAATGCACCACCCAGGACGGCCTCTCAACCGCTGCTCTGTCAGCTCCACTGGCTTCCAATACGGAAACGTGTGCAGTTCAAGGTTTACTGCACCATCCACAAGGCCTTGTCCAACTCTGGCCCTAGTTAACTGGCGGATAAATGTATTCCTTACACTCCTCGGCAGTCTCTCCGCTCAGAATCTAAACATTTTCTCACAGTGCCTAGAGTCAAACGAGCCAGACAAGGTGGGAAGGACCTATCCTATCTGGGACCCTGTTACTGGAATAAGCTCCCAGTACAACTAAGACAATGTATGGATCATCTTCTTTTCAGAAAACAGCTTAAGACCTTTCTGTTTACCTCTGTTCCCTAGCGGCTAGGTTTTTCCTTTTGGCGTCCCGTCTGAAGCGCGGAGATACCCCTTCGGGGGTCGATTCTGGCGCTTTATAAATAAATAAATAAATAAATATAGATGGAATATATCAAAAAGACAGAGTCCATTTCACAGATGGAGGTAAACAGGGTGTTCCTCAACAACTTGAAAAACTGCCTCCTATCCTATGTGAAATTATAATCTGCACATAATAAACACAAAGCCAGAGCCAACCCTTTTCCCAAACACTGATTTGTTTTGTTTTCAAATCCTTTTTAAATGTCTTACTTCGATCTGTGGATCCGTCGTGGATCCCCAGCCTAAAGCACACATACAATAAAGAACAGCCACACAACTAGGCTCCACGACGGATCTGCATATCCGTTCTGCACCAAAAGCACTCATTCAAAACAACAACACATTTAATTCATTGGCTATATGAGTGGCTGTATGGGTGTATGACAGGGTGTGAGTGTCAGTGTGGTTGGGTGAGTGGCTGTGTAAGTGTCTGTGTGGCTCCGGTGTGGGTGTGTACGTGGTTTTGAGGGTGTGTGAGTGGCTGTATGGGTGTGTGAGTATTTTTGGGGTGTATGAGTAGGTGTGTGATTGGCCTTATGGGTCTATGAGTATGTGTGTAAGTGGTTTTGTGGGAACGTGAGTTGTTGCATGAGTGGCTGTATAGGTGTGTGAGTGGGTGTGTGAGTGGCTGTATGGGTCAGTGAGTGGGTGTGTGAGTGGTTGTATGGGTCTGTGAGTGGGTGTGTAAGTGGCTGTATGGGTCTATCAGTGGGGTTGTCAGTGGTTTTGAGGGTGTGGGAGTGACTGTATGGGTTTGTGAGTAGGTGTTTTAGTGATTTTGTGGATGTGTGAGTAGGTGTGTTAGTTGTTGTAGTGGTCTGTGAGTGGGTGTCCAGACTGGTTGGTTGTGTGTGTGTGTGACTGGGTATGTGAGTGTGAGTGGCTGTGTGGGTATGTCTGTGGGTGTGTGAGTACTAATGTGGGTATCTAAGTTAGTTTTTGAGTGGCTGTATGGGTGTGTGAGTGGGTGTATGAGAGGTAGTGTGGGGTATAAGAGAGTGAGTAAGTGAGTCTGTGAGTTTGTGTTTTTTTCCCAATGGGGCTGGATCTGCAGATCCATTGTGGATTCACACAGGCCGTGCTGAGCACTGCAATGGATCTGCAGATCCTAGCACGTGGGATTTTTTTTCTTTCAATTTTTTGCCAATCAGGGGTTTTTCAGAGACCCCTCTATCACACCCATGGGGTCAGAGTACCTCTACCCTGATCCCTTATATTACTTTCAACATTTAATTTCAGGCCCCAGGATCATGTCCCAATACATAAAATGGTGGCCGCAACTTTCCTGTCGGGTTGCAGCCAGCCAATGATGTTGTTGCTGTTGGCGCGGGGATCTGCTGATCTACCGTGCTGAAGATACTATGCATCTTTATCTCTAGATATTTATAAATCTGATTGCGTCCAGCGGTTTGGTCTGTAGTAATGTCTAAAATCCCTATGGGAAATTGCGCGGGGAAAACACTTTTTGGGACCTCTCTTTTTCTCGAACCCCGCTTGATGTATCAACCCATAACTTTAAAGACAGCAGCTCAAGTGAGGAGCAAATTAGTTTGAAAAATTTGTAGAGATTTGTTAAACGATGGCAAAGTTATTAGCACCAGAAAGACGCTTCTTCTATGGAAACTAGGTCCTAACTATAACTACCTACTAGCAACTACCCCCTGCACCCTAGTAGGTGGTGTCAGTGGGCTCCACGTGACGTCGTCGTCGAGATCAGGGGTACCAGTCTTCTCTTATCTCAGTGGCTGGCTGTTGAAGGCAGGCATGCCCCAGAATGTCATCACCCACCTCCAGAGCACGGCAGGCCTCCTACATTCACTGGGGGTTTTCTACCAACATGCCAAAGTCACACCAGACTCCCTCTCAGACACTCCCTTTCATCTGAGCTGTTCTGGACACAGTGCAGTTTCATGCCTATCCTCCCGAATGGCGAGTCCAGGATATCAGGGTATGATACCAATGTTTCAGCCTCTATCCAGGGTTTCGGTAAGAATGACTCTGAGGCTGCTGGGCCTCATAGCCTCCTGGATCCTACTAATGACACATGCCAGATGGCACATGCTTGCTCTGCAGTGGGACCTGAAGTTCTAGTGTCGGCAGCATCAGGGGAATCTCTCCGACATGTTCCAGGGAACTGTGCAAGACCTATGGTGGTGGCTGACAAACAGCGATTGGGTCCGAGGAAGACCCCTCTCTTTCCCCAATCAGACCATACAGTAGAGACAGATGCTTCACTCCTTGGATGGAGCTGCCATCTGGGAGAGGTGGAGATCGGAGGACTCTGGTCTCTGTTGGAATCCGGATTTCAAATCAACTTGCTGGAGCTCTGAGCGATTCGCTTGCCATTGAAAGCCTTTCTTACTTCAATCAAGGAAAGGCTAGTTTAAGGGTTCACGGACAACACCACTGCAATGTGGTACTGCAACAAACAGGGCAGGTTGGGGTCGTGGACCCTTTGTCAAAAGGCCTTGCGTCACTGGACATAGTTGGAGCAGTAGGGCATATTCCTGGTGTTTTTTTAATTTATTATTAAAAATTGTTATTTATTGCTTTTTCAACAACAGCACGACAGAAACCACAGCACGGCAGTGCACCCTACAAGGGAGATACAAGAAATAGCATACATGGTAGAATCTACGGTCTAGAAGGTCACAAATCTGGGTGTTCATACAAGTATCAGGTACAGGAGTGAGAGGAGTCATGGGTGGGAATACATATTAATAGGCAGAACAGCAAACTAGAATTACAGGTCAAATTGTGCCGAGCACCTCATCCAAACTGTCCAGTCTATCAATTGCAAGTGTTACATATAATTGTGCCCATCGCGCAGTATATCAACAATAAGGAACATTAGGCTGGATTCTGTTCACCCTCAGTTTCCCCCGTTTCCTTTCCCACTAAATAGTTTTGATGCAATCCCCGGAAGCTTTTAGGCTAGCTCTGAGGAGGCAACAATTCACTATACACATCAGATTGGGTATTACAATAGAGCATATCAGAAGCCCATTCATCTATCGTAGGTGTGGGGCCTCTCTCCCATCTCATGGCAGCCCGTCGCTTGGCTAACATCATACCATACGCAACCAGTTTCCTTATATC
This sequence comes from Lissotriton helveticus, assembly GCF_964261635.1. Classification (NCBI taxonomy): domain Eukaryota; kingdom Metazoa; phylum Chordata; class Amphibia; order Caudata; family Salamandridae; genus Lissotriton; species Lissotriton helveticus. The sequence goes on from NC_136065.1 coordinate 939,603,127, forward strand.
TTTGTTTATTCCCTTATTTAGGCCAAGGAGAGCCAGCGAGGGGTCGGGTGAAAGGGCATGTCATGTGATATCACTCAGCTAGCGAAAAATTCCCTCCCAGAAGCCAAGAATCTTCGAGCAGTACCAGGCCACATGTATAAAATTAGCTACCTGCTCAGGGCATCTATGACAATTGGTTGTGTCCCCCAAACCGTATCTGCAGAGTTTTTCTGGTGTGTAATACACTCTATTAATGTATTTTAATGTATGAGCCTGTGTCTACTATTTAAGGAAGTGCCCTTGGTAACAGAGCAGCAGTATTGCCAGGTTTAACCATCAATAACAATTTTAAAATCTTTCTGCATGTCTTGACGTGCCTTAAGTGACAAAGACTTCTTCTGGTCCAGTAACAACCCATACAGCCTGGTCCCAGCTTCCGAGGAGAACTTGCCTGCAGGACATATGTGAGCGCCGGCATTGTTTCAGGTTCCTGTAGATTGTCCCCAAGCAGTTCACTCCAGGCGTGACGGGCCCTAAGATATTGAAAATTGATATAGTGCTGTGTGACCACTCATCCTTCGGGATATCGTCCCATGCATAGACCATCCCATTATCAAAGAAATCCCCCAGCCACGTAATGTCCAGTTTCTGTAGCGCTCTGGTGACCTCAGGCTCAGAACCTGTCGGGAACCACTTACAACATTGTATTGGTATTAAAGGAGAATATAAGAGCGCTCCCGCCTGTCTCTCCAAGAGGCACGTCCATGCATGGATAGTGGGGTGTATAGAGTCAAAGACTCCATGTCTCCTTTTGGGCTTGTAGAAGATCAGATGAGACAGGGGGATCGGATCGCAATTACCCTTTCAATGCGATAGTGTGGAATGTCCTCCGGGACCGTGTATTCAAATATGTGCATGCGAAGCTTGAGCCACTCTGTAGTAGAGCTCTAGATTGGGGGCATTTAGTCCCCCGGCAGAGTAGGGCAATATCAGCATTTCCCATCTGACCCTAGGCTGCTTACCTGCCCGCACCAGCCTGATCATTAAAGTCCTGAATATGACTCCTGGCGTCCCGCCTCCTGACGGTCATTAGTGACTTGGTCCATCCAGATCAATCCGGATTTATCCCGCATCGCAACACGGCTCTTAACCTACGTCGTCTCCACGGTGCGATTGCGAGGGCGGGGCTTCTGACGGAGCCGGCCATTTTGGCTTCGTTGGATGCCTCGATGGCTTTTGATACTGTGGAATGGCCTTATCTTTGGGCGGCTCTTGAGAAATTTGGTTTCGGGCCTGAGTTTATTGGTTGGATCCAGTTATTATATGCGGAACCTCTGGTACAAGTAGTTGTAAATGGTAGAGTTTCGGCCCCGTTCACCCTTGGCAGGGGTACCCGTCAGGGCTGCCCCTTGTCTCCGTTGCTCTTCGCACTCGCCTTGGAACCATTAGCTGCATGGCTTCGGTGGGAGCCTTCGCTCAAGGGGATCCGCTGGTCACCGGACTTTGAGGACCGCGTCTCGCTTTACGCGGACGACATTCTTTTATATCTCACCTCACCGCGTAAATCTCTGACTGTTTTATTTGATGTTCTCACTTCATTTGGTACCAACTCAGGCCTCGTTATTAACTGGGCCAAGTCATGCGTATATGTTCTTTCGGGGGTTTTCCCCCCATTGCCGAGCAGACTTCCTATTCAGGTGGTCCAGTCTGGCTTAAAATATTTAGGGATTTTCATTACGCTGGACCCCTCACTCAGATTTGAGCGTAATCTCCTCCCCCCGTTGCTTAGATTGCGACTGGACGTGGCCCGTTGGCGTAAGCTTCCTTTGTCCCCTCTGGGCAGGGCGGCTTTGTTTAAAATGATGTCGTTGCCGCGGTTCCTCTATGCGCTCCAAAATTCCTATGACGACGTCCCCAAGTCCTATTTCCGAGAGATCGAGTGTCTTCAGAGGCAATTGATTTGGGACGGGCGTCCACGTATAGCCCTCGCGTAACTCACCATCCCGTGGTACGACGGGGGCATGGCGCTCCCCGACATCAAGCGATATTATTGGGCCTCCCAGTTGTCTGCTATTAATCACGTGATGTTTTCACCGGGTAGAAATCCTGCTTTTGAGATGGATAGACTCCAGCTGCCGGGTGGGGACTTTAATAGAGCGCTATATTCTCGATCGGCCGGGCGCCATCTTGTGGGTCCGTCCAGGGTTGCAGTAAATGTGTGGCGTGCCGCGAATGTGAGTTTGGGTTGGGAGGATCGAGTGACGCTGGCGACGCCGCTTTATGCCTCGGAACGTTTGGGGTGTCTCTGGTCTACTAAGGGCTTTGACCGCTGGGATATGATTGGGATATGTAAGGTGGGCGATGTCTGTTCGAAAGGTAGTATGAAGTCGTTCCAGGCCCTCCAGGCGGAATACGGTTTGAATGGTAGGGAATTTTTTCGTTATCTGCAGGTTCGACATGCCCTCGCCTCAGTCTTGACTCCTGATGAGGCCCTGCCTGAGTCTTCCCCCCTCGAGGATCGTGTCCTTGATGGGCACCTGCCTGATAGCACGATTTCTTTGATCTATAAGAAGCTGATTAATAATCGGGCGGACTTACTGGTCCGTCTTAGGGAGGTTTGGGTCGGCGATGGCTTGGAACTGGACGACGAGGATTGGCAGTCGGCACTCTCCTCTCCCAAGGAGGTAGCCATCCCTGCCCGTCTCCGTTTGGTTCAACTTAAAATCCTTCATCGAGTGTATGTCACTGGTCCACGTTTGGTGATGATGGGCTTTTCCCTGGATGGGTTTTGTAAGCGTGGTTGTGGGTCGAGTGCTACCTTTTTACACATTCTTTGGGAGTGCCCAGTTGTGGCTGCCTATTGGACGGCTGTGCTTGAGGTGATGACCGTTGTGACTGGTGTTGCCCTGCGGCCGGAGCCGCGACGGTGTCTGTTGAATGTATGGGAGCCCACTGATTACTCTGTAGCCCAGACCAGATGGGCTACCTTGGGCTACATGATTGCGAAACGGGATATTGCGCAACTCTGGGGTGCATCCAAGCCCCCTGAGGTCTCGAAATGGGAGGACAACATGGACTGGTCCATGTTTCGTGAGAAGACTGTATATGTGGCCAGGGGGCGACCCAGGGCGTGGACGAAGATTTGGGGCCAGTGGAATGAATATCGTGGGGATATCTGTGCCCCTCCCCTTGTAGATACTACTGATGTTGTCCTGTCTCCCTAGGCGAGCGTTCCCGGAACCTTTTCATAGTGTTTTGTGAATTTCTGATTCTCCCCGCTGCTCCCCCCCCCCCCGACCTTGTTAGAGCCTCTGGGCTCTTGTAGTGTTCTCCTGATTGCTGACTATCCCCTCCGTTCTTTGGGCTGACCTTGATTCCTGTACATTCGCCTTTTTAGTGTTGGGTTTTTTTTTTGTATAAAATAAAATTTGTTATGCTCTGTGATCTGTTGGGAGTAATGCTGGGTACTTGATTTGTACTTGTCCACGGGAGTATATCTCTGATTTCTTCCTTGTGCCTTCTTATTAGCGGCCAGCCCGTGTGGTTGTAGGCCCATTCCTGTATTTTTCTATGCTTGCTCAAATAAAGGTTTTTGAACAAAAAAAAAAAAAGTCCTGAATATGTTAAGTGTGCGTGTCGGGAGAGTCATTGGTATATTTGTAAAAAGAAAAAGAAATCTGGGCAGGACAACCATTTTCATCGTAGATATGCGCCTCATCAGAGAGAGAGGCAGCTTGATTCACCTACCAACGTCCTCCTCGCACCGAGAGATCGCCTTGCCATAGTTTTCAGTGAGGACTATCTCAGGATTGGTATGAATTTGGACCCCCAGGTACCGAATTGGATCAGTGGACCATAGCAAGGGGAGATCAAGCTCTACCTGGGTAGTACTAGGGGTTAAGGGGGAACATGATCGATTTGCACCAATTAATACAAAGCCCTGAGACCTGCCAAAATGGTGTAACCTCAGTCAACACTGGCTTGAGCTTCCTCTCCAGCTCGGGACCATATATAAGAGTGTCATCCGCGTATGCAGACACAATGAGGGCGTAATCCCGAAAGCGTATGGCCCTGTGATAAAGGTATTCCATGAGCTCACAAAGAAGTGGTTCTGCCACAAGGGCATATAGCAACGGGGAAAGTGGGCAGCCCTGTTGAGTACCCCCCAATATTGTAATAAGGTCAGAGACTGTGTTGCCCACCTTAACTCTGGCACACAGCCTAGTGTATAAGTCCGAAATCTATCTATCCTCTCCTACCTCCACCTTGTTCAGGACGCCCTTCAAGAAAGTCCACTTCACCAAGTCGAATGCCTTCTTGGCAGTAAAAAAACTGCGACGGCCTTCACTGCAGGGTCAATTCTTTGAATTGTCCCAAAGCTAGTGCTCAGATTATATGTAACACTGCGATCAGGTTCAAATCCCACCTGCTCTGGTTTTACTTAGTGCAGGATCAGAGGGGCCAACCGGTTAGCCAATACTTTCGCAAATATCTTTGTGTTTACTTTTAAAAGAGATAGTGACCTGTATGAGGAGCAGACGTCCGGTGGCTTGCCAGTTTTCAGTAATGTGACAATCAGGGCCTCCCTCAAAGTTGGGGGCATCTCCACTTTTTCATCCATCTCCTCATAGAGAGTTGTCAGGTGGGGGATAAGTTCTTCCTGGGACATTTTATAAAATTTCACAGTGAGGCCATCAGTGCTGGGGGCACTACCTGAGTGCATCGACTTAAAAGCAGTACGTATTTTCCCGGGGTGTAGCTGGGTCATCAGGTGTTCCCTAAGCATATTAGAGAACCAGGGCATTTGGATGTATTCCAACAGTGTCTGATCAACTCCTCATCAGCTGTGGCTTTGGTGGTGTACAGGCCGGTGTAATACCTCTGGAACACGTCAGCTGCTAAGTTTGTGCCCTTCCTCATCAATGTTTTCCGAGATTACGGCAGCCATCTCCTGAGTCATTGAAGCCTTGCAAGGGTGGCACCCGGGCGGTCCCCCTCACCATATACCCTGGCAGAAGGACATTTTCCAAGGTGTTTCACCTCCCTATCTGCTGTTTCGAGAAGGTCCTTCAGGGCTGCTTTAATCTCCTCAAGCAGTGCAGCTTCTCCTGTGCATTGATAAGTTAGTTCGAGGCAAGCAATGTCTCTCTCCAATCTCGTCAACCTGTCACGAATGGCACGGTGCACCCGTGCATGCTTAGATATTGTCATACCCCTGATGTACACCTTGAAGGCTTTCCAGACCATAGCAAAGCTGTCTACTAAGCCCATGTTTATTTCGAAAAATGTTTCAATGAGCTGGGTCAATTCTGACTTAAATACAGGGTCCAGCAATGAGTATGGGGAAAATCGCCAGAGAAAGGGCTCTGGCACACCTACACTGAAATTCAGCTCCAGAATAACTGGAGAATGGTCGGAGTATGTTGTGGGGAGTACCTCACAAATGCCAACCTGTGATAGCAGGGACCTAGAGACCAATCAGAAGTCAATGCGTGTGTGAGTGTCATAACTGGCTTAGTAATGAGTGTATCCAGCGATGTCCAGGAATTTCTGTCTCCAGACATTCACCAGGCCAAGTTGGTCAAAAATCTCCAATATACTACTAGCAGTTGCAGATTGTCTGCAAGGAGGGTCTTTAGACATGTCTTTGTTTGGATTTAATATGCAATTGGCACCTCTTCCTTCCGCAGCAGCAGTGAGGCCAGCATTTGATAAAAGAGAGGGTAGTCCTAGTTGGGACCGTAGACATTGACCACTAAGATTTATTGGCCTGCTTTGTAGCATTTTCCGACAATGTACCTACCATCAGGGTCCCTGTGCAAACACTGCAATGTCACTCCAGACTTTGGGTTGAGCCAAATCAACACTCCCCTAGCATGTGAAGTGAAGCCTGCATCTGTGACTGTGCTCTGTAGAGTTCTATGTAAGAACATTTTACTGTCAGGGGCTAGGTGGGGCTACTGCAGCAGCCCGATATCTATTTTATAATGTTTAAGATATGCAACTATCTTCCCGGCATTTCTATAATTTAAACCCCTGACATTCCATGTAAGAAAACGTATACTATTTGTCTGAAAGTATTTATGCTCCATTCACTCCTACCGTAAGTAAAGCATTTTTTTGCTTCCTCGTGCAACCCAGGAGGGGCAGAGCAGTGACTGAGTGCTGTGCTTTAACATTAACTTCCTTACAACCCAACCTCCCCCTACCCTCCACCCACACTATGCAGGCCCAAACATTGCATAGTTGAAGAATCTGCCCCCCTCCCAAAACAGAGCATTACTCAATACGATTACAAGCAAAAACATAACATTCCCTGTGTGCATCACGCTCTGGGGCGGATGTTGCTGACAAATGGTGAGATAACCACTGCCTGGAACACCCTATGTAGGTAAGTTATTGTGTGCTTCCCATTAATATGGTAAGGACTCTGTCCCACATCCTGCTACCTGCAGCGAGCCCTCCCCCTTCAATGAAAGGATAAAAGGCAATACCCTCATCAGGCAGTCAGGACCCCTGCTATGCATCTCAGTACTCTGGATTGCACAGAGTGTTAATAAGCTCCCCCCATACTGCACCCTCGAGAGGTCGCAGACGAGGCACTGCCACACTGGTTATCACAATATAAGGTATCCATATAACAGTCAATGGCTCTAAATTGCCTATCCGGGTGTCTCCATAATATCCTTACTGTGGCTAGTAGCCCAATCAGTTTAGGCTAATGTACAAACCCCGAAGCAAGTTAGGGTTGTGATAACCATAGTATCTTACATGTGTAACGCTCAGTGTTCATCCGGGTCAGACCTGTCCGTCTCCTTACTTGTTGAAGACCTCGCCTTTCATGCCGCTCCCTCGTGCTTTTTAAGGAACTGTAGTGCCTGTTTAGGGTCCATGAAGACTTGTGGAGATCCGTCCACTATAATTCGAAGCTTTGCAGGATACAACATATTATACTCCAAGTGTAATTCACGTAGTCGTTTTTTCACTGGAGCGAACAGGCGCCAGGTTTGCAGAGTGGTATAGAAAGGGGCATTGCCTTGGACCACCTCTCTGCAACGCAGCTCTGTGGTGCCTACTGGAGCTTTGTAAGTTGTGGGATTAAGTCCCCTTGAATCTTGGGGGTCCCTGGGGGCCAACTTGCCCACCAGGTACCTCCAGTAAGCGCCACAGAGCTGTTTTGCAGAGAGGTGTAAAAAAGGGGCATGGCCTCGGACCACCTCTCTACAACGCAGCTCTGTGGCGCTATATGGTTTGTCTTGGAAGTTTGAGAATCCTCTGAACATGTATGCAGGGGCGAAGCTTTGAGGGGGGGTGCTTAGGATGTTACACCCTCCCACCCCCAATAAATCTATTTTCTGATAGATAGTTGGGGATAGGTGGTTTTAGTCGGGTATGCTGATGTGTCTGTCAGATTTCTCCAGGAATTTTGACATGCACACAAACAAACACACGCACACACACTCTCCCTCTCTCTGTTTTGAAAGTCTTAAAAAATGTTGGTTAGTTTACAGAATAATGTGTTTTTCTTCTCTGCGCACTCCTACCAATCTGCATTGCCCCCGGTTTCCTCTGCCCCTTAAGCTCCTTTTATGTGCCCTGCTTGTTGTATAATGTATTTTAACATTATCTGCCTGCATTACTGTTGGAAATTCTGAGGCTCACACCCCCCAATCTCACTTACCAAGCTATGTCCCTGCATGTATTATGTGGTCCTTCCCTGTCTCCTCTCCACACTCTTCCCACCATTGTCACAGATTGATTCACCCACCAGAATGGGGAGGTGGAAAGGATTACCACCAGATTTTGTGGGGGTGTAGGGAAAAATGTTCAGATACACAGGAGCATCCATTCCCTCTGTATGGAGTTGTCTACTATGCAGAACTCTGTATAGGGAAAGGGATCCCTTAGAATAAGAAACATGACATTTCTATTAAGGTGCTTGCAAAACTGCTCCTGATGCAGCTTTCTAGGTGTAGTACTTGAAAGGCTTGAGAATAGGGGAAAAGTACCCTCTGACAATGGTGTAAATCTTGACCTGCATTTTTACATTCTTTTTCATGAATTGGGCCCATAACGTTCCTTAGGTCTTCTCTCCGTTCCTTGTTTCGCACAAGTAATATTGCTAGTAAGACCTTTTAAGGAAAGAATCAGTCAGCTTTATTGATGTTCAACACTTAACTAGAGAGCGCAAACAATAAGATTTTACCTTCAGTATATCTTATTCTGCTAATATTTGCATATTTACTTAATATGTCTTCTGTATTGTAATTATGTGTAGACTTTTGTAACTGTTTACTTCTATATGTATTTCTTTTTACAGATAAGGAAAGTGTTAATGAATCAAATTTTAAAAAGTAAACACAGAATTAATTTAGAGGACATGGTGAATGAATATGACAAATGCACTTCAGCAAGGTAAATTTCAAAGAAATAAATTTAAATATGATGTTGAAAATGAGAGAGGCTGAAAATGTCAAGTCCGCTCCTTATTGTGCCGCCAAATATATTGTTAGGTGTAACCTCTGATAACAGTCTCCAGTTGATCCCTGATTTTGACCACATACTCCTGATCGGTCAACAGATACCCAGGAAATGAGAAAGGTCTAGCTAAAATTTTCTCATCTTGAATCTTAAATGTATGGAGTATAGTATTGTGATCGGAAGACACTTTTGGACAGATTACCATGTCCGTGGACCATACTATAGAGTCTGTAATCCAGGCCATATCTATCTGTGAGTATTATTTGTGTGGAGCAGAGTAATAAGTATAACCTGATTTATTAAGATATAAAGTTCTTCACGCATCCCTGACAGCCTGTAGTCGCCTTAATTCCATTATTGCAGCTCTAGTCCTCCTCATTCTTTGAAATGAACCCCATTGCATTGTGTCAATACCATAATCCATTAGGCAATTGTAATTGCCTACCAATACCCTTTCCCCCTCCCTGTTCAACATTTCTATATTTATCAAGTCAAGAATAGTAGGGTCATCTGTATTCGGGCCATACACTGCACAAAATACTTATTTCCTTCCTTTTATCGATATCTGTGCTATAGCCCACCTCCCACCTGTTGCCGGTTACCCCACAACCCGTTTGTGCTTTAATATGGCAACCCCCTGTATAGAAGCGCTTTGTGCAGTGCACACTATCACTTCATAGCCTAACTGCTTTAACAGTCCGCTGTCCTTATACGAAAGATGTGTTTTCATCAACATAACCATTTGGGGATTATACATTTTTAATTCCTCTGCTACCAATTGCCTCTTAGTATTACTGTTCAATCCATCCACATTCCATGCTAAACCCTTAAACTGATCCATTTAAAAAAACATAACTCTGTCAGCCATACCCTCCATTTTTATTGCTTTAATACTGTTTTCAACTGCTTTGCTAACCTTTTCGCTCCTTATTGTCCTCCCCTTGATTTTTCCCCATTTTTGCCCCCTCCCGCTCCCCCCACACCCCTGGTCCCGATGAGGGCGACCAAACCCCCTACACCTAGAAGGAGGAATCATCCTCTTCCATATGCTGCTGTTTGTTTTGGCAGCAGACTGAGACTCCGGTCTCCACAGCGACCCCCGAGACTAAATTCCCCATACTCTGTCCTACATAAAATCTGACATAGGAGAGAAATAGGATAACAAAAAAAAGGCAAAAAGTGTTGGAAAGCAATGTCATCAAAACAATCCCACAACTTGAACATTAATCTAATCAAAAACCCTTTCCCTTATCCAGTCCCCCCTTTCTGCCATCTGCTCAGTGCTTCCTTCGCCTCAAATTCAGATGTAAAGACATATGACTGCCCTTCCCGTATTACTTTCAGACGCGCCGTTTCTTGCAAGTATACTTGTACCCCAGTTGATTTTAATGGATCAATCAATAGCCTTAATTGCCAACGCCTATCCATTGTTTCTTTACAGAAATCGGAACGAAAAAATATAGAATATGATTCTACTGAGATAGGTGCTCTAGGTCTAGCTTTCAGTGAAACTGCTTGCCTAAGCAAGAAATTACCAAAATTAATAAGGAAAGGGCGTGGGTAACTAGCATCCTGCCTTCGTTGTACCAATGGTAGTCTATGGGCCCTTTGAATCTGGCAATCCCAGTCCCAGTCTCCCTGGTCCGGAAAAGCCTTCTGCAAAAGATGTACCACAAAACCCCTGGGATCTGATCCTTCTTGATCTTCCAGGATTCCAAACAATTTCAGGTTATGCCCCCGCTGGCGATTTTCCATATCCTCCATTTTCAGCTGCATTGTCATTAGCAAATCATCATGTTGTTGGACAGTGCTTGCCACCTTAGAGGTCACTTCTTCTGTACTACCTACTCTTGATTGAAGTTCCACTATATTTTTTGTAAGAGTCCCAACTTTCGAAGTTACTTCCTTTAATGACTGCTGAATATCATGGTTGTCCGCTCTAACTTGAGAAAAAAGTTCCCTTGTTTCCTCCCTTTGATCTTTGAGAGACTGCAGGATTAATGAGAGTAGCAATGCTTTGGAGTATCTTTACCTTGAGGGCCTTTTTGGGAATCTTCTTCTTCTCCATGGGGGCATGGACAACTTGTTGAGAACATATTTTTTCGGGTGTCCCCTCAGGCGTTCCCCCTACCAAAAGCCTTAATCCCCCCCAGATATCATCTGCTAATCCCACATCCAAAAGTCTGGATATCAGGGTTTTAACCCTTCCTTTCGCTTGTACCCATCTATGTGTGAGGCTAACAGCTTCCACATTTTTCGCCTCTTTTGATCCCTGCTTTCCAGACAAGCGGCCCATTGTGGTTTTTCTTATTTTCTCCTCTGTTTCCTTCGGTGTTCTAGATTTAGAGTTTTTCTTTCTGCCCTCTGATCTTGAGGTTTGCTTTTGCTTTTGTTTTTGCCTTGCGCCTGCTAGATCCTGTATTGGAGTATTATTCGATCCCTTTTGTCCTTGGTTCGCTGTCGATCCCCCGAGTTCAGGATGCGAATTATGGTTGGCCAAAGCAGGGCTAACAGTACTAATTGTGAGAGCTGTAACGTCCTCCTCTGAGGCACATGATATACTATCAAGTGTCCCATCATTCTGCATTAAGATGCCTCCTGCTCCATCGCCTTCAACAGCTGTCGGCCATATCAGTACGTTACAAATACCCGGCAGTGTCTCATTCAGTCCCAAAATAATAGTGTCTGAAAGTGTCTCCTGTTGTTTTTCTTTAAGACCAAACTCAAAATTTGTTTCAAGCTCTGTTTCCATACTCTCAACCAGTTGATCACCAGCCTTAAAAGAAACATTTCCTTCAAAATTGTCAAGCTGCTTAGAGCTACAATCGTCTTGCCTAAGAGCTTGGGTCTCCATATCTGATACTATGTTACATTGTTGCAAGCCTATTACGTGCGTGACTATTTCTGCAAGTTTGTTTCCATCTCATATTTCCATTCCAGACTCTGATGAGACTAGCTCCACTGAGCGCTTTGACTGTAAAAGACGCAACACCGGCCTCCCGAGCTTCCCAACAGTGTGGCCAGATAAGTCGCCTTTCTGTACCTCTAAGCCTTGATCCCCCTCCACACAACCTGCAGCGCTTACTGGTAATAGGCTAGACGCACGGGTGTTTCTCACTGTGCACATCGGCGGAGCCATAGTCTAAAAACCGCTGAGTGCTGCGTAAGCCTGCCAGCACAGAACGAGCCGAGGGTGCGGTCTCAATCTCAGCGGGAAACGCCAAGCCGCCAAACACACAGCAACCCTCGTGGACGGTAAGCGCTTAGGTCCAATCGCCTGCATTCAGTAGTACGGGAGTACGTCAGAGCCTGCTCCGGAAGGGTATATCCAGGTGAGCCTCTCGGTCGGCCTCAATCCGTAATAACAGCCCAATTCCAGCATTAATATGAGGCAGGAATGTTCGCCTCTGCTTTTCTTTTCCTTCCAATTTCTCCTCCTATTCCTCAAGTTTCTTATCACTCATCTTGTCATTCTGATTCAGTAGCCTCGGGAGCTCCTCTGTGTACCAGAGACAGCGTCAATCCGCCATCTTGTCTCCTCCCCTTAGCGAATAAGTGCAATTAAAGCAACTATAATAGAGATTCAGGAGCTGGAAGATCAGCATGCAGAGGGTGTTATGTACAGAGGATATGGAACAATTGAGTTTTATGTTAATCGATTTACCCTCAGCTCTGAAGAACACATTTAGAGAGAGAAGTGTGGCAAGATATAATAAATATCGCTTGTCGCAGTATGAATTTGGGGAGAGAATAGGTAAAGTCCTTGCTTTTAAAGTGGCAGACGACCGGGCTAAGGCTCATATAATAGCAATAAAGGGGCTAGATGATAAAATATATCAGCAACCACAACAGATATTAAAACAGTTTGTTCTCAATAATAAAACATTTTATACTCCAACGATTCAGCCAATGCATGAGGATATCTGTAGCTATATTCAGAATAGCTCTTTAAGAAAGATGGGGGAATGAGGAATCTGATTCTCATGACGAAGGTATTTCAATTAACGAGATAGAACTAGCAATTGGTGCTTTGCCATCAGGGAAGGCAGCGGGAGAAGATTTCATCCCCCTAGAATTTTATAACATTTGTAAGGACGTTCTGTTGATGCCATTCAGTCAGGTAATAGAGTTTGTCGGAACTAATGATAGAACTCCTGACTCTTGGCATATGACGAAGAACGTTTTCTTTCAAACCAGCTGAGGAATGTGGGTCATACAGGCCAATTTCACTCATAAATGCAGATGCAAATATTTATGTTAAAATTCTAGCGAATCGCTTGGCCTCAATAATGCCTAATCTGGTCTCTCCTCACCAACATGGGTTTATTCAAGGGGGAGACACTTCTGCTCATGTTAACACGGCAGTAACTGCTTTCAATCTGGCAAACATAAGACCCACCTCACTCAGTATGATTTTATTAGACGCAGAAAAAGCGTTCGACCAAGTGGGGTGAGAATTTTTGTGGGCTGCGCTTCTAGCTTTTGGGACTAAGAGTCAATTTATGAAGCAGGTTCAAGATTTATATGATAAACCATGCGCTAAATTGACATATTCGGGCCAGGAATCATCTATCTTCCCGGTACTCTGTGGCACCCGTCAGGGATGCCTCTTTCACCTTCATTATTTGCTCTTTATATAGAGCCATTTATTTCTGTTTTGCAAGATGATCCACAAATAACTGATTTTAAGTCAGGGGCAAGTTCTCTTAAAGTCATCGCCTATGCAGATGATATAGGGGTCTTCTCTACAGAACCAGGAGAAGCATTGAAAACGATAACAGAGGTAGCTGGTCAGTTTGGCTTAATTTCAGGCTACAAATTAAACGTCAATAAAATGCAAATTCTTCTCAATCACAAACCGTTGATACCAGTACTGGGAGCCTGTCCAATTGCTACTTATCTAGGGGTCAGGATAGCAGCACAGATTGACAGTATATTGTAATTAAATTATGATGTTCTACTAAAAGAAACAAATAAGTCTATAAAAAAATGACATAATCTACCTATTGGGATTATCGGCAGAGTTAACATTATCAAAATGAAGATTTTGCCTAAATTTCTTTATCTCTTTCGTTCTATCCCGCTACGTGTTCCAAATGCACTTTTCAAAAGGTTGGATGGAATATTAGGTAGCTTTATATGGGGATATAAGAAGGCAAGATGAGCAATAGACCGGTTGAAACTCTCTTTCAGTCAAGGTGGTTTAGAGTTCCCAGATTTTAAAACATATTTCTGGTCAGCCTGCTTTACTCGCCTACGTAGCCTCATCAATCCGGTCAACAGCATTTTCAGCCATAAGTTCATATTGGGGGTGGAGAGTCATATGTTTTTGTACAGACTTAACAACCCTAACTATTTTAAAAGGGTAAAATTCAAGACCATAAGGGATGATGTATATATATGGCATGCGATTTTGTAAGCAGGAACATCTCTTGTTATCATAATGAGTTACCACTTTGGCAAACCCAGGATTTCATATGATATTCCATGATTCGGCTGGTATGAAATGGGCTAGATGTGGAATCACATGCCTGGGAGATGTATATGATTATAATTGTTTCGTCTCATTTGAGAGTCTACAGAGGAAGCATAAGCTACCAGAGTCTATCAGCCTGATTCATGAAGCGAAATAGCGCCCGCAATGGCTGCGAAAATGCAATTGCGGGCGCAAAACACGGAATCGGCATTCAAGTACAAAATAGCGAATTCGCAAACACAGAATAGCGATTAAAATTGCGATTACGCTATAATAGTCGCAGAGTCCCGGTAGTCGCGCATTAGCGATACGGAAATAGCGACCAACCACGGAATCTGCGAAATGAATAGCGAAAAGCAATATATTCTCAATCGGCATTCATGAAAAATATACAATAGCGGAAAACCCCAAAATCGCAATTTAGCGCGGCGCAAATTAAGGACAACTCAAAGCAGGTGGTAACCATAAAAGCCATGATGAAAAAAAATTTGAAAAACAGTTGGCCAATCACCAACAGGTCCAGGCCTGACCAATCACACATAAGGACATTCAGCAGCAGCATTAGGCGTTCCACAATGCCAGGAATGTACATGGTGGTGAGGCGGCGAAGGCTACAGCGAGCAGCACGGAGGAGACGCATGAGGCAGGAAAGGATTTACCGGCAGCGGGTCACCTTGCTTGGCCAAACCAGAGAACAGATATATGCTAAATACAGGCTGAATGGGGAAATGATCATCTGGCTGATACATGAACTTGACCCCCTCATGCAGCACCCAACAAGGCGGAACAATTCGGTGCCTACACAAGTGCAGGTATTGTGCAGCCTGCACCTCCTGGCCTCCGGCAGTATCCAGGGCATAGTAGCGGCTGCTGGGGGGATATCCCAGCCCACCATGTCACGCTGCCTCCACACTTTCGTTGACGCCATGCTCACCCAGCTCCACCGCCACATCACATTTCCCACGAGCCAACAGGAATTGGACCTGACAAAACTTCAATTTTACAATGTAGCCCATTTTCCCCATGTCCTCGGCTGCATAGACTGTACCCACGTCGCCATCTGCCCACCAGCTGCCACGGAGTATATGTACCGCAACAGGAAGTCCTACCACTCCCTCAACATACAGATGGTCTGCAATGCCAAGACCATCATCACTGACATTGTCGCCCAGTACCCAGGGAGTACCCATGACTCCTTTATCTTCAGGCACAGCGGACTCCACACACGACTGCTCAGGGGAGAGTTTGGGGAAGGACACCTACTTGGTAAGTACACTTTGTCGACAATGTCACATTGCAATGAAGGCACAGCGCTGCACAGGCAATCAACATCTGCTCCTCTCATTCAGGTGACAGTGGCTACGCCCTACGGGAATACCTCCTGACCCCTTACCTCAACCCTGCCACACCTCAGCAACGGCGCTACAATGTTGCGCACATCCGGACAAGGAACTGTATAGAAAGGACATTTGGCCTGCTCAAGAGCAGGTTCCGTATACTGCACAAGACAGGTGGGGCCATGTATTACAGTCCTGCTGCCTGCTGCCGCATTGTGGCTGTCTGTGCAATGCTTCATAACATTGCAACCAAGCGCCGGATACCTGTTGAGATCTCAGGCAGTGAATCAGAAGGGGACGACCAGGCCACCAGCACATGCGCACCATGCACGCGGGGAGAACCCAGCTGAAGGCCACAGACGTCGCAACCACATCACAGCGAACAATTTCTAGCCCACCCTCTACCCCCACCCCACATATCACAATTGCATGCAAAATGTAATGATCACACAAGGCTAATGTGTGCAGCAAAATAAATATATTTGTTTCATTCACAAGAAAAAGGTAATCTGTAAACTATTTACAACCAACAGTATTCCTCCATACTGCAGTGTGCAAGTACATGGCAGGCTTAAAGTCAGCCTGTGCCTGTGTTTTTCGGGCAGAGTCAAGTGCGCCTCCTGCGCGTTATGCCCAGCCGCCTCTGAGGCTCATCCTCCTCCGGGGCACCTGTACCAGGCGTTGCCCTGGTGCTGCGCCTAAGTGGCGGGACTAGTGTTGCAGATTGGCTGCTGACGCTTGAAGCCCCCTCACTGCCATCGTCACCCCCTACAGTGTCCTCACAGCACTGAACTAGTTGGTGCTGCTGTGTGAGGGACCTGCGTGACAACTGGGAGGTGGCATTTGCAGCCACATAATTTGACCGGCTGTAGGAGGCCAGCCGGGCCATGAGCTGGTGGTGGCGCTGGCTTGCTGCCCTGCGCTGCTTGCTCATCGCTGCAGTGTTTGCCTCCATGGCTGCAGTCATGCGGCCCATGGCCGCCGTCATGCGGTCCATGCGGTCTCCCACTCCCGCCACATTGCGCCCAATTTTGTGCAGCTGGAGCTGTATGGCACCTTGCTGCTGTGACTGGCGCTGATGGATCCTGAGCATGCGCCTCTCTACTCTCATACAGGCATGGAGATGTCCATTGCCCCTCCTGCTGATTGGAGCTGTGGTGTGACCGTGAGAGCTCCCACGCCTGCTCTGCTGGCCTGTCACAGTGGCTGGCCGCTGTGTTGCCGCTGTCGTAGGCCCAGTTGACGTAGCACCAGCTGCAGGTGGTGTCACAGCTGGCGTTGCTGGTGTGGCAGGGACTGGAGGCACATTA
The DNA here is from genome assembly GCF_964261635.1 of Lissotriton helveticus. Classification (NCBI taxonomy): domain Eukaryota; kingdom Metazoa; phylum Chordata; class Amphibia; order Caudata; family Salamandridae; genus Lissotriton; species Lissotriton helveticus. The sequence continues at coordinate 939,619,710 of NC_136065.1, forward strand.
GTGGGGTGCCTGGCTCTGGCTGCGGGTGGGATGGCAGGAGCAGAGGCCACAACGGTGGGGGCCTGGTCTTGGCTGCGGGTGGGATGGCAGGAGCAGAGGCCACAACGGTGGGGGGCCTGGTCTTGGCTGGGGGTGGGATGGCAGATGCAGGGGCCACAGCGGTGGGGGGCCTGGCTGCTGGTGTTGTTGCAGCGGCAGGGGCTGGTGCCTGGGTTTCCGGTTGTGAATCCTCCTCCTGGGCCTCCTCATCTATCTGCAGCTTCTCGCTGTCGCTGCTTTCTGCGCCACCTGTGAGGGTAAGTGGATACTCATTAGTTGCATGTGACTGCCAGACGTGCTGATGTTACATGCATGCTGGGTGACATTCCCTGGATGGCTGTGGATTTGCGTACTTTGGGACCTGTCTGGCTGCATTGTGGTACTACTACATTGTGGACATACTACATCTCCCACAATGCTTCAGGGCATACTCTGATGCGCAACAAAGGCATGACTAAGGGCCAATATGTGAGCCTATTTGGTCAGGGACGGTCATAGGGGACAGGGTCGCAGTCGCATGCCACTTACCTTGGGTGTCTTGGGTGGGGCGGGAGGAGTCCAGAGGGGTGACGCCAACACACGCCTCCCTCTCAAGGGTGTTCTCGACCTGGTCCTCCAAGGGTGTGTTGGGTGGGACTGTCGGTCCGCCACCTCCAGTGCCCGATGCCTCTCCAAGGCGCTCCGCCACCCTCTCCTTGGCACGACCTCGGAGGTCGTACCATCGCTTCTTAAGCTCCTCCAATGACCTATCGGCCACACCCACCGAGTTCACGCTGGAGGCTATTCCCAGCCAGATCCTCCGTTTGTCTTGCTCTGGGACCTTCCTGGAGTTGATCCCGAAGAGCCTGTCATGGTTGGCCACCACCCCTTCAATAAGGTTCTCGAGCTCCTGCTCTGAGAACTTGAGCTTTCTCTTTCGTCCTGCGCTGTTGCTGGGGCCAGGGACAGGTTCCTCAGACATGGCAGCTGGTAGGTCGCTATTACAGTCGTTTGTGAAGTCGCTATCGCTGGTTTAGCGTCTGCTTTCCGACTTGCTCCCTCGAAGGTTTGCCTCACTGTGGTGTTTGGGGGTGGGAACTGCCTGCTTCCTGGTTGTGATGTCATCACTGTGCTCGGAAAGCGACTTCCCGTTTTTCCGATCGCGCGAGAATGCGATTCGCATTCCCGGTCGCACGGGATTGCGAGTCGCTATCCCGAGCGACCGGGATTGCGAGTCGCTATCCCGTGCGACCGGGAATGCGAGTCGCTATCCCGGTCGCAGGTAGCCGGGAATAGCGATTTTTCTGCGTTTTTAGTTAGATTTAGCGCCCGCGTGCGAGTCGCTATTTTTTCCCCGAAAAGTAAATGAATGCCGTTTTGCGTTTCCTCAATAGCGAGTCGCTATAATTCGCTATTAGGGACACGCAAAACGGCCCGTACATGAATCAGGCTGTAAGTTTCTTAAGTATTTCCAGATCCGATATTATTTCTTGAAAAACCTAAAACTGAAAAATATAAATGATTCTGAGATATGGTTTTTTTTCTATGCAGCTGAATTAAAATCTCTAATAAGTAGGGTCTGTAAATGGTTCAACAGTGGCAGACAAGACACTTGCGAGAGACCGGCAGATCGCTGGAGTTGGGTGCTGGGTACGCCGCTCGCGGCTGTTACTATATCACAGGCTCTTAGTATTATAGACAAGGCTGTACATTCTAGCAACTTTAGATTGCAGCAACTTCGCATGATATGCCTTTTATATTGTACTCCGGATAGAATCGCAAAATGGTCATCGGGTAATACTATAAGTAGTGAGTGGGCAAAATGCCCAAGATGTAATTTATACGCGGCCGACATTAAACATGTGTTTTTAACATGTGCGGAACTAAAAATATTCTGGCAGAAGGTTGGGGATGTTTTGCATCGAAAGCTAGGGATAGAAATACCTCTGTCGACCACTGTAATTATGATGAGATATAGTTCTAAACATTCTAACTGTAATGGTTTGTTTGCTATTTTATTAGTTGTAGCAAGATTAACTATAGCCAGGGTGTGGATATCGCCAAAACCCCCAACTGTGATGGACTGGTGGCTGCTAGTAAGGCAGATATATGATATGGAACTTGCATTGGCTGAGACGAGAGAGGTTCGCTCTATGACCAAATGTACTGCAATCTGGGGACGTTTGTTTTGAATGATATTAGTAGAAAGAAATAATATGCCCATTTTTCTTAGCTGATGTACTGATGACTGATTATGTATTTATTGTTAAATCTTTTTCTCCATTTTGGTGGTTATATCAGATGGATGTCTATTTACATCTAATTATGAGTATTGTATTTGTCTTGTATATGATGTCTTCTCTTTCACAAATAAAAAAAATAAAAAAAAGGAAAAAGAAAATGTCAAGTCTTTAGCTAACATTACCCGCTCGTCTTTCCTTTTTTTGTCACAATGTGTTACACGTGGGGGTGGTCGATTTACTGGAGAAAACCACAAAGCTCGCCTGCTACAAAGGACAATATTGGGTTTGTTTTACTTAAGTTTTTCTGTGCCATAAGAAAGAAAGTAGTAAAATTGTCTTATACAGGAATGATTGCTCTAATTCAGGAAGGTTTCATTTTTCTTGGTTTACGAGAGTGATACGGCTAATTAAAGACAACGCCAAGACCGAGTTTTCCTGATTTTGGGTCCTCATTACAATGTCCTTGGTAATACCGATTTGTTTGGTAACAGTCAGTTCGAGAAGCGGGAGGCTTTTAATACTCAGATGGGTATCACATGGGTGTTTTAGTGTTCTCTTTCCGTCTGCGGGACCCATGGCCCACTGTGGACCACCTGGTAACCCTACTACTCAAATCATTATTCCTGTCAGAGTGGGGCCATACTACGAGGTAGCCTTTCAAAAGTAATTGCATGAGTGTTTAATCCTCTGGGACTGCTTGGTAGATTCCAGCTTGCTTCAGGAGCAAGAAAAATTGCAGCCGTGAAGGACTAAAACTGAGCATCGTGTAACTTTTGATGACTTATCAGTTTATTACTCTTCTTCGCATGATTCTTCTAATCCTCACAGAAAACAGAAGTGGATACCAAATCTTTCTATAATGAGTCCATATTAAAGTTAAAATGAAGACCCCTTTTACATCTTATTGATATTTTAAGTCAAAATATTTTTGAAAGAAAAATCTTTCACCTAGCTGTTTAAGTGAACAATATTTAAACTGATAATAAGGAAACGATTTCTAAAAGATACTCCTTACAACAAACATCTTTTTAAAACAAAACATAACCAAGTATCAGACTGAATCTGTCTGCCTGAGGTCTACAAAAGGCATCAAAGGAGACAGTGGGCCTCATTTATGAGAAATGACGCATTGCTGCGTGTAAGCAGCGATGCGTCACTTTTCAGTGCGCACTCCTTGCGTCATGATTGATGTGTCATATTTATATTATGACGCATCATTCCGCAAGGAGTTACAGATACGTCAGTATTTCTGACGTATCTGTAGGCACAAAAGTAACGCATTGCTGGAGTGTGTCACAAAAGTGACGCAACTCCAGCAATGTGTACTTTCACATGGGCAAGTCCCATGTTGTTAGTGCCTGCGTCAGTCTTACGCCTGCCATGAAGCAGGCGTAAGATTTTGACGCATTAGCGGCCAAGATACGGCGCAGTGAAATCTTATAGATTTCACTGCGTCACTTCCATGACCCTTTCTTGCGTCAAAACGCCCCCCTTGCATACATTATACCTGGTGCAGGACTAATGTGGCGCAGGGGTTTACAAAGTGACGCATCTACCTAGGAGTCATGTAAACAGAGTGCTCCAGGACTGACCAGAACTGGTTTGGACTAGGCAAAGGCCCCTTTGCCCACAGAGGACAAAGGATTTTGGGGTATAAGTATTGGGACCCTGATCCCAAGAATTTAGATCACTTTTGGACAAACAAGAAGAAACCTTTGCTGAGGAGTGGAACCAGAGAGACTGAGGAGAGACTTTCCCTAAGCTGAAGTGCTGCTTGGGGGATTGGCCTGCAGTGGTTGCCTGACTGCCAAAGGAAGGAGAAAGGAACTTTGTGTACTTTATTTCAACTTGTGAAGGATCTCCGAGGGCTTGGAACAGAGCTTGCCTCCTGCTGAAGTCTCAGGGACAACAGACTTCACCCACCAGCTCCCCAATAGTTCCCTGGAAGTGCCTGCAGTTGTGCTGTACTTTGTGGGGACTTGCGTGTCGCAAGGAGCTGGAAGTGCGACTCAAGAACAAGAAGCGTGTTGCCAAACTGCCGCTGCCGCTTCACAACACAAAGCGCCTCGCAACGCCAGAGAAGAGGGTCGACATTGCAGCAGACGCCGCTGCATCACCGGGAAGCGGGTCGCAGCAGAAGAGGATCGACGTCGCATCAGACACCGCCGCATCTCCGAGAAGCGTGTTGCAGGGCCTGTCGTGGCTCATCGCCGGAGAAGAGGATTGACGTTGCAGCAGACGCAGCTGCATCACCGGGAAGAGTGTCGCTGGGCCTGTTGCGGCTCGCATCGTTGTGAAAGAAACTTGCATCGCCAGGGGAGAGGATCAACATCGCAACAGATGCTGCCACATTACTGGGAAGCATGTCGCAGGGCCTGTTGCGGCTCGCATCGTGTAAAGCATCTTGCATTGCCCAGAAGAGGATCGACGTCGCAGCAGACGCTGCCGCATCATCAGGAAGCGTGTTGCATCAAGGAGAAAGCGACATCTTTATTTCTTTGCACCAGATCTTCAACGCATCACCGTCCTTGCGTGTCAGGGACTACCGCATCACCTTTCCTGCAACACTTTTGTTGCCCTGCATGTCGCATCTTAAGGTACATTGACTCAAAGTGTCGCATTTTATAATCTAAAGATAACTAAGCTATTTCTGCCATTTTAAGTACAGTATTGTGGATTTTTGTCATTTGTGGTCTTGTGATAAGTCTATCTACAGAATACTTATTTTTGATATAAAACCTGTTTGGTGTCCATCTGTAGTGCTTTCACTTGATTACTGTATGTGTTCACAAATACTTTACACACTGCCTCTGAGATAAGCTTGTCTGCTCGTGCCAAGCTTCCAAGGGGGTGAGCAGGGGTAATTTTAGGAGTGTACCCCCTTACCCTGACTAGAGGCAAGGGTTCCTATTTGTCACAAGTACCTACCTGTGCCAACTAGAGACCCCCACATCTAACAAGCCTTTATTGTTGTTCCACCATAGGCTGCAACTATGAAGCCATTACTAGATTTAGCAAACTTTCCACAGCAAGGTTATTTGGCAAGTAGAGGCAGAGTGCTCACCGTTTGGTGGAAGAATCCCCCTTACAAACCTTTGCTTCATATCCAGTATTTTGGAGTGTTCATGGTGCTTTTTTGTTTGGATTTGAATTCCATTCAGATGCCCAATGTCATTTGGACGTCTTTGGTCTCTTTTGGAGCAGAAGTGTCATACTAACCTCTTTGGCTTTGTGGGATTTGCCTGTTTCCCAAGGTTTTTGGCCCTTAATCTGCAGTTGGTTGGTTCTGTTCCTAACAGACAACATGATAAATCAATTTGGTGCGTTAACGAGCAGGATGGTGTGGACTTACATCCCCTGTATCTATACTCACTAATGGGTATGCTTTTGCGCTGAGACTCATAATGTCAGACTGGTTGAGTACCATCTGCAGGACTTCCCAAATTTGTGGGCTGAGGACTCTGCAAAGTCTTGCGGACCATGAGTTGTATCTTCACCAAAAGTTTATTCAATCAATATTGCTCTTTTGGAGCACTCCTTCAGTGGATTGTTTTGCAACTTCTGAGCAAAAGCATTGTTCTCTGGTCTGTACCTGCAGCTTCCGTTGCAAGGAGACCTGAGAGATGAAGTCCATAGGTGGTGGCACTTCCATCTACATTACACATTTCCTTTCATCCATGTGATTCCTCTGGTTCTGACAAGCTGTGCCAGAAACATGCACAGATGATCTTAATTTCATCGGACTGGCCATGGAGGGTATGGAAGTCAGATCTTCTTTCCCTGTTTCTGCCCACTTCCACTTCCCCTCAGGGCGGACCTCGTCTCACAGTCGTAGGACCAAGTTCTGCATCCAAACTTCCAAAGCCTCGATATTCATGCCTAGCGATTGAAATGGGCAACTTGAGCTCTTTTAATTAGCCTGCAGAAGTTGTGGACATCAGTTTGTCAACTCTACGCCCATCTATAAAGTTTGTTTATTCGTGCTGAAGGTCCCAATTAATTGCTTTGTGTGCCGAAAAGGGAGTTGGTCCTGTCAAGAATTGTTTATCAGAAATATTGAGACGTGTGCTGTCTCTTGCCAGACAAGGCTTTACTGTGGGCACTGTGAAAGGTTATTTATTGGCCCTCTTGGACTTTCAATGTTTACCAGATTAACCATCATAATTTAAGTTTCTTGGTATGAGATTTCTAAAGGGGTTGACCCATTCGTTTTCCCTTTCCCCATTCATTACGCCACAGTGGGAACTTAATTTGGTGCTTGCCTTACTGATATGTCTGCGCTGTTAGCCCATGCACAGTTGCCCCTTGTGGCTGCTCACTTTGAAAATTGTATTTCTGATTGCCATTACTTTGCTTGGTATGTCAGTTAGCTGCAGGCACTGTCTGTGCAGCCACCCTTCACTTTTCCTTGACAATCTGGTACTGCAGACAAAGGTCATTAACACAACAGATAGCAGTTATAGTAGTTGGGTCAGTATGCTAATAAGTTGGCCATAAAAAGAACTAGGCCACATTACCTAATTTCCTATCAACCATATTGAGCCCAAGTATTTAGCAACAGTGCAAGCATACAATGTGCAGGGATCTGTTCTTAGTATTCAAACAGAAGTACAATGACTGCATGTACCGAGCTACCTGCAAATTGTTGATAACCAGTTGGGACGTGGGCAAGCATATGTGGGATAAGCAAAAAGAGCTTGTGAAGAAGTTTCAGAGAGTTGCAAACTAGGGTAGATTGGGGATTCTAATAACCCCTATTTGCAAGCAATAGATTTCCAAGGTAGTGAATCAACTCTAAATTGAAAGTACAACTTCCTGTCCAATGGGACGGTGATAAGGTTCCAAAACTGCTCAATTTCACAGGAAGTCCTAAAGTCAAGACGTTCCCCCTGGCAGAGGCACTAGCAGCAATTTGTGTCTTGATTTGCATTGTTCCTGACCAATATTGTTATTTAAGAGACTCCTTAGGGAGGGTATGGTCACTGGCAGAGGCTCCCAACGGTTCAGTAAAGCCAAAGGAAATCAAGAGCTTTTTGATATTAGAGAGTTAGATAATTTTATTAAATCTGTTTGTCTTAATAAATATCCTACAAGGCAGCAGCACATTGAGCAAGGTGAACCAAATTCTCCTCCAGAACAACAAAGGGCACAGCCTGGCTTTACATTCAGGGCCAGATGTCCGACCCATTTTTGCATGCGCAAACAGGTTAACGACCCGTTTGAGCATGCAAATACTATTAGGGCCATGTACAAATGCTATTTAGTTAGTCGCAATTTATTTAGGATTTGCTACTCGCAATTAGGAAGGGGCATACCTTCCTAATTGCGACTCACTACCCTACATAAGAATGTTTTGTGACTGCAATTCCGGTCGCAAAACACTCGCAATTTACCGCCCTCCTCAAGAGGGTGGTAATGCACTCACAAATGGGAATGGGTCCGCAGAGGACCCCTTCCCCTTTGCAAATACAGGGGAAAATATTTTTTACGAGCAGGCAGTGGTCCAAGGGTGGTCCACTACTGACCCTTAAAAAATGAAACAAAAACGTTTCCTATATTTTTTTTAATGCATCCTTTTTTCCTTTAAGGAAAACAGGCTGCAATTAAACAAAAAAAACTGCTTTATTGAAAAGCAGTCCCAGACATGGAGGTCTGCTGAGCTCAGCAGGCCACCATACCTGGGAGGGCCAGCCATTCCTGATGGGATCGCAAATTGTGAGTACCTCATGAATATTGATGAGGCATGCAATTTGCAACCCCATTGGGAATCACGAACAGTGTCTCTGTTGTACATGGCATTTTAGCAACTCCCAATTGAGCGCAATATGCGAGTCGCTAAATGCCCCAGTTGTACATCTGGTCATCAGTCTTTTTCATTCCCAGGTCCAATGTCAGAGAATAAAGAGAGGTGTTAGGTGGAAGTGAAGCTAAAGATCTTAAAAATTAATTCTCAGATCGCATTAGTTTGCTAATGTTATTAAATCCCCAAAGTTCTACTCCATAAAGGGCAATTCCCAGAGCTTTAGCTTCATAGATCTAAAGAGCATGTTTTATTAAAGGATGCACAATGCTATTGAGAAAACCTACAATCTGCATGTGCTTAATTATTGCCTTACTGACATGTGAATTCCAAGTCATGTTGAAAGAAAGTTTTATGCCCAGATAATCAAACCAGTCAACCGTCTCAAGTGACATTCCCCCCTAAAACGAGTCTCCCTTTGTAAGCTTTGCGCAGATTAAATGCCATAAATTTCTGTTTTTGCTGCATTAATCTTCAACCCTCGGTCGTGGCAAAACTCATCAAAATAATTCAAGAGATTTTGAAGCTCACTTGGGGTTTTGGAGATCAATAAAGTGTCATCTGCAAAAAGGAGAATAGGAGTTTTTACTTTAGCTTGAGAAGGGGCATCAGTGGGATTCTGGGACAGGAAGTGGACGATGTCATTTAGATGCAATGAAAACAATGTGGGGCCTAGGACACAGCCTGGACAGACACCTTTAGAAGCGGGGATCCTCTCAGTCAACTGGCCCTGCGCTCCACATAAAATTTGTGCATATTTGTTAATGTGTGACTAAGGGCAAAATGTTGGGTGGCACGCCCATGTCTCAAAGTACTTGCCAGGTCCTGGGTTTGGGGACCAAATCGAAGGCGGATTTTATATCGACAAAGACAACATAAAGGTTGCCTCTAGCAATCAATATCGTCTTCCAGTATGTTAGTATGAAGTGAAATACTTGGTCGATTTAGAGGTTTTTCTCCAAAGCCCCGCTTGGGAGGGGCTTATTTTGTAATTCTCAGTGATCCAGTCCTGGTTTTTAGATAATATGCGACAACTGAAAACCTTTTGGACACAATCTATTTGGCTGATATGTCTATAATTGGCTGGTAAGTTTCTATTGCCCTTTTTAGGTCGAGCTACGGTGGCCATGCGCTGTCTGCAAGACCTGCTATAATCAACAATAACACTTTTTTCCCACCTGCTGCTTACCTTTGGTTCACTCCAGTATCGCTTTTCCTTGCTGCCTCCAAACTTGTTCGCTTTGCCGATACCTCACTTCCATTTAAGGCTGAGGCGCACCAGCCAATTACAGTTTCCTTATGCCTTTCTCTTCAAATGTTGTGTGGGAGAACTCTTTTTTTTAAATTGTTAATTTCTGCTGCTGCTCGTTGCTGCTTGTATTTACTGCTGCAGTGAGCAATCCTTCACCGGCACCCATTGTCCGTTACCGGCACCCGTAGTGCTGGCTACAGAGCCACTTAGAATTTTGCTGCACTGTAATCTCGACTTTACTTACTGCTTGTTTTTAATTGTTACTTTCTGCCTCCGCTCGTCACTGCTTGTGTTTACTGGACTTTACTTGCAGCTTGTACATGACGAAGTGTACATTTCAAGGTATTTCTGTTAAACTTTCATTTTAAAAAGTACACCCAGGAACTTGCTCTTGATTTGTTTTATGTTATGTAATAGTAAAACAGTTCATTTTCTGTAGAGGCTTCAAACTTACACATTTTATGCCCTTGTGTTTATAACTGAAACGTATTTATTATGTGGATTTGAGGTTACACCTGCCGAAGAGCATACTGTCTGCCTCTTTCAGTTTAAAGATCATCAGGACCCTATTGAGATGTTTTCAGTGTATGCCATCTCTTTCTTTTTCTCTCGTATCTAGTTAAGCTTTATGTCGACTAATTACGTCTCCACAGTTTCTGTAGTAATGTAATGTAACACCACGAGTTGTTTTTAGGTCTCGGCTAAGCGCGCGGAAGCGCGTTCTCGCCGAGAACCTTTTGTCGCCGTGTCTGCTTTCCAGGAGACAATCCTGGCCGCGCGCATCGCCTTGGAGGCGATTTGAAACTGGCACGCGCCGCGCTCGCTGTGGCTGTCTCCTGGGAAGTGCAAACATACACAGGCACACCTCCCCCTGCACGCATGCGCACACACACACGAGCGCACATACACGCACGCACACAGAGACACTCCCTCCCCGCCGTCGCACACAGAGACACACACACACAGGAGCGCACATACACGCACACATACAGAGACACCCCCGCCGTCGTACACACACACACACACGCACACACACGCACACACACACACACACACACACGAGCGCCCCCCAAGGCCCACTTACCGCCAACCCGGTGTTCTGTCGCCTCCGCGGGGCTCTCCCTCAGGCATGGGAGCCCTGCGTCACCACTGCTCCTCGGACCAGGAACTCTGTGGGCGCGGGCTTCGCGCACAAGACGGTAGTCCCGCCCCCACGCTAGGTTTCGTTTTCGAGTGCGCGCGCACATATTGCAGTCATTGGCCATTTTAAGAAGGGCTCGCTCTCCTGTTCAGCTGCTCTGTTGCTCTGCTTTCGTATCTTATCACGGTAAAGTAAAGTAATATTCAGCACAGATTATATGTATATGTCAGGGGACCTCCACACTGATTGTCGGATCGCAAAACACAGGAAATTAAGTTAAATATTATGCCTCTGCCTTTGTAAGCATTTTATTTGGAAAACAAATCCTGAAATACTGAATGCAGAAAGTGACATTTTATTCAGAATCCAAGTGTAGGATGTCCCTCTGAGATTAGAGACATGATTTCCAATGACAGGAGTTCCTGATTTAATCTTAAAGGTGGCATTGCTTTGATTAACATTGTTTTAAAGGATGGCTTTAATGCATGTTTGGTTTGTTTTCAAAACTTTTGAATGGTGTGCCCGTGCCTGAGGTGCATCATCAGAGCTGTGTGAATAATAACAGCTGTGAGCCCGTGCGTGAGGTGCATCATCAGAGCTGTGTGAATAATAGCAGCTGTGAACCCGTGCCGGAGGTGCATCATCAGAGCTGTGTGAATAATAACAGCTGTGAACCCGTGCCTGAGGTGCATCATCAGAGCTGTGTGAATAATAACTCCGTCAGCCCCGTGAGTGAGGTGCATCATCAGAGCTGTGTGAATAATAACAGCTGTGAGCCCCGTGCATGAGGTGCATCATCAGAGCTGTGTGAATAATAACTGTCAGCCCCGTGCCTGAGGTGCATCATCTGAGCTGTGTGAATAATAACAGCTGTGAGCCCGTGCCTGAGGTGCATCATCGGAGCTGTGTGAATAATAACTGCGTCAGCCCTGTGCGTGAGGTGCATCATCAGAGCTGTGTGAATAATAACAGCTGTGAGCCCATGACTGAGGTGCATCATCAGAGCTGTGTGAATAATAACAGCTGTGAGCCTGTGCCTGAGGTGCACCATCAGAGCTGTGTAAATAAAAACTGCGTCAGCCCCGTGCGTGAGGTGCATCATCAGAGCTGTGTGAATAATAACAGCTGTGAACCCGTGCCGGAGGTGCATCATCAGAGCTGTGTGAATAATAACAGCTGTGAACCTGTGCATGAGGTGCATCATCAGAGCTGTGTAAATAATAACTGCGTCAGCCCCGAGCGTGAGGTGCATCATCAGAGCTGTGTGAATAACAACTGTGAGCCCGTGCAAGAGGTGCATCATCAGAGCTGTGTGAATAATAACTGCGTCAGCCCCGTGCGTGAGGTGCATCATCCACATTGCTCAGATCATCCAGATTCCTGCACTCTGTACCACACTGCTTTCAAGAACAGCATACTCTTGCACACACTCTGACTGCTCACCAATTCAAAGTTTGCTAAAAAAGTTATGCAACGCATTGTCATACACAATGCCAATAACTCAAACTTTAATGCTGCGAGACCTATTGCATTGTAAATGCTTGTTTTTCCTTTTTGCCGGACAGTTGTTTCTCTGTGATAAAAAAACTTCAGCAGTTAAGTGGATTTTTCTTAAAACATAGCACGTTAGTTCACATTTCTATTATCACAGGTTTGAAAGTAGTTTGTTATCTCTTTCTCCACCTGACTTCTCTGGCCTTAAGTAGTATTGTTGCACTATCATTTTTTCACAGAAGTTTTTGGTTTGCACGTGCCTCCATAGCTGCCTGCAGGAGTAGTGTTCTATGTGACGATTTGACCCATTTGAATTCTCGGCAGCAAGGAACTGCAAGATACTTTACAGATTCATTAAGCTAGCTGACAACATAATCACAAATGAAAGTCCTAAATTATCAACATTATAATTACAAACAGCCGCAGTCCATGCAGGTAACAGTGGTGGGGCAGTGGGGCTGCGTGGGGAGGATTTTGAGGGATGATGCAGAGGGAGAATTAATTTTTTAATAAATTTTCCCTCTGCATCGTCCCTTGAAATACCCCCCACCCGGCCCCACCACACCACCCGGCCACACCACCCCACCGCTATTACCTTCACGGACCACAGCTGATTACAAAACAGGAAGACAACAAACCCTCTGGTGTACTTAAATAATGCCACATGTTCCCACAGCACTTCTGGCTGGCACACAACCCCCCCACCCCGTAGCCCCCTCTTCCCAGTCTCCATCTTGACTCAAGGAACACAGAAAAAGCATAAAATGAGCACTTTATTTAACTTCTAAATTTATATGCAAAACTAGAATTAATTTCTCAACTATAACTATAAACATAATCCATGCTTGCAATGGAGTAGCTGTTTTCATACCACATATTTTAGCCCCTCTTGCATTCCATGATATTATTTGCCCTTTTCCAGATGCTGTCTTTGTATAGGTATTAGGTCGAGCTTTCATAGGTGCATATTGAGCTTCAGCAGCTGCTTGCATTTATATTGCAGCATTACTTGCAGCGCTCAGCCCTATCTATTCACCATGCCACATAATTCCACTTCACAAATATACGCCACACCACAAAATTCCACCACACACAATTGCACAACAAACTATTCCAATACAACCCACGTACTTCCACTCCAATCCACATACACCCACTACACCCCACATACACCCACTACACTCCAAACCACAGAACATAGGTAAAATACATTGTCATTTACAACGCCAATAGCTCTATCAAATGTGAGACCTATTGCATTGCAAATGCTTGTTATAGACTGGTATCGCTTCCACACCCTTCCATGAGTCAAGGATGGGAGTTCCCTTTGTAGTAGCATTTTCAAGGGCAAGTATGTATTTGCCCAAGCGTCTATGTTGTGCATGAAAATATCAACTGGTACACCATCAGGCCCAGAAGCCCTGCCACTCATGAAAGCACTTAAAGAGAATTTAATATCAGTTAGATCAAGGAATGGAGTAGCATGACTTGAGGTTCCATTACAAGACACAACCCCTCAGAGGATAGTTAAGTCATCATGGTATAGAGACCTACATTTTTGAACAAATCTCTTGGTGGTACATGAATTGCAGGTTGAGGCGCAGAAGAGTTACCACCCCAGGAAACCAGTGACCAAAATTTGGTGGAATCTTTAGCTGTGCATGCTTCCTTTAAACTCCTCCACCTTTGTTCATCCCAATCCCTTTTTGGCATTATACTAACTCTTTTTATAGGCCTTTCTAATGGGAAAAATTCGAGCAGTATCTCTTGATTTTATAACCATTGCCAAATATCACCTAAGATGTCTACATTCTCTATTAAACAATGAATTAAGTTTAAAAATACACTTATGGAATGCAAAGAAAAAATCATAAAGTATGTCAGGATATGCTCAAATATTTTCATAGAGGTCACTTAGAGCTGCTAGATGAATTTTGCTGTTAGAACAGACATGCTTTTTGTGTATTACCACTTGAAAATCATGACTTATGGCTGGCAAAATATCCAGATGGGCAACAACTTGGCGCCATTTGAGACGGCGCAAACCAGTGGTGGGCTCAATGTCTCCAGTAAAGGTGAGTGGGAGGGATTCCCACAAGTGTCTGCCAAAGAGGGCAGACATAGTAAGAAAACGCGGATTATGATCGCTCTCCATTCTTTCCATGATGACAATGTCATCAACGAAAGGCCATAGCCCCAGATTGATTAAAATATAATCTATACGACTCGTATAGTTGGGTTTATTGAATGTAGGGGCAATCTGATCTCGTCCGAACGTTTGTGGTCCTGGCCCAAGTTCAATAGAATGAGTCTTGAACTGCAAAGCAGCCTGGGTCCACCTTTTTATAGGGGCTGTGTCGAACTGAGGGATGGCCCTTTTCTCATCCTCTTCCTGTGCTAACCTGACATTATAACTGAAGAGGGGCTCAAAGGTGGTAGTGAAGACCCCGGAAAGGGTGTGATAAGATTCAGATGGATACCTTACCAGGTAATTCTCAAGGTATTGTGAAGTCTTCGAAGCCAAACCACCCTTAACCCCTCTTGTGTAGATGTTAAAGATGGCCACAGTTGGGGGTCTATTAGAGACCGCTGGCGGTGGCCATCCGCCCCGATCTCAACCCAGAAAACTGCCGTCCCATTAGCATGGCAGTGACGACCGGGGCAGTGAGATTTTCCACCTGCCACTATTCTTAGGACACCCCCGCGCCGCACGGCCACCAGCTGTTGCGTGTGCTCCCCGCCTGCCGCTTGCCTCAGCCTCGCTGAGTCTGCCTGCTGACCACGCCCCCCGCCGTCGCTCGGTGTAGCCGCCTGCGCTACCTGTGTATTGTCTGTACTTTTGGTTTCCCTGTTGCCTATTTTAGACATTCTGCCCCTTTTTGTTTTCGCTTTCTGTGCCCCCCTGTGCTGTGGTTGCCTGTAGTGCCCCCAGCGCCCACCCGCCCCGCTTCCCGCCGCCGCGAGAGCGGACACGCCCCCTTTTCCTTCTGTGCCCTCCCCGCTCCCGCCTCCCAGCTGCTCCTCCCTCCCTCGCACTTCGCCATAAATGGCGACTCCGATTGTGCGCCGAAGGCACGCCAAAGGTAAACCCGTCTGCGCCCGTCCGCGCCTGGACCGCGCCCAGTGCCAGGACCCCTGGACCCCGCAGACACCAGCCCACCCGCCGGACCTACGACGCCACCGAACTCAACGCACTCAACACCGGTCGATCCCCGGGATGCTACCGAGCCACTCCGAGACGCACCCACGGACCCTTCAGCTGCCACTTCTGCAAGTTCACCTGCTACCGGACCTGCACTACGCCAGCACCCAACAAACCGAACTCCAGCAGCAACCACCTGAAGTGCATCCTGCTCAACACCCGCTCCGTCCACAGACACACCATCGAACTCTGGAACCTCCTCGACACAACATCACCAGACGTTGCCTTCCTCACGGAAACCTGGATGAACGCCTCTTCAGCGCCCGACATCGCCATCGCCATCCCGGACGGATACAAGATCACCCGGAGGGACCGCACCAACCAGACGGGAGGAGGCATCGCCATCATCCACAGGAACACCATCCGCATCACGACCAACACCGACGACACCCTCACAACCGCCGAACACCTGCACTTCCAGATCCACACCGACCCCAAGACCACCCTCAGAGGCACCCTCATCTACAGACCCCCGGGACCTCGCACACAATTCAGTGAAGACATCGCCGACTTCATCAGCCCGCACGCCCTCCCCTCCGCCGACTACATCCTCCTCGGGGACCTCAACTTCCACTTGGAGAACAACAACGACCGCAACACCACCACCCTGCTGGACAACCTCGCCAACCTCGGTCTCAAGCAGCTGGTGACCACCCCCACCCACTCCGCCGGACACACACTCGACGCCGTCTTCTCATCCAGCAAGGACATCGTCTTCAGCCACGCCACCGGACTCCACTGGACAGACCACAGTTGCGTCCACTTCAGCTTCAGAAGAACCACGATCCACCACCACCAGCAACAGGTTGCATGCAGAAGCTGGAACAAGATCACAGCCGACCAGCTCGCCGCATCCCTGAGCCAGCACCCACCCACCAGCTCAGCAAACCCCAGCCAAGCCGCCAACAACCTCACGAAGTGGATCAGCAACTGCGCAGACGACCTCGCCCCACTGAGGACCCCTCCCAGCAGACCCGGCAGCAAGAAAGCACCCTGGTTCACCGACGAACCCAAGAGCTCCAAGAAGAACTGCCGATCCCACGAGAAAGCATGGCGCAAAGACCCGACACCAGACAACATGACCACCCTCAAGCTCGCCACCCGAAAACACCACCAACTGATCCACGCCACCAAGAAAACCGCATTCAAGGCACGACTAGACAACAACGTACACAACAGCAAGGAACTCTTCAACATCGTCAAAGAGCTCTCCAACCCCAACGCCGGAAACAACGACATCACCCCATCTCAAGACCTCTGCAACTCCCCCGCCTCCTACTTCCACAACAAGATCGCAGACATACACAACAGCTTCAGCACATAACCGACGCACCCCACGACCGCACCAGCGCCCTCCACCACCACCGTCTGCGCCTGGACCCCGATCAGCACCGAAGACACCATCCGTACGATGAACTCCATCCACTCCGGATCTCCAACCGACCCCTGCCCTCACCACGTTTTCAACAAAGCCGACGCTATCATCGCACCCCATCTGCGGGACATCATCAACACCTCCTTTGACACCACCACCTTCCCAGAGAGCTGGAAGCACGCCGAACTCAGCGCTCTACTGAAGAAACCATCAGCGGACCCCACCAAACTCAAAAACTACCACCCCCATCTCGCTCCTTCTGTTTCCGGCCAAAGTCATCGAGAAGACCGTCAACAAGCAGCTGGCCGCCTTTCTCGAGACAAAAGGATCCCTCGACCTCTCGCAGTCTGGCTTCTGGGCCAACCACAGCACCGAAACCGCCCTCATCGCAGCCACGGACGACATCCGAGCCCTGCTGGACAACGGGGAAACAGCGGCCCTCATCCTCCTGGACCTCTCCGCGGCGTTCGACACTGTCTGCCACCGCACCCTAGTGCAGAGCCTCAGCAACGTCGGAATCCAAGAGAAGGCACTAGAATGGATCATCTCCTTCCTCGCCGGAAGGACACAGAGAGTCCGCCTACCCACGTTCAGATCAGAAGCCACCGAAGTCATCTGTGGCGTTCCTCAAGGCTCCTCGCTCAGCCCCACCC
Organism: Lissotriton helveticus; assembly: GCF_964261635.1. Taxonomy (NCBI): domain Eukaryota; kingdom Metazoa; phylum Chordata; class Amphibia; order Caudata; family Salamandridae; genus Lissotriton; species Lissotriton helveticus. Next base: position 939,636,888 of record NC_136065.1, read on the forward strand.
TCTTCAATGTCTACATGAGCCCCCTGGCGGCCATCACACGCCAATGCAACCTCAACATCATCTCCTACGCTGACGACACCCAGCTGATATTCTCCCTCACCAACGACCCCGCCACCGCCAGAACCAACCTACACGAAGGAATGAAAGACGTAGCCGAGTGGATGATGAACAGCCGCCTGAAACTGAACTCAGACAAGACGGAAGTTCTCATGCTGGGCTCCTCGCCCTCCGCCTGGGACGACTCCTGGTGGCCCCCCGCCCTGGGCAGCGCACCCAAACCTACAGACCACGCACGCAACCTGGGCTTCATCCTGGACTCCTCCCTCTCCATGACCAGACAAGTCAACGCCGTCTCCTCGTCTTGCTTCAACATCCTACGCATGCTACGCAAGATCTTCCGGTGGATCCCCACCGAGACCAGGAAGACGGTCACCCAGGCCCTCGTCACCAGCCGACTGGACTACGGCAACGCCCTCTATGCCGGAACTACCGCCAAGCTCCAGAAGAGACTCCAGAGGATCCAGAACGCCTCAGCAAGACTCATCCTCGACATCCCCCGACACTGCCACATCTCCGGACACCTGAGAGACCTGCACTGGCTCCCGGTCAACAAAAGAATCACCTTCCGTCTCCTCGCCCACGCACACAAAGCCCTACACAACCAAGGCCCAGGATACCTCAACAGCCGCCTCAACTTCTACACTCCCACTCGCCAGCTTCGATCGACCAGCCACGCCCTCGCCGCCGTCCCCCGCATCCGAAGAGCCACCACAGGAGGAAAGTCCTTCTCCTTCCTGGCCACCAAGACCTGGAACTCCCTCCCGACTCACCGCCGCCGGACCCAAGACCACCTCACCTTCAGGAAGCAGCTCAAGACCTGGCTGTTTGAGCAGTAGCGGACCCCCCCCCAAGCGCCTTGAGACCCTCCGGGTGAGTAGTGCGCTATATAAATGTTTTTGATTGATTGATTGATAGCAGTCCGCACGCTTGCCTGGCGGGCAGAGCTGGACCGCTAAAATGGGGTTGGTGCAGGGCCAGGCTCCGCCGGCTTGATTATGATGCCAGCGGTAGCCAGCATTTCTGCGGCAGTGGAACCGCCATGTAAAGGCATGCAGAGAATATCTCCGGGGGTCCATTGCGGGCCCCAATGTTTTTGGGGGGTGTGTGTGAACTGGGGGATACCCATAGTACCCCACTGAATGTCCCCGTACCAGGTGGCAGGTACTGTGCAGTGCCTGCCACGCAGTGCAGGGATATGCAGGACATGGTTTTTTGGACATTGCAGCAGTGCTGCTGGCAGCAGCAACTGCCACAATGTTAAACGCCGTGATCCGACCGCCGTGGTCAGATTTAGACTGCGGAGCACACTAATTGGAGCGGCGGTTATGCGGGCGGTGTTTTCCCGCTACCATGGTTTTCCGACCGCCATCCTAATAGAACCCTAAGGGTCTTATTATTCATTAATTGAATGCCTAAATTATCTGGACAATCAATAAGTAGTTGCCATATTTCGCAATTTGGGGAAGCTCTGACCCAAATTGTTAGCCCACCCGAAGACCTCCCAAAAGTACTTGGCTTCACTGGAACATGAAAGTTTAAATAATCTGATTTAAAAATTGGGTCTATGCTCCATGTTTCTTGGAACAAGTTGATGTCATAATTGCCAATAAACTAGTTCCAATCAGGTTGGACTATTTTTGATCTGAGACAAGGCACATTCCATGACACAAATGTTATCAATGTAGGCTTTTGTACAACAGAGGTCATGATGTTTGAATGCATCTGGGCCTTGGAAATTGCAACAGATAAGTCAGCACTAACAGTTAAAGTGGATTCCTCTGCTACAATGGCTGTATTGGTGTGCGGTGTCTGAGCCAAAGTGATTGGGACAGCTAAGTACGTTTTGTGGATATTTGAAATAAAGGAATATTGGATTGGAGATTTAGGCCCAGATGTAGGTAAAACTTATTTACCGATTCTTAATTACCGAATTTTACCGATTCGGTAATTAAGAATCGGTAAATAAGAAGTGGGGGTATGTAGGAACATCCAGATGTTCCCTTTACCGAATCGTTAAGAATCGGTATTTACCGAATCGGTAAATACCGACCGGTAATGCTCCATTCATTCCTATGGGCTTTGAAGCCCATAGGAATGAATGGGGCATTACCGGTCGGTATTTACCGATTCGGTAAATACCGATTTTGACAAGGGTGCAGGGGGTGTCACTTTGACACCCTCTAGCACCCCCACAAAAGGTTCGGGGGCCATATGGCAGGCATACCTGCCCTAAGGGCAGGTCTGCCTGTCATATGGCACAGGTGTGCATGCACACATGTGCATGCACACCTGAATCGGTATTTTAACATCAAATACAATTTGATGGTAAAATACCGATTTTGTAGGCCTTGTGGGACTCAGAAGAGTCCCACCTACATATCAATTTTACCGATTCGGTAAATATACCGGTCGGTAAATTTACCGACCAGTATATTTACCGAATCGGTAAAATTACCGATTTTCCCTGTTTACCTGCCCCTACATATCAAATGCCAAATACCGGTCGGTAACGGCCGAATTCGGCCGTTACCGACCGGTAAAACCCTACCTACATCTGGCCCATAATTGCATAGCTAATAGTATGCAAGGATTTTTTCATCTATTTGTATGAGGGAGACTGGAAGTATGTGACTTCTTAAAGCCTCAGACAGAGGATTGTTATTAGAAAACAGAATGGTTTGAAAGGTAGATTGTAAAATGGTTCTGGGAGACCCCATTAGTCAATCAACCTCACACAAAGAAGAGGAACCGGTTTGGGATGCATTCTGTTACATGTAGCAGCAGACCAACTCATCCCCGACCAGAAATATTTAAACTGGATTTTGAAGTTGTTTGGAGGACAGGACTTGAGATCAAGAGTCACTAGGCTATCAGCCATATTCCCATTTCTGAGAGTTAGCTCGATCATATCGTGAAACAAATTACTTGAGGGATGTATTTTAACACTAATAACATCATCACTAATGACCGAGCGGCAACCCCCTACATGTCTTATCCAAGGAATCACTTTGTTTTTTATAGAATCATCACCTTTGTGTCTAATGTGGGAGGTCAATTTAGGAATATTGGTCATAACGATTGGATTAGTAGGTGGAGAGAATCTACAATTGGAGTTCAAAACAGGCTGATGACTATTTCCATGTGGTACCCCATTGGAACAGATATTGTCTGGTGTATCTTTTGTTAGGTGGGTACTAGATGGCTTTGACAAGTGAGAGTTGCTTAGAGGTCTATTTGGCCTGGAATCTTGAAGATGGTCAGGCCTTAAAGACTTCCCATCAAGGTCTATGAGTTGCCTTGGGCCAGTGTCAGTGGGTAACTTAGACCGGTGTGACCCAATATCGGTCTGGGATCCTGTTAGAAAAGCTTGGACCCCTGGATACATGGTGCTTCTCGGACATTAGCAATGTGAGTGCCCTTAGATGTTACAAGTTTTTTCAACATACTAGAGAATTGCGAAATCATAAGCATTAACTCCCCTACCTGAGCCTTCAGCTCATAAATGCATGACATGTAGGTAGCTGTGTTGGCAGAAAGAGAGACAAGCTGAGTAGACATAGGTGCAGACTTACAAGGGGCATCTGGAATTATCTGCTCCTCAGTCAACTCCAGCAGGGAAAGAAAACGATTACTACCAGGTAGAACGTCTCCAGGGGGAGATATATGTGAAGGGACTGGAGCTAAATACTCGCTCATAGGCGAAGGATTGTCATCAACATGTAGGGCAAGTGTTTTGGGAGTAGTTTTCTTTATCGCCTGCCTATTGCAAAACTTGGTAACAGGATGGAGGGATTTCTTTGAGCTGCCCTCTAAATCACCTTTAGAAGTAGAATCCACACTAATGATAGATTCAACCTCCTCTATTAAGAGGTCAATTTCATTAACGGTGCAGTTACTTGGATTGTGGAAGCCTTGCTGTGCTTCACAGTACTCTGCACAGGATCAGATGCTTTGCACGTCTCCATAGTAAGGCTATTTAAATATGTCACAATCCAAACGACAAGTTGATTAAAAAAAAAATCCCACTCCGGTGAGTGCACCAGTAGGGAAAATATTGGATAGTGGAGGGGTAGAAATAACTATTCCCACTCCAGAGAGTGCAACAATAGGGAAAGTAATATATAGCTGAGGGGTACAAATTATTATTCCCACTCCAGTGATTGCAATAGTAGGGAAAGTATTGGATAGCTGAGGGGTAAAATGTACTATTTCCACTCCAAACAGTGCAGCAGTAGGGAAACATTTGGATAGTGAAGGGGTAACATTTACTAGTCCCACTCCAATGACTACAACAGTAGGGAAAATGTTGAATAGCAGAGCGGTAAAAATTACTATTCCCACTCCAGTGAGTGCAACAGTAGGGAAAATGCTGGATAGCAGAGAGGTAAAAATTATTATTCCCACTCTAGTGAGTGCAACAGTAAGGAAAGCGTTGGATAGCAGAGGAACAACAATTACTAATAATATTTAAACAATTGAAAAAATTTAAATAATGTAGATAATCTTAAAAATAAATAAACAATATTTAAAAATATCTGATTAAAAATGTTAAACATTAACATTAAATATATTAATTACATATAACAAAAAGGTACAAATATTATCTTAAATAAATTAATAAATACATTTATAAACAATATTTATTTAAAAGAAGCAAATATTAACAAACAAAAACATATTTAAGACATAAATCTATTTATTTCATTTCCTACCCTATAACACCACACCAATATAAATTTTTTTTATTTTTATTTATGTCCATAATTAACATAATTAATAATGAATTTTAAAATATTATTAATAAAAATAATAATAAACATTAATTGAATACACATTCTTTAACACTATAATATCCACAACTCACTCCTAAAATGAATTACAAAATTACCATAATTAATTACTAATTAATTAATTAAAGTCACACATGGGGGGGGGGGCTGCCGACCAAGGACGTATGCTCAGTGGAGAAGGGAGGGTTCCCCAGGGTTGTGAGGGATTGACGGGGTCATTCAGGGGGGGGGGGAGCACGGGTGGGGTTGCAGTGGGAGAAAATATAAAAAATGTCCTCTTTTTCTACTTTTTGTTGATAAGTAAGTCGTCTTCAGGGTGTCCAGCTAAGGGGAGGGAGGTAGGAAGAACTGGTAAAGCATGATGACCACTAGGTTAAGGTTCATCACGTGGAATGTCAATGGGCTCCGATGCCCGAGAAGACAAAGGCTGATTATGAAATTTTTATAACAATCTTCAGCCCAGGTGTGCTTCTTACAGGAGACTCATCTAAGTTTTCTCGATTGTAAGACTGTTTTTGGAAAATATAGATGGGTTGAACATTTTCGCTGCTCTGAACAGACAGTATATAATAAGGGGGTTGCGGTTTTAATCAGATCTGGCGTTGGTGGTACCATTAAGTCCACATTAACTGACCAAACCGGTAGATGGATTTTGGTTCAGGTGGCTATTGGGGGGGCTGAGATTGCCATGGTGTCTTACTAAGGCCCCAATGTTGATGACCCTGCCTGTCTACTTAGAGTACAGACCAAATTAGTAGACATCACCACCCCGGTAGTAATCGGTGGGGATTTTAATGTTCTTCTCAATCCCCTTCAAGACAGGTCAAATTATATTCAGTATGCTGCTGCCCCCTGCACACGTCGGGTATTGATCAATATGATCCACAAGCTAGGGCTGGTAGACGCTTGGTGGGCTAAGAAGGACGTAGAACCAGGTTTCACCTTTTCAGTAAAAAGCACAGCCACTCCTCTAGAATCGATTATATCTTTACGGATAGATTGAGCCTGGAGAAGTTAGAAGATATTTCTATTCTCCCAAGTATTCTTCCTGATCACGCTCCTATCATCTTTTCATATTTAGGGAACAATTCTAAGTCTAACTCTACCCCAAGGTGGACACTAAAAATGGCAATGTTATCTAACCAAGAAATAATCGGTGCAATTAAAATGTCTACTACCGAGTATTTCTATGAAAATATCGGTTCTACATCACTAGACTACGTCTGGAACGCATTTAAGGCCCATACTCGCGGCCTGTTGCACAGCCTGATATGCTCTAAGAATAAGGAAAAGGCGCTAGAATTCCAAAAATTAGAAAGAGAGATATCTAGGTTGGAAGGATATAGGCTGAGTTGTCAATCTGACAATTTGACACAAATTCTTAGCGACTTGGAGCACTTGCGTTCAGAGTACAGGGGGAAGCTAGACCAAAAAGTAAAAGCACAATGGTTCGCCCATAATATGGAAAGTTATGAATATGGTGAAAGGTAGGAGCTATTTTGGCATGGAAGGTAAAGCGGACCGAGTAAAGAATAACATAATTAGATTGATCATAGACAAGACTGGTGCGACCTCTTGTAATCAAGGGGACATGCAAAGGTGCCTCCTTTCTATGTTTTCTAAGTTCTATAAAGAGGAGATAATTTCAAGCCTTGATAGTATTCAGGACTGGCTGAAAAATAAAGCCCTACCAACCCTGACAGGAGATGGTAGGAACATGCTAGATGGTCCCATCACGGAAGAGGAAATTAAGCTCCACATAAAGAAGATCAAGAACAATAAAGCCGCAGGGCCGGATGCTCTTCCGGGGTAAGTTTATAAGGCTCTTCAGGATGTGATAGTTCCTAGATTATGCAAACTGTTTAACTACGTTTACAGCCCCGAAGGTAGGGTCCCCCCCGTCATGGAAGGAGGCAACAATAGTGCTTATTTTGAAGCCAGGAAAGGACCCTCTTAAAGCAGACTCTTAAAGACCAATCTCCCTGTTAAATGCGGATTATAAGATCTTCACCAGTATTTTGGCAGGGAGGTTGGTCAAGATAGTTCTACAGTTGATCAATGTTGATCAAATGGGTTTCAACCCGGGAACGTTCATACATGAACAAACTTTACAGCTAATAGGTAGCATCGATTTGGCATTGGCACGGTCGGAACCCTTGGCAGTTGCTGCATATGACGCAGCCAAGGCGTTTGATCGCGTCAACTGGGTTTTCATCTGGGAAACTATAAAAATTATGGTATTTGGCTTAACATTCATACAAACCCTTATTAGATGCTACGAGGGCCCCTCTGCAGCTATTCTCTTGAATGGCTATTTGACATCAAGCCTTAGTATTAAACGGAGAACACGACAGGGGTGCCCTATCTCGCCCTTAGTGTTCGACATTTATATCGAACCTCTTGCCCAAGCTCTGAGACTGGACGAGCAAATCACTCCTTTCCAAGTCTCAGAGTTTAGGTGCAAGTTAGCCCTATACGCGGATGACTTGTTGGTCTACACCAGTAACCCAGCGGAGGTGCTCCCTAAGGTGGAAACTACTCTGAAGGAATTTGGTCTGTACTCTGGGTACCTAGTTAACTCCTCCAAGACTAAGGTAATGTGCTGGGGCGTCGATAGCTGGTCCGGAAGCTGCAGTAGGGAGTTCAGGTACTTGGGGATAACCATAGTACAGGGTTTAACCAACATTCCCCTGATTAACTTGAGGAAAGTGGCCAAGGAAATTGACCATCTTTTTTCTAGATGGCAGAATTTACCCCTTACCATCTATGGCCGAGTAAATCTTGTCAAGATGGTCATTCAGCCTAAATTGACGTACCTATTTAGCACTATTCCCCTTGATTTCCCAGGTAAGCTCTTGGGTGAAATCCAAGTAAAATAGGTAGCTTCATATGGCCTAATAAAAACTCCAGGCTATCCTGGAAGAAGCTAAAACGAAGACTTTTAAAGGGCGGTTTAGCCCTTCCAGATGTGCTCTGGTACCCTCTTGCTTTCCAGTTCAAAAATATACGCTATGTACTTTATAATCCCGTTGAAACTAACTGGGGGAGGATTCTGAGGGTCATGGCCAGTTTCGAGGGAGGGGGCATGGGATTTCTTTATAAGTTTGGGGCACCAAGAATTTTCAAGAAGGTTCGCCTAAAAGTATTAAAATCAGCACTAAAGGGTTGATTAGGATAGCGGTTTTTTCGCATCCTCCGGGCCGGCGGTGGCTTCCGCCGGCCCGGAAGATACGGAAAAACCGCAGCGGACCCACCAAAGACCCACCGCCACATTAGGATGGCTGGTGGGTCCTGGTTTCCGTCCGCTGCTTTTACGCCTATTTTGGATGCCGCCAAGGTGTTCAACACAGTCGAGTGGTCTTTTTTACTCACAGTGCTGTCTAGACTGGGACTGGGCAGGACCTTTGTTAAGTGGGTTCGACTCCTGTACACTGCTCCCTCTGCTGGATTACTTTTGAATGATGGGCTCTCCGAGCAGTTCATCATCCAGCGAGGTACACAGCAGGGGTGCCCCCTTTCTCCTATCCTTTTCGCTTTGACTGTGGAGTCCATGGCGTGTGCTTTACGGGAGTACCACTGTTGGCGAGGAGTTAATATGGAATTCTGATATACTCTTTTATCCATGTATGCTGATGATACCATGCTAGTGGAAACAAATCCTGCTGTTGATCTAATTCCTATTATTGAGGGAATAGTGGACTTTGGTTGCTGGTCAGGCCTTCGGATTAATTGGATAACCATATCAATAGTTGAAATACTCTGCCACTTTCTTTGGCAAGGGGGGTGGCTCTAATGAAAATGATTGTCTTGCCTAAAGTTCTTGATCTTTTTCTGAAAATTCCCATGCCTTTGCTCAACTGCGCTGCCTTATGATTCAACTAGCGTGAGCAGGCCGACAGCTGCAAATTAGATGGCACATACTACAGCTCCCATACCACAAGTGGGGCTTTGCAGCCCCTAACTTCGAAGTGTATTATTTGGTGGCACAGGTGCAATTCATTCATCATTGGTTTCATAACAGTAGGTTTGCCCCACATGTTGTCTTGGAACCTGGTATAATTTCTCCCACTCCTCTTTCTGCGGAGCCTTTTGGGTCACTTCCAAGACCTTTCCAGGAAATCGACACTGTTGGATGTACTGTTTGGGCCTGGAATAGACTCTCCTCACTTTATGGTATTCCTATCCTGTACTCAGCTCAAATGCCTATTAGATATCGCTGTTGGTCATGGTTTAATCATGCCCTGGAGCTACTACTGTCTCTTGAAAAAAAACATATCAAAACAATAAGTTATTTAGTCATAGACCATAAGTTTAAATCATACCTTGAATATGTGGGTGATTCGTCACTAATGGATTTCCTGGCGTATGGTGGGACCTCACGTGTTGTTCGTGGCGTTTTTCCTATGTTCCCGGAGGAACCCCCATGTGGCCTGTTCTGACGGTACTGCTCTCTAATCGACAGCCATGTAGGCTTATCTCAAGGTTGTATGCTGCAGTGATGGATAATATGGTTACAGAGTTTCTCAAGGCTCAGGTGGTGTGGGAGAGGGATTTCAGTCCTGTCATGACAAAACAGATGACCAGTGGCAATATTGTTGTCAACAGACCAAGGATGTGTCCCATAATGGTAGACACCGCCTTATACAATAACACATTCCTGGTGCGAGCCTATCTCTCACCCACAGATATTGCAGCAGCCCTGAATGCTATGACTGAAAATACCTTTCCCCATGTTCCCTTGATGGCTCAGTTGGGTTGTGTAAAAGAGGTACCAAAAACATTTTAGAACTTTACTGCCATTGGTCTGCTGTTAGGTAGGCGCAGGGTGGCAATGCATTGGGGCGGCAGGCGGGCGCTCACATTTCATGATTGGCTGAAGGAAATGTCACTGTGTGAAGATTGGTCTGGAGCTTACGCCACAACACTACTGCTGACTGCTATTGAAACATTACTACTACCTATAGCCAAGAATTGAGATTGCTGTCGTAAAACAAAAGGTCCATGGACATTTGTAAGACCACGAAAACTATTGTCATTGCCACAGCACAGATGTAACAAGATGATAAAATGTACTTACCTGTTGTAAAATGTAATGGCTATATATGATACGTAACATGAAGATGTGATATAAAATCAATAAAAGTATGTTTAAAAAAACCACTGCTGCTGACTGCTCGCCCTCTGGATTTTTTAAATCCCCTGTGCTACTACTTGTCAAAGCTTGATCCTGATGGATGGCTATGTTTTCCCTAAGTTTTATCTGTACATGGCAATCTATTAGATGTGTTATATTACACTGAATATGCATACTTCTGTACCTCCATCTGACCATTGTATGTTGGGTTGTTATGCTATACATTATTGTGCCCTTGATGAACCTTTACACTATTGTCATAACTCCAATGCTTTGTGTGAGTACTATGTGATTGCTCATGATTTGATAATCCCTTATATTACCATGTCATATGCTGTTTTGCTGCACTGATGACCTTATCAGTTCTATTTTCATGGAAATTTGAATAAATAAGGTAAAAAAAGAGTCCTTGAATCATGGTTCTGGCAGTTCTCGAACTGAAACTAAGCACTATAATTTGTTATAGTGAATTCCTGTGTTTTCTTATGGGGGAGCAAGTCTTGCCACAGTTTAAAATTACTTTGGAGGTTTTTCACTGCTAGGACACGTAAAACATAAAATATACCCTACTTTTAGAATATCATGCACCCTGCCCTGTGAGCATTTCAAGCCCATCTTTGGGATGACTTACATGTATGAAAAAGAAAGGTTTAGGCCTGGCAAAATGTTTGTTTTGCCCGGCAAAATGGCAGTTTTAAAACTTTACAACGAGCCTGCAATAGCAGGCTTGGAGACATGTTTTACAGTGCTACATTAGTGGGTGGCACAATGAGTGCTGCAGCCCACTAGTGGCCTTCATTTACAGGCCCTGGGTGTGAGAAGTTGGCCTGGTATATGATGCTCACTAGTTCTAGTGATCACCTTGTACCATGCCAAGCAACCCCCTTGGTGCAGGTTGTAAAGTCAACCGTATAGACAGGCTATCCTAGGGGTAGCATGGACTAAGCAGTCTTAGGCTAAACTCTGTAAAGGCATGTGAAGCAAGCTGTTTTACCATACACAATCCCTTGAATACCAAATGAAAGGACACCACACAGATATATATTGAAAATATATATAGATTTATTTCTACAAATAACCCTGATACTCTTTATGAGCACAGAAGCAAATGCGTTAAAACAAAACACAGTTTAAATACACAAAAGTTGCACGATTTTGGATGAGCCCTAGGGGCCACCTAAACCATATACTAAAATAGTGGTATAAGAACCACTATGGGGAAAGTGAAGAGGCCTAGGGCCTGGGGAATCGCTGGAGCTGTTCGGGACTAGCAGTGAAGAAGTCGGGAAAGGCCCGCGGGACTCGGGTGCAGTGCGGAAAGTGCACGCTTTACCAATGCAATGTCAATGGTGCGTAAAAGTTACAAAGTTAGTTATTAAGGAACCTTCCAAGTGACCTAGAAGGATGAAACTTTAGACACAGACACTAGAGGTGTATACCAGTGTGGGAACACCGGCGTTGCTGAGTTACCTCACCCACAGGAAGCGGGTGCACAGGGTCGAAGTAGTGTCGGGTTTCGTCACGCAGGTCGATGGTGCTTGGAGCTGAAGATGCTGCAGGCGGCTCGAGGTGAAGAGTTCCGGTGGATCCAAGGGTGATCTGAAGAGGTGAAGACCTGAAAGCAGAGGGGACAATGTTCAAAGTCACTAGCCAGTGACTACCGTGGAACCAGGAAGGAACCAGGCGATGTCGGGTGCAAACAGGCGATGTTGTGAAGATTGTCTCTGCAGCCACGTGGACACGAAGAGGTCAAGGACGTCCAGGAGTTGGTCACGAGCTGTCCCACGTAGGCTCTCACTGATGGCGGTGTTGGCAACTTGATTGGAGCAAACAGGCCTTGGCTAAAGCAAGCCACGCAGGAAGTGATTCAAGCTTCTCACTTGGACCAGCAAGGTCAGAGCGGGTGCTCCTTTTCAGGGGAGCAAGGGCCAATCTGGAGCAACCAGACCAGTGGTGTAGTTTTTCGTTTTCGTCGCCAAGATGGCCGCTAGCCACGTGGCAAGTGGCCGGGATGGCGCGTCAAGTGGCACGGTGCAAAAGGGTCCCACGCAGATCGTGGAGATACTGGGGGGCTGATCTTCAGTGCAAGGGCTGCTCGAGATTGGGGCTTCTCAAACCCCAAAGCACAGTGTCGAGGGTGCCTCGGATGCTGCGCAGTCAGCTTCTCGGGGGTCTTTCAAGAGGTCCGGTCCCACGTCTCTCGGTGCCTCCACGGGTCCCTTCTTTGCAGGGACTGTGGATCGGGCTGTGTGAAGTCTGGGAGTCTGGGTCTTGTTGGGCTCTGGGCTCGGGCTCCGGCGGGAGGCGGCGGCAAAACAGACATCGAGTTGCTGGATGGTGCCTGTGTTCACAGGGTGGCCACTCCTAGGCCACAAGGGAGATGCTCTTCAGTCTTCTGTGCAGCAGAATGTCGAAGTCCAGTCGTCTTCTTAGTTTCAAGTTGATTCAGGATGATCTGATCTCTCAGGACACAGCTCCCACTCTTATTCGAATCTGGGGGGCCGGATCACCTACTAGGTCCCTCCTCTGGGTGGAACCAGGAAGGGGTTGTGGTTACACCCCCTTTCCTTTGTCCAGTTTCGTGCCAGGACTGGGGCTGGAAGGCCCCAGCACCGGTTTGAACTGGCCTATGCACAGGGACACCTTGTGTGCCCCAGGCATGTCTGATTCTATTCAGCCCTGTCCTACCCAATACACAAAATCCTGTCTGGGGTGGTGCTAGCACCTCCCAAGGCAGGAAACCCTTTGTCCAAGCTGCCCTCGCTGGAAGGACTCCCAGCATCAGGAGGTCAGATTTGTGTCTGTGGTGGCAGCATCCATTTTGTGATGCTGAGGCTCTGTTTAACTTTAACCGGGGTTCAGGCTAGGTACATGTCGTGTCCCTCTAGAAGGGTGGAATGCTACCCCCGTCGCTAGAACTGGCGAGGGGGTAGTATTCCAATTCGTATGACACCTTACTCGACATGTTTTGATAAAGCCAAACCAAAGATAGCATTTAACCGCGAGGTTCATAATGCACTTAAGAGTATATGGTATGGCAGTATCATGAAACAGCTAAAGGTCATGGTTCCGAAAGCTGCAGACAGGCTCAGCTCATACCAGAGCACTATCTCGCATATTTCCAAGCACTCTGCCTCCAGGATTGATGACGCCTTCCATAGGAGTGGCTGATAGGAACATATGTGTCCATTTTAGGTTAGGTATAGGCATACTACACCTAAGTAAGGGGTGGTTACACCGACTTACCCCAGCTGAGTGATCAGCCAGTTGTGTCAAATATGGAGGCCAGGCCAGGGGTGGCACAATACATGCTGCAGCCCCTGGTAGGCCTTGGAAGCACCTATGCCCTGGGTACCTGGGTACACTGTTACAGGGGCCAATAAGGTGAACCAGTTCCAATGTCGTTATGCACCTAAGGTTCATGGAGTCCATTTTAAGGAGAGAGCAATTAGCCTGGGGCCCTGAAAAGCAGGGCCCCAGGCCAACTAAAGTAAAAAATCAGCTAAACACCAGGCAAAAAGTTTGGGGGTAACCATAGTCAGATTTCCACCTTCCTACACAACCCCCCCCCCAAACGAAAGGAGATAAGGCTATCCTTGACCAGGTAAGCCTATATTGTCTAAGTGGCCATATGAGTAAGTACCAGCTCTGGCTTGGTTACCCCCTGTCTCATGGTCCACTAAGCAATCCCTCACCCTGAGGGTATCTGAGGGTCTCCACCATAGGGAATCTCTACCTGTGGTGTGTCTTGGCAAAGTTAAAGGCTGATGTTGAGATGGAGTACTGAAGTGAGATTCCTCTGTAGGACTCAGCTTCCTCCAATCACTTTCCACCATGCAGGCCTTTCTTTCTTTGACTGAGTTGCACTGTGCTCTCAGGGTCAACCTCTGGCTACCTAAAGCTGGAGGCTGGGTCCCTTCTGTTGGCTTACTGGAGGGACAGGTCAGGTTTGGGCCCTTTGGGTCCCAGGTTTGGCTGTGCCCAACAGAATCCATCTGTGGGAGGTCCCTAACTAATTTTAAGGGGGATCCCTCAGGAGTTTTTAAAGTTTTCACCTGGCTAGGGCTGCTAGCTTCGGTGCCCCTAATCTGTTGATGTGGGTGCTTTATTTGACAGGGGGCCCTTTGGAGCTCACTGTCCTTCTTGTCCTCTGCAGCCCTGGGCTGACTAAGGCAAGGTAGAGAGGTGCAGGATACCTGCTCCAGACTGGGTCCCACCTGAGAAGGGTCCACTGACATCAGAGGCTCTGTCAGGCTAGGCCTGACTACCTCTGGGGCAGTTCCTTCATCAGGGGTAAGATCAGTTCCCTGAGGAGGCGGATCCTTTCCTAAAGTCTGGTGGGAGGGAGATTTCTCTTCCTCCTCAATGCTCTCTGTTTGTGTGGAGTGATCCATCTTTTCAGGCTTCACAACACATGTATCAGTTTGAGTTTGGGCTGTGGCCATCACAGCCCCACCAACCTTTTCAGGAGGAGACTCAGTTTGGGTATGGGCTGTTACCATCACAGCCCTGCTAATCTTTTCAGGAGGGGAGTTAGCTGAAGATGGGGCTGAGGTTTGCTCAGCCCTACCAACCTTTTCAGGAAGGACATCTTGGATTGGGGCTGTAGCCATCACAGCCCCACTAACCTTTCCATGGAGATTTACCATTCTAGAATGGGTTTGTTGTTCAACCTCAGCCCAGGCTGAGATTTCTAAATCGTTCCCCAGTAGACAATCTACAGGCAAGTTTGGGGACACTGCCACTCTCTTTGGGCCAGTGACTCCTCCCCAGCTGAGATTTACCACTGCTATGGGATGATTTTGCTGAACTCCATCAATGTTTGTCACCTGATATCTGGCATCAGGTAAAAGTTGCCTTGAGGGGACTAGACATTCAGCCACCATGGTGATGCTAGCCCGTGTCTCTAAAGGCCTCAACTTTCAAGCCATTGATGAGGGGTTCTTGTCTATACTTGCTCAAAGTATTTGGGCAATCAGTGAAATTGGCAAACCCCATGCCAGTCTCATAGACAAGATCAGTTGGGGACCTGGTTAGGCCAGAGTCCACCTCTGTTCCAAAGGTAAACCCACCCAAATTCTTGGGGGTGCTCCCACCACCTGGGGGACCACTGCTAACAGTGACAGGAGGTGTTGGAGCTTTACCTGGAGGTATGTTTTCCTTATTACCATTCATTGGACAGCAGCTGTCTGTTTTCCAATGACCAACCTGTTTACAGTTATGGCAGTAAGGCTTTTTCTGTGTAGAGGAAGTGCCTTGGGACCCACCCCCATCCTTGGAGTTCTGGGGCCCTGGGGAAGTTTTCTCTTTGGTTTTATCCCCACCTTTCTCTTGAGGCTTGGTAGTCTCTTTCTGTTGGTGACCACCCTGGTTCTTAGGCCTGATCCTGGTTCTGACCCATTTGTCTGCCCTCTTACCCAATTCTTGTGGAGAGGTCAGATCAGAGTCCACCAGGTGCTGATGTAGAAGATGATTTTGACAATTACTTAAGATTTGCTCTCTCATAATTAAATGATACAATCCTGTATAGTCTGTAACCTTACTTCCCAGCAACCAGCCCTCCAGAGCCTTAGTGGCACATTCAACAAATTCAGACCAGTCCTGAGTCTGTGTCTTCTGGGTATCTCTGAACATTAACCTGTACTGTTCAGTGGTTAAGCCTAACCCATCAATCAGAGCACTCTTCAGGACCAGGTAGTTTCTAGAATCCCCATCACTAACTGTGAGGAGTCTGTCTCGGCCTCTACCTTCAAAGGAGAGCCACAAGATTGCTGCCCACTGATCCTGAGGGACCTGCTGTACTTTGCAAGCTCTCTCAAGTGCAGTCATCCATTTGTGGATATCATCCCCAACTTTGTAGGGGGGCACAATCTTACTCAGGTTTCTATTATCATAGGACCTGTCTTTATCCTTAGGGATAGTGCTGCCACCAGTGGATCCTAATCCACTCTCTCTAGGCTGCCTTGCTCAAGCAAGTTTCTCTTTGGCCAGGGCAACTTCTAATTCTTGCTTCTGGAACCTAAGTTCAGCCTCTCTCATTTTGGCCTCATGTTCCCTTCTCTGAGGGCTAGTCAACTCCCTTCTGGAGTTGCCATGAGAACCTCTAGAAACATGGGAAGTATTGGATTCACCTGAGTGATTCCTCCTCCTCCTATGCTCCTGGTTAAGTCCATTTGGGGGTCTGAATGGGTTGGACCCACCTTCAGTCCCAAATAAGCTTAAGTTAGCCTGGTTAAGCCTGCTGACTAACACCTGGCTATTTCTCTCATCATCAGTCCCACTTTCTTCCTCCTCCTCCTCTTCTTCCTCATCCTCTGGCTGAGTATCTCCAGTGACCTGGTCTTCCTCATCTATGTGGATAACAGGGGCAGGGGCATCAGTGTTTTCTTCTTCAGAAGGAGAACCTCCATCACCAGTCCCTGAGGGGCCTGGTTTAGAGTTCTTTAGAGCTTCAGACTGGTCTAAAAGCTCTCTGAGGTGTCCTGCTGTAGGAGTGGGACCTGTTTTGATTCCTCTCATGGAACACAGTTGCCTCAGTTCCTTAAATGGAAAGATAGCAAATTTGGATGGTGCCCTTGGAGGGTCACTCTCAACAGAGATGGGTCCAGTGGATCCCTCTGCTCCAGACATTGCTCTAGTGTGGTGGATGTGTTGCAATCTACCTACAATTGTGTTTTCCTACAAAACCTATCTAGTAGTTGTAGTCAGGGTGTGCTACTCCCTATCCTCTACAACAACTAAGTTCAGAAGAACTTAAGTATATCTAGTCTTGTTTTAGTGTACCTATCAGGTAACTGTATGATCTTTCAAATGATACTCTCAAAGATTGTAATGGTAAAACAACAGCAAGCTCAAATCCCAATCCGCTGCTCACCAATGTGAGAAGTTGGCCTGGTATATGATGCTCACTAGTTCTAGTGATCACCTTGTACCATGCCAAGCAACCCCCTTGGTGCAGGTTGTAAAGTCAACCGTATAGACAGGCTATCCTAGGGGTAGCATGGACTAAGCAGTCTTAGGCTAAACTCTGTAAAGGCATGTGAAGCAAGCTGTTTTACCATACACAATCCCTTGAATACCAAATGAAAGGACACCACACAGATATATATTGAAAATATATATAGATTTGTTTCTACAAATAACCCTGATACTCTTTATGAGCACAGAAGCAAATGCGTTAAAACAAAACACAGTTTAAATACACAAAAGTTGCACGATTTTGGATGAGCCCTAGGGGCCACCTAAACCATATACTAAAATAGTGGTATAAGAACCACTATGGGGAAAGTGAAGAGGCCTAGGGCCTGGGGAATCGCTGGAGCTGTTCGGGACTAGCAGTGAAGAAGTCGGGAAAGGCCCGCGGGACTCGGGTGCAGTGCGGAAAGTGCACGCTTTACCTATGCAATGTCAATGGTGCGTAAAAGTTACAAAGTTAGTTATTAAGGAACCTTCCAAGTGACCTAGAAGGATGAAACTTTAGACACAGACACTAGAGGTGTATACCAGTGTGGGAACACCGGCGTTGCTGAGTTACCTCACCCACAGGAAGCGGGTGCACAGGGTCGAAGTAGTGTCGGGTTTCGTCACGCAGGTCGATGGTGCTTGGAGCTGAAGATGCTGCAGGCGGCTCGAGGTGAAGAGTTCCGGTGGATCCAAGGGTGGATCTGAAGAGGTGAAGACCTGAAAGCAGAGGGGACAATGTTCAAAGTCACTAGCCAGTGACTACCGTGGAACCAGGAAGGAACCAGGCGATGTCGGGTGCAAACAGGCGATGTCGTGAAGATTGTCTCTGCAGCCACGTGGACACGAAGAGGTCAAGGACCTCCAGGAGTCGGTCACGAGCTGTCCCACGTAGGCTCTCGCTGATGGCGGTGTCGGCAACTTGATTGGAGCAAACAGGCCTTGGCTAAAGCAAGCCACGCAGGAAGTTATTCAAGCTTCTCACTCGGACCAGCAAGGTCAGAGCGGGTGCTCCTTTTCAGGGGAGCAAGGGCCAATCTGGAGCAACCAGACCAGCAGTGTAGTTTGTCGTTTTCGTCGCCAAGATGGCCGCTAGCCACGTGGCAAGTGGCCGGGATGGCGCGTCGAGTGGCACAGTGCAAAAGGGCCCCACACAGATTGTGGAGATACTGGGGGGCTGATCTTCGGTGCAACGGCTGCTCGAGGTTGGGGCTTCTCAAACCCCAAAGCACAGTGTCGAGGGTGCCTCGGATGCTGCGCAGTCAGCTTCTCGGGGGTCTTTCAAGAGGTCCGGTCCCACGTCTCTCGGTGCCTCCACGGGTCCCTTCTTTGCAGGAACTGTGGATCGGGCTGTGAGAAGTCTGGGACTCTGGGTCTTGTCGGGCTCTGGGCTCGGGCTCCGGCGGGAGGCGGCGGCAAATCAGACGTCGAGTTGCTGGATGGTGCCTGTGTTCACAGGGTGGCCACTCTTAGGCCACAAGGGAGATGCTCTTCAGTCTTCTGTGCAGCAGAATGTCGAAGTCCAGTCTTCTTAGTTTCAAGTTGATTCAGGATGATCTGATCTCTCAGGACACAGCTCCCACTCTTATTCGAATCTGGGGGGCCGGATCACCTACTAGGTCCCTCCTCTGGGTGGAACCAGGAAGGGGGGTGGTTACACCCCCTTTCCTTTGTCCAGTTTCGCGCCAGGACTGGGGCTGGAAGGCCCCAGCACCGGTTTGAACTTTCCTATGCACAGGGACACCTTGTGTGCCCCAGGCATGTCTGATTCTATTCAGCCCTGTCCTACCCAATACACAAAATTCTGTCTGGGGTGGTGCTAGCACCTCCCAAGGCAGGAAACCCTTTGTCCAAGCTGCCCTCGCTGGAAGGACTCCCAGCAGCAGGAGGTCAGACTTGTGTCTGTGGTGGCAGCATCCATTTTGTGATGCTGAGGCTCTGTTTAACTTTAACCGGGGTTCAGGCTAGGTACATGTCGTGTCCCTCTAGAAGGGTGGAATGCTACCCCCGTCGCCAGAACTGGCGAGGGGGTAGTATTCCAATTCGTATGACACCTTACTCGACATGTTTTGATAAAGCCAAACCAAAGATAGCATTTAACCGCGAGGTTCATAATGCACTTAAGAGTATATGTAAATGTAAATGTAGTATACTTGTAAAGCGCACAGCTGCCCCAGCAACGGGGCGTCCCGGCGCTGTATAACTCTGGGGAACCCGTCCTGGCTTTCCCTGTGGGATGGTCCCTTGCTGGGAGTCCCCAAGGTGGAGCCAGGCATCCCCGGAATTGGTGGGGCCGTTGTGGAGATTAGGCAAGCTAATGCCCAGAGTTGCCGAGTGGAACCCCTGATTAGAGTCAGCACCGAAGCGAGAATTATCGAGTCCGCTGACCAAGGTCCACGGTATGGCAGTATCATGAAACAGCTAAAGGACATGGTTCCGAAAGCTGCAGACAGGCTCAGCTCATGCCAGAGCACTATCACACATATTTCCAAGCACTCTGCCTCCAGGATTGATGAGGCCTTCCATAGGAGTGGCTGATAGGAACATATGTGTCCATTTTAGGTTAGGTATAGGCATACTACACCTAAGTAAGGGGTGGTTACACCGACTTACCCCAGCTGAGTGATCAGCCAGTTGTGTCAAATATGGAGGCCAGGCCAGGGGTGGCACAATACATGCTGCAGCCCCTGGTAGGCCTTGGAAGCACCTATGCCTTGGGTACCTGGGTACACTGTTACAGGGGCCAATAAGGTGAACCAGTTCCAATGTCGTTATGCACCTAAGGTACATGGAGTCCATTTTAAGGAGAGAGCAATTAGCCTGGGGCCCTGAATAGCAGGGCCCCAGGCCAACTAAAGTCAAAAATCAGCTAAACACCAGGCAAAAAGTTTGGGGGTAACCATAGTCAGATTTCCACCTTCCTACACTGGGTACATGTGCACCATATACTAAGGACTTATAAGTACATTTAATGTGCCAATTAGGTTTATCCCAATGTTGCCATGTTTAAAAGGGAGAGCACAACCAAGAGCAAAGTGTGCAGAAACCTATGGCCAATAAAAAAGGTTTCAGCAAAAGAAGGCAAAAATCTGGGAGAATGCGTTGTAAGAGGTGGTCCTTTCAGCAGTCTTTCTCCTGCTCACCAAACAAAGCCAGAGTCACTCCAATGCAAAGTAGAACAGGGAACCAAGGTTTAGAGAGTCTGACCTTGTGCTCAAGATAAGTTTGAATATGATTGCCCTGAATCAAATTACTAAATTGAAAATTATCAAAAGTTACAGGGATTGCCCAATTTAGGGGTCGATTATGATGGCGGACGAACAAAGTCTGTCCGCCATCCTGTTGTAGGAAGTGACCGTCCGCCACAGGGGCGGAGGTCCCATGCGTGGAATTCGGTCGCAATGCTAAAAATGCATGTTGTGCGTTTCAAGGCACAACATGACAGGCACTGCGGGGTGCCTGCCATGTTGTACTTTGAAAAACAGGGGGGCACCATAGGTACCCCCCCATGTGCACCCCCCACCCCCCCTTCACCCTGGGGGCCTGCAACGGGCCCCCTATGCAAAGACCGTATGCCTTTCCACTGTGGCAATGCTGCCGTGGAAAGTCATAGGACCGCCGGCATCGTAATATGGTTGGTGGTGTCTCGCAGACACCTCCACCATATGTAAGCACTTTTTCCGCCGGTCGCGAAGGCGACCGTCCGAAAAGCGGCGGACGGTCTTGCCATCCGCCGCGGACCGCCCATCCATCCTAATGTGGGGTCTTTTCTGTGAGGATGGCGGACGGATTGCCCCCGCCTGCCCGGCGGTGGCTACCGCCGGCCCGGCGGCGTCATCCGTCTGCCATCCTAATCGACCCCTTAGTGTCGAGAAGCAGACACAGATGCAGGAAATATGGAACATGGAAGCCAGAGAGCTGGAGAGGCAATAGTAGTGACATGCGGTGGATGATGGAAGGGCAGACTGGTTAGCCTGGGTTGACCAGCACAGAGACCCACATTTCGGGGCTGCAGGAGTGGTGCGGGAAGGGGGAGGGCACAATGGAGTAGCATCAGTACAGTAGTACTTTGGTGGTCAACAGCAATGCATTGGCTTGGCTATGCGCTGTACCGCTAGTGGCTGTCCTTGTGTTTGCCGCCTGCAGCGGTATGTAAGAGCTGGGCTGATGGGGGTGAGGACCTGGCGATTCCAGTGACAACTGCATGTAAGAGGATGGGGGGTTGTGGGTGCTGGCGATTCCCAGGTAAGGGGGAGGCCGCCACCCCCACAACCTGTGCAGCCTGGGGCGGACCACCCTGCTCCCCCTTTACTTCGCCACTGCAGCAATGTGTTGCTATGTCAGACATCTGTATCACTTGTAAAAGCAACTTTTGGTGTTGGGCTTCAGTTTCCCACAAGGGATTTGTTTTCCTTGATTGGTGTCTCTTGTACTGCTTCTCCTTGAGCCTCATATTTGGAGGGTGGAGGAGGATTTGGACAGGTGGCAGCTTCTCTGGTGCCCTGTTCATAATTCCAAACAGAAAACCAGAGTAGCTGTCAGTTGTGCCAGTTTTCCTTATACTGTAGCATTTTGCTGTACGGTGAATTCGGCTACAATGGCAGCTGTAAATGATATAATTCCTCCTTTGCAATAAAACAATGGGGGTCAAGAACAGGTGAGAACTGCCACAGTGCCCTGTTCTCAATAAATGCATGGGGGCCAATAATGCTCATTATAAGATGCCTTGTGGTTCCAGACGTCCTTCACCCTTATTCTTTTGAGGGTATTGGAGAACAGACGGAGCTGACAAATGTCTTGGTCACTTGTTTGTCATTACTATTATTACTAACAGGACACCAGGAAGCAGTTAGCTCTCCTGCTTCTCGTTTCCCCTCATTCTGTGTGATGGAGAAGAAGACCTGGTAGAGCTAACATCTGGGTTGAACAAAAAACAACTCCCATGGCTTTTTGGAAAGCTGAGAGCCAAAAGAACCCTCTAAATCCTCGTGTAGGCCATTAGTTGCACACAAAAACATGTGGCAGTTCTTTCACCTGACATTTAGCAAAGCAGGGTGCGTAGGCAGAAAACTAGTTCCTGGCCTTTACACAAGTTATGAAAAACATAAGAGGGAGAAATTCCCCTTCTCATTCCCAGAAATTGGGGTTTTATTAACACTCCTGCTTGTCAAGAAAACTCCCCCTCCTTAGGCAGGACAGGAATGGTCACAGGATGCTGGTGTAGATGTTAGATACCTTGGTCATAATATAATTGAAAAAATAAGATATGGAAGTTACACATCAGTACAAACTGGTCAAGCAGAGACAAAGTCGTTTATAATGCAAAACTGGATTTTCCTATGGAGTTTTGGTAGACTATAACTAGGGATGCGAATGTGGCCTACCTCACTTCATCTTTTTTGTGTGCTCTCTGTAGAGCTCATCCTTTAATCACACTGTCAGTTTTGTTGTGGGATCGCTCACTTTGTTGTGATTTTCAGGCCATCTTCAGCTAGGCATTCTCACTCTCTTGGTGTTTGGTCTTTATTTGATTTTTTTTTTTACAGCATTTCAATGTGCATCACAGGCTGTGGGAACCACTGTCTTCCATTGAATTGCAGCTCTCTCTGCCGATTTTCCTAATGCTATCTCTGTCTTGAAGTGTGCAATGCTTCAGGTCATTGAATGTGGAGTCTCTCGTATATGGTGTTTTTGACCCGTGCCCGCACTGTTGTGAAAAGAATGTTTTTACTCCTAGAGTGCTGCAGCATTATCACAGTGCATTCTGAGGAGGCTCTTGGCTTGTCCAAGGCTTTACAGTATCCCCAGGACCTGAACTTTCTTATGCCATGAATCCTTTTGGGAGGAAAGATACTGCGTTGGAGAACATTTTGTTGATAGGAACCAATTTTTGCTCCGAAACAGAACTGTGATCAGACACAGCAAAATGTGTGCATCTCCTATCTAGCCTTGTGTCAGACATACTTTATGCCAGCCAGTAGTAGTAATAATTACTGAAGGAAATAAATATGTTATCATTAGGTACATTCTTAGCTGTGAACTCCAATCAGTCATATTGTTCACAGCTCCTTGTGGATGGTAACATACGTATACCACCTGTTTTCACTTCTATTTTACTCAGAACATGATGTAATACCAATTCCGCCAAGATTACCATCCAGGCAGAACGATATTCTCAGCAAAATATTTAAGGCTGATGTTAGCCAACACTTTTTGATTTCAGCAAAATTATACATGTAATAAACTTTGGGTGTCATTCACATTTTTCTTCTGCCCCCTAAGCATACTGCATGAGACAATAGTTCAGCCTGCTTAAGCCATTAGCTAACTTCATTGTGAAGGACAGCCTGCTGCTCTTTCCCAAGCACAGCAAGGACAACACACAAAGTAGTTCTCCAGTATTGAATCTTTCATAGATTCATATGCTTGAATCTTCCTTGTCGTCGAGGTGGGAGTCTCACTGTAATGACATTTTCCATAGAATTCTGTAGAAATCCACATTGTTTTGAGCACAGCCAAAGTTCAGCCAATCGTAGAGGAGCTTGCACCCCATTCCTCCTGCTCAGTGACTTCACACCTCAGAGTTCTTACCACACATAGTGAATAGGGAGTCTCCCTGAGCTCTGCTCAGTTTTTTCTTTTCAGAACTTGTTTTTGTCAACTTGCGACATCCAGGTGAGGTTCATTTTATTCAGTACTATAATAGTTGCTGTGACAGATTTTGCCACCTTATCAGAGAGTTCATAACGGGTTTGATCCGGCCATGTAATACCAGTGGGAAAATGAGGCTCTTCTCTGAAGACCCTCATTGGAAGTGATTGTACTGCCTGCACACGCACTACAAAACAAAGTTCTGCAAATATTGCAGAACATTTTCAGCAAAACTCTCAAAGACTGAGAGGAAAGACCGTTATTATGGCTTCAAAAGAGATAGGCATTTAAAACTCTAGACTCTGGATATGATGAGCCCAGCCCTCAGATGAAGGAGTCATTAAAAAGAGAGAGATCTGGTAAGGAATTACCGGAACCACCTAAAAAGACACATAAAAGGGTCAACATTGGAAAATGTGACTTCCCCAGCACCTCTGGGAATAATAGGTCAAAAGGTATCAGTATCGGAGCCTTCAACACCTTTTGACAACTGCTTCCGCTGACAACAGGATATCTGCCTCAGTAAAATCAGTCAAGTTGCTGATGAGACAGTCAACGAGACCGTCAACAGCACCATCAATGATGAAGATGGTTACGCTGACGAAATCTACAGTTATGGTGTCTACGGCTTCATCATTGATAACTGTGGTATCGATGACGTCTTTGTCGATAGCAAGATTTTCGACGTTGGCCACGTCGTTGGCGCAGAAAATAACCATGCCGTCGTCAACATAATCAACGGACGCCCCAACAGGGGCTCCATCCATGCCACTTCCATGAAAGATGACACTACTGAAGCCTTTTTCCTTGTCTACAGCACCGTCATCACAAAGAATCACATAAAAAAATCAGTTAGATCCATACCAATTGTTGACTACATTTGGGCTGACAGACTTAAGGTAGGAAGAGCCCTGCTACATTGGCAGCAGTAATACTGAGACGTAATAAAAAATATAAGACTCCTAAAAATTCTCCAGCCTGCGTGATTGGCCCCCCGAAACCTGATTAACTTGTTATGCAGCCATCACAAAGGAGATGGAAAAACCCAGCGACTACCTGTTCAACTCCTCTGGATACGGAGTGTAGGAGATCGGACAATATAGGGAAGCATTTCTCTGCCATGATGGCGATCACTATGGGAGCATCCAATGCTGGACAGGTATGACCGCCAGATGTGGTGAGACTTAGCTCAAGTTCGAGAGTCCCTACCAGAAAATAAAAGGCAGGAGGCTAGAGCTAAACTTCAAGAAGGGGAACGGACATCCTGAGAGATAATAGTCACAGTGATGGATGTGTCGCTTGCCAGTTTCAGACAGATGGCAGGAGCAGCAGTCTTGAGATTGCAAAGATGGCTTAAGGCAACATTTTTCAGGCCAGAAGTGCGATCAAAAATTCTGGACATGCCCTACAATGGCAAAGCCTTATTCAGAAAACACATTGACAACTTACAATCCATCAAGGCTGACACGGAGACTGCTAGATCCCGAGGAGTCCTACCACAAGAATGGTTTCATCCTTTCGAGGTGGTCGGGGCAGAGGACAATATTCATTTTGTGAAAGATACCAACCATATAAATACCAACTGTATCATCAACAGCTGCAGGGATATCGTCAGCAGCAATATAGGCCTTCACAAACCACAACTTTCTCCAGACAACCAAGTAGAAGAAGAGCTGCAGCTGCAGGAAAAGGTCAGGAGTCTTCCATAAGACGTTGACAGGAAAGTGATGCCGGTCGCCTCAGTAAATAAATAAATAAATCCAAATTTGTAAAGCGCACAATAACCCGCAAGGGTCTCTAGGCGCTGGGGGCCATCAGGACGATTAAGCAAGCTATTACCCAGAGTCACATGGTGCTGGGCTAATCTGTCGCCGGTGCCAGGGATTGAACTGTGATCCCCAGATCCCGGAGTCAGTCGCCCGAGCCGCGGTGCCACACCTTCTCCCTTGGATTTCAGAGACACTATACAGTTGTTACGAAAATTGGAAATCCATCGCTTCAGACAGGTGGGTCTTGGACATCATAAAGTATGGACACACCCTAGAATTTACCCAGAATGCTCCATACCATCTACCTATCAGAAGGTCACACCAGTGTCTTCGCTATTAAGAAAGGAAATCAGATCTCCGATTTTGAAGGGAGGAATGGAAGAAATCTCTCTAAACTGCAGACAAGGAGGCTTTTACTCCCAACTTCTTTCTGCTAAAGCAGAAGAATGGAAAATGGAGACAGGTGTTGGTCTTGAGGCAGCTCAACAAGTACCTCAAAAACCAATCATTCAGAATTATTACGCTGCATGGCATCATTCTGTTGGTGAACAAAGAGGACCACATGACATTGTTGGATCTTCTAGACGCCTATTTCCATATCCCCTTGTGTGTAAAGCACAGGAGATAGCTCAGATTCGAGGTGTATGGAAGTAACTACCAATTCAGGTTCTACCATTTGGCCTAAAGTCTGTCCCAAGACTTTTTAACAAATGCTTGGCACTGGTAGTATCCTACCTAAGAGGAAACAGCCACCAGGTATTTCCTTACCTGGACTATTGGCTGATAAAAGCAAATTGTTGCAAGGCTCCAATTGCCTCTGCAACGACATGCCTTCAATTCTTTCAAGACCTGGGCCTCCACATAAACAAGGAGATATCTTGTATAACGCCAGACACAATGGTCAATTTTTTGGGGGCAGTTATGAACCCAAAGATCAGCAGAGCATACCCAACAAACGAGAGGGTTGCAAAAATAATGACATATGGGTCTATCCTATCAAGAAAAAGGTACACTTCAGAAAGGAAATTCAAATCGTTTCTGAGAATTATATCATCATGCATTCTTCTCATCCCAAACTGCTGTTAGTACATGAGACCACTACAGGAACACCTCAACAAGCAATCAATGCTTGACACAGACTCACTTGACTATGTCATCCTTATAACAGCAGAAATAGTGATCGCGATGCAATGGTGGATGAAGGAAGAAACCATTGCAGTGGGTCAACATTCTTAGTCAAGACTCCAGGTTACGCCATGACAAAGGATGCCTTGATGGAAGGATGGGTGGCACACCTCCAAGATATGGAAGTGAGCAGAAAATGGTCGAACCAAAAAAGAAGAAACATATCAATCTCCTAGAACTCAAGGCAACTCAAGGCGGTAGCTTTAGGGCTCAGAGCTTTCCTACAGAGAGTACAGGGGTCAGAGGTCTTTATGTGAACAGATAACACAACCACCATGTTCTATTAAAACAAGCGAGGTGGAACAAGATCATGCCCTCTTTCCAGAGAAGCGCAGGGCATATGGAGCTGGAGTATCCAACACACAATGTACATGAAAGAAGAACATGTTCAGAGCAAGGAAAACCAGTGGGTGGATAAAATAAGCAGGTCTATGAAAAACTGTCACGAGAGGGAATTGTTGGGCACTCAATTCAGAAAAATCTTAAGCATATGGGGAACACCTTCTCTAGATCTGTTTGTTACTTCTGCCAACAAAAAGTGTTGACACTACGCAAGCAGGTTCCCGCACAATCATGGGGAAACACACTTTAAATGTCTTCTGCAGGCATGTTCGTGTATGCCTTCCCACCAATACCTTTAATACCACAAACACTGAACAAGAGGAAACAAGAGCTGTGCAGGATAATCCTGATAACTTCAGTGTGGCTGAGACAATTCTGGTACACTGAGATTTTCCTGATGTCAGAACAGTGGCATATTCAACTCAAACCAGTCCCAGGATTACTCTAAAGAAACAGCGGGCACCAGATTCATCCGAACCCGGAATCTCTCAGCTTAGCCGCCTGGTCCTGAATACAATGAATTTCACCAGCTAAATATTTCACAACAAAGTGGAGACATTTTGGCAAAAGATAGAGCGGAGTGCACAAACAAGTCATACAAGGCAAAAAGACTGAGGATTTGTAATTGGTGTGCATTTAATTAGTACACCCTTTTTCATCGGAGCTTGTGCAACTACTTCTGTACCTCCGATTATTTGCTCAGTCAGGTCTATGTCATAGCTCAGTTAGAGAACATATAGCGGCAATTTCAAGATACCGATGCTCTAGGAATAAGAAGTTCCTGTTGTCTGTCAAGTTAATAAATTATTTCGATCTTATCCACGGATAAGAAAATCACTGATTACTTGGCAGCTAAGTACGGTCTGAACTGAACTGATAAAAAGACCTTTTGAACCTATCAATAAAGCTGACATCAAACATCTTACATGAAAAGCAGTTGTTTCTGTTAGCACTAAAATCTAGGAGATGTGTTAGTGAAGATACAAGCCTTTGCAGTGCAGGAGCCATTCCTGCTGTTCACGAATGTGAGTCATCCTGCGTACTAATCTTCGATTCATACCTAAGGTACATACAAAACTTTTACTCAATGAACCAGGTGTCTTAAAACTTTCTTTCACAACCCATCGAACAAAGCAGAAAGCTCAGTTCACACTCTTGATGTTAAGAGATGTCTGAAGTTTTATTTAGAAAGAACTAAGGGCCTGATCACGACATTGGCGGTGCTGCGCCGCCGGCCTTTTTTTTGGCATTCCCATGATGGTGCCCTGAAAAAGGGCACCGTAATGGAAGGCAAAAGCAGTTCCAGCACAGCATGGACCGTGAAGTCCATGCCGTGCTGGAACTTGGGGGCCCCTGAATGCATCCCCATGGCGGTGGGAGCCTTTGTTTCCCCACCACCAGCCTTTTCATGGCGGGCTTGACACCATGAAAAGGCTGGCGGTGTGAAAACTCGTAATATGCTCAGCAAACCTGCCTTGCATATTGTCTACCCCAGTCTGTGGTGCCACCACCAGGGAAGAGCGGTTCCCTGGTGCAGCCGGCGCTGCAGTGGCAGTCTGAATGCCCAACTTGGAATATGGCAGCCGCAGGACCACCGGCGGCGTCATTGCGAGTCTGGTGGTCAAAGACCGCCAGACTCATATTTTGTCCCTAAGTCTTTCAGAAAGTCTGATCAGCTTCTGGTCAGGTCTTCCAGTGGCAAGAGGAATGCTAGTAAGTTGGGTATCTGCAGTCATAGCTCTTTGTCATGAAAGCTTACATCCAAGGTGCACTCTCACTTCACCAGAAATGTGGAAACCTCACTGGCTGTATTTTCAGGAGTGCCCTTGCCTGACGTATGCAGATCTGCCACATGGTAAAACAGGCATGCGCTTACCAGACTCTATTGTCTAGATGCTGCCAACAATAAAGACACAGCAGTGAGACAAGCAGTTCTTCTAACTTTATTTCAATAAAGGGCGCTCATTTTGTGTATATATATATATATATATTACCTACTGGCGGTCGCCAGTAGGTATATATAGTTAGGATCGATTTCCATAGGGAAATCGCAACATTCTATTTGGAATAACTTTGGCGCCGGTTGAGCAATCAGGCTGAATTTTTTAGCAACTTTGCCTCGCGGCTCTCCGCTCCTTCCCTGAAAGTTTGGGGGGGATTCGTCAAGCGGGGGCTGAGATAAAAGGGGGGTCCCAAAACGTGTTTTCCCCATGTTAATTTCCATAGGGCGGTCTGTCGCAGTTTTAGCTCGAACGGCTGAATGGATTTTCACCAAACTTGGCAAAATTGTAGGGACTGGTAGCCCGATGTGCCTTTGCTATGTCTCAAGATATGTGCTCCAGTGGATTTTGAGTAATTTAGGTTTAAAAATGTTTATATATCTGTAAGCGCGCCCCGGTACGCGTACCGGGGAGCGCTCCGGGCGCGCCACGCGACTTGCGCACGGCAAGCTGATTGGTTCTCGGGTGTCTGTAAACATTCGAAACAGTCAGCAGCGGCCGCCATC
The DNA here is from genome assembly GCF_964261635.1 of Lissotriton helveticus. Lineage (NCBI taxonomy): Eukaryota > Metazoa > Chordata > Amphibia > Caudata > Salamandridae > Lissotriton > Lissotriton helveticus. The sequence continues at coordinate 939,666,285 of NC_136065.1, forward strand.
TTGTGTCTCGGTAGGATTGAGATACAAGAGGTGGCAAAAATCAAAGGGGGAAATGAGCAAAAGGGAGCAGGGTACACCCCCCCTGACCCCCTAGGTTTGATGTGGGGGCCATAAAAGGATCCCGTGGGACAACATTTTTTTATTTTTTTTTTTCGATTTTCGCGGGGGGAGCGCCCGGTACGCGCACCGGGGAGCGTACCAGGGAGCGTACTTAGGTGAAAAATAGTGAAAATAATAGTGTAAAATAATCATTTTGAGTGATTACAGGTAGGGTAGCTCTGAAAAGAGCTTTTGGGTTCTGTGGCTGTTTTAGGTACCTACAAGTGTGTCCCACACACACCCACATGCACACAACCCCACACCCACACACCCACACACTCCCCACACACACTTCACACATGCACACTTCCACCCACAGTCAAACACCCCACACCCCCACATCGACACCTTACACATCCACAGCTACACCCACATCCCACACACCCACACTCAAACACACACCTCACTCCCCTTCCACCACACACACACACACACACATGCACATACACACAAATATCTCACAGACACACCACACACATCCCGCACACACATCTCCCCCCCAACACACACAGAGACAACTCACAGACACATCCACACATCTCATACATACATACACATCCTAAACACATACCTCCCACACCCACCCCACACACACCTCACACACCCACACTCCCACCTACACTCAAACACCCCACACACCCACACCCACACACACACCTTACATACCAATATCCCCACCCACATCCATATACCCCACACACCTATACACCTCATCCCCCCTAGACACACAGACACACACTTACACACCTCACAGACACCCCCCGCACATCCCCCACACACACCTCCCCCACCCCCACACATGGGGAAAACTCAGTGAAACACTAAAATAATAATTTAAAGTGCTTAGAGGTAGGGTATCTCTGAATAGAGTTGTTGTGTTGTGTGGGTGATTTAAGTACCAACATGTAGGTACCAATGCAGAGTCTTAAATTCAATGTACACCGTTTACTCTGTAGATAATTTGCATGTTGTTATAGAAGTTATTGTGGTGTATGGAATCCATACCATAGTCTGTCAGGAAAGCAGAAACAGATCCTTTAAGTACTCCCTGAGAAGACATACGGGATCATGGGTAGTCTACCCTGCTCCCTTATGATGTTTTAAAATTGCACAGTATATTGTAAGTTTCACTTTATACTATAATATAAACATAATTATTTTGGTAGTACTTCATGAATTAGATATAAAAATGAATAATGTCTCAAACAATTTTTAATTATTAAATAAAAATGTATTGGTCAGAATTTTCATAGTTCAATAAAACTTCCAGCATTACATCATCTGGAATCTCCTCAAACATGCATGTTTCTGTGTCTTGTAAACATTCAATAAATTGTTCATCCAAAGACTGATCCATAAAATCTTCATCCAAAAAATCTTCATTTAGAATCTCCTCAGATGTAACCTGGAAGGAAATATTGATATTTTCTTGCTTCCCTTCCATTTTTTTGCTGTAAATTGCATAAAAAATAACTATATCAGTAGATTTAGGGCAGTGTTGTGTTTAAGTTCAGACAGGTAGTTCTGTTTTTTTAACAGTTAAGTTAACTTTGGGTAGTGTATGATAACAGGCAGGAAGTAGAAATAAAAAAAAGTGCTTGTGAAGAAGCGTAAGTAAATTCATATTTATAGCAGAGAAGCGTAAGTCAATCAATAAATATAACAGAGGAGCCTATCTCTATCTACAACTATAGCAGAGGGACAGTAAATAATTATCAGAAAACGTTTTTACAAATTAACTTAAAGTGCCCCTTACAAATTATCAACTTACTTAAGAGAGAGGTGGAGAAGAAAAAATGCGAAAATCCTTTCAAGATGTACCTCAGGTAGTTGTAGTCAAAATGGCCGTGTTTCCCTCTCATTTTTCATTTATATTCATGTACATAACCAATCAAATGTCAGGAAAAAAAAATAGAAAATGAAAGTAACATTTTAATTGGTTGTCAATTCTTACACTTCAGATGTGTTTTTGTTATGTAATTTACATCAGGATATTTAGACAGGGCTACAGGCCAAATGGCTGAATGGAATTCCACCAAATTTGGGAAAATGGTAGGGACTGGTATGTAGTATTGCCTATTCTATATTTGGTGAAAGTGTCTCCAGTGGTTTTTATGTAAATTAACCGCGCTACGGGAGTCCTCCATTTTGTGTTTCGGTAGATTTGAGTCAGAAAATGGCGGACAAACAACGTTGGGAATGGGTATAAGGGGGCACGGTTGGCACTCCCTGACCCTCTAGGTTTTCTGAGGGGGTCTTAGGAGGCCCATATAGGCAAAAAAATATATATATTTTTAAATTTTCGCGGGGGGAGCGCCCGGTACGCGCACCGGGAAGCGTACCGGGGAGCGTACTTTGGTGAAAAATAGTGAAAAAAGTTAGAAAAAGATAATCATTTGGAGTGATCAGAGATAGGGTAGCCCTGAAAAGGGCTTTTGGGTTCTGTGGCTGGTTTTGGTAACTACAAGTAGGTACCAATGCACAGTCTTAAATTCAGGAGGAATATTCTATTCCCTTCATCTGAGAAGTGCACACCATCTTCTCTGTAAATATCTTGCATGTTGTAACGCAAGTTGTTGTTGTATATTGAACCCATTCCATAGTCTCTCATGTAAGCAGAAACAGATTTATTCACATGTTTCCGTGCTTTTTCAAATTGTGGACCAAATTGGTTGGACCACTTCCATTTCTGCCTTTGGCATATATTGGAATATACCAAGGCAGTTTGTGGAAAAAGTGCCATCAATTGCTCAAAGGTGTCCATTAAAAGCATTTCCAGACCTACCCCAGTCAAAGTGCCCAAGTCATTTCCTCCACAGTGCACAATTAACAGGTCAGGGTGTGGCAAATGCAAAAAGGTTTTCACCAATGGAATCAATTGGTGACATTTTAATCCTCTGTGGCCAATCCATTTTATGTTCACGTTTGATAAATCAAGGTTGTGTAAATTTCTGGTACTAGCATACCTTTGAGCCCAGTGGATATAGCTATGTCCAATAATCCAGACAGAATACTTGGTCAGAGGAGATTCTGGTGCAGTTAGATGAAGTGTGGAAAAGAAATGGCAGTTGGAATAATAGGAGTTTGCACAAAAAAAAACTGTGGAGTTTCAGTCCTCTTGAATCACAAGCAATGATTGGTAGAATGAGATAGGTGAAAACTGAAAGTTAGGGTGCATGGTTGTGTGCTGTGTAAGAAGTAATTTGAATGGTTAAAAAAAGTTATTTAAAGAAACCTTACACCAGATAAGCTGGTGTATTTGCAGGTCAAACATCCTTGCAGAGGTGATTTGCAACATTGTAGAATAAACTTTTAACCCTGGCAGCTCAGTGAGGAGGGAGTTGCTATGGTAACAAGTAGAAAGGGCTGAGGGGGGGAAGGGTGTTGGTTTGAATATAGAGAGGGAAGAGTTTTAATTGGTTAACAAAAAGGGATATCTGTGTAGAATTAGAGGTTTTCTGTGCCTTTATGGTTTGCAGTGCTTGGAGAACATACCTTTTGCTCTGCTAAAGAAATATTGGTGTGTGTATCTGACACTGTTGTGAATGTCCTAAAGCATTTGTAAAGGTGAGTTATGATTCATTTAATATACATAGAGACTTGTATACTCTATGGAGAAGATTTGGAAGAAAATTGTGGTCTTTACATGTTGCTTTGTGTCATGCTTTTTGATAATGCTTGGTAAAAAGTTTTTACTGCATAGAGTAATTGTATTTTGTAAAATTGTGAATTTTTAGTCGTGACATGGAATGCTTCTACGTAGGACTTGTGCTGTGTTTTGTAAATGTGATGTAAAAAACGATTTTGGGGGAAAAATAGTTTTGAGATTTTTTAAAAGGAATAAAAAATGTGTGCATGTTTAATAGAAATACATTTGACTCTTTACAATGATGTTACCTGTGTTAACTCACTGTAGGAAACATATTGAGTTTGTTTGCATAGAGGAATTGTAATTTGTAAAATTGTGAAGCTTCATGTGAAAGCTTTTGCCTTAGTCTTATCATTGCTGTGAGGCAGATGGTTGTACATAGGATCTGTGCTGTGTTTCCTAAATGTGATGTTAAAAACGATTTTGGGGAAATGAATGTTTTTTACATATTTGAGTATATTGTGGCACAGAGGTTTAAAAAGTGACGCATCTAATTACATGTGTCTCTTTTTAAATATGGTGCAAAAAGGTACATGTTTGGGCTTTCTTGGGGAGCGTAGGTGGTGAGGCTTGTGTCTAAGAGTGCAGTGGACTAGGCTTCATGAAGCCTATCCCTGACTGCACTGTTAGACACAGGTGTGAATTTGACTCTTTACAATGATGTTACATGTGTTAACTCACTGTAGGAAGCATATTGAGTTTGTTTGCATAGAGGAATTGTATTTTGTAAAATTGTGAAGCTTCATGTGAAAGCTTTTGCCTTAGTCTTATCTCTGCTGTGAGGCAGATGGTTGTACATAGGATGTGTGCTGTGTTTCCTAAATGTGATTTCAAAATCGATTTTGAGGAAATGAATGTTTTTTACATATTTGAGTATATTGTGACGCAGAGGTTTAAAACGTGACGCATCTAATTACATGTGTCTCTTTTTAAATATGGTGCAAAAAAGTACATGTTTGGGCTTTCCTGGGGAGCGTAGGTGGTGAGGCTTGTGTCTAAGAGTGCAGTGGACTAGACTTCATGAAGCCTATCCCTGACTGCACTGTTAGACACAGGTATGAATTTGACTCTTTACAATGATGTTACATGTGTTAACTCAGTGTAGGAAGCATATTGAGTTTGTTTGCATAGAGGAATTGTAATTTGTAAAATTGTGAAGCTTCATGTGAAAGCTTTTGCCTTAGTCTTATCCCTGCTGTGAGGCAGATGGTTGTACATAGGATCTGTGCTGTGTTTCCTAAATGTGATGTCAAAAACGATTTTGGGGAAATGAATGTTTTTTACATATTTGAGTATATTGTGGCGCAGAGGTTTAAGACGTGACGCATCTAATTACATGTCTCACTTTTTAAATATGGTGCAAAAAGGTACATGTTTGGGCTTTCCTGGGGAGCGTAGGTAGTGAGGCTTGTGTCTAAAAGTGCAGTGGACTAGGCTTCATGAAGCATAAAAATAGTTTTTACATTTTTTAAAAGGAATAAAGAATGTGTGCATGTTTAATAGAAATACATTTGACTCTTTAGAATGATGCTAGCTGTGCTAACTCAGTGTAGGAAGCATATTGAGTTTGTTTGCATAGAGGAATTGTATTTTGTAAAATTGTGAAGCTTCATGTGCAAGATTTTGCCTCAGTCTTATCCCTGCTGTGAGGCAGATGGTTGTAAATATGATCTGTGCTGTGTTTCCTAAATGTGATGTCAAAAACGATTTTGGGGAAAATAAATGGATTTTACATTTTTGAATATAATGTGGCACAGAGGTTTAAAAAGTGACGCATCTACCTACATGTGTCATTTTTTAAATATGGGGCAAAAAAGGGACTTGTTTGGGCTTTCCTGGGGAGCATAGGTGTTGAGGCTTGTGTCTAAGAGTGCAGTGGATTAGGCTTTATGAAGCCTATCTCTGCTGCATTCTTAGACACAGGTGTTTTGAGGCAAAATCTTGCACTTGTCTCACAACAGGAATAAGAGTGAGGCAAACGCTTTCTCATGGAGCTTCACAATTTTACAAAATACAATTCCTCTATGTAAACAAACTCAATATGCTTCCTACACTGATTTAAAACACAGGTAGCATCATTGTAAAGAGTCAAATTGACACCTGTCTCTAAGAATGCAGACAGGGATATGCTTCATGAAGCCTAGTCCACTGCACACTTAGATACAATCCTCACCACCTAGGCTCACCAGGAAAGCCCAAACATGTACCTTTTTCCCCCATATTTAAAAAGTGACGCATGTATGCGTCATTTTTTAAACCTTTGTGCTACATTATACTCAAAAATGTAAAATACATTTATTTTCCCCAAAATCGTTTTTGATGTCAAATTTAGGAAACACAGCACAGATCATATTTACAATCATCTGCCTCACAATAGGGAAAAGACTGAGGCAAACGCTTTCACATGGAGCTTCACAATTTTACAAAATACAATTCCTCTATGCAAACAAACTCAATATGATTCCTACACTGATATAAAACACAGCTAACATTACTGTAAAGAGTCAAATTGACACCTGCGTCTAAGAATGCAGACAGGTATATGCTTCATGAAGCCTAGTCCACTGCACTCTTAGACACAAGCTTCACCAACTACGCTCCCCAGGAAAACCCAAACAAGTACCTTTTTGCTCCATATTTAAAAATTGATGCATGTAGGTAGATGCGTCACTTTTTAAACCTCTGCGCCACATTATAATCAAAAATGTAAAAACCAATCATTTTCTCCAAAATCGTTTTTGACATCACATTTAGGAAACACAGCACAGATCCTATTTACAATCATCTGCCTCACAGCAGGGATAAGACTGAGGCAAAATCTTGCACGTGCCTCACAACAGGAATAAGACTGAGGCAAACGCTTTCTCATGGAGCTTCACAATTTTATAAAATACAATTTTATATAACTATATAACTCAATATTTTCTTGGGAAGCATAGGTGGTGAAGCCTGTGTATAAGAGTGCAGTGGAGTTAGACATAGGTCTGATCTTCTTTGTAGTTGTGGACAGAGCTGTCTTCCACTATATTTTTCAATACAGTCCTCACCTTTTGTGCACCACTGGAGAATCCTCACCTGATCTGAAACCCTGTATTGATCGTTTGCTTTTTGTCATTGCTTTGTTGTTTGGTAATAGTGGTCTATAATGTGCTACTGTTTTTCTTTAACACAGATTGAAATCGTTATTTGAAGAAAAAGCATAGATGCCCACAAAGGAAAGGACAAAGAAAGAACGTAACCGGGAAAAATCAAAAACAGCAACGGAATTACAGCATTCTTCCACAACAGATACTTCAAAAAACAGGAACAAAGCTCCTGGTAAGACAACTAAGTCTTTTTTACGCAACATATGTACATCCAGAAAAAATAATGGACACCATGTAGAAAAAGAAAATGAGAGAGTAAAATTGAAAAGGAATGAGAGAACTTCAAAGAATCCTAAAACTGGAGCAGGAGAGAATAATATGTATAGGAATAGAAGGCAGAATCAGTTTAGAGACATTCGTAGACAAATGTTTTGCAATAGGGTGGTTTTAAATTTGTTAAAAAACATTAGGAAAGGTAAACAGAGAGCTGCTTTTCATAAGAAAAAGAAAAGTGTAGAGAAGATTGTTGATCAGGCTTTTGAAGTTAAGAAAAAATTATTAATTTTAATAATCAATAGAATTAGGACACTTAACAAGACAATTGATGTTTTCAAATCAAACAGTAGATGGAAAAGAGTAATTAATCGGACTAATTTTTGTAAAGTTTTTTCAGGAGAATGGATGCACAGTTCAAGTTGTGAGCCATTTTTTAATGAGGAGAGTTACTTCCAGGAGAATGATTCAGTGCATGCAGTTGACACCAGTGGTCGAGCGTATGAAGTGAAAGATGGTTGTCCGATTGAAAAAGAGAAACTTGTGCCTAGAGAACCAGAGGAGGTGTTATCTGATGGAGTTTTAGGGAGACGTACTAAGGGTCCAGTGTACACTTGGAAGTGTAGTAGTATTTGTAGTGTGCGACAGGAATCAATTGATTTGTTCTGTAATTTCTTACGTACGTATAGTAAGAAAAGTGTAAAGCAGAAAATGAAGTTGTTGCAAGACTTAGATCCTTGCAGAGTGAGAGGAATCACAGGTTTGCAAGGCCATTCACTGGCTTGTCTTTCTAAAAAAGTCTGTCAGAGCGTTTTTCATCATTTTAGGATGTTAGCAGTGCCTCATACCAAAATGAAGAAATTAGTGAGAATGTTATATTATGCAAAAAGTCCAGCACTTAAGCTTAAACAATTAAACAGTGCTCTTTTGCATGGAACAGAATTAAATGTGAAGAAGATTTGTGAAGAAATTGAGATTTGTTATTTTCGTGAGCAAGAGGACAGTGTACAAATTGAGACAGCAATTCAAGGTAATGTGGAAGACAATGTACAGATTTTAAATACAGAAACGTTTGAGAAGGAAATTACCAGGTTTAAGGTGAAATCAAGTGAAAGGCCGAATTTTACTTGTGTGTGTTGTCGACTGACTCATTATAAGATTCAGACTAGGTTAGTTGATTTATATGCAAAAAGTGAAAAGATGGATAATTATGAGTGGAAAGATTTAGCAACTTATTTGTGGGTGGAGAATTCTTTTGATTTGAGTTCTGATCAGCGTATTTGTAAATATTGTTATGACAAATTAAATCAAAACAGAATGCCTGCTAGAGCTGTTCATAATAATCTGGAGTTGATAGACATTCCCCGTGAATTGATAGATTTAAATACATATGAGTCTATTTTGATTCAATGTGTCCATCCTTTTCAGGCAATTGTTCGCATGGAGCCTAAGATAGGGAAATTGCCTCCTACAGATTTGCAGAGAGGATTAAAGGGAAGAGTTGTTTATTTGCCCCTAGATTTGAAAAAAAATATTGATACAATTGGTATAGAAAAAGTAGAAGAGGAACCTTTAGTCATTCTAGTTAATGGGGTTCCAACAAAGAGTAAAAAAATCTGGCAAGATTTAGTGGATGTTAGGAAAGTCAAAAAGGCAACGTTGTATTTAGTCAAAAACAATGAGTACTACAAAGATGTATGTGTTGCAGCAGAGGAAACAGCTACAGATGAACGCAGTGATTGTTCAGGCGGCCAAATTGAAAAAGTTGATGTGTCTAGAAGTGAAGAAATATATGAATCAATCAATCATGGACATTTATATAGCGCACTACTTACCCGGAGGGTCTCAAGGCGCTTGGGGGGGGGGGGGGTGCTGCTACTGCTCGAACAGCCAGGTCTTGAGCTTCTTCCTGAAGGAAAGGTGGTCTTGGGTCAGGCGCAGGTCGGTCGGGAGGGAGTTCCAGGTCTTGGCGGCCAGGTGGGAGAAGGACCTTCCTCCTGTTGTCGATCTTCGGATGCGGGGGACGGCGGCGAGGGTGTGACTGGCTGATCGGAGGTGGCGTTTGGGAGCGTAGAAGTTGATGCGGTTGTTGAGGTAGCTCGGGCCTTGGTCGTGTAGGGCTTTGTGTGCGTGGGTGAGGAGACGGAAGGTGATTCTCTTGTTGACGGGGAGCCAGTGCAGGTCTCTCAGATGTCCGGAGATGTGGCTGCGTCGGGGGATGTCGAGGATGAGTCTGGCTGAGGCGTTCTGGATCCGCTGGAGTCTCTTCTGGAGCTTGGCGGTGGTTCCGGCGTAGAGGGCGTTGCCGTAGTCCAGTCGGCTGGTGACGAGGGCCTGGGTGACCGTCTTCCTGGTCTCGGTGGGGATCCACCGGAAGATCTTTCGTAGCATGCGCAGGATGTTGAAGCATGACGAGGAGACGGCGTTGACTTGTCTGGTCATGGAGAGGGAGGAGTCCAGGATGAAGCCCAGGTTGCGTGCGTGGTCTGTCGGTGTGGGTGCGGTGCCCAGGGCGGGGGGCCACCAGGAGTCATCCCAGGCGGAGGGCGAGGAGACCAGGATGAGGACTTCCGTCTTGTCTGAGTTCAGTTTCAGGCGGCTGGTCGTCATCCATTCGGCTACATCTTTCATCCCTTCGTGAAGGTTGGCTCTGGAAGCGGCGGGGTCGTTGGTCAGTGAGAGGATCAGCTGTGTGTCATCGGCGTAGGAGATGATGTTCAGGTTGTGTTGGCATGCGATGGGCGCGAGGGGGCTCATGTAGACGTTGAAGAGGGTGTGGCTCAGCGAGGATCCTTGAGGGACGCCGCAGATGACTTCGGTGGCCTCTGACTTGTACGGTGGTAGACGGACTCTCTGTGTTCTTCCGTCGAGGAAGGAGACGATCCATTCCAGTGCCTTCTCTTGAATTCCGACGTTGCTGAGGCGCTGCACTAGGGTGCGGTGGCAGACAGTGTCGAATGCCGCGGAGAGGTCTAGGAGGATGAGGGCCGCTGTTTCTCCGTTGTCCATCAGGGCTCGGATGTCATCGGTGGCAGCGATGAGGGCGGTCTCGGTGCTGTGGTTGGCTCGGAAGCCAGACTGTGAGGGGTCGAGGGATCCATTCGTCTCGAGGAAGGCGGCCAGCTGTTTGTTGACGGTCTTCTCGATGACTTTGGCTGGAAACGGGAGGAGCGAGATGGGGCGGTAGTTCTTGAGTTCGGTGGGGTCCGCTGTTGGTTTCTTTAGTAGAGCGCTGAGTTCGGCGTGCTTCCAGCTCTCCGGGAAGGTGGCGGTGTCGAAGGAGGTGTTGATGATGTCCCGCAGGTGGGGTGCGATGACAGTGTCGGCCTTGTTGAAGACGTGGTGAGGGCAGGGGTCGGTCGGAGATCCGGAGTGGATGGAGTTCATCATGCGGACGGTGTCATCGGTGCTGATCGGAGTCCAGGCGCGGAGGGTGGTGGTGGGTGGCGTTGCTGCGGTCGTTGTGTGCGATGGTTGACTGTTCATCCTTTACATTCCAAAGAAGTAATGGGGAGTGCAATTGACTTGTTTCAAATGAAAACAGCAAAAGGAAGTCCCATTAGTGTATGGGAAGAAAGTTTGGAAGCTCGTTGTTTTCCACAGCTATTTCCAACAGGTCGAGGTGGACGATATGACGATCGACCACTTCAAATTCCTGCATCTGAATATCGAACTGTAAGATTATATGCTGAAGATGCAAGGTTTCGTCAATGCATTCCCTATTTGTTTCATCTACTGTATGAAAGTGACTTGTCTGGGCTTTCTTATGCAGTAAACCATATTCTGAAAAGTGGAGCACATCTACAAAATGTTTCGGCGAGGGACTTTATGGAGAAAGTGAATCTGCAAGATAATATTTTAGAATCTCATCTAATCAATCTCATGGCATGTCAGCGTGGTACAAATGAGTATTGGTACCGTCGCCATAGGGAATTGAAATGTATGCTAAGAAACTTAGTAACTCCTACATGGTTCCTCACTCTTAGCTGTGCCGAGTATGCATGGGAGGACTTACTTCAATTTCTACGAGAGGCCAATGCTAATATACAAAATATAGAATTCAAAACACCTGGAGAACTGTGCTCTTTGGATCCAGTGAATGTATGCAGATATTTTAATCATAGATTTGAAGCTATGATGTCTTTTATTACCAACAAAAAAATCCTCCCCTTGGAGAGGTTTTGGATTTCTTTTGGAGAAAGGAGTATCAAGCGAGAGGTGCTCCTCACATACATATGTTGTTGTGGATTAAAGATGCACCCAAATTTGGAACAGATTCGGATGAGACAGTGATGAGTTTCATTGAAGAGTATTCAACATGTGCTGTTCCGAAAACTATGGAAGAAAACAGTTTAAGGCAACAAGTTTTACGCTTTCAATCCCATCGTTGTGGAAAGTACTGTCGTCGAAAATTCAGAAACAAGGACAAGTTCTACACAAAATGTCGTTTCAGCTTTCCACAACCAGTGATTTCTAGAGGAAGAGTAAATAATTTGATGTCTTCTCTGCGACATACTGTGACGAGGAAATCACCAAACAATTCATACAATTTAAAAAGAGACGAAGAGTCCAAGTACATCAACGACTACAACCCAGTGATTTTGTCCATGTGGAATGCTAACATGGATATTCAATTCGTTGCTGACAACTCTATTGCTGTGGCTCGATATGTGACGTCTTACATCACAAAAAAAGAAAAGACAGAACTAAAGGAAATGTGGGAGGACATTTCACATGAAAAGAGTCTAAGCAAGAAATTATACAGTTACAGTCTGAAGATGTTGTCGCATCGAGAAATTGGAGCGTATGAATGTTCTGATCGATTGTCGTCAGCAAGTCTCTATGCCAAATCTAGAACCATCATTTGGGTGAGTCTAGGTCTTGCTGCAACACGAAATCGAGTTTTGAAATCTGTACAAGAGATAGAGTATTTGGCGGAGAAAGAACCAGAAAGTACAGATATTTTGAAGACAAACATGTTGGATACATACTATCCAAATAGAAGTCATCACCTTGAGAACGCTTGTCTCTATGAAGTTCTGCAGAGATATATTTATAAGAGGAACATCAGAGAAGATATCAATAATGGAAAATATGGAGTCATTGGATGTGAAGGATGTCTAGTGAAACAGAAAAAAGGTCATTTGATTAATCATCGCAAATTGAGTTGTGATAATCCAGATAAAAGAGAATTTTATTATTTGGCTCTTTTGCAACTGTTTAAACCATGGCGTGAAGAAGAGGAACTTCTTGGAGATTTTCTCTGTTATGAAGACTCCTTTAATGCAACGAAGGATACCATAGAATGTCCTGTTTTTCCAAATTATCTGCAAATGTTGAATGAAGAAATAGAGCAAGAAGCCACAATTGCTGCAGAGATTGCGAGAGACAGTTCTCAAGGCAGTCAGAGTTCTGCTTCATTGAGTCAGGATCCACTAGGAGGACCAATTATCCAAAATGAAGCTGCTACTGCCATGGATGAGGTGGAAAGAGCTATGGAACAAGGTCAAGATGATGAAGTTAACTTAGAAGATTTGGTGAAACAACTAAACCTTGAGCAGAAACAGATATATGACGAAGTCACAGAACAGATTGAACATGGATTCAGTCATGAGAAAGAGTGCTCATGTACATAATTTAAGCCTGTCCAACTGTACGTGAGTGGAGAAGCGGGAACTGGAAAAAGTTTTCTGATTAAAGCCATTGCAACTTATCTGCAGAAAAGGACTGAATCACCGCTGTCTTGTGTTGTTACTGCTCCAACTGGGCTGGCAGCACATAACATTAAAGGGATTACTTTACATCGTTTACTGATGCTGCCAGTGGAGCATGATAACAAATTGGAGTATCACAAGCTATCAGGAGATGCGTGTTCCGAAGTTTCGAGAGTCCTGAAGAAAATGAAACTTCTTATCATTGATGAAGTAAGCATGGTGTCAAATATCATGCTTGCTTTTGTGCATTTGAGAATGCAAGAAATTCTTAGAACAGACTATGATGTCTTATTTGGTGGAAAACATATTATTGTTTTTGGAGATCTTCTGCAGTTGACTCCAGTGAAAGGACAACCTGTGTTCAAAATGCTCACACATGAAGATACCAGGAAGTGCTTAGGGAGCATCGGAAACGTTAATATATGGTTAAACTTTAAATATGCAGAACTGCTTCAAAATATGCGGCAGGCAAATGATGAAGATTATAAAAATATTCTACAAGATGTAAGGATCGGAAAAGTAAGTCAGCAAGGGAAAGAAGCTTTACATGCACGATTAATTTCAAATTTGTACCCAAATGAAAACATTCTTCCAGAGAACATATTTAAGAAAATTAACGAGAAGAAATCTGGCATATGTTTGTTGCCAACTCTGAAAGAATGTTCCATGTTCAACAACAAAATGTTACAGTTAGAAAATGAAGAGATAGTGAAACTGGAAGCTATTGATAAAATAAAGCATATGGGAGCAACAATTATTTTGTCTGAAAATTTGAAATCAAAATTGGATTCATTAGAGAAGACTATATCTAAAACTGCTGGTTTTGAAAAGACTCTGAATGTGTGTTTGAATTGTCGTGTCATTTTAAGAAGGAATTTAAATGTTGAAAGAGGTCTAGTAAATGGAGCAATGGGTTATGTTGTTGGTTTTCTGAATTACAAAAATAGAGATGGAATTGAAATTTTAAAAATTAAATTTGATGACATTGATGAAATAGAACAAATTTGTCGTTGTTAAGCTAGATTTTTGCTCGTGAAAGACTTATATGTTCGCCGAAAACAGTTTCCTATTTGTTTGGCATATGCGGTGATAATTCATAAGTCTCAAGGTTTAAGTGTAGATTGCGCTTTGGTGAACATTGGAAGTTCTGTGTTTAAAGAGGGTATGGCATATGTGGCATTATCACGAGTCAGAACTTTAGCAGGATTATACTTGATTGAGTGTGATGAAACAAAGATTTGTGCAGATTTAGATTGTGTAAAAGAATACAATAGGTTAAGAAGTGAGTATGCTCCACATTTGCCTCAATATCCTCTGATTGAAAAACGTGTGTGTAGCAGTCGCGGGAGGAATAGGCAACACGCTAATTTTAGTCTTTGTGGGTTTTATTTTGAAATATAGAGAGTCTGAGCTTTTCTTCCGGCTGGTTATTGTTCCTCGTGGCGAACGGCTTCTCGCGGCCTTTCGGATCCCTGATTCAGCGGATGCAGTCCTACGCCCTCTGTCGGGTTTCCGTCGAGGTAGCTCTCCTTCGGTTTCCGTTTTGCCTCTCGAGTGAAACAGAGAAGAAAGACAACGGTATATCAGTTGTCGGTTCGATATAACTAGTGTTTTACGGGTAAGGGAGTGAGGATCCAACTAAGCGTGACACACAAGTATACTAGTGCCGTAGTGAGGGGTTTTGTGCTCAGGGGAAGGGAATACCAGGAAGGGTGGAAATATAGCCCGGGCTTTAGTCCGCAACGGCTGTCTTACGAGTAACCCAGCCCCTGAATCTCTCACGTACCTGGCTGAGCCACACACCTCCCGCGGGTGTATGGCTGGGCGGCTCGTGGTGTCGGTGGCCTCCTGGCTTCTCCGGCTCCGCGTTCTCTTCAACGACTCCCCGCCTTCTCTCCTCGTACGATGTGCTTCTCTGTTCTGCTCCGCTTCCGCCTTCCTCTCCACTCCGTTCTCTCTGGGTGAATAAACACCCCCCGATTCGTTGTTTCCGGAATAAGACGTCTCCGTGTCCTGATGAGACTCCTCCCAGTCGTAGGTCCATTCCGAATTAAAGGGCCACTGTTCTGACTGTGTTTCTACCTCTGTTTCGACATTCTGTGGGAAGTATAATGAGTGAGAGGTAGTAGCTGTCAAGTGTCTTTTTGCATTTTGTTTACAGTTTATTTCCTGTGATGACCCCATGGTGTTACACACCTCCCCCTCCGGACACTCACGATCGGGGAGTGGGTGACGAGATAAAATATCCGCCCCAACATTCTCACTGCCCTTCCGGTGATGGATAGAGAAAGTATATGGCTGCAGTGACAGAAACCAACGTAACACTCTAGCATTGTTAGCCTTATTGCGGGCCATCCACAGCAGAGGTGCATGATCAGTAAAGAGTTCAAAACGCCGACCCTCGAGATAATATGCTAGTTTTTCGATGGCCCACTTGATCGCGAGGCATTCCTTCTTGACAGTGGCATATTTTAATTCCCGCGGGAACAGTTTTCTGCTGACATATAAGATCGGATGGTCAAACCCATCGCGACCTGTTTGGGAAAGCACCGCCCCTATACCATAATCCGATGCATCGGTGTGTAAGGAAAAAGGGCGAGAGAAATCCGGGGATGACAACACTGGAGTGGAAGTAATCACGGACTTCAATACTCGAAAGGCCTCCTGCATTGGGATGGTAGGACGTACCGGTGATGATGCTTTCCCAGTGTTTTTCAAAGCATCCGTGAGAGGGGCGGCAATGTCTGCAAACTGTGGAATAAATCGTCGGTAGTACCCAACAAGACCCAAAAAAGATCGTAATTCCCTCCTAGTGGATGGAAAAGGAGTGTCGGCAATCGCTCTCACTTTTTCAATTTGTGGCTCAATTAAACCATGTCCCAAAACATATCCAAGGTATTTAACCTTTTGGAACGCAAGTTTACATTTCTTTGCGTTCACAGTGAGACCTGCATTCCGTAGAGCCATCAATACTACAGACAGGTGTTTGAGATGAGTATGCCAATCCGGGCTGTAGATTACGATGTCGTCTAGATAAGCAGATGTAAAATCCGACAATCCAGCGAGCACAGTGTTCATTAGACGCTGAAATGTCGCTGGTGCTCCATGAAGGCCAAATGGAAGCACTGTGAACTCAAAGTGCCCCTCATCTGTCGAGAACGCAGTCTTTTTGATGTCTTCTGGTCGTAGAGGCACTTGCCAATACCCTTTTGTCAAATCAAGGGTAGAAATGTATTTCGCATGGCCCAGTTTTTCAATTAAGTCGTCCACTCTAGGAATGGGATAGGCGTCGAAGAGCGAGATGTCATTAAGAGCGCGAAAGTCCATACAAAACCTTCGACTGCCACCGGGTTTAGGGACCATGACAATAGGACTGGACCAATCACTCTTAGAGGGGCGAATCACTCCTAGGCGAAGCATTTCCTCCACTTCGGATTTAATAGCGGCTCTCCTGGCTTCGGGGACTCTGTAAGGTTTAATCCTAACCTTTTTGTGAGGTGGTGTATCAATACAATGTTCAGCTAGAGACGTTCTCCCCGGCCGGTTGGAAAATACGTCCCCATAATGTACCAGTGTCTCTCTCAATTCCAACCTTTGATGAGCCTTCAGTTCCTCATTGTGAACAAGCATGTCAACAGTAGAGCCAGTCAAGCCTGAATCTTCAGTCAAATGGATGTTGGCGGAAGGTGGACCCAACCATTTTTTTAAAAGGTTGATGTGATATGATTGTTGTTTACGTGAGGCAACTTGCAATTTATAGCTAGTGCGCCCAATGACCTCCACTACTTCATAGGTGCCCATCCATTCTGCCTTAAATTTATGAGAGGAGGAAGGCAGGAGAACTAAAGCCCAGTCCCCCACATTGAGGTGCCTCCACTTCTTACCCTTGTCGTAAGCATTCTTTTGTATATGCTGGCTAGCTACAAGATGAGTAAATGCCAAATCCCTCAATTTGCCTAGTTTAGATTTTAGAGCCCTGGCGTAATCAAGGGTGGCACTTGCCTCTTCCGACTGTTCGTTAACCCAAGCGTCCCTTGTCATTTCCAACAGGGAGCGGGGTTGACGGCCGTACAGCAGTTCAAAAGCCGAAACCCCCAAGCTGCTCTGTTTCTGTGCCCTGATAGCGTATAATGCCAATGGTAACATTCGATCCCAATCATCCCCGCTGACTTCCATCATCTTACGGAGAGTGGATTTCAGGGTACGGTTGTAACGTTCCACCAGTCCGTCCGTCTGAGGATGGTAAACAGAGGTACGGATCTGGTGGATGTCCAACGTGCCACAGATTTCTTTCATTAATCTTGAAATGAACGGCGTACCCTGGTCAGTTAAAATCTCCTTAGGAAATCCAACCCTGCTAAATAGTTCAATAATCTTGTCACCAATCTGTTTCGAATTGGCCGCAGACAAGGGAAAAGCCTCGGGAAACCTCATGGCGTTGTCGACCACTACCAAGATGTGTTGGAACCCCTTCTTAGTCTTGGGCAATGGCCCAATAAGATCCAAGCCGACCCTTTCAAAAGGCTTTCCAATGACAGGCAAGGGCTGTAACGGAACCGCCGGTGGCCGAACCATATTCATCTTTTGGCATATCTCGCAGAACCTACAGTAAGAGTCCGTATCTTTATAAATACCGGGCCAAAAAAATTGCCTGAGGATATTCTGGGTAGTTTTTTCTGCGCCGGAGTGGCCGGCGACGATATGGCTGTGTGCGAAGAAAAGTACTTGCTCTCTGAAAGAGACAGGCACTAATAGTTGAGCAGGGTCTCCCTCCTTTCCTATTCTATACAATAAATCATTCTGGATTATGAACCCTGGAAAAACCTTAGAACCCTCAGCTCTTTGGTGGGCCTGGTCACATGCATTGAACTGAGTGGGATCACTAATCTGTGCAAATTTAAAGCTCTTATCCAAAACCCAGGGGTCTTGTGAAATAACCGAGTGTACCGGAATGGTTTGTGCGTCCGAGGAGCCAAAACCTTTAGATCCTCTATCTGTGTTGTCCAAACCGACTACTTCTTTCAACAAGGTATCAGCTATACATTCACAAATGAGTTGTGCCACTCTATCACCTCTCTTGATCTGAAAAACATCAGGCCCAAAATTAAATAGGAGGATTACAACATTGCCCCTGTAATCTTCATCAATAACGCCTGCCCCAACATCAATGAAGTATTTAGCCGCTAGGCCTGAGCGTGGAGCAATCCTGCCATAACACCCTGGGGGAACTGCGATTTGCAAGTCCCTTTTGACTAGTGCTTTCTCCCGACCGGGTATTACATAATCATATGCGCTGTATAGATCATAACCTGCTGCCTTTGCAGAACCTTTAGTGGGAGATGTTGCATACTTCGTCAATTTCACAATTTGAAGGCTACATACAAGAGGACGTTCTTTTTGTCTACTACACTCCACATCTGTTTGGCTCTTAACCGCTAGTTTATCTTTAAACATGTTCAGGAAGTTGGGGTTATCTGTCCCAATTATTAGGTCTTCGGGTAAATTGGACATTACCCCCACCCTTACAGCTTGTGAGGTTCCTACTGCCAGTTCTATAACAATGTTAGCAATGGGGTAGGGTCGGATATCCCCATGGACACATTTAATATTAACCATACCCTGAGGGACGCATTGTTCTGACTGAACATATGGTGATTGGATTACTGACTGCCGACAGCCAGAATCCAACAATGCTAATAACGAGTGTCCATTGACTTTTACACTTACTCTAAAGGATCCTCCCATCTCCGCGGAGAATAGAACGGCCTTGGGGAGGTATCCGACCTCCATAGGTTCTTCCTCGTTCCTTTTTCTCGGACACATCCGGGCAATGTGGCCCCATTGCCCACAATCAAAGCATTGTGGACCCGTATTTGCACTGTTCTCGGTCCTCCATGTACGGGGACGTGTAGTTTCTCTACCTCGAAAAATATTCTTTTCAGGTCGCAGTACTATCTTCCTCTCTTTTTCCATCTCAAAGGGGAAACTTTTAGGTTGTGCACGAGTAAACGATGAGGCCATTTCCACAGCTTGGGCGGTTGTCAAATTATGATGTTGACGAAGCCATTTTTGGGTGGCGTAGGGGAGAGCCTCAAGAAACTGCTCTAAATAGATACGGTCAAGTATTTCCTCTTTACTGCTCGTAGTGGGTGTGAGCCATTTGTCTGCGGCCATCTTTAACCTTACAAACAAGGTTTTAGGATTTTCCCCTACAGAACCTCTCTCTTTTCGGAATTTTAGGCGATATGCCTCAGGGTCTAATCCTAAGTGGTCGAGTATTATTCTCTTGATTTCTGCATACGTAGTGTCCCCCTTTGGATTTGCCACTTGATAAGCGGCCTGGGCTTCTCCTCCTAATAGGGGTGCCAAAAAAAACGGCCATTTTGCTACTGGCCAACCGCAGGCCCTGGCTGCCCTTTCGAAATTTAATAGAAACGCATCGGGATCTTCCCCGTTTCTATACTTTTGTAGAGAGACAGCTGGTGTTCCGTGGGTTATGGTCCTTTCAGTTGTTCCTCCCCTTAGAACGGGATCGACCCAGGGTTGTTTGCTTTTCTCTTCGAATGCTTTTTTGATGACCTCTCTTTCTGCTTGAGCTGATACTAAATGTTGTTCCAAGACCCACTCAATTCGTTCCTGTCCCTTTACTAACTGTTCTACAACCGTTTCCATCTGGACTCCACAGATGGTGCCTATGCCCGCATTCTCCACCACTGTAGCAGTCGCGGGAGGAATAGGCAACACGCAAATTTTAGTCTTTGTGGGTTTTATTTTGAAATATAGAGAGTCTGAGCTTTTCTTCTGGCTGGTTATTGTTCCTCGTGGCGAACGGCTTCTCGCAGCCTTTCGGATCCCTGATTCAGCGGATGCAGTCCTACGCCCTCTGTCGGGTTTCCGTCGAGGTAGCTCTCCTTCGGTTTCCGTTTTGCCTCTCGAGTGAAACAGAGAAGAAAGACAACGGTATATCAGTTGTCGGTTCGATATAACTAGTGTTTAACAGGTAAGGGAGTGAGGATCCAACTAAGCGTGACACACAAGTATACTAGTGCCGTAGTGAGGGGTTTTGTGCTCAAGGGAAGGGAATACCAGGAAGGGTGGAAATATAGCCCGGGCTTTAGTCCGCAACGGCTGTCTTACGAGTAACCCAGCCCCTGAATCTCTCACGTACCTGGCTGAGCCACACACCTCCCGCGGGTGTATGGCTGGGCGGCTCGTGGTGTCGGTGGCCTCCTGGCTTCTCCGGGTCCGCGTTCTCTTCAACGACTCCCCGCCGTCTCTCCTCGTACGATGTGCTTCTCTGTTCTGCTCCGCTTCCGCCTTCCTCTCCAATCCGTTCTCTCTGGGTGAATAAACACACCCCCGATTCGTTGTTTCCGGAATAAGACGTCTCCGTGTCCTGATGAGACTCCTCCCAGTCGTAGGTCCATTCCGAATTAAAGGGCCACTGTTCCGACTGTGTTTCTACCTCTGTTTCAACATTCTGTGGGAAGTATAATGAGTGAGAGGTAGTAGCTGTCAAGTGTCTTTTTGCATTTTGTTTACAGTTTGTTTCCTGTGATGACCCCATGGTGTTACAGTGTGGTAGGCCGAAAAAGAAGAAATGAGAGTAATTGCAGTGAGGTATCAGCAAAAAGGCATAAAGTAGATAAAAGTGTAATTGTAAAGAGAAACAAAAAGGATTCTGTTGAAGATGTTGTTGGATTTCAGTTTGAAAACAGTTCTGGTGTCAACTGCTATGCTAATGTAGTAGTTAATGTTGTTTTTTTTCTTCAAAATTTACAAAGACAGATTGTTGAAAATCGGGAACAAACATTGTGCTGTTTATTGAATTCTGTGTTAGAGAAATATAGTAGTGATAGAGCTAAAATAGAAAGTGTTTCAGAAATTAGAAATCTTCTAGATATATGTTCAGGTCAAAATCAATTTTCACAGAATATTCAGCAGGATTGTCAGGAATTTTTAATGTATATGTTTGATGTATTACAAGATGAAGGAGTAGATATAAAAAATCTATTTGGCCTTTCTTATCAATGGCAACATGACTGTGATAACTGTGCTTCATCAAGTACTACTAGAATATACTCTGAAAGATTTATATATTTAACTTTACCAGACTGCAAATCAGTGTCTTTCAATAATCTAGTTAAAGCAGCAGATCACAATATGGTGTGTACCCAATGTAAGTCTGCAATGCTGTCCACAATTTTTCCGCACAATTATGGTCACTATGTTATTTTAATGTTCCAACGATGTAGACCTGATGGAACTAAATTGACAACTTCTATTAAAAATTTCGTGGCTTCTCAGTTATCGATATCAGGAAGAACCTTTGCAACTGTAGCTATTATTTTTCATGACGGTCCTTCTACAACATCAGGGCATTACACATGCTATTTAAAAAGTTGTAAAGGTTGGACCCAATGTAACGACAATCATTTGACTTTCAAACAACGTTTGCCTTTTGGCTTTATAAATTCATATCTAGTGTTTTTACAGCCAACATTTAGGTAAAGGTAATTGGCCTATGAAGACGGCAGGAGTACTAATATATACTCATACATCTGACACTATTTGGCCAAATGGAAAGGTGCAGGAATGAGAAAAGAGTCATGACTGAAAAAAAGGAGTATATGAAAATATTGAAAATATTTCAGATGATCTTGGAGTTTATCTACTAGAAAGTCGATGAAATGGATTTTTTACTGAACAGCAAAGTACTTTGCAACGAGAAAAGGACCTCCATGATATACTATTTGGCCTCAAGGAAAAGTAAGTCAATCAAAGATTAGCGTACATTTGTCGTTTGTCATTATGTAAGGGTTTTTTTAAAACACAATCTTTTAGATTGTGTTTTTTTTTCCCGCTGTCATATGATGACTAATTTGAACTCACTGCTTTAAGTGAAATTCAATATATTCTGAGAACAGCAAAAATAAACTAAGTAACATGTTGTAGAAATTATTCTATACTTTGGATTGTGTAAATTAAATTGTATTCCCATTCTCTGACATCCACTCTCCCTCGCTTATCTTTGTTTGCTTCTTACTTTTGACCTCTTCTCTCTATTTTACGTTCACTACTTCTCTGTGCTCAGTGCCTCACTCTACTTGTGTTATTTTCACTTGTGTTTATCTACCTTCTATCACTTCTTTTACAACAACTTCACTGCTCCTCTCTCGTCGTTCTTCATCCCATTGCTTTTACTCTGGTTCCGTTCCTATCCATCATTTCCTTTCTTTCAATGTCCTTCTCTTTACTTTCATCACCAAATTATTTTTTCTCAGTAGCACTGTTTTACTCGTGTTCTCCTCTCTTTCCTTTTTTTTGCTCACTTACTTTTTTTCTTTTCTCACTCATTGTACTCCACCTCACTCTGTTTTTCTCTTAGTGTGTCTACCTTATAACTTCCTCAGTCCATTTCCTTAAATTGTTGTATATTATTCTGTCTCCCTTCATCCTTTCACTCTATGACTGTTCTTCACTTACTCTCAGTTATCTTCTATTCCTCATTCTTCTAAATGCATCATTAATTAGACTGTTTTCTGTCTCAGCCATTATCTTTTTACTTACTTGTGTTTCCTGATTTAGTTTTGCTAACTCACATTGTTTTAGTATCTTTCTTACCTTCAGTTCATTTCTCTGTACTTCTCTCTCCTTTTCTTAGTGAATCTATATGCCTTACTCATTGTAATTTGCTCTCCTATTTCTTTTTCCCTTTTTTTGTCCTTCTACCTTAGTTTATTTCTCTTTCTGTGTTCTTCACTCTCATTTTATTTCTAAATAGAGTGTTATGATGTCTTTAGCTCTTCATTTGTATCTTTTAATTTAAAATACATATTTTACTAATTATAACTTATATTTTTTTTCTCTCTTTCACAGATACCAACTGTAGTAAAAAAAATTATAGTTACATTTATTATATGGTAAGTATGACTAAAAAAATGTAGTTTGTTATCACCCTTTGCTTTAAGGTCACTAACATTTTCTCAATCTACCTCACTCCTGTGTTTTTACTCTGCTTCTCTCACTTATTTTTATTCTCCATGTTTACTCCCCTTTCATTATTTACCCTCTCATATTCAACTTCTTTTGATCCCTATTCTTTACTTCACTTACCCTCTGTTCCCTTCCTTTGCTTATTTACTCAATCTCTTTTTCTTAATTATTTACCTTACTCCTACACATATACCTCATCCCCCTCCCAACACATACACACACCTGTAACATACACCCCACACACACACCACACCTACACCATACACACAAAAAACCTCCCACACACACTCCTCAAAAACACACACACATTCCATACACATACATACATCGAACACATATACACCCCACACTCATACACTTCTCACACATATTTCACACACCCTCATCTCTACCCACACCAAAACACTCCACACAACCACACCCACAGACACACCTTACACACCCACACTTTGACCTACACCCACTAACTCCCTGTAAGTCACACACACTGCATTACTTATCTTTTTTTGCTGTTGTACTCAAGCCCATTCAGGTACTGTTCCCTTTACTCTCTTTGTCCTCTCTCTTTGTCACTCACCATGTGTTATCCTAATTCAATATTTCTCCCTCTATCACCCCTCTTTACTTTTACTATGGGTAGCGCACCGGGGAGCGTAACAAGGGAAAAACAAAGAGAAACAGTAAAATAATATTTTAGAGTGCTTTGAGGTAGGGTAGCTGTTGTGTTGTGTGGGTGATTTACTTACTGCACTCCATCCAGTCCTTTTCTCAGTACCTCTGTTCTCACAGTTCTTCATTCCCGTTCACTCAGTCCGTCTATCTTACTGTAATTGTCTCTGTCTCTTCACTCTTTCACTACTTGTTCATTATGCTTTCTTCCTGAAGTTCAAGCACACTATCTTAGTGTAATTGTCTCTGTCTCTTCACTTTTTCACTACTTGTTCATTATGCTTTCTTCCTGAAGTTCAAGCACACTACGTTATTTACATTTCTTTGCTGCTTCAATTGTTCCCTTTCTGTTACTTCTTCTTTTCTTCTTTTAGTTTTTTTCTCTGTCAATCCACATGTTTTAAATTTATTCGATGTTATCCATCTTATTTCATCCATCTTTAGTTATGCACACTACTTTTTTCTCTCCCTTACCAGTGTTATTTAAATCTGGTTCCGTTATTACCTTTTATTTGTACATCATTTTTTCTCTTTCCTTTTACTCTTTACAGCCACTCACATTCTTCATGTGCCTCTGCTTTAGTATTCTTCTTCTCTCTTTCTTTGTTTCACAGCCTTATATTTTTTACATTTTCTCTCTTACACTTTGTTATATCTTTTACACTGTTTTAATATGTATTACACAGTACATCTGTGTTGCTCTCTCTTGCTGTCTGTCTCTTAACAATACTCTCTCTTTCTCTTTCTCTTATGCTCTCCTTCTCTTGTTTTTTTTTTTCTTTTTTTTTTTGTTGCGCTAACGGGGCGCTCACCGGTGCGCGTACCGGGAAGGGCACCCATGAGAAAAATGAAGTGAAGAGTGCTAAAAATGTTAGTAATTTTTTAAAAATGGGAGGGGGAGCAACGAAAAACAGGCATTAGAAAGGGCTCAACAGGAGCAAAACATTTTTTTATTTCTTGGGGCGTTTTGAGCACTTGTGGTTTTCAAATGCTCTGTTTATCAAATTGATACTCATATTTGCACATGAAAGTAGGTCACCACAATAAAGGCACACTATCTTCATGTGCACAAAATTCTGTTGGATATTTGGGACCGTCTCCCTCGCCTCTGGTCCCGATAGAGATACCTGTGCCGATGTACTGGCCACAGGAGTTGGTGGGTTATCTCGGAGGTGACGCATCTCTGCAACGCTGTAATTGAGTGGATGCCACCTCTGTATATGGCGGTGCATAGTATAGTTACCATAACTATACTTTTTATCTGTACCTCTAGACAAAACATCTTTACAAATGAGGCATGTCACATGTCGGGCATTGACTTTTTTTTGGCCTTGAGGGTATGAATAAAATTGCCAAATAAAACTGTCTTTGTGGTGTGATTTGCGGGGCTGTTCAGGCAAGAACTGCCTCCGCTCTACTTCCTCTTCCTCTTCCTCTTCCTCTGGGTTTGGAAGGAACTGCGCAGGTGGTCCTTCCTTCCTAGGTGGTTGTGGTGGGGGTGGGGGTCCACCAGCTGCAGCTACTACAGATGCCATTATTTCAACAAGGAGAAACAGGTCTTCCTCTCACAAAGATGAAAGTCAGAGTGAGGAAAGAAGGAGGGGTTTTCATCATTTGGGAAAAAAAAAGTTCTAAACCAATGAAAAGTGTTATTTACAGGTCACATGACCTGTTACGCTTACGTTACGTGTCCCGCTCCGCGCCCGGAGCGCTTCCGGTCTGCTGCGCTTCGCGCCTCGTTCGCGCACCGGAGCACTTCCGAGTGCGCGAACGCGGCGCGTCATAAGACACATTATGCCGCAACGCGATATGCCACGCTTACGCGACGCGTCGCGATGTTGTTCTCGAACGCAGCAGTTGTGCAAACGGTACGTTTCCCGGTGCGCGACCAGGTCGCGGCATAAAATTAAGCTAACGGGAAGCTACCCGGTGCGCGGACCGGTAGCGAAACTAAAAAAAAAATTAAAAAATTATATACATAAAAAAATTATATTAAATACATATAAAATATATTTTTCCTTTAAAAGAAGAATACATTTAACAGCTTTTAATATTTGCTATTAAAAAACCATTGAAATTCACTGAAAAAACCATAGGTTATAGATCATATATAGTTAGGAATTAGCATTTAGAAAACCTTGAAAATTCACTGAAAAAACCATAGGTTATAGACCATATATAGTTAGGAATTAGCATTTATAAAACCTTATTTTACTTACACAAAACCATTGAAATTTGCATATATAGTTAGTTGCACTAACTATATATTTCGCGCATCCGCAATCCACTGCTGATGAAGTCATCATTCATGACATGGTCAGTGACATCACTGATGACATCTCAAATGACATCACTGATGACATCACTGATGACATCTCATTTGACATGACTGATCACATCACTGATGACATCATTCATGTGATAATACGATGAACTTCTTCAGACTCTAATATAACCTTATATACACTCAGTGTAAACGGACACTCACAGACTGTCACTCATCCATGGAGTTACTCACACACCTAGTCAGTCATGCAAAGAATCAATCACACCTCCATTTCCTCAACTATACAGTTATACACACCTTACTTATTCAAACAGATACTAACACATATTTACACTCTTATACAATCCCTGATACAATTTCATAATGATCCATACAGCCACTCACACATTCACTGGCTCTTATGCACAGTTATTTATATATGTATACTCTCACATATACTCTGTTTTACATATGTCTTTACTTTGACATGTAGCACTGAGATATCCATTCACTCACCAATACACTCATGCACACAGTCAACCGCCCATACAGCTGTTTCCACATGCACTTTTGAACCCATACATCTAGTGAATCAACTGCTCACACATCTGTGCACAGAGTCATACACCTCTCAACCACCCACACACACACTCAGTCTCCCATACAAATACTTGGGCAACTAATCAATAACCCATATAGTTACTCATATAGCTACTCATCAATACATGCAGCAGTTTACAGAACAACAGACATAATGATGCACAAATTAAGACAGTTTAGTCAGTAACCCATGCACTCAGTGAGACATATTTAATCACTCACTCATACAGTCAGTCATGCACCACCTAAATCCTTCATCCAGACACTTCTACATCCACTCATTCTTCAATATGTAAGACATATTTAAACTTTACAGAAACATAAAAACACTGGATGTTGTTTTCAGTGATGTCATCAGTGATGTCATCAGTGATGTCATTTGAGATGTCATCAGTGATGTCATCAGTGATGTCACTGACCATGTCATGAATGATGTAATATGTGACGTCATCAGCAGCGGGTGCGCGAAATATATAGTTAGTGCAACTAACTATATATGCGAATTTCAATGGTTTTGTGTAAGTAAAATAAGGTTTTATAAATGCTAATTCCTAACTATATATGGTCTATAACCTATGGTTTTTTCAGTGAATATATATATATATATATATATATATATATATATATATTCACTGAAAAAACCATAGGTTTCACACCAGTTATAGTTAGCTGAACATTTTACTCGCATAAAACCATTGAAATTCCCACGTTATAGTTAGTTGGACTCACTATAACTTGCGCGTGCAATGTACTGCTGATGACGTCACATATTACATCACTCATGACATGGTCAGTGACATCACTCATGACATCACTGATGACACCATCCTTGTGACAGAGTGACAGACCTCCTTTCACTGTAATGTAACCCTTGAAACACATATTCAAAAATAGAAACTAACATTTTCAAAAAAATGGAGATACCCATATCAGTTACAACAACCAATTAAATAATTCCACCATCTATATACACATCCACTCATTCACAAACAGTTTTATATAGTCACTCATACATATACTCACTCATCATATGTAGTGATACACCTATACATCCTGTTACACACCGACAGTCATCCAAAAGTTACTCACACACATACTCACACATGCAAATAAACTATTGAACATCCATTTATTTGCATATACAGATATACACACACTACCACCTTACTTCTAAGGAAACTTACACATACACATATACATCAAAATTCACATATATTAGATTAAAACATGTAGTTACTGATAAAGACACTAGTGAGACAGTCATTCAGTCACTAACACACACATATATACACTCATCCACCCATACAGTCCTGCACATATGCTGTCTTCAAAACACATACAAACAGAGAGTCAGTCACTCATGCATCTATGTGCTAAGTAATACCCCCACCAAACCATACAAACACTCATACTGATACTAAGAAAAACATCTAATAACCCATATACCTACACATGTAGCTACTCACCAACCCATGCAGCCACTTATACACAAAGTGAAACACTAATCCATATATTTAAATATTTAAACATTACTCATTAATATATGTATTCACTAACATACACTTAATAAGCGAGTTAACCAATCAAATTTTTTTTTTAAAACATCCATGTAAACACTTATTTAAACATTTATTCTTCCATCAACTTTTACATATACATATATAACACATAATTATTTTTTAAAAATACACACATTCACTGGATGGTGTCATCAGTGATGTCATGAGTGATGTCACTGACCATGTCATGAGTGATGTAATATGTGACGTCATCAGCAGTGCATTGCACGCGCAAGTTATAGTGAGTCCAACTAACTATAACGTGGGAATTTCAATGGTTTTATGCGAGTAAAATGTTCAGCTAACTATAACTGGTGTGAAACCTATGGTTTTTTCAGTGAATTTAATAGTTTTTTTAAATGCTAATTCCTAACTATAACTGGTGTGAAACCTATGGTTTTTTCATTGAATTTCAATGGTTTTTTAATAGCAAATCTTTATAGTTATAAAAAAGAATACATTTTAAAGCGAATTTCATATTGTATAATTATGTCAATTTATTTTATTTTAATTTTTTTCACCCCGGGGCGCTCCCGGGGCGCGTACCGGTAAACGCACGGGTAAGCGCAATGTTACGGGGCGCGTACTGGTGAGCGTCCCGATAGCGCTATTGCAGCGAACGAAAACAACATCGTGACGTATCGCGTAGCCGCCACGCCTTGCGTCATAAGACACGTATCGCGTAGCCGCGAGATGCGTCTTATGACGCATCGCGTAAGCGCACCCAGAAGCGCATACGATTGCGCAACGTAAGCGCCCCGACGCGCTTACGCTACGCGCCCCGGGACGCACCCCAGGGCGCGTAGCGTAAGAGCATCAAGCCATGTGACTTCAAAATAACACTTTTCATTGGTTCAGAACTTTTTTTTTCAAAATTTTGAGAAACCCACCCATTTCTCTCACTATTGCTTTGTACTTGGAGAGAGCAAGAGCTGTTCTGTGTATTGTCTTCTTTTCCTAATTTTCCTGATCTACAGCAATGGCTGCTAGGGTGTCATCCAGCAGTGATTCAGATGAATTTTTGCATGAGGACCCTCCTCACCAGAAACAAGAACCACTTCATCTGGAAATTTTATGACATCCCTGAAGGACAAAAAAAAGTTAATGCTCCAAAAGTAACCTGCAAAATATGTGGCAGTATTTTATCCAGAGGCAATCCTCTAAAAAAATATAGCTTTGGAAATGCCAATTTAATTAGGCATGTCAAGAGAAGACACCCAATCAACTTTGCCAGGGAGAGTGTCAGGGAGCTGGCACGGAATTTACCAACAGATGGCGGCAGCACCTCCACTGGTGGAGCAACACCTTCGGGACCACCACGTGGAAGAATGGTCCCTAACATACAGCCGGTGTTTGCAGGCATCACATTTCTGTGCACGCAGTGTGACGAACTCCTCTGCTATGGGGAGCAGAGTGTTGAACTCCTTGCTATAAAGAAACAGGATCAACGCTGCCCTCCCCGTCCCTAAATTTTCACATTTTTTTGCTCCTGTTGAGCAGTTTTTGAATCCCTGTTTTTGTTTTTCCCCTGAAAAAAATCCCAAAAAAATATAAAATCGTTTTAAAAAGTATAAAAAAATATAAAACAAAAACAAAAAAAAGTTATTTTCAGAACTACCTCCAATTTATAAAAAAATTCTATTTTAAAAAAAAAAGTCTGTCATTCTTTTATCTTCATGGTACGCTCCCTGGTACGCTCCCCAGTACGTGTACTGGGCGCTCCACCCCCCCCCGCGAAAATCGGGAAAAAAAATAATTCGCCCCTTTTATGGCCCCCACATCAAACCTAGGGGCTCAGGGGGGATGTACCCTGCCCCCTTTTGCTCATTTCCCCCTTTGATTTTTGCCACCTCTTGTGTCTCGATCCTACCGAGACACAAGATGGCGGCCGCTGCGGACTGTTTCGAATGTTTACAGACACCCGAGAGCCAATCAGCTTGCCGTGCGCAAGTCGCGTGGCGCGCCCTGAGCACTCCCCGGTACGCGTACCGGGGCGCGGCTCTAGATATATACATTTTTTTGAACCTAAATTAATCAAAATCCTCTGGAGCACATATCTTGAGAAATAGCAAAGGCACATCGGGCTACCAGTCCCTACAATTTTGCCAAGTTTGGTGAAAATCCATTCAGCCGGTCGAGCTAAAAGTGCGACAGACCGCCCTATGGAAATTAACATGGGGAAAACACGTTTTGGGACCCCCTTTTATCTCGGCCCCTGCTTGACGAATCCCCCCCAAACTTTCAGGGAAGGAGCGGAGCACCGCGAGGCAAAGTTGCTGAAAAATTCAGGCCGATTGCTCATCCGGCGCCAAAGTTATTCCAAATAGAATGTTGCGATTTCCCTATGGAAATCAATCCTAACTATAACTACCTACTGGCGACCGCCAGTAGGTAATATATTACAGCACACACAGGAGGCCCAACATTGCACAGTATTCTTCATTTATTAAAGCCTTGCAACCTCATAGCACGAAGTAACCTTCCAAACTCCTAACGTTTCGGCCTCAGTCGACCTTGTTCACAGGTGGAAGGAATGAAACGCACTTTGCATTTGATTTCATTACAATTGATGAAGGCTAAGCGCCGAAACACGTCTTTGATGTGCAAAGGGTTTTTGTAAATAAAACCTTTGAAAAACCCACCCTCGTGAGTGCTGCTAATCTGAAACAGGCCGAGTCCTGTAGGATGTTTGGAGCAGTATGTTTATGACGGGTACACCCCCGTCAAGCAGGCACCCTCTTGAGAGTGCAGCAGGCTGGTGTTGTCAGGAGCAGGAATATATATATATATATATGTATATATATATATATATATATATATATATATATATATATATATATATTTATATAACACGTAATACTTACCATTAATACTCACCAAAATACTTACATTTAAATGTATTTTTTTTACTAGGAGTATGCCTTCACCTTTACTTCATTTACAACAACATTTGTTGTAAAGGCATCCATGGTTCAGGCATACTCGTTGTATAAAAAAATTGTTGTAAAACATTTGTTGTAAACACATTGTCATTGTTCAGCCTTCGTTGTAAAGGCATCTCGTTGTTCAGACTTCGTTGTAAAGGCTGTTTCCCATTGAGGCCAGATGCTTAGTGAGCTTTAATGGGAATGCTTTGCTTGACACCTGAGAAAATTAAAGTGTATTATGCTTACGATCTAGAATCAAAGAGAGTGTGATCAGTAACATTTTCTTTCAAAATATTCTTTGAACCATTTTTATGAACAATCAACTTCTAACCATTTTGACCAACCTAACATGAAGTAAATACTCTGCAGTTATTCAATGATTGTGCGAAATATAAGTACAAACCAACTTTACATGTATTTATATGAAAATAATAAATTACGAAACACATTATTGAACAAATTAAAGAGTCTACTGGACTTTACACACTCTGATGCACCATGTCAGGTATATTATTGTTTTCTTGCAGCCAGTTGAGCCTCGCTATTTTTACAGTTGCTGAACCCAGAAGACATTTAAGACCACAGAGGAAAGAGAGGAAAATGTTTCTGACACAAATTCTCAATGATGGAGATGTCAAGCTTCTTGTTAGGATATCCAGAGCTTTTAACATCCCAGTGAGAAAGCAGGAGATTGAAAAGTAAGTTACTGCAAAAGTGTAAGTTACTACAAAAGTGCAGTTTATAATTTCCGAAAAGTAGCACATTTTCTCAACAGTGTAAGTTACTACAAAAGTGCAGTTTGTGAATAGGACTTGGTAGAAAGTTATTTAGTACTACTATAGCACTACAAAACATACAACAAAATGCAGTTTGTGAACCAGGCCCTTTCAGATTAATGCAGGAACACTGGTGCTGGTGAAAGACTACAGAGGGTCGATTCACAACAGTAAATTTGATTGTAAATGTAGGTTTACAACCAAGTTTACCTTACTTACTCTTTGCCTGCAGAAGCCTATTTATGAATGTTGAGTTCTCCCCACCCATAAATCCCATACAAGTGGTGGGAATATGGCTGTCCTGAGGTGTTCCGAGGCATGGTTAGCTTCGGAAGTTAGGGAACACCCACAAATAATTTGGTTTGCAGGCATTCACAAACCCCTCACATTCCGCTTTCCAGACTTGAATGAGTTGGATTTTTACTTCAGCACAGAGCCAGTAAATGACCATTTATAGGGTGAGAAGGAGAATGAAACATTCCCAGGTTTGTAGCTGGGGCAGGGAAGAGGTTTCTCCACAAGAAAAAATATTTTGCCTGAGACTAAAATAAAGAAATAAAAATAATTGTACATTTTCACATGGGTTCCTATTGCCTTTGTGGGGTTTTCTGCCAAGGAGAACTCTGTATAGGCGGAATGAGATCCTGATTAGAAAATCATGGGCTTTCTCAGGAATCCAGTAATTAGTTAATATGCACTCAGACTTAGATGTAAATTTACAAGTGTAGATTTACTACTGTTTTTAATCAAGCCCTGTGTCCAAGGGTCTAGTCATATAAAAGTCTGCCTGTGGTGAATTTTGTCAATGACATCGATCCTGAGTACTAGTAGGCGTTTATACTATGGTGGCAAGGCAAGGGTTGTAAGCATATATAATCTTCACTCCACATCTGTGTACCTTGCCGAAATATATATTGTCAAGGTACGTAGATTTAGAGGTAATAATAGGTACTGGTTGAGGGGGGGGGGGTGAAGCCAACTTTGTTGCAATTCTCACTCCTTGTCAGGGTGAGATCACAGGAAAATCCCAAATTAACCTGTGCTTAACCTCCTGGTAGCTTGGCACAGAGTAGTCTGACTTAATTTAGAGGCAATGCGCAAAGCATTTTTGTAGCACTTCAAACAGTAATAAAGTGAAAACACAACACACAAAAAAACAATTTAGACAAATAGAGTCATATTTAAGAAATTGACACCAAAACACCAAAAACCCAATTAGTAGAACCGAAGACATGCAATTTTAAAGATTTTGGTGAAAAAAGCACCTAAAAGCACAAAGCGCCACTTGTGACTATCTGGTTGTGGGAAACTGAGAGAAAGTCAAACTGACTATGATGGAGCGTTGGTCAGATACAGGGAGTCCAGCACAAAGAGTTTGGTTTGTGGTGGAAGGGGTGCGAGGAGCAGAGTAGCATCGTGGATGACGTTGAAGTAGCATGAAGGGCTGACCGGTGTTGTGGACAGCAGTTGCTGTAGCACCAAGTTCCTGTCGGATTCGTGGACAGTTGTGAGTGGAGATTTGCATAGGTGGTGTCTGCGGCAGTCGGTGGTGTTGCTTGAAGCAATGGTTCACCGGAACTTTGAATTGGCTGTTGAAGCAGTGACATGGTCTTGGTGCAAAATGACCCATTCATGTTCGCAAAGAGCTCAAAAATTTTGTGGGATCTCAACTGAGGCCACACCAAGGGTGCCGGACCTGAGGGGCACAACTGGGGGGTGGGGTCAGGAACTCACTTTATCAGAGGCCAGCCGGGCTCAGGCAGGTCCAGGCAATAGGTCCATGCAGCAGGTCAGCTGGGCAGTTTCAGGGGCCTCTAGAGCTTGTTTTGTCCCTGTAGCTCAGAACAAGAGATCGGCTTGCTGACCCTTGGAGTCACTTCAGCCTGGGATGAAGGGTGCAGTTCCAATCTTCCTTCTCAGCAAACAGGGCAGCATGCAGAAGAGCAGCGGAGTTACAGTCCTTCTGGCAGCAAAGCAGCACAGCCTTTCTACTATAGGACATGCAGGTCAGGAATGTACTGAAGAGTTGGTGTCTGAGGTCCAATAATTATGCCTGGTACCTTCTTCGAAGTAAGAGAAACCTCAAGAGAATTCCCTTCGCAGTGCTCCGGTTTCCTGCTTCCCCTGCCCTTGCTCCAGATTAACTGCAGGGGCAATGCAATCCTTTGTGTGAAGACAGGACTCATCCTTCACAGGTGTTAGTGGGGCTGTGCCTAACTCTGCCTTCCAGTCCTGCCAATGATGGCCCATCAAAGCATACCTAAGCTCTTTATTCTGTGTGGCTGTCTAGGAGGAATACAATAAGACCAACTGCCAACTACACCCAGTCATGCAACCCAGAGACAGACTGCAGGCACTAAATGACTAAGGCATGGAAATGGCATCTTAAAATTCGCATTTTCAAAATTGTCACCTACAATCTGACTTTACCATGAAAGCAGATTTCGTATTACAATTTCAAAAGACCCTAAACATGAACTGTTTACGTTTTCTCATTTTGAAGTTATTCTTATTAAATGTAATAAAGTAATTCCAATGTCATCCTATGGAAGAAGCAGTCCTTGCACTAGTGAGAAACATATTTAATAGTTTTTCACTACTAGGACATGTACAGCTTAAAATTACATGTCCTACTTTTTAAATACATTTCACCCAGCCCTGTTGACTGTTTATGGCCTAACATAGGGGCGACATATATGTATTCAATAGGTAGGTTTGATCCTGGCAAAAGGCTTGATTTGCCAGGTTGACATGGCAGTTACAAAAACTGCACACACAGGCTGCAATGGCAGGCCTGGGACATGTTTAAAGGGCTACTTAAGTGGGTGTCACTACATTATAAGTGCTGCAGGTCGACTAGTATCATTTATTTTACAGGCCCTGGGTACATGTAGTAACACTTTACTAAAGGACTTATAAGTAAATTAAATATGTCAATTGGGTGTAACAAAGTAAACACAAAAAAATGATGAGCAGAGCCAGAAACATTTCAGACACTTACCCCCAGTCACAGATCTGGGTTGAATCCATCATCGTGCTTTAGTTCACTTCGCTACCCCAGTTCAGACCCAGCCATATGCGAATCAGTCTTGACCCTGTTCCTCATGGGAACAGTCCAGCCCGAACTGCCAAGCCAGGCCTTCCCTGGACCGGAAGCAAGTATCCTGGGACCGGTTTCAGGGTAAAACCTATCCTCATGCAGTCTAGCTTGAGTATTTGCTTATTTTCTCACCCCTGAGGCGGAAGCCGGGGGACCTCTGCGCTCTCTTGTGCTTCTTTCTTGATAGCGCGTGTTATTGACTTAATAATAACGTTATTTTAACAACTGTATATATTTTAGCTTGCAGCTTTTAAAACATTAGTCCCCACCTGGTGCGAGATTTGCTTCGCTCCGAGGTAGCTTCCCGACCTGCCTGACACAGCGCCGCCGTTACGAGGCGCTGGTAACTCAGTCCACCCACCTCAGCCGTCATCTTGGTCAGGGGAAGGCTGGCGGTCTAGATGATCGTTCCTCCCGCCCTCCCAGGATACTTAAGGGTGTTCCTAACCATTCCCGTGGTATTTGCTTATTTTCTCACCCCTGAGGCGGAAGCCGGGGGACCTCTGCGCTCTCTTTGTCAGGTCGACACTCCGCAGGATCCGCATGCAGCAACAATGCTCCACCTCCGGACCCTCCAAACACCCTGAATAGTAAACACAGGGTGTTCAGACGATACGGCGAGGGAAAAACCCCATAAAGGGGAAAAAACCCAACAAAGAATAAAAAGGGGAGAAAGGAAGGGGCAGCAGGGAAAAAGAAACTGAAAGACAAAAGTGCAAAGGTTAATACAATATACAACCCTACTCTCATAAATTCTTACTAAACAATAACCCCGGTAATCACCTGTAGTATATAAGCACTAAACACCCTATTGCTGGATCCCCCGTCTTCCTTCCATCCTGCACAAAACAAACAAGGGATTAGCATGAAGCCGGGCACTCCTCATCTAAATACTGAGAACCAGCCTTGCTAACATCCACATACCCCAAAATACGAACAAGGAGCTTATAGTTGGTTTCTGATAATTTGTAGATAAACAATAGATAGAGCACAACCGTGCTAAAATGATGCAATGGAATCCGCTCCTTTGAGAAAATAGCACCAAGGTAACTTAGTTCCAGTACACACATGAATATAACCAAATACGGCAGAGCGTAGTTCCTGTCACTACTGCCCTCCGCTTTGGTGAGCTACTTCCTTGGTAAGCAATGGGATTGAAACCAAACACGGCAGAGCGTGGTTATGTTCACCACCACTACCCTCCGCTTTGGTGCTTTAAGTCCATACCAATCGCGTAGGTATTCAATCTACACCAAGCCTTCGTGACGGTAGTGCGGAGGCAAACGAAAACCCTTCCCCCTGCACTCCGCCACTAATGCCAGAACAATAAAGTTACACGTCCACGACGTGTGGAAAAGCAAATGTACAGACAGTCCTTTTTGATGGCACAGAACCCTCGCAGCCGCGAGGCAAAAGGAAACACACAACGCTTGTTTCCGTCGCGCAAAACAAACAATCAACAAAGTACATCCGGATGAACGCGCTAGCCAGCGCGTTCCAACGTTACCAAATGTCGGCTTCAACTTCCCCACTGGTTCCAAATGGAAGTTAACCAACGAAGCCCAAAGGAGCAGGCAAGCGACTGTATCCCACGATAGACCAGGAATCACTAGCGCCGATCGTCGGGCTCCACCCGGAGACATCCTGCTACTCCCGAGGTAGTCTGGGAAAAGTAGTTCTGCGCTAGAGGATGCTGGGAATCGTAGTCTTAGGCAGGCGCGCTCTCTAAAACCTGACACTCTTGTGCTTCTTTCTTGATAGCGCGTGTTATTGACTTAATAATAATGTTATTTTAACAACTGTATATATTTTAGCTTGCAGCTTTTAAAACATTAGTCCCCACCTGGTGCGAGATTTGCTTCGCTCCGAGGTAGCTTCCCGACCTGCCTGACACAGCGCCGCCGTTACGAGGCGCTGGTAACTCAGCCCACCCACCTCAGCCGCCATCTTGGTCAGGGGAAGGCTGGCGGTCTAGATGATCGTTCCTCCCGCCCTCCCAGGATACTTAAGGGTGTTCCTAACCATTCCCGTGGTATTTGCTTATTTTCTCACCCCTGAGGCGGAAGCCAGGGGACCTCTGCGCTCTCTTGTGCTTCTTTCTTGATAGCGCGTGTTATTGACTTAATAATAACGTTATTTTAACAACTGTATATATTTTAGCTTGCAGCTTTTAAAACATTAGTCCCCACCTGGTGCGAGATTTGCTTCGCTCCGAGGTAGCTTCCCGACCTGCCTGACACAGCGCCGCCGTTACGAGGCGCTGGTAACTCAGTCCACCCACCTCAGCCGCCATCTTGGTCAGGGGAAGGCTGGCGGTCTAGATGATCGTTCCTCCCACCCTCCTCCTACCCACCCCAATTACGGATAAAAACAATAGACCCGCCCGTCCGCGCAGCCGGCGGGCGCAGCGGGCGCGCCAAAGGCGCGCCAAAGGCAAGCCCGTCTGCGCCTGGACCGGGCCAAGGGCCAACCCCCCTGGTCCAGATCCCCCGGCCCCACTAGGAACATACACTTCGGACATGCTCTGACAGCTGCGTCCCCCTCAACATCAGTCATGTCTCATATTTGATCCACTGCTCCTTGTAGGAAACTCTGCCCAATTCTGTCCCCATTGTAAATCCTCGTTATCCATTTACCTGAATCCTCCTCTCATTACCAAGGCTAAATCACTTAAATCCTACTCAATGGCCCTCATCAATGTCCGCTCGCTCGGCAAACATCGTCAGGACATAGCGGATTTGATAGAGGACAAAAAACTAGACATCTTATTTATGACCGAAACCTGGATGGACAATTCGTCCGACCCGGATTTAGTGATTGCAGTTCCTAGAGGCTTTACTATCCACAGACTGGATAGACAGCGTAAGAAAGGCGGTGGCATTGCAGTCATTTCACGTGACGCATTCACTGTCAGAACTAACATGATCTCGTTACCTTCCTGTGAAGCCTTACAATTCTCCATCAAGCTGACTCCCTCTTATAATTTCAAAGGGATCCTTTTGTATCGACCACCGGGGTCAGGGACTGGATTCATCTCTGATCTTAGGACCATCCTGGAATCGTCAGCTCTCGATAGCTCCCTTACTGTCCTCGGTGATTTCAATTTTCATTTTGACAAAACCGAGGATAAAGATACCGCTGCCTTTTTAGCAGATATGACAACCTTTGGTCTCCCACTGTTAGTCAAATCACCCACACATGATGGGGGCCACACACTGGATGGCATTTTTACTAATTTAATGGATTTACATGTTCTACAAATCCTTCCCCTTACTTGGTCAGACCACCATGTTATCCTGGCTACACTGACCATTAATGACTCTGGGGCCTCTGGGGCCTCTACACTGTCTTCTACTCCTCGACAGTCTTTCCTGGCGTGGAACGACATTGATTGTTCCAGCCTGGAAATACTTTTGATTAAATCTAATCCCTCGCTATTAGCCGACCCCAACATTGCCACTACGCAATTTTACGAGTGGGTGGGTTCTGTGGCCACCTCTCTGGCCCCGGTTAAACAACAGTCTCGTAATAGGTCTGCCCCGTCGGCTCCTTGGTTTTCGGAGGTCTTAAGAACACAGAAACAACAGTGCAGAAACTTAGAGAGGCACTGGCGAAAAGACTGCTCTGTAGAGGCTAAAACTAAATATAAAGAAACTGTGGCTAAATACAAAACCATGATTAGTGAGGCCAAGAAACACTTTTTTAGCGATAGAATTGAACGAGCCAAAAATTCCAACCAGGCACTATATGAAACCACCAAACAGTTAGCCGGTCACTCCCCCAATTTGACCCCACCTCCCTCCCAATCTCTCTGCGATGCCCTGGCCAACTTTTTTTTAGTAAGGTCAATTACATCTATTCTGCCTTTGCCAATAACATCAACACCCCCTCCAAGTCGTCGACCACCTCCCGTAGCGGTCCCACTCTCTCTCAGTTTGCAGATATTTCCAGTTCCCAGATCGCGGACATTATATCCACTATTAGATCGGGCTCTGCACTGGACCCATGTCCTCTTAAAGTACTACTACCTGTTATTGAAGTGGTTCTTCCTGCCATTACGTCAATCTGCAATTCCATGTTCAGAACAGGCATCTATCCAGCTACTTTAAAAAAGACTCTCATTAAACCACTGTTAAAGAAGCCATATCTTGACATGGAAGATCTAAAAAGCTACCGTCCAATTGCCAGCCTTCCAGTTCTGGCAAAAATAGCCGAAAAAGCACTGAATTTACAACTTACGGCCTTCATAGAGGAACATCATTTACTGGACGAATCCCAGTTTGGCTTCCGCCAATGCCATGGGACGGAGACGGCTTTGATTAAAGCCGCGGATGATGTTAGAACCATCCATGACGCCGGGGGGACAGCAGTCCTAATACTGCTTGATTTATCGGCGGCTTTCGACACGGTCGATCATGCCATTTTGATCGACCGTGTCGAAAACATGGGTGTCCTACATAATGCTAAGAAACTTTTGGCCTACTTTCTGGCTGACAGGACTCAGGTGGTCACACTGGGATCTTTCCATTCTTCCACCTTGTCTCTGCCATGCGGAGTACCTCAAGGCTCGTCCCTAAGTCCGACACTTTTTAACATCTATGTGTCGGACCTAGCCAACATCATTCGTGCCCATGGGATGAGCCTTACCTCCTATGCAGACGACACTCAGTTGGTCCTTGCCATTAAGAATGATGGCTACAAAAGAGCTGATGATCTCAATCTGGGCATGCGGGCAATTGGGAACTGGATGGCTTCCAATTGCCTAAAATTAAATTCCGATAAGACGGAAGTAGTTATCTTCGGACATCTGACCCCGGAATGGTCCTCCCGCTAGTGGCCCTCGTCATTAGGCCCCCCTCCTGAGCCTGTTAGCAAGGTGAGGAATCTGGGAGTTTCGATGACTGCCTTACTTTTCTTCCACATGCCAACCAGATTACCTCCTCCGCCTTTTACAAACTGAGACTCATCAAGAAAATCCTTCCCTTCCTTCCCGATACAGCTGGCAAAACCCTGGTAACTTCCTTGGTATTATCCACTCTGGATTATTGTAACGCATTGTTTCTAAATGCACAAGAAAGAGTCTTGAACAAAATGCAAATTATTCAAAACTCAGCCGCCAGGCTACTGGGAAGAATTCCCAAATATCAATCTGCCTCGAATACCATCAGAGATTTACACTGGTTACCTATCAGAAATAGGATAAAGTTTAAATCTCTCTGTATAGTGTACAAGGCCTTGCATAATCTGGGACCAGCTTTTCTCACCCAAAATCTGACCCCATACGGTCCCTCCAGAACGCTACGCTCCTCCAGCTCAAATGACCTTGTGATTCCTCGCACCAAATCTGTTTCATGGGGAGACAGAAGATTCCTGGTGTCAGCCCCCAAGCTATGGAACACTCTGCCTCATTCGATTAAAACAAGCCCTTCACTATGGTCCTTTCGCAAACAACTCAAGACCTGGCTTTTTAATCAGTAAACTCAGATTCCCCCTCTCGGGTTAAATATTGCAGATATTTTAGCGCCGAGACGCCCATGGGCCATTGTTCGCGCTCTAGAAATATTATTAATAGGGGCGTGGCTACGCGAGCGGTAATGGCGTTCGCAGCTTGCTAGAGCTCCCGCCGGCCCGCACTTAATCCGGCTGAATTATCCTGGTCCCCGCATCCAATACACATACCCTTGTGGAGCAGACGTTCCTAGTGGCACAAGGAATCCTCCGGTGCCGTCGGCGGCGATCCTCGGTGCTCGGACGCGCCGGGACGAGAGACAGGCGAGCGCGGCCTGGCTTACCAGAGAGGCGCCGGGACCTCGATTTTGGCGATCCCCGGCCGGGCGGCCTCTGTGTGGGTCGGCTAGCCCACTGCTCGCCACTGGCCCTCTACTGCCCTGGGGCCAAGGGACGATCGGCGATTTTCTTCCTGGAGCCCTGCTGGAGTGAGGTGCAATTCTGGTGCTGTGATCCTGCCTACTCGGCTACGGCGGCCCTGTGCTCCGGGTGCAGCCGCGGCCTCGAGTTTCGCGACCCCTCGCCGGAGGAGCTTTCGCCTGCGCCCACTGGTGCCCTGGAATACTCGGAGCGATCCTCCCCTAGAGGTCCCGACGGTGGCTGGACACTGATGGGCAGCCCGGAGCGCCCTGGCTGGACGCGCGCCTGAGGACAAACCGTGAGTAACCCCCCCTGAGACCCCGGGCGCTACTGGAGCTTGGGCTGATGCTGTGGAGCCCGTGGATTGTATGAGAGAGCTACTGCCCGGGCCCGCAGGGGGGATAGGGGACTTTGACTGCTGGCGAGTGAGGTGCTGGCCTTGGGCCTACCTGGACCTGGCCCCGGGCGCAATATTCCACCACGGATGAGATTGTCCGGCCCCCACTAAGGGAACAGTTGCTTTCACGTGGCCCTCCCCTGCTGCACTTGGGGGACGGGGCTTGGGGTCCCTCAACGGCCATTTCTACATATACAGCGGGCGATTCACGGAGTCCTGGCAGCCATGACCAGGGGAGGTGGCGGGTCCACCAAACAGCCAACGATCGACAAGTTCACCGGACCCAGTGGGGGCCCTGGACCGTCGGGAGGTGGACAGCAGGGAGGAGGGCCGGACAACACAGCACTAATGGCAGCCATCACCCAATCGAGGGATATGCTCGATGCCAAGATAGGTGCCGTGGGTGCAGATGTCACCCTCTTGCGTCAAGATTTGCGGAATGCAGTAGCACGGATTACTGAGGCTGAATCCAGGGTGTCGGTGGTGGAGGACGATGTAGGCACACTTAAAAAGAAAATGGCGGCGATGGAAATTGTGCAGCGGGGCCTGGCGATTCGAGTGGAGGATGCTGAAGGGCGCGCGCGCCGCAACAACCTTCGTTTTATTGGATTTCCGGAACGATGTGAAAAGGGCAACATGGAACAATTCCTCACGCAGTGGCTGAGCACCTGGCTGCCTCCGGAGGCTTTATCCACTTGCTTCGTTATTGAACGCGCACACCGCGCCTTGTCACAGATGCCACCGGAGGGTGAACGGCCCAGGGCAGTAATTGCTAGACTTCTGAACTATAATGACCGAGATGTCATTCTGAGGGAAGCGAGAACCAGAGAGGCTCTTCTTTACGAAAATCGAAAGATAATGATTTTCCCTGATTACACAAAGCTAGTACAGCAGCAGCGCCAATCTTTCATGGACGCTAAGGCGAAACTGCGAGGTCTCAAACTTCAATACTCCCTGTTGTATCCAGCTCGCCTGAGAGTGATTTTCCAATCGCAGACACTGTTTTTTAATACTCCGGAAGACCTCTTTAAATGGACCGACGAGACAGTGAGGATCCGGCCGAACTCTCAGCCGGGGCTGAATCCGGGCACTTCGAGGGGGTCATCACAGGAACAGAGTGGTCAGACGACCAAGCCTAAGAGACACCGGCGATCTAGGTCACGAAAGCGGTCGGCCTCCTTCAGCGACGCCCGGGCCAGTGGTAGAACAGAAGATTCGGACCAATCTGAGGTGGAACATGTCCAGACCTGAAGATTCTGCGCCCCCTTCTGTACACTTGTCGCTATAGGCTCTGGCAAACGGAGTACGGGCTCTTAGGACTCAATAGACTGGTAGCATCACGGCTGCCTCAGGATTGGTTAGCGGCTGATCACTGAACATGGGGGGGATGGTGGGTTGGGGTGCGGGGACTACACATTAGGGGCTACTGCTCTCCTACGGATGTGGGAGGTTCTGGGAGGGGAGGGATGAGGTTACTGTTTTCTGGGGAGTTGGGATCCATTGGCATGGCTGGCTCAGGGTCCTCTGTTTTGGGCTCGGGGCTACCCATGCCGCGACAGGTACTTCATGGTTTCTTGAGGTATAGGGGGAGGGGAGGTGGGGTGTGGGGGGTCGGGAGCAGGGCTTCTGAGTTGGGGCCGAGACATGTTCTAGACAATGACGACATTCTGTTGATAGTTGGTGTTGGAGTTCGGGGTAAGACGAGAGTTGCTCGTTGTGTTATTCTGAGGGTCTGGGGCGGAGGGGTGGGACTGCACGTGTGTCTTGCTATAGTGTTTGTTACTGTGTGCGATGAGTGGCAATGGCAAGGACGTTCTGCGAGATGTATCCCACTTGATTATGGCTGAAACAACTCATAGACTCCCCGAGGCGTCTCTGCGGGTGATCACGTGGAATGTCAGGGGAATGCTCGACAAAATCAAGCGTGGGGCGGTGTTGCGTTGGGGGAAAAATGAGAGTGCTGATGTTTTCTTGCTCCAGGAAACCCACATGATGGGCTCGAAAGTGCTTGGTCTACAGAGGTTCGGCTATCACCAGGTATTTCATGCCGGTTTTTCCCGGGGATCCAGGGGAGTGGCCATTTTGATTCATCGCCGGGTGGCCTATGTTCATGAGAAGCAGTGGGTTGACCCGCAGGGTCGCTATATCTTTGTCAAGGGCATGGTGGGCACTGAATCTGTGGTCTTTGGGAGTGTCTATGCCCCCCCTCCACTGCAATGGGCCCTAGCTGAGAAACTATTCACGGTGTGGGAGGACATCCCCGAGTCCCTGGCTGTGATTGGCGGTGACTGGAATGATGTGATGGACGTGAGTGTGGATCGCCGGCGGCACCGGGATGTGATTGAGTCTACCCCTCCCCCCTCACACACCCGACTGTATGCTATGACTGAGGGACTGGGCTGGTCGGATACCTGGAGACATATGCACCCTACAACACGCGAGTATACGTATGTCTCTGCAGTGCATGGCTCCTATTCCAGATTGGACTGTGTGTTTGTGCCAGGCGACTGCTTGTGTAGAGTGAAAAGTGCTGACATCCTGCCTAGAGGCCTGTCCGATCACTCCCCGGTTTCGATTAGGGTGGAACTCCGTCGACACCGCCAGCCGTTTAGATGGAGGATGTCCTCGTGGCATCTCCAGCAGCCTGCCTATGTGACGCACTTGCGTGAAGCGTTA
Organism: Lissotriton helveticus; assembly: GCF_964261635.1. Taxonomy (NCBI): domain Eukaryota; kingdom Metazoa; phylum Chordata; class Amphibia; order Caudata; family Salamandridae; genus Lissotriton; species Lissotriton helveticus. Next base: position 939,709,940 of record NC_136065.1, read on the forward strand.
GATCTGTATTGGCGGGAAAACCTAGTAGGGGACATTGACGCCGGGGTAGTGTGGGAGGCCATGAAACCCACTATCCGGGGTGTAGATATTGCGTGGTGTGCTGCGGCCCGTCGGCAGCGGCGGGAAATGATCGTGGAAGCGGCCGCGCAGGTGGAAACCTTGGAAGAACGAAACCGCGTGGGGGGTGACGAAGCCGGGTTACGACTCCTTCTTCAGGCTCAGCAGACCTATGCATCAGTCCTACTTGATGAAGCAAAACAGGCATGGTTAGCCACACGTAGTAGAATATACCAATGGGGGGACAAGTCATGTACGATGCTTCATAGACTCTGTCAGCGTCATCTCCAGCCGCTTACGCTGCCAGGACTCACGTCCGACGACGGTGAAGTCCTTACTGATCCAGGCGAACTGGCGGCGAGTTTTGCCGCATACTTCGCTACTCAGTACGCCCCATGCGATCGCCTATCAGCTGACGAGGTGACTAAATTTATTGAAGACATGCCCCCCAAGAAGGTGTCGGATGAAACTAGGAAGGCCCTCGATGCGCCCCTTACGGCTGAGGAGTTGGGGGATGCCCTGAGACAGCTTAATACTGGAAAGGTCCCGGCCCAAGTGGCTACCCGAGTGAGTTTTATAAGAAGTTTCATGTACAGCTGGGGTCCCACTACCACCGGGCGCTTGAGACGGCGCGTGAACAGGGCACACTACCCCGAGACTGGCGCCATGCCGAGATCGTCGTCTTTCAGAAACCAGGTAGACCCCCAGAGAGGCACGACTCGTATCGCCCCATTTCATTACTCAATATTGAGGCTAAAGTTCTGGCTAGGGCCCTAGCGAATCGTCTGTCCCCGTATATAACAGACCTGGTGCATCAGGACCAGGCCGGGTTCATGCCTCATAGAGCGACGAGGCATAACATCCGACGCGCACAGGCGGCGAATGACGCCATGGGAGCCACAGGAGAGCAGGCGGCTCTGTTGCTAGCTGATATTAACAAAGCCTTTGACTCCGTCAGTTGGACGTACCTTTTTGCACTTTTGCCCCGCCTAAACCTAGGCCCGGTTTTCCTGTCCTATATCAGGCTACTATACACAGATAATACGGCCTCGGTCCGGGTTGCAGGGGCGGTGTCGGAGACGTTCCAAATTGGACGAGGGACCCGACAGGGATGCCCACTCTCCCCCTATTTATTCGCTCTACTTATGGAGCCGTTGGCTGCCTGGGTGCGCATTGATGCGCAAATGCGGGGATTTGTGTGGAACGACAGCTTATTGGATAGGATCGCACTTTACACGGATGATGTCCTTTTCTTTCTTACCGACTTGCAGCGCTTGGGGCCGCGTGTACTGGAAATCATGCGAATCTTTGGGGAAGTCTCGGGCCTGTATTTGAATTTGCGTAAATCTACCCTCTGGATGCTGAATGGCGACACATTAACGGATCCCTGGACGTCGGGGCTACAGGTAGCCACGCATGGCCTGAAATACCTGGGGGTGTTCCTGTCGCAGTCGGCGAACGTTGCCTGGGAACGCAACATAGTGCCCGTTTGGGACCGAGTTCAGACGGATGTCAAGGCTTGGTCTCGAATGCCCCTATCTATATTTGGCAGATCCGCAATTTTTAAAATGGTTGCACTCCCGCGTCTTCTCTACCAATTGCAGAATCTTCCCTATCCAATTGCGCCCCAGTGGTTTCGACAGGTCAATTCGATCTTGGGCCGCTTTCTATGGGCTGGGGGGACGGCCAGAGTAGCACTACGTACGTGCTTCTTGTCCACTTACTGTGGAGGCCTGGCCACCTCGGATTTACTGTCTTATTACCAAGCCGCTCATCTGCTTATCCTGAACGAATGGTGGTATGGCGACAGCAGAGATCCAGCCTATGCCCTAGAACGCACATTGATGGGCGACAATACGCTCCATACAGTCCTCTACTCGGCCAGCTTGCGCCGGAGGCTGCCGAGGGTCACGAGACTCGTTTTTGCTGTCTGGAGACAGACCTTGCGCCGCATGGGCTGGTGGGGTCGACTGACCGCTGAGACACCGCTATGGCAGAATGGCCTGTTACCCGCATTGTCGGCCCTGTCAGGATTTGACTGCTGGGATGCGATCGGGATTTCACAGCTAGGACACGTGATGTCCGGAACGACGCTCAAGTCCTTTCAGGCACTCAGCATCGAATTTAATATGCCCCAGTCCCAACTTTTTCGGTACTTACAACTCCGACATGCACTAATGCCCAGTATTACCAACATAGATTCGCTTCCCGAGTTTAGTCCCATTGAGGCAAAAGTCTTTATGGGAGATCTGGGGGATAAAAAAGTTTCGCGCATCTATCAGACTTTAGTCACTCATTGCTCCTCCACCCTTCTTCCGCTGAAGACGTCTTGGGAACTGATGTCGGCCCCCTCGATGAAGATGACTGGAGGGAGGCTCTGGAGTCCCCTAAGGGGACAGCCATTGCTATACGGTTCCGATTGATTCAATTCAAAATTCTCCATAGGGCCTACTTCACCCGTGAGCGACTGTGGAAGGCTGGCTTGATTGGATCCCCGGAATGTTTGCGCTGCGGAAATGAGGTGGGCACTTTGATACGATATGGTCGTGCCCTAGGCTGGTGGGCTTCTGGAGGGGTGTGTGGGATTGCCTGTCTGAAGTACTGCATTGGATTCTCCCTCGCACTCATCGTCTGGGCTTACTCCACATCTTGGAGGGGGTTGGGGGAAACATATATAAACGTCACCTGCTGCTCCTGGGACTAGTAGTAGCCAAAAGAGATTTAGCCCGGGCTTGGAAGGATGTGAGGGCCCCCCCCTGTGAGCTTGGAGGGCCGGAATGGACTTTTGCATGGGCCTGGAACGTCCGATTTTTGCAGCACGAGGATGCCCCCGCAAACACTTCAAGATATGGAAGAGGTGGGCTGTATATAGGGGGTTGACTCTGGATCCTCCGGCAGAACTGGAGGAAGATCTGTAATCTCCTGCACTTTGCAAGTCCTTGCATTACGCCACAAGTATCATATCATGATTACGTACCGAGGTTATCAATACACACGTGCACGGGGGTAGGGTGGGACACAGGGGTGGAAGTGGGAGGGTTGGGTAGTTGGGGTTCATAGGGGTAGGAGAGAGTATAGCTGTATTCCTTTGTAATTGCTTTCTCTTTACATCTTGGTTGGTATCACAATGATTGGTGGTGTTCTCCTGATTGTGGGGAGCCACATGCTTTCCTTGCTCGATCCTACAAATAAAACTTGTTGTGAAAAAAAAGAAATATTATTAATAAATAAATAAATAAATAAATCCAGTGGCAAAGTGAGCAAGGGATCCATTTCTGGGCATACCCTGCCAACTTAGGGCGAACAAGGCAAACACAAAGAGATGATGGACAGAGCCCTGAAGCTTTTCAGACGCTCACCTCCAGACACAGATCTGGTTGAATCCATCATAATTCTTTGGCATCCTTTGCCATCCCCAGTTCAGACCCAGCCATATGCAAATCAGTCTTGACCCTGTTCCTCATGGGAACAGTCCAGCCCGAACCGCCAAGTCAGGTCTTCCCTGGACCGGAAACAAGCCTCCTGGGACCATACATAAAGCCAACACATATGTTGAGACATCTTTTCCCTGTGAATAGTGGAAGTGAAAGGCTTTACTAAGAAACTCATCCTTTTCTAAACATGCTTCGTCTGAGTGAATAACCTGTTCAGTTCAGTACAGTAAGACCACCCTATGTAATAATTTCTCGGAGCGCGAGTGTGCATTGTAGTCTGTGGGGAGGGACTGCTCTCGTCTGTTTGTGTTTGTAGATGGACTAGCCTCTCTTTTACGACCTTTCTCTCACATGAAGAGGGTGTGTAGTAGTGTGTGGGGAGGGATTGGCCGCTACTTTAAGACCTTTCTCTCAGATAACGGGTGTGTGTAGTAGTTTGTGAAAAGTGACAGGCCTCTCCTGTCAAACATCTCTCTCAGATAACGGGTGCAAGTAGTACCGTGTGTACATTGACTGACCTCTCCTTTCAGACCTGTCTCTCAGATGACAGGCGTTAGTAGCAGTGTGTGGGGAGGGACTGCCTTCTCCTGGGACACCTCTCTCAACGATGATGTGTGTTTGTAGTAGTTTCTGTGGATGGATTGGCCTCTCCTTTCAGACCTCCAGCTCAGATGATGGGAGTGTGTAGTAGTTTGTGGGACGAGCCTTAACCCTGCTCGCAACCCTTCCTATGCCAATGGGTATAAAAAGTAGACTTGGATAAACACCATCTTCACTAAGATTCCTTCCTTCAGTAACAAATGTGTATACCAGAGTGTATGCAAAGATCACCTACACTTTCCTACTTTTCACAATCGGGCAAGAGGCTTGCAAGATCGTAAAATGTTTTTAGTATAAAATGTTTTTATTGAGCATTTGCAATAAGACAAAATTACAGTGAAGCTGAAAGAGGGTCGTGGTTCAGCCCGAAGACCGACAGGCAATCAATGTGGGAGGAAGGTACCAAACAAAGGCCGTATTATGTGGAGTCAAGATTATACACAGCAAGCCGCCTACAACCCAGCACGGGCCGGCCGCGTCATAAACAGAGTGAAGCTGGAAAACGACTCCCTTATTCAACACTAGAGCGTCCAGGTAATGAGGCCTAGATCCAATAGCAGAGCGCAGCAGCTCGATTCCAACCAACCTACAGTCTAGCACCCTCCCACTGCCAAAGCACCTCTCTGTCCGCTGAAGGCGCGACGCACCTCTGCCATCTGACTTACTCAGAAAGAAAAAACTCACCCCCCCAACAAACCCATCCCAACCCAAAACTCAACGCACCCCCTCCCATCCCTGTAGCCCCTTACCCGTTCTCCTCCCTGCCCCTTCCTCTCTTGGTCCATGATCCTCATCTATTCCCTTGAATGGTCTCACCCAACCTTCAGGGCAGAGTCAGGCCATTTCCTCTCGACTTCGGTCTCCATCAACCTCAGCAATCGAAGGTATCTTGGACAAGTCACCTCCACAAACTCGGGAGACAACAGATCTAGAAAAGGCTTCCATAGCTCAGCATAGCGGGCCCCCTCCCCTGATCTAGCCAACGAGAGCCTTTCCATGCCCAGAACCATCCAGAGGCGGTGAAGCCAGCCCTGGTATGTAGGAATTTGCTCCCAGCGCCAATGCGCCACAATATTCTGTATCGCCGACCCCAGCGCGATGGCAATCAGGCGACCTCTCCGGGATCGTAACGGGTAGGTCAGTGCATTGGGCAGCCCCAGAAGGACATAGGAGGGAAAGCGCAGGATGTCAGTGTCAAAATGAGCGTCTACCTCTGCTAAGATCTGACGCCAGTATTCCTGCAAAGATTGGCACTCGCAGAGTATGTGAACCAGCGTGCCAACCTGACCACAGCCACGCCAGCATAGGGGGTCCTTGCTACTGTCCATCTCATACAGGCGCTCGGGGGTGTAGTACCAAAAAGTCGCTACCTTCGTGAGAGTATCCGTGAGCCCCATATGGTAGGCTGAGTGGCGCGCCCTCTAGTACACCCCTTCCCACTCCTTATGAGTAAGGGATCTCCCCAGCTCCCTCTCCCAACGCACCCTACTCGAGCTGTAAGTGTATCTGTGTTTGTGCATGAGCATTTTATAGAGATCCGAGATTAACTGCTTGTCTGATGTACGAGTGATCAGCCAATACTCAAAAGCCGTCAGGCGCCTGTCCGCGGCGGACCACACAGTGGGGTTGAGCGCCCAATGCCTGACCTGCAAATATCGGAGCCTCTCAGATTCAGGCAGACCGAACTCCTGGCGGAGCTGTGGGAAAGGTACCACTCCCTCTGGGCCATAGATATGATGAAGAGCGCGACAGCCAGCAGGTTTCCAACGCGCGAAAGCCTTCCCGTCCATCCCCGGTTGGAAGTCCGGGTTGTCAATGATGGGGGTGAGGGGTGGCGGGAGGGTGGTAAGCTCCTGGGAAATTCCCACTCGGTCCCAAATTTCCAGCGGTACCCGCGTGATAAAGGACGCGTAGAGATTGGGGGGCCTGTGTTCTCGACGCATAAAGGGAATCTCCTGTAGGGTCCGTCCGGCGACCGCCTGATCCTGAAACAACCAGTGTTTCCCGGATTCCCATCGAACCCATTCTACCAGGAGGCGCAACTGCGTCGCCTGAAAGTATGTAGCCAGGTCCGGAATCCCAATCCCTCCGTGTTCAGGGGCTAGCATTGCTATCTGCAGCTTCAGACGGGGTTTCCTCCCGTTCCATATAAATTGCGAGAGTTCCGACTGCATCAATTTTATCCAGCCTCTCGGCGGAGTAAGGGGGATCGTGCGAAAGAGGTAGAGTATTTGAGGGAGGGTCGTCATCTTGACGGCCGCCACCCTGCCCAGCCACGACAGCGGGTAGTATTTCCACTGTCCCAATTCGCATCTGACTTTCTGTCTCAGTTGGGAGTAATTAATATCCACGGTAGTCTGTAGGGAAGGCGCCAGCTGTATCCCGAGGTACGGGACCGCCTCAGAGGCCCACTGCAAGGGGAACGCCGCCTGTAAATCGGAGCGTGTGGTGGGCTCCAGCGACAGATCAAGGGCTACAGATTTAGTCATATTAATTTTAAAGCCCGAGACTCAGCCGAACTGAGCAAGATCGGCAAGGCACGCAGGGAGAGAGCTCCGGGGGTCGGTAAGCGATATTAGCACATCATCAGCGTACAAGTTTATGGTGTGGACATCTCCCCCAAACTTGATTCCCTGGACCATCGGGTTCAGCCGAATTAGCTGCGCTAGAGGCTCCATATAAAGGGCGAACAATAGGGGGGATAACGGGCAGCCTTGTCTGGTGCCTCGCTCGATCACGAACCGGGGAGAGGTGTGGCCATTGACGCGGACCGCGGCTGAAGGGAATTTATAACAGTTTAATACCCTGGTTCGGAATTTAGGTCCCATGCCGGCCTTTACCAAAACCTTCTCCAAATAGGGCCAGTGCACCCTGTCGAATGCCTTTTCGGCATCAATAGCCAGCATCAAGTATTCACCCTCCGTGCGAGCGGCCTTTTCTAGGAGGTGGAGGGCCCTCTTAGTGTTGTCGGAGGTCTGTCACTCTGGAATGAATCCAGACTGGTCTGGGTTAACCAGCCCCCCCATGCATGGTCCTAATCGGGAGGCAAGGATCCCGATGTAGAGCTTCAGATCTACGTTTAGGAGAGAAATAGGCCTATACACTCCACAATCAGCGTGGTCTTTGCCCGGCTTGGGTATCACCGCGATGGAGGCTTCCAATAGGTCTCTCGGGATCGCACCCTCCTCCGCGAAAGCGGTAAAAAGTTTAGCAAGCAGAGGGGCCACCTGGCCACAGAACGTTTTATAAAAGCTCGCTGGAAATCCGTCCGGGCTAGGAGCTTTGCCGAGTTTGAGGCGGGAAATAGCCGAGATCACCTCCTCCGGACGAATGTCCTTCTCCAGGCATTCAATCTGGTCTTGGGTCAGGGCCGGCAGTGGGATCCTCGCCAGGAAGTCCGCCTCCTCCTCCGGATCTGGTGGGGCAGCCGCGTACAAATCAGCGTAGAAAGCGCTGAAGGCCCCAGCTATAGCCTGGTCCCCAGTAACAAGTGTGCCATCTCTCCCTCTCAGTTCCTGAACCTCCCGTTTCTGTGTGACCGCGCGCAACTTGTGCGCCAGAAGGCGCCCGCACCTGTCCCCCCCTGTATAATACGCATGACGCAATCGCAAGGCTGCGTATTCTGCCCTATCCAAATCTAAAGCAGCGAGCTGCTGACGCACGGTTTTCAATTGCCGCCATATTCTCGAGGCCCCTGTCCTCCTGTGTATCTGCTCCAGTTCTCTAGTCTTCTGGGTGAGCTCGTCCCTCTTGGCCTGACGTTCCGCGTTCTCCGCTGTCGAGACAGAAATAAATTCCCCTCTAAGGACCGCTTTCAGCGCTGCCCACTGTGTAGCCAACGTGGTGTCGGTGTTGCTTTTATGAGAGAGGTAGTCCGCTATTAAGTTCTGGATTTTGGAGACCACCACCTTCCTGTACAGCAACGATTCTCGGAGACGCCAGACTCTGTGGGAGCGCTGCGCTGCTGGCCTGGAGAGGGTGACCGTAACTGGTGCGTGGTCAGAAAGAGAGGCTGTACCTATGTCAACGCTAGTGACAAGCATTTGGATCGCTGTGGAGACAAACAGGTAATCTAGGCGCGCGTATGTTTTATGGGCAGCTGAAAAGTATGTGTAGTCCTTCTACCCGGGGTGGAGCATGCGCCAAAGATCCACTAACCCCATGTCCCGTAATCGTGCTAAGCCTGCAGCCGAGAGCACCCCCACCTGCGCAGTGCGTTGACAGGACCTATCTAATATATTGTCAAAAACCAAATTCAAGTCCCCACCCAACAATAGGTAGCGGTCAGTCGTGTCCGTAGTGTCAGTTAGCGCTCTGTGCAGGAACTTTTCCTAGCCTTCATTGGGTCCATAGATCGTGCCAATCGTGTACGTCAAGTCCCCCACTGCAAACCTGTAGACCAAAAGTCGACCCTTAATTTCCGCAAGCTTGCCCAGGACCTTACCCTTAAACTTTCGTGCCACCAGAATCGCAACTCCCGCCTTTCTATCAGGGCATGAGGAAAAAAATTGAAGGGGGAACTTACAAGACCTAAGCCGGTGACAGTCCCTGGCTAGAAGGTGCGTCTCCTGTAGGAGGCAGATGTCCGCCTGGGAGTGTTCCAACTGGAGCAGGATTGCTTTGCGCTTTACCGGATTATTCAGACCCCTCACGTTTAAAGTGAGGATAATTAAGTCATCCATCACCATCTAGAGAAGTGTATCTGCGACCCCGCCATTGAAACAGACCCGCAAGTTTCCACCCGGGGACCTAGCACTCACCCTCCCTCCGAACGACCAACACACTGGAGTAAAGCCAATACCTCCCATCCCGTGAACCATGGACCAAGGATCTTCCCCCACCGGGCCCCCCCCCCACCCACAACCAACCCCCTTCCCCAACGTGGAAAATACAGAAAAACAGTCTTGTCCATCATCCACTGATGTAGATGCACAGGAAAGATCAACATCGGGGAAATGTGTCCGAAGCCATCGCCTCCCCTCCTGCCGCCGACCCTCCTGGCCTCATCCTTGCCTGTCTCAGCAATGCCACTGCGTGCCGAGATCGACCTTCACTCGCATTCTGGGCCCGCTAGTTCCGTCGCTGCCATCTCCACCGCCGCTTGTTGTCCTTCCTTAATCTCCCCAATGGGCGGACGCTTGGGCCTGCGTCTCCTCCGTGGCTGTTGCCACTGCCCGGTGCGGTCCACCCCTGTCGCCCCCCGGACAGGCGACCTCTCCTCCTCCTTCAGTTCTTCGATGTCCAAAAGACGGCACGCCTCCCGGAAGGACCGCAGTTGCAGACCTTATTGTCCAACCTAAACACCAAGCGAAAGGGGTAGCCCCAACTATAAGAGATGTTGCGCCGTCTCAGCTCCGCCGTGACCGGTCTGAAGGATCTACGTTTCTCGAGGGTGAAGGCCGCCAAGTCTTGATATAAAGACAGTGAATGCACTCTGAAGGAGATAGTTCCCATCTGCCGGGCCTTGCTGAGGATCTCTTCCTTGGTACGGAAGTCCTGCACACAGACTAAGATATCAGCCGGCGGGCCTGAAGCGGCCCTGGGCTGGCCTGTCCGATGGGCCCTGTCCAGGCGGAGTGCTGAGTCCGCCGGCCTACCCAGCAAGTGGTTGAACAGACCCTGCGCAAAGTGGAAAAGATCCTCCGTGTCGGGGGTCTGCTTCACCCCCCGAATCCTGATGTTATGCCGCCGGGAGCGGTTCTCTAAATCTTCAACGTGGGTCCACCTGCTGGTCCTGAATACGGATGATTTCCTGTTGAAGGGCTTCTATTTCAGTGTCGCGCCTGTCGCCTTTGGTCTCTAGGTCAGCCACCCTTTCTCCTATGGCGTCCGTATCACGGCGGATGTCCCTGATCTCCTCCTGTAGTTCCCTTTTCAGGGCATGAATGTCCTCCCGCAGCTCACCGAAGAGGGATTCCAGAAAGGCCTTGGTGATGGGCTCCTCGGTATTCGCCGGTCCAAAGGCAGGGGAGCCCGTGGCCATCTTGTCGGCACCAGCCCGCTGACCTGCCGCCATGGGGTCTGCCCGCTTCCCCGCCGTGGTAGGGGTGAACAGGTCCTTAATGGTTCTATCTTTCCGGCCCCTGACAGAGGACATATCCCGTGTGGCTCCCGGCCAGGCAGCGTCCGATACTATGCCGTGAAATGGGCCTGGACTTCAAACAAGCGGGAGGTCCCTAAAAGCATGGAGCCGCCGACTGCATAGAGGGCCCCTCCGCCGGACCCAGTGCTGTGCCTCCACACACCACGTAGGAAGGTGTCCGTCCCCCAACCACTCACACAGTTAGGTCCTCACCGTGCCGTCGGGACAAGCGCCGCCTACTCCCGCTCGTCGCTTCAGACACCAGTCCTGATGCGGGCCGTACCGACTGGGGGAGCACACCAACACTAGCTTTTGCTCACCAGTACGAGGTCCTCACACGATCCCTCAAGGCGCGCGGCCCATGTGGTGTCCAAAATGGCGACCGGCAACGGGCAATAAGGCCGGTCCCTCCGGGCCCACCAACCAGGCCCCGGCGTCCGCTTCGGACCTCACCGCTCACGTCCAGGCGGGCCTCCCCGGACCGTCAAGGCTCCCAATGTCCAGCGGGTCGGGCCGCGGCACGCCGTAGCACCCCACCGGTCCACTAAATCACGGGGCCGCGCATGCAGTCGCTGGGGTGGCCCCCTCTCCCACTCTCTGCTCCTCACCTTGGGCCGGGGACCCCGGAAGCCATCGTCTGGTCGGCAGGCCAATGGCGCTCCACAGGCGGGCCCTCACTCAGCGCCGCGGTGTTTCTCTTCCCTGGTGGCTTCAGCAGAGATCACTCCTGTCGGTCCCTGGCGGCGGCGGTAGGTCCGCAGGAGCCCCCGGGCAGCACAACTCCAGGGGCCTCACGCAGAGACTGCGTGGGCCGGACCCACCACCTGCACACCAGCTCTCGCATAGCTGAGCCCCGTCAGCAGCGCTCTCAGGCCGGGCACGCTCCACCGTCTCCGTCGGCCACGCCTCCGCGTCTCCTCTCGCCGCAAGGCCAGACCAGGCCGCTCTCGGCGCGAGCCTCCTTCCGCCGCTTCAGGAGCCCCAGACGCTCTGCAAAGATTCTCCCCTGGGCTGAGTCCGTCTGGGCAGCCAAAGCACCTCGGAGGAGCTCAAAAAACAGGGGATGGGATGGTATAAACTGTGCTATGTTAGCGGCCGGCGGCGGGAGCTCCGGGAAGCACGTCCGCTCACACCGCCATCTTGGCCACGCCCCCCCTAAAATGTTTTTAAAGAAAATAATTAACCTTCTTCTTATCACAGTACTTATCTCTAACACACTTCTTCTCAAAAACAAGGACCACAATATGCAATCCTACTAGTACAGTGTATTGAGAACTCATCTACTACTTTTTACTATTCACACTCCTTCAGGAGTCCCACAAGATCATAAAAATTAGTTAAAAACAATATACATTTATTTTCTCCACAGTAGTTATCGCTTAGACACATCCTCTCTAAATCTAGGGGGACAGCATGCCTTTCTGCTGCACTGTTATATAGCTGTTTTACTTAATTTCCAAAACACTTTCACATTTTTCACAGTAAAGAGTAATGATGGCTATTTCATTTCTAAAATTTCAAAAGCCAGCCAATCAGAGTGCTCTCTCCTACCAAGCAAGAGCATGAAGACTCACTGGAAAAAACGGGCCTCTTGACCGGAGGCCTCCATTTTTTAATGTGCACTCTCGCTGGAAGCTTGCAAGAGTCTCGCAAGTCCAACTGCCAAAATATATAATTATTTTTTATCCTTATTATCTCAAAAACTACTAAACCAATTTACACTAATTAACAAAGACACAACCTGTGTACCTAAATCTAGCTTTCTGCCAAATTTGGTATTACTCTGTTCAGCAGTTTCTGCTGTAACCTGTCTTAAAGAAGTCTATGGAAAATATATGGGGATTTTGTGTTTTGGAACCCACCTTTTTTCTTGGCCCTGAAACTTTCCAGGAAGGAGCTAAGGTGGATGAACTTTGTGTTTCTATTGCAAAGCAGACCTAAGTCTAACTACCTAGTGGCAACCACCATCAGGAGATATATATATATATATATATATATATATATATATATATATATATATATATATATATATATATATATATATATATATAAAAATATATATATATATTACCTACTGGCGGTCGCCAGTAGGTAGTTATAGTTAGGACCTAGTTTCCATAGGAAATCTGCAACATTCTATTGAGAATAACTTTGGCGCCGGTGGACGAATCTTTGCGAATTTCTCAAAGAAGATGGCCTGCTCCGCTACGCTCCTTCCCTGAAAGTTTGGGGGGGATTCGTCAAGTGGGGGCTGAGATAAAAGGGGGGTCCCAAAACGTGTTTTCCCTATGTTATTTTCCATAGGACGTTTAGACACGGCTACAGCTCGAACGGCTGAATGGATTTATAAGAAATTTGGTAGAACGGTAGAGTCCGGCTCGCAGATTACGCTTTTCTTTGAATGGTGTAAATCTGTTCAGTAGTTGCTGAGAAAATGAACTTTGAAAAAATATATATTGGGCTACATTGGGCTATATTGGCACTTAATACATTTAATTTGAAAAGGAACAAAATGAGGGGTTTCATTTTGCCATAGACATTTTATACATATATATATATATATATATATATATATATATATATATATATATATATATATTCACTACTGAAAAAACCATAGGTTTTAAACACGTTATAGTTAGGAAGTAGCATTTAAAAAACCTATGAAATTCACTGAAAAAACCATAGGTTTTACACACGTTATAGTTAGGAAATAGCATTTACAAAACCTATAAAATTCACTGAAAAAACCATAGGTTTGACACCAGTTATAGTTAGCTGGAAATTTTACTTGCATAAAACCAATGAAATTCCCACGTTATAGTTAGTTGGACTCACTATAACTTGTGCGTGCAATGCACTGCTGATGACGTCACATATTACATCACTCATGACATGGTCAGTGACATCCGTCATGACATCACTGATGACACTATCCAGTGAATGTGTGTCTTTTTAAAAAATAAATATGTGTTATTACCTACTGGCGGTCGCCAGTAGGTATATATAGTTAGGATTTTTTCCCTATGGGATTTTTGAAAATTCTATGTCTAATAACTTTGGCGTTTGTGGACGGAATTGGCTGAAATTTTCTGGAAAATGGAACATTTTGTTTCTGAGCAGCCCCTGAAAATTTGGGGGGGGTTCGTCCAGGGGGGGCCGAGAAAAAAGGGGGGTCCCAAAACGTGTTTTTAACATTGAGTTTTCCATAGGGCGGTTGGCCTCACTTTTAGCCCGAACGGCTGAATGGATTTGCACGAAACTTGGCAAAATTGTAGGGACTGGTAGCCCGATGTGCCTTTTGTAGGTCTCAATATATGTGCTCCAGTGGATTTTGAGAAATTAACGTTTAAAAAAAGATATATATCTGTAACAGCGGACCGGGCAGCTCCCCGGTTCGCGGACCGGGGCGCGTACCAGAACTTCGCGTAGCGAAGCTGATTGGCTCTCCGGCGTCTGTCAACATTCCAAACAGTCCGGAGCGGCCGCCATCTTGTCTCTCGGTAGGATTGAGAGACAAGAGGAGGCCAAAACAAAGGGGGAAATAACCATAAGGGGGCATAGTAGATCCTCCCTGACCCCCTAGGTTTAATGTGGAGGCTTTAAAAGGGCCCCGCGGGGCAAAAAAAATAAAAAAAACGTTTTTTTTTTTTTGCGTGGGTAGCGCCCGGTCCGCGAACCGGGAAGCGTTCTGGGCAGCGTAACATAGCACGTCATATGACGTATCACGCGACAACGCGAAACGTCATGCTGACGCGACGCGTCACGATGTTGTTTTCTAACGCGACAGTTGCGCAAACGGAACGTTTACCGGTTCGCGGACCGGGTCGCGGCTCCGAATTGAGCTAACGGGAAGCTAACCGGTTCGCGTACCGGGAGCGAAACAATAAAAATAATTTTAAAAAAATTGTATTAAAAACATGTAAAAAATATTTTTCGATTTAAAGAAGAATACATTGTAAAGGTTTTGATATTTGCTATTAAAAAACCATTGAAATTCACTGAAAAAACCATAGGTTATAGACCATATATAGTTAGGAATTAGCATTTACAAAACCTTGAAAATTCACTGAAAAAACCATAGGTTATAGACCATATATAGTTAGGAATTAGCATTTAAAAAACCTTATTTTATTCACACAAAACCATTGAAATTCCATATATAGTTAGTTGCACTAACTATATATCGCGCACCCGCAATCCACTGCTGATCATGTCACATATTACATCATTCATGACATGGTCAGTGACATCACTGATGACATCACTGATGACATCTCAAATGACATCACTGATGAGATCACTGATGACATCTCATTTGACATCAATGACCACATCACTGATGATATCATTCATGTGACAATACAATGCATCTCCTCACATTTTAATATAACCTCTGTTTCACCCAGTGTTAAATACAGAGTATAATTTTTGAAACCATTGACACACCAATACTAGTTACTACATACGTACTCACTGATTCCTACGTCTACACACACATTCACTCATTCACCCATACAATCATTCATACATACAATCACTCATCTTTACAACACTATCATATGCACTCATACACCTATAGAGACACTCACACTCTGCCACTCATCCATGGAGTTACTCACACACCTAGTCAGTCCTGTAAAGAATCAATCACACTTCCATTTTCTTGTCTATACAGTTAAACATAGAGCACCTTACATTTTCAAACATATACTAACACATACTTACTTTCTTATACAATCATTGATACAAGTACACATTGATCTGCACAGAGTCACACACCTCCCAGCCAGCCACACACACACTCAGTCTCCCATACAAATACTTAGACAATCAATCAATAACCCATATAGTTAATCATATAGCTACTGATCAACACATGCAGCAGTTTACAGAACAACAGACATAATGATGCACAAATTAAGACAGTTTAGTCACTAACCCATGCACTCAGTGAGACACATTTAATCACTCACTCATACATTCAGTCATGCACCTACTAAATCCTTCGTCCAGACACTTATACATCTACTCATTCTTCAATATGTAAAACATATTTAAACTTTACAGAAACACACAGTCACTGGATGATGTCATCAGTGATCTCATCAGTGATGTCAAATGAGATGTCATCAGTGATCTCATCAGTGATGTCATTTGAGATGTCATCAGTGATGTCACTGACCATGTCATGAATGATGTAATATGTGACATGATCAGCAGTGGATTGCGGGTGCGCGATATATAGTTAGTGCAACTAACTATATATGGAATTTCAATGGTTTTGTGTGAATAAAATAAGGTTTTTTAAATGCTAATTCCTAACTATATATGGTCTATAACCTATGGTTTTTTCAGTGAATTTTCAAGGTTTTGTAAATGCTAATTCCTAACTATATATGGTCTATAACCTATGGTTTTTTCAGTGAATATATGTATATGTAAAAGTTGATGGAAGAATAAATGTTTAAATAAGTGATTACTTGGATGTTTTTTTAAAAAAAATTGATTGGTTAACTGGTTTATTTTGTGTATCTTAGTGAATACATATATTAGAGAGTAATGTTTAAATATTTAAATATATGTATTAGTGTTTCACTTTGTGTATAAGTGGTTGCATGGGTTGGTGAGTAGCTACATGTGTATGTATATGGGTTATTAGATGTTTTTGTTAGTATCAGTATGAGTGTTTGTATGGTTTGGTGGGGGTATTACTTAACACATAGATGCATGAATGACTGACTCTCTCTTTGTATGTGTTTTGAAGACAGCATATGTGCAGGACTGTATGGGTGGAAGAGTGTGTATATGTGTGCGTTAGTGAGTGAATGACTGTCTCACTAGTGTCTTTATCAGTAACTACATATGTTTTAATCTAATGTATGTGAATATTGATGTATATAAGTGAGTATATGTGAGAGAAAGAGATTGTAAGAGTTCCTGTTTAGATAAGTATGTGTTTCTATAAGTGATTGTTTAAGAGAGTAAGTATGTGTAAGTTTCCATAGAAGTAAGGTGGTTGTGTGTGTATAGCTGTATATGCAAATAAATGGATGTTCAATAGTTTATTTGCATGTGTGAATATGTGTGAGAGTATCTTTTGGATGACTGTCGGTGTGTAACAGGATGTATAGGTGTATCACTACATATCATGAGTGAGTATATGTACGAGTGACTATATAGAACTGTTGATCAATGAGTGGATGTGTATATAGATGGTGGAATTATTGAATTGGTTGTTGTAACTGGTTTGGGTATCTCCATTTTTTTGAAAATTTTAGTTTCTATTTTTGAATATGTGTTTCAAGGGTTACATTACAGTGAAAAGAGGTCTGTCACTCTGTCACAAGGATGGTGTCATCAGTGATCTCATGACTGATGTCACTGACCATGTCATGAGTGATGTAATATGTGACGTCATCAGCAGTGCATTGCACGCGCAAGTTATAGTGAGTCCAACTAACTATAACGTGGGAATTGCATTGGTTTTATGCGAGTAAAATTTCCAGCTAACTATAACTGGTGTCAAACCTATGGTTTTTTTCAGTGAATATATATATATACATACATATATAAACATATATAATCTGCATATCTATATAAATACAAATATGAATGCATGCATACATATGCATATATGCATACATATGCATGTTATTTACATGAAAGTTTTAAAAACACTATTAAAAGCAAAGCTAAAAAGCCACCTCATTACAAACAGAATGGCTTTAACTTAAACGAGGGCGAGATCTATTGCATTTTCATTGCTTGTTTACTTTGGTTCCATCAAGAAGGCATTCAGATGTGTCACACACTTGTCATAAATTCTGACTGTTAGCACTCTAGTTGCTCATTATATCACTGTAGTAAAGCTACTGCTCACAAGGGAAGTCTGCTGCTGGTATTTAAAGTGCATGTTTCAGTCTGCATGTCAGAATTCTTTTAATGAAATAGAAGAGGATTTGAGAAGTCACTCAAAATGTGCCCTAATTTTTGTTTCTGAAGCACTAATCATACTTTCTATGGCAAAATGAACCCGCTCATTTTGTTCCTTTTTAAATTAAATGTTTTCAGAGTTACCACTTCATTCCAATCAAGATGGCTTCTATTGTGCCATACTTTTGTCATAAGTAAGACTGTTAGCGCTCTAGTTGTTCTTTAGAACACTCTGGGACATTCTGTCATTGGGCTATACTTAGGCTACATCAGGGTGATATTTGGGCTACATTTGGGCTCTTTTGTCTCTGGTGGCCATCTTGGGAGACTGCATGTCAGAACTTTTTAATGAAATAGAATAGGATTTGAGAAGTCACTCAAAATGTGCCCTAATTTTTCTTTCTGCAGCACTAATCATACTTTCTATGGCAAAATGACCCCCCTAATTTTGTTCTTTTTTAAATTAAATGTTTTCAGACTTACCACTTCATTCCAATCAAGATGGCTTCTGTTGTGCCATACTTTTGTCATAAGTAAGACTGTTAGCGCTCTAGTTGTTCTTTAGAACACTCTGGGACATTCTGTCATTGGGCTATACTTAGGCTACATCTGGGTGCTATTTGGGCTACATTTGGGCTCTTTTGTCTCTGGTGGCTATCTTGGGAGACTGCATGTCAGAATTGTTTAATGAAATAGAAGAGTATTTGAGAAGTCACTCAAAATGTGCCCTAATTTTTCTTTCTGAAGCACTAATCATACCTTCTATGGCAAAATGAACCCCCTCATTTTGTTCCTTTTTAAATTAAATGTTTTCAGACTTACCACTTCATTCCAATCAAGATGGCTTCTGGTGTGCCATACGTTTGTCATAAGTAAGACTGTTAGCGCTCTAGTTGTTCCTTAGAACACTCTGGGAAGCTGCAGTAGAACACAAAGGAATCAACTGACAGTCTCTGTCCTTGTTGGATGTACATGTTTTACTGAGAATGTCAGACTTCATTCTCACATGACTGAGAAAGATAATGTGAATTTACAGAAAATATGCTTTCAGTTTAGCTTATAGATCCCCTTCCAAACCACTGTGGGAAAATCATGAGATAATAGTTTTCTTTCAAACATGATTCATGATATCCCAGCAGAAGGCTTTTTCACATGGTAAAATCACCTTAGAACACACCACAATTTATTATTTAACTTAAGTCCTAAAACCTGCTATTAACTACAATGCTTTTTAATGAGGTGCTATCATGTATATTGGTCCCAAGATGGCTGCCAACACTTCTTGGATGAAGAATTTGAATTTTGAAAACAATTTTATTTTTTTTGCCTTGGGGGTCCTTGTTGGACCCCCTGAGCAGGTCTAGGGGGTCAGGTTGCTTCTACCCTGCCCCCTTTTTGAGTTCTACACATTTGTTTTTCTGCTTTCCTGTGCCTCAGTCTACTGAGGCACAAGATGGCTGCCAACACTTTCTGGTTTGGAGTGTTGACAGACATTGGCAGCCAATCAGAATGCAGCTCATGCTCGGAAAGGTAAGCTTACAGTAAGCTTACACGTAAGCTGCTATAGATATATATATTTTTTCTCTTTTGATTTTCTCCGGAACTACTGGAGGGATTTTCACCAAATATAGCAAAGGCACATCTGCGTACCAGTCCCTACAATTTTGTAAAGTTTGGCGTAATTCCGTACAGCGGTTCGGGCTGTAGACTTGTCAGACCGTCCTATGGAAATTAACATGGGGAAAACACGTTTTGTGACCCCCCCATTTTTCTCAGCCCCCACTTCACGAATCCCCCCGAAACTTTCAGTGAAGGAGGGCAGCAGAGCTGGCCAAAATTTTGGACAATTACACACAAATTCCTCAACCGGCGCCAGAGTTATTCCCAATAGAATGTTGCGGATTTCCTATGGTAGCCAATCCTAACTATATATACCTACTGGCGACCGCCAGTAGGTAATATATATATATATATTACCTACTGGCGGTCGCCAGTAGGTATATATAGTTAGGATTTTTTCTCTATGGGTTTTTTGAAAATTCTATGTCTAATAACTTTGGCGTTTGTGGACGGAATTGGCTGAAATTTTCAGGAAAATGGCACATTTTGTTTCTGAGCAGCCCCTGAAAATTGGGGGGGGGGGGGTTCGTCCAGGGGGGGTCGAGAAAAAAGGGGGTCCCAAAACGTGTTTTTAACATTGAGTTTTCCATAGGGCGGTTGGCCTCACTTTTAGCCCGAACGGCTGAATGGATTTGCACGAAACTTGGCAAAATTGTAGGGACTGGTAGCCCGATGTGCCTTTTGTAGGTCTCAATATATGTGCTACAGTGGATTTTGAGAAATTAACGTTTAAAAAAAGATATATATCTGTAACAGCGGACCGGGCAGCGCTCCAGGACGCGTACTTTTCGCGCAACGGAGCTTTGTGAAGCGAAGCTGATTGGTTCTCCGGCGTCTGTCAACATTCCAAACAGTCCGTAGCGGCCGCCATCTTGTCTCTCGGTAGGATCGAGAGACAAGAGGAGGCCAAAGCGAAGGGGCAAATGACCATAAGGGGGAATAGTAGATCCTCGCTGACCCCCTAGGTTTGATGTGGAGGTTTTAAAAGGGCCCCGCGGGGCAAAAAAAAAAAATAATAATAATAATCGAACGGCTGAATGGATTTGCACGAAACTTGGCAAAATTGTAGGGACTGGTAGCCCGATGTGCCTTTGCTAGGTCTCAATATATGTGCTTCAGTGGATTTTGAGAAATTAACGTTCAAAAAAAGATATATATCTGTAACAGCGCACCGCTTCGCGTACTTTTCGCGTTACGGAGCTTTGCGAAGCGAAGCTGATTGGCTCTCCGGTGTCTGTAAACATTCCAAACAGTACGTAGCGGCCGCCATCTTGTCTCTCGGTAGGATCGAGAGACAAGAGGAGGCCAAAGCGAAGGGGCAAATGACCATAAGGGGGAATAGTAGATCCTCGCTGACCCCCTAGGTTTGATGTGGAGGTTTTAAAAGGGCCCCGCGGGGCAAAAAAAAAAAATAATAATAATAATCGAACGGCTGAATGGATTTGCACGAAACTTGGTAAAATATTAGGGACTAGTAGCCCGATGTGCCTTTGCTAGGTCTCAATATATGTGCTTCAGTGCATTTTGAGAAATTAACGTTCAAAAACAAGATATATATCTGTAACAGCGCTCCGCTTCGCGGAGATAAAATTATATCTGTATTACCTAGCTGTTGCTAACACCAGTTAGCGACGGCTAGTAGGAGATAGCGACCATCTTGGGCCCCACTTTGCATGTGAGTGATATTTATCACTAATGACATGCAAAGTGGGCATGCCAAGATGTTAGCGACTGGAAACAGTCGCTAACATCGCTATCTCCTATTATCAACTTTTGGAAATATTCGAGATAAGCGCGAATATCTCCAAAAAGTAACAGCTGCCCTGAGCAGTTCTTAGCCATGTTATCCAATGGGAGGTGGATAACATGGCTAAGAGCATTAGCTCGGTAATGCATGAATATCGCTGAGTTTTCAGCGATATTAATGCATTGCGGTCGTTTTTTATCGTATTTGCGATAAACCTTGATAATAGCAAGGTTTATCTGCGATAATTTCTGACGGTAAAAAAATCTTTGCAATGCATCGTTAGGGATAAATATCGCTTAACTTTGGTAATATGCCCCAACGTCTGTTAACGTTCGATTCGAAGGAAATCAGGAAGTGTTGAAAAACATTGTCTGCGCCATCTTGTCTTTTTTCAAATGCCACACTTTTGTCGTGCACGGCAGCCATTTTAGATGCCTTGACCAGACCCACTCTGTGCACGCTGTCGATCCTTAGCATGGCTCCCCACCCTCGCAAGCATCTCACCCAGGCAGTGGTCACCCCCGCTCTCTGTCTTATGCATGGGTAATAAACCTCCCCCCATCTGCGCTGCTCTTCCCTGAGAATCACACCCTGTGCCCGCCCGACACCTCCCTTTCGCCCTATTCACTACCGCACCCTCTGACACTCCTTTTCCTCTGTGTCCGATTGTCCAGGCCGGTCCTAGGCTATCAGCTAGCCCTGCAGATGTAGTTTATGGCCACAGCTGTAAAGAATCACCCCTCTTCAAAGGAGTTATAGTAGATCAAGGCCAACACTCGATGAGATCCGTCACAGCAGAAGCGTTGCTATTATCTGAAAACCATCCTGTATTGTGATTGGGGAGGGGACCGAGCGTGAAGCGGAAGATTCCAGGGATGACTCTTTGTACATCAGAGTTTTTACAATTATGTGTCACATTAAAAATATATAGCACTCCGACAAAGTAGTAAGATTATAAAACTTTAATAATTTATAAATATATACAAGAAAACAAAAATAGTAATAACATATAAACATTTTTAGGGAAAAACAACGAAGTAGCGGTCGGCTGTGCGAATAGTCCCAACGCAGCACAACGTCCAGATTTCCGGCGTGGGGCGTCGCGGGGGGTGGGTCATCAGTAGCAAACTGTTGTGCGAATAGTTCCAAGGCAGCAGAACGCGCCGAAATCTAGATGACACGAAAGTGATGTCTAGTAAGTTGCCACCCAGCAAATAACGGCGTGGGGCGTCGCGGGGGGTGGGTCATCAGTAGCAAACTGTTGTGCGAATAGTTCCAAGGCAGCAGAACGATGGCACCAAGGTGATGTCCAGTAAGTTGCCGCACTGGTTTTGGTATCCTACAATGCTGCTCCGAATAACGGCGTGGGGCGCCCCGGGGGAGGCGGCGTGAACGGGCCTCTCCAGGTGGAGTGTCATCTGTTGAATATACACTTTGATGATGCTGGGGACAAAGACGCCACCAGCATACTAGCAGAATTACTGTCTCTGCAGCTAGATCTGAAACATCAAAGTCCCACCCATAGACAGGGTCACCTGCTCGATCCAGTATTTAGCAACTGGAACGGAGTAAAAGTGCTTCCTCCTGTGCCAGTGCCCTGGTCTGACCATTTTGTGGTCCCCTTACATATATTAGCAACTGAAACGGCAGTCAAAAATGATAACCTGCAGACCTATTGCTGTCGCAAATGGAAAAATTTTAATCCCAAAACGTTCACCGACAAGCTTGAACTGGCTGGACCCCCTAAAGGCTCCGACTGTGAGACCGCCTATACTTGTCTAAAAAATACGATCCTCACGGTCCTGGATGAAACGGCTCCCATCCGTAGATCAGTGACCAACAAGAAATTGAGGAAACCTTCCCCATGGTTTACAGCTGAACTTCAAGATGCTAAAACCGCCTGTAAAAAATTGGAACGAGACTGGCGTGTCAACTTCTGCCCCACTGCTAAAGCCCATTATAAAAATGAGCAAGCAAAATACTATAAATTGATCCGTTCCGCTAAAGCTCTACACTATAAGACCCGTATAGGTGAAGCAGAAAACTCCTCCAAGGAGCTTTTTAAAATTTTTAAGGAAATTTCAGTAGTCACCAACGAGAGCAATGCCCTTAATGATTCGGTGGCGAAATGCAATGATATTGCCAAATACTTTGCTAATAAAATTACTACCATCTATTCTAATTTCTCCACCGACCTGCTTTCAGGATCTGATTTTACTGAAAATTTGGAGCTCATCCATACAAAAAAATGTCTGACCAGTTTCTCTGTTCCTCACACTACTGCTCTTACCAGCATCTGTAGGAGCATTAAGTCTGGCTCGCCCCGGGACCCTGCTCCCCCCAAGATACTCACAGCTAGTTTAGAAGTCCTCGAGTATCACTTCAGGCACATCCTCCAACTTTCTTTCTCTACGGCTACCCTCCCTATGGAATGGAAAAAAGCTATTGTGCTGCCGATAAAGAAGAAACCCAACATCAGTCAGGACACTCTGGAAAATCTCCGGCCCATCTCGCTGTTACCCTACTTAGCGAAGGTGGCTGAGAAAATAGCTAATAGCCAACTTATGGCCCATCTAGAATCCAATGGTGCGTTTCACAGCTCCCAATCAGGTTTCAGGGCAGGCTATTCTACCGAAACCGCCCTACTGAGAGCGACAGAAACCCTACGGGCAGGTGTAGATGCAGGACAGACCATGGCACTTATAATGCTGGACCTGAGTGCGGCGTTCGACACTGTAGCACACTCTATCTTGCTACAGTGTCTGAACAAAGCCGGGGTCACCCAGGAAGCTTTGGGTTGGCTAAAGGCATTTCTCACCAACCGCTGCTTTCAGGTTCAGAGAGGTGCTTCTCTCTCTGACAGCATTGCCTTGGAACAGGGGGTGCCTCAGGGCTCTGCCCTGAGCCCCACCCTCTTTAATCTGTATATGGCCCCTCTGGCTGAAGTTGTTCAATCGTTCGGCATTGAATTAGTTTCATATGCCGACGATACCCAACTTCTCATCTCCCTATCTCAAGCTCCCTCTGTTTCTCCTGACAACTTTAAATCTTGCATGCAAGCTCTGGCGGTTTGGATGACCCAACACTGCCTGAAGCTTAATGGCTCGAAAACAGAGGTTCTTGTTATGGGAGGTAGGGATTCTAGCTGGACCAAGGAGTGGTGGCCTTCTTGTCTGGGACCGCTACCCACCCCCTGTGAAGCAGCCAAAAATCTGGGGATTTGGGTTGACCCTAAACTCTCCTACGACTGCCACGTGAACAGGGTGGTCGGTAAATGCTACGGGGTCTTAAAGACCCTTAACCGCACCCTGGATCTCCTCCCTCTTGAAGCAAGGCGCACCATGACCCAAGCGCTCGTGTCTTCCAGAATAGACTATGGGAATGTGCTTCTGCTCGGAACATCACAAAAAAACATCAGGAGACTTCAAGTCCTGCAGAACACAGCAGCACGTCTAGTCCTTAGGCTTCCCAAGAGAGCCCCTTCCAAACCTTCTCTAGATACCCTCCACTGGCTACCCATAAAAAAGAGAATTCTTTTTAAAGCATTATTAATATGCTATAGGATCATCTCCCAAAAAGCTCCTTCCTACATGAAAGACTTAGCCATTCCCTATGAGCCCAATAGAACTCTTCGCTCCAGGGGAACTGGCTTGCTCACAGTACCCCGTATCAGGAAGGCCAGAATGGGTGGCCACTCTTTTCGGGCTATGGCCGCCAAAGAATGGAATGCTCTCCCTATGGAGATTAGACTTGCGGACTCGGAGACTGCTTTCAGGAAAAGCTTGAAAACTCACCTGTTCTCCCTGTAACTCCATCTATGCACCTGATTTCTTTCTCAGCGCGGGGACACGCCGTGATGGCGTCACCAGGCGCTTTATAAACTCCTTTGTTGTTGTTGTTGTTGTAGTGGGGCGCCCCTTTATCGTTTCAGTTGCCATTCCGTCCGTTTTTGGTC
This sequence comes from Lissotriton helveticus, assembly GCF_964261635.1. NCBI lineage: Eukaryota > Metazoa > Chordata > Amphibia > Caudata > Salamandridae > Lissotriton > Lissotriton helveticus. Next base: position 939,734,371 of record NC_136065.1, read on the forward strand.
CACTGTGTCAAAAGCCGCAATTCAGCTGAGTTGCGCCCACTCTTGCGGTGCAGCGATAGGCGGCTGTCACAGGACTCTCAAAATGGCGGCAGGCTCTTTCCTTTTTGGGCCTGGTCCACTGAAATGGCCCTGGGACACCTTGGAAATCGGACGCTTGTCTGCTAGGTCTTGGACCCCATTCTCGAAAGCGTCCCCTCCGCCTTGAGAATTCATCAAAAGTTTTGGGGGCCCGACTCCTGCAGGCTTCTGGTGGGGAGCGGCTGCCATGATTGCTCGCGGAATGACCACGACGGAGCTACGAGATGGTGGTGCTCTCATGCTGACGCCAGTTTAGTCTGAAACATCCAGAAACAAGGTGGGGCTTTCATCGTTTGGGGAAAAAAAAAAGTTTTCATCCAATGAAAAGTGTTGTTTTTAGGTCATATGATCAAGCCTTCCATCATTAGGAAACCAAAAGTAAAATGAACCAATGAAAAGTTTTATAAACAAGTCACATGACCTGTTATGCGGCATAGGGTATAAAATGCGGAGAAAATACGTTGGTACGTGAGGCGGCGTCAGTAGCGGACCGATGTGCGAATAGGCCGAAGGCAATACAACGCGCCAAGATCCGGATGGCACCGAGGTGGTGTCCAGCAAGTTGCAGCACTGGTGTGGCCATCCTACAATACTGAAAGTCGGCGTGGGGCGCCCCGTTGGCCTGTGAGTTTGCGTCAGTAGCGGACCGATGTGCGAATAGGCCGAAGACCAGCACAACGCGCCAAGATCCGGATGGCACCGAGGTGGTGTCTAGTAAGTTGCCGCACTGGTGTGGCCATCCAACAATGCTGAAAGTCGGCGTGGGGCGCCCCGTTGGCCTGTGAGATGGCGTCAGTAGCGGACCGATGTGCGAATAGGCCGAAGGCAGCACAACGCGCCAAGATCCGGATGGCACCGAGGTGGTGTCTAGTAAGTTGTCGCACTTCTGTGGCCATCCTACAATGTTGAAAGTCGGCGTGGGGCGCCCCGTTGGCCTGTGAGATGGCGTCAGTAGCGGACCGATGTGCGAATGGGGCCAAAGGCAGCGCAACAATATTTTCTGACTGACACCACAAGGCGCTGAGATGCCAAGATCCGGATGGCACCGAGGTGATGTCTAAGTTGCGGACTGATGTGCGAATGGGGCCAAAGGCAGCGTAACAATATTTTTTGTATGGAAGATACCACTAGGCGTTGAGATGCCAAGATTCGGATGGCACCGAGGTGATGTCTAGCAAGTTGCTGTACTGGTGTGGTCATCCTACAATGCTGAAACTCGGCGTGGGTCGCCCCATTAGCCTGTGAGATGGCGTCAGTAGCGGACCGATGTGCGAATAGGCCGAAGGCAGCACAACGCGCCAAGATCCGGATGTCACCGTGGTGGTTTCATAGTTGAGAGGCACTTCATCTGCAGTGGGGCGCCGAGATCCGGATGGCACCGAGGTGATGTCTAGCAAGTTGCTGTACTGGTGTGGTCATTCTACAATGCTGAAAGTCGGCGTGGGGCGCCCCATTAGCCTGTGAGATGGCGTCAGTAGCGGACTGATGTGCGAATGGGGCCAAAGGCAGCGCAACAATATTTTCTGAAGAGAAGACACCAAAAGGTGCTGACATTCCAAGATCCGGATGGCACCGAGGTGGTGTCTAGCAAGCTATGCAGTTGAGTTGTGTGCGCACTTGCGACGAATAGGTCGAAGGCAGCATAACAATGTTTTTTGAATAGAAGACACCACAAGGCGTTGAGATTCGGTTACCACCGAGGTGATGTCTAGCAAGTTGCCGCACTGGTGTGGCCATCCTACAATACTGCTCCGAATAACGGCGTGGGGTGCCCGAAGGGGGGGGGAGCCGGCGTGAATGGGCCTTCCTAGGTGGAGGCTCGTCTGCTGTAGTGGGGCGCCCCTTTACCGTTTCAGTTGCCATTCAGCTGAGTTTCGGCTGCTCTTGATGCTACAGCGACAGGCGGCTGCAAGAGGACTCTCAAAATGGCGGCCTGTTCTTTGGATTTGGGCCTGGTCCACTAAAATGGCCCTGGGACACCTTAGAACTCGGACGCTCGATTTTTTTTTCCTTTCCTGTACATGCAAAAAAAGGTAAATGCCCGGTACGTTACACGCTTCATCTGCCACGATGAACTCTCCAGAGGAACCGAAAAAAATATAGTTGTGGTAACTATACCATGCATCGTCATATGGAGAGGTGGCACCAATTAATTATAGTGCTGCATAAAAGAGAGATTTGGAGGAGAACCCCTGACCTGCTAGTACATTCATCAAAGAAGTGGCACTGAGAGCTTCAGAGGCAAGGGAAACGGTCCCAAATATTTAGAAGAACTTTGGAAAGATTAAAATGACATGTTTAGATTGTGGCAAATTAATTTCATGTGGACAGATGAGTGTTACTCTAATAAATACAGCATATGAACATCATCATAGTCGATGGTTGGTAGAGACATTTTGACTATATCCTGGACCTGCCCGTCCTCGCCCAAAATGGCGCCGGAATAAATGGGACTCGTAACTCCTTGTTGTGTACTGGTTGCAGAACCTTGAAATCACGAGATACGTATGCAGTTTTGAAGCACATGGCGGGCGGGGACGAGAATTGATTGACTATTTCGACATCCCTATTGATATTAAGTTCTGATGTGTTATTGATTACTGTACTGTTGAAAGTTCGAATTAACGTCACCCATGGTACTTGCCCGCAAATGTATATCTAGATAATTTTATTGTAACTGGCCCTGTCGTATTTTAATTATAAAATGTACGTCCACCGATTCCGTAACTGTTAGACACCTTAGTTCTTGCAACCTAATGGCCCGCCCGTTACGTTCCTCTACAGTGTAAATGTCTATTCATCATATACGATTACAGTTTGCTCTGTGGCAGGCCCACGTGGTTATAGGCTCGTATTTGTATAATGAAATTTTCACAATAAAGGTTTTTAAAAGAAAACATGGTAGTAGTATATACATTGGTAAAGTTTTTAATAATAGTGACTGTTTTAGAATCATTAAAAGGCAAGTGAAATAAAGCAGACCAATTACATGAAGGGTAAAAGGTATAATACGAAGGAACGCAGTAAAGATAAATGTTCAAGGGCTGTTGTGTTTTCTATTCCTGCAACATAAAGTGATCGATAAGAATCTCATATTCAGGCGTATCGGCGACTAAGACAGCAGGTCGACCCTCTTTTGCTCAACGGCTCCGTCATGGGACGAAGAAACGCTCTTTTTCTCGAAAAAAGAATATATTTTACTTGCAGGACAGTTGTAAAATTTCCGGGAAAGTACATTAGCCTGGAACATTATAACATATATTTAAGAAAAAATAATGTTCGGAAGTAATGAAAAGCGTAATTTTTAGGTCATATGACCAAGCCTTTCATCATTACAATAAGAAAAGTAAAATGAACCAATGAAAAGTTTTATTAACAAGTCACATGACTTGTTATGCTTACGTTACGCGCTGCGCGCCCCGGATGACTTCCGGATGCGCTAACGCGGCGCGTCATATGACGCATTACGCGACAACGCAGGTACAGAATATAGTCAAAATGTCTCCACCAACCAGCGGTCGGAACACAACCCCTTTCAGCAGGCTAAATAGTTCTGTTAAATGACAACAGAAGGGACAGGCAACAAGAACCATCAGTCAAAGAGGGGAGGGCTAGTTCTTCTCTACCGGGTTACATTGGGGCGCTACCGGAACTGATCGAATTGGTAGTCTACAGTGTTTCTGGATGTTTCAGACTGAAGCTGGGGTTAGCATGAGAGCAGCACCATTTCGTAGCTCCGTCGTGGTCATTCCGCAACCAATCATGGCAGCCGTTCTTTATCGTTATTTTGGGCGGGGTGGGTGGCGGAGCCGAGCTGTTTTGCAGCCATCATTGTGTGGAGTTCAGTTCATCTCACTAGTTTTGTATTTGTCATGAGGGGTTGTTCCTAATGTTTCTATTTTAGCGAGGTCAAAAAGAGATCCCATTAGTGGCCTACTGATTTTGCTCGATTCCTTTTCTTTTTTTTTACACGATTTTTCGTTATCTGCAAAAGACTAAACAGAGTATTGCGACTCTGTGTTTGTTTGTAAATAGAGAATGAACCAAAGAGAACTAATTCTAAAACAGTAAATACTTGGATAACAATCAGTGATGTCATTTGAGATGTCATCAGTGATGTCATCAGTGATGTCACTGACCATGTCATGAATGATGTAATATGTGACATGATCAGCAGTGGATTGCGGGTGCGCGATATATAGTTAGTGCAACTAACTATATATGGAATTTCAATGGTTTTGTGTGAGTAAAATAAGGTTTTTTAAATGCTAATTCCTAACTATATATGGTCTATAACCTATGGTTTTTTCAGTGAATTTTCAAGGTTTTGTAAATGCTAATTCCTAACTATATATGGTCTATAACCTATGGTTTTTTCAGTGAATATATATATATATATTCACTGAAAAAACCATATATATATATATTCACTGAAAAAACCATAGGTTAGAGACCATATATAGTTAGCTGGACATTTTATTGACATAAAACCAATGAAATTCCATATATAGTTAGTTGCACTAACTATATATCGCGCACCCGCAATCCACTGCTGATGATGTCACATATTACATCATTCATGACATGGTCAGAGACATCACTGATGACATCACTGATGACATCTCAAATGACATCACTGATGACATCACTGATGACATCTCAAATGACATCACTGATGACATCATCTAGTGTCTGTGTGTTTTTGTAAAGTTTAAATATGTTTTACATATTGAAGAATGAGTGGATGTATGGAAGACTGAGTGTGTGTGGCTGACTGGGAGGTGTGTGACTCTGTGCATATCAATGTGTACTTGTATCAGTGATTGTATAAGAGAGTAAGTATGTGTTAGTATATGTGTGAAAAGTATGGTGTTCTGTGTTTAACTGTATAGATGAGGAAATCGAAGTGTGATTGATTCTTCACAGGACTGACTAGGTGTATGAGTGCATATGATAGTGTTGTAATAATGAGTGACTGTATGTATGAGTGATTGTATGGGTGAATGAGTGAATGTGTGTGTAGACGTAGGAATCAGTGAGTGCGTATGTAGTAACTGGTATTGGTGTGTCATGATGTCATCAGTGATGTCATTTGAGACGTCATCAGTGATGTCATTTGAGATGTCATCAGTGATGTCATCAGTGATGTCACTGAAGTATGGTGTTCTGTGTTTAACTGTATAGATGAGGAAATGGAAGTGTGATTGATTCTTTACAGGACTGACTAGGTGTGTGAGTAACTCCATGGATGAGTGGCAGTGTGTGAGTGTCTGCATAGGTGTATGAGTGCACATGATAGTGTTGTAATAATGAGTGACTGTATGTATGAGTGATTGTATGGGTGAATGAGTGAATGTGTGTGTAGACGTAGGAATCAGTGAGTGCGTATGTAGTAACTGGTATTGGTGTGTCATGATGTCATCAGTGATGTCATTTGAGATGTCATTTGAGATGTCATCAGTGATGTCATCAGTGATGTCACTGACCATGTCATGAATGATGTAATATGTGACATCATCAGCAGTGGATTGCGGGTGCGCGATATATAGTTAGTGCAACTAACTATATATGGAATTTCATTGGTTTTATGTCAATAAAATGTCCAGCTAACTATATATGGTCTCTAACCTATGGTTTTTTCAGTGAATTTTCAAGGTTTTGTAAATGCAAATTCTTAACTATATATGGTCTATAACCTATGGTTTTTTCAGTGAATTTCATTGGTTTTTTAAAAGCTAATATCTATAGCTGTAAAATATATTCTTTATTACGTGACGTATCACGTAGCCACGTGAGACGCCTCATGACGCGTCGCATAACCGTGACGTATCGGCTCTGCAGCGCAAACAAAACCCGTAACGTAAGCGTGCCGGAGCACGCTTACAGATATATATATTTTTTTTAACCTTAATTAGACAAAATCCACACGTGCACATATCTTGAGGCCTTGCAAAGGCACATCATACAAACAGTCCCTACAATTTTGCCAAGTTTGCTGGAAATCTATTCCCTTAATTTTTTTTTTACTGTTTCTCTTGGTTTTCCCCTTGTTACGCTTACCGGGACACTACCCGGTACGCGAACCGGACGCTCCAAAAACGCAAGATGGCGGACTCCCGCTACGCTGCCGGTTAGCTGCCCGGTTCGCGTACCGGGAAGCGCCTCTACCGTGAAAAATCGTGGGGGACTTTAATATCCCCCTCATCAATCCTAGGGGGTCAGGAGGGGTTTACCTTGCCCCCTTTCCTTCATTTCCCCCTTCTTTTTTCACCACATCTTGTCTCTCGAACCTACCGAGAGACAAGATGGCGGCCGCTCCGGACTGTTTACAATGTTGACAGCTACGCTGCCGGTTAGCTGCCCAGTTAGGTGCCCGGTGAGCTGCCCGGTGAGCTGCCCGGTTCGCGTACCGGGACGCGCCTCTACGGCGTAAAATCGCAAAAAAAATAATTATTTTATTTTTTGCCCCGCGGGGCACTTTAATATCCCCCTCATCAATCCTAGGGGGTCAGGAGTGGTCTACCTTGCCCCCTCTCCTTCATTCCCCCCTTCGTTTTTCACCACATCTTGTCTCTCGATCGTACAGAGAGACAAGATGGCGGCCGCTCCGGACTGTTTAGAATGTTGACAGACACCGGAGAGCCAATCAGCTTCGCTTCGCGAAGTTCCGTTACGCGTCAGGTACGCGAACCGGGGCGCTAACCGGAGCGCTGTCACAGATATATATATTTTTTTAAACGTTAATTTCTCAAAATCCACTGGAGCACATATATTGAGACATAGCAAAGGCACGTCGGGCAAACCATATCTACGATTTTGCCAAGTTTCATGTAAATCTATTCAGCCGTTCGAGCTAAAAGTGAGTCCAACCGCCCTATGGAAAAATGAATGGGAAAAACGCGTTTTGGGACCCCCCTTTTTTCTCGGCCCCCCCTTGACAAAACCCCCCCATATTTTCCGGAGCTGCTCAGAAACAAAATGTGCCATTTTCCTGAAAATTCCAGCCAATTCCGTCCACAAACGCCAAAGTTATTAGACATAGAATTTTCAGAAATCCCATAGAGAAAAAATCCTAACTATATATACCCACTGGCTATCGCCAGTAGGTAATATACATATATAAACATATATAAGCTGCATATCTATATAAATATAAATGCATGCATACATATACATATATGCATACATATGCATGTTATTTACATGAAAGTTTTAAAAACACTAATAAAAGCAAAGCTAAAAAGCCACCTCATTACAAACAGAATGGCTTTAACTTAAACGAGGGCGAGATCTATTGCATTTTCAATGCTTGTTTACTTTGGTTCTATCAAGAAGGCATTCAGATGTGTCACACATTTGCCATAAATTCTGAATGTTAGCACTCTAGTTGCTCATTAGATCACTGTAGTAAAGCTAGTGCTCACCAGGGAAGTCTGCTGCTAATCATGGTTTGCAGCCATTTTCCCGCATTTTTTATCCCGCAGACTTTCAGTCCGCATACCATTATCCCGCAAGGTCATTGACCTCGCATACCATTATCCCGCATTTTTTCAAAACGCATGTGCATTTATCGCGCATGCCTTTACAAAGAATTACGTTTTAAAGGCATGTATGGTAAATGCATTTGCGTTGTGAAAACCACGATGATGAGAGAGGTAAGTGGGTTTGTGTTAATTTTTTCGTGGGTTAGTGATTGTGTAGTGTAGTGTAGTGTTGTGTAGTGTAGTGTTGTGTTAGTGTAGTGTAGAGTTGTGGTGGTTGTTTAGTGTAGGGTCATGCTGGGGGTAGTGTTTTAGGGTTTAGGGTTGTGTTGTAGTGTTTGCGTAGTGTAGGGTCATGCTGGGGGTAGTGTTTTAGGGTTTAGGGTAGTGTTGTAGTGTTTGCGTAGTGTAGGGTCATGCTGGGGGTAGTGTTTTAGGGTTTTGGGTAGTGTTGTAGTGTTTGCGTAGTGTAGGGTCATGCTGGGGGTAGTGTTTTAGGGTTTAGGGTAGTGTTGTAGTGTTTGCGTAGTGTAGGGTCATGCTGGGCGTAGTGTTTTAGGGTTTAGGATAGTGTTGTAGTGTTTGCGTAGTGTAGGGTCATGCTGGGGGTAGTGTTTTAGGGTTTTGGGTAGTGTTGTAGTGTTTGCGTAGTGTAGGGTCATGCTGGGGTGTAGTGTTTTAGGGTTTAGGGTAGTGTTGTAGTGTTTGCGTAGTGTAGGGTCATGCTGGGGGTAGTGTTTTAGGGTTTTGGGTAGTGTTGTAGTGTTTGCGTAGTGTAGGGTCATGCTGGGGTGTAGTGTTTTAGGGTTTTGGGTAGTGTTGTAGTGTTTGCGTAGTGTAGGGTCATGCTGGGGGTAGTGTTTTAGGGTTTTGGGTAGTGTTGTAGTGTTTGCGTAGTGTAGGGTCATGCTGGGGGTAGTGTTTTAGGGTTTTGGGTAGTGTTGTAGTGTTTGCGTAGTGTAGGGTCATGCTGGAGGGTAGTGTTTTAGGGTTTTGGGTAGTGTTGTAGTGTTTGCGTAGTGTAGGGTCATGCTGGGGGTAGTGTTTTAGGGTTTTGGGTAGTGTTGTAGTGTTTGCGTAGTGTAGGGTCATGCTGGGGGTAGTGTTTTAGGGTTTAGGGTAGTGTTGTAGTGTTTGCGTAGTGTAGGGTCATGCTGGGGGTAGTGTTTTAGGGTTTAGGGTAGTGTTGTAGTGTTTGCGTAGTGTAGGGTCATGCTGGGGGTAGTGTTTTAGGGTTTTGGGTAGTGTTGTAGTGTTTGCGTAGTGTAGGGTCATGCTGGGGGTAGTGTTTTAGGGTTTAGGGTAGTGTTGTAGTGTTTGCGTAGTGTAGGGTCATGCTGGGGGTAGTGTTTTAGGGTTTAGGGTAGTGTTGTAGTGTTTGCGTAGTGTAGGGTCATGCTGGGGGTAGTGTTTTAGGGTTTAGGGTAGTGTTGTAGTGTTTGCGTAGTGTAGGGTCATGCTGGGGTGTAGTGTTTTAGGGTTTTGGGTAGTGTTGTAGTGTTTGCGTAGTGTAGGGTCATGCTGGGGGTAGTGTTTTAGGGTTTAAGGTAGTGTTGTAGTGTTTGCGTAGTGTAGGGTCATGCTGGGGGTAGTGTTTTAGGGTTTAGGGTTGTGTTGTAGTGTTTGCGTAGTGTAGGGTCATGCTGGGGGTAGTGTTTTAGGGTTTAGGGTTGTGTTGTAGTGTTTGTGTAGTGTAGGGTCATGCTGGGGGTAGTGTTTTAGGGTTTAGGGTAGTGTTGTAGTGTTTGCGTAGTGTAGGGTCATGCTGGGGTGTAGTGTTTTAGGGTTTTGGGTAGTGTTGTAGTGTGTGCGTAGTGTAGGGTCATGCTGGGGGTAGTGTTTTAGGGTTTAGGGTAGTGTTGTAGTGTTTGTGTAGTGTAGGGTCATGCTGGGGGTAGTGTTTTAGGGTTTAGGGTAGTGTTGTACTGTTTGTGTAGTGTAGGGTCATGCTGGGGGTAGTGTTTTAGGGTTTAGGGTAGTTTAGTTGTTTAGTGTATGCTAAAGGCATATTCGTTCTAAAAGTTTTCGTTATTTTAATTTGCGGCCTAATAGTACATGCAGGATTTTTTTTGCGGACTGATGGTATGCGGGGTTTCGTCATATATTCGCTAATCATACTTTCTATGGCAAAATGAACCCCCTCATTTTGTTCCTTTTTAAATTAAATGTTTTAAGAGTTACCACTTTATTCCAATCAAGATGGCTTCAGGTGTGCCATACCTTTGTAATAAGTAGGACTGTTAGCACTCTAGTTGTTCTTTAGAACACTCTGGGACATTCTGTCATTGGGCTATAGTTGGGCTACATCTGGCTGATATTTGGGCTACATTTGTTTTTTTTGTCTCTGGTGGCCATCTTTGGGCTACATTGGGCTACATTGGGCTACATTGGGCTACATTTGGGCTCCAACATATATATAGCCCAATGTAGCCCAATATATATTTTTCAAAGTTAATTTTCGTAAAAACCACTGGAGCCTATATCTTGAGACATAGCAAAGGCACATCGGGCTACCAGTCCCTACAATTTTGCCAAGTTTGGTGTAAATCCATTCAGCCGTTCAGGCTAAAAGTGAGGCCAACCGCCCTATGGAAAATTGCATGGGAAAAACACGTTTTGGGACCCCCCTTTTTTCTCTGCCCCCCCTTGACGAAACCCCCCCAAATTGTCAGGGGCTGCTCAGAAACAAAATGTTCAATTTTCCTGAAAATTTCAGCCAATTCTGTCCTCAAACGCCAAAGTTATTCGACATAGAATTTTCAAAAATCCCATAGGAAAAAAATCCTAACTATATATACCTACTGGCTATCGCCAGTAGGTAATATATATATATATATTCACTGAAAAAACCATAGGTTTGACACCAGTTATAGTTATCTGGAAATTTTACTGATTTAAAACCAATGAAATTCCACGTTATAGTTAGTTGGACTCACTATAACTTGCGCGTGTAATGCACTGCTGATGACGTCACATATTACATCACTCATGACATCACTGATGACACCATCCAGTGAATGTGTGTCTTTCTGAAAAATAAATATGTGTTATATATGGTTATATTATTGAATATCTTAGTGAATACATATATTACTGAGTAATGCTTAAATATTTAAATATATGTATTAGTGTTTCACTTTGTGTATAAGTGGCTGCATGGGTTGATGAGTAGGTACATGTGTATGTATATAGGTTATTAGATGTTTTTCTTAGTATCAGTATGAGTGTTTGCATGGTTTGGTGGGGGTATTACTTACTACATAGATGCAAGAATGACTGAGTCTCTGTTTGTATGTGTTTTGAAGACAGCATATGTGCACGACTGTATGGGTGGATTAGTGTGCATATGTCTGTGTTAGTGAGTGAATGACTGTCTTATTAGTGTCTTTATCAGTAACTACATATGTTTTAATGTAGTATATGTGAATATTGATGTATATAAGTGACTATATGTGAGAGTGAGGGATTGTAAGAGTTCCTGTTTAAATTAGTATGTGTTTCTATAAGTGATTTTTTAAGAGAGTAAGTATGTGTAAGTTTCCTTAGAAGTAAAGTGGTAGTGTGTGTATAGCTGTTTATGCAAATAAATGGATGTTCAAAAGTTTATTTGCATGTGTGAGTATATGTGTGAATAACTTTTGGATGACTGTCGGTGTGTAACAGGATGTGTACGTGTATCACTACATATGATTAGTGAATATATGTATGACTGACTATATAGAACTGTTGGTGAATTAGTGCATGTGTATATAGATGGTGGAATTATTGAATTGGTTGTTGTAACTGGTATGGGTATCTCCATTTTTTTGAACATTTTAGTTTCTATTTTTGAATATGCATTTCAAGGGTTAGATTACAGTGAAAGGAGGTCTGTCACTGTGTCACAAGGATGGTGTCATCAGTGATGTCATGAGTGATGTAATATGTGACGTCATCAGCAGTGCATTACACGCGCAAGTTATAGTGAGTCCAACTAACTATAACGTGGAATTTCATTGGTTTTATATCAGTAAAATTTCCAGCTAACTATAACTGGTGTCAAACCTATGGTTTTTTCAGTGAATTTCATAGGTTTTGTAAATGCTACTTCCTAACTATAACGTGTGTAAAACCTATGGTTTTTTCAGTGAATTTCATTGGTTTTTAAAATGCTAATTCAGAAATATCTCGTGTATACAACCTATACTTTTGTCAATAAAGTTCTGGCAATATTTTTTTCAGAAACAAGCCGTTTTCTTCACTGTTCAAGTTGCATAGAGACTTCTTGTAAAGCGATATAGAATTAGAAAGTCTGTACCTTGCCTTTTTTTCAACGCATTAAAATTTGAATAAATAAATTTATGTAAATAAATTGTAAATAAAAATAGCCTTTCTAAACTTTCGTGCACGACCCGGTGTGCGCACTCTCGGCAACAGTTTTCAATAAAATGGATAGCGCATTTCCAGGCTTTCGTGCGCGACCGACTGCGCGCACCCGCCTATATATTTCGTGAAAACTTTGCAATCTGAACCTATTGAATTTCTTCATAGACCCATCAAAGAACTTATACTACGTCAAAGAGACTAAACCTAGGCTTCTTTTTTAATATTATGAAAATTTTCATTAAATGGAGCCGAATGTCTTTTTAAACTTTCGTGTGTGACCGAATGTACACACCTTGGTATTTTAAAAAAAAATATAAAAGATTTTATACTTTAACAATTGTATGCTTGAATCGAGCTCAGAAGATATATAAAATCCGGATGTGTTTAGATTTACTCCTTTTCACGTTTTGAAACTTCGCTGAATTAGACCGCTACTTCCAAATGGCGTACGTGACCAGATACTATCACCGCGTACACGTCCTGAGACGCGCATGTGAAGTCATGTGACTTGAAAACAACACTTCCAATTGGTTCTTAGTAGTTTCTATTCTGCAATTTACACGGAGAACTCCACCCACTTCTCTCACTATCTTTTCTACTCTCAAAAGAGAACGACGTTCAACACCCTTCGGAAGACTTTGCTGAAATGGCTGCCGCCCCGCATTCATCTTCCGAATCTGAAGGAAATGAGCGACTACCTTTAAAAAGAAAAAAGGAATCTTTTATTTGGCAATTTTTCACTTATCCTGAAGAACAAAAGAAAGTGAATGCGCCAAAAGTTACCTGCACGATATGCAATTTGGTTCTCTCAAGAGGAAATCCAAGAAAAAAATATTCCTTTTCCATACATACCATGGTGCGGCATGTCAAACAAGTGCACCCTGTGGAATTTGCAAAGGCATCGACAAGAGCCCTGGCCACGCTATTACCATCAGAGGTGGCCAGCACATCTTCTGGTGGACAACCTGTATCTCCATCGAGTGCTGTGATGGACTTGAGACCATATCTTGCAATGGTGCACATGAAATGCAACGAGTGTGGAGAAATTCTTCTGTACGGAGAGCAGAGCCTCGTTCTTACTAAACTAAAAATTGAGAGTCATAAATGCCCCGAGAAAAGATAAATTTCTTCATTTCCTTTTGATCCTGTGTCACACTTGAAAATGTTGTTGCAAGTTTAAAAAATCAAAAACAACATAACAGTTGTTTAAAAAAAAAAAAAAAAAAGTTCTTTTCAGAACTAACTCATTGTACCAAAAACAGCTCCAGGAGCATATTATAAAGGGGTTTTATCTCCGCTTTTTTGCCTTTCGTTCGTGCACGACCGTGTGCGTGCACCCGCCTATATATTTTGTGAAAACTTTGCAATTGCAACTTATTAAATTTCTTCATAGACCCATCAAAGAACTTATACTACGTCAAAGACACTAAACCTAGGCTTCTTTTTTATTATTATGAACATTTTCATTAAATGGAGCCGAATGTCTTTTTAAACTTTCGTGCGTGACCGAATGTACACACCTTGGTATTTAAAAAAAAATATATAAAAGGTTTTATACTTTAACAATTGTATGCTTGAATCGAGCTCAGAAGATATATTAAATCCGGATGTGTTTGGATTTACTCCTTTTCACGTTTTGAAACTTCGCTGAATTAGACCGCTACTTCCAAATGGCGTACGTGACCAGATACTGTCACCGCGTACACGTCCTGAGACGCGCATGTGAAGTCATGTGACTTGAAAACAACACTTCCAATTGGTTCTTAGTAGTTTCTATTCTGCAATTTACACGGAGAACTCCACCCACTTCTCTCACTATCTTTTCTACTCTCAAAAGAGAACAACGTTCAACATCTTTCGAAAGACTTTATTTTCACGCGATAATGTGAAATACTGAGATTGTTACAGGATTTTCTATCAGATATGTGTTCCCATTTCTGTCGAAGCACTAACACCGTGGAAAATTCCACCGATAGCAGTGATATTTTTAACGCCGAGCACCGGCGATTTTTATCACTTAGAAGCCTTCCTATTATGAAGGTTTATCTCCTAAGTCTCTGATTCTCAAACTGTGCAACGCGGCTCCCCTGTGTGCCGTAATGAAGTGCTAGGGGCGCCGCCCACACTCCAGTGTGACTAACCATCTATAAATTCCACAGACATCTCTACCCTGTTATCTGCATTTGTGAGCATCAAAAGGAGCTGCGCTACGCCCCTGTGAGAGGCCTCACTCCCACTGCTGCAACGGCTTGGCAGTCCTCCAGATGCACAGGAACAGCCCCTCCGATCCATTGAAGTTCTGTGTCGGTCTCAATACCACTTACAAAATGAAAATAAGCACTGAAGAATATTCAAGTATGTAGTACTCCTCCTGCTACAGCATACAAAATGCATTCTATTACCTATAAAAAAGTCAAACACCCACGCTACAATCATATAGAACACTTCCTCTAAAGAAGCCTGTGAATAACTTTAAAACATCAGGTTAACCTTTTTTTACTCTCTCAAGTATTTACAATGCTATATTAAACAATGCCATGGTTCTTGCTTTTTAATTTTAAAAATCTTGCAATCTTTCACAAACCCAATACTCATGGCTTCTTTTTCGTGACAAAAATCTTGCAATATTACATACCTACATAGAATAACAGAAAAAACATAACACTACAAAGGCCGAACACTCTACTAAACGCGGATTTGTAACCTATGGGGCAGATTTATGTTAACTACTTCATACCCAGATATGCACCAGTTAATGTGCACCACAGTATGCTAGTGCTCCGTTACCCATGGTGTGCCACATTTGAAATGTGGCGCACCATGGTACAAAAACACCATACATGCGTAACACATCTGTGCTGAAAAAGTAATACATTACTAGAGTTGCATCGCAAGTGTGATGCAGCTCCAGCAAGGCTCACCAATGCACTATATTCACAATACTGCGTCAATACCTACGCCTGCTTCAAGCACATGCACAGTTTTGAAACAGCATGGGTCTGAAAGTCACTGAGTGAAATATCATGCATTACAGTCAGCCACTTTCAAGACGTATTCCTTCAGAGGAACACTTCTTTATGGTGCAGGGCTTTAGAATGTGACATATCTCCTAGATCCATAACGTTGTAAATATGGTACATTATTTCCACTGTCATTGTATTAAATAAACTGACGAAATTGTGGCGCAAAGAGACGCAACGTCAACATAAAGCTGCCACAATGTGTTTTAAAGTGCCCTTTAAATTACAACCAACACTCTCTTTGAAGAGACCCCTCAGGTTTTTTTAACACCTGTTAAGTCCTTCCATGCTCATGACAGAGCCGCTCCATCACGAGCATTACCTCAGCTGTCCTCAGGATGGACCAGTTTTGTCATGGGCTTGCCGCTGTGCTTGCACAGCACTAATATTGCGCCTCCATGACACGTTCTATTGACTAAGCAGAGCCATGACAGAACCACTGTATCATGAACAGATCTCAACCGTGGCTCATGAAGGAGTAGCTCTATCATGAGCATAGAAGTACCACTCAGCCCCCCGGTCCCCTAATGCTGTGGCAGAATTGCCACTGCAGCAAAGAACTTAAACTCCTGGAAAGAACAACATGTAACATTTAATATCATTTCCCACCAATGTTTTCATATATCAGTGTTGCTGAACTCACTCAGTGAAATGTCGCTCATTTCATTAAATCACTTTTAAAGCATGCCTTATAACAATGCACCCAATCCTATGTGGAAGTGCTTATATTAAACATGACATTGCTTTAAGCAGGATAGACAAAGAAATGACACAGTGATGTAAAAGTTTCTTTATTTTTTATACTTACCTAAAAAATAATAAAAAAGTAAAGTAAATTTCTTTTAAAAACGTAGTACCTGTGGAAGAAAAGTAAAAATAAGATTATAATGTACATTTCATAAAATAAAAAAAAGTAGGAGTCAATAAGAGAGAGGCAGAGAAAACTCTCGGATGTTATTAGTTGTACTTACCTTATAAATATAATATCTGTGGAAGACAGTAAAAAAATATGTTATAATACATATTTCTAAATTCAATGTAACAAAATAACTCAAACAACATATTAAATGGTTTATTTTTGCTGTCCTCAGAATACATTGATTTTCACTATAAACAGTGATTTCAATATTAATCATCATATAACAGCTGGGAAAAAAAACACAATCAAAATGATTGTGTTTAAAAAACCCATCCAAAATCTCCATACATATTATAAATACCTGAAAAAAACATATCTTAAATGTTTTTCTCAAATTCGCAATTTCTTGAGTAAGCACACTACATCTTCCACAGTTACAAACTAATTAAACTATACGACCTATTTTTAAATATATCTCAAAAAAACACCGTGCAAGTATCTCCTATAAAAATCTATCTTAAGTATACATTTTCTTCTCTCATACCTTTCCACATGGCCAAATTGTATAAGTTAACTCATTACCTTTTAAATACCTCTCCCAAAAACTTGCGTCCATATATGTTCTAAAATAATTATCTAAAGTACTCATTTTCTTCTCTCATATTTTTCCACATGGCCAAATACTATGAGTTAAGTAGTTTTTTTCTGAAATTTCTTAATCTTAATCTTATCTATTCTATTCTTTTGTGAACCTTTACAGTAAAAATGTGTAACATGCTTTATACCACCAAACATTAACTAAATTTCTACCTGATGTTATCACTATACCAAACACAAATTTCATTTATAGATTTGTAGACCCTCAGTCACATGATATTTGTAAACAAGAAAGTTTCATATCTTTACAGTATTAATCTTCCTACAGCAAGTGATTCTACTGAAATTTGGGTTCCAAAAATAGCAGATAGGAGTTAGTTAAGGCAAAAGGCAAACGTTTCTTAAAAGTCAATTGGGTATCATTGCAAAGCGTCCAGCCACTTCCACACTTCAAATAAGCTGTATAATGTCCTGATGATGTGGAAGGCCCTTCATGAAAAATAATGGCTACAGTTACAAATGTTCGTCTAGAAATAGATACTTGAGTAGCCACAAAATTTTTAATTAAAGTTGACAATTTACTCCCATCAGCTCTGCATCGTTGAAACATTAATATTACATATTGTCCATATCTATGGATAAATAAAGTTGATAACATTTCAGACTTACATTGAGAACAGACCATGTTCTGATGCGCATCTTTAACTAGTTTATTAAAAGACACTTCTTTACAGTCTGGTAATGTTAAATATATAAATCTTTCACTGTGTATATCAGTACTACTTGAAAATGAGCAATTATCACAGTTATGTTCCCATTTATAAGAAAGGCCAAAAAGATTATCAATATCTACACCTTCATCTTCCAAAACTGTAAACATATCCATAATAAATTCCTGACAATCTTGCTGAATATTCTGTGAAAATTGATTTACTCCTGCACATATGTCTAAAACATTCCTTAGTTCTGAAACACTTCCTACTTCACTTTCACCACTACTACATTTTTCAAATATAGAATTTAAGGAATAGCAAAATGTTTGCTCCTGATTTTCTACAATCTGTTCCCTAACATTTTTTAGAAAAAAACCAACATTAACTACTACATTTGCATAACAGTTGACACCAGACCTGTTTTCAAACTTAAATCCAACAATCTCTTCAATACTAACCGTTTTATTATGCCTACCAACAACAGCTACATCTTTTTTTCGTCGTTTCTCAACTACTTCAGCACATTTCTCCTCATTTTTCCTTTTCTGACCAACCATACGCCTTTCAATTAAAGGATATTGAGGTAGACTTGGAGCATATTCTCTTCTTAACCTATTATACTCCTTCACACAATTTAAATCTGCACTAATCTTTGTCTCATCATAATCAATTAAATAAAGTCCACATAAAGTTCTAACTCGCGATAAAGCAACATATGCCATACCCTCTTTGAATACAGTGCTTCCAATATTTACCAAAGCACAATCTACACTTAAACCTTGAGATTTGTGAATAGTCACTGCATATGCCAAACAAATTGGAAATTGCTTCCGACGGACATATAAGTCTTTCACAAGCAAAAAACGATTTGAACAGCGACTAATTTGCTGAACTTCCTCAATTTCATCAAATTTTATTCTTAAAAAATCAATCTCATCTCTATTTGTATAATTAACAAAACCAACAACATTACCCATTGCTCCATTTACCAATCCTCTTTCTACATGTAAATTTCTCCTTAAAATTATCCGACAATTTAAACATACATACAGATTTTTCTCTAAACCAGCAGTTTTAGATATACTTTTTTGAAGAGAATCCAATTTTAACTTCAACTTTTCAGACAAAACAATAGTACTACCTTCATGCTCTATTCTATCTTTAGCTTCCAGTTTCCTAATTTGTTGATTTTCTAAATTCAACATTTTCTCATTAAAAACTGAACATTCTTTCACAGTTGGCATCAAGCATATCACTGATTTATCTGCTACCTCTTTACTATATATTTTCTCAGGTACATTATCTTCATTAGGAAACAGCTTGGAAAGTAATCGTGTTCGTGGAGTGTGTTTCGCATCTTCAGTTAGTTTTCCAATCCTGATATCTTGAAGAATATTTCCATATTTAGTATCCTTTGCCTGTCGCATATTTTGAATCAGTTCAGTATATTTGAAATGTGACCATATATTAACATTTCCAATACTGCCCAGGCACTTTCTAGTCTCCTCATGCGTAACAGTTTCAAATACAGGTTGTCCTTTCACTGGAGTTAGTTGGAGTAGATCTCCAAAAACTATGACATGTTTACCTCCAAATAACACATCATACTCTGTCTTAAGTATCTGTTGCATTCTTAAATGCACAAAAGCAAGCATTAAATTAGATACCATGCTTACTTCATCAATAATAAGAAGTTTCATTTTTTTAAGCACTCTAGAAACTTCAAAACAAGCTTCTCCAGATAGCTTGGGATATTGTAATTTATTTTCATGTTCAACTGGCAGCATCAGTAAACGATGTAAAGTAATAACTTTAATATTATGTGCTGCCAATCCAGTTGGAGCAGTAACAACACACGACAGTGTTGACTGAGTTCTTTGCTGTAAATATGTAGTAATTCCTTTAATTAGGAAACTTTTACCAGTTCCAGCTTCTCCACTTACATATAATCGAATAGGTTCAAATGACATACATGAGCAATCTTTTCTCTCATGACGAAAGCCATGCTCAATGTGCTCTGTCACTTCATCATATATCTGTCTTTGCTCAATATTAAATTGCTTCTTTAATTCTTCTAAGTTGATTACTTCCTCTTGACCTTGCTGCATTGCTCTTTCCACCTCATCCATGGCAGTGGCTGCTTCATTTTGGATAATTGGTTGTCCCAGTGGATCTTGACTTAATGAAGCCGAACTTTGACTATCTTGTGAACTATCTCTAGCAATCTCCGCTGCAATTGTCACTTCTTGCTCTATTTCATCATTCAACATTTGCAGATAATTACTAAAAACAGTACATTCAATACTACTTTTAGATGCGTTGAATGAATCTTCATAACTATCAAAGTCCCCAAGTAGTTCCTCTTCTCTACGCCATGGTTTAAAGAGTTGCAAAAGAGCAAAATAGTAAAATTCTCTTTTGTCAGCTGTTTCGCAACTCAGTTTCCGATGATTAATCAAGTGTCCTTTTCTTTGCTTCACCAGACATCCTTCTTGTCCAATTACAGCATATACACCTTTATCAATGTTCTCTGTAACATTCCTTTTAAAAGTGTAGTTTTGAAGTATTTCATACAGACAAATGTTTTCTAGAAGAGTACTTCTATTTGGATAGTATGTATCCAACATATTTGTTTTCAGAATGACTGTACTGTTTGGTTCTTTCTGGGCTAAATATTCAATTTCTTGCACAGGTTTTAGAACACGGTTTCGTGTTTCTGCAAGACCCAAACTCACCCAGAGAATAGTCCTTGATTTAGCATAAAGACTTGCTGATGATAATCGGTCACAACATTCATATGCTCCAATTTCTCGATGAGACAACATCTTCAAACTGTACGTATACAATTTCTTGCTTAGGCTCTTTTCATGAGAAATGTCTTCCCACATCTCCTTCAGTTCCGTCTTTTCAGATTTTGTGATGTAAGACGTTACATATCGAGCCACAGCAATAGAGTTGTCTGCAACATATTGTATGTCCATGTTAGCATTCCACATGGACAAAATGACTGGGTTATAGTCATTTATATATTTGGATTCTTCACCTCTTCTTAAATTGTACGTATTTTTAGGTGACCTTCTTCTGATGTTATGTCACAAAGATGACATCAAATTGTTGACTCTTCCTTTTGAAAGTACCGGTCGTGCAAATCCAAAACGACATTTGGTGTAGAATTTACTCTTTGATTTGAATTTTCACCGACAATATTTTCCACAACGATGACTTTGAAAGCGTAACACTTTTCCTCTTAAGTCCTTATCAGTTGTACTATTAGGTATGTCACAAGTGGCATACTGTTCAATAAAAGACAGTACAGTCTCATCTGAGTCTCTTCCAAATTTAGGAGCATCCTTGATCCATAACAGCATATGAATATGAGGAGCACCTCTTGCTTGGTATTCTTTTCTTCAAAAGAAATCCAGTACTTCACCAAGAGGCGGATTTTTCTTGTTTGTAAGAAAAGACATCATAGCTTCAAATCTATGATTAAAATATCTGCAAACATTAACCGGATCTAACGAACACAGTTCTCCAGGTGTCTTGTAGTTTATATTTTCTATGTTTGCATTCGCCTCCTGAAGAAATTCAAGTAAATCTTCCCAAGCATACTCTGCACAGCTTAGAGTTAAAAACCATGTTGGTGCTCCTAAGTTTCTAAGCATGCACTTCAAATCTCCATGACAACGGTACCAATCCTCATTAGTACCACGCTGACAAGCCATTAAATTAATTAGGTGTGAATCCAAAACACTATCTTTCTGTTGCACTTTATCCATAAATTCCTTTGCTGAAATATTATGCAGATGAACTCCACTTTTTAAGATATGATTTACTGCATAAGAGAGACCAGATAAGTCACTCTCAAACAGAAGATGAAACAAATATGGAATGCATTGGCGAAACCTCGGATCTTCTGCATATAATCTTGTTGTCCGGTATTCAGATGCAGGAATCTGCATAGGTCGATCATCATATCGTGTACCTTCACCTGTAGGGAATAACTGTGGGAAACAACGACCTTCCAAACTTTCTTCCCACACACTAATAGGATTTCCTTTCGCCTTTTTCATCTGAAATAATTCAATAGCATTCCCTATTGCTTCTTTGGAATGCAGTGGATGAACACTGTAATGTTCATAAATTTCTTCACTTCTGGATAGGTCAACTTTTTCAATTTGTCCAATAGACAAATCACTCTCCTCTTCTTCACTTACATCTTCTTCTTCTACGTATACATCTTTATAGTACTTATTGTTTTGAACTAAATACAACGTTGCCTTTTTGACTTTTCTAACATCCACTAAATCTTGCCAGATTTTCTTACTCTTTGTAGGTACACCATTAACTAGAATAACTAGAGGTTCCTCTTCTACATTTTCAACACCAATTGTTTCCATATTTTTTTTTAAATCAAGTGGCAAATATACAACTCTACCCTTTAATCCTCTTTGTAAATCTGAAGGATTTAATTTACCAGTCTTAGGCTCCATACGAACAATAGCCTGAAAAGGATGTACACATTGGATCAGAATAGTCTCATAAGTATTTAAATCCATCAATTCTGATGGAATATTTATCAACTCTAGATTATTATGAACAGCTCTAGCAGGCATTTTATTTTCATTTAATTTATTATAACAATATTTACAAATATGTTGCTCAAAACCCAAATCAAAATAGTTTTCCAGCAACAAATAAGTTGCAAAATCTTTCCATTGACCATTACTTTCATCTTCACTTTTTAAATATAAATCAACTAACCTAGTTTGACTTTTGTAATGAATGCGTCGACAACAGACACAAGAAAAATTTGGTTTCTCACCTGCAATTACCTTAAACTTTATTATTTCCTGTTCAAAATTTTCAATATTAACATGTCCAACATTTTCTAACACATTTCCTTCTATAATTATATCAGTTTCTGCATTGCCTTCCTCTGGACCAAAATAACTTACCTCAATTTCTGCACAAATCTTCTTAACATCTAATTCACATCCATACAAAAGAGCACTATTTAACTGTTTAAGTTTAAGTGCTGGACTTTTTGCATAATACAACTTTCTCACCAATTTTCTCATTTTAGTATGATGCACTGCTAACATCCTGAAGTGATGAAACACACTCGCATATTTTTTTAGAAAGACAAGCCAGAGAATGACCTTGCAGACCTATTTTTTCTCGCACTCTGCAATGATCTAATTCTTGCAACATAACAATTTTTTTTCTAAGACTTTCTTTAGTGTACTTACGTAAGAAATTGCGAAAGAAATCAATTGAATCCTGTCGTACACTACAAATGCTACTACAATTCCAACTGTAAACAGGAACATTAGCATGTCCCCCTGAAGCTTCTCCAGCCATCACCTCTTCTGCATTTCTAACCACAATTTTCTCTTTCTCAACTACACATCCCTCCTTCACCTCGTATCCTCGACCACTGGTGTCAACTGCATGCAACAAATCGTTACTTTGAAAGTAACTCTCTTCATTAAAAAATGGTTCAGACGTTGAAGTATGCATCCACTTCCCAGAAAACACTTTACAAAAATTACTCCTATTTATGTGTCTCTTCCATTTACTTTTAGCTTTTAAAACTCGTATTGCCTTATTTAGCGTATTTATTCTATTAAGTACTAAAATAAATAATTTTCTTTTTGTCTCAAATGCGCGCTCAACAATACCCTCTATATATTGTTTCTTCTTAAGAAAAGCAGATCTTCTTTTAGAAACTTTCTCCTTTTGTAATAAATTCGAAACTACTCTGTTGTAAAACATACGCTTCCTGATTTGGCTAAATTGATTCATCCGAGTTTTACTGTACAGATTTTCCAGTCTCCTGATTCCAGAAACATTTTTATCTTTGGTTCCATGTCTCCTTCTCGATACTGGTATACTTTTTTCCTTGTGCACTTCAATACTAACATTTTTCCTTCCACATATTGCTCTCAAAAACTTTTTGGTTTGCTTACCAGGAGCACTCTTCTTTTTATCCGTCCTATGTTCTTTTGATACTTCTTCAATTCCTTTCTTCTTCAAATTGTAAGTCCGTTTATAGAGCTTTCTTTTTTCAGTTCTGGTCGGCATCTTAATTTAAGATTTTGATGAAATTCTCAATCTGTAAAACACAAACATAACAAATATTATAGTTGACTACTAGCATATAACGTACAAATTTAAACCACAGATTCATTTTCTAAGTAGAATAAAGAAAATAACAGAAAGTCTCTGAACAGAGTAGGAAATCCTGTAGTGAATGTTGGTTCTTAATTTTATCACACTCCATATCTGTTTTAACATTATAGACAGTTTTTAATTCTAATTTTTAAAGCATACAAACAGTACACTTTTTTCAAGAACTATGGGTCATCGTAGATGTTTTAATCTTTTTTACTACAATCTCTTTTACACTTCATGAGAACATGTCTTATCACTCTCCTAAAGCACATCAACGACGAATAGGACAAGAAAACTGTCTTCAAGAATGCTTTACTATCAAATTTTTTTTATTTATTTAAATCTTCATAATTTTGTACAACTTCCACCATTATATCATCAGGGACTTCTTCAAGTCCAAAGTCCTCATCTCCTTCTACCATCTCTAAGTAAGCAGAGTCTAAAGACATGTCCATAAAATAATTTTTTTCATCTATTTCCTCTTCAAAGACTGCGTCTAAAATTTCCTCCATCACTTCGTTAATGATTTCAAAATGAATTTGTTTCTCTTCTGAGGAATTCTCCATAACTAGACTCAGTTTATTCTTCTGTATCCTTTTAAAAAAATATAGAGACTAAATTATATCTTTTTCATAAATGTATAACTTAAAAGTACCTTTACTAATTTTTAAACTACATATATTTTTATAATTTCTAACTTATTAACTCTATATATTTTAAGATACCACGTTCCTCTTGTTTTGAAAAGAAATTGGCAATATAACCCTAAACATTAACACTGATCTTTTTTTTCCATTAAAAAATTACTGTTGTTAAAAGACATTTTACTGTAAAATTTCTTTTTAGATTTTCTATATATCACAAATATTGATAATCTGTAGAATTAATTTTTAGAGACCCATTTTTTCAGTTCACCAGTACAAAGAGCTATGTAAACTATATGCACTCTGAAGAGAAGGCTCACACTATACAAACCATAGCATTCACTTAACAGATTACTACTTCCCACAGAGACAGTTCCTTTTATGTTTCAACAGCATACTCACCATGTAAAAGTCATAGCATATACAAAATGTCATACTAAGCATGAAGAACAACCTCATAATAAACCTCTGCATGAATATGTAAAACAATGCCTATACATAGTATAATCACAGATATGCAGGAAAGATACCCATCACACCTAGAACCATATCATAATACCTCTTTGTAAATAAAGGAGAAAAACTGCCAAACATAATGCAACAAGATTTCAAAAATCATGAGCACTTCACAAGATTTAAGTAATGGAAACATGAAAGAATTATACTCCAATGATCCGTAAATCTGAACTCCATCAAAAAGAACACATGCACCAAGCCCATTAAAAGATAATTTCAACTGTCAGCGGAGAATATCTCAAAATACATATCTACTATAAGCAGATACAACCCATGTGAATAATTCAAGATAAAATCATATTCCAAAATGAAATTTTACAAACATTTAAAAAAATCTTCTTCATTATTTTCATGTGCACCCAAAAAAATTGCCTATGCAAAAATACCAACTCACCTGAAAAAAAGAATATAATTCCTCAAATTCTGTAATTCAGAAGGCAGGTTGTTGCTTTTCAGCACCAAACACTGTAAAAAAGAAAATAATAAAATTTAATTAACTTATTACAGACTTATTTCTTACACAACATAGAGCCATTATAGCAAAGAACAAGCATAACAGATAAATTCCCCAAGATTCTCTATCATTACAATAAGATACAAAATGTCTCATTTATGAAACCATTGCGCCACAGATATATCACTTTTCCCATGTTAAAACTCATGCACCAGCGACACAAGGCCTTCATAACTAAAAGCCCATGTGACGGAGAACAAGTGCATAGACAGAAAATACAGGGCCAACCATGGGCATATGCAAGCAGTACACCTGCACAGGACCACCAAACCCCAGGAGCCACCATATTAATATATATCCTTAATATAATAATCCTCTAAGGATGCATACATATTTGCGTAGCGGACCATGGCAGGAATTTGGCGTGCTCTGCCTCTGTTCCACTTCCAAACACCTTGATCCACCCCCCCTCTTCAGTGGGCTGCACGCTCCACCCCGCCCAAACCCCCTGTTACAGAGCCCCCTACCTACGCTCCCTGCCCAGGGCTGCCATGACCCTATACCCGCCCCTGGAAAATGTATAAGACACAGCAACAGTAAAAATCAAAGAATAGGCAACATGCAGAAAAACTGCACAGTAGATAAAGAAACATATGTTTAAGATAACCCCATTGAAAAACATGTAGTAATTTTTTTAATCTGCCATGCATCTAGCCCTCCACGACCGCTTTGGAAACTCCTGCTCTAAACCTTTACATTTCATTTTTAAAACAAACGCACGTTTTTTTTCAAAGCTGCATATTAAACGCCTAAACATGTATTTAGTCGTCCACATGCAGGCACTTTCAATTACATGACTTATTTAAGTGGAATCCCTGTAATGTTGCATATCTTTCCAAAAATACACCAGTGCCTATTATTATAACAATTTTTTTTCATTCTTCACCAGTGATATTATTTTTTACATATAATGAAAATCACTATGACTTTTTAAACGACAAAGCTTACGCGGTAAAAATCACTCTGCATTTGCTTCCCTTTAAGAATGTAGTTTATCTACCCCACGCATGTGAACCTTGATATTTCCATCTGGCAGCAAATTCCGGCCTTGAATCACAAGACATGAACAACAGCTTTATTGTCACAAAAAGAAGTTAGCGTAGCATCTGTTCACGAACATATCTTTCACTTAGCTAATATTCACAGACAACACCATTCCTTATAAAAGAGTGGCCTTCCTTTACAATGTACTGAGGTGACTCCCTTAATTTTAAACGCATCCTCCACTTCAAGACAGGCTATTTTTTTTATAACTACTAAGCAATGGTTTAGTGACCGGACTGCCAAAAATTATATCAAGTCATTCTGCTACTCTTCACTCCATGCTCTGCGACCTATTTCTGTGGACTTCCTGTTGAACTGCCAGTGCTGCGACGTTTGTGTTCCCATCTCGTTTATTTCAAAATGGATGTCCCTCCTGTCTTCGCAAACAAGCCGGAACACTTAGAACTATTTCGCCAGAAGATGCTTGACTACTACGGCATCTTAGCACTCTCGACTCTGAATACTTCATATCGATTATCATTTCGATATTCCTATTTCACCTGTGTGCAGCCTGTATTTCATTGCCTGAGCTGTAATTTCATGAGGGCCCTGGACTTATGTCTCTGCAACTTGGTACCTCCTGAAGTGAATTACAATCATCTCATGAATCCGTTAATTGATCATGAACAGTTTTGTTGCAACTGAAGGATTATGGCCTTTGCAGCGATACAAGGAGTTCTGGGTCATTGGGATATATTCGCAGCGGCGCAAGATTTCCTGACAGACAGCTACATTGAAAACCCACCGAGCTGTCCTCTGATGGTACTAGAGGCTCCGGTAATAACAGATCATGAATGCTGCTTTCCTCTTTTCAATTGGATGGCTGACATGTTTTCGGATCATAACAGTGACTTCTTGTTAGAAGCAGTTGCTGCCTACTTTGCCTGTACAATCCTGGGTTGACTGTTATGCAAGCCATTGACGTCCACATTTCGTTTTGCCTCCCTATCTTTTTCACGTTTTCTTGGATATTTTCTTAACATGAACAGACCTATTGGCTTTACTAACAGTGGACATTATGATTTCCTACTGGTTAAATTTTGATCTTTTATGTGGACAAAATTTTTTTTCTTCACCTACTCGATTTTGAACTTTATTTTTTATTAAAGTCTAATCTCAACAATTCTATTGTATATCTTATCTTATGTTATTTCAAACGTACTCGAACCAAAACTCGCTAATATATGCTATATGTGCCCTAATTAATGTGTAAATATAGAATGAGTTTTTTATAACTGTAAACGCAATTTCGCATTTGAACTGCTTAATTCCGCCTCAGACACCTCTGATCATTTAATTTTCCATAAACTAAAATATTTTGATTACATACATGCACCTCTCGCCATTTTGTCGGTTTTGGCGCGTTTTTTTTCCCTTACACAATAGCATAACAGAAACGTGATAGTGCTTCGCATGCAGAGAGCTGATTGATAAAGACATAATGTCTAACCACTAGCATTTTCATGTATCGTTCCTAAACTGAAAGGCCAGAGACCTTCTTCCATTTATTAAAATATAATGAGCCTTATTTATGAAGGCCTTGCGCCGCCGGTGCGTCACTTTTTCCCATGTTAAAAGTGACGCACCGGCGGCGCAAGGCCTTCATAAATCTGCCCCAATATACTTCCTCATAAGAGTGTATATTTAATTTTGCTAAACCATATTCATTTTTCATCAACTATACCGTTTGTATTTTATGTACTACTGACTATACCGATTACTTTGTTTTTTGCAATGTCTCTACTCGTATTAGATAAGAAACTTGCCTTGAAAACAGTGCATTTCTGAATAAACATTTCAAATATACACGTTCTCTCTTTTAACCCATAATCACTGCTCCCACGCTTCTACAGACCAGACGCTATGTCGTATTTCACTCCTTATCACGCTTTAATCTCCACAATAACAAACACTTCTCCGCCAGCCACCAGAGAACAGAGTGCAGATGCAGAGGCACTAAGTAGTGAAATACAACATACCCTCTGCTCTATGGAAACAACCGAGCGGTAATTGTGAAAGAAAACATTCACTAGCGCTTCAAAAAAGCATTTCAATTATATAAATAGTTTTTTGAAAACGTTCCAACTACTTTGATGAGACTATCTGTGTGTGCCTCCACAGCAAAGTTCCTCAGCTCGGACTGAAGGCAGACACAGACAGACACACACACAATAAGATAACACAGGGCAACGGAGACGGAAAACAGAAGAGAGATGAAGATGCAGTCAAACAGCAGGAGTGAGAGAGATATTTTTATACTCCGTTTGGTACCTCAATTTACGAACAATTTTACTGCACAAATCTGTGTACAACCTCATGGTCAGAACTTTTCATTTTATTTTACTCGACCACCAACAAGAATTCATTAAGCATTACCACTTTTTCAAGACGGTATCACATGTAATGTACCAACTTTTCATTTTATTTTACTCGACCACCTGCCCTTCTCACCCTACGCCCACCATCGCAGGCCGCGGCCACAAACTACACTATAATTTTGTCGTCTGACACAAACTTTAAGAATTCATTAAACATTACCACTTTTTCAACACGGTATAACATGTAATATACCAACTTTTCATTTTATTTCACTCAACCACCTGCCCCTCTCACCCTACACCCACCAATGCAGGCCGCGTCCAGAAACCGCACTCTAATTTTGTCGTGTGACAGAAAGTTTAGGAATTCATTAACCATTAACATTTTTTCACGACGGTATCACATGTAATTTACCATTTCTCTCTCTATCTGCATTATCTGTCTCTCTGCTAATATCATTTTTTCACTTCATAAACAACTTCTCTCATTATATATAAAGGCTTCAAAATCACACAAATAATTACTCTTTATATTAAACATATTTTATACTTCATATTTCACATTTAAATTAAAAATAGTTTTAGAAATACAACACATTATGACAGCCAAAAATGAGTTTAGTTTCAAACTATGAGGAAAATCAATCATTGTTTGTGAGTAAACCATATTTTACGGTACATGACAAAACAAACAGTTACAGACTTACCTTTACCAATGCTTTGTACGATGTACAACAGTGACAGTCACAAAATAGATATTCGTTTGACGGAAGTCTCAATTATGCTGCTATCACTGCAACCAAAATTCAATGGCACAGATATCCAGTCAATACAGACTCATATATGTCTCTTCAGCCAATCATATTTCCTCCCGCAAAATTTTGTATTCAAATTTACATTTCAGTTGGTTGTCCCTCACAATATTTTCAATGTCACATAAAAGTCACCCATCACCCATTGCCATCTCTGACTGTTTCCATGGTAACACCTCATTCTGCACCTGGCTGAAGGCACACGTCAAAAGTTCATATCTCAACGTTCTACAGCAAACTAACAACACTATTTTCCCTCCAGAAACACCTGCCTATCCACAGCTCTGTTACATGTCATTTTTTTCACACCCAATACTACTTTTTTCTTTTACATAACATTAACATGCAACGTAGTCTTCAATCTTCACGTATTAGAATCAACCAATCATTTTTCGTTTTTCAACCACACCAAGCTTCATCCATTTTTTTATCCTGACTTTCAGCTTCTAACTGCCATTCCACTTCCAGAACCCATCGGAGTACGAGTGCATCTGCCTTGAAAATGAAGGTTTGGCTTTTAGGACACAGCTATATTCACTGGAGTGGAAAATATGCAGCAAGCAGACGAATTTCCAACCTTGATTTACCAAATGTGCAGATAACGTGGATTGGGCAAAGAGGATTAAGATGTCACCAATTAATACCATTGGTGAAAACTTTTATGCATCTCCCAGAACCAGACCTTATAATTGTGCACTGTGGTGGGAACGATCTAGGCACATTGACTGGGGTAGGTCTGGAAATGCTTCTAAAAGACACCGTTCGACAATTGATGACACTTTTTCCTCGAACTGCCTTGGTATATTCCAATATATGCCAAAGACAGAAATGGAATTGGTCCAATCAACATTGTGCACAAATTGAGAAAGCAAGGAGACATGTTAATAAATCTGTTTCTGCTTTCCTCAGAGATTATAGCATGGGTTCTATTTACCACAACAACTTGCGTTACCACATGCAAGACATCTATAGGACAGATGGTGTTCATTTCACGGATGAGGGAAACAGAATCTTCCTCTGCAACATCAGACTCTGCATCGGTACTTACTTATAAATGCAGAAAAAAACTCAATTAACACAAGGGCTCTTTTCAGAGCCACCTTATATCAAAGCACTCAAACTTCTGATTTATCTCCATTTTCACACTCTTGTAAATAGGTGTGCGCGCCCGAGTGCGCGCACCCCGCAACTTAAAAAAAATATATATATATATATTTTCGCGTTTAAGGGCCTTACTGCACACCCTGAGAGAACCTACGCAGCAAAACAATCTCTACCTTCTCCCCTTTCCATGTTCCAACGCTTTGAAATGACAATATATTTACTCGCAGTGACAAAATGGCGGTCAACACTTCCTGATTTCCTTCGAATCGAACGTTAACAGACGTCACGCAGCAAAAAAAAATTCCGCTCGCGCGCAGCCGCTTGAGTGCGCACACCCGTGCGCGCTTATAGATATATAATTGACTTTAACTTTAATTTTCTCAGCAACTACTGAACAGATTTACACCATTCCAAAAAAAGCGTAATCTGCGAGCCGGACTCTACAGTTTTGCCAAATTTCTTATAAATCCATTCAGCCGTTCGACCTGTAGCCGTGTCTAAACGTCCTATGGAAAATAACATGGAGAAAACACGTTTTGGGACCCCCCTTTTATCTCAGCCCCCACTTCACCAATCCCCCCCAAACTTTCAGGGCAGGAGCGCAGCGGACCGAGCCATCTTCTTTGAGAAATTCGCAAAGATTCATCCACCAGGGCCAAAGTTAATCCAAATAGAATGTTGAGGATTTCCTATGGAAACTAGGTCCTAACTATAACTACCTACTGGCGACCGCCAGTAGGTAATATATATATATATATATGCATGTATATTGTGCTAAGACATAAAGCAAAGTGTCATAGCGTCTCAATGTATTTCTTGTTGAGCATTTAGCAATTATACGGAGAGGCGAGTTAATACTCCGATAATTGGGGACTAAGTGTCATTATTCGAATTCCGATTACTGGCTGAGTGCCAGTAATCGGAATTCGAATAATGACACTTAGTCCCCAATTATGTCTTAGCACAATCGATAATAATTAATTATATAATTCCAGTTTGCCTCGGAAATGCCGCGATCTGGCTGGCAACAGCGCATTGCTAGTTTAAAAGCAACTACAAATTGTGAAACCAAAAACTACAGAACCCACAATGCATCATAACAGCCCAGTGGAGTTTGCATGTATTTAAAGTAAACACAAATGATGGACACGTGTTTGTTAACCGTGATCAAGGACAGTCTGCCTGTCCGAAACGCATAGGTGGGGAACCTACATAAAATAAATCTATAAGTCAAATATAATCGAGGTGGTGTGCGGCGTCTTCTTTGAAGAATCCTTGTTAAACATTGTTTTGCGGGGGTGTCCTGAACCTCGCCGCCAGCACCAGCCTTTGTCGCTCCTCTCATCTCGGGACGCTTGCTTATATATATATATATATATATATATATATATATATATATATATATATATATTATATATACACTGAAAAAAACATACATTTCAGGGACGTTATAGTTAGTGGGAGTTTTCACTCTAACTATAACTCGCGCCCCCGCAATGCACTGCCGATGATGTCACATATTACATCACTCATGACATGCTCAGTGACATCACAGATGACATCTCAAATGACATCACTGATGAAATCATCCAGTGAATGTGTGTTTCTGTAAAGTACAAAAATATGTTTTATATATATATATGCCAAGGTGTATTGAAGTATGAGTGGGTGTTTGAGTGTCTGAATGGGTGATTTAGTAGGTGTGCGACTGACTGTACAAGTGAGTGATTAAATGTGTCTTACTGAACGCATGGATTAGTGACTAAACTGTGAATTAGTCTGGCAGTTGGTGTGTAAGCGGCTGCATGGCTTGGTGAGTAGCTATATGAGTGTCTATATTGGTTATTTATTGGTTGTCTGAGTATCTGTATGGGTGCCTGAGTGTCTTTGTTTGGGGGTGTGACTCTGTGCACAGATATGTGAGTGGTTGTTTCACTGCGTGTATGGGTTCAAGACTGCATATGGAAACAGCTGCATGGGTGGGTGAGTGTGTGTATGGGTGTGTTGGTGAGTGAAGGGATGTCTCAGTGGTGCATATGTGAGTGTTGAAGTACATACATGACTATATGTGAGAGTGAGTGATTGCAACAATATCTGTATGGATGAGTGTGTGTTTCTATGAGTGATTGTTTAAGAGAGTAAGTATGTGTTTGAATCTGTATAAATAAGTGTGGCGGTGTGTGTATTACTGTATAAGCAAGGAAATGGGTGTGTCATAGTTTCTTTGCATGACTGACCAGATGTATGAGTAACTCTTTCGGTGAGTGGCAGCATGTGAGTGTCTATATGGGTGTATGAGTGGATATATTAGTGGCTGTATAGATGTGGGCAATAGCTTGCTTAATCTCCACAACGCCCCCTCGTGGCGGGATGCCTGACTTTCACCTTGTGGATACCCTGCTATCTCACAGGGGAATACCAGGACGGGTTCCCTAAGCAAGCGCCGGGAAACCCACTGCGGGTAGCTGTGCGCTATATAAGCTCAACTACATTTACATTTACATTTATATGAGTGACTGTATGGGTTAGTGGGTGGCTGTGTGTGTAGACGTATGAATCACTGAGCAGGTATGTACAAACTGCTATTGGTCTGTCTATGGTTTCGATATTGGTGGTCTGTATTGTAGAGTGGGTGCATGAAAGGTTTTATTAGGGTATGAGGAGGTGCATCAGATGAACACGTGGATGATGTCATCAGTGATGTCATTTGAGGTGTCATCAATGATGTCATCATTGATGTCACTGAGCATGTCTTGAGTGATGTAATATGTGATGTCATCAGCAGAGCATTTCGGGGACGCGAGTTATAGTTAGGTCTACTAACTAGAACGGCCACATTTCTATGGTTTTGTACAAATGAAATTTCCAACTAACTATAGTGTCCCTGAAACCTATGTTTTTTTCAGTGAATTTCTAAGGTTTTTTTAAATGCTAATTTCTAACTATAACATCCCTGAAACCTGTGGTTTTTTCAGTGAATATATATATACATCGGTGATGCTGTGGGCGTCTGGCGAGTATTTCCTCATATATATATATATATATATATATATATACATATATATATATATATATATATATATACATATATATATATATATATATATATTCACTGAAAAAACCATAGGTTATAGACCATATATAGTTAGGAATTAGCATTTAAAAAACCTTATTTTACTCACACAAAACCATTGAAATTCCATATATAGTTAGTTGCACTAACTATATATTGCGCACCCGCAATCCACTGCTGATCATGTCACATATTACATCATTCATGACATGGTCAGTGACATCACTGATGACATCACTGATGACATCTCAAATGACATCACTGATGACATCACTGATGACGACATCCAGTGACTGTATGTTTCTGTAAAGTTAAAATATGTCTTACATATTGAAGAATGAGTGGATGTATAAGTGTCTGGATGAAGGATTTAGTAGGTGCGTGACTGACTGTATGAGTGAGTGATTAAATGTGTCTCACTGAATGCATGGGTTAGTGACTAAACTGTCTTAATTTGTGCATCATTATGTCTGTTGTTCTGTAAACTGCTGCATGTGTTGATCATTAGCTATACGAGAGGCTATATGTGTTATTAATTGGTTGCTTTTTTGGGTAAGTATCAGGGACCCCCTGTTTAAGGATCAACTCCTGGGTCAGGGAAACAACAATTTTGAAAGAACACACCCAGGCAGACTTAGGCTAACACAGAACTGGCTAAATTACAGAATAATTGGAAACAAGAAATGTTCATATGAACATGTAGGATGAATATATAAAAGGAACAATAGATACAACAGACTGTTATGATATCAAAAATATTTTTAATTTCTAATTCATTTAAAACATGATAAAAAGATGAAATGATCAGTATGACTTGAAACTACATGGAGTATGGAGTTATAAATTTGATGCATCGATATTGAATAACAATTCCATAGTTAAACTGATAAAATCAGAATCAAAATCAAAAAAAGAGACAAAAACAGTTAAGATTCAATTTTCTAGAGATGTTTTTCTAAAGTTGTGTTGGACTTGGGCTGTGTCAACGCGTTTCGACAATCACTTGTCTTCATCAGGACTTTCTACAATATGCAGCCACTTTTTTTCTTCTAGGTAAAATAAAACAGTATTTAGATAAACAATTGGCCACAATTTCTAGGTTACAGTGAACAATTCTTCTTATTAATAACCAAGAATGACCACTCCATTATAACAATACATAACAGTCTATTTACAATTAAAAAATCAGAATTCATTTCCTTAGCCAGACATGTGTTTATACATACATATGATAATGCAGAATCGTAGAAACCAACTGAGCGTATTTATTTTGTAACTGGTACCTATATTCCTTTATATCCCCCTATGTCAAAGTACTAGAATGACTAGATGGGGTAGCCTATTGCTTCAAGATTCTAGAAGAGAAAAGGGGAAGTTTCAGGTATTTGGCGAGGTAAGAGTATCGGTATTTACATAAGTTTTATCTAAACATTAGGGGTTTTATACTTCATAGTCAAGATCAAAGAGCGTTATAGAACTTGTTTTCCTAGCCTATTCAAGATTAATTAATTAATTGATTAAATAATTCATAGTATATATTCACCATCAATTTGGTCGTAGATATTCAGGAGAAATGGAGTAGGGAGTAAGGCACCTTCTCTTCGTTGGATGAAAACGGTATGTGATATCTGTTTAATGAAGATGTGCATCATATTAAGATTTGGATGGTTTCTGATACATATTTAAGTTTCCTTAAGCTAAACCGTTTCTCAGACTTAGCCCTTATTTCCTTTGACAGATATATCTTTATTGTTAGTTTTACCTGGTATAGCAGTATTCACTGCAAACTTCTTACTCCCTCCTCTGTGCAGTTTTGAAGTTTAGTAAGTTTTCAGCGTTAAAAAATGCCGCGACTCAGGTTCATGTAGCCGTTGGCAAATCCGTTACTCATAAATTAATTCCTGTATCAATACAACAAGCACGAACTTAACTCATTTATTTCATTATTCAATTATTTAATAGGCTCTAGCCCTGTTTACTTCTAACATTCCCTAATCTTTCATGGATTACCTTTAAGTGACCGTCTTAGGTGTTGAAGATACCACAGAACGAATAGGCGCCTCTGTGTCTGTCGGGAGCTGCGGTGCGCAGGGGCGTGGTGCAACTACGTCCTACTCCGCGTCTCACTCGAAGATTCGGTCGTAGTTTAGGAATATTAATTATTTCACTTATCTGAAGTAAAGAAAAGGCAAGGGAAGAAGTTATTTATTATTTATTCCGTTAGGGTGGTCAGCGATCGATCCACGTGCATCTAAAACTTTCCACCTGTTTCCTTTGCGTTTTTGTTTACCTTGCTAATCCAGTCCGGACTGACAAGCGGAGGCGGAGACGCCCGTATGACTACCCCCGGTTCAGAGTCCTATCGTTACACGTTGAACCCGTGTCTGTGTCAGTTACGTAGGCTCGATACCGGTTACGATGTGGAAATGGTCCAGAACCCTGGGAATAATATCAAATAACAAAGGAAAGGATAGTGTCCAGCGTAAATATTATCTCGTTAACAAAACGCTAGAGCAACCTAGAGGAGTTGCCTTGCTACAACAGCTTCTAGTTCAGAACGGATCCCGCTAAATTGCAAGGAAGCAGGTCTAACATCGAGTCAAATCGGCTCTTACCGTGTACTAGGTAGCGGGATACAGCACGTCTCCTTCCGTCAAAGCTTCAGGCGATTAAGTGAACGGGAATAAGAAGTCCTTCTTCTATTCTCTTATATATGATCCCAAGATGGGGGGCGATCTTAAAAATTTAAAGGAACATTGCCTAATTAGCCGTTCAGTTTCAAGACTGGAGAGGGCGGGTCTTAGACTCCAAGGCGTAAATATACTAAGCCCCTGGCCAACAGTTAAATGTTAAGTTATAAACATTTAAAATGAGGTTATGGGCAAATTACCTGACAACAGTTTAAATTATAGCGTTCTCCCAGGGTAAATCTTGGTTCAACCCCCGGTTGAACGTCCCAAGGGTGAAGATCCAGAAGACCTCACGTTTCTTTCTGATCTGGATGCCACCTTGGTTATCTGATAAATTTATTCTTTCTAACACGCGCCATTTAATATCCTCTGGTTTGTGTTTATACTCGACAAAGTGACTGACAAGCGGAGCTGTCAGTCGCTTTGTCTTCACTGCAGACCTATGTTCTGTAAGTCTTGTTTTGATCATTCGGGATGTTTCACCGACATATCCCAAATTACAAGGGCATACGATTAGGTATATTACGTTTTTCGTATTACATGTCCAGAGTTCCTTAGCCTGAATGGTTGTTCCATTGAACTGCATGCTGTCACCAGTTATAATACTGTCACATGAGTGACAAGATCCACACCGTGAGGTACCTCTCACTGCATTAGTTCCATTTATTGATTTCTGGACAAAGGTAATACTCTGTGTCTCTAGTTTATGACGGGAATGAACTATCTGATCCTTCAGATTCCGATTGCGTCTATGTGCATACATAGGTTTCTGGATAGTCAATTGGTCGTCTGAGGAATTTAATAGATGCCAGTTGGAATTAAATATATGTCTAATTGTGGAATCCATCGTAGAGTGTTTTGTTACGCACACTAATTTGGGGTCACTTTTTTGTTTCTGGGAGTTCAACAGGGTGTCTCGATCATAAAAGCGAGCTCTTTTATAGGCTGTCCTTACTAAGCGATGCGGATAGCCTCTTTGTATGAATTTCTCTTTCATTTTTGCTGCTTGGATGTCAAAATCTTTAATATTTGTGCAGTTCCGTCTGACTCTCAAGAATTGAGAGAACGGTATACTGTCTTTCTGACACCGCGGGTGGTAACTGCTAAAGTGCAAAAGTGTGTTTCGAGCAGTGGGTTTAGTATACAGGTCGACCTCAAGGGAGCCACCGTTGTTCTGTATATAGATGTCCAGAAATTCAACTTTTGACTCATCTATATGTGCAGTAAAATGTAGATTATTATCAGTGAGGTTCAACCAGAGAAGGAATTCCTTCAGAGTCTGTTCCCCATCGGTCCATACAAAAAAGATGTCATCTATGTACCGGGACCAATGGGAAACAGACTCGAAGAAAGGTGCTATTTCATTTTGAATGAATTTGCTCTCGAAATAAATCATGTAGATATTGGCTATCGAGGGCGCCATTGAAGCGCCCATGCTTACACCTTTGATTTGCAAGAACAGGTCACTTCCAAATTCAAAGAAGTTTTCCTTTAAAACCATCGTTAGGCATTCTTCAATGAATGTCTTACTGCAAGGGATTTGATGTAGGTCAATAAACCATAAGGTAGCTTCAATGGCTTCTTTCTGAGGTATGTTGCTATACAAGGACTCTATGTCTAGGGTCACGAGTAGATCTCTGCCTTCATTAAATTGCAAGTTCTCCACTTTTTTGATGATGTCGCCTGTATCTCTCACGTATGATGGTGCCAAGCAGATATATGGTCGTAAAACTTGGTCTAAGTACTTAGAGATTGCTTCCAGTGGAGTTCCAATTGTGGAGACAATTGGTCTGTAAGGTGGATTTGTTTGATCCTTATGGATCTTGGGTAGTCCATATATGCAAGAAGTTTTTCTTTCTGAATTGTTTAAATACTCGAATTCCTTTTTATTTATAATACCTTCTCTAAAGGCTTTTGTCGTCAGTTTATTAATAGTCTTGACTATTCTTTCCGTCGGATTCGAATGAATCCTTTTGTAGAAATTAGTGTCATTCAGCATCTTCCGCATGTTTTCTTCATACATGGTACAGTCCAAAAGGACTATACCTCCGCCCTTGTCGCTGCTCTTTATTACGATCGTGTTGTCATTTTTTAATCTTTCCAGGGAGTTATGCTCATCTTTAGACAAATTGTATTTTGGTTTAGGTATATATCTGAGAGCTTGTTCTAATCTTTTTAGGATAACCTTTTCAAAAACAGCTACTTCAGGGCCTAGTTGTTGTAAAGTCGGCGTGAAGGTGGAGGGTAAAGATACAATATTGGGGCTTATATTGTCTAATTCCATTGAGTCATTCATCATAAAAAACTTTTTGAGTCTGATTTTCCGTAAAAATGAATGAATATCGCGATAAAGTTCAAAAATGTTAACTTGAGCATGAGGGACAAAAGTTAGGCCTTTAGTGAGAAGAGATACATCTGAAGGGCCAAGGACATGGGAGGATAAATTGAAGATTGGGATCACATCCCGTTCCGCCAGTATTGTTTGTTCCTGGTTTCCAGGTATCTCTGAGGTTCCGGGGTGTATTGGGCTTGTTGATAGTTGCCTCTCGAGTGGTTTTGGAACCTGACTCTTTGGCGGTTCCCCCTCCCCCCTCGGTGACCTAAAAAAGGTCGACGATTGTTTCTCTGTCCATTTCTGGGATCAAAAGGTCTATCGTCTTGGTAACCCATAGACCCTTCTTCTTCTGAGTCTATGTCTGACCCTGATGAATTTGAGAAGTTTTGGACCTTGTGTTGGTAAGTATGTGTCTGGGCACCTGAGGTAGGATCACAGTTGAAAAAACCTTCCACAATGTAGGGATAAGTTTTCTCAACAGAATAAAATCTTTTATCTTTTATAAACTTATCTTCCTTTCTCTTCTTAAGGTAGTCAGAGAATGATACTATATCCTTTTTGATAGAGTCCAACTGTTTGTCTGCTTCGTCCAGAGTAGTGGACTTTTTAAGTTTATCCTCAAGGACCTCTATTTCCTTTCTAATATCTGCTGCTAGTTCTTTAGAGGTGGAGATGATAAGAATCATCAAATCTCTTGAGCAGCGGCTCGCTATCATACTCCATTTTATTAGAAAGGATTTGATGTCTACGAAGAGTCCTGGGATAATTCGAATCCTTAAACCCATGGGAATAACGCCGTTTTTAAGGTAGTTTAGCATAAATTCACCATGGGCTTCTATTCTGACTAGTTTTTTCCGAAGGTCTAGAAGTTTATTATATTCGCTATGGTTATGTTGATTACCTGTTAGGTTATCACCAAAATTAACGTTTGTGCCTACTAAGGTGGCAAAATCCTCGTCCGAGAACCCGAAGGTCTGGAGATTCGCCATTCTATAATTATTATCACTTGCGATGTAATTTAACAATTTTTTTAAAAATTTTAAAAAGATGGAATCACTAAATCGGTATTAATCCTAGTAGGGATGGAATAAGTTTAAATTCATTTAACGAAACGCTCTATCAGTGGTTTCTCTGATTCTCTGCGCGAAGGAACAAGGATAGATAGAAAAAGCAACAGCCCCACACGGATCAACCGTGGGTAATTTTGGGTAAGTATCAGGGACCCCCTGTTTAAGGATCAACTCCTGGGTCAGGGAAACAACAATTTTGAAAGAACACACCCAGGCAGACTTAGGCTAACACAGAACTGGCTAAATTACAGAATAATTGGAAACAAGAAATGTTCATATGAACATGTAGGATGAATATATAAAAGGAACAATAGATACAACAGACTGTTATGATATCAAAAATATTTTTAATTTCTAATTCATTTAAAACATGATAAAAAGATGAAATGATCAGTATGACTTGAAACTACATGGAGTATGGAGTTATAAATTTGATGCATCGATATTGAATAACAATTCCATAGTTAAACTGATAAAATCAGAATCAAAATCAAAAAAAGAGACAAAAACAGTTAAGATTCAATTTTCTAGAGATGTTTTTCTAAAGTTGTGTTGGACTTGGGCTGTGTCAACGCGTTTCGACAATCACTTGTCTTCATCAGGACTTTCTACAATATGCAGCCACTTTTTTTCTTCTAGGTAAAATAAAACAGTATTTAGATAAACAATTGGCCACAATTTCTAGGTTACAGTGAACAATTCTTCTTATTAATAACCAAGAATGACCACTCCATTATAACAATACATAACAGTCTATTTACAATTATAAAATCAGAATTCATTTCCTTAGCCAGACATGTGTTTATACATACATATGATAATGCAGAATCGTAGAAACCAACTGAGCGTATTTATTTTGTAACTGGTACCTATATTCCTTTATATCCCCCTATGTCAAAGTACTAGAATGACTAGATGGGGTAGCCTATTGCTTCAAGATTCTAGAAGAGAAAAGGGGAAGTTTCAGGTATTTGGCGAGGTAAGAGTATCGGTATTTACATAAGTTTTATCTAAACATTAGGGGTTTTATACTTCATAGTCAAGATCAAAGAGCGTTATAGAACTTGTTTTCCTAGCCTAT
Organism: Lissotriton helveticus; assembly: GCF_964261635.1. Taxonomy (NCBI): domain Eukaryota; kingdom Metazoa; phylum Chordata; class Amphibia; order Caudata; family Salamandridae; genus Lissotriton; species Lissotriton helveticus. Next base: position 939,774,859 of record NC_136065.1, read on the forward strand.
TCAAGATTAATTAATTAATTGATTAAATAATTCATAGTATATATTCACCATCAATTTGGTCGTAGATATTCAGGAGAAATGGAGTAGGGAGTAAGGCACCTTCTCTTCGTTGGATGAAAACGGTATGTGATATCTGTTTAATGAAGATGTGCATCATATTAAGATTTGGATGGTTTCTGATACATATTTAAGTTTCCTTAAGCTAAACCGTTTCTCAGACTTAGCCCTTATTTCCTTTGACAGATATATCTTTATTGTTAGTTTTACCTGGTATAGCAGTATTCACTGCAAACTTCTTACTCCCTCCTCTGTGCAGTTTTGAAGTTTAGTAAGTTTTCAGCGTTAAAAAATGCCGCGACTCAGGTTCATGTAGCCGTTGGCAAATCCGTTACTCATAAATTAATTCCTGTATCAATACAACAAGCACGAACTTAACTCATTTATTTCATTATTCAATTATTTAATAGGCTCTAGCCCTGTTTACTTCTAACATTCCCTAATCTTTCATGGATTACCTTTAAGTGACCGTCTTAGGTGTTGAAGATACCACAGAACGAATAGGCGCCTCTGTGTCTGTCGGGAGCTGCGGTGCGCAGGGGCGTGGTGCAACTACGTCCTACTCCGCGTCTCACTCGAAGATTCGGTCGTAGTTTAGGAATATTAATTATTTCACTTATCTGAAGTAAAGAAAAGGCAAGGGAAGAAGTTATTTATTATTTATTCCGTTAGGGTGGTCAGCGATCGATCCACGTGCATCTAAAACTTTCCACCTGTTTCCTTTGCGTTTTTGTTTACCTTGCTAATCCAGTCCGGACTGACAAGCGGAGGCGGAGACGCCCGTATGACTACCCCCGGTTCAGAGTCCTATCGTTACACGTTGAACCCGTGTCTGTGTCAGTTACGTAGGCTCGATATCGGTTACGATGTGGAAATGGTCCAGAACCCTGGGAATAATATCAAATAACAAAGGAAAGGATAGTGTCCAGCGTAAATATTATCTCGTTAACAAAACGCTAGAGCAACCTAGAGGAGTTGCCTTGCTACAACAGCTTCTAGTTCAGAACGGATCCCGCTAAATTGCAAGGAAGCAGGTCTAACATCGAGTCAAATCGGCTCTTACCGTGTACTAGGTAGCGGGATACAGCACGTCTCCTTCCGTCAAAGCTTCAGGCGATTAAGTGAACGGGAATAAGAAGTCCTTCTTCTATTCTCTTATATATGATCCCAAGATGGGGGGCGATCTTAAAAATTTAAAGGAACATTGCCTAATTAGCCGTTCAGTTTCAAGACTGGAGAGGGCGGGTCTTAGACTCCAAGGCGTAAATATACTAAGCCCCTGGCCAACAGTTAAATGTTAAGTTATAAACATTTAAAATGAGGTTATGGGCAAATTACCTGACAACAGTTTAAATTATAGCGTTCTCCCAGGGTAAATCTTGGTTCAACCCCCGGTTGAACGTCCCAAGGGTGAAGATCCAGAAGACCTCACGTTTCTTTCTGATCTGGATGCCACCTTGGTTATCTGATAAATTTATTCTTTCTAACACGCGCCATTTAATATCCTCTGGTTTGTGTTTATACTCGACAAAGTGACTGACAAGCGGAGCTGTCAGTCGCTTTGTCTTCACTGCAGACCTATGTTCTGTAAGTCTTGTTTTGATCATTCGGGATGTTTCACCGACATATCCCAAATTACAAGGGCATACGATTAGGTATATTACGTTTTTCGTATTACATGTCCAGAGTTCCTTAGCCTGAATGGTTGTTCCATTGAACTGCATGCTGTCACCAGTTATAATACTGTCACATGAGTGACAAGATCCACACCGTGAGGTACCTCTCACTGCATTAGTTCCATTTATTGATTTCTGGACAAAGGTAATACTCTGTGTCTCTAGTTTATGACGGGAATGAACTATCTGATCCTTCAGATTCCGATTGCGTCTATGTGCATACATAGGTTTCTGGATAGTCAATTGGTCGTCTGAGGAATTTAATAGATGCCAGTTGGAATTAAATATATGTCTAATTGTGGAATCCATCGTAGAGTGTTTTGTTACGCACACTAATTTGGGGTCACTTTTTTGTTTCTGGGAGTTCAACAGGGTGTCTCGATCATAAAAGCGAGCTCTTTTATAGGCTGTCCTTACTAAGCGATGCGGATAGCCTCTTTGTATGAATTTCTCTTTCATTTTTGCTGCTTGGATGTCAAAATCTTTAATATTTGTGCAGTTCCGTCTGACTCTCAAGAATTGAGAGAACGGTATACTGTCTTTCTGACACCGCGGGTGGTAACTGCTAAAGTGCAAAAGTGTGTTTCGAGCAGTGGGTTTAGTATACAGGTCGACCTCAAGGGAGCCACCGTTGTTCTGTATATAGATGTCCAGAAATTCAACTTTTGACTCATCTATATGTGCAGTAAAATGTAGATTATTATCAGTGAGGTTCAACCAGAGAAGGAATTCCTTCAGAGTCTGTTCCCCATCGGTCCATACAAAAAAGATGTCATCTATGTACCGGGACCAATGGGAAACAGACTCGAAGAAAGGTGCTATTTCATTTTGAATGAATTTGCTCTCGAAATAAATCATGTAGATATTGGCTATCGAGGGCGCCATTGAAGCGCCCATGCTTACACCTTTGATTTGCAAGAACAGGTCACTTCCAAATTCAAAGAAGTTTTCCTTTAAAACCATCGTTAGGCATTCTTCAATGAATGTCTTACTGCAAGGGATTTGATGTAGGTCAATAAACCATAAGGTAGCTTCAATGGCTTCTTTCTGAGGTATGTTGCTATACAAGGACTCTATGTCTAGGGTCACGAGTAGATCTCTGCCTTCATTAAATTGCAAGTTCTCCACTTTTTTGATGATGTCGCCTGTATCTCTCACGTATGATGGTGCCAAGCAGATATATGGTCGTAAAACTTGGTCTAAGTACTTAGAGATTGCTTCCAGTGGAGTTCCAATTGTGGAGACAATTGGTCTGTAAGGTGGATTTGTTTGATCCTTATGGATCTTGGGTAGTCCATATATGCAAGAAGTTTTTCTTTCTGAATTGTTTAAATACTCGAATTCCTTTTTATTTATAATACCTTCTCTAAAGGCTTTTGTCGTCAGTTTATTAATAGTCTTGACTATTCTTTCCGTCGGATTCGAATGAATCCTTTTGTAGAAATTAGTGTCATTCAGCATCTTCCGCATGTTTTCTTCATACATGGTACAGTCCAAAAGGACTATACCTCCGCCCTTGTCGCTGCTCTTTATTACGATCGTGTTGTCATTTTTTAATCTTTCCAGGGAGTTATGCTCATCTTTAGACAAATTGTATTTTGGTTTAGGTATATATCTGAGAGCTTGTTCTAATCTTTTTAGGATAACCTTTTCAAAAACAGCTACTTCAGGGCCTAGTTGTTGTAAAGTCGGCGTGAAGGTGGAGGGTAAAGATACAATATTGGGGCTTATATTGTCTAATTCCATTGAGTCATTCATCATAAAAAACTTTTTGAGTCTGATTTTCCGTAAAAATGAATGAATATCGCGATAAAGTTCAAAAATGTTAACTTGAGCATGAGGGACAAAAGTTAGGCCTTTAGTGAGAAGAGATACATCTGAAGGGCCAAGGACATGGGAGGATAAATTGAAGATTGGGATCACATCCCGTTCCGCCAGTATTGTTTGTTCCTGGTTTCCAGGTATCTCTGAGGTTCCGGGGTGTATTGGGCTTGTTGATAGTTGCCTCTCGAGTGGTTTTGGAACCTGACTCTTTGGCGGTTCCCCCTCCCCCCTCGGTGACCTAAAAAAGGTCGACGATTGTTTCTCTGTCCATTTCTGGGATCAAAAGGTCTATCGTCTTGGTAACCCATAGACCCTTCTTCTTCTGAGTCTATGTCTGACCCTGATGAATTTGAGAAGTTTTGGACCTTGTGTTGGTAAGTATGTGTCTGGGCACCTGAGGTAGGATCACAGTTGAAAAAACCTTCCACAATGTAGGGATAAGTTTTCTCAACAGAATAAAATCTTTTATCTTTTATAAACTTATCTTCCTTTCTCTTCTTAAGGTAGTCAGAGAATGATACTATATCCTTTCACTTAATCGCCTGAAGCTTTGACGGAAGGAGACGTGCTGTATCCCGCTACCTAGTACACGGTAAGAGCCGATTTGACTCGATGTTAGACCTGCTTCCTTGCAATTTAGCGGGATCCGTTCTGAACTAGAAGCTGTTGTAGCAAGGCAACTCCTCTAGGTTGCTCTAGCGTTTTGTTAACGAGATAATATTTACGCTGGACACTATCCTTTCCTTTGTTATTTGATATTATTCCCAGGGTTCTGGACCATTTCCACATCGTAACCGGTATCGAGCCTACGTAACTGACACAGACACGGGTTCAACGTGTAACGATAGGACTCTGAACCGGGGGTAGTCATACGGGCGTCTCCGCCTCCGCTTGTCAGTCCGGACTGGATTAGCAAGGTAAACAAAAACGCAAAGGAAACAGGTGGAAAGTTTTAGATGCACGTGGATCGATCGCTGACCACCCTAACGGAATAAATAATAAATAACTTCTTCCCTTGCCTTTTCTTTACTTCAGATAAGTGAAATAATTAATATTCCTAAACTACGACCGAATCTTCGAGTGAGACGCGGAGTAGGACGTAGTTGCACCACGCCCCTGCGCACCGCAGCTCCCGACAGACACAGAGGCGCCTATTCGTTCTGTGGTATCTTCAACACCTAAGACGGTCACTTAAAGGTAATCCATGAAAGATTAGGGAATGTTAGAAGTAAACAGGGCTAGAGCCTATTAAATAATTGAATAATGAAATAAATGAGTTAAGTTCGTGCTTGTTGTATTGATACAGGAATTAATTTATGAGTAACGGATTTGCCAACGGCTACATGAACCTGAGTCGCGGCATTTTTTAACGCTGAAAACTTACTAAACTTCAAAACTGCACAGAGGAGGGAGTAAGAAGTTTGCAGTGAATACTGCTATACCAGGTAAAACTAACAATAAAGATATATCTGTCAAAGGAAATAAGGGCTAAGTCTGAGAAACGGTTTAGCTTAAGGAAACTTAAATATGTATCAGAAACCATCCAAATCTTAATATGATGCACATCTTCATTAAACAGATATCACATACCGTTTTCATCCAACGAAGAGAAGGTGCCTTACTCCCTACTCCATTTCTCCTGAATATCTACGACCAAATTGATGGTGAATATATACTATGAATTATTTAATCAATTAATTAATTAATCTTGAATAGGCTAGGAAAACAAGTTCTATAACGCTCTTTGATCTTGACTATGAAGTATAAAACCCCTAATGTTTAGATAAAACTTATGTAAATACCGATACTCTTACCTCGCCAAATACCTGAAACTTCCCCTTTTCTCTTCTAGAATCTTGAAGCAATAGGCTACCCCATCTAGTCATTCTAGTACTTTGACATAGGGGGATATAAAGGAATATAGGTACCAGTTACAAAATAAATACGCTCAGTTGGTTTCTACGATTCTGCATTATCATATGTATGTATAAACACATGTCTGGCTAAGGAAATGAATTCTGATTTTATAATTGTAAATAGACTGTTATGTATTGTTATAATGGAGTGGTCATTCTTGGTTATTAATAAGAAGAATTGTTCACTGTAACCTAGAAATTGTGGCCAATTGTTTATCTAAATACTGTTTTATTTTACCTAGAAGAAAAAAAGTGGCTGCATATTGTAGAAAGTCCTGATGAAGACAAGTGATTGTCGAAACGCGTTGACACAGCCCAAGTCCAACACAACTTTAGAAAAACATCTCTAGAAAATTGAATCTTAACTGTTTTTGTCTCTTTTTTTGATTTTGATTCTGATTTTATCAGTTTAACTATGGAATTGTTATTCAATATCGATGCATCAAATTTATAACTCCATACTCCATGTAGTTTCAAGTCATACTGATCATTTCATCTTTTTATCATGTTTTAAATGAATTAGAAATTAAAAATATTTTTGATATCATAACAGTCTGTTGTATCTATTGTTCCTTTTATATATTCATCCTACATGTTCATATGAACATTTCTTGTTTCCAATTATTCTGTAATTTAGCCAGTTCTGTGTTAGCCTAAGTCTGCCTGGGTGTGTTCTTTCAAAATTGTTGTTTCCCTGACCCAGGAGTTGATCCTTAAACAGGGGGTCCCTGATACTTACCCAAAATTACCCACGGTTGATCCGTGTGGGGCTGTTGCTTTTTCTATCTATCCTTGTTCCTTCGCGCAGAGAATCAGAGAAACCACTGATAGAGCGTTTCGTTAAATGAATTTAAACTTATTCCATCCCTACTAGGATTAATACCGATTTAGTGATTCCATCTTTTTAAAATTTTTAAAAAAATTGTTAAATTACATCGCAAGTGATAATAATTATAGAATGGCGAATCTCCAGACCTTCGGGTTCTCGGACGAGGATTTTGCCACCTTAGTAGGCACAAACGTTAATTTTGGTGATAACCTAACAGGTAATCAACATAACCATAGCGAATATAATAAACTTCTAGACCTTCGGAAAAAACTAGTCAGAATAGAAGCCCATGGTGAATTTATGCTAAACTACCTTAAAAACGGCGTTATTCCCATGGGTTTAAGGATTCGAATTATCCCAGGACTCTTCGTAGACATCAAATCCTTTCTAATAAAATGGAGTATGATAGCGAGCCGCTGCTCAAGAGATTTGATGATTCTTATCATCTCCACCTCTAAAGAACTAGCAGCAGATATTAGAAAGGAAATAGAGGTCCTTGAGGATAAACTTAAAAAGTCCACTACTCTGGACGAAGCAGACAAACAGTTGGACTCTATCAAAAAGGATATAGTATCATTCTCTGACTACCTTAAGAAGAGAAAGGAAGATAAGTTTATAAAAGATAAAAGATTTTATTCTGTTGAGAAAACTTATCCCTACATTGTGGAAGGTTTTTTCAACTGTGATCCTACCTCAGGTGCCCAGACACATACTTACCAACACAAGGTCCAAAACTTCTCAAATTCATCAGGGTCAGACATAGACTCAGAAGAAGAAGGGTCTATGGGTTACCAAGACGATAGACCTTTTGATCCCAGAAATGGACAGAGAAACAATCGTCGACCTTTTTTAGGTCACCGAGGGGGGAGGGGGAACCGCCAAAGAGTCAGGTTCCAAAACCACTCGAGAGGCAACTATCAACAAGCCCAATACACCCCGGAACCTCAGAGATACCTGGAAACCAGGAACAAACAATACTGGCGGAACGGGATGTGATCCCAATCTTCAATTTATCCTCCCATGTCCTTGGCCCTTCAGATGTATCTCTTCTCACTAAAGGCCTAACTTTTGTCCCTCATGCTCAAGTTAACATTTTTGAACTTTATCGCGATATTCATTCATTTTTACGGAAAATCAGACTCAAAAAGTTTTTTATGATGAATGACTCAATGGAATTAGACAATATAAGCCCCAATATTGTATCTTTACCCTCCACCTTCACGCCGACTTTACAACAACTAGGCCCTGAAGTAGCTGTTTTTGAAAAGGTTATCCTAAAAAGATTAGAACAAGCTCTCAGATATATACCTAAACCAAAATACAATTTGTCTAAAGATGAGCATAACTCCCTGGAAAGATTAAAAAATGACAACACGATCGTAATAAAGAGCAGCGACAAGGGCGGAGGTATAGTCCTTTTGGACTGTACCATGTATGAAGAAAACATGCGGAAGATGCTGAATGACACTAATTTCTACAAAAGGATTCATTCGAATCCGACGGAAAGAATAGTCAAGACTATTAATAAACTGACGACAAAAGCCTTTAGAGAAGGTATTATAAATAAAAAGGAATTCGAGTATTTAAACAATTCAGAAAGAAAAACTTCTTGCATATATGGACTACCCAAGATCCATAAGGATCAAACAAATCCACCTTACAGACCAATTGTCTCCACAATTGGAACTCCACTGGAAGCAATCTCTAAGTACTTAGACCAAGTTTTACGACCATATATCTGCTTGGCACCATCATACGTGAGAGATACAGGCGACATCATCAAAAAAGTGGAGAACTTGCAATTTAATGAAGGCAGAGATCTACTCGTGACCCTAGACATAGAGTCCTTGTATAGCAACATACCTCAGAAAGAAGCCATTGAAGCTACCTTATGGTTTATTGACCTACATCAAATCCCTTGCAGTAAGACATTCATTGAAGAATGCCTAACGATGGTTTTAAAGGAAAACTTCTTTGAATTTGGAAGTGACCTGTTCTTGCAAATCAAAGGTGTAAGCATGGGCGCTTCAATGGCGCCCTCGATAGCCAATATCTACATGATTTATTTCGAGAGCAAATTCATTCAAAATGAAATAGCACCTTTCTTCGAGTCTGTTTCCCATTGGTCCCGGTACATAGATGACATCTTTTTTGTATGGACCGATGGGGAACAGACTCTGAAGGAATTCCTTCTCTGGTTGAACCTCACTGATAATAATCTACATTTTAATGCACATATAGATGAGTCAAAAGTTGAATTTCTGGACATCTATATACAGAACAACGGTGGCTCCCTTGAGGTCGACCTGTATACTAAACCCACTGCTCGAAACACACTTTTGCACTTTAGCAGTTACCACCCGCGGTGTCAGAAAGACAGTATACCGTTCTCTCAATTCTTGAGAGTCAGACGGAACTGCACAAATATTAAAGATTTTGACATCCAAGCAGCAAAAATGAAAGAGAAATTCATACAAAGAGGCTATCCGCATCGCTTAGTAAGGACAGCCTATAAAAGAGCTCGCTTTTATGATCGAGACACCCTGTTGAACTCCCAGAAACAAAAAAGTGACCCCAAATTAGTGTGCGTAACAAAACACTCTACGATGGATTCCACAATTAGACATATATTTAATTCCAACTGGCATCTATTAAATTCCTCAGACGACCAATTGACTATCCAGAAACCTATGTATGCACATAGACGCAATCGGAATCTGAAGGATCAGATAGTTCATTCCCGTCATAAACTAGAGACACAGAGTATTACCTTTGTCCAGAAATCAATAAATGGAACTAATGCAGTGAGAGGTACCTCACGGTGTGGATCTTGTCACTCATGTGACAGTATTATAACTGGTGACAGCATGCAGTTCAATGGAACAACCATTCAGGCTAAGGAACTCTGGACATGTAATACGAAAAACGTAATATACCTAATCGTATGCCCTTGTAATTTGGGATATGTCGGTGAAACATCCCGAATGATCAAAACAAGACTTACAGAACATAGGTCTGCAGTGAAGACAAAGCGACTGACAGCTCCGCTTGTCAGTCACTTTGTCGAGTATAAACACAAACCAGAGGATATTAAATGGCGCGTGTTAGAAAGAATAAATTTATCAGATAACCAAGGTGGCATCCAGATCAGAAAGAAACGTGAGGTCTTCTGGATCTTCACCCTTGGGACGTTCAACCGGGGGTTGAACCAAGATTTACCCTGGGAGAACGCTATAATTTAAACTGTTGTCAGGTAATTTGCCCATAACCTCATTTTAAATGTTTATAACTTAACATTTAACTGTTGGCCAGGGGCTTAGTATATTTACGCCTTGGAGTCTAAGACCCGCCCTCTCCAGTCTTGAAACTGAACGGCTAATTAGGCAATGTTCCTTTAAATTTTTAAGATCGCCCCCCATCTTGGGATCATATATAAGAGAATAGAAGAAGGACTTCTTATTCCCGTTCACTTAATCGCCTGAAGCTTTGACGGAAGGAGACGTGCTGTATCCCGCTACCTAGTACACGGTAAGAGCCGATTTGACTCGATGTTAGACCTGCTTCCTTGCAATTTAGCGGGATCCGTTCTGAACTAGAAGCTGTTGTAGCAAGGCAACTCCTCTAGGTTGCTCTAGCGTTTTGTTAACGAGATAATATTTACGCTGGACACTATCCTTTCCTTTGTTATTTGATATTATTCCCAGGGTTCTGGACCATTTCCACATCGTAACCGGTATCGAGCCTACGTAACTGACACAGACACGGGTTCAACGTGTAACGATAGGACTCTGAACCGGGGGTAGTCATACGGGCGTCTCCGCCTCCGCTTGTCAGTCCGGACTGGATTAGCAAGGTAAACAAAAACGCAAAGGAAACAGGTGGAAAGTTTTAGATGCACGTGGATCGATCGCTGACCACCCTAACGGAATAAATAATAAATAACTTCTTCCCTTGCCTTTTCTTTACTTCAGATAAGTGAAATAATTAATATTCCTAAACTACGACCGAATCTTCGAGTGAGACGCGGAGTAGGACGTAGTTGCACCACGCCCCTGCGCACCGCAGCTCCCGACAGACACAGAGGCGCCTATTCGTTCTGTGGTATCTTCAACACCTAAGACGGTCACTTAAAGGTAATCCATGAAAGATTAGGGAATGTTAGAAGTAAACAGGGCTAGAGCCTATTAAATAATTGAATAATGAAATAAATGAGTTAAGTTCGTGCTTGTTGTATTGATACAGGAATTAATTTATGAGTAACGGATTTGCCAACGGCTACATGAACCTGAGTCGCGGCATTTTTTAACGCTGAAAACTTACTAAACTTCAAAACTGCACAGAGGAGGGAGTAAGAAGTTTGCAGTGAATACTGCTATACCAGGTAAAACTAACAATAAAGATATATCTGTCAAAGGAAATAAGGGCTAAGTCTGAGAAACGGTTTAGCTTAAGGAAACTTAAATATGTATCAGAAACCATCCAAATCTTAATATGATGCACATCTTCATTAAACAGATATCACATACCGTTTTCATCCAACGAAGAGAAGGTGCCTTACTCCCTACTCCATTTCTCCTGAATATCTACGACCAAATTGATGGTGAATATATACTATGAATTATTTAATCAATTAATTAATTAATCTTGAATAGGCTAGGAAAACAAGTTCTATAACGCTCTTTGATCTTGACTATGAAGTATAAAACCCCTAATGTTTAGATAAAACTTATGTAAATACCGATACTCTTACCTCGCCAAATACCTGAAACTTCCCCTTTTCTCTTCTAGAATCTTGAAGCAATAGGCTACCCCATCTAGTCATTCTAGTACTTTGACATAGGGGGATATAAAGGAATATAGGTACCAGTTACAAAATAAATACGCTCAGTTGGTTTCTACGATTCTGCATTATCATATGTATGTATAAACACATGTCTGGCTAAGGAAATGAATTCTGATTTTATAATTGTAAATAGACTGTTATGTATTGTTATAATGGAGTGGTCATTCTTGGTTATTAATAAGAAGAATTGTTCACTGTAACCTAGAAATTGTGGCCAATTGTTTATCTAAATACTGTTTTATTTTACCTAGAAGAAAAAAAGTGGCTGCATATTGTAGAAAGTCCTGATGAAGACAAGTGATTGTCGAAACGCGTTGACACAGCCCAAGTCCAACACAACTTTAGAAAAACATCTCTAGAAAATTGAATCTTAACTGTTTTTGTCTCTTTTTTTGATTTTGATTCTGATTTTATCAGTTTAACTATGGAATTGTTATTCAATATCGATGCATCAAATTTATAACTCCATACTCCATGTAGTTTCAAGTCATACTGATCATTTCATCTTTTTATCATGTTTTAAATGAATTAGAAATTAAAAATATTTTTGATATCATAACAGTCTGTTGTATCTATTGTTCCTTTTATATATTCATCCTACATGTTCATATGAACATTTCTTGTTTCCAATTATTCTGTAATTTAGCCAGTTCTGTGTTAGCCTAAGTCTGCCTGGGTGTGTTCTTTCAAAATTATTAATTGGTTGCCCAAGTATTTCTATGGGAGATTGAGTTTGTGTGGGGGTGGCTGGAAGGTGTGTGACTCTATGCATAGATGTGTGAGCAGTTTATTCACTAGGTGTATGAGTTCAAGAGTGCATGTGGAAACAGCTACATGGGCAGTTGACTGTGTGCATGAGTGTATTGATGAGTGAATGGATATCTCAATGCTACATGTCATAGTAAGTACATATGTAAAACACAGTACATGTGAGAGTTGGCATATATAAATAACTGTGCATGAGAGCCACTGAATGAGTGAGTGGTTGTATCGATCATTGTGAACTTGTATCAGGGATTGTATAAGAGAGTAAATATGTGTTAGTATATGTTTCAATAAGTAAGGTGTGTTTAACTGTATAGTTGAAGAAATGGAGGTGAGATTGTTTCTTTGCATGACTGACTGGGTGCGTGAGTAACTCCATGGATGAGTGGCAGTGTGTGAGTGTCTGTATACACTGAGTGTATCTAAGGTTATATTAGAGTCTGAAGAGGTTTATCGTATTAGCACAAGAATGATGTCAAATGAGATGTCATCAGTGATGTCATCAGTGATGTCATTTGAGATGTCATCAGTGATGTCATCAGTGATGTCACTGACCATGTCATGAATGATGTAATATGTGACATGATCAGCAGTGGATTGCGGGTGCGCGATATATAGTTAGTGCAACTAACTATATATGGAATTTCAATGGTTTTGTGTGAGTAAAATAAGGTTTTTTAAATGCTAATTCCTAACTATATATGGTCTATAACCTATGGTTTTTTCAGTGAATTTTCAAGGTTTTGTAAATGCTAATTCCTAACTATATATGGTCTATAACCTATGGTTTTTTCAGTGAATTTCAATGTTTTTTTAATAGCAAATATCATAAGCTGTCGAATGTCAAGTACGTGGTAAGTGAAAACATTTTCGTGTTTATGCACACTGATCTGCTTTGAATGGTGCCCCCCCCCCTCATTTCTATTAGGAGTACTCTCTCTTTGCAGATAGTGAAAGGTAGTTAACGCAGGCCTTTGCCCCCGTTGTAATCCGTCGTGCCTGCTTCTCTCTCCATTTGATTGATTGTTATCCAAGTATTTACTGTTTTAGAATTAGTTCTCTTTGGTTCATTCTCTATTTACAAACAAACACAGAGTCGCAATACTCTGTTTAGTCTTTGCAGATAACGAAAAATCGTGTAAAAAAAAAGAAAAGGAATCGAGCAAAATCAGTAGGCCACTAATGGGATCTCTTTTTGACCTCGCTAAAATAGAAACATTAGGAACAACCCCTCATGACAAATACAAAACTAGTGAGATGAACTGAACTCCACACAATGATGGCTGCAAAACAGCTTGGCTCCGCCACCCACCCCGCCCAAAATAACGATAAAGAACGGCTGCCATGATTGGTTGCGGAATGACCACGACGGAGCTACGAAATGGTGCTGCTCTCATGCTAACCCCAGCTTCAGTCTGAAACATCCAGAAACACTGTAGACTACCAATTCGATCAGTTCCGGTAGCGCCCCAATGTAACCCGGTAGAGAAGAACTAGCCCTCCCCTCTTTGACTGATGGTTCTTGTTGCCTGTCCCTTCTGTTGTCATTTAACAGAACTATTTAGCCTGCTGAAAGGGGTTGTGTTCCGACCGCTGGTTGGTGGAGACATTTTGACTATATTCTGTACCTGCGTTGTCGCGTAATGCGTCATATGACGCGCCGCGTTAGCGCATCCGGAAGTCATCCGGGGCGCGCAGCGCGTAACGTAAGCATAACAAGTCATGTGACTTGTTAATAAAACTTTTCATTGGTTCATTTTACTTTTCTTATTGTAATGATGAAAGGCTTGGTCATATGACCTAAAAATTACGCTTTTCATTACTTCCGAACATTATTTTTTCTTAAATATATGTTATAATGTTCCAGGCTAATGTACTTTCCCGGAAATTTTACAACTGTCCTGCAAGTAAAATATATTCTTTTTTCGAGAAAAAGAGCGTTTCTTCGTCCCATGACGGAGCCGTTGAGCAAAAGAGGGTCGACCTGCTGTCTTAGTCGCCGATACGCCTGAATATGAGATTCTTATCGATCACTTTATGTTGCAGGAATAGAAAACACAACAGCCCTTGACCATTTATCTTTACTGCGTTCCTTCGTATTATACCTTTTACCCTTCATGTAATTGGTCTGCTTTATTTCACTTGCCTTTTAATGATTCTAAAACAGTCACTATTATTAAAAACTTTACCAATGTATATACTACTACCATGTTTTCTTTTAAAAACCTTTATTGTGAAAATTTCATTATACAAATACGAGCCTATAACCACGTGGGCCTGCCACAGAGCAAACTGTAATCGTATATGATGAATAGACATTTACACTGTAGAGGAACGTAACGGGCGGGCCATTAGGTTGCAAGAACTAAGGTGTCTAACAGTTACGGAATCGGTGGACGTACATTTTATAATTAAAATACGACAGGGCCAGTTACAATAAAATTATCTAGATATACATTTGCGGGCAAGTACCATGGGTGACGTTAATTCGAACTTTCAACAGTACAGTAATCAATAACACATCAGAACTTAATATCAATAGGGATGTCGAAATAGTCAATCAATTCTCGTCCCCGCCCGCCATGTGCTTCAAAACTGCATACGTATCTCGTGATTTCAAGGTTCTGCAACCAGTACACAACAAGGAGTTACGAGTCCCATTTATTCCGGCGCCATTTTGGGCGAGGACGGGCAGGTCCAGGATATAGTCAAAATGTCTCTACCAACCATCGACTATGATGATGTTCATATGCTGTATTTATTAGAGTAACACTCATCTGTCCACATGAAATTAATTTGCCACAATCTAAACATGTCATTTTAATCTTTCCAAAGTTCTTCTAAATATTTGGGACCGTTTCCCTTGCCTCTGAAGCTCTCAGTGCCACTTCTTTGATGAATGTACTAGCAGGTCAGGGGTTCTCCTCCAAATCTCTCTTTTATGCAGCACTATAATTAATTGGTGCCACCTCTCCATATGACGATGCATGGTATAGTTACCACAACTATATTTTTTTTCGGTTCCTCTGGAGAGTTCATCGTGGCAGATGAAGCGTGTAACGTACCGGGCATTTACCTTTTTTTGCATGTACAGGAAAGGAAAAAAAAATCGAGCGTCCGAGTTCTAAGGTGTCCCAGGGCCATTTTAGTGGACCAGGCCCAAATCCAAAGAACAGGCCGCCATTTTGAGAGTCCTCTTGCAGCCGCCTGTTGCTGTAGCATCAAGAGCAGCCGAAACTCAGCTGAATGGCAACTGAAACGGTAAAGGGGCGCCCCACTACAGCAGACGAGCCTCCACCTAGGAAGGCCCATTCACGCCGGCTCCCCCCCCCTTCGGGCACCCCACGCCGTTATTCGGAGCAGTATTGTAGGATGGCCACACCAGTGCGGCAACTTGCTAGACATCACCTCGGTGGTAACCGAATCTCAACGCCTTGTGGTGTCTTCTATTCAAAAAACATTGTTATGCTGCCTTCGACCTATTCGCCGCAAGTGCGCACACAACTCAACTGCATAGCTTGCTAGACACCACCTCGGTGCCATCCGGATCTTGGAATGTCAGCACCTTTTGGTGTCTTCTCTTCAGAAAATATTGTTGCGCTGCCTTTGACCCCATTCGCACATCAGTCCGCTACTGACGCCATCTCACAGGCTAATGGGGCGCCCCACGCCGACTTTCAGCATTGTAGAATGACCACACCAGTACAGCAACTTGCTAGACATCACCTCGGTGCCATCCGGATCTCGGCGCCCCACTGCAGATGAAGTGCCTCTCAACTATGAAACCACCACGGTGACATCCGGATCTTGGCGCGTTGTGCTGCCTTCGGCCTATTCGCACATCGGTCCGCTACTGACGCCATCTCACAGGCTAATGGGGCGACCCACGCCGAGTTTCAGCATTGTAGGATGACCACACCAGTACAGCAACTTGCTAGACATCACCTCGGTGCCATCCGAATCTTGGCATCTCAACGCCTAGTGGTATCTTCCATACAAAAAATATTGTTACGCTGCCTTTGGCCCCATTCGCACATCAGTCCGCAACTTAGACATCACCTCGGTGCCATCCGGATCTTGGCATCTCAGCGCCTTGTGGTGTCAGTCAGAAAATATTGTTGCGCTGCCTTTGGCCCCATTCGCACATCGGTCCGCTACTGACGCCATCTCACAGGCCAACGGGGCGCCCCACGCCGACTTTCAACATTGTAGGATGGCCACAGAAGTGCGACAACTTACTAGACACCACCTCGGTGCCATCCGGATCTTGGCGCGTTGTGCTGCCTTCGGCCTATTCGCACATCGGTCCGCTACTGACGCCATCTCACAGGCCAACGGGGCGCCCCACGCCGACTTTCAGCATTGTTGGATGGCCACACCAGTGCGGCAACTTACTAGACACCACCTCGGTGCCATCCGGATCTTGGCGCGTTGTGCTGCCTTCGGCCTATTCGCACATCGGTCCGCTACTGACGCAAACTCACAGGCCAGCGGGTCGCCCCACGCCGACTTTCAGCATTGTAGGATGGCCACACCAGTGCTGCAACTTGCTGGACACCACCTCGGTGCCATCCGGATCTTGGCGCGTTGTATTGCCTTCGGCCTATTCGCACATCGGTCCGCTACTGACGCCGCCTCACGTACCAACATATTTTCTCCGCATTTTATACCCTATGCCGCATAACAGGTCATGTGACTTGTTTATAAAACTTTTCATTGGTTCATTTTACTTTTGGTTTCCTAATGATGGAAGGCTTGATCATATGACCTAAAAACAACACTTTTCATTGGATGAAAACTTTTTTTTTTCCCAAACGATGAAAGCCCCACCTTGTTTCTGGATGTTTCAGACTAAACTGGCGTCAGCATGAGAGCACCACCATCTCGTAGCTCCGTCGTGGTCATTCCGCGAGCAATCATGGCAGCCGCTCCCCACCAGAAGCCTGCAGGAGTCGGGGCCCCCAAAACTTTTGATGAATTCTCAAGGCGGAGGGGGCGCTTTCGAGAATGGGGTCCAAGACCTAGCAGACAAGCGTCCGATTTCCAAGGTGTCCCAGGGCCATTTCAGTGGACCAGGCCCAAAAAGGAAAGAGCCTGCCGCCATTTTGAGAGTCCTGTGACAGCCGCCTATCGCTGCACCGCAAGAGTGGGCGCAACTCAGCTGAATTGCGGCTTTTGACACAGTGGACCAAAAACGGACGGAATGGCAACTGAAACGGTAAAGGGGCGCCCCACTACAACAGATGACACTCCACCTGGAGAGGCCCGTTCACGCCGCCTCCCCCGGGGCGCCCCACGCCGTTATTCGGAGCAGCATTGTAGAATACCAAAACCAGTGCGGCAACTTACTGGACATCACCTTGGTGCCATCGTTCTGCTGCCTTGGAACTATTCGCACAACAGTTTGCTACTGATGACCCACCCCCCGCGACGCCCCACGCCGTTATTTGCTGGGTGGCAACTTACTAGACATCACTTTCGTGTCATCTAGATTTCGGCGCGTTCTGCTGCCTTGGAACTATTCGCACAACAGTTTGCTACTGATGACCCACCCCCCGCGACGCCCCACGCCGGAAATCTGGATGTTGTGCTGCGTTGGGACTATTCGCACAGCCGACCGCTACTTCGTTGTTTTTCCCTAAAAATGTTTATATGTTATTACTATTTTTGTTTTCTTGTATATATTTATAAATTATTAAAGTTTTATAATCTTACTACTTTGTCGGAGTGCTATATATTTTTAATGTGACACATAATTGTAAAAACTTTGATGTACAAAGAGTCATCCCTGGAATCTTCCGCTTCACGCTCGGTCCCCTCCCCAATCACAATACAGGATGGTTTTCAGATAATAGCAACGCTTCTGCTGTGACGGATCTCATCGAGTGTGGGCCTTGATCTACTATAACTCCTTTGAAGAGGGGTGATTCTTTACAGCTGTGGCCATAAACTACATCTGCAGGGCTAGCTGATAGCCTAGGACCGGCCTGGACAATCGGACACAGAGGAAAAGGAGTGTCAGAGGGTGCGGTAGTGAATAGGGCGAAAGGGAGGTGTCGGGCGGGCACAGGGTGTGATTCTCAGGGAAGAGCAGCGCAGATGGGGGGAGGTTTATTACCCATGCATAAGACAGAGAGCGGGGGTGACCACTGCCTGGGTGAGATGCTTGCGAGGGTGGGGAGCCATGCTAAGGATCGACAGCGTGCACAGAGTGGGTCTGGTCAAGGCATCTAAAATGGCTGCCGTGCACGACAAAAGTGTGGCATTTGAAAAAAGACAAGATGGCGCAGACAATGTTTTTCAACACTTCCTGATTTCCTTCGAATCGAACGTTAACAGACGTTGGGGCATATTACCAAAGTTAAGCGATATTTATCCCTAACGATGCATTGCAAAGATTTTTTTACCGTCAGAAATTATCGCAGATAAACCTTGCTATTATCAAGGTTTATCACAAATACGATAAAAAACGACCGCAATGCATTAATATCGCTGAAAACTCAGCGATATTCATGCATTACCGAGCTAATGCTCTTAGCCATGTTATCCACCTCCCATTGGATAACATGGCTAAGAACTGCTCAGGGCAGCTGTTACTTTTTGGAGATATTCGCGCTTATCTCGAATATTTCCAAAAGTTGATAATAGGAGATAGCGATGTTAGCGACTGTTTCCAGTCGCTAACATCTTGGCATGCCCACTTTGCATGTCATTAGTGATAAATATCACTCACATGCAAAGTGGGGCCCAAGATGGTCGCTATCTACTACTAGCCGTCGCTAACTGGTGTTAGCAACAGCTAGGTAATACAGATATAATTTTATCTCCGCGAAGCGGAGCGCTGTTACAGATATATATCTTGTTTTTGAACGTTAATTTCTCAAAATGCACTGAAGCACATATATTGAGACCTAGCAAAGGCACATCGGGCTACCAGTCCCTAATATTTTACCAAGTTTCGTGCAAATCCATTCAGCCGTTCGATTATTATTATTATTTATTTTTTTTGCCCCGCGGGGCCCTTTTAAAACCTCCACATCAAACCTAGGGGGTCAGCGAGGATCTACTATGCCCCCTTATGGTCATTTGCCCCTTCGCTTTGGCCTCCTCTTGTCTCTCGATCCTACCGAGAGACAAGATGGCGGCCGCTACGTACTGTTTGGAATGTTTACAGACACCGGAGAGCCAATCAGCTTCGCTTCGCAAAGCTCCGTAACGCGAAAAGTACGCGAAGCGGTGCGCTGTTACAGATATATATCTTTTTTTGAACGTTAATTTCTCAAAATCCACTGAAGCACATATATTGAGACCTAGCAAAGGCACATCGGGCTACCAGTCCCTACAATTTTGCCAAGTTTCGTGCAAATCCATTCAGCCGTTCGATTATTATTATTATTTTTTTTTTTTGCCCCGCGGGGCCCTTTTAAAACCTCCACATCAAACCTAGGGGGTCAGCGAGGATCTACTATTCCCCCTTATGGTCATTTGCCCCTTCGCTTTGGCCTCCTCTTGTCTCTCGATCCTACCGAGAGACAAGATGGCGGCCGCTACGGACTGTTTGGAATGTTGACAGACGCCGGAGAACCAATCAGCTTCGCTTCACAAAGCTCCGTTGCGCGAAAAGTACGCGTCCTGGAGCGCTGCCCGGTCCGCTGTTACAGATATATATCTTTTTTTAAACGTTAATTTCTCAAAATCCACTGTAGCACATATATTGAGACCTACAAAAGGCACATCGGGCTACCAGTCCCTACAATTTTGCCAAGTTTCGTGCAAATCCATTCAGCCGTTCGGGCCAAAAGTGAGGCCAACCGCCCTATGGAAAACTCAATGTTAAAAACCCGTTTTGGGACCCCCCTTTTTTCTCGACCCCCCCTGGACGAACCCCTCCCCAATTTTCAGGGGCTGCTCAGAAACAAAATGTGCCATTTTCCTGAAAATTTCAGCCAATTCCGTCCACAAACGCCAAAGTTATTAGACATAGAATTTTCAAAAAACCCATAGAGAAAAAATCCTAACTATATATACCTACTGGCGACCGCCAGTAGGTAATATATATATATATATATATATATATATATATATATATATATATATATATATATATATATATATATATATAAGGTGCTGTTAATGTGTTATGCAAATCCTGATTGCACATTCTGATAACTGTGTGGTATTGTACATTAACCATTAACTCAACCTCCCTCTACCGCTTTGGAGCTAAGCCTTTACTGTTCATCCTCAGCTATTTAGAGTCAAAGAGCATGTGAAGGCCAACTTAACACTGCCTCTAAGTATTCAGTGTCTTGGTTAGCGGGGAATACTTTTTTTACTTGAACGTTGTAGGAGGAATGCTGCTGTTTCCGTTTCCTGCGTGGGCTCCAACGAGGCTTACGCCACACCTACAGTGCAGTCAACAGTGCAGCCGAGCGTATTGGGCTCACCCAGGAATCGATGGCCTGACCCCAGGATTTGTTAGCAAGACACACAGTGCCCGTAGGCGCTACAATGCCTGGTGAGGACAGGGGGCTATGCATCTCCCAGGCTCTGCCCAGGATATACCGATATCGAGGTGTGAGGCATGTCTATCCTTCCCCTGGAGCTTCCCCAGAGCCTCCCAGGTAAAGATACTGATGCCTGGTGGTGGTTCAATTTGATTTAATAGTAGGATGAGCAGGATGAGCCGCTTAGCCAGCCCGATCAGCAGATTTTCAGGCAGGTGTAAGTGCAAGTGCCTACTGCAACCCCCCCTTGATGGCAACAGCCCATCTATCTACCTGTTTGAAAAAACTGGGGAAGCAGCATTGTTTTTGTTTAGGTGCGGTTTGCACCATCAGAAGTATTTAATATTTTTACACCTTCTATCTTCTGTCACCCTTTACTCCTACTACCACAGGAAATCTGGAGACCATAAAAAATAAAAAACAGAGTAAAGAAGATAAGCAGGGCTAAAGCTGGGCAACACATCTACAAATACAGATACAAACTCAAGTGCCATAAGAGACGGAAAAGAGATCCAACTGTGGGTGCTTTGGTGTGTACGTGCCTTCCCATACTGCGTTGATATATCCCCGTCCAATACACACCGATCGGCGGTCAGCGGTTGGGGGGATGGTGGCACCACAGTAGCTAAGTATCAGTTTAAAAGTGAGCAGAAGAACAAAATACGAACACTTTTGAACCAGTGAGAAGTGAAGTATGTAGTGCAATTGCGCTGGGGTATCAGTGTCTCCCTCAATGGTCCCTGAGTAGGCATGCACCAAAAGTTATAATCGAGTTAGTTGGAGATGGCAGCTCCAGTGGCATAAGAGGGCAAGGCAAAGGTAAGGCGTAGAGGCACAGCAAATGCACAAGACAACAATGGGGAAACATCCTTTACAACGCAACTTTTACCACGCAAACTATTACAACGCATTGCGCTGGGGGGCGCTCTAGGATAGGGAATAGATTTAATTTACTATCCAACACCTTCCCTACTATCCACGGGGACTGGAGTTGGAATAGTAAATTAAACTATTCACTATCCAGCACCCCAAAGCGCTATGCGTTGTAATGATATGCGTTGTAAAAACTGCGATGTAAAAGCATGCGTGGTAAATGCATGCATTGTAATGTCATACATCCCAACAATGAGGTCAGGCTGCTTGCCTGGGACTATGCAAACAAAGCAATGGAAAAAGAGATTGGGCAAAATAGCATTAGAGGCAACAAACATTGACTGGAGTATACCCCAGGCAGAAAGGGTTTTTGAGGGGTATTCTCTAAAATAACATATTGGTGCTGCTTCACAGTCAACCATTGCGTATTACTTTAAATACTCTGTGAAAACTAAGAAAACTAATAAAGATCTTGGTATGCAATCAAAAATGGCTATAGCAACTACAATGACAGAGACAAGCTATATCAAGAGTGACATAATAGCAACCAATCGCCTAGGGAAAGTAACTGGAAATAAGTCCTTAATGGATTACCCAAGTTCTAAAAAGTGACCTGAAAACAACAGTGTAACCCCTACTCCAGAGGTGGGTTCCCGCTCAGTGGTCATAAAAGCACAAGTGAATTCCTCTTGTCACACAACAATGGCAATTCAATCAAGTGCTATATCCAGTGTGGATGGGCCTTTGAAAGGGTCAGCGGCAGATTCCAACATTGACATAATTCTAGGCATAATAGATCTGGATTTTAGTTTACATTTTAACAACACAGTGATCAACTTATCATCTGGCATTGATTCAAATATGCGTGCTAAGTTATTTCCGTTATCCCCTAAACGGTCACCAAAATCAGACCTGATCACTAGCAATACAGACCAAAAAGCTAAAGACAAGAAAGCTCAAGAGATCTCAAGCCCTAATGAACCAAAAGGTAGTATTGAAATAGATCCTTTCATCCCAATGCCAGGAATAGGAAGAATCCAGCCTGACTTGAAACTGACCCTGACTCCTGAGATGATAGCCATTGAGGGTGTATCCACTGCACAAGGTCAATGTGAGGTAGAGAATGCAGACTTTATGAATAACTCGCTTAAGTCTGCCAAACTCTCCCTTTTGGCTAAATGTAATGAACATTTTTCTGCAGAACCAAGCTCCCCTGTAGATACAACACAGATTCAAACAGGAATATGGGGCAGCTTGCTTAACACCATAGATACTGTAACTACTCTCCTCAATTATCATTCAGATAAACTGAATATACAGTTGGAGTTGCTTAACACCCTTGCCCTTTACGCAGCTGGGATATATTCTAAGTTATTTAATTTGACAAACTTAGTCATAAAGTTGCAATCAGATAGAGACAACCAAATGATTTCCTGCACTTGTGCCCACATCATAGATAAAATCTCAACTCTGCCGAGTAAAGTTGGGTCTCTGGTAGGCGAAGTTAGACTCATGTCAGTTCGGCAAAATAAGGAGTTAGCAAACATTACAGATTATAGACAATGTCAGTGTCATGACGTCAAAGAACCAACAGTCCAAACTCTCAGACAAGTCAGGATTGAAGTATATTGTGTGACTGTATAGAAAATGAGGGAGGAAATCATAATGTGTCTCAAGAGTATAAAGATTAGCAGCAAATAATAACACAATCTATCAAGCAAACTGGAAGTGATCAAATCCCCACAGTAAGACGAAGAATTCCATGCAGTATACAGGACTTTCTGGTGCATATAAAAGAGAATGAAGCCACATATACATTTTCAGCCCAAGATGGTGAAGTTAACCAAGTAATAAACAACACAAATTTATCTTCTATTTTAAAATCAATTGGGCTAACCAAAAGAGCAAGGAAAAGCCAAAGAAAAGTTCATAATAGAACAAATAAAATGAAAAACTAGTTAAGACAAGTATGGCCAATAGACCAAAGGAAAGTTACCCAATTTTCAAACCAAGCGTAACATCTATGCAACAAGCAAAAGTAGTGGATATATGGCCGTTTGCAGCACTAAGTAGTCAAGATGTGCCAATTCCTTCGGAAGACATGCCAGACCAGTCAACCAAAGTTCATTGTGGGGGAGCTTCAACTAGCCATTCTTTCAGGCTAGATAATAACCAAGGGCAACCTCAAGTTAGCAGAGATACACAGTCCTCTGCGTTAGGTGGGGAAAAAGTAAGGTGAAGTACTACATCAATTCCTCAGCAATATACATCACCAAACTCAATGCTGCCTTCCATCTACCCGCCCTCTAAATGTTTCCAGCAAACACGAAAAGAAACCCTAGAAACAATGTGTACTTTTAACCTATCTTCTCCAGCAGGAGATCTCCCCAGGTGTTTTGTTACACAAGTACAATAACATTTCCTAATCTCCTTAATACGAATATTGCAACCAACATTTTAGAGAAGTGCCTCTCCTCTCCTGCAAACTTCTATTGATCCCACGGTACGTTTCAATGGGCCCACATGATTTATTAAATCCTAGTGATATATTAAAATTATAAGTTCAATTCAGTGCTTAGTCATCCAACAACAGATGCTTTAGACTTAGACCAATTTAAACATGATCTCTCCGTTTCTCCTCCAGAAATAACCTTTACCATATGGCATAGTGAGGAGACTGTCAATAAAATCCTGGAAAATGGGTTATTCTTTGAAAACTGGGTGATTGAGACCAGGAAATGTAATGACAACACTATTTGACCTTATTAATCCCTATGCCAGCTGTGAAGAGACAGATCCTATGACAATTGGAAAATGTGGAGGGTACGCTCATGTTCTAAAAGGAGCAATTGGCCCACTATTCAATCCTGCATTACCCTCTAGTATTAAAATTACAAGTTGCAACTCGAGCCCACGTATTTGTGAAGAAATTCCACAAAAATCAGAGTGTAAACGAGGATTGGGCTTGGCTACCGAAAATACTTACTAAAGGAAAGTCTCTAGGGAATGACTGATGGTTGAACTGTTTGGTTAGTTAAAAACAATTCATCAATATTTGCTCCTGGAATGTCCATGACCTCTCCAGACTGTTGGAAGACCAAGATATCATAATCTTTTTACAGAATCTGAATGTTTCAGGAAACCTGGAATATGTGCAATGATTCCATCATCGGTTACCAAGAGTAATTTGCAACCCTCTGATCTACACATGGCCGAGCAAAAGGTGGACTTTAAATTTATATCTCATTGGAACTAGATACCAAGTCTCAGGAAATTGATTTTCATTTAACATGGCTAGTATGTATTAACATGTACCTACAAACCCCGATTTTTTTAAGCATATTTGAGTACAAATAGTTCAATCAAAAGAACCCAACTTACAGTTCTATGGGAAATAATTAAAAATCTGACAAACCAATACCCTGCTACTAGTCTAATTATTTCAGGCAAATGTAACATGACTCTTCAGATAAATCAAGCATAGATAAAATCTAGTCCTGCTATTCCCAACACAAAAAAATACGATTTTACGTTGTTACAGGATTTGGACTCTTGAGGCCTGATTATGGTCTCGTATATATACTTAATTGTCTTCTGACTAGATGCGGGTACCTATTGGGATCCAGAACGAGTTATCGTTATGTGTTGTGCTTGGTGTATTGTATGTTCCTGTTTGTCATTCTTTACTATCACACTGCACAGCGTGTTCACAATTTTGAGAGAAAAATATATCACTATCCTCAAAAACGACACATGCAGAAAAAAGCTTTTATATGGCTTATGGGCGATGCATTTCCTTAATGAATTAATTTTGTCTCTCCAACCTCTACAGTAACTTATCATTCTGAGAACAGACTAATTTGGTGCTGTATATACTTTTAAATATTTTTTTTTCATTCCTTATTGTGCATCATTATATTTGCTATTAGCTTGTAATGAAATAACTATAGGAGTGAAACAAACCCCCTACGGTCCTGAAGAAAACCCTTGGGGTAGGGCTTGAAAATAGTTGACCAAGGAAACAATGGGTCATATACCCTAGTGATTTTCCCACATCCCCAATTTTTTATCATATCAGCCAGGGGAGCGAATACAATGATCTTTCTACCACTAGCTAGATATTCTTAGAGTTTTCTTTGTGTGTATTATATAACCCACTCCATTACCATCTTAACCAGCATAGGTGTATAGGAACATCACTAATCAGTGCTCCTGTGTAGTCACAGGTCACAGCACGCCCCTCTCCATAGCAGGCCAGGGATGAACCCTATGATGAATCATTGCCACCAAGGGGTAACCCTGGTGCCTGAGGGTTACTTTAAAGGAAAACCTTTTCCTATGATGACGAGGTTGGAGTCGTTACTATGATTATCACTTTCCTTTTGGAGAGACTCCTTTTGGTTATCTATACAAAGTTTAGAGGACGAGTTTGCTCTTTTCACCTCTACCTCTGCCCTTTGTTTATGATGGTTACAGGAAGATCTTCAACATAATACTGTAGGTGTTCCAACATTTAAAAACGCAAGGCAAAATTGTATAATTGATTATACCATCATTTCAAAGGACTTATCATCTGGAATTGTTGGGTACCAAGTTGCTCCCCGAGTTGAAAGCAACCAGAACCCTAAAATTATAATGTTGGCTCTAATAGCTGATTATCTGCCGAACTAAAAATATCTGGGACATATGCCAATTGCTTATAATTTGAGAAGGCTGATATGGCACTCAAGTAAACAACTGGAAATCCTAGCCTTTGTCGAACTCAAAATAGAATCAGCACTCTGTGAGTTTTGATCTGGAAAATCCATGGAGGAAAGTTTTCACTGTTTATGTTCCTCATTAATAGACCACTTTTCGGTTAAAACAACAGCCAGGAGTAACACTATTAGGCAAACAAACAAAAGGTGGTACTCACACAGGCTATATCTTTAAAAGAAGGCTCTTAATAAAGCATCAAGGGCTATTTATAAAAAATCAAACTGTGCTTTCAAATTTTTCAAATTGTGCTCATTTAAATGTTTGAGAAGAATGTATAAAAATTAGATTTGGAAGGCAAAAAGGGCCCATCATGAAGAAATATGGACAAAGCTGCACTGTGCCTATAAAACCAATAATTTAAAAGCCTTCTGGGGAACAATTAACGACTTATAATATGGCAGCAGGAGAGAAAACAGTACCAAAATTTCCAAATCTGGCTGGGATACCTTCATCTCCAAATTATATGGGGCTTCTACCGTAACGCTTATAGGAAATAACATCCAACAGAATATGTCAGCCTCCCCAGCTAACGTAAGCTGTAGAAACAACGGGAAAGGAAAATCCTCATGAAGAACATCTATTACTAATTGAGTCTATACAAGAGGAAATGATAAAAAGAACTATAGGTTGGATTAGATCAAATGGTGCACCCGGCCCCAATAGTATTCCCAATGCCACTTTTAAAGCCTAAATAGATCTGTGGGCAAGAAATTGAACTCCGCTGTGTAAAGATGTGGCAGCATCCAAATTGGTACCGGAATCCTGGCAACGAAATATTATACAGCCTATTTATAAGAGCGGTCTGCCAGATAACCTGGTCAATTACCGGGCTAATAGCCCCAACCGAGCTGGAGGCAAAAATGTTTGCTACATGTCTACTTAAATACTTGGGAGAGTGGGCCACAACAACAAATATAATACCAATTATTCAAACTGGATTCCAAAGAGGACAGTCAACAATTACAAATTGAATGGGGGTTGGGAGCACACTGCCTCACAGTATCAGCACA
This sequence comes from Lissotriton helveticus, assembly GCF_964261635.1. NCBI lineage: Eukaryota > Metazoa > Chordata > Amphibia > Caudata > Salamandridae > Lissotriton > Lissotriton helveticus. Next base: position 939,801,917 of record NC_136065.1, read on the forward strand.
GTTCACCCCTTTGCATCCTGGTAAAGGCAGTACACAGTTCAAACTTACTTCAAAATTAGCTGAAGTTTTTCACCAAAGTTGATGCAGACATTGCTGTATATCTCTAGACACATATTTCTGGGTTGAGCCCTTCATCAGTAGAGAGCAGTAGTTTTAGAGAGCAAAGAAAAATCATCTGGGGTTGCTGGAAAGGCTGCCAAGTTCCTCTCAGGTCACAGTACCACTCACAGGCACACAGGTGCATCTCCAATGCTCGTCAGCTTGCTGGCTCAAGGGAGCCTTTTAAACAGAATGGGGGTTGGGAGCACACTACCTCACAGTCCCAGCACAGTTCGCCCCTTTGCATCCTGGTAAATGCAGTACACAGTTCAAACTTACTTCAAAATTAGCAGTTTTTCACCACAGTTGGTGCAGACATTGCTGTATATCTCTAGACACGTGTTTCTGTGTTGAGCCCTTCATCAGTAGAGAGCAGCAGTTTTAGAGAGCAAAGAAAAATCATCTGGGGTTGCTGGAAAGGCTGCCAAGTTCCTCTCAGGTCACAGTACCACTCACAGGCACACAGGTGCATCTCCAAAGCTTGTCAGCTTGCTGGCTCAAGAGAGCCTTTTAAACAGAATGGCGGCTGATGAGCTTTGGAGATGCGCCTTTGTGCCTGTGAGTGGTGCTGTGACCTGAGAGGAACTTGGCAGCCTTTCCAGCAACCCCAGATGATTTTTCTTTGCTCTCTAAAACTGCTGCTCTCTACTGATGAAGGGCTCAACCCAAAAACATGTGTCTAGAGATATACAGTAATGTCTGCACCAACTTTGGTGAAAAACTCCAGCTAATTTTGAAGTAAGTTTGAACTGTGTACTGCATTTACCAGGATGCAAAGGGGCGAACTGTGCTGGGACTGTGAGGCAGTGTGCTCCCAACCCCCATTCTGTTTAAAAGGCTCCCTTGAGCCAGCAAGCTGACGAACTTTGGAGATGCACCTGTGTGCCTGTGAGTGGTACTGTGACCTGAGAGGAACTTGGCAGCCTTTCCAGTAACCCCAGACGATTTATCTTTGCTCTCTAAAACTGCTGCTCTCTACTGATGAAGGGCTCAACCCTGAAACAGGTGTCTAGAGCTATCAGCAATGTCGCACCAACTTTGGTGAAAAACTCCAGCTAATTTTGAAGTAAGTTTGAACTGTGTACTGCATTTACCAGGATGCAAAGGAGCGAACTGTGCTGGGACTGTGAGGCAGTGTGCTCCCAACCCCCACAGCAATTACAAATTGATTGTGCCTTACACTGCTAGCGAAGAGGGCAATTCACAAAAAAACAAAAGTTGTACATTTGCTTTGTAGACTTGAAAGCTGCTTGTGAGTCAATTCCCTGCGATTTACTCTGGGCAAAGTTAGCCGCATGGGGCGTACTACAAAAATTATTAGATATGACTATACTGTTATACTCAAATACATGGGTCCAGGTGAAATTGGGGGATGGCAGCCATACTACTGACCGTTTTGAAACCTATAGCGTATTGAAACAAGGCTGTGCACTAGCACCATGCCTTTTTAATCTTTTTTTTTTGATAATCAACTTTATTGGATTTTCAATAACACAAAAATTAATTGGCAGCAGATCACTTATCACTGAGAGAAACATGACATTGTATACAGTTGACAAGACAACAGCGGCCCATCAGGGCTGGGCATGGCATTCCAGATAGTAAATACAGATGTATATAAAATAAAAGACAGATCATCACAGTGACAGCAGATTAAACCATTTACCCCACACTTTACCGAATAAGTCAGAGCATCCCCGGGCTTCAAATAGGGATTCCTCCTGCATCCCACACCAATCCACTCCTCTCTTCCATCTCTGTACAGTTGGTGCCTTAGCCTGGGACCAATGCGCAGCTATATCTCTTTTTGCCACCGCCACGGCCGTTCCCAGAAAGCGCTTATCTGTCCTAGAGCCATCTAGGCCGTCAAACACCCCCAGCAGCAAGCGTATCGGGTCGTGGGGAACCTCCCATCCCAGGGCCTGCATGAGTTCGAGTTCCACTCCTCTCCAGAACTGTGCCAAAACCGGACAACACCATACCATGTGATAGAAATCGGCTGGGGCGGAGTCACATCGTGCGCATGCTAGGGAGGATCTCATCTGGGCCCGGAATAGACGTGTCGGAGTGAGGTATGCTGCATGAAGGTAGTAAAGTTGGACCAGGTGCAACTTGGAGGATGTGGTCAGGGTTTTGGGTGCCTCTCATCTCGCCAGTCCACCTCTTCTAGGTGACCCAGCCATCCCTCCCATCGAGCCCTGAGCCGCTCCAGGGAATCGGGACCATTGTTCACCAGTGACCGGTATATGCGGGACACTCCTCCCCCCCCCCAGGTTCCCCATCATCACCTGGGCCTCCAGCGGGCTGAACTCCGGAAGGGACACGGGGGATGAGACGTGTATATGGAGGGCGTGTCTGAGCTGTAGATATTCATAGAATTGGGAGTGGGGAAGGGCGTGGCGCTGCTGCAGGTCAGCAAAGGATCGAATGTGGTCTCCCACCTATACATCTCCGAGCAACAAAATCCCAATGAGGTCCCAGCGGCGGAACCCCTGCTGGGACGAGACCTCTTGCAACCAGGCCCCATGCCAAAGTGGTGTCTGTCGAGTGAGTTTCCGGTCTCACCGCACGTGACGTAGGGCCGTGCGCCAGGCCATAAGCACCGTCCTGTTGAGAGGGGACGGAGCCTCTGGCACCGGCTGCCATATAAAGACACCTGGATCTGCGTGAAATCCGTTGTGCTGAGTTCCACGCAGTATGCTGGGTCGGACCAGCCGCCCACAAACCAATCGTGGATCACGATGAGTCTCGTGGCCAAATAGTAGAGGTGGAGATTAGTCACTCCCATGCCCCCATCAAAGGGGGGATAAGACAGTGCGCTAGGGATAAACGCGGCCTCCCCCCATAGAAAACGGGTAAGAACACCGTCTAGTTCCCGGAACCAACTACCCGGGAGGTGGATGGTAATGTTTTGCAGTATGTAGAGAAAACGGGGGAGGATCATCATTTTAAAGAGTGCACTCCTGCCCAGGGGGCTAAGGGGGGAGGGTCTGCCATTTCTTGAGGTCCGTCTTCATCCTGACGACCAAAGGTGTGATTTCCAAAGCCCATTCGATCTCTGGCAGAAGGGTAACCCACACGCTTAGGTATTTGAACGATTGTCTCCTAAGGGGGATGTCCGCCTGCCAGTCAAAGCAAGCCCGGGAGGGATGCAGAGGGACCAGAGTTGACTTCGCCGGCATGAGGCGGAGTCCAGAGACCCGCTCGAAAGCGGAGAGGACCTCCAGGCACCTGGGGCCAGAACTGTCTGGGTCCGCCAGATAAAGCAGGATGTCATCCGCATATAGGGCTATCTTATCGACCTGACTCTAGTCCCAGGCCCAACCCCGGATAAGCGGGTCCTGCCGCATGAGTGCCGCCAGGGGATCCAGCGCGAACAAGAGTGGTAAGAGCGGGCATCCCTGACGCGTGCCCCTCCAGATTGGGAATGTCTCGGAAAGCTCGCTGTTAAGGAGAACACGGGCTCTGGGGTTAGTATAGAGAACTCTGATCAGGTGGCGGAAGGAGAGACCAAAACCCATCCTTTCCAGCACATCCTCAAGATAACCCCAGTCCACCGTATCAAAGGCCTTTTCAAAGTCGATGAAAAGCAGTGCCAAATACGGGGTTAGGCGACCTCGGTGGGCCATAGCCAGGTGGAGGCGACGAATGCAGTGACGAGTGCCCCTGGCAGGCATGAACCCGCATTGGTCGGGATGGACCAAGTCTTGCAGAAGGGGTCGGAGTCTCTGAGCTATCATAGTAGCGAAGATCTTGATCTCCGTGTTAATCAGCGAGATCGGGTGGTAGTCTATACACAATTCCGGGAGGGCGGCTGTGTCTTTGGAATGACCACTATTATGGCCACATCAGATTCGAGTGGGAAGGACCCTGTCTCCACCACATGACGGAATAGTTCCATCAAATGGGGAACCAAAATATCCCGAAAGGCCGCTTAGTACTCCTGAGGGTAACGATCGGGACCAGGCGTTTCACCGGGGTGTAATAGTGAAATAGCCTTCTGGATTTCCTCTAGGGTGAAGGGGCGATCCAGAGCCTCTGTGGTCTCCTGAGGGAGACACGGCAACTGAGTACCAGTCCTCTCTGCCAGAGGGGCGCCCGGGGATGAGCGGCATATAGGGTCGCGTAGTAATCAGCAAAGGTTTGTGCGATGGCTGAGGACGTCACCCGGTGGGCCCCGGTATCCGATCGGATTTCGGGAATAATGCGGTTGACTTTGGGATAGGACACTAGGTTGTGGAGAAGCTTGCAATTCTTATCATCCCACCCATAAATACGTGCCACCGATGAACGCCAAAGCATTTTAGCGGATTCCAACGAGATCCGACGAATCTCCTCGCGTACCACTGCTAAGTGCCGGGAGGAGTCTCTGCGACCGTTAGTGAGCTGGGTTTTTTCCAGCTGTGCTGCCCGAGATTCCAGCTGGACAAGTTGGGCTGTTTTCTCCATCCGCTTTGCGTGGACTAGTCCCCTGGCCACCCCCGGACAACAGCCTTGCCGGCTTCCCACAGCGTCCCCGGCGAGGGAACCGAGCCCATATTAGTGGAAAAATAGTGACGCACTTCCTGTCCAAGTGACTCCACTAGCTCAGAGTCCTGCAGGAACCAGGTGTTTAGCCGCCAAGTCGCCCGTGGACCCGCAGGGGAGGACCCAAGATGGAGGGAGATGGGGGAGTGATCCAAAATCACCCTGGGCAATATCGTGGCCCCAGATACCAGTTGGCAGTCTGTGGCAGGCATCAGGAGAAGGTCTATACGGGAGTGAGTATGGTGGGCTGCCGATGTGTGGGTGTATTGTTCCCTGCGCGGGTTCCATACCCCCCATACGTCACACAGGCCCAGGGCCAAAGACCATCCTGAGAGGATCTTCGCGGAGGCGCTGCAGGCCTCCGATGGGGTCACCGTCGTGTCACGCAGGAGTTGCAGGATGGCGTTGAAGTCACCCCCAACCACCGTAAAACCCTGTGGAAAGGGGGAGATTACCAGTGTAAGGTGATGAAGAGGTGGAGGCAGGAGTGCAGGGGAATGTAAGTGCATAGGAGGTTCAAAGGGCGCCCTTCAATGGTTCCCGAGATAGCCACGTAACGGCCCTGTGCATCAGTCTCGGCTTTAGCCAGGGTAAAGGGAAGCCCCTTTCTGAGTAACCCCTCGGGAGCCCCGTGTAAAACCAGAGTGCCAGACCCTGTCAAATCCGTAGCGGGCTAGGAAGTTGCATTGTGTACCCAGGAGGTGCGTCTCACGGAGGAAGAGAATGTTCGGTGTGTGGCGGTGAGCAGCGCGGAGAACGGCGTGCGCTGTATTCGGTCCAGGGGGCCATTGACATTCCAGGAGAGGAGTGTGGATAGGCCGATTGAGGGTGTAGGTCATCTAGAGGAATAGCGTGTGGAGGGGCGGATGTAGACTTGGGACCGTGCCCAGCCTGAGGGGAGCATCTATGCAGACCCGGGCTCAGGAAAGGGGCCAGGGGAAGTGGTGATCGGCTCGTCCACTGTGGAAAAAACGAGGGAGACACGACTACCAATGAGAACCTCAGATAGCGTCCGGTAGGCGGCCAAAAATAACAACCAGTCGGAAGATGTGTTCTGCTTGTCAACTGTGGAACCAATCAGGGAATCATGGCTACCAATGAGAACCGCCACAAGTGGCCCGTAGGCGGCTAAAAATAACAAACTGTCGGGAGACAACGGTCCCCCTCCCCTCCCTTGTCCCCCAACTCCCCCCACCCTAAACTTCTGAAGTGGAAGCATCTGTCGCCCCAAAAAACCCAACCACTAACTACCCCACAAAGAGGTGATTCGCTAATCTAAAACGGTTAGCAACAAACAATCAGGAGCATGGCTGAGTTGGACCCCCCTCCATGTATACGGATGAATGCCCACAGTAGAAAAACATGGAGTGGATACCGTAAGCGTCATAGGTTGAATCAGACCCAGGATTGCAATGAAAAGGTAAACCCTGGCCGGCCCACCCAGTGGAGCCAGGTAGATCCCCTCTCATGGGGTCGGGAGTAGTCCCGCTATACAGGGTCTTAAAGGGTGAAATGTAAGTTACACAATCTATAGCACTGATCACACCCCCTCCTCCCCACCCGAGCCAGGGATCACGGGGCTCCCAGACAAGTCCGAGTCCGACATGGCCCTCCGGGTGACATCTGATCTTGGGGCGCAACCCATATCGATAAGTGAAGAGGCCAGGGTGGGGGAGGAGGTCCTTTGGTTCGAGGTCTGAGTTGGGGGGCGCCGGGACTGCGCCTCCAGCGAGAGAGAGCTCCCCCCCCACCGGCTGCCTCATCTTCGAGATCCGGTTCGGCGCCGCTAGACCTTGGGTGCATCCTGGCTAGGCTACGTCTTTGTTCTTCGGGCAGGGGAGGGGGCGCTCCTCCGTAAGCCAGGTCCATGCCACCTGGGGGGTGTCAAAGAAAAATGTTTTTTCCTGGAAGATCACCTTAAGTCGAGCCGGGAAGAGGAGACCGTATCGGAGACCCATGGCCCTGAGTTTTTGCTTGACCTCGTCATAAGACCGGCGCTGAGTCTGCACCTCTCTGGAGTAATCCGGGAAGACCATAATTTTGGAGTTCTGGAAGTGTAACGGACCCAGTTCCCTGGAGGCCTCCAGAATCGCATTCCTGTCCCGGAAGTAGAATATCCAAAGGATAATGGGACGAGCGGGAGCCCCAGGACGGGGTTTGGGAGCGAGGGAGCGGTGAGCCCGCTCCACCGCGAACCAGGGGGAGAGTTTCTCTTTGGGGATCCAGGAGCGGACCCAGGCCTCAATGAAGGTGTTGGTGCGGCCTTTTTCCACTCCCTCTGGAAAACCCAGGAGGCGCAAGTTGTTTCTTCGGGCCCTATTTTCGGCATCTTCGGCCCTACGGTGTAGCTCCGAGGTCTGTGTCTGAAGGCGGGCCACCTGGAATTTGAGAGCGCCCACGTCATCCTCCACCGTAGAGATACTTGACTCCACCTCCATGATACGTGCCGTGGCATTACAGAGGTCCTGTCGAATCAAGGCCACGTCCACCCTCACCTCTCCAATCCTGCTCTCCACCGAGGCTTGTGACGTGCTAATGGCATGCAGGATGGTGGAAAGATCAACCCCGGCTGCCCCAGGCGCAGCCGTAGACCCGCCAACTGGGTTTTGATCGGACTTGGTAAATTGGTCCATTTTAGTTTGGGTTGGGGGAATGGAAGCCTGGGTGATGCGGTTTCTGCCCATGTCCTCGAAGAGTCAGTTTAAGGTGGCCGAAGGAGGGGGAAGGGGACACACCAGCGCCTCGGCCGCAGCCCCCGCCACCCAGTATAGTGGCCGATCCCTCACCCACTCCCCGACGTTGAAGGGAGGAGGCCACTCTCTAGGGGAGTCCAACTCTTAACAGCAATGGCGGTCCTCAAGGCAGCTCCGGTGGCCCCAATACCCCAGGCCCCCCCAACAGGCCTCGGCAGCAAGGCCCCAGGCATCCAGGGGAAGAAAGGGGGGGCAGGCACACGCAAGCCCCACCCGATACGGTAGCCGATCTGCCCCAACACCGAATCACAGCACACCCCGTGGCCCGCAGATAGTGGGGAGAAGTAGGCCCCCCAGGCAACAAGTCCGGGGTAGGTCGGAGAACCTGCAGGGGCCTGGAAGTTGGGCACCCTGCCTCCCCGGTGTCAGGTCAGTCAATGGAAGTGCCACACTCTGCAGCGGATCAAGCAGCCCGTCCTCGGGAACACAGGACGGTCTCAGGCCAGCCGCCCCGTTCCTCCGGCGGGTCCAGTAGCACGCATCCCCCCACTGCACCCCAAGACGGCAGAGGGCGCGAACAACTGCAGCAGACCAAAGTGGGGAGCAGGGTGCCCAGTGGGAGTCACACACACAGGGTTGCAGTAAGGCACACAGGCTTCTCCAGCATGCAATACAGCAGTCCCAGGCCCTAAGGGTGGTCCATCCGGCCAAGCACCACCATGGCCCACAGTCCCTCCTCCCACCCGGGAGGCGTGTTTGCATTGCCCCGGTATTCCCACAGTAAAGCTCGGGGGAGGGGACACAAAGCTGGTCTCCCAGTCTCCACACATCCCCAGAGGAGCAGTTCAGGCCGCATCCGGCGCCAGGCACTCCCGCATCCAGCCAGGCAGCCGCGTCCCCAGTCCCCGCCATCACTCACCACAATGACGCCCGGGGGCAGGGCCAGCAGAGCGGCAAGGCCATTTTCCGCATTCCTAGCCTGTCTCTTCTTCAGCCGAGGCGCAGCTCGCGTGTAGCGCCCCACCCTACGTCGTCCGGAGGGCCGGTCGGCAGCCTCCCGTAGTCTCTCCACCTCCGGGAGATCGCAGGTGCCTCTCTGCCCTTCAGAGTGCCTCCACTACGCCCTGGGACCGGTCCCCTCCGATCCAGCAGGTACTGGGGCAGGAGCCCACATCGTGACTCCGGGAGCCACAGCCCGACCGTCAGTCGCCGGCTCGGTCCGTTTCCGCCAGGAGGGTCCCAGGTGGACAGGGCGGGGAGAGAAAAGCCGGGGCGCCCTGGCTGAGATGTCAGGTCCAGGGACCAGACGGCGAGGGGGCCGCCATCTTGAGGAAGCAGGGCAGCCCGGAGGAGAGGGCCAGCAAAGGCGGCGCAGGCACCAGGCAGCCTACAAGGAGGTTTCGAGCGATGCGGGCGGAGTAAAGGAGTCGCCTCCGGTAACGTGGAGCTTCGATGGCAGGTAAAGTGGGTCGATGCGGGGCAGATGACGGAGTTGGTCCGGAACACTCTTAGAGTGCGACCGCCATCTTGACGCCTCAAGCCATGCCCTCCCTTTTTCATCTTTTTATGGCTGATTTACCTCTACATCTGCAGACCGTTAATGCCCATTCCCCAAACTTCTCAGTTCATAATATAAAATACTTGCGGCATGCAGGTGACATCATATTGCCTATTCACACATGAATAGGTTTATAACGATTGATAGATTAATTTACAATTATATTTTAGCTAATCCTTTAAAATTAATAGAAATAAAAAACTATGTTGATGGGGCGAGGCCACGCAGGTGACTAAGATGGCTGCCTGTGCTTGACGCTCCGCCGGCCGGGCACCTTGCAAGCCCGATTTCATCAAGATGGGCATTAAATAACCAAGAACATATGGTGGGAGAGCACACCTCTAATTAAATGGTGGATCGTAAAGTATAAAACTAGAGCTTGTAATCCAAAGGTGCTACAGTGTAACACTTGCTGTCTGTCAAGTGTAGGTTAAACAAGAAAAGAAGATGCTGCCAGTGAAGGCGGCACACACTGTGCACTTTGCACTAATGTCCCGTGGGAGTTAAACAATGTAATGGGAAGATAATCAATGATAAATCACAATACAAACAATACTTCAAGTGTAGCAAAAACGATTTTATTCATCGAAGATGCATTAGAACTTCATCATAAACAGTTGTTCATACAATGAATGTAAATAACTTGATAGCAGCTCAAATTTGAGTCAGTAAACAGTCATTACATCATGACCATGTCAGAAACCAATACATTAGTGTGATACAATTTTCAAATGCTTGTGAATAACCTGATGCATTTCGGGACATTGGTGTCCCTTCTTCAGGGGAAATCTACAAAGGAAACAAGATACAGCTTACAACTTAATGCGGAACAGTAAATCTGATTAAACAAGAGACAACCTTGGAGGAAAAAACATTCTAAAGAATTTTGTTGTGGGTGAGAGGAAATTAGTGGCAAAAAGAAATTTGCAACCAAAGTGCCATGGTGAGACAAAGTTTTATCATACCATCACCAAGGTTGAGAGAGAAAAGAGGCCCTGTTTACGACCCCCTCCAATAAACAGTTGTGAAAAGCCTGAATGTGAGTAAAGGAAAACAAAATATACACAGAGTGCTACCCAAAAAGAAAACATAATAGATTCAAGTCGACGGACTGAGTCCACAGAAAATACCTGGCTGAGTGGTGTAAGGATAATGAAGAGAAATGTACGGCTGCACAGTCGTTAAAAAGGATGATCTGCGGATAAATAACCAGGCAGACTCTTCATCATAATACCCAGGAGGAGCGTATGGATACCTGCAGTGGATCGATGCGATGAGCTGAGCAGTGTTTTTCTGGGCCTGCGTAGCGGGGACCCGAATGCTGAGCCCGGGGCCTTCTCAAGACCGACGCTGGCATGAGGGGAGCAGTAGGAGAACGACGAGGTGAGCGGAGGCCCCCGGTCGGTGCCCGTTGCTGGTATCACCCCCCCCTGTTGGGTGGCCGCCCTCACTGTTGGCGCTGTGAGTTGGGCTGTGTGGCAGAAGCAGCGGTTGTAGGGCTCCCCTGGCCACGCTGTCGCAGTCTCGACCGAAACCGGTCCATTTAGTGCCGTAGAGCCATGGGGGATTCGGCGGGATAGAGAGGGTGGCCCTCTAGGTCTCGTTCTGGGCGCTGTGACGGCGCTGGGCTGGCCGGGTGTGCTGGCTCCCTCCCCCCCTTGGTTGGCCCTGGAGGCGGGGTAATACATCAGCCCACTGGTGTTGGTGCTGCGGCCTCTGTGTTTGGCCCGGGACGTGTGCTGGAGCGGGGCCCGCTGAGACTGGCCTCCTTTGTGATCTGGCGCCCGGTGTGGAGTGATGCTACCCTGAGTTTCCATGTGGCTGCTATCAGTCCGCAGTGATGGGACGCTCGGTCCTCCTGTCAGGCTGGGTTATAACGGGGCATGACGCGATTGAAAGAGACGCGCCCGGACACCCCCGCACTTTAACACCTTGGCTGAATCAGGGGACCCGCTGTTCCTGCTCTTTAGGCTGCCGGCTACGAGCACGCTGTGAGCAGTGTGCTATCACTGGAAGATTCCATCTGTGGTTGGCTGACTGGCGACGTGACACGATTGGACTCCTTCTAGGGGCGGCTAGATATCACCGGCTAATTGGGGCAGAGGCATCTGTCCGCTGTGGGGCCTAGTCTGCAGTGCAGACTGATTTGGTTCGGGGGTGCAGCCCTCTGCATCGTGGGTCCGAGTCGTGTTGCTGGGCCCGGAAGGCCGTAGACTTACCTACACCTGCACTGCTGTGATCCCGACTGGGGGTGCCCCCGCATCCATGCGCTATCTTGGGGGCACGATTCTGCCGATTTGCGCCTGTCCTTGTGGGCACAGACCGACTCGTTGAGCCATGGGGCGGAAGGATACCAAGCAGCAGATGCTGCCATTCGAAAAGGTCACAGATAATACATCTGAGACACTATGGACATGACCGAGGGGGCACAGGGCAATGAAGATGTAGACGACCCCACCTCGCTCACTGCTGCAATGCTTAGAGAGATGAGGGCTGGCTTCAAGGCTCTGGACAGCAGATTCAATGCGCTGGATAAGAGGCTGGCTGATATGGGCACAAAGGTTCAAGTGCATGACTGTCGGCTAGATGTCGTGGAGGCTCGAGTTTCAGATGTGGAGGACGGAGCGGCGCAGTTGCAGAAATGGCTATAGAGGGTGGAAAGGATTTTGAAGTAAGTGGCGATAAAGAATGGAGATTTAGAAGCCCGTAGCCGACGGAGCAACGTACGCATTATTGGCGTGCCAGAGACGGCCACAACTGGCTTCATGAATGTCTTTGTGGAACAACTACTATCGGATTTGTTTGGTAGAGAGTCCTTCAAGCAGGGCTTTGTGGTGGAACATGCCCACAGGTCGTTGGGTCCCCGCCCCAAACCCAGGCAGCCTCCCAGACCCATCAATGCTAGACTGATGAATTTCAGAGACAGAGACACTGCCCTTCGAGCCGCCCGTGAACGGGTGGAGGTCCAGTGGCAATTGCCATTATAGTATTCAGTATTGCCCGGCCGGCGTGGCGTTGCTATGTTCACGGTGTTTATGTGCAACGCCTATATTGCAATGTTTGTTCAAATTGCACTGTCCATTGGTTTGTGGAGTTGGATTCAGCCTCGCCAGAGAGAGGGTGAAGCTGGGTGGTGGGTAATGGGGAGGACATTTGCTGTTTATTCATGGTTTTTCAGGTATTGGTGCACAGATCAATGGTACATGGAGTTGGGTTAGATTGAACGGTCACATGCTTGTTGTAACACTCATTGAATGGCACAGTTAGGCTGGCAGCCCTGTCCTTCCGAGCTGTCTCTGGTGTTCTCGAATGTCAGAGGGTTGAACAATACTCGGAGGAGAAGGCAGGTACTCAATTATATTGCTAGACATAGTTTGCCTGCAGGAGATGCACTTGTCCAAGTCCGATGGGCCGCCTATGGCTGCAGGCCCCATAGGCATTTTTCCAATTACAGCAGTTATGCGAGAGGTGTGTCCATATTTATTCATAAAAGGGTTCCTTTCTCTCTGAGCAGGGTTATAGCTGATGGGGAGGGCGGCCTTTTGATAGTTACCGGCTCTCTGATGGGGCACAATGTGGCTCTGGTGTGCCTATATGGTCCCAATGTTGCTCACCTGAATTCTTCCACCCGTTGCAAGTGCACTTCCTGGCTCGGGATCCCTGCCTACTAATAATGGGGGGTGATTTTAAATTGTTGTTAGACCCCACTAGAGAAAGTACCTCTCCCCTCCTGACACTAAGCACCGCTCACGTCTCGCCCTGCAAGACATCTGTAGGCAATTCTCACTGGTTGATGTTGAACACACGCATCACTTGTCCTTCACTTCCTACACTCATTATTCTGGGTTCTACAACACCTGGACTAGAATAGACTACTGGTTGGTCTCACCGGGAGTCGCTGGTTGGTTCAGTGGGTTAGATAAAATGCCACAGTTGTTTTTGGACCATTCTCCCGTTCTACTTCGACTTAACATCCCGAGACCTGGGGAATATGAGCGACAATGGCGTTTTCCTGGGAAGGCACTCTAGGACCAGGTGTTTCTTGAGGAGGTGAGGGAGGCCATTGATGACTTTTCTGAGATTAACACATGGTCGGTGCATACATAGGCAGTACTCTGGGAGGGTTTTAAAGCTTATATCAGGGGGGTTTGTATAGCTAAGAATACAGGGGTCCTGAGAGATCTGTGATCCACCCTTAGCCGTATTGAGAAAGAAATTGCAGCCCTAGATTTGGAATTGCTAGAACGCGTGACAGAGGCCGGAGAGGCTCGACGGTTAGCTTTGATGGTGGAGTTTCGGGAGGCTGCAGAGCGGGAACTTTTATACCTCAGTAAACAGCATGTAGCCAGGAGGTATGATGAGAACGAACGGCCCGGTAAGATTCTGGCACCCACGCTCTGCCCTCCGCACAGTAAAGCCTATATCACTGAAATCAGAGGCCCGGATGACCAGTTGTTGCACTCCTCTCCGAAAACATGCTCCGTAAACATGCAACACTTCCCTGTCTCACTTTAAATCCTTGTAAGTCTCTAGAATTACTGGGGACCTCCGTGAGCAAGGAGATTATCTAGCGGAAATTGCTCTGGTTTACCTTGAAAGACATATGCAGGATTTGCTTGCCATTCCCATATCCCAGGAAAGTGTAGTGGAGGCGATTGATGCGCTAAGGGGTTCCTCGGCGCCCGGCCTTGATGGGTTCTCCGCGGATTTTTACAAAGCATATAAGGATATATTGGTTCCGCGGTTGATAGAGGTGTATGCCGAGGCACTTGAAGCTGGAATCCTTCCGCCCACTTTTAGAGAGGCTGTCATTATCCTTCTCCCCAAACCTGGCAAGGACCCTTCGCTCTGTGGCTCCTACCGGCCCTTGTCCCTGCTAAATCTTGATTATAAAATATTGGCCAAAGTAATTTCTATCCGGCTGTCTTTATTGATGGAATATATTATTTCACCAGCTCAATCTGGCTTCGTCCCCAATAGGTCCACTTTGCTCAATTTGCGGACCCTGTTTACAGTACTCCATAGGGTAGACCCCAATACACCGGCCGCTGCGGTGCTTCTGGACGCCGAGAAGGCATTTGACTCCCTTTAACGGCCTTTTTTTCTTTCGGTGATGTGCCGTATGGGAATACTTGAGTGTTTTTTCTCTACTGCCGCCCTTCTATACATGGAACCCACAGCTAGACTACGCCTCAATGGTACAATCTCCCAGTCTTTTCGCCTGTCCCGCGGTACAAGTCAGGGCTGTCCCTTGTCCCCATTACTTTTCATTTTAGCGATGAACCCTTTGGTGTGGCATTTCCAAGAGAAGCATTTGCAGTTTCGAACAGGCCCTCTTTTGGTGTCATTGTAAGCCGATGATACAGTTTTATACGTGCAGCACCACCAACTTAACCTCAAACCTATTATCAGGGAAATTCTTCGATTTGGCAGGTTCTCCGGGCTTAGTATTAACTGGCACAAGTCCATGATTTTTCCGTTAACAAACAGCACGGCTGCATGGGAATGCGACTTTCCATTGGAATGGTGCCATGACGCGGTCAAATATCTTGGGGTTTACGTACATTTAGATGTGGCTACCATCATCAGGTTAAACTATGGGCGTGCGATTAGCTCGTTGGAATCACAAGTTGAGAGGTGGCTGCGTCTACCTTTGTCGATGGCGGGTAGAGTGGCCATTATCAAAATGTTAGTCCTCCCGAGATTTGTATATCTTTTTAACAACATTCCCATCCCTCTTACCCAGTCATTCTTTTTGCAGCTGCGGCAACTTCTTTTGCGATTGGTATGGGGGGCAAGAGACCACAGGTGAACTGGCAGACTCTGACTCTCCCATATGAGAGGGGTGGGTTTGGGGTCTCGGATATGTATTTATACTATTTGACAGCGCAGTGCTGCTATTCCTATGCATGGTACCACCCAGACGCCCGAATCCCTTATTTGAAGCCATAGGCGGATCTGGTACTTCCGCAGAAACTGTCCAGAGTTTTACCTAAGGGGATCCCGAGGGACCCGCGGGACATTCAGACAGTATCCACCACTAGTTGGGCATGGGAGAAGCTACGTTGACTATTGGGCTTGGACCTATTATATTCCCCGGCATTGCCACTCCCAAATCCCCCATTGCTCCCCATCACAGGTGAAAAATTAGTGCAAAGCACATTGGCGAAATTTCAAATTCATACGATAGGTGACCTCTTCCCCGAAAACCATGTATTCTCAGTGATGGAGGAGACGCAATTCCAAGACTGCTCCTTTATGGATGTCTTTGTTTTGTGACGTATGCATTCCATGTTACGGGCTGCCTTCCCCACATTTCCTGTTGCCCCCGAACCTGCCTCTCTGCTAACGTTAATTATCGAAAGTCCAACTGGCACGAATTTGATTTCCAAAATGTATAAACGATGTATCATGGATCGCCCCTTTCTGATGTTAGAATTCACACGGCATGGGAACTGGATTTGGGCCGCCATATTACTGATGACCAATGGTAGCAATGCTGCAAGGTCACAAGGGAGGTGTCCCTGAAGAGTAGGCATAAATTGCTACATTTTAAATTTCTCCGCAGGATGTACCACACCCCGACTTGGTCCCACAAGATAGACCCTTCTAGATCACATCAGTGCCAGAAATGTTCTGCTCCATATGCAGACTTTGCGCACCTATCCTGGACCTGCCCAAACTTACAACACTATTGGGTACAGATACACGCCACACTGGGAGACATGCTTTCTTTGACCCTGGTCCCTACACCGGAAATTGCACTGTTGGGCTATATGGTTAATTTCCCCAAGAAGGTCAGAAGGTTCGCAGCACTCTGATTCCTGTTGGCCAAGCGAGAGGTGGCATTAATGTGAGCAGGAAGAAAGCACCTACATAACAGGCATGGCTTCGCAGTTTAGCGTACTGTAATGTGAATTGCGAGGAGTATGCGACCCTCATGCCCTGTTCCTCACGACCTATAGATATATGGGCCCGTACAGAGCGTATATTACCAAAAAAAGCAGTGAATCTGACACGCAGGTTGAAAACCGCATTGTTCCTGAAGGGGTAGGTTAGAAGAGATATTACGAATTGCCTTTTCATGACACGGTTTTTCCTATGTTTCTATGCATGTATGCCAATGCAGTTCGGCGTGGGGTTTTGGGTTGGGAAATGGTACAGCAGCGGGGACGCCCTGAGGTGTGGAGGTGGGACTGTGACAGATGGTGTGATATCACTGCAGGCTATTTGGTAATCTAGCTCGACCTGCGTCCCTATTCATTTTTACTGTTGCCATAGGTTCTTACATGTAACATATATTACATCACAATTGTATGAGAAAGCGCCTTAACAATGTACCTCTGTGATCATTGCTTTTTGTATGAATAAAACTGAAAAATAAAGATTTAAAAAAAATAATAATAATTATGTTGATAGGACTATTTAAACCTGGTATGAGAGTATGGAAAATGAATGGGTCAACAATTGAATCAGCAAAATCTTATAAGTATCTAGAAATTGCGTTTGATGATAGAGTCTCTTTTCAACATAATTTAAGTAATCTAAAGGCCAAAGCCACAGCACTTTCATTTGCTTTTAGAACACTGCGAGATAAGCTTGTATGTACTAGTTATGAGCACTTAGCTAAAGTAATGAAGGCAAAGTTGATCCCCTCTCTAGCCTACGGGCCAGTAATTTTCCAAGGTAAAGACACCAAAATCCTTCAAAATTTACAAATTAAAGTTTTTAAGTTTATTTTTAAGACTCTGAAAAACACTGGACATGCTAATGTCCGACTGGAGTTCGGTCTGGCCAGCCAAACTCTAGTGAGCCAATCAGCATTTTTTAAATGCTTATATTTGTTATTTTTATCTGACCCTGGCACTCTTGCAAATCTGTGATGGTAAGAACTTATAATAAAATATGATTATGCACGTGTTTGGAGATCTTACCTAACTGAGTGCTTACATACTTTTTAGCTTCCAGCCTTTTGGTCATTTGTATGGAAATAAAACAGCTTTCAAACATTTATTAATATAATCAACACATTTCTTATCCTTACAATTGGATAAGGAGGCCATCGCAGTAAAAAAGCATGCCTGATCGGTCATCAATTTGTTCGATAAAATAGAGCCCCAACCATACTTACTCTCTTACTCACAAACATTCATAAACTGATTCATTTCTTAGGCTAAGATTTGGCCGATACCCAACAAAGGACAGAACTTTACGATGGATACAAAAGTGGACAACATACAGTTGTAGATTATGTGGTCTCCCCAATGAAATGCTACTACAAATTGTATGTATTTGTCCCCGACTAGGACATGAGTGGCAAGCATTTTTTAAATTTGCCTTCAACAAACATGAGATGAGAAGTGTTGTCAAGCTATTATATTCTGTCTCCCTGGGAAATCAATCCACCTTACAAAGCAATTTGTTAACTTTATTCTCATAGCAGATAAAATGTTGCATTGGACTCAAAATTATCATGGATAGATATTCAAAGTAGTAATGACTTGTGTGCACAATTATCTATCTGTTTATTGATTGACAGTGGTAAAAAACATGTAATAAACCACGTTGGATTAGATTTTTGACATGTTCAGTGACATTTTTTCAATCCCCACTAAACTGATGTTGAATGCAAGAATGACTCATATGCACGGAAACACTTTATTGAACTATCACCTGTCCATTGATCTACAGTGTATATTATTTTGCTATTTGCCTCATGAAATGTGATTTTACCTATCTTCTACTTCATTGAGATGTAAGCATGGAGAATGTTTTATTGATTCCTTTTTCCATGGAAACACTTATTCCTTGTCGTTTTTATTGAGCTACAGTGTTTATATTCTATCTGACTTATGAAATGTGACTTTAACAAGTGCTGTTAAGTTTGGAGAAGTAAGCACAGAGGCACTCTATTGATCTGGACCCATAAATTCCACTAACTGATGTGGAGAGTTGTAATGATCTGTATGCATGGAAGCACCTCATTGAACATCTATTTGCTCACAGAATTACAGTATTTTAGTTCTATCTGATCATGAAATATAATTATAAGAATGCCCTAATACAATATGTAATTAGTAGAATGAAATGCTTTTTATTAATCAGACACTTAAGATTTTCATTCATTTTTACAAGTTTTTTTAATGATTTTCATAAGAAACAACGTTGCTCCTCTGAAAGTAGACGTCAGGGATGGAGCGAGGCATGCCCATCTAGTGGCTGAATAGAATTGCTCAGTCTGGACCGTGAAAACCTGGGATCAAACTTGGCTTCTACACTTGCTCAAATTGTGAAAATACTCAACATTAAATGGTGTAAAAGCGATTTCATCTTTGCTAATGAATGTACCACTGCACTTTCATCCCACTTCCTCTACCATAACCATTCTTATTATATGTTCACTTGGATAACATTCATCTATGTTATCCACTGAGCATTTCAGTGAGGAATATGTTACCCTATATTTTTCTTGATAGGCTATATAAACTGCATGAATGCTGGTCCACTTTCAGAAGACCAAAAGATAATTATTACCCCAAAAGAAGAATCTGAAGACTGATATAACATCATACCATAGTGTAGCTACTGTAGCCCAGAAACCCTTAATGGGTGATTATTCATTCATTTATTTATTCACTGTTAGTTTTTTGTTCAGAACAACTTGTATTTTAATGATTGTCAAAGATTCATTGACTACCACGATGTAAGTACAGAACAGATGTCAAAATGAATCCATCCAAATTGATGTTTATACTGCAAGGTATTTTTTTTTCATTTTACTTTCTATTTGTTTTGTTAGTCAGGATATACACATTCAATGAAAGCAAACTGCTGAATGTCTCTAATTTAATTTATTTTAATAGACCTTCAGCTGTTCCCGGGCCTTCTTGGACCATGTTCGAGGTCACCAGTAACAGACATATGCAAAAGAAATCACAGACAAATATCATGTTAGATGAAGTAAGTATTACCCAAATAAAAAGCTTTGATAGAAACAATTGAGATACGACGAGGTCTTAAATCTAAGCATTTTAGAATTAGGCTTATGAACCTTTCGGTATTTACTCCTTAATCATTTTGGGGAGTCAATAAAAAATAAATACTGTGTATGGGAGTGTATGTAAATTGTGGTTGTCCATGCATACTCCTTCTGCACTCTAAATACTCCTGTGGGGAATTTCTGATGGATACATCTGCCTGTGGATTCCTCACCTTTTGAATATCCCCTGCACCAGCATTCCGCGGAAACTTTTTCTAGTTCCCCACGACGACGAGGTTGTCACAATACTATGGCTCCACTAGCGACTCCGTATGACATCACTGGAGCCATAAGAGAGCCTCGTCGGCGTGATGACGTCAGTTCCCTTTTTTCTGTGCCGTCGACGAGTAACAGTTTTCTGGGACTCTCAATACTGTGTCGAGTTACTTTGTTGTTTCTCCGGTTTTAACTGTTGCTTTGCAATGGCGACTTTGAGGAAGTCAGGATTTAAGCCCTGTAGAGAGTGTGGGGGTCATATGTCCATCACTGACCCCCATGAGGACTGTTTGTGGCGTCTGTCGTCAGACCACGACGTGGAGGGCTGTTCCTGCTGTCGTAAAATGAACCCAAAGACTCTGAAAGAACGGGAGGCCAAGCTTTTTATGGCAAAAGCAAGGAAGGAGAAGAGAGGGTGAAAAAGATCCAAATCGAAGTAGAGGTCGTCGACTTCGCATGCTTCGAAGTCAAGGAAGCACAAGAAGTAGAGGAGGCATGGCTCTCGGTGCTGTTCGTCGTAGGAAAAGACTTTGAGATCACCTTCTCCGGCTCCTCAAAGTCGTTAAAAAGGCTTTGTGTCTCCTTTGCCATCTCCTCAGGTGACTCCGGAAAAATCTCCTTCTCCAAAAGGTACTCCGGTGTGGTCGTCGACACCGAGGGGCTCTCCTGAGTCGGAGGGCTTGCCAGTTCAGGATGATCCTTCTCCTGTACACCAGACTGAAATTGAGGCTCCGCCAGTGGATACTGCTGTTCTGAAGTCAGATGCTCCTTGTGTGGATGCTGACTCGGCTCTGTATCCTCAATTACCTACTCCAGGTTAAGATACTACGCATTTTTTAAAATGTAATGTATGATGTGTTTGCCAAGGCAGCCTTCCCCTCCGGAGCACCTTCAGGTCCTGTGGGTCCGCTGGCCTTCAATGTGGGCGTGCCTCAGCATTATGCCCAGGTACCCTTCGTGCCAACTTCGCCGTCATGGCAGTTTTCGGCTCCGAGATTTTCGACGCTGTATATGGAGTCCCCGGCACCATCTGGTGGGCCTTCCTCTCTGCCTCGTACTGCACCGATTCCACCTTTGGATCCTCCTTCGACGCTGGCTCCAGAGTTGTTGGCCCCGCGTGTGGTGCCGCGGACGCTGCAACCGAGGTTCCGCTTGAGGAGAGAGGTGCAGAGACTGTTGGAGAGGAACCGTATCAGAGAGAGGAGGTTGAAGAGGGTGAGATAGAGGAGTCTGTTGATGATTACAGAGGGATTCAGGAGGCAAGTGGCCTGGACACCTCCCCAGAGTGGGAGCTTTCTTCTTCAAGGGCTGCTCCACTTCAAGAGGTAGCTCCATATCATACCATTATCAGAAAGGCTGCAGAGCTTTTGGACTTGCAGCTGCCTACAACAGAATACAAGCCAAATTTGCTCATGGAAGTTTTGCATTTGCCATCTTCGATAGTTGAGCCATTGTTGCCTTTTAATGAGGCTTTAACTGAGCCTATCCTGGAAGTGTGGTGTAAACCGCTCTCTTCTCCTGCTGTATCTAAATCTGTGGCAAAGAGATATACGTTGCTCCAGGAGACCCTCCATTTCTTTCTACACATCCGTCTCTGGAAAGTTTGGTGGTACAGGCATCCTGTTTAAAAAAATCTTAAGGCGCTTTTCCTCAGGCTCCTGCTGACAAGGACTCTAAAAAGTTGGAGCAATCGACTAAGAAGTTCTTTTCTTCCTCTTCATGGCACTAAAATCAACCAATGATACTTGTTTGTTGGGATGTTACATACATGCATTGATGTATTCGGCTAAGCAATTGGTGCCCAAGTTGCCTGATGAAGAGCTGGGAAATTTTATGGAGGTTCTATTAGATGCTCAGGCTGCTGCTTGACAGGTTTTACAGTCTGGCCTGGATACAGCTGATTCAGTGGTAAGGGTTATGAGCTCCTCCATAGTTACCAGGAGACAGGTTTAGCTTAGATCCTCTGGTTTTTCCCCAGATGTACAGGCTAACCTTCTTGATTTGCCCATTGATGGTTCAAAACTTTTCGGGAAGAAGGCTGATTCTGCTCTTCAGAGGTTCAAAGATAGCAAAGTCACGGCAAAATCCTTAGGGTTACAAACGCATTCAAGGGGGTTTGGATATAAGAACTATCAAGGGTTTGGAAGGCCTTCCTTTCGTAGCTTGCGACAACCTCAGCAACAAGAGCAGCAAAATCCTCTTTATAATTCCTATAGAGGAAGAAGGAGGGGTCGCCAACATGGGTCAGTCCATAATCTCTCCTCCTCCTCTTCTACCTCCCCTGCTCGCTCAGGTAACACAGGAAACAGCCCTAGATCCCCCATCCTGGAACATGTGGGTTCTGTAGGGGGTCGGTTGTCTCACTTTCTACAGGTTTGGATATTGGTCACGTCAGACCTTTGGGTTTTAAACCTTGTAGAGAATGAGTACGCCCTTCCCTTTCGGGAATTTCCTCTTTACTCTCCTTGCCAAGGTTTCTGTTCGGAGTACCATTTACTTCTTCTTCAGAAGGAGGTCCTTACTTTGTTACAAAAAGGTGTGATAGAGGTGGTTCCAGAGCAGGAAAGGGGTCAGGGATGCTACTCTCTGTATTTCCTAATCCCCAAAAAGGATGGCAGGTTACATCCGATCCTCGACCTCAGTGTCTTGAATTTTTACCCCAAACAGGAGAAAATCAAGATGCTGACCCTTGCTCAGGTTCTTCTGGTGCTGCAGCAAGAGAACAGGATGGTGTCTATCGATTTGCAGGATGCGTACTTTCACATCCCCATTCTGAAGTCGCACAGGAAGCATCTCTGTTGTACTGTAGGGTCGCAGCACTACCAGTTTGCAGTCCAACTATTTGGTCTTACTACTGCACCTCGAGTCTTCACGAAGGTGATGGCAGTAGTGGCATCTCAGGAGGTCAGGGCTCCCGGTTTTCCCTTACCTGGATAACTGGCTGCTCAAGGCAGAGTCACCGGAGATGGTGCTTCATCATCTGCAAGTGACAGTCAACTGTTGTTCAACTTGGGTTTTTCAATAAATGTGCCCAAATCTCACCTGGTGCCTTCTCAGTGCAACCTGTTCATAGGGGCGGTACTGGATACTACTTTGTGTCGAGCTTTTCCACCTTCACAAAGGATTCTTGACATTCAGGAGATGATTCCTTTGTTTCACGATGGAGCGGTTGTTCCAGTCCTGAAGGTCCTTCGCCTGCTCGGTCTGTTCACTTCCTGCATTCTGTTGGTCAACCATGCACGCTGGCAAATGAGGGCACTCCAGTGGTGCCTCCGTAGGCAGTGGTATCAACACAATGGAGGTGTCAGGGAGTCAGCTTGAATCTCCTTGACACACTGCAGTGGAGCTGATTTGGTGGAGGGTGCAGGCCAACCTGTCTCAAGGAAAGCCCTTTCAGCCTCCTTCACTGGTGGCCACAGTGATCACGGACGCTTCCACTTTAGGGCGGTGTGCTCATTTGGGGGATCTGGAGGTCAAAGGTCTTTGTTCTCCAGAGGAAAGGTTGCTTCACATCAACCTTCTAGAATTGCAGGCGATACGTTTGGCACTGAAGGCTTTCCTTTCTTACATTCGCGATCAGACTCCGAAATGAGGAGGGAGGGCCACTTTGCGCGCTCTATCCTCCAGGATTCTTTATTATAGAAGGGTGGACACCCTCCTCCGGGAGTGGGACTGCTGTGGGATTCTATTCAAAAGGTGAGGAATCCACAGGCAGATGTATCCATCAGAAGAGCAAGTTACTTACCTTGGGTAACGCTTTATCTGGTGGATACAGTATCTACCTGTGAATTCCTCACTGACCCACCCTCCTCCCAGATATCCACCCTTGTATACCTTAAAGGTGGCTTTGTTTAGCATGTTTGTTTTGCATTGTCTATTCTATCTATCTTTGTGTATTTATAAGAAATGCTTTTATTCTATGGCTTTCCGCTTTATTTTACACTATGTGTATTGGTATGAATTTTGTGTACTGTGTATACTTTCAATCTGTTGTGGGTCCACCTGTTCGCCTCGGAGGCACGGAAAAAATGGGTGGAACTGACGTCATCACACCGACGAGGCTCTCTTATGGCTCCAGTTACGTCATACGGAGTCACGAGCGGAGCCATAGTATTGTGACAACCTCGTCGGCGTGGAGAGCTAGGGTAAAGTTTCCACGGAATGCTGGCGCAGGGGATATTCAAAAGGTGAGGAATCCACAGGCAGATACTGTATCCACCAGAAAAAGCGTTAAGTAACTTGTTCTTCAGTCTCATAAATTCATGAAACCAGTGCATCATTTGAGCCTATGTTTGCCGGTGTGGCCCCCGGCACTCGTTTTTGTGGACCAGCACTTATTTTTCCTCCTCAGATATTGACCACAAGCAAGAGAGGTGAAAAGCAGGAAAGAAGGAGAGAAAAAAAGAAATAATGGGCACAAAGGGAGAAAGCAGGGACCATCAAGAGTGAGATAGAAGGGCAGCAGTAGGTAGTGGATTAAATAGGCCTGAGTATTCGGTTCTTAATTTGTAAAGGAAACAGTGCTGGTGCCAAAAGCCTGCTGTTGGTGCAATTAAACATTGGTGTGCCAAATGCCCAAGCTGCTAGTCTTAAACTAACCCATGGGTTGTTTAATCCAGTACCAGACACTCCCTGCCCCTTTATCTCACTCTTTCAGGTTCCTGCTGCTCCCTTAGTGGCAGGTTTTCAGTCTTTCTCTTTCCCGATGTTTTTTTCTCTTCCTTGCTCTCAGTAATTATCTGATGTCGAAAAATAAAGGCTGTTCCACAAAAATAAGTGCCCATATATGAGTGCTGATGGTCCCCACCAGCAGTGGTGGCTGGTGACATTTGAAAGTGGTGAGTCGTAAAAGTTGCGGCGGAGTGCACTGTAGCGAGCAAGCCTGGGTTACATAAGAGAGGTTCTGGAGGGTTCTCCCCAGAGAAAACTTTGGAAAGCGTGGACAAATGGTTCATTTTCAAGCAAATTTGAGAATGGAAGAAGATTAATAAAGCAATTGTGGGGTCAATTTAGGTAAAAAGGGGTTCTTTGGATTAGTGTTGGCAAATCAATAGTAGGCATTGGCATAAGTGCTGGGTACTATTACCAGCAACCACCAGCTCATATTTAGCATTGTCTGAGCTGAACTTAACACTATGCATCGAAGGAATGTGGCAGCCAGCATCATTGAAACAGAGCTTTGGGCACCATTACTTCTTCTTTTACAAATTTAGCTTTTTTTTATGTGCTTAACGGGTGGAAAACGTTACTAAACACTCAAGAACTTAGGAGGATTAGCCAAGACTGCGAGCATGGCAGACATGTGAGCTCTGAACTCCTTCTCGGCCTAACTGAAATCCTGTTCCAGCAAGCAGTGAGACTGTAATTGGCCCGTCTTGCAAAGCAGACTATCCCTGGCACTGCCTTGCGGACACCGATGAGATGGCTGTGCTCTGTCTAGTAGTGGCATTGGAACGAGCCTCTAGAGATGCGACAGAGGGGCCTAGGCAGACGTACGACAGTTCGGGCCGATGCGTCGAAAAGAATAATTGAACCCTGAGTTCCCAGGAATATTCCTCCTGCCTTAGCCTCTACACCTCGCTGGAAACGCCGGCACTAAGCAGCGACCTGGCGCAAGGTAAGCAATCGTCCCTAAACCGGTGTGGAAAACGTGGTGCATGGTCCCAGCCCGGGCTGCCTGCAGTGTTCGACGAGGGAGGTCAGGGCCAAGAGCGAGGCCCTGAGAAAGAGTGGTCTGGTGAGAGTCGGTAGCGTAACAGAGAATTGGAATACCTCCTGGTTCCTGGAGTGCATCATCCACAAGCACTGCCCTGCCCGGAGCGTCCAATCACCCCGTGAAGAGCCAGAGACCAAGATCCACAATCCTCCAGCCAACACATGTGTCTCTACTTCAGTTTGGAGGGGACTCGGGAATGGACGGCAGAGAGGCCAGGGCCACTACCGGGGCTCAGTAAGAATGTCACAGAGTACTGGTGAACCTGGAGGCCTAGTAGAGAGGCCTCCGAACACTCGATATTGAGACCTCCAGTACAGCAGGCCTATTTGGGACAAGAGGGGTGATGGGAGTGCTGTAAAGAAAGCAAACTTAATCAGTAGATCCGAGCGGGAGACTGCCCGACACCTCTCCAGAACCTTGAACCGATTCATTCTCCTACCCTGCCTCCATCCTGGGTGAATACATTTATTTATTTATAAAGTTTTATATAGCGCAAACAAGATCCCGAAGGATATCAGAGCGCTTTACAAAAGGATGGAAGGAAGATAATAAATGCAATATCGACATCAAGTAGGAATAACAAACAGCTTCTGTGACTTTGGAAGGAACTAACCAGACACCTGTAACTGGCTCCAGGTTAGAATTGACAGACTAATCTTTACGACAGAACCAGCAACCTCATGGAGGGGTATTTGGGGAAAACTAAAGTTCTGTTGAGGGGCACCTTAACTTGTTCTAGGATAATGGAAACTCCGCAGTTAAGGCCTCGATCAACTGAAACTTCCATGAGGTACCCCACTACTAGACTCCAGTCCTCAGTGAACGAGATTGAATCAGTTACACACAAACTGAAATTCTTGCAATGAGTATTGATGAAAATCTAATGGCCAAATGACAATTGTTACCTGGGCAGTTAACAAGGTGAGTAATTTGGGTATAACATTCAACACTATTGAGGCACAGTACCCACTCATGATAGGTCACATGAACAGAGGTCCACAACAAGCCAAAAAAATGCCCCACAGTTGGTCATTCCTGTAATTAAACAAGTGCACAAACTGCTCTATTGTCTGTACTTGATCTCATTGTTATGGTCACAGAATACAGGATGTACTTAAATTGAGTACAACACCGGTCATAAAGGGAGACCATGACATGAGCACATCTGCTAAAATGTTTAGATCTCAGCGTTTAGATCTCAGCGCAGCGTA
Source organism: Lissotriton helveticus (assembly GCF_964261635.1). NCBI lineage: Eukaryota > Metazoa > Chordata > Amphibia > Caudata > Salamandridae > Lissotriton > Lissotriton helveticus. Next base: position 939,827,976 of record NC_136065.1, read on the forward strand.
CGGAATTAACTACTAACTCAAAAAAGGGGAGTGGTGGCTAATCGGAACAGCAGGTTCCTGTATACATAGGGAAGACTAGGGCCCCGTCCGCACATGGCCTTACTAAGACGACACCTAGGAGACCCCCACTATTTAAAAACCCGGAGCGAGAACAAAAACATGTCTCCTTAATACCAGTGTAGTGGGGTCGCAGAGAAGAGAACCACGTACAGCCCCCCTTTGTTTTACACTAAAAAACAAAAGAAAAAGCATGCTAGACCTATACTGAGGCAGCGTGCCCAAACAAAAATAGAAACAAGGGGGGATACTACCAGCCACAAGAGAACCCTCTCTGGTGCCTCAGGGAAGGGAAACCAAGGAAAGCAATGGCGCAGAAGTCTCTCTCCATTCACAACTGGAAAGGGCGTTGGCCGCCATAGTGGATACCAAAACAGCCCTACAACAAGATATTGGGGTGTTCTCGGTGGGCCTAGGTCTCCTGCAGGCAGAGCACCACAAGTTGGTGGATAGAGTGAAAGGAGTTGAGAGCTCAATAACGGAGCTACAGCCCGAACAAAAACTGAGCACTTCCAAGATAGAAGAGCTCACTACCCGAGTAATGATCTTAGAGCATAGGGCTGAAGATGCGGGAGATTGCAGCGGACGTAATAATATAAGAGCAATTGGCGTCCTTGAGGGCGCAGAGGGGCCAGATATAGTAACATTCATGGGAAAGTGGCTGTGCTCAGTGATATCTCCGGAACAACTCTCACAGGTCTTTGTGTTGGAGAGAGCCCATAGGTTCCCTGCCCGCCACCCAGGAGACCCCCTCGTCCTGTTGTGGCAAGACTCCTCCATTATAGAGACTGACAATATTTCACAATAGGTCCGATCCCATGACCCATACATAGTGGAAAATAGCAAGGTGTTAATATTTCCGGACTTCACGGCCAAGGTACAGGCCCAACGTGCCTAATTCCTTGAAGGCAAAAAGGCCTCACAAATGTTTCCAGCAAATCTTAGAATCATTTTAGATGGCGCCACTCATTTTTGTGAATCACCTGAGGAGACCTGGTCCTGGCTTGTAGCATACAAGGCGGGCATACCCCTGCCCAAGAAGAAACAGGCCCCGAGCAACGAATTACCCCAACAGGAAGAGGCAACGTCACTCACGGATAAAGACACAAATACAGAAACCCACAACCCCTCAAACTGAATAGGACAGACAGGTGGCGCTGCATGTGGTGGTGCAGATCGTGTCACTGCAGAACTGCTACCGAACCACAGATGCCTCTTTGGAATCGAGATACGCAGCTTCAGACTCAGGGGACTCCACTGGTAGTAAAGTGCACCTACCGAAAATAACCCTGTGTTCAGCGGATGACATTATATGAATATTCTGAATACAGGGTTGGTACACTGGCACTGCACCCATGGTTGGTCTGATCCGGACTTCAGGAAGGAGTGATAAGGGTCTTGAGGTTGCCCCTGCCAGGGCTCAGGGTATGGGGCACTAAGATTTTCCAGAGGGCCGCCGGAGCAGCACAGGACATTGGAGGTGGGCCGGGATGAGGAAATCGGCATTGTGGTATTTTGCATCTCCTCCCCAATATAGTGTTCCGCCTGACATATTGAAGGTGGCGTTCTAACTAAATGTATTTGTTTGTTTACAGGTTTGGGCGGCTAGTAGTTGCGCTGGTGCCCTTGGGTAGGGGAGTTTGGTTTAAGGAGTTAATGCGCATTCAGAGGTCAAAACTTAACCCCACTCTGTCTATGGGAGCGGGTCACACACTGATACCAGCAAAGGGGGGTAGGGCAACACCACAACTAATTACATAGCAGTCACAACCATACCTAATAGGGTGATAAAATATTTATCTTGGAATGTCCAGGGCATGGGATCTACTATTAAATACCACAACATACACAGTTATAATCGCCGAAAGGGAGCACACATCGTGATGGTTCAAGAAAGGCACCTCACAGCGAAGGAAAGCCTCCGTCTCCGTCAGAGATGGAGGGGGCAACTATTTGCGACCTCCTACTCAGCATATTCACGATGGCCCTATTAAGGATATGGCGGGGGACCCCATATGAGGCAACACATACACTCACTGACCCCGAGGGCAGACATGTGATAGTCAAGGGAAGGTCCTGGGTAGGGTGGTGACACTTGGAAGTCTGTACGCCCCTAATCATGAGCAAACTCAATTCTTTCATCGACTATCTAAACCACTGTCAGGGGTTGCAGCGAATGACGGATTACAACTGTGTTGAAAATATATGTTTGGATAGGTCCACTCCGCCACCTCAGGGAACAATGGCAAGCATGACATTGAAGGGCCTCCGCAGCTGAATGGGACACTGGGGGTTGATAGACATATGGTGACTTCAACATGGGCAATAAAGGAACTATTCATACTACTCACTGCTATAGCACTTACACACCAGATTAGATATGTTTCTCTGCTCGATCCACTTGAGCTCTGCAGTGAATGACACAGATTACCTGGGATGCATACTGTCAGACCATAGCCAGTTGCTCCTGAATTTCTCCCCAGCTCCCCGAGTGTGCAACACTCATTGCCTTCATCTGCCTCCGACTATTTCCAAGCAAATCAGGGCACTACGAGCATCTCTCTGATTGAGTGGGATGTGCTTAAAACAGTAGCAAGAGGCCAATATATGGGACAGACAATAGGTGTGAGATGGAAAATCGATAGAGAGCTTCATAAACTAGAAGCCCAGATACACTCCTTAGACAATATACTTGGGGTGCAGGAAGAAACCCAGAGACAACTCTCAGAGATCAAGAGTAAACATAACACAGTCATAGAAAGACTGTGGTTGTTGGACCTCCGAGCCTATCAGGAATGACAGCATGTTGAGGGTGGGAAATCATTGGAGGCTATTGGCATTGCTGCTTAGACCAGAGAGCAGAAGCACCGCCATTACCCGGTTGCAGGCGAATATCGGGGCCCCATTGTATTCACCCAAAAATATCAATTACCCTTTTCATATTACACAACCTTATATGGGAAACCAAAGGACCTATCTATAGAGTACATAGACGGGTATCTGGAAACACTACAATTACATAGAGTAGAACCTGCTATGCAGAAAGTGCTGGGAGAGGCGAAAGCTACCCAGGAAATCCGAACTGCCACTAAGGGCATGGTCAAGGGGAAAACTCCAGGCCCAGATGGGCTCCCTGCCGAATTCTATTCCACTTTTAAATCACTCTTAGCCCCACTCTTGCCATCTCGATGCAATCTGGTCAACTGCCAGCCTCTATCAGAGAGACATTGGTGGTCCAGTTACCCAAAACCAAATCTGAAATGCCCAGCACATCTGAATTCCGTCCACTTTACATGTTAAACATGGACTTCAAAATAGGCAGCAAAATATTGGCCACAAGATTGCTCCCACACATGCGAGACTTAGTGCACACTGACCAAAATGGATTGATACCAACAAGATTGACCTCAGGGAACCATAGTCGATTATACGATTTCCTGTATCACAGTGACGTCTCAACATTCCCAGAGGCTGTTGTAATGGCTGTAGATTTAGAAAAAGCCTTTGAGCCTTTGAGTGGGACTTTCTGATGCAAGTCATGCAAAAGATGGGATTGGGAGAGGGATGGCTTAAATGGTTACGGTTGCTCTATACTTGTCCCATAGCCAGAGTCAGAACGGGAGAAGTAGCCTCAGCACCATATGGTATCCACAGGGGACTAGGTTGCGTTGCCCTCTATCCCCTCTGTTGTTTGCCATGGCTATCGAACCACTAGCAGAATGGTTCATGCAAGGGGGAGCGAGACAAGGGCTGATACTGGAAAGGAAGGAGTTCATAATTTCTCTGTAGGGAGATGACATACTCCTATACCTGAAAAGGAGTGCTCAGGGGGCCACTCGTGCCATGAACATACTGAGGGAATTCCCAAATCTGACGGGACTACGAGTGAATAAATCCAAAACACGTCTTCCCAATCGCGCCACCAGGGCCTCGTCCGCTAACACTCCCAATTGATATTAATTGATATTAATTGGGCCCCTCGCTCCTTTAAATACTTGGGCATACAAGAGTTCCATGAACAACTAGACTTCATGGAAGGTCACCTTGGTCAGGCAATGCACTCTCTTAAAACATGCATTTCGTTTTGGCGCTCTCTCAAACTCACAATTATGGCTAGGGTGGAACTATCTAAAATGGTTGTATTACTGAGACTGATATACTATTTTGTTAACCTCACGGTAGTGATCCCGCAAAAATGGTAACAAGACTAAGACATGATGACAAGAAAGCTTATCTGGGTTGGGGGTCACCACAGGGTATCGCTGGCAGTAATGCAGAGATCCCGGAAAGAGGCGGACTAGGGCCCCAGACTTAGAAGCGTATTACTTTGCAGCACAACTCCAGTGGCTCGCCCAATGGTTAGATGGGAAGGGACTGGAGATCCTAGACATCCTGACACAAATGGACTACAGGGGCAGACTGCTTGCAAAATTATTGCGTCCAAAGGTACAGATCCAAACTCATGGCACTCGGTTAAAGGTTGCACCAGACCTTCCCCTGTTGGGCCTTCCGTGGGGCAACACCTCCTCCCTAATTATGGGAGCCCAATACGAGAGTGGACTGCTGCTGGCATATTTACAACCTGTGACTGTTACCAAGAGGGAGAATTGTTCCCCCTCGATGAATTTATCGCACACTATGATTTGGCCCCAGGCCAATTCTTAAATTACCATGCAATACTGAGGACATTCAGATCGCTATGGGGAGGAGGCAGGCGGTGGTGACACTTAGGTCAGCCAGACACTTAGTAAAATGATATACAGAGTGATCATGGAGGTGACAGTGCAGCCCGTGAATCAATTACAGGAGAAATGGGGAGACCTAATGGGCAGAGAGGTGATGGAGGCACAGTGAAACCAAGCCCTGAGCAGCCCAAAGAAAATTTCTAGGAACTCTAACTTTAAATACACTCAATTTAATTTTCATACATATGACCTACGCACCCCATTCAGACTCAACATCATGTTCGGGTCATCCAATGCCCTAGGTGTGCGATTTTAAATGAACTATTGGTGCGCTCAATGTCCCACACAATAGAGGCCTGTCTCCTCTGCCTATTTCCACGGCCTTAGTCCAGGAAAGTGGGCCCTAGATTTCAGGATCTGGCGCTGGTTTTGGCAAGGAGGCGTATAGCCCTCCGCAGGTGGACAGCAATAGGTCCTAAAGTGATGGATTGGGAAAAAGATGTTACTGCCTGGGCTAGGGCAGAAGAAAGGACTCTGATAGAGGAGGACAATCGAGCCATAAGACACAGCTCAATTGCAGAACTGTGGTCGGAGGTCCTGTGAGACTGGGATGACAGGGGAGGAGACAGAGTGGAAAGTTCTCCTAGTAATACAGAGAATGCAGAACCACTAATGAACACCCTCAACCTCTAGCACAAGGACTCAACACAAGGGGGTAGTCAACCCAATTGAAATCTAACCTATTCCCCCAACCAGACATTAATACCAATGACCCCCATATATATTGGTGTGTAGCCATTTACAGAGTAAGGGAATTTGCGACGATTAACTAGATACTGGACCTCTGAATGCTTTAGTTGTTCGATTGATTAATATATATTATGATTCACTAAGTTTTACCATAATGCAATGAGATATCTACTAGATGACAATAATCAAGACTTCCCAACGGCATAAAGCGAGAATTAGGCACTGAATGTACCTCTGTATTGATATATCTAGTGAATACAATGTAATCTTATGGGTCACTAACCTAGAGATGTATAACTCCCTCTGAACTACATACTCAACTACATTGTATTTCCTTAACCTAATGCCTAATTGTATATGCAAAGTGTTCGAAAGAAAATGCAATAAAAATATATATATTTTTTAAAACACATAAGAACATACAGATTAGTGAGCGTTCCATGAATTTTGTTTGGCCACGTCAACCGCTCTTTGCTATGCCTACTCTTAATGTTAATACTGTGGTAAATCTGTTTTACTAAAGGATTGTTTGTGGTGCAAAATACTTTCAAGTTCTGATTCTGTGAATTAAGATCTTGCAATTTTCACTCCATATTACTTGTTTGAACATCTTTGTTCATTTGTTAATCAGAGCTGAGTTGTCAATGCATTTACACATACATGGGTTGGCACTATCAGGGTTGGTATATTTTGTTGAACGGGGTGCAAGAGAATCAAAGGTGATTTTTCTTTGGTTATTTGTTTTTCCCATTTGTAAAATGTGTGCTATGCAAAATAAACCAGGCTTTCTGCGAATGAGGGGTGTTACTCTGAAACCAGTCCCAGGAGCTTGTTTCCGGTCCAAGGAGAACGCAGATGACAGTTCGGACTGGACTGTTCCCATGAGGAGCAGGGTCAAGACTCATTTGCATATGGATGGGTCCAAAGTGAGGTGGTGTAGTGAGCAAAAGAACGATGGATTTAAGCCAGATATCTTGACTGGGAGTACATTTTTGATTCATTCAGCATTCTGCCCATCATTTGTTGCTACAGGTCCTTTTCACACAGCACAACAACACTTCAAATGTCTGTTTTCTAGCAGTATTTTTTTTCACCTACTCAAACCTTGACTGCTAGCTGGCCTTTAAGTATTAGTGTGTCTTTTCTTGTTGGCATTTTTATTGAGTACTGCGCATTGTATACAGGTATACACAGTCGATTGAATGGTTTTAATTACATTACATCGTCAAGATTAAGGCAACGTCAATCGTACATGAATACAATAATCAAGCGCATATTGAGTGAATCCACTTTGCCTCCAATATAGCAGTAGTCACAACATACATATACGGACTGTATACTAGCTTACCGAATAATGACCCAATCATGAACATCTGGTCACAGTACTCCTTTAAACTCCCACCCATAATACCCCACCCATACCACTCCCCCAAACTGAACAACAAATCCACTTGCCGCTACACTGACAATACACTCTGCCGACTATCTTAAAACAGGTGCTTGTCAGGTCTGTGACCTTCCGGGAAGGGTATATAAGGAGAACAGCAGGGAGAGGGGGGTGGGAAGAAAGAGGCAGAGAGGGATGAAAGGAGATCCCACATCGGAGGGCGGCAGGGAAGGCCAGAGGGTACGGGGAACCTCTTTGTTTATTTGGCCTTAAAAACATAATTGACCCTGCCATGCATTGTGTATGAAATGGGGCTGTTAGTTGAGGAGGGTAGGTATGAACATCATGCAGTAACAACAATCCTTATCATGGTTAACCACTAAAGTCACTAGGAAACATGAACTCAATCCACTGGTAGCTATGGCACAGAGCACAGAGGCTTAACTTAGAGGCAATGTGTAAAGTATTATACCAGACTAAATCAGCCGTACACTTGAAAAGCAAAACAATAGAAATCACAAAATGAAAAAGAAAGATAGAGTCAAGTTTACTAAACAAAATGACACCAAAATGACTGAAATCAAATAAGTAGAACCAGAGATGTGAATTTTTAGTTTTAATCAGAAATGGCACCAAGAAGTACAAAGGCCAATGATAGTCATCATCATCCTCAACTTTATATCGTCATTTGACCATAAAAGCACAATAGAAAAAAACTAATTTTGGGAAATTTTACATTACTATGTTGTCATATCGCAATGCATTGACTATGCCCCCCTTTAAGATATTACAATGATAAAATATATTGAAAAATCAACAAAAATATTCATATTAAAATCTTGTTTATGAGTATTTCTTTAAAATGGAATCGATTACAATCAGGCTTTGGATGCTATACCCTCTTCTGGCATACTAAAATCTCATCTGAGAAATGTTAAATGCTATAAGATCATATCACCATTAGGCTGTGGTTGTAATGGCCCCCTTTGACATAATACAATAATAAAATATAACACTGTCAAAAGAGGATGCGCAAGGCAATTTTGTACTATTTTTTGTCTGAAGCCTAGTTCAGGAGTGGACCAAATTTTGATCCCTAAATGAAAAGTGACCAGGCCTACCATGTCATCCAAAAGCCTACCCCCAATTCATTGTGTGTTATGAAATTTGGGGTGGATTTAGGAGGCCCTAACAACCTATTTGAAAATGTATTCTCTGCCCCCTGTAGAGCCTTTCCTGTTGCGTGCGACAGACACCCGCCCCATATGCACCCGCACTGAGGGTTTTGCTTTTGTAGAGCACAATCATTTCTTTTAGGGATCTTGTGTCCTAATTACCTGGCGAACCTGAAAATTGATTCGAAAGAGGGTTCATTCCCTGGGACCTTTGGGTTATTAATCTTTCCCAATGCATATCCTCATGAAACATAAGACCGAGGTAATTAAAATCCTTTGTCTTTAAAATTGGGGTTTCCCCAATAAAAGTTTTCGACCGGGTATTTTTCGGGCCACAGGTCACAACACAAGCTTTTTTGTGATTCACTTTAAGCTTCAACCCTTGCATAAAGTTATTAAAACCGTCTAAAAGAGATTGCAACCCATTTGCTGTACATGCAATTAAAACTGCGTCGTCCGCATACAATAGTATGGGGACTAAGCGGGACCCAATTTTAGGAAGTTCATGTGTGCAGGAAGTTACAAAGGTATCTAGTCAATAATATAGGCTAATACCAAAAACAGGGTCAATATACAGCCTTGCCTAACACCTCGATTAACCTGAATGGGGGCGCGTGATCTCTGCGTAGAGTATAATAAACCCTCATATGGGTATCTCATTGTAGACGTTTTGAAATATGCAATAAAGGGGGATTAACCCCTTCCCAACCCATGATGTCCCATAGTATATCTCTGTCCACTAAGTCAAAGGCAGAGGAGAGGTCCATAAAATACATATGTATGGTCCCTCTCCTGGCCTTGACATATTTAACTAGGATCAGAGGCAAATTTAGGGCTTGCTCGGTAGGGCCCAAGCCCGGACGAAACTCATATTGGATTTCAGCAAACAAATATTTTTCTTCTCCCTAGTTTTCCAATTTTGCCAAGTTTACCCTGCAAAATATTTTAACCAAGACATCTAACAATGACATTGGCTGGTAGTTAGAGAGAGAATTTATTTCTCCTTTTTTGAAAATGGGACTGTTATAGGTTTCCTCCACGTCTCAAAAGGTCCCTTCTTAACTACCGTTCTAAAGACATTTGTCACCAAGGACGCTCAAAAATCAAGGTTGTTTTCAAAAAGCTTAATTGGGACCCCGCTGAGCCCAGCATCTTTCCTGTCACAGAGCTCAGAATTATGTTAAGTACTTCACCTACCATGATAGTCTCAATACATTCTAAAAAGTCTATCAGTTAAAGCTAGGGACTTGATATTGCCATTATCAGGTTAAAAATATGTGTAAAATGCTTGATGCATTCTTGCTCCAATATGTGGCATTCTATACCTGTGGGTGTTTTTTTGGCAAAGGGTCAGTTCACAATCTCCCAGAACACCCAATTAGCTTTCAATTGAGCCGCACAGGTCCTCCCAAACTTTTGTTGTAATGTCTGCTTTTATTTTCTCAATAGCTTGGTTATACTCCCTTCTTGCTATTCTGACTTTAGCCAGATCCTGTAGTACTGCATTAGTAATTCTGTTATATAAGCATTAGTGCATTCGGAATTAAACCAAGATTGCACATCCTGATCTATCCAGGGCTTGTCTGAAAATCAGTATTTCAGAAACCTAATTACATATCTGAAAGTCCAAGTATCCCATCCGGGTCAGCTATATCTGAGAGACAACATAAGATCTCTGACTGGTTATTAATACTGAGGTCTCTGACCACTGTTTTAGGATTAATTTATGTCCATTTACTTCCTATCCCCTAATTAGGTCCATGGGTTAAAGGAGGATTAGCCTTGTACATTTGAGAGTCTCATAAAGGGATGGCGAGACTAACAATTATGAAATCGGAGTCACTAAATGGTGATGGACACACCTCATGTTTTTTCAGCAGGAGGGCCAGGACATTAGACAAAATAATGTGATCAATCATGCTGCCTTTCCCTCTCTCGACAAAAGTTGGAACCTCCACGGAGTGATCACTGCATTGCTCTGATGTAAAAGGCAAATTATTAATAGGATTAAACTTGTAAGATCTTCACCATATGCCGAATGCTGAAAGTTGCCAACATGCTCACCCTGACCGGCCATCTATATTTCCACAGACCCGAAACCCACTATGTAAACTTTTGGCAATATTAAAATCCCAAACCCAGATAAGAGAAATATTGGACGATTCTCTACTTGTTAAGGAAATGATGGCGCCTTCCAAATCCTCGATGATCCCAACAGGTTTCGGTGAAACAAAATTGAAATAAAAGTTGATTAGGATAATGTTACACACTCTAGGTTTAAATAATTTTGAAATCAAATAATAATGGTTAAAACTAAGCATCTTAAGATTCAGATTCCTCAGTGAGGTAGAGACCATGGCTAACAAGTCCCCCTTCTCCCTGCCTGCGTTGGATGGAATAGCAGGTGAAAAGAAGGATCAGAACCCATCAATAGAAACACAATCAAAAGACTAGGGGCCAGATGTAGGTACCAACAACAACAAGGAGCAAAGAGGAAAAAAGGACCTAGGTCGCCCCCCACTCATCAAGTTTCAAATCCAATATTGACCAAGATCCCAGGCACTATTCTCTTGTGCTATGTAATGATATCTCTCATGTTGCATTTAAATTAACAACTACCTCCCCTCTTTCAATGGTTATGGGGTAGGGGATATATCACTCATGTGCCCAACTTAAAAAAGCCCGTCCCTCTAAACAGATTCTTGTGAAACCACTCAACCACTGTGAAGAATTTGTGAAACAAATTGTGAAAAAAATGTGTGAGAGCGAGATGGCACCTCACGGGCGCACCACCAATGGGGAACCTGGTAGGTACTCACCAGGATAGCCCTGTTCTCATCATCGGTGCCATCAAGCTTAAAGAAAGGTGTCCAAATGAAAAACAAATATGTGTAGAAGAAAGAGTGCAGTGGAAAGAACGAACAACACACACAGTAGTGTCACACAACGTAAAACATATGCCTACAGCACAGACGTATAAACTTTATTCCTATTCTTTTGTGCTGATTGCATAGATTTAAAAAAGTGAATCTGACTGCTATTATACAGCCATATTCTACTTGCCGACATGTTTCATTGCCATAGTGTTCATCTGGCAATTTCTTCAGGGCATTACATTTTTAGGCCACTGCTTTAGGACACCAGGGTTTCACAACTGTAAAAAGACATATAAAAACCCAAAGTCAGGGTTTTCCTTGCTGTGGTAATATTCATCTGTATATTGCTGCACAAAAACGCTGAATTGCTATTTATCAATATTTACCCTCAAACGGCCGATGTATCTCATACCCGCCGAGAGGTATTAAAAACACACACACTTGTGGATCAACTCCTTATGTGAGCTATCCTGCGTCCCCTTTGTATTCTTACTGTAACGAAAACGAACATCAAGATGTATCTTTATTAAAACAACACTTACTTCTCCTCTCACTTCCTCCGTGTTTCAACTTGCTCCACCTTAGACCCCATTACTACCTTACCGATAATAGGACGGACTGCCGGCTTCTACTCGACCCGTGCACCATTCACGGGTGACTACCATTCTTTTACCTATTAGCGCGAGCGAGAGACCAGCTCTAATTGGCTCTCTCATTCTCGCGTTATTGGCGGCCATTTTAGATTGGGTTCTTCTGCATGCGAGCTATAAGGAAATGCAGATATATCCTCATTTATCGCGAGATCACACCCTTTAGCATATTCAAAATGTTTTCTACTAGCAAAACTTTATTTTTACTTGTACACACCGTATTCAAACATAAATTACAGAGTGCACCGTGTATATTATAGACAAATAGGGCATTTTATAAAATGAAATTTATTTTGTAAAACAAGGTTTTTTTGGGAGGGTGTGAACCTGTGAATATATGTAAGTGTATATCAACCCCCATCATTACATCATCTTGTATAACTCAACAGACGCAAAAGAACATCCATATCAGGCGTCCTATGAGATCAAGCCTATTGACACACTAAAGGTGTTTTTTATTTACAACACTTTATTTACACTCGTAAAACCAACTCTCCTGATTCTACAGAGTACACAAATAGAGCATTTTCTAGAAGGAGATTTTCTAAGTTTGTAGATCTACCTATTGAACCCACACATACTAACTGGATGGAATGTAATGTCATCGGTATGGTCACATAGTAAAATATATGTATGTATCTAACAGCACCCATCACCGCATCATCATGTGTGTCTCCATTGACGCAACAAGACATCTACATCAGGTCAAAATATACAGATACAAAAACCTGGATGTCAGTGTATTTTGTTCCATTCCAGGAGTTCATTAAGCCCCCTTTGTTCACTTCTCTCCTGATAAATCCACCTCGCTTCTTTCGTGGCCAATAGTCTATCAATCATTTGTGGGTCTCCTGTTACTTTCTCCAACACCACCCATGTAAATGTATGTTTATTCGTATAGCAATGTTGGACTAACTTCGTGGTATTTTTGCCTGATCTTATAGTGCTGAGGTGTTCCTGAATCCTTAATTTCACCTTACGTGTAGTAAGGCCGATGTATTCAAGGCGACACTCACACTGAAGTCTATATACCACATTGGTGGTATTACAATTACTGAATTATCCTAAAAACCATTCTTTTCCTGACTGTAGGGTTACGGTAGATGTTTTTGTGGTTAACGGACAAACAGAACAGCTCCCACAAGTATAATGGCCTTTGGGAATGGAGTTATTTTTCGAGACCTTAGCTGGCTTTCCCCTTGTGTGCACCAACTTATCTTTTAAATTGCAAGATCTTCTAAACGCAAAACGAGGAGGTGGCATCTTAAACTCGTTGTTTGACAAAATGGACCAATGTTTTCTGATGGATTGCCGTATCTTAGTGGCCAAGGGATCATAAGTCATAATGACAGGAATACACTCCTCCTTCTTCTTGACTGTAGTCTCCAGCAAGACACTTCTTGGGGTATTTAAAGCCCTTTTTTTTGCCTGCTTGATGACTCGTACAGGGTAGTTTCTATCTTCCAATTTATTACTGAGGACCTTCGCCTGTTCGTTCTAGCCCGCTGTCGAAGAACAATTCCTCCGGTAACGGAGGAACTGCCCCACCGGCAGGTTATCTCTAAGTGCCATGGGATGATATGATTCATAAGACAGTAAGGAGTTTCTGTCAGTGGGTTTTTGATGGACACTGGTTACGAGGCCACTCTCACTGGCCTCAATATCCAAGTCCAAATACACAGCTGTGTTCCTACTGTAGGACCATGTAAATCGGAGACTCTGATCCTGTCCATTCAGCCAATTAAGGAATTCCAGCAATGTGCTCTCCTCTCCAGACCAGACGCAGAGCACGTCATCTATATATCTCCTCCAAAGGCGTAGAAAGCCTTTGAAGGGATTGGTGGTAGGATAGATGACGTGCTCCTCGAACTGACCGACATAAATGCATGCCAAGCGCGGTGCCATAGTTGCGCCTATTGATGTCCCGGTGGTCTGGAGGAATAAGTTGTCTTTGAAACAGAAGAAATTACCTGTTAGGGCTAGTTCTATACACTGTAAAATGAAACTTTGAGGGGCATCATAGAACCATTCCTGTGCCCCTAGTGCTCGCGCTGCTGCCACTAGCGCGGCATCTTTGGGGATACAGGAATATAGAGACTCGATGTCGATAGTGACCAGAATTTCTTTGGAAGGGTCAAATGTCATGTCACAACAACAACAAAGGCACACACCCTCTAACTGTACATTCGATAACACATCGAGCGAAGAAGAATCAGAACCAGGGCCACAGAGAAATAGAGTGAGGTTCAACCAACAAGATCCTAATAACGCTGATCTGGGGGTACTCTTGCGCTCTTTTTTAGGACAGGGACAGGGACAAGGAGCGAACAGGGGTGCAGGCCAACAAGAAAGGGGAAGGGGACGAGGCAATCGCCCACCCCCACAATGGCAGACATACTCCCCGCGATTAACACGGAGCAGGGGGAGGAACCAACTTTGAACAGCATTGTGGTTAACTTGTCGAGCCATCACCTGTCGATGAATGAAGAAAAAGTGCTGAATAAGGGTCTCGGGTTTGTCCCGACTCCCACACATGATGCTTTCAAATGTCGAGTGGAATTCCACGAAACAGTCAGAAGAATTAAGCTTAAATTTGTTTTCGCCAAACAACCTATTGATGAGAATAAAGGATTCAATACAAACTTAAGAAGACCTTCCAGCTTCTGCCCCCCGAGTGGAGCAGTAGGACCAGAAGTGGCTGTGTTTGAGTCAAAAGTCTTACAAGATATTGAACTTTTTGAATCGAATAACAAAAAGATGTTCTTTAAAAATATGTCCAAGATGGACTGGGAAGCAGTTAAATCCCTGCAGAATAACTCTGAAATCACAATAAAAAGTGCCGATAAAGGCGGGGCAGTAGTAGTCTTAAATACCTGTGACTATGAGGCCAAAGTCTATAGATTGCTGAATGTCCGTGCTAATTATCAACCTTTAAAAAAAGACACCACGCCTGAATTGTTGGAAATCATAAAAGGCCTAGTGGGTAATGCCAAAGAAAAAAAGTGGATAACATCTAAGGAGGCGGAGTTCCTGGTGAATACCAACCCCAGGACTCCCGCCTTCTATATCTTACCCAAAATACATAAGCCGACCCGGCCTCTGCCGGTTCGGCCGATTGTATCAGGCATCCAGTCGGTACTAGAACCATTATCGCAGTTTGGCGACTATTTCCTGCGAGAATCGGTTATCACTCAGAAGTCCTTCGTGAAGGACACGATGGACATTCTTAATACATTGAGTGAGTGACATGACATTTGACCCTTCCAAAGAAATTCTGGTCACTATCGACATCGAGTCTCTATATTCCTGTATCCCCCAAGATGCCGCGCTGGTGGCAGCAGCGCGAGCACTAGGGGCACAGGAATGGTTCTATGATGCCCCTCAAAGTTTCATTTTACAGTGTATAGAACTAGCCCTAACACGTAATTTCTTCTGTTTCAAAGACAACTTATTCCTCCAGACCACCGGGACATCAATGGGCGCAACTATGGCACCGAGCTTGGCATGCATTTATGTCGGTCAGTTCGAGGAGCACGTCATCTATCCCACCACCAATCTCTTCAAAGGCTTTCTACGCCTTTGGAGGAGATATATACATTAACGTACTCTGTGTGTGGTCTGGAGAGGAGAGCACATTGCTGGAATTCCTTAATTGGCTGAATGGACAGGATCAGAGTCTCCGATTTACATGGTCCTACAGTAGGAACACAGCTGTGTATTTGGACTTGGATATTGAGGCCAGTGAGAGTGGCCTCGTAACCAGCGTCCATCAAAAACCCACTGACAGAAACTCCTTACTGTCTTATGAATCATATCATCCCAGGGCACTTAGAGATAACCTGCCGGTGGGGCAGTTCCTCCGTTACCGGAGG
This sequence comes from Lissotriton helveticus, assembly GCF_964261635.1. Lineage (NCBI taxonomy): Eukaryota > Metazoa > Chordata > Amphibia > Caudata > Salamandridae > Lissotriton > Lissotriton helveticus. The sequence goes on from NC_136065.1 coordinate 939,843,428, forward strand.
AATTGTTCTTCGACAGCGGGCTACAACGAACAGGCGAAGGTCCTCAGTAAGAAATTGGAAGATAGAAACTACCCTGTACGAGTCATCAAGCAGGCAAAAAAGAGGGCTTTAAATACCCCAAGAAGTGTCTTGCTGGAGACTACAGTCAAGAAGAAGGAGGAGTGTATTCCTGTCATTATGACTTATGATCCCTTGGCCACTAAGATACGGCAATCCATCAGAAAACATTGGTCCGTTTTGTCAAACAACGAGTTTAAGATGCCACCTCCTCGTTTTGCGTTTAGAAGATCTTGCAATTTAAAAGATAAGTTGGTGCACACAAGGGGAAAGCCAGCTAAGGTCTCGAAAAATAACTCCATTCCCAAAGGCCATTATCCTTGTGGGAGCTGTTCTGTTTGTCCGTTAACCACAAAAACATCTACCGTAACCCTACAGTCAGGAAAAGAATGGTTTTAAGGACAATTCAGTAATTGTAATACCACCAATGTGGTATATAGACTTCAGTGTGAGTGTGGCCTTGAATACATCGGCCTTACTACACGTAAGGTGAAATTAAGGATTCAGGAACACCTCAGCACTATAAGATCAGGCAAAAATACCACAAAGTTAGTCCAACATTGCTATACGAATAAACATAAATTTACATGGGTGGTGTTGGAGAAAGTAACAGGAGACCCACAAATGATTGATAGACTATTGGCCACGAAAGAAGCGAGGTGGATTTATCAGAAGAGAAGTGAACAAAGGGGGCTTAATGAACTCCTGGAATGGAACAAAATACACTGACATCCAGGTTTTTGTATCTGTATATTTTGACCTGATGTAGATGTCTTGTTGCGTCAATGGAGACACACATGATGATGCGGTGATGGGTGCTGTTAGATACATACATGTATTTTACTATGTGACCATACCGATGACACTACATTCCATCCAGTTAGTATGTGTGGGTTCAATAGGTAGATCTACAAACTTAGAAAATCTCCTTCTAGAAAATGCTCTATTTGTGTACTCTGTAGAATCAGGAGAGTTGGTTTTACGAGTGTAAATGAAGTGTTGTAAATAAAAAACACCTTTAGTGTGTCAATAGGCTTGATCTCATAGGACGCCTGATATGGATGTTCTTTTGCGTCTGTGGAGTTATACAAGATGATGTAATGATGGGGGTTGATATACACTTACATATATTCACAGGTTCACACCCTCCCAAAAATACCTCACTTTACAAAATAAATTTCATTTTATAAAATGCCCTATTTGTCTATAATATACACGGTGCACGCTGTAATTTATGTTTGAATACGGTGTGTACAAGTATAAACAAAGTTTTGCTGGTAGAAAACATTTTGAATATGCTAAAGGGTGTGATCTCACGATAAATGAGGATATATCTGCATTTCCCTATAGCTTGCATGCAGAAGAACCCAATCTAAAATGGCCGCCAATAACGCGAGAATGAGAGAGCCAATTAGAGCTGGTCTCTCGCTCACGCTAATAGGTAAAAGAATGGTAGTCACCCGTGAATGGTGCACGGGTCGAGTAGAAGCCGGCAGTCCTTCCTATTATCGGTAAGGTAGTAATGGGGTCTAAGGTGGAGCAAGTTGAAACACGGAGGAAGTGAGAGGAGAAGTAAGTGTTGTTTTAATAAAGATACATCTTGATGTTCGTTTTCGTTACAGTAAGAATACGAAGGGGACGCATGATAGCTCACATAAGGAGTTGATCCACAAGTGTGTGTGTTTTTAATACCTCTCGGCGGGTATGAGATACATCGGCCGTTTGAGGGTAAATATTGATAAATAGCAATTCAGCGTTTTTGTGCAGCAATATACAGATGAATATTACCACAGCAAGGAAAACCCTGACTTTGGGTTTTTATATGTCTTTTTACAGTTGTGAAACCCTGGTGTCCTAAAGCAGTGGCCTAAAAATTTAATGCCCTGAAGAAATTGCCAGATGAACACTATGGCAATGAAACATGTCGGCAAGTAGAATATGGCTGTATAATAGCAGTCAGATTCACTTTTTTAAATCTATGCAATCAGCACAAAAGAATAGGAATAAAGTTTATACGTCTGTGCTGTAGGCATATGTTTTACGTTGTGTGACACTACTGTGTGTGTTGTTCGTTCTTTCCACTGCACTCTTTCTTCTACACATATTTGTTTTTCATTTGGACACCTTTCTTTAAGCTTGATGGCACCGATGATGAGAACAGGGTTATCCTGGTGAGTACCTACCAGGTTCCCCATTTGTGGTGCGCCCGTGAGGTGCCATCTCGCTCTCACACATTTTTTTCACAATTTGTTTCACAAATTCTTCACAGTGGTTGAGTGGTTTCACAAGAATCTGTTTAGAGGGAAGGGCTTTTTTTAAGTTGGGCACATGAGTGATATATCTCCTACCCCATAACCATTGAAAGAGGGGAGGGAGTTGTTAATTTAAATGCAACATGAGAGATATCATTACATAGCACAAGAGAATAGTGCCTGGGATCTAGGTCAATATTGGATTTGAAGCCAGATGTAGGTAGCCAAATTCTGGTCAGTAATGGCCGAAAATTCCGAAAATCGGCCGTTAACGACCGGTATTGGGCTATTGAGATGTAGGAGTAAAAAATAGACCGATTCGGTAAATACGAGTCGGTTTCATACCGAATCGAAAAGTACCGAATTCTAATTGACCAAATTCTAAATTACCGAATCCCTATTTACCGAATCGGTAAATAAGAAATGGTAAAAACTGACCATTGAGATGTAGCAAAGCTCAAAAATACTGAATTTCATGAAATTCTGTATTTGAGAGTTGGTATTTACCATGGAGTGAAAGCAGGTGGTAACCAGGTGCAGGCTATAAAAAAGGACCCAAAATGCAACACTGTGACCAGAATGGCGGCATTCTACGTCATTGCAAGGCGGCTATGGCTACAGGCAGCAGGAGAGAGGGTCTGGAGAAGGGAGGAGCAAGTCTACAGGCAGAGGATTACGCTCTTTCAACTCACTGAGCCAGAGATATTGCAGAAGTACAAGCTTGACCCACAAACCATCCTGGACTTGATCAGGGACCTGCACCCACTCCTGGAGCACCCAACACCTACGGCGCACGCCATCCCACCCCATGCGCAGGTGCTGTATAGCCTACACCGCCTGGCCTCTGGGAGTTACCACAGTGTCATTGCTGCGGTAGGTGGGGTGTCCCAGAGCTGCTTATCCCGTTTCTTCAGGAAGTTCCTGGAAGCCATGATGCAGAGAATGCATCATTACATTAGCTTCCCTGCCACACAAGCGGAACTGGTGATGACCAAAACTGATTTTTATCAACTGGCACACTTCCCTCACTTCATAGGCTGCATAGATGGCACCAACATCCCAATCTGCCCACCTGCAGCCACAGAATACATATACAGGAACCGGAAGTCAACACACTCAATCAATGTGCAGGTGATATGCAACGCAGGAAACATCATAACAGACATTGTGGCCAAATTCCCTTGGAGCACCCACGACTCCTACATATTCCAGAACAGTGGGATCTACACACGTCTTGCTGCTGGAGAATATGGAGACAGATACCTGCTAGATAACCAACTGTGACACACCCTGATAGTGACTGCAGATGAATGTATGATGAGTATGTAACTAATGGCATTCTCTTTTCCACCCAGGCAATAGTGCTTATGCTGTGCGTTCCTTCGGGCTCACCCCCTACCTTAATCCATCTACCGGGAGTGAGAGGCGTTACAATGTGGCACACAGAGCAACACGCAGCGTTGAAGAACGCACATTCGGACTCCTAAAAAGCAGGTTCCGCTGCCTCAACAAGAGTGGAGGAGCACGGTAGTACACTCCTATCATCTGCTGTAAAATCATTGCGACCTATTCAATGCTGCACAACCTTGCTACCAAGAAAGGCACAGAAGTGGAAATAACACATCATGAGGACATTGATGATGGAACTGAACAGCCAGAGCCCTATGCAGCAGGAGCAGCGCAAGCCACAAATGTGAGACTGAGACGGCCAGAGATCACACGCAGCTATTTCTAAGTAAGTAAGGAGACACAGCTAGGCTTTTTATTTGAATGACGTAGTTTAATGGGCACTACGGCAATTTACTGATAGCACACCATGGTACTTCAATGTCTGAATACCCCACTGGGTGGTCACAGGTTGCCTCACCGCGACGTGTCCTGTGGGTTGTGGGCATCCTCATTGTTTGCGCCCACGCACAACAGTGCGGGATGCACAAGGCTGGGTGGCAACGGTGGCAGTGGAGTATGGGTCAGCAGGTTGGCGCCTGCTGCTCCTTCGAATGTCAGGAACAGGAGTGCTACAGCTACTCCTGCTGGTAGAGTCTTCTGTGTCCCCAACACCTGTGTCCCCCAGCAGTGGCTGCCTGGTTGGTGAGCAGTAGCTCCCTGGCAGAGGTAACTCTCCCCATCCCCCTCGTCAAATCCGTGCAGCAGTGCACTGTAGGAGAGTGGGGTCTGCAATCCTATGGTCACCCCAGATTTTTGCTTTTTGCTTCACTGGTTTACGACTTTCCCTGGCTGTGGGCCTGCTAATCAGACCCACAGCCTAGCTGTTCTCTCTCTAAATTGACATCCATGTACCTTAGGTGCATTTACCAATTGGTACTGTGCCACCTTATCAGTCCCTGTACGGTGTACCTTACGTACCCAGGGCATAGGTGTACCCAAGGCCTACCAGGGGCAGAAGCATGTATTATGCCACCCCTGGCTGGCCATCTAAACAGACACAACTGGCTGGTAAGACAGCTGGGGCAAGGTGGTGTAAACACCCTTTGCTGTAGATATAGTTACCTATATCTAACCCCAAAATGGACACATATATTCCTATCAGTCACTCCTATGGCAGACCTTATCAATCCTGAAGGCAGAGTGCTTGGAATTATGTGAGATGGTGCTCTAGCATGAGCTGAGCCTGTCTGCAGCTTGCGGAACCAAGTCCTTATAGCTGTTCCATGATAACACTATACCATATACTCTTAAGTGCATTATAATCCTCGCGGTTGAATGCTAACTCTGGTATACCATTATCAAAACATGTCGAGTAAGGTGTCATACGAATTGGAATACTACCCCCTCGCCAATTCTGGCGACGGGGGTAGCATTCCACCCTTCTAGAGGGACACGACATGTATGTAACTGTGAACCCCGGTTAAAGTTAACTCGAGCCTCAGCATCACAAAATGGATGCTGCCACCACAGACACAAGTCTGACCTCCTGCTGCTGGGAGTCCTTCCAGCGAGGGAGGCCTGGACAAAGGGTTTCCTGCCTTGGGAGGTGCTAGCACCACCCCAGACAGGATTTTGTGTATTGAGGTAGGGAGGCCTGAAAGGAATGAGACATGCCTGGGGCACACAAGGTGCCCTGTGCATACACCGGTTCAAACCAGTTGCTGGGGCACTCCAGTCCCAGCTCTGGCGCGAAACCGGACAAGGGATAGGGGGTGTAACCACCCCCCTTCCTGGTCCCACCCATGGGAGGGACCTAGTCACCAGTACAGCCCCCTTTAGGAGAATAAAGGTAGGAGCTGGTCCCATTCCAAATTAGATTTATCCTGACAACTTTACAAGACGAAACTCTGGACTTCGACGTTCTGCGCCACCGAAGACTGAAGAATCTCCCTTATGGGCAAGGAGTGTCCACCCTGCAACTGCAGGCCCCATCAAGCGTCCTAGCAGTCCACTTTGTCGTCCTTCCTGCCGGATCCAGATTTCAGAGCCCAACGAGACCCGGACTCCCAGACCTCTCCGACCTCTACCTACATCTGCAGCACAGCTGAGACCTGTGGGTGCGACGAGACACGTGGGACCGGCCATCTTGGAATAGACTGCACTTCGCTTCCAGCACGACTTCTGAGGCATCCTCGAGAAAGTGCTTTGGGGATTGAGAAGCTCCAGCCCCGAGCAGCTCTTGCACCAAAGATCAGCCCTCCAGCATCCACGAGATCTGCGTGGGGCCCTTTTTGCTTGATAGCTGCTCGACGCGTTGTCTGGTCACTTGCCGGCTGGCTAGTGACCTCCTAGACGATGATCCCAGAAATCTACACTGTTGGTCTGGTTGCTCCAGACTGGCCCTTGCTCCCTTCCAAAAGAGGAGCACCCTGGACCCTCCTGGTCCACTCCAGACGCCGTTTCCACTCACCGCGTGGGTTGCCTTTGCCAAGGCCTGTTGACTCCCAATCTGGATCCGACACGGCCGACAGCGAGAGCCTGCATAGGACAGCTCGTGCCTCCATCCTGGTTGTCGAAGACACCTCCTGGTCCACGTGGCTGCAGAGACAAGCGTCCACTCTTCACCTGATCGCGACGACAGCATATATCAGGCCAACTTCTCACATTGGTGTGCAGCGGTTGGGATTTGAGCTTGCTGTTGTTTTTACCAAATATAATCTTGAAATATCATTTGAAAGATCACATAAGGTACCATACTTACATATAACAAGCTTAGAAATACTCTGAGTTCTACTGAACCAGCTGTTGTAGTAGAAAGGGCCTAGCACACCCTGACTACAACTCTTAGCAAGGGATCAGTAGGAAAACCCATAGTGTAAGTAAGTGCACCACTTACACCTCACTAGAAAGCATGTCTACCACAGGAGAGCTCTCAGTAGCTCCCCTTGTGGTTAGTGACCCTCCACAGGTCCTTTCCAGATATGCAGCCCTCAGCTTCCAGGAGATGAGACAATTATGTACGTCCAGGAAACAGGGTTCTAACCCTACCACTCCCTTTCTGTTAGGTCTCTTAGAGACATATGATGCCAGAGGGCTGCCAGTGCAGGCCCCTCTAATCCATATGGGAGCATGCCCCCCTTAGAAGGTGATCCAGACTCTAACCTCCCTGAAACAGAGAATGTAGAGGGTAGGGAAGAAGGAAACTTATCTGAGGATGAGGCAGAAAATGGCCAACCTTTAGTCAGTTGACTTACCAGGGCCAACTTAGTCCTACATGGGGAAGGAACTGGGAGAGCCCCAGTGCCATCCACTAGCAGGCCTAACTTTGGGGTCAGGAGAGATAGATCTCCTTCTAGGGACTCCAACAGATCTGTTCACTCCCATGCCTCTCATGCATCTGCTCAGAGGAGGATGACTTCCCCTCAGAGGAGAGAGCATGAGGCAAAGATGAAGGAAGTTAATCTGAGAATTCAAAGGGAAGAACTTGCCCTTGCCAAGGAGAAACTTGCCTTTGCTAGAGAGCAACAGTTGAGTGGGTTAGCACCCACTGGTGGCAGCAATATCTCTAGGGATAAAGACAGGAGTTTTGATTATAGACACCTGAGTAAAATAGTGCCCTCCTATAAGACAGGAGATGATATCCACAAGTGGATAACTGCTCTGGAGAGGGCCTGCAAAGTACAGCAGGTACCCCAGAGTCAGTGGGCAGCAATATTGTGGCTCTCCTTTGAAGGTAAAGGTAGAGATAAGCTCCTCACTGTTAGAGATGAGGATGCTAATGATTACCAAGTCCTTAAAACTGCTCTGATTGATGGGTTTGGCTTAACAACTGAACAGTACAGGTTGATGTTCAGGGACATCCAGAAAACTCAGGCTCAGGATTGGACTGACTTTGTTGATTGTGCCACTAAGGCTTTGGAAGGCTGGTTACTGGGAAGTAAAGTTACTGATTACACAGGATTGTATAATCTAATTATGAGAGAGCAAATCTTAAATAATTGTCAGAACCAGTTGCTGCATCAGCACCTGATTGACTCAGATCTGACCTCTCCCCAAGAATTGGGAAAGAAGGCAGACAGATGGGTCAGAACCAGGGTCAAGCAGCAGAACCAGAACCAGGGTGGTGGCCAAAAGAAAGCAGACCAGAAGGGTAATACTGAGAACAAGCAAAATGACCAGAAGTCTTCAACAGGGCCCCAACAATCTAAGGAGGGTGGGTCCCAGAATCCCCAAAAGAAGAAGAATAATGGTCCAAAGAAACCATGGTGCCAATACTGTAAAAGTAAGACTCACTGGTTTAGTGAGTGCACCAAGAAAGGCCAAACTCCTACCACTACTGTCCCTAAGACACCTGCACCCCCTAGTACAGTTAGTAGTGGTAGTGTACCCCCCAAGGCTGTAGTAGGGTTAACCCTGGGAACTGAAGTGGGTTCTGACTTAGTCAGAATACCTACTCAGGATGTTCTTGTTTGTACTGGGGACATGGATATGGCCACTACTGTAAGTCCTAGTACTCTGGGCAAATACAGGCAAACGCCTTTAATCAATGGAAAAATGGCTCAGGCCTACAGGGACACATGTGCCAGTGTCACTATGGTGACACCAACATTTGTGGACCCTGATCAGATCATGCTAGGTTCAGACTACCTAGTGACCAATGCTAGCAACGTCACTACCAATCACAGTATGGCAGTTGTTAACTTCTCCTGGGGAAGGGTAACTGGCCTCAAAATGGTTGTAGTTAGTTCAGACCCCCCAGTAGATTGTCTCTTGGGCAATGATTTGGAATCCTCACTGTGGTGGTCAGATGTGGAGTTCAGGACTCATTTAGAAATGTTAGGTCTCTCCTCACATGTCCTTGCTGTGACCAGGTCACAGGCCAAGAAATGCCCAGCTGAACAAGTGCTGGATCCTGGAAGAATGGACCAGACACTACCCAAGAGGAAGAGCAGTAGGGTTAAGGCAGAGCCTTCCCCCCTGCCTCAGGTTGAGGATCAGCCCTCTCAGGAGGCTGACCCAAAGACCCCAGAAGGAACTGTCCTAGAAGAGCTTGAACCTGAACAGCTTGAGTTTCTTGGGACAGGGGGACCTTCCAGGGCAGACTTGAGGCAGGCACAGTTAGACTGTTCCTCCCTTGAACCCCTCAGACAGCTGGCTGCTGCTGAGGCTGCAGGGAATGCTACAGGTGCCCACAAGATATACTGGGATGAAGGACTCCTATACTCTGAGTCAAGAGACCCCAAGCCTGGTGCTACCAGGAGGCTGGTCATCCCCTTGTCTCTTAGAGGTTTCCTTCTCACCTTAACCCATGAAATTCCCTTTGCAGGTCACTTAGGCCAGAACCCCTTAGTTCAATATAGTCAATTGAAGATTGTATATAGGCAGATGTACATGCAACTCTTTTATGTTCATATTAATTGATTTATTAATAAGCATTTTTTACACACCATTGTAAAATTAATCTGCTTCGCTAGCCATGATATGCATTATATTCCCTCTTGTCGTTTTGCTTTTTTTCTTCTATCTATGTGTTTATTTTTTTCTTGGAATAAGAATGGACATGAGACACAAGAAAGCGATTTTGAAAACTTAAATTTCGCCACATCAGCTATATTTGTAGACTTTATTGTGTTCTCAACAATGCGTGCGAGACTCACTCTCCATTCAGTAATGGCGGCCAACTATTCAGGCACACTAGTCCTACGTTTATTACCGGCATCGATTAGTATACACTAAAAAGGGACTTCGTGTAACCGCTGTCGAAATCGACACTTCATGTCGGGCAGGAACGCCACTATTCGGTGTTGACAAAAAACGAAACTCGGTAAGGACAATCATTATAACGCCCTTGAATAATAAGGTTATGGCACTCGACATCGCGCACTTCACTTACTAAACGCGGCATGAATTGGTTTTTCCGTTTCTCTAGTTTCACATGACGTATTTCAACAAGCGAGACCGTTTGCACTCACGTTGAGGCTCGCAGGTAAATATCATTTAAATGCTGGTCGTTCATCTCATAGTGTCTCCTTTTGGACATGCTAATAAAACCTACACAACTTATTCACTTTTATAGATTCCCTATAATAGTGGCTGCAAGAAAGACCTGCAGGTGAGCGTTCAGGTCTTTTTTCTTTAAATATATCACGTAGATACGTGAGATAGGTTGATTGTTTTTTAATTTGCACTTCCCCATTTTTGTTTTTCGCAGACTGCTTCCATTTAGGATGAAGGTAAATTGTATTTGAGTTTTTGAAATCCACAGTACAGTAAATATGAATAACGAACTAAGAGACATTTCATTTTTTATTCATTTTTTACTGATTTTTTAGATTGACCGTATACCACTACACATTTCATTTGATATAGTTTTATCGAATGTAACTATAATCTCGGTAGGGAATTCGCATTTTTGTATATTATCAAACACATAACCTCTAAGGCATCCTTAGTAATAGAGTTTCCTTTTCTTTCCCCTTTTTTCTTTCCAACAGACCCCTGACGAAGGGGTTTAACCCCGAAATGCATTGGGTTTTCAGTATATATCTTTCTGTGTAAAATGGGTAAAAAGTATACATGAAATAATGTTTTGACTTTTTTGATGTTCAACATGATTGCATAAATGTATGATATACTTCACGATGAATTTAATGATGAAATAGTGATAAAAGTATTATTATCAAACGTTCTATTGGAATATTTATTCTTCACGTAGTGCGTGCTAGAGTCCTGGTTATCTTGCGATACCAGGCCACATACATCAGAACAAGACTTGGGACAGGCTTGCCCCACACTTTCACTGGCCTCATATGTCTGAAGACACCAAAGAGTTTTGTCGCTCATGTGTCACCTGTCAAGCCAGTGGCAAATCAGGTGGCACAACAAAGGCCCCCCTTATACCACTACCTGTGGTGGGGGTGCCCTTTGAGAGAGTGGGGATAGACATTGTTGGACCAATGGACCCCCCAACAGCATCTGGGCACAGATTTATACTGGTGGTAGTGGATCATGCCACCAGGTATCCAGAAGCTAGTCCCCTTAGGACCACTACAGCTCAAATTGTGGCCAGGGCCCTGCTTGGAGTTTTCCCCAGAGTGGGGTTTCCTAGGTTGTCTCTGACAGAGGTGCCAACTTCATGTCAGGATATTTGACTGCAATGTGGAAGGAGTGTGGTGTAAATTACAAATTTACCACACCCTATCACCCACAGTGCAATGGGATTGTGGAGAGATTCAACAAGACCCTAAAAGGGATGATAAAAGGGTTACCTGAAAAGCTTAGGCGAATATGGGACACCCTTTTACCCTGCCTCCTGTTTGCTTACAGAGAGGTCCCACAGAAGGGGGTTGGCTACAGCCCTTTTGAGCTTCTGTTTGGGCATCCTGTAAGAGGACCCCTATGTCTTGTAAAGGAAGGATGGAAGTTACCTCTCAAAAAGCTTAAACTTGACATAGTGGACTATGTACTTGGTCTCCGCTCCAGGATGGCAGAGTACATGGAGAAGGCATCCAAAAACCTTGAGGCCAGCCAAGAACTTCAAAAAGCTTGGCATGACCAAAAGGCTGTCCTAACTGTTTATCATGCAGGACAGAAGGTGTGGGTGTTGAAGCCAGTGGCCCCAGCAGCTCTCCAAGACAGATGGTCTGGACCCCATACCATTATTGAGCAAAAGGGAGAGGTCACCTACTTGGTGACCCTTGGAACTCCCAGGAGCCCCCACAGGGTGCTTCATGTAAACAGGCTCAAGGCATTTGTCAACAGGGAGAACATGGGCTTGTTCATGGCAACAGATGAGGGACAGGAGGAAGAGAGTGACCCTCTCCCAGACCTGCTCACTCAGAACCCTGATGATGGGTCAGTTGATGGTGAAGTCTTTTCTGACAGCCTCTCTGAGCATCAACAAGAGGATTGCAAACAAGTTCTTCAATCATTTAGACAAATGTTCTCACTGACACCCAGTCAGACAAACTGGTGCACCCATGAGGTGGACACTGGTGACAGTCTGCCTGTCAAGAGTAAAATCTACAGGCAACCTGACCACGTCAGGGACTGCATAAAGAAAGAAGTACAAAAGATGTTGGAATTGGGAGTCATTGAACCCTCAGAGTGCCCTTGGGCTAGTCCTGTAGTTCTAGTGCCAAAACCTCACACCCAGGCTGGTAAGAGAGAGATGAAGTTTTGTGTAGACTACAGGGGTCTCAATGCTGTCACTAAGACAGATGCCCATCCAATACCTAGGGCAGATGAACTCATAGACAAGTTGGCTTCTGCAACCTTCTTGAGTACATTTGACCTAACAGCTGGTTATTGGCAGATCAGGTTAGCTGAGGATGCCAAGGCCAAAACAGCATTTTCTACCTCAGGAGGTCATTACCAATTTGTGGTGATGCCCTTTGGTTTGAAAAATGCACCTGCCACTTTTCAAAGGTTGGTGAAACAAGTCCTCACTGTGTTGGATGACTTTTGTGCAGCATGTCTAGATGATATTGCTGTCTTCAGCTCCACCTGGGAGGATCACCTGATCCACCTGAGGAAAGTTTTGGAGGCCCTGCAAAAGGCAGGCCTCACTATCAAGGCCACCAAGTGCCAGATAGGGCAGAGTCAGGTTGTGTACATGGGCCACCTTGTAGGTGGAGGCCAGGTTCAACTCTTGGAGAGCAAGATAGAGACCATAAAGGACTGGGCTCCTCCAACCACCCAGACACAGGTCAGAGCTTTCTTGGGCCTGTCTGGTTACTAAAGGTAGTTTGTCAAAAATTATGGGTCCATTGTGACACCACTTAATGACTTGACAAGCAAGAAAATGCCAAAGAAAGTTCAGTGGACAGTTAGCTGTCTGAAGGCATTCGATGACCTGAAGCAGGCCATGTGTACTGTACCTATTCTCAAGAGTCCTGACTACTCCAAAACCTTCATTGTCCAAACAGATGCATCTGAGTTGGGTGTGGGAGCTGTTCTATCTCAACTGAATATTGATGGTCATGACCAGCGTATTGCTTTTATAAGTAGAAGGCTGACCCCTAGAGAGAAATGTTGGTCAGCTATTGAGAGGGAGGCCTTTGCTGTGGTTTGGGCCCTGAAGAAGTTGAGCCCAAACTTGTTTGGAACTCACTTCAAGATTCAGACCGACCATAAGCCCCTCTTGTAGCTAAATCAGATGAAGGGTAAAACCCCCAAACTTCTTAGGTGGTCCATTTCCCTACAGGGGATGGACTTTACAGTGGAGCACAGACCAGGGACTGACCATGGCAATGCAGATGGTCTCTCCAGGTATTTCCACTTAGAACAGGAAGACTCACCTGGTCAAGGTTAGTTTAATGTCCCTAAGTTTGGGGGGGGGGGTTATGTAGGAGAGTGGGGTCTGCAATCCTATGGTCACCCCAGATTTTTGCTTTTTGCTTCACTGGTTTACGACTTTCCCTGGCTGTGGGCCTGCTAATCATACCCACAGCCTAGCTGTTCTCTCTCTAAATTGACATCCATGTACCTTAGGTGCATTTACCAATTGGTACTGGGCCACCTTATCAGTCCCTGTACAGTGTACCTTAGGTACCCAGGGCACAGGTGTACCCAAGGCCTACCAGGGGCTGAAGCATGTATTATGCCACCCCTGGCTGGCCATCTAAACAGACACAACTGGCTGGTAAGACAGCTGGGGCAAGGTGGTGTAAACACCCTTTGCTGTAGATATAGTTACCTATATCTAACCCCAAAATGGACACATATATTCCTATCAGTCACTCCTATGGCAGGCCTTATCAATCCTGAAGGCAGAGTGCTTGGAATTATGTGAGATGGTGCTCTAGCATGAGCTGAGCCTGTCTGCAGCTTGCGGAACCAAGTCCTTATAGCTGTTTCATGATAACGCTATACCAAATACTTCTAAGTGCATTATAATCCTCGCGGTTGAATGCTAACTCTGGTATAACATTATCAAAACATGTCGAGTAAGGTGTCATACGAATTGGAATACTACCCCCTCGCCAATTCTGGCGACGGGGGTAGCATTCCACCCTTCTAGAGGGACACGACATGTATGTAACTGTGAACCCCGGTTAAAGTTAACTCGAGCCTCAGCATCACAAAATGGATGCTGCCACCACAGACACAAGTCTGACCTCCTGCTGCTGGGAGTCCTTCCAGCGAGGGAGGCCTGGACAAAGGGTTTTATGCCTTGGGAGGTGCTAGCACCACCCCAGACAGGATTTTGTGTATTGAGGTAGGGAGGCCTGAAAGGAATGAGACATGCCTGGGGCACACAAGGTGCCCTGTGCATACACCGGTTCAAACCAGTTGCTGGGGCACTCCAGCCCCAGCTCTGGCGCGAAACCGGACAAAGGATAGGGGGTGTAACCACCCCCTTCCTGGTCCCACCCATGGGAGGGACCTAGTCACCAGTACAGCCCCCTTTAGGAGAATAAAGGTAGGAGCTGGTCCCATTCCAAATTAGATTTATCCTGACAACTTTACAAGAAGAAACTCTGGACTTCGACGTTCTGCTCCACAGAAGCCTGAAGAATCTCCCTTGTGGGCAAGGAGTGTCCACCCTGCAACTGCAGGCACCATCAAGCGTCCTAGCAGTCCACTTTGTCGTCCTTCCTGCCGGATCCAGACTGCAGAGCCCGACGAGACCCGGACTCCCAGTCCTCTCCGACCTCTACCTACATCTGCAGCACAGCTGAGACCCGTGGGTGCGACGAGACACGTGGGACCGGCCATCTTGAAGAGACTGCACTTCGCTTCCAGCACGACTTCTGAGGCATCCTCGAGAAAGTGCTTTGGGGATTGAGAAGCTCCAGCCCCGAGCAGCTCCTGCACCAAAGATCAGCCCTCCAGCATCCACGAGATCTGCGTGGGGCCCTTTTTGCTTGATTGCTGCTCGACGTGTTGTCTGGTCACTTGCCGGCTGGCTAGTGACCTCCTAGACGATGATCCCAGAAATCTACACTGCTGGTCTGGTTGCTCCAGACTGGCCCTTGCTCCCTTCCAAAAGAGGAGCACCCTGGACCCTCCTGGTCCACTCCAGATGCCGTTTCCACTCACCGCGTGGGTTGCCTTTGCCAAGGCCTGTTGACTCCCAATCCGGATCCGACACCGCCGACAGTGATAGCCTGCGTGGGACAGCTCGTGCCTCCATCCTGGTCATCGAAGACACCTCCTGGTCCACGTGGCTGCAGAGACAAGCGTCCACTCTTCACCTGATCGCGACGACAGCATCTGGTTCCCTCCTGGTTCCACACCGGTCACTGGCTAGTAACTTTGAACACTGTCCCCTCTGCTTTCAGGTCCTCTTCTTCCTCGATCCACCCGTGGATCGCACCGGACATCTTCCTCCTGGTCACCTGCAGCATCTTTCTTCAAGGCTCCATAGACTTCGACGCGGAAACCCGACACACTTTGACACCTATGCACCCGCAGCCCGTGGGTGAGGTAACAAGAGCATTTCGGTGCTCAAGGGTAGATTAACTCTTCTAGTGTCCAGATTTCCAGTCGTTTTAGTCCTAGATAGTAAAGACTGTCCGTACTCACCTTTTTCGTAAACTGTACTGTCCATTGAGTTTGTTCCGCATCTCACGTGTGAGTTCACACTCTGCACACGCGTCCCGTGGGTCTCCTATTACTTACCTAAGGTTAGAATAGTGTAGCCCCAGCGATCCTACAGCCTCTGGACAGCTCCATTCCTTCTATCGATTTCCTTATACCATTTACTTAGTATATGGTTTGCCGTGCCCCTAGGGCGCTATTGTAATTTTTTTGCAACTTATCGTATTATTCCTAAGAGATTGTCATGTGCTTAGCCCTCTGATCTCATAAAGAGTTCAGAGGTGTTTGTTATTAAAAAATATACTGTTTATTTTTATAACAACCTGTGTGGTGTCCTTTTATCTGGTATTCAAGGGGTTATATGTGGTAAAACAGCTGGCTTCACATGCCAAAAGAGTTTAGCCTAAGACTGCTTTGTCCATGCTACCATTAGGATAGCTGGTCTATAAGGTTGACTTACAACCAATCACCATAAGGGTTGTTTGGACTGATACAACGTGATCACTAGAACTAGTGAGCATCATATATCAGGCCAACTTCTCACATGCACAATGCCATGTTGCATGGCGACAGAGCGCCGACATAGCAGGGCGGTTGCTGTGGCAAGCCGGTTCATGGCCTTTGTGTTTTGGCGCATGCACTGTCGATCCCGGCGCCTCTCTGTGTGGTCAGAGCCTAGTGTCTCACAGAGAGCCATCACACACTGCCATGGAGCCAATCCCCCGGTCGATGTTGCCCTTCCTGTGATTCAAGTTGCGCACCTGTCTCTGTACTGCTAATATGCCCTTTGCTTTCAGGTGCTGGACTTTGACCATGGTGGCCTCAAGACCACAGAAAACCCCCTCTCCATCCTCGCCATGGCCTCTCTCCCGTACCCTCCGGCCTCTGGCACCGGTGCGCACAGCTCCAGATGCCCTCTGCTGTCCTGCGTTGTCTGCCTCAAGTGGAGTTGTGTGTGTGTCACCCTCCCCATCATCCTCATCGGACGTCTCCAGAATCCTGAGAGGGGGCACATCATGCCTCCTTGGCCTTACCAGTACTGATGACTCTGAGGTTGGTGTGGATGACAGTGCTGGTAGTTCCAACTGTTGTGAGTCAAACAGCAGAGGTGACAGAGGCTGTGGAGTGGTGGGTCACTCAGGTGTTGTTGCTGCCTGCGCTGTGGGTGTGGGTGGCAGTACAGTGCTTTGACCTGCACCTTTGGCTGCGTCTTCACTCCGCTCTGTTGCTGGTGTCCTCTTCTCCATTTCCTGCGCTGTACTGTGCGATGACTCTCCTTTAGACAGATATGAACATTGGCTCAGTGGTGATGTACACCCGTGTGTCATTATTAAATCACATTCATGTCACACAATTGAATAGTTCTCAACTGCTTCTGGATGTAGTGTGTGGCATGCCTGGCTGTTTTCTGTGATGACTGTATTGATGTATGTGTCTATGACTACGTCTCCCATGATGCATTGCCGGTAAATCCTAAAACCTGTACTGGAGTGTGATGCACACTACCACATTGGAGAAGGGGGACAAGGAAAGGGGTGGGGGTTTATATCCATGCAGCTTACCTTGTTTTGTTGCAGCTCTGACTGAGCTGTCAGCGTCCTCTATCCCATGGACACTCTCTGGCTCCAGGGTGGACTCCACCATCATTTCCTGGTCTGTAAGTGCAATTGCACGGTTCCTTCCTCCACCTGTGGCACCAGCTACTTTTCTCTGGGCTGCAAGCTTTTTTCTTTGTTATGATCCGAAGATCATACCATCTTTTTTTCAGGTCATCAATGTCCCTGGTTGTGACCCCAATGTCATTCACCTTGGACTGGATCCCCAGCCAGGTGCTCCTTTTAACAGACTCGGCAACATGCAGAGACTGCTTGGTGTGGTGTCTCACCACCTCCACCTCCACCACCAGCACCTGCAGTTCAGCTGTGCTGAATTTGACTTTCCCCTTGCACTCAGCTCCTTCCTTCTGGGCATCCTGTGACTCCATTCTGCAGCTCAGCTCAGCTCTGGGCAGCCTGTTCCTCAGTGTCTCACTGCTCTCAATGCTGTTCAGTTGCTCTGCACCTGCATGGGTGTGGCCACTTCCTGGGAGTGGGGTGGGGTAGCTGCATTTGATTGGTTGGTTCCTCTGCTGCTTTGTTGTGGGGTGTGGTGGGTGTTCCTGATTGGTTGACAGGCTCAATTGGGTGTGTTTCGTATTTCCGATTCCGCCGAATCGGTAAATACCGAATCGGTAATTCCCATTCATTCCTATGGGTCTGGGTATTTCTTTACCGATTTTTTACCTACATCCCATTTTCCGAATTTAAAATACCGAATCGGTATGATTCGGTATTTTAGAGTCGGTAAAATTGGATTACCTACATCTGGACCTAGGTCTCCTGACAGCAGATGACGTCAAACTTTTCAATAAAAGACAACCAGTTCTTATTATTTTGGTTCAAGGCTATTCCTGCCACATTCCTGGAAAGGAGCTGTAGGTCCCTTGAGTAATTTACAGATTAATTTTTTATTCCAGTGGACTCAGGCGATCTCCCACCCACCATGAACCAGGGGGAAGTATGCATGATCTTGAAGCCGGGTGGGGACGGTTCGGACCCCACAGCCTTCAGGCCAATCACCCTGATCAATACGGATGCAAAGATCCTTACTAAACTATTGGCCACTCGCCTAGCCCCACACATGACACACTTGATCCACCCGGACCAGTGTGGGTTTATCCCTGGCCGTAACACGGCGATGAATTTGCGGCGCCTGACTCATATTCTCCACGAGGTGAGGGGGAGAGAGGATCCTCATGTGCTTGTGTCAATCGACTTGGCCAAGGCCTTTGACATGGTAAGCTGGGGGTATCTGTTGGAAGTGCTCCGGAGGGCAGGATTCGGACCGGTGTTTTGCAATTGGATCCATGTGCTCTACGGGGCACCCCATGCTAGAGTTCGACTGGGGTCGGCCCGGTCGGAGGAGTGGTACTTGGGGAGGGGAACTGCCAGGGTTGCCCTTTCTCCCCTCTCCTGTTTGCGTTAGCCATAGAACCCCTGGCAGTCTCTGTTCGCGCCGAGTTGGAGCAATGGGGAATCATGGTAGGGGACACCGCGAACGTGATCTCCCTCTATGCTGATGACGCTCTATTCTATTTGACGTCCCCTGATGCATCCCTCCCCGCGTTGATGCGGATTCTGGACCGCTTTGGCGAGGCCTCTGGATTACGTATTAACCTTAATAAATCCTTGATTTTCCCAC
This sequence comes from Lissotriton helveticus, assembly GCF_964261635.1. Lineage (NCBI taxonomy): Eukaryota > Metazoa > Chordata > Amphibia > Caudata > Salamandridae > Lissotriton > Lissotriton helveticus. Next base: position 939,861,910 of record NC_136065.1, read on the forward strand.
TGACAGGCTGTGCTCCTGACCCGTGCGCAGATCTCCCGTGCTTGGGATGGGAGCGGGAAGCGTTCCGCTACCTCGGCATACAAGTGGCCTCAACTGACGAGGCCCTATTGACTTCCAACGTCGACCGAGTGCTCCGGGCACTTCACAAGTCTGTCACTTTCTGGAACACCCTTCCCCTCTCCCTTATGGGGCGATCGCCAAGATGGTGATGCTCCCCAGGATTTTGTACGTTTTGCAGAATACTCTGTGTCCGCTTCCCCCCCGAGTGTTTCGCACACTCGACTCACTCCTCACGTCTCTACTTTGGGCAGGTAGGCGTAGCAGAGTAGCACTGCACACGGTGACCCGATGTTGGGAGGAGGGAGGCCTTGAGGCCCCGAGATTTGTTTTATATTATTATGCGGCACAGCTCCTCCCCGCCGCAAGGTGGTTCGCAGATGAGGAGAACTGGGAACTGACGCTCCTGGCGGGCACGGCTACCAAGAAGGCTCTAAAGGAAGCCCTGATGCAGGGCAGGGGTGCAGACCAGGCTTTACCTTATGTGGTACGACACACAGCAAGGAATTTGGCAGCGATTTGTGGAGAAGGTATTACGACGGGCCCCCTTCCATAGGGAGCTACCGATATGGATCTTAGCCCCGGTGCTCCGGGTGGAGGAGAATATGTCCTACCGAGAATGGCGATGTGGCGGATGTGAGACTCTGGCGGACCTTTATCCAGATGACTCTTTTGTGTCCTTTGAACGGGCTACGGAGTCCTTTGAGTTAAGTAGGGGACAATATCTCCACTATAGAGGGCTCCAGGACATAGCTAGAACGACGTGGCCTCAGTTCCCGGAGGCGCCTCCACTGACCCACACCCTCGACATCATTTTGTCGTGTGGTAGGGGTAGAAGGCTAATTTCCCTGCTGTACTCGGCTATGCGTAGGGATTCGACCCCTCCGACCGCGCCATCCTGGTCGGCCTGGGAGGCGGACTTGGGGATGGAGTTGGAACCGGGACAGCGTAAACGAATTGGGCTTCTGACCCGAAAAGTCTTGTGTAATGCTAGATTCAAACTAATACATTTTTACTTTGTTCACCATACCTATATGACTCCAGTCTCCCTGAATCGCATTTCTGCGGATAGGAGACACGACTGCCCTAGGTGTGGTGCGCAGAAAGCAGGATTTTTCCATCTAGCTTGGGAGTGCCCTCAGGTTAGTACCTTTTGGAGGGAGGTGGTGGACCATATTGATCGTGCTACAAAACTCAGGATTGAGCTGGATCCACTCCATTGTCTTTTGGTCCTGGTACCCAAGCCTTTAAAGAAGAATTTGTCCTTTAAATTTCTACAATTATTGCTAGTCTTGGCGAGGCGGCGAGTAGCTATAACCTGGATGGGTCAAAGGGCACCCGTGCTGTCCCTCTGACTGCGAGATGCTAGAGAATGGTCCCTAGCTGAAGAGACGCACATACAGCGCACTCGCCGGGATGGGAAATTACAGGATGACCTGCTTGCCTGGAGGTTGATGTATATAGAGGGGCTAACGGAGGATGATTCGGATGCCACTAGCGCTGAATTGTTCACCCTGACGAGTCTGAGTCCGGGAGTGACGGGGAGGGAGTCGGGTTGGAGGACCCGGGTCCGGTGTAGAACCTCACTAGTCGCACACTAATATTCCTTGTTGTATATAATTGTGATTTGCTATGATCCCTAAGGTCTTCTCCTAGATATAATGACTGCACCTCCATGGGCCTCCCATGGGTGGTCCGATTCTTAATGTACTTTATTAATGATGCCACGCACGGGGGGTTTGCTTTTGTTTTTGCTCTATGTTAAAGCAGTGTTTAATTATAAACAATAGAAAATGTGCCTTTCCAGAGGGATAGGAGTGGGATTACATGAAGGACATGGGCAGGGGAGTATCTTGTGAAAATTAGCGAATACAATGATATATACGAATCTTCAATACAAGGCTAAGTTTCCTTGATACATGCTCCAATTCTACGCCGCCCAGCCTCCGGGATGTGGGCCTGTATGGCTGTGTATTGTCCTGCAAATTGCATGTCGATGATCCTGCCTTTGCTTGGCCTGAAAAGCCATGAGAACCTGTGCCTTCTATGATTTCGCAATAAAAATATTTTTCAATTTTTTTTTATTCCAGGTCGCAAAACCTACTGGGCAGGATAATAGCAGCTGAATCTCTGACGAAGGGCTGGTATCACCTTTAAACCAAGGGAATCTTGTGTCCAATCAACAGGGATCCAGCTTAGGCCAGCGCGATTTGAGCATACCGGTTTATCATATGAATCAGTTGTTGTTGATGTTGCTTCCTCCCAATCTGGGGACGGGTCACCCCTTTCTGAAAAGCCTTGAGCATTCCAGACTGAAAATTGAGCCCGGCTTCCCTTATGAATGTTTAAATCGTCTAACCCCATGTGCAGATGTACACCAGTTTGGACTCACAAGGAAGCCATTAAGAATGCTTATCTCTTCTGTTTTCTTGATAGGCCAAGTTTCCTCAAATGATCTACGGGGTCAATAAGTCAATCATTGGACTCCAATCCAAAGAGTGTGAGTAATCTATTATGGGTTGGTAACGGAAGTCTGAGAGTCTGCTCAAAGGCAAAAGCCACCACCCCTTGCCTTCTGACCCTGAAAGCATAGATAACAGGGGTGATTAAAGTACCCACACGGGACAACACCAAGGGTTCCTACAACGCCCTTATTGCCGGGCCTATTGCCAGTTTTTTACAAGGGGTGAGCCAGGTTTGAATTCCTGCAGTTAATCACTATGCAGTCTCCCTCTTTTGATTTTGGAGAAGGGCCAATCCATCCAACTCTCCTCACCATTGAGGTATCCTCCTACTCCCAGATTGGAAAGGTGGTGTTTCAAGAGAGCCAGTGACAGAATTTATTTTATAATTCAGAGGGTGACTCATCTCTGTTTGCTGGGGCAGGTGGAAACCAGACCAGGACTGCCACATATGGACTGCACTCTGGTGGTAAATTTAGAGTCTGTTGAGCTTTTGTGAAGTTAGACTGGGAAGGCAAATTGCAAATACTATTGGGTCCAGAAGGCCTTTGATGTCTAAGGCTACCTGCGGGCTTTTGTACTTTCAGCACATGCCTTTACCCAACTAGCAATGCAGAGCTGCTTCCCATATTGTCCTCTGTACGGGCCAAAGGAAATCACATATATGTTGCGCTCTGGACTGGGATACAGTTTTCACCCCCAGAACTCTGATGTTGGAGTTGACTTGTACACAAGGGTGTACAAGGGTGTATAAGGGCTACCATTGAAGACTACGATTTTACCCTGGATGATAAGTCTCTGTTTACCCCTTCCAGGGAACTGATCCCCTCCACAAGAGGCGCAATTGCAGAAGACACAATACTATTCAATAAAGTCTGAATCCCATCCCAAGTTAGGTTAAGTCCTCCTTCGTTCATTTCCAAATTTATGGTGGTTTCTAAGTCCTATTGGGAATGAACACCTTCAGACTTTCAGGAGTTAATGTTGGTGGTAAATAAACTATGAACTCACCAAGGTGACGATTCTGTTGCCAGGAAAGGGGCCAAATAAGATGGACAAGCCCAGCCTCTTCTGGGCCATGATGGGCAAAAATGGGCCCATCTTGGCCCAGTCTTTGCCAGTGCACGGGCCCGGGTGCATCCCGCGCGGTGAGAGCACCGGACTGAATTTAAAACGAGTGCTTCCTGGCGTGCAATAGCTGTGGGCAGTCTCTTCTCCTGATGGGGCTTATGGGTCCTGGAGTCTGTGAGTCAGTGGCCCAGCACCTGGCCCAGCACCGGTTGCAATTTCTCTCCATGCTGTGGGAGCACCGGGCTGGATTTAAAACAAGCGCCTTATGGAGCACAACTGCTGCGGGCAGTCTCCCCTCCTCACGGGGCCTCCGGGGCCTGGAGTCTTCAGCCCAGCACCTGGCCCAGCACCTGTGGCAATTTCTCACCAATGATAGTCAATGGTCACTGCATAACATGACCTAGGGGCAATATGATGCTGACTGCAATGTAGCTTGAGTCGGCTACGATAACCAGGTTCCTCCTTGTAAAAAAGTACACCTTCTGATTTTAGTCCTATAAGTCCCAATTCGCCACAGGAGTACACTTTTAAAGTCCCCCAGGACATCTGGGTGGCAAGGAGAGGCCAACAGGAGAGTCCAGCCGAGGTCCAGTTGCCACTAGTCAGCCGGACATTTGCAGGGAAATGCCGCTTGTAGCTTGTTGTGTCCCTGTAGCTTTAACAGAAGGTTAGCCGTATGACCCTTGGAGTCCATTTCTTTGTCCTGGGTACAAGAGAGAAAGCAAGTCCAACACTCCAGAGCTCTTCTCAGATTGCAGACAGCTGGTTCAGTCCTTTTCTGATCTTCCTCAGGTCCAGGAGTGTTCTCAGTTATGAATAGGTTCGAGATAGTAGGTGGGAAAGAGTCCTGAGGGCACCCTAATGGTTTATAGGTTCCCAGGGCTAACCCTTGCCACTTTGGGCATTATCAAGATGGCCAAAGTTTTGGACCATACTAAACTTGGTATTAGACAGCCGTGGATTGTGTGTGGAGATTGTACTATTGCCATCTTAGTGCCCTCCTACATCAGTTTGAGGCAGACCCTGTACCCACACAACCTCAAATACAGACGTCTTGTAGAACAACACTGAGGTTTCAGCAATCAGGCAGTGGATACACACAAATTGTTTTGGCATCCTGTCTCCCTCATATGAAATACACACTGTTGGACTTGGCCCTTTTTGGCTAAAGTTCCCTAAACTTTTTGCTTTCCCCTAGACCTTTTTTCTGACATAATGTTGCCAACTTAGATGCTTTGGGCACGTTGCCACTGCATATCAGTGTCAAAGTGCAAGTGCTCCCTGGGTAAAGTGTAATGGTAATTGGTTGTCCATGATTGGTATGTTTGCCTTACTAGTAAAATGCCCTATGTGTGCCAGGGCTAGTAATGCAAATGCTACTAGTGGGCCTGCAGGACTAATTGTGCCACCTACACAAGTAGCCTTAAAGAGAGAACTCAGCCCTGCCACTGCAGTGCCTGCGCCAGTTTGTTAAACTGCCTTGTTGTCCTGATAAGTGCACCCACTTGCCAGGCCTTACCCATCCCTTTCTATGCACATCAGACACCCCTATGGTAGGTCCAAGGTACCCCCTGGGCAGGGTGCAGTGCATGTGAAAGGTAGGACATGTACTGAGGTGTGTACCATGTCCTGACAGTGAAATACTCTCCATTTCGTTTTTCACTGTTGAAAGGCCATTTTGCCCATAGGACAGAATGGGGAGGCTGTGTAATATGTTTTCCAGCCTATCTTCCCAAAGGCTTAAGATGGAGAAGTGAAGTTTAGTGTGCCTGAACTCACAATTCAATAACACATCTTTTTGTAAAAGTGGTTTTTGCATTGTGTTGAAGAACCGGGTTTTCTTAGAACCCAGCGGTGCCAGGGACACACCCGAAGTCTTCAGATTCTCCTGTCTTGGAATACAGAGACACGGAATACTTCTGGATGGCGTCAAAGATCAAATTTATTAGCTGCAGCTAGTAACAGTAATCCCAGCAATACAACACGGTGTACAACTCAGGAAACTGCTCAATTTTCATAGAGCAAGACATCTCTTTTTATACACCATATTCTCATTATAAATGTACACCCACTGCGCAAAATTCAGACCAATAGGACACATTTTCTAACTGAGTATCACATTAACAAAAACCCAATTTACAGTAACCCAACCCAAAAGTTAATTATTAGGACTGTCCCAAATTCAATTTCCACAAGCCGGACAAACCCATAATTCAAACAGCACTACCCATGTAATGAAAAGTTGTAAGGAAAGAAACAATTCAGATGCTGATTAGGATAAGATATGTGCAAGGAAACTAAAAGTTAACGATATCCTGAACATTAATTGGCAATTTTAGACAAGAATCAAACCAAGGGAAATTGGCCTCGCAAAGGGTCAGTTTCAGGTGAAGAGGTCAGCGTCCTGCAGTTCACTCACAAGTCAGAAAAGGGCCTGTTAATGCATCCATGAACAATGAGGCCCATGCAACTTTGTTCGTTCGGTTACCTCCACGGCCTACGTGAGGGCAACACAAAAATGGCGTCACGAACAACTCAAACAAAATGGAGTCTGGTTCGAAATCACGGAACCTCAGTGTGTTTAGAAACTACTCTTTTAGATGTGAGTGGCTTTTTGTGCTCTAACATTTCTGTGTGTCTCTGCCTGGTTGTGGATTGACTGTCTGGATTTGAAAGTGATAGGATCTGGGGAATGTATTGCCCCAAGGGGGAGGTGAGACAGCAACAGGCTGACCTGCATCTGGAGTGTAGGGGGGAGGAGTAGCCCCTGGAGGTGAAGAGGCCTGTGTTGCTGCCATAAAACAATTGTCCCATCTCCTGTTGAGTGATTGAGAATCCAGACCCCCACTAATCAAAGGAAGAAGGTGTCACTGGCAGGGAGGCACCCAGAGCTGGTTTGACCAGGGGTCAGTGCCCCCTGAACACAAAGACTGCAAAGACATTTAGGGGTATAACTATGAGAGCTGAAGCCCCTGAACTATGGAGAAATGGATTGATCAAGAATGAAAAGGATTGAATTTATTTCGTGGTCAAGAGGAACCTCTGCCAAGGAAGAAACAGCTGAAGAGACTGAAGGAAAGAACTGACCCTCGCTGTGTGTTCTGGGGCTGGCCTGCAGTTTGCTGCTTTAACCAAGGAGAGGCTAAAGGGACTTTGCTGTGTGCTGTGTCCCCCTGCTTGAAAGGACTTTGCTACGTGCTGTGTCTGGAAGTAGCTTATCCCCAAGGGCCCGAGGTGACCTGGCTTCCTGTTGTGGAAACTCAGGAACACAGAAGTTTCCAGGAGAGTCTCAGCGACGCTGTGTGTGTGTGCTTTTTGCAGCCTGAGACCCTCGTAAGAATTGCCCTGTGATCGTGGGCACCTGGAGTCCAAATGAGTCTCAGTGACGCTGTGTGCGTGTGCTTTTCGCAGCCTGAGTCCTTCAGGAGGATTGTCCTGTGATCGTGTGCACCGGAGTCCAAGTGAGTCTCAGTGAACTGTGTGTATGTGCTTTGTGCAGCCTGAGACCTTCGTGAGGATGGCCCTGTTGTCTGGCACCTGGAGTCCAAGTGGTTTCATCTACGCTGTGTGCGTGTGCTTTGTGGAGCCTGAGACCTTAGTGAGGATTGCCCTGTGATCGTGCACTACTGAAGCTCAAGTGAGTCTCAGCGATGCTGTGTGTGTGCACTGTTGCAGCCTGAGATCTTCGTAGCACCAGCGGCCCGGACCAGCAGCCCCAGAGAAGCTGATCCGCCGGCCCGAGCTTGCCGTTGCCAGAGCGGACCTCGAACCAACCCCATCGAGGGAGGGCCCGAGTTCCACTGCCCGGAATCTACAAAGTTGCATTGGAGGCCCAAGTTGCGGGAAGAGGAGAGGAGAGCGAGGTCGCACCCTCCAGGTAACGTGTGTTGCCGACTGGGGCGGGGTGCGGGCTCAGAGAGAGACGCTCTCGGCCTCTCCCATTCATGCAGCACGAGCCTCTGCTTCGGCTCGTATCGCCGCCCGTACTTGCCAAGGAGGGACAGTACCGGGGCCGATGTGTGGAGCTGCACCTTGGTTTACATCATACCCATGTGGGCGCATCTGTTGACGGAAGCTAACTGCGAGTCAGTATGAGTGGTGGAGAGACCTCCTGAGGCACCGTGATCGGTGCTGGAGTGTATTACGCATTGCATTATTTCTGCATTACGAACTACCTGACTGTCGTATTATGCATTGCATTGTTTCTGCATTATGAACTACCTGATTAGTGTATTACGCATTGCATTATTTCTGCATTATGAACTACCTGATTGTTGCATTACGCATTGCATTATTTCTGCATAATGAACTGCCTGATTGTTGCATTACGCATTGCACTATTCTTGCATCACAAACTACCTGATTGTTGCATTACGCATTGCGTTAGTTTGCATAACAAACTACCTGATTGTTGAGTTGCGCATTGCATTAATTTGGCATTACAAACTGCTTGATTGTTGCATAACCAACTGCATTATTTTTACATTGCAAAGTGCCTGTTTCTTGCATTACGAGCAGCATAGCATTGTATTAGGACTGCAGCTGATCATTTGGAATTGCTCATTAATATCGCCACAACTTAAAAGGGCTAACTGGCCTAATAACCGGCCAGGAGGAATGTTACAAATATGCATACGTTGTATATATATTGTGTGGTCTCATCGTATATCTTTTTATATAAATGTATACTAGTTTTTATGAAACTTGTGTGGAGTCCATTTGTGATGTCATCATTGGGTTACTGAGAGCGTGGTTGCAAATACTTTACACACTTGCCTTGAAGATAAGCCTGGCTGCTCGTGCCAAGCTACTGAGGCGATGAGCGGGGGGCTATCTGAGAAGGTGTTCTTCCTTTCCCTGACTTGGAAGCAAGGGTCCCTATTTGGCCTAAGGTACCTACCTCAGCCAACTAGCGACCCCCAGGTCAAACACACAACATATTTTATATGTAAAACCCTCAAATCCTGAATGTTTTTTCATTATTGTGTTCAAAACTAGCTTCCAGAAAGTCCCTCAACATGTTATTGTTAATTTTTTGTTATTGTTAATTTAGTCTTATTAGGCGCACAGCTACCCAAGTGTTTCCCGGTGCCGCCTGTAAAGTAAAGTAAGAAGAAGAAAATAGGCTCTAGATATTAAACAGCCAGGTTTTTAGACCCTTACAATAGTTCACATAACTGGTTTCAGTCCAAAGTGCCATCGGAAGGGAGTTCCACATAATAGGCCATGGTAAGAAAACGATCGGCCGCCCATCCGGGACAGTCTGATCCTAGGCACTGTGAAATTAGCCTGTGAGGCTGAACGTAAAGTATGTGATGGAAGGTAGAGATGAACTAGAGCATTCAAATATTCAGGTGCTTTGCCACTTTTGATTCTGAACATACAGCTCAAGGCTTTGAACTTTAATCGGTTCTCAACCCTGAGCCAATGCAGGTCACGAGGAGCGCCTGAAACTGAAGCTATTTTGGGGATCTTGCAAAGAAGCCTGGCCACCGCATTTTGGACCAGTTGCAGCTTACGTACTACATCCTTATTGGCTCCAAGATATAGAATGTTGCCATAATCCAGCCTAGATGTGATGAGGGCATGGACACAGTACGTTGTGTAGAAAATTAAACTACTATGGGGTAACCCAATATCCCTCAGAACCTGGGCAATACAGTTTAGTGTAAACAATGGTTCTGTTGGGTATGCAACCTGATTGCTTCAAAGTGTAAATTAATTATTCCAAATGTAATTACAGGTTACTTCAATCAATATTCCATTTGAAAGGGTGATTAAAATATAAATCCAAACCAAAAGTGAATAGGGTAATTAAAGATTTTAATCTTTGAATTATTTTCCATTCATAGACACCCTACGATAATGCATAAAGAGTAAATCAGCATTCAAATATAAATTATACCGAACGGCGCATCAAATACAATGTGTGAAATGTGACATATTGTGCACAAGTGACAAAACAGTGGTGATTTATATACAAGTGAGTGAAGGCGGGGTAGGGGTAGGGGGGAGAGAAAAGGGATTTTGTAGGCCAGTTTATGTTTTCAATTTTGAATTAGTCCAGTATGCCACTTCAGTTGGCTTCTGTTAACTGGATTTTCTCAACTGGTCCAATGGTTTAATATCGTCGACGTTTCGACCCTATGGACGCCCTATTCATGGGTCTGATGCAGGTCTTCTTCACGACATGGGACTGGATGGGGGAGTGATGTGGCGCCTGTTGGTTAAATAGGTAAGCCATTAGGAGTGGATTTGTATAACGTTATTAAACAGTTTAAAACAAGTTAAAAACCCTAGCGAGCGACATAGGTTAATTGGACACTCACCTAAGGGCCCTTTGTTAATTGGACCCAGGAAGGGTAATATGGAAAAATCGCCAGTTGTAGAATCTCTTATGGAAGAATCTGTTAAATAAAATGGGAGCGTAAGGTAATACATTTCCATTCTACTTCAGGAATAATGCTAATCATTGTTCTCGTGCAGCTGGATATATTAAAAATTAGCCAAATCTAACTGCAAGACAATGGAAGTTCACTCACCCGGATAAGCGAATTTGTTTGTTCTGTATTCTCTCTTCGCACGATAAGGAACTTGTGGGTCCCTCTGTTATCCTCGTTGTTAAGAACCAGCCGCAATTCGCTAGCGATCTGGAAAACGAGACAGGAGGATGACGGTCAGCCGGGCATATTTACTGTAATATATGGCTCAAGTAGCCATCCGGCATTACGTATCTAAAAATGCCCTGAATGCAAGTGGCACGGGGCATTATGAGCCGCCTTAGATTCCGGTGGATCCGTGAAAAGGAAATGCGGCTAATCTCACCTGGCGTCAAGATCCAAGTATCTGTCGGTAGGGCTCATACGCGATCAAGTTCCGTCTGTTCAGCCACCGAAGGAATGAATCAGTAATCCTTGTGTGACAGCGCCGGTCAAAACTAGTTTTCATTCCTCGTGGACGTGGCTCCGCGGCTGCGTTGCCTCGTTGCTAAGCAACTGAGTGCTAGCGCACGTACCGACGGTCGTCATTATGACGTCAAGACGCTCGGCATTCCTAGTTGCTAGGTAATGCCACAACGCCTCCGTTAACGTAAAGTTAATGGTTGCGACTTATTCGAAGAGTATTATGCCCGCACTCAAAGTTAGGTTAATCTTCATAAAGATTTTATAAAGAACCAATCAGCATGCGATCTACACAATAGACATTTATATACTAGTTCCGGGTATGTTTCCCTGAGTTGGTATCAATGCCATGGCAAATTGACGCGATTATGGGACCGATAATTGCAGGGTACTCAGAGCAGTATGTCCGCGTTTGAGGGCTACTCGTATACACAGGAGGTATTTTTATCCTGTTCATGAGGACAAGTGACATTTCATTCATCACATTTAGCGGTGAAAATTCGTACTGAATAGACATTTGCACAATTTATACTGGTAGTTTTCCTTTGTATCACATAACGAAAAAATCATCATGTTGAATCAACAGAAATACAGTCATACAATTTAACCAGGTTGTTCTTCCTTACAGTTTACAATGAAAATTCATCATGTTGAGTTGATATTTATACATGTTTGTCAAATATACTATCAAGAATTTTACATTGACATGTGGCAAATTGCCATAATTGTGGGGTCCAACATGTAAACATTTACTTCCCGGCAGTAATCCCACAAAGAGTAATTTGAAGTGCATCAGATCACTACGTGGAGTAATGTTATGTAAGTTGTGAAAGCATTAATTACATAGAACATACAAAACGGATACGGCCGAGTTATATTTGGTTCAGGCAGCCGATTCTGATTGAATTGTTACAGGGTTCAAGGCGGCATCTGACATTTCTCACCCTCCGTTTGCAGCTCTATGACAAACATGTATAAATATCAACTCAACATGATGAATTTTCATTGTAAACTGTAAGGAAGAACAACCTGGTTGAATTGTATGACTGTATTTCTGTTGATCCAACATGATGATTTTTTCGTTATGAGATACAAAGGAAAACTACCAGTATAAATTGTGCAAATGTCTATTCAGTACGAATTTTCACCGCTAAATGTGATGAATGAAATGTCACTTGTCCTCCTGAACCGGATAAAAATACCTCCTGTGTATACGAGTAGCCCTCAAATGCTGTCATAACGCTCTGAGTACCCTGTAATTATCGGTCACATAATCGCGGCAATTTGCCATGGCATTGATACCAACTCACTGAAACATACCCGGAACTGGTATATAAATGTCTATTGTGTAGATAGCATGCTGATTGGTTCGTTATAAAATCATAATGAAGATTAACCTGGCTTCGAATGCGGGCATAATACTCTTCGAACAAGTCGCAACCATTAACTTTACGTTAATGGAGGCGTCGTGGCATTACCTAGCAAAGAGGAATGCCGAGCGTCTTGACGTCATGATGACGACCGTCGGTACGTGCGCTAGCACTCAGTTGCTTAGCAACGAGGCAACGCAGCCGCGGAGCCACATCCACGAGGAATGAAAACTAGTTCTGACTGGCGCTGTCACACAAGGATTACTGATTCATTCCTTCGGTGGCTGAACAGACGGAACTTGATCGCGTATGAGCCCTACCGACAGATACTTGGATCTTGACGCCAGGTGAGATTAGCCGCATTTTCTTTTCACGGATTCACCGGAATCTAAGGCGGCTCATAATGCCCCGTGCCGCTTGCATTCAGGGCATTTTTAGATACGTAATGCCGGATGGCTACTTGAGCCATATATTACAGTAAATATGCCCAGCTGACCGTCATCCTCCTATCTCGTTTCCCAGATCGCTAGCGAATTGCGGCTGGTTCTTAACAACGAGGATAACAGAGGGACCCACGAGTTCCTTATCGTGCGAAGAGAGAATACAGAACACACGAATTCGCTTATACGGGTGAGTGAACTCCCGTTGTCTTGCACCTAGATGTGGCTAATTTTTAATATATCCAGCTGCACCAGCACAATGATTAGCATTATTCCTGAAGTAGAATGGAAATGTATTACCTTGCACTCCCATTTTATTTAACAGATTCTTCCATAAGAGATTCTACAACTGGCGATTTTTCCATATTACCCTTCCTGGGTCCAATTAACAAAGGGCCCTTAGGTGAGTGTCCAATTAACCCTTGTCGCTCGCTAGGGTTTTTAACGTGTTTTAAACTGTCAAATAACGTTATACAAATCCACTCCTGATGGCTTACCTGTTTAACCAACAGGCGCCACATCACTCCCCCATCCAGTCCCATGTCCTGAAGAAGACCCGCATCAGACCCATGAATAGGACGTCCATAGGGTCGAAACGTCGACGATATTAAACCATTGGACCAGTTGAGAAAATCCAGTTAACAAAAGCCAACTGAAGTGGCATACTGGACTAATTCAAAATCGAAAACATAAACTGGCCTACAAAATCCCTTTTCTCTCCCCCCTCCCCCTACCCCGCCTTCACTCACTTTTATATAAATCACCACTGTTTTGTCACTTGTGCACAATATGTCACATTGCACTCATTGTATTTGATGCGCCGTTTGGTATAATTTATATTTGAATGCTGATTTACTCTTTATGCATTATCGTAGGGTGTCTATGAATGAAAAATAATTCAAAGATTAAAATCTTTAATTACCCTATCCACTTTTGGTTTGGATTTACATTTTAATCACCCTTTCAAATGGAATATTGATTGAAGTAACCTGTAATTACATTTGGAATAATTCATTTACACTTTGAAGCAATCAGGTTGTATACCCGACAGAACCATTATTTAACTAAGTTGTGTAGAAACTGGCATCATCCTGAGGATTTTTCGGAGCCATTTAAGGATGATAAAACAAGTGGACGACACTTTCAACGCTTGCTACCTCATTGAAAATTGTTCATCAATTGTGACCCCTAGATTCCGAACCTGCTGACTGGGTAGAGGTAGAACACCCATCTCAGGTAGCCAATGTCGAGGGCTCCATAAATCCTTTTCCTTGAACAGTAATAGCACCTCAGTCTTATCTTCATTAAGTTTAAGCAGGATAGCTGGCATCCATCCTGCGATTTTTCTAAACCCCACTTGAGGAGAGAGGGTGGTTTAGATGATCTGTCAGCTGATAGAGAGAAGACAATCTGGGTGTCATCAGCGTAGGAGAAAAGGGAAAGCCCAGATTCTTCTGCGATAAGCACTAAAGGCCTATCATAGATGATAAATAACAACAAGCTCAGAATAGAGCCTTGCGGGACACCATAGGGTGAAGAGTACGTTTTAGAACTGGATTTAGGAGAGAAAACTTGGAAAGTTCAATCCACCATAAAGTCTTTTAACCAGTTGAGTGCTAAACCAGTCACTCCCAGAAATTGTAGAGCGTGCAAAAGCGACGCATGAGAGACCATGTCGAACGCGGCACTTAAATCAAGGAGTATAAGTGTCACGGTATCACCATTGTCCCCACAGTTGCGTAACATTTCTGTAACAAGTCCTTGTTCAAAGCTCATACATTGAACAAAAGTCATGTTCAGTCACTTATATTAGGACACTCCTAGATGTTTTGTATTATTGCCTTTCATGGTTATGATCTATTTCCGGTGAAGAAGTCCAGTCTTGCTGAAAATTGAGGGCCTGATACACAAATGTAAACTTACACTTTTGTGTGAGTTTACAATTTTTTGCTATTAACAAAGGTATTTTACGAGTAGTATCTTTAATGGAAAAGATGGAACAGTCCTATCTTTTTTATGTGCGTAGACCCCAGTCATAACTATACCACTCGTAAAATACCTTTGTGAATAGAAAACAATCATGAACTAACACAAGGGTGTAAGTTTACCTTGGTAAATCAGGCCCTGGGTGTCAAAATGTGAGGGCTAAATGTCCCAGGATCATAATATTAGCAATAAATTCTTGAATAATTACTGCTCAATGCTCTTTCTTTAGGATAGTTTTCTCCTGATAAAGCTACTGAGTTGTCAACCTCTCTGATGTAATTGGGAAAGTGATGCTAATATGTGACTAGGAGTGCACTGCTTTTAAAAATAAATTCCTTAGCAAAATCACTGTCTCTGAGCCGTGCAGAGGAATTATTGTAATTTCTCTGTTAAGTTCTTAAGCTTGAAGAACTCCATCTTTTTTTACATTTTGTGCTTTGATCATTTTTATACTCTGTTCTTGTTTACTTGTTTTGATAGGGCAGATTTATTTGCTTTGCCCTAACAAAAGAAAATCCTATTGTTAGGGCAAAGCACACGGCCATAAGGTTGCCATATTTAGTATGTTGGCTATAATTATGTTGAACAATTCTACACAACTGTACAAAGCTGAAGTATGGAATGCAAGGGTGATGTAAAACAATCTTCCACTTTCATCTAAAAAAAACCCTGACCCTTCTTTAAGAGTTTTTGCTATAGGGCAGCGGTGCAGGCCTTCCTGCTGTGCTGCACTATGGCAAAAGAAAAGGGCAGGAATGCGCTGTATCTATCAGATATAGTGCATTCCTGTCCTTTTCCCCTGTACTGGCACGTAATGGGCTGCTTTGCGCCAATGCAGGCTATGCGCCAACGCAGTCCTCTTTGCCCACCAAATCATTGGCGCTAGAGCTGTTTTCTTGCTCAAGCAACACTAAACACTTACTGATCCCGGAGGGCATAGTGGTTCAGATATTGCCGGGGTGCCTTCTTGCTTTGTGAATCTTGTATTGTGTGTGGGCAGTGAAGAAGCTTGTGTGGACTCAGGGAGTTGGAGATGCTGTAGAAGAAAGCCAGGAACCAGCAATAATAGGATAATTTGCTATGGTCTTGAACTGGCGGTATGAGAAGCCTTCCTACAACTTAAATTTGTGGACTGGGACCAACAAAATATTTAATGAAAGTTATGAATTTACCCAATAAAAGCCGAATAGGGTTTGGTAAAATGTGGGATTTAGAAAATGTAATCTCCAGCATCTCTGGTGAAGCTACTTTCAAAAGACACTATTTCCCTGGCTACATATTACCACTCTAAACTTTTGATGTGATGTTTGAGACTGTAGAGGGCTGAAAAAAGACACATCTAGCTTTGTGGATGCATAAGTTTTCTAAGGATGAAGTTAAACTTTCTGACTAGGAGGATTACCAATTTATAACCATGCTCCCACACAACGTAGCATCAAAAGAGGAGTGGGCCTGACCTATTGCACCCCAGAGATTATCTTTGATTGTTGTTACTTTCCTAATGATTTCCTATTGGACATTTTTAACTCCTCATCCATACATTCATCTGGGTTTCTTCATTTCTTAGTCATTTTATTTAATACAGTGTCCTCTTCTTAACTAATTTGGCTTGAATATTTCAGCACATGTATTTTCTTTTTGTATGGGGGTTTTTAGTGTTATTGCAAATACCCCAAATTATTTTTTCTCTGATGAAGGACTTGTTGCTTACGCAATGCGTAAAAAAATGTGCAAGGTATAACTCCTAGAAATTAGTTTCCCTAACTGTAATCTTACTGGAGTAAAATTATATTGTTTTTTTGGGGTCAGACACAGCTCATTTTAGACTCTGACCTCTCTCCCACCCATAGATTGACCATCTGATTTATTTTTATTACAATGACGAATAGAATAGAGAATAGATTTTAAGGTCCCTCTCTTTAGGACCACACTTTAAATATGTAGCCCTGGTCTCATTCTCCCTAGCTTCCTTTATCATATCCTTGGCTAATTGGCTGGTCAGGAATATCATTTCATACAAACCTCTACCTAGCATGGCAGCCTCAAGAGGAACAAGATCATCAAATATTACATAATAAACTAGTGTTCAAAGTCCCTCATCATTGTTCATTGTCATTGTGATTGGCTTAGCTTTAGAAGCCTGATCTCATCTTTGTCACTCCTGATTCCAATGCTTTCATTCACTCTTCCTATAGCAGGAACTAGTTCAAAGCCACTTTTGTCACTTATGTCCTCTGTAAAATGCATCTCTGCCTCTCCAAAGATGTGCAACCTACCAGTGCCTACCAGATAAACCACAGGGCTGCAAAATGTCCTGCATATTAGACCAAGGTGGCTTCTCATTCCAGCTTAGACCTCATGCGAAGGCGGAATCTTTTTAGACTTTCACAGAGCAGTACTCATATGACGATACATATGATAATCAAAGGTATTAACAAGGAGTTCTAATGCAAGTGCCAACAGCTTTAGTAACCGATGTTCATCAAATGCTGGCATATTATTACAAATGGTTTGTATCTCCACCACTGCCACAATCGACTCCTGCTCCTCAATGCACTGCTTCTCCTTACATTCCTTGTTATCATGTGAGAATCCCAGTTGCACAACAGCAATAATCTGGGCTGCCAAGAATTTCAGCACCCATTTTCATCCATGACAATTGTGTAGACAGTGAACAAGCACTTGGAAAGGCAACTAAAAAAACAGTGAAAAAGATGTATCAATGCAACAAAACACAGCTGATGTCCTTCATTGATGTATAAAAAGTCTTGTTTTAATAAGTCTTCCTGACGTGGTGATACAAGTGAACAGCCAAAATTCTCAATATCGGATAACCAATGAGACAGCCAAGAAAAAGCCAACGCGTTTCGCCCAAAGCGGACTCTGAAGTCATGCAGAGGGCTCAGAGTCAAGCTAGGAATTCTATGACTCCTTGCTCTACACCAACTAACAAGGAGGGTAGATGCGTAGATAATGCGGGGAATACATTCAATGTGATGGGAGCTACAACCATCAGGGCATCCAAAGCTTTGGCTATGTTGCCTGAATATGAATTTACCTTGCAAAATTAAAGACAAGCTGTGTTTGGCAAAACAGGAACAGTTGGTTTAATTAAACACAGCGGCCAGAAGAACAAGCAACAGAGTCATAGTCTGAAGACTGTCCCAAAGCACATTGGTTTTCAGCCGTATTTTTATACATTACATGAAGCATCATAAAGCAATTTGTACATTCATTTGGAGACAGAAATCTGGGCCTAATCATGGGGCTATAAATCTGGTCATTTGATAAGAAGCGCAGGTGGGTCGCGACCTCGCATGGAAACTATGTGGGGTCATTGCAGAAAATGGGGAGCGTGTTATCACTGTGTGTAGAGTATTTCTACCTTAGTGTGGCATCTGACTTTATGGTGTTTTGGGAGCGCATGCCGCTCCAGCCAAATGTGTTTTCTTGGTGTCAATCTCCTAAGACAATTGTGATGTCGCTGCATATCTGTGAGATCAATCTGGGTTTTCCTGTTTGCGTGTTTGTCTAAAGGTTATATGTCACCCCACCTGTGATCTGTGAATCTGTTGCTTCAGGCCTAGGCTGCAGGGCCTGCCTGACCACATAATTCTGACTCTGGGTTGATGGGGAGGTCATAGCAGGTGAATTTGACAACAGCAATGCAAGTTCGTTGTAATACGTATATATATCATGGCGTACATGAACATCGTATTTATCAATATTAACAGCTATTCTAGGAAGGTATGGCAGGCAAACGTTGTTGGACTTGGGAGCCTTCCTAGATTTTTTGCCTGAAGATAAACAAAAAGAAGCAGGGCAATTTTAAAGGAAATGAAAGAACATCAGCCAAAATTATTGCTATGGCTATAGATATTGCCTCTACTGGCTTTTGGCAAATCTCTGGGGCAGCTCTCATAAAGCGACAAGAATAGCTCAAATCAACTTCTTTCTGGTCAGAGGTTTAGGCAAAAGTTTAGATATGTCGTACAATGGTGAGAATCTCTTTGATAAGCATGATGACCACATCCTCCAATCTATTTAGGCAGATACAGAGACAACAAGATATTTGAGAGTGCTATTGCAGCGTTGTTACCAACCCTTTCATAAGCCTCGACGACAGGGAGCAGTTCTCATTCAGAGGAAAGTTCCAATCTTATCAATACCAAGCCTATCCTCAGTCATAGCTGGGCTATCATCAGCCATACTCACACCAGGAGTACAGGCCACCACCTAATTCAGCTTACTCAAGGTAAGCCCCTGAAAAAGTCCGGGAGCTCCAGGCAAGGGAAAGGAATCCTATAGGCACCAGTGACAACTCTCAGACACTGGTCACTCCCCAGGTGCACCTCACCTTGGGAGAGAAAGCTTTTCCAGTTATTACAACACCTGGAATCAATTTGTTCAAATCTTTGGGTGGTGGATATAATTCAACATGGACCTATCTCAGAATTTGTTCAAAAGACACCCCGAATTCCACCCCGTAGGATGTCAAAAAAGAATTTCTATCACTCCTCCAGCAGGAAGTGAAATAGGAGGTCCCATATGCTCATTGAAACACAGGTTTCTATTCTAATTTTTTCCTTATCAAGAGACATTTAGGCAAATGAAGATAGGCATTGGATTTGAGAAAGTTGAACAAATAAATTCCTAAAGAAACAACCATTCAGGATTGTTACTCTCCAAAACATACTCCATTTCAAGACCTCCTTGACACTAGTTTCCATATCACAATCCGTATAAAACATTATACATTTCTACGGTCCAGGTGGTCAGATGCCTTTATCCATTCCTGTCCTTCACTTTGGGCTGGAGCCCACTCTTAGAATATTTACCCAGTAGTGGCATATTTCAGAAGGAAAGGCCACCAGATCTTTCTGTATCTTGACAACTGGCTCATAAAAGTTCAGCTCAGTGAAGTGATCCATAGGTGCCTGTCTTCAAGTTTTCGACGATCTGTACCTAATATTGATCAAAGAAAAATCCTGTCTTCACCCTTGTAGGGAGATAACATTTCTAGGAGCAATCCTGAACACGGCTCATGCAAGGCCTTTCCCTAAAGTCCACTTCAGTTTTAATATATAAATCATTGTTGGGGATGATGTACTAATGCATTCCATTAATCCCAAACTTTCTCCATCAAAAGAGACCTTTGCAAAAAGACGTTGGACAAACAGTGGGTTCAGACTCGAGGAACTTTCAAAGAAGTCATTTAAGATCACTCCTGAAATTAGATTGGCCATGGTCTGGGGGATACAGACAGACAATGTCCCTGCAGGACTGACATTCCTTTCCCCACAGCCTCATGGCTGTCACGGCCACGGAAGCATCTCTGGAAGTATGGGGAGCACAGGTGCACAACCTCAAAGTCAGCACCAAATGGTCATTTCAGGAAACAAAGATGCAAATTAACCTTTTAGAGAAGAGTGAAGTGGCTCTAGGTCTTCTGTTCATTCTCCTGAGAATAAGGAATTCAGAATCAACAATACAACTACGATGTTCTACCTGAATAAGCAGGGAGGAACAAGATCACACTTGCCGTCCAAGGACTCTCAAAGGATATGAAAATGGATACTACAACATTAAGTTAACTTGAAGGTAGAGCATGTACCTGGATTAGACAACCAGCAGGCAGGCTCTCTCAGCAGAATGTTAAGAAAGTGCCATGAGTGGTAATTGGACCAACACCAACTACTGAAGTCTTTCAAATAGGGGAAGTCTAAACCTAAACTTATTCACAATAGCCTTGTGAGAAATTGGGTTGTTTGTCGAGAGGTGTGAACCCTCATTTAAACAACAGCCACAAGCCCCATCAGGGTGAGCCATTAAATTGACTAAATTAACATATGCTTAACCCTCTGGTAGCTTGGTACAAAAGCAGTCAGGTTTAACCTAGAGAAAATATGTAAAGAATGTATGCAGCACACAAACAGTAATGAAGTGAACATGCACCACAAGAAAAATCCCACACTAGTTTAGAAAACTCAAGTGACTTTTAATTAATTCTTTGACCCCAAAACAACAAAAATCCACTTAGTAGAAACTTAGATATGAAATTTTAACGGTTTGGTAAAAAATTAAGTGCTAAGAAGCAAAAGGTGCCAACCGCCATTATGTGGTTACGGTATACCGGGTCCAAGTCACAAGTTCAGGCTGACCGCAATGGTACCTTGTGGGCGTTGAGATGCAAAGTCCTTGTGTGGAGCTGCAGGGATCAGCATAGAGGAATTGTCAATGATGAGCTTCACTACGACATCTGGTGTTGAGATGTGACATGCAGCAGCAGAGCCAATGGTGCCGTCGACGGGAGCTTGTGAAGCAAGGCCCTGCGCCATCTGCGAGGAACCCGCTGGGGCTGCAATAACTTGTGATGGGTCGCAGCATAGGACAAGATGCATTGCGCTAGGCTGGTGTCAGAGTCTTGTTGCATCAACATAGGAGGAGCTTGTTATGATTGTGTGGTGAATGGGAGGCCAGCCGACTGACCCTTGGAGATTTCTTGGAGTCCTGGATCCACATAGGCAAGTTGTTTTCATCAGGGCAACTCACAACTGGGCAGTCCTTCTTCCTGGTAGACTCCTCATGTCCAGATGGGATCTGAAGAGTTGGTTCTGAGGGTCCACTACTTACACCTGGTGCCAGCTTTGAAGTGAGAGAAGCTTCTAATGTCCTCCCCTCCCAGAGGTGTCTGGAATTTCCTTCCGTCCTGCCCTGGCCTCAGCTTGTCCGGGGGCGCAAAAGACAAGTGTAAAACCTCTTTGTCAATGTGCTTTGGCAGAGTAATCGTAGTGCAAGTGTGGCAGGTGACAGCACTTCCCCTTCATTCTGATGGAGATAGCCCAACCTGACAACACCAATTCCCCCTTTGTCTCACTGTCTGGGAGGAATATACAGAGACCAACTACCAGCAACATCTAGGCATCTGACCCAGGATGCAGGCTGAAGGCACCAATTGGTTTGGACAAGAAAATGCCAGCTTTCTAAAGATAGCATTTTCAGAACAGTGACAAAATCAATCTTTGCCATTAACCACATCGCTGCTTGGTAGTTTCTCCTGCTGTGCTGGACAGCAACGAAAACGGGTGTGGTCATGACGAGATCAGCTCGTCATGAGCACCTGAGAGGTATATGCCATGACGAGCTGAGCTCGTCATGAGCATATAAGGGGTTAAAGAGGGTTTTAAATTACAACTCTTTAGACACCAAGCTCGAGATTCCTACCTACACCCAACTGAAAGTTAGCACTTATTGAGTGTAATAAGGTAACTCAGTTCTATCCTATGGGAGAGGTTTGCCGTGAAAAACAGATTTAGGGGTTTTTCACAACCAGGACATGTAAAACTTAAAAGTGCATGTCCAACTTTTTAAATACACTGCACCCTGCTTTCTGGGTTGTGTGGGGCCTACTCTAGGGGTGACTTTTATGTATTAAAATGGAAGTTTTGGGCCTCGTGAAAGGTTTATTTAAATGGCACACACAGGCTACAGTGGCAGGCCTGAGACATGTTTAAAGAGCTACTAAAGTGGGTGGCACAAGGAGTGCTGGAGGCCCACTTGTAGCATATAATTTACCGGCCCACTGTATTTTGGGCACCACTTTACTAGGGACTTACAAGTAAATGAAATGTCTCAGTTGGATGTAAGCCAATTTATCATATTTAATGGAGAGAGCACAAGTACTTTAGCACTTACCAGCATTGGTATAGTGTATAGAGTCATAAGGCCAACAAAACGAGATCAGCAAAAATGGAAGTTTGAATTCAAAAGGTTTGGGGAAAGACCACTTAAAGCTAACAGGCCTAACGAACCCTCAACCTCAAATGTTGAATCCATGCCAGCAGATCCCATAAAAGGTGCCATGAGGAGAACACATTTCAGATTGCATGAACAGGGATAGTTGCTTATGCATTCCCTCCGTTTCCATTGATTCCCAGGTTCCTGAACAAGATGAAAAGAGAGCAATGCCAGGTATGACTGGTGACTCCAGCATTGCCAAGGCAACTACTTCTCCAGAACAACATCATGTTCCCTATAGGCCAGTGCTAGGAAATGTAATAATGAACACTGGTCAAATAGGTTCTCCAACACTGAAGTCTTAACTTGGCTCCTGACTACAACAAATTGCATCTCTTAAATATTTCTCAGGAATGTAGAGAAATCTTGGCTAAAGCCAGATCCTAAATGGCAAAAAGGACTTAAAAAGCAAAGCATACTTGTTTTTGCATTTGGTGCTCCCACAATAATATCTATCCTGTTAAGTCTATGCTAAAACAGATTCTTCCATACCTGCTAAACTGGCTCTCTCAGGTCTTTCCTATAATTCAGTAAAGGTCCACCTACTGGCTATATCCCCAGATGTCGTATATCATTAAAGCAAATGTTGCAATGGTCTAACAGGCTGATTAAGCAATTTCTTAAAAGGCTCTTCAGGGCTTTCCTCCTGTTTAAGGAGCCTTCTAATACCGAATATGGTCCTATCACAATTAATGAGAGGCCCGTTTGAACGTATTCATCAGGCAGAAGTAAACTATCTATCCTGGAAGATGGCTTTGTTACTATCCCTCAGTTCTTCCAGAAGAATCAGTGAAATTGAAGCTTTTACAATAAAAGAACCCTACATAAAATTCAAAGATGATAGAGCCAATTTGAGGGCCGCTCTCATTTTAGCCCCTAAAATCTTATCCAGCTGTCTTCTCAATGATCTGATAATCCTGTAGATATTCTTTAGAAATCTAACCAATACAGTGGAAAGAGCTATTCGTAACTTAAATGTCAGGTGATGCTTAAGGTTGTACATTGAGAAAACTAAAATGTATAGAAAATCAGATCAACTCTTCATAGCCTTTGCACCTCTGATAAAGGGACATGATTTGTCAAGAAGCAGTATAGCTAGTTGTGTTTCAGCAGCTATAGTTTTCTGTCATGAAAAGGCTGGATGTCTGTTAAGTGGAAAAGTTCAAACGCACTCCACAAGAAGTGTAGCCACTTCTACTGCCTTGTTTGCTTGTAATATTCTTACCAGACATATGCAGATCCACTGAACACACCAAAAGGAGTAGAGAGTGAAAAAATATCTGTATATGTGGTGGCACGTGCTATGTGTCAAAATACTGCTCTCACTCACACAGTTGTGTGACTTGCTTAATCATAAGGCTGCTTCAGTACACCCCTGTGCAAACCAATGCCTGGGGTGGATCAGTACGGTAGGGGAAGACAAGATATAACATATACAAATTATGGAATAATTTGACTGGGATCACCGGAAGTGGAAGTGCAGTGTGAGTTAAAACTAGCTCGGAGGTATCGCTATGCGTAAAATTTATTCCTGGACCCTCTGGCCAGGATTAAAAACGTGAAGGTGGTGACCGGAAGAGATTATGAACTCCTTACACCCCTCCTTACTGCCAATTTGTTGACATATTTCCGCCGTAGTTATGTGCCCATAGAACCGGGTCACGCCGGCCTTCGTCAGGACCTTATCGATCCCAGGACCTAGGTCACCTTGTTTCCTGAAGTGCGGAAGTACCAGAACAATTTGTTCCTGCACGGCGGTATCCCCTTAAGTAACACTCTCCCGTAGTATGAGTTTGTTTTAGAAATTTGTTAGAACTGACGAGAGACAAGGAGAGACCCCCTGTTGTCACACTTTCGTCAAGGTAAGTGTTCCCCCTATGACCGCTTGTCTGCTCTCACTGTGAGAGCTGCTGCATAAACTAATTGGCATACGTTGACCAAACACTACCTGTTGGATGCAACAGTTAAAGACAATGCAGCAGTTGGTCAATCAGCCACCTGTTTCAATGAGGTGAGCTTGCCCTTAAATGATGATAATGATGATGATGATAATAATAATAATAATAATAAATAAGGTGAGCGTTCTCTTAGATGATAATAATATTAATAATAATCATCATCAGAACAGTGGAAAAGGTTCTTACCTGCTACTTACACATCCCACCTCCACATACTTCATTGCTGATTGCCATTTGGATTGAACCATGTGATTGATTGTGCTATTGAATATCGACACCAACAGTGTAGTGGTATAAATATATCTAGGGCACAATATCGAGGGGCAAAATAGTGAAAGGTAGGTCCTTATAGGGAAATATAGATTTACCATTCCCAACTCCACATCTACGTACCTGAAAGATAAATGTATCGCATATGTACATAGATGTGCAGAAAGGTATAGAAAATCAAGACTTGTCAATATATTTCTTTTATATTTTGGCCTCTATATTTTCTCCCACTCACATTGTGGATTCGATTTTCAGGGGGCATACCCATGGGAATTAATGACAAATTAAATACTGAAGGGAAAAACAAGTTATTTACCTGTACGCTGTGGTTCTCTAATATTGATATCGTTCATAGATTCGGAGGTCACCCTTTATCTTCCCCGAAGGGAGCTCGCTACATCGAATATCTCATCTAAATTATATTTATACTCAAGCTGAAAAATCTGAGGTATTTTGGCCCTTAAGGGGGAACTGTGATTTTGCTGCTTCCTTATTGGTTGCGGTTTGGTTCTTAACAAAACAACATGAATTGGTTTACAATGTCATTTGTTTAAGCTTTGCTGTACAATGCTTTCTTTGAAATACCGTTGGACTCCCACCTCGACAACAGGGAAAATTCAAGCATGTGAATCTATTAAGTACTGTAGAACCATAGTGTAGAGGTAAGTAACTTGTTTTTACCTCATTTTCTTCATATATCATAACATGTTTCAGTAAAGTTAAATACTCAGCAGGATCTGAATTCAATATCTTGTTTAAAAGTGGTGGGCTCTATTACAAAAAAAATCCTATAAAAGTTGAGAGTTTTAATTGTGTCTGAACATACTTTAGACAACCTTTTTTTTCCTATCCACCAAAACACTGAAAAGCTGTGCCAGGCTCATGTTTCCATGTGTACCATTCAGAATATCCTGTGACTATTTCCATGCTCTCCCATTATACAGAGTGAAACCTTTGCGCAAACGCACACTTTTTTTTATCCACTGGAAAAACATGTCTTCATGTCGAGAAAGCTCTTCCACTTCTCCCCTAGTAAATTAAATTGTGAGTTGTACTCATTTCCATGTTATAGGGCAGTTACTCCAGCCTTGAGGAGTAAAATCTCCAGAGTGAAAAGAGGTAAGATCAAAGTATGGCAATGCCCACAAATATGTATGTTTGTGGGCATTCCCAAACTTTCAAGGCCAACCACACCTTGGAACACCCGTTCCCCACTGCTTAGCGCACACAGGCAATGGCCTACAAAAAGCCCTGATCAGTTTTAGCACTTTTATGGGTGATCTTGGATTAAAAATAAACCTCTCTAAGACTTTCACAATGAATTGTGTATCTGGGTCTCGGAGCACTACTGGCCGAGACATCCTTCTGGAGGGAAGTAAGATAGCTAACACAAGGACCTTTTCATATGTTGGTGTTCTCTTTAGCTACAACGATACTTTGAGTCAAGCAATCGCCCAGAAAAAACTGTCCTTTAAAAGATCCACTAGTGCCTTGACCACTTTTACTAAAAGGTTAGGAAGGAAACCACCCAGAGACCTTCTACATATATATAAGGCTCAGTGTGTATCGGCTGCGGTATATGGGGCTGGGGTTTGGGGCATGTCTAACCCAACTTCCCTGCAAACAGTAGAAAATCTCTTTCTTCGTTTTATTCTTGGTGTTCCACCTGGTACGTCCTCTTTCGTTTGCCATGAGGAGTTGGGTCTTTCATATATTATGGATATTATTAAACTCAAGCCCTTACTCCTTTGGCACAGGATTTGGTCTAGTTAACAGACCCACTTAAATCGTGATATCCTGTATGATTGCATGAAGCGAGATGGAGCATTGAAAATTCCTTGGCTTACGTACATATTCCAGTTTTCCAAAGATCTTGGTCATCCTGAGTATTATTTAAAACCAAACTCAATGACCCAAATGTCAAGGAAATCCTTGAAGAAAGATTGTTTGGATATATTGGGAGCTGTGAGATTAGCGGTTGAAGCCCCAAAACCCACAGTCATCTACCATCAGCTAAGGCTTACAACTTTTGATATGGAACCCTACTTAAATTTTGTCTCTAAAGACCATGACAGAATGTTGTTAATGAGATTCCGATTAGGAATAGTCCACAGAATTTTGACTATCCCGCTTATGAATGACTGGTCAAGAGAACTCCCTCAGGGTATGTGTAATTTGACATCAGAACAGTCTACCATTCACTTATTCTTTTTTTGTACATTTTTTTATGAATTAAGGAAATTCTGGATACTTCCTATTTTAAGCTCCTTCGGCCTAAGACAATGTCGTCCAGCGCTCATTCGATTGCAATATTTAGAGAATGAACTTGTGGCTTGGAGGGTTTCTAGCTTCTTGAAGACAGCTGTGAGGCTGAGGAAAAGTATGTGCTTTGATCCTTGATGGGCTTTTCCCCTTTTAAACCTGTTTTGTATTAAAAAAATTAAATGTAGAGTTTTATAATTCTCTTGAGATCTGTATTTTTATATATTGTGATTTGTCTTTTGTATAGATTCCGATGCTTGCTTTTATGATTACATGTGTATGATCGAATAAAACTTGATTTGATTTTTTTTTGGTGTGATTTCCTTCTTTTCAAAAAAAAAAATGTATTAAGATGTTGTGTTACAGCACAGCAAAAATCCAATTTCTATACATTATGAACCTTCATGAACATATTTCTCAAATTTTACCCTCACAACGTAAACTATTTTGATTCCTTTAAACGAGGATTAAACAGATAGAAAGGAAGGCATATAAAAATAGAAATATAGAGAAAGGAGAGAGAGAAAAAAAACAAAAAAACAAGAAGGCATCCCATCGATGATAACAACCTATTGTGTATTTTTAAAGTTCTCCTTCCACCTCTGAACGGGTTCCCAGATTCGTCTCCCAAGTAGTCTGCCTTTTTTTCCTTTTCTTGCATAGATTCCCTACTCTAACTTAAAGAAAGCAAGCAACCTAGCTAGCCACTGGTGCAGTGTTGGGGGCGCCCTATCCAACCATGCCTTCGCTATACAAATACGTAGGA
Organism: Lissotriton helveticus; assembly: GCF_964261635.1. NCBI lineage: Eukaryota > Metazoa > Chordata > Amphibia > Caudata > Salamandridae > Lissotriton > Lissotriton helveticus. Next base: position 939,889,251 of record NC_136065.1, read on the forward strand.
CAGTCATTGCCGTGAATACAAATTGAGCGTGAGGCCCCTGGTCAGACTCTGCATTAATCCCGAGTATAATCCAGACTGGTGAGAGGGTGATTTTTATCCCCAGAGACCTATCAAGAAATGATGCAATGGCTCTGTGGAGTGTGTACATCCGCAGACAAGTAGCAAATATATGAATTATATATGCCTCAGAAGAATCAAAATGGGGGCAAATGGTGCCTATGGTGCCTCCCCACTGAGCTATCCTTGCAGGTGTATAATATAGGGGGTATATCGTCTTATAGTGCTGGGCCTGCAGCCCAGCTGAGCAAAGTATTGTCCGTCCCAAATCCAGTGAATCCTGAAAGTAAGCCTGCTCTATCCCTAATTTCTCTGCCCATTTAGTGCCGAATTTCCCCAGGTTGTCGGCCTTTGTTGCGGAGAGCTCTAGATAAAATCTACGGATTGTGCAACCTGCCCCACTTTCAATGACGTCCAGTATTTTATTGTTACTAAACCCTGACTGCCCTCCCTGTTTTTTGGAAATTAAACTCCGGATCTGTAAATATTTTAAAAAGCTCCTCCTATCGATACCATATAGAGCCTGTAACTTTGGGAACTGAAGTACCCTGTCGGGGCCCATCATATCTCCTATTTTCAGGATTCCCTGCCTTCCCCACTCGGCCATGACTGGATCCGCAAATATTTCCCCTGGGAGGGATACATTCTTAAACATACGGGTGTAGATATTAAATCTTCCAAGACCAAATTTTTTCGAGAAGGCTGCCCATATCTTATAGGCTGCCTGCAGCGTCTTGAACCTCGTTCTTTTGTAATAACGAGAGTCTGCACAATTAAGAAAATAATTCCACGCTTCTGCTCCCAGCAGCGTCACATATACGTTGATGAACTAGATTTGGCTTTAGGATCCCTTTCTGCTCCCCCTAGCAGTCCCTGCATGTACTGAATTGCCACCGCCCAATAATACATCCTAAAATCCGGGACAGCCCATCCCCCTCTAGCCCTGGGAAGAGTCATGTACTGGAGTGCCCTCCTTGTTTTACTGTGTGTCCATAAAAATCTGTTCATTATTTGTTCCAGTGTCAGAAACCATTTAGCCTAAAAAAAAGTGGAAACGTCCTAAACAAATAAAGGAATTTAGGCAAAATGATAATTTGTATCACATTTGCACGCCCAACCAATGACAACTGAAGATTATGTATCCTATCAAGGTCTCGTTTCACTTTGGTTATCAAAGGCTGAATGTTCCTGTCCACTGACTTATCAAGGTCTGCCGAGATGCTAATCCCTAAATATATGGCAAAACAAACCACCCGAATATCATTACAAACCACCCTATTATTTTTGATTATCTGAGTTTTAGCCCTATTAAGTGCGTACCCTGAGACCTGCCCAAATACTTGAGCTTCTGCCTCCACCTTTTCGATACAAAAGGGGGTGGTGATGGACGGAGCATCTGAACCAATCAAACACTCACACCCAATCAAAAGATCTGGGTTTAATCCATAAGTGTGGCAGGGTATGCTCAGACGTGAGTCCCTTGCTCACTTTGCCACTGGATTCAAGCAAGCCGGGCTGAAGACGGCTGGAATGCCAGAAACCGGTCCTCGGAAGCTTGTTTCCGGTCCAGGGAAGCCATGGCTTGGCAGTTCGGGCTGGACTGTTCCCATGAGGCACAGGGTCAGACTGATTTGCATATAGCCATGTCTGAACTGTGGTGGCAGAGTGGGCTAAAGAACGGTGATGGATTTGACCCAGATCTTTTGACTGGGTGTGAGTGTTTGATTGATTCAGAAGCCCAGTCCATCACCACCCCCTTTTGTTCCACCTTTTCGATAGCAGTGACTGGGGCTGAGGTAACAATCGCCACATGAATTATGGTGTGCCAGATCAACTATTGCGCGGCATGTCTTTTTTTTACGACCAAGATATACTTGCCCCTCCTTAGTTCCTAAACCAATCAACCCATTGATATTGAACTCTCCGCAACAAATGATAGGTTCTGGCCATAGGGCTAATTCTGTGTCCAAGAACTCAAAGATATCTGGGTCGTCTTCCGTTGACCCGTAAACTGACGCTATAGTAAATGTTTCCCCTTTAATTATACATTAGAGGAGAACCCATCTGCCCCACTGATCTTCACTCTTTCTTTTGACTATTGTATCCCTTCCTTTAGCTAATACAGTCACATCCCTGATCTTCGAGCCTTGTTTAGTATTTGCAAGCAGAGAGAAACCCAGCTGTTCCAGCAGATAGCCCTTCGTCCCTTCTATATGTGTCTCCTGTAGGCAAACAAGATCTAATCACATTGACCTCAGCAGTGCAGCCACCCGCTGCCTTTTAGTGTGGTCATTGAGCCCACAAACATTAATGGACGCAATCCTCACATTAGAATACATCAAATAGCTGTCCCTCCTTCTCTGCCAGTATATTAGGAAAACTTGAATAATGTGCTGAACTGTGCTGTATGTGCTTCCCTTGGGCCCCCTCCTCCCCCCACCCTCCCCACCCACTGAGCCCCCCTGGAACCACCCCCACCCCCCTTGCAGGCAAATAGGTCAATCATGACCTATGAGTAACCACTTAGATTGCAGTCATCCAACCTCCTCCCTCTCCAATGTCAATTCAGAGCCTCATTGTGTGAACCCCCGTCATTTAAGTCACAAATCACTTTTTATATTTGCATTTTATGCCCCCCATTGCCTGTCGAAAAGGAAGAAGAAAGAGCCAGGTTCATTTAACATAAGAGTACCTGTATGGTCAAGGATCTATGTTAGTATTCCTTTCATATGTACCCTATGCCTTAGCTCTAACACTTCTTCCCCCCTTCAGCCCTTTCAATTCCTCCATGTACTGTTGAGCTTTTACTTCCGAAAAGAACATTTTAACCTGGCCCTTCATGATCACCTTGAGCCTAGCGGAATATAACAGGTACTCCTCAGACCCGAACCCTGAAAGGGAGCTATCAATTGCCTTAGCCTCCACCTTCTTTCTATGGTGGCATGACAGAAGTCGGGCCTGGCAAAGAATGTGATATCTTTAAAAGAGCACTTAGACTCAGGCTTCGCCTTATCAACGATTTCTTGCCTAAGCAGGGGTAGTTACCCAAAGTAGATCAGGATTCCCCTGGGCCTGTAGCCCTGGACCCCCCCCCCCATATCCTTTCCTCACAGTCAGGGGAAACCGGTGCGCTCTCTGTACTTCATTCTCCCACTGCCAAGATGTCGACTCGGGGAACGCGCCCTTAAGTAGGTTAACAACAAACATCCTGGCATCCTGCCCTTCCACCCCCTCAGCCACCCCAGCAGTCAGTCTTATGTTGTTCCGCTGCTGCCGGTTCTCAAAATCCTCCAGCTTCCACTGAACATCCTCCGCCATCTTTTCTTGTGCTTGCTTGAAGATTTGCCACTTACTAACATCGTCCTCTAGCCTTCCTTTCCTTACTTCAACATGTGCCACTCTGTCTGCCACCTCTACATATAATTTGTTCATTTTCCTTAGCAAGCTTTGTATCTTTTTTGTTGCCTGCTTAGCCCTGCGGCTCTCCATCCTCGCTTCTCCCTGCATCTGTTTTAATGTGCTAAACAATAACTCCAATGAGGCAGGCTGAGACTGAGGGGGGGTATTTGAAGCAGGTTCGCCTGCTTGCTTGGGCAGATTAGCACCGTCCTGATACATTTGCGACGTGGCTGAGTAATCCCAAACCAGTTTCTTTGCGGTATCAGAGGGGCTCTCGAGTGCCTTGGCTCTTAGCTTAGATCTCCTTTTCTTCTGGGTGCTCTTTTTCGCAGAAGAGCTGCTCAGAGAGTCTGTATCTTCAAGTGAGCTCCCTTCACTTGACACCAGAGATTCTGAGTCTTCGTTCAGAGAAAAAAAGCAGTCCCCCTCAGGTGAGCCCGCTCCCCCTCTCTCCTGAACCCCTTGCTGTTGTAGGACATTTGCAGCATTGTGGCATGCCAAAGTGGGGTCACTTCCCCAAGTACTCACTGTTCTGCTCGGCGTGACCTGTTCAGCTCAAGCAGCCTCTTCCGTGTTACTGCCAGCTAGAGATGAGGCGTGATCTCCATTCCTGCCGAGATGCTCTTGCTGAATTCCGCCTGACCGCTCTGAATGAATGTATTCAACGTCTACCTTCCCGCTGCTCTGCTCTTCACCGGGCGGGACTTGCAACACTGTGTCCCGACGTAGCTTGGTTACCAGGCTTCCAGCATCCACGAGGATTGCTCTGGTTTCACCCTTCTCCACGTCCACGTCTGCGATCTCCGGCGTATTGGCAGCGAAGGCTTCCACTAAGGTAGGCTGGCGCAGGCAATTGTCTTTAGGCTTCAGCCCTTCCTTCGGGGGTCTCTGTGATGAGGCACTCCGGGCATTGTCCGCAGTCACGGCATCTCCAGTGCTGCTCCGCTGTTCGCTTGGCTTTTTTGTAAGCGTCGTCGGAACCCCTGTTGAACGCTGTATTGGGAGGGATGAAGGGGGCAATCAAGACCGACTACCATTTTGTGTGTGTAAAAGGCCGCTTTATTTGAAACAGGTGCACATCACATACCTTAAAACTGGCAACCGCCTCACAAAACTAGAACCTCTCTAAACATCGAGTTACCTGACCCCTTAGGTTTTCTCTCCCCCACCCCTACGATCCCCACATGATACAATCCCCCCACCCTGCATATACAAATATACAATTCAATTACATTCTCATAGTATCCAATTTTCTCCCCTACATCCTAACTCCAAAACCTGCCAATACCTACAGCCTATCTGCCTTCTTGCAACTGTAACTAAGTACCCTCTAATGTAACTCCAAAACTGTTTACCCTTTCCCCGCTCCCATTCCCCAAATCCCCAAACATAAGGATAAAGAACCGAAATCCAGCCAAACTTGGCCAACATCCCCCCAACTCCGCCTGCACCTGTTCAAAGCGACAAATACATACAAAGGTCCCCCTTTTGTGCACCTGTCCCAAAATGCCGCCTTCACAGAAAAAAGTACCCCGAAATGAACCTCCAGCACCCCCCGTTCCAAGGGTGGGTGGGAGGGACAAGCTACTTTGCGCTCCCAGCCACCAGGTTTCAATACCTAAAATGGTGGCTGGGAGGAAGCGGAAACCGGCTATATAGCCTAATTGGGCTGTTTTAGTTTGATATTGGGCTGCCTTTGGGCTAGTTCCAGGCAGCCCGAAGTGGCAAAATGGCCGCTCCCATGTTTTCCCACTTCCCCCTCCCAAACCTGCCCGGGGGGCAGACCTCGTGGCTCGGCTGTCCCCCCAAATCCCCCTTGGGAGGGATGAAGGGGGCAATCAAGACCGACTACCATTTTGTGTGTGTAAAAGGCCGCTTTATTTGAAACAGGTGCACATCACATACCTTAAAACTGGCAACCGCCTCACAAAACTAGAACCTCTCTAAACATCGAGTTACCTGACCCCTTAGGTTTTCTCTCCCCCACCCCTACGATCCCCACAAGATACAATCCCCCCACCCTGCATATACAAATATACAATTAAATTACATCCTCATAGTATCCAATTTTCTCCCCTACATCCTAACTCCAAAACCTGCCAATACCTACAGCCTATCTGCCTTCTTGCAACTGTAACTAAGTACCCTCTAATGTAACTCCAAAACTGTTTACCCTTTCCCCGCTCCCGTTCCCCAAATCCCCAAACATAAGGATAAAGAAACGAACTCCAGCCAAACTTGGCCAACATCCCCCCAACTCCGCCACCCAGGGAAAGTGGGTAAGGTGCTTACACCTCCTCCCCTCTTTCCCTGCCCCCCCCAACCCCTCCTTTCCGGCTCAACCGCTCATCCATGAAGATCCCTCACTCCCGGCGAACACCCAACAACTTCGCCAACACTTCCCGAAGCTCCAACAGATATAAATCCATTCCAATGCGGGAGAGGTGTACCCCGTCCCCCCTGAACATCTCCGGCGCATCGTAATTGATGTCCCTGTGCCATATGCGCGCAAAACCCAAATGCCGGCAGAACCGCACCATCTCCACATTTAATTTTCGCCTTGCCTTGTCCACCGCCTGTGGTTTCACCGCCCCCTGCCACACTCTACGCGGCACCAACTCGGTCCATATCACCGCACAACCAGCCCAACACCTGCGCAGTTCCGCCAAATCCTGCCGCATCGCTCTCATCAGCACCAAACCCGACGCCTCCACTAGGTCGTTTTCCCCCAGGTGGAGGACCAACACGTCAGGGCAACGCCCCCCGCACACCAAACCATTCAACGTCGTGACCAATTCCTTCCATCTCATGCCCCCCCTCCCTGACCAAACCACCTGGAACAAGGCCGGATTGAAACCCAGATTATCCCCAAAATAGCTTTCCTGCGCCTGCCACTTCGCCCTCTTCACAAACGAATGTCCCACGATCCAGACCAACGTGTCCCGGGCCGTGGGGCCCGCCACCGAACCTGAAATGAGAAACAAATGGCAATCAACACTGTCCCCCCATCCCCAGATCGCGCGCCCCTGTCGGGTCTGCTCTGCGCACATACGATAGCAATCTGAGGTCCATCTACCCAAGCGCATGATGTCCCCCCTCCCGCACCCCAGAGGATGCGCCTCGGACGCCGCCCCTATCCGAAAAGAGTGCGTGCCAAACTGTCGTCCAACCACTCCCAGCCCGGCCAAGGTCTTCCGAAACACTCCCAACAGCTGTGCCCAAGTAGCCCCTTTTCCATTCGCGTGCCGAAACACCAAACCCCTCGCTGTGCCCTCACCCTTCCATTTCCTGCCCCAATGCACCGGGCACTCACCTCCTTCCTCTCCTCCTCTCAGGACCACCCAGGCCCCAACACCCCTCTGATCCGTCTTGGACTTACGTAACCACAGGCGCACCTCCGACTGTTCCACATGCACTTCCGACCATTCCACACCCCGCCCGGCCTTGGAGCCCAACAGCTCCGACACTCGGAACGCCCCCCTGAACATCCACACCATGAGCGTCCCGAACAGGCAAGCCTCCCTTCCATCCCTGCACACGCGCGGCAACATACTCACCACTCTGCCCAACAGCTCTTCCGACACCGGCCGCCGCACCGCCCCCCCCGCCCGCATTCCCGCGCCCACCCCTCCAACATCCTGGTTCCCAATTCACCTGCGGACGGTGCGTATCCCCAAAACAGTTTCCCCATGAAACTTATCCCCGCCATCTTACACGCTATCGTCACTCTCGACAAACCCCTTCCAATCAGGTCCAGTAAGTATTGTACCACCTCTTCCTGTCTGTCCCTGCCCGGCGGCCGCCAACGCGCCCCGGTCGCAACAAACTCCCCCCATGCTGACACATACGCTGTTCTGGTTGACTCCGCCAAAGATCCTAGAACCAGCTGCAACATCCGGAGTTGCCTATGTCCCACAGCAGCGCCGGCATTGGTGTCGGGTCCCGTTCCGCGTCCTTGGCTAACCCACGGAATCTCCCCCACTGCGAACGAGATAGAGCGTCCGCAATGTCATTGTCAATTCCTGGGACATGCACCGCGCGAAATGCAATGTCATGTCGCAAGCAGCCCAGCACAAACACTCTCAGCAGTTTCAACACTTGCTCATCCCTAGCGGACTGGCGATTCACCACTTGCACCACCGCCATGTTGTCCACATTGCCCCCCACAGCCAGATTGCCACCACCAACGGAAAGAACTCAAGGAAGGCAATGCTCCTCCCGCCCCGTGCCCACTCTGGGGGCCACCTCTCTGCGCACCACTTCCCGTTCCAGTAGAGACCGAAACCCTCGCTGCCCGCCGCATCTGAGAAGATCTGCACATCCCAAACCAAGTCCACGTCCCGCTGTAAGGGCACTCCGTTGAACTGGTTCAGGAAAAACCGCCACATCCGCAAATCCTCCCGCACACCCGCCGACACACGCACGTGGTGGTGTGGAGGCCACCGCCCCGCCAATGCCCTGCCCAGTCGCCTACCGAACGTCCTTCCAACCCGCACCACCCTGCACGCAAAGTTGAGATGCCCCAACAGCACTTGCACTTCCAACACCGTCACCTTTTTCCTGGCCACCATCACTTCCAGTAGCCCCAGCATCTGCCGCTGCTTGTCCACCGGCAGCCGTGCTTCCATTGACCTGGAGTCGATCTCAATGCCCAAGAATGACAGCGCCGTGCCTGGCCCCACTGTCTTCTCTGGTGCCAGCGGCACCCCCAGGTCCACCATGATCTCCTGAAACCTGTCCAGTGCCACCTGGCAGTTCATGGAGTCCGGTGCCCCGACCAAGAAAAAGTCATCCAGGTAGAGCGTGACTCCTTGGTGACCCGTGCGGTCCGTAAAAAACCACTGCAGGAACGTGCTAAAACACTCAAAAAGCGCGCAGGACATCGAGCAGCCCATCAGCAGCGCCTTGTCCACATACCAGCGGCCGTGAAACTGGATTCCCAGCAGGCCCCAGTCGTCTGGGTGAACAGGCAGCAACCGGAAAGCCGACTTGATGTCGCACTTGGCCATCACCGCACCTCTACCTTCCTTGACCACCAAGGCCATTGCCGCCTCCACCGAGGAGTACACTACCGTGGCCTCCTTCTCATTGATATAGTCGTTCACTGACCCGCCGTCCGGCCAAGACAAATGCTGTATGAGCCGGAACTGCCCTGCCTCCTTTTTGGGCACCACACCTATTGGGGACACTATCAGTTCTGCCATTGGCCAGTCCTCAAAAGGCCCCGCCATGCGGCCTTCCTGTACCTCCCTGTCCAACTTACTCTGTACCACCTCCGGGTGCTCCCGTGCCGAACGCAAATCGTCCGCCCACCGCCGCACCCGAGGACCCTCGTACCCTAACCGAAACCCATCTCGAAACCCGGCCTGCAGACGTTCCGCGGCCCCCGCGTCCGGGTAAGTGCGCAGGGCCGCCGTCAACCTGTCCATTCTAACCGGCGTACGAGCCCTTTGGCCCAGGCCCTTTTCCACCCCGGCCGCCGCCCGACAGCTGTCCGCTCCAAGGGTGTGCCGCTCCCGCCGCCGCATGGGTACTGCTATGCTGCTGCCCATTAGGGCCCCAACAGCGCAGCACAGGGTGTCCATATCTGCCGCATCCCAAGCACTCGTGTCTAAAACGGCAATGCTCTCTGGCGCATGCCCCTTTATTAAAATCCCAGCAGGGCCCCACGGTTCCGGGCTGGCTCTTAGCTCCGGCCCCCACCCCTCCTCGGGTGGGGCGCCCCTGAAAGGGCTGATATATGATCGGAAGCCCGCTGGCCGTAAAGATAGTCTTGCCCGACCCCGCCAAGCCCATCGTGTGTTGCCACAGATCGCAATCCAGCTCGCCCCACTTCGCCTCCGGATCCCACGCCATCCTTGCCCTGACCTCCTCGTCGTACTGCGCCCACGCAAACCCCCCTCCCCCCCCGTAATCTGTGCCTTCCGGATAACATCCATGTATTTAAAAAGGGACACCGATCTATCCGGGAATTTCTCACAATACACACTTGCGAAAATCAAAAACGCCGCCGTCCAATTCTCTATCGTCAGCGGCACCCTCGGGCGCTTCTGCAGCTCATACTCCTCCTCTTTCGACCGTTCCTTTGACCGAACCTCACGGTGCAACAACTTCAACAACTCCACATACTCTCCCTTCCATATCTTCTCCTTAGTGGCCGCCATCAAATGCGCCCCCAGCGGCTTCGTGACCCCCATGTAAGGGAGTCGTTTAAACTTCAATTCCTTACTCTCAGGCTTCGTCGCGCCCCCATCCTCTGCTGCCGCGTTGCCCGCACTCCCCTCCGCCTCTGGCTTTGCAACTTTGCCCTCCGCCGGCAACCCCTCCGGGCCCCCGCTCCCAGGGCCCCCTGCCTCCTTCCCTCCAGGGGCCGGCGCTGCCACATCCGTCCCCACACCCCGATCCTCCACATACCTCCCCTTGCATAGCCTCCCCTCCCCCCGCCTCCCCTCCCCCCCTACCCCTACTGACACCATCCGCGGTGCCGCCCTGCCTTAACCTGTAACCAAAGTATCCCCTCGCCGATCCTCGCCTCTCCTGTCCGGCGCCGGCCTGTCTCCCGACTGTGTCCGGGCCGCCGCAGCGCCCAGGCCCCGTGACACCTGCAAAAAAGGAATGACACCATTACCGGATCCCCGTCCGACCGGCCCATCCCTCACTTCCCCTTCTTCCAAACTGTCCTCCTCTCCTTCCGTCAACTCAACACCTCCCCACCAATACTTCTGGCGTGCCGGTGGCGGCGCCGACTGAACCCTCCCAGAGGCCCTCTTTTCGCCTCTGCCCCCACTCAAATTAAAATAGTCCTCTTTGCCGGTGCTCCAGGATCTCCGCTGTTCCCCAAGCCGCTGTGGCCCTGTGGGTGCGGGGGCCGGCGAGCCCGCCATGGGCCTTATTGAGCCAGCCGCGCCGTGATCCCTCGTGGTCTCCAGGCTCGCCGCAGGAAGCTCCGCCCTCCCTTCTCCTTGGCGTCGCTGGGCCGCCCCAAGCCTTGCCAAGTCCGCTCCCCCGCGTCGTCCTTCCCCCTGCAAGAAGGGTACTGCTGGTGTGCCGGGTCCCTGCCACCGCGCGCCACCGCCCGCCCGATACCCATCCTCCCAGCCATCCCCCGCCCCACCCTCCTCCTCCTCCCCCGCTCCAACTCATCCCGCCCTCCCAGCCTCCCGGGCGCACCCGAGGCCTCGCCTGTCCCCCGCTCTCCTCCTACACAATCACCAGTGCCCTGGGGGCCGCGCGGCTCTAAGTGCGGCCGCTCGGCCTCGCAGCCGTGCCTCCCGCCCGCTGCCCCGCCCTCGCGCCCGCCCCCAAACGACACCGAAAGACGCGGCGAGGCGCATGCACAGTTCAAGTTATAGTCTCAGCCAATGTATTGACCAAATGCCCACTGTTAGCATAAATACCTACAGTTCTTCTTAAAATTGTTTTATCTATTTTTAGCCACAAGATGGTAGCGTCCTGAGGAAGACACTTCTCATGTGTTGAAACGCGTAGACGAAAACCATCTCTCCTTCAGATCATTGGGAATTTCTCTATACATATCAATTTATATTCACTGATTTTCCAATGAAAGAACTTTTTATTGTTATTTGCTATTTGCATCTATGTCATTGATTATCCTCATGACTATTTTTATCAATTTTATCTAATTAAATTTACAAATGCTAATTTTGTGCCTGACTATTATTACTTTTTACTAATTTGTTGTCCCTTGAACTTTGCCAGTATATTTGCTTTTGCCTGGGTGCGTTATGTTTCATAAATTGTTTGCCCTGACCCAGGAAACTTACCTTCATCAGGGGGTCCTTGTTTGTTACATACAGATTTCCACTTAGCCATATATGGGAGGGTATAATACAAATTAAAAAACGTTTTATAACATTGCACACGCAAATTGGCAGATAAGAGCGATTCCCTTGACATTAGAATGACATAACTCAATGATACATTATCACCCCCCAAAACTTCAGACCATTTGTCGGCTCTCCACCAGACCACTCCCCACCGTCTCCCGGGGACGGGCTCCTGGCATCGGCGCTGCCCCGGAGACTCACCTGCAATCTGGGCGCCTTCCTCGGCGGCGAGCAGGCAAGCACTGCCGCCGCCACGCCGAAGGAGGCCTGCCACACCGGCCGCGCCGCCCGCGGCCCTACCAAGAGGTCATCCGCCCTGCCTCGCTCAGCAGGCGGATGGCCTCCAACACACGAACGTCCTCCGCAACCGCCATAGCCGATCCAAAACCGTACCACAAAAACGCACGACAAGCTACTTTGCGCTCCCAGCCACCAGGTTTCAATACCTAAAATGGTGGCTGGGAGGAAGCGGAAACCGGCTATATAGCCTAATTGGGCTGTTTTAGTTTGATATTGGGCTGCCTTTGGGCTAGTCCCAGGCAGCCCGAAGCGGCAAAATGGCCGCTCCCATGTTTTCCCACTTCCCCCTCCCAAACCTGCCCGGGGGGCAGACCTCGCGGCTCGGCTGCCCCCCAAATTCCCCTAGTGCTCGGGGCTGGCATATCTTTATTAGCCTCACTGGGATTTTCCTTAGCGTTACCCGGTTCCTTCTGGTCCTTCACCTGCTTTGGACCTCGTGGAGCCATTCTGTGCCCCTCTCTTAATCAGAGCAGTAGTACTGCAATCCTTGTAAGTCCGTATTTTATAAATGAAATTAGAAAAGCTGTTGGATGCGCTAATCAACGCACAGTCCCAATGTCCTTTTACCTCACAGCCGCGGGATAAACCAGGCCAGCAGGGGTCCACAGCATCCTTATCAGTTCACCATCCTATGTCGCAGAGGGAGGAGGGAGATCTGCGACTGAGTGCTACAGTCCGTCAGCGGCCATCTTGCCCTAATACAGCCTTACTCGCTTGAGTGGGATTTCCTACTGCGGATTTAGTGCACTGTGGCAGTGAAATCTGCAGTAGTAAATGCTTTTAGGCTGCCCACAAATCCCTTTGTGAGTTTTTGACTGGTGTAAATAAGGTACTTGTCTGTGGCAAGTCTGTGTTAATGGCCAAAAAAACGTTGGTGAAAAAGACCTATAGTAGCTGGTGCAGTAAATAGGTGGGACTTTTGGAGATTAATTCAAGTAAAAACCAATGAATACAAGCACATTCATTTATTTTCTGGAATTTTGTGCTCTGAAAACAGAATAGAAGCTATAGAATCACTTCTGACCAAGATATCTAAAAATGAACAGAACTGTCATGGAAACCATGATAATTATTGGACGAATATAACAATCAACCAAACAAAAGCTTTGCTTGTTATGAACAAACATTGGAAAACCCACAAATGTGAGCTGTGACTTTCCAAGGCTCTATCAAATGGAGTTGGGCAAGCTAAGCAGTGGTCTAGATGGACCCAAGCGAAATGCCTGGCTTGGCCCTTGTCCCAAAGCGACTAGCTCCAAAATAGACACAGGACAAAAACACAAAGTCGTACACCATTCTCCTTTATTCACCACCTAAATGAGTTTTTGAAAGTGAATAACAAAATCTGAATAAACCAATTTAAATTTTGGCATACATATATTAATTCAAGAAAAAACGTCTAATTTCGTAGGCTGGACTGCATACAATTGAGGTCCTTACAGGTAGCTGGCGAGCTACCAGCGGCTCACGTGCTGCATAAAGTAACGAATATAAAGCTAGCATTTTTTTGCAGAGATTGTGTTCAATTTAAAAAAGTTACATTTTCAACCTAACTTTGCAGTTTAACATTAACATGCAGATAGATTCCTGCACTCACGTATTGGCCTTGCAAGTCAAACAAGTATTGGCATACTCATTTTTCATTTCATAAAGCTTTATTCGGTGCATATCAACAATGACCATTGGCATACTCAATAGGTCTCGCTTTTGGGACCTTATAAGTATTTAGTTATGCATCACAATATACTTGGTGCAACAACGTCAACCGTTACATAGCTAAACACTTATACGGTCCCAAAGGCGCGACCTATTGGCTATGCCAATGCTTATTTTGTTTCCATTTCTTTCCCCGACGTACCTGCTGTCCTGGTAATTAAAATCCAGAGACTGCATGGAGTTTTTTATGGTCTGACCTGACATTGCAGCTGTTTCCAGACAAATTTGTGAGCATCACAGGAGAGGGGCTTTGGCTCCGCCCTCATGTTGGGAGCCAAGAGCATGTGTTTCGACTGAGCAGAAGTTGTGCTTCCACAAAAAAAGTGCTTTCCCTGCCCGAGGTTGAACTTTCAGGGGCACACATATGACATTGTAATGCTATTGAAGCGTCTTAGATAACTAAATAAGTTATGGTGTTTTTTCCAACAACAGCACAGATTCGAGGAGGGTAGTCATTAACCCACATAGGTTTTTAGGTCTAGCTTGACAGTGCAATTGTTGCCTGAAATTTTAACCTATGCTAGTATTATTCCTCAGGTCTTTGCTTCCACACAAATGCATGTCCAACCCCATGCTCTCTACTTGTAATACTTCACATTACCATATAACATTCCTTTAAAGCCATATCTACAGCCATTTCCAATGCCTGTTAATTATCCATGGCCTTTAGCATTTTACTAAAACAATTCTACTGCCTCCCTTTTAAAACTACGATTGTGCAACAAGTGCTGCTGCGAGCTCAATGCCCTACCAAGGTCATTAAACTTACAGAAATAGATTGTGCAGCTCACACCACGATCCTTCACTAGCAACTCTGCAAACATGTTCAGAGACTGGTATGCAGAAACTACTTCTGTGCCCCCGAAATCCGTTAAGAGAGTTATAAGCACACGGGTATGACTGAACGGGTGTAATATAAATTTAATACAATAACAGAAACACTACTTACGGTTTAAGATCCATTACAAATTTAAAGACTTTTTGCTTTGCCTAAGAGTTTGGCCCCTACTGATAAACACTTAGAAACATGTCGCTTTCCTAGCATTTTGGCATGCCAACTTTTGTGCTAGTCTGTACAGCAAAATTAAAAAGTTAAGAGGTGCATGGGGGGGCCGGGGGGGGGGATGCAGGGTTAGTTAACCAAATGGGTGTACTACGTATGCTGGGGAGGTGGTGTTCGTGTTTTTTTTTTAACACAGAGCCTACATATAAAATATGAACCACCATGCCAGCAACTTAATAGAATCAAGTTCCTGTTAAAAGCCTTTCCAGCTGACTTAACTTATTTGGGAGTCAGACACCTTAATGCAAAGGGGACAAACATTACACTATACAGATTAAAAAATAATTAAAAAAATACAGTCTGAGTTGCAGTAAATTGACAATCTCATTTTCATAATGCTCCAACTTCAAAAGTACAGCGGTGCATTAGAGACAGAGGAGGAAAGTAAGTTACAAAAATATACGAAACGCCATGTTTGGGAGAGCACAGAGACGGATATAAGGCATTGTGATTGTTGCTCTGCACAGTTACAATAGTAATCTAATCACCAGATCCTACTTGAAGTATACAGCAGCATCCAGATGTCACTAAATTATGCAGCAAATAGTGGGCAGTTATGAGGTATATGCGACTGAAATTCAATTATGTTGCAAAATCTCACAAGTTAATGGTATTATGAACACGGCTAGTATACTAATTAACAGGAAAACTCTACTACAAAGAGACCAGCATTGGAAACGCTAACCAACATTTAATGTGCTAGCCCAGGAAAAGAAACTTAGCATGTTAAAGCCAGGCACATGTAGGGAAGACATTCTACATCGAAGTCTGCCTTTCCTTATGTGGCGATACTGCTGCGATAATACCAGGCGTATATCCCTTAACGGCAAACACAGGCTGATTCACTTCAAATTCCTGAACAGGGTGTATTACACGCCTGAGCGCCTGCAGAGATACGGACTCCGCGAGACTGCGGAGTGTGAGCGATGCCACGCGCAGGTGGTGGACTTCCTGCACCTTGCTTGGCTGTGCCCCATGTTACAGTCATTTTGGGAATCAGTGTTTGCGGAGATTAGCAGCATCATAGAGGTGGAGCTGCTTCCTGCACCAGCACTTGCGCACTTGGGATACACTAAAAAGTTGCCTAGATCAACACGTAAATTGGTGGGAATGGGAATGCTAATGGAAGTGGCTCTGTGCTGGTTGAGAGGGCCAACCCCCACAGCACAGCGCTGGAGATACGATTCAGACCCCCCAGATTATTGCGGCATAAATTTGGAAATTTAGCGGCACAAAAATGGAAATTTAGCGGCACAAAAAGGGAAATTTAGCGGCATTATTGCGGCACTTTGTTTTACTTGTAATCAACCTTTTTCAGCCTTAAATCAATGGAAACTTATATAGCAGAGTATTCCACTTTGAAATAGGCATGTTTAAACTGCCTGCAACTCTACGGAAGCACAGCTCCAATCCTAACTTCGTGAGAGGGGGCCCTATTTCTCCCCGTAATGATTTAGCGCCCATGAATGCACCCCTGCTGGGGCACTGCTGCCACCTAGACCCATGAGGCTTGATACCTCTTCATCAAGTGTCCTATGGCGCAGGATGGTGGTAGTTGGTGGAGGTGCATTACCTGCTGCAAAGAACGTGTACGATAGAGATGGTAGAACTGAGTATGAGTGAACTATGAGTAGCTCTATAAAAATTAAATATATGTCAGAAAGGGGCAATGGAGTTATGAGGGGTACTGTTGGAGTGTAGTAGCAGGGCTTAATTTGAGCCAGTGGTTTCCGGTGCTCTGCGCTGTCACCTAATTGTCAACATCTACACTGATGACAGTCTGCCACATAGTGGTGATGTATTTTTGCTTTCAAGATGAACACAGCAATAGTGTTTATTCATTCAATACTCTTTAAAAGGGGCCAATACCAGCCACCCAAGCAAATCCTATAGATTTGGGGGTTAGTAATAACATGAACAGACTCATTTGTAGGGTATGATGAGTTGGTAGTTGTGCTGGTTCTGTCATTGGAAGAGCTGGAAGGGGCAATGGAAGGTGCAAGCTGCAGTGGCCACCTGACGAGGGCCCTGGCACTTATCTTTTTTTTTTCACAATTAAGCACTGGGTGGTAGTAAATGAATTTGCGCAGAAGGACGTCAATGAGGGGGCGCCAAAAAACTGGCATCAGGCACCCACCAGCGCTAAAGCCAGCCCTGGATGTGGTCACTGTTGTGTAAAATATTGCAGCGAGAAAACACTCAGTGAATAGATCCTTGTGCAGACCAGGTTTGGTCCTGGCAGTGCTGACACAGACTTTCATATATATTTTCTAGATGGGTAAATCGAGTGCCATATGGCTGGGTAATAACACCTAATAGTTACAGTGCTAAGAACCTGCAAAAATACGCAAGTAAACTCTAGCTAAAATTATAAGTTTATGCAAACCAATCTTGAATCTTGCAGGCAGATTTCTGCAGCGGGCGCTTTAACCCCCTAAGCTACCTCACTGGCACACCCCATTCAAGTAGCAATAGTTGTGTCATCCAAGAGCTGTAGGGAGACAGAACCGCACAGACACACACACTCGCTCTCAGTTTTGAAAGTCTTCAAAAATGTTGGTGATTTTTTATAAAATATTGTTTTCTCTTACTTAGCAACCCTACTAATCTGTTTTCCTCTCCCTTCCCACTGCCTCTTACGCAACCCTCAAGCACCTTAACATTAAATGCCAGCTTGACTTTTGGAAATTCTGAAGCACAACCCCCCCGCACCCCCCCAACCATCTCACTGACCAAGCTGCTCCCCTCGTCCGAAAACCATTGCATTATCTATTTACTTATGCGTACAGCTGCATCAAAGCTGTATGTTCACGGCAACATTTCTGTTTATATCCGTCTGTCTTCTAGAAACAGAAAGTGGAGAGACGTGATGAGAAAGAGCGAGATGGGAACCGGAGACAGCAGGGGGGGGGGTATCGAGAGAGAGATAAAGAGCGAGATACCCTGAAAGCAGACATACAGAAACTATGTAGAGGAGTTCAGATGGAAAAGAGATAGACACAGAAAAAGAGAGGTGGTGACGGGTGGTGAAAATGGACCTAGGCGCAACACTTCGGAAGCTGAAGCAGGGTTGGTCCTGAAGTCAGACAGGACACAAGAGGTCGAGGAAGGGGGCTGGCCGGCTGGGATGGGGCAATCCCGCTTCTCTCTGAAGTTTTAGTAAAAAGGGTTCTTTCGTTTCACACCTCTAACATTCATGCAAGATTATTAGGCAGAAGAGGCCTGGGCTTTCTCAGAGACTCGCGGCCACGGACACAGATGCCTTAAGGCCGGAGCCCGGAGGAGTAAGCAGGCAGCTATTACAGCTGTACGGCGCCACGTAGTGACGTGTGCGCGTACAGCCAATAAGATGTCACCATCTTTTATGCTGCCGGCCGGAGACGCTTTTCGCGGCACTAAAGGTCAATATCGCGGTCATCGTGCTCTTCCGCTGATTTCGCGATTATTTCGTGAATCGTGAAATCACGAAAAGCTGGAGGGTCTGACTGCTGCACACAAACAGAGGTCTATAATGAGCTGCTGCCGCCCGGGAGCCGCCCGAAAAACTTCTGGGGGCTGTTTCAGACTTATATGGACAACAAGAGGAGGGAGAGCGTGGATGAGGCTAGTGCCGGGGCAGAAGGAGACACTAACGTAGAAGATACAGGGGGAATGCTACCTACTTGGGAACTCACACGTAGAGCCCCTAGTGTAAAGGGCTGCCCGGTCTATCTTACTGCTGATTATTGTGCTGCTCGCCGCCTGCCCTGCTTTTGGGTTGTTGGCTAAATGGCTGTGTAACTCAGGTAACGGACGCTGTAAGAATGCAAAATTGACACCTTGAATTGTGTGTGCGGGAGGAGAGGGCGGGGGGTTTGTTGAACTCGGGGGACTGATTATTTCTTTTTTTGATTTGTAAACTGCAATAAAATGATTAATAATAAAAAAAAAGATAATTAAAATAAAAAGTCTGCCTTTCCTTGGTTACATTAAGAACAGGGCAGAACTAGCAAAAGAGCTGCAACAAGAAACTCTCAGCTGTTCGCCTATTGAAAGTACTTCAGCTTGGAGAAAACTACTTCTTTTGGGATTAATGTCACGTGTCTGACAGTAGAAACAAATGGAATTTGTACTCAAGCAATGCGTTTATCAAGTTAGTAGGGAATTGGGTTAAAAGGAAGTGAAAGAATACCACGTGCAGCGTAGGAGGGATACAAATTAGTTAGAGCAAATAAGATGCATTAACGGGTTGCGTTTCCGCTGCAGAGATCTTCGTGCAAACAGCAGGTACTGAGGAGGATCCCCAGGAACGCTGTCACAAAACATCTTAAAAAGAGTAACGAATGAGCAAGTTGTGTCAAAGCTCAACAAGTTCTTAGCAAAGCAGAGTGGTGTTAACTGTCACAAGATAAATCAAACTGAAGTTGGGAAAGTAATGTGCTTAAACGTAGGCGGGTGAACAGACTTTTGACCCCAGCGTAGTTTAATAACATTTCAAAGTCAAATCCAAGAACGGTTAGAGCTGCTAGACAAGTTGTTGATTCACCTACATGGCCACAACTACAGTGAACTATTAAAAACTTGGATGTGTAGTCCGGTTAGGAACCAGGAGGGTCGGATTGCATATCGTCCATTTTGGCATACTGAAAGAAAAGCCCGACAGAATAAAAACTGATACCTTCAAGAGTCACGTTGTACCCAATTTGTAGAGTTGGTCGGGTACAACACGGGAACACGTATAAATTGCTTGAAATGGGCCGGGGGAGGGGGGCTTTCTAAATCAGAAGCCCTCCCTGTATGGGTACAATAAAGGCATGCACTCTGATGAAATGAGAAGACTGTTCGTGTGACCTACCTGAGCCTGAGGAGAATATGGAGTAGTGGGGAAAGAGACCTGCTGGACCGGACGCATGGGGTAAAATGGTTGGTGATCTAGTACGCAAGCTATAACAGTG
Source organism: Lissotriton helveticus (assembly GCF_964261635.1). Taxonomy (NCBI): domain Eukaryota; kingdom Metazoa; phylum Chordata; class Amphibia; order Caudata; family Salamandridae; genus Lissotriton; species Lissotriton helveticus. The sequence continues at coordinate 939,908,567 of NC_136065.1, forward strand.
AGTCATAAGTCCTCTTTCAGTTAACGGCACAGCTGGAGAGCCAGTAAACAAAGCCAAGGTCCCAAAAGGCGACATCCGCCCGTGAGCATGAAGTGACGCCACGGGGTCAGCAAAATGGTAGAAGGGGCCAATCGGATTCACAACTCAGATCACATGGGGCCAAGAACTAGACAGAGGCAGTACCACCAATAAGAGGAAGTTTAGCAACCAGACGTCTGAAAGTAGATTCTGCCTTCTTTATTAATACAAGAAACCCTAGGAATAATTTTTTTAAACTCTAATTCTTGTCAAAATATATTTTTCTTAGAAAAATAATGCCCGTTTTAGTCCTCATTTCAGAAAACATGTTTAACAAGCATTTGTCACATGGCCGTAAAAGTAATGCAGCCACGCGGCCGTGAAAGCGATTGCGTGCTCTGTGGCGGGGGAGGGGTGGAACGATTCACGCTGTAAGGGTGCCGCGAGGAAAGCCAGATGGCTCCCGCGCGCGTGCTCACTGCGCGTGCTGGCAAGCTTGAGGCCACACAGAAAGCGTGTGGTTGGATTTTTTTGAAGCCCTTACTAAAAGTCTCGCCAGACAGCACATGCGCTGGGTCAGGAGAGACTGAAAAATTAGCTAGGAAGCGTGAATTTAAGGAAAAAAAATAATCTAAGGATATCTTGAAAGTTAGCCTTCGATTTCAGAGTTTAAAGATTGTTGACTCTAGCGGGGATTGATGTATTTAGTTTCTTAATGTAAATATTTAGGGATGTCACTACTAGCTTGAAACTAGGAAATGAATGGCAAGTTTCATAGCACCATTGCATGGTGCCATGTAGGATTTAAAAATGATTGGTATATATTATAGCACCACCATGTCGCCTTTGTCAGTTATAGAAACTGCATATTCTGTTTCAAACACTATCCAGAACGTGATTTCTACATGTTCTGTTTTAGTGGATGTTTGGTTGAATGTCAAAAATGTTCTCAAATTATTTATTCATCACAAGTAAGAGGTTGTTCCTTTATTTTGTTTAGGTCACTGTGTATCCATTCATTGAAGTTTCATTCCAGAATGCGGTTTATCATACTTGTATCGCGGCTGGATGTAATCCTTGTTGGAATGAAGAGCTTCAGCTTGTTTTGAAGTAAGCAGTTGGGATAAAATCCTAAAATATGCATTCAATATATTCCATTAAAGTTTTTCTCTGTGCATCAGAAAAATTAATACCTGATTTAGAGTGCAGAGTACAGTTTGGACTTCTTCAGGGTGATGGAGTGCACATTGTCCGCATTTAGTGATGTCTGCTGGCTGCTGACTAATAGATCGACTGCACAAGTGGAGTAAGGCTGCTTTTTGGAAATTGTATGCTGCGCTTATTTTAGCTTGGTACCCGACTGTAAGGTGCGCTGATTAAGATCGCACCCACTTTTTACCTAAATCACTTTGCGGATCGCTTTTAAAACTGTATAATTGCACGTGTGCTCCACTGGCACTCTGAAGGAAGCTGCGCTGATCATACCCGCACTTCACCTTGTAAAACTTAATCCAAAGTCACAGCGTATTGTGTATTGTGATTCGCTGTGCTCCCTACCTGCATTTGCCACCTCCACCGCTGCTGCGCTGCCCCACACACCCCGGTCCGCCACGACAAGTGCCGATTAAGCGGAGGGTGCAAACGGGGTCAGACGCTCCTACTTCCGGCAGGGGGCACTTCCGGTTCTCGAGCGCTCTGCGGTCTAGATGACCCGAGGCACGAGACTACATAAGATCCAAGACTCGAGGCACTGGTCTGACTAATAGATCGACTGCATGAGTGGAGTAAGGCTGCTTTTTGGAAATTGCATGCTGCGCTTATTTTAGCTTGGTACCCGACTGTAAGGTGCGCTGATTAAGATCGCACCCACTTTTTACCTAAATCACTTTGCGGATCGCTTTTAAAACTGTATAATTGCACGTGTGCTCCACTGGCACTCTGAAGGAAGCTGCGCTGATCATACCCGCACTTCACCTTGTAAAACTTAATCCAAAGTCACAGCGTATTGTGTATTGTGATTCGCTGTGCTTCCTACCTGCATTTGCCACCTCCACCGCCGCTGTGCTGCCCCACACACCCCGGTCCGCCACGGCAAGTGCCGATTGAGCGGAGGGTGCAAACGGGGTCAGACGCTCCTACTTCCGGCAGGGGGCACTTCCGGTTCTCGTGCGCTCTGCGGTCTAGTTGACCCGAGGCACGAGACTACATAAGACAATGTCAGGGCGAATGCGCAGCGGGCACGCTCTCAGCACGCCAAAGGCTCGCCTAAGACAAGCCCGTCTGCGCCCGTCCGCGCCCGCACGTCGCCTCTCGCCAGGGACCCTATTGATACCATGAGGGGCATGGTAACCTACTCCAGGCGGGATTTACTGATTCTCAATTGTCTGGATGGTACGTGCAAAAAAATCTCCCTCTCACATAGGAAAGGGCACTTTAAATGTTCATGTGGTTTCTCTCTTCCTAAACCCTCAATGTCACCACCCCTCGTGAACTCTAATCCTCAACAAATTAAGGTTGGCCAGCTCAACATAAGATCCCTACAAAAACATCATATGGAAGTTCACGAGCTACTCACAAGCTATGCCTTAGACATCCTATTCCTTACGGAAACATGGCTTCTAGACGACATGGAGTTGGTTGTCAACTTAGCCCCCCCTACAGGCTACTCCATATTCACTCTAAATAGACAAACCAGAGGGGGCGGAATTGCAATGATTGTTAAATCTCATTACACCTGCCTATTCACCAAACTGGATTTAGAAGGCAGCGAATGTGCCCGCTATAATATCAAAATCAACCCCCAATTCACCTTCGTGGGTATTCTGATCTATAGACCACCAGGTCCAGACACTGTCTTTATAAAATCGCTCCTTGATAATGTGTGTTCACTGGTCACTGAAACAGCTAATTTTCATATAGTGGGCGATCTAGATATTCATTTCGAACTCACGACGGACAACAAGACTAACACCTTGTTAGCTGACCTAGCTGCTTTTCAGCTCAGCCAGCTCGTTAGCTGCCCTACACATAAGAGGCGGCCACCTTCTAGACCCCATCTTTTCTAATCTGACCAATGTGAAAGTAGAGGCCCCCATTCCTATGACCTGGACAGATCACTCATTTATAATCATGACAATACCCACTGGGAGCACTCCCAATACAAGATGCGCCCTGCAAGTGTTGAAGCGGCCATGGAAAAAGCTCCGTCTTGAAGACTTTCACACACTTCTGATAGCTGACCCGCCTAAAACTAGTGAGTACCCCAATTTAGGGTACGATGGCTTTTGTGACTGGATTAATCAGGCCCTTGATGCACTGATACCAGCTAAATGGATCAGGGCACGTACACAGGAATCCAGCCCATGGTACAACGAAGAGCTAACCGCCCTTAAGAAAGAGTGTAAAAGAGCAGAGCGCAAATGGAGGAGAGACTATGATCCTTCGCTCAAAACCCTCTATGCCCAGGCACAAAAAAACTATCATCGCAATATATGCAGGACCCGAGCCACTTACTTTGCTACCGAGATTAGCAATAGTCAGAACGCCTCAAAAACCATCTTCAGAATAGTAAAAGAGCTCAGCACCAAAAAAACGGTAGAAAACTCCCTCCTATATTATGCGAGAATTTGGCATCATTCTTTATAGACAAGATTCAGAAAATATACAATGCCTTTCCTACCACACCACATCTCACACCCTCAGTTACTACGGAGAGGCCTAAACTTACCAACATTCCTGCGATTAGTCAAGAAGATTTTCATAAACTTTGCAACAAAATCAAGTCAGGCTCACCGGCAGACCCCCTTAAACCTGCACAATTCAGAGAAGCAGACTGGATAATACTTGGTCCTCTTCGAAATATTATTAACGAGTCCTTCTCTACTGCCAACATCCCTTCCAGATGGAAACAAGCCTGGGTCACCCCCATTATAAAAAAAAACACGTTAGACCCCAGTCTACCCGAAAACTACAGGCCCATTTCGCTACTCCCTTGGCCAGCTAAAGTGGCAGAGTCCTATGTCAATACCATCTTGACCAAATTCCTGGTGGCTAATTCCACTCTAGACAGGTCCCAACACGGATTCCGTGCTGGACACAGCACCGAAACTGCCCTCCTGAGTGTGATGGAACAGCTCCGGACCATACTTGATTCCGGCGGGACGGCAGCACTGATTCTATTAGACCTCAGTGCTGCCTTCGACACGGTCTCACACGAGGTGCTGTTGCTCAGGCTTGAGGAGGCAGGAATATCAGGACAGGCCCTAAACTGGCTTAAGGCTTTTCTATCTGGAAGATCTTTCAGGGTCTCTACCACGCCGTTTCTTTCTAAAGAGTGTCCCATCAAGCAAGGAGTGCCCCAGGGGTCGGCACTCAGTCCCACCTTATTTAATATTTATGTCCAACCCCTGGCGGAGGTGGCCAGGAGGCATGGGTTGTCATTGGTGTCTTATGCCGATGACACCCAGTTAGTGGTGGCACTGAAGGACGAGGGCGGTTTGAGCGTGCAGAACTTCAAACAGACCCTCGCCGACATCACTAGCTGGATGACCTCTAACTACCTTCAGCTTAACGCCAGCAAGACGGAGGTCCTGCTGGTGGGCAAAGAGACAGCAGCTTGGGGCAACAAATGGTGGCCTGAGTCATTGAGCCAACCACCTGAGCCTAAAAACTGTGTAAAAAATCTTGGAGTATGGGTGGACTCTGCTCTGAATTTTACCCATCAGACAAAAAAAGTTACTGCCACCGCTTTGGGATCCTTCGGAACCTTAAACCAATCCTAAAATTCTTTGACCATCAGACACGCCAGCTTGTGGTACAATCAGCCATTCTTTCGCGGTTGGACTACGCCAGCTCCCTACTGTTAGGGGCAAACGTAGCGGAGAAAACTAGACTGCAACGTGTCCAGAATGCCGCAACCAGAGCACTGATTGGCCTTCCCCGGCATCAGTCAGTGACAAACACTCTAGCAAAACTCTACTGGCTTCCGGTAGAGAAGAGGATTCACTTTAAGACCCTGTGTCTTGCATTTAAAATCTTGAAAATGGGCTCCCCACCCATGCTAAGTCCACTTCTCACAGCATATGTGCCCCGACGTACTTTGCGCTCAGAGGGACAGAACCTGGCAGTCGTCCCCTGTATAAAACTTGCCCGGATAGGGGGCCGCTCCTGCCGGTATCTTGCAGCTAAGCTCTGGAACGCCCTGCCGTCCCGGATTCGTGGACTGAATGACCTGCTATCCTTCAGAAAGGCTATAAAAACCCACCTCTTCTGCTAAGTTCTGCTATGTTACTACAAGTTCCATCTACAGCGGTCTTCCCTCCTTTTCAGGCAGAAAGCACCTGGACACCCCTTTGCTGGGGCAGCCGTGCGCTATACAAGTTTCTGTAACATAACATAACATAACATTCCTTGTCATTGGCAAGGACCACTGTCAGAGCGGTTTCTATCAATATGTTAAACGTTTGACACCGTACCATCAAATTCACAGACATTCTTCAAACTTTTAACATGCTTTTGTTATTTCAAAAACAAACTCCCAAAGCTGGAGTTTGTTTTTCGAAATTCAAAAACTAATGACTACCACACCATGGGAGTTGTCTCCCATGGTGTATAGGTAATTTAAAAGATTTGACTGTCACAGGTTTTAACCCTGTGGTGATGGACTGAGAAACCTGTCCATTTGACGGACTACTCTAAATCGGGCTGGCGGTCAAATTGCCAAAACTCTGAAGGCCCATCAGAGTACTATATAGATAATAGAGCTGGAGTAGGCTCTGTTGTTGATATACTAACGACCTGCCTACGTGAAAATCAGGCTGACTGAGGGTTTGATGCAGTTGCAATAGAGGGATGTATGACGTCACAACGCAGGCTATTACAACGCCTGCCTTTACAACGCGGTTTTTACATCGCAATCCATTTCAATGCATAGTGCTTTTGGGTGTTGGATAGTGAATAGTTTAATTTACTATTCCAACTCCAGTCCCCGTGGACACTAGGGAAGGTTATTGGATAGTAAATTAACCTATTCCCTATCCTAGAGCGCCCCCCAGCGCAATGCGTTGTAATGGTTTGCGTTGTAATGACCGCGTTGTAATGGTAGTGCGTTGTAAAAGTTTCGTTGTAAAGGTTGTTTACCCCCATAGAGTACCCTCTCCGCCAAACCCTAAGTTATGCCCTTAGTATTGATATGTGCATGTAAGTAATTCAACAACGTTGAATCATCTCTCAATTTTTTGCATGTGCACAAATCTTCTCTTTATTTAGTTTTTCTATTGCCAAGACAATTGACACTCAATTAAACAGACTGGGGAGAATCAATAAAAAATCTATATGTATTAGTATTTATCATTCTCTCACTTGTCTACTGACATTCATAGGGTCATTCAGACCGTTGCTCTAGTTTCATTTGTCAAGTATTTAATTTGAGATGCCATGAGTGATGACACCAATGATGTAATACAACGTGTTATGAGTGAAGTTGTGGCAGAAACACAAGTTATAGTTAGCTCTGATAGCTATAACTCATTAATTTTTTTTTAAATTGTTGCTTAACAAAGAAATTCTAGGCTAACTATGACGTCACTTTCACCTTTGGTTTTTTCAGTGAATTTAATTTTTTTTGTCTTGAAAAAATATGTAAACACACTTACTAATTGTACCTAACAATAACGTTTCTCTAATCTTCAGTTTTTTCAGTGAATTTCAAATGTTTTTGTACCAATAAGTCTATTATTTACTATTTTTAAATAAAAAATATAGTTTTTTCACATTTTATTAGGCTAAAATATATTTTCTTAGACATTTACCTCCATTTACATAAATGAAATGAAAGTAGAAAGCACAATAAAAATTGAGAAATCATGAGAGTTAGCCATATGCAAACTTTTTTTTTTTTGTGGGGGGGCTTCATTTGGGCCATGCGGGATCGCTGCGAAGTCCAAAATGTATAACCAATGTGGTTTCCATGCTCTTCATCTTCCTGCTCCAGGCATCCCAATCGATCCGTGGTTCCGGTTAACTTTAAAAAACACACTAGGTTACTTACGGCCTGTTTCAGATCTTGGTGGGACTACCACCATCCCGCAGCGGTCCCAATACTACGTTGAGCTGACAGTGGTCCACCCGCCGTATTTAGATGTTGCCACAATAGACAGTTGACCACCTCTATGGTGGTCTTCTCTGCTGGCTAACAGAACTCTGTCGCCGTCAGGCCAGTGGGTTTTCACTAACTTGATTCAGATGTTCCCATTGTGCTGGCGTTGTCATGGTGGCGAAGTCCTGATGAAGTGAGGCCATGGTGGTGTGGAGACAGTTAAGTACTAGAGGTAAAACAGGGACCCCCTGAATCGGATACATTTCCTGGGTCAGGGTAAAGCAGTTGAAAGCAAGGTAAAATACCCAGGCAAAACAAAGAAAAACAATCTGGCAAAATGAGATTATAATAAAATCACTGTATGTGTCGAAACGCGTCGACAGTCTTCAATTCCTTCAATTAATTCTGGGAATTATCAAAAGTTTATTACCTCCCAGGATGTTTTGTGTATTATTGTGATTAAGAAACTTGTGTTTGTTTGATTTTTTAAAAATATTTGCTCTTTATGAAATACTGAACATGTCTATATCAAAAATACTTTTATAATTAAATTTTATACGTTATCACATTTTATTGTTGTTGTTGCTCTTTTTCTTGTGTTCTATATGTACTGACTGAAATTGATTTTATTATAATCTCATTTTGCCAGATTGTTTTTCTTTGTTTTGCCTGGGTATTTTACCTTGCTTTCACGAGACAGTTAAGTACTACTTATCATTATCTCACTACACAGATATGTTGTGAATCTTTTCATATATATATGTGGCTAATGTATAATGCCATTAATTTTACATATAGCATGCACACCTACAACATGCACATACTGTTGTATGTAGACCCACAGTCACCACAAGCACAAAACCACCACTACCAAAGAAATATATTTTTTATGTCTTACTATAGGTGTGTACATTTTACCACGATAAGTTGTAAGATGAACACATGCATGACACCTAAAAAAATTGCATGTAAGAGCGATATAAAAATACACAAGGCGAAAGATATTGTTAACACAGATTGATAGTGAGAAAAGCAACACAGAAGTCTACCTTAGATTCCGGTGACAACAGGGTTGGTGAGTGTCATGGTCAAATAGCAGCAGTACAGGAAGGACCTGCACAATGGGGTTCAAGATGGAAACGGAAGTGGAAACCTGAAAAAGGTTAGTTTTCACCTCTTATTCCTCGTTTTCGTCAACCCGAGTTTTAGCGGTTTCCCAGCAACATTTGCCACTTAAGGCTATGACGCCTTTGATGCGGGAGAAAGATTCTAATGGAGCTTGTGGGACTCCGATGGTCATCCTTCCAAGTACCCGCAACATCTAAATACAGCGGACATACCGCCAAGCCAATGGGCGGGAATACCGTCAGAAAAGTGATGACTGGACCAGATCCGCCAAGATCTAATAATAATTAGGAGTTAATATTAGTCACGAATAAGGATAAAGGTTAACTACAAGCCGCACGAAAATACATCATCATATCCCAGAATTAGTTTTAATTGTTTTTTATAGGTTTTTCGGGTCCTTCTGTATTTTTGCGACTGCGCTTCATTAATGTTTCAGATAATATGACACACCCAAAGAACACTTCTTATTGGTTAAAACAACTTTCCAACATCCTCAACAGGAAGTTCTCATTCTAGATCAGTTCTTTTGGTGTTTGACTAGGTTTGATGCAGATCACTGGTACTGGCTGTGTTTTTCTTTTTTGAAGGGTTGCATTACATTTCAAAACATTCACAATGGCTTCTAGAGAGCAATACAAGGAGAAGAGTTAGCACAAATAAGAAAAAGAGGACCAGGACATTGAGCAGCTGCTCCCCAAGAAGCAGTTACTGGTATGCAACTTCTTCGATATTCCATCTGAGGAAAAGAAGGTGGTTGCCAGATATGCTGTGTGCTTTGTGCAAAATACAACTATCCACAGGCACATCAAAGTACAGATATGGAACGTCAAGCATGATGAAGCACTTGAGGACCACATTTTCATGACAACTTGCAAGAGGTGAACTTCAAAGAGATTCATCGCCTGCTTGTGCTGCTGTACCAGTTTAAAGCAAAACCAACACAGGGTGGACTGTTCCCATTGGGCGCAGGGTCAAGACTGATTTGCATATGGCTGGGTCCAAACTGGAATGGCATGTAGAGCAAAAAAAGATGGATTTAGACCCAGATCTCTATACTGAGGTGAATGTATGACATTGTTCTGCATTCTGTTCATCAATAGTTATTTTTGCAGCTGTACCAGTTTAGGCACCGGTGACCCTATGCCTCCCCGATATATGCAGTCTTGCCTTCCTCAGCTGCCTCAACTTCAGAAGACAGTCACTTATTGTGCCATCTGCACAAAATAACTAGTATTGGGGAGCAAGCTGTCAACACTCTGCTCCAGGTTGTCGCTATTCATAAATGTTGATTCTTTTTCCTGTCCTAGTTGTGAAACCCTTATGTTTTCATCCCTCACTTTTGAAAGTCATATTTCTACCGGAAAGCTGTGCGTACCCGGCGCAATGTCCAAGAGGGTCTTGTCAATATCTTCGAGTGTAATGGACCTGTCCAGATATTTTGCCTCTGATGCAGTCAGAGTGGGCAGCAGCAAGTCTACTATTAGTGAGGTGGACTCTATTAGTGGCCTCAATCGTTTCGCATATAAAGTGCAATAGTATTCCGCGAACGTAGAGGCAATTTCTCGGGTCTCTGAGACCCTCCCCAGCTTGGGGTCTATGATACTAGGGACCACCCTGTCCACCAAAGTATGAGTCGCCAGCCAGTATAATAATTTGCTCCACATCTTCCCAGCTGTAAATCCTACTCTGGGATGCAATCTAGCTGTTTTTTAAAAATTATTTTATTATTTTGCATAGTTTTATCAACAAACATGAATACAATTTCCGTTACCTGTAAACATGAGTGCATCGTAGGGAGGTGCGTTAATACAAAAAATCACGGCAGTACAGTCAAGTAGGTGAGACACAATCAGTATAAAAGAGGTATTTAGGGAGTATCAGCTACATGAATCGGCCAATGAACATTACGGTATCTGTAGGAAATGGGATCCCTGGCTGGCCAGGGCTTTCGCCAAAGTCAGTCAGAGACCACCACACCCAAGTCAGGGCAAGGGATTTACACGCCAAGATAATCCCTACTCACCCTCTAGGTAACGTGGCGCGAGCAGCAAGGCTAAACTTGGAGGCGATGTAGGCTAAGTATTTGCGCACGCACCCCAGCAACAACTCCCAGGGCCCACCACAAAGGAAACTCCACACAAGGTTATATAAAAATAGCCTTTGTATTACACCACAACACATTAGATAAAACACACACTTTACAATGTGCCAGAGGCACGGGCAGAATTTACAAGGGATTATTTACAAGACAGGGCCACCTGGACCACTGTCAGGAATCAGAAGTAGCACTTTCAGAAATAGCACTTAGTACATAGAATATAGCACAAAATAGCACACAACCAGTAATCACTGGTAACCAGGACCTCACTAGCACCACCTGTACTAGGGAGAAAACAACCACCTATGTATTACAATACCTGTAGGGGTGTAAGAACATAACACATGATGCAATGCATAACATTCATTCAGAGGTGTAAGGAGGAAAACACATGATGCATTAACAATACATTCAGAGGTGTAAAAACAATAATAATTGCGCCAATCTCACAAGTCACCACCTGTGACTGTCCATGTGTCCCAATGTCAGGGCCTAAACGGAGCAGCTGCCCACGAAGTGCTGGGCAGCTGTGTGAGACAATACTGGGGCCAACGTGGGAGCCTCGCTGGGCTCGGTGCCCCAGAACAAAGATGTGCCCCCTAGAGCCTCTCTGAGCTCTCAATGACACATGCGCTGTGGAGCCTCTCTGGGCTCTTAGTAAACCAATGGCCCCTGAGCCTCTCTAAGCTCTGAATACACAGGTGCAGCCTCACTGGGCTGTGGGGGTCCCTCACGGGGGACCCGGGACACTGGGAGTGCCTCAAGCCTCTCTTAGGCTCGAGCACAAATGCGGGCGTGTTGGAGTCCCCCTCCTGGGGACTCGAAGCACAAGGAAATGCCCCCTGAGCCCTCTTAGGGCTTTAGACCACACTGGCTGCCAAGAGCCTCGCAGGCTCTCAAGAATCACAGGCGCGAGGTCGCGCTAAGGAGAGGGGGCGGGGCGGACACCGGCAATGTGTCCCGACGCCCCCCTCTCCCCTTTCCAAGCACCAGCACTCACCGGGATGTGACGCTGCAGCTTTCCTCTGCCCGGCGGCTCTTCACGGGAGCTCCCGCTCCTCAGGGGCTCCCTTCCCACACTTCTCCCTCTTGTGGGCGGCGGGGCTCTCCTCTCCGCAACGGGGCCCCGCCGGCACCTTCCCGCCGCCTCTCCTCGCTGCTGGGCTCTCCTCTCCGGCGGCGAGGCGGGACTTCCGGTTGCTTCCCCCCGGGGCCGCGCACGGATTGGCCGGCCGGCCCTTCACTTCCGGGTCACCGCGGGCAGCGCGGCGGCCCGATTCAGGCAGGCAGGCGGGGATGAATTTACCGAGGGGTGGCCTCCCTCGAGGTAAATTATAAATCAAAACAGCGGCAATGTCCCGGGCAGGGTGGGCACCTGCCAGGGGACTCCAAAATCAGCAAAAGCGGCGTGGGCAGCCGCGGAAGGACAACGACAGCGCTCCCAGCGCTCAGCTGATAAGCAAAGCGCTTCTGAGCGCTATGGCCGCAAATAAAGCGCTTCAAACGCTTCAGGGGTAAGAGAAAGCGCTCTCAAGCGCTAAGGGCCACAAGGAAGCGCTTCCAAGCGCTAGAGGCAAAGTTCAGGCCCCAAAGTCCTTGTAGGCAGGCAGGGGGGCAGGGCTGGGCCCAGAGCCAGCACACTGGGTCTCCAGGCAGGGAGACAGTCCAAGTGGCGGTCCTCTGGCCCAGCGACAGCAGCAGCAGCCCCCTCAGGATCCTGGAAGAGAACAACATCTGTGGGGACACAGTCCCATTTTTATACAGTGCATTCCTTTGTTCAAGGGTGCAGATTGGGGGCGGAACCAGTCGCAGCTGGTTCTTGAGTACTCTGTTTACCTCAACCACCCTCTCTATTCACTGGCAGGGCTTGGGTCATTAGACACACCACAGGGGGGCGGAGCCAGCATTGTGTGGGGAAAACCCAGCCCATCCAGGACACAGGTACACTCCTCCCACACATCACTCATGCTAATCTCCCACTCACCACCGGGCAGACCCATCCAGACTTCCTGGAGCCTGGCATGCCAGCCAGCTCCAGCCAATCACACGCCAGCACCCTCACAGCACACGTACAGCCATGTCTAGAAATGGCGCTTCGCTACTAGACACATACATGCTGCATACACCATCTCGCAGCATTCACTCTCACGAGTTCACACATATCAGACTCAAGCCTGTACACCCCACGCATCAGGAACTGCCAGGGACACATACATTCCCCATGCATTCCTATGGGCGGGCAGGCCTAGCTCAGCACATGCACTCAGAGTGCGCACGCACTTTCCCCTGGGACACAGTGAAAGTGCGCAGAATCCCAAAATCACCATCTCCAGGTCACCATTTCAAGCAAAAAGTCTAGGGGTGAACCTGCCCTAAGGGCCAAAGTCCAACATAACCCCCTTCCAGCCAAAACGCAGGGGAGACCAATCACCACCGTGATGGACTTCCCTGCTTGGGGCGATAGAACACGGACGCAGGCCCGCAACTGCAGGGACACCCTCCTGTTCTACGCCACGGTGAACCCATGGGATTCCTTCTAAACACACTGTCTGGACCAACTGGGCTACCCCACTGGTACTCCCAAGTTGTCCGCGGCCAGGACCAGGCCCTGGGCCACCCAGGTGCCACTGGTCCATGCCAATTCGCAGAGCGGGGGGTAGTAACCCCTGGCAAATAGGAGCCATTCTCCACTCTTCCTGTCTGCAAGACAGGACTAGACTGCCACTGGTACTCCAGCCTAGGGCCTACAACCTCAGGCGGACCAGGAGTCTCAGGGAAGGCTCTCCTCCCCCTACCTCTTCTCCTAGGGTTCCTCCTCCCTCTGCGAGGGGTACCCCTAGAACGCCATTCCAACCCAGGGCTTATCCACTCAGGTTGCACCGGGGTCAGAGGTGGGCTCTCCCACCCTCTGCACCCCCTTCCAGAGGTCTGCCCTCTCCCACCTGGAGAAGTTCCTCTGGAAGAAGAACCGGTCAGGACACTGGTTACAGTCGTCCTACCCTTCAGGTCAGGCTGATCCTAAACCTGGCCTTCCAACCTCTGGTCTAAAACCTTCGGTGGAACAATTGCCTGGCACTCCAGGACTTCTGGGGACTCACACACAATCCCCCTGAGGCTAACAAATGACACATCTGTTGTGTGACTGTCTGTCTGGCGCAGATCTCCCGCTCCCTGTCCACCTGACAGTGCGTGACGATCCCCCAGACCAGAAGTGTTGTTACCATGGTCACTACACGGGAACCTAGCCCAACTGGGTAGTCCCTGACCCACTGGTCCTTCCACTGGGGAACTCCCCCATTCACTCCTCACTCTGGACTCCTGTACCCTCCCTATCGGAGCGGTACTGCCAGACTCTAGAACCACAGGAGCTCTGGTTACAGACGCTCCAGGTCCTCTACTCACTAGGAGATCTTCCTCAAATGGACTAACAGGACAGCCTAGGTCCCCAACCTGGTGTTCCCTCAAGAAACCACCCAGGTTCTGAGACAGGGCTTCGGGCCTCTGGGGGCTCTCAGCCACCCACTGACTCCTGCTCCACTGAGCCAGGCAGTCAGCCCCTACACCCTTCTCACTAACCAGGGACCTAGCTGGGCTACACTGAGCCTCTTCCACCACGCTGGGCTGGAAGATCCCTGACCCACTACTTTTGGAGTCACTCACCAATGACTCTACAGAACCTCTGGTCCCTTCCCAGCGGTCTGCTTCCTCTGCCAGCTCACATGGTTCAGACAATCCACACCCTAACAGGTGTTGGCGCAACCCTGGTGAACAACAACTGAGCAACTGCTCTCTGAGAAACATATCGAACAATATGTCCCAATCACATTTTGTGGGCTCCCGTACCCAATCACACAGGGCTCCACAACAGTCATCCTCAAAGTCTTCCCAAGACTGATGAGACGGTTTCCTAAGGTTCCTAAACCTCAACCTATTCTCCTCCTCTGGGGAAACAGGAACCATACTCTGGGAACTGGGACTTTCTAGACTGAGATTTAAATAGCTGCCACCACTGGACTCAACCCTCCCTGGGGAATCCAGACATTCAACACTGCACGCAGGGGATAGTCTACCCTCCAGAGCTACTTTGCCTCTGGTGGCGGCCCTCTCAGCCTCCTCTATCCTGTCCTGCGCTAAGACCCTCTCGGTCTCCAGCTGTTGCTTCTTAACCTCCAGCTGTTGCCTTCTAATGCCCAGCTGTGCCATAGCCTGGGCATGCTCCAACCTGAGCTTTTCTAAAGCCAGCTGGTGCTCCCTTTCTCTCCTCCTATCTTCCAGCTCCTCTGGGGACAGGGAAAGGGATGAGGCGCTGCCTCCTAAACTGGACCCAGCAAGGGACTCCCTATCTATGGGGTCCTCACTATCTGCTGGCGTCCCTGTGCTATCATCTTCTTCCTCCTCAGACTCTTCAGGGCTCCCCTCTGACCCACCACCCTCATGGTGTGAGACCCGGGCCCTCTCCGCACTGTGCTCACGCTCCCAGTCATCCTTCTGCCATTGGATCAGGTTACCCCTAAGTTGGGACTGGGTGTCTGACTCATTCACTGCAATGTCTCTCTCTTCGCAAAACTCTCTCAGTTCATGCAAAAACAGACCCCAGACATTAAAAGCAGACTCCATCTTGGCAAGATGCTCACAGACACGTGCAACACAGGGGACTGAACAATCTGAAGTAAGAGGACACAATTCCAAAACTTCAACAATCTCCTTATCAAAGAGAACTCATACTCATGCGTCCAGGAAAACACACCATTCATCCACACACACCCTCCCCTCGGATCGGTAAGGCAGTTTCTACCACCCCTGACTTCTCAACCTGACCAAAAGCGACACAGGTACCAAACTCTGGAAGCAGGGCGGGGGACAAATGTACTGAACACAATCAAATGACACTCTTCAGGAGAAGAAACAATGGAATTTCAAAAACAATCCCCTAAAATGTGGTCATCTAAAATGCAGAGTTTTGTGGTGCAGCCAGCTGCTACTAAGGTACAAGGCAAACACAAATCCTTATCCCACCGCTTGCCGCCAATGTAGGAAATGGGATCCCTGGCTGGCCAGGGCTTTCGCCAAAGTCAGTCAGAGACCACCACACCCAAGTCAGGGCAAGGGAGTTACACGCCAAGATAACCCCTACTCACCCTCTAGGTAACGTGGCGCGAGCAGCAAGGCTAAACTTGGAGGCGATGTAGGCTAAGTATTTGCGCACGCACCCCAGCAACAACTCCCAGGGCCCACCACAAAGGAAACTCCACACAAGGTTATATAAAAATAGCCTTTGTATTACACCACAACACATTAGATAAAACACACACTTTACAATGTGCCAGAGGCACGGGCAGAATTTACAAGGGATTATTTACAAGACAGGGCCACCTGGACCACTGTCAGGAATCAGAAGTAGCACTTTCAGAAATAGCACTTAGTACATAGAATATAGCACAAAATAGCACACAACCAGTAATCACTGGTAACCAGGACCTCACTAGCACCACCTGTACTAGGGAGAAAACAACCACCTATGTATTACAATACCTGTAGGGGTGTAAGAACATAACACATGATGCAATGCATAACATTCATTCAGAGGTGTAAGGAGGAAAACACATGATGCATTAACAATACATTCAGAGGTGTAAAAACAATAATAATTGCGCCAATCTCACAAGTCACCACCTGTGACTGTCCATGTGTCCCAATGTCAGGGCCTAAACGGAGCAGCTGCCCACGAAGTGCTGGGCAGCTGTGTGAGACAATACTGGGGCCAACGTGGGAGCCTCGCTGGGCTCGGTGCCCCAGAACAAAGATGTGCCCCCTAGAGCCTCTCTGAGCTCTCAATGACACATGCGCTGTGGAGCCTCTCTGGGCTCTTAGTAAACCAATGGCCCCTGAGCCTCTCTGGGCTCTGAATACACAGGTGCAGCCTCACTGGGCTGTGGGGGTCCCTCACGGGGGACCCGGGACACTGGGAGTGCCTCAAGCCTCTCTTAGGCTCGAGCACAAATGCGGGCGTGTTGGAGTCCCCCTCCTGGGGACTCGAAGCACAAGGAAATGCCCCCTGAGCCCTCTTAGGGCTTTAGACCACACTGGCTGCCAAGAGCCTCGCAGGCTCTCAAGAATCACAGGCGCGAGGTCGCGCTAAGGAGAGGGGGCGGGGCGGACACCGGCAATGTGTCCCGACGCCCCCCTCTCCCCTTTCCAAGCACCAGCACTCACCGGGATGTGACGCTGCAGCTTTCCTCTGCCCGGCGGCTCTTCACGGGAGCTCCCGCTCCTCAGGGGCTCCCTTCCCACACTTCTCCCTCTTGTGGGCGGCGGGGCTCTCCTCTCCGCAACGGGGCCCCGCCGGCACCTTCCCGCCGCCTCTCCTCGCTGCTGGGCTCTCCTCTCCGGCGGCGAGGCGGGACTTCCGGTTGCTTCCCCCCGGGGCCGCGCACGGATTGGCCGGCCGGCCCTTCACTTCCGGGTCACCGCGGGCAGCGCGGCGGCCCGATTCAGGCAGGCAGGCGGGGGATGAATTTACCGAGGGGTGGCCTCCCTCGAGGTAAATTATAAATCAAAACAGCGGCAATGTCCCGGGCAGGGTGGGCACCTGCCAGGGGACTCCAAAATCAGCAAAAGCGGCGTGGGCAGCCGCGGAAGGACAACGACAGCGCTCCCAGCGCTCAGCTGATAAGCAAAGCGCTTCTGAGCGCTATGGCCGCAAATAAAGCGCTTCAAACGCTTCAGGGGTAAGAGAAAGCGCTCTCAAGCGCTAAGGGCCACAAGGAAGCGCTTCCAAGCGCTAGAGGCAAAGTTCAGGCCCCAAAGTCCTTGTAGGCAGGCAGGGGGGCAGGGCTGGGCCCAGAGCCAGCACACTGGGTCTCCAGGCAGGGAGACAGTCCAAGTGGCGGTCCTCTGGCCCAGCGACAGCAGCAGCAGCCCCCTCAGGATCCTGGAAGAGAACAACATCTGTGGGGACACAGTCCCATTTTTATACAGTGCATTCCTTTGTTCAAGGGTGCAGATTGGGGGCGGAACCAGTCGCAGCTGGTTCTTGAGTACTCTGTTTACCTCAACCACCCTCTCTATTCACTGGCAGGGCTTGGGTCATTAGACACACCACAGGGGGGCGGAGCCAGCATTGTGTGGGGAAAACCCAGCCCATCCAGGACACAGGTACACTCCTCCCACACATCACTCATGCTAATCTCCCACTCACCACCGGGCAGACCCATCCAGACTTCCTGGAGCCTGGCATGCCAGCCAGCTCCAGCCAATCACACGCCAGCACCCTCACAGCACACGTACAGCCATGTCTAGAAATGGCGCTTCGCTACTAGACACATACATGCTGCATACACCATCTCGCAGCATTCACTCTCACGAGTTCACACATACCAGACTCAAGCCTGTACACCCCACGCATCAGGAACTGCCAGGGACACATACATTCCCCATGCATTCCTATGGGCAGGCAGGCCTAGCTCAGCACATGCACTCAGAGTGCGCACGCACTTTCCCCTGGGACACAGTGAAAGTGCGCAGAATCCCAAAATCACCATCTCCAGGTCACCATTTCAAGCAAAAAGTCTAGGGGTGAACCTGCCCTAAGGGCCAAAGTCCAACAGTATCCCACATTAAACTATTAAGACCGTACTGAAACCAACAACCCATGAAATTGCATCGCCTTTCTACATTGACCATACTAGCATGGTCCATCCTGGCTCATAGCTCACTCGTCAAACTAACTCCCTGTTTCCTGGGATGAGGCCCGAGCTACCAGTGTGTGATTCTGCATTAGTATCCCCAGTTCTGCTTAACAGATAAGTTTTGTATGGTTCCCAAAAATTCCTGGGGCGGCTCCTAGGGGGAAGCAGCTCACTATATGTATCAGACTGTGTGTTACAGGACATCATGTCTGCGTGCCAATCTTTGAGACGTGGATGAGGGCCTCTCATCCAATGGATTGCTACCTGGTGCTTAGCTAGTACAAGACCAATAGCCATCGGTGGACGTAATTGCTTTACTACGGGAAGATCCCATCCAAGTAGTGCCATCTTGGGGCCAGGTTCCAAGTCCACACTTATGACAGTTCTCAACACCTGGAACACTTTACCCCAGTATAGACAAAGCCCGGGGCATACCCAGGATAAATGCCAAAACCCAGCGTCCTCTTCCCAACATCTAGGTCAATGGGAATTTTCCACCAAACCGCAATGAAACTGCCGCTCAGGAGTACAGTACGTTCTGTGTAAAAGTGGATCAGCCTGTGTCATCCATTGAGTAAGACCAAACAGGTGTGGGCGCAACAATACTGCTACTCCTTATCACTTAGTTGAGTCCTCGGGTCACGCTACCATTCCAAACGGACTCGTAAGACTTTGGACTTGCGTGTGTCTTGGAAAGCAGCGTAAAATTTAGTAATCAGTTTAGAAGGCTCTTCCGTCTTGATAAGCAAAGTGAGCGCCCCCACGGCCTGCGGCTCCAGCAAGTCATTGCCCAGAAGCTCACGCCAGGTGTGTCTGGCTCTAAAAAAATTGTCTTGCAGTTGTAGACCTTCCCAGGTTACAAGCCCACTGTCTTTGAAAAATCTCCCATCACCGTTATGCCTACAGTTTGCAGTGCTCGTTGCACCCCAACTTCTTGAACCATTGGGAACCACAGCCACCACTGCAAGGGCATTTCTGGAGCATATAAAAAAGCTCCCACCTGCGCGTAGACTAACTTCTGCCAAGCTTGCGATGTAACAGCTACCAAATCAAAGATTTACAGTCTCCTAGAGACAGGTTGAGTGAGCTTTTGAGACAGTGACAAGAGCGCCGCAGCATTCCTATCCAGATATAGAAACGGTATAACTTGGGGACCATGCACCCAGTAGTGAGCGAATGTACTGTTAGCCGCCCTGTAATATTACTCCAAATCCGGCGCTCCCAGCCCACCCAACTCATAGGGTTAAATAAGCGAGTCCCACCTAACGCGGGGCTGTTTGCCAGCCCAGGCTAGACGTATCAGCTGCTCGCGCCAGCCTTTAAAACTTAGTTTTGGTAGAGGAATAGGTATATTTTGGAACAGGAAAAGAAATTGCGGTAATACCACCGTTTTCATAAGGGAGATTCTGCCCATTAGTGAAAGCGGGATGTAATCCATTTATCAAAGTTATCATTCAGCCACTGAGTGGCTCTCCCATAGTTCTCCCGAATCACTACTTCTGGATCAGTGTGAAATTGTATGCCCATGTACCGCACCGCGTCCGTGGTCCAATGCAGCAGGAACTCCATAAGTGGCTTTGTAGTAATAGGTGTGAGAGGGAACATTATGGGCTTATCCCAATTTATCTGCAGCCCTGAATAACCTCCGAACTGTACCACCTCTCGCAGTATAGGGGAAAGGTTCACCTCTGGGTTGTCAACGTGTAATAGAGTGTCGTCTGCATATGCAGATATATTTAATGTATACTCTGGGCACCGAAGCCCCCTGTGGGAGTGATATTCGCGAATGGCATTAGCCAGTGGTTCGGCAACCAACACATACAACATGGGAGATAATGGGCAACCGTGACGTGTTCCCGAAGTGATGGCGAATGATTTGGACATTGCATCACCTATTCTTACTCTAGCTGTAGGTAATGCGTATAGTACTGCCACTAGGCGTTGAAATATATCCCCAACTCCCAGTTTTTGTAACACTGTGAACATAAAACTCCACTCCACAGAGTCAAATGCCTTTTCGGCATCAAGAAAAACTGGAGCTGCTTCCCGTCGGGATCCAAATTTTGTATAGTGCCAAACGACGTTCTGAGATTCTGAGACAGGTTATGGCTTGGGACAAATCCCGCTTGCTCCAGACGAACGATGCCCAGCAGCAGGAGCACCAACCTATTAGCTAGTATCTTTGCATAAATCTTGGGGTCCATGTTAAGGAGGGACTAGTGCCTATAAGGGGAACACATCTTAGGTAATTTTCCCGGTTTCAACAGGGTGACATTTACTGCTTCCCACGTGGAAGGCGGCATAACGCCTGATTTGGCCATTTATTCGTATAACATCTTAAGATGGGGGATCAGCAAATCTTGGAATTCTTTATAAAATGCTACCGAAAGACCATCCGCTCCCGGAGCTTTCCTATTTACAATGCCCTGCAGCGCACCACATATCTCTTCGGATGTCAGAGGAGCCATTAAGTGTTCACTATGCTCCGTCATCAGCCAAGTCATTTTAACATATGATAGGTACTCTTCTATAGCGGACTTGTCAGCAGGGATTCGGGAAGTGTATAATGTTTTGTAATAAGAGCGAAAATGGGCTGCTATATCTTTGGGTGCGCTTATCTGATCACCGCTATTATTTGTCATGCCCACCATTTTATCGAGATCTCTGTGAGGTCGCAACAGGCCAGCCAAGATGGCGCTCGGGCGGTCGCGTTCTCCATAGCTATGGGCCGTGGCATGCTTGCCCATGTGCTTGATCTCGTCATTGGCTTCAGTAGCAAAGTCCACTAATTTTTGTTTGAGGTCGATAGCAACTTGTGCGGACTCAGGTTCCATCATTCTCTATTCTAAGAGGCCAAGCTCCCTTTCCAGTGTTGCGAGCCAGCTGCGGTTGGAGCGCAGCACAGCTGCATGTGTGGAAATTGCCACTTCCCGGATGTAGACTTTAAACACCTTCCATACAGTGACAAATGACGACACAGTCCCTACATTGTCCAAGAAAAAGTTTTCTATTGCTGTCGCCATTCCCTCTCTAAATACAGGGTCCAAAAGTGAATATGGGGGGAAACGTCAAGTGAATGGGGGGATGCATGAGGCCCTGTACTGTAGGACCAGACAGACTGGGGAATGATCGGAGTAGGTGCGCAGAAGGTGTGTGCATGCCTCTACTCTGGAGTTCAGCCCCCCTGATATGAGCCAGTAATCGATTGAGTGTGAATGCCATTAACCGACGAGTAATGTGTGTAGCCTTTCTGATCAGGTGACTTGTATGTCCAATCCCATCTGAGTACATCATTGCTTGTATGGCCATCGCAGCAGCCGCCGGCCACCGGGGTGGACCTCGGGTTCTATCTACAGAGGGGTCTTAGATGCAATTGAAGTCGCCACCCCAAATCTGTAAAACCCTTTCCACTGAACCAGTTTGCCTGATAAAGTAGTATAAAACTGCGGATCATCATAGTTTGGGCCGTATACACCCACTAGGAGGAACTTCAAATCTCCCTGTGTACAAAGGGTCACCACGAAACTACCCTGCGGGTCTTGTAATAGGCCTGTCATCTCCACTCCAGCTTTCCTATCAACCCAAATCAAAACCCCTCTGGCATGGGACGTGTAAGTTGCAGAATAACAGATCCCCTGTACCTTGCGATGCACTTCTTTACTGCGTTCTGGGGTAAGATGTGTCTCCTGTAGAATTGCGAGGTTCACAGAGTGACTCTTCAAATAAGTGCTCACCCGACTGTCTTTCCTGTAATCGTTCAATCCACGAACATTCCAGGTCATGAGTTGAAGGACTTGTGTTGGTTCACCTACCGTAGCCATTGATAATACTCAAGCTGTTCCATGTATAAACTCCCGTCATATGTGACATGTAGTACGTGTCACTACTGTTGTGTCGCTACCTCAATGTGCAGCCTCCCTATCCTGCAATTGTCGTTCCTTCCCATGCCACGAGAACCACCAACTATCGCGGCCACCCCCCCTCCCTATCCCTAGAAACCAAACAAAACCCCAACAAAAGCAATAATACAATTGGTGTGATACACTTGGGGGAAGATGTTGACAAAGTGTCTCTGTGCAGTGTTGCAACCTGTGCGCCCGTTAAACCCATGAGTGTCTATAGTAAGTCAAATAATTGCTTCAGATCATTTTACCGGGCATCTTCAGCCCATGTATACAAATTATAGCAGCAGTCTCATGGCACCTTTTGCAGCACAATGTGGCATCCGTTAGTTGTCAACTCGGTCAATATCCAAGCAGACTATGTGCCATCAAGGATCTGTCCTGATAGTTACTGTTCGGAGTCACGGTCTTCCAGAGCCCTCGGGAAGCCCTCCGTGTGCATTTGCAATGAACTTGGTGAACCTTGGCGTTTCAGGCGCTGTTCCTTATCTTGTTTTTTGAAATTGGACAGCACCCTTCAAAGGTTATGCAACATTTGCAACGATAGTTATTAAAAAAGAGAGAACATACAGTTCAACAAGGTATTAGTTTTCCCAGCCGTTCACAAAAGAAACACAATGTTGTAACTTTGATTTTCTTTCTTTTATTCGGTTTTTATTCTTTCTTTTCTTTTTTTGATAGTTGCGAATAGCCGACGCGTTTCGTCCGTTGCCGGACTTCTTCAGGGCTTAAGATAATCTTTCCGATTTCGCTTTTGATATACGTCCTGGTCAAGTTTTCAGGGATTTCTTATTATTAATTGAGAGATAGTAGGCAGGATCGCAGATCCTAGTGGCAGTCAGTGTAGACACGAGACAAAATCAGGCCCACAGTAAGGTCAAGGGACTGGAACATGCAGCAGCATAGCGTGGTGTTCCTTATCTTGTACCTGCATGGTAAAGTCAGGAAACAGGGACAATTCCATACCTTCATGACGAAGTGTGCCTATGTTCTCGAGCTTTACGCAAGGCTGCATCTCGGTCTCTATAATTCAGCAGCCATGCTATTATGGGTCTAGGGACAGCCCCTGGTACTGGTCTGGGTGACAAAGAACGATGCGCTCCCTCCACCACCAGTATGTCCATGAAGGTATTCCGGGCGGCCCAGCAGGTCAAAAAGCAACTTTTTGATGAATTGCTCCATGTTCCCAACATTGGACGATTCGGTCACCCCAATAATTCATATGTTGTCGAGTCGAGATCCCGCTTCAAGATCTTCCGCCTTAGACTGCAGAGCCCTCAAGATTTTGTCCCTCTCTTTGTCGGTGTCTACATCAGTCTGTATGACATCTTCCACGTCAGATGTGCGTTGTTCTGCAGCATCTAATATGCCACCATGTTTATCTAGTCTCTCAGACATTCTAACCATATGGAATGAGAGTGCGTCTATTTTGCTATCGATCTTGGATAAACTTTGTTGGATGGTACGGAACGCCTGTTGCATGTCGATGTCTGCGCCAGCTTCTGGGTCTAGTTTGGCAGACGTGGACTCTTTATTTCTAGGGGTTTTGTGAAGGTCAAACTTTGGATGTAGTTTGTCCGTTTTGCCCATGATGGCGATGCAGATATGGTGCAGCAATATCTACCAGGGTGTGGCACGGTGCCAGAGTGAGGCACGTACAGGGCCTGGCACTTCCTGCGATTCAGGCACAAAAATGAATGGAGAGGTTCATCACCTGGGCACCTGCATCCTATCCCCCGGGCCATGTGTGACATGGAAATAAGTGAGGTCCGACTGCCCACTGTTACAGAACTCCAGAACCCTCACAACCCGTTCAGGCGGGTTGGCGTATCCAATCACTGAGGCAGATGTAGCTTTTCCACAATCATGCACAACTAAGGTGTGCCCTAAGCTGTCCAGAATATTAAGAGTTTACTCCCTCAGAGCGCATACTTAGCGAGGCCCACTCACTTCACTTTTCACTGCTGTTCCGTGGTGCTGATAGGCCCGAAGTAGCTTCCAGCTCGACAGACCATGCCGCGATCTGCCGCACACCAGTGACAGCCCAGGATCTCGCTCTCTGAAACCCCGCTCTGGTCGGTAGTGAACTGCCTGTCAACAAGGGCACCCCTCCTCCCCTCAGTAGTGCTCACCGCTGCTTCCTGTGCTTCAGCGGCGGTTCATGGCTCAGGTCCTGGTGCGACAGCCGCTCTGTGTCAGCGCAGTCACGGCCTTTGCCCGTCTAGTATACTGGCTCCAGCGGTATCTGGCACATTACCCCCGGCCTCCAAATTTGCGTCACGCCACTCCGCTTCGGCAGCTAATGTACATCCGATGGGGCCGCCGCGAGCCGAGACTTAGCCAGGGGACCTCCCTCGCTCGGCCACCCATAATGCGTCATGGACCGCAACTCCAGAACGGCTGCAGCAAATCGATCAGCACTCAGTCCCCCAGTCAGTGCAACTTCTCCGGTTCAATATTCCCCTACACAGAGACAGTTTATGGAGGATTATGCAGAGGATAATAATGGATATTTGGTGGCGATTGGGAGAGGTCTCCTAGATCGCGCCCATCTTGACTCCAGGCAAGCTCCGCCCCCAATCTAGCACAGTTTTGCCTCATTGAGGCACAGTTGTCTCAGTGACACTCTGTCGAGTGTCGTCTAGTGTGATTCCGTTCCTCCCCCCCAGCACTTCTCTACAAGAGCGCTTTGGGCCTCTAACCCCTTGATCTGTAGCCTTTTTTGCTTCTCACATACTCAAAGGTGGATATGCATAATGCCCTGCATATATACTTTGGTGCCAATACTTGGGTTCCCTGGGGAGTCTAGGGAACCCATGTGCATTGTTGGGAAAGTGTCAAGTTCTTGTGAGAGGCATTCAGTGACATCGTTATCGGTCAGGCGCCGAGCATTGAGTTGCCAAATGGAACGTTCCCCAGATCTCCCTCTTTCAATATGGTAGCCACCGAGAATTATTAGATATCACCTTGGGAAGGATGCGGGCCCCCTTGGTTTGGATCGAAGCGGTGGCAGGTCAATTTGTGATCATGTCTTGTGTGTGGCTGAGGTGTGGGTGAATGCATGCCGGGATTCCAGATATGGCAAACTTTGCAGAGGCCGCACATCCAGTCCGCCAGGTGCAAGGCCAGCGTGCTGGAACCCTCCTGCATCCTTGGTCGAAGACATTACCATATTAAAGTCCCCCACACCACTGTGATGCCCCGAGGAAGCCCTGTGAGCATGGCCCTTACTGTGTCCAGAGTGCTCCCAAACAACTGGGGAGGGATATATGCACTGACCAGGTTGTATACCTGCCCAGCAATAGCACCCTCTTCCACAACATATCGTCCCAATGGATCAGCTACACTATGGGAAATCACCATGGCTAAAGGCTTGTGAATTAAACATGCCAATCCCTGAAAACCTCTGGTGTGACTTGCATGGTAAACCCTCTCAAACCTGTAACTGGCAAAGAAGAGACATCTGGTGACCAGTAGACCTAAGATGAAGGAGGTGTGACTAATACCACGCTTGACTGGGGAGACTGATTGCCAAGAGGGATATAGCCCCTCGATGGAACTCAGCAATCCTACCTGACATAGATGCATGCCATAGGGCCATGGACTGGTGCCAAAAGATAGAAGAGCCCATTTATGCAGCGAGGGCTTGCCCACACAAACATCAAAAGATATGGGGAAAATAGTGGGGCCATGTTGGCCTACAAAACTATCACAGTAGATTATGCCTATGAAGTTCTGACCTTGACATTTCATGAAACTCAACACAGCGCCATGCTTGATGTGGTTATTTAGGCCATTAATGTTCCATGTCATAACCTTAAGAGCTATTATGGTGTAAATTATGTAATTCCTGCTCCCTCTGCGCGCTAGGATAGAATAGGAGACTATTGGGATTGCTACCTGCCAACTATATTTTAAACTATCGCCAACCAAGCGAAACCACCCCAACCAAACTCCCCCTAACCCCTGCCCTCTCTGCACACTTTCACCCTAGAAGTGTCTTTCACCCCAACAATACAAAACACATACAAAACGCACACAAAGTAGGAACAGCTCCAAGGCATATCTTACCACGTTGCCCCTCCGGAAAAAACTCAGTAATAAGGATGTTGTGCTGCTGGCAGAGCATGTCTCAGTGGTCCTTGTGGCAGTGCTTTGGGCATTGTGATACCCCGATCGGCCACATTCTTCCTAGTGGTTCGGACTGTGGTTCGTGAGACCCCCCTCCTCTGGTAGACCCATATCATCAGGGCCCGCAACTTTGTTCATACACAGGGTTGCACGTGTCTGTGAGGGAAGAGGCAGAGGACCCTGGGGTTGTGCCACCACTTGCGGGCCCCTTCTGCTTGTTGCTGCACCGAGGATGAAGTCCATTCCTCTAGTCCTCACCCTGAGACAATGGTCTCCATGGGGTTAGGAGAGCTGCTGCAAAAGATGCACTGCTCTGTCGCCCACTCCCTGGCCGCCTCAGGGTATTAAAAAAAAAGGATTTGGAGGCCTGAATGATCAGTAACCTTTTTGGGAAGAGGAGCATATATAGTATGTTTATTGCTCTCAATTTTTGTTTGAGTCTCAATTGATTTGTGTTAGTGCTGGACCAGCTGAGTGTATTTGGGAAAACTAGGATCCTGGAGGAGAGGATAATGTCCGTATCCTTGTAATTATGAATTTTGATCACCATGGCGTGGGGGGTGCCCCAGGAGGAGGTTTCGCTGACAGTGATCTGTGAGCACTATCTACGATGAAGCAGGGTGATACTCTTGTCTGTGGGATCCACAATTAGAAATTTCTCTGGGACGTCCCCTAAGAACCCTCAGGGAAACCCAGGAAACATAGACTGTTCCTCTGGGAAGGAATCTCTGTGTCATCTGCATGATTTTCCAGGGTACGAGATGCTGTGGTGAAACCGGCCACATCAGCCTTGAGGGCAGTAACAAAGTCTTCCGTGTCCAAAATGTGTCTTTCTATACTGACCACATGTTCGTCAAAATGACATGCGTCTTGTCGCAGAAGAGCGACATCCACCCCAACTTCTCCAATTTTAGTCTCTAATGCTGTTCGGGAGGTGTGGATAGCGAGCAAGATTTCCAAGGGATAGGAGGACCGGGCTTTGATGCAGACACACTGTTGACATTAATGGCTTTTGAAGCCACAGGCTGGTGGGCCATGAAATTATCTATTGTAGTTTCTAATTGGGTTTGTGGGGTCCACCACTACCCCAAGCAGTTCCACACTCCCACAATGGCGTTTTGTTGGTCCACTGAGTGTCCCATGCACAGGGCATGTAGGGGCCTGTAGAAAAGGGCGGATGCCGTCCCTCTTGCGCAGTGAGCCATCTGTGGCCCTGGCAGCATGAGCTGTCAGGGCCCTTTCATCAGCTGCTCAGATTGCCGTGCCACAAGGGACTAACCCAGGTCTGGAAGGAGCAAACCACCAAGTCTGATGACAGGAGATAAGGACAAAGAACAAAGGTCCAACAGTCAATTGTCAACCTGGTGTGGACTTCTGGCACTAGTTCAGCCTCTCTGAGACATTAGGCATTAGAAGGGGGGCGTTAGTCTGCCATCCACAGCAAGAGCAGTGACAATGGCCTAGGGGGTGCCACTGACACACTTGCACACTGACCCACCCAGGGTCCCGGCAGCACATGCAGTTGAGACCCCCTCCTGCACCTTCCCAGTGCCAATGAGCATCCAGGTAAGTTTGAATATGCCCTGGGCTTGGTGCTGGCCCAAAGGAAACAGCCCCAATGACACTCTTTGAGGACACCTCCTCCTCAAGTCCTGTCCAGCAGCCAATAGACACCCCCAGTCCACCAGGCATACACGTGGCCGAAGAGAGCACCGGTGTGGGCTTAAAACCAGACCCAAATCCAGATTCCTTTGTGCCCCCTAGCACCAGGTGTGGCTTCAGCTCTCAACAGGAATGCCCAGCAGCAAGCCCCAACCCAGGGAGCCACTCCACTTAAGACAATGGCCCCTCAGCATCCCCCATGTTGTGCGTGACCTTTAGATATCGGCCAGGGGTGAAAATGGTGACTTCGTGTCCCATCGGCCATTCCAGTTACAATCAGTCTTTTTGTGGACATTTGTGACATCACCAGCCATGAGCAGGAAGCTGCTTCTTACCTAACTAATTGTCCAAAAAGCGGTTTGGAGATCGATTGTTTGTGCCTGCGTCCATCGCGATGCTACTGCTGCAAGGGAGATTCTGCCACTGCTGCTGCTCCGCTTGCTGCTGGGCTGCCTGGGGTGAGAGGAAAGTGGGAGTTACTGCAGCTCAGCACCTGAGGGGCCTTCTTCCCCTTGCTTAATCCCTAATCGTGGGGAATGCCCGTAGGCCAGGTCAGGGTGAGTGAAACTCCTGAGGGTGGTACTCCTGGGCTCTACCGATCTCTTCTGAGCACGGCGGCCTTAGTGGCCTGTCACTGAGTGCAAGCCCAGGTCCCTTGCGGAGGCGACCCAGTTAGATCTGGGTGTGACTTGCAGGGGGGTCTGGTGAGCTCCCGCTCAGACAGACCTTTCGCAGCACGTTCTGTTCCTTTTCGTGGTTGCTCTCCCTTTTTCACCTCTTATACCCAGTCTCCACCTCCATTTTCTCAGAGTCCGGACCCCAGGCCTCTAATTATAACTTGTGACAGCAGTTCATGGCGGTGGGGGCAGCAAGCAGCGTGTTGGTGGCTCCTTGGGCACCCCCAGATCATTTAATCTACTTCTACCAAATCAGACAGGATAGGAGGTGGATAAACAATTTAACTTAAGGACCACGACCAAGGAAAGAATAAACATGTCAGCGGAATCTCCTCATAGCTGCCTGAGGTAGCCATTCCTCCTCGGTGACAGAACAACTCGTAAGTTGTGAAGGGAGAATTAACCGGCCCCTTGCAATTAAGTCCACAAAAATAAATAAAAGGCATAGGAGTTGAAGCTATTTGAGTACCGTGACACCAACTACTCGGCCCATATCAGGCCACCTACTACATCAGCCACTACGCCAATCACTATAGCAAGGCCATTACCCTATTTAAAAGCTACTTAGTACAAAACAACAAGGATGAGATCTGGGAGAGTTCGGGGAAAGGTGCAAGCACACATCAAAAGGAAGCTGGAGAGAGAATTTATATCTGGAGATCCAACTGTAAAGCGGAGACCACAAAGGAAAGCAAGTGGTCCTGATGTTGTTCACCCCTCCGCCCTGAGGACTAACAGTCCCACATATGATGTGGAGAAGTGTGGCTCACTGGTTAGAGGAGGCAGACCTGGAAGCAGAGGTCAGCCCGGGACCAGGGTTCAATTCCCGGCTCGGCGGGGTCTTGAGTCCTAAAATGTCCATGGACTTGACAATTCTTGCTCCGGTGCCTACTCGATTCACGGGTTCTCACTCTGCGATTCTGGGCAATAGCTTGCTTAATCTCCACAACGGCCCCTCGCGGTGGGATGCCTGGCTTTCACCTTGCGGATACCCTGCCGGAATTATCTCACAGGGGAATACCAGGACGGGTTCCCTAAGCAAGCGCTTAGAAACCGCGTGGTGATTTGCGCTATATAAATTCCTGTACATTTACATTTACATTTACATGATTCAGAGCCAGATCTAGAACCAGTGTCCAGCCCAAAGGTGTTACCCTTTCTCGCCAGTCTCCCCTGTGATGGCAGCGAGGAAATATCCCATGGTATAGTGAAAGATTAGAACAAAGAAGATTTAGAACCAGTGGATCGGCCTAAATCATCTAAAATAACAGATGACTTTCGGGAGATAGGAAAAACTGGAGGTACTCCGCAATCAACCACGAACGATAAGTCTTGTCCGAAGAAGGAGAAGGATCATTTTAGCCATGAGCAGGAAAGTTCCCCCTGTTCCTTTTCATCTCCCAACTTAAGAAGTAATGTCAAGGAGCATACAGATCTATACAACTCAACTGTATACATTCTTGCACTTGACTGAGAATAAAGAAATATTGAATACAAGAATTTTCAAGACTCCCTTCTCTATACTTTTCTGGATTTGTGTTGATTCAAAAATGTTGATTGTACTTCACAGTTGAAATGTATAGATCTGTATGCTCCTTGACATTACTTCCTTCATCGGGAGAGGAATACATTTTCTCTTACATGTGACTTCTCAGCGGTGGGGTCACGTTAAGTTGAGCATCATCGAGCCGACATTTGCCTACACTGCTGTCAACATAACTTTACCATCTCCTAACTTATCGACTTACCAAAATGAAATACTACATAGCTGGTCCTCCGGTCATGAGCCTGAAGAGCCCTTGGAGCCCGAAGAGGCGGAGCCTGTTAGTATGATAACAAAAGGCCCGGAGGGACGGGCACAGGAAGGTGCACAGAAGTTCTATGTATTTCCTGAATTTAGGTCAAATACTAATGTGCACCCCATACTGCCAGATTTACCTATCCAGGACACTCAGGGAGTTATTGTTGACGAAAATTTAATAAGAAAGCAAACTTGGTGACAGCTCTCTAAGGTTGTGGTCTGCCATTTTGAACTCAATGCATCTGGTCATGATACTGAATAGGGCAAACCAACATCTGTAAAATTGAAGACTACTCTAACCACATACAGCGTGCCCCCGGGGACAGGTAGCCCACCGATTGGGAGAATATTTGGTGCACAGCAAACTACCGGACAGGCTCCCAACCTGAGGCCTGAGAACTTTCAAGTCAAAGTGCTTAGGGAGGAGGAAACTCAAACCCAACTCATAGAAGATCATAGCCTCGCAGAACCCCAAACGCTGGTACTAATAGTGCTGGCAACCATCACATTGACCAGAACAACACTGGGCAGAAGCTCTTATGGATCCCAGAATTTGAATCAAGAGGTTCCCAAGATGTTCTAAATTGTTCAACTATCCTAAAGTTCATCAAAGCCCTGCCAGACATGGAGTATGCCAAGTCCGATGATATTTCATCAATTAAGTTCATGCCAGCCAGAGGCCGTCACCTTACGAATCCTACCTTGATTACTTTTTCATCCACTGTACTTCTGGCCCAGATCATGGAAATGAAAAAGCAGTTAAAAACTTGGGTCATTGAAGTAATCAATTTCCACTTGGATCCCTACCCTCAGGTGCTCCTAGCAGGGCTATAAGTAGGCGAGCAACCAATGACCAACTCGTCAATTTTAAGAGGTGCAAGTGGTGGGCCCTCCCTCTTGGCTCAGCATAAAAACAACTTGGATTTTATAAAGGTAGTCAAAGTAACCAAATAAGCTGATTCAGGCTTGCACTGAATACTGGTTACAAACAATGAGCTTAAAATCCTTGGGGTTGGCTACATTGGAAGTTTTAGTACACATACTTGATGACTGCTCATCCACTTAATCCATCTTCTTAGTACTGCTGTCCAGCCGCTTGCGATCTGCTGGACATAGACAGGAACAAACATCGCTTCCAACTCCTTGAGATTAAAATGGAGGCAAAAAGATAAGGACCCTGCCCATAGGTTGTCTGATGTGTCAAGACACTGGTGGGGCTGCAGTGCTTTCTGTATGTCTCTGTCCTTGACTTTTCGGTCTCCGTAAGTTCCAATTACGTTTTTATTTCTTTATTTTTTCTTCGTCCTTTTTTTGTTCTTTGTAGTCTTGAAAAATTCATACTTTCCTCCAGATCACACACAGAGGTTCTCCTTAGCCAAATCATCACCAAAAATGTTGTAATATAATGAAGTCCAGTAGTCCAGGTGTAGATTAAGTAAGATGGTTTATTAAGTAGTTAAGATCAAGAGCTATAGTAAAGAGCCCCGCAGCCTTCCTGCTGCTCAGGCCATATTCCAACTGACTCTCTCAAACATCCAACATTCCATGCATCACCATGCACCAACATTCCACACCACACTCACACTGGTTGAGCAGCAGGTATAACAGAGAGACTAAGCCTACCGAAATGGGAGGCATATTTCACGGGACATTAGCAACTTCCACCACAGCTTTATTTTGGAACACAACTCAATGCAACTGAGAATTAGCATACAAAAATTAAATTTATGTGCTGAAACTCCAGACTCAATGTACAAGGCACTCTGACTTTTTTTTAAGTTTAAAAGAAAGTTTATTGGGTATAGGTATAAGATATAACAGCAATACAATACAGTATATAATAACAATATAATATAAATATGTCTTGTACAACAAAGAAAGTAGGGTAGGTAGGGAGGAGAAGGGTAGGTGGAAAAGTAAATCCAATACTGGTATTACTGGACTATTATTTAAAAATATAGTATTTAAATTACAGTCATTTCTCTACTATAAACTTAATAGTAAAGTTAGGACATACATAGAATACTATAACAAATAAGTAACATTAACTTCAGGGAGGTTGGGAAACTTCCTCACTGGTAGGAGCATGTAAAAGTAACGATTGAGCAGATGTATTTAGAAAACTAGTAATGGGTAACCATGATAAATCACGCTTAATAGTAATTGCAATTGGATGAACATAAGCCCTATCTAATCTGTGATTATAACAAATTCCATACCACCAGGCTTGAAAAGAAACATTTGGAGCATTTTTCCATGACTTAGTGATTTGTTGAAATGCAACAGCTATAAGTAAATCAATAATGGAGACGTTAATAGTGGTGGAAGAAGACCAAACCTCTGAAACACTACGTAGAACAAATATGGTAGAAAGAAAAAGGGTATGAAAGATTTAGTTAATTTGTTGCCACACTTTCATCCAGAACTGATGGCTAACTGGACATGTGAATAACATATGTTTAAGGTCAGCTACAGGGGCTGGGCAAGACCAACAAGTAGAGGGAGTGATAGGGTCAATATGATGTAGTTTGGCCGGAGTGATTAGAAATCTATTATATATGAAACATAACGTTTGTGTAGTATTTGCTGCCCTAGAAGACTTCCTTAATTTAGTCCAAATGTTGTCCCACGTTGGAAAAGAAAAGGATGTGTCTAAATCAGAGAGGCACTCTGACTTTTAAAAGGTGGTGTTTGTGCTGTGACACTGCTCTGTTATTGGTAAACTTTGTTTACAGCGACAGGTGCATGTAGAAGAAAGACACACTACTAGAAGGTGGCATGTCAGTGAGAGAGGCTGTGCTATTTTTACAAACCTTACTTTAGGCAGACAAGTGTGTGTAGAACATGCTTAGACTAGCCGTTATACTAATAGGCAGCGTGTCTAATGGGGTATTGGGCTCTTCATGCGTAGTTTGATTAGAGGGAGAAATGTATGTAGAAGAGGCTTGCCCTACCAGTATATGATGGCTGTGGTAAAAGAAGAGTGAATTCAAACTAAGCTGTTTTAAAAAAAATATATTTGTATTAATATGTTGTGTCACAAACATATAACACATTCAACGTAACATGAACCAACCAACTCCTCACCCCCAGTTGCTGCGTCATATAACTCTGTAGGATAAGGCAAGTGATAGTTTTGATGTTGATCACACAATAGTCAGTTCCATAGGTGCTTCAAGTCCATTCTTGTGTCCGTTTGCATCCAAGCCCTGACGCATACAGACCCAAGAATGGACTTACAGCTCCTGTGGATCTGTAACCTCGCCCCAGGTTATTCGCCGTCGCAGGGTTCATGTTTCTCTGACATTTTCTCTGCAGGGGCCACTTCCCTTACTCTCCCTCCACTCTGACCATTGGTCCCAAATCTTTCGGAATTTCCGGGGGCAACCCTTGAGCAGTATATTGACTTCTCTGATTGTATGCACCATTACAGGTCAGACATGCAGTCTCTCAAAGTTGGGATGTGAGTGTACCCTCAATATTGTATCACATCCCATTGCTCAACCGCCAGTGCTGTGTTCCTGAGGATGAGTGTGACAGATTTCCTTCCTTTGCCTGCCATAACGCCTGCCATAACGTTGCAAGGATTCACAGGACCAGGGGGCTTTGCGGCAGGAGCCGCGACACGAGCGCGCGCCATCCGGCGCTTAAAGCCCGCTAAAACCTCTTAAAGCGCGGAACGCCGGACAGATTTCCTTCTTTTGCCTGCCATAACGCCTGCCATAATGTTGCAAGGACTCACAGGACCAGGGGGCTTCGCGGCTAGAGCCACGTCACGAGTGCACGCCATCCGGCACTTAAAGCCAGCTAAAGCCTCCCGCAGGGCGAGACGCACGAGCACGTCGCCCCAAGGGCGGGCCTGTCTGCGCCAGGACACGGCAGGGCAGGGCCACCCCCTCTGCTGGTACAACCGTACAACTGAACACAACGGTAAGGAGCCTATTGTTTGCCTTGTCTGGCCTTGCCACCACTATCCAACATGGGCAAAAGGAAACTACCTATGCCTGGAGGAAAAATACTCCCTAAACCTGCTCTGATAACCAACTATTTAAAAGGTGGAGTGGGCATTATAGACAGTGAAATTGTACAAGTTGAAGAACAATTGTCTGCCACTAAAACTGCACTCAATACCGCGCTAAGGGAAAATGTAACAGAGGCTGGATCACGAACATGCACGCAAGAGAAGGGGGGGTAAAGGCTAAGGCGAAAGGACTCAGTAGAAGTGTTGACCCTGATTCTGAACACTCCAATAGTCTATCAATTAGACATTCTAATTCTAATTCTAACCCTTGTGTGTTTACCTCGTCATTAGAGATTACATCGTTGTCAAATGTTACTTCACCAATATCCCCCCCGGCAAAAAAGAAGAAGAAATAGTTACTATCGCCTTGATGGAAGAAATGGCTGAGGGGCTGGCAACTGAGTCTGTCTCTATCCCTACAACAAAACCTAAACCTAAGAACAAAAGGGGGGCCACTAAACCTGTCCCCAAAAGGGATGATTGTAAAAAGGATAGCTAGGTGGAACATGACTAGGAAAAGTTATTTAAAAAACTGCACAGTAAATTAGATAATATTGAAAGACGCCTCATGACTGAAATTAAATCTTTACAGAAAGACGTGACATTCTTAACAGATCTGGATCTTAAGAATCAATTGACAAATACAAAAAATAATATTTCCGTTGTTGTAGGAGCAGATCGAATTCTACCTAGCAGAGTTATAGATGATAGGGAAATGGTAACTACCATAGATAAAGCGGTATACAGAGAGCTACAGGAGACAAGTAGGCCAACTACGCACAAAGAAACTATAGTACGACTGGCGGTAGGGCAGAGAGTGGACAAAGAAGTAATTTCCCAAAATAATTTTCATTCCGCTAGGGAACCTAACACTTTGCCTCTATCTAGTAGAATACTTCCTGGTGAGGGCGACCCCAACCGCAAAGTAGTGTTTAACCTTCCGCCCCAGGCTACACCATATGTTATTGTTTTAAAAAATGTCCCAAAGCTTAATACAAACCAGAGAGAAACATACGACACATTAAAAAATCAAGTAGTCCACTGGTTTGCTACAAATAGTGCTGTTGGGGCACATACCCTCTACCAAAATACCAAAAAATCATTTGAAGGAGAGTGTATTGTGGTTAACTTCCGAAGCCGCAGGCTGGTGGGTAATTTTTTTAAACACATTGCGGATAATGATAATGTTTTTTGTCTAGCTTCAAAAGATTGTATTATTGCAGTCCCACTTGGCTTCTTTTACAAACCCATCTGAAATAAACAACCTATTGAACATAGATATCAACCGATGTTAAACGTTCCTCTGTATAATAGATACTCTCCACTCCGCAGATGTAGTGAAGTGGACTGACTCATATGGACAAGGGGGGGCAAGGAGACCGAACCGGGGTGATAATGCTAGGTTTTGGTCACCTGATATACATATAATTATACAATCAGAGGGGACAGGCGAAGTGGATCATGTGTCTGCCAGCAAAAATATCCCTAATGTAACAGTCCCAATCATTAATAAAGAACAAGAAAATCAAGTGGTCCTGGGCTTACAAGAGGATATGGCTAAAACGTATTCTAATGTTATTAGTCACCAACTAAACGGCAAACAGGAGAGCAGTGGGATCTTGTTACCCACTGGCAAAATATTTAAATGTATGACTTGGAATATAGCGGGCGTTAAAAATAAACTCAAGGATGAGGATTGGCTAAAAATGTTAGATGGATATATGATCATATTAATTCAAGAGACATGGTGTACCGAGTCTTTGTTTATAGATGGTTTTCAAATGATCAGCACCAGTGCCAAGCCATCAATCATGGGAAGGTCAAAAGGTGGTCTCGCTACCCTGATTTTGGTCACTTCATCTTTAGCCTTCAGTAAAATCTTTTACTCGTCCGAATATTACCAATTTCTGGAACTTCGATCGCTAGAAAGCCAGGCATTTGTTATTATTTACATTTTTATAACAATGTTTTTAATAAAACTAAATATAAAGTACTTACATCGGTGGAGAAGGATCTGGATAACTTTTTGAAGGGTGTCAAAGGGGATTATAACCTTATTTGGGTGGGCGATTTTAACTTCGTAAAGTGTGCTTACGATGGGGGCGAACCATGTGCCTATTATGATGTTTTTGGGGATAGGATCTCGCACTTTGTGCACGATGGGTATGGTGAGTTAATTAATTACATGATGCACAAGTATGATTTATCAGTTTTAGTACCAGTTAGTACTGATGGAAAACATTTGGTACCTTTGTTTGTAGGAAGTAGGTCGTCCTCTAACTTAGACCATTTCCTTGTATCTTTTAACTGTTGTAACCAGGTGATTTCCGCGTATTTTAAAAATAGCCTCTTTAGTGATCATAATCCGTTAACCATCACAATCAGGCTAGATTTTCCGACAAGAAAAAGAAATAAACAACTGGATGAAGAAATTGCCACCTATGGGAACAATGGAGTTTCCATAAAATGGACAGGAGTGAATCCAGTAACAGTTTTTTGGGAAATCACAAGGTGACATTGATACTTGCCTCAAAGTCTCTTCTACTGCCCAGCAGGCAATTGTAAATGCTTTTTGTAAAATTACTATCTCAATTGCCAGGGATCTTACAGCCAAAAGGAAAAAGCAAATGTGCAATATTAACCCCAGATGGTTTGTCCATCTATGCTCAAAACTAAATAGAGAACTGAAACTGCCGCTAAAACATAAACCAAGAGATAACATTAGGATCTAAACTGTGAGGAAAGATGATCATTCTGCCTTAAAAGAAAGGAAAACAGAGATACAGGAGGGAACGTGGGAAATTTAAGCCCCGGAAGTTTGGGTATCACACTTTGAGCATATTTTTAATCCAGGCGTTAGTATAGATATTAACACCATCGCAGATAAATTCATAACTATAGAATCAGTTGGAATGGTTCCAATAACTCCAGATGAGATAAAAACTGCTCTGGGAAAAAAAGTGCAAATGGGAAAGTGTCTGGTGCAGATGGTGTGCCAATTGACGTATTTAAGTTTAACATGGCTCTCTGGATACCCATTTTATATAATGTTTTTAAGGCTACACTGAAAGGTGTTTTACCTGCGACTTGGTTAGAGAGTATTATACTACCTATTCTTAAAAAGGGGACAGGGGAATGGCTTCTTGCTACCGTCCAATATCTCTTCTTGATTCCTCTTTTAAAGTGATGGGCCGCATTCTGCTAGAAAGGCTTGAGAATTGGGCAATCGAAGGCAACATACTATCGGATGCCCAATACGGTTTCAGAAGAGGTATTGGAACGGTGGAACAATGCCTGAATTTAGATCTACTAATAGGGAAATATACCCTAGCAAGAGAAGGGGCGCTACATCTATGTTTTGTAGATTTAACTAGTGCCTTTGACCTAGTTAATCATCAAACATTATGGCAAACACTAAAGGGGCAAGGCGCACCCTTAGAAATAATTAATTACCTGTGCCAGATTTACAACTTTTTGACTTCTAGGGTACGTTATGGAAAAAGGGGAGAATGTACTTCAGCCTTTAAAGTTACACGTGGCATAAGACAGGGTTGCGTACTAGCACCCTTTTTATTTTCTCTCTATATCAACAGGGTAGCCTATTTTTTACAAACACTACCCGCAGACGCCCCGAAAGTTGGCATGTGCTCTACGCCTATCCATTTATATGCAGACAACGCTGTCCTAATTTCTAGGACAGCAAACAGGCTGCAACGTTTAATCGACAATTTTGTGTCTTTTATGACTGATAACAGTCTACAGCTAAATTTTTAAAAAAAACCTTTTTGATGACATGTGGGAAAACTAGACCAAAGATTAGACAACATCATGTCAGTGGGGTTGCCATCAATAGAGTTTCCACCTTCTCATATTTAGCAATGCTTTTTAGTAAAACGGATAGATGGAACCCGCACATTGAACTGAACAGTATGAAATTCTTAAGAGTGACGGAAAGCATTTTTAGATTTGCCACCAAAATAGGAAATAAGCCCATACGAGAGATTTTAGCCCTCTACCAGAGCAAGTGTATCACTGGGGTTTGCTATGGGTCAGCGATCTGGGGGAGAACTTCTGTTGTTACCTTACAAATACAAGAAAGCAAATTCTTTAAAAGATTATTAGCGGTCCCCCAAGCTACTGCAAACTGTATAGTACATAAGGAATTAATGGCTGCATATCTAATTGATACTATAAATGTAGCAGGCCTGGTCCTGTGGAAAAGGATATGGTCAAAAGATGAAACTAAATTTTCATAAAATATTATAATGGACTGTTTGTCACTTTAATCCCACAGGAAAATCCCATGGCTGTGGCATATCTTCAAATTACTAACCTACTGTAAAATCGATTTTGATAAAAAGAACCCCGCGACCATTCTAGAGATTAGTAAAAGGGATCTGAGGGCCAAGTATCTCAAACTTGCGGCAAACGATAGAGATAGAGATGCTAAACTAAAAGAAAGTGTTATCTCCTACCACGAACGGGTGGCCATGGTTGGCTTACCCCTATATCTTGTTTTAGTGAGAAAGATACAGCATAGATTCTACCTAACAAGGTTGAGGATGGACACATTATATTTCATAGTAGCTTTCCCAATAATGGAAAAATGGAGCCGCAAATTACCAAACTGTCCTTGTGATGGAAGATCTGTTCAATCAACTATGCACTTTATCCTATTTTATAAATTATATATAGACATGCGGAAAGCGTTTTTAAAGCCTTCATTTTTATCTAATAGACTTGTTAATAATAAACATGCTTTCACTCTTATTTGTAACTTAGGAAACTCAAAAATCATTAATTCTGTTATTAAATATGTACAATGTGCAATTAGAAAAAGAAAATAACTTCTCTTCTTGGAAGCCTTATTATATGAGAACGTGGATGATAAAACCTAGCTGTGTAAATATAATCTTTTATCACTGAAGGTCTAACATGTAAAGAGAATCCTAAGCCCCCAAATGTATACATAATCCATCCTATAATACTACTATTTGTATTTTATGTATTAATGAAATATTGTATTTATTATTTTTATATTGTATGAACTGTGTTTTCTTATTAATGATATTGATGTATGAATTCTGTGTTTTTATGGTGATTTGTTATGCACTGAATAAAGCTGAATTGAATTGTGTGTATATATCCAGGGTCACCTCCCTCTAGACACCCAGGAGGATCAGTCGGAGTGAGTTTCAGGGCGTCCCCCAGCACCCTTGAAAGCTTCCGTTGTACATCTGCCAAAAACACCCTCACCCTTAGGCAGTCCCATAGCGTGTGATCCAGCGTTCCCTTTTGACCACATCCCTTTAGGCATCGGTCAGTGTCATTGAGCCCCATGGTGTGGCGCCTCCTGAGTGTGAAGTAAGCTCGGTGCAGCAACTTTAGCTGTATAAGCCGGAACCCTGTCCTGATGGAAACCTCCCCTGGGTATCTGCAGGCCGGCCCCTACTTGTCATCTTCTAGCCTGCCCAGGCCTACCTCCCACTTCTCCCTTAGCTTTTGCAGTGAGGCCTGGCTATTACAAAGGAGTGTAGAATACAGTTGGCATATGGCATGGCAATGGATCAGGGCCCCTACCACCTGATGCTCCAGGGGGCTCTCGTCCTTCAGGTTCTGAGAGCAGAAGATCCGCTGGCTCAGGATGGACCTGACCTGCAGGTAGCACAGCAACTGTCCCTCTGGCATGTCTTTTTGACTTTGCAAGTCCCGTATGTCAGCCATCCCATGTCCCCTCGAAGGTCACCCACCTAAGAGATCTCAATCGTGTCCCACTGCGGTGACCTTACACCTTCTAGAGCTCCGCCATTGTTCTTGAGTCTCACAACAGTGCCTCCAGCATTAGCCGCCCCAGCCAACCCATCCTCTGTGTCGCACTTCTCAGGGTCTTGATCACGGAGGCAGTCAACTCTGGGAGGGCCATCAATTTTCCTGTGTTGTAGAGCCATTGTGTGAGGCCGTGGAGTGCCAGTGCCCACTGGTCCTCTATCAGGGCCAGTTCCCTTTGGTCCGCAAAGGACAGCCATTAACTATCAGGAGGTGGGTGGCCAGGTAGTACAGTTTTAGGTCTGGCAAGATGATGCCCTGTCCATTGGCCGCCTCAACAACATTCTGGGGGTGATCTGTAGATCACCCCCAACCTTGACAAGGGTCATAACATCGGTCTAGTCTGCCAGTAAGAATCTGCCAGGGACCTTGAACAATTAATTTTGCAGCACATCGAGGAATTTGAGGAGATAGATAATTTTATATAGGGCCGTCATGCCCAGTAAGGAGAGGGGGAGTCTTTGCTAATGTTCCATAACACTGCAGAAACTCTGCAGGATGTGTCCCATGTTATTATGGAAGAATAGTTTATGGTCTGTGGTCACACATAATGCCAGGTAGGTAAAACCAACATCTGTCTGCACCAGCTATTTGGGCCACTCATCCTGTGGTGTCCACCGAGACAGCAGAAGTAATATAGATTTCCCCCAATTAATTGTGCAGCCAGTGAAGTGACCAAATACTTGCAGGATCTCCAGAACCGGGTCGGCAAGATATCATCAACATATAGAGAGACCACATCCTCCCACTCGCTGTCTCAGGGGAGGCCCTGCTGCAGCGCATTCCGCTGGATCCAATTCACCAGCAGTTCTATCGCCACCACAAACAACAATATGGAAAGTGAACATCCCTTTGGGAGTACCCCTCCCAAGGTAAAATTCTTCCAACAGTGTACCATTCACCCACACCCTAGCAGACGGCCTGTGATAGAGAAGCGTTACCAACTTCTGGTACATCTGGCCGAAGCCAATAGGCTTCAATAGGGTTATCAGGTAAGGCCATTCTAGTCAATCAAAAAAATTCTCAGTGTCCAATGTCAGGAGTCCCGCTGGCTCCTGGACCTGAAGCCGTCTAACAAGATAGCAGAAGAGCTGCCAGCGATTATGCTGTGTGGAAGCAGATCGCCAAAACCTTTACCAGCACTTTTGTTTCCACATTCAAGAGAGATATTAGCCTGTCTGAGATGCAATCCTCTGGTGGCTTCCCGTGTTTATAAATAAGCACAGTCAAGGCTTGCCTAAGATTATGTGGTATCTCGCCCCAGGTCAGGGCCTTGATATACATGTCATGGAAGGGTTTAATTGCCTTGCTCCTAACACATTTAAAAATTCGGAGGGAAAGCCAATCGGGTCCAGGGCCTTCCCACTTTTGAGTTGTGCCAAGATATCCACAATTCTTCTCTCCATAATAGCCACTTTCAATGCACAGCTGATCTCCCTTCTCAGTTTAGACACAGAAAGACTTGCACAAAACTGTGCATGTCCGCTTCCTCCGTATGAGAGAGGAGGGAGGTGTACAACCCCTTTAGATAATGTGTAACGGTCTGGATTATGGCAGTCAGCGTTTCTGCCAGCTCACCCTCCTTAATCCACCAGTGCCTTGAAACCATCACAGGTGAGAAGCTGCGCTTTAACAACTCTGATTGATTGATTGACACTGTGTGGACTGCCAAAATCCATTGTTGGCACTCGTTCATTTTGGCCAACCTCGCCAGCGTCTTTCCCGCCTTGTTTCCTGTCTCATATAGTCTGTTGTGCCCTATACAGTGTCCTTACCTCCTGGTGGTCGAAGTGCCTTTATTTCTTCATGAGCCGGGCTAAGGTCTGTGCTAGATTGGCTGTTCTGCATAGATAGTCTCCTTCCCTGTCATCTTCCATTCCAGTTCCTCCTCCCTGCGGAGTTTCTCACATTTATTTGCTGCCACATATGCTATTAGATGGTCTTGTGCCAATGCTTTTTAGGTCTCCCAAAGTACTGTCACCGAAGTCATTAAACCTTCATTCTCTTGGCAATACAGGCTAGACATCTCTGGAAGAGACCGTCGTCTGGTGTCCCATTCTGTTTGCTCCTAGCTGTCTAGGTGTCAACCAGGGTTAGCACGAGTCCTACACACCCATAGTTCAGTAGTGATTGGGGAATGGTCTAATATGCCCCTTGAAAAGTAAACCATGTTCCTGTATCTGTGATGTTGAAACCCCAGCACCAGAAAATAATCAAGCTGTGCCAGTGAGAGGGATGCATTGGTTGTATGGGAGAACTGTTTATCCCCCAGAAGTGTGTCCCACCATAGGTCCTCCAGTCCCACGGCCCCCAGAAAGGAGAGAAGTCAGATCTACGTAAAAGAAGCTTGGCCTATGTGCTTGGGTACTGGCCTCTTGATGCTGAGTTTTGTTTAACTGAACACCTGTATGTCAAGAGGCTTGGCCTATTGAAAGATAATGATTATAGTGTGGGGCAAGTCACTTGCTGCACAGCTTTGTTTAAGAACACACTTCTATGTAGAAGAGGCTTGGCCTACCAGTTCATGATATGTCTGCGGGCGACTAGACTGTTCAGGCTGAGCAGTATTTCTGGACAAAGTTCTATGTAAAAAGAGCTAGGCCTATTAATACTCAATGTGTATAGTGAGGAACTTCCCTGTTTATGCAAACCTTTGTTTAGGGGGGCAGTTGTATGTTGAAGAGGCTCGGCTTGCTAAAAGGGGATCGGTATTTGGTGGGGGTCTGTCCAGTTGTAGCACAACTTTATGAAGGGGGTCAGCTCTATGATAAAAAGCTCACCATAGTTAAAAGACGTATATGCCCATAGGAACAGGCCTCGATGCTGAGTTTTGTTTAGCTGAACATCTGTTTATACAAGACGCTTGGCTTATTGAAAGGAGTTGTTTGTAATTGGGAACAGGCTATATGCTGCAGAGCTTTGTTTAGGGAGATATTTCCATGTAGAAGAAGCTTGGTCTACCCATCATATGTGTGGTGGGGCACTGGTCTCTTCTCACTGAACATTATTTATTAAGAATGCTACTTGTAGAAGAGGCTCTCGCCACACAGATCACCTATTAATAAAACATGCCTTTACAACATGAAGCTCTCACTCAGGACTTACTTCATCATAGGGACACATGTTCAGTACGACACATGTCACTTATGAGTAACCCAAATGTCATCTACAAACAGTTAATACATCTTCTATAGACATATTAGCAGACATGCCTGACCCCTGCAAACAAATCACATAATAAGTGGGCAACTGTTGTGCACATTACGTTTTGGCTGTGGTTTTTTTGTCAGGCACTAGATCGTGTTATCATAATAATCTATTATCTATTTTTATAACAAAAATTATTGAGTTTTATGTGGCACAAATACAATCCAAAGTCAACCCACCAGCACCCAGCCATTCCGCACATCTACAACATGAAATGACACTGAGCCACTGGATTAAAAGCAGTATAGGACCTCCCAAAGTTGTAGATTTGGGAGATTCCTGCCTTTTCCAATGGGTCCAGTGGAAGTTTTGCCTCCAGAGGGCTGGATGGCAAGGGCATGTCTAAGTTGTAAGTATTTATGGAATTGTGTAGTGGCTAAAGAGAAGAATTACTGCAGATCCAAAGATCCCATCATTGCTGAACCGTGCCAAACTTCCCCATCTGTACACATCAACGTACATGAATGTGACTAAAGTTCATAAAAGGAAAAGAGCTCCTGATTGGAGCTTTCTCTGGAGTGTTTTAGCGGCAAGAGGATTCGGCCCTAACATTATAGGAGCCCTTAAGGCCATGTACGTAGAGCCTGTAGCTAGGGTGACTGCCATGGGTGAGAAATCAGGGGTGATTAACATCAAGAGGGGAACCCGTCAGGGGTGCCCCTGTTCCCCTATCCTCTTTGCCCTGTACATTGACCCCCTTATTCAGGGCATCCTTGCTTGCCCCGGAATAACTCCAGTAATTTTTAACGGCTATTCAAATAAAATCTTGGCATATGCTGATGACCTTGCTCTTATAACAACTAACCCACAGCAGTCCCTCCCTATCCTGGTGGAGATGGCTAAAGCGTTTGGTAATGAGTCAGGGTACCTATTAAATGAAACAAAAACGCAGGTCATATGTTCCAAGAATATTATTAAAATTGACTATAGATTTGTCGATTCTGCCACGTATTTAGGGGTTAAAATCAATGCCACTGTGGAAAAGGTTGTCACTGAGAACTACTTGCCGCTTATTAAGAATATTGAAACGGAATTAAAGAGAATAGACGTGCTACATCTTTCACTGGTAGGCAGGGTGAATGCAGTTAAAATGTCTATGTTCCCCAGAGTGCTGTACCTGTTTCGCGCTATTCCTTTAGTAATAGAAGATAAGATCATGAAACATCTGGAATGCGTGTTTATTAGATTTGTCTGACAATATGCAAGGGTAAGACGTTCTACAAACTTAATGTTGTTACCTAGAGAACGGGGTGGGATGGCTCTCCCGAACTTAAGACTATATAATTGGGCCTGTCTTTTGGTTCAAATGACCACCTTATTTCAGTCTGAATCTCCAATTGATGCAGGACCTGGGAATGTAAATGGGCAGCTGCCCCCCCCCTGATTTATAGGATGTTATTGGGTGGCAAGGCTGCAGGTTTAATGCAGAGTGAACTAGAACGACGCTTTTATGAAAAAACGAGCCTGAAGACACTGTATGGGGCATGGCAGGTGTGGAAAGCTATCATGACATTTTTTAATATTCCGAAAGTAAATCCCTATGTACAACTATGTAACTCGTCTCTCTTTCCCCATCAGAGAACCAATAGAAATCTGCAGTTGTGGAAGAGAATGGGGATTAAATCTTTGGGAGATATATTGGAAGGAGGTGAAGTCTTGGGATTCGAGATTTTGCAGG
The DNA here is from genome assembly GCF_964261635.1 of Lissotriton helveticus. Taxonomy (NCBI): domain Eukaryota; kingdom Metazoa; phylum Chordata; class Amphibia; order Caudata; family Salamandridae; genus Lissotriton; species Lissotriton helveticus. Next base: position 939,953,500 of record NC_136065.1, read on the forward strand.
AAAGATATGGTATTCCAGATAGCCACTGGCTGGTATATGGCCAAGTTATCTGTACGATCAGGTCTGTTAGGCCCAGGATTTCATCGACAACCGACTTTCCTATAATTGAGATACTTCACAGAGGTTGTAGGAAGATCAAGACTATCTATAACTGTCTATTGGAGCGAATTCAGGATGATATTGAGAAGGTGGAATCTAATTGGGCTCTAAAATTGGGGGATCCCGATGTTGATGTGGATCTCGCTCTTTCATTGAACAAAAAGGTATTCCGGGCATCTAATCTTTGCGCCCAACATTATAAAACCATTTTTAATTTATATCATACACCTGCGAAGCTATATGCCTGGGGTATAAGTGAAAATGACAGTTGCCCCAGATGTCATGAATGCCATGCTGACATTACACATATGTTCTCTTTTTGTAATCGGTTGGACGCTGTTAAAAATGAGATAATGAAATTTTGGGAGGGGCTGCTAGGTCACTCTATTGATCTATCCCCTACTCTAATGTTGCTTGGCATAGATTCTAAGCTGGGTCTGGGGGAGGATGAAAGAGCCTTATTGTTTTTATCTGTTGCAGTACTTCGAATTTTAATTCCTGCTGCATGGAAGGACACGATTGCTCCGTCCTTCCAGATGTGCTTGTCCAGGTTGTTGGGAATCCACAATATTGAATCATGCCTCTATGAATTTAAAGGTAATAGGAAGCGCAAGAAGGGTCTACGTCTTTGGGCTCCTGTAACAAACTGGAGAGCTGTCAGAGTGTGATGGACTGACAGGCTCGCTCTTTTAAGTCCCCTAAAATATCTTTTTTTCGTAATTTATTTCCTCTTTTTGTCAGGCCTCTTCGCAAATTATGTGTAAATATATTGATTATTTGGCTTGTGCTGTAATTGTGTATGTAATAATTGATGAATTTTGTCCTTGCATGTAGCTCATTCCCAATAAAAATATAATTTAAAAAAAGTGATTTGAGCTAGTTCTAGGTGCTCATGGCTTTCATGGGCTGTACAGATTACGTTGTTTGAAGTCTGCATAAATCGCTGTACTTCCCCATTGGCCTGCATCCAGCGAAGGGTGATCTGCCGGTGCTTGATGCCCAGGAAGTTCAAGTAGGCGGCTATCTCTTGTCCTTGAAAAGGCAGTCCATTGTCGGTTTTGATTTCTTGAAAGATGCCATGAGTTGCTATCTCTTTCTCCAGCTTCGGGATGATCTCGGCAGCACTCAGGGTGTTGACAATTTCTGGAGTAATAATCAATGGCCACATATGTATGTCTCCCATCCGGTAGACTTCCAAAGTCAAGACTGACACTAGCCCAAAGCCATGGGGGCCTCGGCTCTGTGATCACAGACGCAGGCGGGGGCTTCTCCTGTTGCCTCGGAACAGCGGCTTCCACGAACTCGTCCATTAGGGGAAACCATACTTTTGTGCGTAGCCTGGACTTGGTTTTGACCATCCCTGATGCCCACTCTGGCAGTCAGCGAGGAAGGGATCACCAGCCGGTGTCCTCGCATGAGACATCCGGTGTTGTCTATAGTTAGCTACTCACGGAAGTGGTATAGGCTTACCAAGATTCTCCGGGCAGCTCCTGTGAGTATTTTCCATTCTTTCCTGGCTTTGTGGCAATTACAATGCTTTATCGCTTGTTTGGCCCTTTGCAAACATTCATCGTTGTCAGTTTCCTCCTTCAAGCAGGTCATGGATAGAGGAATGAGGCATGATCTCTCAGTGATGCATTGTATGTACTCCTCTGTATCTGCGGCGGCTTCCTCTTTTTGGGCCGTAGCCTCCCTCGGGTTTTGAGACAGACAGTCTGCAGGATTGTGGCTCCCTGGCTGGTACTCAACTCGACAATTGTAGTTCTGAAGTTGCAACATCCATTTCTCTATCCGAGGTGGAGGCTTCGACGATGTGCCAGCGAAGAGAGAAAGGAGCGGTTTGTGATCAGTAGCGACCATGAACGGTTTACCATACACGTAGAGGTGGAAGTGGCCGCCCCCTAGTGTATAGCAATCGCCTCCTTTTTGATTTGTGAGTACCTCTGCTCAGTGGCCATGAGGGAGTGACTTGCAAAGGCCACTGGGGTCCAATCCTCTTTATCAGAGTGGCATTGCATGAGCACGGCCCCTAGTCCCTTCGGGCCTGCGTCTACTGCAACCAGTGTCTTCTTTCGTGGGTCAAAGAATGCCAGAGTGGTGGCGGCTGATAAGGCCTCCTTGATGTCCTGGAATGCTTTGTTCTGGGCCTCACTCCACTCCCATGGGACAGAGTCCTTGGTAAGTTCCCTCAGGGGTTGAGTAAGGGTCGTGAGATCTCTGATGACTCACCCACAATAATTTACCATTCCAAGGAAACTGCGGACCTCAGTAAAGTTGGTCGGGGCTGTCGGGTATTTGATTTCCCGGACTTTGTCAGGGTCCGGGTTCACCCCTTCTGCCGAGAACGTGTAACCAAAGAACTGCAGCTTGGTCTTGAGGAATTAGAATTTTTCTTTATGCAGGGTGAGTCCCGTGTCTCTGAGTCTCTGGAGAACTTGCACCAGGTGAGAGTTGTGCTCGGAAATGGACTTTGCATGTACCGTGATATCGTCACTCACATTGATGACTCCAGGACTGTCCATTATTAGCTCGTGGATTACGTTCTGGAATACCTCTGCTGCACTGGACACCCCGAAGCTCAAGCAGGTGTACCTTCGGAGGCCGACGTGTGTGGAGAAGGTCGTGTTGTTCCGGGAGGCTTGATCTAGGACCAGCTGGTGGTAACCAGACCGCAGTTCGAGTTTTGAAAAACCAGCACACCCCAGCCATCTCTCCAATCAAGTCATCAATGGTCGGGGTGATATGTCTCTCCCTTTTGATGGCAGCATTGGGCAAACTCATGTCGACACATATTCTGATGGCTCCTGGCTGCTTGGGTTTGCAGGTGACGACTATCGGGGATACCCATGGCGTGGATCCTGTCACTTTTTTGATTATGCCAGCCTGTTCCAGCTTGATTAGCTCATGCTCCACCAGCAGGTGTAGGTGAAAAGCCACTTGTCGGTGTCGCAGGGCCACCGGTTGTACCGTGGGGTCAATGTGAAGGTGTATCTCTTTTCCTTTGTACTTTCCAATTTCTTAGAATACCAACGCAAACTCTGTGAGTATGTGCTGGACGGATTCCTGATGGATCCCGAATGTGAAGGTCACAATGCCCAGGTCCTCCGCTGCTCGACATCCGAGGAGCATGCCTTGCCCATCTTCAGTAACATACTCCATGGTGGTGACTGACCTGGCCTCATGTGTCACCGTTGTCCTAAATTTTCCCCTCATATCCAGTGGCTTGTCCTGTCCATAGGCAAAGACGCCGATCTTCGTGGGCAGCAGGGGAGGTGCCAGGTGCATAGTTTCGTAGAGCGTGGCTGACATTAGACTTATTGTAGCGCCAGTGTCCACCACAGCTGTGATGTCATGTTGTCCGACGTGAATGCGGCACTGCGGCAGTTGTTGGCGTCGACTTGTCCCTGCTCCGATCTTGTGCACTTTGTGTACCACTCATTGCTCATCTCCGTTGTCGTCCATATCACTTGAGTCACCGCCTCCCTCGGGTACGAGGTTGACCGCTTGCTTGGGTTTTCTGTATCTCTTTGAGCGACACACCTTTTCAAAATGGTTGTACTTGCTGCACCCAGTGCATTTCTTGCCTTTTGCTGGGCATTCAGCAGCTTTGTGAGGTGATCCTTCACAATAGCCACGGTATCGCTGGTTCCCTTGAGTGTTGCTCACTGGTTCCCTCCTATTACGGCAGTCTGTGGGCTTCGTCATGACTGCATTTACTGGTTCCAGTTTGACGGGCGACTGCTGTGCCGCCTCTATGTGAGCCGCCCTGGCTTTAGACAATTCTTTGGTGTGCCCTAGGGTTAATATTGCCGTCAAAGGCTTGCCAGATTCTTCCAGTATCCGTTCACAAAGTTTTGCCGAGGCACACCCCTGGATTATTTGCCCCCTAATCTCCTCCATTTCATCTCTGAAGCCACACGTGGATGCCAGGTTCTTTAACCGGGTATGGAATGTGTCTAGCGATTTATCAGACAGCTGCCTGGCCTGTCGGAAAATGAAACGTTCGTAGTCATGGTTGGCCATTGGTTCGAAGTAGCCTGTAAGGGCATTAATGAGTGTGTGGTGTGTCTTGGGCGTCGCTTCTGTGAGCGTCTTCGTGAGGCCATGAATGTCTTTTCCCCCTAGGAGAAGTAACATGGCTCTCTTTTGGTCCTTGTGGACTTTCGTGGCCTCAAAATATGTGATAAGACGTCCTACCCACTCTTTCCATCTTGGTGCTTGTGCAGACGGGGCCCCTCTATCACAACTGGCTCGATTGGAGGAATGGTGGACATGATGAGCCCTTGTGGTGCAGCGTTGCTTTGGTGGTGCTGTGCGCTGTGTGGTCGTCCCTCTCAGTGGGCTTGGAGCGCTGCCGTGCCATGGGAATGGGGAGTGTGCTCTCACTGGTGGTGAGCTGCGGGCTTCCGGCACTGCTGTCATTGCGTTTCAGCATGTTGCAGGCTGGGGGCACTGCACCCCGGTCAGTGTGATGCTGCTCACCATACCTCACAGCTTGTGGGCACAGCAGGCCCCTAACGCGGCAACGCTGCAGGTGTGCAGGCCTCGGATGCCCGGCCGAGGTTTCCTCCTTCACGGCGGGCCACGCGCTGCCAGCAGACACGTGTTAGCGCAGAGCGTAGTGCCTGCTCACACGGCTGATATGCGGCCAACCTGCCGCGTGCGTGCGGAGCGCAGCGCCTGCTCCGGCGGTGAAAATGTAACCAGCCTGACCTTTGGCCATTGAGTGCTGACGGCAGGATCCCTGGGGCACGAGCACCGCAGGGCTTGAGGATACCGCGTGCGGCCGCCCCAGCACAGGAGCACAGCAGGAACATGCCCGCCCTCGTTGCCAGTGTTGTGTTGCCTGGTGTGGCCCCTGTACCGGCAGGAGCATGGCTCGGGGACCAAGGGCCACAGGGCGAGTAAATAATACACAGAGCCAAGTAGTGTACTTCTAATGGCTGCTGCGTACGCGTGTCTCCTGACGTCACTTCCACGGTAGTCGCTTTATTATTCATGCATCATGTGACCCGGGACCATACCATCTGGCTCGGGTCTCGCACAGTGAAAGTCTAAACTCCCCTCCCTTATATTCCATGTGAGGGTCCCCTGCTAGTCGCAACCGTTACCTCACGGGGTGCGACATAACACTAGCCTCCTGAATATATGAGCAATATGCCTGTTACACGATCGAAGTAGTCAAATGAACGAGTAGCATAGTCATTTAAATAGCCTTCACGCGTCAAGCAAAAGTTGGAAACCACGAGGGTTTATCAAAAGTTACAAATTATTACAGAAGGCAAAATATATGTAATATTTCATTGACAAGTACAGAATTACCATAATGCTTAAACAGATGCAGCAGGAGGTCTGAAATAGAATCAAGTCAAATGAATCGTGAGTATAGATCTGCTCCCCAAGAATGAGAAAGCGGTGGCTCACCTCCAGTAATTATCCCTTTTTATAAGGAAATACACAGGGGCAGATTTACAAGCCCCATGCGCCACTTTTGCGTCCTTATTAAGAGGAAAAGTGACGCAAAAGTGGCACAAGTGGCTTGTGAATCTGCCCCACAGTGCTTAATATGTGCTGGTGGTTTCCGGTGCTTTCTGGACCGGCACTTAATTGTCAACACCAGCGCTTGTGACAGTCTGCCACAAGGTGACGCTGTCTGGCTTATTTAGAGTGGCCGCAACAACAGTCAATTAGTAATTTAATATACATCAGAAATGAATATCACCTGCGGCCCAAGTCATTCGGGGGCTTGAAATAGTTCGAATTGTCACACTTGTAGGAGTGCGATGGTTAGTAGTTGTGTTCTTACTATCATTGGCAGCCTGGCAGGGTCAATGTGTGGTGCAAGCAGCAATTGCCACCTGACGTCATCTCTGGACATTATTTATTTTACAAATCAAGCACTGGAATACACATCAAAAACCGATGCCAGCATAATGCGAGCAAGAATCTTACATAGGCTCAGCAAATTACATTTTCAGAATAAAATGCAACAGTACATAACATTATCCCCTAAATGTATAATTAGACCCTTCTTGGCCTAAAAAACGGTCAGACTTATTGAATGAATAGCCCCACTGAATCAAGCAGGGAAGACCCTGAGCAGTTACATACTGAAAGGAAAGATTCCTCCGAGACTAACCTAGAATTGCATCGTCAAACATTTCATCGGGGCATATTTTGCTGCGTGTGTAGAGCGAAGAAATGAAAACACTGTCATGTTAAAATTTCAGGATGGAGTCAGACCTAGTTAAGGCCTACATTGACTAAGTGCAGAAAAACACGATTCTGTAAGATGCAATAATTTATTTGTGATGCGAAATGTTCAAGACATTAGGCCAGTATTATTTGTTAATCAGAAATCATCTTTTACAATGGCATCCACGAGGCTTACGAACCCAGCGGTAGAATGTGCTTCTTGGTGAAAATACACTTGGCAAAGGTTTGACTTTCCTACAGTTTTCAAAAAGAAAGTAATCCCTTGGGTTCATCCAATAATCACACTCATTTGTATACACTCCACTTTATGGTAATTAATTCACACTCCACTCTGTGGTCCAAAATGGTACCATACACGAATACAATGATTATCAATACAAACACCCCTTAATCATAAAAAGCCCGAAATAACTATTTATCACAATGTGTAAATTTATTTGAATCCAGTGTCAATTAAAAACATTAAAAACAATTCACTTTATACATTAACACATAAAAAAGATATACACAAACTTAAAATGGGAGAGAGACTGAAAACCCGTGTCGAGAGTTACACAACACAAGTCCATGGGGAGCGAACACATTAAGATTCCGAGTTAGAAGACAAAAATTATGAGACGTGAAACACAGCCAGGCCCGGGGGATGGGAGCCAGGCACAAAGTAGATGGGCTCCACCTGAGCATGCCGGAGACACCAAAATGGTAGTTATTGCACATGCCTGTTGTCGCACGGTTGCACCCCAGCCTGTCAGTAGTTAGCAGTGCTGTGCTGTGACTGCGGCCAGGTCTGGTGTCCGTACTGATCAATGCACCTGCTGCTGCGTGTCGATTAGTCTTGGTGGTGCCGGAGTCAGAACTGCGTGGCGGCCGGCGGGCTCTTCCGCAACTCACTCCCTCAGCTCCCGTCTCCCATTGTCCAATCAGAAGGGCTGGGACTAGCGTGAAGGCAAGGGGAATGCTCTGGCTGGTGCCACCCACTGCTCTGTCTTGAGGGGGTCGGCCCTGCCCCCTGCCATTCATTTTAGTGGCGGACTGCTGAAGTCACCTGGGGTACAGCATAGGCGCCCCATTTGAAACCAGCCATTTTCTGCTTTCTTGGGCCACTCCCTTCAAGATGACATCACTCTTTCAGCATGTGCTTCGAGGGTGAGCAATAGTTCTCGCCCCGGCTAGGACATGCGTAGGAGGTCTCTGACCTGTGACCTCGTCCGTCCTCTCCCTTCTAGAAAAAATATAAACATTAAACAAAACAGAATTTCACTGGGGGCAGGGAGTGATCACTTCCACTTCATTTGAGGGTGCTGCATTGCGTGTGGTCAACTTGGTGTCTCTCTTCTTGTCTCCTCCCTGATCCTGGTCCTGAGGCTAGTGGGGCAACGCCCCTTTCGCCCCTATGCACCAGCCGCCACTGATTGTAGCGCGCGGAACAGGGGAGGAGGGGGTGCACATTTTGTTGTTGTTGTTTTTTGCACAAGCAGCAGAAAGTCTGCTTTGGGCATCCTGCCTAGAAATAATGGTCCTGTTGAGTGGGCAGAGTCGACATCCTGCTTTGCAGAGCTGTAGGTCTGATTGGTGCAGCAGTTGCCTTAAAGGCCCTGGAGCAATGGTCAAAGGAAAGGAAAAAATGGAACAGAAGAGACACCTTGGTTTGAACATTAGAGAGATGGGAGGAAGAGGGATGCTGAGAGATGGGAAGGAGAGGGATGATGAGAGATGGGTGGGAGAGGGATGGTGTGAGATGGGAGCCATTTTGTTCACAAACATCAGAGGCTCCAGCAACGCACTGCTTATCATTAGTGAAACAGGTGCAGTGACTCTTTTGCTCAGGTGCCCACTGTATAACCATTATGATTGTTTTACAATAAATGGTGGGCATGGGGGCTCATTTTCCTTGCTAGCAATAGGGCAGATGCGACCTTGGAACAAAAATAGGGAAGCATACAGTAGCTCATTTTCTTTCAGAAAGAGACTGGACTTGTTTTGAGATTGAAGTGATGGTCAGACATGGGGAGGAGATAGCCTGCTTCTCAGGGCTACAGTCATCATTAGGGCAACAAGTTGAGTGAATTGGAACCCACAGCACTCCAATTATGGGCAGTAGTGTTTTGGTCAATTCTGTTCTTGTTTGATGCTGCTGCTTTTTTATAAGCCACACATTTAGTGTGGATTACTAGCTATAGAAAAGCGCCCCGGAAATGATCTCATGATTCCTGTCCCCTGTTGAAGAGTGTTTTTACCACATAAACTGGTACAGTAGTGTGCTGTCTGAAATGACAAGACACACGTCTGAAAATGCAGGGATTGAGTCAGGAGTGACACTATTTATTCAAACAACTAAACAATAAATGTCAAAGGCACATCATTAATAAAAAATAACACCATTCAATCTAGCAAGTAACAAGTGTCAAAGACATTGTAGATCATGAGCAAAACATGCAATCTAGTAAAATCGCGCAATGCAAAGAAATAGAGTGAGAAAAATTGCATATCCAAGAACAATGAAGCATTATAACCTTTATCAAAAATGCTAAATAAAACAGTTAACTGGGAGCACTACAACATGACAAACCACTGTGTGAAATGATCAACCAATCATGCCATTTGTATCGCGCACTACTCACCCGGGAGGGTCTCAAGGCGCTTGGGGGGAGGGGTATGCTACTGCTCGAACAGCCAGGTCTTGAGTTGTTTCCTGAAGGCGAGATGGTCCTGGGTCAGCCGAAGGTGGATGGGGAGGGAGTTCCAAGTCTTGGCAGCCAGGTAAGAGAAGGATCTTCCTCCGGCGGTGGCTCTTCGGATCCGTGGTACGGCTGCGAGGGCGAGGCTGGTGGACCGTAGCTGGTGGGTGGGCGTGTAGACGGTCAGGCGGTCGTTGAGGTACTTGGGGCCCAGGTCGTGGAGAGACTTGTGTGCGTGGGTGAGGAGCCGGAACGTGATCCTCTTGTCGACGGGGAGCCAGTGCAGGTTCCTCAGGTGGCTGGAGATGTGGCTGCGTCGGGGGACATCCAGGATGAGTCGGGCGGAGGCGTTCTGGATGCGCTGGAGTCTTTTCTGTAGCTTGGCTGTGGTTCCGGCGTAGAGGGCGTTTCCGTAGTCCAGTCGGCTGGTGACGAGTGCCTGGGTGACAGTCTTCCTGGTCTCGGTCGGGATCCAGTGGAAGATCTTGCGAAGCATACGCAGGGTGTTGAAGCACGATGAGGAGACGGCGTTGACTTGTCCGGTCATCGAGAGGGAGGGGTCCAGGATGAAGCCCAGGTTGCGTGCGTGGTCGGTTGGCTTGGGTGCGGTGCCCAGGGCTGGGGGCCACCAGGAGTCGTCCCAGGTGGAGGGCGAAGATCCCAGGATGAGGACTTCCGTCTTGTCCGAGTTCAGTTTCAGGCGGCTGTCCTTCATCCACTCGGCGACGTCTTTCATCCCTTCGTGTAGGCAGGTTCTGGCGGTGTCGGGGTCTCTGGTGAGGGAGAGGATCAGCTGGGTGTCGTCGGCGTAAGAGATGATGTTGAGGTTGTGCTGGCTGCGAGAGGTTTCATGTAGATGTTGAAGAGGGTGGGGCTGAGTGAAGATCCTTGCGGGACGCCGCAGATGACTTCGGTGGCCTCGGAGCGAAACGGGGGGAGGCGGACTCTTTGTGTTCTTCCGGCGAGGAACGAGATGATCCACTCCAGTGCCTTCTCTTGGATACCGATGTTGCTGAGGCGCTGGACTAGGGTGCGGTGGCAGACCGTGTCGAACGCAGCGGAGAGATCCAGGAGGATGAGGGCCACTGTTTCCCCCTTGTCGAGCACGGTCCGGATGTCGTCGGTGGCTGCGATGAGGGCGGTCTCGGTGCTGTGGTTGGCTCTGAAGCCGGACTGCGAGGGGTCGAGGGATCCGTTCGTCTCAAGGAAGGCAGTCAGCTGTCTGTTGACGATCTTCTCGATGACTTTAGCAGGAAAAGGGAGGAGCGAGATAGGGCGGAAGTTTTTGAGATCGGTGGGGTCCGCTGTAGGTTTCTTCAGGAGTAAGTTAGTGAGTAGCCCTTTTATACACCTTTAATGAGGAACCATTGACCTCAAGATCTAACTTTAGCAGGTGTGTGACTGCAGAACATAACAAAAGCTGAACATTGTATTGAAAAGAATTTGCGTCACTTCTCGGAAGCTCTAAGGCGGAAGCTCTTTATAAGGCTATTGTTTACTTTAAGCCATGTCGCTGTCTTAGTTTCCAAAGATAGCAAAACATCAGGTGAGAAACTGAGGAAAGTACCAGTTTGCCCACATCCCTACTAGTAGCCCATCTTGATCTTCTAGATGACTGATGCATCCTGTTATTGCCACATCTTATTGATGTTCAGAAAGATTTACATGTAGAGGACAGGGGCTCGGAGACATGTTCATCAGAAAGACAGTGACCTAAGGTTATTTGTCATCATAGGAGAGATACATCTGAGGTTACAGGAGGGCACAAGGCCCACTGCCTCTGTGGACAACAAGGCTGCTGGCAGGGACATTTGAGACTCTTATGCTTCAGATGGGGATAGAATGGGCATGGGGGCTATATGGTAAAACCAGACCCTGCTTCACCCTTGTGATCATCCGTCTTCCTCTCACTCCCCAGATCCTTGCCATATAGTTTTGGAGGGGGCCCAACTTCAAAGATTTTGCTTGGGGGGCTCAGAGCAAAAACGTTTGAAGTCCTCTGGTTTAAAATCTAGTGTTTTCCATCAACCTGGAGTCTGAGCAGGCTGAAAAAAATCTCAGGCCATATTTCAGAACCAAGCGAAGAACTTCAACACCTATTGCAGGTCTGGTGACACTTAAAATGGATCAGCTCAGGACACATTATGGATCAAGTTGAAGAATTATTGACTGCTGTTACTTTGCTAACAGCATAGGTTCAAGCCTTTTCCAATGAAAATGCTTCTCTCTGGTCCTCTCTCTCCATACTTCAACAAGGGACCTTGGATCCATCATTAGCTGGATTATGTAAACAGAATTTTGATGGAAATCCTCATAAATGCAAGCAGTTCCTTGATACCCATATGATACATTTTACTTTCAAACCACACATATATACACATATATTCATATGATAGTGCCAAGGTTGGTGTTGTCGTTAGTAATAAGGAAGGGTATGCCTTGGCTTGGGCCAATCCTCTGGTAAAGATGTTCTCTGCTGGAGGCTTATAATGCAGTTCTAGCTGCCTTAAAGGAGATTTTCAGCCATCCAGATCAACTCTATTCTGTTCATGAACAACTGCTGAAGGTCTTTCAGAGTTCTTTGAATTTACAAATTCATATAATTAATTTCAAGGCACTAGCAACAAATACTGACTGGACTGATTTGACAGTATTTCTATATTCAGAAAACATTTAAAGCTAAAACACTTTAAAGTGTTACCTGAACTGCCACCTGTTCGGAAACAGTGGCAGTGACATTTTAAATTGTTTGTTGAATCTCGGGGATGAAACTGAAGATAAAAAAAATCTCATACGTGATAAGGTGTATTTTTGAAAAGACGACATTTATTCCTATTTTGTCTTAGCCCTCCAATCCAACGGATAAAAAACCCATGCAATTGATTGAGACTAGCAAGGTCTCCTATGGACAGAGAGGAGAGAAGCAGAGATAGAAGCTAGGTGTATGCTTATATTGTGGCCAGGAATGATGCTTGCTTGCCAAAAGTCCAATTAGAAAAACTGGGGAAACAAGACTCACCCTTAAAGCAAGGGAAGGAGCTAAGTCCTTCTTTTCAGTCACTGGCTCAAATCAATCAATTAGCATTGGCTCCTAGGTTGACTCCTAAGTTTATTCTTCCTCATGCCATCTTTTCTTTTGACAAGACATGTTTTTAAATTTCTGTTGTACTAGATTATGGAGCCTCAAGAAGCTATATGAATACAAAATGGGACCAAAGCCTCCATGTTCCAACCAACAAATTAGAAGCGCCAATAATCATTGAAGCAGTGGACAATACTCTCATCTCTTTTGGTCCTGGAAAGGAACAAACTTAACCAATTTGTATGACTTTATCAAAGCATACCAAAATGATAACTGTTACCATTCGAGCCAATCCCCGATATCGACAGAGGCGGGTCCTCCACTTTTTTTTAAGCAGTGAGAAACATAAAATCACAATAAGTTAGAGTTATTGTCATTTTATGTTTCGTGTCCTGTTGCCGTCACAAATGAGGTTATCACTAACCTGTTCAGCCGGATACAGCAGGAGCAATGAGAAGCTGGTTTACTCCCTCCCCTATATGGAACCACCTAGGAGTATTACAAACACCCACCAGATGCTACCATAGTTGGGGAAGGGGAAAAAAGGACAAAGGAAACAATAAAGTTGCAGCAGTCAACTGACGTGGTACGAGTACTGTTGTGGAGTCGTGCAGACCTCTCTCCCTGCAGTGACTCCGTGTATCCTGTATAAAGATATAATCATCCACACATAAATATACAGACAATACTGGCAGTGCTCTATCAATGTAATATGTGTCTGTGATACACTTACAATTATAACTGCTGCCAGCACCTCATTACAAAGAGGCACAAAAGGAAAAAGAAAGAAAAGAAAGCAAATAGAGTTCGTATCACTTCAATAGCAGTGATAGTTCTAAGGCATAATAGGTAATTAGATACTTCTTAACTACTATTCACTTATCTGTCACCAGTCTGTCCTCTGATACTCTTGTAGTAAAAATATATGAACGTTTCTTTTCTATATCCGCAGTATAGACCAATCCAATGCTGCATGCACAACTAATCCGAGCCCTCAACAGCTCAAAGGGCTAGGAGATCCATTACCTCGTAGCAGAGGCTTGAAGGTCACGTACTCTATGCAAAGGAGATTGCTCCTTTCTGCTCAGGAGGCCACGTTGAGGCCAAATGCCCCGGGTGCAATAGTAACAACCAAAAAACGCTGTTCGACGTTTACGAGAATAGAAGCGTCCTGCGCACAACAAACAAAGGCTCTCGCGCTTCCTGGTGTGGGAGAATGAAAGTGCCCCAAGCGCGAGGAGTTCAGAAATACTTAGCGTAGTCCGGCACTCAAGGAAAATAACAAGGCACCAAAGGCGCGAAGAGTCATTAGGGTTTCAGCGCCTTTTGGAGCGAGGAAAATCACACGGCGCCCCTGATGCAAAGGTGACAACGAAGAATTCAGCACCGTCCGGCGCTAGAAGGAACAAAGCGCCCCAGGCGCAAGGACTTAGGGATCGCAAGTCGGCTTCTTCTTTCAGGTGACAAGCACCTTTACCCTGGCAGAAAGCGATTAAAAGAAGATAAGAAAGGAAGATAGGACTAACTGGGAGATGTAGTCCATGCATTCAACCATGTTTCCCACTATCTAGCCCTTCCTCGGGTATGAATTGTGACAGAACCCCCTCTCCACGACCGACGTCTCGGCGAGCCACCAGGTTTAGAAGGGAAACGTGAGTGGAATCGCCGGAGAAGAGCGGGGCAATGGAGATTCGCTCTAGGCTCCCAGGAACGATCCTCAGGGCTGTAACCCTTCAATGCAACTAAATGATGCAGTCTTCCCCTAATGTGTTTAGAGTCGAGTACATCCTGCACCCCATATTCGTTCTCCCCCTCCACCTCCACTGGCAATGGTTTCTTAGGCAATCTAGTCCCTGGGGGGCAAGGCTTCAAAAGAGAGACATGAAAAACAGGGTGTATGTGCCACGAAGCAGGTAAGGTGAGTCGCATGGCTACGGGGTTGATGATACTGTGAATAACATAGGGCCCAACAAACTTGGGCTATAATCTAGTATTCCCCTTAAACTTCAAGTGCCGTGTATTCAACCACACCTTATCCCCCACTAGATATGTAGGCTCAGGGGTTCTCTTTCTATCAGCATGATGTTTATCTCGGGCTCCGGATGCTTCTAGATGTGTTTTGGCATTAGTAAGTACCTCCTTGAGATGTGCATGATGTTCTTGTATACCGGGTTGTGTCGATGAAACAGGCAGTTCGAATGGCAACATATTTGGATGATGCCCGTTGAGACAGTAAAAGGGAGAGCACCCCAAAGAGGAATGCTCCGTGTTATTGTATGCAAACTCAGCTGTCTACAATAGAGTTTTCTATTCATCCTCATGTTTATTTATTTATTTTATTTATTTGCGGGTTTATATCGCGCTTGAATCGACTCCCGGAGGAGTATCTCCGCGCCCTAAGAACACCACAAGCACAATCAAAGAGGACCCTTAAAGAAATTAATTATGAAACAAAAAAGTTTTAAGCCGCTTCCTAAACAACAGATGTTCTGAACATTGTCTGAGAGCTAATGGGAGTTTATTCCATAGTGTAGGCCCCACCACTGAGAGAGCTTTGCCTCCCTGTCTGGCCTTCTTTGCACGGGGCACACACAGTAGAAACTGGTTGCTAGACCTGAGGGAGCGAACAGGGGTGTAGGGTGCAAAATTGTCTTTTAAATATGAGAGACCTAATCCATTTAGGCTCTTGTGAATTAGGCAGCATGTCTTAAACGTAATCCTTTGCCGGACCGACAGCCAATGTAGTTTGTCCAAGAGAGGTTTGAACGCAGATCTAGGAGGGGCGTTCACGACCAACCGGGCCGCAGTCTTCTGTACAACTTGGAGTTTGGCTAATACTCCCTCATTAGCAGATAACAGCAGGCCATTACAGTAATCGATACGACTAAGGACAAGAGCCTATACCAATGTTTTCCTGATGGGGTCAGGGAGCAAGGGAAACACGTTCCGTAGAAGGCCTATCACGCGGAAACATGAGCCCACAATGTAGTTGCTATGCTGCTTCAGCGAGAGGTCCTGGTCTAATCGTACTCCTAAGTTCTTCACGACATGTTTGGGGTCAGGGACTGGCCCAAGATCTTGTGGCCACCTGTCCGGAGTCCATAGGATGTTAGCCTCCCCGAAGAGCATGACTTCGGTCTTCCCTACATTACACTGTAGGCAGTTTGATGACATCCACTGAGCCACAGCCTTCATGCCATGGGAAAAGGAGGTTTTAACCTCGGTGGTGAGAGATTTGAAGGGAAAAAGGAGCTGTGTGTCATCCGCATAAGACACTGGGATGAAACCGAAAGCTCTCATAATTCTAGCCAGGGGGCCACATAGATATTAAAAAGAGTCGGGCTCAGACAGGAGCCCTGTGGCACCCCCTTAGTAATCTATACCTCCACCGAGCGATATGCACCCATGGTGACACATTGGGTGCGGTTGGATAAAAAGCTCCTTAGCCAGGCCAATGCCTAATTCTCAAGACCGATATTTGCAAGCCGACCAATCAAGATGTTATGGGACACAGTATCGAACGCTGCCGATAGGTCTAGCAGTATCAGGACAATGGAGTAACCCCTGTCCTGATACATATGCAGATCGTCCGTAACTGACAGTAAGGTTGACTCTGTACTGTGCTTCGGCCTAAAGCCGGATTGAGAGTAATCCAGGCCCCCTGCTTGTTTGATGTAATTAGATAGATGTCGATTCACATGTTTTTCTGTGAGTTTACTCAGGAACGGTAGCAGCGATATTGGTCTGAGATTGGACAGGTCTGTCCAAGGAATTGCAGAGTTTTTCCTGATGGGTCTTACCAGAGCCTTTTTCCACCCCCTGGGGACCTCACCTTCAGTCAAAGAGAGATTTACAAGTCTGCGGATCCCGGGACCTAGTTCTTTGCCAACCATAGGCATTATTCTAGCTGGGATGGTATCAGTTGGACAGCCACTCTTGATCTGGGTCATTAAAGATTCTACCTCTTCTAAAGAAATAGGAGGAACTATGTCGAGGGTGTGAGTGGTAGGGTAAGGTTCTTCCTCGACTTGTGGTCGTGATGTATCTCCACTAAAGGACAGGTTGGAGCTAATGATTTTTTCATAAATCCCATCTATTTTCTTGGTAAAGAACTGAGAGATTTCATCGCACAATTGCTGTGACGCTAACTCAGAGATCTCGCAAGCCACAGGCTTAACGAAGGACTGCAGAATTTGGTATAAGACCCTCAGAGCATTACCAGCAGCTGTGAGTTGGGACGCAATATGATTTTTGCGCGCCGTGCAAATGACTTTATGATATGTAGTGAGGGCTTCCCAGTAATGGTTCTTGTCATCAGCCAATGTTGCATGGTGAAGCCATGTTGCATGGTGAAGCATCTAAGGTACTGTTCAGTCTTTCTGTTTTTCCATCGGTCTGAGGATGGTAACTCGTAGATAACCTGGCCTCTACTTTCATTACATCACACAGCGAATTTGAGAACTTGGAGGTAAATTGCGTGCCTCTGTCCGTTATGAGAACTGCAGGAAGACCATGCAATCGTACTATGTTTTGTAGGAAGAAGATGGCTAATTCCCCAGATGTGGGTAATTTGGTTAAAGCAATGAAGTGCCCCATTTTAGTTAAATGATCTATAACCACAAGGATAGTATTGCAACACAGGCTAAGAGGCACCTCCACAATGAAGTCCATAGATACCGTATGCCATGGTACTGGAGGAAGAGGTATGGGTCTGAGCAATCCACTAGGTCGCTGGTGTTGCGCCTTTGCCTGTGCACAAATAGAGCAGTCTGCTACATATTGTTCGGTGTCTGACTTCAATGTCTCTCACCAGAAATATCGGTTCATGTTCTGTACAGTTTTCAGTTTTCCCACATGCCCTGCTAAAGAAGAGTTATGAGTCCATTGCAGGACTTGGAGCTGTAGATCACGCTCCGGGACATAGAGCCTCTTATCATAAAACAGCAAGTCCTTGCTTGTGGACCGGTGTTCAGGATCCATAAGAACCCACCCTTGTACGTATACCTTCTCCACTTGTTTTCGTACCTCATCCAAAAAGGCTGACGCTGTTGTTATAGCCATTATCTCAACTGGAAATGAGGCCTTATGAAGAATACAGGGGGGTTCTTCGATATGAGCCAAAGAAATGTCAGGTACAGGCGTAGGTCTTGACAGGGCATCCGCTTTCCCGTTCTGTGGTCCAGGTCTGTACTTTATGATAAAATCAAAATCAGCAAATAACAAGGACCAACGTAGTTGCCGTGGTGTTAAGGCTCTTGCACTTTTCAGAAACAGCAAATTCCGGTGATCTGTATAGATTTCCACTGGATGTCGTGCTCCCATTCAGTGGTGTCTCCACTCTTCACAGGCCTTTTTTATGGCTAGCAGCTCTTTGTCGGTAATGCTGTAGTTCACTTCACATGGAGACAGTTTCTTGGAAAAGAAAGCAACGGGGTGTAGTTGTCCTGTTTCCGGATGACGTTGTGAGAGTATACCTCCTATAGCGTAGTAAGAAGCGCCTGTTTCCATTACAAAAGGGCGACTGGGATCAGGATGACGTAGAATTGGAGCACTGGTGAAGCAGTTCTTTAGTATACGAAATGCCTGTTCTGCAGCATCGTTCCACAGAAAGACGGCTCCCTTGCATAGTAAATGTGTCATTGGCTGAATGATCTTAGAGAAATCTCTGATGAAGCGTCTATAGAAATTGGCGAATCCCAGAAAGCTCTGTAAGGCCTTGACACTGGAGGGTGATTCCCAACGGGTGATGGCGTCTGTCTTCTTCTTATCCATGCATATTCCACCAGGTCCGATGACATATCCCAAAAATTCTACTTCCTTAGCGTGAAAAAGACACTTCTCAAGTTTAGCGTGTAAGGAATGTTGTTGTAGGCGTTCAAGTACCGCATCAACATGACGGACATGGTCTTCAACAGAAGCGGAGTGAATCAAAATATCATCAATGTAGACGATGCACGACACGTCTAGCAATCCTCTCAATACTTCATCCATGAAGTATTGGAATGCGACGGGGGCGTTGCAGAGACCGAAGGGCATCACCTGATACTCAAACAACCCGAATTTGGTGCAGAAAGCCTTTTTCCACTCATCCCCCGCCGCACTCGAACCAGGTGGTATGCTCCCCTCAGATCTAACTTGGTAAAAATGGTGGATCCTTTCAGCTGATCCAACAACACAGGTATCAATGGCAAGGGATATCGATTTTTCTTTGTGACTCTATTTATGGCACTATAATCGATGCATGCCATCAAGCCTCCTCCTCGTTTTGGAATAAAAAACAGAGGCAAAGAGGCTGGGGATGAAGAAGGACGAATGAAGCCAAAGGATAACAATTTCTCCAGATATTGTTGAAGATAGACTGTCTCCGCTTCGGTTAGTGCGTAAATGCGGCTGCATGGAATGCTAGCTCCTGGCTCCAGATCGATTACACAATCATAGTCCATATGAGGAGGCAATTTGTTCGCTTCTTGTTCATCAAACACCGATTTATAGTGCTTATATTCGTCTAGTAGCGTAGACATACAGCACACACTTTGAGTAGTGCTGGCACTTGCCAATAATTCGGCCGCACTAACAGACTGGGAGCATTGGTCTTTTGTCTCTGAGACAATGTTCCGCACAAAAAGAAGAATTCATGGTAACAGTACGGGCGGCCCACTTCACGAGTGGATTATGTAGCGTGAGCCATGGCATGCCCAGGATAAGTTTGAAGTTTGGAGCGTCAATGAGGTCGAATCGTATGGTTTCGAAATGATTCATTCTGAATTGCATGGGTAACAAACGTGTATGATAACAAACTGGCCCAGATGTTAAGGCGGTTCCGTCCACTGCTCTCACAGGTTCTGGAGTCTCTTTTTGTATGCATGGTATACCCAGTTCATGCGCGTACTGCTGATCGATGAAATTGCCAGTAGCCCCAGAATCCAACAGAGCATGCACCAGGACCGGCTTCTCCCCTGGCAATTCCAACGTAACACACACGTTCATATGGGCCACAGATGATTGTACTGTATTGGCTACAGCAGAAAAGACCTCATTCAAATCCTGACTCAAACAAGGGGTCTCATTCTTGCTTGAGTACCTTAGTTTTCCGACGGTTCCGGTAAGTACTCTACCACTGGCACCTTCTTGGATCCTTGCAGTCTTTGATATAATGTCCAGCCTTCCTGCAGTACATACACAGCTTTTGGTTACGCCGTTTGTTCCTTTCTTCCTGACTCAGTGGTCCCCGTATGCCACTGATTTGCATGGGTTCGGTACCATCAGAAGCAGGTGTATGTTCTTCCACAACAGCCCTTGGCCGAGAGTACACAAAGCGAGGTTCTGAACGCTGTTGATCACCTTTCCTTTCAAGAAGACGGTGATCCAGTTGTACAGTTAGGTCGATCAGTTCATCACAAGTAGCGGGCATGTGGACTACTTGAGCTAACACATCTTTCAATTCGGCTTTTAGCCCTTGATAGAATAACAACGTCCTTTTTTCAACAGGCCACTCCGTTTCTACTACCAGCCTATTAAATGTGGTTATGTACAACAATAGGTCCTGTGAACCCTGCTTTAATGTGATGAGTTCCCTATCCAGGGACAGCTGGTGTGCCTTCCTATCAAAATGTTTGCGCATTTCCTCACAAAAGGTATGGAAATTGAGTAACATAGGGTCATTCCTCTCTATGAGTGGGAAGGACCAACTGGCAGCCTTTCCACCCAAGTAGGACATAACAAATGCGGTTTTGGACCGATCATCGGGAAATACTGCAGGCTTGCACATGAAGTGCAATTTACACTGTCCTAAGAAAATTCCAAACTTTTTTGGATCTCCAAAATTTCTCTCAGGTGGAGCTAATGGCAACTGAAGAGGTTGGATCACCTGTATGGTAGATGGTCCAACTCCTCCACTCTGATTCTGAGATATGTCATGTGGAGCGGGAGGGGGAAGAGTCCAGTTCCTAATAGGAGGGGCCCCTCTAGCGCTCGTAGGACCACCACGGGACAGACCCGCCACCTCCCTTCTTAGGGTGCCCATTTCATTCCTCAACTCTGGACTTTCCCCTCTGAAGGCATCAACTTCCATGCGTAAGGCAGTTAACGTTTCCAACACCGAAGTGAGTACCGTATTGGTGTCCATCGCTCAGGCTGTAAGTATCCGTGGGCTTGTCACTCTGTCACGAATGAGGTTATCACTAACCTGTTCAGCCGGATACAGCAGGAGCGATGAGAAGCTGGTTTACTCCCTCCCCTAAATGGAACCACCTAGGAGTATTACAAACACCCGCCAGATGCTACCATAGTTGGGGAAGGAGAAAAAAGGGACAAAGGAAACAATAAAGTTGCAGCAGTCAACTGACGTGGTACGAGTACTGTTGTGGAGTTGTGCAGACCCCTCTCCCTGCAGTGACTCAGTGTATCCTGTATAAAGATATAATCATCCACACATAAATATACAGACAACACTGGCAGTGCTCTATCAATGTAATATCTGTATGTGATACACTTACAATTAACACTGCTGCCAGCACCTCATAACAAAAAAAGGCACAAAAGGAAAAATAAAGAAAAGAAAGCAAATAGAGTTCGTATCACTTCAATAGCAGTGATAGTTCTAAGGCATAATAGGTAATTAGATACTTCTTAACTACTATGCACTTATCTGTCACCAGTCTGTCCTCTGGTACTCTTGTAGTAAAAATATATGACGGTTTCTATTCTATATCCGCAGTGTAGACCAATCCAATGCTGCATGCACAACTAATCCGAGCCCTCAACAGCTCAAAGAGCTAGGAGATCCATTACCTCGTAGCAGAGGCTAGAAGGTCACGTACTCTATGCGAAGGAGATTGCTCCTTTCTGCTCAGGAGGCCACATTGAGGCCAAATGCCCTGGGTGCAATAATAACAACCAAAAAACGCCGTTCGACGTTTACGAGAACGGAAGCGTCCAGCGCACAACAAACAACGGCTCTCGCGCTTCCTGGTGCGGGAGAATGAAAGTGCCCCAAGCGCGAGGAGTTCAGAAATACTTAGCGCAGTTCGGCGCTCAAGGAAAATAACAAGGCGCCAAAGGCGCGAAGAGTCATTAGGGTTTCAGCGCCTTTTGGAGCGAGGAAAATCACACGGCGCCCCTGATGCAAAGGTGACAACGAAGAATTCAGCGCCGTCCGGCGCTCGAAGGAACAAAGCGCCCCAGGCGCGAAGGAATTAGGGATCGCAAGTCGGCTTCTTCTTTCAGGTGACAAGCACCTTTCCCCTGGCAGGAAGCAATTAAAAGAAGATAAGAAAGGAAGATAGGACTAACACCATCCCTAGAATTCTGGGAGATGTAGTTCATGCATTCAACCATGTTTCCCACTATCTAGCCCTTCCTCGGGTATGAATCTTGACAGTTGCTTTGCGGCAGGGGCTGCTTTGCTCTCCAAGCAATGACTGTTTGATCGGCACTCTTGGGCCGCCCAAACCAGTCATGCGCACATCCCTGTTCTTTATGCAGGCTGCATTACAGCCTGCATAGAGAACATGTTTACCTCCTTCAGCCCCTGGCTAAGCGCTCCAAACCAATCACATTGCTGCATTGCAGTGTTGTGATTGGTTTAGGAGTGGGAGCCGGGCTGCCTGCTTCCTGTTCCTGGCAGAGGTAGGAGATCAGGAGCAGAGCAGACGCGGGACCCAGCCTTGAGGTAAGTTTAAAAAAAATGTATTTCCGCCCCCGCACGAAACCTGCTCCCCAACGCCTATGCCCGCCCCGCCACCCACCAGTCTTGCTGGCCGCAACTAGATAATTCTAGGCATAAACTGGAAAATACAGACTTTTAATAAATTGGACTGGCAAGACAATCCTCATTGGTTTTGAATCATGTTTTCAACAATGTTTGGTAAGCCAGCCTTAGGTCAAACAATGTATTTGTCTTCCTCTGTAATTCACAAGAGGTGGTAGCTCAATTCTTATGCCTTCCAAATAAGTACAAGGATTATCTTGTAATGTTTAACTGACCCAGAAGACTGAGGGCCAGATGTAGGTAAATGGCATTTACCGATTCGTAAATACAGAATTTTACCGATTGGTATTTACAAATCGGTAAATGCTATGTAGGTATTTTTACCGATTAATTTACCGAATCTGTAGAATTCGGTAATTACTGAATCGGTATTTACCGATTCGGTAATTGCCATTGATTCCTATGGGCCTTGAGGCCCATAGGAACCAATGGCAATTACCGAATCGGTAAATACCGATTCGGTAAAATTACCAAATTGACAAGGGGGACAGGGTGTCACTTTGACACCCATTGCACCCCTGATTCAGGCTTGTGTGCCATGTGACACACATACATGCCCATAGGGCATGTCTGTGAGGCACATGGCACAGGTGTACATGCACAGATGTGCATGTACACAGGAATTCGGTATTTACCATGCAATAGTATTACATGGTAAATAACGAATTCTTAGGGGCCTGTGGCACTGTTTGCAGTGCCACCTACATATAGATTTACCGATTCGGTAAATTTACAGAATCAGTATTTTACAGAATCGGTAAATTTACCGAATCGGTAAATTTACTGATTCTGTAAAATTTAGGCCCCCTACATCTCAATCACCAAATACCGGTCGGTAACGACCGAAATCGGCCGTTACCGACCGGTATTTGGTGACCTACATCTGGCCCTAAGTCTTAACTCATCATCAAACCTTTGACTGTGCCATAGAGTTGATGTCAAATTCTTCAGTAACATTTGAACTAATGTATTCCTTTCCCCAGAGTGAACATAAGGCCCCCCAGAAATACTTGGATAAAAACATTCAAAATTGGCTTATTGAACCTCATTGTGTTGGTTCCAACAAATTGCCTTAATCAGATCTCCATTATCTACTAATCCTGCACCCTAGATGCTATAAGAAAAAGCCAAAGGGTCCGATTCACAAAGGGAAAGAGAGACGAAAGTCTAAATTCACGACTTTCGGTATTCACAAAGGGCATTTGCCCTTTGTGAATACTGAAAGTCGTACAGTTAGACTTTCGGTATCGTAAAGTTAGAATTTCATCTAACTTTACCTTTGTGAATCTGGCCCAAAGTATTTGCCAAGCTCGATTTAAAATAGGTTTACAAAAGTGCTCTGAATCAATAAAGGGGATGAGTGGAGGGTTGCCTTTTGAACACCTCTGGGACACTATGAGTACAGAGTTATGGCATTAGGCTTATGTAATGCCCTGGCAGTTTTTTAGCAGTTCATGTATGCCATCTTTGGTGATATTCATCCCATGGTTGGTTATTTGGATGATATCTTGATATTTTCAAAGCATCCAGATCAGCATGATTTACACGTAAAAGAAGTACTTCATCAGTTAAAGGAGAACCATCTTCTGGCAAAGACTCTGTAGAATATCTTGCTTTTATTCTATCTGCAAATGGCCTGGCCATGGAGGAGAAGAAAGTGAAGACCATGTTAGAGTGGAAGAACTCAACTACTGTTCGGGAAATGCAAAGTCTGATTGGTTTAGTCAATTATAACTGAAAGCTTGTATCAAAATTGTAGAAGATCTTGAGTGCAATTATGGATCTTTACAAGAAAGCAAGAACTTTCAAATGGTCCAAAGATGCATCTATTGCATCCTCCCGACTAAAGAAAACCTTAACAGAAGCTCCAGTTCTACTAACTTCTGACTTCACAAAACCATTCATGGTGGAGGCAGACACCACTGATCAGGCCACAGGGGTAGTCTTTTTTTCAAGAAAATGATAAGCAAAAGGAAGATCCAGTGGTCTTCTACTCCTGTAAACCAAGTACATCAGAAAATAATTATTCGGTATATGATAAGGTACTATTTGCCTTTAAGGTAGCATTTAAGGAATGGAGACGTTTTCCATCAGGAGAACCCTACAAGTGCATAATTAGAACAAAAAACTGCAATTTGTAAGCCTTACAGCAGACTTAATGTAGGAACGGTTGCCAGACTAGATGGGCATTCTTTTTTCAACAGTATGATTTCTGCATCACATACTTACTTGGTTCTCAGAAGACTGCTGCTGATAGCCTGTCAATAATGTGTCCTGAAAAGGTAAGTTCCCTATCTAACCAAAAGATTATTTTGCCAAGGAACTTTTCTACAAAAACTTAAAACATTTAGTTTTTTTTAGATCAAGTTCAGATGGAGACAAAGGAGAGTGGAGCTGATCCCCGTAGAAGAATAGGAATAAAAATTCAAATGAAGTAAGGCTACATTTCTGTAAATCAGTTTCTCTTTATTCTACAAAAGGCTTACAGAAAATAATGTTACAGTTAAGTCATGTCTCATTGACAGTGTTACATGAGGACAGAAGACCATTGACGAACTAGTCAGGAGAAGAATCTGGTGGCGAACTCTCCATGTGGACATGGTAGACTATTTTGAGTCTTGTTGTGATTGTGGTCAAACTAAGGAGACCCAGCTGTTAATGTTTGGGCTTCAACATCTGACATAAATACCTTAAGGCAAGACTCCATTTTGAGCACACTGAGACTCCATTTTCTACCTGGTCATCAGTCATCCACATGTCTACCTTTGAAGTAGATGCTGTCTGTCCGTATCTTCTCCAGACCCTATGAAGGTGTCAAGTCATCCAGACAGGGACATCCATAAGACACCCAATGCAACATCAGTCTGGGATTAGTGTCTTATTATCTATATTTCAAGGCCAGCTAACAATATTAACATAAACTATGTAATCTGACTTGGGGTATGTTTACCTTATTTGTACATAATAATGCGTCTAAGACTAGCCTATTGATGCACACAGATTATGTCAGAAATTACACAAAATATTACTATATCAGATAAGATCAGTTATCAACAGCTTATAAGGCTCATTAAGTGGCCAGGTAGATAAAGAGGTCCTTCACCCCAGATTATCACACAAAATACTGCCGGAAGATCCTGACAGAGACTGCCAGACTGCAGTACTGCTGCAGCAGCCCGTTCTATGTAGAGAGCTGATACCAAGCCAAGCCAGAGAGGAGCTGAGCCCAACTGATGTTGATGTTTGTTTTCCTTTTGAGGAAACACTTTCTCCCAGCTACTGATAACAACAGCTTCTTCAGCTTCTGTAAACAAGTATGCAATGCACTCATTCCTCCTAAGAAACTCTAGATGCAAGTTAAGCTGCTCCATGCTCTCATAGTGTTTTGTATAGAAGTAGGCTTTCAGATGATATTTTCACTATTGTAGAGATTTTCATTTTAATCTTGTCATTAACAACATGCGTTAGTGCTGTTTTTATAGTATTATCGTGTTTTTTTTACATGTGCTAAGCAACAGGATGAGACTGTTGAAATGCAACATTTTAAAGAATAAAGTGTATTTTTCTTAGTGTAGTGCTTGTGTGTGATATAAAGAACGAAATTGGGTTTGAATTACCACTGCGTTCCTGAAGCTTTTGTACTGGACTGTTATTAGCCCAAAAACCACAAACACCACATTAACTATATATTGAGTGGGGTTGTGTGGGACTACAGTAACCTGTCCTTTCTGATTCAAGCGTTAGTGCACTGCACTAAGTTCAGGCATCCGTGGGTGTGAAAGGAAACCTTGTAGATCTAAGCCAGAGTCTTAGTTTATGCAATATATCCTGTATAGTTACCTGAACACCCGTGAGAAATCCTTTCTTTCAATTTTATTCTGCATCTCACAAAATATCAAGATTGAAATAGCATCATGGTTACTGTAGATTTTTTTTATCAAGATGGTACATTTTTCTCCCTTGTCCTAACAGCCTCCAGCCTTGCACATGGCAACGATCTTCTTTTTTTAAATTGAAAGACTCCGTGAATTTCCAATGAAGATTGGTTTTGACAGGGAACTATGAGTTCGATTTAAATTTTGAACCCAGCTTTGTCATAATCTGTGCATCAAGAGAGCTCTCTCATCAGGGTATCATCCCCAGACCAATTGCCAGACAGAAAGATTCAATAGAACTCTGTAAGACTATCTACATTATGTTGTCAGCGCAATTCAATCCAATTGAAAATCCTTACTTTCATCTGCGTGAGTTCACATATAACAATGCCAAGCATGTATCCATTGGATTTGGCCCTTACTTTGCAAATTATAGATCCAATCCTAGATCTTGTCCTTTTTGTTCCTTTTCTGAAGACCAACCTCCGCCAGTTGAGTGATTTCCCTAAGACCCAAAGTCATAACAATTTTATCTCTAATTTGGAAATAGCTCAGGAAAGAAGGACCAAGCCTACTTGTCCTAGATATTTAATGAAGACTCCACACCACCCAAACCCGTTATTGTAGATGGTGAATAGGAATTTACAAGGAGATGTGCTTCTTTTTGAGGAAAATTGCAGTGTCCGATTGATTGAGAAGTCTACCAGCCTTGTGACAGGTCTTAAGAACCAGCCACTTCAGGTAATGGCTCAACTTTGATTAAGAGATTCCATTGTTTATTTCCAAGTAAACATGGCCCTTCGAAAAGGGGAAGAGTGTGAGGCTTTTACACTTCCTGCACTCACCTGAGTTGTCTCTTGTCCTTCAGGGCCCTGATATCGGGTGCCAGGGAAAATGTGCTCTGCTTTTAGGGTACTGGGTACACAGAGATGTGCTTGGCAATTCTGAAAATGTTTGCTTGATTCTTGCTTCCACTTGTGTGTATGCCATGTTTGTGTCACCATTCTAGGGGTTGGAAGAGGATTAGATTCCTTCTTGAACTGCAATATAGTCTTGAAATTACTTTCAGAACTAGGTCCGATTTATTAAACCCCACCACAAAATTATGCCTATTAAATTCCCCACATTCCATGCAGATACAATAGGGCCCAATGTACTAAACGTTTTTACAGTGACAAACAGTCCACTAGTTGTTTGTGACTGCAAAAACGTGTTTTAGAATATACTAAACCAATTGTAGGAGTCAAAAAACCGTAACCACCTCCTAATACGTCCTACAAGACCAATAAGCAGTACAAAGACACTTAAACTATGAATCGCATAGATTTTAAGGACTAGTTTAAGGAGGATAGCATGCTCACTATGTACCAGACTTTCTCCACTCTAAAGCAGGACTAATTGTACTATCAGTGTGTTAAATGGCTTTTATGTAGTTCCATAAGAAACATATAGGATTACCCCTTGTGGTGTTGGTTATTTTGAGTGACTTTAAAATATACTTAATAACAGTGATGACAAACTAGCTTTTAACACATGGAATACCTTCTTCAGAAATTACATATTTGGGATTGGATACTACCATAACATAATGATTGAGAGAACATATGGCTATGACCTGAAATAGACTGACAACGAAGAAGTACTTCATGTGGCAGAATTAACAAGTCAGAAGACTATCTCATACTTTTAGAAAAACATATACCAAAATAAAAAAAATAAAAAACTTGAATCTTTCAAAGTTTATGGAACTCCTGCAAGACAATATATTTGTTTGTGTTGAGGCAAAGATTAACAAGTATCAATTCTCAGTTAGTGGATATCTAACTTCATGGAAAAGTATGCAAGTAAGAAAACTGAGAAATAATGATATTCTTCAAACCTGAACTAAAGGAAAAGGAAATTGAGGTAACTCCTGAAACAGAAGATGACAAAATAACAAGTTAAAATTAACCCTGTATCCATAAAAGCTTATTAAGTGTGTAAGAAGCAGCTTAGAGGAATGGAAAATGTTTCTGACAACTCCTAGGGAGAGCTTTTCAGGACTTTGAAAATAATTGTGGATCTCTCCATTGAGATAGATGCTGCTTTACTAAATAAAAACAGACTGTAGAAAAAATTAGTAAGTCAAGGCAAACAATTATCGAAACAGGGAAAATACAGTTCAGGAATGTGCAGGCATGTACAGAAAAAACCACAAGTTAGGAATGGTTTTATTTTTAAAAACCGCAATAGAGGAAGTTGCATATGTTATCAAATACATGAAGCTTACATTCTGTCCCTGTAATTCTTGTCCTTCTAATGCAGTGTGGATATGACTGATAATGGGTAGGTGGTCTTTAATACATGACCTGTCTACTATAAGAAAGAAAGTTTAAGTTACTCTAAAACCTACTTTGGCCATAAGATCAGATATCCATTTATGCATTCTTCTTTTTTACCAAGGTTAAATAGTAAACATTTATAATCACTGTCTATTTTATTTGGAAACAAACAATTGCACTGTTTGAATTGTTGAATTTACACTGTAAATACATTTTAATCTAGATCTCCTAATGGCGATTACAGCTTTTCTAGCTTGTCTAATATTAAGGACAAAGTATATATCAACATTTTCGATGAAGAAGTGGTCGAGCAACATGAGGTAAGACACTAAAATACATTGTTGTATTGATTTATTTCTTTATGTACTTGTTTGAGCTTTTAAGACATTTTCATTAAATAATAAAGGATTAAAGATTGTGGACCCTAAAATATGAATTAATTTAATGCAGGCATTTTACTGGTGCCACTTTTAATTCACGATTCTACCAAATCTAAAATTCATGAAACTGTATAGTTTCTATCTTCTTTTCTCTGTCAGTCTGTGTATGTTATAGTTACAATAGATTAATTATTAGAAAGATCAGTGTATCACCAAATCCCTTCACACATTATTATTGCAATGAAAAATGTGTCTATGTGCTCTTTTATGTATTTTAGCATCTTCTAATATGACGCTGGGTTTTGAATACCCTTCATACAGTTTGATCGTTAATAATAGACTGAACACATTGAAAAGCAAAGGAAATGGGAGTACTTACAATTTTATAAACCTATGAATATGTTAATGGAATCAAATATGTTTTAAAAACAATTTTGCTCAAGTGAGGCTCATTGTCTGCACTTTCCCTTAATCACACTCAAAAAATGCAAGTGAATTTGCACTTATGAAACTTTTAGACTCTGAAGATCTGGTTCAGTGGTTCTTAAACTGTGGTCTGGGGAACCCTGAGGGCTGCATAGCTTACTGTGGAGGTCTGTGACTTCTTAGAAAATTAAATAATTTAAACAGATTATAAGGTATATTTAAATGAAGAAGCATAATTTAAAGCTGAAAAATATAAAACATTTTGTAAATGTGAAGGAATTTGAAATTGGAGGCAAAAATGTAGCTTATATCGTCAGATTGATTTATGGGAGTAGTTAAGTGCAAACAGAATATAGCATGGACAATGAGTGGCTAAATTAAATTTAGAAAAGCTACAACCTTGTCACTAAAATAAAAATTCGGATTTTTTATATTTGTGATTTAAATATTTTATAATTTTCTGTATTTTTTTGATCGATGCTTGTTTTTGTATTTTTTGTTTATTGTGTTGCAGTTTAAATAATTTAAAATTCTTATTCAGAGGTCCCTGGCTTCCAGTAATAACTCAGTTGGGGTCCTCAGATTCCAATAATGATTCAAAGGTGGTCCCCAGGTGCCAGTAATGATAAAGTGGGGGTCCACAGAAGTCAAAAGGTTAAGAATCACTGATGTACTTAAAAACACAGGTGTGAATGTGCGATACATGGTGTTATGTACCCAAAGACCTCTGCTGGGTCATCTCCTTCATATGTTATTAACATTAATGATTTGTTCATGGAACACAAACAGCTAGATCCCAACACCACTCCTATAACACTCCACCTTAAAATTCCAACACTGCCGCCCTTCGAAAAAAACTCACTTGTTGCTAATAATCACAGTCATTTCATATACACTTCTGCGTTCACTTTCTAATTTCTAGAACAATTTGTGGTCGACAACTGCAAAATAAGCAGGTTCCCACATGGCTCTCTCTTTCAGCTACTTTTGTCTGATATGTCCCTCTTCCACTGACTGACGATTTGGTGCGCATTTTATGTGTATGTAGACTAAAAATTGGAGGGCTGAACTTTATATATAGAATTCAGCATACCTTTTTAGTTCTCGGCTCTAGAGGGCGTGCATGCACTGTCTGGAAGGGACAATGCTGTATTTACTGTTGTGTGCTACAGCCCACCCATAGATTTGCCATTAAGTGGCTACCACCTTGCTCCCTTATTCCTTCTCCCCTTTTGTCAATGGCATGCATGCGTCATGCCTATTGAAGAGTTTAGCCCTATGCAAGAGCAGTGGCCACCTACACCTAAGCCTACACAGCGGCCATTCTAAGGCAGTGTTTCGGACTACATTTTTTTCATTATGTGCGCATTTCAGAAGAGCTACTGTTTTTACACGCTCCTGCTTGTACTGCTGTATCCTGCCTGCTTTATATAAAAAAGTCACTTACCACATAGCGCTACTGTTTTTAATCGCTCCTGCCACTGTATTGCGCCTGCTTTTTTGCTTTGTTGTTGTAGAAATGTACCATCTATTCATACTGCCTCTTCTGTTTTCTACTTCTTTTCTCAAGCGCATGAGTGACTTTACTAGATTTTGGTACTCCACGCATAGTCACTTTCACTGATTATATTTTTCCTTCTGATGATGCTGTATCCTGGTTTGAGCTGAAAGTGTGGTTTGTCCCATGTGAGTTGGCACTCTAAAGTAGCAGCATTCCAATTATTAGAGGCACTACATTTCCCCCTCTATCTCTTGCTATTTTAAAAGGCAAAAAAGACTACGTAACAGCTGAGAGCAAAAATCCTGTAATGATGCTATTTCGAAGAGAATGTTTTATTCAATATGTGGGTTTCAGCCCGCCCATAGGCTTCTCCTTTGCTGGCGTCATTGTCGCTCTCATATTCTTTCTCCCCATTTGTCCATGGCATGCATGCGTCATGGCTCTTCTTGTGTTTAACCCTCTGGAGAGTATGGACCAAGTACTAGTATCCATTTTATGACCATTTTAGGACCTACTTTGTTCTTTGTTTTTGAACACTTCACATGAACACTCGTGTTTTCACTCGCTCCATTCTCTGTTTGCTGTTGCCTCTTTCAGTATTCTCTCAAGGGTTCTGTTTCTGTGATTGGCTGACTCTGAAGCTAGACAACTGTGTCCAAAGCTCAGTGGCAGGCTCAACATCCTGTGATTCTGAGCAAATCCTGGCCTGTTTTATACTTGCAATGTTTGCTGCTTGAGACCGCCCATATTTATTTTCGGCCAACTGTGCAGTGGAAAAGCATACCTCCTATGCATCCTTTTATAAACACCGGGAGAGCATGTGGCACGACAACTTGAGCAGTAGACTTTGCAGCTGGGGAACCGGATTTAAGTCTTGGTGCTGGCTCAACATCTTATGGTTCTGGGCAAATCACTTTCTTCATTCCAAAAAAGGAAAGAATGCAACTGGTGCTCATGTACAGCGCTCCGCTAGCTTTGGTTTGCATTTGCGCTATATAAAACTACAAAAAAGGTGGTTGCTTGCTGAATACTCTGGAATGCTTTTTAGGTCTCGGCCTTCGCAACGCGCATGCTTTGCAAAGGAAAAAGACCTTTTCCCAGTGCAAAGGCTTTTCAGCCAAGCACGTGCACACGTTCCATTGCCTTCAATAGCATCGTGTGCACGTCAGGAGATTCACTCGCGGCCCATCTGGTCGCAATTATCGCTCCCGCGAGTGATTCGACCCCGCCCCGTGAGGCGCTAGTGTTTGTTGCTTGTTTTTTCAAGCATTGGCTGCGCGTGCACACTACTCCCACTTCTCTCCCTCCCCCACCACATATCGCGCCTCGAGGCCGCTCGCGAGGCCAATGCTTGTTTTCCTTTGGAATTATTAAAATTGCGTTCCCGCCCGCGTTCTTGTATTTTTAACTCACTTCCTACTGAGCCTACAAGCAATAGAGCGCACCATCCCTTAGCACTTCCTGTGCTCACTTCTCCCATTGGCGGAGTCCAGCAGCTCTGAAGGGCCCATTTCCTCGCCTCCTTGTGCTTGAATCCTTTGGTTCCGCCCAGGCCCATGGGACATTGTTCGGGTTATCTTCGGCGGATACGAGGGGCGGCGGTTCCTCCACCAGGACTATCAGTATTGATCCCTTCTGCCAAGGGGGTCAGTGATCCCGACTGTTGTTGTTTTTGTGTACACTAAGCACTGTGCATCCCAAATAACTTTCAGGGCTGTGGGTCGAAAGTCGGGGCATGCCTCGTGGTAATTTTGTATGTAGGTCGAACTTTACCCAATGGCGTCAGAGCCTCTTTACAATAGAACGAAGTCAGTTACATAAGGAGTGAAAGTTTTATAGGTACTTATGGTGGAATTTACATATTAACGAGTGACGGATACACGCCCGATTATAAAAACGAAAGGTGGCACAACTAGGGAAACAAATTACAGAATACATATTTTCAAAACTGAGCTCACATGAATGCCATGTAGACACGAGGCTCATGGCCTGTGTGGAATTATTCATAGAAGTGTCTTTGGAAGAGAAGAGTTTTAAGAATGGTTTTAAAATTCCGGACAGAGGCGGTGGCCCCATATGTAAGACAGGTAGTAAGTACTGGCTGTGCAACAAAGGGTTGCAAGTAATGGCAGGTGGAGGATGTTTGAGGGTGTTGGGCGTGTGGTGTTTAAAGTGTGTTGTTTCTGGTATTTAAAGCTGTCATTACCAGGAGACATGTAACACCACGCGACCTGACTATCGTCATCGCCCCTCCCCCTCCTCATGCGGCCTCACTGTCACGTTCCTTCCACCTCTCGCCCACATTACTTGAGCCGCCCCCAATCCATCTGTGCCCTCCCTGTGTTTAAAATTGCATTTAAGACCCACCTTGTACAATTACTGAATGACTTTAGTTAACGTTATTATCCTCACATTCACCCTTTCCTGCCTCAGCCTCTGCAAATGTTGATAAAATACCGCTATGATGCGCCTATGTCAACTATGCGAATGCTTGTTTTCTACTTGGCATGTTCACGCCAGTGTAACAAACCCAAGTCACCCCATTACCAAAGATGCTGCGAGGGTTGAAAGCCTAGTGATAAGCTGGACATCCGGCTCACTTCACCATTCATTCACTCACTCATCCATAGTTCTGCCGAAGGAGTTCACTCCACTGTGCGCCTCCCATGACGGGCAGACACAAAAGTTGTTTCTATGTCTTAGCCCCCCCCAACCCCGCCATTCTCCCAAGGTAACCTCTCTCATGTCTTCAGACACACAGATAAGGCCAGGGAGAGCGTCAGACAATGAGGGGGGGGTCTTTGATGGCAATGTGGCCCCATGGCACAGGGCGGGCCTTCCTCTGTCTGGCAAACACTTCCATGTCTCGGGTCCGCGGGACGCCTGTGCCTGCACCCCTGCAGCCAACGAGACCCCCACCAGGGCCCCTCACGGCAGGCATCTCAGATGTCAGGGTTATGGCATCGTCGGGCCCTACGGGGCCACAGAGGTCCTCAAACACCAGGATCCATCTTAAAATACCCATGGGGCGCAGACTCCTTTCACCCAATGGCCTGTTAGCAACCCCGCTGTGCACTCAAGGCGGCCGCCTTACGGCACTCGGCTAGGTCTTAGAACAGGCCTCGGACCCAAATACACACTTATTCATTCATTATATAATGAAGTGCTCCATCCACAGGGCGGACAACACCTCTAGGGGTGCGCAAACTTGGAAAGTCGGACAACTCCGAACGTCACTTGACTTTTTTAAAGTTGAGCAGTAAACAGCTACCCCGTGAACCTCTCTACCCCGCCAGCACGACCCCCAGTCCTTGCCTGTCACCCCCAGTGAAAGGCCCCCTGCCCAGCTCCCCTCACACACAGCGCTCCCTGGTGGCCGTTTCCGGTACCCTGGGACAGCAAAAGACCGTCTAGGTAGACTGGTCCCCTTCCACCTGTGGTTCGAGCACAGCTTGCATTGTGGGTGTTTAATTGCCACTTCATGGTTCTGGGACCCCGGTGCTACTGCACCTGCTGCACTAATAGTCTCTAGGAGAGGTGTATAGGGCGTTAAGGCAATTGTCCTGGTGCAGGCAATGAGTCCGTCCACTGGTTGAGCTGCAGAGTACATTATTGGACCATTAACTCTGTTAGGGCCCTTGGTGCCAGTGCACCTGCTGCACAATTGTCCCCCCCCCCCCATGACGCTATGCTTGGCAGACGTTCCTTACCTTATGCAAGGGCAAGAACAGTATATATTTAGCAAATTTTGTGTGGCGGTGAAAGCCATTTTTAGATTTCAGTTAGCCCCTTGACATTAGTACGTTTAATGGTGTCATGTGTACAAAACACCGCTCGACCCCTATGTGCGCGAGCCTCTCCGCTACCGCTCACCAGGTGCTCCCCACCCCCATTTTCCTACACAACTTTGAAAGCATTTTTTTATTTAGGAAAGCAGAAATAACTGACATTGCCAACACATTTCCGTGTTTCGTCTTGGGGTACCTCATATGCAATATAAAACCAGCATTTAAAATACAATAGCTTTAGAGGGCAAGATGGCGGCCAGTACGCTGGCCGTGTGAGCTGGTCCTAGCGCTTCTCCCCCTGTGTTGGGCTGCCAACTTTCTGCGCTACAGCATGGCTTATGGCACATACCTGATTTTACTACGTCTGCATCCTGGGGAAAAGAGATGATCCGCTGGCTGCTTAGAAACTACTGCAGCTTCTCAAAAAGGAACCGCACGATGCAGCATCTCTTATCTGTTGGAGTGCTGAGTACTCGCCACTGTAATCGGCACTATCCTGATTCCATGAGCGGCGCAGCGATGCCGCCAAAGGGACAAACAAAGAATCCTCGAGCTGCAGAAAAACAAAAATGATGTCTGCAGCCCCCCGTGTCTCCCTCGGTCCAAACAACGCTGCTATCAGGTGAAAAGCTCAAGGGGAGCCGGGCGGAGGCTGCGATTGGCAAAAATCCCACGAAGACCCTCAAACCTCTCCCGGTCCCGGTGCCAACGTTCTTCAAACCTCGGCTAAATACAAGCATCAAAAAGCCCTTACAGAGCCCGGGCATAGAGAGCTCTTCTCGTATATCTATGTCTCCTTCAGTGCCTGTGTCTGGTAAGACAAAAACGATTTCTTTATCAGCAAATACAGCTTCTGTGTCAAATGACTCGGTTGGTGGGGCTCCTACAATTCCGGTTGAGCAATTGGAGCAGGAGGGGGTGTTGGTAGAGATTGCTACAGGGAGCACTCAGCATTTGGAACCGTTTCTTACTTTGGGCTTACAACCCAGTGGGATGCTGGGAGTTGTAGTCCCTATTGATTCAGTATCCAGCACACTCTCAGTAGCCCTCCCCCCCCTCAACTCTCTGCCTTACCGAACTCAGAGTGTGACACCGATGGAGATAACTTCTTTTCCCTCTCGGAGCATACAGGCTCTTCAGTTGATGATGAGGGGCTGGATAAAGATTGGACTGATGACGAGGGGAGTGAGTCAGGGGGCTGGCGTACAAGTGATGCGCTGAGCTCGGTTGCCATATCTAACGGGCTATCAACGGTTCGATAGGCGCCTCAAGACCTTGGGTCAGACATTGGCTCCCTAGCCTGGGACTACTCTTTCTCTGCTCAACCCAATGTACAAGGCGGATTTCAAGATCCAGTTCCTATTGCTCAGGAGTCCAACTCTGGTATGCTCCCAGGCGAAATGACACTGGCTATAATTTATCAAACGATTATGGCCCACCGGGAGGAAACCCGCCAAGAAAGTGCCCGTGCCCAGGGAGCGTGCCGCAGAGTCCAAAACTCGCTGCGCAGAGTAATAAAAACCTGCACGGACATTGCGTCCAGGGTCACAGAGACTGAAACTCGGATTTCTACCTTGGAAAACGACCTAGTGACCCAAAAATCCACCATAGACGCAATCCAATCTCAGCGGGTTGATATTCAAGGAAAATTGGTCGACATGGAAAATCGCGCACGCAGAAACAATCTGCGAATTCTGGGGGTTCCTGAGGGCACGGAAGGGTCAGACATTCGTCAGTTTGTGGTCGATCTATTTACAGAGGCGTTTCCTGAGGTCAAGGAATGGGACTGGCATTTAGAGATTCAACGTGCCCATCGCTTCCCCTTCAAACCTAAACAACAACGGCAGGGCCAAACTGACAATAAACCTCGTGCTATTTTGATTTGCCTGCACAATTTTCTAGCCAGAGAAAGGATCTATGATCTAGCCAGGCCTGACAGGCAAAGGTCAGGAAAAGGCTGTCAGTTTTTCGTTAGGCCGGATTTCTGTCCGGCCACGGTGGAACGGAGGTGGCTCCTCCGTCAGTTGATTGCCCCACTTCAGGCTAAGGGGGCACAGGTTTTTTTGCTTTTTCCTTCTAAGCTCAAAATTATCCATCAAGGTCAGACTAGATTTTTTGAATCTGAAATTCAGGCAAAGGCATTCTTGGACACTTTATAACTTAATTTAATCGCATGTATGTGCTTGATGTCAATTTCATATGTCTTATCTTTTCCCACCATTGATTAATTGGGGAGATGCTCTTTCAAGGGATGTATTTTTTTCTCTGTCTGTATGCATGATTTATTTTGCTGTCTTTTTTTCATCTCTGGCGGGCTTATCCCATAGGGTGTTTGTTTTTTCTTTTACTTTATAGTTGGCAGCGACTTTCAGGGGGGGTCCTGCTCATACCAGCTCTTCCGTCACTAGGACCTAGGTCTTGTTGCCTAGTTGTGTGGGTGGTGGGTTGTGGGGGGGGGGTTGCATGTTGGGGTGGGGGGTTGGGGTGGTTGGGGGGAGGGCGCATCTAAAAAAACTGCTTGACAAAATGTCCTTTTAACATGGTTTCTATGGTCTTATGTTGAGATTTGTTGTTCTATAAAAGACTTAATGGCATCAGGTAGTGTACGGCTAGCTTCATGGAATGTGTGTGGCCTGAATAATGGGAGGAAGCGGGCGCTATTCTCACGTGTGATTCAGGCTCTTCATTTTGAGGTTCTGTGCCTACAGGAAACCCATGTTCCCTGGACCAACAGAGATTATTTAAGAATTCCTGGGTTTGAATTAATAGCTTCTTCTCGCCAGACCTCAATGATAAGGGGGTGGCCATATTAATCAAACAAGGGCTTGGTTCTTGTTTGAGGACCAGTCAGGATGCCGCTGGGAGATGGGCCATTGCAGAGCTTCTGATTAACGGTACACCTTTGACAATCTGTACTGTATATAACTCTAACCTGATGACCCAGCTGTTTTAGACTATTTGAATATTGAATTGGCTTTATGGCCTCATCCTATCTGTTTTTGCGGCAACTTTAATATTAATTTATTAGCCAACTTTGATCTGTTGGGAGGGGAGAAATATGCAGGCCAGAAACCCAGGTTCTTTAGGGCATTGCAGGCTTTGATTCAAGAACATTATATGATCGATCTTTGGTCCCATCACTGTAAGAATTTTGATGGCTTTACATACTTCTCTGCTCCCCACAAAAAAATGGTCCGCTTAGATTATTGCTTTATTTCAGATCAACTTGCAGATACTACCACTATCTCAATCTCCCCAAGAATTATTTCAGACCATCACTTGTTGATTATCGACTGTATTGTGAGTCATACTATAAAAACTCCCAGACTTTGGACGTTTGAGAGAAAATTGCTCTTAGAAAACGCATATTTAGACCACATGAGACCATGGCTATCAGAATTTCTAAATATAAACAGAGGCTCAGCGTCTAGTAATATTGTATGGGATTCACTGAAGGCGGCAATTCGGGGAGAGACTAAAAGCTTTTCATTCTCCCGTCAAAAGTTAATTCAGGAACAAACTAATGCGCGTATCAAGGAATTATCCCGTGCGGAGCTACACCTTATAAAGGTAATCAAGGACGGCGGCGATATAGCCCAAGTCCAATTACAAGTCGCACGTACTAAAGCCTCCCTGCTTGAGTTCTTTGGCCATGACCTTGCCGCTAAGTATTTACAATTTCGCTCGTCAATGTTTGAATGTAGTGAAAAATCCGGCAGGGTCCTTGCAAATCGCATTATAAAGATTCAGGATCCCCAGGGCTTTATTCAAGATACTCCTGAAGAGGTTATGAGGGTTTTTTTTCTGAATTTTATCAGTCTTTATATACAGAGAAAGTCTGCAAATCTAATATAGCCCGTGAATTTGGAACCTTTATGGAAGGGGTCAACACAGCAAAGATCTCGGACCATCAGAACGCCATCCTTGCCGCACCCATAGAGTGGGAAGAAGTTGAAGTAGCATTAAATACTCTGGCTAAAGGCAAGGCGTCCGGTCCGGATTTGATACCTTTGGAATTTTATTCTGTATTTCGGTCAGAGATTCGGAAAGATCTCATAACAACTCTTAGGGACACTCAGCTTGGTATCATTCCAGACTCTTGGCGGTATACAACAATTATTTTGTTAAAAAAAAAGATAAGCCAGAGCTGGATCCTGCTTCGTTTCGCCCGATATCTCTGATCAATACCGACAGCAAAATCTTCTAAAAAATCTTGGCAACGAGACTGGCCTCAGTGATATCCACACTGGTATCAATTCGCCAGCATGATTTCATCCCTGGCATAGATACGGCCGACCATGTTCGGCGTGTTATAGCCTTGTTGGACTGGGCTCAGGTGTCACAATCTCCCCTCTGTGCGATCCTGTCGGACGCCGAAAAGGCGTTCGACAGGGTCGCCTGGGGATACTTGTGGAAGGTCCTATATTGGAAGGGGTTTTGTCCTAAGTTTATACAGGCTCTTCAGTCACTCTACATTGCCCCCCATGCAACCTTATCTATATCAGGGACGCTCTCAAGACCATTTGCAATTAGCAGGGGCACCAGACAGGGTTGCCCCTGTTCGCCCCTGCTATTCGCGCTCTATATAGATCCGTTTATTCACAAAGTAGAGCTTTCATTATATATACACCGTTGGTTAAGATTAATGCGTACGAATTCAAAGCTCTAGCGTATGCCGACGATGTTCTTGTTTATTTCAGGGATGTGGCAACCTCATTCGCAGCCATCAAGAATCTGGCGGACTCGTTTGGTCATTTTTCTGGTTATAAACTTAACGCTCAGAAAACTCAGGTTGTTCAATCTACGGCAATGGGCCCCTCTGATGCACCAGTTGTACAAAGTGCGACCTATTTGGGCATTAAAATCACAGCTGCAGTCAAAAACCTAGCAGAAATGAATATTCAGCCTATGATTAACACGGTTAATTCTACTTTGTGCCGGCTGGATAACTTACATTTATCTATATTTGGTAGAAGGAATGTACTAAAGATGCTGATCTTACCAAAATTCTGATACGTATTCAGGACTATACCGCTGGAATTTGCTCAGACTAGCCTTGCACGTGCGGCAAGATGTTGTGATAGGTTTTTGTGGGGGCTATCGGCAACCCCGTAGGGCAGCAAAATGGATGCATTTACCGATGGATAGGGGTGGCTGGTCAGTACCGAACTTGGTGCTCTACAACTGGGCAGCCCTACTTCATTACTTATTATACACCCTTATGAGCTGCTAGGTTATTTCCCTCTGTTTTCCAAGATCAGATTACAATAAGGTGGAGACTGCATGGTATTTTGCTATTGGGGGATTTATTTCACGAGGGTGATTTGGCTTCCTTTGAATTTTTAAAAGATAAGTTTGCTATAAGGACACATCAGTTTTTTAAGTATCTACAGATACGAAGCTTTCTCGATAGGCGTCTTCTTAATGTCCCTCTGGCGTTTGTCAAAATTCCATTAATGGAGCTGATAATGAGAAAGGCGCGTATCGGCTCCCTATATCAAAATCTAATAGCAGGTCTCCCAGATGATCTTTTGCTTCAGAATACCAAATTGGATAGTAAGTTTGGGAAAACTGGTATAGATATTTGTGCTGCAATGGAACTATCCAACTCAGTGCTAATTTCCGGGAGCCTTCGCTCCCAAAGTTACATGGCTTTATTGGACTTATATTACACACCGGCCAAAATTTCTAAATGGGGTGGCAGTGGTGGTCAGGGGTGCCCAAGGTGCGGTTTAATAGCAGCCAACGACGTACATATGTTTTTCTCCTGCCCCAAATTGGCCTTATTTCTTCGGGATGTTGAATCATTTATTAAAGTCTGTCTTAATATTCCGGTGGTTCTATCTCCTGAATTAGTAATAACTGGTTGTGAAACGGATTGTGTCTTGGGATAGAACGTCTCATGTATCTGCTCTATTATGTATTATAATGTCATTAATACGGCTGTGTATAACATCCGAATGGATCAGTCCAGCACCTCCAACCTTCATGAACTGGCGAGCAAGAATTTTAGCTCACCATAACCTGGAATCAGTTGTGTTTTCAAGAGGGGGGAGGAAGAGGCGGGAGAAAGGCTTAAAAATATGGGCTCCTTTCGCGCAATGGCTGAATAATTGAACAGTAAGAAATGTTATTGTACAGAGTGAATTATCAGCCCCCACGGGACAGGGGGGATTATCTTAAAATATAGCTTTCTGTTTTTTCTCCCTCGCTTTTTTTCGTTCCCTCCTATGGTGTTGGCTCTCTTCTCTTTTGTATCTCGTTGATGCATTATATTATACGTCTACCTGCAATTTTCTAATGCCATGATTTAGTTTATCGAAAATGTCATCCTGTATAACTTGTCAAGCTGATCAATAAAAAAAATGCAATAGCTTTAAACGTTATGCACGGGTGCCCGTGAGTCCTGGAAACTATAGTATCCAGCCAACGCGGTAATACATCATCTGTAATGTGTACAACACTTGCGGCCAACAGAGATGGATTACAAAAAGCATTTGAAAAGCCAATATGCCTTCCTTTCATTTTCTACCCAGAGTTACAATTTGTAAAATTCAACAGTGATGAACAGTGTCGACAGTGTTTTCTTTATCTCCACACGCTGTTGTTTGAATGCAGCTGCACGTTTGCTTTGCCATTAACAGCAAAGATAAAACAAAAGCATACAGTGGCGCTTTTGAGTATGTAGCTGCTGCAGCATTACAAATGTCTTTCAAATACGAACGTGCGCATCGCGCTGAAAGCAATACACATAATTTACGGCTACCTGCAGCCACGTTGTCAAAACGTTAACAATTATTTCTATCCATATCATTTATTGACTTTACATGCGCTCGATGTCTTCAGCGGGAAGAACGTTAACAAACTTTATCACAGGGATATTTTAAAATTGGCATTTTTAGCTCAAACACATAAAACACAGAACCTTCGATGTTGCATTGCTCTTACTGCTTACGTCAGCCCCCCCCCCCCCCTCGAATACCATACTTTAACTCAAAGACAATTCGCCAAATCCTGCAGAGCGATTCCTTCATTTCAAACTGCCTACAGACACATTCACACTCTAAACAACTACATTTCGCTACATCCACCTAGACATCTGTAGGTTACTGGCGCCACCTACATTTACATATTAGACGGGATGAAAGGAGCCACCAATTCACAGGATCAACCGTCTGCCATCTTTACAAAAAACAGTGCTAGTAACACCTCACTGTTAATGTTGGCGCTACCTTACGGAACAATATATATTATGGTAGTTCAATATATGCTATTAAGTGTATGTTAAATGCTTTAACCTCTAAGCTCATAAACAAACTAGTAGAGTAGGTTTAATATAAATACATATTTTTGGAAACAAAAGATTAAGCAGGTCAGCTTTTAATTAGTAACTCATAAGAGTACATACATACTATTACAATTATCATGCATTACATTGCTTTGCTAATTAAACACATAGCAAATCTCCATAGCTACCACTACGGCAACTTTCAATAAAAGTTGTATACAACCTATCACCTACATTCAACTACCCCTCTAATAACACTCTTCACAAACTACACTAACCCTCTTCTACACCTATACTTCCCCAACTCTACACTTCTACAAATCTAATCCTTTAATACCCCTTTTCCACTCTAACACTCTTCTACCCCTCCTCAAAAACTCTACTATCGCTCTAACCATCTTAAGACCCTCATCTACCCTTCTAACCCTATACCCAGCTACCTCTTTACTACCATTCTAGTACTGCAATACCCCTCTAACACTCCACTAACCCTATAGCCCTCTACTATCCCTCTTCTAACACTCTACTATGGTATAACCCTCTACCCTTATACCCTCTTCTAACCCTATAGTACCCCTCAACCCTTCTACCACAACCATATAATTACATGACACATATTAATAAAAAATTAAAAACCACAAACACAACACATAACACAACTCACTACACAAAAAATACATATAAAAAATAACTCATTCAAAAAAGCGAGACCTATTGGCTATGACAATGCTTGTTTAAAATGGACATGATCTTTTAATTTGTTGTAACGATTTTGCAATAAAAAGATTATCACACACCCAGTTAATTCACATGTTGACACCCAGAGTCATTCTACACATCTACAGGCTCAGGTTTAATGCTTTTTTACTTCACTTTCAGCCATGCTGAACAGCAAACATGCTGCTATTTAACATGGCTAAAGGCATTAACATTAACCGTGCCAATAGCTCCCGGATTGCAGAGACCTTTTGGCTTTACCAATGCTTGTTTCAAACAGTGCTTAATAGTGGCACCCAAGTATCACATAAAGATAATTGCATGAATATTTTTCTGTGAACATTTGCAGCTATCTCAGTAATTTGTGTAATCATTTTCGGAGTATCAGCTGATTACAATGCAAGTAAAGTGTAATTTGCTATTCCATTAACTTTTGTGGTTTCATGCTGGAGCCTCCCCATTGTGGTATTCCTGAATCTTCTGATTCTTATCTGGAGTTTTTGTTCCGGAGGTTGGTCCTGATAAAACCAATTATGTCCTCATCACTTATTCTTTGCCTCCAGAAAAAAGATGATTGATAGAATGCTCGAATTAGTCTAATCCATTGGTTGTTATTAGTATGGGCTACATTGGACCCCCAGCATCTTTGTAATCACTGTACCACTACAGAGAGAGATTAGTTATATGCTCTGTGAAGAACAAAGAGTTATGGGTGCATAAGTGTGAGTAACCCAAAGTGAGATATGTATACCTAGACATGAGTAAACACAAGGAGATGATGGACGGAGCGCTGAAACTTTTCAGTCACAGATCTGGATTGAGTAACCGCTACAACACAAGGGGGCCCCTGAAGGCGGTTGGCAGGAAGTTCGGAGAGGGGAGAGAACCAAAACAACAGTCTAGAAAGTCCCGAGCTGCCTGGAAACTAATTTAGAAGTGCTAACAAAGTCATTGATACTATAAAACTTGCTAGGCAAACAGACAAATTCCCCCAAACGAATAAGTAAAAAGGAATAGAGAAAAAAAAAAAATATATATATATATATATATTTATTATTTATAGAATTTTATCAACATTCATAAAAGAGACATATGACATGATATAATATCAGCATACATAGATATATATGAGGTCCCACATTTACACACTCAATACAAACTAACAACCA
The DNA here is from genome assembly GCF_964261635.1 of Lissotriton helveticus. NCBI lineage: Eukaryota > Metazoa > Chordata > Amphibia > Caudata > Salamandridae > Lissotriton > Lissotriton helveticus. Next base: position 939,996,809 of record NC_136065.1, read on the forward strand.
CAAATACATACATACTCATACACTCTCCACACTGAAGGAAGATTCACAAGTTGTGATATAATCAAAATTCAAATTTGTTCACATTCATGATACAAAATACAGAATAGGCATCAAATAGTCAGTAGCCATTACTGTGTCTTCTTTTTATATAAGGTGGAAACAAAAGGAGGCAGGAGGTTCTCCAGCACCAACGCGCGTTTCGGTGTCGAACCCGATATGGGTCAGACCTTCATCAGGGCGGTCAAATCAAATGTGGGACCCAAGAATAGATGCGTCTGGAAGGATAATGGAATGAAATAAGCAATAAATATTATACAACCAAAATAGTATCAACATAACTCAGGGAGGTTACTGTTCCTGGATATAATACATGTGAGAGGGGGAATTAGACGTTTGTAGCGTGATGATAAAGGTCATTAACATAGACTAGACTCGTTAAAGTCAAAGGGAGGGGTGTGCGCAAGAAAAATAGGCAGAGGTAAACAGAAGCATACAGGGAAGGTCCCACAGATGAAGGACTTACAGGTTGATAAAAATTCACCAAATATTCCCATAGTGCGAAAAAGAACTGAGTATGGTGATAATAGTAGATTAATAGAATTACATAATACAATGCAAGATATATCTGAATTGGGGGCATCTAAGTAGATCAGTAGGAGTAAAAGGGTAGATTGACAAAAGGCTTAACACACAAGATCTAAAGGAATAAGGGATATGAAGTGAGAATGTATAAGGACAGAAGTCTCAGGGATAGATAGACCAATCCCAAAATCAAATACAATGATATTGGGCTTACCGGGAAACTTAGATAAATACAGTTGAAGGGTAGGCATACAAGATGGTCATCCGACTCAACTTGAATAGTGGTTCAAATGCGGAAGGATAGTTTTTGAAGTAGGTCCAATCTCCAAGGGAAAAGCTCTGAAAGAACTGAAACAGGGCTGCAAAAAATTGGAGCGCAGCTGGTGGCGGGAGTTTTGCCCCTTTGCCAAGTCGGCACTTCGTACTGCTCTGAGGGAATATTATTCTGCCATCAGGAAAGCTAAAAGTAATTACTTTGCTGGGAGGATCACTAAGGCTAATAACAACAGCAGGGACATTTTTGCCATTGTTAAGAGCTTCCTTTCCCCCTGTGCAGAGCAAACAACGCTACCTTCCTCGGTTCAATGGTGTGAGGTCTTGTCTTCCTTTTTTATTGATAAAATAGCTGGGATTCAGGATAGCCTGGGTGCTGCTCTTTCCGATCAGAAGAGTGCTTCCCCGGCATTCCCGCTGGCCCTTAGCCCTCCGGCCACTCAGTTCAGGCATTTTTTACCGGCGGCTGAGCCGGATATTCTAGCTGTTTTGAAATCCTTGAAGTCTGGCTCACCCACTGATCCCTGCCCGGCCCGAGTTTTAGCTGGGGTAGCAGAGGTGGTTAGCTCAGAGGTAACCGAGATTACTAATCTCTCCCTTCAGATGGCCACCGTTCCCACGTGTTGGAAGCAGGCCAAACTTCTACCCCTTCTCAAAAAATCGGGGCTAGATCCATAGGTTCCATCTAATTATCGTCCAATCTCTCTCTTGCCAGTGTTGGCAAAAGTCTGTGAGAAGGTGGTATTTCGTCAGCTGGAGGTTTTTGTGGAAACATCCAATGCTTTGCATCTTGCTCAATCCAGGTTCCGAGCCTCATACAGCACTGAGGCGACGCTGGTTGAAATGACTGAGGCTATCAGGGAGTGCCTAGATGATGGCGGCTGGGCGGCTCTGATTTTGTTGGACCTCTCTTCCACCTTCGGGGTGGCAGAGTGGGCTAAAGAACGGTGATGGATCAAACCCAGATCTTTTGACTGGGTGTGAGTGTTTGATTGGTTCTGATGCTCCGTACATCACCACCCCCTTTTGTATCGCTTTTGGCCGCCATAACTGTGGCAGGGTATGCTCAGACGTGAGTCCCTTGCTCACTTTGCCACTGGGGTCGCAGAGTGGGCTAAAGAACGGTGATGGATCAAACCCAGAAAACCCAGATCTTTTGACTGGGTGTGAGTGTTTGATTGGTTCTGATACTCCGTCCATCACCACCCCCTTTTGTACCACCTTCGATACGGTGGCCCATCAACTTCTTCTTGCCCGGCTGTTATCTTTTGGTATTACCGGCCATGCTCTGGAATGGATAGCATCATTCCTGGACAACCGCACTCATCAGGTCTGGGTGCCCCCCTATTTGTCCACTGGCAGGAATCTCTCCACTGGAGTACCTCAGGGGTCTACATTTCAGGTACCTTAGCACACGTAAATTTCAATACAATCGTATTCAGACAGAAGTAAAATACAAAACAAGTGCGAGCACCCGGCATGGAAGAGAGGCAACGCAAATTTGGCGTCTGTCGAAGGATCAAAAGATTTTGGACTGCTGGTATTTGGCCGTTGAATATTGTTGCCACATCCTTCAGGGATTTACGTATAACACGCCACGGGACAATGTGGCTTAAAATTATCGCCGCATGAAAGAAATACACCCATGACCATACGTACAGCCGTGAAAAAGTCGCATGTTCTAATGTGTACAAGAAGCACCGAAACATGTGTTGGCTTGGCTTGGAAAACATGGACTCCGAATTTCGGGATGTCTGATTAAACAAGAAGAAAAGAGAGAATAAGATCCATCACTTGTTTTGTATTTTACTTCTGTCTGAATAAGATTGTATTGAATTTTACGTGTGCTAAGGTACCTGAAATGTGCTCTGTTCTGTTGGTTTTCCAATCAGAGGTTTAGGGAGGCAGGTGGTTCTCCTCTACTTTATAGCACCGTCAGTAATTAGTGCCAGTTACACAAATAACAATCAGTGGACTGCCCATTAGCGCCTAGAAACCTATCAACTATACCACCTCTCTTTCTCTAAAAAAAAGACATCAGGGGTCTACTCTAAGCCCTTTGCTGTTTAACATCTATCTGACCCCCTTGATCTTTTTAGCGGAGGAACTGGGTGCGAAAATTATAGCCTATGCGGATGACACCCAGTTGCTATTTACTTGGTGGGGCTTGGACCTGGATACCAAGACCGCTCAGACCTGCCTCTCGTCGGTTTTCCGCTGGCTTGCACTTGCCCAACTTAAGTGCAAAGAGGAAAAATCTGAGGTACTCCTCTATGGTCAGTTCCCTTCCACTTTTAGAGAATCATTGTGGCCTCCCAATGTGCCTTGTCCCAGCTCTGTGGGGGATCCGGCAAAAAACCTGGGGGTTTTGGTTCGGGGAAAGTTTAAGGTTTGAAGAGCACATTAAAAAACTCACTGGAGTCTGCTTTGGTACCCTCAAAGCTCTACGAAGGTTTTTCCCTTTGCTTCCGAGGGAGGCCAAGGAAACGGTAGCGTGGGCTCTCATCCTTTCCCGCCTCGATTATGCCATTGCTCTGTTCATTGTCATTCTGGCTTATCTGGTTAAGCGACTCCAGATCATACAGAATGCTGTGGCTAGACTCCTTTTTAACATCTCGTGGAGATCTAGTGTCCAGCAACATTTGCGTGATCTGCACTGGCTACCAGTGGCCCAGCGGGTGCAATTTAAGGCCCTCATTCTATCGCACAGGGCCATTCGTGGTCAAGGGCCAGCGTATCTGAGGAGACGCTTTGTCCTGTATACGCCGAACCGCCCCCCTTCGGTCTGCCACTCAGCATCGGCTGGTTATCCCATGGTTTCGTAGCGCCCTTCCTGTGGAGCTTCAACACACTCAGGACTTCAAGCTTTTTAAAAAAACACTAAAAACCTACCTCTTTAAAATGATCAAGTAATTTTTTCTCTGTCCACTCTTTCACTGTCTGCCCACGTGCAAGGACACTCTTGAGTATTAGAGCGCGCTACAAAACCCTGTATAACATAACATAACATAACATAACAAAAACACTCAATGATGGTTATTCTGGAGAATACACAATACATCTATAGAGATAATAAGAATAAACAAAATAAACAAACAGACTGAAGATAACTCGGGAGGGGAGAGAATAGAGACACAGAGCATCTCTGTGAGGGAGAGATATGGCATGGTCTTAACAGAAATATTAAAAACAGGGTATCTGAATGTCACAAGTAGGCAGACATCCTGGGGTTGTGCCATGCTACACTCATATGGGATACAAAATAAAACAAAGTCTCTATTGGTTTATACACAAAGTACCTAGAGACGCACATAATTATATAGCGGTTGTGTGAGTACATGATTGAGGCATGATTGATACTAAAGAGACACTGCGAGATTTACATGTGTGTCCAAATCAGATAAGGACCGAACAAATAACTGGTAAGTCTGTGTCAGATTAGAATTAAAAGAAGGCGAAACGTAAACTCACACAGTCCCAAAGAGAGAATAGACAGAACAAAGCCTATCGGGAAGGAGCCTTTAAATGCGAACGTAAGGTAAGCCAGATGGGTCCTGACAACAATAATATAGGCTCTATTGTGAGGCCCCTTTCGGGAGGGAGCAATGCAGACGGGACTTATCCAAAATGGGATATCAAACGCGGTGGCCATAGTCCTCCTGCGGCGTGCGGGTAACAAAACTCCCGCTCTGTGCCAAATCAGCTGTGTAATACAGGAGAAGCTCTGTGAGAATATATGCATGTTACAGAACACGGCAGCCATTCACGGTCGAGTGGGTCACGCCCCGTCCTGGACGTCAGAAAGACAATCATAGAGAAAGGACTGCACTAGGCAAATGAATAGAAAGTCCTCTGCGGTGGCCATTTTGGAAAGGAGGAAAAACGTATCTTATAAACAGTTAGCGCAGAAGGGGATGTGAACTAAGGATACATTGATTTAAAGAAAGACCATTAAGGACCAGCAAAGAGAAAAATAAAATATTCTCACAATACTGGGTCGGTGTGAGATAATGTAAAAACAGGCAATGTGATAAGAGGAAGGGGAGGGAAAATTTTCTTAAGGATCTCAGCGCACAACAAAAGATAAGATATGATCCATTCATACAATGAAATGGAAGTCCAATTAGGTCAAAAAAAGGCTAATTAAGTTGTTGCAATTGATCAGGTACATTCAGAGTACTAGAGAGAAAGGACTCATCTCGGAGGAGATATATCATAAAATCTCATTCTCCCATGGGCTGATTTCATTTAACGCTTTCTCTTTTGAGTTAAGGAGAAAGATCCAGAATACTTCTCTTTTTCTTCTGCTGCCAGTCAGGTCCCTTCCTGCCTGTGGTTGCACTTTTTCCAGAATGAACCATCTGAGATCGCTCTGTGCACGGGCTGCCTCTAACAAATGAGTGACCAGGGGGGGAGAGTGTTTCTTAAGTCTGATGTTGGACTTGTGTTCCCCAATTCTCTTCCTACATTCTCTGCCGGTTTCACCAACGTAGGCTAGTTTACACGGACATATATAACGTTTGATGAACGGCAATGGGCCCCCAGGGGCACTTGGCAAAGCCAATGTCCCCCTGGGGCATTTCGCGCGAGGGACGACCTCACGCGACCTGATTGGGTGGTGGGAGGGACTAGGTCCAAAGGAAGGGAGGGGAGGGAGGGCTGACGTCACTCTGAGCGAGTGAGAGGAACGGTGGTGTCGCTTTTTGAGGCGCCCTGTTTACTTTCTGTCAGAGCTGTCGTTTTGCGAGTTAAAAAAGGGTTTTTGAGGTGAATTTTCTGTCACAAAAGGAAGGATGTCGGTGGAAGATATCACTTTGGAGGCGGTTCGCGCTTTGGTGGCGGTAGGACGGAGCGACTTGCTGCGGCCGGGCGCTGTGGTGGATTCTGAGGTGTCGGTGAAGCGGCCGCGCCGCCTGGCAGCTGAAGGTGTGTCACGAGCTGTGGCAGCCTGTCAACCGGCACACCATACTCCTCATGAGGAAGACGAAGGCAGGAGGATGCCGGCGACAAGAGCACGGAGAGCGCGCTCGACGAGCAGAGGAAGTCGGGGTAAGAAGCAGCCGCCCCCCCGCTCGTCATCGGCCCCCAGTGAGTTTCAGGGGGGCCTTTCTGTCAGTGGGACACTGCCAAAGCGTAGAGCTGGCAGGCGTGGAGGCAATGCTGGCGGTGGTTTTGACACGCGAGTGTCACATGTACAGCTGCTTGACAGTGGGGCTGCCAGCGCTGCTTAAGTAATGCGCGTCGCTACCACACAAGTGCTTGATGAGTCGGTGTCCCGTCCCAGAGTGGAAGCGCCTGCGAGTGCGCTCCTGCGCGCAGCCGGTCAGCAGGCAATGGTCAGGAGGATTGACATAGCGCCAGAAGTGGAGGCAGACAGGCGGAGCGCTATGTTGGTGGATTATTCCAGCGATAGTCAGTCTGATGAAGGGGATTTGTCAGATGTTGAAGAAGTTGACATTGATGGGGAAGGCGAGCCAGGTATAGAGGGACAAACCCAACAGGGTCATGTCATGGACTACCAGAGCATTCTGGTTCCCCGGTCTAGAGGCCCTCCGAGACAATTGATTGATGAGGATTTGAATTCTGATTTCACATATGAATTTTTTGTTCCACAGGTTGATCGTAGGTTGGGTGTTTTGAGGTGTATGCCTCGCGCCAGGCAGTTCAGGGGTGGGAGGTGGGGTGGCATGGGTGGCAGGGGTGTGGGGGGATACGGGCAAGAAGCCACTACAGTGTTCCCTAATGAAAGGCCCGTTAGGGGGTTTCCTGAGGTAATTCATGCAGCAGGGTCTGCGGTTTCGCAAGGCCAATGGGTGTGGGTGGACAACACAGTTTTGTCGGTGCCGGAGGGGGTGAGTACCTCTGCTTCTCAGTTAGGAGGTAAGTATGGTGCGGGTCCTCGCTCGAGCGGCGAGTACCTCTCTGTGGCGGCTGATCTGTTACCAGATGAGCTGATTTGCTCTTCTCAAGCGGTGCCGCGGAGTGCGGTGCTTGGGGAGGGTGCGGGCTTTGAAAACAGATCTGGTGCGGATTTGCCATCAACGACTAGGCGCTCTACACGGAGGCCTGAGTCGGATTTTCAAGATAGTTTTGGCGACTTGGCACCTGGCAATAGGCCAGGTAGGAGTTTTCAAATGTTGGAACATGATCAGCACGTTGAGGTTAATGAGGATGATTATAATAAAGAAAATGAATATGAGACACGAGGCGGTCTGTCTCGAGGTGGGAAAGTTGGGGCAGGGAGGTGTGGGAGGAGATTAACTTCTGCCAGTGTGTTACAGAGTTCTGGAGCGGTTCTCTCACCGGCACAGGGGAATCAGAACGGACATCATCGGCGTGATGGTCTGGAAGCCTTTCGGCAACGGGCTGCGCAGTTACCAGCAGGTAAGACAGACTGGTGGGCTGCTTGGACACGGCCGTTGGCTGGTGGTTCAGGTGGGGCGCCTGCTGGAGGGGGTCAAGGGAGGGGGGATGAGGGGGATGGTCTGGGGTCAAAACAAGGTGAGGGTGTGAAGGTGGGGAGGTCGGGGAACACCAGCCCAGGTTCATCGGTTTCTAGTTCAGAGCAGAGTGTGACGCCCAAATTGAGTGGTTCAAAACTGCCTTACATGGGGGTGTCAATGCCACTAGGCATACATTTGTCGAACAGACTTAGGCAGCGGATTTGGGACCATGAATACGTGGATGTGTTCAGGCTCCTTCATAGGGAACTGCAAGCAAAGGAAGGTTCTAAAGAGGAGGAGGTTGAATTGTCCCGTCGTCCCAAAGTCCCAAAAACAATAGAGAACTGGACAGCAGCATTTTTGATCTATGCCAGTGTTTATTGTGAACGCTACCCAGAGAGGGCAGTTTCGCTTTTCAAGTATATAGATGTCATTAGAAGGATGCACTTGCAAGCAGGGGGTTATGCGTGGCTGAACTACGATGAAGAGTTTCGGGCGAGGATGAGTTTATTCCACGACAAGCCATGGGGTGAGGTTGATCAAGAGCTGTGGTTACAATGGCTGTCAGGTCACTCTTCTACCAACACGATCCATACCGCAAGTGGGTTGCCGATTCCTTACCGGCCCTTTTCTCAGCGTCCCGCCACACAGGGGGCGGGTGGCGTTGGACGGGGACAGTTGCCCACAACTGGAGCATGTTGGAGCTTTAACCGAGGTTCCTGTGTGCGCCAGTACTGTAAATTTAAGCATGAATGCTCTCAATGTGGGGGCAGGCATGCTGTCTTTCAGTGCTTTCCCAACCAATACACGGGAGAACATGTTAGGGGACAGGGGGGGGGAGAGGATCTGTACCACCTCTTATGCCAAAGGGCGCCTACTCCAATTAAATTACAGGCCATGTTGAGCGCATTGGAGGTGTATCCTGAAGTGGGAGGAGCGGCTAAGTTGTTTTGGGGGTTTCGACTAGGCTTTCGGATTGGTTACCAAGGACCCAGGGTTTCACGCTGGGCTGATAACTTGAAGTCGGCAAAAGAGATGGCGTCAGTGGTAAGGGTGAAATTGCAAAAGGAAGTGGATTTAGGCAGAGTAGTTGGCCCTTTTGAGTTTTGCCCCTTGCCAAACCTCATTGTATCGCCCCTTGGTGTCATCCCAAAGAAGGCAAAAGGTGAGTTTCGGCTGATACATCACCTATCTTGGCCGGTAGGGCAGTCAGTTAATGACTTTATTTCTACTTCTGATTCAGCAGTGACTTATGCGTCAGTGGACGACGCTTTGGAATTGGTGCGCAAGGCGGGGATGGGAGCTGAGCTGGCTAAATGTGACATACAGGCCGCTTTTCGCCTGTTACCTATTCACCCGGCGGATTTTGGTTTGCTGGGCATGTATTTTAAAGGAGAATTTTATGTGGATCGGGTGTTACCCATGGGCTGTGCTATCTCTTGTTCACTTTTCGAAACTTTTAGTACGTTTGTGGAGTGGTGTGTGGTCCAGCGTTCAGATCATGTGGCTGTATGTCATTATCTGGATGATTTTTTGTTTGTGGGCAAAGCAGGGACGGAGCAATGTGCTAAAGTTTTGGCCTGCTTTCAGGACATGGCGGAGGAATTTGGTATCCCCTTGGCGGAGGACAAAACGGAAGGTCCAACGACCAGTTTGACATTTCTAGGCATAGAAATAGACACAAAAGAGATGGTGGCTCGTTTGCCCAGGCAGAAAGTGCAGGAGATCAGGTCTTTTTTACAAGAAATTTTGGGAGCTAAGCGTGTGCAGCTGAGACAAGTCCAGAGGCTTTTGGGCTATTTGAATTTTGCTTGTCGAGTTGTCAGGGCAGGCAGGACTTTTTGCAGGCGGCTGGGATTTGCGCTGGCTGGGGCGAGTTTGCCGCACCATCACATACGGATGACAGCAAAAATTAAGGAGGATTTGAACATTTGGTTGCGATTTTTGGATGAGTTCAATGGAGTGTCCATTAACTTCGTATCGGAAGACACTGTCTGGCCAGTGCAGATCTTCTCTGATGCGGCCGGGGCTTTAGGCTTCGGCTTATTTTGGGATGGACGGTGGTGTGCGGAGCAATGGCCTGCACAGTGGTTACATCAGGGTCGCAGCATTGCTTTTTTAGAATTTTTTCCCTTGTTGGTGGCGCTGCAGATTTGGGGTGAAGAGTTCAGAGACCGATGTGTGTTGTTTCATATCGACAACATGGCGGTGGTTTATCTGGTGAATGGGCAGCGGGCAAAGGATCTGAAAGTATTGCAGTTGTTGCGGGCTTACATGTTACGGGTGCTGCAGCTGAATATTGTATTTAAAGCGCAACACATCCCTGGTGTCAACAAATTAATTGCCGACGCTTTGTCTCGTTGTCAGTGGCAGAGGTTTCGGGATTTGGCACCGGGAGCAGACCATTGCAAGACACCGATTCCGCCGAACATATGGGACCTGGGGAATTGAGAATGGCTGAGTTTGTCGAGCAATCCTTGTCAGAATCTACACGACGCAGCTATCAGCTGGCATGGTCTGGTTTTTTGGGTTATACGGATCAACATGGCAGGGAGGGTACAGCGGTGAGAGATGAAAAATGTATGTTGGGCTTTGTGCTGAGTTTAATAGACAGAGGTTTGTCTCCGTCCACCATTGTGGGCAAGTTAGCAGGCATTTCTTTTTATAGCCAACTGGAATTGGGGTGTGAGGTTCAAAAAGGTTTTCGTTTACAGAAAATGCTGAAGGGTTTTGGGAGGTCTTTTGGTCAAGCATCAAGGTTGAGGGACCCTATTACTTTTGACTTATTACATAAATTGTTGGGTGTGTTGCCTTCATGCTGCTATGATGAATGGGAATGTTACAGGTTCAGGTTAAGCATGATATGGTTGTTTTTCGGTGCCTTTAGGATATCAGAATTACTGGGATTACGAAATCTGGGTGGGATACGTTCGTCTGATATTGTTCTTCTGGATAATGATATATTGCAGATCAAGTTGAGAAGGTCAAAGACGGATCAAGCAGGTAAAGGGTCATTGGTGCGTCTTGGCAGGAGCGGGGTGATGGGTTGCTGTCCAGTGGGGGAATGGGAGGCATTTGTGGGTTCAAAGGTTTTTCGGGATGGTGATATATTCTGCCATGAAAATAAAACGCAGTTAACTTGTTTTCAATTCTTAGCAGTTTTGCGGAAAGCATTAACGTTAGCAGGGGAAAATCCACATTGTTTTGGGACACATTCATTCAGAATAGGTGCGGCTACCGAAGCTGCGAGGTTGGGTTGGGGGGCAGAGGAGTTACAGCGCATTGGCCGATGGAAATCCAATTGTTGTTTTAAATATGTTAGGTTTAAAAAAAAAAAAAAAAAAACACAGCAATGCCATCCGCTTTATATGGCCAGTTAGTTATAGTGTTTTTTCCATCACAGGTCGAGTGGCAGATTTTCCTCGAAAAAAGAGGACATGGATCGTCGGCCATTCCATCGTGAAGTGGGCGGCGAACTTTGCCGAACAACAGCTATGTGGTAGAGGTTTGGGGTTGTATGGTAATGACCATGAGGTGATTTGGAGGGGTTTAGGGGGGATGAAATGGGGGGAGTTGTTTTCGGTCTTAAATAAAATGGCAGAGGTGTGGGGCATTCCAGACTTGTTGATCCTGCATTTAGGGGAAAATGACTTGGTGGAATGTTCAGGGCTGGCTTTAATCAAGCAGATGAAACTGGATTTGGCTGTCATCAAAGACAGATGGGAAGGGACCAGGGTAGTTTGGACTGAATTTCTTTACAGGAGCCAATGGAAAGGAGCCAGAGTTCAGACAGCTGTTGAGAGGGCCCGCAAAAAGGTTAATAAAGCACTGAAGTCATACTGCGTGGCAATGGGCATTACGGTCATTGCACACGAACATTTTAATGGTGACATGCTGCATTTGTTACGGAGCGATGGGGTGCATCTGTCACAGATGGGTCAGTCCTATTATTTAATGGAACTAAGAGATACTTTGGCAAACCTTTGGTGTGTTGACTTGTGGTGCTCCAAACCGACAAAATGAGTTGCAATGGAACAGTTTTTCCTTCACAGTTATTCTTCATTGACTTGAGCAGTCCGTTTTTTCTAGATTTGGGGAGGGATTTTTTGGGTGGGGCAGGAAAATTCAAGGGTTTTCCTGGGTGGCGTGTGTGATGGGGATTGGATAATCTAGAGCGGATTCATCCTTTCTCTAAGGGGGAGGGCTTGGGAGGGTAGGTGGGGAAGAGATGGAAAGAAGAAGGAAAACACAAGGATGGTATTAAAACAAGTTATGGTTATTGGAAAAAGAAAGAATTGGAAAACGTTATGGTTTATATGGAAAAGGTTTGGAGAAGAAATAAAGATAAAGTTTGGTTGGAAAAGTTAGGTTGCGGGTCTGTCTTTGGCTGTCCTGTAATAAAGGTGACCTTTTATACTATATTCAGAGTTGTGTGAGAGTCCTTATTTGCGCGATGGGCCCCCAGGGGCACTTGGCAAAGCCAATGTCCCCCTGGGGCATTTCGCGCGAGGGACGACCTCACGCGACCTGATTGGGTGGTGGGAGGGACTAGGTCCAAAGGAAGGGAGGGGAGGGAGGGCTGACGTCACTCTGAGCGAGTGAGAGGAACGGTGGTGTCGCTTTTTGACCCACCCACCCACCCTGGTTGCAAAATCAAAGGGGGGGTTGGTTTTTGTCGTTTGTCATGTCTTCATGTTAAAAAAATAAAATAATAAAAAAAAAATAAAATAAATAAATAGGCAAGCATATATACATCTTGCTACAGGTCGAGATGTCAGGATGTCACCTCAGGACTACTCAGGCAGACTTTTTTGTTGTCTTCGTTGGCGTGTGTGATGGGGATTGGATAATCTAGAGCGGATTCATCCTTTCTCTAAGGGGGAGGGCTTGGGAGGGTAGGTGGGGAAGAGATGGAAAGAAGAAGGAAAACACAAGGATGGTATTAAAACAAGTTATGGTTATTGGAAAAAGAAAGAATTGGAAAACGTTATGGTTTATATGGAAACGGTTTGGAGAAGAAATAAAGATAAAGTTTGGTTGGAAAAGTTATGTTGCGGGTCTGTCTCTGGCTGTCCTGTAATAAAGGTGACCTTTTATACTATATTCAGAGTTGTGTGAGAGTCCTTATTTGCGCGATTGGTCATTTCAGGGAGAGATACAGTTTGTTCCTTCACTCGAATTTTGTCACTTACAATGGCATTAGGGCATGCTTAACAGGAACCACATCCCTTTGATAGGCTGACTCCCTGTAATAGATTTTTACCTATGTCTCTACAACAAGCATACCCCACCTACGTCTCTACAACAAGCATACCTTCAACAACTCTTATGGACTCATGTCAAACGCAACCATAGCAATCTCAATCCTCCTCGAGGACGAAGAAATGGAGGTGTGCCTAATTAACTCGTATGTCCACCCCAAATGCAAAGTGAAAGACTCAACAGCACTTGTAAATCAAGTAGCAAAGTATGCTACAGTGATGGAAAACCCGATGTTCATCTTGACAGGGGACCTAAACCAATATCTTATAGGTTCGTCACAAGGAGAGGAGGTAGCTATACAAAACGGAATTCACAATAGTTCTATACAATGTCATCCACTGTACAGAAAGAAGAAACATTGCAATAGCCACCTACTTGCAGATCTAGAACATCTACACCTCTGAGCTTTAAACTGAAGATTTCCGGATGATACTCCACCAGTAGACTCTTATTATTCTTCTACAACAAGCTCTATATTGGTCTCTACATTTGCAAGCCTCACTCTTCCCATATATCTCTGGGTACAGAATGGGGATAAGGGCGATAGCGACCATCGCCCCCAAGAATTTCGAATAATAGTGACTGCAGCAAGACCAATCAGTATGGACACAACTTTGGGGTCCATCTTTACTTCCAACTTAAGAAGGATCAAATGTACAAAAAATAGTACAAAATCTAAGGCTGAAGCAGCAATCCAACTCTTCAACTCCCTAGCATTCAGCACAGAAGACAAAATAGAACACTGAGAACAGTTCACTGCTATGCTACTAGATCGACATGCAGATACCTTTGCTACAAACAATAACCCCAGAAAGCATGGGGAAAAAACAAAATTTTGAAGGATCAAAGCCTACAGTTGAAACACCTTAAACAAGCATTTACAATGCAATGGTCTCGGCATTATTAAAGGTAAAGCTATTGGCATTGCTCATGACTTTTTTTTTGTTTTTTTTAAATCATGAATAAATGGCATAGTCATTTACATTGCCAATAGCTACCTACTCCAAAACATAATTTCTCTGGACCGGAAGCTGTGCTTTGCACAGCTTATAGGTCCCGAGACCTAAAAAGGGCAGCATTTCTAGCCCTAGATGTGACTTGGCCCAGACAGGCACCTACCCTTGTCCTCTCCACCCTTAGCTGAGACGCCCTGAGCCCGAAGGTTAAATAGCCCTAGGTTAAGTGACCTTTGGACAATGGGAAACCTAGGCCAAACAAATCATAACCCTAGCACCAATGGGAGACCTGGGCCTTTCAACCAGTCACTGCCCTATTAGCCAATCAAAACCCTAACTTCAATAGACACCTTAGCTCCAAGAAGCAATCTAAACCCTAACCCTAAAAGTCAATCAGAACGCTAACCCTAAGGTCCAGTAGAAACTCCATCCCTAGAAACAAATCAGAACCCTAGCGCTATGAGCCAATCAGAACTCTAACCCTAGGCCCAATAGAAACCCTATCCCTAGAAGCCAGTCAGACTAGAGCACAGACGCAAGAACTAGAGATCTGCGGCTGATGAATTGTTAAAAATAACTACTGTTACCAGAAATACATGAGGCACTCACTGAAACAATGTTTTGTATTCTCAATTTTTTTATGGGGCGCAGCTAAAAGCAAGAAATATATTTTTGGCTTCGAAGTGTGCATTGTCATGATAGTCCGTGGCCATGAAGGGAACTACTTCGTTTGCGAATGTGCACTTGTGAAGGCAGTTGTTCCTTGCCGAAAGTTGAGCATAGGGCAACTGCAGAATTTTATTTTTCAACACTGCCTCTATTCAGTCCGTTAATCGCTCTAGACCTGCATAGTCTATAAGTAATAAAGTGAAACGTGCCGCAAGTTTGTACAAAATTGAATAAAAGCCACAATGTAGTAAACAGGTAAAAGTGCAGATGCGGTTCAAGCGTTTACAGTAAATTAACTTGTAAACTCGTAGGGAAAAAAATGCAACTGAAGCTCGCCTACTCGAGACCTAGTTAAAAAAAAATATATATATATATATATATATATATTTATATTATGTTTAATATCTGGGAAACCTGCAGCCTAGCATGATGGCCCCGGGGACACGTTCCTTACAGAAAGCAGATTGCGAGGCCAAAAAGGGAGTGCTCATTAAGTTCTCAACTTCTTTTACTGAAGATAAATTTGCACAAAGTTCTTCAAGCTTGGGTTTTGTTAGTTTACAATATTTTTAGATGAAGAAAGCGTTAATACTTTAGGTGCAGGTCGCAAAGGTACATTTCTTCTGGCTGTGTGACGGTGTTATGCTGGTGCCTGCAGAGTGAGTGAGAACAGGGGGGGGTATATTATCAAGGGGTTTATCTCCGCTTTTTTGGCTTTAAAAGCCAAGAAAGCGGCGATAAAATTATCTCCCTATTACCAAGCTGTCGCTAACACCAGTTAGTGACAGCTAATAGGAGATAGCGACCATCTTGGGCCCCGCTTTGCATGTCAGTGATATTTATCACTAATGACATGCAAAGTGGGCGTGCCAAGATGTTAGCGACTGGAAACAGTCGCTAACATCGCTATCTCCTATTACCAACTTTTGGAGATATTCGCGCTAAGCGCGAATATCTCCAAAAGCTAACACCTGCCCTGAGCAGTTCTTCATCATGTTATCCAATGGGAGGTGGATAACATGGCTAAGAGCATTTGCTCGATAATGCATGAATATCGCTGACTTTTCAGCGATATTCATGCATTGCGGCCGTTTTTTATCGCATTTGCGATAAACCTTGCTAATAGCAAGGTTTATCTGCGATAAAAATCGCCGATGTGCGGCGATAATTTTTGTCTCTAAACAAGTTAGAGACAAAAATTATCGCTAGTTGTTGGTAATATGCCCCATGATTCTTAACCATTAGTCTGTCTTCAATTTGATTTATGAAAGTCAACTGGATTATCCTTTTGTTATCTGCGATATGCAGCTGCGTATAGTTTCGCTTCATTTGCATGACAGAACTCTAAACTATTGACTTGAACGGTATTCTTCACTAGGGACTTTGGAGGAGGGGTCAGGATCTACAAATCACTTACAAAAGGGAGCATTCGTATTATAGCCGCTTTAGTACCTGCAGTGAAGGGAAGTGTTATTGAAATATTTTAAACCTTTCAGTGTAAGACTATTCATCTACAACACAAGAGGCTGTACTCCCTCTTAACCCATGCCCCGCGGTGCCAGGTTTGGGGGGGGAGCGGGGGGGCAATTTTTTCTTTTTCAGTTAGGTTTACTGTTGAATACTGCGCCTACACTTAAACTTGTATACATACATACATGTTTTAGATGGCACTTCTGCTGTAACTTACCAAATGTAATGGTATTCGCATTTGGAAATGTACACGTTGGGAACTGTAACTTGTGGAGTGCTCACTACAAACTAGTCGTTGGAAGGCCAACGGGACACAGTATAATAAAACACAAGTAACTTCAGAGCCATATCGCCTGAGCCAACACCGGCGAAGAAACACAAGGTACAGTAAAATGTCAAGAGAGACAGTCACATGACGCACGTTTTCAGATCTCTTGTGAGGCCAAGGTGTCGCGCGCCTGAGGCTGTTAGAAGAGAAACGTAACCGCACGCGCCCTACCGTAAACAACCTGAATACATCTGATTCCAAAGTGACCTCTGGAGGCCTTAACACTTTTAAACATGATAACATTGTGTGCTGGAGGAGGGGGCTGGGCAGACGAGCCATGATGTGCACAAAGCTGCAATTAAAACGGCACTTTGAAGACTTTCCATACCTGTCCCTTAAAGCGTTAAATGACCAACCAGATTCTCGAAATTCTAGTGCCCCGCGTTAGGTTTCTCAGCATCCCGCACAGTAGGGTAATGACAGCGCGCTTCGGCGGGCTTTGGAGCACCACATTAAAAGCAACTGCAATGCTAAATTCTTGTTTACAGACCTTTTTCCCAAAACAATCACACCTAACGTATACTTAAATATATTATATACAGATGTAAAAATATTGCCGCTTAAGACCACATTCTAAAAACTCCCGCGTAAGTGCAGTGAATGTCTTAGTCGTACATTTATAATGAAATTACTCCTGATTTCCCATTGCTCTCACAGTACGCTTCCTACCCAGACAGCTATGTTTGGGGCGTGGAATATCCCATCATAGCTTACAACAACGTGTCGTGTTCTGCCACACTCCAAGTGGGCGGGAGACAATGCCTCAGAGACAGGGGTAAACAGAGGGGGGCAGCGTGCAGCAGAGGGGAGACGCAGGGGGAGCTCGGGAGAGAGGCGGTCGTTATATGTAGATATGTGTGTGGCCTCCGTGCCCTTACCAGTAGCAGATTACATGCAGCAGCCAATAAAACGGGAAACAAGACAGTCCTGTTCTCTACCTTGATGTGTCAAGAGATGGCTCCGAGGGTTTCCGCGGCTGAGAAGGAAGGAGGGTGCCCACACGCAGACTGAGAGAGAGAGAGGACACAGTCACCGAGACTGAAAGGAACGGCTCTATGGGCTTTATATAGAGGACGCGAGGGTTGGCTTTGAGGTGTGGTGGGGCTGCTGCTTGTGCGCTCCGGCTCCCGCTCCGTACCTGTGATCCTGTGCGTGTCTCCTGTCTGTGCCGGGCTGCCTCCGCCTAACTCCCTGGCCATCTCGAGCTCCCTTGCAGTAATGCAGCAGCAGGGGATTCGAGGACTCGGCGACTTCTTGGGGCAGCCGTCAGCGCGAAATGGCATAATAAAAGCGCCGCCATTTTCGGATTCGGGGGGGGCGTGTTTTGCTGTCCTGAGTGACGGACGACGTCACTGTCTAAAGGACGGCAAAACCTACGCCCCCGAATCCGAAAAAGACGGGGCTTGTTTGGAGTGGCTCCCTTCTCTTCCAATGGCTGGCTTCCTTTTAGGAAGCCATCCAATGGAAGCGAACGGAGCTGAGAGGCGGGTTTAAACTGCCTTACTCCAAAACATAATTTCTCCGGACCGGAAGCTGTGCTTTGCACAGCTTATAGGTCCAGAGACCTAAAAATCAATAAAAGCAACTGTGCGCAGGTTGAGAGGACTCCCAGAGAACGCCACTACATGAGCCTCCTTGCAGTATCAAAGGGCAAAATTAAAAAGACAGAAATGGAGCATCAACTGTGAGCGTGAGAATGTATTTTGAGCAAAACTTCTACATGATACAAACAGCAACAACAAGGTCCGCTTCTGGAAAACTATGAAGGGGATTATTCATCCACACCATAAGGGTATTGGGTCATATATTTCAGAAGTAAACTGGGTAAAATTCCTTACAACCCACTGCAACAACCAAACAGACAGTCCTGGAACTCAAATGACTAAGAGTTGGACATCTGAAGAACAAGTCGGAGCAAGTATAACGGAGTTGAGGGAGCAGGAGCAGCCACACAAAGAAGACAGACCATCAGGCACAGATACCTGTTCTCTGCCTCTCTCAATCAAAAAGCAGATTGCTAAAGGGAGGAAAGAAGGGGCTCCGGGACCGAACGGTATTCCACCTGCCCTGTTCAAAGCAAAGAGTGAAGACTGGGCTGATATTCTGCATTTTCTATTACTGGAAGTCAGGCGGCTAAGCAGAATATCGGAATCTTGGAAGGGCTCAACAATAGTGCCAATCTATAACAAGCATTTACAATGCAATGGTCTCGGCATCATTAAAGGTAGAGCTATTGGCATTGCTCATGACATTTCTTTTTTTTTCTTTAAATCATAAATAAATGGCATTGTCATTTACATTGTCAATACACAGCACTCTGCACTCAACAGCACACACCACTCTGCACTCAACAGCACACACCACTCTGCACCTGCACTCCCTACTCTGCCCTCACTACTCTGCACTCTGCCCTCACTACTCTGCCCTCACTACTCTGCACTCTGCCCTCACTACTCTGCCCTCAAAACTCTGCCCTCACTACTCTGCACTCTGCCCTCACTACTCTGCCCTCACTACTCTGCCCTCACTACTCTGCCCTCACTACTCTGCACTCACTACTCTGCCCTCACTACTCTGCACTCTGCACTCTGCCCTCACTACTCTGCCCTCACTACTCTGCCCTCACTACTCTGCCCTCACTACTCTGCCCTCACTACTCTGCCCCCACTACTCTGCACTCTGCCCTCACTACTCTGCACTCTGCACTCACTACTCTGCCCTCACTACTCTGCCCTCACTACTCTGCACTCACTACTCTGCACTCACTACTCTGCACTCACTACTCTGCACTCACTACTCTGCACTCTGCCCTCACTACTCTGCCCTCACTACTCTGCCCTCACTACTCTGCCCTCACTACTCTGCACTCTGCCCTCACTACTCTGCACTCACTACTCTGCCCTCACTACTCTGCCCTCACTACTCTGCCCTCACCACTCTGCACTCACTACTCTGCACTCACTACTCTGCACTCACTACTCTGCACTCACTACTCTGCACTCTGCCCTCACTACTCTGCACTCACTACTCTGCACTCACTACTCTGCACTCACTACTCTGCCCTCACTACTCTGCCCTCACTACTCTGCCCTTACTACTCTGCCCTCACTACTCTGCCCTCACTACTCTGACCTCACTACTCTGCACTCCCTACTCTGCACTCCCTACTCTGCACTCCCTACTCTGCACTCACTACTCTGCCCTCACTACTCTGCCCTCACTACTCTGCCCTCACTATTCTGCCCTCACTACTCTGCCCTCACTACTCTGCCCTCACTACTCTGCCCTCACTACTATGCACTCACTACTCTGCACTCACTACTCTGCACTCACTACTCTGCACTCACTACTCTGCACTCTGCCCTCACTACTCTGCCCTCACTACTCTGCACTCACTACTCTGCACTCACTACTCTGCACTCACTACTCTGCTCTCACTACTCTGCCCTCACTATTCTGCCCTCACTACTCTGCCCTCACTACTCTGCCCTCACTACTCTGCACTCACTACTCTGCCCTCACTACTCTGCACTCACTACTCTGCACTCACTACTCTGCACTCACTACTCTGCCCTCACTACTCTGCCCTCACTACTCTGCCCTCACTACTCTGCACTCCCTACTCTGCACTCACTACTCTGCCCTCACTACTCTGCCCTCACTACTCTGCCCTCACTACTCTGCACTCACTACTCTGCACTCACTACTCTGCACTCACTACTCTGCACTCACTACTCTGCACTCTGCCCCTCACTACTCTGCCCTCACTACTCTGCCCTCACTACTCTGCCCTCACTACTCTGCACTCACTACTCTGCACTCACTACTCTGCACTCACTACTCTGCACTCTGCCCTCACTACTCTGCCCTCACTACTCACTACTCTGCCCTCACTACTCTGCCCTCACTACTCTGCCCTCACTACTCTGCACTCTGCCCTCACTACTCTGCACTCACCACTCTGCACTCACCACTCTGCACTCACCACTCTGCACTCACCACTCTGCACTCACCAATCTGCACTCACCACTCCGCACTCACCACTCTGCACTCACTACTCTGCACTCACTACTCTGCACTCACTACGCTGCACTCACTACTCTGCACTCACTACTCTGCACTCACTACTCTGCCCTCACTACTCTGCACTCACAACTCTGCACTCACTACTCTGCACTCACTACTCTGCACTCACTACTCTGCACTCTGCCCTCACTACTCTGCCCTCACTACTCACTACTCTGCCCTCACTACTCTGCCCTCACTACTCTGCCTTCACTACTCTGCCCTCACTACTCTGCCCTCACTACTCTGCCCTCACTAGTCTGCCCTCACTACTCTGCCCTCACTACTCTGCACTCTGCCCTCACTACTCTGCACTCACCACTCTGCACTCACCACTCTGCACTCACCACTCTGCACTCACCACTCTGCACTCACTACTCTGCACTCACTACTCTGCACTCACTACGCTGCACTCACTACTCTGCACTCACTACTCTGCACTCACTACTCTGCACTCTGCACTCACTACTCTGCACTCTGCACTCTGCACTCACTACTCTGCACTCACTACTCTGCACTCACTACTCTGCACTCACTACTCTGCACTCACTACACACACGATAACGGCAAGTTACCCGGGCTGTGCCCAGAGGCATTAAAGTCTTTGACAGGTGCTGGGCACACTCACTTGCCTGCGCTCGTGGTTACCTTCCACTGCAGGCTGCACACTGCACCACTGTGCCAAGAATGCCCACTGCTACCTTTTACCAGCACCCGCTGCTTATTGGGGGCATTACACTGGCCCTGTACTTATAACTAGTTTGGGGCTAGTAGGCAAAACGCACTTTTCCAAAGCTGCTTCATGTTCATAGTCAAAGGCGACCAAAGCGCTGCGAGGCACAGTGGACTACCCTTACAAACTAATACATTTTAAGAATGTAAAGCTCTTGCACCAAAAGGCGTATGCCTACCAGGTGGCATTCACTACATAAACGCTCATAAATTCACTACTAAATAAATAAAAAAGTATTTAGGTGGACTGTTTAATCCCCTCTGGACAATCCAGTGCCTTGACATGTTTGAATGGCTATACTTTCATGCAAAAACATTCTCAAGTAAATTGCTTCTACACGCTAAACTGAATGGTCTGATTTTTTTACATATAGCAATTAACAGTCTACCCAACTTTGTTTCTAAAAAACACCTCTTTATTGCAGCAGATCGTAATGCTCGGCACATGAAAGCAATTTGCCCAGGAACGCACTTTCAAATGCAAGCAGTAGTTTATTTTTGATTCTGGCTGCTTCCGAGTTGTCAGTGTAGGCAGTGGCCATAACAATGGTACAATTGGGTGGCGTAGTAATTTAACCAGGTGAATAACTGTGAGAAGTTGCGGCCGCCGCATAAGAAAGATTTTGAGCACCGGGACTTATTTTACTACAAATTAAGCACTGCTTACACTGTGGCATGGAGTCATCCTGCTCAGCTCTCGGCCTCGCGCGCGCGCCACTCCAGGCATATGTTTTCAATTATCTCCGCCGTGATGGCGAGATAATTGAAGATATATGGCCTTCTGCTCTTAAGACAATGCCTTTCACGTCTGCCCTACACGGAAAGAAAACACAAGAAAAGCACGAACGCGCGCCATTCACTGCAGACTGGTGAACGCGCCCACAACATCTGCATTACATTATCGCGGCACCCTGACAGCTCCTAATTGAAATTAATGCACTGCTGTGCGCGTAACCACACAGAAAATGCCAACATGGCGAAGGACAAATTACATTAAGCCTATCGCGTCAAGGCTACTAAAAACACAGCACAACAAAGACGAATCACTATGCAGATGCCATAAAAAACGCGCGCGCACTAAGGAATGTTGCAGCCCGGACCCCTAAAGAAACTTTTTTTTTTTTTATAACATAAGAGCTCGGAGCTCCGCCTCCCCTGCTGACGCAGGGTTGACGTAGGCCGAGCCCTAAAAAAGGAGACAAGGCTGAGCCCAATAATTATCGCCTTGTAGCTCTGATAGACAATGAGGGGGCTTATTAAATATTTTTTAGTCATCCCACGAGCCAGGTTCTTTTTAAACGTTCACTACTTTCTTAAACCCCACAAAACACTCACATAAAAAAAAACCTCCCCCACACCACACATAGTCCACCAAATGCTCCCACGTATTCGGAGGTCGCAGCACGCCGTACCCCGGAGAGGGGTACGATGACCCCGATGATGAAGCATGATACCAAAGTGTCTTGTGGCTGGATATACAGCACAGGGAGCACTCCCAAGCTAGAAGCTACCTTCAGCTAGCCCTAGAATCTATTAAACTCACGGGACTCTGGGATGCGCAAATTGGCTATCCCAATTTCAAAAAACTGGTCTGGAAGACCTTAAAATAAATTTCTTTGGTGGAGGACAAAGCAAGCTTCTCAAACAGATCACATTCCTGGATGACCTTTAACTCCTATAAATCACTTGCTCCACAATCATTCTTCAAACAGGGTTAACCTAAGTCCATAAAAATTAACTTTCTGAGGCATAGGATGGGAATCTTTCCGTGTGCTCAGCACTTTCCACCATGGCTAAGGTCGTTAGCACAAGAATTGTGCAGGTTGTGTAAAACCAAACAAGGCGACACTCTACACCTAATCTGCTTATGCAAGGAACTTCACCAAGCATGGCAACAGTTTCTTAAAGAACCTTTCAAACAGAAAGGCATCCGCACCAGGAGGCAAGCGATGCTAGCCTGCTTAAACCCAAAAAATACACAACTAAACTGCAAAATGGTAAAATTCCTTATGCTGGCTGAACAAAAAATGTCCAAAACAACAAAAGCTGAACCATGCCTTGGCATTGCAGTATCCCGCTGATGGGAACATGTCTTCAGCCGGACCACTATAAGGACATACTGCCAGCAGTACAGGGACAATTCTCGTAACAAGTGGAGAAAATGTGATCAACACCATTAATACAACTTATAAAAAGAGATTACATGGCTGGAGCAAAAGAATATGAAACTGCACATTTCAGTATCCAGTTATTTAAGGACATATACTATGATTACAATTAGTTCTGATTTTATATTTGGAAAGAATTATTTAACAATGGGTCTTAATTTGGTTTTAATCTGAAGATTGCCTTTCATAATTCAAAAAAACAAAAAGGCAACGCAAGTGAATGAAATCATACAGACTTTGTTGGAAATTTTATTTTTTATTTTGAGCAATAATATTGCAATGGTTTTAAGTAACTATGCAGAAAATAAAGAAACTTGAAACTGTAATAGATTTTTGGCAAAAAGATTTGCATACAGGGTTCTTAGCTCTATCTAAGTGATTTTTAAGTTATTTGTTCCTTCTGAATGCAAACAGTGGCTTAGGTAACTTATGCTCACAGTTGTCCATATTCAGTAGATACCATTAGGAATTGATAGTCTGGCATATCTTGTGATCAAGATTGGAATGCTTGGTCACGCACACCAATTTGTCTGATTGTTCATGTTCTTAGGTTGGAACATAGCTTCCAGATTGTAATATCTAGCACTCTTTAGTGCGTCTTTGATCAGTCTCAAGGGGTATCGTCGATTGAGCAATTTTTCTTACAAAATATCAGCTTTTTAAAAAAAATCATTCATACTCGTACAGTTTCTCCTCAAGCAGAGAAACTGGCTGAAAGGGATACCCACCTTCTGGCAGCGGGGGTGGAAGCTGCTGAACTGTAATAAAGTGTTCCCAGCCGTAGGTTTAGTATATAATGACACTTGTAGTTGAGAGTCTTGATGCTCGATCTAGACATCAAGGAATTCAAGTTTGATGGTACTGGATGATAGATGGAGCGCTGAAACTTTTCAGACACTTACCCCCAGTCACAGATCTGGGTTGAATCCATCATCTTCTTTAGCTCACTTCGCCACCCCAGTTCAGACACAGCTATATGCAAATCAGTTTTGACACTGTGCCTCATGGGAACAGTCCTGCCCGAACTGCCAAGCCATGTCTTCCCTGGACCGGAAACAAGCATCCTGGGACCGGTTTCAGGCTAACAGGCCTTATCCGCCAGGCAAGCTTGAACCCAGTGGCAAAGTGAGCAAGGGACCCATGCCTGGGTATACCCTCCCAACTTAGGGTAAAGTAAGCAAATACAAGGAGATGATGGGTGGAGCGCTGAAACTTTTCGGACACTCACCCCCAGTCACAGAGCTGGGTTGAATCCATCATCGTTCGTTAGGTCACTTCGCCACCCCAGTTCCCCAGTTCAGCTATCTGCAAATCAGTCTTGACACTGAGCCTCATGGGAACAGTCCAGGAGACATAGTGGTTTGAACTGAGGGGGACTTGCGGTTCATTTATAGTGTACATTGTTTCTTGCAGAAATTGACTGTTTCTCCCGGTGATTAATATGGAGCAAGATTTTTATGAAGGTATGTGCCGCACTGATGGATTGAAGCAGGAAAAGATTCATAGATTCATATGTTTTAGCTTTTTCTTCTTATTTTTTGCTTTTAGATTCGGCAGAGTGAAGGATCATAGTTTCCATAGTAAGCATAGACATGCAGCTTCAGTTGGGTCACCATTTGAGAGAAGTTCACATAATGGTGGAGTGGCCACAGTACAACACTGGTTGCGATTGTTTAATTTCTATTTTATCACTTTACGATTATTTTCTTGACCATGTTGTCACAGAGTAGAAATGATTTTGAACAAACTGCAAAATAAGCAGTGTTTTTTTACTTCTTGCACAGAAAGACTCTTTCATGTATTCTTATGTTGCTTATAAGATTATGTTTTTTGTATTCTAAAAAAACTTTATTTACATGCATTTTGTAGATTCAAGGGCCAACCAGGCACGAAATGCATTGGGCATTCTGTGAAAGATTGGAATTAATTCCTGAACTCATCATATTGCAAAAAGTTTATGTACATAATTTTTGAAGAATCATTATTTTTCATAAAGTGAAGCTGATGGAAAAGCTACTGAGATTGTATTGTTTTCGTTTATTTAATATTTGTCAAGCTTTGTGAATAACAACATTGTTGTAAAAAACATTGATATGAATAGTGTATCATGTTTTAATTTTTTGATGGCAATTGTCATAGCAACAGTGCCCAGAGGGCAGGTCTTAGTGACTTGTGTTAGGTTGATAATCATAAGTGCTGCCACAGATTTATTTTCTTTTTCTTTTACCATCATCAAGTGGTTTATTAAGCCATATTCTCAGAAAATAACTATAAAGTATTGTTGTAAAGTCATCATGTGCCCTGGCCACTCCCAACTTTTTTGATGACTGGAACTGGTGGTAACTGACTCTGACTGACCCTGGGCTCTGCCTAACCAGGTCCAGGGCCAGTGCTATGCTGCAAAAACACTTAGAATACAGTGAAAACACCTACATACACTAGGAAAGACCCTTGGTTAGTGTACCCCTATGATTGGCATGATCTCCCCAACAAAGCCCTAGCATATAATAGGGAAGGGGGATTGCAACTACCTTTAAGTCCATAGTATATAATAGGGCAGTTTAGAGGCCAGCAGTTTTTCTGCACTTGCCTAAAGTTAATGGGACAGAGGTTGAGGCTATCAGAGACACATGGACTACTGTAAGTATGGTTCTGGACAAGCTGGTGCCTCAAGAGAGGTTACTACTTGGTGAGTTTCACCAGGTGACCTATGCAGACAGCACTACCAAACGCCTTGCTATGGCTGTGGTAGATTTGGAATGGGGAGGTGTGGCAGGCCCTATGAAGGTAGCTGTGTCCTCTGTGCTCCCAGTTTAGTGTTTACTGGGTAATGATCTTGAAGCATCTGGGTGCTCAGGTGTGGAGAGAGGTGTCAATATGAAAATATTGGACCTCCCTGAGTAGATATGTGCTGTGACTAGGTGACAGACTAGCCAGAAGGGAAAGGCTGGACAATTGGACCCTGGAACAAAGGGCCAAGCATTCAAGGACAAGGGTATTGGGTCTGGTGAGCCAGCCCAGGGAACTCAACAGGTGCAGGATGAATCTAACTCTGATGGGGAAGATCTGGCCTTTGAGGGAGGGACTCCATCCCTGCCAGAGCTGTCAGATTTGGCAGAAATGACAGGAGCAGGTGGACCCTCCAGAGAAGAGCTCTGTGAGGGACAGAGAGACTGTCCCACCCTTGACAGCTTGAGGTGGATTGCCTCTAAGCAAGAAGCTGGGGATGACAGTGGGTATTAGAAAATCTACTGGGAAGCTGGACTGCTGCATACTGAGGTCAGGAACCTCCGGGAGGGGGCCACCGGGAGGTTGGTGGTGTCCCAGAGGTACAGAGAGTTCATCCTGACTTTGGTTCATGATATCCCCTTAGCAGGACATTTGGGACAAACACATGGAACCGGTTGGTGAACCATTTCTTCTGACCCCATATGTCTGAAAAGGTAAAGGAGTGGCAAGGCAGGGAGCAAGACAGAGGTTCCCCTAATACCACTGCCAATAGTTGGGGTTCCTTTTGAGAGACTGGGGATGGACATTGTTGGTCCCCTGGATCCACCTACAATCTCTCTTAAAACCATAGGTGCTCCTACGGTGGATAGAGCACTGCTTGGTGTGTTCACCAGAGTTGGTTTTTCGAAAGAGGTGGTGCCAGATAGGGGCACAAACTTTTGTCTAGCTATCTGACTGCTAGGTGGGATGAGTGTGGTGTCAACTACAAGTTCACTTCCCCCTATCACCCACAAACAAATGGGTTAGTTGAGAGGTTCAACAAGAACTGAAGGGCTTGATAAATGGGTTGTCAGAGAAACTCACGAGGAAATGAGATGTTCTCCTCTCATGCTTTCTGTATGCCTACAGGGAGGGTCCACAGAAATGGGTTGGTTTCAGTCCTTTGAGTTGTTGTTTTGACACTCTGTGAGGGGGCCCTTGTGCCTGCTGAGAGAGTCTTTAGAGAAGCCTTCTCAAGGAAGCAAAGGACAATGTGCGTGATTATGTGCTGGGCCTGAGATCAAGAATGGCAGAGTACATGTACAAGGCAAGCAGGAAAGTGGAGGCCAGCCGGAAGCTCATGAGGCACTGGTATGATCAGAAGGCTACTATGCTGGAGTATACTGTTGGTGTGGGTGTTGGCGCCTGTGGCTCCCAGGGCCCTCCATGACAAGGGTAGGGGTCCTATCCAATTTTAGAAAAGAAGGGTGAGGTTATCTATTTGGTTGATCTTGGCACCCTCAGGAGGTTGTATGATAGAGGCATGCATGATTAAACCACACAATTCTGTGGTATAGGCATGAAAGGGGTATGTGTGGCTAAGGTGACTATTACCTCGACCCAACCACCCCCACCCCTGCACTGTTCCTAAAACCCTGCTCCTTTATAAACACTACCCCAACCCCCCTACCCCACGCTAACTCTACCCATTCCCTTACCCTGCCCTAAGGCCTAAAACCCTACCCCTTTATTTACACCACCCTGACCCCCAACCCCGCCCTGTCCCTTAAACTACACCAACCCCTTCCACTGCCCTGAGACCAACCCCGACACTCAGCCCTAAAAACGACCCTAACTACCCATTCTCCTCTCCCTGCCCTAAGGCCTAAATCCCTGCCCCTTTACATACACAACCCCAACCCACCCCCACACCCCATGCTGTCCCCAAAACTACCCTGACCCCCCCAGGCCCCCAGCCCTGAATACTACACCCCAGACCCACTTACGTCACTGCTTCTCTTCCTGGAATTTTCTAGCTTCCGTCTTCACCATCTATCGACTAGCTAGCAGGTAGATCGTTCACTACCTTAACCACGCATATGCGTGGTTAAGGCATATGTGTGGTTAAGGCATTCATGCTAGCGCTTAAGTAGTTGGAACACACATGGTTAAGACAGCTCAGAGTCCCCCCCCCCCCTTCCAGGAACCCTAGTAGGGTCCTGCATGTGAACAGATTGAAACCCCACCGTGACAGGGCAGATGTGAACATGCTACTGGTCACTGGTGAGGGAGTGGAGAAGGGAACTGAACCAGTGTCTGACCTACTCTCTGATAATGTGAGAGATAGGTCAGTGGAGGGAGTTGTACTATCTCCCAAGTTGACAGACCAGCAACACAGAGACTCTAAGCAGGTGCTAGAACAGTTTGCTGGCCTGTTTTCTTTGACCCCAGGCATCACTGAGTGGTGTGTGCACCACATTGACACTGGTGACAGCCTGCCTGTCAAAACTAAGTTGTACAGGTTGTCTGACCATGTCAGAGCCTGCATTAAAGATGAGGTAGCTAAAATGCTGGAATTGAGGGTAATTGAACCGTATGAAAGTCCCTTTGGTCAGTCCAGTGGTGCTGGTGCCAAAATCTAATCCCCAGGAGAGATCCGATGAGTTAAGGTTCTGTGTGGACTACAGTGGATTGAATACAGTCACAAAGACTGATGGTCACCCCAAACCTAGAGCTGATGAGCTCATTGACATTTTAGGGGCTGCCAAGTGCCTGAGTACTTTTGATTTGACTTCAGGCTACTTGCAGATTGCCCTCACAGATGTAGCAAAGGAGAGGTCAGCATTCTCCACACCAGAGGGACATTATCAGTTCAAGGTAATGCCCTTTGGCTTAAAGAATGCACCTGCCACCTTCCAGAGGTTGGTGAACAGGGTCTTGTCGGGATTGGAGCAGTTCAGAGCAGCTTATCTGTATGATATAGCTGTATACAGTTCTAGATGGGGTCACTTAAGCTGTGATGTATTCCTATAGGTACTGTATCGATTCCCCTATTCCTGACCCTGGTTTGGTTAATAATTAACTAGCAGCCATCCAACGGTGCAAGAACCGTTATCTGATTAAGCCACACCACGGCACAGAAGCACGTTATCTGATTAGGTCATAACGCATGCCATCTAATTAGACAAGCGATATTCCTCCAGCCCCTGATAAGGCATACGGAGTTCTCAAAACAAATCAAACCTACAGCGACCTGGGAAATTCCCATAACCATTGTTTTGATTTCACCGAGAACTTCAGCAAAAGAATGTGCGAACGAGCCCGTTCATATGACATCCTTATTGACGTATATATGTCCATCCTTACGTCAATCTCGGCACCTTTCAGGTATAAATATTACCGACATTGCCTTAAGCAAACACATGCGGTGGTGACGAGATCGGAGCAGCGAGACGTGCTGAGGAGCCCAGCAGAGAGCGAAGCCCACAGGCGCTGCCCCGCCTTCCTGACGCGCTGAGAATGAGACGCTGCCTTTCTCCTGCCGAGAAATCCAGCTCCGGCGCTTCCATGCAGCCCTCGCAGGCAGCTGGAATATCAAGACCTGGGATAAGAGATACCAGCCCTCCATCATTCTAGATCTCAGGTACAGAACTGAATAACCTCTTGCAGAGAATTCTCGAATCAGTCCCTTGGCAAAACAAACTTAACTTAAACTGCTACTTATCTACTCCCGCCCACGTATTAGGCTTAGGTCAGGTACATTGGGGTAGGCGTGGTTAGAAGCACCAGTTGAGTACGATTAGTCAAATGTATATATGTATGTATCTATTTTATCCATTTTAAAGTATCATATGGCTCAGAAACCATATCAATGCTTTTACAGTATTATTTTATAATTCTGTCTCTACTGTATGCACTTTACTTAACTACAAGTATTGCAATAATAGCGATTCATTTCTCTTGTATGAGAAAAGAGACTGATCAATAAATAACATCTTTTATTGAACCACGCCCATCTCTTATTTCTCTACAAACTGGTGAAACTAAGAATGCACGTACTGACTGAGTAAAATAAGTTGTCTATTGTTTTCACACGACTCTAGAGATACACTCTTGATTACTGAAAGACTTCAAGCAGGTCTCTGCAATATTATTAGCCAACATAAAGGGAGAAGCAGCAAATGTGGCGATTCGCCAGAGGTTAAAAGAGACAAATATAGCAGACCAACCATCTGAAATTGCCAGAATCATAGAAAAATCCTATGAAGAACTAGGAAGAGATAGTTTGGGTGGAATACCAGTGAAACCCCAACTAGTTGAAAGTCCTGAAAAAGTATTTATAAAAAATAATTTAAACACTCAAAAAAAGAGCTGGGATGGAAATAAACAATCCAATCCTAAAGAAAAAAGATTCCAGTCCAGAGGAAGGTCTCCTCGGCGGAGAGAAAGATCTCCCGACCAAGGACGCAAGTCTCCCCAAAGGGAGCCCTCTGTGAAAAAATACAACCTTAGAAATAGGGATAATATAAAGAAACCTGATAGATATCAAGATATTGATACACGTCCCTCTCAATCTTTTCAGACTTCCTCGCAGAAATCGGAAAGAAGAGGACGATCAGAACAAAGGGAAGAGCACGTCAAGTCCAAAGACAGAGAACCTGCTCATCTGAATAAAAAATTACAATTTCCAAAAAAGAAGGTAGCCAGTATTAAAGTAATCAACAATGCCGAGAATACTGAGGACACAGCTGAAAAACGGAGAATGGGCTCAGACAATGCTAGACAGCGCAGCAGAAGTGAGCATAGCTCGCAAAGTCCTTATGAATCATCTGGAGACAGTGGACACGAATGAATACATTCAGGTGGAAACTGCAGATACCAGAGTTAGCAAACCTCATAAAATATATGAAATAACATTGCGTATAGAAGGGGATAAGACTAGAAAAATAAGGGGACTATTTTGGGATAATCTGTCCAAGGGCTATGACATCCTTCTAGCTGAACGAGACTGGCCTCCAGAATTTGTCAGGGAGTGCCCACATGGCGAAGAAATAATTATGCCTGCCTTCTCAAACCATATTCCAATTCATAAAAAATATACACTTGCAAGAAAGTGGGCAGTAGCTCAAGCCCCTGCCTTATATAAAACTCAGTTGGGATGGGATGAGGACTCTCCTCCTCACAAAATCCAGTTACAATCACAACCTACTGCACAGAGGCAGTACCCGATTAAGCAAGAAGCTAAAAAACAGGTAAAAGAGATCCTAGATCAACTTGAATACCAGGGGGTGATTGAAACTTGCACCTCACAAATGAATAATCCTTTGTTTCTTGTCTCCAAGCCAGACAATTCATATCGTCTTGTTTTGGACTACAGACACCTTAACTCATGTTGCAAAACATTTGCAGTACAAAATTCGCATAGTGCTACACTAATGAATAACATAGTGCGCAAAAAATACAAAACTACATTAGACATTTCTAATGGATTCTTTTGTCAAAATATAGCACCAGAGAGCAGATATTTGACGGCGTTCTCAATAAATGGCACGCAAAAGAATTTCTGTCGTTTGCCCCAGGGGTTCAAGAACAGCCCAGGATTATTCTCAGCGAGAGTAACAGAATTACTACAAACATATGATGACGAGGCATTATCTTATGTCGACGACATCTATCTAACAGATGATGACGTGGATACTCACTTGAAGAGAGTGAACACCATAATACTTGGGTTCGCAGCAGAGGGTTACAAATTCAACTTTAAAAAGTCAAGAATTGCCCATCTAACAGTCCTGTTTTTAGGATATGAACTATCAAGTGAAGGCAAAAGCCTGGCTGACAATTTCCTAGAGAAAGGTGCTGTAATCCAAGCACCTAGAACACTGAAAAACTTACAATCAATTCTAGGCTTCCTAAACTTCGGAAGAACTTACATTATAAATTATGCAGAGAGAATTAAACCTCTCTATGATCTAATAAAACCAGATTTTAAAAAGAATCAATTGGACACAAAAACACACAGAAATTTTGAGATCGTTACAAACAGATATGTTAGTTAAAACAAAACTACAAACACGTGACAACACACGCAACCTTGTGATTCGAGTCATCCCAGGAAGATGCGGATTCACATACCTGACCTCTAATGAGGGAGAGAAGGTACCAATAGCATACAAATCACATTTGTACACAGAAGCTGAAAAAAGGTTCAGCATTAAAGAAAATATTGTTCATGCGGTTCAAACAGCTGTAGTAGAAGCAAAATACCAAGCAGACGGTAGACAGGTTACAGTCAGAACAGCAGAATCAGCTTTTGAGGCATTAACAACACCATGTAATTTACCGACAACTGCACTGAATCCAGAATGGATACAATGGGTAAATTCTGTTGATACAGACAAAGTAAAATACTATTTTGACCCAGAAATGAAAGAATTAAAATATCTAGAATATGAAAGAGAATACCCTCTGCCAATCGACATTCTGCCTTTACGACAGTACGCCTGTGTAATATATACAGACGGGTATGCTCAACCCTCAGTTTGGGGAGAGCTGGCTTACAACGCCACATGCGAAATTGTAAAAGAAGTGTGGCGCGGAGGTAAATTAAGACCTCTACTTACATAAACACACTCAGTGGAAAATAATTCAGAACAACAAACGGAAATAATTTCATTAAAAATGGCGCTAGATAATGCCGATCGCGAATTCCCGACACTTATTGTGTGCGATTCGTATTACTGCGTCAAAACATACAATAACGATTTGAAGAAATGGATTCAAAACGGTTACAAAGATGACACAGGTGCCACAATAAAGCAGAAAGCACTTTGGGAACAATTAGTTCTTTTAAAGAAAGAACTACCAAAAACTCACGTGATACATTCACTGAGTCATCAGCGTGATGGCGTTCACGTTGCAGGGAATTCATTGGCTGAGACAGCCACAGCGGGAGCAACTAAACCGGCTTCCGTAGCTACAAAAAAGCGTACAGTAAAACACATTGACGGTGAAACTGTGCTGGCGGTGAAAACGTCATCAAAAGGCGACTGCTCAGCGTTACCGATCAATTATCCACTCAATTATACATACATAATCGATGCAAACTCAGTCCCTTTTGCTCGAATCCCTGGAGTGGGGGATAGAGTAATTCCAAACACGGACAGGAGAGGCTTGTTAATAGCAGACGCACATATGGGTGAGGGTCTCAGACACCTTAAGCAAAAAGATTCTCTGGAAGAATTACAATCAGTGTACTGGTGGCCAGGCATGAGCCTGCATCATCACATTTTTGTAAAAAACTGCCCTGACTGCAATAGAGATCGCAGTGGCGAGCGGGGAGGACTATTGCCATGGCATTTCACTCCAGATAAACAACAACAATAAGAAAGCACCCATCATGAAAAAAGCGCTATATTAACATAAAAAGACTAATTTTCACTTATAATGTAGACCCCAGCGCTCGGCTGACGTCTGGACTGTTATAAAAGGATTTGCAAGTCTATAATGGCATATACGCTAGGAGCATGCTACGTTTTGACTAATGTATTCCTTTTAGCCCTCAAGCTTATGGGGAAGCATGGCCAAATGAGCATTGCATAGCGGGACTCTTCTCACTTCCTTCCTGAGGGATACGGGATGGTGTAAAGAAAAAACCAAGACATAAAGCAATCTATAACGGAAAAGGTATTAGGTTCGGGAGCTGGGTGGGTCAAACATTTAATAAGTGTCCAACGTAGTCTAAATAACCTGCCAAGGAATTCTCTGAAAGGGTTCAGTCCGTACGAACTATTGTTCGGGACTAGAATGATGATCCAAGATCTTGATAGTCAGACTTCAGTGGTTAAAGACAAAAGCTTTGATATCAAAGATCGTTTGGCTATTTTACAGGACTTAAATGAAACAAGAAAAGACCTGAGCAACATAAAGCTGAAACAACAGCCAACAACCACTGAAGAGAAACCACCAGTCCCAGCAAGGCCTGTCTGGATTCCAAAAGTCGGGGATCTAGTCAGAGAAAAGATCGCGGTAAAGAAGGAATTTGGGCCTTCTTACAGAAAAGCAGTTCCTGTCTTGTCTATCAATGGGACAAGATCAGTAGTACTACCGCCCCTTGCTGGTAAAAAGGAGAACCGAGTTGTATCCATCGACCTGGTTAAACCACAATCATGTGGCCGATAACAAACAGTAGGCCAAGTGGACTCCCAAGAAGTAGCAGAACACCAATGTTTGCTACAAATACAGAGGCTCAAACTGGAAGACTGATCACCTTTGGAAAATCTACAGTGAATCAACAAGGACTATGCAACAAAGCAATGGAACTTGAACCTCTTAAAACCCAAATTAAAACTTTTCATCAAGAAACAACAAGCTATGATGATGTAACTGCAGACTTTGCTAATGAAAGAAAGCAAAATCCAAAAGCAATTGGAACAATTGACAGAACAGCATCCGGCTACTTCATCAACTTCGATGATTCATCTGAAGACCTGAGTGAAGCAAAGAAACAGCCATCAGCAAAAACTTTTAAAAACAAAGCTAAAGAACTTTTGCAACAGCTGAAAGAAACCTATCTGATTTCTCCATGGATTGAATTTTGGGTGGCCTTCGGTGCATTTATCCTCATTCTTTGGCTCATCTTAGTACTATGCTTGGGACATTTCATTGAAGGAAAATATGCTAAAATGGATACAGCAAGCCAGAAAATCAACTTGGTCCTTAAACCACACACATCTTCACACATCGAGAAAAGAGAACTTTCTTCAGTGAACTTCACAGCCAATCCTATACCAGGCGGTGTAGCATGGGACAAAACTGATTATGAAATCTATGGTCCGGTTGAAATCCTGAAGTATCCACACCAATTCAAGATCTCATTGAGTGACTTTGTAAAACCGAGCTCATTTGCTGATGATTGGGACTTTGAAAGTATTAATGATATGATGTCTGATCTTGTGATGTCTGCTAAATTCACAGAACATGATTATTTGCAAGGTTCGTCTAATTATGATCAGATGTTCTGCTATAACCACTATGGTAACCATTATCTACATAAATCTGCACAACCTAGAAATGTTTTGAATTATAACCAATGGGAACATTGTGCTACTCCTCCAAAAGATAGCTCGAAAACATTTTATGATAAATATTCATACTTTTCAGGGTTTAACATAAGTAATGCAGAAACATTTTATTTCAAATTGTCAAATAAGACAGGTATGAAGACCATGCTTACAAACACAAAATTGATATATTCCGATTCATTCTTTGAACAAATGAATACATTTGGGTTTGATTTCTGGAACAATAATATTGAAGCAAAAACTGTTTGGGGTACAAGAGATTGGCAAGTACAAGGTATAGAATCATTGTTTAGAGCCTGCATGATCCCAGAACAAATTATATTTTTGAACAACACTATTCAACAAACTACCTGTCTTGGCTTAGCCAAAATCAAAGATTTGAACAAACCGTCTATTCCAAAGCCAACAGTGAACAGTAATAGCTCTAAAGATGTTGAGATAGACGTAAACCATATTTTAAACCAAAACAGAACAGATCCTGAATGGAAAAAATGGTTGATCTGGCCCACAGATACAAATAACTGTCAAGACAGATTCCTGAACAAAATACAGGGGTTCACATTGACTAGGCCAGACCCTAGATATTCCCAAAGACAACATCCAGGGATAGTAACCACCTACAGCGTGGGCAAGCTCTGCCTTCAATGGCTACAAACGTCCACACTGGCTGAAATTAAGCAACACCTAACTTTACTTACAGAAGGTGCTGACTTGCGTGATTTCATATTGGGACCACGCAAACAGCGTAAAAAACGTTTCATAGCGGCCTCTATATATGCAGCTTATAACGAAGTTTGGAAAGTAACTCAAATTGAGACAGCAGAAAAAATACGGGAAATTGACCGTATTAATTTGGAAAAATCACTTTCTGTGGTGGACAATGGGTTAATGACTCTGTCCTCCAGAATATATTCTCTGGACAGCATTGTGTCTTCAGCAATCGATATAATATCGCAAGACTTACTGATGTTACAACACGGTCAGTCCCAATTGCGTTCTATTGTACAGCTTGGCTGGACGTTACAAAATCTGCGTTCTGGCTATGTGCCCTGGCGTTTAATCAACACAACGTCATTATTTAATATCTTTAACCTCACTGATAAACAAATCAGTTTGGCACAGAAGGGTGCTGACTATACAATTCTGAGCATTGAAAAACTTGAGAGATTACCATTGACAATGTCAGAACGACCTGTCATTGAATGGATAATACATGGGATAATAAATATTCCGATAACTACTTTCCAGTTTCAATTCTGCCAAAAATATATACAGGCAGGCCAGTATGAAAGGTTGGGTAAAGGATACATTAAGTCAATATGGAACTTGCCCTATACACACGAATGTGTAAGTAATAAAGGCCAGAAAGTGTTTCTCAGTGGTGATAATTGTGCAAGATCACTAAGTGGTACACTTCTGTGTCAGGGTATTAGTTTGCACGGAGCCTGTGAAAGGACTTCAAATAACCTTTCATGTTACCAGCTAGGCACACCTGCAACACAAATAGAACCATTCTTTAGGAGACTCTCGAACGGGAGTTACATTCTAATAGTAGATCGCAGATGTTGTAGTTTGCTGCCCGGAAAACCTTATCTCATAACTGTGACTAGGAAGGTCATGTGCTGTGAACATGTATTGTTCCCCAGCGATTCTCCAGACAGGGAGGCAAGGTTATGGCCCGATTTGAAAATTGCTTCTATTCGAATAGATACTTTAAGCAGAATGAAGACTGTGCTCCTACAGACGCCGACAAGGCTCACGTCATCAAAAGAAACGTATGATCTCCAAGTTGCAAGGACAACAGAAGAGATTCCTTCATTATTATCAACTAATTCCCCCATACATTTCGCAGAAATACTGAACGAAATCTTAAATATTTCTGATACCACTGGTATCTCCAGTGTATTTAAAGCAGTGTTTTCGGGTGCTTTAACTCCATTCAAAGCCATCCTGGGTATTTTTCCAGACTTTGTCCATTCCATTTTTGGCGGACTTCCTCTCCTTTTAGGACTAGTAGCGGGTATTCTATTTTTGATCCTGTTATTTCGCTATGGCAAACCATGTCACAGACAAAACACCTGCGACAAGGGAAGAAATGATCCTAGCCATTGGCTACCAGGACCGGGTAACTAAAATCCTTGGACTATCCCAGCTTAGAGACCTGAACATGACCTGGTTTCTTTCATTTAGACCAATGTGGCAAAGTTGTGTTATGCCTGTATTAAGATGCTTGCTATGCGGCGAAGAATGCGTGTTGGACACCTGTCTGGCAATACAATCGGATGTGCCAATGGACGCAGATACCTTGTTGGGTCCGGTAACGGCTCATGCATTGTGCTGTCCCCAGCGGCTACCAATCCTGATGACGGCATTCGTGGAGTCTTCACCACTACGATTGAGGGGTAGTGAAGTACACGATGAAAGCAGCATCAATCAGGTACGACCTTCAGTCAGCTATGCTGATCAAAACATCAATGGAGGCAATCATGCTCAGGCTCATGAATGCATGGTAACAACTTTTTCCGAATTAGTGGAACTTACGCAAGAAGCTGTTGACAGTTTTTTCAACAGTCTAAATGATATGATGTTTTCACCGGAGCAGCAGGAATAACTTTGAGCAAACTAGCACTCGGAGTTCCTCACATCCTGAATTTGGCCTTCAACTTTTTAAAGAAAAGCGATTTGAAAAATGTTCTCATCATTTTTTCAGACTGCAAGAACTTTTTCCCCAATTCCAAAATATTTACGATTTTTGGGACACTTATCTTCTGCTTGAAGTAGACATTATTCTTAGAGAACTAAATTTCTATTTTAGGTAGTCACGAGATATACGCTATCCTCTAGCACTATTATACATAACTTTATGATTGTGATGAAATGGTCTCGCATTCTTTTTTCTGTATTAAGAGCCATTTCATGTGTGGTTTTCGCATTTATTCATGCTGAATTTAAAAATATGCATTATATGTTTAGCATTATTAGACTGCTTGTGCATATAGTACATGTGATTGTGTTTCATATATTTTATAATTCCAATTTTCTGAATACATATGATTGTATTTTGGGGTGGTATGGTATACACAAACGCTACTGGTTTCACTATGCCTAGATTTGTAAATATGGACATAGTCTACGTGGAGTGGGTGTGATGTATTCCTATAGGTACTGTATCGATTCCCCTATTCCTGACCCTGGTTTGGTTAATAATGAACTAGCAGCCATCCAACGGTGCAAGAACCGTTATCTGATTAAGCCACACCACGGCACAGAAGCGCGTTATCTGATTAGGTCATAACGCATGCCATCTAATTAGACAAGCGATATTCCTCCAGCCCCTGATAAGGCATACGGAGTTCTCAAAACAAATCAAACCTACAGCGACCTGGGAAATTCCCATAACCATTGTTTTGATTTCACCGAGAACTTCAGCAAAAGAATGTGCGAACGAGCCCGTTCATATGACATCCTTATTGACGTATATATGTCCATCCTTACGTCAATCTCGGCACCTTTCAGGTATAAATATTACCGACATTCCCTTAAGCAAACACATGCGGTGGTGACGAGATTGGAGCAGCGAGACGTGCTGAGGAGCCCAGCAGAGAGCGAAGCCCACAGGCGCTGCCCCGCCTTCCTGACACGCTGAGAACGAGACGCTGCCTTTCTCCTGCCGAGAAATCCAGCTCCGGCGCTTCCATGCAGCCCTCGCAGGCAGCTGGAATATCAAGACCTGGGATAAGAGATACCAGCCCTCCATCATTCTAGATCTCAGGTACAGAACTGAATAACCCCTTGCAGAGAATTCTCGAATCAGTCCCTTGGCAAAACAAACTTAACTTAAACTGCTACTTATCTACTCCCGCCCACGTATTAGGCTTAGGTCAGGTACATTGGGGTAGGCGTGGTTAGAAGCACCAGTTGAGTACGATTAGTCAAATGTATATATGTATGTATCTATTTTATCCATTTTAAAGTATCATATGGCTCAGAAACCATATCAATGCTTTTACAGTATTATTTTATAAATCTGTCTCTACTGTATGCACTTTACTTAACTACAAGTATTGCAATAATAGCGATTCATTTCTCTTGTATGAGAAAAGAGACTGATCAATAAATAACATCTTTTATTGAACCACGCCCATCTCTTATTTCTCTACAAACTGGTGAAACTAAGAATGCACGTACTGACTGAGTAAAATAAGTTGTCTATTGTTTTCACACGACTCTAGAGATACACTCTTGATTAGGGGAGAGCAAAGTTGTCATGTTCTATGGTTGTCAGAAACTAAATCCCTTCTTGTCTATCCAGGGAGGTTAAAATCCTCCTTGTCTATTTGAGAAAGTTTCTAGTGAACTCTGAGCTAGCTGGCAAACACAAACCTTTAAGTCTAATATCGTCGGTAGAAGACCTAGTTAACCTCTGCCCTAGGTCTATACTATTGAAGATATTATTCCAATGCGCAGAGCCTATTGGGATAATAGGAACTACACTACAAAGCCATCCGAGGGAAGTGCTTCAGGCCGTGCTTCAGGCATGCCTGATGATTAAGGCTGGTAAGTGTCAAATAGAGCAGAGTTCTGTCGTGTACCTGGGCCACCTGGTAGGTAGAGGCCATTTACAGCCTCTCCAGACCAAGATTCTAACTATTTTGGATGGGACAGCACCTTTTACCCAGACTCATGTCACAGCATTCCTTGGACTGACAGGGTATAATAGAAGGGTTGACCAAAATTATAGGACCATTGAGGGGCCCCTAATAGAACTGATTGCTATGAAAAGGCTCAAAAAGATAGATTGAACTCTAGAGTGTTAGAAGGATTTTGACACACTGAAAGCTGCTATGTGTACAACACCAGTGCTGCTGGCCCCTGACTGTACAAAGGAATGTGTGGTTCAGGCAGATGCTTCAGAACAAGGGATTGTAGCAGTGTTGAAGAGGGCCTTAATCAGCCAGTTGCCTTTATTAGCAAGGACTTATTTCCAGAGAGCCGAGGTGGGGTGTCATTGAGAGAGAGGCGGTTGCTGTGGTTTGGTCCCTGAAAAAGTTTAGACCATATTTGTTTGGGACTTACTTTAGTGTTCAACCGGACTAGAGGCCTCTAAGATGGCTCATACAGATGAGAGGGCAGAATCCCAAGTTGTTAAAGTGGCCCATATCCTTGCAGGGGATGGACGTTACAGAGGAGCATGGACCTGCAGCTGCCCATGCCAATGCTGATGGACTTTCCAGGTTTTTCCACTTAGCTGACGAGGCCTACCAGATTAGTAGATTAGAAATGTAGATTAGTAACCCATCACCTTTCGTTTGGGGAGGGGGCTATGTTGCAAAGTCTTCTTGTGCCCTGATCACCCCAATTTGTTTGTTGACTGGTACTGGTGGTAACTGACTCTCACTGTCCCTGGAAGCTGAAAACACACTTAGAATACAGTGAAAACACCTACATACAGTAGGGCACCACAGCTTTAGGGTACCCCTACAATTGGCATTACCTCCCCTATAAGGCTATCGTACATAATATGGCAGGGGGGTTAAAACTGCCTTTAAGTCCCTAGTATATGATAGGGCATGGCAGTTGTGAGGCCTGCAGCCCTTTATGCACTTACTACTGAGGACTGATGTCAGTTTAAAAGCAGCCCTGTGTTGCAGGACTGTTTTTAAAATGTAAATTGTGCCCAAGCTCAACTTTGGGGTTTTGTGGAAAATGAAATTTTGCCTGACCAGGATGCCCCCTACGTATACCCTATGTTACATGTGTGTGCATGTCATCCATGCATATTCCCTGTAGTGGCCTGAATCACTAGGCCTCTGCATTCATGTCCTGCATTAGAAATGGCAGTCATCAAAGTCTCCCAAACGTTAAGGTAGCATAAGGCCCATGTATTTGCATTTCATGACTCCTGACACACTGAAAGCCGAGAGAAGCCCAGCAAGAGGCCTGCCAAGACAGTATTATGAATAACAGTTATCTGTTTGCTTTACAGAATCACATTTCAGTCTGGTGAAGAAGGTACACAGAACCCATCTGTATAGATAGGGCCCAGCCATTCTGTCTCTGTTTAAGTGGATTACAGTGCTTGCATCCATAGAAAGCTCATGCAACGAACGAATAAATATGCCCTTTCTGTCATTTAGTGACGAGCAACCTTTTGCTTCAGATAATACATCCCCTATCATATCAGATTGTACAAGATGTGCTAGTCACCCTGACACAAGAGATCTCTCTTCTAGACTGAAAGTCAGCCTCCTCCCAGTTACACGTCAATTGCACGTCATGCCCAAGTTGCACACAAGTAGGACAAAGTTCGAGCTGGTCATGCAAACTTCTCCTCTAAGTACCCACCCACCTATCACCTACCTATGACTCATTGAAGTACACACCCTCATGTACGCCCACATGCTCTTATCTCTTTCTTTCTTGCTCTGCATGGAGCGCTCCGCCCTATGTACAAGGAGTAAAATGTATATATTCTGTTCATTGTTATTAAATGTTAGAAGACTCTTCCTGAACCTCAGAGGTGATGGAACATATTCTCCCTTTGACTCGAATTATTGGAATAAAGCCCATTTAACTTGGACACCACGGATCCTGTCTCTCATTTGATGCATGATACTTTGTTAATGCCTAGAAATTCCGCCAGGGTAATCTTTTATTTACCACATAATTTGGCGCCCTTACAGGGACATATCCCTTTCCCCACTCGCCGGAGTTGTCGGTCTAGTCTTTGCCCCCTTCTACAGCCGTGACGGACTCGAAGTGCACACGTGATCGGGATTTCCCGCTACTCCCTCAGGCCCAGGAGGAGGACGGACTGCGACCAGGCATCCATGTGAGGCGGTGAGGAACGCGGATCGTCTCAACCAGAGCCCAGCCCGTGAGAGAGCAAGGTCCGAGGTCTCCAGAGGTCCACCTGTTCCAAGGCGCAAGCGTAGTCAAGTCAAGTTTCCGAGGCCTTCAAGTTTCAAGATTCTGCTTTCCCGGTGAGTACCACTATGGGGAATGCATCAAGTTTCAAGACGGATCCACTGTAAAAGGTGGAAACGGTCAAGACCGGTCCACGGTTAAACGTGGGCCCGGTCAAGACGTGTCTCAATTTTTTGGGACCGGTATGGTTGTACTGTATTTTCAGTGCACAAATCTGTTTTTCAAGTACATGTTTAACTCTCTGTAATGGTATCTGTTTTAGTGTTTTCATGTTATGATGTTCTAGTGTGAATGATTGTTACTTGTTACAGTTTATTTCTGTGTATTGTGTTTTCATTGTATTGATTTCAAACATGCCACTGTTCTCAATATTACGTCAGATAGGGACCAGAAAGGGTATACTAGAAGAGTCAGTTAATATCCCGCCTAGAGACACACCTGGTCATGATATGTGTTAAAAGTCAAGACCCTCTCAGAACGACGCCATTGAGTTATGGCACAAAGAGTCACATAGGTGATCAGAGAAAGAATTCAACAAAGTAGAGAGAAATAAACTAGCAGAGGAAAAAGCCAAAGAAAAAGAATCACGTCCTCTCAGAAGAACTAGTTAGAGTTAGAGTTAGAGTTAGAGCTATAAGTTTACTGTGGAGTTCCTTGTAAATAGCGCCTTGTAAAGATGCCTTGTGAATAGCGTGTCATTTTTGTGACATGTTGAATTTCTTGTAAATATGGCTTGTGAATAGCGCCATGTGGTTATGTTTTGTGCAGAGCATGTTATCATCAGGTCCCTAGTCATTACGTTAGGCAGGAGAGAGCTGGATCTCTTTCAAGTACTTGGAGAAAACGTTTTGAAGATGTGCGTATGTGTTATGTGATAACGTGGAGAAATGAGTTCATGACTTTCCCATGTACTGCAGTCATTGGGGAATGATTGTGCTTCAGCTGCCAAAGAGTTAATATCTTGTACTGAGTAGGCAGTATTTGTTTTAACATGCTGTTTAACAAGGTGTTGAGGGATTTTGGCGTTTTTTGGTGTTTGCGGGGGGCGTGTTTTTGAGCGGAAATTCGTACCCGTTCCAGTGGAGGGATTTGGTTGCTTTTTGGTGAGGATTTAGGAAATAGCTTGGACTACTGTGATGCAAAATTTGAAAGGGATCCGAGCTGTGGAAGTGGTTGAAAAAGCATGTTTTCTGTGGAGGTGCGATTTGCCATGTTATCCAATGGGCGTATTTCTGAAAATTGAGATAAGGGTTTTTGCACGGAGAGTGCTTTAATGTTTTTCACGGTTGAGAAGAAATTATAGAATAGACCCATTAGAGAATGTGCTTTTAATTAGTGTACTGCAACCGTGTGTTTTTTTTAAAATAGGAATGTTTCTACAGAATATTTTTCCCAATGCAAGCTGCCCTTTAGAATAGCGTGTGACAGTTATCCCACTCACTTAGGAAAGTGGCTATTTGTAAATTAATGAACGTGGCCCTTTTTGATAGCTATAATACACTACCATCTTAATGCATTGCTATGTGTCCCCTACATTAGTTTAATTTGCATTTAGTTTAAAGGCTCACCTATGTACTTTGACAGGCTGCTGATAGAAAGGTATAATTTTGCACGGTAAAAGCAGTATTCATTAAACAAGACTTGGAAAATAGGATTTATTATGTCTGATTCAGAGGTCAGTTAGGCTGCAATGCTTACACAGATGGTTACAGATAAACATTTAGTGGAGACACTTCAATTGATGTATGCAGAGAACAGTCCCAACCCAACAGTCCATGATAATTCGTTTTTTTTC
The DNA here is from genome assembly GCF_964261635.1 of Lissotriton helveticus. NCBI lineage: Eukaryota > Metazoa > Chordata > Amphibia > Caudata > Salamandridae > Lissotriton > Lissotriton helveticus. The sequence goes on from NC_136065.1 coordinate 940,040,271, forward strand.
TCAAATGCAAAATGCATAGCCTTGTGTGCAGAAGCACACTGTCCCTATTTGTGTGTTAATTTGCATGCTAAACAAATGCCCATGTTTCAAATGTCTTGCCTTCTAGCTGAATTAGTTAGACAAAAGTGTTTATTAGAAAGTGGAACTTTTAAGTAGCAGTACAGAATTATTTTAAAATGCTAGCATGTCACTTAGTTAAAAAAAAAGATATGTCTTTATTAATTCACTTTTTACAACGTTGTAAATTTGCTTCAGTTAAGTAAGAGAACGTGGGTTAAGCTCTCTGTCCTGGGAACAGTTATGTTTTGAATTACAAGGAATGTGTTTTTCGACCTTGAGACAGTCCTTCCGAGACCGAGATGGCCTGACTCCCAGGGACAGATGTTTATGTAAAGGGAGGGCTTTTCCCTCTTGGAGCGAGCAGTGCCTGTCTTGTTGATATTGGCCATACTCCAATTCTTTCCGCGATCCCTTTGTTTATGTAAAGGGAGGGCTACTGCTCCGACTTACACTAGCTTCCTTCGAATGTGGAGGGAGGAGGCTTGCAGCTCACTCTTTATGAAACTTGGCAGACGTTTGGCTCTTTCAATGAGCTCAGCGTTGGCAGCGACCCAATTTTAGTGAAGAAGAGACGAGTGAGAGGCTTGTCTCCTATTTGTTTGTTTGACACTGAGCCAGTTCCTGGCTCTGAGGGGAGGGGTAGGTGAGCAAGGAGTGAGTTCGTAGCGAAGTTACATCCCCAGCCCCTCTGACTTGTGTACAAAAAATTGTTCTTCCTTACAGTCAACACTAAAAGCTTAATTGACTTCAGATAAATTCACGCTTGCAAATGAATAAGTTTTTCCTTCAGTAGTGTAAACAGAATAATTGGCAGGAGTCTTGCTCTTGCAGATGGGTTAAGCATCTGGCAGTCATTCAATGTTAGATCACAGTGAAGCCCGGCTTGGATTTGATTCAAAACTCCGAGCGCGAACATAATTCTAGAGGGAGGGGCTGCTTCTCAAAGGAGTGAGGAGTGGCGAGGCTCTAGGCCTTCTGTCTATGACAAGAATACTTTGGTTTTATTCAAATACATTTAGAGAGCATATTGTAGGTGGTATGGTCATGCTATTCCCAAGATTTAGAGTAGGATTTTAGTGTAAACTGCAGAGCTTTTTGGAACGAGCCTCCACTTAACTTAGAGGTTAACAGAGGTTTGTGGGCGTTTGTTTGAGGTTCCCCCAAAATAAAAATTGTGCTTTTGAATTGAAAATTCATTTTTATTTATTTATTTATTTATTTTTATGTAATTCATTTTTGCTGGATTGATGACATAGGGTCCTAGTATTTACAGTCAAGCATTAAAGAGACAGCTAGACAGTATTCACATGCCTGCCAACACAGCACTGATTCAGTACTGATTCAGTACTGATACAGCACGTTCAGGGAAAGAGTGCGAGAATGCATCACTGTGAAAAGCAAGTGGTGTGCAAGGACACTTGCTTTCCAAGGAGGGTGGACAGCTAACACAAGATCACATACAGGTCATTACTAACCTTTAACAGCCCAAGACACAAAAGGAAGTACGTGCCTTTATTGGCCTCACTTCTTACTGTAGGCAATGGATTCCCCAGTATGCATATCTAGCCAACCACTCATACAGTTAACTACACAGGAGGCAGCCACTCTGACTGTACTCCCTAGGACACAAGAACACACCTTGGCATTTGAGGGATTAAAAAGAGCATTATGTCACGCGCCAGTTTTAGCGACTCCATGTCACAGTAAACATTTTATGCTTTTTTTATTTTTATTTCTTTTTACATTTGACTGTAGCGAGACTGACAGGATATGAACTGACATTATTTCAACCACACATAGAGATCAGACGTTGTAACATTCTGAATCCTGCAACACTTTTGCCCTCAAGTACAGTAAATGCACCACCACATGACTGTGTGGAAGTTATGAATATAGTGACCAAAACAAGACCTGACAGATATTGTACTCCCAGGCCCTGACCTGACGCTCTATGTAGATGGATCATGCATGAGAACGAGTGCAGGAGAGTTAGTAGCAGCGTATGCCGTGACCACAGAGGTCATAGAGACACAGAAAATAGACACACTGTCAGCTCAAGCAGCAGAGCTCATTGCTCTGACACAAGCCTGCATAAGAGCAAAGCACTTGAAAGTAAACATTTATACAGACTCACAATATGCCTATGGCATAGTTCATGATTTTGGGGTCCTGTGGCAAGAGAGAGGTTTCTGGTGCCAAGAGTCAGCATGGCCAGCTTATTCAGGCCCTGTTAGAGGCCATACATTTACCTACCGCCATTTCTATCCTGAAGTGCAAAGCTCACACCAAAGTTACAGACACCATTTCCCAGAGTAATGACCTGGCAGACCGAACAGCTAAACTTACTGCCCAGACACCAACAGACACGACAAGGACAGAGGTACCGTTACTAACAACAAGCATGACAGTCAGGGATCCCACTCAAGATGTACTCGACATACAGACACATGCCACTGCAGATGAGATAAAGAAATGGACTGAACAAGGAGGGGTCCAGACTAACCAAGGTTGGATGACTAAGGGAAAAGCTACATGGTTTCTCCCAGATTCTATGGTACAAGTAATCATAAACACAGCTCATAGTCCAGCACACTTAGGAGAAGGCAATGCTAGACAGTTTACAGAACATTTGGTTTAACCAGCCCCTACGTACAGCAGCGAAACAGAAAGTGCGAACATGTATGATCTGTGAACATGTATGATCTGTTGCCAGTTCAATCCAGGTAAAGGCATTCCGGTGGATCAAGGCGGATTTCATCCTCCTGACCACCCTTTTGAGGTTCTCCAGACGGATTATATCCAAATGGACAGATGTAGAGGTTACAAATATGTCTTAGTAGTTATGTGTGCACTACCTAGATGGACAGAAGCATATCCAGTTCCAGGTTATACTGCTGTGACAACAGCCAGGCAATTAGCGCGCGAGTTCTTCCCCAGATATTGCCCCGTGTCATCTATTCTGATAACAGTCAGCCATTTTCTTCTGAATTAATGAAACAAGTGTCACTTCTGTTAGGATATACCTGGAAGTTCCATTGTGTACGACACCCAGAAGCAGCAGGCCTTGTAGAAAGACATAATCAGACAATTAAGACAAAAGTTGCTGAGATCTGTACAGAAAAAGGCGTGGATTGGATGGTGGCCTTGCAGGTTGCCCTCTTTTACATGCGTATGGTAGCTCATTCCAGAACAGGCCTATCTCCTTATGAAGTATATATGTGGGGTACGCCTGTGCCAAAGAAAATACCTTATGTTGACAGTAACATGCTGACAGATTACCTGGCTTCCTTGATGTCTACACTACTCTCTTGTTGTTCACAGGTTGCTGCTGCCTTCCCTGACAACACCCAGGTCAAGGAACACGCCATTGTCCCCGAGAATTTTGTATGCATCCGGAATTTTGATCGTTCAAGTCCCCTTGAGCCACGTTGGAAGACGCCGAAGTTGGTGGAAGGACGTAAAGGCCGAACTCACCTTCATCACTACAAAAGATACTTTGGACTATTTGGAACTTTGGAACTTTTATAAAGAACACTGACCTTTGCTAGAAAAGACTCCACAGCAGGAGTATAGGTTTAAGTAGCGATCCAGTAAGTCAGACGTAGTTTAATTGTTTAAGCCCACCCGGTGGTGAATCGGTTAGACTAGTTTCTGACATGTATAAGATCACATATGAGAATAGCAAGAAGAGAGATAAGAAGGAAAAATACTGCAAGACATTACGCAGTAGATGTATTGTTACCTTGATCATTCTTTTTATTCTGTGCATTGTTATAATTGGTATCAGTTTATTGCTACATGTTTTCTTTCCCATTTCCTCACATATACATTCTTCCAGTAACAGCACTGTAGAGCACACATTCAGTGACCTGCCTCCTCATGAATTGTCATATCGACTTGCACTACGTAACAATACATTTATTCGAATGTTACACCATTCTCACCAGACCAGCAATGCGACTGATTGCTGGGTATGTGGCCAACTGCCTCCTTATCAAGAAACGAAGGGAGTTCTGCCCTTCTACCCTTTAACGTTCTCACACAATTGTTCATGTGGAGCATGGTTTGCTCTAATGACCTCAATAGATAGAAGGTACATAGCTTATCCAGGTGGCTGGATATATGGAAACCTGAATAAAGTAATGAATGAAGCATGCTTTCCAGACAAAGACGGATTCCCCCAAAGAAAGGGAACCGATTTAGAGAATGAAGAGTACGAACAGGGAAATGCATCCGTTAATTTTATAATGTTAAACGTTCAGCCCAAGCAAAATACAGGCCCACCGTTTATTTCAGTCCTGCCAGCAAAAGGTGATTTATGTGTTAGTAAGAAAGGCTCAGTACATATGGGACACAGCGAGTGTAACACTGTAGTAGAGTTTAACGATAAAGGACTTTCTTCTTTCAAAACATCACGCCATACCTATTTCATTTGTGGTCATACAGCCTATGTACATCTGCCCTTAGACTGGGGTGGGACTTGTTATATAGCATTCTTATTGCCACCCGTTTTTCTAGCCCCATCAAATTATCATAGAGATTCACGACTAGAATATGTGAGACAAAAGAGGGAGACAGATTCTGCAGGGATCGATCAGACTGAAACAGCTTGGGAGCAATATACAGATTTCAACAAAGGATTCTTTTACTTCATAGGTCCCGTCCAAAACAGTAAACTGATACGCAGGTTAACAAGGACTCTTGAAACAGTTGTAAATATAACTGCATCTGCCCTGGCGAACTTGACCCAGGAACAGTCTGCTATTAGACTTGTCGTTCTTCAAAACCGCCTCGTTCTAGACGTCATCTTGGCGGATAGGGGCGGAGCTTGTAGAGTCATCCGATCTAGTTGTTGCATTTTCATCCCAGATAATGCACCATCTGTGTACGAAGCAATAACAAGGCTCCACAAGATTGCTCATGCCATACATCAAGATCCAGGCACATGGACTTGGTCCAGTTGGTTCTTGGGTATAATATCGGCATGGGGTTGGAAGGTCATGTCTTTCCTAGGACTGGTCCTACTTATGATATTTGGTTGCTGTCTCTGTTTACAGTGCGGCCCGGCGATTTGCGGCCTGTGTGCCACTGCCTGTATTCCCCATCCACGTAAACAAAGAGTTAAAGATGAACAAATGATTCTGTATGATGAACTATACGGTCTCATGAATATAGATGTATCCTAAAGGGTTAAGTAGGGGACAAGGAGGGAATGTGGAAAATGAAATTTTGCCTGACCAGGATGCCCCCTACGTATACCCTATGTTACATGTGTGTGCATGTCATCCATGCATATTCCCTGTAGTGGCCTGAATCACTAGGCCTCTGCATTCATGTCCTGCATTAGAAATGCCAGTCATCAAAGTCTCCCAAACGTTAAGGTAGCATAAGGCCCATGTATTTGCATTTCATGACTCCTGACACACTGAAAGCCGAGAGAAGCCCAGCAAGAGGCCTGCCAAGACAGTATTATGAATAACAGTTATCTGTTTGCTTTACAGAATCACATTTCAGTCTGGTGAAGAAGGTACACAGAACCCATCTGTATAGATAGGGCCCAGCCATTCTGTCTCTGTTTAAGTGGATTACAGTGCTTGCATCCATAGAAAGCTCATGCAACGAACGAATAAATATGCCCTTTCTGTCATTTAGTGACGAGCAACCTTTTGCTTCAGATAATACATCCCCTATCATATCAGATTGTACAAGATGTGCTAGTCACCCTGACACAAGAGATCTCTCTTCTAGACTGAAAGTCAGCCTCCTCCCAGTTACACGTCAATTGCACGTCATGCCCAAGTTGCACACAAGTAGGACAAAGTTCGAGCTGGTCATGCAAACTCCTCCTCTAAGTACCCACCCACCTATCACCTACCTATGACTCATCGAAGTACACACCCTCATGTACGCCCACATGCTCTTATCTCTTTCTTTCTTGCTCTGCATGGAGCGCTCCGCCCTATGTACAAGGAGTAAAATGTATATATTCTGTTCATTGTTATTAAATGTTAGAAGACTCTTCCTGAACCTCAGAGGTGATGGAACATATTCTCCCTTTGACTCGAGTTATTGGAATAAAGCCCATTTAACTTGGACACCACGGAACCTGTCTCTCATTTGATGCATGATACTTTGTTAATGCCTAGAAATTCCGCCAGGGTAATCTTTTATTTACCACAGTTTGGGCCACTTAAAAATTGATAAACCACAATATTTTGGCATATTAGGTACCCCCAGGGTCTGCCCTAGGTGTCCCAAGGGTGGGGGTGGGGGGGTCAGGTACTTATAAGGAGGACCCTTATAAAATAGGTTTTATATGCCCTGGGGGTAGTGAAATAGCACATTTCACTTCCCTCACTGTAGTAAAGTGCTTCCCAAAGTTGACTTTTGTGTTAGGAGCACTGTAGAGTGAGAATCTTCAATATTATTACATATTCAGAACCCCTAGAGTCTCGCCTAGGTGTTCCAGGGGTGGAGGCTCTGTAGATATAGGCAGGGTCTTTTAAAAAAAATGTTTTATTAGCCTGTATATTGGAGAAATTGTCCCATTCATTTTTCTAATTGCAGGTCCCCAGCCACATAGGTTACCATGGCATTCAGTTATTCTTTAATAACTAACGCTAGACTTAACAGCAAAATAACATTCAAGGACTTAAGAGAATGGTATTGATGAATCCAACAACATGCTGTTGTTGAATATTTCCTAAAATGTACAGACAAGAAGTTATAAAACGTTCTTGTCTGTAAGCCAAAATTCAGCCTTCCAGTGCCCTGTCCTGATTGGTCAGAGCTAAGTGGATTAGTCAGGCAGCTTTGATCAAGTGATAAGCGGCACCTGGTGTGAGGAGCCATTCTAGGAGGAGAGGTTTCTGCTGCATAGGAATGCTAGAGCACGGGGAAGGTCGTAAACCATGAGCTTCAAAGACCCAGACGGACAGGCAGAGAAAGCCAGGTACATTTATTCCCACTCCCTTTGAACCCAGCCAGATGACAGGCTTAAGGAAGGAATTTGCAGATGCCAGGGGGAGGGAGACTATGGAGATGAGCAATCCAGGAGGTTCGTTTAACCAGCTCTTGCCTCTCTGCTGAGACCTCAGCCAAGTTGAATTTTGGAGAACTAGTGCCCTGTGAGACCATGGTGCTACACTTTCAAGGAAATGGTCATGCTTTGGGGTGTTATTGTGCACCTCGTTGGGCAGGATTGCCCTCCTGTGTGACCACAGCGTACACTGAATAAGTATCTGAGGGGGGCAGAACATTTCAGATCTGCTGCTTGAAACTAAAGAAGAAGAAGGATCAATGCTAGAAGTTTGATTTGCACCAACCAGGCCCTGCACTCTGACTGACTGCATTTGCTGCACAATCTGAAACTACAGCCCTGTGGATCAACCTGCTTGAAAAGGACTAAAGAGGGGAATCTTTGTAAGCTATAGGTTAACAGAGCTCACCTGGATTATCACCACCAAGAATCTCCAGCCTGGAGTGACTCCGTTGGATTCGTAAGGGTATAGTCCAAGTGGATTGTGGGAACTGAAGTCCCAAACTTTCAAGGACCATCTTGGAGCTTCCAGACCCTTAGAATAAGTTCTGGACAATTTGGGACCCTCTAATGAACTTCCTGAAGAAGTTTCAGAAGTTTGGAGAAGTTTGGAGCAACATTGGAAAAAATCTCCATAAATGGACTGACTTGACCTAGCCAGCCAAGCCGGTGACCCTAAACAGCAAGCCGCCCTGCCCTCCCACTGAAATGCACCGCAAGACCAACTTCCAGAGTTTGACCAGGAGCTGGTTGAAACCCAAGCCAGGTGAACCCTGACCAAATCCAGCCTGGTGAAGAGCATCGAGGGACCCCAGGATGAAAAACTCAGTAAAAGTTTCTAAGTCCGAAGGTAGAAGAGGTGACCGGGACCAACCATGTAAGTCAAGTCACCTACCTTCATCCAAGAGCTGGCCTGGATCCTTGATTTGTCCTGCTGGAAAGCTACAGAGGTCTGACTTCTATAAATTCAACAGGGAGCTTTTTGAAAGGCAAGCCGGCGAACCCTCACCAAATCTAAACTGGTGGAGAGCTTCGAAGGGACCCGGGGAGAAAAAGCTCCAGAAAAGTCAGAAGGTAAAATCTTTGACATAAGCCGCGCAGGGTACCATCGTGGTCTACCTGAAACTTTGACTTTCTCTCAGTTTAGCGCAACTAGATGTTTAAGCGCCATAAGTTTGTAGGTGCTATATAGTGCTAAATCTTTACAAAATCATATTTCTGGTTACCTACATTGGATTTTTTTCATGTTGGTGTCATTTAAAAGATGAACATATTTCCTATTTTTGTAAGTAGGTGTTAGATTTGTATTGTGTCTACATTGCTTACTGAATTGGTGTTTTCAAATGCTTTACATACCTGTCTCAGAAGTTAAGCCTGCCTGCTCGCAGCCAAGCTACCAAGGGTTGAGCATGGGAGTGATTTGCTGAGACCTAACCTTTTAGAAATGGGGTCTCTACTTGGCAGAGGTAGGTACCTTTGTCCAAAGAGGGACTCTTGCTTCTAGTTAGGGTAAGGGGGATACACACTTTAGATAACCCCTGCTCACCCTCTGGGTAGCTTTGCACGAGCAGACAGGCTTATTCAAAAGACAATTTGTCAAAACACACAGTAATACAGTGATAACACCACAAATGGACACCACACCAGTTTAGAAAAATAAAGTATCTTTATCTAAACTCAACATGACCAAAACGGAAAATAATAAGATATGATTTCAGGAACGTTATTGCAAAAACAAACCTTGTAGAAAACAAATACAGCAAGGAGGCGACATGTTGAATCCAGGACAGGGGAAGTCAGGTACATCGGCAATGAGGTGTTGGTTCCGGTGCGAAGTCGGCGAGTTTATGTAGTCACCTCAGTGGTTATCCTTGCCACGATAACAGGATGCAAGCGCTGGCGATGACGGAGTCAGTGCGAGCGCTGGTGCCAGGAAATGTCGTTAACTGCAGGCCTCGGCAGGCATCGGCAGCCATCGGCAGGCGTCGGAGCACGGTGCAGGCTGGGCAGTGCATCGTTCACTTCACGAGCGGTGCCCCGGACCTCGGTGCAAGTCACAGCATCACAGTGGCGTCACTGACGGCTTCAGAGACAGGTTTTCTTACTCCTTCCAAGTTGCTTCCAGCTGCCAACAGGAAGAACAACCTCCAAAGGCCCAAAACTGGAAAAGGCACCTCCTGGTAGGTCAGAAATTTCAGTAATAGAGTTCAGGGAAACTGGGGGTGAAGTATTTTTATCCCAGAGATTTCAGAACAGGAGGCCAGCACACTCAGGCCCTTGGAGATTCTTCTTCAAGCAGGTTTGCAGCAAAGTTCCAGTCTTTGTTCTTTCCTTGGCAGGAGCAGCAGCTGCAGGCCAAACCCACACAGCACACAGCAAAGGGGCAGTACTCCTCCTCACAGTTCTCAGCGCTTCTCCTTGGCTAAGGTTTCTCTTGAGTCCACAAGTGATCTAAAGTTTTGGGGTTTGAGGCCTACTACTTATACCCCTTTTTGTCTTTGCTTTCTTTGTGCAAGGGTCTCTGACCCCAGTCCAAACCTGTTTTGTCCTCACTGTGCAGTATGACCACAGGGGGTGGAGACAGCATTATACAAGGGAGACAGGTCCTATTCAGCTGCAAGGAAATCTCCTCCCACTACTCTAAATTCAGCCAAGGTCTATTCAGCTCAGTGCTGAGTCATTCAGGAAGGGCCAGGCACACCTCAACCCACCAGTGGCTGTCTACAGTGAATGCCCATCCCCAGCCGTTGTCACTCTAAAACCAGACAGTCAATCCACAAACAGACAGAGGCACACAGAATGGTTAAACAAGAAAACGCCTACATTCTAAAAGTGGAATTTTTAAATACACAATTTAAAAACCATCTTTACTAAAAGATGTGTTATTAAATTCTGAGTTCAGAGAGCCTAAATGATATTTCTCTATCATGTCCCAATGGGAAGTTATACTTGTAAGATGTTACAAAGTGTCTCTCATTCTATTCTATGGGACAGATAGCCTTTCAATAGTGAAAAACAAAATTGGCAGTATTTTACTATGAGGACATGTCACTCACACCAGTACATGTCCTACCTTTCATATACACTGCACCCGGCCCAGAGGGGTACCTTGGGCCTACCATAGGGGTGTCTTACATGTAAGAAAAGGGAAGGTTAGGGCCTGGCAAGTGGTTGCACTTGCCAGGGTGACATGGCAGTTAACAAACTGCGCAGAGACACTGCAGTGACAGATCTGAGATACCTTTTTAGGGGTACTCACTTGGGTGGCACAATTAGTGCTGCAGGGCCACTAGTAGCATTTGATTTCCAGGCCCTGGCACACTCAGTGCACTTTACGAGAGGGCTTACCAGTAAATCAAATATACAAATCAGGGAGAACCAATTGTAATAACAATTTACACAGGGAGTACTTGCACTTTGACACTGGTCAGCAGCGGCAAAGTGCCCAAAGCATCTAAGCCAGCATAAACGAGATCCAGCACAGCATCAAAAATGCAGGAGGTAGAGGCAGAAAAGTAAGGGGACACCACGTCAAAGATGCCAAGTCTAACATGTGTCCCCTCCAGAAGAAAGGTGGGGGAACTACCCACCCTCTTGGGAGTTCTCATCGCTAAGGCGGAAGAATCTGGATAGACCATCAGCATTGGCATGTTTGCACCAAGGCGGTGTTCCACTGTAAATCCTTTCCCTGTTGGGAGATGGACTACCTCAACAGTTCTGGGTTCTCACCCCTCCTTTACATCAACCATCTGAGGGGCCTGTGGTCTGTCTGAAGTCGGAAGTGAGTCCCAAAGAAGTAGGGTCTTAGCTTTAACAGTGCCCAGACCACAGCAAAAGCATCTCTCTCAACTGCACTCCACCTCTGTTTCCTGGGAAGCAGCCTTCTACTAAAGAAAGCTACGGGTTGGTCCAGGCCCTCATCATTCAATTGTGAGAGTATTGCTCCCACACCATGCTCTGAAGCTTCTGTCTGAACAATAAATTAATGGGAGAAGTTGGATGACTTGAGCACGGGCGCAGTGCACATGGCAGATTTCAGAGCATCAAAAGCGGTCTGATAGGCATCCGTCCAGATCACTTTCCTGGGCAGCTTCTTTGAAGTCAGCTCTGTCAAGGGGGCTACAATGGTGCTATACCCCTTGTCAAAGCGTCTGTAATTCCCGGTGAGTCCTAAGAAGACTCTCACCTCTGTTTGGGTTGTGGGGGCAGGGGGTGCACCCAAGCCGAATAGTGTTGATCTTAGCTTGTAGGAGTGCCACCTGGCCGCTTCCTACCTGGTGCCCTATCTGGCACTTACTGGTCTTGATAGCGAGGCCTGCCTTCTGCAGAGCCTTTAACACTTAAGAGGTGTTACAAGTGTTCCTCCCAGCGGGAGCGGAACACAGCAATATCATTCAGGCAGGCGGCATTGAATTCCTCCAGCCCAGACAGTACCTGGCTGACCAGTCTCTGGAATATGACGGGGGCGTTCTTCAACCCAAAGGCCATGACATGGAACTGGTAGTGCCCCTCTGGCATTAAAAATGCAGACATCTCTATGGCCCCATCCATCAAGGCAAATGCCAGTACCCAGACGTTAGATCAAATGTACTAAGGTACTGGAAAGCTCCCAGCTGATCAATGAGCTCATCAGCTCTGGGGATGGGGTGCGCATCAGTCCTACGTGACGGCATTGAGCCCACGGTAGTCCACACAGAACCAGAGTTCAGGAGTGACACCGGGTGCAGCAGCTTTTGGAACCAAGACCACTGGGCTAGCCCAAGGGCTGCTGGAGGGCTCTATCACCCCTAACACCAACATCTTGGAAACCTCTTCCTTGATGCTGGCACTGACTTTGTCAGTTACTCTGTAAATGGTATGCTTTACAGGTAAACTGTCCCCAGTGTCCCTATCATGGACACACCAATTGGTGATTCCTGTTTGCAAAGTAGGGTCACTTTTTTGAGGACGTGCGTTTCTCTCTAAAATAAGAAATGCAACAGTTGAGTACAGAGACACTTCTGGGCTACCCAGGAGCACTCCGCAAGGAAAATTCATAATAAGCTAGTTGTGTTCATTTTCTGGTTCTCAAGAGGAGCTGAGATACTCTCTTAGACTTTGTCTGTAGGTTGCAGGAGAATACAATCCAAATGATAGTTCTCTAAGAACAATGCTGCCAAAAAGGAGTCACTGGCTATGATAATGTGTCATCTACAGCCAGATAAACGAATGGCACTTAGACACGTTGTTTCATTTGCACAAAACACCCATAAACAAATATTCCATACAATATGATGATCAGAGGTCATTGATCAGAGGTCAGTGTCAGATGATCAGAGGATGCTTCCTTGTGCAAGGCGCGGCATCAAGTTCACAAAATTCGTCTTACTATCAAAGTTCTATGCAAATAGTGTAGAAAAAAACCTCTCAGAAGTCGGTAAGGAGTTCAAGCATAAAATGACCCCAAGTGCTAAGCTGAATACAAATATAAAATGAATTCAAACATAAAATGACTCCAAGCGCTAAGCGCGAAACAAATATGTAAATGCCATATTCTTGAATCAAAAGTTACTTGTGCCAAATACCAGATGGCCATTCACATGGCAAATATGCAAGGACAAGTCTTTCGATACCAACAGAAAATGTCAAAGTCACAAAGCCTTTCACCTCACACTCAGCCTTAAAGAACGCACTTAGCTGTCTGATGCTTGCTGCAGTTCCGGACCGTCATATGCTTCTGTCCAATGGGGAAGGAGGAAATTTGGAAGCGATGACATAAGAAGTCTCCAGCTGAAGCGGGAACCAGGAGATTAAGCCAAGCACTGACAGGTGCGAGGCTTGGGCTTTTACAGCCAATTCAGTGGCAGTTAACCACACATGGCTAGCCATGCCCATAAACATGCCAGGTACCTTAGGCACGCCCATAAGCATGACAAGTGCACGTGCCCAATAATGTGACACTGTTGCAAGCACCCAAAACAACAAGTATTGGCAAAATAAGCACTGGCACCAAAAAATACAATAACAACAAACAAACATTGGCAGTGGAAAGAAAAGGAAAAAAAACAAATAGTGGACAGAAACGTGAGCAAGCAGGGACCCCTGGGAATGCCGACATACCAGACAGGATGGGGAGCTCCTGACAGTGGCCCCACAATGTCGACGTTCACCTGCTCGAAAGGGGTGCTCACCACAGGAAAGGGTTGAAGAGGAGCCTTACAGTTCCCACCACTATTGCCACTTGCCTGGCAAGTCTGACAAGTTCTACATTGTGTGCAAACGCGCCTCTGCATTTGGGGCCAGTAACAGTGGGTGACAAGCCTGTGATGGGTCTTGTCCCACCCCAAATGTCCTGCCAAAGGCACATCATGAGCCAGACCCAGTAGGAGGATCCTGTAGCACGCGGGTACCACCAGCACACGGGCTGCCCCATGCTCATCATCCTTAGGCTCACTATAAAGAAGACCATTCTCCCAATAAATCAAATGTGATCCAGACTGACCACCTGCTGCCTGGTCTGCAGCCTGTTGCCACAAACCAACAAGAGTAGGGCATTCCATCTGCTGCGCCTTGCAGAACTCCACTCTGGAGGGACCTCCTTCTTGCTGCCGATGGGTCAGCTCAGGCAGGTCTCCCAGTTCGGCCACTTTCTCCCCTGTAAAATCCAGGGCATCCCTCTCAGGGTCTGCCTCCTGGACAGTGGGTATTTCTGGGGCAGGATTCCCACGATCCTTGCCCCTTCTCTTTCTGGCAGGCACCTGGACCACTGTTTCAGGCTCCAGGTCCTCTTGAGTACCCCTACTGGCTGCCATTAACTGATTTGTCACACAGCCCCATTCAGGCAAACCCAACATCATTGAATGAGTCTGGCGTTCCACCTCCTTTCAAGGGGAACCCTCCAAGTCATTGCCAAGCAGACAGTCAATAGGCATGGACGGACTTACAACAAATTTCAAGGAACCCGAGATGTTCCCCCCAATCAAAGGGAACCTGTGCCACCTTACGCAGGCGCTCAGAGTTGTATGCAGCAACTACAGGGTGAAGCCCATTGGGGATGACCTGCTCTTCAGACACCCATTGACACCTGACAGATGTCACACTGGCTCCTGTGTCTCTCAGAGCCTCCACCCTTCTCCCATTGATGGTCACCGACTGCAGGTACTGTTTAGTGTTATCCAGCAGGCAGGTTTCCTGGAGCATCTCTCTATCTCCTAATCATATATTGGTCATCCCATCTGGCTCCCCACCCTCACTAGAAACCAGATCCTCCCCCAGCACTACACTAACTAACCCCAGTGACAGTGCACCAATGGGTGCTGGTGGTGCCTTGGGGCGCTTGGGATCATTCTGCCTGTGACCCTCCTGACCACATGCATAACACTTGTGGGGACCCCGGTTGTCTGCCTGCCCTTAGGGAGCCTGGCTTCTTAGAACAAGGGGGGATGGGGATGTTTACCATGGGAACTATTTTGGGACCCTATAGAGAACTCCTTTTTGTTACCCTTGCCCCCCCACCCTTCTGCAGGGGACCCTGCCCACCTTTGGCTAGGTGTCCCACATACCCCTTGTGGACCCTGGTATTCGTCAAGCAGTCCTCCTCCTGCGCAAGCTTCCTGGGGTCAGTCACCTTACGATCCATCAGATGCTGGTGCAGCTTTGGAACACAAAGATTACTGAAGTGCTCCCAACCAATCAGCTTGTTCAACTCCTTGTAATCAGTTGCCTTGCTGCCCTTTATCCAACCATCCAGTGCTTGGCAATAAAGAATCACACACTCAACCCACACATTGGATTCAAGCTTCTTGAAAGACCTAAACTTTTCTCTGTACTGAGCCAGTGTAAACCCATACCTGAGGCATATAGCCTTCTTCATATTGGGGAGGTCAGAGCACCCGCCTCCTCCAAAGATGCCAGGGTGTTCCTTCCATTGGTCTCGAAGTGTCTCCACAGGCTGGCCCCCTAATTCTTCTTAGGGACCTCATTCATATGCAGTGCTGCATCATAAAATGCAAACCAAGCATACATATCTTCCCCCTTCTGGAAATTCTGTACTAGGCCTTTCGGAATGTAAACCTTACCCCCTTGCACTGGCAGTACATTGCCACCATTTGTACTGGACTCTGCCTGTTTGGCCTTGCGGTCTAGCTCTATCATGCTCAATTCATGTGCCGAGAGCAACTTCCTTTCTTCCAAGGCAAGGGTAGATTCTTTGTCTTTTTCCATTACCAATTTCCTCATCTGGAGCTTCCGCAGCTTCAATTCAGGATTTCTGACCCTTTGGTTCTCCTCCATTTTCTCTGGAGACAAATTCCTGGAAGAAAGATTGCTGCCAGCCATAGAGATCGCACTCCCAACTGGCAAATCCTGGGAACTGAAACCACCCTATGGCACAACCCATCCACATCTGCATCATTTGTCTCACCGACTTCTCTGGCCTCCCACCAGGCACTTCAGGCCTTCTGCACCTCCTCTTTCCTAGAGGTGCTCTTAATGGGGCTTCCAAAGCTTTTGCAAAATTGCTTGAGCTGCTCTACTTTGTAGGTATGCAACATTTCAATGCTAAACTCAAATTCTGCTTCCTCTGCTAGTTTCCATTTAGAGACATGGTGCGTGGATACTTCAAGGGTCAGATCAAAAAATAGAACCAAAAATAAACACAGTATGTGGTTGCGTAGTAGACTGTACTAAACTAATGATTTACACTAATCACTGTGGGTCAAGTACAAATACAACTTAAAATCCTCACCGCTGACTACCAATGTTAGAAATGGGGGTATCTAGTTGGCAGAGGTAGGTACCTTTGTCCAAATAGAGACCCTTGCTTACA
Source organism: Lissotriton helveticus (assembly GCF_964261635.1). Lineage (NCBI taxonomy): Eukaryota > Metazoa > Chordata > Amphibia > Caudata > Salamandridae > Lissotriton > Lissotriton helveticus. The sequence goes on from NC_136065.1 coordinate 940,056,176, forward strand.
GTCTTCGGATCATTCTGCATGTGATCCTCCTGACCACATGCATAACACTTGCGTGGACCCAGGTAGTCTGGCCTGTCCTTAGGGGGGCATGGCATCTTAGAACTGGGGGGCTGGGGATGTTCACAATCGGATCTATTTTGGGGCCCTTTAGAGAACTATTTTTGGTTACCCTTGCCCCCACCCTACTGCTGGGGACCCTGCCCACCTTTGGCTGGGTGTCCCACATATCCCTTGTGGACCCTGGTACTCTTCCAGCAGTCCGCCTCTTGCGCAAGCTTCCTGGGGTCAGTCAGCTAACGATCCATCAGATGCTGGTGCAGCTTTAGAACACAAAGATTACTTAAGTGCTCCCAACCAATCAGATTGTACAACCTCTGGTAATCAGTTGCCTTGGTGCCCTTTATCCAACAATCCAGTGCTCAGCAATAAAGATTCACACACTCAACCCACATATTGGATTCAAGCTTCTTGAAAGACCTAAACTTTTCTCGGTACTGCTCCGGTGTGAGCCCATACCTGAGGCATATAACCTCCTTCATATTGGGGTAGGTCAGAGCACCCGCCTCCTCCAAAGGTGTCAAGGTGTACCTCCCATTGGCCTCAAAGTGTCTCCACAGGCTGGCCCCCTAATTCTTCTCAGGGACCTCATTCATACGCAGTGCTGCCTCATAAGATGCAAACCAAGCATAAATATCTTCCCCCCTTCTGGAAATTCTGTACTATGCTCTTCGGAATTAAACCTTACCCACTTGCAATGGCTGTATGTTGCCACCATTTGTTCTGGACTCTGCCTGTTTGGCCTTGAGGTCTAGCTCTCTCATGCTCAATTCATGTGCCAAGAGCAACTTCCTTTCTTCCAAGGCAAGGGTAGATTCTTTGTCTTTTTCCTTTTCCAATTTTCTAATCTGGAGCTTCCGCAGCTCCAATTCATGATTTCTGACCCTTTGGTACTCCTTCATTTGCTCTGAAGACAAATTCCTGGAAGAATGATTGCTGCCAGCCCTAGAGGTCCCACTCTCAACAGGCAAATCCTGGGATCTGAAACCACCCTATGGCACAACCCATCCACATCTGCATCATCTGCCTCCCACCAGGCACTCCAGGCCTTCTGCAGCTCCTCTTTCCTAGAGGTGCTCTTAATGTGGCATCCAAAGCTTTTGCAAAATTGCTTGAGCTGCTCTACTTTATAAATATGCAACATTTCAATGCTAAACTCAAATTCTGCTTCCTCTGCTAGTTTACCATTTAGAGACGTGGTGCGTGGATACTTCAAGGATCATATAAAAACATAGAACCAAAATTAAACACAGTATGTGGTTGCCTAGTATTCTGCACTAAACTAATGATTTATACTAATCACTGTGGGTCAAGTACAAATACAAGTTCAAATCCTCATCGCTGACCACCAATATTAGAAATGGGGGTATCTAGTTGGCAGAGGTAGGTACCTTTGTCAAAACAGAGACCCTTGCTTCTAGTCATTGTAAGGGGGATACACACTTTAGATAACCACTGCTCACCCCCTGGGTAGCTGGGCATTATCATACAGGCTTATCCTAAAGGCAATGTGTAAAGTATTTGTACTCAAAACACACAGTAATACAGTGATAACACTACAAATGGACACCTCACATTAGAAAAATAAAGTATCTTTATCTAAACTCAAAAAGACCAAAACGACAAAAATCCAACATACTGGTAATAAGATATGATTTTAGAACAGTTATTGCAAAGATAAAGCTTGTAGAAAACATTTGGTTCTGCCTGGGGCTATTGTGACATTGTGACAGCAATACATCCCAAGTACGGTGCCGACCGTGAGGAGCGCGACGTTGGGCACAAAGTCACACGGACCCCCAAACAAACAGTACCTTGGAAACAAAGTCTATGACGATGCACGGCGTCGTGAAGGTGAGATCTCGGTGCCAAGGTCGAGGCCGATTCCCTGGCTGCAACTGGGGAGGTGAGGCGTTGTGTCCATGAGGAGGCAATATGTCGAATACAAAACATGAAAGTCGATTGCAATTGCGGTGAGGTGTCAGTTCTGGTGACGGTGCGAAGTTGGCAAGTTTGTGGAGCCACCCTCGGTGGTTATCGTCGCCATGATAACAGGATGGAGGAGCTGGTGATGACAGAGTTGGTGTGAGTGTTCACTTCACGATTAGTGCCCCGGGCCTCGGTGCAGGTCATGGCGTCACAGCGGCGTTGCTGACGGCGTCAGAGACAGGCTTTCTTACTTCTTTAAAGTTGCTTCCAGCTCCCAACAGCAGGCCACAACCTTCAGAGGTCCAAAACTGGAATAGGCACCACCTGGCAGGTTATAAATCTCAGCAATAGAGTTCAGGGGAGCTGGGAGTGAAGTCTTAGTGTCCCTGAGACTTCAGAACAAGAGGCCAGCACACTCACGCCCTTGGAGATTCTTCTTCAAGCAGGTTCACAGCAAAGTTCCAGTCATTGTACTTTCCTTGGCAGAAACAGCAACTGCAGGCCAACCCTACATAGCACACAGCAAAGGGGCTCTTCTCCTTGGCAAAGGATCCTCTTGAGCCCAGAAGTGATTTAAAGTTCTGGGGTTTAAGGTCTACTACTTATACACCATTTTGTCTTTGTTCTCTTTGTGCAAGGGTCTCTGAGCCCAGTCTAAACCAGTTCTGTCCTCACTGGTGCAGTATGACCACAGGGGGTGGAGACAGCATTGTGCAAGGGAGACAAGCCCTATTCAAGTGCAAGCTAGCCTCGCTGATGACGGCTGATTAGCCAGAAACCGGTCCCAGGATGCTTGTTTCCGGTCATGAAAGACATGGCTTGGCAGTTCGGGCTGGACTGTTCCGATGAGGCACAGGGTGAGACTGATTTGCATATGGCCATGTCTGAACTGGGGTGGCGGAGTGAGCTAAAGATGATGATGGATTAAACCCAGATCAGTTGACTGGGGGTGAGTGCTTGCAATGTTCAACACTCTGTCCATCATCCCCTTTGGTTTTGCTTTGTTCACCCTAAGTTATCAGGGTATGCCCAGACGTGGGTCCCTTGCTCACTTTGCCCCTGTATTCAAGCTAGTCTGGCTGATGATGGCTGATTAGCCAGAAACCGGCCCCAGGATGCTTGTTTCCTGTCCAGGAAAGACATGGCTTGGCAGTTCGGGCTGGACTTTTCCCATGAGGCACAGGGTCAGACTGATTTGCATATGGCCATGTCTGAACTGGGGTGGCGGAGTGAGCTAAAGATGATGATGGATTAAACCCAGATCAGTTGACTGGGGGTGAGTGCTTGCAATGTTCAACACTCTGTCCATCATCCCCTTTGGTTTTGCTTTGTTCGCCCTAAGTTGGCAGGGCATGCCAAGACGTGGGTCTCTTGCTCACTTTGCCACTGGATTCAGGCTAGCCTGGCTGATGACGGCTGATTAGCCAGAAACCAGTCCCAGGATGCTTGTTTCCGGTCCAGGAAAGACATGGCTTAGCAGTTCGGGCTGGACTGTTCCCATGAGGCACAGGGACAGACTGATTTGCATATGGTCATGTCTGAACTGGGGTGGTGGAGTGAGCTATAAGAATGATGATGAATTAAACCCAGATCAGTTGACTGGGGGTGAGTGCCTGCAATGTTCAACACTCCTCCATCATCCCCTTTGGTTTTGCTTTGTTCACCCTAAGTTGGTAGGGTATGCACAAATGTGGGTCCCTTGCTCACTTTGCCACTGGATTCAAGCTAGCGTGGCTGATGACGGCTGATTAGCCAGAAACCGGTCCCAGGATGCTTGTTTGCAGTCCAGGAAAGACATGGCTTGGCAGTTCGGCCGGACTAATCCCATGAGGCACAGGGTCAGACTGATTTGCGTATGGCCATGTCTGAGCTGGGGTGGCGGAGTGAGCTAAAGAATGATGATGGATTAAACCCAGATCAGTTGACTGGGGGTGAGTGCTTGCAATGTTCAACACTCCGTCCATCATCCCCTTTGGTTTTGCTTTGTTCACCCTAAGTTGGCAGGGTATGCCCAGACGTGGGTCCCTTGCTCACTTTGCCACTGGATTCAAGCTAGCCTGGCTGATGACGGCTGATTAGCCAAAAACCGGTCCCAGGATCAATCAATCAATCAATCAATCATATCATTTGTAAATCGCACTACTCACCTATGAGGGTCTCAAGGCGCTGGGGTGGGGAATGTTGCTACTGCTCGAAAAGCCAGGTCTTGAAGAGTTTTCTTAAGGTCAGCAGCTCTTGTGTCTGCCGTAGGTGGATGGGGAGGGTGTTCCAGGTCGTGGCGGCGAGTTGGGAGAACGATCTGCCACCAGAGGTCGCTCTTTGGAAGCGGGGGACTGTGGCAAGGGCGAGGTCGGCGGAGCGGAGCTGGTGGGTGGGGGTGTAGAAGCTGAGTCGTCTGTTGAGGTATGTTTGGTCCGGTGTTGTGGAGTGCCTTGTGTGCGTGGGTGAGGAGCTTGAAGGTTATCCTCTTGTTGACTGGGAGCCAGTGCAGGTCTCTCAGGTGGGGTGTGATGTGCCTGCTGCGAGGGATGTCGAGGATCAGGTGTGCAGAGGTTTTCTGGATGTGTTGGACCCGTCTCAGGAGTTTGGCCGAGGCTCCTGCGTGGAGGGCGTTTCTATATTCCAACTTGCTGTTGATGAGGGCCTTGGTGACCGTTCTTCTCATTTCAGTGGGGATCCACTTGTAGATCCTGCGGAGCATGCGGAGGGTGTTGAAGCAGGAGGAGGAGACGGCATTCACCTGTTTAGTCATGGAGAGGGTGGAGTCGAGGATGACCTCTAGGTTGCGTGCGTTGTCGATAGGTGTTGGGGCGGTTCCCAGTGCAGTCGGCCACCAGGAGTCCTCCCAGGCCAACGGGGTGGATCCGAGGATAAGGACCTCCATCTTTTCCGAGTTCAGCTTCAGTCGGCTGTTCCTCATTCATTCAGCGACGGCCTTCATTCCTTCGTGAAGGTTGGTTTTGGCGTGTTGGGTCCTTGGTGAGGGAGAGGATCAGCTGGGTGTCATCAGCGTAGGAGATGATTTTGAGGTTGTGCCAAAAGGCGACGTGGGCGAGCGGTGCCATGTAGATGTTAAACAGAGTTGGGTTGTGAGAAGGGCCCTGGGGTACGCCGCAGATGATCTCAGTGGCTTCGGAGCGGAAGGGGGGAAGGCGGACGCTCTGTGTTCTGCCAGAGAAGAAGGAGGTGGTCCAGTCCAGGGCCTTCTCTTGGATCCTGGCTTTGTGTAGGCGTGTTCATAGTATGTGGTGGCAGACCGTGTCGAAGGCGACTGACAGGTCCAGGAGGATGAGGGCCGCCGTTTCTCAATTGTCCAGCAGGGACTTGATGTCATCGGTGGTGGCGATGAGGGCAATCTCGGTGCTGTGGTTGCTGCGGAACCCGGACTGGGAAGGGTCCAGGATGCTGTTCTCCTTGAGGTAGCGGGTCAGTTGTTCTTTGACGGTCTTCTCGATGACCTTTTCTGGGAACTGTAGCAGGGAGATCGGCCGGAAGTTCTTGAGGTCCTTCGGGACCGCCTTGGGTTTCTTGAGTAAGGCGTTGATCTCGGCGTGCTTCCAGCTCTCCGGTAAGGTTGCTGTCTCGAAGGAGGTGTTGATGACTTTCTGGAGATGGGATGTGATGGCTGTGCTGGCTTTGTTGAAGATGTGGTATGGGCATGGTTCTGACGGAGATCCGGAGTGGATGGTGTTCATGATCTTGATGGTGTCGTTGTTGTTGCTGTTGGTCCAGGAGAGCAGGCGGTTGGTGCGGATGGTTGTCGTGGGGGCGGAGGCCTCAGTGGTTGTCGGGGCGGTCATGGCATTGAAGCTGTCGTGGATGTCTGCGATCTTGCGGTGGAAGAAGGTGGCCAGTGAGTCACAAAGGTCTTGCAAGAGTGGGACGTCGTTGGTGTTGAAGCTAGTGTTGGAGAGTTCATTCACGGTGTTGAATACCTCTTTGCTGTTGTGCGCATTGTTGCCTAGGCGGTCTTTAAAGGAGGCCCTTTTGGCAGATCTGATGAGGGGATGGTGTGTGCGGGTGGCGTTCTTGTGGGCTGAGTGGCTGTCCAGTGTTTGTTCACGGAGCCAGATCTTCTCCAGCTTTCGGTAGGTTTGCTTGGAGGCCCGGAGGTCTTCAGTGAACCAGCTGGCTTTCATGTTGGTGTGTCTGTTGGAGGGTTTCTTGATCGGGGCGAGGGTATTGGTGCAGTCGTTGATTCACTGTCTAAGGTTGTGGGCGGCGGTGTCGGTGGGGTCAGTGGGTGGGCTCTGGGCAAGGGTGGTGGTTAGCTGGTCTTTGGTGACTTTGCTCCAGCAGCGGTGAGGTATCTGTTGGATGTGGTGGTAGGTGGTGGGTTTCTTGAAGGTGAAGTGGATGCAGCGATGGTCGGTCCAGTGGAGTTCGGTGGTGTGATTGAAGGAGACGTGGGGGCTTGTGGAGAAGATGGGGTCAAGCGTGTGCCCGTGGAGTGGGTGGGTGTTGTGACGAGTTGTCTGAGTCCGAGGTTGGCTAGGTTGTCACTCAGGGTGGTGGAGTTGGAGTCGTTGTTCTCGAAGTGGAAGATCAGGTCCCCGAGGAGGATGTAGTCCGTGGAGGCGAGGGTTTGTGTGCTGACGAAGTCGGCAATGGTCGCTGAACTGTGGTCGGGGTCCGGGGGGTCTGTAGATGAGGGTTCCTCTGAGGATGTTGTTGGGGTTGATGTGGATCTGGAAGTGCAGGTGTTCGGCGGTGCTGAGGGGGTCGTCGGTGTTGGTCGAGACTCAGAGAGTGATCCTGTGGATGATGGCGATTCCTCCTTGTGAGAAGTTGGCCTGATGTGCAGTGCTCACTGTTCTAGTGATCACTATATATCAGTCCAAACAACCCTTATTGATGATTGGTTGTAAGTCAACCTTATAGACCAGCTATCCTAGTAGCATGGATACGAGCAGTCTAAGGCTAAGACTCTAGAGGGCGTGTTAAGCCAGCTGTTTTACCATCACATTACCCCTTGAACACCCAGTGAAAGGACACCACACAAGTTGTTATGAAAATAAACAGTGTATTTATTTATAACAAGACTACCCTGGCTCTTTATGAGACAGGGAGCTAAGCACACAACAAAAACTCTTATAAAAATACTTAAGTTAGCACAGTATACACAAATGCCCGAGGGGCACGAAAAACCATATACTCTGAAAGTGGAATGCGAAATTACTAGCAGGTAAGTACAGTACTAATAGGCTTTGGAATCGCTAGGACTTGACTATGGAATCGTTAGATTACTTCTAGGAGGCCCAGGGGACTCGGGTGCAGAGTGTGCACTCTCACGCGGGATGCGGGACAAAGTCTATGATAGCTAGTAAAGGTAAAGTTAGTGTTCACGGGCGAACCCGACCTGGTAGGGAGAAAACGAAAGTGGATCCTGACCCTTGGATAGTGAGGCTATGCTGGGGCACCGAAATGCCGAAGTTACCTAGCCCAGGGGCTGCAGCTGCATATGTCTCAAAAGACGTCGGGAATCCTCGTAGACGAACCAGGAGCCTGGAAGAAAGATGCTGGCAGGCGACCAGTGAAGAGAGTTCGAAGGGATCCAAGCCTGGATCTCGAAGATGGATGATACCTGAAAGCAGAGGGGACCAAGTTCGTGACTACTAGCCAGTAGTCAGGGGGCACCAGGAGGGCACCGGATGATAGTCACCTCGGCTAGGTGAGTGGGCGACGCTGTGCTCTGCAGATCTCACGGACCAGGAGGCGTTGTCGGCGACCAGGATGGAGGGGCGAGCTGTCCCACGATGGATGAAGCTGTCGGCGTCGAAGAACCCAGGATTGGGCAACAAAGCCTTGGCTAATTCAAGCCCACCCGGTGGACTCAAAATGGCGTCTTGAGTGGACCAGGAGGGTCCGGGGTGCTCCTCTTCTGGAAGGGAGCAGGAGCCAGTCTGGAGCAACCAGACCAGCAGCAGTGATGTCGTCGGGCGTCGTTCAGAAGGCCACAAGCCAGCGGACTAGTAGCCAAACAACGCGGTGAGCAGCAAAAAGCAGAAGGGCCCCACGCCGATCGTGGAGATGCTGGGGGGCTGCTCTTCGGTGCTGGAGCTGCTCAGGGTTGGGGCTTCTCGGACCCCAAAGCACTCGCCAGGAGATTACTCGGCGGGCTTGCTGTGAAGAAGTCGTGCAGTCTTGGCAATAGTCGGTCCCTTGAGGTCTCGTCGCACTCACGGTTCTCAGCTTGGCTGTAGAGGTGAGTAGAGGTCGGAGGTGCCAGGGAAGCCGGGTCTTGTCGAGCTGGGCAGTCGGATTCCGGAGGAGGGACTTACAGCAGACCGCAGTGTTCTTAGGATGGTGCCTGCGGATGCAGGGTGACTACTCCTTAGTCACAAGGGAGAATCTTGAAGAAGAAATCTTGAAGTCCTTTCGCAGAAAGTCGTGTCTTGATTCCAAAGATGATCTAATTTGGAAGGGGGCCTGCTCCTACCTTTATCTGGGAAAAGGGGGCTGGCACGCGACTAAGTCCTGCCCTATGGGTGGGACCAGGAGGGGGGTGGTTACACCCCTCTCCTTTGGCGGGCTTTCCCCAGGCCAGGGGCTGGAGTGCCCCTGGAACTGGTTTCAGCCGGCCTATGCACAGTGAGCACCGGGGTGCCACTTGCAGTCACCTTCCTCTGTAGCCCTGCCTACCTGGAATACACAAAACCCTGTCTGGGACGGTGCTGGCACCGCCCCTGGCAGGAAACCCTTTGTCCTTGCCTCCTGTGCTGGGAGGACTCCCAGCAGCAGGAGGGCAGACTTGTGTCTCGGTGGCAGCATCCATCTTGTGGAGCTGAGGCTATGTCTGACTGTAACCGGGGTTACAGGTTACATACATGTCGTGTCCCTCTAGAAGGGTGGAATGCTAACCCCGTCGCCAGAATTGGCGAGGGGTTAGTATTCCAATTCGTATGACACCTTACTCGACATGTTTTGATAAAGCGATACCAGAGTTGGCATATAACCGCGAGGATTATAATGCACTTAAGAGTATATGGTATGCAATATCATGGAAACGGCTAAGGGATGGATCCCGAAAGCCGCAGACAGGCTCAGCTCATGCCAGAGCACTATCTCACACGATTCCAAGCACTCTGCCTTCAGGATTGTCAAGGCCTGCCATAGGAGTGACTGATAGGAGATCTGTGTGTCCATTTTTAGGGTTAGATATAGGTATACTATATCTAAAGCAAGGGGTGATTACACCACCTTGCCCCAGCTGTCAAGCAGCCAGTTGTGTCAGATTTGGATGGCCAGCCAGGGGTGGCATAATACATGCTGCAGCCCCTGGTAGGCCCTGGGTACACCTATGCCCTGGGTACCTAAGGTACACTGTACAGGGACTGATAAGGTGACTCAGTATCCAATTAGATATGTACCTAAGGTACATGGAATCCATTTTACAGAGAGAGCAGTGGGCCTGAGGTCCTGAATAGCAGGGCCTCAGGTCAACTAAGTCAGAAAACCAGCAAAACACCAGGCAAAAAGTTGGGGGCAACCATAGTCAGGGATCTACCTTCCTACACTCCTCCTGCTCCATTGGCGCGGTCCATGCAGGTGATCTTGTAGCCTTACGGGATGGCTATGGCTATGTCAGATGCCAAGGCGGGGTTCAGCCAGGTCTCCGTCAGAATGGCGATGTCTGGGGAGGTTGAGTCGAGTAGGTCCCAGAGTTCAACGGCATTTTTGTGGGTGGAGCGGGTGTTGAGAAGGATGCATCTGAGGTGGTTGGGTTCTTTCCTGGTCGGCACCATGGTGGGGTGGATGCTTGTGAAGCTGCAGTTCCGGCAGAGGAAAGCTCAGAGGGTGCGCTTCGGGCGGCCAGGAAGCAGGTGTGTGATTGTCCATTGTTGAGTGCGTGGAGGGATCTAGCATCATAGCAGTTTTCGGCGTCCTGGCGTTCGCGGGGTCCAGGGGTCCTGGCGCTGGGCGCTTCGGCGCGCCAGCGGCCGCCAGCTGCGCACGGCCGCTACGCGATGAGGGGATGTGGGAGGTAGGAGCAGCTGGGAGGCGGGACCGGGGCGGCAAATGGGATTGCAGGGGGGCGGGCCCCAGGGATACAGCGGCGGAAAAAACAGGTGGGGGCTGCGGGAGAACTGGGCAGAGGAAGGGAAAACGGATTTAGGCAAGAAAACAAGTACAGGCACAAAGGAATAAAAACAAGTCTGGACAAAAAAGCATGTACAGGCACAGAAGAATAAGAACAAGTCTGGGAGAGAAAGCAAGTACAGGCACAGAGGAATACAAAATAGTCTGGGCAAGAAAGCAAGTACAGGCACAGAGGAATAAAAACAAGTCTGGGCAAGACAGCAAGGACAGGCACAGAGGACTAAAAACAAGTCTGGGCAAGAAAGCAAGTACAGGCACAGAGGAATAAAAACAAGTCTGGGCAAGAAAACAAGTACAGGAACAGAGGAATAAAAACAAGTCTGGGCAAGAAAGAAAGAACAGGCACAGAGGAATACAAACAAGTCTGGGCAAGAAAGCAAGTTAGGCACAGGGGAAAAATACAAGATTAGGCAAAAACAATGCAGGCAGAGCCGTGCAGCAGCATGGGGATGCTTGTTTCCGGTCCAGGAAAGACATGGCTTGGCAGTTCGGGCTGGACTGTTCCCATGAGGCACAGGGTCAGACTGATTTGCATATGGCCATGTCTGAAGTTAGGTGGCAGTGTGAGCTAAAAAAATGATGATGGATTAAACCCAGATCAGTTACTAGGGGTGAGTGCTTGCAATGTTCAACACTCCGTCCATCATCCCCTTTGGTTTTGCTTTGTTCGTCCTAAGTTGGCAGGGTATGCCCAGAAGTGTGTCCCTTGCTCACTTTGCCACTGGATTCAAGCTAGCCTGGCTGATGACGGCTGATTAGCCATAAACCGGTCCCAGGATGCTTGTTTCCGGTCCGGGAAAGACATGGCTTGGCATTTCAGGCTGGACTGTTCCCATGAGGCACAGGGTGAGACTGATTTGCATATGTCCATGTCTGAACTGGGGTGGCAGAGTGAGCTAAATAATGATGATGGATTAAACCCAGATTAGTTGACTTGGGGTGAGTGCTTGCAATGTTCAACACTCCATCCATCATCCCATTTGGTTTTGCTTTGTTCACCCTAAGTTGGCAGGGTATGCCCAGACGTGGGTCCCTTGCTCACTTTGCCACTGGATTCAAGCTAGCCTGCAGATGATAACTGATTAGCTAGAAACCGGTCCCAGGATGCTTGCTTCCAGTCTAGGAAAGACATGGCTTGGCAGTTCGGGCTGGGCTGTTCACATGAGGCACAGGGTCAGACTGATTTGCATATGGCCATGTCTGAACTGGGGTGGTGGAGTGAGCTAAAGAATGCTGATGGATTAAACCCAGATCAGTTGACTGGGGGTGAGTGATTGCAATGTTCAACACTCTGTCCATCATCCCCTTTGGTTTTGCTTTGTACTTTCCTTGGCAGAAACAGCAACTGCAGGCCAACTATACATAGCACACTGCAAAGGGGCTCTTCTCATTGGCAAAGGATCCTCTTAAGTCCAGAAGTGATTTAAAGTTCTGGGGTTTAAGGTCTACTACTTATACACCATTTTGTCTGTGTTCTCTTTGTGCAAGGATCTCTGAGCCCAGTCCAAACCAGTTCTGTCCTCACTGGTGCAATATGACCACAGGGGGTGGAAACAGCATTGTGCAAGGGAGACATGCCCTATTCAAGTGCAAGGAAATCTCCTCCCCTACTCTAAATTCAGCCAAGGTCTGTTCAGCTAAGCTCTGAGTCATCCAGCAAGGGCCAGGCACACCTCAGCCCTCCCAGTAGCTATCTACAGTGAATGCACATCCCCAGCCCCTGTCACTTCAAAACCAGACAGTTAATCCACAAACGGGCAAAGGCACACAGCATGGTTAAACAAGAAAATGCCTATTTTCTAAAAGTGGCATTTGCAAACACACAATTTAAAAACCATCTTTACTGAATATTTATGTAATTACATTCTGAGTTCAGAGAGCCTAAACTGTTTTTCTCCATCTTGTCCCAATGGGAAGTTATACTTGTAAGATGTTACAAAGCACCTCCCATTCTATCCTATGGGACAGTTAGCCTTTCAATAGTGAAAAATTAAATTGGCAGTATTTCACTATCAGGACATGTCACACACACACCAGTACATGTCCTACCTTTTACATACACTGCACACTGCCCAGGGGGGCACCTTGGCCCTACAATAGGGGATGCTTACGTGTAAGAAAAGGGAAGGTTACGGCCTGGCAAGTGGGTGTACTTGCCAGGTCAACATGGCAGTCAACTAACTGTGCACAGACACTACAGTGGCAGGTCTGAGACACCTTTCAGGGCTACTTGTGTGGGTGGCACAAACAGTGCTGCAAGGTCACTAGTAGCATTTGATTTACCAGCCCTGGCACTCTCAGTCTACTTTACAAGGGCCTCACCAGTAAATCAAATATGCCAATCATGAAAACACCAATCCATAACATAATTTACAACAGGAGCACTTGCACTTGAAAACTGAACAGCAGTGAGAAAGTGTGCAGAGACACTAAACCAGCAAAAACAGAGTCAGAAACAGGAGGCCAGAAAGCAAAAAGATGGGGGAAACACGCCAAAAGATGCCAAGTCTAACACATGTCCCCTCCAGCTTAAAGGAGAGAGAACTACCTAACCTCCTGGGAGTTCTCTTCAATAAGGTAGAAGAACCTGAACAGACCATCTGCGTTGGCGTGTTCTGTGCCAGGGCGGCGTTCCACCGTAAAGTCCATTCCCTGTAGGGAGATGGACTACCTCAACAGTTTTGGATTCTCACCTCTCATTTGTATGAACCATCCGATGGGCCTGTGGTCTGTCTGAACTCAGAAGTGAATCCCAAACAGGTAGGGTCTCAGCTTCTTCAGTGCCCAGACCACAGCAAAAGCTTCTCTTTCTATGGCATTCCACCTCTGTTCCCCTGGAGAGTAGTCTCCTGCTAAGAAACACTACAGGCTGGTCTAGGCCCTCTTCAATCAATCAATCAGGGGTTTGTTAAAGCGCGACTACTCACCCGTAAGGGTCTCAAGGCGCTAGGGGTGGGGGGTGCATGTTCCATTCCATCAAGGAGGGGGTCTGTCGAAGAGCCAGGTTTTGAGCTTTCTTGCAAAGATGGGGAGCGATGTTGTCTGTCTGAGGTGGAGCGGAAGGGCGTTCCATGCTTTGGCAGCGAGGAAGGAGAAGGAGAGGCCTCCCGATCTGGTCTTTCTGGTGCAGGGGACCACGGCGTAGGAGAGCTGGGCTGATGGTAGGGTCCTTTGGGGTGCGTGGAATTTGAGTCGGCTGTTCAGGTATGCTGGTCCGGTGCCGTGGAGGGCTTTGTGTGCGTGGGTGAGCATCTTGAAGGTGATTCTCGCCTCGACGGGGAGCCAGTGGAGTGTGCGCAGGTGCTGGGAGATGTGGCAGTGTTTTGGCAGGTTGAGGACCAGTCTTGCGGCGGCGTTCTGGATGTTCTGTAGCTTGCGGATGAGGTTTTTGTTTATTCCGGCGTAGAGTGCGTTGCCGTAGTCGAGTCTGCTGGTGACCAGGGCGTGAGTGACTGTCTTTCGGTGTTCGAGGGGGATCCATTTGAAGGTCTTACGAAGGAGGCGGAGGGTGTGGAAGCAGGAAGATGAGACAGAGTTGATCTGGCGGTCCATTTTGAGCTCGGAGTCCAGGATGATTCCCAGGTTGCGTGCGTGGTCTGTGGGGGTTGGCGGGTTTCCGAAGGCAGGGGGGCCACCAGGTGTCGCTCCAGGCGTCGGGGTTTGGGCCCATGATGAGTACTTCTGTTTTGTTGGTGTTTAGTTGTAGGCAGCTGTTTTTCATCCATTTGGCGACGGCTTCCATGCCTTCTCGAAAGTTGCGTCTGGCGGTGTTGGGCTCGTTGGATAGGGAGAGGATGAGCTGGGTGTCGTCTGCGTATGACACGATGTTGAGTCCGTAGGTTCTGACGATGGGGGCAAGTAGAGACATGTAGACGTTGAAGAGCGTCGGGCTGAGGGAGGAGCCCTGGGGGACTCCGCAGGTGGTAGGTGTGGGGTCCGAGAGGAAAGGGGGGAGTCTGACCCGCTGCGTCCTGCCGGAGAGGAAGGAGCAGATCCAGTCGAGGGCCTTGTCCTGGATTCCTGCGTCATAGAGTCTGCGTATTAGGGTGCGGTGGGAGACTGTGTCGAACGCCGCTGATAGGTCGAGGAGGATGAGGGCTACTGTTTCTCCTTTGTCCAGTAGGGTGGGGATGTCGTCTGTTGCGGCGAGGAGGGCGGTTTCCGTACTGTGGTTTTTTCTGAAGCCGGTTGTGAGAGCACCGCTCCCACACCATGCTCTGAAGCGTCAGTCTGCATGCCGAATTCCTTGGAGAAGTCAGGTGCCTTGAGCGTGCCCGTGCACATGGCTGCCTTCTGGGCATCAAAAGCTTTTTGGCAGAACTCAATCCAGATCACCTTCTTGGGCTGCTTCCTGGAAGTTAGCTCTGTTAAGGAGTTAACAATGGTGCCATAGCCCGTAACAAATCTCCTATAGTAACCGTAGAGACCTTAAAAGGCTCTCACCTCTGTCATCCAGAATGGTGTCAATCTTGGGTTGTAGGGGTGCCACTTGGCCGCTTCCTACCTGGTCCCCCAAGTACACCACAGAGCCCTTACTTACTGGTCTTGATCTTGATCGTGAGACCTGCCCTCTGTAGAGCCCTCAACACTTCCCCGAGGTTATGCAAGTGTTCTTCCCAGCTGGAACTGAACACTGCAATGCCATCCAGGTAAGCGGCGCTGAGATCCTCCAGTCCAGCCAACACCTGGTTGACAACCTCCGAAAGGCGGCAGGGGCCTTCTTCAACACAAAGGACATCACCCAGAACTGGTAATGTCCTTCTGGGGTTGATAATGCTGACCTCTCCTTGGCCCCATCGGTTAAGGCAATCTGCCAGTACCCAGACGTTAAATCAAACGTGCTGAGGAACCTGGCAGCTGCCAACCAATCAATGAGCTCATCAGTTCTGGCGATGGGTTGTGCATCAGTCCTGGTGACGGCATTAAGTCCACGGTAGTCCACACAAAACCTCAGTTCTGAAATGGCACCAGGTGCCGCAGCCTTTGGGACCAAAACCACTGGGCTGGCCCAAGGACTGCTGGAGGGCTCTATCACCCCTAATGCCAACATGTTAGAGACTTCCTCCTTGATGCTGATCCTGACCCAGTCAGTTAACCTGTAAACCTTGTGCTTTAGAGGAGGGCTGTCACCAGTGTCCACGTCATAGGTACATCAGTGCGTAACACCTGGTGTCAGAGAGAACAGTGGGGCAAACTGTTCCAACAACTGGTGACAGTCACTCTGCTGCTCTGGAGTCAGTGTAGAGGAGAGGATCACACCTTCCACTGACCCATCATGCTCCTTGGTGGACAGGGGGTCAGGGAAAGGCTCACTCTCCTCTTCCAGCCCATCATTTGTCACCAAAAGCATGCTCACTTCGGACCTTTCGAAGTGGGGCTTGAGGCGGTTCACCTGGAGAACCCTCAAAAGGTTTCTGGGAGCCTGCAAATTCACCAGGTAGGTGACATCACTTTTGCGCTCCAATACCTCAAAAGGCCCAGTCCACTTGTCCTGCAAGGCGCAAGGTTCCACTGGGGCCATGACCCACACTTTTTGCCCAGGTTGAAATTCAACCAGAGTTGTATTCTGGGCATGCCACTTTTTCATTTCTTCCTGGCTTGCTTCCAGGTTTGACTGAATGAGTTTCCTGAAGCGGGCAGTTTGGTTTCTGAAGGCCTGCATGTAACTAAGGACATCCTGGAGAGTTTTCCTGGGAGCTGCCTCCCAGCCTTTCTTCACCAAACTCAGAGGTCCTCTCACAGGGTGACCATACAGTAGCTCAAAGGGACTGAACTCAAGAGTCTTCTGAGGCACCTCCCTGTATGCAAAGAGAAGGCATGGGAAGAGGACGTCCCACTTACCTCATGGGTTCTGTTAGACCCTTAATCATGACCTTCAAGGTTTGGTTGAATCTCTCCACCAAACCGTTACCTTGGAGGTGGTAAGGAGTGGTGAACTTGTAGGTTACACCACTCTTCTTCCACAGGGATGTCCTATACTTTGATATGAAATTGGTCCCATGGTCAGAAACCACCTCTCTGGGGAAACCCACAGATCCTCATTAACGCCCGGCCGACCACTGGTGCCATCGTTATCCTAAGAGGGATTGCCTCCGGGTACCGAGTGGCATGGTCCACCAAGACCAGGATGTACCTGTTGCCCATGGCAGTCTTGGGATCCAGTGGCCCCACAATGTCCATCCCTACCCTTTCAAAGGGTGTTCCAACAACTGGGAAAGGTTGGAGAGAAGCTTTAACCTTCCTCCCACTCTTACCACTTGCCTGGCAAGTTTGGTAAGACCTGCAATGTCCATCTGACTGCCTTCACATTTGGGGCCAGAAGAAGTGGGTGACAAGCCTGTCAAAGGTCTTGTCCCGCCCCAAATGTCCTGCCAAAGGCACGTCATTAGCCAGACCCAGTAGGAAGGTCCTGAAGCGCTGGGGGACTACCAGCACATGGGCGGACCCAGGCTCAGCGACCTTAGGCTCGCTATACAGGAGACAATTCTCCTAGTAGATCCAATGTGATCCAGACTGATCACCAGCTGCCTGGTCTGCAGCCTGCCACCGCAGACCCTCCAGAGAAGGGCACTCCTGCTCTCTGCAGAAGTCTACCCAGGTGGAACCACCTTTTGCTGCCAATGGGTCAGCTTGGAGATGCCCCCCAGTTCAGCTACCTGCTCCCCTGTAGGTACCGGGGCGTCCCCGCAAGGTCAGCCTCCTCCCGGTCCGTGGGAACTTCAGGGGCTGGATTCCCATGCCCCCTGCCCTTTCTATTGGCAGCGACCTGGACCACTGTTTCAGACTCCAGGTCCTTCTGATCACCCTTCCTTCAAAGAGACTCTGTGCCACCATACAATGGAGTTCCGAGTTGTCTACAGCAACTACTTGATGGAATGCCTCTGGGATTACTTGCTCCTCAGAGACCAGGAGACACCGGACTGAGGTTTTTACAGACAGCCTTCAATTCCTTCACATTGCAGGTTTCTAACCTCTCCTCCCCAAAGGCGACTTCCAAGGATGCAGCAGATGATGCAATTGATCCAGGCATGTTGTACTGGAAAATTCAAGTTCAAGTCCAATGGAAAGGCAAAAATAGACAAAAAAACAGTATGTGGTACTTAATGGTCTGCGATATGGTAGTAGTGCACACCAATCATTGTAAGTCAAGTGCAAACACAAGTCCTATCATCACGGTTGACAACCAATGTCAGAAATGTGTGTTCTCTAGTTGGCAATGGTTTGCACCTTGTCGAAGTAGGGACCTTTCCTTCTAGTCAGGATAAGGGAGTTACACTCCTTACATAACCCCTGCTCACCCCCTTGGTAGCTTGGCACGAGCAGTCAGGCTTATCTTAGAAGTAGTGTATACAGCATTTGCACATAACCAACAGTAACACAGTGTAAGCTCTACAATAGGACACCACACCATTTTAGAAAAATATCCAATATTTTTATATCTTTAAAACAAGACCAAAAACTATGAAAATTCCCAATACAGTACTTAGAAATCTTCAGTTATCAAAATAAACTTGAAATAAAGTTCCTTGAAGCCCGATAGCTCCCTCTGGGGCTATCAAGGCATCGTGAACAACAAATTCCAAACAGTGCTGGCTGACCGCGGTGTCGTGGGCCAGCTATGGTGACGGTAAGACCCGCAAAACAGTACCTTTCCAAATGCAGGGCATCGGTGACCTCTCATTGAGCTCCAAAAGCACAGCATCCGCAGGCATCAGTTCAGGAGGTCGGTGCAGGAGTCGTCGGCCCCTCGAAGTCACACGGATGGCAGATCGAACTCCTCATGGTTGAAGTCAGGAGCGCTGGCGTTGGCAGGCGTCGGGTACTGCGGTGTGAAGTATAGCGGTGCTCGTCGCGGTGCTGGCAGATCACGGTGCAAGCAGCGTCGTCATAGTTGCTGAAGTGCTGTCGTCGGCTGACAAACTGGAGTCGATGGCGCCGGCATCGGTAGGCCAAGGCTGCGGTGCAGGATGAGAACAGTGCATTGTGTAACTTACAAGCATTGTCCTTGAACCACGGTATAAGTAGCAGCGTCGATGTCGGAGTAAAGCGTCGTCGTCGGGGCTACTAGTACGACAGCGTGACATGACAGTTACAAACTGCGCACAGACTCTGCGGTAGCATGTCTGAGTTACCTTTTCAGGGTTACTTCTTTGGGTGGCACAACCAGTGCTGCAGGCCCACTAGTACCATTTGATTTACCAGCCCTGGCACTCTCAGTGCACTTTACTAGAGCCTCACCAGTAAATGAAATATGCTAATCATGGAAACACAAATCCATAACATACTTTACAACAGGAGCACTTGCACTTTAACACTGAGCAGCAGTGAGAAAGTGCCCAGAGACACTAAACCAGAAAAAACAGAGTGAAAACCGGGAGGTCAGACAGCAAAAAGACAGGAGAAAGATGCCAAGTCTAACACACACCCAGTAAGATGCCTTAGTATCTTTGTCACAAACGACTATGGTCAATAATTTTCATGGAATTCTAGCAGTACTCTTGCAAAATTGAAAAAAATTACTAGATTAATCGACTTTGCTCCATCTACCACTGATAGGACGAATTTCCATGGTTAAAATGTTGGTGCTCCTGTTGTTTTTTTCCTTTTTAGTACCCTTCCTTTAAAAATTCCCAGACCTTTTTTTAAAGAATGGTTTGAAATGATCTAGAAGTTTGTGTGGAATAACAAGCAGGCTTGGGTTAAACTATCAACACTACAATTAGAAGTAGCATGAGGTGGATTAGCACTCCCACATTTTGCAATGTACTACCAGGCCTCTCTGGTCAACCTGTTATCACAATTAGGAGAGGAAAACTCCGTTTTTTATAACTTCTTTTTAATACATATGTTAAAGGGAAGTGTCATAATACTCCCAGATTTTTTACGATCAGCAAAACTTCCCAAAAGGACCAGATATCAGGTGATACTGGCATTAGCAGCAAGAACTCAGCTCTTTTATAAATCGCGAGATATCCCAGCCTATCATGCACATACTCCAATACAAGATTGTGCAGCGGGAGTTTTAATGTTGCCCAAGGGACTCTACCAATTATGGCAAGAATTAGGATTTGTTCAGCTTGGGGATTTTTATAATCATGATACATTAATTACATGGGAAACAGTATGATTACAATCTCGCAACCTAAACACTGCTTTCTCTATGAGTCTTCTTTAGGTGGTGAATTTTCTTAAAAACAATTATACCATGCTGAGCGAGGTTGCATGTCAAATCACCAGGTAAATGTCAAATAAAATAGTGGGTGTAAGATTTTGGTATCGGCTAATACATCAGAAGGCTCATAGTGAAGAGATTATTATGAAAGAGCTTCAGAAAATTCACTCTGAAACAGGCTGTAAGTTTCCCACGAAAGAGTGGCAGCAGCTCAGTGAGATATTGAATAAAGCACTCCAAAGTGCTAATTTTAGGAGAATTCATTTTTTAGCCAGAAGGCTAGCATATTACACCCCTCTGAGATTGCATCAGATGTTTCCAACGAATCAGAACCAATATTTCAGAGGTTGTATGTCAGCACAACGCGGGCTATTACCACGCGTGCCATCACAATGCTGATTTTACACCGCAAGTCGTTACAACGACTTGCACTGTAAGCGCTGGATAGTGGAATAGTTTAATTTTCTATTCCAACTCCAGCCCACGTTACAGTAGGGAAGGTGTTGGAATAAAAAATTTAACTATTCCTTGTCCAACAGCGCCCTCCAGCGCAAGTCGTTGAATCGACTTGCGTTGTAAAAGCAGCGTAGTAATGGCAGTGCGTGGTAATGCCCGCATTGTAAAGGCTGTTCCCCGTTTCAGATGTAATAAATAGGATGAAGGGGGCTGGGTACACATATTTTATGAGTGTAACTAGCAGCCCGTCACGACGTTGTCCGGGTATGAAATAGAATGTGTGTAATGTGTGTATTTGGCAAGGGCAATTTATTTTAAAATCTCGCGGTAGACAACATTTTTTGTTTCATTAGAATAGGGACGGAGAAGGCCCAGCTGCAGCCCTGGTTGATGTTAGCAGGCGCGTGTAATTGGTGTAGTGATCCGCCGCCTGAGCCCGGCTACAGCCTGGTTGATGTTAGCAGGCGTGTGTAATCAGTGTACTGATCCGCAGCCTGCGCCAGGCTAGAGCCCTGGTTGATGGTAGCAGGCGCGTGTAATTTTGTTGAATGAGAGAGTTCAGTAACAGCGCGCAGGAGAGGCTGCAGTAACGTTACTTACCAGGCCTCCAGGTGAACGCGTTTTCCCGCAGCACACGGCCACAGCAGACAATCTTCTGATTAATGTAAGACCTACATGGCATGAAGGGCGGAACGTAGCACATGCCCCCAGCGTTTCTCACGCCTCCAGCGTGCCCCTTGATGCGGCGCAACTGCGTTCACATGGCATGAAGGCCGGACAGCGTGCCCCTTGATGCTGCGCAGCAACGTAATTGGCGCTTGTATGTACGACTCACATGGCATGAAGGGCAGACACACGCCCCCAGTGTTTGTCACGCCCCCAGCACACGCCCACAGCCCACGATGTGATGGCCATACCACACGCCCCCAGCGTTAGTCACGCCCCCAGCCCGCGCCCCCAGCACAACGCAGACACGCCCACAAGGGACTACTTTGCTGGCACGGTTCTTTTACCTTTTAAATGTATAGAGGAGTTGGCCTAACGGCTAAGGCGCTCAACCTCGGACCTGGGGATTTGGGTTTGAGTCTTGGTAACAACGCCAAACATCCTGTGATTCTGGAAAAATCACTTAGGGCCATATGTATCATCAAACTATTTTGCATTTCCTAAATAGCGAATTTTAAGGAATCGCTATTTAGGAAATGCAAAACGGTATGTATGTACAAAATCGCTTTTCAATAGCGATTCCTTAGCATTCCTAATTTGCGATTAGCAAATTGCTAATCGCAAATTACCCATTCATTTCCATGGGCCAGGAGGCCCATAGGAATGAAAGTGCAATTTGCGATTAGCAATTTGCTAATCGCAAAGTAGGAATTTTTTCAAGGGTGCAGGGGTGTCTCAAGAACACCCTGCTGCACCCCTGAAAAAGACATTTGGGGGCATATGGCGCACATACATGCCCTAAGGGCATGTATGGGCGTCATATGGCACCTGTGTTTTTTTGTAAAAAAGCTTTTTGAAAAGAATTTGCAACTTACCACCAACTAGAAGTTGGTGGTAATTTGCGAATCCTTAATGGCAATTTTTGAATATTTTTTGTTTGATACATTGCATTTAAGGAATCGCAAAATTTGCGATTCCTTAAGTGCAATCGCAAAATAAGGAATAGCAAATTTTGCAATTCCTTATTTTGCATCAAACATGTTTGATACATACCATTTATCTAATTAGCATTCGCAGAATTTCGGCCTTTGCGAATGCTAATTAGCTTGATACATATGGCCCTTAATCTCCCCGTGCCTAACAAAAATGAATGTGTGTCCTCATGTAACGTAACTGGTGCTATGTAAAGCGCTCTGATACCTGATTCAGTTCGGGTCAAGTTTGCGCTATATAAAACTCTGCAAAAAAAATAATAATAATAATTAAAATGGTGGCCGTCTGCATAGCCTATGTCCTTCTGCTGCAACTGCCCTTTCTAACGCTGTATTGGGTGTTGTGATTGGTGCTGTGGCTACTGAGATTACCCGCATCAAAGGTTTGGGCTCGCTCTTTATAATATTAGTATGGATAACCTAGAGCAATTCTGGAAGGGTGTTTTTTATCATGATTTCTTACTCCTTGTCTTTATCAATCGCCCCATCATCTATGTTGGTTTTATTTGGCTCATCAGGGGAGGTAAAATGTTTAACGAAATATCAGCAGTATTTTATAGTAATTTCTAAAGCAGTTACAAGGTCACTTGTGCTGCAAATTCGGAAAACAAACAAACAACCTAGGATTGACCATTGGAGTAATATAAAATGTGCAGGCCTTACAGATTTGAGGAGGCCTTTGCAAAGCATGTAGGAGCTACTGTAAGATCCAGAGTGATCTCAGCAAATTTCTCTACTCATTTCATGTCTGAGTAAAGTATATTTTAAGTGCACTGTTTTTTTAGGGATTTAAGCTTGGCAATTTACTAAAATATTTGCTGCTTGATGCACAAGAACTTTAAATAGTTTTTCGATACTCATATGCTAGGCTGACATAGCCATTTTATGGATTTTTAGATTGCCAACTATGCTTTAATAGCCACTAAGGATTAGATGTATTGGTTTGTCTGTGGAAATATCAGGAGAAAGAAAAAGCCTCGTAGACTATCTGAATATGGCTTAGTGTGGGCTAGTGCTGAATATATTTCATATTTTCTTTCCTATTTTTACTCTGGTTGAACTGGCTTTTTATCAATAATTGTCAATTATAACCCTGATCTTTTTAAGTAATATTAGATGATGTATTCATGGGTAAACAGCGTTTACCACAAATCATTTTCCCCGCAGGGAATCACAACGCGGTCGTTACAACGACCGCGTTGTGATTCCGCATACCATTACTCCGCAAGTCGGAACAACGACTTGCGGAGGTGTTTGATTTAAAATCCAACACCTTCCCTAGTGTCCGCACTGACTGGAGTTGGAATAGTAAATTATACTATTCCTACTTCCAGCCCCTCCCCTCTGCAAGTCGTTGTTCCGACTTGCGGAGTAATGGTATGCGGAATCACAACGCGGTCGTTGTGACGACCGCATTGTGATTCCCTGTGGGGAAAATGAATGCGGGATATGAACCTATATTTGTATTCATGTTGTTTGCTATTAGATATTCGCTATTTCCATCTTTTTTATCCATTCTGTAATGTCATGTTTCTTTTATTCCTGTTCTAATTAAAAAACAAATAAAAAAGTCATTTCAAGCCAATGAAGAAGGATTTTCCGATGGTCCACCATCTTTTCTCTCGATTCCCACGGTAGACGTCCATGTTCACATGTTGTTATTTGAATGTGGCTACAGCGTATTACAAAAATATACATCTAGGGAGGTTCTCATGAGAATTTTAGCAAACCTACTGTGTTGGCTGTTCAGTATCCCATTGTGTAACAATGAACTACTCTATTAGACCAATCACTTATATCTAGCATGTCCTTGTTAGATCATGACATTCAAGTCTATAGCAAGCATTTTCTTTCATCAATATACTTGTTCATTATAAACAAGTGGCCATGGAAATGGAAATTATTTAAAATAAGATGGTCATACGGTGTGAGGAAAGAAGGAAATGTCTTTTGCAGCAAACAGCACAATTTACGAAGATGTTAAGTTCTGCTTTTCAATAAAGTTAAATCAGAATTTACAAAAAATGCATGAATTCTATTAAAGGAAAGAAAAAAGAAAAATATTGAGGCCTAGCTGGGAAAGAACGACAGAAGTGGGAGCTTCCTGAAGAATTAATCATCATTTTCTTTTAGCACATTTAATAAAAGTACATTTTCTCTACAATATTGACACGCATATTCTTTGTAAACGTTAAGGCACATTTCTACATTGTTATGAGGTAAACTTACCTAAGGATTTTCAACATCGACAGTAGCATATGTACCCGGCTCTCGCTGGCAATGCAGGAGTGAGATGGCTCCTGCCATTGTCATGGACATGGCAATATCAAAGGTTCACTCCTCACAGAACACTTCAACAGAGAAAAGCCCAGCACAGCTATAGGAAACGCCAGCCACATCGGAGCGAAGGGAATGAGTGACATTTTTAATAAAGTAAAATATATGGATGGCTCACAGTTGACGGGTGTTAGACGGGCTGCTCGCGCGTTAGACGGGAGAGTCCGTGCGTGTTGCTGCACTCATTTGTAAAGATCAAGCCCAGCACGTGCTCTTCTTGGAAAGATAACAAAACCCTCAGCACGTATACTCCAACAGACAACGTGAGTCAGCGTGCCTCAAGCGGCTCAGAAAGAGTCAATTATGCATGGAGCGCTCATTGCGCTACATATTAATCTAAGATATGCCATTTTAAACGAAATAAACTGACATTACTCCCTGTTTTACTTTGGGTGACTCCCAGGCAATTTACTTCCGTGCTTTACATTATAGGCTATAATGTAAAGCACGGAATAATTTATAGCACAGAAAGTGGGCTGCAAGTGTTCACTTAGTCAAAACCTTGCATATACTGCCGTCTAGTGCAAAGAAAGAAAACAAAGGAAAATCATTTTAAAGAGAAATAGAACAGCTATTTGGAATATCATTTCCACATAAAACCAAAACAAAACGGTGGCTGCTGCCAGCAATAGATGTAGTGACGGGAGACACGGTCTAGTGTCTCAGTTCTTTGTAATGAGCATACCTAACACCCACCCACCACCAGGCATCACAGGTCATGTGACACTGGCCAATAAAGGGGCTGAGCGCACATGCTCTGGGGCCCATTACCTATCCCCCTACCACTGTGTCCGTGTCTCATTTACCTAGCCACAGAATGAGGGCCTAGCGCCCTCACCAAACTCTACAATGGCGACGAGGCGGTAACGCAATGCCACGCGTGCCAGCTACAAAGAATTCTCGACGAAAGGGGAGAGGGCTGCAGGGCGACGTCGCGCCCCCCTTCCCCACAGGAGTGGCACCAGCCTGCCGAGAGGCCCGCGGGGCGTGTGCTTTGCCCCGGGCCCAGATGCCCATGACGAGGTGATCGGGAGTCCACCCCACTCCTCGCAAGCATGCAGGGAAGTGTCCGGAATGGAGCGGACCGACCGGAGCCCACCCGAGTCGGCCGCGACTGACCCCAGCTGCGCTGAGAGGTGACCACCGCAGAGCCCACCTGCGTGGTAGAACAGGCCCGCCGGCCGAAAGTGAGCCCCAGCGCTAGAGAAGCGGACCGGGCAGTGCCCACCTGCGCCGGCCGCACCGGTGGCCGGACCCGAGGAAAGCCACGGACGTAGCTATTGAAGAGGCCCGTGGGCCAGAGGTGAGCCGGGAAGTGCCTGGGGGGCCGCATGTGCCTGCAGCGACCCCCCCCTATGACCGTAAGTCAAAGCGGAGCCCACCCGCGGCCTGCCAGCAGCGAGTGCCCCCAAGAGCGCCAACAGCCTGCCCCAATGATGTGGAGACTCTCCCCCACCCGCGCGGCATGAGGAATGAGCCAGCGGCGGTGGGGTCGGCGAGGTGAGGCCTGAAGAGGAAGGCGCATCCCCGTACAGCCACTCAAGACGGCCAGCGTGGTGTCCCCGGTGCTGCCTGCAAGCCGGTGCATACCCCCAGGGCACCGGATAAGTGATTAGAGGAGGCGCGGAAGGCTGTGAGCCAGCAGGTGCCCAGCCCTGTACAGAGTATCGACGAGCGGCCGGCAGCGTGTGGAGAGCTGCCGGGCGCCAATGCAAGCAAAGCGAGCCCCTCCCCACTGCCAGAGAGAGAGAAGAAATCTGCCCAGAGCAGAACAAGCAAGCCTCGGCAGTAGCGCCGCAAACTAGAGCACCACAGCAACCCTAGCTAAACCCCCTGTGACCCACACACCGAGCATGGAGCCCTTGCACGTCCTGGGGTGACGGGAATAATGCAGTGACTCACCGGGTTTTGAAGAGGAGTCCTCCCGGGGGTGCATGAGTGCGTGTGCCCCATGAATCGCCATGCAGATGGGCAGAGTGATAGGCATCCGTGGGGAAAGCCCTTCCAGGATAACCGGGAGCACGAGACCTGCCTCAGTGCAATATCGGAGTTTTCTAAGGAACACTGCCGTCTAGTGGCCAATCGCGGGATCACGCGCAGCATATAGGAAACACAGTCAGCAGTACAGGATTAAAGCGGCCATAACCCCCATCAAAGGACGACTGCAGGGAAGCTGCCCTGAGAGCAAGGAGGTACACCAAGTGGACGATTGAGGAACAGTACAACCCGAGGGGGTAGCCAGGCATGCACACAAGGCACTGTGTACAAAGGGCGCAGGGAAGCGTCAGGTGTATATGTATGCACAACAGGAACAGTGGTAACAGGTGCCAAGTCACCAGAGAACTTTGACACCAAAGAGACGCACACGGCAGCAGAAGACTGGCACAGCAACGCCACGCAGCAGCGCAGGACTGGCGCAAAGACGCCACCCCATGGGAGAGATGTCACCGACAAGTGAGTGCACGGGAGTGCGCCAGGAGCGCAAGGACTCTACACAGGTACCCGGACTAGCACAGCACGGCGATGCGTAGGACGGGGCAAGGAGTGAAGAAACTCCCAGCACCAGGAGAAGGACGACGGAGCAGTAACACAGCCCACTGGATGCACTAAGCCAAACGGAGACCAACCAAAGGCGTAGCGGCACCTGATGGCCACAGGTTGTCGTTACACCGCCGGAAGAAAGTAAAGGAGCACCACCACGAGACTCCCCACCAGGCAAGTGCGACACAGTGAGGAAGCGCGCCGACCGCCGACACTGCTCCAGGATCCCAGAACGAAAGCAAGGACCCCGTGAAGTAACGGAAGCAACTTGAACACTAAGAAGCTCGAAGCGGTGACGTAACCCTCCGCACCTAATGAAGCACAGGAAGAGCGCAAACCAACGCTAAAGCACCGGAACGGAGCGAAGAGCGACCACACAGAAGATAGCGAAGCGTGAGGACTCACGCAGAAGACCACCCCGCTGGTCACCCAAGACAGCCGACCCCTCAGACGGTCGCACGAAGTATCACGGACGGTCACACAACGTGACGCACTCAAGAAGCCGGCCAGCCAGATGGCCGCACCAAAAGCCGACCCACCGGGGGTCGCAGAGGGAGGTGACCGAAGCAAGGGTCCACAAACCGTAACGCAGCAAGTATCCCGCAAGAGGACCGAAGATAGCCTGCCAGCATCGGCAGAGCGGACCGGCCAGAGGTCCAAGAAGTTCGAACACCAAGACACAGTCCACGATCAGCGATTAACGAACTTCAACAACCACAATGCAACATTCCAAGTCTAAGAGAGAGAAGATCGCAACGCCCGGTCCAGTCACAGATGAGAAGAGACATTGTCCATGAACCAGGACAAGACCGGATGGAAGCAGGCGGAGTGCACGCTGCCTGGAGAAGTCTGGCCAGGAAGAGGAAGACAGCAAGGTGACCAGACCGCGTTGCGAAAAGGAAGGAGGAAGAAGATGTCTAAGTGGCACGTCTGCCACCACCAAAGAAGAGGAAAGGAAAAGAGGTCTGATTGGCACGTCTGCCACCACCGAAGAGAAGGAAAGGAGAAGAGGTCTGAGAAGCACGACGACAAGAAGACAATGAGAATGGAGTAGAGCAAAGAGGAGTGTGGACCAAGACACTACGACACACAAGAAGGGGAAACACCGAGGAGAACGTGAGAGGTGCACAACAGTCCACACGCACGACCGGGACACACGTAACATCACTGGAAGCGAGCATCCACGTGCGAACTCGACAGTCATCCAGGAATGACGGAAGCGAGCAGGCCAGTCTGTTGGCAACAACCACCTCTGGGATGGAACGGACACAAGGGCCGTGGAAATCCAGGGGCAGAGGCCTCAGGGACACCGGTGGCAGCGGGTCCCAAACGAGAGACGGACTGTTGACGCTCGCGCTGAAGATCCTGGAAGACAGAAGGTCACACAAGACGGAACCAGCGCCAACAGCACCCTTTCAGGTGGAACTCGGACACAGAGAAGAGAGCCCGTAGCGACGTCCTTCAACACTTTGGAGCGACAAGGCGGCATGTCCTCCGGTCCAGTGGGAGCCTAGCAGAAGGGCCTCCGGGTCGTCCAGTGAGAAGGGACACCCACGTGAGAGGGGTATCCGTGAGAGGGATAACCTGCAGCTGAAGATCCCGTCAGGAATAGACACCAGCTTGAACCAAGCACTTTGACCAGGATGGTCCAGCGGAAAGCAACACACTTGAGACCGGCTATGGACTTCTACGCGTTCACAGGATGTGAAACTGAGCGAGAGAGACTGTACAGCCCACTTACAAGCCGCAAGTCTGCCAAGGCAAGAAAAGACACCATTGCCAGCAATTAAAGTGACCGGCGGTAAAGAAGACTACGTGGGAGTCGTCGTGATTTGAGTTATGGGTTTTGTGTGAACTCTATTTTCTTTCCCACAGGTTGGACTTTAGTTAGTGTAATTTTATTAACTAAGGTTGGGAGGGATGTAGTGACGGAAGACACGGTCTAGTGTCTCAGTTCTTTGTAATGAGCACACCTAACACCCACCCACCACTAGGCATCACAGGTCATGTGACACTGGCTAATAAAGGTCTGAGCGCACGTGCTCTGGGGCCCATTACCTATCCCCCTACCACTGTGTCCGTGTCTCATTTACCTAGCCACAGAATGAGGGCCTAGCGCCCTCACCAAACTCTACAATAGGGACTGGAGAGCGGGCAAACCTCCGTGGCCCGTGTCATGGCGTCCGAGTGGAGAGGGATGGAAGTAGAGAGCAAGAGAGAAAGAAAAAATAAGAATAAGTCACTTACCTGGCTTGCACGTCCTCGCTCCTCCCGATCTTCTCTACTCCAGCATGGGCCGAGCAAACTCTCTTAACCAATCATGGCACTGCTTTCACAGGATGGAGCAGACTGGCTGGACACTCCTTCAAGCCCTGCAGGCCTGTGCTTGGTCTCCACAAAGCTATCTCAGACAGCTAGATGGAGAGCTTCAGTGTGCGCATGTCACTTTGGCCGGCACAAGACAGTCAGCCAAAGTAACATGCACACTTTGGAGCATCCAGCCAGCCATTCCTCTGCTACTAATCGGCAACAGAGGACACGCCCCGCATGCCTCTGGGCTTGGGGGAAGGCTGGTTGCTGCAGTACAATGTGTTCACACCTCGGAAAAATAAAATGGCAATTAAATATTTTCATTGCTATTTTATTTTTCCTGTGAGGCTCACAGCAGGCAGGGGTGCGACGCTCCCCCGCCCAAGTAAAGAAACCGCAGCTAAGAACATAAACATTGAATTATTACAGAGTGGCGCCATTATCTTTATTATTCTCATCGGGCAGTGCAATATAGTAAAATTGCTTTGTGTTACAGGTGTAAAATGGTATTTTCACAGTCATAAAACAAAAGTTTCAGAAGTGTGCAAAAAACAATCACTTTGCTAGTGTAGGTAAAGCAAATACCTAGATATATGAAGCAGAGCACTTCCTGAAACAAGAGAGGCAAGTGAAAAGAACAACTCAGCATGTGTGAAAAATAGAAAGCTGAAATAAAAAGGATAACATTGAAACTTCTCCTGTGTATGGAAGACAGACTATATTTAATGGAACTCAAAGAAGAATCTGAGAGAAATTAAAATTGTCATGAACAAGTAAATTTCTTAGGCAGAAAACGAATTAAAAAAACAGCTTCAGTGGAACTGACAGTAAGTCAGCATGTTGCTACATTTGTATAAACTGGTGATGGAACATGTAAAATAATATATATGACTGAATCATCAGAATGGTGAATAAGCCAGCACTCACACTATCAGTTGTGACTTGTTTCCTATGGAGAGCATGAAATCCTCCAGAAAATGTATGAAAATGTGAAATTACCATCACACATGGAACAACTTCACTAAAAGAAGAAAAAAAAATTTTAAGAGACATTCCTGCACCATGTTTGTTAAACAATATGACCACGGAAATAGTGGAGCTTGTGGCCATGACATATATTATGACAACTAATCATCCAATTTATAAGGAATTTCCAAAATTATTTGAAGGACATGGCAAGTTATGTGATTATCCGATCACTGTACACATGAATGAATCCATGCAATCTGGGAATCCGTACAATCCAATGAATGCATCAAGTAGCTCAAAATCATTGCAAAATACCAATAGATTTATTTACAAGCTCAAATAAAAGGGGACATTCAAAGTTTGATACAGCAAGCTATCATATCATACAATCGGTTGCCTGACCCACTCCTTGGGCTTCTCCTTTTGAAGTCGTCCTAAAAATAGGAACAATCAAAATTTGTATCTGTGTAGACAAGCGTCAATCCAATCTAGCGATTGCAGGAGAATGACACCCAGGTCTGTTTTCAGGAGACCTGACCATTTGTTTGAATGAAGCATCAATATTCTCGAAACTAGACCTATGTAAGGGTTAGTATCAGCTGGAATTAGGTCAAAAATCATGCTACATCACTACATCACTTTCTCATCTCATGTAGGATTATTTCAATACAAAAGACTACATTTTGGAATATCTTGGAACATCTTCAACTGCAGAAACTTTTCAAGAAATGGTAAGAAAAATAATTTGACCTGTGACTAACTGCTATTATTATTATTATTATTATTAAGCGTTCTTATATAGCGCTCGATTACCCGTAGGCATCTCGGCGCTTGCCTTGGGAACCCGTCCTGGTTTTTCCCTGTGAGATACCTGTACTGGGCATCTCCAAGGTGAAAGCCAGGCATCCCGCCGCGGGGGGGCCGTAGTGGAGATTAAGCAAGCTAATGCCCAGAGCTGCAGAGTGTGAACCTGTGACTCGAGTAGGCACCGAAACGAGAGTGATGGCATTCTTGTGTATAGCAGAAACCAATAATAACATGATCTATCATTTCAAGAAGCATGCAACTGATTAATTGAAGCAAAGCTAACTTTAAGTAAGGACAAATATGAGTTTGACAAAATAAAGTTGAGTTTTTTTGGTCACATTTTTTCAAAGCAAGGAATGCATCCCGATCCATCCAAAATAGAATCCATATGTATTATATAATACTCCTGTCCCAACTCATGCTTCGGAATTAAGGCCCTCAGGCCGAGTTATGTTTGCAATACATACCTACATTTGCAACAATCAGTGCGCCCATAAGGAAACTAACAAATAAAGGACACATTTTTAATCAGACTCAAGAGTGTGAAGACGCTTCAAAAGAATTAAAGAAAAAGTGATATCAGCAGAAAAGAGGGCATGATTTGATTCAAATGTAGGCACTGAGTTAACTGTAGATGAAAACCCATTTGGGCGGGGTGACATTTGAGCACTTCACAAACCAGGAAACATTCTTTGAGACATGTGGGGTATATGTACTAAGATTTCCCACCGTGTTTGCATCACAAAAGTGAAGCAAATCTTTTCTCTCTAATTTACTTATTCGCGCAAAACTTATTTTATTTATTTATTTATTTTATTTTAACGATTTAATATAGCGCTGGCTAGACCGAGAGGTATCAGAGCTCTTTACATGAGATTCAGATCATAATTACAGGGTACATGGTTACAAAGTTATTAGAGCATGGCAACATAGTTACTTGTAAGGTTGAGATAAAACAATAAGCACAAATACGTAAGGGGAAAAGCAGGCAAGGGGAAAGATTCAGGGGAGGGATAATGAGGGGGGAAAGAGAAGAGGAGGGTGACAGACACAGCATGGAAAGAGGAGGGGAAGGGCGACGGGGACACAAACCGGTAGATGAGTCAAAGCAACGTCCAAAGTCCAGTAAGCTGTGATCCCAGGGGAAGTGGTAGCACTTCTCTATCTCTGTTGTGGGAGGTTCCCTTTATGCAGTGGACTCTCTCAGAGGGGTCTCTGAGACTCCAAGGCCTACATACTGAATCCTTCCCCAAAAAGGGGAGAGGGAGTGCTTTGGCAAGGGGTGCCATACCATACCTCTGAAGTGAGTGGCTCCCTTGGCGCAGTGGACTCTCTCAGCAGGTTTGCTGAGACTCCAGAGTATAAATATTGGATCTTTCCTCAACAAGGGGAGAAGGAGTGCTTAGTCAAAGGGCACAAAGGACAGGGGGCTAGGCAGACTAGCAGGCAAGGTGAGTGATTCAGGGAGAGGGGATAGGAGCTAGGGAAGTAGACAAAGAGAGAAAGAGTACTAAATGGGAACAAATTTAAATGAATTAGTTATTATATAATGCTGTCTAGACCCGAAGGAAACAGAATGCTTTACATGATGAACAATAATGTTGCAATTTACATCAGTTAACAATGACATAAGTATCAAGAAAAGCATTTAAAGAACATAGGGGACAGGGTAAATGGCGCAAGGAAGGGTAAGGGGATAGGGTAAAGGGGTAGGAGGAAGATAGGACATAGAGACGAGGGGAAGATCTACCCAAGGTCCGGCTGGGTAGGTGATGGCAGGGGGGGGGAGTCCACAACCCATCTCCTCTTTAGCTATATGGTAGCTCCACCGGGAATCAGCCAAATCACTTGGTCTATACAGTCTGGGGTAAGTTCCACAGCTTCCAAGTCCTGATGTGTAAGCAGGTTAGGGGATAGGTTCATGGTCTGATCAATGTCCAATTGTTGTTCCAGGGAAGTAAAACAACGTGGAGGGGACTGCTATGGAAGCCATCTTGGGGTCAGGCAGGAGACTGTAATATACACTGGTGGCCATCTTAAGGTCAGGCATCTGGCAGTTAGAGTCAATTTCCAGGACAGTGGCTGCCAGAGAATAACAAATCCAGCGTGCACACACCATCACACACACAGACATGCACAAGCACATACACATGTGGGGACACACTCTCATATGCGCACATACGCACACACACAAGCACATAGACAGAGACATCCCTAATCACAAGTACACATAAAATCCCATGCTCTAGTACAAAAACACCCAAGTACATGCACAGGCAAACACCATCACATGCACAGACATGCACAGGCACACACAAATGCACTCACACTCTCATACACGCACAGACACACACACAAACGCACACATACAGAAACGA
Source organism: Lissotriton helveticus (assembly GCF_964261635.1). Lineage (NCBI taxonomy): Eukaryota > Metazoa > Chordata > Amphibia > Caudata > Salamandridae > Lissotriton > Lissotriton helveticus. Next base: position 940,088,890 of record NC_136065.1, read on the forward strand.
CTAAAAACACAAGCACACATACAATCACAAGCTCCCGAACAAAAATACCCAAGTACGTACACACAGGTACATGCCCACACACACCATCACACGCACAGACATGCACAAGCACACACAAATGTGCATGCTCACTCATACGCGAACAGAAAGTCTCACCGGGCCAAGTAACTATACTGTGAGTTCCCAGAGCGTGGTGAAGCAACCTCCTGGCTTACGCCACTATTCACTGCGCACTTCTCACTGGGCGGCGCGTCTCATGTCTAGTGATCCCAGCTGCTCATCCAATGGTAAAGACTCGATGGCCTCTGTTTGCACAGAACTATTTACTCAGTTCCATATACTCTGGGCAATATCGCGGTCACCCCAAATCAGCCCAGGGCAGCCTGGTATGTTAATTACCGTAAGTGCGATTTAAGATGAGCACCCACCACCGTAGGTCGTAATGCTGTAACAGGGGCCAGCTAGTGAAAGAATTACAGCAATCTGTCTGCCCAGCGCGGCTTTGTGGCCTCCCTAGATCTCCTCTGCCCGGGTGCCGCCGATGTAACTCGGCAAGTGGCTAAGCGAAGGCAATCCCAGTGTCTGCAAACACTGTGGTGCTGGGCTCTCCGCCACAGTCTCCAATCAGCGGGCCTCGCCTGCTCTGACCCCTCTCTCTGTGCCTTGATGCAGATGGTGCTTGCAGCTCTGGGTTCTCTGGGGTCGTCTCCTCGTCAGCCTTGCAAATCTCTCAGGGCTCCGGCGGTCGCAGCAGCTTGTCTCTCTGCTTGCACCCCTCGTGTCCTCAGGAGTGCCAGCTGGTATTTTCACCCGAAAGCGCCATGTCGGGATTGCCTGCTCTGGACCGCGATCGTCGGTGCATGCAGCGCTGGTATGCCTTGTCGGAAGAGGTCCAGACACCACAGTCGTACTCCGGACCTCCGGTCTACCTCGATGCGATGTAGGAGACCACCATCTTGCTTCGGGTGCCTCACAGAGGCGATCGTCCTGTTCTCGCCTCTTGAGTCAGTGATTCACCCGCGAGCACTGCTAGTGTGTATCGCTGTGCCTGTGCATTAGATGCCCCGATTTTGGAGACTGCGATGGTCGCCGCGTTCATGTAGCACCGATTCCACTGACCTATTACAATACGCAGGGTAAGCCCAATCTAGAATGGTCGCCATGCTTCTTCTGGAATACTATATTGGGCTGGCAGTTAGGCCACTTCATGACGAACTTTCCCTGACTTCTGCAGAGCGTGATACTACAGATACTAACTAGCACATCAGAACTCGCGCGTGTGAGCCATTAATGTTGCAATGCAATGCTCCATAATGGGAAAGAATGAGGTCTGGCGGTGCAGCTACGTCACGAGCTAACCCCGCTTCTGGTCACACATTCTACGCTGCAGCGCCTCGCGGTCTGTCACCCACTTCCACAGACGTGTATTCTCGTGTCTCCTCCTCAGTTTCCAGCAGGTCCATCTTATACGCCTACGAGCAGTGCCCCAGGTCTTCCCCTATCACTTGTTTTGCACTGGAAATTCACTTGCAAGTAAAGCAAAGCAGCGCTGCATTGCATTACATAGCGTCTAGGGGGCATTCCGTGGGTGGTGAATGGTCATTTCTATGCAACGACCCATAGTTCTTGGCGCGAAACCCTATTTACTAAAAAAAGGAAACAGGGTTTTGCGTCAAAAAATAATGTCCATTTCAAATAGACTTTGTCAAGGAGAAATGCTCCTTTCTTTTCTGATTTAGCATTTGTGCTGCACTATATAGCACACATACAATATGCGAAAAGTTTTAAAGTTAGTCTAAGCATGGTATTTTGTACTGGAAGGGCATCTTTCCAGTACAAAACCTATGCTAGACTCACGTAGAAACTCTTGACTATGACACAAAGTTTTGTGCATGGTGCTCGGCAGCAAATATTTATGCTGCCGCTACGAAGAGGGTAGGAGAGAGCCATATCTGTGTAAATATGGGTTGTTGGTTGAGTGGGGTGTTAACCCTACTCAAGCAACAGTCAGAATCCCTGTTAGGGTGAGCCACAAAATTCACTAAATTAAACTGTGTTTAACCCTCTGATAGCTTTCCGCAAAAGCAGTCAGGCTAAACTCAGAGGCCATCTGCAAACATCAACACAAGAGAAGTTCCACTCCAATTTTGAAACATAAAGTTAATAGTAATATATTATTTGACACCAAAAATACAAGAATCCATTTAGTAGGACCCAGAGTTAAGAATGTAAAGTTTAAGGTAAAAACTAGCATCTAAAAGATTAAAGAACAAAAAGTGAACATCTAGTCGTGCAAGACCGGGTCAAAGTAAAAAAATATGGTCTGCGTGGGTCATATACAAGAAGTGGATTGTGCTGGTCGCCCTTACCGTAGGACTTAGAAGACATTTTGTGGACAAATGTTTACGGTAAAGTTTAAAGGGGCAAGGCTGCAGACAGTCCCTGAGAAGGAGGAGTCTTCGTCAGGAAGCCACTGGATACATTCACGGTTAACATTTCTGTTTGGACCAAGCTTTTTTTTTGTGAAGTCGAACGTTTTTGGCAGGATGGATCTGCAAGCTGTAGTGGACGAGGGTTTCACAAGGTTGGATACCCCTTCTGTGACCACTGAACAGGATTTGCTGTTGCAGAGAAGAATGTAGCAGTAGCTGCTGTGAAGTCAGGGCAACCAGCAATGCACCTTGGGTGGATAGACGAACAGGCAGGTCCCAGTCTCCTCTCGGTTCTCAGAGCACTTTAAGGCAAATATTTGTCCCAAGTTTAGGATTTTCACTATCTGGACACCTTTATTATCATGTCCAAAGGTCCAGGACTGGAGAGGCACCACCTGCAGGGTCAGGACATGCTTAGAACTGAGTTCAGGTGCAGGTTCAAGATGGTTGGACACTTTTCTGTCCCTAAGGCTCCAATTAGGAGGCCAACCAACTAGCCCTTGGAGTCACTCTGGTAGTCGTGGGTTCAAGAAGTGGAACAGGGCTCCAGCAGCAGTGCAGGCCTCTAAGGGTTCAAGATAAGCTTCAGGCAGAAGACAGAAGCTCAGTCCTTCCGGGTGCTGTAGAGCACTTTTCTACAGTTCGCAGCAAGCCACAGAAGTAGGCAGTCCTCTTAGAGTCCTTCAGCTAGTCTAGAAAGAGAACTGAAGAGTGAATCTGAAGGTCCTATTTTTATACCTGGTACCTTCTTTGAATTAGGGGAAGTTGCTTGAATTCTCCATTGAAGTCCTTGACGTTTCTCGCCAACCCTGGCTCCAGCCTGACTGCATGATGAAGTATTGTAAAGTCCTCTGTGCGAAGGTAGGACACAGCCTATTGATTTGATAGTGAGGCTGTGCCGAGCTTCGCCCCCGCATCTTGCTAGTGATGGCCTATTGGGTCACACCTAATCCCTCTATTGTGTGGCTGTCTTGGACGTATAAACAAAACCCAACTGCCAGTTACACCCAGTCATATGACCGAGGAACAGGTTGCAGGTATGAAATGGCTACATCAGGAAAATGCCAACTATCTAAAAGTTATATCAAGGACGGTGAAAGAGAAAAACAATTGTACAGAACACTTTCTTTATCTGCAGCATAATACAGTTGCAATACTTACATCAACAGCATTTGGCCTCCAATTTGTGTTGTGTACAATTGTTTTTCTCTTTCGGCATCCTTTGACCTATGATTATTGCCATTGTGCATAGCTATTATTAAGTATCCCATACATTGTCCGCAGGAACAATTGTTCCTTTGATATTTATTAGGGTTCACTGACAAAATATCGATGTTAAAAATATAGAACTGAAAAATATCGATGCAAAAATATAGAATGCAAAAATATTGACTCCCTATACTTAAACAGGTAAGTACAGAAATATCGAGGGGAAAATATCGATGTATAAAATAAAGGAGTACAAAATATCGAATTTATATATATATTTATAAAATAAAATATTAAATAAGTTAAATAATAACATTAATATAAACAAATAAAGTAGACTTAGTATAAATTAACAAAATATAATAAATAAACTTAATTTAAAAAGTTAAACACACATACATAATAATTCATATATATTTACTTTAAAACAATTAATACACTATTAATTTAAATGTATTTTATAATTTTAAAACTATATAAAAAGTAACATATATACATACATATATATATATATATATATATATATATATATATATATATATATATATATATATATATATATATAATATGTGTACCAATAACTTAAAATCTAATTTAAAAAACATGCTATTATAAATTAAAACATGAACCTGTTTAAAAATCTTCAAACTTACATTTCCCACTCCAGTGAGTGCAACAGTAGGGAAAGTGTTGGATAGTGGATGGGTAAAAATTACTATTTCCACTCCAATGAGTGCAACAGTAGGGAAAGTGTTGACTCGCGGAGGGGTAAAAATTACTATTCCCACTCCAGTGAGTGTAACAGTAAGGAAAGTGTTGGATAGCGGCGGGATAGAAATTACTATTAAAACCTATTTGGGAAGGGTATGCCCAGACATGGGTCCCGTGCTCACTAAGCCACTGGAGTCAAGCTATCCCGGCTGAAGACGGCTGATAGCCAGAAACCGGTCCTAGGATGCTTGATTCCGGTCCAGGAAAGACATGGCTTGGCAGTTCGGGCTGGACTGTTCCCATGAGGAACAGGGTCAAGACTGATTTGCATATGGCCATGTCTAAACTGGGGTGGCTTGGTGAGCAAAATAACGATGGATTAAACCCAGATCTGTGAATGCTTTGCCATTGTGCAACATTCCGTCCATCATCTTGTGTGTTTTGCTGTTCACGCTATTTGGGAAGGGTATGACCAGACGTGGGTCCTGTGCTCACTAAGCCACTGGAGTCAAGCTATCCCGGCTGAAGACGGCTGATAGCCAGAAACCGGTCCTAGGAGGCTTGATTCCTGTCCAGGAAAGACATGGCTTGGCAGTTCGGGCTGGACTGTTCCCATGAGACACAGGGTCAAGACTGATTTGCATATGGCCATGTCTGAACTGGGGTGGCTTGGTGAGCAAAATAACGATGGATTAAACCCAGATCAGTGACTGGGGGTGAATGCTTTGCCATTGTGCAACATTCCGTCCATCATCTTGTGTGTTTTGATAGAAATTACTAATCCCACTCCAGTGAGTGTAACAGTAGGGAAAGTGTTGTATAGCGGAGGGGTAAAAATGACTATTCCCCCTCCAGTTAGTGCAATAGTAGAAAAAGTGTTGGACAGCGGAGGGGTAAAAATTACTATTCCAACTCCAGTGAGTGCAACAGTAGGGAAAGTGTTGGATAGCGGAGGGGTAAAAACTACTAATCCCACTCCAGTGAGTGCAATAGGAAGGAATGCGTTGGATAGCGGAGGGGTAAAAATTAACGATTTCCACTCAAGTGAGTGCAACAGTAGGAAAACTGTTTTTTTGTAGAGGAGTAACAATTATTATCCTCACTCCAGTCAGTTCAAAATTAAAAGCAAAGAAAATTTTAACAACAATAAAAATATTTAAAAACCAAAACCAATTAAAAATATATAAATATGTTCAAAATTCAAATACAAATATATTTAATATTTAAAATAATACAATACATATTATAATGTTAAATACATATAACAGATACCCACAAATAATATATATTAAATACAATAAAAATAATTTCCAAACAAATAAATATTTTTAATTAAAAATTAATTAGAAACAAAAACATTGATTATTACATACATGTACTTTTTTTATTTCATACCCTTTACCACTACACAATTCATAACCCACATCTAAATTAAAAAAATGTGTACTTCCTCAACTAACATTATTTCTAATTAAAGAAATATTATTAATTAAAAAACAAATTAAAACTCATAAAAATTATTTAACTTACAACTTACTATAAAGTAAGTAAAATCAATTTACTCCCTACACTGAACCCCTACAACAATAAAACCCACCACAAAAATATAAACAAATATACTAATTAAATATAAATTAATTAATTAATATTAATGATCAACTATTTTTTAAATAATTAAACAAAAATTACTTCCCATCCTTTACCCCTATAAACCACAAAACCCACACCCTAAAACTAATTACAGAAATTCCATATTTTATTTTAAATTAGTTAATTAATATTAATTAACAACTAATTATTAATTAGACATACATTAATTTCCACATTTTACCCCATAAACCCCACAACCCACACCTAAATAAAATCGCGCAATTACTATAATTAATTATCAATTAGTTAGTTAATACAGATTAACAAGTAATTATTAATTATTTAAAAATAAATTACTTTCCACCCTTTACCCCATAAACCCCACAACCTACACCTAAAAGAAATCAGACAATTACCATAATTAGTTATCAATTAATTAGTTAATATAAATTAACAACTAATTATTCATTAATTAAACATAAATTACTTTCCACCGTTTACCCCTATAAACCCCACAACCCGCACCTAAAATGAATAACACAATATCCATAATTAATTTTCAATTAAATGATTAATATAAATTAACAACTAATTATTAATTAATCAAAAATTAATGACTTCCCACCCTTTACCCTATAAACCTCACAACCCGCACCTACAAAATTACACAATTACCATAACTAATTATCAATTAAATAATTAATATTAATTAACAACCAATTAATAAGTAATTACAAATAAATTACTTCCCACAATTAACACTATGAAATCAAAATTAAATAAATAAAAAATAATCATTAATTTATCATAATAACTTACTTCCCTCCCTATTCCCCAATAATTCCACAACCCCGACGGAATAAAAAAATGCAATATTTAATTAAAATTAAATTCATAACTACTAAAAATTTAACACATATATTTAAAAAACATAAATAATACTTATACAATAAAACATACAACACATACATTTAAAATATAAACTAAAATACCTAATGCTAATTTAAAAATCGATATTTTAAACATCTGCATTTTTGCAAGCAATATTAATGAGTTCTATATTTTTTTAAGCAATATTTCTTACCTTAAATTTGATATTTTTGACCACGATATTCTTGCTGTTGATATTTCTAAATCATGATAATTTCTACTCAATGTTTGTGTAAGTCAAAATGACCAACTCGTTATTCTGTCTCAGCACCATTTATTAGATACCCTGGTTCCTTGTGAGTAGGCCCTTGTTTCCCTGTAAACAACTATCTAAAAGGTGCATTTTAAAAAGTGTGACTTAAAAATGGGTCTTTTCTTTGTCACCTGAGAAGTGGAAGGGAGTTAGCATTTGTCAAACAAATCTAATTAACAGTGTAACCCATTTGGCTACAGTGAGGACTAGAAATCAGGAAATCAAGGGGCTCATTAGGATGGCAGGCGGACATCAGTCCCCTCACCATCATAGCGGTAACAGGACCGCCAGCCTGCCATGCGGCGGCCCCACACTCCTAATAATGATGTGACTGCCACCACGGCTGCTGGCTGCAGCAACCGCCGCAATGTTAAATGGCCATGTTGTGCATTTCCATGCACAAGGTGGCAGGCACCTCGAGGTGCCTGCTACCTTGTGCATGGCAATGGAGTGGGGCACCATGGGTACCCCCCCGCGTTCACCTCCCCACTCCCCCTACAGAGGGGGCCAACAACAGGCCCCCAAAGCAAATAACCGCCAGCCTATCCAAGGCGGCGTTGCTGCCATGGAAAGGCTTTTCAATATAGACATCTTAATATGGTGGACGGTGCCTGCTATACATCACCAACATAGTAGTGCCCCTCCTCCACCTTGGAGTCAATCGTGACGATTGCCACTGGCGGAAAAGCGGCAGACGGAGTTTCCGTCTGCCGGGATACCCACTGCCATCATAATATGGCGGGGGTAAATCGCATGATGATGGCGTAACGATCGCCACCGCTAGGCCGGTGGTGGCGATCGTTACGCCATCGTAATGGGCCCCCAAGTTAGGAAGCTTTGTTACAAGTTAACAATCAAGTTAATGTAAATGAATCTCAAAACCATTCTGTAAAGATACAGAATAACTGCAGGATAGCTAAACATCCTAAAAAAGTTCAGGCGCATCAGCATGAGGTACACAAGTAGTTTAGTCACAGGTATACATGAAATTAACAATAGGATTCGATGTTCAGAGAAGAAGTCTGAAAAGGTCTCAAAAAGTTGGGAATATGCAGAAAACAGAGAAATTCGGGAAGGTGTCAGTATTGCAGATGCTCAGTCAAGAGTGTTGTAGGTATATGGAAATAAGTGTTAGTCTAAGCCACATTCAGCAAAAGAATCAAAGGGGAAAGCATAGCGGTCTGTACCTCTCAAAGTCCAAAGAAATGGTGGCCCAATCAACCTGTTATACCACACAAATCTTGTGATTAAAACCCCTTGTTCACGCCATCAGGGGCTCCATTGTCCTTTTCATTCTCACGTTGTGAATTGCAACATTTGCGGATTCTCCCAGACTAGTCCTGTGAATGATATCGACCATAGGTATCTGCATCTCCTCTATACATTACTGAATAGGGACTGTCAGTTAACGCTCTGGTTCTCCATGTTTTTTGTCAAAGTCCTCTTCTCAGGGTCTCTTTCTCTAGTACAGTGTTATATCTATTCTCAAACTAACAACACGTGAGTGTACCTGCAAGGAAAAGACATGCAAGCAGAAATGGAAAAGCAGTATTTTATCCCAAAAGAAATGCAGGCCTACTTATGTCAAGCTTAAACGTATAATTTAATGGTGCACATTTAATAAGTGTAATTTGCGCACATATAACTACAAATAAATGAAAATATCAGTACATAAATTCAAATTAGATTCATGTTGCATTTTAGGTAAATGTAATGTAACTTGAATGCATGAACATAAATATGACTGTGAACTACATTATAAATTAGAATTTGAAAACATTAGTGCACACATTTACATAAATATTTCTTGTTTCCGAAGTAAATACTTTTCAATAGTGTGAGGATGGCTTTATCCAGTCTCTGAAGCTTGTTTCCGGTCCAGGGAAGACATGGCTTGGCAGTTCGGGCTGGACTGTTCCCATGAGGCACAGGGTCAGACTGATTTGCATATAGCCATGTCTGAACTGGGGTGGCAGAGTGGGCTAAAGAACGGTGATGGATTAAACCCAGATCTTTTGACTGGGTGTGAGTGTTTGATTGATTCAGATGCTCCGTCCATCACCACCCCCTTTTGTACCGCTTTTGGCCGCCATAAGTGTGGCAGGGTATGCTCAGACGTGAGTCCCTTGCTCACTTTGCCACTGGATTCAAGCAAGCCGGGCCGAAGACGGCTGGAATGCCAGAAACCGGTCCTCGGAAGCTTGTTTCCGGTCCAGGGAAGACATGGCTTGGCAGTTCGGGCTGGACTGTTCCCATGAGGCACAGGGTCAGACTGATTTGCATATAGCCATGTCTGAACTGGGGTGGCAGAGTGGGCTAAAGAACGGTGATGGATTAAACCCAGATCTTTTGACTGGGTGTGAGTGTTTGATTGATTCAGATGCTCCGTCCATCACCACCCCCTTTTGTACCGCTTTTGGCCGCCATAAGTGTGGCAGGGTATGCTCAGACGTGAGTCCCTTGCTCACTTTGCCACTGGATTCAAGCAAGCCGGGCCAAAGACGGCTGGAATGCCAGAAACCGGTCCTCGGAAGCTTGTTTCCGGTCCAGGGAAGACATGGCTTGGCAGTTCGGGCTGGACTGTTCCCATGAGGCACAGGGTCAGACTGATTTGCATATAGCCATGTCTGAACTGGGGTGGCAGAGTGGGCTAAAGAACGGTGATGGATTAAACCCAGATCTTTTGACTGGGTGTGAGTGTTTGATTGATTCAGATGCTCCGTCCATCACCACCCCCTTTTGTACCGCAGTCTCTAAAGAGAGCATTTCATTTTAATAAGGTTAAGGCACACAGTGTATATGAGTCTCTAGTTCTACAGTAAATGTACTCCAGTACTGAATTTAAGTGAAACACTTTAAATTCATAACTTCAGGACACACAAAAAGTGTGTATTGCTAAGTGAACTTATATTCATTTTGTTGTTTAAAACATTTATAGAGCTCTCTGGCACCATACTGGTATCCTGGTGCTAAGACCTCTACCGAGTCTAGGAAAGAAGCCCGCTGCAGCAAAAAAAGTTCTAAAATGTGAGGAGGGCTTATGTAGTGAAGAGCCAAGTTTTCAGGGCTCTTCTAAAGTGCAATAGATCAGACTATGATCTAAGGAAGGCAGGTATCTGATTCCAAAGCTGAGCCACTCTGACCATAAAAGCTTGCCCACCTAGTCTTGTCTTCCTGAATTTAGCAATGTAGACAAAATAAGCTGCTGTGGAGCGGAGGCATCTCCCTTGGAAGGTGCAGAGAAAGAATAGTGAGGAAGAAATATCGAATTGCACAAATATCATGGGTCAAGAATATCGACAGATAAATCATCGTGGTCATGTAAAAAATATTGAAGTGTTTAATATCGTTTGTAAAAATATAGGGGGTCCTTTTACGATGGCGGGCGGACTCCTCCCGCCATCGTGCTAGGTATCGGGACCGCCTGCCACGCATTCGATGGTCCCGCACACCCCATTAGGATGCGACCACCATCATGGCGGTCGCATTTTGCAATTTAATATTGTGGCTGGTGCTGCTGACTGCAGCACCCTCGGCGATGTTAAAAATGCACGTCATGCATTTCCCTGCACTACGTGGCAGGCACCACGCAGTGCCTGCCACTTGGTGCAGTGAAATGTAGGGGGGTACATGGTAACCCCCCAGTGCCAATATACCACCCCCAATAGTAATTTTTACCCTGCGCTATCAAGCACTTTCCCTACTGTTGTACTCACTGGAGTGGGAGTAGTAATTTTTACCCCTCCGCTATCCAATACCTTCCCTACTGTTGCACTCACTGGAGTGGGAATAGTAAATTTTCCCCTCTGCTACCTAACCCTTTCTCTACTGTTGCACTCACTGGAGTGGGAATAGTAATTTTTACCCCTCCGCTATCCAACATTTCCCTACTGTTGCAGTCACTGCAGTAAATTGAATTCTTCTACTATCCAACATTTACTCTACTTTTGCACTCAATGGAGTGGGAATAGTACATTTTACCACTCCGCTTTCCAACACTTTCCCTACTGTTGCACTCTTTGGAGTGGGAATAGCAATTTTAACCCCTCCACTATCGAACACTTTCCCTACAGTTGCACTCATTGCAATTGGAATAGTAAATGTAATTATTTCGCTATCCAACATTTTCCCTACTGTTGTATTTATTGTATTGCGAAATGTACGTTTTATTTTTGTTTTAATAGTTTAATGTTTTAATTAATTATAGAATGTTTTTGTTTAATTTTAAATTATTGATATATGGATATATTTTATTTTTATATAATTTAAAATTATTAAAATTAAATAAAGATAATAGTTTATAAATTATTTTAAAGTAAATACATGTATATGTATAAATTATTGTGTTTGTTTTTTATATTTTTTAATTAAGCTTAATCTTTATATTTAGTTAAAATGTATATTACATTTAATCAATTATGTTACAGATAATATTAATATTTTATATATTTAATAGATATCATTTTATTTTATGTATATTTTAAATCAATATTTTTTCCATCTAGATTTTTAACTTCTATATTTTTGATTCAATATTTTTGTACTTACCTGTTTAAGTATACGGAGTCGATATTTTTACAATCTAGATTTTTTTTGATATTTTTACCATCAATGTTTTTAGCATCGATATTCTATCAGTGAAACCCCCTGGGAAGTGTCTTTTTATTCTGTTTTGCAGGTACACTGAGCCATGACCCTGAAGTGCTTTAAAAGCTATATCTAGTTATTCAAAAACTATTCTCTGTCTCAACGGTAACCAATGAAGTTCCTTCAATTGATTAGAAGCTGACGATTTCCAGGGTCTTTTCAATGCCAGTTTGGCAGCAGATCTTGAACTCTGTGTAGTTTGTTTAACAGGCATTCCTGCGCTCCTACTAGGAAGGCATTGCATAAGTCTAACCTGCTTAGAATAACACTACGTACAATTAGAGATTTGGCAGTTGTAGCTAACAATGGAAGGAGCTTCTGGAGACCCTGGAGTAGGGAAAAGCATGTGCCAGCAACTTTAGTCACTTGACACACCATGGATAACTTGTTGTCAAATGTGACCTCCAGGTTGTGGACTTGTTCGGATTGTTTCTGCTCTTCATCAGTTTACACTGGCCGCCAGAAATTTGAGGGGAGTATAAGAGGGACGTTATTTGCAGAGCAGCAAAAAAACTTGGTTTTGTCCCTGTTAAATTTGAGGGAGTTAGAGGTCAGCCAGCTGATGATGTCATTCATGCAATTATGAAAATCGTTGAAAACAGCTTGCTTCTTGCTGTTGGAAGACAAAATTAGTTGAGTGTCATCAGCATAGTTGACTAATATAATATTATGGGTTTTGATGAGTGTAACTAGTGGCCTCATATGTATGTTGAAAAGAATTGGGCCAAGTGCTGAGGCTTGTGGAACTCCATGTTTGATAGTCTTAATGTCCGAGCAGAAAGGTGGAAGAGCAACTGCCTGACAATGTTCCGACAAATAGGAGTGCATCCAGTTCAATACGGTACCACATACTCAGATCAAGACAAGTCGAGCAAGGAGCGAATTGTGGTTAATTCTATCAAATGCAGCCAAGATATCTAATAAGATCAGGACCACCTACCAGCATCCTAGGTTTGTCCATGGCCAGGAGCAGGTTAGATTCAGTCCTGTGTCCTGGTCTAAAACTGAATTTCTCCTCCTCCTCTAAGAGGATGTGGTCTTCAACATATTGAGGCAGCTTTTTACTAGCAAAACATTCCAATATTTTAACTGGCTAGGGAAGAAGAGATATTGGCCTATAGTTACTAAGGACCAACAGGTCTAGAGAGGATTTTGTTCACAATAGGGGAAGCTATGGCCTTTTCAAAAGCCTGAGGTACGCTGCCAGATTACAGTGACTGATTGCACATTTATTTGTAATAGAAGCAGGTATAGTTTGTCCGCCTGGTCTTTTCAAAACCTATGAGGCAGAGGGTCAAGAGGCAAGCCTGATGAAGTGGACCTGGCAATAGTTCGGAAGCAGTCCTTTACTAAAGGTTGAAAGTAATGAAACGTATTCCCATGACTATAAGGTGAGTTTGCCCCTGTAGATGTTTCAGTCTTGGTAAGGATAGACATCTCTATATCCACACTGCCTTTGGGGTGAGTGGCAACAAAACTGGGATATCTCAACTGATGAGAGTCACTGATGTCCTCCAAAATCCTGCTGATCTTTTTCTCAAAGAAATCAGTGAGGTTGTCACAGACTGCCTGTGATGGTATAATATCCTGATTTAGTCACTCCGGATTTGAAACTTCCTGCATAATGTCAAATCCCTTTTTGACATTATTTGGAGCAACAAGAATGGCATTGGCATTGTAATCTGCTTCTGTCCTGCCAATCTGACTCTTGTATTTATATAAAGAATTCTTTAGATCTTTTTGTCCTCCTCTTTATAAGAACTGTGCCACCCTCTCTCAGATTTCTTACATGCTTGTTTGAGCATTTCCAGGAATATGCTAAACCAGGGGGTGGAAGGTATATGGGGGAATTTCAAAATTTTGGTAGGTATTGCTGTATCTAGGTTTTCTAGATGTTTACCCTCCAGAGCTTTGTAGTTTTCCTCCACTGTACTGCCAGAATCAACTATGGTAGACAGATTAAATAGCCTGAGTTGTGTTGGCTTGTTTAGTTTATGCAATGTCCTGTCAGATCGCTGTCTGCCTACGGCCAACTTAGAAGTACTAAATTCCCTTCCATTAAGATGAAAGGTTGCTAATGCATGATCAGTCCAGCAAAGGGTCAGAATGTCTTCCGTAGTGACTAACATCTCTGTGGGGAAAATGCGATCCAGGGTATGACTACCCTGGTGGGTGTGGTCTTGTACTGACTGCTGTATGTTCAAAATATCACAGGACTCTTGCAATTTCTTGAAAGGAAGTGATGGGTCCCCCTCAGATCACATATGAAAGTCTTCTGGGATAAAATTAATTTGAATGGGCTGAGGCCATATTAGTGATGACCTCAATGAAAGGTTGCAAATATGTGCATGGAGGGCCTGGAGGACAATAGCATAGAATACTAGAAAGAATAAAACCTTTTTCAGAATTTAGAGTGAAGCCCAACAATTCAGGACCAGTTAGCTTATCCAAAATGAGGGATCCAAAATTCCATCTTTCGTTAATAATTATTACTGCTCTTCCTATATTGTGCATCTGTGATGTGTAAGGAATGGATCAAACTTATGCTGCTCCACCATTAAAGAAGATTTTAAATTACAATTTCTTAGACACCAAACATGATCTTTCTACTTGCTCCTAATCAAAACTTAGCACTTAAATGTAATAAGGCAGCTCAATGTTATCCTATGGGAGAGGAAGGCCTCACAGTGGTAAAAAGCAAATGTAGGAGGTTTTCACTACCAAGACATGTAAAACTTAAAAGTACATGTCCAACCTTTAACCACTTGGATGCTAAGCTGCTTCCTGGATTTCAATGTAATTTCCATTGAAATCAATGGAAACTCCATGACGAGCTGGGCTCGTCATGAGCGTCGAAGGGGTTAAAGTACAATACACCCTGCCCTATAGGCTCTTTAGGGCACACCTTAGGGTTGACATAGGTGTCATAAAAGGGGAGTTTAAGGCTTGTCAAGGTGATTATTTTGCCAAGTGGACTTGGCAGTTTAAAACTGCATTCCGACTGCAGTAGCAGACCTGGAACATGTTGTAAGTGGCTAGTTGAGTGGGTGGCACAATAAGTGCTGCAGGCTCAATAGTAGCAGTTAATTTGTTCTGGCCCTTGGTATATGGCTTATCCCTTTCCTATGGACTTATAAGTAAATTAAATATGGCAGTTAGGTGTAAGCCAATCTTACCATGTTTTAAGGAGTGAGCACACACACTTTAGTAATGGTTAGCAGTGGAAAAGTGCACAGAGTCCTAAAGTCAGCAAAAAGAAATTCAGAAAAATAGGAGGGTGAAGGCAAAAACTTTGGGGGAAGACCACTCTAGGACTGACAGGTCTAACACAGTGTGGTATAAACAAAAACATTTCCAAGGGCTAAAGTTCATGCGCTAGGCATGCTTGTGGAAAACATTGTTCAATCATGTCATCTGTGCCAGTGTGCTGGAAGATAAATAGTCGACAATCCAAGCTCTCCATAGATAAAGATATAATGTAAATCATCATATTAACACTCTCTGCTTGTTAACAGTATTGGCCAATATGGATGATGTGTGATTTCATCAGTGCAATCTCCTTCTTCTCTCATGTTAGAAAATCATTTCCACCAAATTGTCTTATCAATCTGTGTTTCCTATGATTGGAGCAAATCTCTTGACTAAATAGAAACTAGCCTAGAGCTCCTTCCAATTAGATGACTGCTCGAAGTTGGCTGATGTCCGTGACCCCTGAAATGATCTGGACTGAAAGTGCTTAATAACCACCTCGAATGAGGGGCATGTACACATATGTGCAACAATGGTTCATCATAAAACAGTTGAATCAAGGGAAATGATCTACAGTCATCATTCAGCAGAAGAACACATCAAAAGCAATAGAATGAGACAGGAACACTTGTAGACATAATCCAAAATGATACCTTTTTATATCTTCAAAGAAATTATTCACCTCACGGGACGCCCATTACTGTGGACGCGCCCGACCCGGAGCTCACTTCTTGCTGCCTTGAGGGATTCCAGACTAACCATAGGAACCCTTGTGCATAACTGGAACACTTACACACCCCTGTATTGATGCAGATGTTGCCGCCAAATATCCCTTTTGACTTCTTTGACATTATGCAATTGGTTGCCTCTGCCAGAAAAGTCATTTTGTGCTTTTGACTTCTGCTCCTTCTTTCTTTTGCTCTTGCACCATAGGAATTATTTATGTCCTGATTATGACCCTTTAATCACAATAGGTCAAAACGCAGTCGAGGACAAGGGCAATGGAAACTAAATATGTTGATGAACTGTTTGTATTTCTGAGTCATAAGACACAGCATTTGGAACAATATTTCCTGAACTTTTCATTGTTCCGTTACCTCTTATATTACACACACTATTTCAATGTTCTTCTATCACTTACTGTGCGATCGCCTTAGCACTGAACACTTTCCCTTTCTTTGAAACTATACAAAGGTATACTTTTGGATTACTTCTACAAGTGTTCCTGTCTTTTTAAATTGCTTATAATTTGTTCTGTGAGACATTTTTCAAATAAAGGATCACTAAACACAGCCATTATGGGATGGGGTGCCAAGTGTTGACTCTAAATGTTTGCGTAAAATCAAGGGTCTGAACTCAACATGAACTGCACATCTTTGAATTGATAGCAGCAAACCTTCACTACAGCTATAGACATTTTGTAAACTCTGGCAGGATTTTTACGTAAGAGTCTTCATGAGAGAAGTTTATGAAAGATACACACTCTACTGGGGATAGCAGCACTATGAAATATTAAATAGCCCTTGTCTTTAACATGATTGTCCTCATTAATATGCCCATGCTGTTAAACACCAGGACCTGGGAAAAATCTCGGAGGTCTGAAAACCAAAAAGATAATATGATTAAACTGGTGTCTTTCTTTTTCTGTTGGCAAGGAATGGTGGAGATTGCGAGCTGAAGAAGCGCAAGACTTTAGCTTATATGCACCACATCCACAACTTAGTAGCCTGAATTAAACCCCGCCAAAACACAGCAAAATTATTGGACCCACCCAAACCTGCTAGTAGTCCAGCACCCCTGGTGGTGAGAAGGCCATTGACGAAGAGGTGCTGAAAGACTCGCTGTCGAGCCCATGACCCCAGCAGGGTTTCTCAAACTGCATCTGACGGAGAGCTTTTGGAAAGTGGTGGTTTTATGCCTATGCTGTCTTTATTGGGAGGAGTTACATATTTAAGAGTAAGGCGTTGTGATAAAGGATGCGTTTTCCTTCAGTGGTTGGCTCACCCTCACTTCCTATAGGACTGAGGAGAGAAGTTAGACAGAAAAGTGTTATGTTTCCACCACTAACTGCTAAGATAATAGGTTTATCACACGGTAAGCTTTCAACTAGCTCTTTTGCTGAATAATTTTTTCGATGTTAATTGATGTATGGCTAATATCGGCATATCAGTTGTTTAGTTGCAAACTCTGCATTTCGATGTTTCAAAGATCCAATGTATAGACTCATGATCTCATTAGATTTACTCTTTTCGAAAAGGTAAATGGTTTATAGTTATTTTACTTAAGTTTTAGTTTAAGTGTTTTATTTAATTGTGCACTTATAGAGTGGATTGGAGATTCGGGGATTACCGTGTCATTTAAATTCATTATAATAACTGCAACATATTTTCTAAACAGGACGATTGTCAAAGGGGCTGCATCACCCATTCATATATGAAAAAGAACTGGCTTGGCTGTGTTACTTTTCCTTTTACATCACTTCTGCATCAGTCAAAGGTAACATCACTATTCTATTTTTCCGAACCTCACTTTTTTACTTTTACATGTTCTGCAAAATAAAAAGGGTGGGCTTTTACGAAACTACTGAATGGAACTGTATCCGTACATTTACTTTGCTTATGATATAAATATGGTATGCAGTGCCGTACTTTAGATTGTATTGGATTGTGTTTTGCTATATTTGTGTCACTGGTGTAACATTTTTCATGTTTATTGGCAGATCAGTGGGACATTTCAAGTAAACATGCCTCCAGCTTTACTAGGCTATACTTGGAGCAGCACCTATGCGTTTCCTAACGAAGATATTATTGGACAAGATTTAATGGAACTGAGCATTATAACCATATTTGCTACGATTGATCCCAACATTGCATCCACAGGACAAGATTTGGAAAAGGTTTCTATGTCGTTTTTATCTTTTGCTATCACTTTTTCTTCTATATAAGAAAAGAAGACTAAGCTTTGTATTGTGATCACAGTCAGAAAACATGCCCTATGGGTTGGACTATATGACGTTATCCCGCAGACAAACAGCCCGCATACCATCAGTCCGCAAAAATAATCCCGCATGTACTATTAGGCCGCAAATTAAAAGAACGAAAACTTTTAGAACGAATATGCCTTTAGCACGCATGCCTTTACAACGTAAAGGCATGCATGTTAAAGGTATACTCGTTGTAAAAGTTGTGAAGGTAAGTAAAAGTACACCACCCTATCCTCCACTACCCTACACTCTAATGTAGTACCCCTGCACCACCCACCCTTGACACACAGTCCTTTTTCTACATTTACACGACCCAGCACGACCCCCCAACACTACCATAAAGCACTTTACTTCCCTACACAAACACTACAACAGTACCTTAATACACTACCCCCAGCATGACCTTACACTACACCAACACTACAATACTACACTAAACCACTACACCCCCTAAACCCTAAAACACTACCCCCAGCATGACCCTACACTACAACACTACCCAAACCCTAAATCACTACACCCCAGCATGACCCTACACTACACAAACACTACAACACTACCCTAAACCCTAAACCACTACACCCCAGCATGACCCTACACTACACAAACACTACAACACTACCCTAAACCCTAAAACACTACCCCTGCATGATCCTACACTACAACACTACCCAAAACCCTAAAACACTACCCCCAGCATGACCCTATACTACAACACTACCCAAAGCCCTAAAACACTAACCCCAGCATGACCCTACACTACACAAACACTACAACACTACCCTAAACCCTAAAACACTACACCCCAGCATGACCCTACACTACACAAACACTACAACACTACCCTAAACCCTAAAACACTACCCCTGCATGACCCTACATTACGCAAACACTACAACACTACCCTAAACCCTAAAACACTACCCCCAGTATGACCCTACACTACACAAACACTACAACACTACCCTAAACCCTAAAACACTACCCCCAGCATGACCCTACACTACGCAAACACTACAACACTACCCTAAACCCTAAAACACTACCCCAAGCATGACCCTACACTACAACACTACCCAAACCCTAAATCACTACACCCCAGCATGACCCTACACTACACAAACACTACAACACTACCCTAAACCCTAAACCACTACACCCCAGCATGACCCTACACTACAACACTACCCAAAACCCTAAAACACTACCCCCAGCATGACCCTACACTACAACACTACCCAAACCCTAAATCACTACACCCCAGCATGACCCTACACTACACAAACACTACAACACTACCCTAAACCCTAAACCACTACACCCCAGCATGACCCTACACTACACAAACACTACAACACTACCCTAAACCCTAAAACACTACCCCTGCATGATCCTACACTACAACACTACCCAAAACCCTAAAACACTACCCCCAGCATGACCCTATACTACAACACTACCCAAAGCCCTAAAACACTAACCCCAGCATGACCCTACACTACACAAACACTACAACACTACCCTAAACCCTAAAACACTACACCCCAGCATGACCCTACACTACACAAACACTACAACACTACCCTAAACCCTAAAACACTACCCCTGCATGACCCTACATTACGCAAACACTACAACACTACCCTAAACCCTAAAACACTACCCCCAGTATGACCCTACACTACACAAACACTACAACACTACCCTAAACCCTAAAACACTACCCCCAGCATGACCCTACACTACGCAAACACTACAACACTACCCTAAACCCTAAAACACTACCCCAAGCATGACCCTACACTACACAAACACTACAAAATGTAAATGTAAATGTACAGGAATTTATATAGCGCAAATCACCAAGCGGTTTCTAAGCGCTTGCTTAGGGAACCCGTCCTGGTATTCCCCTGTGAGATAACCCCGGCAGGGTATCCGCAAGGTGAAAGCCAGGCATCCCGCCGCGAGGGGCCGTTGTGGAGATTAAGCAAGCTATTGCCCAGAGTCGCAGAGTGTGAACCCGTGAATCGAGTAGGCACCGGAGCGAGAATTGTCGAGTCCATGGACATTTTAGGACTCAAGACCCCGCCGAGCCGGGAATTGAACCCTGGTCCCGGGCTGACCTCTGCTTCCAGGTCTGCCTCCTCTAACCAGTGAGCCACACTTCTCCACAACACTACCCGAAACCCTAAAACACTACCACCAGTATGACCCTACACTACGCAAACACTACAACACTACCCTAAACCCTAAAACACTACCCCCAGCATGACCCTACAATACACAAACACTACAACACTACCCTAAACCCTAAAACACTACCCCCAGCATGACCCTACACTACGCAAACACTACAACACTACCCTAAACCCTAAAACACTACCCCCAGCATGACCCTAAACTACGCAAACACTACAACACTACCCTAAACCCTATAACATTCCCCCAGCACGACCCTACACTAAACAACCACGACAACTGTACACTACACTAACACAACACTACACTACACAACACTACACTACACAATCACTAACCCACGAAAATATTAACCCAAACCCACTTACCTCTCTCGTCATCGTGGTTTTCACAACGCATGTGCATTTACCATACATGCCTTTAAAACGTAATTCGATGTAAAGGCATGCGTGATAAATGCACATGCGTTTTGAAAAAATGCGGGATAATGGTAGGCGAGGTCAATGACCTTGCGGGATAATGGTATGCGGACTGAAAGTCCGTGGGATAAAAAATGCGGGATAATGGCTGCAAACCCTCTTACTTACCACAATCTTCATCACTCCTGGTCCCGTTGTCCTCGTCCCATTCATTAATAATAGAGATAACCATCTCCACGACAGAAGAAAAGAACACGGGAATGCTGGGACCCCTAAACCTACCGTCTCTCATTGGGAGTACTTAACCAGTACTTACCCAGCAGTCCGCCTGTTTTTTTTCCTGTCTGCCGACTGATCAGGACGAGGCTGGTGCGCAGGATCCATGGAACAGGCCCGCGTCTTTCTGATGGATGGGCCAGTTGGAAGGCACGCTGCTGAGGCATGTGTTGGCCCGTAGTATCCATGGAAGGGGCTGTGATTGTGTTGCGGTGCACTTTCTGCAGTTTAATGTCCTCTCTGGCTGTGTGCTCCCGGGCCGGTATTTAGGAACCATCCCTACGGCAGAGTACTTGGTGCTTTTTGGATGCCTGGCTGGCGGTGCGGTTGGCGGTTGGGTCTCGGGCATGATGGCATGTGGTGCATGCCTGGGCTGACCTTCGGAGTGTTGTTTTGGCAGTCGGGCTGGCGGGGGTAAGTACCACATAGCACTTGTGCTCTCTGTTTTCCTGCTGTGTTGCCTTCTGGGCGTTTGTGCTGCCTTCTTGCTGCTGTTGGCTGGGCTTCGGTCCTGGTCTGATGGTCAGGTGTTCATTTCTCCGAGTGGGCTCCCTTCAAGCTGTTTTTCCCAGGTCTCGGACACTGCTTTCTTTGCCTTCTTGTGCAGTGGAGTAGATGTCCTTTCATGCCCTGGTCGGCATTCCAGCAGGCCATGGGGGGGGGGGGTTGCCCTGTCTTCCTTCTATTTTCCTTTTCCCATGCTTTGTCTTCACGGCAGCTGCCCTGACTGGGTACTCCTTGGGTGCCTGGCGGCCAGTGTGGTTGATGCCTGCTGCCTCAGTGCTGTGGCTAGAGGTGTGCACCTGGAATGGCTGGTGGGGGCGTTGGGGTGGCAGGCAGTGTGGTCTGTTGTCTGCCGGTCCAGGGGGTGTGTGCCGCATGGCAATTTTCCTTATTTTGGCCTCTTGTGGCAGCTGTCTTTGGGTGGCTGAGGGGCTGTGCTGGGGGTTCCCCTGGTGTGCCTCTTTGCCGTTGGGCTGGTTTGGGATTTTGCCCTGGCACTCTGGCTTGGGTTGCTCCTGAGCTGGCTGGTCGAGCTGATTTGTGGCAGGTGTGCTGGCAGGGTCCTGCTGGTCCTGGTGTGTGTGCCACGTAGCGTTATTTTCTTCACTTTCTTTTCTGCGGTATGCAGCTTTTGGGTCTGGGCCTGTGGTGTATGGTGTGTCATGGTGTCCTTGGCTTCCGTTGCTCTGGCCTCTGTTTTCAGTGGCATGGTCCCGGCCTGCTGTGTCACTGGTGCCTCTGTGGCCGGGATCAGGTCCCTGTGGTGGTGGCTGGGTCGTGTCGCTTTTCCTCCTGGGGCCTGGTCTTGCCATTTGGGCCTGGTCCATTGGGGATGCTGCCCTATTTCCTGCAGGTTTTCCCCACAATGGGCACTGTGGCTCGGGGATGGGGGGTTTTCCTCTGGTGTCTCTCGCCCCTACTCTTCCTGGGCTTTTTGGTTGCCTTGCTGTTGCAGTTTTTGGCCTGTGCCCCTTCCAGCCTCTGCTCCCTTCGTGGGCTCTACGGCTGTGTGTCCTCCGGGCTCGTTCTTCATTGAGTTGTGGCTGTCTCCACGGCTCTCCCAGGGTGTTTGTGGGGATTGAGTTGCTGCCTTTGTTTTTTGTGGCCTCGCTGTTGCTTTTTGGACCCTCGTTGTCCTGTGCCAGTTGGGATGGTGGTGCAGTCTCTGCCTATATCTTCTGGTTTGGGGGCTTCCTGGTTCTGGAGGTCTTGTTTCCGAGTGGGGCCTGGCTCTGGCGGGCTTGGTGCCTTGGAGGTTCCTTTTAGGTCTCTGCCTGTGGGCCTTTCAAGCTTCCCTTTCTCTTGTTGGCACCATGCTTGAGTGGGGGGTCTTCTGGGGCCCTTGATGGTCCGGCGGATCTGTGCCTGGCGTGTCTGGGGACCGTGCCGGCCTCTTGCCCTTTCCTTTGGCCTCTGCTCTGCACCTGCTGTCTCCGGTTGCGGGCTGGGCTGTGGTTTTGGCATGCCAGTGTGGCCTGCATGGCTTCTCGGCGCCTTTTGTTGCCTCTTTGGCCTGATTGTGGCTCTGGTTGATGCTCATGGGCCAGGTGCCTCTCTTCTGGGACTGTTGGGCGCCGTTTTGGGGGCCTCTTGTATCTGCTGGTGGGTCTGTGGTTCTCCCAGCTGGCTTCTCGGGTGCCTTTGGGGACATCGGCCGGGTTCGGCTGTGGGCCGCCCTGGTTCTCTCTCCTGTTCTTGTGGTCCTGGCATGGTGCTTGTTTTCCTGCCCATTTTGGCCTAGGGCTCTGCGCCGGTGGCTGTCTGCCTCTCCTGTTGTTTTGGGGCTGTTGTGGGCTTTTATATTGGATCTTCTGCAGCTGGGGTTGGGCCTCGCTTGGGGTGGTTCCTTGGTGTTGTCCTTTCACCTCCGGGCCGGTCGGTTGACTGGTTGTTGGGTAGGGGGTAACCACCCTCCCAGTTTTCCTGGGTTCCTCTGTGTCCCGCTGCTCTTGTCCCGCCTGTGGGTTCTGGGGCCCTGGGGATTGATCGCTGTTTGCGCCACTCCCGGGTTTGTGGTTGGGGTGTCGTCCTTGGTGTGTATTTTTTGGGGCATTCCTCTGTTCTTTATTTCTGTCGTGAAGATGGTTATCTCTATTAGTAATGAATGGGCCAAGGACTGGAGGGACCTGGGGGTAATCTATAAATATCACTAAAATGACGCTCCTTCTGAATGACCTTTCCATCCTGATCTCTGACTGGCCACTAACGTGATAATTAGGTATTTCTAGCCTACCAACTTTGCCAAAGTCCAAGTTTAAATAAATCAATTTTTACTCATAGGAGGCTTGCGTATCTATGCCAATTTGGAGCCATTTATGAAACAGAAACGATTGAAAACAAGCTTTCAGGGACCTTTGCCATGTTCTTAAACTGGAAGAATTAGGCACTAGTCAGGGAGATTTTGAGCTGCCCCCTTCCACCCCTTCCCCGATCCTAAAAGAAACAGTCAGTTCAGACAAATAAGAATTCAATTTTGTGTTGGTGATTATACATTCTCGAACTTTTGATCACGTTAGAGGCCACTGAACTGTCTCTTCCCCAGTGGATAGTGTATGAGGGTGGGTTTTGGAGTGTACACCTCCGGACCGATGTAATCGCAAAATGAGGCCAAACCACGGTTTTGGAATATACATTGATTTAAAACTATTAATCCCAAACCAGAAAAGTGAGTGCTGAGGTCCACTTGCTATTGGGTTCAAAAAGAGAGAAGTGTAGCGAGAAGTCCACGTTTTTGTTAAATATGGTAGTGACCACACACCATATTATTTCCTGTTCTACGATGTCACACTCAGAAACAAGAGTATGCTTGTGTGAACCAGATTACTCAGGCCTAGGTGAAAGTAGTGCCCTACAAGGGGGTGGATCCTTCCACTACATCTAAGCACTGCCCTCTCAATAGCTTGCTTAATCTTCCCGACGGCCCCCAGCGCCTTGACACCTTCGGGTAATTCTTCATCTGCTCTCCCTTATCCAGAATCGTTAAATGTCATTATATACAAAGAAATTATGTGTAGATTTTACATATATGTCTAATCGGAAAGACGTGTGATTAATTTCAGATTTGTCTTTGTTTCAGGACAGTGAAGACGATTTGTTTTGGACAGTGAGTATTCTGTGTTATATGAAACTAACACTTCTATAGGATATGTAAATATTTTACATTGATTTATACCATGCTTGTAGTCTACAGATCTTGACGATGACAAACTTCTGCAAATTGCATACAGTTTTCGAAGATCTTGTAAGGAGTTGTTCCCGCAAAGAAGGATCGTAACCACTGTATTTAGCACTGAAGGACAAAATATGCTTGTAACAAAATATATTATGGCGATGAACCCACCAGAAAATCTAGCCATCCATAAAAATGATCTACAATTAACTTGTGTAAGTGAAAAACACATTTTCCTAATTTAAACATGCAAAGGATTGTTATATATATTTTTTTATTATACCCAATTTATACCTGCGTCCTGTTAGGTGGTTGTCCCGTTGCACTATGGGTTGCTCAAGTGCTCCTATGGACAATTTTTTTAAAGCTACAATTTACTAAGTATGCAGGAATCAGGTCACTGTTTCATGTGAAAGTGTATCTTGTCCCTCTGTCCCTGAGCCTGGAAATAGCCACTAATTTGACCACTCTGATGACCTCCCCTCCCCCACTTTGGGTCCATCTCTGATGTGATGGGACACTCCTCTGTCATTATGCAGAATTTTCAACATTGTTGGGACACTAGGTATAGTGGTACTTATGTGTGTCATAATTCTGGCCCAAGCACTAAGATGATAATCCTTGGCATAGTGGTGATTATTCTTAGCATAATATGTGCATCTACGGTACGATACTGCCCACGCCTAGTTGTATAGCACCAGAATATCATAATCAAAATGCCATCTGACGGCACTATTGTGTCCCATATACAAAACTATTGTCTCATTAGAGTAAATAACATAAAGTCTACAGCCAATGGGACAATGTTTTGTAAATAATATCCAGGGCCTCTACCCCCTGTGTATTCCCACTGGGGTAAAGCCCTGTACAGCACTCCGGGCCAGATGTAAAACCAGTGTAAATTGCGAGTCGCAATTTGCGCTCAATTGCGAGTTGCAAATTGCGAGTTGCAATTTACAATGTACAACAGTGTCAGAGACACTGATTGTGATTCCCAATGTGGTTGCAAAATGCGAGCCTCATGAATATTAATGAGGCACTCGCAATTTGCGACCCCATTGAGAATGGCTGGCCCTCCCATGGATGGTGGCCTGCTGGGCTCAGTAGACCTCCATGTCTGGGACTGCTTTTCAGTAAAACTGTTCTTTTTTTTTTTTAAATGCAGCCCGTTTTCCTTAAAGGAAAACAGGATGCATTAAAAAAAAAAAGAAACGCTTTTGTTTCATTTTTAGGTTGAGCATTCGAGACCTCTTGTATATACTTTAGTATATACTTATATATTAGTATATACTTGTATGTACATGTACTTTGTGGGCTCTGGAGATCAGCCCTAGGACTTGTCTGCTTCCGCTTAGGGACTTTTTTTTGTGTTCAACTGCCTCTATTTAACTGTCTTAATAAAAAAGGACCAGTAGAGGTCAGTGATATACCAGAATTGCTTTCTGCTAAGGGACTTTATTTTTTTATTTTTTCTGGCAACTGCCTCTATTTAACTTTCTTGATAGAAAACGCCCAGAGGTCAGTAAAAAACAGAATCACTTTAGCATTCTCTAGATTCCAGTCCATAGAAATTGTCTTCTACAAGCACCCATAGACAATCATATTTTTCCAAATCTTGTATTTTCAGTGATATGACCACCAAAGGCCATTATTTTATATTAAAAGCAGAGCTTTGGACTATACCATTTCCCGCTGTAAGGCAATATTTCTCTCCATGTGTTCCCATACCTGGCGTGTCACGCAGTTTGGTTCTTACTTTCCACCATGTTAAAGAACAGTAGATGTTTCAGCAGCCAGGCTAATGTGCTGCATTTCTAAATAGATATAAGGTCCCAAAGGCGAGATCGATTGCATTGCAATTGCTTGTTTAAGGGCAGGTAGTGGTCCCTGGGACCACTGCCTGCCCCTAAAAAATATTTTCCCCTGCATTTGCAAAGGGGACCCCTTCCCATTTGCGAATGCATTACCACCCTCTTGAAGAGGGCAGTAAATTGTAAGTGTTTTGCGACCGTAATTGCGGTCGAAAAACATTCGTACGGGGATTGTGAGTCGCTATTAGGAAGGGAACACCTCTTCCTATTAGCAAATCGCATAACACTATTTTGCGAGTCTCAAATTATTTGCGACTCACAAAATAGTGTTAGTACATTGCCAGAGGAAAATTGTATCCTCAAATGGGTCGCAAACCCCGTTGCGCATGCAATTTTCCATCGTACATCTGGCCCTCCGTTGCTTGCCTGCTAGGCTCGCACTTTAGAACTATAAAATCATACAAACACACATAAGACATTATTTTTCTGTCAGACAATATATTAGCTAATGTTTTCTAACATACAACCTCTGTAGCACAATGATGGGCCTTGCAAAATGTGGCAAATGCTTGGCATATTGTAGACATCCATAGCATGGTGATACCCACGTCTGACTTCCTACTCTTGGTTTAATGGTGGTAATGCTTAGCCTCTTTAGCCCTCGAAATTACATTTTTTGCATCTAATTGTGCCCGTCTGCGTCTTTGAAAATATGAGATTAATGACTTATGATCTTATTTCTAATTGTGTTTACAGGAACTCACAGCCCGCTTTGTGTCTTTAATTCCTTGTCTTGCTGACATTATGGAAATTAGCGAAGCCTTTGAATACTTCCCCTGCTGGATGACATGTGAGGTAGCTATATGAAGCATATTAATGCTATTCTGTACATTTATTTTTAATGTGCATTTCTGAGCTATCACAGGTCCACAGAGAGCTGCCCGCTCCTAGATAATTGCTCAATTCGAGAGGCACTGGGTGCCACAGATCTCCCCATGTTACCTGCCTATTTCTTAGAATGATCCGGAACATGGTTGGGCAACCATCCAGGTTCTTCTGTAGCATGAATAGAGACACTGCAAAGCGCTATGGGCTGCATGCTGGTACCCCACAGCTTGGTCCCACAGGGACAGGAGTGCAGGGTGGGGAGCCCCAGCAACAAAACACACAGCTACGGACACTGCACTGTCTACAGCACATGAGCTCACTCTCTGAGTTTGTGATTGTGTGCATGCTCTGCCAAATGTATAAATTTGCTGTTGAGCAGGCTTGCAACTTTGCTCTGCACCTGCTCCCTGGCCCTGATAGGCCTGCACTCTTTCATGGTACAGCACTTGAAGCACGAACACGTCCATTAAGGCCATGTCTTCATAAATGAAGACTACAAATATTTTAGGAGGAGAAAATGCTGTTTGTAGACCTCTTAAAAGGTAGATTGATGTCAAGATCGACATTAGTGTATCATAAAAGCATTACATATGAGAGCACGGATAAATGCAACATGCTTCAGAATCTGATTAACTAGCAATCAGAGCCCTTTTTAGGTCTCGCCTACGCAGCGCGCATGCGCTAGTAGGAGACCTTTAGCCGTCGTTCTGCACTTTTTCGAAGCACATACTCGTGCTTGTGGCAGCATCCACCTTGCGGGAGCGAGCAGGAGCGTGCTACAAGCACGAGTATGTGCTTCAAAAAAGAGCAGACTGCGCGCGCGCACGCACATGCGCACGCACCATTCCCGGCCCACACATGATTGCAGTGCCGTGCACAGCTCTCTCTTGTTTATTTTTCTTGTCCCTTTTGCTTCATCTATTTGTGTTTTGTTTTTTCCTTCTCAATATCTCATACGCCTTTCTCTCTTTCTTCCTCTTCCTCTCTCGCATCTGTCTCTTTCTTCTGCCTGTTCCTCTCTCTCGTCTCTTATCTTTTTTTCTCATTCCTTTCATTTTCTCGTTGTGCTTGTTAGCTTCTGTAGTAAGGAATCCCATTGCGAATTTGGTAACAATACTGTTTTGATGTGCCTTAAATATGTTATCTGTGCGTGTATTGTCAATTGATAGATAAAGAATATAATGGGCATCTTCATCCAATAAATGCAAGGCTTCAAAATAAATTGAATTTCTGAGGACAGATGAGTGAGTGAAGTTCTGAAAAACAAGACACTATTCGCAGCCAGTCTTGCTATAAAAGGTGCAGGAGTTAAACCCGAGCACTGTCATTACGGCAACAAAGTCCTCTTATCAACCTAATTCTGCCTTGTGATTTGGAGCCTTCCCGGCTCTCTCTGGGCTGGCTTATTTGCTTTCCCAGCAGGACACGACTTTCATACAGCAGCCTTTCCCAGCAGGACGGGCTCATTCCACAGAACACGTCCCCGCCCTTGAAGTAATCTCCCTCCGGCCGCATTTTTCCCATGGGACAGCAGGCGGCTGGAACTGTACCCATTAACAAGCTTAACTTTCTGAGTCTAGTCTAATAAATATTAGGCAATTTACTTGTTGAAGCAGGGAGGGAAGGGTGACCGAGCGGGGGGAGGGGTGGTGGTTACTTTGTGCAGGCCCTGATGTTCTCTACTGTGGCGACACTCCCAACAGAACGATTTGGGGGTGTTAATTGGAGCCCCAGATAACAACCATATTTGCTCTCGTTTCTTTCTGGTAATAGAGTCCCTCTCTGGTGTGTAATGGTCCTTGTGGGCAGATCGAATGGTGGCACCAACCAGCAAGCATTACCACGATTATCTACTGTCTTGAGAACATTTTGCTGAGGGCACCGCTCATATCAAAGGGGAAACAAGCATTGGCATATCCAATAGGTCTCGCTTTTGGGACCTTATAAGTATTTAGTTATGCAGCACAATATCCTTACTGCAACAACATTAACTGTTGCATGGCTAAACACTTATAAGGTCCCAAAGGCGTGACCTATTGGCTATGCCAATGCTTGTTTTTTCAGGTATGGTTAGGAACAGTTTTCTCTGGTTGGACGACCACATGCCATTAATTCTTTAAAAAAGTACAGAAAGATGCAGTATGGACAACGAATGGGCTTAGGGCCAGCCGCCCTAACCCACTGGCTTGCATTTCCAACCCTTTGGCTTTCATGTTTTTTCATGCTTTGCCATTGCTTGAATGGGCTGTCCTACAAGGTCATAAGCCCTACATCTCCCTGCCCGTACCACTCCCTGCTCTGACCTCTCCTGGCTGGGGCGCTACCCTGCCTACATTTCTCCCAACCTGCACCCTCACCTCTCCCAAACTGTATCTCTCCCTCACTTAGGAGCATATTAGCAAGAACCTCGTTAAAATTTTGGTAGTTTTAGCGGCAGGAAACTGCCGCTAAAACGGCTATAAGGGGCTTGCTAATATGCGTTATAGAATTCCAATAGAAGCCCATGTTAGATGTCCTGCACATCTAACCTGGGCTTCTATTGGAATTCTATAACGCATATTAGCAAGCCCATTATCGCCGTTTTAGCTGCAGTTTCCTGCTGCTAAAACGGCGATAATTTTAACAAGGTTGTTGCTAATATGCCCCTTAACCGCTCCATGACATAACTCTCCCTGCGCCACCCCTAGCTTGCAGCTTACCCTCACATACAGCTCCCGGCCTGCACCTCTCCAAACACTCACTCCATCTAATTTCATTTGGAATCTATTGTATTGATAGAGTGGTTCCACCTAAGT
Organism: Lissotriton helveticus; assembly: GCF_964261635.1. Lineage (NCBI taxonomy): Eukaryota > Metazoa > Chordata > Amphibia > Caudata > Salamandridae > Lissotriton > Lissotriton helveticus. Next base: position 940,118,955 of record NC_136065.1, read on the forward strand.
TCTGTACAAATCGAAAAATGTACCATATCGAAGTACATTCAAAATGAGTGGAAATTACAAAGGAACACTGAAAATAATTCAGCAATGCCTGAGCAGAACTAAAAACTGCCATGAAATGCCTTGTAGAGCAGATGTGATTTAAGAGAAGCTGGAAAGAAGTTTAAAAAAGAGTTTAAAGAAAGAAAAGAGTCTAAAGCCAGAGAACGTTATTTCCAGAGCCTGAATCAAGAGGGGAAACCAGGGCACAAGTCCTCAAAAAACAAGGAAGGGACGCTCCAAGTTAGGTGGTGTCACAGGAAGTGACGTCACGACAGGAAGTGATGTCACAAAATGTAGTCCCATCTTATCACAGGGAGACCCGCTTCTCTTGGGGGGCCACGTTAACCCACTGTGGAATGGAGCGCCATTCTCTGACAGTCTCTGCGCGCAGATCACCAGTTTACAGAACATCCCTTCCTTCGATACAATACCATCCAGGTCGGATTTCTCACAGGCTACCACTGGCCTGACATCACTTACTAAATGCGCGTTGCCAACTCGCTACTTACGCACCACGCATCCTAGTACACAGAAGCGCTGGTAAACAATTCCATGGAATCACGCACCTGCGAGCTCCAATATAAACAGAACTTTTCTCCAACAGCCAGGCACCACCACAACAGCTCACAAGATGGACAGCCAGCCCTGTACTTGGGAGATCGACGGGGTGGCTGTGCGGGCAAGTAACGCCATCATTGAAAGTCCAGCTTTTGGGCAGGGGGGACTCCACCCGGTAAAACAAGTCGGGGGACTCCGTCCACCCGCGTGTTACCCCGACTTGAGCCCTGAGGAAAACCGATTTGAATCTAGAGTGACACACAAATCTTTGTGAATTGCGAGGCAGAGCTCAAGGTACAGGAGGGATTGTAAAGCTGGCCCAGAGAGGAAAGACAGTAAGTGCAGGGAAAAGAACAGTGAACAAAGCAGGAGAGAATGAGAACTTGTTAGGTTAAAGGTCAGAAAGAAGGAGATTTTTTGAAGGTTGTAGAGCTGGTAATGTCAAAACCATAAAATAGTAAAGATTTACAAAGACAATGAGAGACTGGAATACAAATAATGTCAACATAATGGGTTAAAGGTGACAGAGACCAGTTACAGGTGGAAAAAGATAGCTGAAGATGGCAAGGATGAATGAGGGGAAGTAGTGGGGAAGAAGAGGATTTGATGTTTTTGATTGATTGATAGGTCAAGTGCACGAGAAGTAATAATGAATTGAGAGCTGAAGGGCATAAAGAGATATTGGGCCTGAATCACAGAACTAACTTAAGACTAAATCCTAAACTTACTACCATTTTGGTATTCACAGAAGGCACTTACTCATTTTGGTATTCACAGAAGGCACTTGCTCATTTTGGTATTCACAGAAGGCACTTACTCATCAATGAGATGAGAGACCTATTGCCTTGGAAATGCTTGTTTTTCTTGCTCCTAACTGGCCTTCAACACCTCTTCCGGGATAGCAAGCACTATGTAAATATATTTACAATTAGAAGCACTTCAGGCAAGCATCCTGGAAGGAAATCATTGTTTAGCAATCTGATCTGCTCCGGTTTCACAGCACAAGTGAACACTTCTTGAATGGCATTACAGCTTTAAGTACTTTAATTTCATAATGAACTGTCCGGGACGTTTTTTTAAGAGTGCAAGAAGTGAGGCCCGGGAATGCGCAACCCCCTTACCAGGGCTCCATGGCCCCCATGGGGGTCGCGCCCCACAGTTTGAAGACCTCTGCCCTAAACCTTCCCTTTTGCGCCTATGAGTCACCCCTATGGTAGGCCTAAGGGCAGGGTGTATTGTAGGTAAAATGTAGTACATGCCCTGGTGTGTGTGGCATGTCCTGATAGTGAATTACACCCATTTTCGTTTTTCACTATTGCAAGGCTAACTGTCCCCCATAGGCAGAATGGGCAGTTTGATTATAACATCTCATAATCCTAACTGACTCAGGGAACGAGTTTAGTATGCCTGAACTGATAACATACATCTTTTAGTGAAGGTGGTTTTAACATTCTGTGTTTGAAAATACCACTTATAGAAAGTAGGTATATTCTTGCCGAACTGTCCAAACCTGCCTCTGCTAGGCTGTGTATTCCTTGTATGGAGTTTTAGTGACAGGGGCATTCCAGGAGACAGGATGAGTGAGCACAGGGCTGACTAGAGCTATCTGCATGTAGATGGGTGGGAGGAGTGCACCTGGGAACTGAATAGGACTGTGCCTGCCTTCCACAATGCCGGCTCCACCTCCTGTGGTGCGTCTGATGTCCCTGGCCCAAACTGTTAAAGGAAAGAAGGAGTCTTGTCAAGAAAGTGCTCCAGGACTGCACAGAACTGGTTTGGACTGGATGCAGCACCCTCTGCCTACAGAGGACAAATGATTTGCTAGTATAAATATTGGGACCCAGAGCCAAGAACTTTAGATCACTTTGAGAAACAAGAAGAAACCTTTGCTGAGGAGAAGAACCAGAGGAACTGAGGAAGAGACTATCCCTAGCTGAGTGCTGTCTGGGGGATTGGCCTGCAGTGGTTGCCTGACTGCCAAAGAAAGGAGAAAGGACTTTGTGCTACTTTTATTCAACTTGTGAAGGATCTCCAAGGGCTTGAGATAGAACTTGCCTCCTGCTGAAGTCTCAGGGACAATCAGACTTCACCCAGCAGCTCCCCAAAAGTTATTTGCCTGCAGTTGTGTTGGGATTTCTGAGGGACTGTGTGTCGCAAGGAGCTGGAAGCGCGACTCACGAAGAAGAAGCGTGTCGCCACCGCAGCCGCTTTCGTTGCATCACTGAAGAAGGGTGTCACCGCCGCCGCTGTCGCTTCACCTCGCAGAAGCACCTCGCATCGCCGGAGAAGAGTGTCGCCGTCGCATCAGATACTGTCGCATCATCAGGCAGCGTGTCGCTGCGGCAGCCGCTGTCGACGCATCACTGAAAAAGGGTGTCGCCGCTGTAGCTGTTGCATTGCATCGCCGAAGCGTCTCACCGGACGCCGTCGCATCCCTGGAGAAGCGTGTCGCAGGGCCTGTTGCGGCTACAAAGAATCATTGAGTCGCCGCACGGCCGTCAGGCATCTTGTCGCATCAAGGAGAAGACGCCATTTTTATTTCATTGCACCGGATCTTCATTGCATCACGGCGCTGCTGGTCGCATTACCTCCCCACGCCGAGAAGGACCGACGCATCCCCTAAGCATTATTAGGGACCCAACGCATCACCGTTCTTGCATGTAAGGAACCAACACTTCACCTTCCCTGCAACACTTTCATTGTATGGCATTACGCATCCAAAGGTACATTGAACTCAAAGTGTCGCATTTTACCTCTAGAGAGAACTAAGCTAATTCTACCATTTTTAATGTGCAGTTTTGTGGATTTTTGTTGTTTGTGGTTGGTCTTATGTTAAGTGCATATAAAAATACTTATTTTTATACTACAACTTGTGTGGTGTCTATCTGTAGTCTTGTCATTGGGTTACTGTATGTGTTCACAAATGCTTTACGCATTGCCTCTGAGATAAGCCTGCCTGCTCGTGCCAAGCTACCAAGGGGATGAGCAGGGGTTATTTTAGGAGTGTACCCCCTTACCCTGACTAGACGTAAGTGTCCCTATTTTGACAAAGGTACCTACCTCTGCCAACTAGAGACCCCGAAATCTAACAGAGCTCTATTGGCTACCTGCTAGGAAAAGAATTTCCTTTAAGGGCCTGTGTCTGGCACACAAAGCACTGCATGGCTCAGTCCCAGAGTATCTCAAAAGTACATTTAGATGTTTCCCTCCCAAAAGACAATTATGAGCAGCCACTTCAAGTTCAGTGATCATTGCCAGAACTAAGGAAGTGGCATGGGGTGGTTGCAGTTTTGTTTATTCGCATGCATTCTTTGGAATAAACTTAAAAGTCAGGCAAATTTTCTTTGCTTTTGTAAGCATTTAAAAACCTGCCTGTTTTCACTTTCTTTATAATTCTGTAGCTTTCATTCTTTCAGTCTTTCATTATTTTTGGTATGAAGGTTGGACGTAGGAAAATGCTAGCGCCAAGATGCTCGAGGGGAATTGCTTGCTTTAGAAATTTTAAAATCAATTTATTTGACATGTCTAATACATTTTTTATTGTTTTTTTGTTTAAGTTTGTGTCGGGGTATTTATTGGTAGTTGGGGGAGTTATGTTTCATTATTAACTCATCAATTTTAATTGATTTTTTTAAAGTGTTATTTGTTTGTTTACATGTTTAAAAAAGTTTTAAATTATGTACTACATTTTCATTTTGGTTGTGGGGTTTACTCTTTATATAGTTAACTCAATAATGATGCTCATTTCTATTTTATTTAATCTACATTTACATATTTTAGATACAAAAATATTTGGATACATATTATAGTAAATTATTATGGTACAGTTTTTATGAATAGTGAAATGTAACTTAATTATTGCTATTTGTTTAATGTTTTAAAATGTAATGTTTGATTTTATTTTTTATATATTTATTATTTTATCATTTTGTTTTTGGTATATGGAGTATGTTGGTGGAATGAATAGTGCTTTTAATTAAAACATTTTTAAATTATTAACTAAATAAAGAAATAAAAACAAATTAGCATAAAAAACTTTTATTAATTTCCTTTTAAGTTTGTGTGTTATGTTTTTGAGTGGTTGACAGGCACTGTTTTATTTAATTATTATTTGTTTATTGAAAAAAATTAATTTTGTGTCATTCTTACATCTTTATTAGTTGTTAAGAGTTACTTTGAGTTAAAAAAAATGTTTAATATATTTAGAGTTTGGAAGTTATTTATGTACCTCTATGAAATCATTTTACTTTTTATTGTATTAGTGTGAGTTGTGCTTGTACCCCCGAATGTATGCGCTCTACTCAGTTTTTGTTAGACTGGAGTTTAAATAGTAAATCAGAATCCTCTACCCAATGTATGCACTTTCCCCATGTTTGTTAGAAACGATATCCCAAAAATCAAAGCGATCCTCCAAATGAATACTGTTTCCCCAAAGTTTGTTAGATTGTAGGTCAGATTGTATACATGACCCAGACCTCAGTGTATGCACTTTCCTCAATGTTTTGAGACTGGAGTTACAAGAATAAATATTCCCCTTCTCCTGTATGCACTTTCTACAATGTATGTTAGGTGGGAGTCACAATAGTAGCTCTGACCCTCCCAATGTAAGCACTTTCACAACTGTTTGTTAGATTGAGAAAGAAACGTAAATTGTACCCCCCTCCTCCAATGTATGCACTTTCCAATTTTTTGTATGACTTTAGATAAATTAGTGCATTTTAGTTCATTTTTATATATTTATTTTTAAATCCTTTTGAATTTGAGTTACATATTACTTTATCCTCAAATTTACTTCAGACATTCTGGGGATTTTTATTAAAATTATATATTTTCAAAATATTTAATTTTTATAATGTATTTTGTGTTGTGCTTTGATTTTTTAAATGTGATGCTATGTTTTTTATTTTTAATATTAATGTGCGTTATATGTTTTATATTCTTTAAATTATAATTATATGTTTCGGTATTTTATTGTGAATTACAATTATTATATTTTTCATTTAAGTTTTATTTGAATGTGTATAATAAATGTATACTTTAATATTAAAATGTATCTTTAATTGTAATAAATGTATTTCTGTAATTCTCTGTATTTTTAAATGTTTTAAAAGCTATAAACGTCATGTGTATATTTTATTTTTGTGTTACAGCATGGGCTTAGGGGGAGGGAGTTATAGCAAGAATCACATGAGAAGAGCAGGTCAATGAACTCAGCAGCCATAGTGAGTGACATCTCTGACACATCTTAAGGCACAAGTGGAAATATATACATTCCACAGACCAGAAATGTAAACTGAAGAATATAACTATTTTCAGTAACTCACATCTTTCTCTTCCTCTCTGTTTCTCACATTATTCTGTCTTTTTCTGTCTCTCCCTGTCTGTCTTTCCCTCTCTTTGTATTTCCATGTTTTTCTCTGTCTCTCCTTGTCCCTCTCTCTCTCTGCCTCTATGTTTTTCTTTTTCTGTCTTCTCTATTTTTTAATTTCTTGCTGTCTCTGCCTGCCTTTCTTTCCCTCTCTCTATTCCCCTTCCCTTTAATTTCTCCATCCTTCCCTGGCTTTCATTGCATGTTTTTCACTAGCTGTCTATCTGCAGTCTCCATCCCGTTTCTTTCCTTGTCTTTCTCTGTGTCTCCATGTCTTTCTCTTTCGGTCTTTCTGTATTATCCCTCTATTGTCTCTCTCTCTCTCTCTTACTCCCTGTTTCTCTCGCCTTGTCCCTTACTGTCTTTGTCTCTTCCAGTCTTACCCTGTCTGTCCCTGTCTTTCTGTGTCTCTGTGCCTCTCTTTGACTCTGTATCTCCATGCCTTTCTCGTTTCCTGTCTTTCTGTACAACTTGATTGGTCTCTCTCTCTCTCTCTCTCTCAGAATGTATCAGCACATGCATGGCGAGCACTGCCATTTAGACATAAATTCATGCCTGCAAATAGGGGACAGAGTGCATTTTAGCTACAGTCTGTTGCACTATCTGCAATGACAGAAATGCATTGTGGGAACTTACTGCCTCCACTTCTGTGGAAACAGAAGATGTTGTGGCCATAATCTGCACTCACGTCTGCAACGATAGTAGGGCCATATGTATGAACACATTTTCCCGTAGACACAGAATGGGTAAAACCCTTTGATACATCTGGCCCGTAGTTTGTAGGACAGAAGTTCTTGTGGTCATAATCTGTCTCCACAGCTGCAGAGAAAAAGAGATGTATCGGCCCAATCTGGTACAGCTTCTTCAGGGAAACAAGTGTGTAGTGGCCACAATCGGTCCTCGCATCTGAAGGAATAGGCCTGTTCTTTTCCAACATCAGCGGGCACAGTGGTGTATTTTGGGCCCATTTGGTCCCCGAAAATGTGGGTACAGTAGTCTCTGTCTTGTTTAGGACGTTTAAAAGCAAGTCATATTTACACTCAGGGAACTAACAAAGCAAGGATATCATCTGAGGTCTTGTCACAAGAAAAAAAAATAAACAAGGGCAGCATAGAAATGGGTTTTGGCTTTCTTGAGTAGCTTCTTTAAGGCTGTAGCTCAGCACCTGATTGGCACATAATTCTATTAGTTTACCTAGTTAGTGTCTTCATTATGCAAGAACGGTGAACTGTCCATGTAAGCGGAAAGGCTGTGCATTATTACTCATTCAAGATTTCTTTTTAGGTTTGAGGATTATTGGTGGTTGTGCCTTTGAAGCGCAATATTGTATTCTATTATCCCCCAAGGGCTTTGATTGAGCCTTCTTCAGCTGTATGAACACATTCATTTGTAATGTGTAAATTTAAAAAATATTGAATCACAATTTACAAATTGCAAAGCAATATTTAAGAAGCCTCTTGATTACCAGCTACTGATTTATTCTGATTTACATTCTTTATACTGTGATTCATTTTGATTCAGTATTTGGTGGCAAATTGCAAATGTCGCTTTGGAAGCTAACAATGACATCACAAACAGTAAATCCTGTGTATGGAGAACACTGCTGGCCTGGAAGGGCTCGAAGGGGAGGTGTGCTGGTTCAATGAGAGCCTTTACAAACATGGAAAGCCAAAGTACATAGAAAGAGGGTGCAGGAGTTGGAAATTCTTGCAGAGGAATGTGTTTTGAACAACTATAAGTTGTTTGGCAAACAGACCCTCTATCTGCCTGAAGCCACCAAAAGAGCTAGTTGCATTATTATTTGCAATGTCAATAGGTCAAACTTTCAGTAATGCGAGACCTATTGCATTGCTAATGCTTGTTTAAACTTGATCTTACTTCCGGGATCCAATGACATTCTTCAACAGCAGGCCAGTGGCCTGTAGAAAAGGTCCTAAATGTTCCCCCTCCAGAGAACGGCATGGAAGGATGCTGTATTTGCGCTCAGAGGGTGGGGGGAGACCTCACAAAATGATTTATTGTAATGGACTGTCGTTTTAATTTATTTCACATTATTGTATCAACTGACCACACAGTTAGAACAGTTACCCCATCAATAGTTTCATGCCAGCAGTAATGAGGGGAGGGGTGAGGGTGTACAAGTGAGGAGTCAAGAGATGGCCAGAGCTGGCCAACCAAAAGAATCAATTGGTGATGTCCGCTGGGTGGGAACCAAGCACCGAAAGGGTGCACGGATGCACAATATTAACCAACCAGAGAAAAGGAATTTTAAGAAGCAGGCCAATTAACCAACCAAAAGCGGTGGGTATGGCTAAAGTCACTGATAGCCCATATATGGAATACAGCATGCCTCAATGAGCAGCGCGTGCACTGTCCTAGCTCGACCTAATAATCTGGCAAGGCATACAAGAAAAAATCGATACAGTTGGTGTAACTTTGAACAATATAGTGGACAAACGGCAGGATTCAGTATTACGTTGAGGATTCTCTGGTGAGTAAGCCGGCTTTGCAGTTGATGGCATTTCGCGGTCTGACACAATAATAACTTTTGCTATCCCGGTTAATTCGCAGCGGGCGGCAGTCCTGCTGTGTGGGAGAACCCTTCCCGTGTTTCCTACCTGAGTATTATTGTGGTGTTCAAGGTGGAGTCGACACATATTTGGTAAACACGGCCTCCTTGAAGATAGATACTTGGTGAGTTGTGCTGGTTTTGGAGTTTTGGTAACAGCTATGCGTTGGTGTTTAAATACGTGGTTTAGGCTGGAGATTAAGAGTTATTGAATTACTTGCAGCGTAATATTGAACTGGCATTTTAGCAAGAACCAGTTACTAGCAGCGAGACTCCACATTGACGCAAGAACAGCTATAGTATTTTTGCGCACTACCAAGGAAACATGGTGTACTAAACGAGATGGGATATCTGGTGTGGAGGTATTTATGGATATTGCAGTAGATGCAGACTAAAGCATGGGGGTGCACGTTGACTCATAGTAATGCATGTGAGCACAGTTAAGACTCAGGGTCACGCACACTGGTTTACAGACAATTTGGAAGACCGTGCTGTGGCTTGTCTTGCTCTGGGGTGAGTATGTTTGTTGAGAGGGTGGTCACTCACATTTTCCGTTTTCTTTAAGATTTTATCACAATATTTGAACTTTGTTCACTTCTTTCTTCATGGATCTCTTTCTTTTCTGGCCTTGATGTCATTTGTTCACGAGCTTGTGTTGAACTTGGGCTCACTACACTAATTTGAGCACCTCTCGTGTATATCTACCTCACAGGACTGAGGGCCATTCAGGTCTTTTGTATGTACTCATGTGACTTTATTTGATGTATACTTATTGGTATTATGATTTGTTTATAGATTCCCATGAAGAGGTGGGGGTTTGACACCAGAAAAGCAGTGGGATTTAGATGACCAACTCCTGACATGTATGATTTATAATTGGAAAACGATGAACTTTTTTTGAAAAATTCGACTTGGAATATATACATAACTACGAAGCAACAGAGTGAGGGTGTCACGGACACTCATTGGGACATTTTTTTTTTTTACTTTCTTTATTAACAGTTTCCAATAGGTCAGAATTAAAACACTTGATAGCCTCAGACAAGCGAACCAGGGTCTTAATGCCCTGCCTATACATTGGCAGTAACAGGGTGAATATCAAAACAGAAAGCATGAACACAGTTTCCTCATCTCTCAGTTTCGCCTTCCCCACCTCCCGCGCCCTAGATATCTTCAGACTGAGCTATCATTTGCGATTCCTGTATCTCGAGACCATAATACTGTATCCAGGGAGTCCAAATTTTCTTGGGGCACCCCCTGGCCACATATGTGGTCTTCTCACCTAACATGTACATGTTCATCCCCTTTTTAGGTCTCGTGACCTATCAATGCGCATGCGCATTGAGAGAAGCGAGACTATAGGGCTCTAAACAAAGTTTAACTAACTGTGGCGATTTGGTGCTGTGCCCGTGCGCTTTTAGGTCAATGCGCAAGCGCATTGACCTAAAATGCGCGTGCACAGCATCAAATCGTCAGCCATCTGTTGCCCAGCTTGGTGCCGCTCCACCCCCTGCGGCATCAAAGGCTTTCACGGCCGGCTGGCCGTGCTTTCAGTTTCAGGAGAGCTGCATTGTTTTCACGGCCGGCCTCAGGCCGTGACTCGCATTTCTCCTTCCTTCCAGCGCTGCCTTTTACTTGTTTGCTTGTTTATGTTGTCGGTGATACTTTCAAAAGCGTTTTGTAAAAAAATAAACATTATTTGTTTTGTAAGGCTTTCTTGTTTTTTTGTTACATTGTAATGTGAGCGTTGTGTTTGCAACGTGTTTTTAAAAAGCGTTGTTTCCCATTGATCACCATATCCGTGAAGCTGCATTCACTCTCCTCCCGCCCCTCTCCAATCCCCATCTATTCTCCCACCCTGTGCCTGTTCCACACGCATTGTGTATGTCTTTTCTTGCACCGGGCTGACAGTTTAAATGCCAATGCTTTCTCGCTGTCTCTGCCACTCTCTCCCTCCCACCCACATCCATCCCTGTTTACAGTATTAACTCCATGTACTCTTTACTCTCGCTGCGGCTCTCTGTCTCTGCTTCTCATCATGTCTCCTACCCTCCCCCTTCATCTCTGGCTGACAGTAAACTCCATCGCAGGGCGCTCTCGCTCACTCTCTCTATACCTCTCCCTCACACCCTCCTCCTCCACACGTCTCTCCCCCCCTCCCCCAATCCATCTCCGGCTCAGTTTAAGTGCCCATTTACTCACACAAACGACACCCAAAGTGCTGGTGCCTTCCCCGTGCATACCAAGCGGCCATAATTATCTGCGCTATTACAACGAACACTGAAGGAATTCATAATGGAGGGGGTTAGGGGGGGAGGGGATCATGGGCCAACTTTGATTAAACTGCTCCAGGTGGGGTATTATCAACTAGTCTTAGTCCAGACTTTTGGTCTGCAACTTTTTGCATCTTTTTGGGTTTAACATCTCTTTTCAGTATACAGATTGAGGGGTAGCTAATCCAGTGAGCGTTGCTCTGATATTATTTCCCACGGAATCGCGGTGTTCGTCAAGTCCACTTTAAAAATGCTGCCTGACCCCCGTTTCCTCCCTCTATCTCAGTGTCAGTGTTGCTGCTGCTTCTTTCTTTTTTCCAGCCTGTGCTGCTTCTTTCGTTTTCCTTCTTTCCGCTCACCTTCCCATTGTCTGTGTTAATTCTTCACTCCACCACTCACTCTGCCATTATATGTGCTGCCCCCACCCAAATCAAACAACCACTTTTTTTTTATACTAGCTGGCGCGCCTTATGTTTAAAAAAGTTAAAAGCCATTGTTATTTGTAATATCAATACATCTAAGTCACGTAAATACAAAACATGTTGCATTACAAATGCTATAGGTGTCACATTTGCGAAAGTTATAACTATTGGCATTGTAAATGACAAAGCTATTAATTTAGATATTTTAAAAAACAACACATAAATGAAAAAAAAGTCATTTATAAGACCAATAGCTCAAACTTTCCTAATGCAAGACCTATTGCATTTCCAATGCTTGTTCCATTTGTCGTCTACTGTGGGCACCTGTGTCACACGCCAGTTACGAGCCACATCTCTTTTTGCAACTACCAAGCCAAGATTGGTAAGCAGCAATTGTGTTTTTGAGAGCTCCACTTCTGTACTTATGCCTAATAGCACGAATTTGGGGTCTCTGGGTATCTTCTTGCCTATAACTGCCTCCAGCTCTAATACTATATTGTCCCAGTAGACCTGAATTCTTCGGCACTCCCATATCGTGTGGAAATAATTACCAGTTTCCTCATTGCATCTGATGCAATTAGGTGATTCTGCCCTTCCCATCTTGTGTAGTCTTGCCCTGTCTAATAAGTCCTGTGTAAGAATTTGAATTGAATTGGTCTAAGTTGTGTCTTGATGACCACTTTGCGCGGGTGTTTCAACGCATTTTCCCAGTCCAAGTCTTCTAAAACTCCCAACTCCCATTCCCACTTTACTCTTAGTTTCTGAAGCGTATCTGGTTTATTGTTTATTATGGGACCGTAAGTCCAAGAGACTGCTTTTTCCGCAAATTCACCCATGAGGAGTCTCCCCTCTAGCGGGGAATATTCGGGTAATGTTTCTGTGTCTACGCGTTGTGCCTCCCATGCATGGGCCAGCCTCAAATATTTATAATACTGTGTCTGTTGTAAATCATAGTCCCTCTGGACATCAGAAAATGTGGCTAATTTCTTACGATCTAAAATGTCTTTGATTCTGGAAATACCCAGGAGATCCCAATTTTTAAAACCACTCAGTTTTACAAACTCTTTGAGCCTCTCTCCTACCCAGAGAGGAGTTTCTCTAATTATTTTATTGTTCCAGTTGATATACCGATCTGTTTTTTTCCAAGCAGTTAGCACCACCTGTGTGGATGTGAGTAGTTTTGTTGTTCCCTTCCCCCCATAAAGATAGTGTGTATGCGGGTGCAGTTCCAATTGTCTGTGCTCCAACGCATAAGTAGGGTGATCCCGGGCATGTGTTCCCAGTCGTTTACCACCATGAGGTGGGTAGTATAATAATAAGCTCTTATATCAGGTAGAGATATGCCGCCATTGCACTGGTTGCATTGCAAGCGCCACTCTAGGGTGTTTCCCCTCCCAGAGAAACGTACGGAAAGTACCATCTATCTTACTAAAGACTTCATCTGGGATGGGAAAATATGTGTTCTGAAGGATGTAACGGAATTTTGGCAACGTTATCATCTTATATAATGCGGCCTTACCTAAGAGTGTCAGTGGTAGTGTGCTCCATCTTTCTATGTCCGTCTTAACTTCTCTCAGGATTCTCTACAGGTTCCGGCTAAGTGCCTCTCTTCGGCCTGTAGTAATATAAATGCCAAAATATTTAATGACAATATTGTTTACTTGGAGGCGTCCCATGCGTTCGGGAGACTCCCATCCCGGGTTTGCATTATATAAACAGGATTTGTCCCAGTTTATTTTTTAGCAAGCAAGTTTGCCTTAGCAGTCGAAACACTCAAATATTCGTGGAAGCGTCTGTCTGGGGTTCGTAACGTAGAGAAGGATGTCACCCGCATATAAAGATATGCGTTCATCCTGAGTCTCAGTGTCCTTAAGTCGAAAGCCTGGTATATCTGGATTCATCCGAACAGCGCATGCGAGGGGTTCCAGCACGAGGGAAAAGAGAAGGGGAGATAGGGGGCATCCTTGCCTCGTCCCGCGCTCTATCGGAAAGTCCCCCGAGAGTACCCCATTTACTCGTACCTGAGCTATTGGCTGTTCGTATAAAGCGGCAATCCATCGCATAAAAATAGGGCCAAAGCCGAATTTCGCCTGTGTTACCATTAGAAAGGGCCAGTGAACAGTTTTGATGCATTTTCCGCATCCAATGATAATATGAAATGCGGGTCTGTCCTGGCTGTTGCTACTTCTAGCCAGTTATGTGTGTGCCTTAAATCTAATCTTGTGGACCTCTTTGGCATAAACCCTGATTGGTCATGATGGATAAGACTGGATATTACTGTTGTGAGCCTATCGCCAAGTATACGCACAATTATCTCCGTTTCTATATTAAAGAGCGAAATGGGCCAATATGAAGCACACTTTTGTGGTCGTCTATCTTTCTTGGGGATCACTACTATTGTAGCTGTACGGAGATCTCTCGGGAGGCTGCCTGCAGTGTGTGCTTCCAGGAACAGGTTTAGGAGATGGGAACTTAACAGAGTCGCATTCTGTTTAAAAAGTCCAGGGGGGAATCCGTTGGGACCCGGAGCTTTCCCGGTTTTCAGGTGGCCAATTGCTTTTCTGACTTCTTCTATCGTTATTTCTTCATCTAACGCTTGCTCATCCTCCTGGTCTAATCTAGGGATCTCGATTGTCTCTGGATACCTTATTATCTGCGATTGTTCTACTAGGGGACGCCTGGCATAGAAGTCTTTATAGTAATTCGCAAAAGCTGTTGCTATCTCGGTGGGGGTCAAGTGTACTTGACCGTCATCCATTTCAATCTGTGTTACCCATTTGGCCTTCAATTCTTTCTTATTGAGTCATGCCAATGGTCTGCCTGTCTTGTCTCCAGTGTGTGGAGTGCACAAAAACGATGGATTTAGGCCCAGATCTCTGTACTGGTGTGAATGTATGACATTGTTCTGCATTCTGTCCATCAATTGTTGTTTTTGCATTCGTCACCCCGAGTGGGACGGGTATGTATGCTCAGACGTGAGTCCCGTGCTCTCCACACCACTGGAGTCAAGCTATCATGGCTGAAGACGGCTGATAGCCAGAAACCGGTCCTAGGATGCTTGATTCCGGTCCAGGGAAGACATGGCTTGGCAGTTCGGGCTGGACTGATCCCATGAGGCACAGGGTCAAGGCTGATTTGCATATGGCCATGTCTGAACTGGGGTGGTGTGGAGTGCAAAAAAACTATGGATTTAGGCCCAGATGTCTGTACTGGGTTGAATGTATTACATTGTTCTGCATTCTGTCTATCAATTGTTGTTTTTGCATTTGTCTTGTCTCCAGTGTCATATAGGCACCTGTACATAGCCTGTATTGCCTGTTGTGCATCGTTCCCTGCTCCAATTATATTTCAAATAGGCTTCCTCCAGCATACTCACAAAGAACTTGACACAAGCCTATTGTCACCCCAGACCCCTTGGACCTTTGGTTGGGGAAGGAAGGAAATTCTAGCCAGTTTATTTAATTTCTTTAATTGTTATTCAACGAACATGACACGTTTCAGCCCCTTGAGATCTTGATCACATAACAGTACCTCGTAGCACCATGTAATTTAAACCATAGGAATCGATAATAGTCATCCATTTCTCAGTGACAAGGTCAACAAAAACAAACAAATATAATGAAAACAATTGCATGACACTATATTTAAATATGAATTCACACATCTATTATCAGCAGAATCGTCCCGACTGGATTATGAGCATTACCTAATGAACCATGGATAATTGGGCTTTCATAGCCTTTAGAACTGTGAACATTGGAAATGAGGAACTGGGTGTATGAATCTTTGACCCAGCTTGTGTAAGATCATTGATGTGTGACTTATAACATTTATTGGTGATGATATTGATGAATTTTGGAATTCTTATCACATTTTGATTATGGCGAAGTACCAAACAAATTTTGTTAATCATATTGTTTTTTTAGAGGGTAAGGTATATGAAGTGTCATCATGTTATCTGTTTTTGCAATAAAACATTTGCTTAATGATAGCAAGATTGAATATACTGTCACGCAGTTGACATTCTTATGTTTGTTTTTATAGATGTTTTTACTAAGAAATGATTGTCTATTATTGATTACTATAG
The DNA here is from genome assembly GCF_964261635.1 of Lissotriton helveticus. NCBI lineage: Eukaryota > Metazoa > Chordata > Amphibia > Caudata > Salamandridae > Lissotriton > Lissotriton helveticus. The sequence goes on from NC_136065.1 coordinate 940,134,271, forward strand.
TTTAAATTGCACGGTGTTGTTGGGCAAGGTTATGTGATCAAGACCACAAGGAGTTGAAACACATCATGTTCGCTGACTAACAATTAAAGAAAGCAGGTAAGCCTTCCTCGGGTTTGGCTCGCTTTTCTTACTTTTCCTTGGAGGAAAGTGGTAAGCATTGGATGCCTTTATCACACAGCTAGAAGTCGCTTTCCTTACATATACTTCAGCATGCATGGTAAAGGTGGATGCCAAAAGGCATGTTTTGTGATGGACACATATTGGTCCAATCAATAGTTATTTACACCTTTGACCTTCCATTCATGCTAGTAATATGTAATGTTTTTCCTTTGTGTAAGCCTCCATTTGTCCTCTTTTGTCTTCGAGGTCGTTTTCTATTTAGCTAGACTGTCGACACCTGAAACGGCCAATACCACCTCTATCCGCTCCAATTTAATATAGAATCTTGGCAGAGGGTATACTTTTGATTACAAGAGGGTCTGCATTTGAGTGTGTTTGTTATACAAACATGATAATAGACTTTATCCGGGAGAAATTCAGCTTTTGCTCAAACATGAGTTATCTTCTGGAAATGACTGTGTTTTTCACAAAGTATATGTGTGGCAAGCACGTGTATTTAGCCAACATAATTCTCTTATAATCTCCATTGTTTTGATTAAAGTATATGTGCAATACAGTTTAATTTTCTGGCTTTCTCAGATGAATCTACTTTTTTCCTCTTCTTTGGAAAAGTTTTGAATTAGTTTTTCTTTTTGTTTGTTTTCCCTTGTTTAAAGGGATTCTCATGCAAATATATTTTAACGCATTTCAAATAAAAGGATATTCAGTACTCCAGACAAAATATAATTTTGCTTCAGGAGCGCTCTCCATCAACTAATTAAAAATGGCTATTCTTTCCTCTGTGTTTTTTGTAATGTGGCACCATGTTGTGGTTGTGCCCTGAATCTATCGCCTTCACTGGCTTCAAAAAAGCAGCTGTCCTGCTTCTGCGCTGTGTGAAGCGCAGCATGGGTTATTTGAAACCATTGTAACAAGGAGAGGATGTGGCGCATCGGACAGAACTGCCGGCTTGGGAGCTGGGGATCCTAGCTTGAGCCTCGGCATCGACGCAACAGCCTGTGATTCTGGGAAAATCACTTAATTTCCCAGTGCCCAAGGACCGCGTCTGGAGACCCTCACAGGTAATAATCCGCTCTCCATAAATCTACAAACTTTAACAACACACCGTTTTCAGAACAGGAACTGAAATGACTTTCCCATCTGGTCTCTGAATGTCAGCAGAGTTTGCAAATAGCTAATATCACCCCACGGGTGAGATTGCTTTTTTGAATGATCATCATTGTTGCAACCACCATAACATCCACCCTCAGTAACCTTTATAGCAAGGTATGTGGCCTGCTCGTTATTTCACTATTCGAAGATTTAATTAAAATATATTTAGAAGAATTGCGCTGAGTGATGGTTCCTTTGCAGACTTGGAAGCCAAGGGATCACCGTTCCTCGTTCCAGTCCTTTCACTCTGTGATGCAGGGCTACCTTCTATGACATTCACCCTTAGATACAATATCATGTATTTATTTGTTTCTCTAACTTTTCTCATCCAGCTTGGAGCTCTCACAAAATAAAGCCTTACCTGGAATCATCTTATTTTTTTTGCTTATCTTCTGACATATCCTTGATGGAACCCTGATCTCGTCCATTCATTGGGGCATTACAGAGCCTCTCAGAATGCCTTATTGCAGAGGGAGATCGACCGTTTCTGGCTGGCTCCATAGAAGGTCAGGAAAAGGAAGGGACACTGCCCAACTCAGTCCTCCATTTGGCAGGTTTGATGCTTTGGAGCAGGGTTCTCCAAAGTCGGTCCTGATGGGCCGAATCTATGACAGAGTTTAGCATATCCACATTTAGATAAATGTAGTTATCTTACAAATCTAGCATGGATCCGGAGCTCCAGGACCGACTTTGGAGAATCCTGCTGGAGAGTCCCTAACATTAAAATACTGTGAATACAAATGTGGAGGGAACCATACATAAGATTTACTTCAGTCTTACTTTTAGTTTACCAATATACCCTTATGCAAGGCATCCCAGTCACTGCTGAACAGCAGCCCTTCATGAGGATAAGGATTACGTTGACCATCTAAGTAAGATGCCACTTCAGATCTTTTTGCTTCCAGATTTTGCATTCAGTGGTCTTAGAGTATATGCAACTGGACCTGCCTCATTACATAACCTTAGTGTATCTTTAGTTGTTGCAGATGCACCAGTGTGCAACGTCTGTTGATAAGCGAGTGGAATGTAGACCGGGTCCATGCTGTTTATGGACTAGCTGCTTGGCCCCAGCCACTGGATTTGACCTACCACTTGTTCAAAAAGAGAAACATGACTTTCTTTCCCCATAGAAACCCAAGGCCTCTACTTAATTGTCCAGATCAGGGGTCTCCAACCTTTTCTGTAGTGAGAGCTAATTCTGGTCAAGGAAAGTCCTGCCGAGCTACTAGCATATTTTATCACTGTAAAATGCTGATGATATGTATTACCATTACACTGTGACCACCCTAAGCACGATTATCAGTAGTAACCACCCAAACATTCCAGGTGAAGTTATCAGCGGAAAGCTAGGGAAACGTTTATCAATATTAAATGCTTGTAATCAAGTAAAATTCAAATCATCACATGCTGTGAGCCACAAGGGTATTACCACATTCTATCAAAATCACTTTCCACTTTGAGCAATCAAACTCAATTTTCCAGAAGAAAAACCTTTCTGAAAAACAATTTTTTCCTTTAAAAATCAAATCAGTTTTCCTTGTTAGAAAATAAAGTCGCTAAACCTCAGCTTTTCGTTTTCATTGAGTACCACCATGTACAAATACCTCTCATGGACATATTCTGCTTCAAATACCTAAGTTTTGGAATCATAGGCCATGCTTGCTCACCATAACACTACGAATGCCTCTGTTATGCTAATAATGCCCATCATTAAACCAGGGCTACCACTGTGCCACAGCTGGATGCCCAACATTTATTAGTTATGTCCATTATTATGGGAGAAGCAGTTGCCACTCTGTCAGGAAGGGCTAAAAGCAGGCCAGGCATGCTCTTTATATGTCAGTGATGGCAGCAGGTATGTAATTACTAGACTTGTATGCACAAAATAGTCAAGGATGAAAATGTTATGGCTATGGCACAATTATACCATGAACGGGCTCAATTGCGTCTGAGAAAATACTCTTATGATGGAGACCAGCATACATATTTAGCGGTCCTTGACACTAGTAGTAGCTTTAAGGAATCAACACTGTTTATTAGGGAAGGACACAATGTCACACACCCACACCAAATTGAATGTGAGGCTTCTAACTTTCTCTGCCCTGGATGCATACTCTCTCCTTCTCAGCTCTTTGGTTGATCATGCTACCAACTAACTAATTTTCACTCTAGTTCTTGCAGTCACACACTTTGGTGGGTCAGCCCCGGTTACTGGTGCTACTATTCTTTGATGTCACACCACGTGCGACTGATAGAGCCGGGCGTATGACATGGGCAATCTAAGTCTTAGGTAGATTTAAAGTGGATAAAGATGGTTCATGTGATGCCGTAGCCTCCACATGCTTGAACACCCTCCACAAGACCTTCAAATGGATGCCCCCCGAATCCAGGAAGACCGTCACCCACACATTCATCACCAGTAGGCTGGTCTACGGGAACGCCCTCTACGCCGGAATCAACAAACCTCTACTCCACAAACTCCAGACCGTCCAGAACGCCGCAGCCAGACTCATCCTCAGTATCCCACGACAAGACCACATCCCCCAGCACCTACGAGTCCTCCACTCGCTACCGTCGAAAAAAGAGTGACCTTGAAGCTGCTCACACACATCTACAAAGCCCTCCAAAACACCGGACCCCAATACCTCAATTAAAGAATCTCTTTCTACGCCCCCAAAAGAAACCAGGCCTTGGCCGAAATCCCCTGCATCAACAGAACCAGAACAGGAGGCAGATCTTTCTCCTACATTGCGGCCAAGACCTTGAACAAACTCGCCCTCAGCATCAGATGAAGCCCCACACTCCAAGCATTCAGGAAGAGCCTCAAGGTCTGGCTTTCCGAATGACCGGAGCTGCCCAAATCCCCCACCCCCACACCCCCAGCACCTTGAGACCCTCACAGGTGAGTAGTGCGCTTTATAAATCCCTGATTGATTGATTGATAGGCCAACACAGTGTGTGTTTGAGTGTTATCAAGAGGCCCTGCCATTAGTTTGGCTGTCTGTAACTCTTACGGGTAATGAAATGAGCACTGCTGCCTTCTTTAATATGCACAGAATCTCTGAGATCAGCTTGGTGTGGCTTCACCTCTGAGAGCTACTTTAAGGGTGCTGGTGAGCTACCAGTAGCTCTTGAGCTACAGGTTGGATACCCCTGGTCCAGATCTTCTGTCACAGGCATCACTTCATATTTCACCAAGTCTCTCCGGTGGCCCTGACCATCCCAGTGATCCAGTTGTCCTCCCAGTGAGGGGCAGATTCCGTTACATTCCTAACCTTTAAGGATATTTGGAAAGATTCATTATTGTATCAGTGGGATCTGAATACAGTATGTTGGGGATACAAAACATAATCCCTCCTAATTCCTGCATCCTCAAAAACGATCTGGCCCACGTTTCTGCCCAAACATTAACTGTTTTGGAATGCTGAGACAAGAGGCGTACTTCAATGTCTTTCTATTGACGAAATCAACTGTAGGCCTCCATCTCATTCTCTGTTTTAAGGGGTTGGTGAGCTTATTAAAATAAAATAATTTCAAGATCAACAACCTGTAAAATCTCTCAATGATTCTCTCAAGCCGTTATGTTATGTCATTTTTCCCCTTCATGTTCAGTTTGAGATCCTAATGCTTGGACTGAAATCTACACTTAGAATACTGTCAAAAGTCCTGCTGTGGGCGAGCTATCTTCATAAAAATTGACTATGTTGTCCATGCAGTTTTCTGAAGACAAGGCAGGAGCATGTGCGATGCATCAAACCATGACACATTAAAACACCAGTAGTGACTTTGCTATGTAACCAGTGTGTTGGTCCTTGGAAAGACCATTCTGCAGATGTTGTTTTTGCCAGTGGTTGAAGCAGAGTGCCATCCCGTCCAGTATACCCACAGCTTCAGCCAAGGCCTGTTTCAGATTCTTGGAGGCATGGTAACCTGGCATGGTAACCTACAGCCCAGCAGGAATAAGATAAGTGTCTCAAGGCTGGCAGGAGATCGCCTGGCGTGACTAAAACTATTGTGAGTTTAGGTACATCCTAGTTAGTTGTAGAGAGTGCTGCATTTTACCTTTCAGTCACTTCCAAACACTGCAGTTGAGAAAACAAGATCAATGGGAGGGAAAAAGTCGAAGGTGAGAGTCCAGTTGGTAAACAGAAGTTCCTAAACTGATAATTTTAGATTATATCCTGAGAGGAGATCAGCTTTATCAATCCCTTTTCATACTTTTTCTGAATGTCAGTGGCTTGATTTTGCCCTCAGATCTTGGACATTATATCGTTTGGGACCATGATTTCCTAGAGTCCTACTGACAATTTTCATCTGTTTAAAGACTCTTAATTGATGATGTGTAGCTCTATGATGCAAGGTCTAGTTTGGCTTGCATTAAGGTGGTAGTTTCTGCAGATCTCCTAGTTTTTTGATGTGACAAGCCTTGTTTATGGTGTAAGTTCTTGATTCTAGTTGTCTTCCTGACTAAGGTGATGACAGTTGTAATAATGATCGGCGGCAGTCCCCATCCGTGGCCTGTGTGATGTGTTCTTCATAGCTGGAGCCACTGCTGCCAACTATACAAACAGTGAATCTTGGTGTCATATGATATCAGTGAGGCAATAAAGTAATGGCTGCTTTCTGCTTACCTCACCTCTGGATACCTTGTATATCCCTAACCCTGGTTGTACTCCTAATGTAAGCTTTTGGTTGTGGTAATGGGGCATCCTTGGGGAGCTCTCAATTCATACATTATTGACAGACAGTGAGAGGATAAACTCTTAAAACCAAAAGCTGCCATTTACAGTCCTGTTAGCAATGTGCATCATTTGCTTCACAGTTAAGGGAGCATTTAGTTAAAGTCAGAGTACCCAATATCATGGCAAAAATATATTTAAAATAATGGCAGGAGCAATGAAAATCCACATCTAAGTCTTTGTGGAGGTGGCTTTCTAGGCATGTCTCTGAATAAAAGAACATCCTATATCTCTGAGGTCAATATATATGCAGCGTTGGACTTCACTGAGATGAATGTGCTGAATGGTGTTTGATTGTCATTGTGTGAGTTTTGTTTGTCAGAGAGGACATTCGCATGGCAGACCAGGATATCAGCAAACACAAGGAGATGATGGATGGAGTGCTGAAACTTTTCAGATACTCACCCCCAGTCACCGATCTGGGTTGAATCTATAATCGTGCTTTAGCTCACTTCGCCACCCCAGTTCAGACCCAGCCATATGCAAATCAGTCTTGACCCACTGCCTCATGGGAACAGTCCAGACCGAACTGCCAAGCCAGGTCTTCCCTGGACCAGAAACAAGCATCCTGGGACCGGTTTTTGGGTAACACCCCTCATCAACCATGCTAGCTTGAGTCCAGTAGCAAATTGAGCAAGATACCCACATCTGGGCATACCCTGCCAACTTAGGGCCAACAAAGCAAACACAAGGAGATGATGGATGGAGTGCTGAAACTTTCAGACAGTTACCCACAGTCGCAGATCTGGGTTGAATCCATCATTGTTCTTTAGCTCACTTCACCACCCCGGTTATCAGGCCACGCTTCTTATATACACCTTTTTGCATTAGATGAGAATGTGTTATCTCTGTGGTTTGTTTAATGTTTCTGTTTATGGAGGATTGTGGAAAGGATGATGTGATCTGCCCTTCACCTTTTCTTTCTCTGTCCCATTTCCTACCAGTTGTCTTAAATAAGGAGGGAGGGCGCTCATAACAGTGAAATATTGTAAAGAGTCATGGTTCTTTCTTCTAGGTCCCTTTATGGTTCACCACAGAGTGGATCTTACCAGGGTGTTCTTCTCCTCTTGGCCTCTAAGTGCTGGCAGCAAGTGTTGCCAATAGGTTGCATTGGTTGAAATGAAAGTTGAGTGCACCTAACCTGTGCACAAGTGTGCTGCTGAATATCTACTAGAATAATAAACACAATAAAGGATGCCTTGAACACTGGAAGAATCCAGTGATGCATATGCAGCTCAGACACGCCGAGTTCCAGCAACAAACATGAGAGAGTATTAGCACCATATTCAATGCCTGACCATGATAGCAGCTAAAATATCAATTGTAGATGTTATAAAAAAAAGGTTAAAACCAAGAAGATAGTTTGGTGTCTTCTAGGAAGTATATAGGATGCTACCTGGTGGCTTTAAATAATGTACAGCATCCAAATGACTTTAACAGAGGCCATGCTGGTACTTAATGGCTCGTCCCTGAGACTTTGATGGCATGTAGTCCTTCAGTTCCTGCAACAAGAAATATTTATTAGTTTGACCCCTTCCATACTGAAAATAAGCGGTCAACCATTAATACATTTGCAGAACCTTTGGACATAGTAGTATTAGTATAGCCATTCATTCCTTCCCATGTTGCTTGGTAGGTGTGTGTGAGAACATCCTACGGTGATGATCAGTATTCCAGTTTGTGACCTGCCTTCATTGTTGGTGGCAATAAGGGATCCTCCTTCGAATCTGTGGACATATGGTCCTTAAAATACATTGTGTTTAGTTGTTATCACCTCTGCAGGGGTCCCATTATTTTAGAATTTTCAGATAGCCTAACTCTCCAGCATGTGCAAGAGTTCGTCCTAAATGTGTTATCCAACTCCATTTTATTTCTGTAATTTTATCTGAAGGCCACGGTATCTCCAGTGGACTTGCCTCTTGATACAATGGACTTAAGTAAGGCAGTTGGGCTTATTAATTTATTTTTACCCCGCACATAAAATGGAACGTGTTTCTGTACCTTGAGTCTACCAGAGAGATCTAAAGCCTTCCATCCACATTGAAAGTGAGTCTATGAATCAGGTCATTGAGCGGTATGGCTGACAGGATGTATCATAATGAATTGCCCTGTGACCTTTAGAGGTGCTCTACCAGAAGCATGTCCACATCTTGGACAAAAGCACAGATGTATCCTTTTCATAGATTTGCAGAATAGCAACATAGGCACCCTCTTGTAATTTTCTCTCCTATTAAAGGTTGGAAGTGGGGGATGGAGAAAGGCAACTTTGGTATTGTTAGGCTTATGGAATCTAAATCACAAGCATGGATTACAGTTTGTTATTAAAATGCATTGGCATATCGCTGTCCAGGGTGTAGTTTGTGATTTTGGACTGGGTGAAAGGCAATGTGTTTCATTTAGTTATATTCTCAGGTGGTATAAGAACAGGGGTAGAAAGAATGAGAATATAGTTCTCTGATTATTTGCCTATAATTCCAACATTGTGATTCTCCCTTCCTCAGTCTTGTACTTATTAACTACCTTCCTGAGCTTGAGTTGTGCGCTTTGGAATCCATTGTAGTCGAGTCTCTGGTGAAGCACACTTCTAACGATTAATCCTAAGTGAAGGGGACAAAGTAAAAAAAAAGCTATGGCTGTAGAGGTTTCATTTCTTGGTAAGTGGATTTACCTCAGCTAGCTTAAATATTGTGACAATTACTGGTATTATTAACTCTAACCATCTGTTGACCAGACGTTAGTATCAGCATTAAAAAATGTCTATGCTCTCAAGTGGCAGTACTGAAAAGAAGTGATGATAGATGTATTTGTTGCTGAACGAGCAGAATTGAAGAGCTCTTCATAATATTTTACTGTGGAGCCACTTGATATTAGGAGAACATTCAAACCAGTTATACCTTAGAATAGTGATAGCGCAAGGTAAGATAAAGGTGTTTGGATAAACTAACTTTTCAATGTTTTCATTTTGCAGCAAAACATCTGTTGGGCTGTGGGCAACAAAGAAGAGCATGCAGTACTTCTATGCAACTACTTTTTGTTTTTTAAAAAGAAGGCCTATGTGCTTTTGGGAACATCGATGTTAGAAGTAAGTGAAAAGATGTTTATAAGACATTGCATTCATTAAAGTGTTATCTTACTGGATAGTTGCAATTTTAAGGGAGCAAGCAAATGCTTTTATTTAAGTGAAAGCCATCTCCAAGACCTTCTTAAAGTAGCTACCTTCATCATTTGATGCATAACCTTTATATACGGTGAAATAGTTGTCATCACTGTTAGTCCATCTTGTGTGTTTTTTGATCAGTAAAATATTTCCTCTCAGGCTTCCTTTGTAGTGTAGTTCCTATATTCCCAATAGGCTCTGCGCATTGGAATAATATAAACAGTAGTGTAGACGTAGGACTGAGGTCGACTAGGTCTCTACTGACTATATTAGACTTAATTAGTTTTGCCAGCTAGCTCAGAGGTCACTAGAAACTTTCTCGAATAAACAAGGAGGAGTTTAACTTCCCTGGATAGACAAGAAGGGATTAGCTTCTGACAACCATATAACATGACAACTTTGCTCCCTCAGAATAAGAGTGTATCTCTAGAGTCGTGTGAAAACAATAGACAGCTATTTTGCTCAGTCAATCGTGCATACTTAGTTTCACCAGAGTGCAGAGAAATAGAGAGACAGGCGTTTTCAATAAAAGGTGTTATTTATTGAGCAGTCTTCTTTCTCATGCAAGAGAAATGAATTGCCATAATTGCAATACTTACATAAAGTAAAGTGCGTACAGTAAAAGGAGTGTTATAAAATAATACTGTAAAAGCATTGATATGGTTTCTTAGCCATATGATACTTTAAAATAGATAAAATATATACATACATAAATACATTGACTAACGTACTCAACTGGTGCTTCTAATCTACGCCTACCCCGGTGTACCTGACCTAAGCCTAATATGTGGGAAGGAGTAAGTAAGTAGCAGTTTAAGTTAAGTTGGTTTTGCCAAGAATCTGAGTCAAGAATTCTCTTTAAGGGTTTAGTCAGCTCCGTACCTGGGTAATAGAAAGCAGGAGGTCTGGTATCTCTCTCTCAGGACTCGATATCCCAGCAACCCGCGAGGGCGGCTGGAAACACCGGAGCTGGATTTTCTCAGCTGGAGAAAAAGACAGCGTCTTTCTCAGTGCGTCAAAGGGAAGGGGCGGCGTCCGTGGGCTCTCGCATCAGCTGGGCTCTCGGGCAAGTAGATAGCCGCTCTGCTCCAAACCACCGTGTGTTTGCTTAAGGCAATGTTGGTATATTTATACCTGAAAGGTGCCGGGTTTGACGTAAGGTTGGACATAAGACGTCAATAAAGATGTCACTAAGAACTGGCTGTTCTTTCAGTGCTTGCAGGAGTTCTAGGACAAATCAAAACAGGAGCATGGGGATTTCAGGTTGCAGGAGGTTTGTTTTGTTTGAAGAACTCGTTGTACTCTCTAGGAGTCTGGGGAAGTAGCCTTGCTTAATTTGGACTGCATGGGCTACGAATAAATATGGATATGATTCTTATGCCTTTATAAGGATATTATTTATTATAACCACATAAGGGCATAAATCAGGAATATCGAATTAGGGTCCTAGATAGAAATACAACACCCACTCCACAATCTAATGTCCCTCATTACTAAAAACTAAGCAATAGTAAACATATAATGGTGCATGTGTTTTCCAACCCACCCCAAAATACATAATTCGCATTTGAAATGGTATATGGTAAATACACGAAAATTAGTATTGGTACTGTACGCTTTTCAAGCAGTGGTATCATTCAGTTAAAAAATGCATATATATATCAGCTGAATGAATTGCGAAAATTACACATGAAATGGCTCTTAATACAGAAGAGAAGGTCGAGACCATTCCTTCACATAATAATACAAATGCTGTACATGTGCTAGAGGCTGAGGTAAAATATTGTCTCTAGAGTTCCTAAATTAGAAGCTCTGTTCTCTAAGAATAGTTCTACTTTCAGCAGAGTCCATGTGCCAGAAAAAGGTAAATATTTTGCAAGTGAAAAAAAAATAATTTCGTTTTCGGGGGAAAAAATAGTTCCAAATGTTTTCAGTAGCTTTTGTTTATCAAAGCTGAAGGCCGAATTCAGAGTTCATGGAACGCTGTGTGCTTGTTGCTTAAAAAGTTATTCTTTCTGTTCAGGGGAGAACATCATTTCAGACAGACTCGCAAAAAATTGGTCTACGACATCAGGTGAAAGTTCGACCAAGTTTGAAAATGCCAAAACAGTGCATGTGTGAGAATGATTGCTATCATCGATGTCAGGATCAGCAATGCTCACAGAAGGTTGTACCTGTGTGATGCTGCTCTCATCTCGTACTCCACTGCCACATACTCATAGTGGTGAAGTCTCAACGAATGCCGTCATCAGAATGGGTAGCCGCTGGGGACAACACGATGCATGAGCCGTTACAGGACCTAGCAAGGTATCTGTATCCATTGGTACTGCTGATGGTAGTGTAAGACAGACGTCCAACACGCATTCTTCTCCGCATAGCATACATCGAAGCACAGGTAAGATGCACTTTTGCCAGATAGGTCTGAATGAAAGAAACCAGGTCATATTCAGATCTCTTAGCCGAGCTAATCCGAGGACTTTATTTATGCGGTCCCGATAGCGTATAGCTAGTATCGTTTCTTCCATCATTGCTGGAGTCTTGTCTGCGACTTGGCTTGCCATATCGGAGCAGAAGGATCAAAAATAAAATTCCTGCCACGAGTCCTAAAAGTAGAGGTAGGCCGCCAAAGACCGAATGGACAAAATTGGGAAAAATACTGTTTCGAAGGGTGTTAACAGTCCCGAAAAAATTGTCTTAAATACATGTGCGATGCCACTGGTATCTGACATGTTTAAGATTTGGCTTAGCATTTCTACGAAATGCACGGGGCAATTTGTTGATAAAAGGGTATGTATCTCTGCCGTTGTCCTTGCAACTTGCAGATCATACGTTTCTTTGGACGAGGTCAAAAGCACAGTTGTCTGTAAAAGAATAGACTTCATTCTGCTTAAAGTATCAATTCGAATAGAAGAGATATTCAAATAAGGCCATATTGCCGCCCTCAGGTCTGGAGTGCTGTTTGGATACAATACTTGCATACAGCAAGTGACCATGGAACTAACGCTCACGAGATAGGCTTTCCCTGGCACCATGCCACAACAGCTGTGGTCATTTATTAGAATATAGCTCCCGTTAAAAAGCTCTCTAAAGAATGGCTCTATCTGTGTTGCAGGAGTGCCGTGCAGGTGACGTGAAAGGTTATTCGAAGACGCCCCATGCAAGTTAATACCTTGACACAGAAGTGTACCGCTTAGTGATCGTTTACAGTTTTTACCACTAAGAAATACATTCTTTTTCTTTTCACTGTAACATGCGTGTGTATAAGGTAATTTCCATCTTGACTTGATGTACCCTTTACCCAACCTTTCATACTGGCCCGCTGGTATATACTCTTGGCAATATTTAAATTGGAAAGTTGTTATCGGGATTGTAATTATTCCGTAAATTATCCATTCAATGACCGGTCTTTCTGACATTGTCAATGGTAATCTCTCAAGTTTTTCAATGCTCAGAATCGTATACTCTGCTCCTTTTTGTGCCAAGCTGATTTGTTTATCAGTAAGGTTAAAGATAGAGATTAATGACGTTGTGTTGATTAAACGCCATGGTACGTAGCCTGAACGCAGATTTTGCAACGTCCAGCCAAGCTGTACAATAGAACGTATTTGGGACTGACCATGTTGTAACATTAGTAAGTCCTGCTCTATTATATCAATAGCAGATGATACAATACTGTCCAGTGAATATATTCTGGAGGACAGAGTCGTTAACCCATTGTCCACAACAGAAAGTGGTTTTTCCAAATTAATACAATCAATTTCTCGTATTTTTTCTGCTGTTTCAATTTGCATTACTTTCCAAGCTTCGTTGTACGCAGCGTATATACCGGCCGCTATGAAACGTTTTTGACGCTGTTTGCGTGGTCCCAGTATAAAAATCACGCAAGTCTAGCACCGTCTTTAAGTAAAGTCAGGTGTTGCTTAAATTCAGCCAGTGTGGATTTCTGTAGCCATTCAAGGCAGAGTTTCCCTATACTGTATGTTGTAACTATCCCTGGATGTTGTCTCTGGGAGTATCTAGGGTCTGGCCTGTTCAGTTTTAACCCCTGTATTTTGTTCAGGAATCTATCTTGACAGTTATTTGTGTCTGTGGGCCAGATCAACCATTTTTTCCAATCAGGATGTGTTCTGTTTTGGTATAAAATATGGGATACGTCTATCTCCATATCAGTAGTGCTATTACTATCAGGTATGGGCTTTGGAATAGACGGTTTGTTTAAGTCTTTAATTTTGGCTAGGCCAAGACAGGTAGTCTGTTGAATGGTGTCATTCAAGAATATTAATTGTTCTGGGATCATGCAGGCTCTAAATAATGCTTCTAAACCTTGGACCTGCCATTCTTTTGTACCCCAGATGGTTTTTGTTTCAATGTTGTTTTTCCAGAAATCAAAACCAAATGTAATCATTTTTTCATAAAATGTTTCAGAATAGATCAATTTAGTATTTGTCAGCAATGTTTTCATTCCTGTCTTATTTAACATTTTAAAATAAAACGTTTCTGCATCACTTGTGTTAAACCCTGAGAAGTATGGGAATTTCTCATAAAACGTTTTTGAGCTGCTTTTAGGTGGTGTTGCACAATGTTCCCATTGATTATAATTTAAAACATTTCTAGGTTGAGCAGATTTATGCAAATAGTGATGGCCAAAGTGATTATAATAGTACATTTCTTCATAATTTGATGAACCCTGTAAGTAATCATGTTCTGTAAATTTTGCTGACATTACTAAATCTGACATCATATTATTTATATTTTCAAAGTCCCAATCATCAGAGAAAGTACTTGGTGTTACAAAGTCACTTAATGAAACCTTGAACTGATGTGGATATTTCAAGAGCTCAATCGGGCCAAAAATGTCAAATTCAGTTCTGTCCCATGCTACCCCACCGGGTATTTGATTGGCTGTGACGTGCACTGATGATAGTTCTCTTTTCTCGATGTGAGATGACTTGTGAGGCTTTAGGACCAAGTTGATGTTCTGACCTGCTGTGTCCATTGTACTGTATTTTCCTTCAATGAATTTTCCCAAACAAAGAACCATGATGAGCCAAAGCAGGAGGAACAGTACTCCTAACACAATCCAAAATTCAATCCATGGAGAAATCAGATAGGTTTCTTTGAGTTGAAGAAAGAGTTCAGTCACTTTGTCTTTCAAAGTTTTTGTTGCTGACGTTTCTTCAGGTTTGCTTGGATCTTCAGAAAAGTCATTGAAGTTGATGAAGTAGCCAGATGCAGTTCTGTCAATTGTTGGAATTGCTTCCGGATTTTCATTTGCTTTTGGATTTTTCTTTGTTTCATTAGCATAGTCTGAGGCTACATCGTTGTAGACTGGTGTTTCTTGACGAACTGTTGCAATTTGGGTTTCAAGAGGCATAAGTTCCATGGCTTTGTTGCATAGTCCTTTTTTATTCACTGCAGGTTTATCGAATGTGATTAGTCTCTCAGTTTGAACCTCTTGTATTGTAGCAAATTTTGGTACTCTGCTATTTCTTGGGAGTCCACTGGGCCTACTACTTATTATTGGCCACATGATTGTGGTTTTACCAGGTCGATGGATACAACTCGGTTCTCCTTTTTACCAGCAAGGGGCGGTAGTACAACTGATCTTGTTCCGCTGACAGCTAAGACAGGTACTGCTTTTCTGTAAGAAGGCCCAAATTCCTTCTTTACCGCGATCATCTCTCTGACCAGATCCCCAATCATTGGAATCCAGACAGGTCTTGCTGGGACAGGTGGTTTTTCTTCAGTGGCTGTTGGCTGTTGCTTTAACTTTATGTTGCTCAGGTTTCGTCTTGTTTCATTTAAGTCCTGTAAAACAGCCAAACGGTCTTTGATATCAAAGCATTTTTCTTCTACCACTGAAGTGTGACTATCAAGGTCCTGAATGTGCATTCTCGTACCAAACAATAGTTCGTACGGACTGAGACCTTTTAGAGAATTTCTTGGCAGATTATTAAGACTACGTTGGACACTTGTTAAATGTTGGACTCACCCATCACCCGAACCTAATACCCTCGCCGTTATAGATTGCTTTATGTCCCGGTTTTTTCTTTCCACTACCGAATTTCCCTCAGGATGGAAGGGACAAGAGTACCGCAATGCAATGCCCATGCTAGTCATGGCCTCCTTATAAGCCCGAGAGCTAAAAGCAGGACCCTGGTCAGAATGTAGCATGCTAATTGTGTATGTGCCGATAAAGACTCGTAAATCTTTTATAACAGTTCTGGCGTCAGCCGAGCGCTGGGGCCACATCCAAATGAATCTCGTGCAGGAATCCACTGCGACCATGATATATTTATAGTTTCCATCCCTTTGTAAGGGACCACAGTGGTCCAGGTAAACACACGCTAATGGTTTATCTGAGATTAGAAGGGGCGTCTGTGCTGGTCGTTTCACTGTTGATACTTTCATTCTTTGGCATATTACGCATTCTAGAACATAGTTCCTAGTTTGTTTTCTCATGCGCGGCCACCAATATCTTTGTTTTAATAACGATATTGTGGCAGAAACACCAGCATGTGCAGAAGCCAGCCCTTCGTGTGCCGCTGTAATTAGTCCTAACCTGTGTTCCATGTTTGGAATTGCCCTATCCCCCACTCCAGGGATTTGAGCAAAAGGAACATTATTCGCATCAGTTATGTATGAGTACTTTACTGGAAAGCCTTTCGGGAGTGTATTTATATCATCTTTTACTGAAGCACTGACAGCTTGCATTATATCGCTGTCTATTTTTGTTTTTGACCGGGTGATAGCAGCTACGGAAGCCGTTTGCACAACTGCCTTCGCAGCTTCGTCAGCCAATGAATTCCCCGCAACGTGAACGCCATCACGTTGATGACTCAGTGTATGTATCACGTGAGTCTTTTGTAGTTCTTTCTGTAAAAGAACTACTTGTTCCCAAAGCGTTTTATGCTTGATTGTGCCACCTTTTGCATCTTTGAAACCGTTTTGAACCCAGTTCTGCAAGTATTCATTATAAGACTGAACACAGTAATATGAGTCGCACACTATTAGTGAGGGGAATTTGCGATCAGTATTTTCAAGCGCCATCTTAAATGCTAAAAGTTCAGCTCGCTGAGCTGTACAATCTCCTAGAGATTGGGTTTTAGTGACCAGTGGTCTAAATTTTCCTTCGTGCCAACGACCTTTAACAATTACGCACGCAGCACTGTAAGCTTTTTTACCCCCAACTGCGTGTTGTGCTGATCCGTCTGTATATATTATACAGCCGTAATGTTCTAGAGGCAGGATTTCGTTCGGCAGAGGACATTCATATTCATATTGTAGAAATTCTTGTGTTTTTTAATTAGGATCAAATTTGTATACTACGTCTGTTGCAGCAAGAGAATTAACCCATTGTATCCATCTCGGATGTAGTGCTTTAGCATTTGGAATGCTTGCTTTTGTTACTGCTTCTAGGGCAGGTCCTGGGGTAACGATTATTATTCGTTTACCTTGTGCTAGGGCGCTTTCTTTTGCTACAGCAGTCTGAACCGCAGTTAGAATTTTTTCGGTTGAACAGAATTTAATTTCAGGTTGTGTGTACAAGTGTGATTTGTAAGCTATTGGTACCGTTTCTCCCTCATTAGAGGTCAGGTACGTGAATCCGCATCTTCCTGGGATGACTCGGATTACAAGGTTGCGTATGTTTTCACGAGTTTGTAATTTTGTTTTAGCTAACATGTCTGTTTGCAATGATCTTAAAATTTCTGTGTGTTTCTGAGTCCAATTGATTGGTTTGAAATCAGGTTTTATTAATTCATAGAGAGGTTTAACCCTCTCTGCATAATTTAGAATGTATGTTCTTCCGAAATTCAGGAAACCTAGTATTGATTGTAAGTTCTTCAGCATTTTAGGTGCTTGGAGTACAGCACACTTCTCTAAGAAGTTGTCTGCTAGGCTTTTGCCTTCACTTGATAATTCATATCTTAGAAATAGGACAGTTAGATGGTCAATTCGTGACTTTTTAAAGTTGAATTTGTAACCCTCAGCTGCAAACCAAGTATTATGGTGTTCACTCTTTTCAAGTGAGTCTCCAGGTCATCATCTGTGAGATAGATGTCGTAGACATAAGATAATGCCTCATCATCATATATTTGTAGTAACTCTGTTACGCTTGCTGAGAATAATCCTGGGCTATTCTTGAATCCCTGTGGGAGTTGACAGAAGTGTTTTTGCGACCCCATTATTGAGAAAGCGGTTCAATACTTGCTTTCAGGTGCAATGTTTTGACAAAAGAATCCATTACAGATGTCTAATGTCGTTTTTTATTTTTTGCCCACGATGTTATTCATTAGTGCTGCACTGTGTGAGTTTTGTACTGCAAATGTTTTGCAACAGGAATTTAAGTGTCTGTAGTCCAAAACTAGACGATATGAATCCTCTGGCTTGGAGACAGGAAACAAAGGATTGTTCATTTGTGAGGTGCATGTTTCAATCACCCCCTGATATTCAAGTTGATCTAAGATCTCCCTGACTTGCTTTTTAGCTTCTTGTTTAACTGGGTACTGCCTTTGTGCAGTGGGTTGACATTTTAACTGGATTTTGTGAGGAGGAGAGTCCTCATCTCATCCTACATGATGTTTATATAATGCACGAGCTTGGGCTACTGCCCATTTTCTTGCAAGTGTATATTTTTTATGAATTGGAATATGATTTGAGAAGGCAGGCATAATCATTTCTTTGCCATGAGGGCACTCCCTGACAAACTCTGGTGGCCAGTCCTTCTCAGCTAACAGGATGTCATAGCCTTTCGAAAGGTTATCCCAAAAGAGACCCCTTACTTTCCTAGTCTTATCTCCCTCCATACGTAACGTGATTTCGTATATTTTATGAGGTTTGCTAACTCTGGTATCTGCAGTTTCCACTTGAATGTATTCATTATTGTCCACTGTCTCCAGAAGATTCATCAGGATCTTGCGAGCTATGGTCACTTCTGCTGCGCTGTCTAGCATTGTCTGGGCCCACTCTCCGTTTTTCAGTTGTGTCCTCAGTATCCTCGGCATGTTTAATGTTTTTAATACTGGCTACCTTCTTTTTTGGAAATTTTATTTTTTTACTTTGATGAGCAGGTTCCTTGTCTTTGGACTTGACGTGCTCTTCTTTGTGTTCTGACCGTCCTCTTCTTTCCAAATTTCTGTGAGGAAGTCTGAAAAGATCTAGAGGGACGTGTATCAATATCTAGATATCTATCAGGTTTTCTCAATTTATCCCTATCTCTAAGGTTGTATCTTTTCTCAGAGGGCTCCCTCTGGGGAGACTTGTTTCGTTGGTCCGGAGATCTTTCTCTCCGTTGAGGAGACCTTCCTCTGGACTGGAATCATTTTTCTTTGGGAGTGGATTGTTTATTACCATCCCAACTCTTTTTTGCAGTATTTAGATTATTTTTAATAAATGTTTTTTCAGGATTTTCAAGTAGTTGGGGTTTTACTGGTTTCCCACCCAAACTATCTCTACCTAGTTCTTCATAGGATTTTTCTATGATTCTGGCAAGTTCAAAAGGTTATTCTGCTATATCTGTTTCTTTCAATTTCTGGCGGATCACCACAGATGCTGCTTCTCCTTTTATGTTGGCTAATAATATAGCCGAGACCTGCTTGAAGTCTTTCAGTAATTTCATACCCAGAGTTAAAGCAGGTTCTGGACCGTATTCATGTTGAATCTGTCTTAGCACATCTGGTATAACCGCCATGGACGGAACACCATGTGTTTTTGTGTAAATGGAAGCAAAGACTGTGTCCCAAGTGTCACAGTCCTCCACATGTGGTGCGATCCCCATTGGAAGACAGATAGTCAGAATTCTGTGTTTCTCAGTAGGTGTAGTATCAGGAAATACTGCCTCTATTTGAGTGATTTTTTGTGCTAACCAGAATGGAATTTGTTCTCGTTTTGCGGGTGTTTTACCAAGGCATGATTGTATGTTCTGTGGTGTAATTTTGTTTGTGTTTCCCTGATGAGGGGTCAGCTGTGGAATGTTAATAGCTGGTTGGACTGTTGAAGTCCGCATTACATATTGGACTAATTGTCTACATATTTTAATTAGTATTTTTAGCTGAGCTAAAAGTTCCTGGTCTGACATTTTATCAATGTCTGGATGTGGTGTGTAGCTGGCTAGAACCGGCCACGTTGCTCCTGGTCTACCTAGCGGACCGAGCCTGGTGATGTGATTTTTATTTTTTAGGGCGCCTTTAAACCAGAGCAGGTGCTCTTAGTAATTTAATGGGATTTCAACCTCCTCGAAAGGAGTGTATTCATCCGGAGGTTCCTCTATTTCGTAATAGTGGAATTCTTTTGTTACAGCGTTTGCTGCTGGAAAGTGTATCCATGAATAGAATACCTCTATCTGCCGATATTCATGGGCCTCTACCACGAATATGACTGTACCACCTCGTGATGATAGTCCATTTTCCATAAGTTTAATAGTTATAGTTCTTCTTATATTTGCCGGAATGTAAATAGCATTCGGGTCATTCTGTTGGACATTCGTGTCATCCAACAACCATTGAGACGCTGTAGCATCTCTTTCTTCGTCACCTTCCGGCATTTTACTGACAGAAAGTTTTTTGTTGCACAGCAAGTTTCAAGGAAACAAAGATTAGGTGCACAATATTTTGGAACACTGTATCCTCCAACGTTGACTAAACCAAAAACTATACATAGGAATCTCTTCCTACTAAGTTCCGGCGGATTTTAACCTTTTACCCACTCCAGACGTCTTTTGGAGTATTTACGGGAAAAGGGTTCTGTGTGAAAAAGCAGGACTGAGTTACTCTAACGTCTTGCGTTAAATTATACCCTTACCAAACGTTGGGCGCCATGTAGTGTAGTTCCTATATTCCCAATAGGCTCTGCGCATTGGAATAATATAAACAGTAGTGTAGACTTAGGACTGAGGTCGACTAGGTCTCTACTGACTATATTAGACTTAATAAGTTTTGCCAGCTAGCTCAGAGGTCACTAGAAACTTTCTCGAATAAACAAGGAGGAGGTTAACTTCCCTGGATAGACAAGAAGGGATTAGCTTCTGACAACCATATAACATGACAACTTTGCTCCCTCAGAATAAGAGGGTATCTCTAGAGTCGTGTGAAAACAATAGACAGCTATTTCGCTCAGTCAATCGTAAATGTAAATTGAAATGTAAATTAATACTTGTATAGCGCACTACTCACCCGCAAAGGTCTCAAGGTGCTTGTACGAATACCGCTGTGGAACCCATCCTGGCTTTCCCTGTGAGGTGTCCACTCCTGGGCACCCCCAAGGTGGAGGCCAGGCATCCTTAGCGTTGTGGGGGCCGTTGTGGAGATTAAGCAAGCTATTGCCCAGAGTTGCAGAGTGGGACTCCATGATTGGAATAGGCACCGAGGCGAGAATTATCAGGTCCGTGGAATTTTGAGCCCAAGACCCGCCAAGGCGGGGAATTGAACCCTGGTCCCGGGCTAGACCTCTGCATCAGGGTCTGCCGCTCTAACCATTGAGCCACACTTCTCCACCATTGAGCCACACTTCTCCACCATCGTGCATACTTAGTTTCACCAGAGTGCAGAGAAATAGAGAGACGGGCCTTTTCAATAAAAGGTGTTATTTATTGAGCAGTCTTCTTTCTCATGCAAGAGAAATGAATTGCCATAATTGCAATACTTATCATAAAGTAAAGTGCGTACAGTAAAAGGAGTGTTATAAAATAATACTGTAAAAGCATTGATATGGTTTCTTAGCCATATGATACTTTAAAATAGATAAAATATATACATACATAAATACATTGACTAACGTACTCAACTGGTGCTTCTAATCTACGCCTACCCCGGTGTACCTGACCTAGGCCTAATACGTGGGAAGGAGTAAGTAAGTAGCAGTTTAAGTTAAGTTGGTTTTGCCAAGAATCTGAGTCAAGAATTCTCTTTAAGGGTTTAGTCAGCTCCGTACCTGGGTAATAGAAAGCAGGAGGTCTGTCAATGTAAATGTAAATTGATACTTGTATAGCGCACTACTCACCCGCAAGGGTCTCAAGGCGCTTGTACAAATACCGCTGTGGAACCCATCCTGGCTTTCCCTGTGAGGTGTCCACTCCTGGGCACCCCCAAGGTGGAGGCCAGGCATCCTTAGCGTTGTGGGGGCAGTTGTGGAGATTAAGCAAGCTATTGCCCGGGGTTGCAGAGTGGGACTCCATGATTGGAATAGGCACCGAGGCGAGAATTATCAGGTCCGTAGAATTTTGAGCCCAAGACCCGCCGAGGCGGGGAATTGAACCCTGGTCCCGGGCTAGACCTCTGCATCAGGGTCTGCCGCTCTAACCATTGAGCCACACTTCTCCACAGGTCTGGTATCTCTCTCTCAGGACCCGATATCCTAGCAACCCGCGAGGGCAGCTGGAAACACCGGAGCTGGATTTTCTCGGCTGGAGAAAAAGACAGCGTCTTTCACAGTGCGTCAAAGGAGAGGGGCGGCGTCCGTGGGCTCTCGCATCAGCTGGGCTCTCGGGCAAGTAGATAGCCGCTCTGCCCCAAACCACCGTGTGTTTGCTTAAGGCAATGTTGGTATATTTATACCTGAAAGGTGCCAGGTTTGACGTAAGGTTGGACATAAGACGTCAATAAAGATGTCACTAAGAAGTGGCCGTTCTTTCAGTGCTCGCAGGAGTTCTAGGACAAATCAAAACAGAAGCATGGGGATTTCCCAGGTTGCTGGATGTTTGTTTTGTTTAAAGAACTCGTTGTACTCTCTAGGAGTCTGGGGAAGTAGCCTTACTTAATTTGGACTGCATGGGCTACGACTAAATATGGATATGATTCTTATGCCTTTATAAGGATATTATTTATTATAACCACATAAGGGCATAAATCAGAAATATCGAATTAGGGTCCTAGATAGAAATACAACACCTTCAAATCCTAATCTACTTAGTGAACTTGTATGTTCATATGTGGTATGTGTATAGCAACACTCAGTTTTTCCTATGCTTTACACATCATACACAGATCCTAATTTTGAGGTCAAAAATTGTTTGACGGCGCCCAGGTTAGGGGCTGTTTGAGTGCGGCCTTTGAGTGGTGTGGATGTCATGGACTGAAGTGCAACTCCGACAAGTCGGAGTTGCTTTTCTTTGGCTGCACTTCCGAGCCAGACTGGAAACCCTGGTGGCCGCAGGACATGTTCCCTCCTGCCAGTGTGTCCTTGAAGGCCAAAAATCTGGGAGTCATTATCGACAGTGACCTATCTTTCGGACCACACATCTCTTGTCTTACCGGGAAATGCTTTGGCATCCTTCGGATGCTTCGTAAATTCCTCCCCCTAGTGTCCATCCAGCACAGGAAAATCATCGTCCAGGCGCTAGTTGGATCTAGGCTGGACTATGCTAATGTTTAATTTCTGGGACTTCCCAAATATTTGGTTAGGCGCTTACAAATTGCCCAGAATTCAGCGGCCCGAGCCATTTTTGGTCTTCCAAGAAGGGCCGGAGCTGCTGATCTTCTTTCAACTCTACATTGGCTACCCATCGCCAAAAGGATCCTTTTTAAAACCTTGACCACGACCTTTAAGGCCTTACATGGCATAGGCCCTAAATACATTGCAAAACGACTTTCTTGGTACCAGCCCTCTAGGTCCCTTAGATCTTCCTCCTTATTCAAAATAACCGTTCCTATTATCAAGCCCGCCAGAGCTGGAGGCCAGTCTTTTCGTTATTTAGCTCCCCGTGCCTGGAATGACCTCCCGATTTCCTTAAGACAGGCTTCCAGCCTTTTTTCCTTCCGAAAGGCCCTCAAAACATGGCTCTTTCCTTAACTGGCTTTTTCTGTTTTTATGTTTCCGTTTCAGTTGTTATGTTGCTCCCTTTTGGTGGGTACCTTCGCTAAAGCGCCGGGATGCTCCGTGGAGTGGCCGTGCGCTATAGAAGTACAAAATTAACATAACATAACATAACAAAAGTAAAATAATCTACTGAAAAGCGAGGATATTTACAATTCACACATGCAACGTCATATCCTCCTTATTTGGAAATAAGCAGATATCTTGCCTGCAGATACTTCTCTAGCTCTGCCATCTGCTCCTCAAATGTGTTGAGGTAATTTAATGATAGCTGATCTAACTCGATGTAAAGTGGCTGATCCACAACGATATCTACTGGAGACATGGCTTTGAATGACCACCATGGAAAGGGTTGAAAACTTCAAAGGAAAGGTAAGCAGAGTCTCAGCATATTAGGGAGAATTGATACGTGACCGCTAACAATGTGCACCAACTTTTGGGGTACATTCACAGTGACAACATTTGTAGTTGGAAATTTTGCCAGAAGACAAAAGCAGTGGCGCTTTTTCTGCCAGAGTATTTCCACTCCATAGGACTCTTCAGATTTGCAGTTGAGCACTTTGGTGGAAACACCTCCACCACCACGTTTGGTAACTTTAAATATGGAAGATTTTCCTCCTTTGCCTTGGAGGGAGAGGTAAACTCATCACTGTTGTGGTTTGAAAATCTACTGTCCAAATACCTAATCAAGCCCATAGTCATAAAGTTGGCTGATTGCCACTTTAGAATCAAAATAAATCCTGCTGTGAAGGACATTGTGCCTTTTGGCCATTCTATTACCTTTCGGAGTTTGCGGAAAACTTGTAATACCCTTATAGGTGGTTTATTTTGCTGGTATTTAAAGCACTGTGATCACCCTTATGATGCATTGCAGCAATCTCTGTTGTTTTTTGCCAGCATGTTTCTTACTCCCTCGCTTGTCTATTTTTTTCTGTGTGATGTTTTCCTTGTTTCTTTTTCCTTGGAGATATTAGTGTTGGACCTCTTGGATTTGTGTTACTGTTAGAGGTTTTTATTGTTCTAGAAATGATTTTCGATGTAAATGGCCATTCTGCTGCAACTTTTCCTACTACCTACTAATTGCTGTTCTATCTGAGGAGGTTTTATGTGTTATTGAACTTTTCCTCCTCTATATGTGATCCCTTCTTTGAGGCACTTCCTGTCTTTGTGTGTCCTAACTCACTGACTGGTACCGTGGACAGTAAAAGAGATTGCCCATACCTCATATCTAATGATATCAGAATTGCGAGCTACAATTGCGTACAGCTATTCAGACATATGTTTTCTCATTCTACAAACCACCATTGATTATCCCATAATTTATACCAGTGTCCAGTTAGAAATGACTAAAACTGATATTATTTGTGAATGCTTTAAGCTGTTATCTCCCTCAAATAGAGCTTTCAAAACAGAAAATATTCAGATGGACAAATCCTGCGGATTACTGTCTGAACACCAATTTAGTTTACCCTTTAAGATACAAGCACGTATTACTTGTCTTCCCCTAGATCTTGTGCCTTAATGATTTATTTCTGGTCATCATAAATTGGATCATCAAGCATACTGATTGTGTACTAAGATCACACACCACTAGCTTTGTATTTTATTTATGCTTAAAACTAACAGACAACACAGGCGGTGGGCACATGCCAATGCTTACTGCTCACCAATGCTCTCTATATTCAAATGTTTTCTAAATCATTTGATATGTACAAAGAGAATACTTCAGCTTCCAGCTTATCAGCTTATAGCTGGGATGTCATGAAGCCTAAAAAGCGAAGAAACAACTGGTTACAAAATTTAGGGGCCCATTACGATGGCGGGCGGAAAAAGTCCGCCCACCAATGTAACGGAATGCAGGACCATCCGCAAGGGCTGCGGCGGTCCCGCACCTGCAATCAGGATGCCACCGTGGCATCCCCTATTCCCAGCATTGTGACGGGCAGTGCTCACAGCACCGCCCGCCACAATGCTGGGTATGCACATAGTGCATTGGCATGCACAAGATGACAGGCACCGTGCCATGCCTGCCACTTTGTCAATGCCAATCCAGAGGGGTACCATAGGTACCCCTATGTGCACACCTCACACCCCCAACTTCCAATAGCAAAGACCGCATGCCTTTCGATGGCGGCAACACCGCCATGGAAAGGCTGATCTCCGCCGTAATCATAATATGGATGGCGGTGTCTTGCAGATACCGCCACCATATCAACCATGTTTTCCGCCCAGTCGACGAGTCTACCGGAGGAAAAGCGGAGGCCGGTCTTTCCAACCGCCACTGACCCCCCTAGTCATCCTAATATGGCGGGGGTCTTTGAGGTGTGGATGGAGGGCAAATTGCCCCCGCCAGGCCAGCGGTGACTACCACCGGCCCTGCGGGGGCGATCCACCCGCCATCCTAATGGGCCCCTAAGATGGCAAATGGCAAAATATCACCAAGAACACAATCAGTTCTATCCCGAAACATTAGAAACCATGCATAATCTATACCTATAATCAATGACCCTATGGTTGATGCAACATATAATAATATACTTACACGACTTTGTGATACATTTGAGGAAGGTCATTTTATGTGGAAGATATTTACAATATATGTAACGGGAAAAGTGGTTAAAATCATGTTTCTAAAGTCATACATAGCAAGACCAAAATAGAGAAAGACCATGAGGCCATCCAAATTATTAGAAATCTCTCTGCGTAAAAAATTCTGACCATACCATCGTACATATAGAGGATTAAGTTAAAACGATTCAACCTGACAAGACTCTTGAGAATGGACAGTTTGTCTCATCTCCTCAGTAATTTCTGGGGGAAAAACAGTTTTATTCTAAAATGCTGGAAAGGAAAGCTACACACATCAAAATTTTGTCTAGGTGAAAGGTTCAAGGGCTGGATTTAGAGTCCATTTATTTATCTTCTTGATAAAATGGTGATAGCTTCCAGAAGTCACAGGTTCAGTTCCAGTAGTGAAACGGATTATAGGTCCAAAGAGATCCTGCTAATAAAATACTCACGTACTTTTTACGCTTTCGCCTACCGTGCTTATTGTATTTTCAAGTTAGGAGTAGTTTGGTCCACAATTTATAAATTTGTCTCATCAATTGATAAATAAATAAACAATGATCCCTGCAATGTATTGGCAAAATGCATCCAAAAGAATAACTCACCATAACATAAAAAAACCTTTTGACCACTAAGTATATTCCTTTTGCAGGTGCAGCGCTTTATACTACCAGTAGTTCACAGAATATACTATATGAACATGCCGGATGCAATCAGCCCACAGGTGCACATCAGGAGTACATCAGAGGAGTTGCCGCATAATGAGCCACAACTCTGTTCAGGTTTATGTACTCCTGTAAACGTGAACACCTGACAAGGCATCTGTAACCTGTAAAAGCCCCTGAGATGGCAAATCTTTGTAGGAGTCAGTCATACTGAAGGCACTATAGTTCCTTTTGACTCCAACAATCACCCTTCGGCCGCCACAAACCTTCCATCTAGTCTGCCACCCACCATGACGACACAATCTGTCACACTAGACAGTTTTTCTCAAAAGGGTGGTGTAAGACACCCTGTGAGGTTTATTTTAAAGAGTACTCTTCCAATGGTGGTTTATTTAAGACCTCATAACTAACTGCAACCCCAAGCAGTCAAAGAATACCACTGCAGACAAACAAAAGAAGACAGTGCAGGGGCCATGTCAGCATCTTATCATTGGCCATATTGCACCTTTTTTATTGGCATTTAGTTACACATATACCATGTGCATGCCAAATACATTGCCACTTAAGTATTCATTTCAGATTTACCTCCAGAAAGACATTCATGCTTGCTTTCCCCTATGCAATAGCCAGTTCATCTTCTAGGGTCAATCTCCTCGTCCATCTTCCTTGTACAATCCTTGCTCCATGATTTGTTTTCCCTTCCCACAGATATTGAATGCCAACATGGCGCGCTATTCCCCAGAAGGCATAAAAAAATGGTACCTGTCATGGGCACTTCCTGTTTTTTCTTCTGTGAACAGAAACATATTGCATTCCTGACCAGAAAGAGTGTGCATTTCCTTCAATATTTATGTTTTCAATAATTTAGTAATCATTATATTCTCTTTTATGTTGATGTCTGATCTAGCAACCTCAGATTTACAGGTACTGGACCCTCTATTTTGAGGGGCAAAAAGGTCAGAGGGACCTCCATTTTAAAACTTGTGTGGCATTTATTCCTCAAATTTGCTGCCAGAAACTTGCCATTGCTGGGACTCTGCACACTTGGAACCCTTGCTGATAATCCGGCTACTTCTCGCGGAACCCGCTTCGCGGGTCCCGCTTCGTGGGGGCTTTAACATCACCATTGGAGGTCATTGTCTTGGAGAAGTGTAAAACGACTGTGGGTGTGAACACAGCAAGCAGGGCTGCGAGCGAGCTGCGGGACTGGGACTTCAATTCCCAGGAGCGCCCGCCAGCCCGTATTGATTGCACCTGGGCCGCTCTCCCTGCCTGCTCCTCCCCTCCTACACAGTGCCTATAAAATATTACGCAACTCCCGCTGCGCGGGAGCATCCGGGAGAAGCCCGGGACAAGGGCAGGGCCGTCTGTGGCCGTCCGTGGTCGGTCGTGGTTGGGTTGGGCCTCCCCCTCTGGACCTTGGACTTAGGTTTTTATTTCCCTTCACTTTATTTGTCATTAGGTACAGCGGTTTGCTGATATACTTATTTTGTTGTTTTAACCCACCCTGCTATAAAGGCTGTGTTATTTTTTACCTGTATAGCCTGATCCGTCCTAGGTATGCCTCTACGCTCGGGTAAGGATCGCTCTGTTACCCTACAGACCTCTAAGGGGCGGTTTCTGGTCCCTTGGATGCTTTTTTATCAAGGCCACGGGAATTTTGGAGAAAGAGATAGCCTTTGTAGAGAAAAGGCTATCACTAGACCTTGTTAGTGGTAAACGTTCGTCTCTGGGGGCTATTGCTTCTGCAACCAGCCCGCTACCCCCTCCATTATCTTTTCCAAATCCCAACATGGTTCCTGTTCTAGTGGAGGTTCACTGTGAAGCTGAAGGCCCTTCCTTGTCGCTCTGTAGTATAGACTCTGATAACGTCGATACTTTAGGGAGTAGGGTGGAGGGTAGTGTGCTGTCAAACAGTCCTTCATTGATAGTCTCGTCCACCGAAGGGGCTTCCCCGAATAGTAATCCTCCTGGTAAAAGGAAGCGAAATAAGGGACGGCAGAGAGGGGGTGTGTCTAAAATACCAAAAACGGTTTGCCAATCTCTGCTCGTTAATAATCACGATATTACGAGTGGCTCCCAGTACCCTCTACTTTCTAGTGCTCATGCCACCTCTCCTATCGCTCCATCAGGGGTCCCAAATCTTTGCCCAATAAGCATGAGTAGTAGTGACATTGACATACTTGCAAAAATGGAAGTCTTATTTAAGACACTCTTGTTGCCGGTGTTAGAAAGAACCAGATTGATGAATTTAAAATTAGATGGTCTTGAGAACTTGGTAACTGCTAATTCCTGCTTACTAAAAAAATTGGTGAACGACCATGCAGTACCGTTGGTTCCTGCCATCTCTGGTAATACTAAGCCCCAGGGAAAAAATCAAATTCCTGCTCAAGCTCCCCCACCTGTCAGGCAGTCCCATACTATTTTCAATGGGTTGGGACTTAATACTGCCCCCAATTCACTTTCGTCCACCGTAGCCCATGCTTCAATACATAAGAAGGCTAGCTCTAAATCCAGTGGCCAGCCTCAACCTAGTACCTCTAAACAAGCAACCAATATGCAGGCCCCGTCCTCTAAAAAGGGCGAGCCTAAACCTCCCTCTCAGCCCACAGGGAACCCCGGTGTTGCTGCTGGGTGTGTAATGGCTAATACTACTCAACTCTCTAAGAAAACCATTAAAAGGGGACCCCCGCCAGCGGACCTACCAATCGATGCTACGCCTTATACTATTGTCCTTACAGGTGTTGCGCCCTTAAGGGAGGGTCATTCTGAATCCCATGGCGATCTTATGAATAAGGTCGCTTTCTGGTTAAATAAAAATCGGCCCCTCCCACCCTCCTCTTCAACCAAGATTCTGACCGTTCGTAGAGTTGATTGGGTGGGTTATTGTACGAAGGATTTAGAAGGCGACTGCATTCTTATAAACTTTCGGGACCCTTGGGTGGTAGATCATATTCGTAGGGAGGCCAGGTTTGGGAGGTTGGGAGATGTGCAATCCCTGGGTCTGAATTACTTTTATCCCAAAAGACCTGGTGCACCTCGCCCTAATTGTTTCCCAATGCATAGATCTGGAAGGAGGAACATGATAGAGAGGATACCCCATTCCCCTTTCTATCCCTGTCTGTCAAACCGGTTCGAATCACTGTCCGGCCTAGAAGGTATTGACTGACTGGAATTAGATAAAGGGTTAGAAAATACTTGTATAAAAGCTAAAGGTACCAACTTGGTGGCATACAACCCAGAACAGTGTTTTACTGAGGGTCTTATAGGGAAAGAAAGTGATATTGTAGGCCCAATAGCTTCTAACCAGACATCTAGCTCCCTTCCTGGAATGGTTGTAATAACAGAGGAGGATTTGTGTGTATTAGAGTCTAACACATCTGCTAGTCAGGTAGGGCCGCTCCAGGTCGTTTCCTGGAATATTGCGGGATTAAAGGGTCGAATTGATTCTGAAGAATGGGCAGGTTTTATCGACACCTTTGACATTGTCATCCTTCAGGAGAGCTGGGCCCCTGATCCCATATATCGGGCAGGGTATCTTAATTTTTTCAAGCCAGCGATCCAGGGCCCTAAGGGCAGAGCCTCAGGAGGCTTAGTGGTTTGGGTGAGGCAGTTCACTGGGTACAGACCGACAGAAATTTCAGTAGTTAACCCTGATCTACTAGGAATTAAGCTTAGTAGGGCAATGAACAGGATATTGTAGTGATAAACATCTATGCCCGTGGACGTCCAGGTGGTCGTAGGCCGGTCATCATGGACGATCTAGATCAGCTTCTCGAGGCAATAGGTAATGGCAAATGTATCCTCGTAGCCGGGGATCTAAATTGTTCGTTTGAACCCCTATTTAGTGTGGGTAAGGATCTGGGGACAGCAGAAGACGTTGTTTGGAATATCCCACCTTTATCTATAAACAAGGGAGTAAAGGCTACTGAAGCGGCACTCCTCTGGCTAGGGCTGTGCTTGGAGTGGGGTCTGCGAGCAGTAAATGGGCGCACAACCTCTGACAAGGCAGGGCATCCCACCTTCAACAATGGGGTCAGCATGAGCCGTATAGACTACATCTTAGTTAAAATAGAATTTTGGTCTCTGGTGATTGATATGGAGGTCGTGGTTTGCCCAGAGAGCGATCACAACCCCCTCTCGCTAGGTTTGAAGCTTCAAGGTGATAGTGGCGGGCCTCCCAAAAACCCCTGTCTAATGTCCGAGGCTATTTTGATTAGATGGGCCAGGGTAGTCGAAGATCCTTCCCTAATAAATGACATAGAGAAGGAAGTCTCGGCAACATTGATTGCTATGAAAGCTCTCCCATCTCTCTCGGGGGTTATCCCTCAGATTAGTGATCTGCATGACCAATGCTTTTTGAAACTTAAAACCCTTTTAACGCAACCATCAAACCCAAGGAAAGGAAAGGCACCAGGCTCACAAAACAAATGGTATAACAAGAGTTGTAGGGCAGCGCATAACAGTCTGATCAGGGCGATAAAAACTCGAGTCACTGGTGACATTAAAATGGCACGGCAAAGATATAAAAAAGTCCAATGGGCCGCGAAGAAAGAGTGGGATGAACACCACTGGACCGAGCTTCTCTCGGCGTGTCAATCTTCCAACCAAACTAAGTTTTTGGAAATTGTAAAGTGGGGTATGAACTCAAACTCACGAATACCAGTTAATCATGTTTCTCCTGATGACTGGGTGGCCTTTTTCTCATCTCAGTTCAGGGCTTTAAACATTTATTATCAATATACAGAGCGGATGAAGGGAGTATATACGCCTTCTAATTCTAGTCTCACGCTCGTTTTTACCACATCCGATACAGAGCAGGCCCTTAGTATAGTACAATCAGGGAAAGCTCCAGGGATGGATACAATACCGGCAGACTTTTTTAAAATCAACACACACATTTCGGTTCCCTACATCACCATGCTTGTTAATGCCATCGCTAAAGGGGCAAGGACTCTTGGAAAGGGGCGGAGATTTTACCAATTTTTAAAAAAGGGGACCGATCGTCCCCGGGAAATTACCGCCCGATAAGTTTAATCGACTCAATCCAAAACATAGCTGCTAGGATGGTCCTTGCTAGAATCCAGGGGCGGATGGAACAGGATAACATTCTCTCCCCAATGCAAGCCGGATTTAGATCAGGCACCAGTACAATAGATCAGGTTTTCAGACTAACCATGTTGTATTGGAAGGTTTTTCTGTTGGGAGGAGGAGCAATCTATGCCGTTTTTGTGGATCTCAAGTCGGCTTTCGACCTTGTGCCAAGGGAGAAAATGTGATACAAAAGGGGATGGTGGACGGAGCGTTTGAACAAATCAAACATTCACCCCCAGTCAGCTGATCTGGGTTTAATCCATCACCATTCTTTAGTTCACTCAGCCACCCCAGTTCAGACATGGCTATATGCAAATCAGTCTGACCCTGTGCCTCTTGGGAACAGTCCAGCCCGAACTGCCAAGCCATGTCTTCCCTGGACCGGAAACAAGCATCCTGGGACCGGTTTCGGATTCATAATCCTCATCAGCCAGGCTATCTTGAATCCAGTGGCCAAGTGAACAAGGGACTCACGTCTGAGCATACCCTGCCACACTTAGGGCGAACAAAGCGATACAAAAGGGGATGATGGACGGAGCGTTTGAACAAATCAAACACTCACCCCCAGTCAACTGATCTGGGTTTAATCCATCACCATTCTTTAGTTCACTCAGCCACCCCAGTTCAGACATGGCTATATGCAAATCAGTCTGACCCTGTGCCTCTTGGGAACAGTCCAGCCCGAACTGCCAAGCCATGTCTTCCCTGGACCGGAAACAAGCATCCTGGGACCGGTTTCGGATTCATAATCCTCATCAGCCAGGCTATCTTGAATCCAGTGGCCAAGTGAACAAGGGACTCACGTCTGAGCATACCCTGCCACACTTAGGGCGAACAAAGCGATACAAAAGGGGATGATGGACGGAGCGTTTGAACAAATCAAACACTCACCCCCAGTCAACTGATCTGGGTTTAATCCATCACCATTCTTTAGTTCACTCAGCCACCCCAGTTCAGACATGGCTATATGCAAATCAGTCTGACCCTGTGCCTCTTGGGAACAGTCCAGCCCGAACTGCCAAGCCATGTCTTCCCTGGACCGGAAACAAGCATCCTGGGACCGGTTTCGGATTCATAATCCTCATCAGCCAGGCTATCTTGAATCCAGTGGCCAAGTGAACAAGGGACTCACGTCTGAGCATACCCTGCCACACTTAGGGCGAACAAAGCGATACAAAAGGGGATGATGGACGGAGCGTTTGAACAAATCAAACACTCACCCCCAGTCAACTGATCTGGGTTTAATCCATCACCATTCTTTAGTTCACTCAGCCACCCCAGTTCAGACATGGCTATATGCAAATCAGTCTGACCCTGTGCCTCTTGGGAACAGTTCAGCCCGAACTGCCAAGCCATGTCTTCCCTGGACCGGAAACAAGCATCCTGGGACCGGTTTCGGATTCATAATCCTCATCAGCCAGGCTATCTTGAATCCAGTGGCCAAGTGAACAAGGGACTCACGTCTGAGCATACCCTGCCACACTTAGGGCGAACAAAGCGATACAAAAGGGGATGATGGACGGAGCGTTTGAACAAATCAAACACTCACCCCCAGTCAACTGATCTGGGTTTAATCCATCACCATTCTTTAGTTCACTCAGCCACCCCAGTTCAGACATGGCTATATGCAAATCAGTCTGACCCTGTGCCTCTTGTGAACAGTCCAGCCCGAAATGCCAAGCCATGTCTTCCCTGGACCGGAAACAAGCATCCTGGGACCGGTTTCGGATTCATAATCCTCATCAGCCAGGCTATCTTGAATCCAGTGGCCAAGTGAACAAGGGACTCACGTCTGAGCATACCCTGCCACACTTAGGGCGAACAAAGCGACACAAAAGGGGATGATGGACGGAGCGTTTGAACAAATCAAACACTCACCCCCAGTCAACTGATCTGGGTTTAATCCATCACCATTCTTTAGTTCACTCAGCCACCCCAGTTCAGACATGGCTATATGCAAATCAGTCTGACCCTGTGCCTCTTGGGAACAGTCCAGCCCGAACTGCTAAGCCATGTCTTCCCTGGACCGGAAACAAGCATCCTGGGACCGGTTTTGGATTCATAATCCTCATCAGCCAGGCTATCTTGAATCCAGTGGCCAAGTGAACAAGGGACTCACGTCTGAGCATACCCTGCCACACTTAGGGCGAACAAAGCGATACAAAAGGGGATGATGGACGGAGCGTTTGAACAAATCAAACACTCACCCCCAGTCAACTGATCTGGGTTTAATCCATCACCATTCTTTAGTTCACTCAGCCACCCCAGTTCAGACATGGCTATATGCAAATCAGTCTGACCCTGTGCCTCTTGGGAACAGTCCAGCCCGAACTGCCAAGCCATGTCTTCCCTGGACCGGAAACAAGCATCCTGGGACCGGTTTCGGATTCATAATCCTCATCAGCCAGGCTATCTTGAATCCAGTGGCCAAGTGAACAAGGGACTCACGTCTGAGCATACCCTGCCACACTTAGGGCGAACAAAGCGATACAAAAGGGGAGAAAATGTGGGCTGCTTTTAGATCTATGGGCCTGTCGCCAGAACTCCTGGACATGGTGGTTAGGCTACACGAGGATAACTTTGCCAGGGTGAGATGGGGAAAACAAGGGCAGGTGACGGATAGCTTTCCAGTAACACGCGGCGTCCGTCAGGGGTGTGTGCTGGCCCCTACTCTTTTCCTTTTGTTTATCAACCAGGTGGTTACGTTTTTTTCTGACACCCCGACTGATGCCCCATCTTTAGGCGGGGTAAAGTACCCGATGTTGATTTTTGCGGACGATACCTTGCTTCTCTCAAAAACCCGGAGGGGGCTACAGACAGCACTCAACAGGTTTGATGAGTTTTGCAAGGCAAACGATCTCCAAATTATTGTTGGTAAGACCAAATTTATGGTCTTTAGTAAAAACCGCCCCATTAAAAGGTTGGTTAGTCTAAATGGTGCCTGCATTGAACAAGTGGAGATAATGACGTATTTGGGCGTGACATTAGACTATCGCCTTTGCTCGAAACCTCAGGTTGAGGCATTATATCTTAAATTTGTACGCCTCACGGGTTGTTTAATCCAGGAGCATAAGAAGTCTTTCACCAAACGTATTGCCCCAGTACTTAAGATCTACGAAGCAAAAATAAATGCAGCCACTCTGTATGGTGCTGACCTTTGGGGTTTTAAAGATCTAACCTCTTTAGCAAAAGCCCAAAATAAATTTTTGCGGAATCTGGCAGGCCTCCCACAATCTACTCCCATTAAACCTTTGTTGTTAGACTTGGGCTGTAAGCCCATTAATGAGTTGGCTCGGTATCGTTTGGTGGCGTTGTGGCGACGGCTCTGGACCTCTCCTGAGCTTAGCCTGTTCGCCAATGAACTAGCCAAGGTAAAATCATTATGGGGTGCTTCAAACATTGCATGGCTAAGGGAAGTGAAACAGGTGCTGGAAGAGATGGGTTTAAACCAGCTTTGGGCCTCCCGGGGACTTCCACGCTCCCGTCTAAACAGGACTTTAAAGATCTGTACTGGGCTTCTGTCAAGTATACAGCTGTTGCTCAGTCTGATGCCACTAGCCTAACAGGTCTTTTTTTGGCCCATAAAGTGACCCCTTCCCTAGAGAGTTACTGGGATGTGATCACTAAGACTCTCGACCGGAAATTATACCACCAGTTCCGAGTTGAATCACTACCCATTAACTCTTTTACAAAAAAGTGGTCTGCCAACTTAAATGATACTTGCCCTTTCTGCTTAGACCATCCGGAGAGTGTGGGCCATTTTCTATTTGCCTGTCCTGCATATCATGCCCCAAGATTGAAATGGATCAGGCCTATTTGCTGTAGGCTAGAAATTAAAGGGAGCACGGAAGCCATGAAGATTTTTCGTACTAACACTTCTGAGCTGGTAGTGGTTGCCGTTGCAAAATTCCTTGGGTGGGCATGGGTTATTCGAACTAGGAACCCAAATGTATATTAATTTGGAAAATGTTTTATGTGGTATCATATTTATAAAGTCTTTATTATACTGTTTAATTCATTTTAAATGATGATTGTAATGATGATTGTTTTTATCAAATCTTCTTTCTATCCCGTCTTTGATATTTTGTCTTTTATGATTGATAATCGAAATAAAGACTTATGAAACTGAAACTGATTCAAATTTTATTGCACATTTAATTTAAAGACTGTGAAGGCTTTGCAAGCATCAATAAATGTATTAACGCAGACTTGTTTCCTGGTTGATTTAAAGATGGCAGCTTCACATCTCCTCATGAGACTTGAGATCTTGCTCCCTAGTAACTTGTAAAAATGCTTCACCGCTGTGTAGCTTTATCCAGTAAAGCAATGGAGGGAGCAGGCTGTTCAGAGGACACTCTGCCTCAGGGTCGTTGCTGGGTTCTTAGCATTTGTGTCTTCTTTTGAGGCTTTTCAAAAGATGATTGATGCTGCAGTTGAGAAAAACTTTGAAGCCAGGAAATCACTTATCCCTGGTAAATTCCCAAGAATGCAGGTGAACAATGAGACTGCTGACCCAGGTGAGAAAAATGTAAAGGGCTGCTTAGTTCAGGGCACTGATTTGTCCGAAATTATGCAACACCTCAGAGACAATTTGGGTTTACCTCCTCCCTCTCTGCCCAACTCAAGGGGATGGGCTTTTTTCCCAATGCCAGTGCTTTGAGGAGGAGTTCCTTCCTCCCCATAGTGTTATTTGCTATGTTTTGCCGCACAAATGGAAGGATATGGAAAAGCAGCCCTTCCCTAGGTTTATTTTGACGCGCTATCCTATCATGAATTATACAGAGGAATTCCTGGACACGGTGAAAGTGGATAATTTAATGGCCAGCTTATCCAACCAAGGAACAGTCATATCTATGGATGCTCTACCTGCAGTTCCAGTGGACAAGAAAATCAAGAATATGGTCAAAAGAGCTTATAAAGCATCAAACATTGCAATCCATGCTAATCCCTATACTGCCTATACAGTACAGACTCTCTTTAAAGATTTCCAGTTGCTTGCAAATCAGGTGCAAGAAGGAGGACATTGCTCCACAATTCTATCATTAATGGAACAACATGTTCACTTCTTGTCAGATATTTATCATTTGACAACTTATGTGTCCCAGTTGCAGCATCAGGGGTATCCATTGCAGTCCACAGCCACATATGGAGGTACTCCTGGATGACTGATGCATCGAAAAAAGCTGTTTTAATGAAGCTTCCTTTCAGCAGTACAAAGGTGTTCAGCCGGCAGCTGGAAGATCTTGCAATAAAATCTGTGAAGTATAAGAAATGAATGGCTCATGTGCGCTCTTCCTTGATGGACTGTGATTTTGGATATAAACGTGTATTTGACCCAGGAACAATGAGAGGGGTAGTGAGCCCTTTCAAAGAAGGGGCCGGGGCACCTCTTGACGACAACTCCTGGTTCCAGTCGCCCTCCCCTTCTCCAACCCTCACTCTCCCTCCAAAAACATGACTGTCTTGATGGCCCCAGTTAGGGGAAGACTGTTAATATTCAAAGAGGTGTGGCAGGCCTTAATAATAGAAGCCTGGGTATTGGAAATAGTTTTACAAGCTCATCATGTGTATTTCCTCAGTCAACCCCTTACACACTTTCACCAAACACCTTTTCTTGATGTACCGTATGTCACCACGCCCACAGATTTGAGGGATATTATTAGACCCTCTTCCCTGTCCAGAAATGTTCAGGAGATTTCTTCCTTATGCTATACTTAAAACGCTTCTTTCGGTGGTTCCCGGCTGGTCTAGTAGACCATGGAACTGTGGATAGCCACCTTCTGCCAGTTTCACATTCATCTATCCCCATTAAGGTTCCCCCTCCTGTCTCCAAAGTTGCTGAGGCTCCTAAGTCTGGGGGTTTGGCATTTGAGAGGCTGAACCTGATTGGTAAAAGCTGTTCTAATTAAGTTACTGAAGGTATTCAGCAATTGAGGAGAACCTCAAATTTAAAATCATGCAGTAGAAATTGGAAGAGATTTGAGTCTGGGTATTCCTTCAAATGTCTCTCCCCTTACTTTTGGGATTCAACAAGATTCTGGATTTTATCAGAGATTGCGTTTTTTTGTGGCTTGCAGTCTCAATGATTTGGAGATGATGGGTTGCGATCCAAGTCCTATGTGGACCTGACACATTGTCTACAGCATCTTTTGCTTCTCATCTCCTGAGAAGGTTTTTCCTCTGCTATCCAGTGGTTCACTCTCCGGCTCCCTCTTGGAATCTCCAGCTGGTTCTTTGAGGACTCCAGGAATCTCCCTTTAAAACTCAAACATTTTCCGATTTACAATTTCCTTCTGCATAGTGCCCAATTGATCTGGCAGGAGAATTTGAGACTTAGGCACCTTGCTTTCTTTTTCTTCATTTCTCAGACTCTTTCAGCTAAAGATGTCCAGAGGCCAGGCCCCTCCCTCCTCATTAAGGTGCCAACTTGTTTCCATTTCTAGGAGGATGTCATCCTTCTCTTTGTTCCCTGAATCTTGAAACTGACAACCAATCCATACTACATACCCTGAATGTTCAAAGAGCCCTTTTGATCTACTTGAATAGGACCTTCTGTTGTTCGGTTGATGAACTTTCTGTTTGTCACCTTTGGCCTTTCGGTAAGAGGTCTTTGTGCTTCCTCTTCTATCCTCTATGGGTGGGCCAAGTTAGGCATTTTGAAATGCAGGGCATAATGTTTTTGAAAGCAGTTCAGGAAGGTCTATATAGGGATATTTCTACTTCCTGAGCAGCGTTTAAAAGGGTTACTGTAACGGATATCTGCTGTGCATTAACGTTGTCTACACCACACTATTTTGTGCTCCATTATCGTCTACAATTAGATGGTGATTTTTCCCCTGACTTTGGTTACCACTTTTTGACCTTTGTGCATGATGTTTAAATACCATTTCCTGCTTAATAAATCATGGGTGTAGCATCATAAAAGCAGTGGTCTTTTTCCTTTTTAGAATGAAAAGCAATGGTTCTTTTTTTTCTTGGGTATTGACTCATGTAGTGTGGGCTGTACGAGGAAGACAGATGAGGAGGTAATGGATCAGTTACTAACTGGTCATTTTCATGTCTTCCTCTTCTCAATCCTGAATCACCACCTCTCCATGGCTCCCTGTTCTTCCTATTGAGTTTTTTGAATCTTGTAGATTTCACTCAGCGACTTTTAGGAGGCGTTCCTGCGCCGAACGCCCACATGTAGCGCTGGACATTACAACGTGACGCATCTCCCAGATGCGTCACGTTGTAAATAGCCCGCAGCATGGCGCTGGCTTTCCGCCGCCGCTGCGTCACAAAAGTGACGCAACGGCGGCACGAATCTGGCGTAAGGGGCTTGTAAATTTGCCCCTCTATTTTTAGGGTCCTCTATGTCAGATGGAAATAATGAGGGCTACCTAAAACCATGCTATATAGGGCAAGCATTGGCAAAGTCGGTAAATCAAATAAAAGTGCACAAGCATCTTTACAGTACCAAATGCCTAAATAACAAACACAGGGTCAACCCCTGTACTGGCCAACATCGCGCTATCCATAGTAATTAAGAATAGCCACTAATAAGTAAATAGCTTTTTCCTAAGTCTGAGAGCTCTGGCAAAGAAACTTGCAACCCCAAAACAGACAGTGAGGGAAGACGGCATTTGTAGGTACATCAGTGCTGGTCTCAATTATGTGAAATGGTTGTTTCTTACTAGCAGGAGAATGTATCTGGACCTTAAATCCTGACAGAAGTCACACAAAAATGAAGTGTAAGATATCTTGGTCCGAGAAGTTATTGTAGGGACACGATTTTAAATGACCCCACTTATGGAAACCTTTAGAAAGAGCTAAATACCAATGATTAAGTTAAACTCGAACCTTGTTAATAAAAACCGATGGCGTGCATTGGTAATAGATGACAAATAAGGTTCCCCTGGGACACGTTTTCAGCAGAGTGCATTGGCTCACTGTAGGTTTAAGTAGCACCCTGCCCTCTCTTTCACTTTGCCACCTGGTTAAAAACACATTTTTTATATCCTATATCTCTCCTGGCCGCAGCTGTTAAGGGTTGGTAAACAGATTTGAACAACCCACACTCCTCAGCATCAGCTTGACATACCTGAGCCAAGGTATGTCAAAAGCGCTGGCAAGTGACCTACAGTCCTCAATCACAAGCTGGTTTAGTTTGAGGGCTAATCCCCCGCAAAATTGGCCAAAAGCAACGAGGTCTGTGATGTAACCTAGCACTACTTCCTCATGAAGTGAAAATGATGGTGTACCAGCAGGAACAGCCAGAAGACTGTTCAGGAACTTATTTTCAATCATGTGTAGCTCTCCCACATCTTTGTACCCCCAGACATTGCACCCGTAAATTGCCATTGGTATGCACTTCTCACCGGTTTGGCCCCAAGCCTCTTGGCGAAATCTGAGGTCACACGTACAGCTCTAAATAAAATGTTCTTTTTAAGGGATTTTTGTGCTAACCAGAAACCTCTGTCTTCAAAGGGTACTGTGAAATATGGGAAAGCTCAAACTTTGGAGAGCTCTTCATCTTAGCCCAAAAACTAGGTCCTAGCGGCTTCCAACAGTCATTCATCACTACATGCGATTTAGATTGATTCGTGGACAGATCTAAAGAGTCCAAAAAAACTATAAAGGCATTCAAGAGGTGTTGTAGGCTGTAGGAAGCTGGCTCTGTATATGCTATACCAAAGTGAAGTATAGTGTGCACAGAGTCCAGTGGAGCAGGGCAGCTGGATGCAGGGGTGTCTTTTGAGGTCGTATTTCACCTTATCGGGCCACTCGTGGTTGGGCTGGTTCTCCATGCAGAGTCTGCAGGGGAAGTCGGGGAGTCTTGGAGGGGTCAACCCACGGTGAACTCAGACTCTGGAGTGCTGCCAGACCTCGCTGGAACCGGTGGGCCACTTGAACTCGGGCGGTAGGCCATGAGTGCAGTGGTGGTTTACAGGCATCTGGTTTCTTTTTTCCTCAACAGGCTCGGAGTCTTTTGAACAGACCTGCTGTTCACAGGAGATCCAGTCTTCGTTGAAGGCAGTCAGTCCCCGCGGGGGTACAGGAGGTCGCTGGTTGCAGGACAAGATGATTTTGGAGCAGGATCTCTGGAAACTGCAGACGGGCCGGTAGGGCTGGAGACAAGTCAGTTGTTCTCTACAGTCTCCTCTGCTGGCCGTCTTCTTTCGTACTTTTTCTTCTTAGTTTGCGGGAATCTGCCTTCTTGGTTCAGGGCTGCCCCCTAAATACTATATTTAAGGGGCGTTTTAGGGGACTCGAGGTCAGTAGCCAATGGGCTACTGACCTTGGGGTGACTACACCCTGGGGGTGCTCACCCCATGTGCGGGAGTGAGCACAGTCCCTAATCCTGATTGGGGAGTGCCTGCCATCTGCAAGATGGTGGGCACTGAAGAGGGGGCTTCACCTCACTTCCCCCACCTGAGGGGTGGGGTTGGCAGAGGTGGGCATACCTTATGGCCTGGCTAATTTTTCCAGCCTATCTTCCCACCGAAAAGGAGGGGAGACAGGAAGGGGGCCTGCTCCTGATAGCAAGAGAGGCCGGAGGTTGCATTACAAAGGCTGCAAGGTCTTTGAAGCTCCCCTGCCACAGATAGCTCTTCCTGGTTTGGGGGAGGAGTGAACACCTCTGCCCAGAAAAGGCTTTGTTTCTAGGCTCAGGGAGCTAAGGCTCCCACCCTAGGTGTCCAGAGACATGTCTTGTGGTGACAGGCTAGTCTGTACCAGTCAGGGAAGCCACCAGAGGCTGCTAGTTTTTCAGAAGGCCTCTCTAAGATGCACTCTGAGTACATCTTTCATTAAATCCCACAATGCCATCAGTGTGGGTTTAATGGGCTGAGAAGTTTGATACCAAACTTCTCAGTTTTCAGTGCAGCCATTATGGTACTGTGGAGTTTGTAATGAAAAACTCCCAGCACCATATACTCTTAATGGCAGCACTGCACTTACAATGTCTAAGAATCGACTTAGACACTGCAGGGGTACAGGGCTTACACACCTTTACCCTCACCACTGGTATAGTGCACCCAGCTAGAGGGGTGGCTGACCTATGCCAGGGCAGTGGGTTGTAGGCAGGGCACACAGGGATGTGTGCCATGTCGAGTATTTACTTTGTTTTACAGCAAAACACGCAGCCTGCAATGGCAGGGTGTGTGTGTCAAGGTACAGGGCCTCTAACAGTGGCACAATAAGTGTAGCAGCCCTTAGAGGTCTTCCTTGGTCACATTGCCCTGGTTACCTGTGGTACCATTTACCAGGGGCTGGCCTGTGGCCAGAGATGCCAATTGGGTTTGGGTGCAGTTTTGGAGAAAGAACAAAGGCCCTGGGAACATGATTGGCAGGGACCAAGGTCACATGAAGTCAAAAGTGCATCAGTAGTCTGGCAAAAAGTGGGGGGTTACTGCAACAGAAACCCAGCTTCTCAAATAGGCCGACAGCAGTCCGCGCAATTAGGACCTCGTCTTCTGCGTATAATAAGGCAGGAATTAATTTGGGGCTCACTCTAGGAATGTCCCTACAGGCGGCTGTCAAAACATTCCCCAAATCGTTTATGGATAGGGTGAATAACAGGGGAGCCATATTGCAACCCTACCTCACCCCCCTCCGTAAACCCAATGAGGTGGACAGGCTGCTGTTCTTATCATACCTCACTGAAGCAGATAAATTGGAGGGGAAAGGTATGTTAAAAGGCAGTAGCTCAGGTTCTATACTCAAGTTCAAAAGAAGAGACCAAAGCTTGGATAAATTTACTCGGTCGAAACCTGAGGTGAGATCCATGCAGGCAACACCATTGGCTACAGTATACTTACCCATAATTAACTGCAGGTTGACACACTGATCCAGCGTCCTTCTCCCCTGCCTGAAGCCGTATTGGAACTCGGATATACATTTTTTATTTTCCAGCCAGGATGTTAAACGCCCCAAAATAGCCTTCCCCAAGAATTTGGCTGCAGAGTCTAAAAGAGAAATGGGGTGATAACGTGGGTCGTTCCTTGCCCCTTTTTAAAAAAATAAGTAGTTTAATAGCTTCTGAACAAGTGGGAGATAATCCACATTTACAAGCTGCATTAAAAACCTGGGCCAGCACCTTAGCCCAGGTTTTGGGATCAGCTTTGTATAGATCTGGGGGAACATATTATGCCCGCTATACAACCCTTTGAAATAGGTAACCCATGTATGGGGGGCTATGGTGCAATCCACCCTGGAATTTTCTGTTTCTGGAATGAAGGGGCTGTTTACAAGCTCCCAGAATTTGGAGTTGTTAGTTAACACGCATGTCTGTAGTTATTACTCCCATGACTGCTCCCTAATTTCTTCTTTCCCCCGCAAAGTTGCTAATTTATATGCTTTCCTGCAAGCCCTGATCATTTCTTCATCCCTGGACCACTGCTTCAAAGCAGCCATTACATTTCTGTGAGTCCTAGAGCATGTAACATCACACAACTTATTTACTTTTATGAATTTGTTTTTACCATGGGACAAGAGGTTAGTGGCGATCTGCTTACAGAGTCTACAATAAGCGTCAAGAACCTCCTCATCTCGCGAACTGCTTCCACAACACAGTGCAATATCTCCTCCATTCGCCTGATATATGTTTTCTAAAAATTCCCCTGGTATCACCCTGTCCCACGTCAACCTTTGCGCTTGGTGCCAAGAGTCCTATTGGGTGGACCTTTTTTACTCTTTTCACCCATGTCAAGGTCCCAGGCTAGGTCCAACGTTAAAGGGTTATGGTCACAAAAATTATTCCAATTTACACTCATGGATGTAATTGCTGAAGTCAGGGAGGCACAGAAAATCGATTATGGAAGAACATCCCCTACCAACAAAAAAAAGGAATAGCTTCACCATCCCCTGTCTGCTCCAGGCAGTATGTAAAATCTGTGGAAATGGTAGGCAGTGTGTGCAGTGGGAAGGTAGAGTAGTTCCTGTTCAGGTGTCAGGCTAATCCATAGAAGGGTTGGTCCCCATTGGATTTCAGTTTTTGTAAGTGTCTCAGTTGAAAGAGTGTGCAGCATCGGAACAAAACTATCAGTTTATTAACAATTAGAGTGTCTCTAAACGAAGCCTCGTCAAACTTCACTTTCAGATATTCATTGGGAAATCCCACCCAGGCGCTGGGCCCCTGGAGGTCATACTGTCATTGTGGTCTAACCTTCATTTAGTGGTATGTGATCTTCTGGGGTAGCATTGCCTAGGACAGTCAGTCATCACTGATGATGCTTACAAATTCTTGAGCCAATTCCACCCAAGCCTGTGCCACTTTCGCTTTCACGGTCCCTCTGTCTCTAGAACCTCATATTACATCTCAGCCCAGTGTAGAACCTGCTCTGTCCATTTTGCAATACTGGGCTCTACATTACATTTACAGCTTATGGCTATGTTCTGTTTTGCTAGCAGGAGCATTAGGTTGTTTAATTTACTGCCCACTTTTCATGAACTGTATCAACTTTGAGCATACATTTCTAGGCACTTTATGGACATGCTGCCACACTAGCCTCTATTATTTGTCCATGAGTTCCGGGCCTAGGCCCTTGACCCATTTCTCCCCAACATTAGTTAGGGGTTGTTTCACATTATTCAGTATTTCAAAGAACAAGAGCGACCCATACGTCCTTGTGAACTGGGTAAGCACTGAAGCCAAAGAAACAACGTCCACAAGGAACTCATCTATCCAAACAATTCAAAATATGCAAACTAAGATAATTTGCTCGGAGTTAATCTA
Organism: Lissotriton helveticus; assembly: GCF_964261635.1. Classification (NCBI taxonomy): domain Eukaryota; kingdom Metazoa; phylum Chordata; class Amphibia; order Caudata; family Salamandridae; genus Lissotriton; species Lissotriton helveticus. The sequence goes on from NC_136065.1 coordinate 940,178,293, forward strand.
CATCACAATATTTATATCAAATTATTCAGAAGAGAGAGCCTGAATAATTCATTTGTTTCATTGTGTACAGCTCTCCTTTTGATGTTTTATCAATAACCAATTTCCCACTTTCCACTTGTTTTCACATGATACTCACTAATTTAGGTTATGGTCACTCCACTGGGACTCACAAATCACTCTTAAATGTGCAACTATATGCAAAATTCTCGAATGCTTTTTTCCTACTCCCAGAATAAGTAATTCTGAAAGCATATGATTTGGGAGGATTCTTTATCTACTTCACCTCAGTTCTCCTGTATCAACGATACTATTCTCCAGGCACGGCCCGTGCAGGGCGTTATACCGGGGCGGTGACGTCAGGCGGGGGAGGGTCAGGGTGGGGGGTTGTAAAATGCGGGACATGGACCATTACAGGTAAGTACCGGAAAAAACCCCACGAATTTTGTTACCTGCGTTGCATCGCTAAATGTGATGCAGCGCGGGCATTAACATTTTTTTTTTTTCGGTACTTACCTGTAATGGTCCATATCCCGCATTTTACAACCCCCCACCCTGACCCTCCCCAGCCTGGCGTCACCACCCCGGTATAACGCCCTGCACGGGCCGTGCCTGCTATTCTCCAATTGGTTAAAAACTGGCCATTAGGTTAATCTGTCAATAGGATAATCTGTCAATAATTCCCTCCCTAATTCATTAGGTTAATCAGTCAATAATTCCCTCAATGATTTGAAGATACCTTCATCAGCTGTTGTCCAGATATCCTGAGTGTTCTTCCAGTCTCCAGTTTGTAAGCCCAGTAGACTTCTGATGGACTGTTTAGAAGAGTAGTTGTGCAATGACAGTGTTTGTTGCTGAGAGTTCCCCAGCCATGTTTTGTAATCTTGAGAGTCCACTCAGCATATCCCTTTTTTGCAGCAACAGTGTAAAAGCCCCCTGGGAGATCAGGGTGTCGAAGGTGCCAGATCTCGATCTGTCATTAGCAAAACATCAACATGGTGTCCACATATGGTGAAAGTTGCATGATCCACCCTATTCAGATACATGAGGTGGTGTTCCCCTTGGTTGTCCACAATGGCCGCTAGAGGTTCTATAGCTATCAAAAAAACTGTGGGGGGAGGGACCAGCCCTGTCTTGTCCCCCCCCCCACCCCAAATCTGGCATGCCTCTGATATAAATCTGCCCGTGCACATCTCAGCTGAACGGTATGTGTACAAGAAGCACATCCAATGGCGTACATTGTGCCTGAACCCTAATTGTAGCAGCATTGCACACATACATTTCCAACGGAGAATATTGAAAGCCTTTTGAAGTGGGCATGGAGTACCTTGATGTTAAAAAGGCTAACTGCAAGTATGTCTTGATTCACTGTGACACATTTGGCATCAACAATGGTTCTGCAAGGTTTCAGTCTCTACCAAGTGTATGCCCTTTTGGTCAATTAATACCTTTTAATGTCTTCCACCCCCATGGGTTTCATCAATATGAGATGCCCGGCTTCATGAACTTGGGATGCCTGATTTCACTCCTTCTCTTTGATTTATTTCTGGAACTACTAATCACCTAGTTGCTTTAGGCAAATTACATCTGCCCCAGTAAAAGTTTGCAAATGTTTTGACTCTTCCATACTGTGATGTTGGACCGAATTGAAGTCTGATGCAGTGCTTCCTGTGTGAAAATTTACCAGGAGTCCTGGGACAGTCAGGGATTACTAGGCTCAAGATGCAACAATGAACGTTTTTTACCAGTGATTTTCTGGGACTTTACTGTTGGACCCAAAATTGAACAGCAATTGCACCCTTTAAACACTTGACCCTCAGGACAACACATTTGAATAGTCCATTGCTTATTAAGGGGAGTGGGGTAAAGTGGAATCTCAAAAATCATAAAACACACCATACGGATAAAAAAAACATTGAACAGCTAGTGCTTTTACATAAGAGAAAAACATTTAATTTCCACACGTACAGCGCAATACTGTACATAAAAAGTCAGAGGACAAAAATGTGGTACACAGTATCCAAATTAACAATCGCTATATTAGGGAACTAGCTGGTACTAACGGACGCTGTTCACCATGCTAAGGCAGTGTACAATATTGACGTGCAAACTATAGCTATTACTGTCCTAGTAAAATTATTGGATCAGGTATTCTGGCTCAGTCTGTGTTTATCACCTACACCTCCCACAGAAGATATAGCTAGCTTTGTGGTAGTGCATAATATTTCCCAACGACACAGTACTCCCACAGTGTTGCTCCCCGGCACTGTATGTTTGCCTTTTAGTCCATCGCAGGTTGGCCAGCTTTTGCTGGATGCTGGTAGGGGCTGTGCAGAAAATTATTGGGTCAGGTAAACTGGCTTAGTCTGTGTTTATTGCCTACGCCTTCCACGGGACTCTGCTTAGTCCCAGCTGATGCTACTACTGACTCTGGCCCCACATCTTGTATCTGATAGAGACATCTAGCCACAGATTCCTTAACTTAGAATATCCCCAGGCTTCAGACTGGATCCGAAATTTTTTTGCAGCAGCACCTCTGCGCTCCAGGGGACTGCGCCGCCCTGATGTCGTCCACGTATGTAATGTCAGCGAGGTCATATAAGTCCCTCCCAGTGCGCTGACATCAGTTTCCTTCTTTTCTGCGTGCAACACAGATCCGGAGTGAGTGGTTCCTCTGGCCTTTGCGTCAGGAACAGTGTGTGATGCCTTCGGGCTTTAAAACTTGTAATTCTTGTTCGAGGCAGATGTCAGCAACCGACCCGCATCTTATTTGTATGTGGTGTCTGGACGAGCACCATGACTCCACGGGCTGCAAAGCCTGCTAACGCCTGAAACGGAATTCTCGGCAGGAGCGCTGTATGAAGATTCTATCGGCATGACTGTCCCGGTTGGAGTCGTCTTGCCCCCCGGCGTCTTCATCAATGGCAGGTCCCTCTACTGTCCGGTTCCGCCATCAATCGCCCTCTGGGGTCCAGGGCCATCGTTCGCCGCTTGGTAAGTCGAGGCGCTTGTCGCCGAAGTCTTCGACCTTCCCATCTTCTGTTCTTAGGTGCCCTGGTTCCCGGAACATTCCAGACGTGTCCTCCTGACAGTAATCCCCCCTCTATCCGCCCTTTCCGGGTGTGGGGGTGACGCGGGCCCAGATGGAGGCATATGCTTTAGGCCTCTCCTGTTCCTGGGGCATCCTCGGGGCCTCCGCTTTTTGTGGGGTCCCTGATGGACTCGCCGGCGGGTTCGCCCGCCGGCGCCAATTGAACCGTTCCCCTCCAGGAACGTCGGCGATGTGGTGTCGTTAGGGCGTGGTCTGCTGGGTCCCCCTCTATGGGCCACATGGAGTCGTTGGGGCGTGGCCCAACCGGGTCCCCCTCCACAACTCATGGCGCCTTTGCCGCGCCGCATAGCCATGCTGGGTTCCCTGTGTCACCGCAGGTGGTTGCCAGTACTCATATTTGAGGAGCCTCCTCAGGAGCTCCCAGATCCGGCAGGCTCTTCGCCTCCCCAGGAGCTCCATCAGGATCCTCATTCTTCCATGGGGCTCCCTTACATGGGGCATTGGTCGCAGCCTCAGTGTCTCTGGAGGGTCAGCTTACAACCCTCCCCCACTGATGAGCTGTTGTCCCCTCTGCGGAGGGCTACCAAGGCTGGTGAAGCTTTTTTTTGCGAGTGGTCTCATTGACCACCCGCATTTTAAATATGCAATCCCCTTCTGCCCCTTTACCTTGTGGACCCCTTGCTTGAGGTCCTTCACCGTGGGTCCGGAAATGTTGAGCCGCTTCTGCCCTTTGAGGCTTCACTTTATGATGCCCATTTGGGTACCTGGGTCCGGCCTGCTTCTGGTGACCCAGTGGCATGTTCCGTTTTGCACGGCCACCGCCCAGCTCCACATGATCCTGTTTGTCTTTTTGTTCACCCTGATGCACAGGGGTTTGTGTTGCAGACTGCCTTTCCTTCTCTTCCCCCACTAACACTTCCTCCCTCTCGGGAGTCCCGATCGCTCAAGTCCAGGGGTAGTAACATCTTTGCATCCACTAGTGCAGCCTTACGGTCCTTAAATACAGTGTGTGTTTTGGGTCAGGCTACCTCTGCCCTGTGGGACTCTGCAGAGTCTTTGCTTTCTGCCACATCTGAAGGTGCTCGTGTCAACCTCCTTCACAATCCGCTCCACCGTAGATGCTGCGGATTCTTTGGGCCAAGCTATGGCGGGCTCTGTTGCCTTAAGGCATCACGCTTGATAGCGAGACAGCGTCTTCCCTGAAAATATCCGGGAGCGACTGCTTGACTTGCCCTTTGATTGGGTTTTGCTGTTTGATGCTCACGCTGAGTCAGAGGTTCATCGGCTACTTGCAGGCTTTTGTCCTCCCACTTAGGTCTTCTTAGACTATCTTCCGTGGTGGTACTTTTTAATTTCGCGTCCTTAGATGCGCTCTGTGTTTAACATGGGCAGTGAGACTTACGTCTTCTTTTTTTCTGTGGTCAAGGGTGATAACCCTTTTATTGGCATCCCTTGGATGCGTTTTGCTTTCAGCTGCCTGTTGGCCAGCTATGGCTATGTTCCACAGGTTGCTGTGTCTGGTCCTCTGACTGTGGTATTGAGCCGGTGGCTCAGCTCGGTAATGTCATACGGCTCGGAAATCATGTTCACGGGTTCGGTTTGTTACTGCGCTCTGTTGGTTTGGCTTATTGCCCTAAGAGGTGCCCCCCTTTGTTTGGGGTATGCATACTCCATGTGGGGTACTTGTATGCTATCATATAGCTTTGCTTATTTTACCTGGGCCTGGAGACCGGGTGGACTCCATATATCACTTGGTGGTCCGTTTTACGGTATTCTATGTTTTTCCCTGGTGCCATCTGTTTACACCATGGTCATCCGCCTCCTTGGGAGGTTTCATGGTCTCCTCTTCGAAAACGGCTCCTACCTGCCCTTACTGTACTAGGTATGATCCGGTATGGACATGTTCATGCACTTGGCTAGTTCTGTCTCTACATAATTATGTGTTTATACATTTCTGTATACATGACGGTTGCCCTGGTATTCCTCTTCCTATGTCGCCACCTCTTCGAGGCTGCGAGGTCTGGTCCAATAACTCTATGTGTGGGGGAGCTTTCTGAGTTGTTGCAAGTTGCCATGGGTTCCTCCTTGCTCTGCTTACTGGGGTGATTTCCCAATTGTACATATGCTCCCTTTGTTGTGTTCGACGCTGTACGTGTCTTTTGTGGAGTGTTGGTCTCGGATTCTGAGACTCTTCCCACCATTCCTTAACTTGGTGTTTTGGCCACTTCCTTCTTATATGCCTTTTTTCCAAATTATCACCTACTATTGTTGAAGCTACGCCTGCGGGACCGCTCTTCGGATGGCAGTGGTCCTTGGCTACTGCCTGCTAGTCTATATTGTGGATTGTTTCTCACTTTGGCTTCATACTGTCCAGTCGGGCATTCTTATGCTTCTTGTGTGAGACACTTTAAGGTCTCTATGGCCGTTTACCCGTTGCATATTTCTACCTACTTCAGCGGGTTTAGAATTGATGCTAATTGCCCCTTCTTGCCCTTTTTAGGATTGGGTGTGCACATAGCGTGTTTCTTGTCCCGCCGGCTAATCCCAACGCATTACACAGGTTCTTGCTCTTGCCTTTGGGCTCTTGACACCGGCTCCTTCAACTTCCTTCTAAAGGCTTGTCTGTTAGGCTCTGGTTGCATCTCTTCAAGTTCCTTTCGAGCTTGAGTCGGTGTACTCATTGTGTGCCTTTAATCGGTGAGTAGTTCCTCTCTCACTTTCTCTCTCTCTCTATCTCTCGCTCGTTCTTTGCTCTCGTATAGGGCTCATGCCGTTCCTCCTGTCATTTTTATACAGGTATGGTGTAGCACCATTCTGGCGTTTTTAGAATATCTATTATTGTGTTATTTCTGCTCTTTCGAACTGCTTGGGGTGCTGTCTGGCTGTTTTGCCACAATTTCCCCCCCTTTATCAGTCACTCTGTTGCCGGATCGGGTGCTTGGCACTTTCTGTTCTTCTCTCGGAGACCCACCTCCCCTTTGGGGTATGGCTGTGGTATCTACTCTAAGTTAAAGTATCTGCGGCTAGATTTCTCTATCAGATGTACAAGTTACTTACCTTCGGTAACAATGTATCTTGTAGAGACGTTTTCTAGCCGCAGATTCCTTAACGCCCAGTCAGCCTCCCCTTTCTGCGAGAACCTTGCAGAGTGGTGTTCTCCGCTGGCCTTTTCAGTTGCCATTGGGTTAGCTCTCACAAGAGTTCAGTTTGTGGCTCCCCTCTGAGTATTTAAATATACAGTTAACCTCTGCTGAGGGGCTTCTCTCCTGTAATATGGCACAAGGAGATTCGTTTTCCTCTCCAGTTACCTTCCCTTCCTTCCGTCTTTTATATTGACTCTGGGACCTGGTCTCCTTTGGTCGTCCTCTTGGGGGTCGGTTGTACGCTAATTTAACCTCCGTTACTATAGGGAAAGGGCGAGTCTTTTTATCCTTCCTACGGTGCACTGTTCTTCTATGCTCCGTTCTTAGTAAATGACACAGTTCTACAAGGCAATATCAATCTATTTTGGTCTGTTGAGATGTTTCTTCCCTTGTTGCACTCAGGGAAGGGTCTTCGCTTAGCTTGAGGGGCTTTTCCCACAGCTTTTCACTTATATGTAGGCAGTGTCTAATTCTGTCTTTTACGATGGTGTTTTCCACCATACTCCTTCTTTGTTCATGGATTTTTCATCCCTCGCACACTGTTCCCATACTTTCACAGTTTTTTGTTGGTGGCTCCGCGTTGTGTGGCCCGGACAAGTTTCTCAGAAGAAAACTGACGTCAGCGCGCTTGGAGGGACTTATATGACCTCGCTGACGTCACGTACGTGGACGACGTAAGGGCGGGGTCGTGTGGCGCCCTCCCCCGACGCGCAGAGGTGCTTCTGCAAAACATTTCCGGATCCAGTCTGATGCCTGGGAATATTCTAAGTTAAGGAATCTGCGGCTAGACAACGTCTCTACCAGATACATCATTACCGAAGGTAAGTAACTCGTACAAATAGGCACATACTCCAGCTAAGAAATTGGGGTATCACACATACTGGTGTGGAGAAGGCATGTGCCACCAGCACTGATTGGAGGGAAAGGAAGTCAGCTTGGCCCAGAGTGCCATGGCATTCCAAACCCTGAAGGTGGAAGCAGTTACCAGGGATGAATAGAGACCCCACACTCTGTCCACGGGGTAGCCACGGTTCTCTCCCGATATGGGATCCTGCCACAGCCTGGTCCATAAAGCACCAGTGTTTCTGGGAGGCAAGGTGCACCAGGAAGCGAAGCTGAGTGGCTTGGAAGTATCTAGCTACTATTAGGACAGCAAGTCCACCCTTCAGGTTTGGGCGATAAAGTAACTGCCTACGGAGCTGAGGTTTTTTCCTTCCCAGATACATTTATTGATCCCCAGTTGCAGGGTCCGAAGGATGTGCTTCGGTGCTGTCAATGACAAGGATTGGATCTGTGAGAGGACCGTCATTTGATGGCAGCTATCCTGTGCATCCAAAATCAAAGGAGGGAAGGAAGTGCAGTGTTCCAGGATGAAGGAGGAGGTTAGGTGAGACCAATGTGTCCTGACCGTCGAATCCTGCCCCTTACAATGATCCTCTATTGAGGTAGAATAATAGGCCGATATTCCCGAAGAGACAAGCCAGTCGTCTTCATTAGGTCATCCCTATTAGAGGGAGACCCGAACCCCCTGACAAGGGCATACTACACTCACTTCTGGTCCTGATGTAGTGCGCCCGACTTCGGGGTCCTCAAGTCACGAAACATGTTGTTACATGCCAGGCTTCCTGTACCTTGTCTCTGTTACCTACAATAGCACTACCACTCTCATAATGCATTGGACCAGGGGATCGGTTTGTGTACTATCACATATCACACTGGGAAAGTGTGATCAGGTGACCACAGGACTATAAAAGAGGCTTGCCCACTAACTCAGGTGCTTGGCTTACTCTCTCTGTGTGGACCACGCCCCTTAACCTGGAATCTTTCTTGTTGAACTTCCTGTTGTACTCCTGCAACCTTTGTTGGACCTTCCTTGTGAGCTGGTGTTACCTCTTCCCTTTTTTTGCTACAGTTTGGCTCTTGTGAACACTCCAGTATGAGGCTCCAATAGGATTGTATCATGGATTCTTTTATCTACTGCCTTCCGTGGAGCTCCTGACTTTCCACGCTTACCTCGCTGTGTTACCGGCCCGCCTTACCAACAGCTGACACGCTGCGCTCTCCCTAGCGCACATTTAGGAATTACGCAGTGGGGGGTTCAGGCTTCCAGCTTCCTTTAACCACTTCCCGCTACTGCCCTGTCTGGATGTTTTGTAAAACAGTGTGAGGACGTGCTGCTTACTTTGTTCTTGACCGCGACTTTCACGCAGTAGAAAATTGCTTTTGTTTACATTTAAAGGCGCAAGGCTTAAACACGAAGTTCTTGTCCATCTCTCAGTCACTGACAGCCTTTTCATTAGAATTTTGCCAGCGTTGCTTTTGTCGTTGTGCACTTCTGGAAAGCATGTGGGGCATTTAAGAAACGCAAAGTGATATAAGACGCTGGATATAAAGACAGTGTAATTTTTTTTGTTTTGTTATTTTTGAATCCATAACTTTATTGAGGTGCACTTCTATGTGGACGCTCCGGTAGGAGTCAGCGCTAATAATCTCTTCTACAGCATCAATTTAACCGCCCCAAAGGCAGACATATGCCTCTGATTATTTGCTTTTGCTGCATTACACGCTCTGAAAATTGATTGAGCAGTTATTTTTTACTTCATCCCAGAAGGGACTAATTATTATTCTGGACACCCCCCACATAACTGTGAGTATGAGATGGTACACAACCCGTATTCTCTGACCCTTGACTTCACAGTATATCTTTCTCATTGTTGTTTAAGGAAAGCCTTCTTAACACTTGCCATTTCTTCGTTCCTCCTTTTTTGTTGTTTTCTTGTTGATGCAGTCTTGGGACAAAGGCTCCTGGTTCTCGATTTTCCTATCTGCTGGCCCAGCTTGAGATCTTCCTTGGTGGTCCTTTTGTTGTCTCTTCTCTCCCTTGGGGACTAGTCATTTTTCATTAACAGGTTGGAGGTGGCTTTCCTTAGGGGAGAGTGGGGGCCCCTTCTTCGCTGCCGCGAATACTGGTTCTTCTGCCATTTGGAAGTAAGTTCTGACACATGTTGACCACACCCCATTATAAGCTATCCTGGTACTCGATAACCATATGATAGCAAACTGTTTTAATTAGACCTGGTAGCTACCCCCTATAAAACCTTGTTCTGTGGATACCAGAGGCTATTTTAACCACCACCCGCACTTTTCACTAGCTACACTGTTAGGTGGCCCCATCACTTGCATTAATCTTTACAGCATTCTCAGATCAAAAAGATCTCCTATAAAGAGCCCCCAGGCCTGTCAGGCATTGCAGCGCCGGCTTGACAAGGAGCACCCAATGATAAAGCATGACACCCTAACGGGTGTATGAGGGCTACAAGATCTGACTTACAGGTCTTCCCATTCAGGACTATTAGTCACAATGGTCCACCCTTAGGGACCCCACTTTGGCTAAGGAGGAACTAAGGAACTAACCCTGTCTTGAGATTCAAGCTATCCTGTGCAGCCATGACAGTTGCAGCCGTCACCGGTTAGCCCAGTCCGACAAAACCTGTGATGTAAGAGCAGTGTAGTTAAGGGGCACTGTCTTTGCAATTGTTTGGGCCAGTTTGATTCCCAGGTATGGACTCGCCCGCCCATTCAAAGTGGAACACAGAATGGAGATAGGTTTCATTTAGCGGAAAAAGAGATAGGTTAAAAATGTGGGACTTTTGACTGTTAACCTTAAACCCTGAGACTTCCCTTAAGGATTGAAGCTCCAACACTAGGGCGAAGAGGGACAACAGTGGGTCAGTGAGGGCAATAATAATGTAATTGGCATAGAGGCTAATGATAAGCCATTCCCCTCCAAAGGGTATTTCTACAATGACGCAATCCTCTCTCACTCAGTGGCTTAGGGGCTCCATTTACAAAGCAAATAGCAGAGAGGAGAGGAAATATCCCTGTCGGGTACCCCTCTGGATGGGAAAGGGCTGGGATGACATATGGTTGACCCTTACCGACACCCATTGTGAGCTGTTGACCCAATGTTGAAATCTGTCTCCGAAGTCTAATTGTTTCCAGGTTGCAAAGAGATAGGGCCAGTGTACGGTGTCAAATGCCTTTTCAGCGTCAATTGAAAGGTGGACAGCCTCCTTCCTGGACAGGTGGATCTTGTCCATGAGGTGGATGATACGCTTGGTTTTATCCCCACATTGCCAATTGGGGATGAAACTAGCCTGGACAGGATCGGCCAGGCCAGGCTAAGATGGTTAAGGGTTGTGCAAGAATGCTTGTAAAGAACTTGGCCTCAAAGTTAAGAAAGGAGTTAGGCCTATAGAACCCACATAGTGTGTTGTCTTTATCTGGTTTGAGAATGATGGAGATAGATGCCTCGGGCAAGTTTTCAGTGATGATCCCAGTATCAGCAAAGGAATTAAAGAGCCGGGTAAGTAACGGAGCCAGGGTGTGACAGAATATTTTGTAGTACTGAGGGGAGTAGCCGTCGAGCCCAGGGGCCTTTAGTGGCTTCATTCGGGGAATAGCCGAGACCACCTACGTGATCCTAACAGGCTTTTATAGATTTTCAGATTCAAGTGAGGTGAGCGGGGTCACAGGGGATACTTCTAGGTATAAAAGAACATGTATTTGTAAATCTCACATTCACTTGTGGGTATTTCACCCCTGAATAACAGATGCTTATCGCTACCCAACTGAATGGTATTCATTTTATCGACCTCAGAAGGATGTAAGGTTGAGTTGACCCGCCATGATTTGAACCTGTGACGGTGAGGTCTAACACAGGCTTCTACAGTGGATGCATGAGTCGACTAAGCCACCGGACCCTGCTGGTATGGAGGAATGCCGTCCACACGACAGTCGGGGGCTTTGTATGGTGTTTTTCAAAAGTTCTGAAAGACTTCTGAGATTTCCTGAAAGACTTCTAAGATTTGCGCATCCTCGCTAACCTCAATACCTTTATTATTATGGTTCATTTTAACAGCATCCCTGCACATTTTAGCCCATAGAGGGTGGGCCAGCAACCAGCGACCGCGATTACTCCCTAGATAAAATGTATGCTTTAGCTGTGACATCAAACGTTCCGCGGTGTCGTGGTCTAGACACTTAGGTGCAGATGCGCCTTCTCTAACTCCCGCCCCACTCTTAGGGCCCTGGTGCGTTTGTGTATGGCTTACAGTGGCAAGATCATTTGCTCAAAACCAACACATTTTTCCCTTCCCGGTAGCGGTTATCAACCACTGAAATAGCTGTCAGTTTCCCTCTGACTACTAGCTTTAGTGCCTCCCAAAGAGAGGCCACAGACAGATGTCTACCCGTAGTGTTATTCTCAAGGAAATTGGTGAGTACCTCTCAAACTGCAGTTAGCATGGCTTCAGACTGGAGAAAGCTATCCTGGAGCATCCACTGAGAAGATCAGGCGGTGCTCCAATTCTCCTAAATAACTGTTGAGAGTGGGGCATGATCGGAAATGGACATAGGAGTGATTTGTGTAATCCTTTGTATTAGGGTAGGAGAGTCGCAACTTACCCCTTAAGGCACAGATACCCAGCCACTGCAGTCCTTGAGGCAAAAAGGCTCCAGAATGACTGAAACACTGGATCGATCGGTCCAAATCTGCATCCATGACAAGGTTGAGGTCACACCCCACTAAGATAACGGCATCAGGGCATTGCAAAACCAGTGTTAGGGCTCCTGCAATGAATTTTTCTTGCTTGTCATTGGGCACATACAGAGAGTCAAGCGTGATAGGAAGGTGACCCACTTGTATCCGGTAGGCAAACATCCGTCTTAAAATCTCAGCTACTTTAATCAGGACCTCACCCCGGAAAGCCCTAGAGAGAAGGATCACCAGCCCACCTTTTTTTGCAGGCCCTGAGGACCAAAACAGGTGAGGGAACCAGCAGTATTTCATCCTGTGTTTATCCATGGGGAGAAGTTGCATCTCCTGAAGGAGGCAGACGTCACAGCCGGACTGCTCTAGGAGAGTCAGGACGGTGGCCCATTTGGTCGGTCTATTGAGGCCCTGAACATTGAAGCAGGCAAATTTAACCTCCAAGCATCTGGATGGAGGATAGGCTACGTCACCGCCCCCCCAACATAACACTCAGGTTGATGGGAAGACAATGCCAAATGAGGTGAGACAATCTGGGACCCATATCATGTGCGGAGCTGTGGTCAGTCTGAGTAATGTGAAGAAGAACACACAACTGTATTGGAAAGAAAACTAAGTGGTATACAGGTCCATGACTGGCGGGAAACTGGAAGCTGGGCACGGTCCAGGCGGAGAGGCAGCGTGCGGTCTTCGATGTGTACGAGTATAGGGCCACACCTTCGCCACCTCAGACCAATGCAACAAAGGGAAGTTCCTGGGTATAAACGTGTGCTGAGATCACCGAGAGTTGGAGATTTCGAAGGGCATGTGGAATTTTTGCTAGTACCAGATGCCAGACTGTCCAGTACAGCTTGATGTTCCTGAGCATGTTCCTTCGGAGCGTGGGGGGGGTATTTCTTATGTTTGCCAGAGCACAGATCGTGGGTGGATCCCCATGCTGACCCGGGTGTTGAGTAGGCAGTAGAGTCCCTAGGCTGGCCCAAGATGTAGTGATTCTTCCCCTGCATCTTGGGTTGAAACAGTTGTCCCTCCCAGTAAAAGACCAGTCTGAAGTGATGACCCCCAACTGTACAAAACCTCTTTGGAGCATGAGAATTCAGTGACTGGTTTAAAGTCTCGGCAGCGCAGGAGGGTGAGCACTGGGATGTCCTGGAAGAGCGCTATTTGATGTCTGTGGAAGTGTATAGTGTGCAAGTCTCTGGCCTTCTTGATAATGTCTACCTTGGCCTGGAAGTTGTGTCCACATACCAGGATGTCCGGGGGCCTGCTGTTGGGTCTCCAGAGTGACTGACCCGGTGCACCCTGTCAAGTTGCAGAGTGGTGTCTGGACATAGCCTTGTATTTCGGGGCCCTCAGTGCCCACTGGGAGCTCCTGCAGGGTGAACGTTGTTGTGGCAGGATCTGTCCTTCATATCCTCTGCATGGGCCTGAAGGTCAGCCTGTTTTTCGTGCAGATTGATAACCTCCTACATCAGCATCTCAACTCCGTGCATCTGGCAATTTCATTATCCTCTAGGAAGGATATTTACTCTCTTACGGAGCTCAGGTCCTGCTTCACATCTCGCAGTTCTTGAAGAGGCCCCTTTTGAGGTCCTGGATGTCCGCCTTGGGGGAGTCAAACAGGTAGGCCAGAACGGCCCAGGTCACTGGCACCTAATCCTGGTCGTGATCCTCCACTGAGTCTGTCTGATAAGGCAGTTGTGAGCCCAAGGTGGGTTCCTTAAAGGCAGCTGAGGTAGACCGGGTTAGCATGTTGTGCACGGAATGTTCTAATTTGCTTTTTGCTGCCATTAAGGTGAGGGTAATATGTGCTGCAAGTCTATGTCCATGCAGCTGCAGGTCCCCATGTGGCACACCAATAAGCTGTCCCCCACCAGGCCCTGCAGCATGTGCAAGCATTCACAGCAGAAGGCAGACGACGTTGAGGGTCTGTATTTTCTTCCAAGAGGCAATCAGGCATTAGGGCGAACAGCTATTGTAGTCTCAAGAGGCAGCTGGATCCGTGGGGCAGCATCAACAACTCATTGCTTGACCAGGGAAGTCACCAGGCAGATTTGTCCATATGAATGGAACACACCACAGGCCAGGCCCCAGTCTGCATTCTTACCAAAGGCCTGCCTGGTCATCAGACCCCATCTGGAATCTCCACTCTAGGCCCCAGGACGCTTTCACCGCTACAAATCTGGTGTTGCAGGGTGCGTTCAAAGGATCATCCTGGGGGTCCCCCAGCCTGTGTTGTTGTGGGCAAGACTTCTTCCTTTCAGTGTCTGGGAGGCAGCTAAATGGCTGGGAACCTGCGGTGGCCGTGTCCTCCTGAGGCCACCACCGGTGTCACAGAACTGCTCCGGCCCTCCAATCATCTCCGGGCTGCCCTGCTCTCCGCATCAGTGTAAGCCGGATACCGCTATGATGCGAAGTTGTGCAGTGCAGCTGGCAGGGCTTAGACTCTGGTGGCCGCCATCTTGCCATTCATCAGGTTGGCCATACTTGCAACCAAACGGTGGCAAGAATCCTCCAGGCGATATAATGAGCCCTTTAATGGGATCGAGGGTCTCTGTCACTCAAACACAGCGCTGGTCAGTCACCGCCTCGGGAAGGAGCAATGGGGCACTCTCATTGGAACTCAGGCGTGGACAGCTGCCATCTTGTCTGGTTCAGGACCAGCTGTGTGCTGCAGCTAGAGTTCTCTGAGAGCCAAAACGCACCTCTCCTTGGGAAGCTCGGAGGTCTCAACTGTTGCTGGGACAATTTGGATGCTGCAATGTGCCCCAGGACTCAGCAATTAACAACACTTGGTGGTCCCCCCAGCGGAGGAGCGAACACCCCGTCTCACCCCACTACCATCTTGGCACGCACCCGAATATTTGTAAAGGTACAATCTACTCTGTTATTGCACATTTGCAAGGGTCAGGATGTTAGCGTTAGCTGGAGGATTAGATGCAGAAGGAAGATGAAGCAGAAAAACAATAATGAGATGCTCAGAACAAATGGTGGAAGTAGCACTCCAAGTGGCTAGGTCTGAGTTCCTGCTAAAAACAGTATGTAATATGCCCCTTGATATGACTGGGAACCTGCACCAGTGAAGAAAATTCAATTTTAGATATTGGAGCACAGAAAAAAAGGAGGTAGAGGTGTCTGTGCATTTATCAAACCAATGGAAAAGTCCCATGGTTCTAATTTGGAGTTGTTTCTGGTTAACAGGTAACCAAGCAGGACTAAAAGGGTTTGCAAGCTGCCGAGATTTCTTCCTGATGGGGTTATATTTCAGGCAAGTGCTACATCGGCGCAAATGCAACCAAGAACATTGGGCTTGCTTAAGTTTTATATGAACGCACTTTTGAATCAACCTCTAATAGTGACATATTGTATTACTCAAGTTTGGTGTGCGAGCATCAGTGTAAACAAGGTTTTTGAACTTGTGTGTTCCAACTTGAAGACCGTTGAGCTGTCTGCTCTCCTGCTGTGCTTAATACGCATCAGCTGTATACACTTGAGTGTTAATTTGATTACTTATATTTACTGTTTCAGACTGGTGCAGATGTGTCACTTAAGCCTCTGCTACCCATAATCTATAGAGTACAGTAGCCAATATTTGTATATGAGGGCACAGACTCAATATTGATGAGCAGACACTCACACCAGTTGGTGTTAGGGGAACTGAGGGAGCTAGATTGTTATAGGCCCTTCCACCTCTCCTGTAATCTGTCCTTGTGTAGAATTAAATACCCAAGAGGAACCCTAGTAAAAATGGTGACTTCATTATTTAAAATAAATCAAGATTTTACTGAATTACTAAAGTCGAGTTGGTTGGAGGCCAATAGATGATGTAGTACTGTCTGTTTTTTAACTATAGACCGTGGGGAATATTTATGGAGAGTATGGTGCAGGGCAGGACAGCAAGTCATCTAGATGCGCTGCCCTGTGTAACAGGGAAAGTGTAGGAATGTGCCAAATGTATCCAATACTTTTGAAAACAACAGTGGTCCCATGCATAAGTAATTTAACCGCATGCGTGCGGGCGGAATTCCGCTCGTACGCTGAGATTTTTAAAATCGCATGTTACGTGACGAGCTGGGCTCGTCATGAGCGTGCGAGGAGGCTACGCCATGACGAGCCCAGCTCGTCATCAGCGTCGAAGGGGTTAAGAACAACAATGAATATAGCCACAGTGGATGCTATATTTGGTTATGACATGTCCAGCCGGACAGAGGTCCCAATCTTTTTACTTTTAGAAAGAATCACACAGAATACCTTCAACAATTCTTCGTAGTAGGGCACAACTCTGTACCCTAACACATACAGATTGGCATGGTGAAGAATTCACAAACAGACAGGACAGGGCTTTTAGGCAAAAGCTACGGATTTCTGTGAGTAGAACAGTAACAGAAATTCTATTCACACCATTACAAGTATATCTCATAAGATATACGTTTTAGAGTATATGGTGTTTAGAAAAGTCGACGGCGTTTCGATCCATCAGAGGGATCATCATCAAGACAAAATGATGCCTAAACAATATAAGCCTCTATAGCCGGTGGGGCCCAGACAATAAGTTTGGGCAAGGTGAATTGCGGATGGTTAATAACCCGACAGCCCGTGATACGGGAGCCTTGAGGTAACGCGCCAGCAAAGTGCTCGGTCGCGTTTTGGAAGGGAAGTCCGCCGAATCAGTGGGCAGTAGTGTCTTCCTGGCAGTTGCAAATGTATCCAATACAGCACATTCCTATCCTCTTCCCTTGCGCTGGCGCAGTGGCAGCCTAGCGCCAATGCAGACACCCTTGTGTTGTGCACAAAAAAGATCCCTGAGAGGCTTTTTTCTCTTTCTATGTGTGCTGCAGCACACATAAAAAGAGAACGGAACAAGGAGAAATAAACACATTTCTCCTCGTTATGCCTCCTCTAGGAAGGCGGAAGATTTTTTCACATTCCCAGTGTTACAAGTCCATGTAAATTTGGGAATGCATCAGAATCCATGGGAGTTGCGTGGTAGTACACATCACAATGAAACACCTAACCGAAGGCATAATAAGGCAATGCAGTGATTTGCGCTGCGTTGCCTTTCTTCAAATTTATGAAGCCACTCAAAGTGGCTTTGAGTGACTTCATTACCCTGTTGTACAGGTTTGCATCGTACATGTACCACATTGTGTGGTGCAAGCATGACGCAAAGATCTCATAAATATGACCCGTGGTTTTCAGTAAAGTCCATTGCAGTAAGCCGCTAGAGAAGGTGGTATGTTTTCTGGCACCTTTTAATAAAAAATGGTTTGGTCTTTAGTGGATTCACCATTGCATACGATATCACAGGGTTTTATCATAGTCGCTCTATGTAGAGTTAAGTGGGAACTATGTCAAAGCACATGATGTATGATGAGAAGAACTGGAAATCAGTGAAAATTGTCCCTTGAGGACTAATACACAAAGGTGTTTGGGCATCTAAGTTCCACTTAGATGCACTATTAAATCCATTTGAAGTGCTACAATTTGTATCAAATTTCTATATGTCAACATTTCAGCTTGGTGAAAATTCTGTCTGTTGTGCATGCGAGAATTTCTGGAAATGTTTATAAGTCATAGCTTTCCATGAGTATTCTTCGAGATATATGAAGGCTCCAAAAAAGTTAGAAATGCTGCTGGATTTATATGAAATACCTTTCTTTCTTTTCTTGCCTTCCCTTTGTGACTGTGGCAATGTAAATGTATACAGAAAAGCAAAATATGGTGCAGATGATCAGTTAACAAAAACTGTTGATACCTAAGGTTAATTAGTTCTGCAGATCTTCACAGCAAATGTACTCAATAATTCACTCACACACTCGCTTGTAACTTCACACATTCAAAATAACTGTTTGCAGAAATTGTTTGTAATGAGATTTGGTAATGCATAGATAGATGAAAGAGATTTATTTTATTGGACAATAAAATGTATGTTTTCTGTACTGTTCCAAACATTTTCATATTCCGTCAGCTATGTAATATGGAATATATAAAATGTGTAAATATAGAACCTCTTTTTGTACTATGTGGAAGAACTGCAGTGATAAATGATAAGCCATTTAAATAAAATTATGAAGAAAATACTGTCCGAATATAACTGACTCAGATGTAAAAGTTAACATATAAAATATTGAATTACCAAACTTGTTTAATATGGATTTATCACATATATTTTTTAATAGGGACCAGTGGCATATGTGCTGACAGATGAACATTTAGATTTTTTTCTTTGGAATCCAATGAATGGCCAGTACTACAAGCAGTTTGATATTTATTGTCCTCTGCAGAGTGTTGACTGTTTAATTGGTACAGATAATGTAAGTATGCTGAATTCAAAGTGTAGCAAAATAGACGGTATTTTATTAGAGTTGTGTGAAATCTTAAGTACATCCAATTGCAGTACGCTTAAAACTGCGACTGTTATTTGCTTTCTTTGAAGCGCACAATATTATTCCAAACACAAATACCACTCTCAAAACCTGCCTGGACTATGCATTAGTGCCAGATGAAAATCAAGTTAAGGGGTGCACACTAAGGATCTGATTATGAGTTTGGCAGTGTGGAACGGGGCGGCACGTGATGTCACTGCCCCGCTCTCACACTGCCAAACTCCAGCTATGACCGCCTGCCGGATTAGAAGTAGTAATCCGGGCGGGCGATCCTGCAGTAGCTTGCACACAGCGCTCCTTTTCAAAGGCTCATAGGAGAGCAGCACCATGTAATCACCACAGCGCATTCCAGCACATCTTGGACTGTAAATTCCATGCTGTCCTGGAACAGGGGGCCACCCCATGTGCCCCCCTGCATGCATTTCCAGGCGATGAGGCAATAGGGGGACGTGTAAGGCCTCCTTTATTTCCTCACCACCACAGTTTTCATGGCGGCCTCACCGCCATGAAAACTGTGGCAGTGAGGAAACTCCAAATATGCTTGATGGTGCCATAGCTGCACCATCAAGCAAATTGGAACCTCTGACCGCCACGCCACGCTACTGCCAGGGATCGCAGATTCCTGGCGTCTGCGACGGTCCTATTTCGGTCCAACCACCGTACTCATAATACGCCGGTCGGACAGCTGATGCGGCGGTCCACGACCACCACTGCACCTCCACCGCGAGTTTGGTAATCCGATGGACCACCAAACTCATAATTAGACCCTAAGTGTGGAAGCAGATTTTTGCAATATAGTATTAGTATTTTAATATTTATTCTGAATTTCTACAGAGAGCAGCTAGGTCTGCCGCAGTAAAATTTGCTTTTTGGGCCTTGTCACAGTAGAGACAAGTTAAAAATTATTTTCTGTAGCTTCCACTTTTAAATACCACGCACCCTAACTTGTGGAGTATAAAGCTTACTTACTAATATTTAAAAGTGTGGTTTTTAGGTCGAGCTCAGCAATGCGAAGCATTTCGTCTAGCTCGATAACTTATGTTGCCCGTCTCCTGGGAATCTGAGACAGGGGTCGGGCACACGCGGCGATTGGTTTCTGTGGATGCGCACGTCCAGGCCGGCGCCGTCCACATCCCCTGCCTCAGATTCCCTTAAGTGCGTAAACACACACACGCGTGCGCACAGCCACACACACACACACACACGCGCGCGAACACACGCATGCACACACGCATGCACACACACGCCGTCACACACACGCGCCCGCCCCCGTCGGACTCCTCTTGTTCTTATAGTGGGCAACGGCAGCAGTCTAAATGGGCCTCACCGGTCCATGACTAACCCTATTCACGGCAAACCCTGGAGCTCAATCGGTACTACTCACTGTCAAGCTGAGTCCCTCCCGCCGAATGTACCAGGATGTATGGAGACACAAAGGTACGTGCGCACCAACAGCCAGTCAGCATTTCGCAATTCTGTACGACGCACAAAGGCTGGTTGGCCAGGCTGTCGCTAATGCTCCAATCATAGGTCATTTTACACATTAGGGGTGCCGCCCCCTTCACAAAATTTCAGCCGAGGAATTGGTTGTTATGCGACCCGGAAGTGCTACAATGACGTCCATTAAAAGATTAGTAAAGGAAGACGGACGTAAGGCAAAATTTACGGACAGTCCGTGTAAGTAACGGATAGGTAGTTGGCATAGTTTGGAATCGCAAAACGGGTGGCGGGGCTGGTGCTATATTTTACAGAAATCTATTTTGTGTTTTTAGTTTGTAGTTTTTGATAGAGGCTTGACTTAAATTAGGCGCTACCTCCAGTTTTACCGATACCCCATACCAGGCAAGAAAGCAATTAAGCAAAGATGCTGCATTGTTTATATGTACAGAAATATACCGTTTTTGTTTTAATTTTTTTTCTGATGCAAGAAAATTATTCATATTGATATTTAGGTTTACAAAGGATTAGGGCACCAACATGTATGCGGAATTGAGGACACGGAGAGTGACTCGGAAACGAAACGCAGAACCCGTCTGTATAATATTTATCTGTTTACCAGCGTAAGAGCGTCAGGGCATCTCTCATGCCGAGATTTGTGCCCTTGTCACTAAGTCATGAGAAACCCCTATTTTCGGCAACTGACGGGGCTATCCTGTTACCCGTTTAACACCCACGAGAAACGGTGCACAGGAAAACTGGTGCCAGGTACATTACAAAGGGCGAGGATGGAGATAAGAAATAGGACGATGCCGGGGCGTCCAGGCGTATTCCATTTACAATTTGCTAAGTAAGGTTTTTGTTTGCACGGCTGCTCACCAGGAAGTGCTTTCCAGTGTCCTTTATATAGTTAACAGCGTGCCTGCTATTTATTTTACTAAAACGGACTCATCACCATTCTGTAAATGAAAGAGCTCAGTTTAATTTTCGTGTGTGTGTGTGAGACAGTGTGTGACAGTGTGTGACAGTGTGTGTGTGTGTGACTGTGTGTGTGACTGTGTGTGTGAGTGACAGTGAGTGACAGTGAGTGACAGTGTGTGACAGTGAGTGACAGTGTGTGACAGAACGATTCTGAGGAGAGAGAAGCGAGGCTTTCCCAATGCCCAGCTGAAGCATCTGTTTGTTTCTCTGCAGGCCTCTAATGGAACACGCAGATCGCAGGTCACTGTCAAACTTCCCTAACATGGTGTTGAAAAATACTAGCTTCTAGTCATGGTTAAACAGGAATAAGAGATAAAGGTCCTCATTCCAAAAAGAAATAACGGTGGTGGTAAATCAATGAGTGAATAAAGTCTCAAGAGGGACTACCGCCAGAGACCAACACTACCATTGGTAATAACCACCAGTGGAAAAAAATACTTTCCGCAGGATGCTTAATTTCCCGGTTTCAGCGGCTAAATGTGATATTTTAATTTACTACTGGGGATTAATTGTTGCCTCATGGGCAAAAATATGTCACTGTTAACATAAAAAAGTATAAATTAAGAGGTTAGAGAAAGAAACTTTGGGCCTGATTTAAAGTTCGGAAGAAGGGATACTCCATTACAAATGTAACGGGTAGTCTGTCCGTCAGATTACAAGTACATTATATCCTATGGCAGGGGTTTCCAAACTATGGCCCGCGGGCCAACTACGGCCTGCTACAGGATTTTATCCGGTCCATGCTCCCCCGCCCCCCCCCCACCCGACTTGAAAGGAAGCCTCCCACACCAACATTTGTCTCTCACACCACCAGACATCAAAGGCTGCTGCTCCCCCGCCCACCCACCCCCCACAGCAATGCCCATATGCTCTCGCCTCCTGTCTCTCCCCCCTCTCTCTCACGCTCTCTTCTTCCCTCCTCTCATTTACTCTCCCTCACACACTCGCTTATGTTTACTCTCCCTCCTTCCCCCCTCCCATATCCTCTCCCTCCAAGCCCGTGGCCTCTCATTAATGCCCACTTATCTTCCCTTGGCCTGTTGCTTCTTAATCGAGTGCGCTTAATTTACCTCTGATTTTTCTCTCACTCGCCCTTTCTCTCTCTCTCCCTCTTCACAGTCCTCTCTCTCATTAATATTCCGCTGTCTCTCAGTCTTGTTAATAAGACATGCTGCTGTTTCCGTCTTTCTTTCTACCCTCCTTTTCTCTTCTCTCATTTTCTTCTCCCCTTCTATGTTTCCTCTCCCTCGCTAGTCGCTACGCCCTTCACCACCTTTCTTTTTTTCCTTCATCTCATCTTTCATTCTCTGTCTCGTTATCTTTCCCTCGTCTCACTTACCTTCCCCTTCCCTTTGTGTAATTTCCTCTGGTTTCTTTCGGTCACAGGGTGCTGCTCAGTTTCAAAATCCACGGCTCAGGCGTAAGACATCCTACGCTTTTATGCAAGAGAGCAGAATCTACTACAGATTAGACAGGGACTCTTTCCACTTGGCTATGATTTCTGTCGCTCGCTTTCCATTTTTTTCTCCCATGAAATTCAATTTGAGAATGCTTTATTGACAATGCCAGAGCGTTTAAAATTCACAAACAAGGGTATACTTCGCATCCGATTTTAACAGCCTTTTGATGGTGCTTCAAACTGGAAGGTATTTCACCTCTTTCTACCTCCCTTGAGTTGTTATCAAGAAGTAGACTGCTTTGGATTTACGAAAGTGAAGGCTGGTGTCCCCGTTCTGCTTGTACTCGGACAGGATGTTGAGACACCTTCCGGGCTGCCTGGCTTCTTGTTATTCACTCCCTCTCTCTCTCTCTCACACACTTTCTCTCTCTCACACACACACACACACACGCACACACACACACACACACACTCTCTCTCTCTTTCTAGCACACACACACTCTCTCTCACACACACACGCTCTCTCTCTAACACACACTCTCTCTCTCTCTCACACACACTCTCTCTCACACACTCTCTCACAGGCACACTCTCTCTCTCTCACACACACACACACACACTCTCACACACACACTTTTTCTCACACACACACACTCTCTCTCACACACACTCTCTCTCACACACACTCTCTCTCTCTCACACACACTCTCTTTCTCACACACACTCTCTCTCTCTCACACACACACTCTCACACACACACACTCTCTCTCTCACACACACACACTCTCTCTCTCACACACACTCTCTCACACACACACTCTCTCTCACACACAGTACAGCCTTCTACCGCCACCACTCTACCACTCTCTCCATCAACACTCTACCACTCTATGCTCCACCACTCTATGCGCCATCACTCTATGCGCCACCACCCTATCCACCACCACCCTATCCACCACTCTAGCGCCGACACTCTAGCGCCCACACTCTAGCGCCCACACTCTAGCGCCCACACTCTAGCACCACCACTCTACCCGCCCCCACTCTACCCTCCAACTCCACCCTCAAAATCCACCATCCAAATCCACCATCCAAGCACTACTGCACCCTCCAAATACACCCACCGACTACACCCTCTAACTCCACCATGCAACTCCACTCTCCAACTCAACAATCCAAATCCACACTCCAACTCCTTCCTCCAACTACAAATTTACCCTCCAAAAACACCATCCAACTCCACCCTCCAACTCCAAGATACAAATCCACCCTACAAATCAACCCTCTAAATCCACCCGCAAACTACAACTACGGACTCCAACTCCACACTCAAAATCCAACTCCACCCTACAACTCCACCATCCAACTCCACCCTCCGACTCCACCCTCCAACTCCACCCTCCAACTACACCATCAAACTACACCATCAAACTACACCATCCAAATCAAAATCCTACATCCAAATCCACCCTCCAACTCCACCTTCCAACTCCACCCTCCAAATAAAACTCCACCCTCCAAATCATCCCTCCAACTCCACCCTCCAACTCCACCCTCCAACTGAACCCCTCAACGCCACAGAGCCACTCAATGCCACAGCGCCACTCAATGCCACAGCACCACTCAATGCCACAGCACCACTCAATGCCACAGCACCACTCAGCGCACAGCATCCCTCAATGCCACAGTGTTAGAAAGGCGACCCCGGGGGAGGCAGAAGAGGTCTGACTGGCCACCCCTAGACCCACCTCTCTGTCAAGAAGTAGCCGAGCGTTGCCGAGAGGTCTCCTGGGTGAGGGTCCTCTCCTAGGATCATACAGCAGAGATTACAACACTACAAATGGACACCACACCAGAGGTTAAGTTCGTAAGCTTTATCAGGAAATAAAGGTTGCTGGTTCTCAGCGATATGTACAAGCAGATCGAGGGATCTGTAGAGTCTCGTAAAAAGGTCAGGGTAGCGGGACAGTCTCGATAGGGGTGCCAGAAGGGATACCTTGCGCACAGCTCTCAATCCTCGAGCCGGGGGTTCCGAGAGGTCGAGTCGCGGCAGCGCCAGCAGGACTCGACAGGTGGTCGGTGTCGGAGGGGAGGCCGCGGCAGCGCCAGCAGGCTCTCGAGAGGGTTCAGCAAAGGTGGGCCGCGGCAGCGCCAGCAGGCTCCCAAGGTGGTTCAGCAAAGGTGGGCCACGCCAGCAGGCTCCCAAGATGGTTTAGCAACGGTGGGCCGCGGCAGCGCCAGCAGGCTCCAAAGACGGTTCAGCAAAGGTGGGCCGCCGCAGCGCCAGCAGGCTCCCAAGCTGGTTCAGCAAAGGTGGGCCGCGGCAGCGCCAGCAGACTCTCAAGGTAGCTTCGGGTTACAGGAAAGATGAGTTTGTCTGGGGTCGACCGCGACAGCGTCAGCAGGGCTTCCAGTCCAGGATACAACTGGCGTCCTACTCCGGGGCTGGCCCAGATATAGGACTGGGGTCCTTTGATGTCCGGACCCTCGCGCCTGGGGGCCAAAGGGGCCGGTATGATGGTGTCCAGACACCCAGCAGGAGGGTGGAGCCAGCGCCCAGGGAGGCCGGAGGGCGATCGATACCAGGCGTCCGGGGACGGCTGGAGGGCCATCGAAACTCCCCTTCCTCCGGGATCTGTCGAGTGGCCACTCGACCACCTGGGTGGATCTTGGTGCCTCGATGTCTGGGCTTCGCTGGGGGCCAGGGCCGAGGCCACGTGGTCGTGGCGTGGTGGGCCCAAGATGGAGCCAGGCCGGTAGTGGGGGTCCGGGATGGTAGCCGGACCGGTAGTGTTGGGGCGTGCAGGGTCGGGCGAAAGGGCTGCTCGAGGCTCGGTGGAGGCCCGATGTCGTCCTGGGCCTGCCATGCGGGAGGGGTAGGACCACGCCATGAGGCCGGGTCCAACACGTGTCCCCCCCAGCTGAAGGCAGGGGAGAGTCACCCATCTTCTTGGGGATTCTCCTCGCCGAGGCGGAAGAATCGGGACAGGCCGTCAGCATTGGCGTGGTCGTTGCCGGGGCGATGCTCCACAGTGAAGTCCATCCCCTGCAGGGAGATGGACCATCGCAACAGTTTCGGGTTTTCTCCCCGCATCTGCATCAACCACCGCAGGGGCCGGTGGTCGGTCTGGACCCGAAAGTGGGTGCCGAAGAGGTAGGGCCGGAGCTTCTTTAGGGCCCACACGACGGCGAAGGCTTCTCTCTCGATGGTGCTCCATCGTTGTTCTCTGGCCAGCAGCCGCCGGCTGATGAAGGCAACGGGAAGGTCGGCCCCCTCAGGGTTCACTTGGGAGAGGACCGCCCCAATGCCGGGCTCCGAGGCGTCGATTTGGACCACAAACTCTCGGCTGTAGTCGGGGGCTTGGAGCACAGGGGCGGTGCACATGGCAGTCTTCAGTGTTTCGAAGGTGGCTTGGCACTCTGGGGTCCAGCGCACCTTTGGTGGTAGTTTCTTCGAGGTCAGTTCTGTGAGGGGCCCCACAATGCTCCCATAGTTTTTGATGAAGCGCCGATAATATCCAGTGAGCCCCAGGAAGGCTCGGACGGCGGTCTGGGTGGCCGGGGGCTCCCAGGCCTGGATAGCGTCAATTTTTGGCTGGAGGGGAGCCACATGGCCGCTCCCTACTTGGTGTCCCAGATAGGTCACGGACCCTTGGTCTATCTGGCACTTGCTGGCTTTTATTGTCAGTCCGGCCCGGCGGAGGGCCGTCAGGACCTCCCGGAGGTGGGTCAGGTGTGCATCCCAGTGGAGGCTGTACACCGCAATGTCGTCTAGGTAGGCGGCGCTGAACTCTTCTAGCCCGGCCAGCACCCTATTCACGAGTCTCTGGAAGGTGGCCGGGGCGTTTTTCATGCCGAAGGGCATCACCTTGAAATGGTAGTGGCCATCAGGGGTCGAGAAGGCCGATCGCTCTTGTGCTCCAGGGGTGAGGCCGATCTGCCAATACCCAGCTGTGAGGTCGAAGGTGCTGAGATACTTTGCAGCCCCCAGGCAATCGATCAGTTCATCCGCCCGGGGGATGGGATGGGCGTCGGTCCTGGTGACTGCATTCAGCCCCCGGTAGTCAACACAGAACCGGAGCTCCGGGGGTGTGCCGGGGGGAGCGGCTTTAGGGACCAGGACGACTGGACTGGCCCACGGACTGTCGGAGGGTTCGATCACCCCCAGCGCCAGCATCTTGGCCACCTCGGACTGGATGCAGGCCTGCACTCGGTCGGGCACTCGGAAAGCTCGGTGCCTTACAGGTGGGTTGTCTCCGGTGTCTACATCGTGGACGCACCATCGGGTGACCCCGGGAGTGAGGGAAAATAGGTCTGCGAACTGTCCCAGCAGCTTCCGGCAGTCTTGGTGCTGTTCTGGGGTCAGGGTAGAGGAGAGCATGACCCCTTCGACGGAGCCGTCTTTCTCAGTGGTGCTCAGGAGATCTGGTAGAGGTTCGGAGTCGACTTCAGCTCCGTCATCGGTCGCTAGCAGCAGACTTAGTTCAGTGCGGGCAAAGTGCTGCTTGAGCCGGTTAGCGTGTAGAACCCGGAGGGGGTTCCTGGGGGACTCCATGTCCACCAAGTAAGTGACGGGGCTCTTGCGCTCCACCACCATGAAGGGCCCTGTCCATTTGTCCTGGAGGGCGCAGGGTTCAACCGGGGACATGACCCAGACCTGCTGGCCCGGCTCGAACTCGATGGACGAGGCGTTCTGGTCATACCAGCGTTTCATCTCCTCCTGACTAGCCTCCAGGTTGGCTTCGGCCAGTTCCCGGAACTTCCGAGTTTGGTTGCGGAGGGTCAGGAGGTACTGGTAGACATCTGGGGGAGCACCTCCGACAGCCGTCTCCCAGCCTTCTTTGACCAGGCTGAGGGGGCCTCGGACCGGGTGCCCATACAATAGTTCGAAGGGGCTGAACCCCAGGGACTTCTGGGGTACTTCGCGATATGCAAACAGGAGGCAAGGCAGCAGGACATCCCATTTGCGTCGTAGCGGTTCTTCTAGGCCCTTGATCATCCCCTTTAGTGTTTGGTTAAACCGTTCCACAAGTCCATTTCCATGGGGGTGATACGGGGTGGTGAACTTATATGTGACCCCGCACTGTTGCCACAGGGATCGCATATACTTGGAGATAAAGTTTGTGCCCCGATCACTCACGACTTCTCGGGGGAAGCCGACTCTAGAGAAGATCCCCATTAGGGCTCGGCCTACGACCGGGGCCGTGATGGTTCGGAGGGGGATGGCTTCAGGATAGCGGGTGGCATGGTCCACCAGAACGAGGATGAAGCGGTGCCCTTGAGAGGTGCGGGGGTCCAGGGGCCCCACAATGTCTATCCCCACTCGCTCGAAGGGGGTGGTCACCACCGGAAAAGGTTGGAGCGGGGCTTTGACTTTCCCCCCGCTCTTCCCGCTGGCTTGACAGGTCGGGCAGGTTCTGCAGTGATGATGCACATCGTGGCGCATTTTTGGCCAGTAGAAATGGGTCACCAGGCGGTTGTAAGTTTTGTCCTGCCCCAGGTGCCCGGCGAGGGGCACATCATGTGCTAAGTTCAAGAGGAAGTCTCTGAATCGGAGGGGAACGACCAGCACCCGGCTGGCCCCTAGTTCGGCAATCTTCTGCTCACTGTAGAGGAGGTCGTTGTCCCAATAGATCCAGTGGGACCCCGCAGGGTCCCCAGTGGCTTGAGTGGCGGCTTGTCGTCGGATTCCCTCGAGGGAGGGACAGGTGTTCTGTTCCTGCCGGAATTGCTCGCGGGTGGGGCCACCTTCTTGGCGCCATTGAGCTAGTTCTGGAAGGTGGCCGAGCTCGGAGAGATCTTCATGGCTGGGCCCCTGGGGGCCTGGCTCAGGGTCGGCGTCCTCGGGGACGGCGGGCGGCGGAGGTGCGGGCCACTCCGGCTCCTTGGTCGGGGCTTCCTCCGTTGGGGTGGAGGCTCGGGCGGACATGGAGCGGGTGGTCGCACAGACCCACTCAAGAAGGCCTAGCATCCCCATATGCTCTATCCGCTCTACGCCGGCCCAGGGGGAACTTTCCAGGTCGTTCCCGAGGAGGCAGTCCACGGGGGCATCGTCTTGGACAGTCACTTTCAGTATGCCCGACACCCCTCCCCACTCGAAGGGGATGCGGGCCATCTGGTACAAACTCTCAGAGTTGTCCGCCGACCGTACTGGGCACAAAACGTTAGGAAGAATTTGTTCGGGGGTCACCAAGTGGCAGCGGACCGCCGTCACGCTGGCTCCAGTGTCACGGAGGGCTTCGGCCCGGCGTCCATTGATGGTGACCCATTGGCGGTACTTCTGGGTGTTGCCTGGGATCGGGTCTCGGGGGATCATGTCTCGTTCACCCAGGCATGCTAAGATCATAGCGGCGGGCTCCCACTCGGCCTGCTCGTGGTCGTCGTCTTCTTCCTCGCCTCTTTCTTCACCCAGGGCGGCGGCCGCGATCTGGCGGTTCGGGGGACCGGTGGTGCCGGGTCGCTGGTTCATTGGGCAGAGAGGGTCATTCGCGTAATGGCCCTGTCGCTGGCATCTGTGGCACGTAACATTCGGGCGGGGCCCAGGTCTGGCTGGGGGGCCCCCTCTTCGGCCCAGGGATGGCGACGTGGAGGTAGGGGAGGACCCCGTGGGGGCGTCTCGGCCCCTGCTCTGGCCTCCTCCGCCGCCTCGTGGTCGGTGGTTCCCCGGGGATCCCCGGCCGTAGTCTCCCATCGGACTCCGGGGAACTCGGGTGCTCACCCATCTATCAGCCTCGACAGCGAGTTTTCGGGGCTCAGTCAGTTTGCTGTCGAGGAGGTGTTGCCGGAGTTCGATGAAGCAGTTATTGGAAAGATGTTCCCATAGAATGAGGTCGACCAACTGCTGGTAGGTGGTGGCCTGGCAACCTCTGATCCACCCCTCGAAGGCTCTGCTGTAAAAGTTTACGTACTCCACCCAAGTGGTACCGGGGATTTTTTTACAGTCTCGGAATCGCTGCCGGTACATTACGGGGGTGAGTCCGTAGCGAGTGAGGAGGGCGGTCTTCATGTGCTCGTACGAGGTCATCTCGGCGTCGGGGAGCTCTAGCAGGGCGTCTCTCCCCTCGTTGATGAACTTCCCCCATAGGCCGGCGCCCCAGTCCTTGAGGGGTACTCGATGGGCGGTCATGGCGACCTCGTAGGCTTTGAACCACTGTTGGATGTCGTCGTTCTTATAGTACTCTTTGACGACATCCTTGGGTATGTGCACCTTCGTGTCCACCGGTGGGGGTGAGGTCTTGCCTCCGGAGGTGCCGGTCTCGTTTGTCTTGGCCTTGATTTCTAGTTCTCTGAGGCCGCGCTCATGCTCGAGCATGAGTTTCTTTTCTTCGAGGTCTCTTTGTCTTCGCCTTTCTTCTAGGTTTCCTTCTAGCCGTAGTTGCTCGAGGGCTAACTTCCTTTCTGCCAGCTGTATCTCTCCTTCTTGTCTGAGTCGGGCGAGCTCCAACTCGTGGAGCCAGTTCCTCTCTCGTTCTCGGGCGTCTTCGTGGGAGAGGCCCGTGTCTGGGTTTGCGGGTCTTTCCCCAGCTAGGTTCTCGACGGTCTCCGGGCGTCCGTTCGGGCCCGGGTTGTCTTCATTCTGGGGTGGCGCGTCATCGGCGTCCACCCATGCTTGCAGGGCCGATTTAAAGTCCTCTTTTGTGTTGAGGCCCGTGGTAGCGATGCCTAGGTGCTTGCAGAATTGTTTTAATTCTTTGTGGCTGTAATCTTCCATTTTTTCTTTCTGGAATTCCGTAGTTGGTCTAGTCTCCTGCGTAGACATGGTCGTAGTGTGTTTTTCTCGGTAGTGCGTGAATCACTCTCTGTACGCTCTGCGTCGGCTCGGATCCCGTCGCTTGCCACCAATGTTAGAAAGGCGACCCCGGGGGAGGCAGAAGAGGTCTGACTGGCCACCCCTAAACCCACCTCTCTGTCAAGAAGTAGCCGAGCGTTGCCGAGAGGTCTCCTGGGTGAGGGTCCTCTCCTAGGATCATACAGCAGAGAGATCACAACACTACAAATGGACACCACACCAGAGGTTAAGTTCGTAAGCTTTATCAGGAAATAAAGGTTGCTGGTTCTCAGCGATATGTACAAGCAGATCGAGGGATCTGTAGAGTCTCGTAAAAAGGTCAGGGTAGCGGGACAGTCTCGATAGGGGTGCCAGAAGGGATACCTTGCGCACAGCTCTCAATCCTCGAGCCGGGGGTTCCGAGAGGTCGAGTCGCGGCAGCGCCAGCAGGACTCGACAGGTGGTCGGTGTCGGAGGGGAGGCCGCGGCAGCGCCAGCAGGCTCTCGAGAGGGTTCAGCAAAGGTGGGCCGCGGCAGCGCCAGCAGGCTCCCAAGGTGGTTCAGCAAAGGTGGGCCGCGGCAGCGCCAGCAGGCTCCCAAGACGGTTTAGCAACGGTGGGCCGCTGCAGCGCCAGCAGGCTCCCAAGACGGTTCAGCAAAGGTGGGCCGCGGCAGCGCCAGCAGGCTCCCAAGATGGTTCAGCAAAGGTGGGCCGCGGCAGCGCCAGCAGGCTCTCAAGGTAGCTTCGGGTTACAGGAAAGATGAGTTCGTCTGGTGTCGGCCGCGACAGCGTCAGCAGGGCTTCCAGTCCAGGATACAACTGGCGTCCTACTCCGGGGCTGGCCCAGATATAGGACTGGGGTCCTTTGATGTCCGGACCCTCGCGCCTGGGGGCTAGAGGGGCCGGGATGATGGTGTCCAGACACCCAGCAGGAGGGTGGAGCCAGCGCCCAGGGAGGCCGGAGGGCGATCGATACCAGGCGTCCGGGGACGGCTGGAGGGCCATCGAAACTCCCCTTCCTCCGGGATCTGTCGAGTGGCCACTCGACCACCTGGGTGGATCTTGGTGCCTCGATGTCTGGGCTTCGCTGGGGGCCTGGGCCGGGGCCGAGGCCACGTGGTCGTGGCGTGGTGGGCCCAAGATGGAGCCAGGCCGGTAGTGGGGGTCCGGGATGGTAGCCGGACCGGTAGTGTTGGGGCGTGCAGGGTCGGGCGAAAGGGCTGCTCGAGGCTCGGTGGAGGCCCGATGTCGTCCTGGGCCCGCCATGCGGGAGGGGTAGGACCACGCCATGAGGCCGGGTCCAACACACAGCATCCCGCAACACCACAGCATTACTCAATACCACAGCATCGCTCAATGCCACAGCATCGCTCAACGCCACAGCATCACTCAACGCCACAGCATCACTCAACGCAACAGCATCACTCAGCACAACAGCATCACTCAATGCCACAGCATCACTCAACGCCACTGCATCACTCAATGCCACAGCATCACTCAACGCCACAGCATCACCCAGCACCACTCAATGCCACAGCACTACTCAACGCCACATAACCATTCAACACCACAGCACCACTCAACACCACAGCACCACTCAACACCACAGCACCATTCAACGCCACAGCATCACTCAGCGCCACAGAATTACTCAGCACCACAGAATCACTCAGCACCACTGAATGCCACAGCACCCCACAACGCCACAGCACCACTCAATGCCACAGCACCACTCGATGCCACAGCACCACTCAGCGCACAGCATCCCTCAACGCCTCAGCATCACTCAACGTCACAGCATTACTCAACGCAACAGCATCACTCGATGCCACAGCATCACTCAGCGCCACAGCATCACTCAGCACCACTCAACGCCACAGCACCACTGAATGCCACAGCATCACGTAGCACCACTGAATGCCACAGCATCACTCAGCACCACTGAATGCCCCAGCATCACTCAGCACCACTGAAGGCCACAGCATCACTCAGCACCACTGAAGGCCACAGCATCACTCAGCAGCACTGAAGGCCACAGCATCACTCAGCACCACTGAATGCCACAGCATCACTCTGTGCAACCATTCAACAACAACTGGTTCTAAGCTTATCTTTAATCTTTCTTCTTCTTCTCACTCTATTTCTAATTTTCAGACTATTATGATTTTCATCAGGGACTGATTGAACCACAACCATCTGAAGTTGAACCCTGATAAAACAGAATTGGTTATTACGGGTGGTTCCTCCAGTCCCTGGAACTCTTCATTCTGGCCTTCTTCTTTAGGACCCCCTCCCACGTCTTCTTCCTCAGTTAAGACCCTGGGCATTAAAATCAATAACCATCTTAATCTTCATTCACAAATAAGTTCTGTTGTCTCCTCTTGTTTTTTTGTCCTTCGAACTATCCGCTCTGTTGCTCGCTTCTTTTCTCCCCTTGCACTTAAACTAATCATGTCCGCTCTGGTGATTTCCCGGCTGGACTACGCCAACGCCCTATACAACGGCATTCCAGCGTATAGTTTGCGGAAGCTCCAGCTGGTTCAAAACCAGGCGGCCAGATTGGTGTATGGTCTCCCCCGTTCCCATCATTCCACCCCCTTACTGAAGGCATTACACTGGCTACCTGTCAGGGAGCGATCCCTTTTTAAAACTGGTTGCATGGTTTTTCAGGCGCGCCAGGGTACGGCTCCTGCCTTTATTTCTTCCCTGCTAAAAGAGTATACCCCTGCTCGCGAGCTCCGTTCATCCACCCAATCTCTTCTTCAGGTACCCCGTTACAGACGTAAGAAATGGGGCGGAGCCAATTTTTCATTCTTGGCACCATCCTTTTGGAATTCCCTCCCCGATCACTTACGTCTGGCCAGACATTACTCCGTCTTCCGGAAAGATCTTAAGACCTTCTTGTTTACCCAGGCTTTTCCTAATGTAAACTGATTTTACTTTCTATTCCCCTCACTAGTATTTTCGTTCCTGCTGCTAAATTAGTCTCCACAGCGCCAAGAAATCGTGCGGTGAATGTAGCGTTATATAAATATTTTAAATTCAAATTCAAATTCAATTCTAATATGTTCTCTCAATGTTTCATGATTTATTACAAATGTCACAAAATGATGTTAATATTTCACTTCAGTGTATTTTATTGTGATGAAAATCCAAGAACAGAACATAATCTTCCCAAAAGTTATTTACAAAAGTTTAAGCTATTGCCATTATAAATTACAATAACTTTTATTTAAGTATTAATTATTAAAAAAAATAAAAACCATTGTTATTTGTAATATTAATACATCTAAGTCATGTAAATACAACACATATTGCATTACAAATGCTATGGGTGTCGCGTTTGCGAAAGGTAAAACTAATGGCATTGTAAATGACAAAGCTATTAATTTCGCTATTTTCAAAACCAACACATAAATAAAAAATGTGTCATTTACAATACCAATACCTCAAACTTTCCTAATGCGAGACCTATTGCATTGCAAATGCTTGTTACTAAGGGTGAGCGTCAAACTCTGCTCTGCAGGTGGACTTAGCGGAGTTTACCACTCTGCGCCTCCGTTTATAGCATGAAGTTTTGGCAAAACTCCGACCCTGCCACGTAGCAGAGTTTTTCACCACCACTAACCCACTAAGTTCTGGCCAAGCTGAATCGTGCAGATGCTGGCTTCTCGCCGTTGCCAAGAAAAATGGGCGCGGCAGAGGACAACCACTCCCGGTCCCAAAAGGTCACATGACTTACGTCCCCTCTGGTGCAGGACTTAGGAAGTATCAGGAGCTGCCGCTGGAGTGGAGCAGAAAATGTGAGTGCTGCCGGCTGGGGGACACGTGACTGAGCCTCCGCCTTCGGCTGCCACTGTCAGAGCCTGACCCAAGGGACCCTCTTGCATCATCAATGGACAGAAAAAGGTAAGGAGGATCCCAAGCCTATGGCTGCCTGCTCTGAGTCCCCGCACCAGAGTACTAACGGATCCGGAATGAGCTAGCATCTTCCCCTCAGCAGTGTCTGCATCCCTGTGGCAGGACATACAGAAGTAGCCCAGATTAGTTGTACACTGCTACATTCAGAGATCCCAGTGTCACTGGATTAGCAGTTTCCTCTATCCTTGAAATTGTTATCCACCTTAGTCCTTACCCAGTGCATGCTATAGGAGGAATGGGTAACTTTGCTGCTAGCAGCTCTGCGTAGCGCTGGGGAGTGGATTTTTCACTTCACAGAGTTCCACGTATCATAGCTACGTGGACTCCGCCCGGGCCTGGTTTTTACCTGCCATAATGGTTATTTTAAGAGACTGAATTGCAGCCATGCTTTCATTGTCACTGCAGTGGATGACACAATAGGCGTTGAAGTCCACATGTGTCATTTAACTTCCAGGCTGTAGATGCACACTTTTTTACAGAATATCCTAGGAAGTTAGAGGCACGTTCAGGGCCCAATTATGATGTTGGTCAGATTTGTCTCCGACTGACACCATAGCAGTCTCAGGACTGACAGACCTCAATTCGGTGGTCCCGACACCACAATTACAATGCGGTCGCATTCTCCCATTTATGTATGAGAGCTTGTGCTACGGCCGTAAACCTGAGGTCGGAGGCTTTCCGACCGACATCGAAATAGGCCTTCCAGTGTGCTAATTAGTTATAAGACAATTTAGCCATGTTGAATGGGGTGTACAGGCACTTTCCTCTTGGTTAGTAGGGGTAAAGTGCACCGAATTCTAAGGCCAGCCGCAATAGATAGGGCAAAATAATCTGGGTTCATCATGCAAAAAAGGGAGATTTCCTACATAATTTGTTTATTAACATGAATAAAAACAACTGTAAGTTGTTCTACTATATACCTAAATATGAGGGAAAATATTTGTTAGTCTTTACTTCTTCTTTTTATTGAATAAAAAATACCTCAGCAGTCCTCTTTCTTTAAAAAAAAAAGAAATTTGTCTTCTGAATACCATACACTGACTTAAACATCACAAAAGCCCCTGTTAGTGAGCTACCTGCCATATTTTCCTCCTCCCTCTGGAGAATGAGTGCCCAGTATTGTTTCTTCAATATCTCATTAGAGGGAATTTGGGATTCTGTTAGGTAGTGCCAAACATCCCTATAGCCCAAAGAGGCCAGCAATTTTCTAATTGAGGAAAACCAGGAGATTTTGTGGAATCTATCTATCTTGATGATATCTGCTAAGGTGCAGCATAGTGAGTCAGCATCGTGGTTGTGATTATTCCACGCCAGTATAATGGAAGCCGTAATTATGTTTTTTGGGATACCTTTTTGATTCCCATATCCAGAGCCAGAGGATGTAGTGGTGTACTACCCGGAAGAGAGGCAAATGATCTTAAAAAAATATTTTCTGAGCACTCTAACACATAGACATCACCACATTCCCATAACTCAGCACCGTACAATGCGGTTCCAAGGGCTTTAGCCTACTACTCCTGTAAAACTGGCGCAATAGGCTTTGTAAAGGAAGCCAGGTGTTCTTTTCAAATGGCGCCAGTAATCTGTCTGTGTGTGGTCAAACTCCTTGAACCTCTCCAGAGATTTTCCCCCTATCATTAAATTCCCCTTTACTTTTTTACAGTTTGAATGACTAAAAAACATAAATTTGGTTTTAGCAGCATTGATTTCTAACCCACATTTTGGGCAAAAAGGAGCAAATTTGTTAATAGGATTTTGCAGGCCACTCAAGGTTTTTGAGAATAAAATAGTGTTGTTCGCAAATAACAATATTGGGGTCTTAGTTTTGCCTATTGCGGGGACATCTGCTGAATATCCAGAGAGATAGTCAACTAGACCATTTAGGTTAAGAGTAAAAAGGATAGGGGCCAGGACACACCCTTGCCTCTCATGCTTTGACACTGGGATCTTATCAGTGAGTTGGCCCTTTACCCCCTATCTAACCCTGGCAAGGTTATTGTCATGCAGTCTGATCACTAGAGACAAAATATCCTGAGGCATGCCCATCACCCTCAGAACCTGCCACAGCTTTAAGTGCATGACGAGGTCAAAAGCAGATGCTAGATTGACAAAAGCAAAAAACAAATTGCCCCTTCTGATCAACACAATCTCCCCAAAAATTAAAACAAACTGAAAGACCTGGTCTATTGTGGAAGTTTTTACTCTAAAGCCAGCTTGGAGTGGGCTGATAATATACTGGACCGAAATCCACAATTGCATTTTTGCCAAAACCTTAAGTGCAATGATCTTTTGGACACAACCAATAAGGCTAATGGGCCTGTAGTTAACCGGTAGGGACTTATCACCCTTTTCATATAACGGGACTACATCGGCACCAAGCCAGGATTAAGGAATGGCTCTTCCCAATGCAATCACATTCAATAGGGCTGCTATATACTCAGCCCAAATGTCAATATCATGTATAAACACATCCAGGTGTAGGCCATCTGGTCCTGAAGCCCTTCAACTCACGAATGTGGTCAGTGAATCAAGTGCATCTTCTTTGGTAAATGGGGGGATATAAACATTTTGGAGGCTACTATGCAGCACAACACTCTTGGTAGTCGAGATTGTCTCCTCATGGTACAGAGCCACAAAATAGGTACACCATTCAGATGACAGGACATTGCGCCACTTGCCACTAACTTCCAGAAATGCGATTGGTCTCTGGATGAGCAAGCTTCCACTTGCCCCTGCCACCTTTCATTATCCACTTCTTCTTGCCCTTAAGCAAGCTAGACTTACATTCCTTTCTAGCGGCAGATATTGTGGCTATATTTTTCAGCTTGATCACCCTGGCCAAAGCATACCTCTTGTGCCTACATTCCCTATTGAACCATCCAGGGCCTTTTAGTCTGGTGGACTTCTTGGTAGGGATAGGAAAGAATTACAAATAAGCCACTATCCTCTCAAAAAGCCATTTATGTAACTCACTAAGATCTATGTATCCACTCTTGTTTTCCTTGCTTTTTGCAATAATTTACAATATAGCCTGCACATCTTTATCAATGTTGGACAGGATTTCTGGCTTCATGGCAACCTGATGACATTTAAGACAGTGTTCATCTGAATTTTGTACAATATTTCAAATACTGGGTAACCTTGCAAGGTTATTAATTGACTTATCAAACAGTGCAAGCATCGTAAGGCACAGGGGTTTGTGGTCACTCTTCAGTCTTTCCTGTACTACCATATCAACTACTCAGGACCGGAGTCTTAGGTCAACAAGGATATAATCAATTTGGCTTTTAGACAGTTGATCCTTAAAAGTGCAGGCTCCCTTACAGTCAGATTTAGTGACTGATTTAGTGTGGCCCTGAACCCCAGCTCAATAGAAAGTGCTTTCAACTGGAGGGTGGCTAAAGACCATCTTTTGATTGGTTGAAGCTCTATCTGGGGGATATCCCAGGATTCATCTTCCTTGGCAGTAATTTCAGTGTCGTCCATACCTAATGGTTCGAACTTTGTATTGAAATCCTCTGTGAGAATCAGATTTGAACTTAAGCGATGGCTATCCAAGTAATCTTCCAGAGTTTGAATTGTTCCCAAAGCACATGAACCCTGGACCCCATGGGCATATATGTTAGAAATCATCACACTTTGATTCCTCTCCCTGCGCTTACTTCAAGGTCTAGAACAGCCAGTAGTTAATTGGTGAATCTTGCAGTTTAAGTGGAACCTCACCCATATAGTTAGTCTACCCATGGGTCTTTCAGATATACTCGGTGTCACTAGGATTTGAAATGACAAATACCCCATTTTGTATAAAGGTTCAGAGGACCCAGTCTCCTGGAAGAAGGATAGTTGTACTTGTCCACAAACTCACACCATTGAGGCTGCAACAATTTGACCCTAAGAGCAGCCACATTTCAAGAGACCATCAAGGTCACAAATATATCATGGCCTTCGAGGGTCAACTCAAAACCAGTACTATATGAACCTCCCATGCTATTTTGATAGTGGGTAGATGAATCAAGGATACTCACTCAAGCTCAACTAGGATAAGTATCTTCTGAAACACAGTATGAGTGTGGCCCTCATAATAGTTCTGTGTTACTAACACTCCCTTCATGATCTGGAGCGGGAAAAGCTCTAGAGGAAATGGTGTGTGATGGAACAGTGTCTCAGTTGGGCTGAGTTTCACCCAGGATGAATTTTCTCACCCTCTGTCAATCAACATCATCTAGACCAGATAAAACCTGAAACCTATTCCCTGTGTTGGCCACTGCTGTGTGATTGTATTTGTTTATGTCTCCTAAGTATGGGATATAAATGTTTATAAACGTGCCCCAACAGTACAGTAGTTATGTCCCTGGAAGAGTCAAATTTACACTTGCCTGGAGAAGTACTTCTCCTGCTACCACAGGCCTGCAAAGGTTTATAATGATGCAATTTATTTGTGGTTGAATAGGAAGAGGCCCTATTCATCTCACTCTCCTAACCAGTATAATTTCCTCATGCAAGTAATGCCCGCTACCCACTTTGATGTAATCCAATGTATCACTTTATTTTTTAATTGGAGTGTAGACTCCATTGTACCAGGGTCCAGACAAGGAACATTGATTAAGATGGCCACATATGGAAAGGAAGCAGGAGCTACATTAATCACAGGGAGATCTTCTCCCGCTGAGTGATTCCAGGTGGCCTATAATCCTTCCTTATGGGCCTGAAGCTAGAGCGAGCATTGACCTCCAGCTTAGGTGGGGTAACAAGAGGTGATGCATTCCTTGTGTTATTTTTTAATCTTCCGTAGGAAGTGCCGCATGTGCACTGTCTCTACGAGACATACTGTATCTACAATATGGGCATCAAGCACCACCCATCTTTATTTGGTTTCTCATACTGTCCTTCAATACGCTTAGTAGACCCTCTTTTTGGACTGTTGTAACCTCTCATGACGACTTTTACATGTGCTCTTATTCTTTCTGTTATTTATGATACTCTGTGAGCACTCCTTTTTCTTTGTTTGCCTGCCTTGGCTCATGTTTCTGGATTGTAGTGTGAAGTGTTTGTGTTTTGTTCACTTCGTGCGCTGGCTTGATGAAAGGTTTGCAGTTGCTTCATTTGCCGTACTTGTATTGTTTACGACTACAACACTTGTTTTTATTTTTTGCTTTCCCCCTCCCGCTTTGTGTTAGGAGCCCTCCCTCCACCCTCTGAGAACAAACGCAGGGTTTCCCTGCCCCCACCCTTTCAGTATACATCCAGTGAGGCAGCAAGAGGCCTGGGCACCTGCCCACCCCCAGATCACATTCATTGCGCTCGTCCTCCCAATGGGATGTGTACTGATGGTTGCGGGCTCTAATCTTCTACAGCTTGAACATTACAAAGTGGCATCAGAGAGTGTATGCACATTTGTATGGTAGTTGCAAGCAAAAAGAGTACAAACGCAGCGTTTCCCTTCCATTGCTGCTTATTTTTATATTTTGCTTCCCCCCTTCTCTGAGAACAAACGCACGGGGTAGCTATACAAATATGTACGCTACCGCATCTACTGACACCTTTGTTAATGGCCTGCTCGGCATTGCAACAATTACCTGCAGCACTGCCCTAGAAGCACACCATTACCAAGCCCTAATTACTGTGTCATGTTATTGACTCTGTTATTTAAATTTGCCATAGTTATTGCCTTGATGTCGATTCACATGCCTCCGGCTCTGTCAAGGCAGTTTTACGCTATTGTTGTAAAAAGTAGCCTCTAGATACAAGCACTGCATAAATGCTTGTTGATATAGATGGTATCAGAATAGGACAAGGCTTGCACCTATAGCAGAAAATGTGCAAAGTTATATAATACTTTGTTATCATGTGGGAATTTAACAACATTTATTGACTGGAATTTCAAATGTTCAATGCTAATGTGCTGCGATGTACAGTCCACGCTGCTCTTCCTCCTCCCATTCCTTTTTTTTCTCCCAGCAGTTTGTTGTTTCATCCCAAAATAGTTTCCCTGCTCCTCCATGACCCCCACTGCTCCCATCTCTGGCAGTCTGTCATCTTGCTGCCATTTGAGGAGTATGATATGTCCCTAGAGCAGGCTTTAGCAGCCCCACGTGTGTCTCATCCTGGTCTGATGCAGTTTATAGGACACACACACAAACACACACAGAGTCCTTAAGCTGCAGGGGGCTCTATGGCCAGTGTCTGGAGTCTTATCTCAGCCTCGCCAGACTATTTCACTGGTCTCTAAAAGACCATTTACATCCCATGGGAAATGGTCTACGAGGCTTTGTAATACACTTGATGAATACTGGCAGCAGTGGTTCATGTGTTGCAGAGGCCAAAGCCTTTTAAAATGATGCTTCTTTCACGAAGTATGTTCATGCTGTTTATTGACTTTTTGCATGTCTCTGCAGTCCCTTAGTCACCCCTCCTGTTGCTACTCCATCACTTGTGTCGGTTTCCCTGGGCCTTCTCCCAGCTGTTTCTGCTTGAATTCCCATCCCCTGCCAGATCAGCTAACAGCCCTCTGATACAGACCTACATCGAAGTGTTGAGGTTTTCATAGCTAGAGCTCCTGGGCTCCTGGCTAGCACAGTCAGCACCAAGTTTAGAAGAGCCTACCTTTGGCTTAATCAACCCTTTTCTCCACTTAACCCGAGGTGCCGGTTTGGCAGACGGTGTAGCAACTCTAATGCTGAGCTGAACTTGCTCCCCACTTACTTTAGTGTCCCTGCTCCCATTATCAGCAGAAGGAGTAGGTGGTTGTACAAAAGAGTCTTCCCCATGGCTAGCGATATCAG
This sequence comes from Lissotriton helveticus, assembly GCF_964261635.1. Taxonomy (NCBI): domain Eukaryota; kingdom Metazoa; phylum Chordata; class Amphibia; order Caudata; family Salamandridae; genus Lissotriton; species Lissotriton helveticus. The sequence goes on from NC_136065.1 coordinate 940,218,711, forward strand.
GGCCCGCTACAAAGTGCAGTGAGGAGGAAGGTGGGGGAGAAGATGGTGTTGCTGGAGAAAAACAATCTTCAGCTGTCAGTGAGAGTCTTTCTGTCAGTTGGATCTCTTTAGATATCACATCAACTTTTCTGAACAAAAATCTATCAATGGTAATCTGAGTGTGACTTTGCAAAGCTCCGGGGACCACCGGCAGAGCTTTCCACTTTCCCATTTACCCAGATGCTGCTAGAGCCCCCACTCTTATGTAACAGCCAACAATGGACCAAGCACAGTACCTTTATTCGGGGGGAGCATAATGTTTTGAAGACCTTATGACACGTTATGCTCCAAGCCTTACAATGCAAGACCAAGGGCTTAATAGAACTAAACAATCCAGTAGAGACAGCTATCTATAAGGAAGAGTACAGGCAGCGGTTCACAAAAACCAAGGGGAATGGCCCCACCCTGGTGATGACAGGCGCAGTACGGACCCACCAATGGTCCGGGCTTTCCCAGGTATGGCCCATGCGTGTCCCATGCGTGTCCCATGCCACAGTAGACCAGAAGGTGCTTTATAGCAAGTCAGCAGTAGGAGGCGGCTGAGTCCTTGTCCCTCCCCCTAGGACCAGTGAGGTGTGGGTTTTGCAGTCCCTGGTGCAAGCAGCAAGTCCACAGCATCTCAGCATCCCACACCATTGTAAACCATGGCGTGCCCACCATAGACATAGCTATCCTTCCTCTAGGTGGAGTGGGGGATAGCCATGTCTATGGTGGGCAGTCCCATCCCTATGTATATATATTTTTAACTTTCTCTGGTGTTAGTAGACTTTCTGCCTCCCAGAGGCAGATCGGAGGCAATTATTCTATCTCCCCCCCAGTGGGGCAGAAAGACTGTTGCCCCATTTACTTGGGGCGAGGGTATGGCCATGCCCATGCTAGGCAGCCCCGCCCCATATTTATATAAAACAAAACCCTTTAGACTAGTGGGCTTTCTTGCCACCCTCGGGTCAGATTGGGGGTAATTACCGCCATCTGCCCCCAAGGGGGGGCAGAAAGAAGAATGTTGCCTGATGTTGTGTTGCTGAGTGCTTGCTGCTTGCATTAGGGCCTAATTACGATGTTGGTTGCAGTTGCCTCTGACTGACACCGTTTCGGGAAAGGAACTGCCCAACCATAGGTCTGCAGTTTTAAACTTTCACTTTTCAATGGGGGCTTGGATGAGACTGCTGCAGCACAAGCTCCCATTGAAAGATGGAAGTTTGTAAACATCCTGCACCTTGTGGCAGGCACCTCACCATAGGTGCCCCCAGGCCCAAATGACGAGGGCCAGGGGGAAAGAGGGCTCCACTAGGGCCCCCCAAATAAGGTTCCGACAGCTGTGAGAGGCCGACATAGATTGGCTGTCAGAAACCGACATCATAATCCAGATGGCGGAAACGCCGTCCTTAAGGGATTCCGGGTGCTTTCTGACTGGCCGATGGGCTCCTTGTGCCCGTCGAAACAGTGTAAGATTCCCCCGCTGGTTTAAACTGCGACTGTCGTCTTCATAATATGGTGGTGGGACATTAAACCTATCATGTTGGTCGGAAGCCCTCCGACCAGCAGTCAGAGGCTTTACGACCGACATCTTAATCAGGCCAAAGTCTTTTTTGCCAGGCACGGCTAAAATTTCTTATTGGGAGTTCCATCTTAAATGTATAATCCACTTATCTCTGGAACTCCTTAAATCTTTTCCTCACTTTGCCCAATCTCCAACAAATTGGAAAGGATGAAAGCGTGAATTTCTCGCATTATTAATCTTCAAAGTTAGGTGCAAGTTCATAACGTGCAGCAAAGCCATGACAAAGCTAAAACGTCTTTTTAAATGCCGTGTTGTGTAAACCTTAACTCTGCAGATGTTAATGATATCTGTAATATATATATATATATATATATACATATGTGTGTGGGTTCAACAGGTGTCATTAGTTTTGATTTTGAAAAGAAGGCCATTAATAGAAACCCACACTATCAGCTGTGGAATTTGTACTGGATTTTATTTTCATAACTTCATACATGAGCAGTTTAATTAGGTTTTCTGGTTAGAAAAGGCATTGTTTTTTATCAGAGAAGCCCATTCTTTCCTTATTGTATCAATGACCCTAGCCAACAGATTCACATATTTGAAGTATGAAAAACATCTGAGACAGAGGGTGACCTTTAACCTGTAGCCAAACAATCAGAACCTTTATTATATGGAAATGCTATTGTGGCTTCTGTCTGCATTTACATATTGTAGCGACTCAAATGACTCAAAATACTCGTTTAATTCCAGAAACTGCTCTTTTATGAATGTGCTGAACCAGTGAGAACTTTCTCGTATTCAAAAGAGACAATTGTATGGTAGATTTAGCACGTTTGATCCTAAAATGTACTTAGGAGACAGCAAGGATTTCGGATCTCTTTAAGGTTGCACTGAAAGAATCAATTATACGAGCCCCACACTTGCTAATTATTCAGATTTTAAATGCAGAGGACTCTGCCGACTGCAAATGAAAGACTCCCTTTGACAGAGACGTTATTTAAAGCTTCATGTTTACATCTGATTTGAGACTGTGGATTGTTATAACCACATGGAAAATGCATGTTGTGCAAATTGGATTTGCTCTGAATTGCCTGTTGCTTCGTTATATTTATGTATATTAAACCCACGGCAACATGTGTAAGATTTCTCAATGCTAACATCACGCATGCTGTGACTCTTGGTTTAAACTACATTCACACTTCCCTTCAAGGAGATGACTGGCTATGTAATAGGAGTCAACCCATGTGCTTCATTACTCTAAAACCATGTATATAACACTATACACTTCCAAGAAGGGCAAATGCATCCGTGATTAAAGGGATTCTTAGGGTAATTTTTGCTTTCACTGACATCATATTAATGTACAACTTTGTTTGAATTCATAACGTTATTGTGGGCACAACAATTGTGAGCACAACGTAAGATCCAGGGGCCGTTTGTGTGCATTACGGTGGCATTAAAACTCTTACGAGCCCATTTTCAAGTCCTCGCTCTGTTCTTGCCTGCTTAGATTTCTTTCCCTTTCCTATGCAGGGTGGGCTCTGTTTGACATTTTCTCTGCCAGCAATGCTGACTTCCATATTAGGTTGGAGGTGTTTGGGTGATAGTGTGGTTACGTGTTCACAAACCTGGGAATCCTTCACTTGGAACCAGATATTCTGTCCTTTGCCAATGCCATCTTCTTGTGGAGGTTAAGGTGCACAGAAGAAATAAATACTAGACCTTCAAGTAATTATGGATATCATACCATACACAAACCCTCCATCTTATGTCCTGATCCCAGCCACATTGAATTAAACATACACAGAGGAGATTTCATCTTAACTTCTCAAAATCATAAATTACTCACTTCAACAAGATATATTCACCTCATCACTTAATTCAGGTCAAAGTAACCCCCTCCTCAGGAAACCAAGCCTTGAACACAACAACTAAAAAAACATCAGACAGGTATTTAAATAACCATTGCTAGTCAAGATCATTGGGAATGCTGTTGCATCACAACTTTTGACCCACATCTCCAGGAAAATCAATTAAAGACACTTCAGTTGAGATTCTGTCCCAAACATAACACTAAGGTAGTGAGCCTGCAAATACTAGATACCACACTTAGAATTCTGGATCAGCATGATGTTTGCCTACTTATCCTAGTTAATCTTATGATGGCTTTTGACACCATCAGTCATTATTCACTCCCACACATTCTGTTATCCAAAATAGCTACTGATGCTATGGATCTAAAATCATTACAATCGTTTCTAGCTGCAAGATCTCCGCATGTGAAAAGTAAATCTCCCACAATACCACAAGCTCATTTGTTTCAACTCATCCTTCAACTTGCTTTTGGAACTCTGTGTGTCTGTGCTACTAGGCAAAATGTGTTCTCATACCAACATACAGAAAATACACAACTACATCTGAGAGTACCTATTCTGGCCAGCGTAGCCAATTTGATAATGCCACTAGCTAAATTAACACGTTAGGTGAACCCATTCCTCTTGCAAATGAGCCCCACAAAACAGAACTCTCACTCTGTCCCTCAGTGACTTTCCCCCAGGTGAAGAATGGCTTTAGCCTTGTCAGCGCTGGGCATCTCACACTTCGTAATTCCCTTGTCCAAATCTCTTGGTTTTATAATTGATCAGAAACTAAACATGATAAAACACATCAACAAAGTGTCAATAGGTACCTACTTCCAACCTCCTCTACTGAGAAAGCTGAAACCCTCCGTACTTGCAGCAGACATTAGGTCAGCACAGCAAGCATCATTGCTGTCTCATCTAGACTGCGGAAACACAGTACATGCAGGTATTTCCAGATTGTGCACTTCATCCCTTGCAGTCATCCTCCAAAAGGTGGCCAGAGTGATCCCAGGAACACCTCTGTTGTTGAGCAGCAACGAAACCTGATGGCTGAAGGGACAGTTTGAAAAGTACCACTTTAGGAGGCACTATTTATCCAACAATATTGACCCTCCTCATGAACGCCATGTGTCAGGGTACAGTGTACATTCCAAGGGGGCCATGTCTCTGACAATAGTGACACTGTAGGAGGTTTCAGGTACTGGGTTATGGTGTCACCAGCTGAACTGTTATATATCTGGCATGTTTGGCTATGGTACCCATTTGAGATGTCACATGCTTGGGTGTAGTGTCCCTTTCTTTGAATTGTCATATGTCTGGGCATACTCCCATTTCTAAGATGCCATATGCTTGGGCTCAGTATTACTCCTATGAGGTTCCATAAGTGTGGATCGATTTTTATTTTAAGGTGCCATGCATCTGGACAGAGAGATCTTTCTCTGGGGTGTCCTGCATGGTGCCTATGCAGCAGGGTATGCTGCAGTGTCCCTCTTCTGTGAAGCCACATGTGAGGTGTGTCCACACAGTTCTCTTCCCTAGGGAGAGGCTCTGCAATATTTAAATTATACCAGACTTTCACAGACCGAAATGGAGTGCAAATTGTATCCTCCTGCATCCACTGAGAGTGACTTGTTATGTTATGTTATGTTATAACGTTTTATTGAGCGCGAACAGCTGCCCCAGCAACGAGGCGTCCCGGCGCTAAACTATAACAAAACCTGAGGGGGGAAAGAGAATGGAAGGGCAGTAAGAGGTTAGGATGGGGAGAACAGGAATGTTTTAATCGCTTTGCGGACTTATTGAGACCAGTCACCATGTGAACTTTAAGAAGATTGATCTAGCTTGAGGTGGTTCTAAAACAATTCAAATTCTGGGTTACACTGAAAATTAAAATAAATCTCACTCTCAGAGTACCAAATAAAATGTCCCAGGCTATATGTAGGCCCAGCTTGTACATCCAAGTCTTAATGTGTTTAAACCAAGGTATTGACCCCGAGCCTAGGCGCGGGTCCCGTGCTCAGTATGCCATTGGATTCAAGCTAGCCTGGCTGATGAGGGGTGATACCCCAAAACTGGTCCCAGGATGCTTGTTCCTGGTCCAGGGAGGACCTGGATGGCATTGTGGGCTGGACTGTTACCATGGGGAGCAGGTCAAGACTGATTTACAAATGCCTGGGTCCAAACTGGAATGGCATGGTGAGCGCCAAACCAGGACAAAGGCACAAGTTCAGTTCAACCGCGATGGAGGGCAGGTCGGACACAGGGACCAAGTTAGGCCAGCTGAACAAAGTTTCTTAAATCCTGATTGTTGCTAGATCCCGCTTTGAAGAATTGAAGATGCGTCATGCAGCGACAGTTCCGATGAACTGCGGCAGCAATGCGAAGTCCTGCGTTGAGGGTGCCCACACAATAGCAGTTCTGATAAAGTCATCAACAAGGCTTGCAATGCGAAGTCCTGCATCTGGGATGTGTCACGCACGGCGGTTCTGATGAGCTGCGGGCTGCAATGTCCTGTGCTGCAGATGCACTATGCAGCGAGATTTCAGATGTGGAGCTATGAGTGGATGCATGATTCTGTGTCAGTGCTGCCCAAACGAAAGACCACAGCTGGGCTGGTAGAGCCCCTTCAGCCCCACTTTGAAGGAACAGGACCTGGGTGGCACCACTTGGGGGCAAGAGTCACAGTAGATAGAGTCCAGGTGCTGGGTTCATGGTAGTTGCAGCCTTTTTGGTCCCGAAGGCTCTGATCAGGAGACCAGCCAACTAGCCCATAGAGTCACTCTGGTGGTCCTTGGATCAAGATGTAGGTCCAGTTCATTTCACTCAGGCAGTAGGGCAGAAGGCAGCAGGGCAGCAGTGTAGCAGGGCATCACAATAGCAGTCCTTCTTGCAGAAGAGCAGCACAGCAGACCTGAGTTGGGTCTCAGGTTCAATATTTATACCTGGTGCCAGCTTTGAAGAAGGTTCTGGAGAGTTCCACCCCCCAGAGGTGTTTGGCATGACCTTCCTTCCTGCCTTTGCCCCAGCTCTTCTTGGGGCACAAATGACTAGTGTGAAACCATTTGTGAATGTGCTGAGGCGGAGCCTTTGTGATGTGCAAGAGATGATCTTTCCTGTCAACACATATTCCCCCTTTGTCTCACTGTCTGGGAGTAAGCCACCGCCAATCCCAGCATCACAGAAATATGGGGACTTCCACCAGTAACGGGACACTCAAGATGTGGGGACTGCAGTGTCTGTCACCTCACCGACAACATCAAGACCTTGAACCTTGAAGATGGAAAAGTTTGGGAGCAGAGGTCACATACCAACTGTAACAGCCACAACGTTGTATATTTGATCAAATGCTCCTGCGGCAAACCCTATATAGGAATGACCACACGAAAAGTGAAGCAACGTATATCAGAGCATCGGAGTACAATCAGATGCAAGAAAAACAACACAAGACTCACAGATCACTTCCTCACAGAACATCACACCCCCAATGATATGAGGTGGACCGTGATCGAACAAATCCAACCGGGTCCTAATGTACAGACACGTCTCTTTGAAAAGGAAAACGGTGGATTTATAGACTTTCCACCCATAAGATAGGTCTTAATGACAATATCCCATGGGCTTCTGTACTAAAATAATTCCTGCAAAGCCTCCTACTCAATGAACCTCTGAAGCATAGATACTATAATAATACCTACGTACCCTATCGTATGATCCACTGAGTTTCCCCAAACCCACTTGGTATCGTTTTCACATTCCCTTTACATTTCGTCACTACTAACACCAGTAGTGATTTAGGCACCAGTGCTTCACCTGGATTACTATCCTTGGGCATAGCCTTTAGCAAATATAGCCCTTTTCTTTCCTATGTTTGTTAGCAAGGTCCTCATGCATCTTGTAGGACCTGACACCATTATTTAATATCCCAAAAACCGCCACTTGCCCATTTATTCGGCCAAAATCGGTGTCAGTCCTACTTGGACCACACCCCTCCCTTCACGTCATAACGCCATGTGACGTTTGTAGCCCCTCCCATTGCCGCCTCGTAACCACGCCCATCCCGGAAGCGGCAAACATTTCATTACGGAGCCCGTCCCGCACGGCATTACTAGCCGAGCAGAGGACGGTAGAAGTAGGTTAATGGCCGGTTTCTTCACCAACTAACTGTAAGTAGACATCTTTCCCCTCAGATATCCTGTATCCTGACACACTGTCGGGGATCGCTGTGTAATCACGTAATCGAGTCGGGCATATCCTACGCCGCTCGACCAGCAGCCCCGTCTCTCACCCATTCATATTCCGATATTACAGAATATGTTCCCCGCTTGTGAAGAGCCTACCCCCTGCCCGTTGAAGCACTTGAGAGCCTATAACTAAGTAAGCCTTCCCTCCTTATGCCATGCAGCTTGTGTGTACTTTTATGTGTTACATGTGTGTTAGTCTTGCATGTTACTTAATAATAAGGGCACAATTTGCAGCGCCGATTTTTCGCAATCACCATGCAATAACTGGGTACTACGAAGGTAATTTTTGCGCGGAAATATGCACCTTCAAGAATACTTACGAGTGCGATAAACAATAATGCATGTAGCAATGCACGCACCTATTGATATGTGTATGTGTCCCAAAAAAAAAACCCACGGACACTCAATCATCACGTTATTTGATCACATGGAGGGCTGCAAACCTCATTGGCATGAAATATCACAGCACAGAGACACATCACGACGTAACAGGATAGTAAGCATGATCATAGCTGATGTTTGTTTACTTTTTCTCCCCACAGGTCTCTTTTTTCTTTTTTCGCATGCTCGTCCACTCGACTGAGCGTCTATACCACTGGCCATTTGCCATTAGGTACACAGGGGTTCAGGATAGGGTGCGCCTTTTAGGGGGCCCACACCGTCCGTCTCCCTGGTTTTTGGTCCTGAGGAATACCGGGTATTTGCCCATTGGTAAAAACATGTTGACCATCCCACAAAGACACTATAGAGATACTCTGGTCGTAACTTTCCTACCAGTATCTCGCCTTTACTTTTTAATATTGTTCAGTTGCTCTAAAATAAAAATTATGTTTTGAGTTAAACCAGGACAATTTCTAACATTATTTTTTTGCACCTACAGTCACAACCCGCTCCACTGTATTACAGGTGTTGAAGCACATCCTGGTGACGCTAGGTCACCAGGGTGGACCCCGATGATGAAGCATGTCACCACTAGGTTGGTGAGTGAGGGGTTTTATATAAAAGGATAAAAAAAAATCCTTTTTGCCAGTAAGTCTACCCTCCCGAGAATTTTTCAAACTCTTCGTTGGGGGTACTTCTCTTTTTGTTTAATTTAGTAAGCCACAAAGACCTACTACTGGCTACACTTAGTCATGTGATCCATAATACAGGCTGCAGGCACCACTAAATGGTTGGGACAAGAAAATGTCAGCTTTCTAAAAGTGTCATTTTCAGAATTGTGACTTAAAATCCGACGTCACCATTAAAGAGGGTTTTAAATTACATGTTTTTAGCCTTAAGGTTAGCCCAAGGGTCAGGGGCAATCCTTAAGAAGTACAGCTCAACTACAAGCAAAGCTGGGACACCAGCACGTGAGATATATAAAAGTAAGGTCCAGGCTGCAGCATTGTATGGATCAGAGTTATGGGGCACAACCGACATCCGACACCAAACAGCTGGGGAAAACAAGTTTGCAAGGAGATTATTAGGATTACCCCAATCAACATCACCTGTCTCAATGTTCCACTACCTAAATTTGAAGAGAATAGGTCATCTCGCAACCCTAGTCCACTGCTCTATAGGATACGCTATGAACTACGCCAGAATTACTAGCATATAGAAAGGTGTACGCGAATTACTGAATATTGATACATGTCTTACCTTCCCTTGGTTAAGATTTGTCCAGAAAAGGTTGATTGAGTTAGGCCTTGAATCATACTGGACTAAACCACATAATTTAACACCAAGTTGTTAAGGTAATCTAAAGGGTATTTACTGGCAATATACATTGAATGCCCTCCACTCTGACCCAAGATTAGGAAGGTTAACAAGTGAATTCCTTTCTATTAAGCCAAGTCCGATTCGCGGGGATTTCCTTGACCATATACAACCTTTCCTAGCAAGAATTTTGTATCTAAAGTTAAGATATAACACATCACAGATCAAGAGCTATACTATAAAATGGGGGGGGAGAGGATCTTGTCTGTTCTCTATGCACTAGATGCACTTTAGGGCCTACAAACAACATCGAAAACATTGCACATATTTTGGTTTTTTTGCCCGGCGTATGATAGGGCAAGGAGCAAATGGATTCGACCACTATGTAATTCGTTGGGATTCCGAAAACATCAAGAGGCGCTGAGGGTACTGACAATAAGTACCCGACCACATGTCATATTTGCGGTATCAAGATATTTGTTTATAGTAGGTCTAATACGGAGGAGAATAGGGCTAAAGTTGTGATATACTAATGTCCAAGATATCAGTGAAACTTACCTTGGACTGTATGAATAATTAGACATTACTCCATGTATATTTTAAAAAGGCTTTATTTAACTAAATTGTTTTACTGCAATTGCCAATTTTATTGAAAATATGTAACATTTGGCTGAAACACTTTAGATTATTTTATGGACGATGTTTTGCAATGAAATCTTTTATGGCCTTTGGCCAAAATAAAGAAATTATAAGATAAGACAATTTTTTAGATGCAATCCCTAAGCGAGAGGTAGGCCTTGCAGTAGTGAAAAAATAATTTAAACGTTTTTCACTACAAGGATATGTAAAACTTACAACTACATGGCCAACTATTTAAATACACTGCACCTTCCCTCTGGGCTGTGTAAGGCCTACCCTAGGGGGACTGACATGTATTAAAAAAGTTCTAGGCCTCGCAAAAAAGTTTATTTTGCAAGGTCAAAATGGCAGTTCAAAACTTCACACACAGGCTGCAATGGAAGGCATGAAACATGTTTAAAAACGGGCACTAAAGTGGATTGCACAAAAGGTGCTGCAGACCCACTAGTAAAATTGAATTTACAAGCAAGGGTGCATTCAGTGTGCCACTTTACTAGGGACTTATAAGTAAATTAAATGTACCAATTGGGTGTAAGACAGTTTTGCCATATTTAAAGGAGAGAGCACTGGCACTTCAGCACTGGTTAGCAATGGTAGAGTCCTAAAAGCCAACCAAAATGGGTTCAGAATACAGAAAAAAGAAGGCAAAAAGTTTGAGGATGACCCTGCAGAAAGTGCCTAGACCAACTTTCCCTAAGCAGGGTGAATGGGACAGGTGTTTAGCATTTAGCTTTTAGTTAGAAAAAGAGCACTACAATCATTATTCGAGTTTCTAGGAGTGCCAACGAAGATCCCTCAGGAACTGGGATATGTGATTCAATTTCCTTTTGTCTGTGATTAGTCAAGCTGACGATTCGAGAACTATGTATCAAAACATTCACTGGTAAGCCAGTCAGGATGGCCTTCCAAGCTTCATTCCTGGATATGACAAGTGCAGGTGCCGCTGATCATTGGAGAGCAGGTTCTTTTTAGTTGGCATAGATGGAAGTGGGACGAGTGGATTAGCCTGCTGACAAGAGGTGCAAATATGAGGATACTGTCAATGATAAAGCCTAATGGTTTTACAGCTGTGCTGGAGAAGATGAGTAGCCACAGTGTGTACGCTTTGAGACGGAGTCGCTAATGTGACTATTTGGTGCCCGGTACTTCGAGAAGATAGGCTGTGGTTCAGTTGATCATTCAGACCACTTCAGGTTTTTGATGCACTGAATCTTTTCTGACTGATAAATGGGCAACAGATGGTGCATGATATGCTATGATGTTATTTTATGGTATGTTAGATTACGTTAAGTGAGGTTAGGTCAGGTTAGTTTAGGTTAGGCTTGATTTTTGCAGGGGTTTTATATGCCAATTATTTGACCTCTTCAGGCTGTTACGGTGCTGATTGCTGCTTTCATCGTGTAGTGGTCAATTTTAATATGAAAGTTTGCTTTTTTTTGCATTTTTAAAAAGAATTTCTAAAGTTTCTAAAAACTAAGAATAAGAACGATTTTATTGTAGCTGCAATTTGTTTTTAACGAGGCATTAACATAGTTTTATGTCCTTTATAATTCATTACATTTATGACAGATTAATGTAAAATTTTACTTAAAAACTATGCAAGGAAAAACAGAACAGGTCATCATTTCACAGAAAAGGTGATACATCGCTTGATTCACAAAAGAGGCTTTTTTCCATTGTGCTTTGACTACCCTCTCTCTTTGTTTGGCAAGGGATGCTCATAATCTGTGCATGCAAAGAGACTTTTCGCTAAAGGTCACAAACCTCCTGCCTCAGGCATACTAATGAGGCAGGAATTGGTTTGCAACTCCTAGTGAAAAGATGCTGAGATGGAAAACTGCATAGAAAACCAGACCGTGATTCCAACATTCAAACCGCTGTGTGCCGGCATTGTGATCCCTGTTCCTTAAGGAGACATGGGTCACAATGCCACAAAAAGCGGCACACTCAAATGTTCACATTGGGGACTACATGCAGTGGATTCTGTGACCATTCCCTGCTCCTCCTGATGTGTGCAGCCCATACACTCGAACATTATGTTGTCAAAGTTGGACAGCTCACACGTTGTGAATGCTTAATACCTGTCCTCGGCAGTCGCTAAGCTTGTCAAATATATAGAGTGACTCTTGGAAATTCATAGTTTACAAATGCGCTTTTGATTGTACTCACAAAATGTGCAATAAATAGCTGTACACGTGGAACCAGGTAAATTCATGATTTTAAATCATAAGAGAAAGTGTTTAACTATATGTAATTTCTGTAGGTTTGGTTCAACGTGCAACAAAACAGTGCACCAATGTCAGTGAAGTTTGACCTCTCAAGGGAAGCACTCTGGAAGCCATTATTTTCCAAGAACTTTCAGCATCCAGACACGCCCACCTTACAGGTTTGAACCCCAATTAAACCCTTTGAAAAGAGTCAATGTTCTCTAACTTTTATTCGTTCTTTGATTTTTGTTTTCAATATTTTTCATTAGTATATAGGTATCGCAACGTTTTTGTTGCCTAAATTATTTCATTGAACCTTCTGTGATGCATGGAGAACACCAAAAATACCATAGAAGAAGTAGACTGTTGTGATTTCCATGAGGATGTGATATAAGGTCTCACTGACTGACTGACTGACTCACTCTACCCAGTGCCCAAAAAATCAATACACTCCTTAATTCACCCTCGGGCCCTTCAGTAGTTCATTACTAATCTTCTATTAGAAAAATATTCACTCACTGGACCCTACAGAACCTGCTGGCTATTGGACTGTAACCGTTCTCTTCCAGTATTAAAAGCTTCTGCAGAATTGGGTCAGACCCACACACAAAAGCAACCACTGAACAGACACTAGTAAAGGTTATCCTGAAAATTTATACCAAAATTCTATTAGTCACAGTATGCCACAACATACTTGTATGGTATGATGTGGTATGATATGGTAATAGATTATTATGGGCTACATATTGTCTGACAAAAGCATGGTGTAGTTTACAAAAATATTGAAATCAATATGAGAAAGCCTACATCCAATGAAGCAATATATTTTCTTTAAGATACTTAGGACACTATATTTTCGTCAGAGGATATTTAGATCACGATATTCTGGTGCCCTATGATTATATGTCAAAATACTGATAACAAAAATATCACCTGACATAACTATTATGGTGTAATCTATACTACTATTATAAAGAGAGAACACAAACCTTTGAGCCAGGTAAACTCGGGAACCACAGCGCCAATCCACACACCCGATACATCGTTGTAATCCTCAGGGTGTGCAGATGGACATAGGCTATAAAAATTAAAAAATAAATATGTTATTAAAAAATGTAAGTTAAAAAAAAGTAGCCCCTTCTGAAGTAGCGCCGGCCGCGACGTGCGTGCTGACATCAGGAGCGGCGTACATGCGAGGAGCAGCGTACAGGAGCAGCAGAGATCAGCGCGGGGAGGAGCGGTGGAGATCAGCGCGGGGAGGAGCAGTGACGAGGAGCGGCGGAGATCAGGGGAGCAGCGGACATGACCGGCGGACAGGCGGAGAGGATCGGCGGGTAGACAGTGAGGAGCGGCGGCAGGGAGGAGCGGTCAGCGGCGGATGAAGTAGGGCGCCAAGTTACCAGTCCGCAACGTGAGGGAGGAGCGGCGGCGGGGAGGAGCGGTGAGCGAGCCACAGGTAAAGGAGGAAAAACAAACGTGTGCAGGAAAAAGTAACGTGGGCAGGTTAACAGGAGGAAAAAGAAACGGGAGGAGCGGTGAGCGAGCCACAGGTACTGGAGGAAAAACAAACGTGTGCAGGAAAAAGTAATGTGGGCAGGTTAACAGGAGGAAAAACAAACATGTGCAGGTGACAAAAGCGTACAAAGTGGAGCGGGGAGCAAACAGGCCATTACAGGACAAAAAAGTGAAACGGGGCCTTACAGGAGGAAAAGGTGACGTGGGCAGTAACGTGGCAGGTTAACAGGAGGAAAAACAAACGTGTGCAGGGGACAAAAGCATACAAAGTGGAGCGGGTAGCAAACGGGGCATTACAGGACAAAAAAGTGACGTGGCAAGTGACGTGGGCAGGTACCAAACAGGGCATTACATCAGGAAAAAGTGACGTGACCAGTGAGGTGGGCAGGTTACACAACGTCAGGGAGGGCGGGCGGGGGCCCTGAGCCATAATTGCTCCCGGACAACGTCGGGACGGGCTGCTAGTATTATTTACAAAACGATACTTTTGTAAACCTTAGGCAACAATATCTATGCCCAACTATATTTCTGTTATCAATATTCTGATAACCTGCTCATAGACAGAGCTGGTTTTCCTCTGAGAGAATGCTGATCATGTTAGGTCTGTTGACAGCATCACCGACCATCATTATTGACTGATGTGAGACATCATAGGATCCTCAGGCCGCACACTAACAGTGTAGATCCTTCCTTACCTCTAGGTCCTCCTCCCATTCATTACAAGTGAGATATATCTATCTCACAGACAGAAAAAAGAACAAAAGGAATGCTGGAGTCCCTACCCCACTCCATCCCACCGGGAGTACTTAAGTCGTATTTACCCTGCATGCCACCTGTTCTTTTTTTCTGTCGGCCGACAGAATGGGTGGAGTCAGGAGGCTCCTGCGTGGCTGGGGTCCCTGCGTGGCTTCGAAGCGTCTAGGCTGCCAGTTGGCGGAACAGTGCTCGTGATCATGTCGCCCTCTCTGCCGGGCTTGGTTCTTGTTAGCAGCCAGCGTGTCAGATCTTGTAACTGCCTCATGTGGCGTCCTTTAAAGCTCCTCCTTCACTTTTGCACCTCATCTTCTGCATGCTGCAGCTGCTGACGGTCGTCAGTGCTCACAATCTTTCCTCCCACTCCTGCACAGATCACATTCAGTTAGTGATTTAAGTTGAGCCGATGGTTGCAGCTGGGGAAGGACACTTATTTTTCCGTAAGACTATAATTCAGAGCAAGAGAGATAACAACAAAAAAGGGGACAGAAGGAGGAAACATTATGACAAAGGGAACAAGCATTTACAATGCAATGGTTTTGCCTTTGTTAAAGTTAGAGCTATTGGCATTGCTTTTGACACTCTGCACTCTGAAGCTCCACTCTGAAGCTCCACTCTGCACTCTGCACTCTGCACTCTGCACTCTGCACTCTGCACTCTGCACTCTGCACTCTGCACTCTGCACTCTGCACTCTGCACTCTGCACTCTGCATCTGCATCTGCATCTGCACTCTGCATCTGCACTCTGCATCTGCACTCTGCATCTGCACTCTGTATCTGCACTCTGTATCTGCACTCTGTATCTGCACTCTGTATCTGCACTCTGTATCTGCACTCTGTATCCCCACTTATTTTTTTAGGATTTGTTCCCTGACTATAACCCACCACCAAGCAATGCACATACCAGTCTGCTCCCAGCCTGCCCGCCTCTCTGAGGGACACATTTCTACACACAACCGCATTCACGCCAGTGAATGGGCGAGCCGGACAGGGCACGCGGATCGTGAAAGGTTGGGATTGTGCGATTCAAGTGCATTTAACGTAACATCATATTCGCATGCAGGGTTTCCGGATTTTTAGAGGTACAAGCTGTCTTCATGACTAATGAATGTTATGCCCTGTACGTTTCCTGTTAACCGGTATCTTGGTCCCGTTTGTTTAATTGAAACTGGCCAAGACTACATCTCCCACAATACAACAGGTTGATACATGAAAGCTCAACACTGAGGCCGTCTTGAAGCCCTATATTTTAACAAGCCATAACGGTAATGTTTCATTTACTATAGAACTCGAGATGCCTCATCGCACCCCCGGGCAGAGCTGTGGGTGGGACCTGCGATCACAGGCTCGAGTCCCGGTTCTTGCTTCGGTCCTCCCAACCCCAAGGCTGGTGACATTTGCAGCGCTTTGAAACTGCCCTTGCGTTGAACAGGCATTTTACAAGTAGCTAAGATATTTGCAAACTTTCCAAATTCATACATTTCTATGTCAAACATTAAGTAGTCCGTCTCTTCGCTAGTTTGCTCGTCAGGACTTTGCCAATGCTGTGCACTTGAAGGTGGCGCGAGTACTTGTACATTCGGTAACTTGCAATGCGCAGCTTGTCGTAGTGTTAATGAATGACAGATATAATGGGGTTGACATTGACCGTACCACACGTACAGACTGCGATCAGGCCTACTTGGAACAGGGCATCAGTGCAGAAGATCAAGGAGGCCCTACTGAGGGCATGCCCTATGGGTACTGGCTGAAGGTGAGTGGTGCTCTCTGCCAGTGAAGCATTGCCATGCCCAGAGATTACCACGAGCAAGGGAATTTTGGCTACAAGGCATGTCTGCAGTGTATAGGCAGTGAACTTGGGAAGGCAGTGGTACCACTGCGAACCACAAATAGGCAAAGTGCATGCTTTTTAAGGTTTTGGATACTAATTATAGCTTCAGCAGTTGTTTCTCGCAGGAATGAGTTCATAGTTACAAATTACGTATTTTGCATAATTTGCAACCAGTTTGAATTATGGATTTCAACAAAAGAGAAGCTAGGAAGGCGTATAGTACACTCCAGGATACAGCACTTTATGCATTATGGTCACGTTTGCAAAGCACTCACAAAAGATCAAGGGAACATTCTAGATGATACACCACATTTTGTGGCCAAAAAAGACTTCGGTATATGACCACATAGAACTGAGAGAGTGCCTAGTCAGTGTCATGCTCGTGTAGATGAAGCAGTGATGATGGTGAGTGCGTGTCGGAGAGAAGCAGATATGGGGAAACGCACACAGTTTGTTTTCTTACCTCTACCAGTACACCACAGCGCCTTGTGCCGTGTTCGAGAATGTCAACGTGTTTGAGGAAAGGGCAGTAAAGAAAGTTGTGAGCTCAGAGCATATGCTGCACTAACTCAATGATTCATGATGAGGTGAAGCAGGAAAAAGAATCGAATGTGCAACATTAATAACATTTTTCAGAAAAGCGACAGTGCTTTGTGAGGTGTCGGGCAGAAAAAAAGACCAAGGGACCCATCAGATCCAGGTGTAGAGCTGGACTCTAAAGCAAGGGTTTCAAGCTTGCCAACAGACACATTGAGAAGACTCCGAGAGCTACAGGCACATTCAGTTAGGAGAACGAAATGTGAATGAAGGGTCTTACACAACTTGTACTCACACAGTTGGCTGCAGCGCTCCAGTAAAGAGAGCAGACAGGCAGGCAGGGTATCGCTTGGCGCACACAATGCCCGCACCCTCGGGGACTTGTCTTCCAGTTACAGATGAAGCGCCCTGAAGCCTAGCCACTTGGGACGGCTACAATAATCCACAGAATAACCAAGTGCCCCGTGCCACTGTCCTACCTGCCTGGTCTCCGGGCTCGGACCGATCCGGCTGTCTCCTCCCAGCTCCCTTCCCCCTGCAGCACATCCTCCCTCCCGGGGTGCCGTTCTTACCTGCTGGACGGGGGTGTTGGGCCCCAGAAACCTGCTGGAACCGTTTCGGTAGGGTGAGGGGGCCAGGAGCCGGGTCCGTGTGGAGTGCAGCCGCCGCGCTGAGTCTGTGTCCGGGCTCCGGGGGCGGGGAAGGAGGAAGGCGGCCATGAGGAAACAAGCGGGAGGGGGCGGGAAAGGGATTGACTGCGCCGTGTCGGACGCGGCCTGCTGATAATGAGGCGGCTCTGAGCAGCTCTCCCGCTGGAAATGAATTCTTTCTCCGATGTCTATCTCAGAGAGGCCCCAAAAGGCACGAGGCTGCTTCCTGCTCGGAGAGGCGACGGTGCTGTCGAAAGACCGCCTCGGATTGAACTGAAGGACCGGGAAGAGGGGGGGGGGGGCAGCTGGGGTGTCTGCAGAGAGAAACGAGGTGTCTGCGAGGAAAAAGGAGGTGTCTGTGAGGGGGTGATGAGAAGTGTCTGCGAGCGGAAGGGGGTGTCTCCAAGGCGGAGGTAGAGTCTGCAGGAAGAAACGAAGGGAGGTGTCTCAGAAGAGAAGAGGGGTGTCTCAGAGGAGAAGAGAGGTGTCTCAGAGGAGTGCGGGAGGGGGCGGGAAAGGGGGAGGAGAGACGCTGACGACGGCCGACGACGGCCTTGGAGCAGGAAGGGGGAGGAGAGACGCTGACGACGGAAGGCGGGTGCCGGCAATGCCGGACCAGACTCGGGGGCGTTCCCGGCGTCCCGTGACGTCGGCAAAAGCCAAAGAATGTCGGGAACGCCCCCGTGTCTGGTCCGGCATTGACGGACAGGCCCCTCGTCCAATGACAAGGCTCCGTTTACGGAGCCAGCCAATCAATGACGAGGGCCAAACCAAAGCCACACTACTGTTCTCATCAGGTTTTCGCCTGCGCCGAAAAAGATGCGCAGAGCGCATCTTTTTGGCGAGGCAAAACCTAAAAAGCAGGGAAGAAAAAAAAAACAGAAAGAGTAACATAAAGGGGCTATGAGTGTGTGGTGGTGGATGAGAAGAAAGAAGCATGCGTGGAATCAAGGATGAACAGCCTTGGTATTTAGCAACTCCGGCATTCGGCAGCACCGCTCCGGGTTCCTGAAACACCTCTGAGAACCGGCACTTACTGTTTTCGAAATTCTGCACGGGGTCTTCCTCAAACAAAAAAATAATTCCAGAGTAGGCCTCCGAACTTTCTACATCTAAATACAGCATACAATTCTAGACTCAATGAAGTTGTTATTGGCCCAAAAGATTATCCTCTGTAGTAATTTGTGGGCTAGACTACTAAAGAATGTCGATAATATGATTTGACCCACTTGTATGCCAAGAAAACGTTAGGTGTGAGAAGACATTTTAATAAATAAGTATGACATTACTTGGCCACATTTTAATGACACGTATATGCAATTTAAAGTTGGCATATATCTCGTTGTGATCTAATCTTCCTTGTCACAGTGTATCCATTTTTTGTTTGCAGACGGATGCCAGTTATTTCTGCACATATATTCCCTGCGGTGTATTACACATTGTTTAAAGGTCGAAGCTTTATGCTGTTAGTCCTCAGTCCGCCATCACGGTATTTGTTGCCAGTGCTCGAGATTTTGAATGTACACTACGAAGCCCTGTAAATAGCAGATATTCCTATTACCAATTATAAGGTACTCGTTTTATCTACCTCAGAAGGAATTAAAGCTGAGGCTGCCTTACTGGGATTCCAACTAACGACATCTGTAATAAAGCAGGAACAGTGAACTCCCCCGGAGTCAGTGTTACGCCTATGCTATATTTGATAGGTATTTGTTTAATTGTCTGTATGGCCAACTGTTTTATTTGATGGCCAATAAAACATTTTAAAATAACCATTGCGCCAATTATAGCAGCACACATACCTACATGTCAACATGCTAACCATAGAATCCTTCTTCACATGAAACAATCCTTCCAGGCTTGGCTTCTCTCCTGATCTGAATATCTGGTGCTTAGTTCATTGTTTATTTCAAACCTGACTTCCCAAGTGAATTGCCTTCAAAGTAGTTTTAATGTGACATATTCTCGCAAAAATATTTGCTTCCAAAAAAAGTTAGATAACTGCCTTAAGACCATTCCAAGAAAATCTGTCTGATCACTCTTTAGTAAATACACACTCCTCACTTACAAATAGAGCCAATTTATGGACCTCTAATTCATTTCAAGCATGCTTAACTTCTCTCTCTCTTCCCCTTTGACCACAATGTTATACAGATATCCACCTATCTCCCTCTCCCGGTCCTTTTATCATCTCCTCTTCTATTTCAAGAAGTCATCACTCTCCTGACTAGCTTCTCAACCATAGCCACAACAATCACACACTTCTGCAACCGGTCCCATACTATGACACCACACGTCAACGTGCCTTTAACGTATACCACCCTTTACGTTCATTCTCACCTGCTGGCCCACGTCCACAACAAAGGATCACACTGGCTCACTTAAAACAAGACAGATGGCACTTGGAGGCAAGCAGCGTAAACAAAAGCCCCAGGATAATAGTAACCGTTACAATAATGTATTTATTTTTTCAGTTTTTAAATACCACAAACTCAATCTGAAGGCACTGAAGTACTTTACCTGAGCACCAGTTACATAACTAAGGTCACATTATGATTTTCCCAGAATCACTGCATGGTGAGCTGACGGCGAAGCTCAAACCTGGTTCCCCAGGTTCCAAAGTCGGCAGCTCAGGCCGCAATGCCACATCCTCTCCCAAAAGCAAGCTTTAGTCACATTAGCACTCCCCTTACACAATGCAAAACTCAAATTTTTTCATAATCGTATCACTGCTCTCCACCACACCCTGGAAGACTAGCATGCACAATCAACAACTCAGTCCTCCTAACACATTCCGATCACATGCTCCTAAATCACTGCCAAGGATTTTGTTGCCACAAAGGCTGCCACCATGAGAGACAAACTATCAACCATAGTTAGCACCTCATCTACTTCTTTAGTCATCTCTAGCCACCCACCACATCACTGAATAGAACTTTCTAACTTCTATACCATCTCATCAATACAACTCATTCCTATACTAAAATCATCAAGTTCATCCTTTAGCTCTCAAATTACATTTAATCCCTCTCTTCTATCTTTAACCTACCCACTTTGTTTCAAATCTGCATTAGTACTTCCATTTTTATAAGTACACCTACTGTCAACCATTCCCCTCAAACATTGCCCAGTATCCCTGCCTCTGATCTTCCTCAAAATACTGGAATATCAAGTTTGAAACCATATTATTTTACATCTAACAGCCTACTTATCCATTTTGATCAGATTTGCATGCCCCCCAATCACCAGTAACAGCACTCACTCTGCTACCTAACCATATTTCCTCAGCTCTCTTCAACCATATCCCACCTTTACTTGCATAACTTGATTTTTTAGAGCATTTGATACAGTTACATTCCTCTCTCCAGAAGCTTGTTGTCAAGACCTGCTAATACTAGTATATATTGAGGGCGGGTGGTTCGAGGCAAACGGTGCCCTTCTGACAGAGTCAGGTCCTGCCAATTTGTAAGCATCTCTGATGCAAAGCCCAGGGAAAAGAAAGGAAGAAACAAGGAAAAGTGAGAGAGGCACTTCTCTTCCTGCTACAAGTCAGACGTAATGTGAAATGTAGGATTGACTTGTTCCCTCACTGTCTTATATCTGCTGCTCCGTAACCTGAGAGTACAGTACACTGCACAATTATCACTATAGCACGCAGGTTTAATTGTGAACAAAAGTTTACTTACCAGCATGTGCTATAATAATTCTGTGATGAATCCCAAGGAGAACCAGAACTCCTGGAATTTGAGCAACCCTGGAGACCACCCTTAGTGTAGGATACGGACAACCCCGTGCACCTCAGGCCCACGACTACTGCTCCCATTATCAGGGGGAGAAGTTGAGATCATAGGAAAACCAAGAAAGGATGAACATGAGAAAAACGAGGTAAATGAACTCAGTGAGTGGTGGAAGCTAGCTAGTGCTGTGAAAGTTTCCAGCGTCTTTATATCAACATTGCTCGTTGTAAACCATAATTACACTGTGACCTATGTTTCGTAAATGACAAGTGATCCAGAACTACATACTGAGAAACACACACAAATTTCTTCTCAAAGCAGCCATCCTGCCCTCTAAACCCCAACAAGCCACAACTTTCACTCTCCTTCCTAATAATCTTATCCCTAAAATGGATCTCATCCTACCTCTTTGATTGCTCTTTTTCAGTGTTTTGGGATGTTATTCTATCTATACCAACCTCTCTACTAGTTGTGATTTGCCAAACCTCTATCTGGAGACCATCATCTTCTCTTTCTACACCATCTCCAATGGTGATATCATCTCCCCTCTTGGCTTCTCTTACTGTGTCGATGCCAGTGACATGCAAATCTTCTCTTTTCCAACCTTTTTTTCCTTCCTCTAATCCCACTGTAATTTGCTTTCTGCGATTACACGGTAATAAAGTGGAAACATGATAGAAGAAAAATCCCACACCAAATTCAGAAAACGGAGTACATTTAGATAAATTATTTGACACCAAAATGACAAAAATCCAACTAGTAGAACTAGAGATATGAATTTTTAAACTTTAAAGTGTAAAATAGTGCCTAAGAGATCAAAGCACAAACTGTAGACATCTAGTCGCACGAGACCAGGGCAAAGTTGAGAGTTATGGCCACCCACAATGGTGTCCGCTTACCTACGGACAAAGGAACATTTTTGAAGAAAAATACCTGAGAAGGTAAAGTTCAGCAGGACAAGGCAGCTGGCTGTGTCTGAGTAAGAGGTGTTGTCGTATGGGAGCTACTGGACGAAGACGCAGTGAAGATTTCTATGATTGGAATTAGTCTCTTTTTTGGAAGTTGAAAATCTCCAGCAGGACAAAGCTGGAAGCTGTATCAGACGAGGGCGCAAGAAGGCCAGATACCCTTCCAAAGAGGAGCCACTAAACCGGATTTGCTGCTGTGGAGTAGAACGTAGCGGGAGTTCCAGTGAAGTCAACCCGATCGTGATGCACATTTTACCGATTGGCGAGCAGGTAGGTCCTGGTCTCCTCTCGGTTTTGGATTTGGATTTGGGCTATCTTGGCACCTTTAGCACCACTTCCAAGGATTCGGGACAAGGGGGGCTAGAGGGTCAGAACTCACTCAGCTGCGCCCAGGTGTGGGTTCAAGAATGTTGGAGCCTTTGATGTCCATTAGGTTTAGATCTGGAGGCCAGCCAACTAGCCTTTGGAGTCACTCTTGGAGTATTCGGTTCCAGCAGAAGCACATATCTCAAGCAGCAGAGACGTTCTCTGAGAGCACAGGGCAGACTTAAGGCAGCAAAGCAGTCCTCATGGAGCAGCAGGGCAGTCTTCAGAAATATACAGCAGGCCACAGGTGGCAGGGCAGTACTCTGAGAGTCCTTCCGCAGGTGTAGAAGTGAAATGAAGTGCGGGTCTGAGACTCCTATTTTTATATCTTGTGCCCACTTTGAAGTAGAAAATAATTCTGGATCCCCTCCACTCTCACAAAAGTGTCTGGAATTTTCTGCCTCCCAGCCCAGGTCCTAGTCTGTCCTTAGTCACAATAGGCTAGTGTAAAGTTCTTTGAGTGTGAGCTGAGGCAGTTTCCCATGAGGCACAGGGTCAGACTGATTTGCATATGGCCATGTCTGAACTGGGGTGGCAGAGTGGGCTAAAGAACGGTGATGGATTAAACCCAGATCTTTTGACAAGGTGTGAGTGTTTGATTGGTTCAGATGCTCCGTCCATCACTACCCCCTTTTGTACTGCTTTGGCCGCCATAAGTGTGGCAGGGTATGCTCAGACGTGAGTCCCTTGCTCACTTTGCCACTGGATTCAAGCAAGCCGGGCTGAAGACGGCTGTAATGCCAGAAACTGGTCATCGGAAGCTTGTTTCCGGTCCAGGGAAGGCATGGCTTGGCAGTTCGGGCTGGACTGTTCCCATGAGGCAAAGGGTCAGACTGATTTGTATATGGCCATGTCTGAACTGGGGTGGCAGAGTGGGCTAAAGAACGGTGATGGATCAAACCCAGATCTTTTGATTGGGTGTGAGTGTTTGATTGGTTCAGATGCTCCGTCCATCACCACCCCCTTTTGTACCCCAAACAAAAGTTACCACTTATCAAATGTAATAAGGTGACCCAATGTTATCCTATGGGAGAGATAGGCCTCACAGTAGTGAAAGTGTCCACTACCAGGACATCTACAATTTAAAGTACATGTCCAACTTTTTAATTACAATGCACCCTGCCCTATGGGCTGTTTAGGGCCTACCTTAGAGTAATACATATGTAATAAAAGGGGAGATTTAGGACTGGAAAGGGTTTTTTATGCCAGGTCAAATTGGCAGTTTAAAACTGCATACAAGCTGCAAAGGTAGGCCTGGGACATGTTTTATGGGCTACGTAAGTGTGTGGCACAATAAGTGCTGCAGGCCCACTAGTAACATTTTATTTACCAGCCCTTGGTATATGGTATGCCACTTTCATAGGGACATATAAGTCAATTAAATTAGCCAATCAGGTGTGAGTAGGATTGGCACCTTTCCAAAAGAAAAATACCGGCCATTTGTTGTAGTTTTAAGAGTGTTCAAAGGCCTGGACATGGCACTAATTCAGACTGTAACTAAACTCTAATGTATTCATTGGTAACATAATTTTCCTGTCAGTTTTTACTTTAGGTATGAGGCAGAGATAGTTAACACAGCTCTATAACACATTTAAAAGTGCTGTTTGAAGTATGCACAGATAAGGGCTAAAAATACCGGCTTTAGGTGATTTTGCTTATGTTTGTACCAGCAGGGACATTAAAATAACGGTGGTGCTCGTAGTAATCCGGCCAGGTGGCAACTCTAGATGTAAGCTAATTTTACCATGTTTTAGGGAGTGAGCACAAGCACTTTAGCACTGATTAGTAGTGGTAAAGTGTACAGTGTCCTAAGGACAACAACAATGATTTCAGCAAAATAGGAAGGAAGAAGGCAAAAAGTGTGGGGGAAGACCACCCTAAGGCTGACAGGTCTGACACTTAACTGATCAAAACTGGAGGTCCTATAATTCCCCACTTCACCAACACCCATTTCTCCACCTAGTCTCATTCACTTAATTCGTGACATTTTGATTGTCTACTCTTCTGCTAAAAATCTCTAATGGGCTCATTTATCACTGTTGTTTTGTCTGCTGCACGCTATCAGGTTTTCAGCATCTAGAAAATATAGAGATCTGTCCTATTCCACATTGCCAAAGTGTTAACCAATTTGCACGTGCTAAGTAAATTAGATTACTGCAACAACCTACTTATGGGGCTCCCTCAACACTGCCTTTTCATTTGAACTTCAGCCAAAACCGTCGCACTCCACAAATTACTTATTTTCAAAGCAGTTCACATAACTTCCCTAAACTACCCTGCTGACATCCAAGCAAAACATTGTCTATCTTCCAACCTGATTTCCCTTGATACATTTAAACCTCCCTGTGCATCTTCTCAGCTCAGATCACTTGACTTCCTCTATCCCCTCAGTTCAAACTCCCTGCCTCCTGACATCAGCTAATGCAGTGTCCCGTATTGTATTGCCATTTTTATAGGTCTTTCTTCCCCTGACGACACGCTATAGCACATTTACCACGAGTAGAATGCTTGTCGTAGGTACCCTGAGTTAGTTGTTAGTCACGTAGATATTGGGTTGTTCGCCATATTCTATTTTAGAAGCATGATATTTAAACATGTTTTTCTTAGATGTATGTGCAAGCAGTGTTATTCATAAATAATGATAAAAAAATTACACCAAAACCTCACTAGATGCCTGAATTACAAACAAAGTGAGGCAGTATTTTGCAACGTTTAAAGGGCTTTTCCTACCAGCTTATTAGGACTCTTGTACGTTGCCCCAGAGGTGGGGTTGCTTTATGAAACCTTTAAGGCTCACAGGAGGAAGTCTGGCCACATCTGAACAGCCACAGTTAAAGTTCAGGTTGCAGATCTTTTTGTCAAGTGTGTCAAAAATCCTTTTGCAAATCTGTTGTGCGAAGGTTTTTTTGCATATGGAAATAGAATTGGATTTACCGAGAGGTAAAATGCATTTCCATGACCATTCTAAACTCTTCCTTTACATCAGGGTGAGTGCCCTTAAAATGGAAAGAAACTGAGATCTAACCTTATTGAAAAAGCCCAACCTCGATCCTTTGGTAGAAACCAGCTTTAAGCCGATTTCCCTCCTCTTGGCCATTGTCAAGATTGGCGAGAAATGTATTGACCACTGAATTACTAGATTGTTTGAAGTCCTTCACTTGCTAGATAGTACCCAAATGGTGCGTAGGCCTGGTCTAGAGATAGCATTGGCACTAGATCCCACTATCAGTGAGCTCAGATGGGAACTTAATGAAAGCATCCCCACCTGCCTCATTCTGCTGTATCTGTCAATTGTATTTGATATGGTTGATCGAGTTGGACACCCTGCAAGGGATGGTAGACCACTCATACTGGAGGATCTGCTTGCAGGGACCTCAGCGTTTTGTGTCAGCATGGAAGTCTTCTCCTCTGCCTGTCCCAGCAAAGATATGGTGCTTATGTACCCAAAAGGTACCCTCAGGGATTCTACCTTGCTGTGTCATGTCTGCCGAGGATAAAGATAGTGATGAACCTTATACACAGTTATTATGCAGAAGATGGTCATCCTGCTGTGAATCAGAGAATCCTCATGCATAATAAATGAGGCTAACCTCATGTTGGGAAAACCCCACAACATTTATGCAGTACCTAACTAGGGAAAAGGTCAGCACCAAAACCTTTATGTAGTACAATGGCAGGGTAAATGTAGGTGAAAGGTTAGGAGACTCCCCAGGCCTATATTGGAGTACATTGCGAATCATAACATCCCCTTATTCCCAGTTCTGTCTCTCTCCCCTTGCCAGAGCCATGAATGTCTTTGCATTTAAAGTAGTTCCTTATTCACAAGACACCAAAGTTATTCTGAGAATTCACACATCTGCAGGGGAATATGGGATTATGTTATGATATGTGTATCTACCATCAATCATTGGACACATTTTAACTTTCTAAAGCTTAATGGTTCAAAAATGGAAGTGTTCATTCTTGAACAAGAATCTCCATGGTCTCAGGATCTATGTCCCTCTGGTATTATCCTAGAAGATAAAGAGCATGGGTTTTTGGATAGTAAGGATGTCTACTTAACCCTGCAGATTAACTCTGTAGTGTCTTCTTAATGTTATCGGATAAGTATCTTGAGAAATATCCTCTCTTTCATTCCCTTCCATCTTAAAACCTGTTTAGTGAATACATTATTACCAAACTTGCTTAAGCTAATGTTTGCTCTTTGGGCCTCGCTGTTCCATGTTGGCTGCTAAGGGTCTAAAATATGGCAATCTGCATGATCTTGATAATTGGGAAAATTCAATGAGGTCTCTCAGGCCCATCGTAGCCTACACTAGCTGGCAATTCTCACCTGTATTCAATGTAAACCATCTGTTTGGCACACAAATCCTCTTAGGAGAGAGGGCCAACCTCTATTCAAAATCAGTTGCAAAGATGCTCTTTTGACCACCCAGTATGGTCAGCATCTCTATCCTATTGACTGTGTCACATTTTAAAAAGTCTGTTGAGAAGGGTGGACCTTCTCTGTGACATTTCCTATCTCTGGATGCCCTACCACTGTGCCTGCATCAAATGGAATATGATGTAGCATTCTGGAAAGCGTTGAAGACTCATCTTTTCTATTGAGCTGCCTTAAGAGACTGTCTCAGTTCTAGTGCTACGAAACTTTTGGGCATAGGTATGTTCTCTATAAACACCTATTCATTTATTCATTCATTCAGAGAGATAGCCAGGTCAATTACTCCATTGGCGGGGTAACACCAATGCAACTTGAAGAGATGTGTTTCACTGTGATCTTGAAGATGCTGGAAGCCATGGGCATTAAGTGGAGCTATGAAACATGTAGAAAGAAATTTAGACAGCAGTCCGTGTGACCTTTTTGAAACTATTTGGAAACTAGGAGCTTCTGGGAAAATATCTGCACTATGTTATGTTATGTTATGTTAAATTATATTTATATAGCGCACGGCTACTCCGACAGAGTGTCCCGGCGCTTTCCACAAATAAATCAGTGTGTAATAACATAACACGAAACAATACAGAAAAGAAACCCCCCAAAAAGCAACTAAGCATTAAAAAGCCATGTCTTCAAGCTCTTCCTAAATTGAAGCAGGTTAGGAGTACTACGTAACGCCAGTGGTAAAGAGTTCCACAACTGGGGTGCCTTAAAGCCAAAGGAGCGGCCTCCAGTGCGGGCCCTATGCACACGAGGAACCACGGCAGTAAAAAGAGCTGCAGAGCGCAGTAGGCGAGCAGGGCGATAGAAAGTCAACCTGCGCCGTAGATAACCGGCCCCAGGGCCAAACAGTGCCTTGTGCATCAACGTAAGGGATTTGAACATAATCCGCTTACGGATAGGCAGCCAATGAAGCTTCTGAAGCAGCCCCGAGGCTCGCGATCGCCTATGCAGGCCGAAAATCGCGCGGGCAGCAGAGTTTTGTGCAACCTGCAGACGCTGGACCAGGTAGTCTGGGAGGCCAAGGAAAAGGGCATTGGCATAATCCAGCCTTGATCCAATGAGCGCCTGCACGGTGATCCGCCTATGCTCCGCAGAAAGCAATGGAAGAAACTTGCGGAGCATCCTCAGAACACCAAAGCAGGCGCCCACCAGACCAAGTACATGGGCTCTCAATGACAATTTATTGTCAAGTTTAACCCCGAGGTTTTTGGCAACCAATGATGACTGAGCCGGGGGATTCATTTCAACCGGCCACCATTGTCGCCACTCAGGGTCAGTGGCACATCCAAAAAAGAGAACCTCAGATTTGCTGGAATTGGCCTTCAAGTTGTTATGCTGGAACCAATCAAATACCATGGCCAAACAGGCCCGAATACCCTCTCCATCAAATGGCTGATCTTTGCCACATGTGAAGAGGAGTTGCGTATCGTCGGCGTAGGATACGATCTGGGCCCCATACGCCTCCACCGCCGCCGCCAAAGGGGTCATAAAGATGTTAAATAATGATGGGCTCAACACAGAACCCTGTGGAACCCCAACCCCCAAAGGCGGCATCTCGGCGGAGCGCTGCGAGACCCAGATCGTCTGGCGGCGGCCTTCCAAAAAAGATGTGAACCATTTGAACACCGTCCCCCTAATGCCGATGTCATGAAGCCTGGCGAGGAGCGCCGCATGAGGGACGGTGTCGAAGGCCGCCGACAGGTCCAACATGACTAGCATGGCCTTGCCACCAACATCCAAAGTCTCCCTGATGATCTCAGAGACCTCCAACAGTGCCGTTTCCGTACTAAAATTAGGACGGAATCCGGACTGGGAAGGATGGAGCAGATGGTTCGTTTCTAAAAAGCTCGACAAGACGCCATGAACATGCTTCTCAGTGATCTTAGCCAACGCCGGCAAGAGTGAAATCGGCCTATAATTGGCCAGGACCTCAGCATCAAGACCTGGCTTTTTCAAGAGGGGAATAACCATCGCCCTCTTCCAGGTACAAGGCACCTTCCCTTCCCTTAAGGAGGCGTTGAGGATAGGATTGACCAAAGGGTTCACCACAGCCGCCATCTCAGCCAAAAATCTGGCCGGGCAGGGGTCAAGTGGCGAGCCCGATTTAAGGCTGGCAAGCAGCACCAGCGACGCCTCGCTCGTGACAGCAGGAAAATCTGTCAAAACAGCGACAGGCGTAGGCGGTAGCTCGCAACCCGCCCCGGGGCCGCAATCACTAACCACGGTGCTCTCCGAGAAGGAGGCTTGAATCGCCTTGATTTTATTTGTAAAAAAGCTGGCAAGATCACAAGCCCACGACTCCGATGATACTAACAGGGGTGTCTGGGAGCTGGGAGACGCGAACTCCTTCACCACCGTGAAGATCTCCTTGCAGGAGTTCGCCGCTGCCTCAATCCTCCTAGCCAGATATACTTTCTTGGCCTCCAAGATGTCCCGATGATAGGCCTTGATAGCCGCCCTATAGGCAAGTTTGGCCTCCCCGTTATACCGAAGGCGCCAGGCCCGCTCAGCAACCTTGCACTGGCTGCGAGCCACCCTCAGCGCCTCAGTAAACCACGGCGCAGATCGCCGTGCTACCGTGGACCGAGGGGCAACTTGCGGGGCAAGATCGTCTAACCTTTCGGTCAGCCACGACTGCCAGGCCTCCGTGTCTTTTTCCAGAACACCCGAAAGCTGGCAGGGGTGTTCCACGAGCGCCTGCTCCAGCATATCGGCTGTCACTCTGTGCAGCGCTCTCGAAGCTGGTCTAGGTAACACGGGGGCAATATTACCCGGCCGCCCAATCTCCGCCACCGAGAACTTGATCAACCTATGGTCTGTCCAGAGCACAGGCAGGGTTTCTACATCAGCGACCGGAACTGATGAGAACACTTGATCTAGAGTGTGCCCTCTCTCGTGCGTAGGACCCACCACGTATGGGACAAGACCCAGCGGAGATGTTATATCCAACAGTTTAATTGTATCCGGGTCGACTGTCGCATCCAAATGGACGTTAAAGTCGCCCGCCACAATACAGTGCTGAGTGGTCAATGCCAGCTCAGAGATGGCGACCTGCAAATCCTCCAGGAAGGAGCCCATGGGGCCAGGCGCCCTATAGACCAACAGCACCTTCAGAGCTTGGGACGGGGACAGTCTAAGCGTGATGGCAATGGATTCCGAGCTCCCAATGGGGTTCGGAGGGAGAACCGAGCATGAGACACTCTTCCTCACCACCACCGCCACCCCGCCGCCCCTGCCCTTCTCTCTGTCCTGCCGGTAGATGTTATAGGCCGGAGGAATAGCAGAGAAAATGTCAGGGTTCGACGCTTCTCCCAACCAAGTTTCGGTAAGGAGAAGACACAACGGGTTTTCCCTCACAAGAAGATCGAATAAGTGTAGAGCATGACAGCCCAACGACCTTGTGTTCAGCAACAGGCACAGATGTTTAACCGAAGCCTCAGGGGGTCTGTGCACGTTGACCGGAGTCCACGTGGGCGACCAGCCACAGGCCGGACAGCGCCTCTTGCCGTTACAGCGGCCAGGGAAGACCGAGCGACAAGAGCAGGAAAAAGTCCGCAAGGCACGCAACATCGCCGAGGAGTAAATGCACATCCTCCCTCAGCCGCCGGCCGTAACGCAGTCCTCCACCGCCCTAACGCCTCCGGGACGCTGACGGGCGCAGACGGGCAGGACTCCGGCACGACTCAGGCTAAGCGAGGGCGTCCACCTGCGCGTACCGCTGCGCGTGGGGGAGCGACTTTAAATAGGCTCTCCAATGAGCCCTTGGCGCGCGAGTCCGCTCCAAGATGGCGGCCGCCGCCGAATACCAAGCCCCAATCTAAGATGGCGCCCGCAATGAAGACCCAGGACCCGGACCCACAAAGTAGTGGTGCTTTGGAGGCACAAAAGTGCAGTTTTTATGTGCAGTAAGGGGAGCGGGATGTAGGCAGAAGGGAGCAGGTTAAAAACGAGGGTAAATATAAACCCCAGACAAACACAAGAAGTAATCCCAAATTAAAACAAACTAGATTAAAATGTCCACAGCGCTCGTCCAGCGCGCTTGCAGCAATGTGGTAGGTGGTAGAGACCCCTGTTCCACGAAGGACCGCCTTAAATAGGCTCTCCAATGAGCCCTTGGCGCGCGAGTCCGCTCCAAGATGGCGGCCGCCGCCGAATACCAAGCCCCAATCTAAGATGGCGCCCGCAATGAAGACCCAGGACCCGGACCCACAAAGTAGTGGTGCTTTGGAGGCACAAAAGTGCAGTTTTTATGTGCAGTAAGGGGAGCGGGATGTAGGCAGAAGGGAGCAGGTTAAAAACGAGGGTAAATATAAACCCCAGACAAACACAAGAAGTAATCCCAAATTAAAACAAACTAGATTAAAATGTCCACAGCGCTCGTCCAGCGCGCTTGCAGCAATGTGGTAGGTGGTAGAGACCCCTGTTCCACGAAGGACCGCCTTAAATAGGCTCTCCAATGAGCCCTTGGCGCGCGAGTCCGCTCCAAGATGGCGGCCGCCGCCGAATACCAAGCCCCAATCTAAGATGGCGCCCGCAATGAAGACCCAGGACCCGGACCCACAAAGTAGTGGTGCTTTGGAGGCACAAAAGTGCAGTTTTTATGTGCAGTAAGGGGAGCGGGATGTAGGCAGAAGGGAGCAGGTTAAAAACGAGGGTAAATATAAACCCCAGACAAACACAAGAAGTAATCCCAAATTAAAACAAACTAGATTAAAATGTCCACAGCGCTCGTCCAGCGCGCTTGCAGCAATGTGGTAGGTGGTAGAGACCCCTGTTCCACGAAGGACCGCCTTAAATAGGCTCTCCAATGAGCCCTTGGCGCGCGAGTCCGCTCCAAGATGGCGGCCGCCGCCGAATACCAAGCCCCAATCTAAGATGGCGCCCGCAATGAAGACCCAGGACCCGGACCCACAAAGTAGTGGTGCTTTGGAGGCACAAAAGTGCAGTTTTCTCTCAAGAAACAGGATCCTGGGTGCTTGGAAAGCTGGCAGAGATTGTGCAGAAATTAAATCATGTTTCCTCAGGAAATTTAGCAAGTCACTAGTGATTTAACATATAAACACTGCTTCCTTTACTCACATATTGTTGCTGGAATTGGAGAAGACAAGAAGAAGTCTGTTGTTGAGGAATTCCTGCCCACCTGGGAAAGGAGTAAGGCTTATTCCTGTTTTCCATTGATCCTCTGATTCAAAAGAAAATTCTCAGGACAAGGGGAGCGGATCTTTTGCTTACCCCATTAGGAGACAGGGGATCCAGGACTTAATCAAGGGGCCTACTGCTCTGGGATAACGTTTTCTGTAACTCGGAAGAGGGAAGAGAGTCCAAGAAAGAGATTCTAATGCATTGTCCTGGAAAAAAGTAGCAAGACCAGTTGGGACAGGAATCTGGCTGTGGGTCTGACCCATGGACTGGTTCTCAAGTAGCAATTGCTGAAATTATGGGAAATTTAAGCATAAAAATAGAAGATATTGAACTCAGAAAAAGTCCAGCCCTGGAAGATCAAAAAAGTGTCCTAATTCACACACAAAATATATGGGTATCAGACAATGTGGAGCCCTGTTTGATTGCATCTTCCTTCCAGGAAGCAGGGCTGGATATACCGCTTACCACTTAGTGTGGCTCATGTGAATAGAGGAGGTTCCCCAAATCCACTCATCTTAGGTTCCTTTCAGTGAAAGAAAGTTGGCAGTCGTCACAGAGTGTTGGCACTGTGTGAACTGAAGCTGAATGTTTGCAGAAAACACTTTGTGTAGCACCCTGTTGGCAGCAAACTACAATGTCACAAACTTTTCTATGTCCCAGAGAGATGGCTGCGATCTTGGATTATCTGGTATAACTCTCCTCATAGTCTGAACTGTTAAGACTAGGGTTCAGTTCCACTAAGGTTAGCATGTGAAGAAACAGGCAGGACCCTTTGAGGGGATAATTGCATATGTATTTATGAATGCCTAAAGTTGATCTCAGGGAAAACTGAGGGACTCTTTTTTAACAAACCTGTCCCGCCTCCCTCCAATCTTTGGTGGCCACCGGAACTGGATGTATGATGTTACAACGCATACATTTACACTGTGGTACATTACATCGTGTTTTTTACAATGCAAGTCGTTACAATGACTTGCGTTGGAGGGCGCAGGACTTAGGAGTAGTATAATTTACTATTCCAACTCCAGTCTACGTACAATAGGGAAGGTTTTGAATAATAAATTATACTATTCCTTGTCCTAGAGTGCCATCCAGCGCAAGACGTTGTAACGACTTGTGTTGTAAAAACCGCGATGTAATGGCACCGCGATGTAATCCCTGCATTGTAAACAATGTTTCCCCCAGAATTGAATCCCCCACCAGATCCAGTGGATTCAGCTAGAAATCTGGGGTTTAAATTTGACAATGCTCTCTCTTGTAAGACCCAGATTCGTCAGGTCTCCGCCTCATGCTTTTGGAAATTGGGAGCCTTGAGGACATTCCTCCACTTTCTCCTGCTGAACTGCAGGAGGACTATAGTTCATGCCTTGGTCACATCTCGCCTGGACTACTCTAATAGTCTCTACCTAGGACTTCCAACATATTTAATCCGCAAATTACAAATAGTTCAAAACGCTGGGCCAGAATGATCTGCAAGATGTCTTTCTGTCATTCCACCTCTCCCCACCTGTATAGTCTTCACTGGCTGCCCGTCAGTATGAGAATTGAATTTAAAGCACTCACTCTGGCATACAGAGCCACCACAGGTCGGGGATCAGCACACCTGAGACTCAGATTGCAAAGTTACCAACACGACAGGGTCCTGATATCAAACCACATGAATTTGTTCACTACTCCCAGCTTTCGTAAGGCCAGGATAGGCAGCAGAGCATTTGCAGTCAAAACCGCGAAGCTCTGGAATACTATGGCTCTTTATCTCCGAATGATGGAACCAGAATCAGCCTTCAGGAGAGCTTTAAAAACCAGGCTCTTCAACCATACTTAGCCCTTCTCATGTGCTTCTGTGTGATTCTGCTGCCTTAGCTCTGGGACACCTCCGTGGGAGGTAGCCACGCACTCTAAACATTTAAAAAAAAAAAATTGCCATATAGAATGTATCAGAGTTCTAGTAAGCATATACAATAGCGATGATTTGGGAACAACATGATAGTAACAATAATGGTTATTTCACAGTTCCATAAACTTCATTGAGAAACCATAAGCCATCTTTGACTAGAAGGTGTGCAGTGGCGAAGCTTGAGGGTGTTATCCAAAATGTGCTAGTGCACATTTATATTTGAGATACTTATTTTTGTATGTTTATTTTCTAGGAATGTACCACATTCATACTGAAGTACAGAGAGTTGGTTATAAAGAGGTAGTGCTCAGGTGTATCTATTCACAACTGCAGTTACACTTTGTCTTCTCAATTTCAAGTCAATTTAGATATATTTGGTCTTCTAGGGAGTCAGAACATTCCACAAATCTCACTGACCAGCCAAAGCGACGAGCAGAAGTCTTTGTTTACTTTCCCAATCACATTTCCCCGCTTTTATCACTTACTCTCATATTTCTGTATTAGTGGTTACTGGTTTGGGTGGTCAGAGATGGAAAAGAGCATTGCTCCTATTGGATACTGTATGCAAAGTTAGTGCAACCTGATACTTGCAGCATTGCCCCTCTGAGGGACTGTCAATCTCTGAATAAGATTCTAAGTGTGAAGGTAAACCCGTTGAATTTGAATTCTACCAATCATCTCAAGGCATTGTTCATCTTGATGGCCAATTTGCAGTTCTCGCAGTCCACACTTGGATTTTTTGTAGGGCTGGGGTCAGCAAGGGGCCTTGCATCTTGAGCACATTGTGTCATTCTTCTACAAAGAGCATTACTTTTTTTCTACAGTCAAGTGGCGGGGTCATTTCTTCCAAAGAACTAGATCAAACCATCATGAATGTTGAAGACCCAGTAAGTTGCTACATGTGTTTTGGACCAGAACTGCACTTATCAGTGCTGAGCTGCAAGTCCTTGCCTCATATGCCTCTAGTTTGTCCTTCTTGCTGATGCAGTCACCTGTACTTTTCAGTCTTTTACAGATTTATTCTGGCTACCTCTTACGGTTACTAATTATTTTGAATTACCATGATTATACATTAGTGAGTAGGAATGAATGCACGAAGGGTGCTTCTACTTTCTGATATAAACCTATATTTTTATTTCATTTTCACAAATGTAAACATTTAATTAACAACAGTTTACAGAAACGTATTAATTCTTTAATTTACCAGTCGGTGAACATTTCATTTGTTTTTCTTTTCAGCCACCAGAAATAGTTTATGTTCCAACAGATAAACACATGGTGGAGGAGTTAGAAAAGAGGTATGTTTTATAGAAAAGGCACATTGCTTCCCTGTTCTTAAATTTTGTTTGATATAAATACTGAATATTCAACCCCCTCGTAGGTATGGCCGTGTCGAGAAAAAGAACACTAGGTGTTGGTCTACAGCTATTGATTCATGAGTGCATTGTGTCCCTTGAGACAGGTTTTGTACTCCTAGGGCAATTTGGTATTACATAAGGAGCTTCAAATATTTAGGGCCTTATGTACGAACACAGTTTCCCATAGACACAGAATGGGTAAAATCCTCTGATACATCTGCCCCTTAGTTTTCTCCATTAGGGTTCTGGGAATGGTCTCCTCTGAAATTCCTACACATTTACCTCAAAAGGTATTAAAGAGATCGATTTATTTAGATATATGATCATATCTCTAAACAGATTGATGTATTTAAGCCTGGACTTTCTGTCCTAGACTGCCTGCCCCACCATGTCTGAAGCAGGAGAAGAAATCCAGGCAGCAAATCAACTTTCTACAAAAGTGACACAGGATGCAGGGCTTACCTTTCTAAAGCCCTTCATTGTATTCTATGGTGGTATCCACTGTAGGCCAGTGATGCTGTCAGCATTAAATTTTCGGGCGTCATAGTCATCATGCCAGCCTGAGGGCAGACCACCCTCATTCACAGGCATAGATCCCACCCTTTCTCATTGGTCACACAGTAGGAGTGGATGCAAGCACGTGTGATTTGGTGTTTTGTCCTCTGTAATGGTAAGCGTAATAATGCTAATCTTGTGTTATGTATATTGTTCCAGGGCTCCTCGGTCATGCTAACTTCCCCCTTTGTAAAACCCCAGGCTCTGGCTGCAGGGCTCCTGCCCATTTAGCAGTGGAGCTGCAGTCTTTGTTCCCCCCCAAATTGATCCAAAAGAGTCAAGCACAAAGGTTAAAAGATGTGAATCTGCTGTGTGGCGCTAGAACTGACCCTATCTTCATCCCTTTTACATTAATGTAAAAAAACATGGAGTGATTTAGGAACAATGTGTTTAAAGCATTAAAGTAATAGATGTTAGGTATTTAATCCTCTCTTACTTCACGTTTTACCTAATCTTGCATTCTCCAAGAGTGTTAGCTATTTCATTATGTTGTGTTTCTGCATTTTGTTTTGTTCATCTTATTACTCTTGTTTAGTGCATACTTTGAGTTGTGCAAGGTGTTCATGAGGGGCTTTGACTGAGAGCTCTGGTGCTGAGGCTGAAGGCAAAGCAAAGTGCCTGTCAGTGGATTGGCCCCGCTGAAGAGCACACGTAACAATGGTCAGGTACTCCAGCTGCAATTGAAATTCTGTATACATGTGTGTGAAGGGGCACAATCAGTGCTGCAGGCCCACTAGCAGTATTTGACTTACAGGCCCTGGGAATATTTTATACCACTTTACTAGTAAATCAGATTTGCCAATCAGGTATACACCAATGTCACTATGTTTAGGGGAGAAGCACATGCACGTTAGCACTGATTAGCAGTGGTAAGTGCTCAGAGTCCTAAGGCCAACAAAGAATCAGCAAAAACAGAAGGTAAATGGCAGAAAGTCTGGGGAAAGACCACCCTACGGATGACAGGTCTATCAAGGGGGTTCACAGATGTCAAAATATTTACAAGGCAAGACAAAGGAAATATAATGCTGAATGTGAGTGAGTGCCGTATATGTTTGGGGGTGGTGAAGTTAGGGAGATGCGAGGTAGTGCATTCAGGGGAGAGTGAAAAGTGGGTGTTGAAGAGCAAAGAGAGGAGGTTGAAGATGTGCAGATAGATGGGATGTGCAGAGAAA
Source organism: Lissotriton helveticus (assembly GCF_964261635.1). Lineage (NCBI taxonomy): Eukaryota > Metazoa > Chordata > Amphibia > Caudata > Salamandridae > Lissotriton > Lissotriton helveticus. The sequence continues at coordinate 940,255,823 of NC_136065.1, forward strand.
AAGGGCATACGTATCGAACATGAAGTGCATATAACTGAAGGCCAATACTGCTTCCACGGACCTCAATAATATTTAAATCACAGTTTCATAATTTCAGAATTGAAACATTTCTAATGCTAATTATTTATCACAAATCATTGTTGTTACTCATTTATATTAAACAGGTAACAACTACTGACAAAGATAACAGTACTGGCAGGTTTTAGGTGTAGGTCAGTTGTTGGGTTATTTACCAGGATGCAGTAACATCTCAGAGAGAAACCAAAATACCGGTAGGATGGCATGCTATGGGAATCAGAGACATTTATTTTACATGTTCTTTTTTAGATATCCCCCACTTTTTTCATCCCACTTAAAGACCTGTCTGCACATATTTCTATATGCCTGACTGCAGCCAGCAGCAGTGAGTGCTTCCCAAAGCCTGGCTAGAGCATTTTATTCCAAAGGTAATGCTGCATGCAGTGCAAGACACTGGATGAACACACACTTTAAAGGGCCTGAAGGTGTTGTGCTGTACAATTTGCCCATTCCAGTAACTGTTGAACATATTAATGCAGTAAGATATGGGGCAGTCTTTAAGGTGTTAAATATTTCAAGACTATACGTTCCCTCTACTTTATAAATATTTGCTTTCTCACTAAATAATTTTTTTGTCAAAGGAGTTTTTATTAGGATTTTTTAACAAAGACTCATGGCACAATCCGCCCATAATCCCTCGCAGGGGAGATCTGATCCTAAGCAAAGCAATCAAACATAAAAAAGAGGAACCCAAATGCATAGATCAATGTACCCCGGTCCCAATTCACAGCTCAAATTGTGGGTTACAGACTCTAAAAGTTATGGGTACTCCAGCGAACCCTTTTCCGAGTAAGTGTCAATAGGAGCTCACGTTAGCTCCGACGTCTTCTCAGGAAGAGTCAGTACTCCGTGCGGTCCGTCCTTGGGCATAGTCCATTGTGCGTGAGTATGGAGGGATATTCCCCTGGGGCCCAAAAGAAAGTCAACAGTGGAAAGCATACCAAGAGGTAAAACAGTTAAACAGAACCCCCCCTCCCCACCCCCCCAAACCCCTCCCCCCCACACCCCCCTGGTGGTTTCTGTTACCTGACTTAGTGTCGCCAAGGTGGAGTCTACTTAGAGCTGGAAAAGATGTAGGGACCAAACTGTAGGGGGACATACTGCTGAGGGCAACCCTCGGGATAGAAATGAGACCAACGGCCCCCACCTGAATTCAAAGTTCTTAAAGTCTTCCCGGAATATGTCTGACATACGCTCCAGGCTGAGCAGCCTCCAGAGTCGGGACTGCCACAGGGACATCGCTGGCGTCTCTCTCTTCTTCCACGCCGCCGCTATAGTGATCTTAGCTGCCCCTATGCAAAGCCACATGATTCTCTTGTCCGCCCTAGTTTGGTGTTCCAGCATAGGATCACGGACGCCCAAAAGAGTTTCAGCCATGGATGTCGGGATAGGATACCCCAATAAGTCCTTCACCCGAGCTAAGATTTCTTCCCAAAAAGGCCTCATGGACGGACAGTCCCACCAAATGTGCTGAAAGTCTCCCAGCAATCGCACCCTCGCCAGCACCTATCCGATGTTCCTGGGAAGAATCGAGCTAGCTTGGATGGATATAAATACCAATCCATCATCGCTTTCAAGTGTGCCTCACGCAGATCTGAGGATTGATTACATTTAAAAATGTCGGACCACAAGTGTGCCCATTCTTGATCAGTAATGTCCCGCTGGGCCAGCCCTTCCCACATAGCCATGTATCTCGGACGGGGAGAAAGTGCTGAAGATAGTAGGAGTTTGTATAGGAATGAAATTGTACCCTTCATGGCCGAGGATTTAACAAGGAAGGACTCAAACTTAGTGAGGGAACGGGTAGCCCCCTCTCGCACCTGGGGACTCCTGGGGACTGAGAGCCCAATGTAACATCTGGGCATGGTGGTAGCGCTCAGAGTCCCCAACCCCATAGTCTCTTTTACAATTGTCAAATGTAAGGGGGTCATAATTGTGGAACAAATGGGTCAGTGCAAGGCAGACCCCCTCCCTCCAGGCATCAAAGGGTCCCTCTTGGAGTGCTGGGGGAAATGCTGAATTAAAGTGTATAGGTGTGAAGGGCGAAGGAAAGGAAGACCAGCCCTCCATCGTCGCCACCGAGTCCCAGACTTTTAGAGTGGTACGAGTAGGGTTGCTAAGATAGGCATTCTTGGGTCTGTCTTGCCTCGCGCGCCAGATTAGGTCCCATATCGTTCTCCCTGCTACACTGCGGTCCATATGGAGCCAGTGTTTCTCGGACTCTTTCTGTGACCATTCAATGAGGATTCTGAGTTGGGCTGCCTTATAGTAGAGTTGAAAGTCAGGGAGACCCGCCCACCCCCCTCCCACTAGGGACGACGAAGCATAAGGAAGGAGAAACGTGCACGCCCCCCCTGCCAGATAAAGCTTAGGTTCATTGCTTTCACGCGTCTAAAGAAGTCCTTGTCTAAATCTATGGGAAGCGATTGGAATAAATACAGCAATTTGGGAAGAAGGGTCATCTTTATGGCGTGGATACTACCCAACCAGGAGAGAAAGAGCGGCTTCCACCTCGTTAGTTCTGCTTGATTGCGAGCAATAGTAGGGGGAAAGTTGGCCGCGTATAGCTTCTCCACTGTCGGCGTTAGCTGCACTCCCAGGTATTGAATAGAAGAGGGCGCCCATGCCAGAGGCGTAAGCGATTTAAGGTGATAGGCCTCTGTTGGAGAGAGAGTAAGATTGAGTATGTAGGATTTATCTAAGTTAATCTTAAAGCCAGCTGCCTTTTCAAAGCGATCTAGCTCCGTCTGTAGGTGCGGGAGAGATACCGTTGGGTTGGACAGGGACAAAAGGACGTCATACGCGAAGAGGGATATCTTATGGGATTCTCCTGTGAAGGGGAGACCCTCAATCCCTGGGTGTTCCCTGACAGCTATGGCTAAGGGTTCTATACTGAGGGCGAACAGCAGAGGGGACAAGGGGCATCCCTGTCTAGTTCCTCGGTAGTGGTAGAAGGGGGTGGATTGGACGCCATTTACCGAGACCTTAGACCATGGGTGCCTATAATTGGCTTGGAGCATGTTTATGAACTGACGGGAAAAGCCAAACGCCATGAGTGTAGCGAGAAGGAACTTCCAATCGACGCGGCCAAATGCTTTTTCGGCGTCGAGCCCGACCAGGACTGCAGGTATCTTAAATTTGTTGGCCTTCTCAATTAAGTGTATAACGCGGCGGGCGTTGTCGTGTGTTTGGCGCCCCGTGATGAAGCCTGATTGATCTGGATGGATAAGAAGCGGCATGAGACCGTTCAGTCTCTTAGCCAATATAGAAGAGTACAGCTTCACGTCAATGTTTAAGAGGGCAATAGGCCTGTAGGAGGCGCAGCGCGTGGGATCTTTCCCTGGCTTGGGAATTACTGAGATCACTGCTTCGGCCATGGTGTCACTCGTGTCCCCGTCCGCGGCCATTCGATTAAAAAGCCGTACTAAATGGTGACCAAGATCAGCTGTAAATGTTTTATAAAAGATTGCAGTATAACCGTCAGTGCCCGGCGCTTTGTGGGGTTTCAGCGCCTTGATAGCCGAAAGCACTTCTTCTAGAGTGATTGGAGCTATAAGCTCTTCATTCCAAGCAGGGGAGACCTGTGGGAGGGGCAGATCCCTAAGGAAGTCCTGTTGTTTGCCAGCGTCTAGTGCAGCCGCTGAGTATAGGGTCTTGTAAAAGTCCCCAAAGAGGTCCGCCTTGTCCTCGTCCCTTTGAGTAATCACCCCGAGGGATCTTGAATACCACCTATATACTCCCGTTCCCTTTTATCTTTCAGTTGCCTCGCGAGGTGTTTCCCTATTTTATTGCCTTGAGTGTAGGATAGATTGCGCAGTTTGAGAAGAGTGAATTCTGCTTGATTGTTATAAATAGCCCGCAGTTTGCCCCTGATCGCCGTGAGTTTTCGTAGTGTCTGTCTGGTGGGCGTAAGTTTGTGGGTTCGTTCAACAGCCGCTAGTTCCTCCTCTAAAAGTTCCCTGTCTTTTGCCCGCTGTCTATTCAGGGCTGAATTAAGCGCTATACACTTACCCCGCATCACAGCCTTAAAGGAGTCCCACGTGATATACTCAGAGGTGTCCTCCGGGTTATTAGGAGTGAAAAATTCCTTGATAGTCTCCCGTAATTGGATGCACGATTCCTTATCCCTTGCTAAGGACGCTAGGAAATACCACCGGGCCGGTGATGGGGCATTGCCCAGCCAGGAAAGACATATTGAGTACAGGCCATGGTCTGATACTGATATGGGGAATATCTTGGCTTCCTGGAGACTGCCCTGCAAGGACTGGCTGGTGAAGATGTAGTCCAGCCAGGAATAAGAGTGGTGGACGTGGGAAAAGAAGGAGTAATCCCTGGGGTGTGGATATAGAGCGCGCCATGTATCCAAAAGGCCCATGTCTTGAATAAGCCTCTGAGTGTCAATGGAGAAGGAGCCCAAGTCAGAGCGGTGAGTATGTGTGCTGTCAAGAGTAGGGTGCCAAACTAAATTAAAATCCCCCAAAAGAAATAAAGGACCCTTGGCAAAGTCCGTCACCTTACCCAGGAGTGTTTGCAGGAAGCCCTTCTGCCCGCTGTTGGGGGCGTAAAGCTCCACAAAGGTGCACAGCTTCCCTTTCAGTCACCCCTTGACCATCAGCCACCGCCCACCTATATCACTCGGAATACGCAGGGGTTGGAACTGAGTGGAGGATCGAAATAAGAGTGCCACCCCCCTATGCTTGGTAGAGGCCGAGGATTTGTAAATAAGCGGGTACTGCTTATGTTTCAGACGGAAGTCTTCAGATTTCATTAGGTGGGTTTCTTGGAGTGCTACTATATCTAGGTGATGGTCTAGGATGTACTTCCAGACTTTCTGCCACTTCTGAGGAGAATTGAGCCCTTTAACATTCCATGTACCTATTGTGATCGGCATTGCAATATAGGACCTGGGACTCTCCTAATTAACATTCTACCCAATTTTCCACTAACGCACACCACGTTGTTACCCCAAACGCTTCCCCAGGGGAGTCGGTCAGATTCCAACCACGTTTCCATGTCAGCATCCTCCCCTGTGTCACAGCGTAGACCTCCACTGCTTCTCACCTCCCCTGTCCTCCCCCCATGACTCCACTCAAAAGTATCTTCAGGTAAGAGAAAAGCTAAGCAGCCATCACCAACCCCCCTCCCCCTTCCCCAACCCCCAAAAAACTCAACAGTATAAACTAACAAAACAATAAATGAAAATACTTGTTTGGTCGCTGCGTGGGGCAATTCAGCCCACGCATAGACTGGTGGGGACTACGGGTCCTGGGACCCAGTCCGCGCAACACTTCAGCGGTATCTTGAGAAAGAATCAGTAGAACTAAAAGTCACTCAAAGTGTGTCCCAGACATTGCAGCGTTAGACACACACCCCAACGTTTATGTCCTTGGGCGTCATGACCAGATTAGGATCGCCCTCCGTAGCGAGAGGGAACTGGTCAGAGCTACCGCAACCTCCCCACATGTTAGAGTATATCCTCACCAATCGTCTTCTTCAGCGGTTTTTCTTGTTCGTGTTCTACAACCAGGGCGAAGTGGAGGCCGCACCTCCCGGAGGAACTCCTGATGTGCCCGATGAGGGGTCTCCCTCCTCCACTGGCAGACCCAGGAGGTGCAGGCCTTCTCTCAAGGTGGTGAGGTGGTGTCTCTTGTTGTGCAGTTCAAAGCTAAGGCCAAAAGGGTAGGTCCATCTATATTTGATCCCGTCTTGCAAGACCGCTTCCTTAACCTTGTATGAGTGGAATTTCGCCAGAATATCCCGAGGTTTCTGTAGGGAAGTCGAAATAACCACACAGAAGGTAGTTGTTGCAGCTGGATGTTTATTCCGTTGCTCTCACTTCAAGTCCCAAGTCGGTAATGCTGGATCACAGATCACGGGTATAACCGGCAACCCACAACAAGTTCAAATGATAATACAACGTCATCATAACACGAGCTTGTTACGAGCAACCAGACACACCTGAACGCTCGTGACAGCTCGTGTGCATATGTACATTCCCAACACACCTTCCCCCCTTTAAAAAACAAAAAACAAAAAAAAACAACAAAAAAATTAATTCAGTTCATCACAAAGTCATTAAATCGAACAGGTAAACGATGACAACGTGTTGCTCTAGTATTGCTAGAATCATTCCCATCATGGAAACGTTCCATATTGTCACTCTGTTTTCCAACATCAAAAAAAACATTACTGTCCACATCATCCATCGATTGACTGGGCCCTTTAAACAAAGAAACTCTGCTCAAATTCCACACTGAACCACCATCAACCCTGACCGCGTTTCTAAAAACTTCAATAACTTCTCTAGGACTCGACCAAACAGGTAAACCTTTACTCACACCCTCTTTTTTTTTTATACGGACAGAATCACCCACCTTAATGGAACGACAAGACGTAGAACCTATTCTTTTGACCATATCATGTTTCATTTTATCCTTATATGATCGAACCCTGTTTTGAACAGCTTCAAAATCTACTTTCAAACAGTTTTCAGTACCAGCTAAATTTTTTTTTTTAACCACCAAGGAACTAACTTAGTACTGGGCTTCCGTCCTCTTAAAAGCTCAAAAGGAGTGACCAAAGTCACAGAATTAGGTGATGTCCTATAAGCCAACAACATGGATTGCAATGCATTTTTCCAATTCAAATTGCCCTTGATAGAGAGTTGTATAGCTTCTTTGATCACGCGGTTGAAACGTTCAACCTGGCCATTGGCTTCAGGATGAAAAACTGCAATTTTCCTATGAACAATACCGCACTTAACAAAAAACTGTTCCATTTCCTTGCTCACAAACTGCGGACCATTGTCAGTCACAATCTCCTGAGGAATACCCTCCCTGCAAAAGATCTCATCTAGAAATTCTATTACTTGACACGAAGTGACCTCCTTCACCATCTTGACCTCCGGCCATTTAGAAAAATAATCTATAAGCACAATGCCAAAAGCCTCTTGTCTTGGTAAACAACTAAAAGGTCCGATGATATCTATCCCCAGTTTACGCCAGGGACCAGAAGGTAAATCAATGGGACATGGTTCTGGACGTAAAGCAACAGCTGTCTTGTCACTATTCAAGCAATAAGAACAAGAACGTACAAAATGATCCACACATGAATCAATACCTGGCCACCAAAAAGACTCTTTCAAACGTCTTCTGGTGAAAGATATCCCCAAATGTCCCTCATGAGCAATCTCAAGAATAGAATTCCTAAGAGTAAAAGGTGGAACAATCTTATCACCTCGAAGAACCAAGTCATTCTCCACTGCAAGTTCTTCCTGAACCTTATGAAAACCCATTAAATTCCCAGATAACTTCCTCTGTTCTGGCCAACCATGTACAAGGTACTTCTTGACACTGCACAATTCTAAGTCCTTACTCATCTCTTTCATCCAAACATCCTCTTGCAATGAAAGTCGCTCACCGTACACTAAATTGATATCAAGAAAAGTAAAAGCAACCTCACACTCGTCTTCATTAACTGCTGCAGAGGGATTCAAATCAGAAATCAGTCTGGACATGCAATCGGCATGTACATTCGCCTTTCCTTGAACATATTCAATAGTGCACTGAAAAGATTGTAATCTTGACGCTAATCTTGCAAGACGTGCCGACATAGTTCTGCCTCCACCTGGAGCCATGAGATACACCAAAGGCTTATGATCAGTCTTTATTAAGAATCTCGTACCCCACAAAAAAGGTCTAAAGTGCTCAGCTCCCCAAACACACGCCAGTAACTCTCTTTCTATGACAGAATAATTCTTTTCTGCATCCCTCAGAGCTCTCGACGCATAGGCAACAACCCATTCTTTCTCACTATCTTTCTGGAGAAGTACTCCACCCAAACCAGAAGAACTAGCATCTACCATGATGATACATTTCACGCCAACCACAAAAGGTTTGAGGCACGGCGCATTCACAACAAACATTTTTAAAGATTGAAAGGCATTTGTCATTTCATCAGTCCAAACGAACTTAGCATTTTTCTTCAATAGGCATCTGAACGGGTCAACCTTTACAGAAAAATTTGGAATAAATTTGGCATAAAATTCGATAAGGCCTAAAAATGCTACAAGTTGTTCTTTCGATGTGGGCACAGGAGCATTCATGATGCTCTTAACATGATTTTTCTTGGGTTTGATTCCCATTCCACTTATAGTGTGTCCAAGATATTCCACCTCTTTTTGTTTAAACTTGCATTTGTCAAGACGTAGTGTAAGACCTTTGTTCGCTAAGGCAGCAATCACGCACTTTAAATTATTGTCATGTTCAGTGTCATCCTTTCCATACACTAAGATGTCATCCTGAAAGGCTATGGCTCCACTCAAACCTTCCAAAGTATCCCTCATTAATCTTTGGAATACTGATGCCGCACTCGCTAAGCCAAAAGGCATGCGACAAAACCTGTATAATCATTCAGGCGTGATAAAGGCAGTTATGTTTTTGGATTCTTCGGCAAGTAGTACCTGATGGTAGGCACTGGCTAGATCAACACACGAGAAGACTCGTGCGCCAGCCAGTGTCGAGACCATCTCATGGAGATTAGGCAAAGAATGTGAATCAACCCAAATAGCACCATTGACACTGCGGAGGTCAATGCATAATCTGAGTTCCCCAGTGGACTTTACCGAAATTACAATGGGGGAAACCCAAGGTGATGACTCTATTGGTTCAATAATGCTTTTCTCACATAGATCTTTTAGCATTTCTTTAAGCTTGACTCTGTATGATAAAGGAACATTCCTTACTCTATGTCTTACAGGGATGGCATTCTCATTTAACTTGATGACATGTTCGAATCCCTTATACTGGCCCAACTTACCACTAAAAACGGTAGGAAAAGATTTTCGCAAATCTTCTACAAGTAGTGAGCTATCCTCAGTAACACTTGAGACATTCAATATTTGCTCAACATAAACAGGCGGATTGGCCCTGGGATCAATTTTCATTCCTAATTGGTGTTGGTGCGGCCAACTTAGAAGTGACAATCCAGATCTTGACACATAGATTTTCCCTGTAATGAGTCGGTCACAAAATTGTATGTTTGCTATAAAATAACCAATTAAATCAATGTTGTGGCCTGTGTATCCACCAGGAGAAACATCACATTCAAGTAATTTTTTGTTCGGGAATTTGTCTCTAAACACACTTAAGGAAATGATGGTATACCATGCGCATGAATCTACGAAAATTTCCAAACTCACTTCATCAATAGTTACAATACAAGATGGAAATTTAGTGCAATTTTCCTCCCCACATACATTGATAACTGTGTTAACCTGAAACCTTTCTTCATCATCCGATTGGTAACCATCACAGTATTCATGTATACAGTTCATTTTCCCTTGTGCTGATCTGCAAAATTTTGAGAAATGGCCCTTCTTGTTGCACTTTGAGCATGTTTTCCCTAAAGCAGGACAATTCTTATAATCTGCTAAATGTCCGTCACTACCACATCTAAAACATAGCAGTTTGGAGGTTTTCTTCTCATATTTCTGATTCCTGAATTTGTTATCACTTCTAGAAGAATATTCATTTTCTGGAAAAAACTTTTCTTAGACTTATCCACATCTTTAGGTATGCTAAAAACATCACTTTTATCATTGCCCCTAATCTCTTTGACAAACTTCTCTGAATGTTCTATAGACTTCGCAATATCTATAGCATTATTAAGAGACATATCAGATGTTGTCCAAAGACGTTCCTGCACTTTCTTGTTGTTAGTTCTCATCAAAATCTGGTCCCTTAACACTTGTTCGTATGATATGTGTTCGAAATCACACGTGACAGCCAAAGATCTTAAAGCTGATACAAAATCCTCTACAGGTTCATCAGTGCGCTGCTTCCGAGAATAAAATATAAACCTCTCCATGACCACATTCTTTTTTTTTCCATATCTTAAACTTAACTGTAAAGAAGCATATTCATATACATTAATGTTCCCCGGGTTTACTAAGGCTGGCAAGGTTTTGAATTCTTTCAAAGCTATACCACCCAAACAATGTTTTAGTAGTGACAGCTTTCTTTCCGGTTCACACTCCCCTTCTTCCAATACATCAACATAAGCCAAAAAAACAGGTTCCCAAATCTCCCAAGCCATGGGTGGTTCACCAGGTGATGACAAAAATGAAGGTGGGGGCACAATACCTGACATGTTAATTCACTATTAAGCACACTAAGTGTAAATCAAAATGCAGGATAATAAAGAAAAGAAAAAAAAAAACATATAAATATATATATATATATATATATATATTTTTTAAAACTTTCAGCTTTAAATGTATATATTTTAATTTAAATTACAGGACACGCAGTGTGCGTATCACTGAAAACCTTCCAATGAATGAAAATCCTCAACGCGATTTCTCCAGAAGGTGGAAAGTTCAATATATGACAAATCAGTTTATCGTTGCGCACTGTTGTTTTAAGACTTGGAAAGCGTCTTGACTAGATCCGAAGAACCGGAAGGATTGTCTCCAGGAAACTCGTCTTTATTGCTTCCAAGGTCACGCGATGACATCAGACGTCGCGTTAACCAGTGCTGACTCAATACCCATGCGCGAGTCTTTGCACGCATATATCGGTAAAGAAGGCTCGAGAGCAGGAGTCGGCGATTTTTAAAAGACGCCACAAACCAATGAGTAAGTAATTTAATCCGCAACTCTTCTGTTGATCACACTCTTCCCTCAGTAGTAATCCAACGCTGTGCAATGAATTTTGATGGCGCTGGTCGATTTTATGTAGAAACGAAGAAAAAAAAAACGGAACAACAAATCCTTTTTTTTTTTTTCCAGGATAGTAGATCCTTTGATGCAGGTAACATCCCATCCTCGTCGCCAGTGTAGGGAAGTCGAAATAACCACACAGAAGGTAGTTGTTGCAGCTGGATGTTTATTCCGTTGCTCTCACTTCAAGTCCCAAGTCGGTAATGCTGGATCACAGATCACGGGTATAACCGGCAACCCACAACAAGTTCAAATGATAATACAACGTCATCATAACACGAGCTTGTTACGAGCAACCAGACACACCTGAACGCTCGTGACAGCTCGTGTGCATATGTACATTCCCAACAGTTTCCGTCGTTCGCCGCTCGTCGGGGGGCCACTCTGTGCACCCTGTCGAGCTTTATTTTGAGCACTGTGGGATGTAAGATCTCCGCAAAGAGGCCTTCCATGAACGCCTCCAGGTCAGGTCCCTCCGCGCCCTCTTCCAGGTCTTTGACGCGTATGTTCTCCCACCGAGCGCGGTTTTCCAGGTCTTCGGTCTTCAGTTGCGTTTGCTGGAGTTGTTCCTTCAAAGGGCGGATGTCTTCCTGGCACTCACCCATTGCTTGCATGTGTGTTTGGTGGTGTGATTCTAGATCAAGCACTCTCGCGCCTACAGAGTCCACATCGCGTTGAAGAGAGGCCATGCGTTCTGAGATATCCGAACATAGTTGGTCAATGGAGGATTTTATGGCCCAACTCGTTACGCAGCTCCGACTTGAAGTCCTTAAGCATGGACTGGAGATCTGCCTTGGAAAGGGCCATGGTTGTCTTCTCCGTGGAGCCCCGAAGAGCCGGTTTAGTGTCAGCAGAAGCGAAAAAATCCGATACCTTGCCAGTCCCTTTGTTTGTGCCTTTCTTCGGAGGCATAAGGAATCGGGCCAACACCGTCCTGCCATCTCAGAGCTTGCCCGGGAAACTCTTGAAATCTCCAGTGTGGGGCCAGGGATAGAGAACTGCAATGTATAGTCCTCCAGTAGTGGTATAGCGCTTTCCGGCAGCCCCGCTACCCCTGGTAACAGCTTGTATCTCTACACCCCCTCGCTAAAGCTCCAGGAGGAGAGCCCGCTAGGCGCGCAGTCACCCGGCCATGATGGCAGTGGCCCTCTCTAGTCTCCTCACTTTGCAGACGCTATCAGTTAAAGCCACGGTCCCCGCCTCCGTTGCCCATCAGCGTTGCTGCTGCCCAAGGACCACAAGGCGCTTCTCTCTGGTGTCAATTTGGGGCAGGACATGTTCGGGACTGCTGGTGTGTAGTGGAGCCCCACGAGGTTCGGCGCCATCTCAGGGCGTCCCATCCGCCGCCATTTTGAAGTCAGGCATTGGATCCGCCCCCCCCCGGGAGTAAGAGATCAGATAGTCGCTGGCCGAGCGTCGGGACTCACCCCTCGGGCCTCCGCTGCCTCATCAGACCCAGCGTTCCCCTCAGGCGCCGCAGCGGCCGCCGGTCGCTTCTCCCGGCAGCCGCGCTGGGTCACGCGCCAGCCGCCATCTTGTGTTCGGAGCTCGGCGCCGACCAGGAACGGTAAGAAACAGAGTGCCCGGTGCTTCAAGGGCCGCTCAAAAGACCACCGCTGTGTGCCTCAGTGGTTCCACCGTCCGTGGACTATCCGTGGCGTCAGTTCACATCTCGTTTTCCGCCAGTAAAGCTCGCCGAGCGTCGCGCGGACCGGGAGCCGAAGCAGGTCACGTCTGCTCGGCCATCTTGCCCGGCCACGCCCCCCACTAAATAATTTTGCTTTAAAATGCACCCTTTGCCATTTTATTTTCAGTTTTTGTCACAGGATGAGGCCCTACCCTGGACCCCATGACCAGGCTGGCTTGCTTCCCTCGCCACATAGAAACCATACCCAACTTTTATGCCTACACCACTTTCAAATGTCACCAACCGCCACTGGCTGCTATATGAAGTCAGTATAAGGCTCGTATTTGGGAACAAACTGCGTGTTTGGTGATAATAATACAAAGCCGATGTTGTGTGACAAATACAGTTATTCTCTATAGGACTTTTTTTTGCAGGGCAAAATTAACATATTTTTCGAGAAAAGGGAAAACTGATATTTGGAGACAAGTAAAAGCTGGTTAATTTTTCAAATATTTCAAGATGATAATCGAGTGACAATGTATACTGCTCTGTGAAGACGTTATTACTTTTTGAAACTGTGCCTTATCTTGCTGCTCTAACAATTGCTTTAAGTACCAGATGGAGGTATTTCATAAGTGTTCTGATACATTTTAAGGACCTAATTATCACTAAATATATTTATCACTGTTTTCCTGAGTCCTGAGCATATAACTCATTATTTGAACTGTTTGTAAAACGTACGGTTCTGCAGCCACTTTTGGGGAAATTGTGTTATAACAAGCACTGTTTGTCCTCGTTTATGTTCAACATTTTCGCAGAGAGGGAAAGTAAGGAGTTGGGCACAATTTTAAATCTCCATATGGAGAGAATAGACTCCCTCACTTCTGTTATTTACGTGCTTGTTATTCGGTATTACGTTAGCTGGCTTTTGTGGAGTGGGCAATTGCCATTATTGTGGCATTGAGTCACTCTACCTGGAGCAATTGCATATGTGCTCGTATTGAAAAGTGAGTTGATGAGAAAGAGAAGGGTGACATGGGGTGTTTTCATCTTAAAGTGAACTTTATGGTGTGCGCACTCATGTTAATATTGTGTCTGAGACATGATACATCACACTTCACAGCTTTATTCCAAAAGATACCAAAGCAAATTGGTGGTTCCTCACCTTGTTAGTATACTATGTGTCCTTTCCGTCAGGGTTTACAAATGGAATTATTTATAGTTGTGTCTTGTAGGCTGATTGAGGCTCACTTAAGTGTCTAAAAATTCAAATATCTATATTTATTTATGGCCTAATGGAAAGTAAGGTGGTTTTGTAAATTCCATATCTGAATGTCGAGGGAGTGTAAAAGGTTTATGATTTGGAATCTGTATACACACCGTCCGAGTCATAATTTTGTGAAATGTGGAACTTTCAGCTGTAGGAGCATGTTGGATCAAAGGCTTCCGCTAGGGCTAGAGCGGTGGGTCTGAAATGTTTATTGGAGAAATGTTATGCACAGTGCTTTGAACACAATCCGATGAGCTACTAGAGGCCAGTCCAAAGTCAAGAGAGCTGAGGTCATGATATCCCAGGATTTCCAGTGCAGGGCTGGCTTTGCTGCTCAGTTTTACACCCATTGTAATTGGTCCATAGTAGAGGATTAGACAAACTCTGTCCCTTTGTAGGGGAGGAAGCTGCCCTGTGTGGACCCAAAAGAGTGTTGTAGTTTTTATTAAATTCCAGCATATGAGTTTCTACTAAATTATCCAAGAAGCATCTGTTAGTAGTTATTAGTTAGCAGTGGTGTTTGCATCCCTACTTGGCTTCTGTAGAAGAGGTTTGATGAATGGTCTTTGGCGTTTGGCATTGTACTGGTAGCGAGGCATTGTTTATCATTCGTGCAACCTGTGCAATAGGTCTAATGTAAAGGATTTCCTTAAAAAATGCTGAAATGCAATGATCTGCTGGTGATTCAGATGTTTGGCTATGCTATATTATGTAAAGATTTTATCTCGTATGAGGAGAAAGTATTTAAGGTGCTTCGTTGGGTGTTCTAGCTTGTGCATCTGGTCAGGAATTTGTGTTGTTTCTTGCTTTCCTTGAGCTAATCAGGTTGTGTAGTTCTTTGACTCTACCCACATAACGAGAGGACAAATCATCGCAATGCATTTGGAGGCAGGTGTTTAATTTAAGCAAGCCGTAGAGTTTATAAATTCGGAGATAATTGAAAAAAATCTCCTTTCTAGGGTATGATGCCAAGAAGACGCGAGAGAAGTAGCAATTACTTTTTTTCTTTTCTGATGATTTCTGAATAGAGGTGTAGTTGTCAGATGTATCAGTTTCTGCTCTATAGATCTAGGTTTTGTCTACAACTTCATTAGAGTGGTCTGTTGGTAGCGTAGAGCAATGCAAGCTTCGTGATGAAATGGGCAATTCATTGAATTTTGAAATCACTTTGGTCATGCATCTGATGTCCCGAAGTGTGGATATTGAGAACAGAAAACTGCCTTAAAGGGAGCCAGATTTACGAGGCAGCCTTAAGATAAAAAAGTGGCTTAGTGCTGCCACGTAAATATGTAGCAGGCTCCTGCGCCTCAGAACGTCACAAAAATTGACTTTCCGGCGACGCAAGGGACCTCATAAATGAATCCCAAGGTGTTTAAGGACATTTTATATACAATTGTGACTCTTTCCCCTCTTTATTCAGACTGTTTTCATGATAATCCCACATCATCGTGGTATTGCTTTATTCTGCATCATCAAATACTCAAGTTTTGGCTAAGAATAGCCAGGTTGAGGGTCACTATTGCACGTGCAATATATTGCATGACAAGAATATTGCATGCTATATATCAACCAACCACTACATTGCGGGGGTAGGTATATCATTGCCATTCTTAGCTCTTCTTAAACTTTCCCCCCATGGGCCAGGTGGCGTGTTTCTGAGCCTGTTGTAAAGATAACTCGAGTAAATATCTCACTTTGTGATTTGGCCAGGATGTATTTGAGACAGCAACCTCTTTCTCTTTCTCTGTTGCAACAGTAACTAAGCAACATGACGATTATTATTTATTGGTTATAGAATATATTGGTTTGAATCATTTGCATATATGCCATCACAAAGTATAAACCGAATATAAAATGAACAGGGGGAAATAGATTTGTTTGTACTTAGAAATGTTCAGCATTTATATGGCTACGTTTATTTTACCTTTTCTTTTCACGGTTTATGCAGGGTCGAAAGGACATTAAAACATAAATTAATGGAATGGCGTTCCAAACATCCAACTCGCTGGAATCGGCAGTGCATTGCTATATTTCGAAAGATCCTTCCCAAGCTGGAATTTACTTCTGCGAGTGGTGCCAGTATGGAAGAATGTGAATTTAAATGTCTAAAAAAAGATTATAAGGTTTGTATTCGGTTAACTAATTAAGATGTCTGTAGTATTTAGATAGCAATTTAAACCTGCATGATATTCTTTTTACAGTGTGCCACCTATTTGAATCCTTTATACTGATGAAGTATGAGGCAGTGGGTTGACCACAATGCCTATGTTTATAACCTACATTTACCCTTCAGCAACTGGAGATTCTGAGAGTAACCAGAATTACCTCGTCTAAGCGAGTGGTAAAGGCCCATGAAAAAGCCATGCAGGCATACAGCTTGTATGGTGTTAATTCAATCACCGTATGCTCCAATGTTGATAACATATTAAATGCTCTAAGCCTAAGGTGTGTAAACTTTGTTATCTTTGTTAAATTGCCACTTATAAGAAAGGGAGAGTCAAAGATTAACTTTCCCTCAAAACCACAAGAAAAAGTGCTACCCAAGCAAACACGAGAATAAACTACATTTCTCTTGAAGCATCTTGAGATGCCAACATTTAAATTCACTGCCACTTGTGGTGCACTGGGTGAGAAGTAAAACCTTCCCAGCTACAAGTTGGAGGCGGAGGCCCCTTGCCAGGTCCAAAGTGAGTGGACATTCACTGCTTCAACTTGCCACAAACTCCTCTGGGGTATATCCGTGAGCACGGTCAAGTGCCCACTGCTAGCCCCAGCTCCACAGGAGACCCTGCCTGCTTCCTCTGGGGCCACAGATGTGTGTCTGCTCATGCCAAGGTAGCTGCCGGCCTCTCTCTGAGTGCAGGTTGTGTCACGCTGTAGGTGTTGACGACACCTTACCCCCTCGGGGGCCTACTGGCCATCACTACTTATTCCTGACCACTTACCCCTAGCAGTTTCTGACTCTCACTATCTGCCTGTACCCACGCTGGTTGCTGCTAGTTCCTTGTGCTTTTTAAGCCTCCACCTTCGTTCTCTCGCCGAATAGCCCTATATTCTTCCCCAACGTCTACAGTAAATATCCAACATTCAGAGCGGAACTATGGTTAGAAAACTATTAAGCATTATAACTGTGCATAATCTTTTCGCATGGTGAGTGGCTCTTGCATAGATGTTGATAGAAAAACGATAGAAGTCAGAAAACCTCCATTACGCTGGTAAATGCAGTGCATTGTAATATTAGCAGCTGCTTTCTTTACTTAAAAAGTTTAAAAATTCCAACACTTTTACTAAAAAAACCTTGTCATATTTATTACTGGAAATGGCCCGTGAAAGGAGTGTTTTGTGAATGCTAAATAAATATGCTATTACTTGCTGAATTCTGTTATTCTTTTTTTATTTAAAAAAAAGTCTATTTTATAAACTTTTTGCTACAGGATTCTAATGTATGGGAATTTGGCCGTGGTCCTAGCTACACAGGGAGGGGCATATTTACAAGGGCTTATTGACACCTTAACATCACTTTTTTTACGTTCTGGTTGCGATAACCCTTTCGCCTTAGTCACAAGGTGGGGTTAAGCCTCTTAACATGGCTTAACACCGCCTTATAAATAATGGCCCTTTCACACAGCACATAGCTTGAAAGGGGCGGGCAATGGGTGTTGCCATGAGCGTTGCGCCGCATCACCCATTGCTTTGTGACGCTGCCTCTCTATTTACAAGGCTGGCATACATATGGGGCAGCTCCAAAAATAAGACCATGGAAACATGGTCTTAAAGTGGCACAACGAGGAGAAATTATAAATTTCTCCCCGTTTTTGCTGTTTCTATGTGTGTTGCATACTGCATTCTGTATCCCTGCTTTTCAGAATGTTATAGCACAGTATTTCCAATTGTGGCAGAACAACCTACTCGCCATTCTGTTGTAAATATGCCCCAGAGAGTCTTGTCCACGTCCCCTTTGGAGCCCCACCTTTCTAATCTTATTCAACTTAAAGCACCACCTGCTTCCGACGCTCCAGGTGGGCCTCGGAAAATCACTACGATGACTTACACGGGAAAAGTTGTTTTTTAGTTGTTTTCTGGCATCTCCACTTTCTGTCTTTCACAGTATACAATTCTCTAAGTACAACCCCATTCTAAGCGCTGCAACTAACAGCATTTTAAAGAACTGTGCAGAGGAAAGAAGATATATCCTGTTGTGCATTCCAGCCAAACGTTGTCTAATCTACCTAGCAGTTCCTCATACCCGAGATGGCACATCCACAGCACAATTTTATCATATCCTCCTAAAAATATATGTGCTACTTTGACAAAATTTATAATGGCGGTTTGCACCCTCAAGTGTGATTATGCAACATATGCATTGTTTTATTGGTGGACATTTTCGCACCCAAGTACCTTTAAACCGTCTTCTACTTCTTTTATTCATGAGCGTATAGCACCTGTAAGTTGTTAATAAATCTTGAGGCACATTTTGCTAAAATAAGCAGACACTTTGGCAGAATGCTCTGAAATTCAACAAGCATGCTGTGTAACTCAGATAGTGCCTTAAGCCAGCTCTTGCAGTCAGAGCAACAGGAGAAAACAAAGCAAACCAGGCTTCTCAGCCAGTGCAACACTGGAGAAAAGCAATTAACCCGGGAAGGGAATATTCTGCATTTTTTTAAAGTTTCGCATAAATAAAATTGCCAAATTGCACAAAGTCATTAGCAAAAAAAAAACTGATTTTCACTGGAAAGGGAGGCCTACACGTAACCATATTACACAGCGGCGGTTGTCGCTGTATAGGTATAGTTAGGTCAGAATTTCTTTTTTATTTTGCTCATCACTTTGGTGATGTTTGATGAATTTGCATGAAACAGCATGGAAGGATTTGGACCAATCTGTGAAGTGGGTCCCAAGAAAAAGAGAGGGGGGACCAAAACATTGATTTAATGTTATCCCATATATAAAGGTGCTCTCCTATACAGCATTTATGAACAGATAATGAAATTTAGGCAACATAACCATTTTAGCAATGGCCAAGTGTTCCACTGTTTCAGACGGCTCTCCAACCACTCCATCGAATGACTGTAATTCGATCTCCAGAGAACATCAGCATCCCGGCTCAGCCTTCTACCCGGATACCTCACCGGTTCCTCCACCCAGCGGAGGGGGAACTCCAATCGAAACTGCGTGGTGGTCTCCATGAGCGGAAAAATCACAGACTTCGGCCAGTTAATGAATATGGCTGATAATTCACCAGATCTGATAAATTCCCTGATCAGTAGATCTAGATTTACGACCGGGCATTTAACATATAGAGTAACATCATTCACGTACAGCGAAACCATTATTACCCGGGGAGTGAAGGCCAAGCTTCCAAAGGCTCCATGGCTATGGCAAAGAGGATGGGGGAGAGTGGGCATCCCTGCCTCATCCCTCGGGAGGCCTGATATGCGTTGGAGACCACTCCATTGATTGAGCCTTGCAGTGGGCTTTGAGTAGAGGAGATGAATTGAGGACTTATCCGCAAGTGGGCCAGCAGTGTGAATAGATACGGCCATTCATGAGAATCAAATGCCTTAGTAGCATCAAGAAAATTGGTGTCTGCCACTAACGAATGGTCTATTTCCTAGAGGGCGGCAAAAAAGGTGTGCAGGTTGTGCGTTGTGGTTCTACACGGAACAAAACGGGTTTGATCTGGTAAGTGCCTTTGATTATTTGATGTAAATCCATTCAGACATTTTCTAGAAATTTGAGTTTAAAGAGGTGCTTGGGTTGGGCATGAAGGGGTTAAAAAGTAAGCTATATCTGGACAGTTGGTCTTTCAGTATTCCAGCAGGGGTCCTGTAGTGCTCTAAATTAAAAAATAATAGGGCCTTGTGATTGGCAGAGGGAGCTGTTCTCCCATTTGCCATTTCGGTACCGTGAGACTGGTACCAGTCTCAAAATACTAAATGATCCGATTGGCTGGCCGCCACTCAAAGAAAATGTTAGGGCCACTATTGGACCTGGCCCTTTCTGCAGGGTTATCCCCAAACTTTTTGCCTTCCTCCTCCTATTTGTCTTTTCCTCTTTTTGCAGCCTTTAGAATTCTGGGCACTTTACCACCGCTAAGAAGTGCTAAAATGCACATGCTCTGTACTCTAAACATGGGAACATTGGCGTATCCATAATTGGCACATTTAATTTGTTTGTAAGTCACTAGTAAAGTGCACTATGTGTGCACGGGGCCAATAAATTAAATGCTACTAGCGTGCCTGAAGCATAAGTTGTACCGCTCACTCAGTAGCCCTGTAAACGTGGCTCAGGCCTTCCAATGCAGAGCCTGTTTGCGGTTTTAAACTGTGATTTTGACCTGGCGAGTTAAAGTACTTGCCAGGCCCAAACCTTCCATTTTATTACATATAATGGTGCAGTGCATTTAAAAGGTAGGACATGTACTTTTGAGTTTTACATGTCCTGATAGTGAAATATATATATACATAACATGGTATAGACACCCAGAACCCATAGCTCTTGTGGGGGTGATCCAGAGGGACAACCCCACCCTGGGGCCAAAAGTTAAAAAATTCTAGCGCGTTTCTCCCATGTGGTATTGTGGTACTTACGCAAGAGCTGACACTCAAGTTTACCCCCATGGTGCAGCGGTTGCCCATAAGCTTCACCAGGGGAAGCTTCCATGCCACTGGGGTACCACAAGGGAAGCTTGTGCTTAGAGTACTACAGAACCTGCAAAAGATTAAAACATATATATATATATATATATATAAATGCAATGTGGTTTTTGGTGTCCGCAGAGGGTTGTCTTCACCTGGAGGGTAGTGCGCAGGCTCTGTGATCGATTACCTCTACAATGGCCGAACAACTACTGTGTACGGCCTTTAGTCTTTTACAGCTGGGGGGGGGGGGGGTGCTCCCTATGGTGGAGTTGGCTGCCAATAGAGAAATTGGTTTGGCTTTCGACAGTGCGCAAAAGGGGGTCCCACTGTTGCCAGCGCCTGCAGCAAACTCCTTACATCTCTCACCAGTGTGCAGCAGGGGGTATATTATTTCAACATCTAACAATAACATCACTTTAGCCTTTTGATTTTTTTCAGTGATAATAGATACGTACTTGTGCCTAATACCCCTCATTGGGTAAAGGCCATAAACTAGGACTCTCCAGTCAACTCTGCCCTGTGCTTTTCTTTCAATCTGACCCATCTATCTCCTTGCAGTCAGCTTCGAGGCCTCAATGCCAGGTATTCTATGCCTTTCTCTTTTCCTTTTCCCTTGAGGTTTCCAGGAGAGGGCTTACCTGGTGGTGTTTGATGCAGCTACGGAGGGTGTGACTTATCCAACCCAGCATCTTTTCATGATTTCTTCATGAGCAGGGAGTTGAAAAGTCTGCTGCTATAGGTTGCTGTTGCTGATGAGGTGTTAGAATATGGCCCTCTCCGAATGGTAACCGCAAACTTTTTGCCTTCCTCCTCCTCATTTTCTGCCCTTCTTTTTGTTGGCCTCAGGACTCTGAGCACTTTACCACAGCTGACGAATCCTAAAGTGCATGTGCTTCTCCCCTAAACATGTTAACATTGGTGTATAGACAATTGACATATTTAGTTTACATGTAAGTCCCTTGTAAAGTGGTATACCATATACCCAGAGCCTTGAAATTAAAATGTTACTAGTGGGCTTGCAGCACTGATTGTGCCACCCACACAAGTAGCCTTTCCAACCTGTCTCAGGCCTGCCATTACAAGGCCAGTATGTGCAGTTTACTGCTATTTTAACTTGGCAGTTAAAACCACTTGCCTAGCCTTAAACTCCCATTTTATTACACATAAGTCACAGCAAATGTAGCCCTAGGCAACTCTCAGGGCAGGGTGCTGTGTAAGTAAAAGGTAGGACATGTACTCTTATTTCTTTCATGTTCCAGTAGGGACAAACAGCTAAAATAGTTTTCACTGCTGTGAGGCCTACTCCTCTTTATAGGCTAACATTGTGAATTCCTTAAAACCATTTTAAGCGGTAATTCCGGATTAGAAAGGAGTAGCTGCATCATGTTTCATATCTTTGAAATGGTCATGATAAACCCTCTTTACTTTGCTAAGTTGGATTTAAGTTGGATTTAACATTACTATAATAGAAATGCCACTTTTAGAAAGTGGTAATTTCTCTGCTCTGTGTACCTTGCAATCTGTCTCCAATACACGTCTGGGGTAGGTGACAGCTACACTTTGTGCATTCGATCTAGACAGTCACAAACACAGGAAGGGAAGGTGTGACAGAGAACTCATCTGCATTATGATACCTCTTCCTGGGCAGGAAGGGAGAGGGGAGCTGACACACCTGAATATGCAGTGCCCTGTTCCCCACACAAAGGGCTGATTACCCTCTACTGATAGTCTGGAGCCAGGGTGGGGAAGAAAGGGGAACATGCGCACGTCAAGGGCCTGCTTTGAAGTTACACCCACTTCAAAAGCACAACTGGGTATAAGTACTGGACCTCTGACCCTACCAAGACAGTATAGTACTGGACCTGTGAAGAACTCTACCAGGAGTACAGACTGCTATGCTACAAGGATTGCCACTGTGCTTTACTGTTTCTCCAGAAGAACTGCTTTTTTGCATTGTTGTGCTGCTCTGCTGCCTGGGGATCTCTGCCCTGCTGAGGACCCAGTGGTGTAACAAAACTTGAGGGGGCCCCCTGCAAGGCACGTGGAGAGGCCCCCTCTGACTCATTCAGGAGCTGTCCGGCCATGGCCCCTGGATCTTGGACCCCCTAGCTCCTCAAGGGGTGCCTGGGCCTATGTTACTCCACAGACTGGACCCATCTTACTTGAACCCAGAGTGAATCCAAGTGCTTGCTGGCATGCCCCCTGTTCTAATGTTTCAGCGCCATCAAAGACTTCCTTCAACTCTGCAACAGCACCTGGACTCAGACATCTGTGAGTCCTGCCCTGCCAAGTGGTGCCAATCCAGTACTAGGTCCTTGAAAGGTGATTTCTGCTGTCCATAACTATCATAACCGACGTTGTGATGACTTTGCATTAATCAGAACCAATGTGTTGCCCTTTGACGCCGAAGCAGGAGCTCATTGACATCACTTCGACGGACTATGTGGCTCGACGGCGACAGACAGCTCGGCTTGGCAATGACACTTCACCTGCAACGTAAAGGGGTTCATCGACGAAGACTTCATCGACTGCATGGTTCGAAACCAACACCTCGCCTGCATCCACGTGATTGGCGACGATGCCTTGCTTTCTCTGCTCCTCGCTTCGAGTCTTTGACGTCAACGCTTCCTCCATCCAAGGTAATTTTTCAGTTGGACCTGAGTGAGTCCTGTAGCCTACCTCCCTTCCATCGTGGTAAGCCTGAAGTTTGAATTTACCCTGGTCTAGAACGATCCATATGTCCCTGGTTGGCCCTTTAAGGCTCTGAGTACTATAATTTGATTTAATCTTTAAAAAGTAATAAATCCGGTTCTACTTATTGTATTTTTTCCATTTTGGTCTTGTTTTACTCATAAAATTATAATCTGTTTTACCATCCCTGGGTGCAGTATTTTTGTAGTGTTTTAATTGTGTTCGAGTGTGTGTGTGTGTGTGTCTGTGTGTGTGTGTGTGTGTGTGTGTGTTTTGTACAAATACTTTACACATTCCTGAGTGCTTTGTGCCTAGCTACCAGAGGGTGAGGACAGGTTATCTTTTAGTGTTTATCTAGGTTACCCTGACTAGAGTGGTCGTTCCTGCTTGTACAGGGTGCATACTCTGACAACCAGAAACACCCATTTCTAACATAGGGTTTGGCCTGCAGATTTGGAGGATTTTCCTTAGATTTGTGTTGAAGAAGGTCTGAACTGGTGGTGGTCAGTTGCCCTCCAAGTATCTGCTCCATCCAGAAGGACCGATTTTACCTTGGTGTTAAAAAGCCTGATCTTGGTCTGCAACGTTAAGTCTTTGGAGCTGCAGATCTTCTTTAGCTGAATGAATGCGTCCCATGCTTTGCTGATTCTTGTCTTGAATTCGGTGCCGGTGCCACCCTGCTTGTCTATGACACTACCCAGGTAGGGGAAGTCTCAATCTCTTCCAGTGCATCGCCTGCAAGACTGACTGCAGAAGTGCTAGCCGTCTTAGCCTTCAGGATCTTGGTTTATCCCTTGTGGATGTTGAGTTCACAGCAAGGAGAACCAATGGGATTCAGTGGAAACCTTGAATATAGCTCAATGTTCTGGACTTTACAGATGACCTAGCCCTATTGTCCCATCCCAGCTGCAGGTGCAAGATACGACTGACAAAGTAGCAGCCACACCAGCACAACTTGGAAAATATATAATATATGTATTAATTACATGTTTGGGTGCTTTGATTACATAAAATGCAGTGATATAAACTCTATGTTTCAAAGGGAACCGTGATTATAATGACAGGCCTAAAATCACACTATAGAGCTATATCACTGGTAGGACCCATAGGGATAATATGGCAAACGTATCTAAATTATTTTGCAAAAAACATTATGCGGCACATTCTCTGGCACAAATATTTTCATCCATGTGAGTCAGAAACAACCTCTTTGTGTGAAGTTTATGAATTATGTGGCAACTGTTGTAAATCTATAATTATGTGCTAAAGGCAGCAGCCACATAATTGCATGACTCCACTGTCTCTCATTGCTGTCCGTTGCCTTTCAAGAATTTATTCACGAAATGTAAAGCTAAGCAGTTTAAGTCCAGTCAGTGCCCACTGGTGGCTTTACTTCAGCTCATGGTTTATTTATGATGTCCAGATTCAATCCATCCATCCATCCATCCATTACAACCATACGAGTACCCGTTTGTTTTTGTGCGCTTCAGATGCTTCAGAATTTCAAACATTCTCTTGTCTCCTTCACAATAATGTTTCCTTTCATGGAGAAAAAATGTTCAGACTCCTAGGCTGTTCATGGTAAATATAGCACGAGATTTAAACGAGTGTAATTATGAACCCAGTATGCTACACCGAGGGGCATGTCTGTGCTCAGCCAAGTCAGACAACAATGCCAGAACATAGAGATGGCATTTCAGAGGCTTGGAGGAAAAGCCCACGCTTATTTACAAATGCGAATTAGCATTGCTTCTGTGAGTGCTGTGAATCAAACATGTCTGCATCTACCTTTGATTCAATGCAAAGTATTTCGGCGCACTTTGCCATACTTCATTATTCTAAACGCTATATGATGATGATATAATTCAGCTCCAATGCAGCGGTGTTTACTGTCTGATACTAACGGTTTTATTTTCCGTTTTTTTTAGCTGGACGGATTTCCTCTTCGCCTTCCTTACACAGATATACCGACGATTACACAGGCTGTGTATAACACCGGGATTCATGTCACAGAAATCCCCAACACGGAGTTTGCTGTGTCAGTGTATATCTACCCCTACCCTAACAACATCCTAGCGGTGTGGGTGTACCTAGCATCTTTGGTGCCTCTAAATTAGGAAAAATCTATAGGGGGCATACATTACACGTTTCCCTTGTTTTAATAAATGGATTACTGTGTTATAGCTGTCAGGCTGATGATTAAACATTACAAAATAGATTTGTTACCGTGTTAAGAGAAGTTATTCCTTTAACCAACGTTGGCTTATAATTTGCTTTAATGTATTTCCCTTTTACTTAATGGCACTTCACAATATATATTCGTTTAAAACAAACCATGGGAAAAAGGCAAGTAACAGATTTTTTTAGATGTTAAATCCACCCTTGTCTTCTGGCTTTAGTAAAATAACAACATTGAGCTAGAATTTGCTTTATTTTATTTTAGGAGGGAGCGGAAATATCCCAGTATTACAAGACTCCGCATACTTGGTTCGGGTTGAAAACAGAGGGGCATATTATCAACAAATAGCGATATTGATTGCTAAGTAGGGTTAGCGGCAATTTTTTTATCGCCGCGCATCACGGGATTTTATCGCTGAGATAACGTGCTATTAGCAACGTTTATCTCAAAAGCGATAAAATTCCCGGAGATAGCGTCAAAATCCGTGAATATCTCTGAGAATACAGCGATATTCACGCATTATCGCTAACAGGGTCTTAGGCCATATGCATGAACACATTTTCCCATAGACACAGAATGGGCAAAACCCTTTGATGCATCTGGCCCTTAGCTATTATATCCACCTCCCATTGGATATAATGGCTAAGAACTGGTCTGAGCAGGTGTTAGTTTTTGGAGATATTCGCGCTTAGTGCGAATATTTCCATCGCTACGCCTGTGTTGGTAATAGGCGATAGCGATGTTAGCGACTGCTTTCAGTCGCTAACAGGTTGGGTACGCCCACTTTGCATGTCATTAGCGATAAATATCGCTGACATGCAAAGCGGGCCCCAAACCGCTCGCTATCGCCTACAAGCTGTCGCTAACTGCTGTTAGCGACAGCTTGCTAATAGGGCGATAGTATTATCGCCGCCTAGCGGATGAAAACGGCCGCTAAAGCGGCGAAAATTGCCCATCGCCCCCCTTGATAATAGGCCCCATAGCATCTTCAATCACTTGATGCTCATAGCACCATTGCCTCTGTCAGGTGTGCTTTATTGTCAATGAGGTTGAAGATAACTTTCAAATGCCCCAGAAGAAATCCCTTTTCTGTACCACTGTGTTTTATATTTTGAGCCTAACATGCTGCAGCAACACAATTCACAGAAAAGGTGTAGCATCTGTGTTGTCAGATTCCCGTAGATGTGACTCACAAAGACCAACTCTCTAACGTTGCACAGTTTTTAAAAAAACTTGCAGTCATGACGTGTGTTTTAAAAATCCAAACACTACGTCGACAGTTGTCAAGTTGTTAGTGGTGTTCTTATGGTAGCAAGTAGTTGGGGGTAACTACTTCTGCACATAAACACAACATCTTAAAAGAAATATGGGACCCGGCTTGAATGGAGAAGTAACAAGTCGTGCTTGAAAGATGGGGAGTATTTTGTTCTAAAAAAGCTAGTGAAGAAAAAATGTAATAGTGGGAGGAAGATTGACAGATTGGGTTAGAAATTCAGAGATTTAAGATGGGTCAGAGTGGGTGGGGAGGAATCAAGCTGGGAAAAGCTACCAAGGAAAATGGTTTGGCTGATCAAGCTACTTCAAAGCAATCTAGGCTGTGCTCATGGTACGTATATGACCTGCAGGTGTACAAGAAAGGTATCTTCTAATGAAGTATCTTTTTAAGAAAGTCCCCATTAATGGAAGTGGCCTAGAGACAGAAAGGTTTGGCATACACTCTTTTTGAACTGCAATAGTACCAGAAGCCGCCAGAGCAGGTGCCTTAAATGTACTATCAAAAGAATAGCTTTTTGAAATTCCCATGGAATCAAATGCGGCACTTCGTCTACTTCAAATGTGATGTTAGGAATGACCTTCCCTGAGCAGAAACTAAGGCCCTCATTTTGATGTCAAGCGGACTACCACCGATAGGCTGTTGGCGGCGGTTCACCCGACATTCAAGTCATCTGTCTGACCGCCGAATTACAGTACCAGTGGTCCGAGCGATTATGTCCGGGGGGAAGATAGCCGCTTCCAACAGCCTCAAGGAGCACATTGGGGCGGCGTTCAAATGCTAATCCCTTCAATGGAGGCCCTTTCTGGCTGCCTGTTCATTGCTGTCCCACCGCCATGAATAGGCAAACAGAAAGGAACTATGGGGGCCCCAAGTAGGGCACATCGTCCCCCTTTTCCTGGCCGCAGCACAAGCCACATTAGAAAAAAGCATTTTACGACCGCCTGCGCGGTGGTCGTATCTTAATAGGGTGGGCGGGATCGCCGACTCATTGTTGGGCGGTTCCTGCCCGCAGTGATGGCGGTTGGGGATGGCGGTTGGATGCTCGTCCGACCGCCATCGTAATGAGGCCCTAAGTCTAGCACTTCCATGGCACAGCGATATGTAAAGAAGCACCTTCAGGTACTGATTCACACCAGTTTACGTTGGCTTACTGCACTACAACTTCTGATAGATACATCTGCCGTGTGGATTCCTCACCTTGTGAATATCCCCCTGCGTCAGCAACGTTCAGAAATTTTCTTCGTAGCACGCCGACGACGTCACAGGAGTACGACCTCGCGCGTGACTCCGTCTGACGTCACCGACTCCTTATCAGGCCCACGCCGGCGTGATGACGTCAGTTCCCTTTTTTCCGCGTCTTCGACGCTAACGGTTTTTGGGATCTTCTGCGATACTTTGTATTACTTCTACATACAGTGTTACTGTTTTTCCTTTAATTCTTCTTCTTTCATCGAAGATGTCGTCGAGGAAGACAGGCTTCAAGCAATGTGGGTCTTGCGCTCGAATGATGTCAATCACCGATCCGCATGGCGACTGCTTGTGGTGTCTTGGATCAAACCACGACATTAAGAACTGTCGGTCTTGTTTCAAAATGAACCCTAAAGCACTACGAGAGCGTGAGGCAAAACTTCTTCTTGCGAAGATAAAAGGAAGAGAGACTGGGAGATCCTCGAGGTCGACGTCGAGACGCTCGAAGTCGAGGCAAAAATCTCGTTCGAAGTCGGCGTCGAGGTCGAGATCCAGAGCGAGGTCGAGGTCCAGAGCGAGGTCGAGGTCCAGGGAGAGATCGAGATCTGGATCCAAATCGGCTTCGGGTCACGCTTCGAGCTCCTCGAAGAGGAAGCACAAGAGGAGGAAGCACAGCTCTAGACATCATTCGGGGAAGGAGTCCTCGGATTCGAAGAAGAAGTCTCGTAAGCATCATAAAGACTTCGTTTCTCCTTCTCCTGCTCAGTCTCTCGGATGTTCCCCGACTCCGGAACAAGAACCGGATCCGATGTCTCAACATTCTTCGGAGCATGAGGTAGAGGAGGAGGTAGTTCCTCAAACTCCAACTCCGATGGAAACTCCTGTGGATCAGGAAGGTCAGAATGAGCCTCTGTCGGAACATCCTCCTTCAGACCATCCGGTAGGTTCGTACCCTCCTTTTCCTGGTCCTGGACAGGACCCCTCGCATTTCCTTAATGCGATGTTTGGAGTTTACTCCAGAGCAATGTACCCCGCTGGAGCACCTGTTGGTCCCATGGGTCCATTAGCTTACAACTTGGGCATTCCTCAGTCTTACGCCCCAGCTCCATTTGTGCCATTTATGCCGGCGCCTATTACACCTTGGCTCGGTGCGGCTCCACCGAGGTCCTCGACTCCGCATGCGGCTTCGCCGACTCCAGATCGACCTCGTAGTTTGGATCGAGGTACCACACCAGTCCGTGAGTCCCGTCTTCCAGTTACCCCAGCTCCTCGCTCGACGTCGGAACCGGCTCCGTCGGAGTCGTTACCGGATCCGTCGACTTCGGTTCGTGTGGAGTGGTCGAGACGCAGGGCTCAGCGTCTCTTGGAAGAGAAAAGGGGTGAAGATTCTGATGTGGAAGAGGGTGAGCTTCTTGATCATGATGATTATTTTGAGGACCTACAGAATGCTAGTGGTCTGGAGCTCTCTCCTGAGTGGGGTTTGCCTTCAGTTTCTGATGCACCATCCAAGGAAGTGGCACCCTACCATGTTGTTATTAGGAAGGCTGCAGATCTTCTTAACTTAACTTTGCCTACTGTTGAGTACAAGCCCAACATCCTTACAGAGGTTTTGCACTCTCCTTCTTCTATTGTTGAACCTACACTGCCGTTCACTGATGCCTTAACTGATCCGATAAAGGAGGTCTGGAAGAGACCATTGACTGCTCCTGCTGTTTCTAGGTCTGTTGCAAGACGCTACAGAGTGGCTCCTGGTGACCCTGAATTTCTCTCTTCGCATCCTTCTCCGGAGAGTCTGGTGGTGCAGGCTGCATGTTCTAACAGGTCTGCAGGTTCGTTTCCTCAGGTACCAGCAGACAAAGACTCAAAAAAATTGGATCAGTCTGCAAAGAAGATTTTCTCTTCGGGCAGCATGGCCCTAAAATCCACTAATGCTACTTGCCTTTTGGGTAGATATGTCCATGCATTGATGGATTCTGTGAAGCAATTATCATCTAAGCTTCCAGAGGAGGATAGAAAGAACTTTATTGAAGTGGTCTCCGATACTCAGGCTGCGGCACGCATGGTTATTCAGAGTGGCATGGACACAGTTGATTCTGTTGCCAGGATTATGGGCTCTACTGTTGCAACCAGGAGAGCCGCATGGTTAAAATCCTCGGATTTTTCTGCAGATGTGCAATCCACGTTGCTAGACCTACCTTTTGATGGGACTGGTCTTTTTGGGAAGAAGGCGGATGTCGCGCTGGAAAGATTTAAAGATAGCCGTGCTACTGCAATGTCTTTGGGTCTCCAGATGAGAGGATCGACAACTAGGAAGTTTAGAGGCTTCGGTAGATCTTCTTTTCGTCCCTTCAGGCAGGGCCAACAGCAACAGCAACAGCAGCAGAACCCTCTGTATAAGTCCTATAGAGGTAGACAGAAGGCTCGTGGACGTGGGCGTCAAGTCTCTTCCTCCTCCACTTCCTCCAATAATGCCCAACCCCCACCCGCATCAGCAAAGCAGCCCTAGATCCACCATTCTGGATCATGTGGGTCCGGTAGGGGGTCGGCTTACTCATTTTCTACGAGATTGGGAATCGGTTACATCAGATCTTTGGGTTCTCAATCTCGTAGAAAATGGGTATGCACTTCCTTTTCAGGAGTTCCCTCCCAATTATCCTCCTTGCCAAGGTTATTGTTCGGAGGACCACCTGCTTCTCCTGCAGGAGGAAGTCCCGGCTCTGTTCCGAAAGGGTGCAATAGAGGTTCCAGAGCAGGAGAGGGGTCAGGGATGCTACTCCCGGTATTTCCTGATACCCAAGAAGGATGGCAGGCTTCGACCAATCCTGGATCTCAGGATTTTGAACCTCTATCTCAAACAGGAGAAGTTCAAAATGCTCACCCTTGCTTAGGTTCTTCAAGCGCTGACGGAAGAAGACTGGATGGTGTCGATCGACTTGCAGGATGCGTACTTTCACATCCCAATCCTGAAGTCGCACAGGAAGTATCTCCGTTTTACGGTGGGATCGCAGCATTACCAGTTTGCAGTCCTTCCTTTTGGACTTACTACTGCGCCTCGAGTTTTCACCAAGGTGATGGCGGTGGTGGCTGCACATCTCAGAAGGTCGGGGGTTCCTGTTTTCCCCTACCTAGACGACTGGCTGATCAAAGCAGAGTCGCCTGAGAAGGTGCTCCATCATCTGCAAGAGACAACTCTGTTGTTACACAGGTTGGGTTTTTCAATAAATGTGCCCAAGTCTCACCTGGTGCCCTCCCAGCGCAACCTGTTCATAGGTGCGGTACTGGACACTACTGTGTGTCGTGCATTCCCTCCTCCTCAAAGGATTCGCGACATACAGGAAATGATTCCTTTATTCTACAATGGAGCGGTTGTGACAGTCCTGAAGGTCCTTCGTCTGCTCGGTCTGATGGCTTCTTGCATTCTGTTGGTCAACCATGCACGCTGGCACATGAGGGCACTCCAGTGGTGCCTCCGCAGGCAGTGGTATCAGCACAACGGAGATCTCAGGGAGTCAGTGAGGATCTCCAGAGAAGCTGCAGCGGATCTATCTTGGTGGGGCGTGGAAGACAATCTGTCTCAAGGAAAGCCTTTCCAACTGCCTCCATCGGTTGCCACAGTGATCACGGATGCCTCCACTCTAGGTTGGGGTGCTCATCTGGGGGATCTGGAGGTCAAGGGTCTTTGGTCTCCAGAGGAAAGGTTGCTTCATATCAACCTTCTAGAGTTGCGGGCGATACGTTTGGCGCTCAAGGCCTTCCTCCCTTCCCTTCGCGGCCAGTCAGTTCAAGTCCTGACGGACAACACGACCGCGATGTGGTACATCAACAAACAGGGAGGAGTAGGGTCGCAGTGTCTCTGCAGAGAGGCTCTGCGTCTCTGGTCCTGGGTTCAGGACCACCAGATTTGTCTGATGGCAAATCATCTGTCCGGAGTTCTGAACGTTCGTGCAGATGTTCTCAGTCGGCAGTTCTCTGCCGATCACGAGTGGAGGCTTCACCCGGAGGTTGTTCACGACATCTTTCAGATGTGGGGGACTCCTCGGGTGGACCTATTCGCCACTCACGAGAACGCTCATTGCCTGTCATTCTGCAGTCTCCAGTATCCGATGCAAGGAGCTTTGGGGGACGCGTTTCAGTTGAGTTGGGGCTCACAACTCCTATACGCGTTTCCTCCCATACCTTTGATTCCTCGGGTTCTGAGGAATATTCGCCAAGACCGGGCCCAAGTCATATTGATCGCCCCGGATTGGCCAAGAAGGGTGTGGTACACAGACCTTCTCCACCTCTCCTCTCACCCGCCGCTCCGTCTCCCTCACAGGGCAGACCTCCTCTCTCAGATGGAGAGGCAAGTTCTACACCCCCACCTCCAGACATTACACCTTCATGCCTGGAGATTGAGCGGGGCAACTTGAGTTCTTTTTCTCTCCCTCACGATGTGGTGGATGTCATTCTTTCTGCCAGGTGTGACTCCACTAAGTCCATTTATTCGTATAGGTGGTCAAAATTTGTCTCTTGGTGCAGGGAGAGGGATGTTGACCCTTTGAGGGCTCATTTGTCTGACATTTTGCAGTTTGCTCTTTCTCTGGCGCAGCAAGGATTTGCTGTTGCCACAGTCAAGGGGTATCTTTCAGCCTTATCGGCATTTCTCTGTTTGCCGGATCAGCCCTCTCTTTTTAAGTCTCCGGTGGTTTTGAGATTTTTGAAGGGACTCATTAATAAGTTCCCTCCTACTCCTTTTGTGGTTCCTCATTGGGATTTGAATCTTGTGCTGACCTTTTTGATGGGTTCTCCCTTCGAACCTTTGCACAAGTGTCCCATGAGACTTCTTTCTTTTAAAACGGTTTTCCTCGTTGCAATCACCTCGGCAAGGAGGGTAAGTGAGCTTCAGGCTCTTAGTTCCAAGCCCCCATTCCTGTCCATTCATGCTGAAAGGATGGTTCTTAGGACCAGGGCTGCTTTTCTGCCTAAGGTGGTAACGCCCTTCCATCTTGGACAATCCATTACCCTTCCTACCTTCTATCCTCCCCCTCACCCTTCTAAGGAGGAAGAGAGACTGCATCGCCTGGACCCTAAGAGGGCGGTGTCTTTCTATCTGGACAGAACTAAAGACTTCCGGATGGATGACCAGCTGTTTGTTGGTTTTGCTGGCTGCAAGAAGGGCAGAGCGGTGCACAAGCGCACACTTTCCAGGTGGATAATCCTGTGCATCAAGATTTGCTACTCCTTGGCGGGTAAGGACCCTCCTGAGGGTATTAGAGCACATTCAACTAGAGCAAAGTCTGCAACATCTGCTTTGTCTAGAGGTGTACCTGTTGAGGACATTTGCAGAGCTGCGACTTGGGCCTCCCTCCACACTTTTGCGAAGCATTACTGCTTGGATACCGAGGTGAGGAGGGATGGCCACTTCGCGCGTTCTGTCCTCCAAGATTTCCTGGTATAGCAGAGTGGACACCCTCCTCCGGGAGTTGGGACTGCTGTGGGACTCTATTCACAAGGTGAGGAATCCACACGGCAGATGTATCTATCAGAAGAACAAGTTACTTACCTTCGGTAACGCTTTTTCTGGTAGATACAATATATGCCTGTGGATTCCTCACATGCCCACCCGCCTCCCCGTTGTCCACTCTGTTATACCTGGTCTTTATGTATATATGTTTGCTGCTATTGTGCTATTTCTACTGCACACTTTGTGTGCATATTTGATTTGTATGTACTGTGTACACTGTATATTTGCATATTTGCTGTCGTTGGTCCGTCCGTGTGCCTCGAAGGCACGGAAAAAAGGGCGGAACTGACGTCATCACGCCGGCGTGGGCCTGATAAGGAGTCGGTGACGTCAGACGGAGTCACGCGCGAGGTCGTACTCCTGTGTCGTCGTCCACGTCGGCGTGCTACGAAGAAAATTTCCGAACGTTGCTGACGCAGGGGGATATTCACAAGGTGAGGAATCCACAGGCAGATATTGTATCTACCAGAAAAAGCGTTACCGAAGGTAAGTAACTTGTTCATTTGCACTTATCACAGTTCCTATATAATATGTCAGTATGAGGAGCTCAGATTCTGTAAGAAATAACCCTTTAATCGTGCCTTTTTGCCTGCTGTGCTCTCCATTCTGTAACTTCTGCAGCAGGCCTAATCCCAGTTGTGGCCCGTGGAGGGAGTTCCGTGGGGCGGAAAGGCGGGGCGGGGGAAGGGCAGTGTGGGGGGTAGTAAACACCGGAATATGGATGATTGGAGGTAAGTAAACAATTAAATAAATAAAACGAATTTTGTAGCGCGCGCTGCATCGGGCACACAACGAAATTCGTTTTGTTTATGTAATCATGACAGCGGGAAGCACAGGCTTACATTTTGGTAACAATGTTTCATAATTCAGCACAGTGCTTTTCATCTTCTACCAGCGGGACAGATACACCTCTTTGCAGAGTAACATACCTCACCCAGAGTGCACCGGGGTGATGCATACGGGATTTGTTGTCAGTGTGTTGTCCAGTGCTCCTGTTGACCTTGGTGCCTTCTAAATTGCCTGTGAGGGGAGACATTTTGAGTGTCTGATTTCATAGTAGAGCACATTACAGGTACTTTCTGGTAGGTGTACATGAAGTGCCAACCTCTACCTTTAAAGGAGCTTCTCAGCACCTTAAGCCCTGTGGTATCAATCAATCACGTGGCTTATAAAGCGCAACTACTCACCCGTTAAGGCGCTGCTTCATGGCTTTGTGTAGGTTATTTTGTTATGTAATACTTTGAATGAATGATACTACTCAGCACGGTAAGTAAAACTTTTTTTGTCCCAGTTTCTTAAAACCAATATACAATATTATAAATAAATCAATCTAGGAGTATTTTTAAAAAGAAGCAGAATGAAAGGAACAAAGATTTGTACCACATGGTCTACCTTTAGCATTTTTTTGCTCCCCATAGATGTACTTTCCCATCTCTTAATTGTTAAAGCTAAATATTTTGTTATGTGTCAAACATATTTTGGTGTAGTACCCCTAAAACAAACAAAAAAGAATCTCCTATTGTCCTTATATGGTCCGTCTAAAAAAAAGTGGTTTCGTACATTTCCTGTGAAGATCCATCAGCTTGGGGCATAAGCAGAAAATATGTTCATGTGCTTCCTGCTCCAAATTATAAAGCTGGCACACACTGATGGCTCTCGGGGGAATTTACATAGTCCGTCAAACTTATTGAAAGGTAGATAAAAGAAGTCCAAAATATTAAATGTATGTTTTTCACCTTTATGTTCAAATCTAAATATGGTTGTCCAAATTAAGGGGCCTATTACGATTGCGGTTTTTCCGCAGCCTCCGGGCCGGCGGAAGCCACCGCCAGCCCGGAGGATGCGGAAAAACCGCAGCGGACCCACCAAAGACCCACCGCCACATTAGGATGGCTGGTGGGTCCTGGTTTCCGTCCGCAGCTTTTCCGCCGCGGTTGGCTTACAACCACGGCGGAAAAGCTCTAATATGGTGGCGGTGTCTCTCAGACACCGCCAGCCATATTAGGATGGGCTTTAAAAAATGCTTTTCCTCGGCGGGTTTTCCGCCGTGGAAAAGCATGTGGAACTTCTCTGCGGGGGCCCGTTGCGGGCCCCCTGGGTGAAGGGGGGTTGGGGGGTGCACATGGCGGGTACCCCCCTGCATTTGTATGCAGAAATCGGCAGGCACCGCACGGTGCCTGCCGCTTTCTGCAAACAAATGCAATGTATGCATTTTTACCATTGCGGCGGGTGCAGCTTGAAGCCGCACCCGCCGCAATGGTAAAAATAGAGGATGTGACCGCCAGGGTGGCGGTCACATCCTAATTGGACAGGAGGGAACTCCGCAGGCCATGCGGAGGTTCCCTCCTCCTCTATAGTCACGGACGGACTCAAGTCCGTCCGCGATCATAATGGGCCCCTAAAATCGGATACCAAGGCATACTTGGAGTTTTTATATTTTGTTGACCTCTCAATGCCTAACATTCAGCAGAAAGTTGTTAATTCTCGTTTTCACAAAAGCTTTAGCGCAACCCTTGTCATTTTGCACAAAGCGTTTAAAGTAGACAAGTGGTGGCAAGAGGTCCTTAAAAAGGTTCAGCAAGTGATGCTTAAGTATGTAGATTTAACAGTTCTTTTATAATGTAAGATTTTAAAAGGTCGTAATCCGCCAGATGTCTTTAAATTAATTCATGTGATTGATAGTAGTCAGTGCATACAGAGATGTGATTCCAAACTGGAGTCTTAGTTGGCTTTGCGGCGTTGAGTTATGTAAATTAAATAATTTCTTGATGCCATACAAAACAACAGTTTCTATGTCTGGAGTCCAACAAAAGGAGCCATAAAGAAGGGCTTGTGACTAATTTAGAGTTGGAAGCCATTAATGTCGGTCCCATATCCCCCTTCATATTTTAATGCAAATCATTTTATTGATCCCATGATTGCAGAGGCTTTATGGCGCAAATATGATAAATGAGCGCTCCAGCTTAATTTATTGTCTATTATGACATCCAGGCATGAATAATTTGGCACATGCTTAATTTTGTCAGGGTCTGTAGACCAGATGTATTTCTGCTTTTGACATCCAAATGACATTACCTTGGTTTTCTTGATGTTAATCTGCAGATTATAGCCAACAATGAGGTTGTGCACCCCAGTCAATTGTAGTTGTAAGATGGTCCTTGTAGTGGAAAAAATAACTAAAATATCAGCGTATGCCATAAAAAGGACTTTGCTGTTAGCCAATTCGGGTGAATTACGCCTATCCTGTTGAAATTCAACTGAACAGGTCAAACATATATAAGCTAAATAATGTTGGAGCCAGGATGTAACCTTAGTTGATGGTGTTAATTTTTGACATCAGCCCTCGTTTTACCCTTTTACAGGTGTCGCTGTAGAGCTTTAGTGGGCCTTAATCTATTCCCCATGAGTCCAGTTTAGCCCACAGCTTGGATCTATTTACTTTATCGGAGTCAGTAGAGAAATCGATGAAACATGGCAACAGTTTCTTCAATTTATTCCCACATGCTTTCTGGGCTAGGAATGGAATGTGCCATAATATTGTCTGTGCGATACAAAAGGGGATGATGGATGGAGCGCTTGAGCAAATCAACGACTCACCCCCAGTCAACTGATCTGGGTTTAATCCATCACCATTCTTTAGCTCACTCCGCCACCCCAGTTCAGACATGGCCATATGAAAATCAGTCTGACCCTCTGCCTCATGGGAACAGTCCAGCCCGAACTGCCAAAGCCATATCTTCCCTGGACCAGGAAAAAGCATTTTGGGACCGGTTTCTGGCATTTCAGCTGTCATCAGCCAGGCTAGCTTGAATTCAGTGGCAAAGTGAGCAAGGCACTCACGTCTGAGCATACCCTGCCAACTTAGGGCGGACAAAGCGATACAAAAGGGGATGATGAACGGAGCGCTTGAGCAAATCAAACACTCACCCCCAGTCAGCTGATCTGGGTTTAATCCATCACCATTCTTTAGCTCACTCCGCCACCCCAGTTCAGACATGGCCATATGCAAATCAGTCTGACCCTGTGCCTCATGGGAACAGTCCAGCCCGAACTGCCAAAGCCATGTCTTCCCTGGACCGGAAACAAGCATCCTGGGGCCAGTTTTTGGCATTTTGGCCGTCCTTAGCCAGGCTAACTTGAATCCAGTGGCAAAGTGAGCAAGGGAATCACGATTGAGCATACCCTGCCAACTTAGGGTGAACAAAGCAATTCAAAAGGGGCTGATGGACGGAGCGCTTGAGCAAATTAAACACTCACCTCCAGTCAACTGATTTGGGTTTAATCCATCACCATTCTTTAGCTCACTCCGCCACCCCAGTTCAGACATGGCCATATGCAAATCAGTCTGACCCTGTGCCTCATGGGAGCAGTCCAGCCCAAACTGCCAAAGCCATGTCTTCTCTGGACCGGAATCAAGCATCCAGGGACCGGTTTCTGGCATTTCAGCCGTCATCAGCCAGGCTAGCTTGAATCCAGTGGCAAAGTAAGCAAGGGACTCACATCTGAGCATACGCGCAACCTAGGGTGAACAAAGCGATACAAAAGGGGATGATGGACAGAGCGCTTGAGCAAATCAAACACTCACCCCCAGTCAACTGTTCTGCCATTGTGCAACATTCCGTCCATCCATTGTTGTTTTTGCATTTGTCATCCCGAGTGGGACGGGTATGCTCAGACGTGAGTCCCGTGCTCTCCAGGCCACTGGAATCAAGCTATCATGGCTGATGACGGCTTATAGCCAGAAACCGGTCCTGGGATGCTTGGTTCCGGTCAAGGAAAGACATGGCTTGGCAGTTCGGGCTGGACTATTCCCATGAGGCACAGGGTCAAGACTGATTTGCACATGGCCATGTCTGAACTGGGGTGGTCTGGTGAGCAAAATAACGATGGATTAAACCCAGATATGTGACTGAGGGTGAATGTTCTGCCATTGTGCAACATTCCGTCCACCAATTGTTGTTTTTGCATTTGTCACCCCGAGTGGGACGGGTATGCTCAGACGTGAGTCCCGTGCTCTCCACCCCACTGGAATCAAGCTATCCTGACTGATGATGGCTGATAGCCAGAAACCGGTCCTAGGATGCTTGGTTCCGGTTCAGGAAAGACATGGCTTGGCAGTTCGGGCTGGACTGTTCCCATGAGGCACAAGGTCAAGACTGATTTGCATATGGCCATGTATGAACTGGGGTGGTCTGGTGAGCAAAATAACGATGGATTAAACCCAGATCTGGGGCTGGGGGTGAATGTTCTGCCATTGTGCAACATTCTGTCCATCAATTGTTCTTTTTGCATTTGTCACCCCGAGTGGGACGGGTATGCTCAGACGTGAGTCCTATGCTCTCCAGGCCACTGGAATCAAGCTATCCTGGCTGATGATGGCTGATAGCCAGAAACCGGTCCTAGGATGCTTGGTTCCGGTTCTGGAAAGACATGGCTTGGCAGTTCGGGCTGGACTGTACCCATGAGGCACAGGGTCAAGACTGATTTGCATATGGCCATGTCTGAACTGGGGTGGTCTGGTGAGCAAAATAACGATGGATTAAACCCAGATCTGTGACTGGGGGTGAATATTCTGCCATTGTGCAACATTCCGTCCATCAATTGTTCTTTTTGCATTTGTCACCTCGAGTGGGACGGGTATGCTCAGAAGTGAGTCCCGTGCTCTCCAGGCCACTGGAATCAAGCTATCCTGGATGATGACGGCTGATAGCCAGAAACCGGTCCTAGGATGCTAGGTTCCGGTCCAGGAAAGACATGGCTTGGCAGTTCGGGCTGGACTGTTCCCATGAGGCACAGGGTCAAGACTGATTTGCATATGGGCATGTCTCAACTGGGGTGGTCTGGTGAGCAAAATAACAATGGATTATACCCAGATCTATGACTGAGGCATGTTCTGCCATTGTGCAACATTCCGTCCAACAATTGTTGTTTTTGTATTTGTCACCCCGAGTGGGACGGGTATGCTCAGACGTGAGTCCTGTGCTCTCCAGGCCACTGGAATCAAGCTATCCTGGCTGATGATGGTTAATTGCCATAAACCGGTCCTAGGATGCTTGGTTCTGGTCCAGGAAAGACATGGCTTGGCAGTTCGGGCTGGACTGTTCCCATGAGGCACATGGTCAAGACTGATTTGCATATGGCCATGTCTGAACTGGGGTGGTCTGGTGAGCAAAATAACGATGGATTAAACCCAGATCTGTGACTGGGGGTGAATGTTCTGCCATTGTGCAGCATTCCGTCTATCAATTGTTGTTTTTGCATTTGTCACCACGAGTGGGACGGGTATGCTCAGATGTGAGTCCCGTGCTCTCCAGGCCACTGGAATCAAGCTATCCTGGCTGATAGCCAGAGACCGGTTCTAGGATGCTTGGTTCCGATCCAGGAAAGACATGGCTTGGCAGTTCGGGCTGGACTGTTCCCATGAGGCACAGGGTCAAGACTGATTTGCATATGGCCATGTCTGAACTGGGGTGGTCTGGTGAGCAAAATAACGATGGAAGAAACCCAGATCTGTGACTGGGGGTGAATGTTCTGCCATTGTGCAACATTCCGTCCATCAATTGTTGTTTTTGCATTTGTCACCCCGAATTGGACGGGTATGCTCAGACGTGAGTCCCGTGCTCTCAAGGCTACTGGAATCAAGCTATCCTGGCTGATGACGGCTGATAGCCAGAAACCGGTCCTAGGATGCTTGGTTTCGGTCCAGGAAAGACATGGCTTGGCAGTTCGGGCTGGACTGTTACCACGAGGCACAGGGTCAAGACTGATTCGCATATGGTCATGTCTGAACTGGGGTGGTCTGATGAGCAAAATACCGATGGACTAAACCCAGATCTGTGACTGGGGTGAATGTTTTTTTTTTGTGTTTTTGTTTATTTTTTAAATGTATTTATTGATTTTAATGCTGAACATAAAGAGGCATGACAAGTACACTCCACAAAATGACATTCAGCATAGACAACCATAAGCAGTACAATACCCCGAAGCCAAATAACCCCCCTTCCCACCCTCCCTCCCTCCCGAGCCTAGGTCCTCCTTTTGAATCGCACAGTAATACAGACCGACCTCTCCCAATGGTGAGCACGCATGACTGGATTATTTCGCAGCACACAGTAGGAGCATGTTACCAAGTGACTGTGGACAGTAGTGAAAACAGTTTACCCTTCATTCAGCCTGAGTATGGACAGCATCCTCAGGCTGCTCACTCCGGGCCAGTAAATATTCTCTTAACGGGGCCCAAATGTCCTTTGGCCGTGAGCTACGTGGAAGTTCCTCTTCGTACAGGGACAATTGTTCATTGCAATATGTCATATCAGTTAACCATTTAGCAGCCGTCGGGACACGCTTCCCATCCCACGTGAACAGCACCCTCCTCTTAGCCAGCAGTAAGGCTACCCGCACAAAGCGACCCATCATCCCCCGCACCTCAGGCACATATCCCAACAAACAGAGCAATGGGGTACATTCCAGCCTATGTCCAGTCATCTCATAGAGTATGTCCAGTATATCTGTCCAGTATGTGTGCACACCCTGACATTGCCAGGATAAATGGACAAAGCCCTCTCCCTCTGCCCACAGCGTCTGCAACAGTTAGTTTCTCTAAGCCCGAATTTGTGTAACCTCGTGGGGGTATGATATGTCTGGTGTAAAAATTTCAGGTGTATGATACGTAAATTGCCATTAGCTGAGAGTTTCCCCGTCAGGCCCCAGATCTGTCCCCACATCTCCTCCGTGAGCTATGTATCTAAGACCCTGTTCCACCTCACTAGGCTTTTGTCTTCCGGGAACCCCGATTCTTCCTGCACCACCCGATACAGTTTAGTGAGGAGATGCTTCCTAGAGGGCGCCGTCACAACCAACTGCAGCGATTTTGATATCAATGGTTCGTTCGGGAATGTAGTGTAGTGATCCCCGATTGCTCTGCGCAAACGGTAACAGGTATAGGTAAATAGCGGTGTGGGATTGGAAATAAAGCTGAAGTCTTCACTAGTAATGTATGTCCGATCTCTGTAGAGATCACCCAACGTGGATATACCCGCTTCTTTAAGGGTACGAAGCGCTCCTCGTTCTCGCGCCACAGAGAGGGCGCTGTGTCCCTCGATCGGCATGTTTGGGGTGTACAGCGGAAGCTTCCGAGTCCTACGGCCTATACTGTGCCAGGCCGGGACAGTGGCATCAATAGTATTTATGATTTGGGTGTCGCTCTATGAACATGTGTAACAATACCTGCAAAGGGGTCTCCCCAGCATGCCCCTCTTCGACCGCCACATGCGGAATGAAGTTGTGTGGCTTATACCAGAAGTATGCGTATTGGGCCAATCCGCATAGGTAGTATACGAAGAAGTCAGGAGCACAAAACCCCCCCTTATCAAAAGGTAACGTAAGTGTGGACCAGCCAATCCTGGGCGGCTTCGCACCCCACACCAGGCGAAACAATTGTGTCCGTACCATTTTAAAGAATTGCTTGTTTAAGCGAACCGAAATAGTACTAAACAAGTATAAAAATATAGGCAATATCACCATCTTTATTATGGCAATGCGGTCCGCTAACTACAAAAGTAACCTCTCCCATCTATCAATTTGGTCGACCAGATCAGTGTACGCTGTTCCATAATTTTCACAAATTACCCTCGCTGGATCACGATAGATCCACACACCCAGATATTTCACTGGATCCTCTGTCCACTGTAAAGGGTTTTCCAGCTGAGGAGCCGTAGTGGCAGTCGTGAGGGTAATGATTACCGATTTGTCCCAATTAATGGTGAGGCCAGAATATAGCCCATAGCGAATATATTCTCGGAGTACCTGAGCGAGGTATACTTGAGGTTCTCTGATATATAAAACCATGTCATCTGCATTCCCAGAAATGCCCACTGGCCTATTAAAAGCCAGGGCCGACGCTTTGTGTGTTTGACGGATGCGACAGATAAGGGGTTCCAGCACTATGGCAAAGAGAAAAGGGGATAGTGGACACCCCTGCAGGGTGCCCCGTTGGATGGTGAATGGATCAGATGTTAGTATGAGAAATAACAACCTAGGCAATTGTACCGTCTTGTCTCTACAATGACAGATGGGAGAATCGAAACATTAATAAATGAGGTTCTGTTTTTTATTGTCACAGTTATTTTTTAAAAAGACACATTCTAAAATACATACTTCAATAAAAGGATCTGTATCTATATGCAATATAGAACAAATCAAATACAATATTATGAGCACCAAAATCACCAAAAATGAAAAAAAAACATAAATAGTGGCACAACAATAAATTCGGCACGCGTTTCGGCGAACCAGCGCCTTCTTCAGGAATAGCCACGTATTACCTAGAGAAAGAGGTGTGTAATAAAATACATTTATTAAAAATAAGATACATTCAATATATCATCTTATCATTATAAAATTATCTATACAATGAAAAAAACACAATTTCAGATAAATCAATTGTAACAACATAGCCACAGAACTCATAGTTAAAAATACCTAAAGTGAATGTTTTTCAATCCCCCAAAAAATGGACAAGAGAGACTTACAAACCAATTAAGTCTATAAAATATGGTTTACTTCAATGCATTTAAGACCATAGCTGCATATAGTTTGTATAGTGGCAAGACCAAAGGGTCTCTGCTAGCAACTAGTTATGTAGACTTGAGCCTATCTCGATATTGGCAAACTAAAACATGATACTTACTCAAAGAGAAACACTTTTGATAACTCGATAAGAAAGTTTAAAAATCTTTTTTCTTTTTTCTATTGATATAAAGATTAGTATATCTGTAAGAGAGTAAAAAAAGAAAAAAACAAAAGAAAAATCTACCCATGGGAAAAACAATTATCGTTGTTAAACGGCTGATTCCGAATTTCATTTGTTACTTACAAAAAAGTTCTCAAATGGCCTTTTCTTAAGTCGTATTATTCAATTCTTGTCAAGCTATTTGCATTCGTGATGTCTAATGTAACAACCCACATTTCGGGTAGTTATTCCCGTGTTCCGTTTCCTATTGGAGAAACATGAAATGAATGATTCCGGTTTTTCTTGTGGGAAAACCGCTTTAATTGATAGATATTATCCCAACCAGCAATATTGAGAATATCCTCTATCTTAAAACTAAATAGGAAAACATCAAATATCTTTAAAGAGCTCAAATGAATTGTATGGGCTAAAAATTACAACAGTTCATCAGAAGATATGAGCTC
Organism: Lissotriton helveticus; assembly: GCF_964261635.1. Classification (NCBI taxonomy): domain Eukaryota; kingdom Metazoa; phylum Chordata; class Amphibia; order Caudata; family Salamandridae; genus Lissotriton; species Lissotriton helveticus. The sequence continues at coordinate 940,299,193 of NC_136065.1, forward strand.
ACCTGAAAGAAACGAATAAGGCAATAAGCTAAGTCTCAAGAGATTTATCGATTATACCAAGAATATTCTATATCCTTACAGTTGAAAAAAATATATATAGAGCAATAGCAGAGGATTACCTAGTTGTTAAATATACTCAGGCATATCGCAAATCTCAACACATTAATATGTTACAAATGTACCTTTTAAATTTTCTTTTTTAGGCAACGTCGTAAACAAAAATGAGGCGGATAAATGACAAAGATGCACCTCAAAATGAATTGTTATAGCAAAGGTCTGCTGATAGAGTCTAAATAAAAAGGGAAAAAAACATTGTGTAGTTAAAAACCACATACACGAACAATATACACCAAGTCAGCATCTAATTTATTATGTTACCAACTTCATATTCATATCAGCGTAAATTACCTAATGGCCTTTGATTCTAGACACAATGCCTTCTAATATAAAAACGTCGATGTAGCATGAAGCTGTAAAAAACGGACAGACAGAGTATAATTAACTAAGCGATATTAAACCGGATAGAAATTACACTACATAATTCTCGGTCTAATGGCCACATTGATGACATGGGCTTTTTCTAAGAAAATTCTTATCCACAGACATGAGGCAAGGTTCATTCCTACAATATCTACCTGGGATAAAGCTTCGCCTAAGAAAATAGAAGGCAAATGGAAAAGTCCCGGTGTCCTACGTCATGAAGGGCCGAATAGTGGATAAATATCAAATTTGTGTTGGTTTTCAAACGTTTTATATACTCACAGTAGATTGGTGGGCTAGATGGAAGCCCGTCATGTGATGTAACACGTGACCTATGCATATGACTATTCATAAAGATGGAAAACAGACTCATTAGTGAAAATGGAAAACAGACTCGCCAATGAAGCTGGAGGATATCGTAACCTTTATTAATCCCGGAACTGAACAGGGAAAACAAAAGGCAATGAAAAAACTCCCAAATTGTGAGAACCTTTATCATGCTAATTACAATAATCATAACCCATTAGATAAACACATGGGTGAGCATAGACCAATATTACATAATATAATACCCTGACTATAAAGGCAACCCCTCATGTGGGTTGAACCACTCGATCATGATATTCAGGAGCATAACTCATAATTAAAAATATTCTCAACTGCAGATGGCTCTAATTTTAGACGACCTATACGTATACCATTGATTAAAAAGGAAAAGTCCAATATCTCTAAAGAAATACAAAAATTCTAAAATTACAAATACAGATAATAATGAAAATAATACACAAAAACCGAATAGCTAAAATACCAAATATTTAGTATTAATCAATGGCATCTTCCATGGTATTAAACAATAGCCATTTAAAATCGTCAGGTCCATGATTACATTCAATAAAATGTTTCACCATAGGTGACAGTAATTTCTTAGTTCTTATGACGGAGGGATGCTCCGTCAGTCGAACTTGAATAGGCCTTGAAGTCTCTCCAACATATCCAAGTGGACAAGAACACTGGATAAAATAGACAGTATTGGATGTTTTACAGTTCCACATTTGGCTAGCATGGGTAGTATAGCCATTGTAAGTGAAAGTTTCCCCATCCAGAATCGTGCAACAAGATTTACAAGAGGAACATTGCACTGTACCCATAATCGGTTGATTAGTATCAATCGATTTTTGCAGAAAATTCAGCTCCCTCGGTGACTAAAAACGCGAATGAACAATCTGATCTTTAATATTCTTGTTGCGCCGATGTGCAAACAAGGGTTTGGCCAATTTTTGATCTCTTGTACAATTGCTATTCAAAATATGCCAATTAGAGTTGACAATTTGTTTCACCTTGGCATCTAAAGAAGAGTGTTTATTAATACAGACTAATTGTGTATTTTCCTTAACTGTTTTGGATCTCAAAAGACAGTCTCTATCGAAATACCTAGCCCTTTTATAGGAGTCCCTCACCAGCCGGTGGGGATATCCTCTCTTCAAAAATTTCTCTCTCATGGCAGCTGCCTGTGAAAGTGCAGCAGGGTATTCCTCGTTTCTTTCAGGTGAGCTCGTATCTTCTGATGAACTGTTGTAATTTTTAGCCCATACAATTCATTTGAGCTCTTTAAAGATATTTGATGTTTTCCTATTTAGTTTTAAGATAGAGGATTTTCTCAATATTGCTGGTTGGGATAATATCTATTAATTAAAGCGGTTTTCCCCACAAGAAAAACCGGAACCATTCATTTCATGTTTCTCCAATAGGAAATGGAACACGGGAATAACTACCCGAAATGTGGGTTTTTACATTAGGCATCACGACTGCAAATAGCTTGCCAAGAATTGAATAATACGACTTAAAAAAGGCCATTTGAGAACTTTTTTGTAAGTAACAAATGAAATTCGGAATCAGCCGTTTAACAACGATAATTGTTTTTCCCATGGGTAGATTTTTCTTTTGTTTTTTTTGTTTTTTTACTCTCTTACAGATATACCAATCTTTATATCAATAGAAAAAAGAAAAAAGATTTTTCAACTTTCTTATCGAGTTATCAAAAGTGTTTCTCTTTGAGTAAGTATCATGTTTTAGTTTGCCAGTATCGAGATAGGCTCAAGTCTACATAACTAGTTGCTAGCAGAGACCATTTGGTCTTGCCACTATACAAACTATATGCAGCTATGGTCTTAAATGAGCATTGAAGTAAATCATATTTTATAGACTTAATTGGTTTGTAAGTCTCTCTTGTCCTTTTTTTGGGGATTGAAAAACATTCACTTTAGGTATTTTTAACTATGAGTTCTGTGGCTATGTTGTTACAATTGATTTATCTGAAATTGTGTTTTTTTCATTGTATAGATAATTTTATAATGATAAGATGATATATTGAATGTATCTTATTTTTAATAAATGTATTTTATTACACACTTCTTTCTCTAGGTAATACGTGGCTATTCCTGAAGAAGGCGCTGGTTCGCCGAAACGCGCGTCAAATTTATTGTTGTGCCACTATTTATGTTTTTTTAATTGATTTTCTCAATGTATAGACAAGACGGTACAATTGCCTAGGTTGTTATTTCTCATACATATGTGTCCCTGACCTAGAAATTGAATTAATTTTTAATTCAGGGGGTCCTCGTTATATACTTTGGATCAGATGTTAGGCCACCCACTCTCACCCTTGCCGAGGTATCCGTATACAAAATTTGAACCCAGCGGACAAACACAGGAGGGAATCCCATTCTATACAAAATGGAAAGCATGTTCTGCCACTCAATGGAATCGAACGCTTTGGCCGCGTCCAATAGCACGGCCACAGCGGGTAACTCGGGATCCAATACATGAAACATGGCAAAGATCGTTCTAAGATTCCAGGACGTGGAACGGTCCGGAATGAAGCCAGACTGGTCCGGTAAAACCAATAGGGGCATTAGGGGATGCAATTTAGTAGCTAGTATTTTGGCGAGGACCTTAGTGTCGATGTTAATTAAAGATAAGGGGCGGTACGATTTGCACCAAGATGGATCTTTATCTTTCTTTAGCAGGGTGATAATAAGCGCCTGCCGAAGCGATGGGGGAAGAGAGCCACCTTCGTGCGCCTCTGCATACACCACGAGGAGATACGGCACCAGTAAATCAACGTAGTGTTTATAAAATTCAGTGGACAGCCCATCAGGCCCTGGAGCTTTCTTGTTGGGAAGCGAGAGTATAGCGTCTCTGACATCTCATTCATCTATGGGTAAGCTGAGGAATTTCCTATGCACGTCAGAGAGCCAAGCGCACGCTGTATCCGACAGGTAGTCTGTCAGCTCTGATTCAGACAGGTCGCCCCGAGACGTATAGAGCGTCTCATAGAACTGCCGAAATTGGCCCAGAATGTCGTCAGGGGTGTAATACTCTTCCCCGAAATCATCTACAATGCGGTCAATCAGAGGGGCATCCGCTCGGTCGCGCAAACGATGAGCCAGGACCCGACCAGGTCTTCCCCCCTCCCCATATGCTCTCGCCACAAAACGTTTGGACATATATTTCACTTCAGAGGCTGCCAATGTGTTGTATTCCTCAAGGTATTCAAGAGTGAGTGTCTCAGGTGAGGGCCGAGTGTCATAAGAAGCCTCTATTTCCCGCAATTTACTTTCAGTGCGCCTCAATTGCCCCCTTATATCCCGAAGTATGCCAGCTGATGTACCTATACACACTCCCCTTATCGTGACCTTGAATACCTCCCAGAGGGTGGCCGCGCTGTCTACTGAGCCTACATTCAGATCGAAGTATTGCGATATGGCCCCCCTGATAGTATCTTCATACACTGGGTCTAGAAGGGAGTCCGCTTTAAAACGCCAAGTAAATGGCCGGTGGACATTGTGTGGAACTTGGAGAGTTAATTTAACCGGATTGGGATCCGAAAGTGTCCTCGGGAGAGCGCTAACCTCAGTGACCCAGTCTAATATACACAATGGGTCGCACTCCGACTCCACCCACAAGCAGGTGTGCCCCAGGAGCATCATGGTAGATGCAGTCTTTGATAGCGTGTGCGCTATATCGAAACAGTGTGTAAAGCAAGATTGCAGCACCAACTCTGGACACCGGTGTTTCGGAATAGTTGTTCCTCGTCAGCAGAGTGTAGGTTATTCGGGGTTAGCTGTGCAGGCTGCCAAGTATTATCAGGTTGATACCTCTCACGGCGCGGGTGCGGGATCCGAGCTCGTCAGCTCTAGCTCGAGGGAGCCAATTAAATATACACAATGGGTCGCACTCCGACTCCACCCACCAGCAGGTGTGCCCCAGGAGCATCATGGTAGATGCAGTCTTTGATAGCGTGTGCGCTATATCGAAACAGTGTGTAAAGCAAGATTGCAGCACCAACTCTGGACACCGGTGTTTCGGAATAGTTGTTCCTCGTCAGCAGAGTGTAGGTTATTCGGGGTTAGCTGTGCAGGCTGCCAAGTGTTATCAGGTTGATACCTCTCACGGCGCGGGTGCGGGATCCGAGCTCGTCAGCTCTAGCTCGAGGGAGCCAATTAAATATACACAATGGGTCGCACTCCGACTCCACCCACCAGTGACCCAGTCGTGTGCCTCCCCACCTGTCAACCAGTAGTCCAGCCTGGACCACGTGTTGTAAGCTGGTGTGATGTGCGTACCCTCCCTGATCCCCTCATGCCGTAGACGCCAGACATCAGATAATCTCCATTCTTCCATGAAGTCCTGCACACATTGAGCAACTTTAAGCATACAGTGACTGGCCAGGGGAGACTTATCTACAGTTGGATCCAAACAAGTATTCAAATCGCCCCCAAGTATCAACGCTGAGTCCGGCCACATACGCAAAGCCTGAAATAAGGTCAAGAAAGATGCTGGCTCATCAACCACTGGGCCGTATATGTTAGCTATAGTCACCAACACTCTTCCAAGCTTCCCCCGCACCACAGCCCACCTGCCCTCACCATCCACCCTGGTGTCCAAAGGCTGAAACAGGGTGCCCTTCTTCACAAGAATGAAGACTCCCTGAGCATAACTAGAATACGAGGAGGCCAATCTAAATGTGGCCCAGCGCCGTGCAATAGCCCCCTCTGTGTGCTTAGTCAGATGGGTGTCCTGTAATAAGGCAATGTGGACACCCTGCCTATCTAAATACGCAAGCACCTGCCTGGTTTTCTTAGGCGTGTTCAGGCCGCGTACATTCCAAGTGAGACAGCCATATTTCTCACCCATCAGGTAACCCCCTCACACGCGGTCTCGAGCCAGCATCCTGCCACCATGAAAGATCATTCAACGCAGTAAGTGCAATAAACAACTGTAGATCTAGTAAAGAATTAGAGGACTCAGGCACCTCCCCCACCACCCACTTTGGCAACCCCAACCGGCCAAAGACAGACACTACCCTCCCCCCACATCCCAACATACATAACAAAAACCACAGTAGTGTGTGGGGCATTCCCATTGGGGGTCGTGGCGGCAACAAACACTTCCGGCACTAGGCGAAAGTGGACCACCGCATGTGTATCAAAGTACCTACACCTTGGATATCGTGACCATTACCACATGAACTATATCCCAGAAGCGATCAACGATTCATGATGGATACACTGACGAAGTTCCTGCGTGGGTAAGGCAATTGCATGAATGGTGGTTACCCCAATTAGAGAAACAGTTAGTGTAATGTTGTAATGTGCTGCCTTTGTGGGGTATGCGGGGGATGAGGGGCCTGTCGGGGGGGCACGGGATCCATGGGAGGCATAGGACTATTCAACTTAGCATATGCCATGGCCTGTTTCGGGGTCGTGAAGATTTTAGTAACTTTTTAACGGTCTGGAATTCTTTCCGCGCTGCCTGTACTTGAGCCGTGAAGTCTGGGTAGAATGACAACGGCGTATTCTGGTAGACCACCTTACCCTTTTTATCTAGTGATGCGCAAAACAGTGTCCCTGTCGCGGTAATTGAGCAGGCGAACAATTATAGGCCTCGGCGGGGTACCCGGGGGAGGCCGCCCCGCCAGCGAGCGGTGAGCCCTCACCACCGCAAACATAGGGGACAGCTCGTCCGGGCTACACACCTCCCACAACATGGTCTCCATGTAGTCCTCCAGCCGACCCACATTTGTTGACTCTGGCAGCCCCAGGACGCGAATATTGTTGCCCCGCGAGCGCGCTTTAATGTCCTCATTTTTTGCTTGGATGACCGCAAGCAGCTTGGAGAGGTCCGAAGTCTTCTCCGCCACATGTTGGAGGTTGTCTTCGGCATCGGAGATCCTCTGTTCCGCCTCGCTAATGCCCATAGCCTGTTTGTCGAGCTTGGCCAAAAACTGGTCCATGCGGCCATTCAGTGCTTCAATCTTCCCATCTATAGCCTGAAGACTATTGTGAATGGCTGCCAGCGCTTTCTCCAGGTTGAGTCCGCTCTGTGCCGCAGCCTCCATGTCCGGGACCGACGCCTCCGACTGTGGCGGTTTACCATTTTTCCTGAGTTCAAATGTCAATCTTGGCTGGGCCCTGTCAGGCTTGCCCATGTCTAGATTCCAGGAAAGCCGCTCACCCAGCTCAGACCTCCAGCCGCTGCGTTGTATAGCGCACTTAGATGTACTCTCACCAGTAAACGGAGGGGGGGGAGGAGAGGGAGAGGGCAATGTCTCCGGCTCACCACACGCGTTTCTTCACCCCCGCAGTCCAATACAAGATGGCACCCGTGACCGCTAGCAATTGTATTTCTCCTCAACGTCACTCCAGACAGCAGCTAGCCTCGGTGCAATAGTGGCGCTACTCTGCCAGGCACCCTGTCCCACCACCTCTCACGGGGACTCCACCAGGCGTCACAAAGGGGCCCAGCGGGGGTACACAGGTTGCAAAAGGTGTCTCGGCGCCCTCTACGCACCAATATCCAAGCGATCCCCTGCCACGGAAGCCCAGCCACCTAGATCTGGAAGAACGAGGGGGCGCTGGCTTGTCCTGGTGGGTCCTGCGCCCCTAGTACCTCGCCAATAACCAAAACACAAGTCAGAGTGTCGCGGCCTAGTCGCGGCCTAGGGTACCTCCAGGATCCGGGCACTCTCCTGAGGGGATTCCCAATGCCCTGCAGCCCTGCTGGGGAGCACGAAACTCGAGAGGCGCTCACTGTTCCACCGAAGCGTTCCCCTGCTGCGGTCCGCGAGGGGGGGAGAGCCAACCCCAGCAGCGTCCAAACTCTGTCCCCCACCGATGCCTACCAGGCAGCTGAAGCTCCACGACAATTGTCCCAGCGGCCTAGAGCGAGCGTCAGCCGCAGGCTCCCCATTCCTCTCAGCTGTGGCGCACTCACCCCAGCATCGCGAAACTCGAGGGCTGGTCCGGCGGGCCTACTCGCCACGGAAGCGGTTGCTGTCCGCCGGGTTGAGGCTCCGCAACGAGCTCCGCTGCTAGGCTGAGTTGCAAGTGGTGTCAGCCGCTGTCGAAGCACTTCCGCTCACCACCCCACGTCCAGCGCCGGGGCGACGGCCAACGGCAGGGTCACAATGCCGCAATGCCTCCCAGCCGCAACAGACCCCTCAATCGGCTCCCGGCAATGTCCGCAATGTTCCCCTCTTCAACGACGAAGCATCAGACTCTGCCAGTGTAGGATATAGTAGGATATCGCGTGGTGGCCAGCGGAGCAGCCTCACAGTGCTGCCATCTTGCCACGCCCCACTGGGGGTGAATGTTCTGCCATTGTGCAACATTCCGTACATCAATTGTTGTTTTTGCATTTGTCACCCCGAGTGGGACGAGTATGCTCAGACGTGAGTCCCGTGCTCTCCAAGCCACTGGAATCAAGCTATCCTGGCTGATAGCCAGAGAACGGTCCTAGGATGCTTGGTTCCGATCCAGGAAAGACATGGCTTGGCAGTTCAGGCTGGACTGTTCCCATGAGGCACAGGGTCAAGACTGATTTGAATATGGCCATGTCTGAACTGGGGTGGTTTGGTGAGGAAAATAACGATGGATTAAACCCAGATCTGTGATGGGGGGTGAATGTTCTGCCATTGTGCATCATTCCGTCCATCAGTTGTTGTTTTTGCATTTGTCACCCCGAGTGGGACGGGTATGCTCAGACGTGAGTCCCGTGCTCTCCAGGCCACTGGAATCAAGCTATCCTGGCTGATGACGGCTGATAGCCAGAAACCAGTCCTAGGATGCTTGGTTCCGGTCCAGGAAAGACATGGCTTGGCAGTTCGGGCTGGACTGTTCCCACGAGGCACAGGGTCAAGACTGATTTGCATATGGCCATGTCTGAACTGGGGTGGTCTGGTGAGCAAAATAACGATGGATTAAACCCAGATCTGTGACTGGGGGTGAATGTTCTGCCATTGTGCAACATTCCGTCCATCAATTATTGTTTTTGCATAATATTGTCTGTGGTGGAATATTTTCGGAGACAACATGTCTGATTGAAAGTTATCCTCTAAGATGCTTCTGCCCATTTTTGAAGATGGAATATCAAATGTTTTGCAACATAGCTCAGTATTCAGAATTCTCATTGTCGGAAAGCGGTCTCTTCCTGAAGCGGTAGGGTGAATATTCATGGCTCTTGTTGCAACATAAGTATTTCTGGATTTGACACTTCAAGTCTTCTGAGAAGTTTAGTGGGAGTTATGACTGTATATTGACAGGAGGAAGTGGAGAAAAGCTCCGCTTTTCATTAGCTATTAGGTCATCACTATCAATTCAGGAATGCATGTGCAAATTATTAGGCAACTTCAAGCAATTCCAACAAACGGCCAAACCTGTCATCTTTTTTGGGATACAGACTGAATCCTGAATGCACATTAATATCATTGTCAACTCATCTTTGGAAGATCTAGAAAAGGCTATATTGGCCGCACTGGTTGAAGAAAATGATAAAGATTGTCGTTACCAACTCAAATGCAGAGGAAAGGTGATCTTAATTAGACTGTCAATGAAACACGATCTGCTTTTCTCGATGGCTGGAATGCTTGCAAAGAGTGCCAAATTAATGAATGTGTCCACTGTTCTTCTTCCAATATATTACCCATAAAAAGGAAGAAATCCCTATGGAAAGTTTATAACTTCTTTCTGTGTCTAATTTTCAATTCTCTAACGAGAGAAGACACTAGATACAGGTTTCATTAGTAATAATACCATCACAATTGCAACACGGTGAAGAGCCTTGTAAAGATTCAACTTTTGCTCCATTCATGTTTCACTTCCAGGTATGGTTTGCCAGAGTGGCTCACCAATTACGCCATTTGGGTGCTGATCCTCCCTTTTTGCCCCATTACTCCAAAGTCTGAAGTTCTGCAGCACATAGATCCCAAACATCAGGATTGACAGTAAAGAAAAAAATACAAACTGTGCATATCTCCTTAGTCTGTGATCCATACTCAGCCAATAAGACCTGTGCAGTTTGGGTATTTAGAGCATTGATGTGTAGTGTTCTTTTGTGTATAGGAATGGCCTGCAAATGAGATCCAAAGCTCTGTAATGGAGAGCTTAATGTCTCAGCTCCTTCTCCAATTGCAGTACTGGTGTCACACCAAAAGTGTAATTGACCGAAAAGGGTCTAGCAGGCCCTGCCCTGTGAATCATACTGTACATGTGATTGCAGGTCTGACATGTCAACGGAAATGTGAGTGGGTGCTGTGTGGAGTAGAGAAATGGAATAAAATAGACAGTGCAGCTCATGTAGTGGCCAATGGGCATATCCAGAGAGTTTCCTCGGGTTGAGGTACAAGACAGGGCTGCCCGCTGTCGCCCATCCTTTTCGCCCTTGTGCTGGAACACTTGGCAGCCTGGATACGGCAAGACCCAATTGCCCAAGGACTCCGTTAGATGAAAGGATGGGAAGATCGCATATCTCTGTATGCAGATGACTTTCTCCTCTATCTGGCTTCCACTAAACGCTCCCTATATAGAATACTGGATATATGTAACACCTATGGGAGACACTCGGGATACATGATTAATTGGAGCAAGTCCGTATTATATGTCCTGAGAGGTCCAACACCAACGCTGCCTACCACCTGTGACATGGCGGTAGTGGAAGATAGTTTCAAATATTTAGGGATCCAGAGGACTTAATGACTCTGAATCTTCAAGCACCCCTAAAACGGCTCCAAAGAGACACCAAACACTGGCAATCATTGCCATTGATGCTACTTGGAAAGGCAGCCCTTTTTAATATGATGTAGCTCCCCAAATTTCTTTATGCTCTCCAAAATACTCAATTTTTGGTTCCCCCATCCTACTTCCGAGCAATAGAGATGAAAGTCACCAAACACCAAACTCCTCTGGAGCAATAAACCAGATCAAATAGCTATGTCGAAACTGATCAGAACTTGGTATGATGGTGGCATTCCGCTCCCGAATATGCAAACGTATTACTGGGCGTCCCAGTTAATAGTTATCAATCACTGGCTACATGTCCCTCACACGGACCCAGCCTACAGACTTGATAGGTTAGAGCTGGGAAAGGGAGGGATGTACCAGGCATTATATAACAAAACCCAGGTCATGTTAGGACCAACAAAACACACACTTCATGTGTGGAACACGGTACTCAGGAGGTTGGGCTGGGATAACAAAATCACACAAGCGACAACCCTCTGGAAATCAAGCAGACTGGGTATGCTATGCAAGAGTAAGGGTTTCAAGCACTGGGACAGCATAGGAATATCAAAAGTAGGGGATCTTTGGGCTCAAGGGAAGGTACTCCCCTTTGCGCACCTCCAAGAACAATATGAGATGGCATCCACAGAACGGTTAAGTTACCTTCAGATGAAACGCCTCTGACACTAGCCTCCCCAAGGCCTCGCTACTAGAAGATAGGTTACTGACAGACTACATGGATACAAAAGCTACATCCCTGACGTATTGTAAAATCATTAATAACCAACCTGATCCCATGCGAATTCTTTCGAGATAAATGTCAGAAAGACGTGGGAGACTTAGATGATACTGATTGGCAGGAGGCCTTGGCATCCCAGAGAGAAGTAGTGATCGCATCTAGGCTGCGCCTTGTACAGCTTAAGGTACTCCACAGGATCTTTTATACTAGGACCACTCTATACAAGATAAGAAAGACTGACAACCAACTTTGCCTGCGACAGTACGGGCCCTTGGTACTTTTTTCCACACAATATGGGAATGCGCCGAGGACGCCCCTTGGCTGGGGCAGCTGCGCGCTATAGAAGTGTTATTAACATACCATAACATAACAATGTCCCGTAATAGTAACGTATTGGGAGTCAGTTATGTCCACCATAGCGAGAGTGAGCGGGGCCCCGGTCCCACCAGAGCCCAAAGTTGTCTTCTGAATATATGGGTAGCAGCAGACCGTACCTCAGCGGCACAGACTCGGGCAACACTGGATATGACACTGGCCAAGAGGAATATAGCTAAACACTGGGGAGCATGCAACACACCCACTGTAACGGAATGGTGCAACGATATGGCTATGGTGGCAGGAAGAACCATATACATTCACAGAGGATGCCCCAAAAGATGGGAACGCCTATGGGGCGGTTGGAACACTTATAGGGGTGGTATATGTATGATTACAGTGGTAAACTTTTCAATTGAAGACAGCTAGCAGGGTCCAGATGCTAAATGAAATGATTAATATGGACGCAAAGATAGCAAAAATGCAGAGTGATGAATATAAGATGCAAGATACTGAAATCTGTACTGTACAAAATCCTCTTGAATGACATGTAATCAGATGTGAGTTATGTACCATGTTGGACTTGGTCCTTTTTGCAGGGTCATCCCTGAACTTTTTGCCTTCCTCTTAGCCTTTTTTCTGACATGGTGTTGGTGGTTCTAGGACTCTGGGCACTTTATCACTGCTGTCCAGTGTAAATTGCATTTGCTATTTGTGGTAAACATGGTAAGATTGGTCTACACCTGTTTGGCATATTCAATTTACCTGTCAGTCCCTTGTAAAGTAGTATCTCATACCCGGGGCTGGTAAAGTAAATGCTACTGGTGGGCTTGCAGCGCTAATTGCGCCACCCACCAAAGTAGCCTTTCAAACCTGTCTCAGGCCTCTGCCACTGCAGGGCCTGTGCGTGCAGTGTTACTGTCGCTGTGGTGTGGCACCTAAAGTGTATGCCATGTCTGTGACCCCCCCTTTTACTGCATATCAGTCACCCCTAAGGTAGGCTCTCGCTAGCCCCATGGCCAGGGTGCATTGTAGGTGAAAGGTAGGACATGTACCTTAAGAGTGTGACATGTCCTGGTAGTGACAAACAGCCATTTTGATTTCTCACTGCTGTGAAGCTCCCATCCCATAGGAATGCATTGGGGATTGTTTCAGTGGTAATTCCTGATATGAGAGGAGCAATGTGGTCTAGTTTGGTATATTTGGAATGGTAATAATAAATGCTGTGCAATGATGTGCGCAGATTTATTATGACTATTTTAGAAACGCCACCTCTAGAAGTTGGCATTTATGTGTGCTATATGTCTGCCTGCCTGATGTGTATTGCATGTCTGGCTCTGGAGTGACAGGGGCTGGTGATGTGTGTGTGGCTCCAGGGAGGGCAGGGTGAGTCAGCTAGGCTGAATAGGAGATCTGAATTTGGAGTAGTGGGAGAAGTAGTTCCCTGAACCTGAATAGGTCTGTGCCTGCCTGGGTGGATGCTGGCTCCGCCCCCCCTTTGGTGGTCTGATGACCGAGCCCCCACCTGACAAAGGGGAAGAGGAGCCCTGTAAACAGGGTGCTCCAAACCCCCCCTGAACCAGTTTAGGCTGGTTCCCCAAGCACTGTGCCAAAGGGCAGAAAAAAGAAAAGTGATGTGTATATGCTGGGGCTGTGACAGCATGAAGATGTTCTTTCCTTGTGACTTGGGGAGGGGGACTTGCTGCTGCTGGGCCCCAGGAGGAACCGCCACAAGGGACTGCCTCCCTGCTGGAAGGCCCTGTGTGCTGGCCTGCCTGGGCCCAGCTTTGCCCCTCTGAAGTTCTGGACTCCAGCATTGACCAGGGTAAACGGAGCGCATGGGCTTTGCAGCGCTGAGCAGCGACTGATTTAGAGGGAATCCCGACATGGGCATTCCCCCACCTTGATGCGTGGGAAGCAGGAGCCCACTCCGCATTTTATTTCAGCCTGGAGTGAAAAAAAAAGCGAAACAGGAGTCTACCCTGCTGTGGTGTGCCCCCTGAGCGGGAGCCCACCCCGCACTGGTGTTTATTTTATGGCGGAAGCCCACCCCGCACTCCAGAAGTCAGGCATCTTGCCTGGTTGTGGGCGGGACCGGGAGAAGTGTGACACAAAGCCCGCAGGAAGTCCTGGGTCGACGGAGGCTTCTCTCCGAGTTGACTCCACGAGCTAGGGAGTCCCCCGCAGGCTGCCAGGAAGTCAGATGAGGAAGGCCTGACAGAGGGCCAAGGAAGCCAATCGGGAGGCTACCCCGCACTGGTGACGGAGACTCCGCTCCATGAACCGGGGCCCTTCAGGCACGCTGTCAGTGTCGGCCTCCTGCCCCCAGAAGACTGGAAGAAGTCCCCAGGAGAGCCCCGGTGAGTGGGGCTCCGCGAGGCTCGCTGATGGTGCCGATTTTTTAAGAGAACAGCCCCGGTGAGGGGGGCTGGTATGGTGCATTGTTGGGGCTGTCTGAGGAGCACCAGGAGAGTCCCGGTAGAGGAGATTCCCACAACATGAGGGCCAACTGGGTGCTGAGTGAAGTGCACTGGGAGGAGCCCGTGAACAGGGCTCTCTAAGGCACTGTTTGTGCCAGGGATTGTTGATCTTCTACAGCTGCATCGTGAGAGAGAGCGGGCAGCTGCAATGTGGGTCGATATTGTTGTTAGAGCCCCAGAGTGGGGCTCCCCAGGCACAGTGATGCCAAAGCCAATTTCCTACAGCTGCCCCACCGGATAGGGGCCAGCTGCAACAAAGGGGGCATTTTGCTTTCAGGATTAGGGGGTGGTGAGTTACACTCCCCCGCCTCCAGCGCATAGCGCATCCAGGTTGCCCTGACATTTGGGAAAAAGGACCTGTGGCCTCCATTGAAAGGCCAGTTGGCCGGGGATCCTGGGGTCATATTTTGGGTGCTCTGGTAGGGGGCAAGGCCCAAACATTGCATAATGGTTTTATGCCTAATGTGGTGAGGCCTAAAGAGAGGTATAATGTGTGTATGCCTAATGTGATTGGTGCATACTGTGTTTATGCTAATGTGATACCTAATGCTATACGGTGTCATGTTGGGATGTTGATGCCTAATGTGGTTTTATAACGTGGTTTATGCCTAATGTGAATGCCTAATGTGATTTATGCACCATGTGTTGATGCAGACGTAATGTGTTTATGTTGCAGGTGCTAATGCTAAGTTCAGTACTTTACCAGTAATTACTAGTTGTGTCTTATATCTACTACTAGTGCTTTCTAAAGGTTCTGACAGTGGCCTGATTGGCCCAGTCATGTATATAATCCCCTGTGAATATTGCCTAGTGCCAGTTGGCACAGTGTATATGTGTGATTATAATTCTAATGTGTTTTGGATAATACAAAGGCTATTTTTATATCACCTTGTGTAGAGTTTCTTTTGTGGTGTGCCTAGTGTGATGCTGCTGTGTGAGTGTGTTGTGCAAACACTTTACACATTGCCTCTGGAATAAGCCTGACTGCTCGTGCCAGGCTACCAAGGGGGTGAGCAGTATCCTCAGCATGTAGCTCCCTTGCCCTGACTAGAGTGGTGGTTTCCGCCTGGCTTAGGCGCAAGCCCTAGCCAACCAGAAATCCCATTTCTAACATACCAATTGATATTAATACAAATATATATTTTTTAAATAAACAGTGCATGTAATGAAGTAGTACATGTTCAGGCCGCCACAGGAGGCTATGTAAGAAAAAAGAAAACACTCTTAAATAGGATGTGCCGGGGTGAGTGTGTGCATCTGTGTGAGGGTGTGTATATGTGTGTGACTGTGTGGGCAGACGTGTCAGTGAATGCATGTGAACAGGCATGACGGTGCCCACCCCTGTAAAAAAATCTGGTTCTAGCATGTTGGTAGTAATTTATGATAGACTGGGCATCCATGGCATGATGCTACCAATGCCTGGAAACAAGGTGACCATGGACACTTGTGGAAAGTCTAGCCATATTGGGTGTATCAATCATATGATTGTGGCAACCCTTGATAAAAAATGTATTGTCTTGGTATATGGAGGTTAATTTCTGCTATGCTGCTGCATCCATAGCATACTCGTCCTGCATTCTCATGGTCATTCTTGACATGTTTTGGCATCTGTTGCATAATTGTGCCCACAACAGTTGAAATGCTGGTAGTGGCATATTGCTAGCAATTCTGCTCATGCTGGAGGCATCCATGATATGATGGCGCCCACCCCCGGCAAAATGCTGGTCAATGTGTATTTGTGGTAAATAATGTTTCCTAAATATTATTTACAAAAATATAGCCCTATTGGAGTTAATAATAAAACAATGTACAACCAGTTGACAATATTTCTGTGAGAGGATTTTTTGCTAACAATATTCGACATACAACCTACCTATACCAGGCAAATGCTAGTCTTGCCATGTTATGATGATACATGGAATATTGGTTGGCCCTAGCATGACGTTTGTGTAAAATAAAAGCTTGTGTTTGATAGCAAAATGTGCATATTTTCCTACACTGACAAGCTGATGTCTGTAGATAAAATAACAGTATTTTCCAAACATACATGTAAAACATATACAGTTGTCTTAAATCTGTAGGATTAGCAAAATCTGTGTGCTCCCCAAACCTGCAAAATATTTGTAACCTGACTAGCAGAACTGTTCAGTGAACCTGTAGAATCTGTTAATTAAGATCACCTGTACTGCAATCTGGGTACAGCAAACACATCCTCAACACCAGGCCTTGGTGAAAACCACTGGGCTGTATTAAAGCTAAAGTGCAGCACCACAAACTGGAATTCGCAAACCTACTCTTCCTGTGGAACCAGCACTAGCAACCTTTTGTTCACCAATGTTTGCATACCTGGGAAATGATGACAAGAGGCCTTCTGAGGTAATTAAATGTATTGTCAATGGTGAAACTGTAGCAGCAAGAGGTGTGACTCACACTGCTGGCCTTCCATATATATTCTTTCTATTTACCAAATGCTATCACCTTGTTGTAAACGTATCTAGGACCCTATTTAAATATCCCCGATTTATGCCCTTGTATGGTTATAACAAATCATTTCCTTATAAAGGCATAAAAATCATATCCATATTTAGTCATAGCCAATGCAGTGCAAATACGGCAAAGCTACTCCCACTCCCATAGACTCCTAGGAAGTACAACGTGTTCTTTAAACAAACCAAGCCTCCAGCAGCCCGGGAATTCCCCCTGCTTCTGTTTTGATGTGTCCAAGAACTCCTGGAGTCCTGAAAGAACTGCAAGTTCTTAGTGACGTCTTATGTCTAACCTTACGTCAAACTCGGCACCTTGCAGGTATAAATATACCGACATCTGCCTTAGCAAACACACGGTGGTTTGGAGCAGATCGGCTATCTACTTACCCGACGCCCTGCTGAAACGAGTGCTGAAGGAAGCCGACCCTTTGACGCACTGAGAGAGACGCTGTCTTTTCTCCTGCCGAGAAATCCAGCTCCAGTGTTTCCAGTCACCCTTGCGAGTTGCTGGGAGATCGAGTCCTGAGAACGAGATACAAGTCCACCTTCATTCTATAACCAAGGTACGGAGCTGATTAGATCCTTAGAGAATTCTTGATTCAGATTCTTGGCAAAACTATCTTAACTAAAAACTATATCTCACTTACTCCTTCCCACGTACTAGGCTTAGGTTAGGTACACCGGGGTAGGCGTATTTTAGAAACACCAGTTGAGCACGTTTAGTCAACTTTTATCATTGTATGCATTTTATCCGTTTTAAGTATCTTATGGCTTAGAAACCATATAAATGCTTTTACAGTATTATTTCATAATACTCTTTTCACTGTACGCACTTTACTTTATGACAAGTATTGCAATTGTGGCAATTCACTTCTCTTGCATGAGAAAGAAGACTGCTCAATAAATAACCACTTTTATTGAAAACGCCCATCTCTCTATTTCTCTGCACTCCTGGTGAAACTAAGCATGCAGAATTGACTGAGTGAAATAGCTGTCTATTGTTTCCGCGACTCTGGAGATATACTCCTTATTCCGGAGGGAACAAAGTTGTCATGTTTATGCGGTTGTCAGAAACTCATCCCTTCTTGTCTATTCAGGAAAGTTAACACCTTCTTGTTTACTCGAGAAAGTTTCTAGTGACCTCTGAGCTAGCTGGCATTCATAATTAAGTCTAACATATTCAATAGAGACCTAGTCGACCTCAGTCCTATGTCTAAACTATCGTTTATGTTATTCCAATGCGCAGAGCCTATTGGGAATATAGGAACTACACTACACAGTCACATGGAAAAAGTGCTATGATTTCACTACAAATCATCCCTCAAACAAATAAAAAAGAATAAAAACACAGTAGTAAAATTTGGAAAGAAATTAAATGCAAGAGAAACAACAAAACTACAAACAAATTAGTTTCACGTCAATAAAACCTGTTGAAGGTACACTGCTCCAACGTATCATGTAGTCTCCTGGGTATGACAACTTCTTGGCCACCACCAGTGGTGAAGGGAGGCTTGGCACTCAGTGAAGATTCTGCCTGTTGTTCCACACTAGAATGAGGAATGGCAGGTGGATCATCCCTAGCCGAAACAGTACACAATGGGGGCCCTCTACTTTTGTTCCAAGTCTGTTTTTATTTTGAAGCAAATCCCCAGACAGGGGCACATAAACACAGCGATAAGCCTACAACCTCTTTTCAAGGCCGGCTGCGTATGAAATAGCAATTAGATCATATATCCTGCCTACAGAGACAAGTTAACACAGCGCCTTGCCTACAACCCCAGCAGGGCCGGCCGCGTGGCTTGGAATCAGCTGTTAGACCTACTCGGTGCGGATGGAGCCCAAGCATCAGGACAGTGAGAACAGGTGAATGTGTAACAAGGCCATTACTCATGTACGACCCAACGGGGGCCAACAAACATGTATGAGATCTAGAGATAGAGATAGAAAAGACAGGAGTAGAGAAAGAGGGATAGGAAGCAAGAGGCAGGGAGGGTGTTGTGTAAGCAGGGCGTGTGTGCTGCTCAATGGGAGAGAGAGGGGCCGCCAGTTAGGGATAGCTTCGGGAGCTCCCGCGTCCTGTAGGATGTCTAAGGGAGGAGTCTGTTGGGGTCTGCGGGGATGACAGCATCGTCAAAAAGGTGTAGAGTCCGGAGTCTAGTGGGCATGTATCGTGCGTGTTCTATTGAGCAGAGGTAACGCACCAAGGGCTTCCAAATTGTCCCAAAGCGAGTGTCGCGCATTTGTATTCGTGCTGTGAGAAGCTCCATAGCTAAAACGTGCCAAAGCAGCACAAACCAGGAGGCTATGGGGGGTGCTTCGGTCTTTTTCCAGTACAAGGCTATAAGCTGCTTGGCCGCTCCCAGCATTTGGAGCGTCAGAATCCAGTCACTGCGGGTAAGTGCCTTGAGGTCGAGGGGCCGAATGCCAAGTAGGATTGTGCTTATGGCTTCAGGCAAGGGGAACCCCAACACCCCCCTAATGTGACTGAGGACCTCCTTCCAAAAAACAGTTAAGAGCGGGCACGACCACCATAAAAATCCCCTGTTGCAGTCCGACATCTACAGCACAGTGAGGAAACATTGGGGAACATCTTATGCAGCCGCAGAGGAGTGTAGAACCACTGGGTTAAAAGCTTGTTGGCATTTTCCCTCTGCGGGATACTCCGATAAACCTTTGGGATATCTCTCCACACTCTGTCCCATTGCGAAGGCTCGATATCTGTGGCTACCGTTAGCTGCCATTGGCGCTGGTATGGGTGGGTAAGTACAAGTGGCGGATGTTGCAAGATGTGGTAAATCTGGGTGACCAATCTTTTTAAACCCCCAAGGGAGCGCGCCAGCTTTTCGAAGGGGGTGAAGGTTCGCGTGGCTGCTTGATGCATCTCCCCGTTGGAGACCCAGTGTCACAATTGAGCATATTGCAACCGTGCCGTCGGCTGTAAGTGAAACTCCTCCCGGCATTGGTCAAACAATTTGAACGTGCCCCCCTCAAAGAGATCGCAGATCACCCTGCAGTCTCCTTGCGTCCATTTCTCAAACGCCCGCGATTGATGACCCGGCGGGAAATGCGGATTCGATGCTATGGCAATGGCGTCCCAAACGTCCAACACCATTTTCGTGGGTACCGCCATGTACGCACTCTTAGAGCGGGCTGTCCGATGGAGCCACGGCAGATCCCAGATGGTGCGTCCTGTTACCGCCCTGTCCATATGCAGCAATCCTTTTTCACTCTCTCGCAACCCCCACTCTATCACAAAACAGAGATGTGCAGCCCAATAATAATGCACTAGATTGGGACAGGCGAGACCTCCCCTATCTCTTGGAGCCATAAGGATCTTTTGCGAGAAGCGTGATCGCTTACCACCCCACACAAAAGACGTGAGTTCGCGTTGCAGACTCCGTATGCAGTGGAGCGGGATTGGGGTGGGGAGGCACTGAAACACGTACAGAACTTTGGGGAGGATCGACATTTTAACAGCGTTGAGCCTGCCTAACCAGGACAACATCAGTGGCTTCCACCGCCGTAGATCCTCCAAGACCTCCTTTCGGCAGTCCCGCCAGTTCACAGACGACCAGGCTTCCAGGGAGGAGGTCAAAGTGAGGCCCAAGTATCGAATATGACGCTCAGCCCACTGATAGGGCGTGGACCTCTCCAAAGAGGGAATCTCCTCCACCGGGATGGTAAGATTGAGAGCCCATGACTTATCATGGTTGATCTTGAGACCAGAGGCACTCTCATAAAGGCAAAGCACCCTATGGACAGCCGGTAGAGATTCCCGCGGGCACGTAAGGGTAAGAATCAAATCGTCCGCGAACAACGCCACCTTGTTGTCCCGGCCACCATGGGTTATTCCGTGGATGTCCGGCTCGTGCCGTATCATCTCCGCGAGGGGTTCCACTGCGAGGGCGAACAATAGGGGTGATAGGGGGCACCCCTGCCTAGTGCCCCTGTGTATCACCAGCGGAGGTGTTAAGCCGCCATTAACCCGGATTCTGGCCTGGGGTCCTATGTATGGGGCCATAACCCTTGCAATCATCTTCGGGCCCAACCCAAATTTGTGAAGTACCGCCCTAAGGAAGGTCCAGTCCACCCGGTCAAACGCATTCTCCGCGTCCAGGGATAGAGGGCAAGCCGGGGTTTTCCAGTGTTGCACCTTCCCCAGCAGGTGCGCAAGCTTACGTACATTATCCGCCCCCTGTCGGTCTCAAATAAATTCGGCCTGATCAGGGTCTACAAGCCCCGGCATATGTGGATCTAAACGTTTGGCAAGGAGTTTAGTATATATTTTAAGATCCGTGTTTAGTAAGGCTATGGGGCGGTAAGAAGTGCACATCGTGGGGTATTTCCCGGGTTTCGGTATCAATGCTATTTCCGCCATGCCCATGTCAGGGGACGGCCCCTTGCCATCAGTAAAAGAGTTGAACAGCCTTAGGATATAGGGTCGAAGCTGAGTCTGGAATGTGCGATAGAAGGATAGGGGTAGGCCATCCGGGCCTGGTGTTTTCCCAAAAGGGAGATCTTTAATTGCCGCCGCTACCTCTCTTCAGTAATGGGGCCTTCCAATTCCGCCGCGCTCCCCGAGGGTAGTGTTGCCCCCTCGTAGTCAGCCAGGACTGCCACGATCGCATCCGCCGAGGCCGGCTCCCTCCCGTACAAGGCAGCCCATATCACCGGGAAGGACATCTCCGGGGTGTCATTAGAAGCAAAATAGGAGTCTATGGCCTCTCGGATGATGTCCACATCCTCAGCATCCCGAAGGATGCTCGGCGGTAAAAACCAGCGAGCCTCACGAGTGGAGCGCGCAGCCGGGTCCTGGAGGAGCATTTCAACATGAGCATGGTCCGACAGTGATATGTCAGAGATGGAGGCTCCCAACGTATCCCGCAGCAGCTCCAGCGATATAAAAAGGAAATCTATGCGGGAGTAGGACCTGTGGGCATGTGAGTAGAATGAGTAATCTCTCAGGTCCGGACAGTGGTAACGCCACACATCCATTAACCCTAAATCCGCAATCTGCTTGCGCAGCGCAGAGGACATCGCCCCAGTATCGTTGAAAACGGCATTGCTACGATCCATGGCCGGGTCCCAGACTAAATTGAAGTCCCCTCCCAAGATCATGTTCGGGTCGCCACATGAGATCTGATCCCGCAGAAGTGTCTGGAGATATCGGTCTTGCAACTGATTAGGTGCGTATACGTTACATAGGGTAAGTCGGCGCCGCCCCATGTGTACTGTAACTTTGAGAAAGCGCCCATCCCCACTCTTATAGGGCCCTGTGTCTCCCCGCCTGAAACCAGCTCTGCACAATATGGCTACCCCCGCAGTTTTAGTGTCCGCAGCTGCCCAGAACTGAATAGGGTACTTGGGGTGCGCCATGCGGTGTGTGTCTCCCTGCATTAAGTGAGTTTCCTGAAGGAATATGATGTCAGGACGTTGTTGGAGGAGATAACGCCAAACCTGCTTGCGCTTATTAGGGGAGTTCAAGCCCTTGATGTTGAGTGTCAAGACCTTCAGGGTCTGAGGGATGGTTGCTGGCATAGCGTATAGCAGTCAGGGTTCGCCCATGCTCCCCACTCCCACCAATGCGAGGAGAAATGCACAGAAGCAACCCCTCCCCACCCATCCCACCCAGAGGACAGCAGCCGCCCCATCTCCACCCCACCACACACTGAATTGGGAGGAAGGAATAGAAGAAAGGTCGGAAGGAAGACAGACAGGAAGGAAAAATAGGAAGAGAGAAGAGGGGAGAGAGAGTCAATAAGCGGCCAAACAGGCCTCATAACTTCCAAGGTCAAAAAAGGCCAACAGGGCCACATTGAACTGCCCCAGTCACCGGGCATCCTCTACCCAAGGGTTTGGACGCACTCAGGAATGTCACTCCCTATGGAGCAGTATGGGTGGAACCCTCAGGAAATACAGGAGATAGCAGCCCCAGTTTCCCCGCCGCCCAAATAGGAGTCGGGATGCTATGCAAGTTCACAAGCAGGGTAACGTGGCATTGTTCAGTACATGGCCGCCCAGAGTGGTTCATGCAGGGTGGCCAATTTAGTTCACTTCGCTTCTCTGAAGGCCCCGCACAAGCAACGAGAGCGGGGAGTCCTCGTACACCACGCACAATACTGTGACTACAGGCACAGGAAGGGTCGGCGAGCCGCAGGGGGCACAGAGCAGATGCCCATCAAGTGCGTCAGAATTGCATCCCGCAGCAGTGGTGAGTGCCACATGTCAAGATGGTTCAAGAACGAACAGCTCATCCAGTGGTCAGTATCTCCTCCAAGTGGGACACAAGCACCACTGATCATCGTCAGAGGCGGGAGGCAAAGGCGACGGTAATGTAAATGTAAATGTACAGGAATTTATATAGCGCAAATCACCAAGCGGTTTCTAAGCGCTTGCTTAGGGAACCCGTCCTGGTATTCCCCTGTGAGATAACCCCGACAGGGTATCCGCAAGGTGAAAGCCAGGCATCCCGCCGCGAGAGGCCGTTGTGGAGATTAAGCAAGCTATTGCCCAGAGTCACAGAGTGTGAACCCGTGAGTCGAGTAGGCACCAGAGCTAGAATTGTCAAGTCCATGGACATTTTAGGACTCAAGACCCCGCCGAGCCGGGAATTGAACCCTGGTCCCGGGCTGACCTCTGCTTCCAGGTCTGCCTCCTCTAACCAGTGAGCCACACTTCTCCACAAGCCGCAACAGGTCGCGAAGACAGCACCCCTCAGTGGTCGCTAAGTCACGGGGTCGGCGGATGGGACCCCATTCCTTCGCGATCACCCTCAAGAGAACAGATATGCGCTATGATGTCTTGCTTAGCCTGCGAGGAGGATCTCTCGTCCACCGGAGGGGAACGGCGTCGGCGCGGAATCGTGATCCAGTCTGGTCGAGCCGGGATCCTTTCTTGGTGTCTCGGTTGGGAAGGGCTTCCTGCCGGCGACTCCGGCATTTTAAGCAGCTGCGCCGCCTCCCTTTAGGACCGGGTGACCCTACGCTTGCCCTCCCAGTGGAAGATGAGGGCGAAGGGATGGCCTCACTGGTAGGAAATGTTAAGGGCCCGCAGCCTCTCCGTCACCGGCCGAAAAGCCCTCCGCCTGCGCAGGGTGTTGGGGGCCAGGACCTGGAAGATTTGGATCTTGTGGCCGTCGTAGGTGAGGTCCGACCTATCTCTCGCCGCTTTGAGAATGGCCTCCTTCTCAGTGAAGGAGTAAATTCTTGTCAGGATGTCCGGAAGCAGGCCCTTACGGCCCGCAGGGCCAGAGACCCGATGGGCACGGTCCAAAGTCGGGGGGGAGGCCTCTTCATCCCCCCAGACCTCGTGGAGGAGCTGCACCACGTAGGTCATGATGTCTTTCCCCTCTGCTTCAAGTGGAACGCCCCGAATGCGCAGGTTGTTCCGGCGACTTCTATTTTCAAGGTCCTACTGCTTGACCTGTAGCTCAATGTTCTGCTCCTCTAGTGCCGCTACCCTCTTCCAAAGCTGTTCCTGGTCCCCCGTACGCTCGTCAACAATTTTCTCGAGTCCATCAACCCTATCACCCAGTTCAGTGACCTCCTTGCGCAGCTCTTTAACACAGTAGTGCACCTCCGAACGTAGGGAACCTATCTCTGACTTGAGCTCAGCCATGAAGGAGGACATGAAGGCCTGGGTCACCAGCGGTGAATCCTCGACGGTCTGGGAGGATCTCTCGGTCGACACCGTCTCTCCTGCTTTGCCCCACATGGCCACCACAGAGTTGGTCTTGGAGGTCGCCGCCGAGTCCGCTTGACCCCCGCTGGAGAGCGTCATTGCCAGGGCCGCAGTCAAGGTCCAGCAGCGTGTCCAGCGCAGTAGGGTCCGGCCATCGCACGGCAGGTCCAACAGAGGCTGAGGAAGAGGGGGGGTCCACCCCAGGCCGTGCCACCCTCCCCTCCGGCGATGCCCCCAAGCAGCAGTTCCAACGCGGCAAGTGGCAGCAAGACACAGGCCCCTCCGGAGCACCCCCAATCAACTATGGCGGGCACACCAGGGAATCACAGTCACAGCGCAGCCACCAGCAGGGGCCCGGTGGCCCAGGGCAATGTCCAGACCTCTATGGAAGGGGCAGAGGGCCAGGAATTCATGGGACAGCCCCCCAAGACGAGCCAGACCCAGAGGCACCAGTCAGAGCACCGCACCCCTTAACTCCGCAGAGTCCGCCGTCTGTGTTTGCAATCAGGAAGGTCTCCACCTCCGCCATCCAGGGCCCTGGTCTGTCGCACTCCACTTTCCCAGGGGGTTCACAACGGCCCGGACCACCCCGCCCCCACCTCCAGTCCCGTCCCAGGTCCCGCTCCCAGGGCCGCAGCAGTGACACAACAAGTCCCCGCTCACCCTCCAGCAGCCCAAGGCCCAACCTCCAAACCCACCGCAAAAGGGCCCAGAGCGCAGAGGTCCAGCCCTCAGTCCCCAGGGCTCAGCGCTAACTCACGGTCCGCTGCCAGCTCCCACACTGCCAAAGGGCCAGGGCGCCCCCTCCCAGGGGGGGCGTGCAGGAGTCCACCGCCCCTCGCCGCTCACCTCCGTGCTGAGCTTCAGGGCCTCCAGCCGTCGCAGCGGACCTCCACCTCCGTGCTGTGTCTCTCAGGGGCCCCCCACTGAGGCCGGGGCCCAAGGCTACTCTCCTCAATAGAGCGGACTCCTCACCGCCGGCCCCTCCGCTCCAGTGGAGAGCACAAAATGGCGGCAGCGCTCCACGCGTTTTCACTGCAGACCACAACCAGGTCCGTCGTGTCGCGCTCCACACCAGCGACACAGAGAGGGGGGTTGATGCACCAGGGTGGCCTCTCTAGCCCCGGCAGCTCCGCTTGTCACCCCGGCCCGCTCCACACACAGGGGGGCCCAATCGAAGCTTCGGGCTGCACAACCGAGGGCACAATATGGCGGGTACCGTTACTCCCCGGGGCACAGGCACCCACCGGCAGCTCACGTTGAAGAGGGGTGGCGGCTCAGCTCCCTCCGCACTCGCTATGGCCCCCAGGTAGGTCGCAGGCAGCGCAGCCATACTCAGCCGCTCCCTGGAGGCCCCTCGACGTCTCGCTCCGCCACAGCGTAGGGTCCGTCCACCCAGCCCTCTTCGCTGCTCCTTCAGGCCACATCGGACCCCGCAGTTCTTGTCCAGGCGCCCAGCCCCGCCGGGCCTCCCCCGCACCTCCGCCGGCCCGCCTCTGCTCCTGCGGTCTCACCCGACCGAGCATAGCCCAGCCCGCAGGCAGCTCACAGACGGGGCCAGGACGCGGGTAGCTGTCCCTGGCAGGCTGCACAAAATGGCGGGCGCTGCCGCTCTCGAAGACACCAGCAGTCCGCCAGCTCGCACAGCAGCCTTTCCAGCAGGCCGCCTCACTCCACAGGTGCCCCCACTCTCCGGCAGCCCCCACTGTTCACGGGGTCACAGCTCAGCACCCCAACTCCGCCAAAGATAGCTTATACAGGCGGTGGGGCACCGGAGCTACTGAAGGGCACGTCTTATCGCATCGCCGTCTAAGCCGCGCCCCCTGGCCCTCTACTTTTGAACCTGCCCTCCCTGCATGGTCACCCACAAACATGTTGCACTCACGCCTCCTGCTTTGCTGAATTTGTTTTTGTTGGCTTTAGTACTCTGTGCTCTTTACCACTCTAACCAGTGCTTATCCAGTTCTAAAGTGCTCATGCTCTCTGACCAAAACATGGTAAAATTGGCGTACACCTAATAAGCACATTTAATTAACATATAAGTCTCTAGTAAATGGTACTACACATACCCAGGGTCTGTAAATTAAATGCTACTAGTAGACCTGCAGCACTAACTGTGACACTCAATAAAATAGCTCTTTATAACATGTCTCAGGCCTGCAACTGTATCCTGTAGCTCAGTTCTAAACTGCCAATTTGACCTAGAAAAATACACCCTTTACCTAAACCATCCTTTTTAATACTTATGAGTCAACCCTGAGATAGACCGTATATGCTCCTAGAGCAGGGTGCATGTAATTTATAAAGTAGGCCATGTTGATTTAAGTTTTACATGTCCTGACAGTGAAAAACGTTTTTCACTATTATAAGGTCCATCTCTCTTATTGGCTAACTCTGGGTTACCTTATTACATTTATTAAATGTTGAATTTGGACTGGGAGCAGGTAGCGATATCATGTTTGGACTCAAATGAATTGAAATTTAAAATGATCTTTAATGGCAGTGTTGGATTTTAAGTCACAATTCGAGAAATGCTACTTCTAGAAAATTTTACACCACAAAGCAACCTAGGTTCCTGTATCAATTTAACCTCCTATTTATTTTCAAGGAGAAAAACCACACTATTTTCTGTTGGTGGCTGGGTTATTTATTTTGCCCAATCTAAATTCATTCATTTAACATGTAAGGGGCAACTGTTCTCCACAGATGCACACATAGAATTTGTCAACAGACATTTACAATTACATATACTTTTCACATACAATTAACACTTTGATCATACAATTAGCAAAATTCAATGCTACAAATCACAACATAACTTTCACGATTACGAAAAATGCAATGTGGAATAAAGAATTATTTTCAGAAGACAAAATCAATTGAGCTGCAGGTCTACACAACTTTAAACTCCGCAAACGAAAATCAATTGTACTGCAGGTATATATGTCAGGCTAAATCAATTGGACTGCAAATCTACACAATTTTACACCAAATGTAAGTGTTTCTAGTACAACTCAGTACACTAGAACAACTCAGTACAACTCAGCGGTATTCTCGCTGTGCCGACGCGTTTCGAGACACACTTATACTTTAGTGTGCTCTCATCAGGGCATCTTATTTATCCACATTTCGATGTATCTAAGAATTACAAAACAATAAAAACACCTGTCACTCGTCTTGAATATATACACTAATTACACAGCTTATATCACATGCTCTGTGAATATGCCTACCTGCCTATGTGGTAAGGCGTTATTTAGCTTGGATTTTCTGGAGCGCTGTCTCCGGATTTTAAAAAGGAAATAATCTGTGAAGAATGGGGAGGTCGATTTACTGTTATGTTCTATTTCCTTGTTTTATAGACAAAAATACCCGTTACTCATTTCTTACAACATACCTGTGTTTTCACTATGTCGTAAATCAGGATAGGGTTCTTTTAATCTTCATCCTCTTTGATTCCTACCAGTGGGCAAAGAGGGAGATAGAGGATGTATACCAGACTGCTGTGTTTGAAATTCATTTGTTACACTTCAATTACACTAGCGCTATGTGTTAGCCCCATCCTACCTTCAGGCGTCTGTTTACTCTCCTGCCTGTTGCGGTGGGAATCGGTTTTTCTAACTGCTTTTTTTCCTTGTTTTGTTCGGTTCCTACAACACAAACATGACGAATATTCGAAATCATGTCTTCCAAGCTAAATATGAATGTTAATTTCAGTCTAGCCCGCGTCTCTACGACTCACCGGTCGACGGGTCCAACAATCCTTCTTTCACTCTCGGCCGCGTAACGTGAATCAGCGTCACGCCGCGGTCAGGGTGCTGTATTCGTGTGGACGCCTGTGCCTCTGGGAAATGTAGTTCTCCCTCGCCTCATTTTGGGGATTGTAGTTTTTATGCGGGAACTAAGGAAAATAAAATGAAACACGCTGCATATTGTGGCGACGCTGCGTGTTGGGCCGCCTCTAATCCAAAGTAGAATTGTTTTTTTCTTTTTAACCCTTTTTATTGATTTGTCATTGACTCAGCTATTCCTCACACCCATTACTAAGCACAGCGATTTATTCATTTTACCAAGATAAAAACAAGATAAGCTCTGGGCATCTCTGGGCATTTCTTCTCTCAGATCCGCGATATTTCGGACATTTCATTTAGCCCGGTCAACACAGTGTCATATTTCATGATCAAGTAAGCTTCTTTTTTGAGCAAAAAAGTCTCAACATCAGCAATCTTACTTGCCGTGTTCATTGACCATAGGACAGTCCACCTTAGGTCCCTCTCTGTGTGTCCAGCATCAACATAGTGTTCCACCATAGGTGCAGTCAAGATCTTTTTCTTAAGTCTGGATCTGTGTTGGGTAATTCTTTGGTTAATTTGCTGGCAGGTTTTGCCTATATACAGTTTTGCACAGGGGCAGATTACTGCATAGATCACGTTTTTGGTCTTGCAGTTACTGAAGTTTTTATGTTTCCATTTTACACCATTATGCTGGAATTCTGTTCCCTCCATCGTATAGTCACATACAATACAGTTTCCGCATCTGTGGTGCCCTTCAATTAGTTTGAGCCCAAGCTGGCTTCGAAGGTCCTTCTTAGCTCCCTTCGGAAATATATCAGACCTGATAATTTCTTGGCCAATGCTTCTGTTCTTTCTCATGGCAAATAATGGTTTAGCAAACCCGCCCTCCAGATTCTCAAGAAGGCTCCAATTTTTCAACACTAGCTGCTTGAATTTGTTGCTGTCGGGTCCAAAGGTGGAGACACATACAAGTCTCTCTAGAGGTGGTTTATTCCTTTTAGCAAGTAGAATTTCTCGAGGAGTAAACCAAGCACGCTTTTTAGCGTGCTTTAGCATTTTCCTAGCATAGCCTCTTTCGGCCATCTGTTCACAAAAATTCGTAGCATGACTCTCGAAATCTGCCTTATCTGTACAATTCCTACGAATACGTAATAGCTGTCCGTAGGGCAAATTGTCTTTTAAGCTCTTTGGATGAGCACTTCGATAATGAAGTATAGAGTTTTTGTCAGTCTCTTTCCTATCTAAGACTACTGTGAGGGCTTTATCTTTAGGGACCACCTCCACATCCAGGAAGGTCAGTCTAGTTTTGCTTTTTATACAACTGAATTTGATGTCTGGGTGCCTGCAGTTGAGCCATCCGAAGAAACAATTTAATGTCTCCTCGGAGCCCGACCACAGGCACCAGACATCATCTATGTAACGGAGCCACTGCTTCACATTAATCGAGAAAGGGTTGTTGTTGAAGATAAATCTAGCTTCAAACTGCGCCATGAAGAGGACCGCCATCTCGGGAGCAAAAGGACATCCCATGGCGGTCCTTTTGCTCCCGAGTGGAGTGTTGATTAGATGTACGAATCATGTGCCACAATGAGCATCATCCCTACACAGGGAGGGACTGAGTGACACCTGTACAATGGGGGTGGGTCCCTTTTGCCTGCTCCACCTCTGTCATCCAAACACTGCGTTTGTTGCTGGCAGGCCTGTGCACTTCCGTGTCTCCAGCAATGTGAGTATGGTGTCCAACCTCTGTCCTTGGGGAGCAATGCTATCAGACTGTGTCCACACAGATCTGTGTGAGTAGGTGCGCAACGTGAAGTTTTGGTGACACATGTGTTGTAGGACACCACTTCTGGACTGCTACCGATGTGGTCATTCCTACACACAGCCCTATTCAATACATGGACGTGTGCCTACGTTGGGGGGTAGGGAGGTTTTTGGAAATATGCAACGAGGCACATCTAGTACTCACCTTCACAGACATCCATCAGGCCATGTGGTTCAGGGTTCAACATTTACATGGGTGTACCTTCTTGTGCAAGCATTGTCCATACCTACATACATACTTTCACACTTGAGTGAACATAGTAATGACACATCTGTGTGATTTTGAATGTTTTATTCACATTCTGGTGCATTTCGGAGCTGGAGCTGTACATGGCAATGCCAAGACCACATTACACAGGACCCTAGTGGTGGGCCAACCAGAGTCCACCGGGGATTGGTAAGAGATTTGGGTGAGGGAGAGTGCAGTCCGTGGCAGGAGTGCTGTGTTATTGTCCACCAGTGAAGAAATGGCAGTCCATGTCGGGGTCCAGGTGTATGTCGATGAGTGTTCTGGGGGTCAGAGGAAGGCGTTGTCCCAGGGCATGATGCATCGGCAAGAACCAGGCAGGGACAGGTCAAATGGCAGTGATGGAGTCTACTACCGCCTTCCTCACATACTGATTAACATCCACATCTTAGCCCTCTGATACTTCCTCAGTGTCCGGTGTGTGTGGCGGGGTAATGGCTCCATCACTGGGTGCCACTGACACATCAGGATGCGATGCTGATAGGGCTGCATCACTGGGTGCCACTGACACATCAGGGTGCGATGGTGATAGGGCTGCATCACTGTGTGCTACTGACAGATTAGGGGTCAAAGAGGTGTGTGTCGCAGTTCCCACAGCAGTAATCTGGGCCCGGCTCCGTGGCAGCAATGGCAGAATGATGAATTGCAAAGCATGGAAGATCCCAGCTACACAGCTACATCTCGTTGGTGTGCAGCCGTGGCAGCCAAACTTCCAGCCTGCATGTGCTCCATGGTCTCAATTGTACTGCGCATCTGTGCCACCTCTGTGCTGCCATCGCTGGTGCCTGTTTGACTAGACAGTTCTTGTATCCGAGAGAAGGCCCCAGTGATGACATCCAAGGATTGTCGTGGAACAAGGTGCGGACAGTGTGTGTCCGTTAGGGATTGTAAGTGGTCCCTGATGGGACTCAGACACCCACGTATGGCATTGAGTTTGGCTGAACAGATGTGCAGGGTGTCCTCTTCATCATCACTGATGGGGTTTTTGGTCTGCTCTGCAGTAAGTGTTGTTTGTCCCCCTGCAATGTTAAGGGGAGATGCATGTTAACAGAGGTTCCCATGTATGTTGATGCTTTGCAGATGTTGACATGCAGACTGCATGACAAGGCACATTAAATAATAATAATAATACTGATGCTTATAAAGCGCGAACAGCTACCTCACAAGGAGGTGTCCCGGCGCTAAGAGAGTGCTTCAGCTGAGCAAGAAAGCTTGGTGAATTGCTTAGTTTTTTTGCATAAAAAGCCAGGTCTTTAAGAGCTTCTTAAAACTTGCTTCTGTCGTAGCAGATTGAATGGCCAGGGGCAGGGCGTTCCAGAGTTTCACCGTGCCAGCAGAGAAAGATCTGCCCCCAAGTCTGGCTTTCCTAACTCGTGGAATAGTTAGCTGATGCAGGGAATTGGAGCGTAGATGTCTCTCCTGATGGTAGCGGGGGAGTCTGAGTTTTAAATAGGTAGGGCAAGTACCTTTTAATGCTCTAAACGCCAGGGTGAGAACTTTGAATTTAATTCTGCTCGCCACTGGGAGCCAATGCAGTTCGCGCAGATGTGGAGAGACATGATGTCTGAAAGGAATCGGTTTTATCAGTCTTGCAGCCGCATTCTGCACGATCTGCAGACATTGCACCAGATATTTGGGCAGACCAAGGTAGAGGCCGTTCGAGTAGTCCAGTCTGGATGTAACTGTCGCATGGACTACCATTTTGCGGCACTCAGCAGGTAGAAGGGACAGAAATTTACGAAGGTTTCTAAGTTTGTGAAGACATCCAGTGGTGACCTGCTGCACGTGCGAGGAGAAAGAGAGATTCACGTCCCATCTTACTCCCAAATTCTTCGCACTGGTTCCAGGGACTGGTGCTGGGCCCATTTCGGGGGGCCACCACAGGTCGGGTGGAGGATGCGTATTTTTTCCAAAGAATAATACCTCAGTTTTGGATGCATTCAATTTAAGTTTGTTAGTATTCATCCAGCTGGCTACGTCTTGAAGGCAGCCCCTTATTTTGCTGAAAGCTGCCTCAGATACTTCAACATAGGGGAAGACTAGTTGTGTATCATCTGCATACGAAATTGCCTTGACCCCCCATTTGGCAATCAAGGTGAAAAGTGGGGCTAACTAAACATTAAAAAGTAACGGGCTGAGTGCAGACCCCTGAGGGACACCACACCAGAGACGTTTTGGTTTGGAGGAGAAGGTGCCCAATGCAACTTTCTGGGAGCGATCCGTTAGATAGGATTGAAGCCAGTTCAGTGCTTTGTCCTCCAGGCCCGTGTTCCTCAGCCTTAACATCAGTCTTCCGTGATCCACCTTATCAAATGCGGCAGATAGATCCAGGAGCACCAGCATGGTTGATGCTCCTGAGTCTAAGGACCACCTGATCGACTCAACAACCTCGATACGGGCCGTCTCGGTGCTAAAACCGGACCTGAAACCTGACTGTGTTTCATGTAGGATTCCATTATTCTCGAAAAAGCTGTTCAGTTGACGTTGAATCAGCTTTTCGAGCATTTTTCCTGGGGCTGCTAACAGGGAGATGGGGCGGAGGTTACACAAGTCGTCGGGAGCACCATTAGGCTTTTTTTTTCAAAGGAAGAAGTGTGGCATGTTTCCAACAGTCAGGGAACGTGCCAGTATCAATGGATGTGTTCCATATATGAAAGAGTGGTGCTACAATCGCGTCCGACATCATTTTCCAGAGTTTAGGTGGGCAGGGGTCGTCGGGGGCTCCAGATTTGCATTTATTTAATTCACTCAGAGCCTCAGCACGAGAGATATGATGGAATTGGGATAAGGGGTGGGGGGGGCGATTCTTTTATTTCTGAGTCGCCATCACTGTGGGCTCGGGGTTTGAGAAGGTCTCATAGACCTGAGCGATTTTTTTGTCAAAAAAGTCCGAGATGTCTTCGCAGAGTCTCTCTGACGGGGTGATCTCAGTCTCGATGGCCCTTGGTTTGAAGAAGGATTGAACAATCTTAAAAACTTCTTTGCTAGATTGCTCCGCTTGTTGAATGGAGGTCACAATGAATGATTTTTTGGCTTTTTTATGGATTGATGTAGTCCTCGTAGGGCTTTTTTGTAGCAGATTTTTGCTGCTTCACAGTAGTTTGCCCGCCAAAGGCGCTCCAGCCTTTTGCAATTGCTTTTTTTTGCCATCAGCTCTGTGGAGAACCAGGGGGCAGAAGGGGATTCTCTCCGTGATGTGGCAATTTTGGCAGGAGCAATGGATTCCACTGTGTTACCTATCCAGCGATTCAGCATCACTGCATCAGAGTTCACATCTGAAATCAGTGGAGGGGGTCAGCTGCAAGAGCAGGGCATAGGGTATCAGCTGATATATTATCCCATTTTCTACACATATAGGAACGTTTGCCTATTTTCTGAGAATGGGATGGGAATAAGATAGAAAAGGGGATTAAAAAATGATACGTCCATACTAATGGCAGCGGAGGTTTGGCTGTAGTGTCCAGTATGTTGGAGAAGATTAGGTCCAACATATGGCCAGCCCGATGCGTTGGTCCTGAGGTAATTTGAGTTAAATTAGCTGCTTGCAGCGTTGTAATAAGTTGAGTGGTCTGTGGGCAGTCTGACCTATCTGCATGGACATTGAAGTCGCCAGCTACAATGTAATGTGAGTGGGCTAGGGAGCTTTGGATTATCAAATCCATAAATTCGCCGGTGCGTGTCGAGGGACAATCCAGGGGTCTATAAATAATCAGGCCAGCTAGGGATAGTTGGGGGTTAATTTGAAGGCAAAAGTGTAGCCCCTCTATACCAGGGATAGTAGTTGGTGCAGAGGACGTCAATGTAAATGTATCCTTAAAGATAATCGCAACTCCGCCGCCTCTTATGTCTTCATCTCTATTTGAGAAGCTTAGTTTGAAACCCGGCGGGACAGCCAGAGGAATAGAGGCCATATTATCTATGTTGAGCCATGTTTCTGTAAGAAACAGGGCGTCCCACTCAGAGTCCGCTATTAATAGACATATATCATCAGCATGCTTAGGGAGAGATCTACAGTTCAGTAGTGCTGCCCTGAACAGGGTGGTAGGGGGGTTGTTAGCAGTCAGTCGGCTTGTTGTTTTAGAATGTATGTTTATTTGAGGTGAAACATCGGCCAATGATTCGCCGCAGATCAGGCATGAGGGTGGTAAGTCAGATTGAGCCAAGTCGAGCCTGGTGGCCTGACAAGGTTTAGCTGCATTCAGGGCCATTAATTCCGCACTGGTCCTGACTATTTTTTTAGTGTGTAGCGGCTCACCGGCTGCATAGCTGGCGCTGGGCGCGGTCTGGTCGCGGACGGGCGCAGACGGGCTTGCCTTAGGCGCGCCCGCTGCGCTCGTCCGCTGCGCTTTCGGGGGATGCACATTTTTATAATATGAGGGGGCGTGGCCTGAGGGTGGTGGGCGTGGCCGCAGTGTTCCACTTTAATGGCGGCAACCGTGGAAAGTTTCCCCTGTCAGCGCTAAGGTCCGCTGCGCGGGGAGTGCACTGGGTGAGTGGCAGGTAGGTTCTTTTTTTAAAAAGCAAAGTATCACACAAGTTTTAAAAGTTTTAAAAACAAAAAACAACCTCAGCGAAATCTCCCGGCTTTCCGCCTCAGGAGCTTACAGTTCTCTGGTCGCGCTAGCAGATCAGCGCGCCTTTAATACTAAATGAAGGGGGCGTGGCCTGAGGGTGGTGGGCGTGGCCGCATTGTTCCACTCTAATGGCGACAACCGTGGAAAGTTTCCCCTGTCAGCGCTAAGGTCCGCTGCGCGGGGAGTGCACTGGGCGAGTGGCAGGTAGGTTCTTTTTTTAAAAAGCAAAGTATCACACAAGTTTTAAAAGTTTTTAAAACAAAAACAACCTCAGCGAAATCTCCCGGCTTTCCGCCTCAGGAGCTTACAGTTCTCTGGTCGCGCTAGCAGATCAGCGCGCCTTTAATACTAAATGAAGGGGGCGTGGCCTGAGGGTGGTGGGCGTGGCCGCAGTGTTCCACTCTAATGGCGGCAACCGTGGAAAGTTTCCCCTGTCAGCGCTAAGGTCCGCTGCGCGGGGAGTGCACTGGGCGAGTGGCAGGTAGGTTCTTTTTTTAAAAAGCAAAGTATCACACAAGTTTTAAAAGTTTTTAAAACAAAAACAACCTCAGCGAAATCTCCCGGCTTTCCGCCTCAGGAGCTTACAGTTCTCTGGTCGCGCTAGCAGATCAGCGCGCCTTTAATACTAAATGAAGGGGGCGTGGCCTGAGGGTGGTGGGCGTGGCCGCATTGTTCCACTCTAATGGCGACAACCGTGGAAAGTTTCCCCTGTCAGCGCTAAGGTCCGCTGCGCGGGGAGTGCACTGGGCGAGTGGCAGGTAGGTTCTTTTTTTTAAAAAGCAAAGTATCACACAAGTTTTAAAAGTTTTAAAAACAAAAACAACCTCAGCGAAATCTCCCGGCTTTCCGCCTCAGGAGCTTACAGTTCTCTGGTCGCGCTAGCAGATCAGCGCGCCTTTAATACTAAATGAAGGGGGCGTGGCCTGAGGGTGGTGGGCGTGGCCGCAGTGTTCCACTCTAATGGCGGCAACCGTGGAAAGTTTCCCCTGTCAGCGCTAAGGTCCGCTGCGCGGGGAGTGCACTGGGCGAGTGGCAGGTAGGTTCTTTTTTAAAAAAGCAAAGTATCACACAAGTTTTAAAAGTTTTAAAAACAAAAAACAACCTCAGCGAAATCTCCCGGCTTTCCGCCTCAGGAGCTTACAGTTCTCACATTCAGTCACATTCAGTTCAGTCACATTGTGACTGTTTAGGTGGTGCTGGCTATTTGATGGCAGACAGTGGGTTTTCCGAGTATTTGCCGGATGTGTGGTGGTACCCGTACATTGTCATCACACAGTGTCAGGCAATGCCAGATGTGAGTGGCCAGTTACTACATACAAGCGGAACCTGTAGTGTCATCTGTCCTGTTGTGTAGGTGTTGCACTGTGTCCCACATTGCCTTCATTGGTGATGTTCTGTGGTTGCTATGTGTGTCTGCTGCATTGTGGGGTGCGCCGGCCCTGCAGCTCAGATTTCGTGGACCCTTGTCCCTTTGAGGTGGTGTGCCTTTAAATTGTGTGCTTTTCGGGGGCTGGGATGTTTGCGACCTGTGCCATTTGTGCTATTGCACAGATTTGGTGGCCTTGTGCATTATATGCCTGCTGTGTGTATTGAACGGCATGGGTTGTATGTGCACGTGGATGTGTCAGAGTGTGACCTGATCCTTTATGGATGTGATCCACACTGGGACACCTCCATGTCGATTCATGCACAAGTTCATTTATTTGGGCTGCTGCCATGCTATCGGTTATGCAGTGTCACTTGCTTTGTCGGTGTGGCTCACACAGCCTCTACTTTTCTGGTTTCATTACATGTGCATGGATTGGTGGTGTTGTTGTTTATTCGGAGGGGGCCCATTTGTGCACATGGTGGACGGGGCCTACTTGGTGTTTCTATGAGTGCTGCAGTGTGCCAAGGGTATCAGGCAGAGGAGGTGTAGGAGATTCCCACACTGTGTCCTGTAGGCGCTCCTGTGGAGGTAAATTAAACCTCTGGTTTTATCAAGGTTGTTCCCGAAATGCATAGGGATTGTTGCATCTCACCTTTTGCTGGATAAAAATGGATTACTATCATGTGAAGTTAATATGATCGCAACATATGACTTTTTCGATTAAAAAAACCTTTTGATGAACTATTTGTCTCCTTGAACTGGAACAACCTTGATAAAACCAGAGGTTTAATTTACCTCCACAGGAGCGCCTATAGGACACAGTGTGGGAATCTCCTACACCTCCTCTGCATTCATTTTACTAAGAGTTCCCCACCAGCCAGAAGGGACTATTCCTGAGGCGCCCAGAAACTTGCTAAACATTTTGTCTGACGATTACCTTTTTGAACTCATCTTACCGTCTAAGGTGTGCCACACCTCCTATATATTTCCAAGGGTATCAGGGACATGTTCCACTGTCATTGTGCATGTGCGGTGTGCTTCACATGATTGTATATGTGTGCCATTGTGCCTATCTCCCCCGTCACCCCAGTCCCTGGTCATCACTCAGCCTATTACAGTTGGGTCAGGTCATATTGTGCTATGTCCAGGCCCCCAACTCCTGCCACCGTCTCCACATTGGTGACTGTGGCCACCATTTCCTCCAGCTCATCCAGCTCTCCCAGTGGCGCAGGCCTCCCACCTCCAGTCGCCATCTCTGCCTTCCTGTTGCGGCAAGTTTCTGTTTTATCTGCCTCTGCACATCATGCCAGCGCCTCTTGACCTCCTCCATGGACCTCCTCGCCACTCTGACTGCATTGACGTTGGTGATGATGGTCTGCCATATTTCCGTTTGGGTTGCCAGTGCCGCAGTGGAGGTGACGAACAGTTGTTGGTAGTGTCCTATCGCCTCCGTGACGATGTTCTGGTCTTCCTGCGGACTGAACCCCATCTTCCTCTTCCTCGTCTCCTTGCCCTTCCCCAAACATGGGGTTCCTGTCTGGTCCTCCGTGGGGCTTGTGGGGTTTGGCTTCTCTTCTGAGCTCGGTCTGGGTGCATCCCTGGTGCTACGCAGTTTGATTTGGTTTTGACATTATTTATTTGTTTTGGCTTTTATAGTGCGTTTTCACGCATGATGGGTGGGTATTGCAGGCCTATTGCTGGTTTTCGCTGATTTTAGTATTGCAATTGGATTCATCACAGCTTTTTTAGCGTTCACGTTTCGCATTTTTGCGGCAGGCATTGATTTTAATGCGGTCAGTTGACGCGTTATCTGGAGACTATCGCATGGTACCGCCGTGTTAAGAATGCTTGGTTAACACGGTGTAATTTTCCCGCGATAGACTGCGATGTTAGAAGTTGCGTTAAGTAACTTTTGCTATGGTTATCACACGTTCTTGAGAATATGCCCCTAAGATTGAATTTCTCCGGTTTTACTGTTTGAATTGTTTTTGGTCTGGTATCATTTTATTTATTGCAATTTTCTATACATTTCTAAATAGGTTTGGGATTTGTCTTGTATTGCATTTTCACTTTCTCACTATTTGAGTTCTGCATAAACACTTTACACATTCCCTCTAAGTTAAGCCTGACTGATTTTGTGCCAAGCTACCAGAAAGTTAAGCGCAGGTTAATTTAGTGACTTTTATGTTTCACACTGACACGGATTGTGGTTGTTCCCTGAATGGGGCTTCCATCCCCCTCAACCAATAACCCAATTTCTTACACCTACCATATTTGGTAATGGAAGCACATGCATCACAGACATTGTGTTTAGAATCTACAATATCTAGTCAATCCCCTTATCATTGACAAAGTTCAAAACTCTGCTCACCCTATTACAATTCCACCACCTGCCATCTTGTGTACTGGCTGAGTTTTTTCCTAACCTCATAATTCAAGAAGTATTCCAACTTTTGGGATTACTTTTCTGTGTGTGCTGTTGGGTTCTGATTCAGACTATAAGGCCTAGCATCAAACTAAGCCTTATGTGAATCATAGTGTGCCTTGTTCTTTAGTTGACTATGCTTGATATGCTTACTTACCATTTTTATCCAATCTTCCTTGCTCAAACAACTCTTTTTACATTCTCGCCACAAAGGCATCTATGCTGGACAAATTGTTGATGAGGGCACTCCTCCAAGTAACAGTAAAAATGGGGTTTCATGTGTCTTAATATGAGGTGTGGCATTGTGCACCCAAGTCATGGTCTGCTGTACATCACATATGTTATGCTCATGCTCAATTGTCCACTGTAAGCAGTCTTTGAAAAGGTGATTGGTCCTTTCCATCTGACCATTTAACCTGAGGATAATAAAGGGAAGTTCTTTTGTGCTTGATGACAGTAGCATTCGAAAAATACCTGACGTTAGTAGAAGTAAACACTACCTCCATATCTGTTGGCAGGACAGCTATAAAACATTCTCTGATAAAAAATATCTTTAGGGAACTTCACAACTTTGGGCATGGTAGGCTCCTCTACAAAACGCCACTGAAACTACTTTGAGTATTAACCAGTTGCATAACTAAATCAGTATCTGGCTTGTTGAAAGTCCCCTTGTTCAATTTGTGCCATGCAGTTTTTGAGCTCCCAACTGGTCCCATGGGTGGTGTGTGCACCTGTAGCGACTTCTCAGCCACACTACAGAAAATGGAAGACTGCACCAACAGGTCAACCTCAGAGCCCATAGCTGGCCACCAGAACATTTTCCTGAGTCCTGTCTTGGTTAAAGTACACCCTAGATGAACTAAGTGGAACTAAGTAGGAATTAATTTGAACTCCCTACACAATAAACCATCCCCTACCAAAATGTCATCTTTGATCTTCCAAAAGGGTTGCATGGAAAGGCTAAGAGACCTATGACTTTCGAAAGTCTTATGAGCCATGTCTTTAAAGGCATTGCCAAACAATATATGATCCTGAAAAGAAGCAACATCTTCTGAGCATGATTGTAGGTTATACCCAGACCTGGGTATTGAGGATAGGAGTTACTACAGAACCAGCAGTAATGCTGTGGCTCAGATAGTGTCAACAGGGGCGGCTCTAGGCTCATGGCGGCCCTGGGCAGGGAGCGTAGGTAGGGGGCCCCGGAAGAGGGGGTCCGGGCGGGGCGGAGCGCGGAGGCCAGTGAAAAGGGGGGGGGGTCAGAGTGTTTGGAAGTGGAACAGAGCCGGAGGCCGCCAAATCCCTGCCAGGGGTCGCCACACAAATATGTATCCATCCTCAGAGGATTATTATATTAGGATATATATTGGCGTGGTGGGCACTGGGGTGTGGTGGCCCTGTGCAAGTGCACAGCTTGCACATGACTAAGGCCGCCCCTGATGTCAACCTCCATATCAGCCAAATAATCTACAAGCTATTGCATCATGAAGAGCACATTCAAACAGTCCATTCCATCCTGCATATGATCAAAGAAGGCCGGAAAGTCAGCTTCCAAAAACTGGCAGCCTAGTTGGCTTACACTCATGACCTCAATGACAGGTTAAGCTCTCTTCAAAGTACCCTCTGCGGTCAACAGTGCCTTTAGTAGTCATAGCATTGGCAGACATACAAACCCTGCAAACAAGATTCAGGAGCATGGAAGTTAATGGGATAGTGTCAGACAAACCCAAGTCTTCACCATCCACAGGATACATCTTAGCCACAAACTTGATACAGACACGTTTTCACAGATCCTCACACTCTTTCAGTACCACATTCTGCATGGATTTCTGCAGTCACATAGAAGGGGGAATGTATAATAAATATAATATTCTAAGCAAATGAAAATAGGAATAACCACAGCAGGGCTACCACAATCATAATCTAGAGTCATAAACCCCTAACTTTTCAGTGTCATGGTGTTTGCATAGACAAGCGGCTGGGGTCGAGAGTGGGCATCTGCCAGTATCAAGCCAAGAAGACACATCTGCCAAAAATTAAGAGCTGCCTGGATTCGGTAGGAGACTGCGATTGCCAACAAGCCATCCAAGTGCAGTGTTCAATCCCAGTAGTTGAAGCAGGTATAAGATCTACATCTATGGTCCCCTTCACCAATGCTGAAGCCTGGGGATTTGAAGTCATTGACCTCACCAGCCCATGCTAATGATTCACCATGCCATTTGAGAAGGGAACACGTGGCTGCACCAGCAGAAACTAATATATACTGTGCCTTATAAGAACGCGTTGGGCCTAAAAACTAACGTACTGACCTATGAGCTAACATTTGCGGCAACTGATAGTGATCTGCATCTGATATACACCTATAACCTTATTTTTGCTCAGGTTATCCTAGGTGGGAAACTTCTCCAAGAGAAGGAGAAGGGGGAAGCATGCAGAGCATCAGCATTTCACTAGATCTCATGGGGAGATTGCTATCTTGTGTCTGAACCAATCTGGAAAGGGCAACATTTCATTTTGCTGCATGATTAGAGTACTTTTAACTAAAATGTGGTATCTGCAATGGTCTCAGTCCCGGGGGGGGGAGTTTTATATAGCGTGAACTTGACCCGAAGACATCAGAGCGCTTTACTTGAGCATCAGTTCCCTTACAGACAGACACATTCATTTTGTTAGGTACAGGGAGATTAAGTGATTTGCCCAGAATCACAGGATGTTGAGCGTCCCTACCGAGACTCGAAGCCAGTTCCCCAGCTTCGTCCGCTCTAGCTGTTAGGTCACATCCTCTCTTAATATATCTTGTGAAGAGTTAGGGTTGGTGGAGGCAGCTGCAGAGAAGAGCATAATGCAGACTGTGGTCATGTGTGGGGATGGCAGTCCACACAGCAAGGCACCCCAGGAAATACAGACACAGGCAGGAAACTGGAAGCTGCAGGCAAGTAAGCTCTGCCATTACAGCAGTGCTCAATTTGGGGAAAAAATGAAGTGCCAAGGTCCCGTCAGGATGGCGCTGCAGGTTTCACAACCCATTGCCCATGCCAGTACCAACATAGCTACTAGCCACGCTCTCTATACCACACCCTGTCTGCACACCTGACAAAAAAACTAGGAATGGGGTAAAAACGTACATAAAGCAACTTCCCTGGAAGTACAGAGTCTCCGCAAGTTCCTCAGCAGGAGAGACGGCCTACTAGACTGCTCCTGGTTGACTAGGCCTGTTCTTTCATTACTGCCTAGTCTGTTTACATATTTGGACTTTGACCTGACCATTTCCAGATCATCCCTTAAACTCTTCCCTCCAATAGAGAATACCTTTGGTCCCTGTTCCTCCTCTCTCCTGTCCGATCCTGTTTTCTCTCATTCACTCCTTACCTAGTGAAGCTGTCCTTAGGTGGTTCCCTCTGACCCAATCCACTTGCTTTTTCTTCTGTCAGCATTTCATCACTCTCCCACCATACTGCATTCTGGATCAGGTAATTCGCTTAGGAAGTCTGGCAGTGAGACAGGGGGTGAATGATCAAGCATATAGACTTAATCTGGTCCAGAAAAAAATCTTACAGATGTTCTCCTTATTTTATGTCAGCTCTGCCGGTATCACTGCTCTCTGTTTCCATATAGCTGGGGAGGCCCTCTTGCTGTCCAGACTGATATATGCGAGAGCACTGGTCCCCTTAAGCTGGTAGGGAGGTGCACCCTTAGAGCAATTCCTGAGGTTACATTTGTCTCTAGCTGCCACAACCTGGCAATTGGGTTCTGCCTTTAGAGCAGAGCACGA
This sequence comes from Lissotriton helveticus, assembly GCF_964261635.1. Taxonomy (NCBI): domain Eukaryota; kingdom Metazoa; phylum Chordata; class Amphibia; order Caudata; family Salamandridae; genus Lissotriton; species Lissotriton helveticus. Next base: position 940,341,433 of record NC_136065.1, read on the forward strand.
GTCGGGGGTCCACGCGGGTCCTCGGCGTCCACCCACTGTTTTTACAGGGTGGACGCCGTCCCCCCTGCCAAGAAGTTGGGCCCCACAGAAATATGTTGAACTTGTCCCGGTGTAAGACACCGGTACATGTTCAGCAGCTTCTGTACGTTGTCTGCTTTCCATTCCCAGCAGCAACGTGCAGGCAGCAAGGGACCTTTTCTTTTCACCTCCAGGTGGGCCAAAGATAAAGGCAGAAGTTAAATTGCCATCAGGCCTCCTTTTGACCTAGTATCGTATTGGAGGCGGCCTGTAACCTCACCCTTAAATGCAAATGCACAGGAGAGGTAACAAAAGCACAACACTTGTTATCTCTTCACTGCCACTCAAGAGATGCATTCTTTTTACTTTGCTCAGTCCATGCATATAAGTATATGTGCTGTAAGAATGTCAGATGGGTTGGTCTGTCCCAATATTTACACAAATAATCTCAATAGCAGTATTTAATTTCTTTTGTAGCGCTACTCATCCCAATGCAGAATGTTAGAGCACTTTACATAACATACACATTATCCATTCAAAATAAATCATGTAAGTGTGTAAATCAATGTTCAAGATGTGTTACTTGAGACAGTCAGAGTTGCAAGGTGTAGGAGCAAAATACCCTTCATAGCTCACTGTGGTCTACTAGAAGGATTACAATTTATGAACTGCAAGTAACAAAAGGATCTTTGTGTTCAAAGCAGTAATCCACTTACCTATCTACATGAAATAAAAATCTGTGAGCTGCATGTAGCATGATGTGCTTTGCAGAAGACAACTTAAAAAACAAACATATTTATTGTATTTTCAGTTGGCATATGTTATAACATACACATATCAGAGCACTATTGCATAATTAAGTGGTACATTTATGCTCACCCATTGTATAAGATGCACACCATGTGTGTTGCGATATCATAAATAATAAACCCAAAGAGGGTAGCAACAAACTAGATGTTCAACAATCTCCAAACACCCTATTCCCCTCCCCACCAAGAACATTGGGTGATCTTCTTTTGCAGGAGACAACTTTATCTTCTTACTACTTTGATACAAATTTGGGACTACACAAAATACAGATCTCTCCAACAAATGAGTAAACCTCCAGAGTTATCTCACCATAATTATTATTATTCTCTGAGAGTTACTGGGCACCTCTGCAGCAGATGCCTTAACCCCATAAAATATTTAAAAAATGCAGACTTTGCAATCAATTATGCAGAACAGATCTACTACCATGCTTTTGCTTGTTGCTAATTTCTTTACTTCACTTAAATGTACTTATGTTACACCTGATAAACATAAGTGTGAGATCTTAGTATCTGATGTCACTTGAGATCCTACAAAATTTGCAACATTCATAAACCAGTGTCAATTACATTTTAGGTGTAAGCCTGCTTGCTTCCCTAATGAGCAATCAAAAGTGGCTTTTAGCTTGTCATATTTCATTCAATCTGTGGATACTGAGTTACTTAATCTCCAACAAGGAATAAGGATTTATTGAGTTATAGTACTACGTTTAATAGGCTAGTGGCAGAATCAGGTTGGCCTGAAAGTAAAATAAGTTCTTTATTTTATAAGAGACTTCGAGATGAATTAAAACTTGATCATCTTCTGGCAGAGTGCTGTGATGATTAAGAATGGTCAGATACTAAAAACATAGTACAAAAGAAAAAGAAAACTGACCATGAAAAAAAAGACCCTGAGCCAATGCAGATAGGGAGCATTAAGGGCCTATTGACTGAAGAAAAAACAACAGTAATGACGAGTATCAAGGGTTTGTTTATATTGTAGAAGCAAACATATTTACATGATTGTCTGGTAAAACCTAAGAAGAAAGAAGAGTTTGGAAACTAGATGACCCGAGACCTAGGGAGGCAGGCATTTTGGATTTACAATATGATATAGCCTCAAGACCTTAGCTCAGAAATCCTGCATACAATATCAACACTTTTTTGTAACAGCCCAATTGTCATAAAGTGGGGTTTCAGTTTGTTTCCAATTTTTAGTAGACTCCAGAGCTACTGGAAATTGTATGGATACATCTTTAGCATCATTATCTGGTATTCCATTTGAATGTAAATATCAGAATGATGAGGTCAAAACCATTGATGGTAGTGCACTGAAGTCAGGTACTATAACTCATTCCACTATCAACGTGTGGTTAGATATACAGGGAAAGAATAAAGTTTGATTTGATTCTAACCACACAGTTTGGGGCCATTTTGGTAATACCATGGTTAGAAACTTATAAGCCAGATATTAACTGGAAGGATTGTGAATTATCTTTTAGTTAGACATTCTGCAAGGAGCATTGTTTATTATATATGTCCTCTAATTTGGATCATGAAAGGACTGTAGCAGTGTTAGCAGATGAAGACAGTCCACATATTCTTCTGTGCTATCAAGATCTAGCAGAAGATTTTGATAAACAAAAGGCAACTACTCTTCTACCGCACCGACTGTATGATTGTCAAATTGATTTCATCCCTGGGGCTTGCATTCCTTGTAGCAGAATTCACCCATTAACTGAGAAATAAAACATCCACCTGAGGGAATACCTTAATGATATGTTTTGCATAGGATCTATCAGGCCATCCTGGTCACCTGTCTCAGTTCCTCTGTTCTTTGTACCCAAAAAAGGGGGTCAGATGTACATATGTATTGACTACAGAGCCCTTGGTGATGTAACTGTTAAGAACCATTATCCTTTACCTCTCATTTCCAGTTTATTAGGTCAAGTAAAGAATGCTCAAGTATTTACAAAAGTGATTTGTGATGGGGTCTACCATCTGGTGCGAGTCAGGGAGGGAGATGAGTGGAAGATAGTCTTTCATAAAAATGTGTGCTGTACAAGTATTTAGTGATGCCTTTTGGTTTATGTAATGCACCTGCGGCATTCCAATATTTGATTAATGAGGTTCTATTGGAGTTTTTGATGCATGTGTGGTGGTTTACTTTGATGATATTTTGATATATTCCCCCTCAATGATAGAGCATATGAAACACATAAGAGCTGTTTTACAAATAAGACATAATATGTTTTATGTGAAGTTAGAAAAATTTACATTTCACATTTCTAGGGTCTCCTTTCTTGGCTATATTTTGTCACTACAGGGGGCTATTATGCATCCACAGAAAGCTGTGGCCATCCTGCAATGGAAATCCCCCAAATTAGTGAAAGAAATTCAAAGTTTCTTGGGATTCGTTAATTTCTAAAGGTGATTTATAGATAATTATTCCACTGTGGTAGCTTTAATAACAGTTATTGAAGAAAGGGGTTGATTTCACTTATTAGAGAATATATAGGTATGTGTTAGAGAGATTAGATGAATATATTTATCACGTAGGTGGGAGTACATTATTGAATCATGCGGAGTTACATTATAGTTCCTTCCATTGTAGATGCAGCAAATGCACACTTGGAAACATCTGTGTACCTGACTAAGGAGGGAAGAACATTAGGTAAAATTAGAACAGGCTTTTTCTTGAATAGTTAGCTTCCATTTGTGATTATTTAAAGCTAAAACATTGCTATTTATTTTATAGAAGTGGAGAAAGTCAAGACTACACTGAAGTTCTGAAGTGATAATCTGACGCTCAACAGTTATTGTTCCCTTGGGTCAGGTCGGGTCCTGCTTGACCTGTAGGGAAGGTGGGAATTATCTGCGTACTCATTTCACTCCTGTGAATAGTCTGGTAAGAGCCTGACAGAAAAGTTCCAACAGCAAGTAAGCAGCTTTTTTCCTGTAATTGGACTTTATGTCCTCATCTGGCAGAAAGAGAAGATCTTTCTTGGAGCAGCCTCTCAGGTCTACTGATCCATCATGCTGCTGCATTCATCCATTGGAGCCTGGTCGCTCCACAGCCATTCCTCATGCGGAGAGAATTATTCCCATCAGCTTTCTCTCTTCAAAGTTCTCTGCTTCAATTTTTATAGGGTGAATCCAGTTCTGAACGTGGCCAACGCCTATATAAATCAAGGTATGGTTCTCACATGTTCCTTGCCTACATTCTAGTACAGTGTGACCCATTTCCTGTTTCAGTTGCCTCCATGTGATAGCTATTGTGCAATACCTTGTGCTATAGATAACCAACCAACTCCTCGAGGAGTACTTGGGATCGCAGTTGGAAATGTGGGACTTTTACTTCCCTGCCTGAGTAGCATTTGAGTGTCTGTTCCTACCCTTTGCTGAGCACCCTATGATGGAACCTTTAAAGATTTTTGGGTAACTTACTGTGATTTGGAAAGGAGTGAACTGGCATTACTCTGGCCACCCAATTGTTCACACTATATGAATTTGTTTTGAGACTTTGCATAATTGGCCAGCGGTATGCAAACCAGACTAGCCTCTGCATGATCAGGAAAGAGTATTTAGCACCCTGTAGTGCTGTGCCATCCTGAACTGGGAGAGGAGGTTCACAAACCTGGACCAGCCCTCAGAACCAACCATCCTCAAGCTTTTGTGCAGTTAGATTAAAATAGTTCACGAAATGACAGAGCCAGTTTGTGAATTGAGAGACAGCAGATGGGAAGCAAATAAGCAATGGCAAAGCTGAAACTGACTGCTTGCTAGTTGACAGGGTAGACTAAGTGGATAACTAGGTGGGTCTATGGCTGGATGTGTGGATAAGTGGAGTGTTGGTGAGTGGACGCAAGGGTGGTGGATGAATGGATGGATGGTTGTGGAAATTCAGCTAGATGGGTGAGTGATTGGCCAGATAGCCAGATGGATGGGCAAGCAGGTGGTGGGATCAATGGACGGATCAATCTGTGGGTGTATGTATCAATCTTTAGTAGGAAGATGACCGAGTGGCTATATTGTTTCTCTTCATGTTCTTTCAGAGTGAACTGCCTGTTGATGTCTGGAAGACCGTGTCCTATTTGGAGGTGGGTCCTCTTAGTGTCACATTGGCAGGTAAAGAGGTCATAAGAGAGGCATGGATGTCCTCACCTCCCACAGATTAGAAGCAGCATAGGGAAGGGGGTTGTGCTGCTACCGGCAGAATGAGCATGCAGCCAGAACACACTATACAATAGGTAGCAGGTGAGGCCTGGAGACACAAGTTTTCACTACGGCACTAAGCAGGTCTGGTTAATCCTGCCAGTCATGAGAGTAAACACGAGTGTGAGAGAGACAATTAGAAGTGTTGTCTCCATGGAAGAAAGGAAGGCAGTGAGCAGCATGGGAGCGCACACCCACCTTGGAGTGCATGTCTCTACATGGTGCCGTGCCATCAGCTATGAGATGGAACAAAAGAGACCACCAAAAGTAAAGCTATGTGCGTCCTGGCTAAGCCGTGGCATGGGCAGTCCAATACAGTGTAGCTGAATCTGAGCTGGTGCCCTTGCCAGAGATAGCTCCCATGATTGGCGCACTTACCAAATCAAAAGACGTGAGACCCTTGCCTCTTCCACTACCTGCCCAGAGCTGCATGGCTAGTCACAGGCGGGCAGGTCATGTTACTGGTTAGAGAGAGTATGAGCGCCGTAGAGAAGTGCAGGACCTGAAAATTGCTGTGTGCAAGAAGTCAATTGTCTGCACTACTAGGTTACTCTTAGGCTATAGAGTCATTCCTTTCCACAGCACATGCTCTATAGGGCTACTTTATAGGTTATTGGTACAGTGTGTGGAACCAGACTCAGGGTTAAAGGGCTGGCGTGTTAAGTCCAATGTCCAAAATTAAATGAAAGATCATCAGGGGCAATTTTCTATGCTCAGCAACACAGGACGATTATACATGGTCATTGTCAATGCTTTATTTAGTGGCTGTGATTGGGTCCAGTCAATGTCCGTAACATATATTGCTTGTAGTATAGAAACAGTGCCAGATTAGCAGTTGTGCTACATGGCTAGTGTTAACTGTAAGGTCAAAGCTATGGGATCAGTGCTAATAGGTAGTGTCAGTTCAGTCGCTGCTATCCGCCACGCTATATGACTATACAACCAACCCAAGGTTGCAAGAGCAGGCCAGCACTATAGATCGCGTGTTACAGGAAAGAAGGAGTCTCTCTACTAAAGACAGCGTTTAGTGCTATAGAGCCAGTTGTAGAGGATCAGGTACTTTCACGAACAGAGCCAGTTCTTTGAGGCTTGACACCACACATTAGGATCATGGATGTGGTATTAATCATACAGAACCACTGTCTCTGAATAAACCATGTACTGCTGCTTTATCATAAGGGTTTCCTTCACCTCCTTTACCAGTTGTGGTGCAGCTGCATGAGAAGATACCTTTGGCCCTGGGAGGCAGCACACAATTATGGAATCATCCCGGGCAGAGCGGAAGGTGCAGGTAGTGTACCCAGAGAGCTGTGCTGACACTGGTCCTGAGAGATGGACCTCATGCCTTTCTTGCATGCAGAGCTTTACAAATGGCAATTACGAGACAGAGGCTGCCCCGTGCTGACTGTGTCCACTTCCCCCAGCTCAAGAGAGTGCCCCTGACGCACAATCTGTCACCACTGTGCGACCTGCAAAGCCAGAGACCGAGAACTGCCCCCACTTAGAACAATGAATCCTAACAAAGGTTCAGCATACATAATTACAAACAAACAAATCTACCATCTGAAAACATCAATGCAAAGAAAAGAGAAAAAAGGAAGGAAAACAAGCATTTGCAATGCAATAGGTCTCGCAATAGGTAAGTTTGAGCTATTGCTCTTGTAAAAGACAATCTTTTTATTATGTTTTTGTTTTGAAAGTTGTTAAAGTAATAATTTTGTCATTTACAATGTGAATAGTATTAACATTTTCAAGTGTGACACTTATAACCTGTGTTCCGCTGAGTGATGTTGTTGTGGTGCTGAGTGGTGCTGTGTTGGTGCAGAGTGATGCTGTGGTGGTGCTGAGTGGTGCTGTGGTGGATGCTGATTGATGCTGTGGTGGTGCTGAGTGGTGCTGTGTTGGTGGTGATTGGTGCTGTGTTGTGGTGATGAGTGGTGCTGTGGTGGTGAAGAGTGATGGAGGGGTTGCGCTGAGTGATGCAGGGTTGCATTTCGTGCTGCTGTAGTTGAGTTGAGTGATGCAGGGGTTGCGCCGAGTGATGCAGGAGTTGCGCTGAGTGATGAGTGATGCTTTGTTGGTGCTGAGTGATGCTGTGCTGGTGCTGAGTGATGATGTGGTATTAATGCTGAGTGTTGGCTGTGGTGGTGCAGTGGTGTTGATGAAAGTGTGCACTGTGTATGCCTGGTGAAAGCGTGCACTGATGGCTGGTGGTGGTGTGTGTGTGCCTGGTGAAAGCGTGCACTGACGGCCGGTGGTGTGTATGCCTGGTGAAAGCGTGCACTGATGGCTGGTGGTGTGTGTGTGTGCCTGGTGAAAGCATGCACTGACGGCCGGTAGTGTGTATGCCTGGTGAAATCGTGCACTGATGGCTGGTGGTGTGTGTGTGTATGCCTGGTGAAAGCGTGCACTGATGGCTGCTAGTGTGTGTGTGTGTGGCCTGAGTAATGGAGTTTGAGATAAAAAAATGGAGAGCCAAGAGCGTGCATGAGAGGAAGGGGGGGTTGAATGGACGAACGTGCATCTGACTGAGAGAGAGGCTGTGGTCTGCGTGTTTGCGCAAAAGCATGAAACTTCTATCATACATTTGGATGCAATGACCGAAACAGCAAAATACAAGTCGTGCACCACACTTTGTACTTGTGTGACTTGTATCACATATTTGGATGCAATGACGACTTGTATCACCGAAAAGAATAGCACGCAAGTAATGGAGTCTGTGGCCTGAGTATTGTGTTTGGAGAGCAAAGAGCGTGCATGAGAGGGAGGGGGGGTGGAATGGACGAACGTGCAGCTGAGTGAGAGATAGGCTGTGGTCTGGGGGGGTGGAATGGACGAACGTGCAGCTGAGTGAGAGATAGGCTGTGGTCTGCGTGTTAGCATGATTATCACGCAACTTATGTAGCAAGTCTGTGGCCTGATTAATATTGTTTGTGATAAAAAAAAGGAGAGCGAGGAGTCTGTGGCCTGAGTAATGGGTTTGGAGAGCGAAGAGCGTGCATGAGAGGGAGGGGGGTGGAATGGACGAACGTGCAGCTGAGTGAGAGATAGGCTGTGGTCTGCGTGTTTGCTTACAGTAAATGAAATGTACCAAAAGCATGAAACTTGTATCATATATTTATATGCAATGATGGAAACAGCAAAGTACAAGTCGGGCGCCACACTTCCTACTTATGATGTGACTGTGGATGGGCCGTTGTGTTTTTCCTTTCCTTTAGCTCAGATTTGCATTTCACAGGGGATGTCCGCCAACAGATAAGAATCTTTATGGCTGTGCTTAAAGCACTCCAGTATCCTGGTGTGGTATCATCACCAGACGGCCCCACCACTCCCTCGAAGAAAAAAAACATGATGGTCCACAGAATTTCCGAGTTTTCTGTTACTGTTTGTTACAAATGTTCTGTGTTGCAGAGGCCATAGTGAGTAGGTCTTATGTCACTTTTAAAAAGCATGATTATCACGCAACTTATGGAGCAAGTCTGTGTCCTGAATAATATTGTTTGCGATAAAAAAAAGGAGAGCGAGGAGTCTGTGGCCTGAGTAATGGGATTGGAGAGCGAAGATCGTGCATGAGAGGGAGGGGGGGTGGAATGGACGAACGTGCAGCTGAGTGAGAGATAGGCTGTGGTCTGCGTGTTTGCTTGCAGTAAATGAAATGTACCAAAAGCATGAAACTTGTATCATATATTTATATGCAATGACGAAAACAGCAAAGTACAAGTCAGGCGCCACACTTCCTACTTATGATGTGACTGTGGATGGGCCGTTGTGTTTTTCGTTTCCTTTAGCTCAGATTTGCATTTCACAGGGGATGTCGCCAACAGATAAGAATCTTTATGGCTGTGCTTAAAGCACTCCAGTATCCTGGTGTGGTATCGTCACCAGACGGCCCCAACACTCCATCGAAAAAAAAAAACATGATGGTCCACAGAATTGCCGAGTTTTGTGTTACTGTTTGTTACAAATGTTCTGTGTTGCAGAGGCCATAGTGAGTAGGTCTAATGTCTCTTTTAAAAAGCATGATTATCACGCAACTTATGGAGCAAGTCTGTGGCCTGATTAATATTGTTTGCGATAAAAAAAAGGAGAGCGAGGAGTCTGTGGCCTGAGTAATGGGTTTGGAGAGCGAAGAGCGTGCATGCGAGGGAGGGGGATGGAATGGACGAACGTGCAGCTGAGTGAGAGATAGGCTGTTGTCTGCGTGTTTGCGCGCAGTAAAGGAAAAGAAATACATTTTACCAAAAGCATGTAAATTGTATCATATATTTAGATGCAATGCCGGAAACAGCAAAATACAAGTCGGCGCCACACTTTGTACTTATGATGCAATGACAACTTGTATCACCTAAAAGAATAGCACGCAAGTAATGGAGTCTGTGGCATGAGTAATGGGTTTGGAGAGCGAAGAGAGTGCATGAGAGGGAGGGGGGTTAGAATAGACGAACATGCGCAAGTAATGGAGTCTGTGGCCTGAGTCAAGTAATGGCGCGGCCGCGAAATGAAAGCCTTTGATGCAGCAGGGGGCGGAGCTGAACCCCTTGAAGTGAAGCTGCTGGCGGCACCAAGCTGGGGAAGTAACAGATGGCTTGGATGTGAAGCACTTGGAGGCAGGCGGCTCGGACAAAAGCTCGTGCACGAGAGCACATGCACTCGTGGAAATCCGCTTTGGGAGAGCTTAGTTTAACTCTTGGTTTCACTGCTATAGACTCGTCCTATTCATTCCTGCGGAATGGAATAGGCCGAGACCTAAAAAGGGTTGAAGACCATGTACAATGATTTTAAAAGTATAAAAAATGTATTCAGTTCATTAAATACAAGAACATATAAAAGGATGGGGCTCAAAACAATACACTGGTAACAAAGAAAAAAGGTGACTGACGGAAGGAATTATACAAACAAGGGGAGTTCAGGAAAAACTGAAACACCACAAAGCAAAACAATGCGTCCTGCTTCAATTACAGCCACATATGTGCGTCAACGACATTTCAACCATTGTGAAAATACACGGTCATCATCAGGACAAGAAAATAGTTAACTGAGCATCCATGAAATTTGCATGAAACATCTGTCCATAGAGGGAATCCGGCCCAATACTAATTCGCAATTTAAGCAGAAAGCATCAAGAATTTTGATGCGGAATAAATGTTTATTTTTTTTTTTATTATTTTCAGTAAAGAGATTGTAGCACGTGATCACTAAGTGATTGAACATCTACCCATGACAGTATATACCCAATATATTAATCAAAGTCAAGGGTTTGTAGAATTATTGTCCACACGCCGGGCTCCATGTGCACCGGACGTGTTAAGTAAATTAGGAAGCTGCCTGGAAGGGAAGGATGTATAATGAGGTGGCTCATTATGCACAAGAAGGTCAATGGTACCCTCGCTATGCCCAACCCCCATCATCCCACGCCTCTCAACACTGTTGTGTACATTGAGGTGAGCTGTGGAAGCATACTCCACTCTGCCATTGACATCTCACACAGACCAGAGCTTCATAAGTCCACCTCCTGATCTTGGGATGGTCACAGGAGCACAGCCTGGAAGTCACTTGGTTCAACAAAGCCCCACAGATGCGGACTACTTCTGTCATTATACAGGTGAGGGGCCATAGCAGGATTGTGCTGTGTGCTCTTAATGCAGACCCAACACTGCAGCTTGAAGGTTTCATGCTAATCTCCGCATCAAAAGGCTGCAAGGCAACAGCGAGCGTGCTTTTGGTCCCTCATTCCCACCTAACCTGTGGTGGGGGGGAGCAGCAGCGCAACCACAAACTACAGGAACTGCCCAACACCTCAAAGAAAGAAGATCTGGTGACAACAGCATCAGGAATTGACCAAGGAACCTCAATAAGAAATTACAGCATTCCCAATCACCAAAGAAATACTCTTAAATCAATGCCACAATGTATTCATTTGTGAAATGTCACAGCTTAACTGACCGCCCATCCAAGCAAAGCATAAGCCTGAAGGAAATCAGGAAAGCCAATGGTTCAAGAGGGCTGATCTATATTTTACTCTTTCCTGCTTCACTGCTTTTTATATTTGACTTTAAGAACGCATATGAGCTCTCACAACAGGCTCCTAAAACTGCCAAAAGCCACACTTAAAAGGGTCTTATCTCTAACCATACAAAATGTTTGGTTCACATGGGGTTTAGAAAGTATACGTTACCAGTGTACAAAAATGTATTTTTGATTTTAAATGTTCTTACTAAGCAATGAACAAATTCACAAGTAACCAGTGTCAGCTATGGTACCACTGAACTGGAAGAACTCCAAAGTCAAAAATTCTCTGCAAGAACAACCTGATGTTTCAATGGCAAGGAGAGAATAAAAGAAAACCTATAGCTCCAACAACCAGTCTTTTTTCACTTTTTAAAGATGTTACTGCCCCCACCATGAACATTTCATACAATAATATAGCAATCATGGTTCTGCTAGTTTGTGAAGTGCATGCTAGACACTGAGTTTCAGATATGTGGTGGTTGGGGACTGCTCTAAACGATGAACTTCTGGTTGCTTGACTGATGGTTCCAAAAAGAAGATGCAAATAGGTGCTCCTAGATATATGAAATAGAGGGCCCATCGAAGATAGACCGGGAATCGAGCATTTCCTCTGGAGGCTGGAAAGGTTGAGGAGTCGGGGTCAGTTTTGTTGCTGCAGCCTTTTTTGTAGTAATGCGACAGTTTTGAAAGCAACCACTGCATAGTTCCTTGTATATCCAGTAGTTTTCAGGCAACAATAACAGTGTCAATATAACATGTGATTAATGCGCCTGCTTGAGAGAGATCTGAGTTTTGCTTAGTGGCAGTTTTGACTCATCTGAGGTAATGCAGGGGGTTCATATGCCTGCTGCTAAGGACATGTATCATGCTATTCACAGAACAGTGTTTTATGTGCATAGTTTAGTGGGTTACTGTTTTTGTCACAGAGACCCTTTTGCCACTGGGCAGTTCATAAATTACAATCATAATCTGGCACAGTGAGCTATGAAGTGCCATCTAAGAGCTACCTGCAAACTACATTATCCTAATATTTCTAACAAGGGTTTGTTTGTGTAGAAATAAATGCTTATTAGTAAAACGTCAACCCTATCCACTGTGTTACGTTCTGAATCCTGTGTTTGTACTTCTCCACACCAAGCACTCTTAAAAAATGCCTATCAGTATGGATGACATGTGAATCCCAGCGGCGGCTGGCACAAGTAAGCACGGTGCGGTGGTGGGGTGGTGGGGCAGGGCGCGGTGGAGGGGAAGCCGACTGACGATGGTAGGTATTATTTATTTAATTATACCTAATCGGTCGACTTACCGAACGCACCGCACACCTCCTTTTCCTGAGCCGGCCGCCGCTGGTGAATCCTACACCTTGTATTGCCCCTTGACTTTTTAACATTTAGTATACACCGATTTATACACACATTATTCATTGTGTCTGTATTTATCTGTAATGTTAAGTGTTTCAACCGTTACAGTGGTATGAGAGGCACTATAAAACAAATTAAATACATGTAGGAAAGGGGGCAATGAACAGATGAAAGGCACTATTAGAGGGTGATAATGAGCGAATCATTGAAGAGCCCCAATACAAATTGTCGAATCCAGGTGCACTCTAAGGTCATCATTTACTATGCTTTAAAAGCTATAATAATTGAGTATATAATGAAAAATGTGTTGTAGAATGCACCATTTTTGCTCAAATTTTCTTGAGGGGAGAACCCCACCATGCGCTCCTTGTAGTGGTCAGGCTCACTCGCTCCACTCCCTATGCACCGTCCAGAGGCTGATCTGAAAAACTTTGCCAGAGCTACTTTGGGTTCCCAGTCCAGCCCTGGATAGTTGAAGAAAAGTATAGGCGTCATGAGATCCCGAAGGAGGCATTTTGAGCGAGAAAGGTGCCTGAAATCACAGAGTTATGCCCAGATCTAGGACCTTAAAACCAGAGCCACTTTAGGTAGTCGATAGTGGAGTCCATTCCTCAGTGTATCAGCATCACCATATTTTGTAACGGGTTTGAGATGGAGTCCTTGGCAGGCCTAGAGGGGACTCATAACCTTACATGTATGCAGTTTTGGAAACTGCACAGATTTCTAGATTCTTTTCAATTTTTCAGCTCTGCAGGATCCACTGCCACAAAACAAATGGAATTATTTATTTTCTATTAAGTACAGGCACAAGCAAAAGAGCTAGTACGAATGCGGAGCAGAAGGGGTGGGAAATCAAACTAAGAACACATTCACTGCTGCAACCCAAAAAAAAAAGTACCTCTGAACTCCGACGAGCAGTGAAAGGATGCTCCTGAGAAGGAAGAAACACAGGAAGAAGGAAGCTACATGGGAAGAAGAAAGCTGGCATGCACTGATCAAAGAAAAGCGCGGAAACAAGAGTGATGAGGAAGTCAAACATTGGTAAGCAGTGGGTTGGCTCTGTAAGTAAACAAAATGTCTTGCAAGCAACAGTGCATGTGCGGTCTCAGGCAAGACCTAAAAAAGGAAACCCATTTAAATGGACAAAGGGGACAGATATAGAAGTGATGTAATGGAGCATGCAAATAGGTCCCCCCGTGTTTCTGGATTAAGTTTAGCAGAGCAAAGTATTTAATGTTTTAACATAAATCGAAGTAATGCCTGTAATACTAAACCCATTTCAAAATCATTTTAAATAAAAGTAAAAATGTTTCTTACCTCAAACAAATATTTTGCTCCTAGTAGTGCTGTAGATTAACATGGCATCTAACCTAGTGTCATTTCGGAAAATTGCTACTTGTTTCCCTACAAAGTTTCGTTTCAGTTATAAGGGCACTTTAGAATTCTGCGACTCATCCTTAAAATACAAAGGCACACAAACTCCAACTTACATTAGTGTTTTTTCCCTATCAGAATAGGCAAATATGTACATGAGCAAATGTAATGATCAGCATCATATTATCCCACGTTGTTGCTCCCTAGGAGGTGGGTTGCATGTGCAACCATAACACTATGAACTGAAAATCAATTGCACATATACGTAACTGTTGGGACAGGAATGTTCCTTTCATTGTAAAAAAAAAAGCATGTAGTCCTGGACTGAGTGGCTAGACTGCATGTGAAACTGGTATCCTGAGTTTACTATGCCGCGTAGGTGTGTCCATGATGATTCTGAGGTCCAGAACCTGTTCTATGACCTTGAGAGGTACACCAAAAGCTTGATGTAGCTCGACATATGACTGTGGTCTATATCCTGTGCTACTGACATAAAGCAGTGGGCGGCAGCAAACCATTTTTAGATTATTGTATTGAACAGACTTTTTCTCTCAATTTTGGACAGACTGCAGTGCCTGGAAGCTGCACTCATGTAAAGTTCTGCTTATTTGTGGCACCCAGACTTTTGCGCTGAGTGAGTTAGAGCGAAGGTGAGCATGTTTGTGTATGTGTGTGCTTTAGTTAGCAAGACTTTATGGGCCATATGTACAAGCCCCTATTGCCACCACGTCACTTTTACTGATGTTGTGGTGGCGATAGGGCTGCGACTTATGTGCAAGGCAGCATTAAGCCACATCAAAGTAACAAAATGCCATTTTAGGATTGTTTATGTGCAGGAAGGAAAACTTTCCTACACATAAACAATCTTCCCCTGCACGCAGACACATTTGAACTGTGGTGCTAGGGTGCCTGCATTGGTGGTAAGTTGCTAAACTTAGTTCCATCGAAGGGGAAAACGCAAGGCTGCATCACATTCTTGTAAATATGGTGCAACCTTGCGTTTCAGAAGTGGCGGAGCGTGTCGTTAAGCCAAGAAGGCTAACGACACGCTCTGCCACTTCCTTGTACATGTCCCCTTATGTTTTTTAGAGTGTATGGTTGTTGTGACCAGCAAGATCTATTTTGGATTGCCCTGGTTTTACGTGGCAAAATATGGAGGTTGGAATACAGCTTCCCCAGACAGCGGACATCTATTGCCTGTATTCATAAAATTGAAAGGAGAAGGCCTAGACACTGCAGTGTAGGAGGATAATGAAAGACCTGCCTTTAGACCTTCTATCAGGACCTTAGGAAAGAGTATTGCTAATTAGTCCTTCCTCAGAACTGCTATTTGGTTAACGTTAGTGGAACGTGGGAGAATCATCAGGTTCTGGTGTTAGATGGAGGGAAGTTTCTAGGCAGGGTATCATTGAAATATCTTTAGATTTCTCAATACAGTGAGTTAAAAATAGATTAAACCGATCAAGTAGTCAATACCAAGAGGTTCTCTTTCGTGTATCCAACATAGTTACATTTTGTGAACGGTTTGTTCAATACGAGTATGCTCCACACTTCTTTGTACTCTTGTTTTGGATACTCTTGCTTCGGGCCAGCATCATCACTACTTGCCTTTCACTAAGTTTCAGTCTCCAATACAGCAGAAAATACAATTTGAAAAGGAACCACCCCAAACATTTCCTGGACTTTGGCAACTGGATTAATATCCCCTTTCTGGAAAAACTGTATGTTTGAGTGGAACTGTTTCTATAGCCCGTTTCTGTAATAGCGCTTTTACTTCTCCCTTTAACTGTTGTAAAAGCTGTGGCATGAAGTTGTGTTTTCTTGGTTTGATATTTTGTGGTTGTTTTTTGAGTTCTAAACAATATCTTTGTCTGAAAATGTCTTATACCAATTAGTCTGATGTTACTTCTGGCTATAGCTGATGGAATTGCTGTAGTCTTCCCCTTACAGGTGATGTGTGATCAGAGGAATGGTTGGTAAGTCACTGCTTGCTGGTTGAGGCTGGCTTTGCAGGCATACCTCGACCTCTGCCTCTTGATTTGTAACCATCTCGGTAGTAGCCTCTGCCCGACTGTTGGTGATACTGCTATTGCTGTCGTTGGTAGCTTGGGGTTTCTTAGGTGTTATTTATGGAGGCCCCTCTCCATAGGTAGTGACAAAATGCTTGTTGTTTGTGGCTACTGGACTGCAAGGCTCCCATTGACTCCGCTGTTTCTGAGTCCTTTTTGGTTTTCTCTAGTTAAGCATCTACTTCAGGACCAAATAGAGGTTCGCCGTCAAAGGGTACATGGAGAATGTGCTCTTGTACCTCAAGTTTGAACCCTGATATGCGGAGCATTGCATGTTTACATAATAGAAGAGTTGATTCCTCTGGCTACTGTGTCTGCATATCTAGTTCACAGCTTATGGTTTCATTTGAAATTTGTTTTCCCTCTGCAACTTATTCTTCTCCTCTTTTCTTATATTGACCCTATTATATTGTGTCTTGATAGAAGTCCCACTGAATTGGTGATGTGCGTCCCACGGAATTGGTGATGTGCCAATGATTTGCATGGCTAGTTGCTACCCTTTTCCCTGTGGCTTCAATGGTCTTTCTCTCCTTGTCAGGAGGAGGAGTTTCACCTGTGCCTTGTGATTTTTTTTTTTTTTATATTTAAAGAGCTTTATTGTAGAGGACACTTTCACACAGCTCTGAGCCTACAACCCTCAAGGGCCGGCTGCGTAGTATGGTAATCATAAAGAATATTGACAAGATGACACAGCCATTCAGCCGGCAACCCTGGGGTCCGGCGGCGTAGTATAGTAGGTGCGGTTTGAAGGCAAAAACAAGCGTTTTTCTGTATTACAAATACATTGCACAGAAAATATCATTTAGCACCGTTACAACAATCTATACAATCAAACATCTGTATAGGGTGCATGAGCAAGTCGACGGCGTTTCGGTTCCCCTTAAAGAGTTATGGGAACCATCATCAGGACAGACAGTTATATTGCCTTTTTCATTAAACCTTAATTTGCCGATGCATTGCAAGGCATGTCATTGCGTGAGAGTAATTACTCATGTGATTTGATTCTGCAGCCCCAATATAGGCGGTAGTTGCCGTGTTACAGAATCGTAACCGGTCGACGCCAGGGTATGCCGATAAGTGCGGTCAATACGATCTTCCCTGGCGTCAGGGATGCATCGGCAAATTAAGGTTTAATGAAAAAGGCAATATAACTGTCTGTCCTGGTGATGGTTCCCATAACTCTTTAAGGGGAACCGAAACGCCGTCGACTTGCTCATGCACCCTATACAGATGTTTGATTGTATAGATTGTTGTAACGGTGCTAAATGATATTTTCTGTGCAATGTATTTGTAATACAGAAAAACGCTTGTTTTTGCCTTCAAACCTTTCCTATCTTCACTAACGGTAATCACCCCGCGAGTGTTGGGCACAGGCTTGTGTACCACACAGGGGTTCTGTGGAAGGTATTCTTGTTCTACTTTTGTAATCATTGTTTATTCAGTAAACTTGAAGGACCTCTGTCCGGCTGGACAAGTCTTTCCAAAATATAGGTCTGATTTCGTCTATATTTATTGTTTGATAATTCTTTCATGCACGGGACCATTGTTGTTTCAAAAAACTGCTCCCCGAGGTCCCTGGCTGACTGTTTTGGGGTCCCTTGTTGTTCAAAAAGAGTAGTATAGTAGGAACATGTCTACAGCTTGTAATATACAGTCTATGAAGTAAGCAGGCCTGTGGATTTTTTTTCTCCATATTTTGTAGTATCGCTATGTATCCCTGGCATCTGTACCACATGAGCAACAGCCCATGTCCACTGTGAGATACAGCTAGTAGTTACAACAGTAATGTAATGTAATGTAATGTAATGTTGGATACTTGTAAAGCGCACTGTTACTCTACCCGAGTGTCCTGGCGCTGTAGACCGCTGGGGAACCCGTCCTGGTTTTCCCTGTGAGATGGTCCCCTTTCTGGGTATCTCCAGGGTGAAACCAGGCATCCCCGGCGTCTGTGGGGGGCCGTTGTAGAGATGAGGCAAGCTTAATGCCCAGAGTTACCGAGTGTGTTCCCTGGTTAGAGTAGGCACTGAGGCGAGAATTATCGAGTCCATTGACCCTGGTCCAAGACCCTGTCGCGTCGGGAATTGAACCCTGGTCCCGGGCCGTTATCTGCTTACAGGTCTGCCGCCTCTAACCAGTGAGCCACACCTCTCCAACAACAGTCAGTTACTGTGTGGACAGGCGGTAGGGGAACTGGAAAGTATTCATTCGAGATGCCACTATGATATTAACAGATGTATGTTAGTATAGCTCACTAAGGCAAGGGAGTTGTCTCGGGTGATCGGCGGCGTCAGGTAGTGACCGCCGTGGCCGAGGTCGTTGCGTCCGGTGACATGTCGTGCGTGGAATCTTCCAATGATAGTGTTGTAGGTACAGATATCAGAGGCAGGAAGCACCGCCTAGACTCAGCTGTCCGGTTCCGGAAGGCATCCGGCCCGGTTTCTTCCCTCAGACCATGTGATTAGGCGGTTGCTGCATGGCACCGCAAAAGGGGGGTGTATTGTGTCTGCATGAACGTTGAGTCCAACAACACCGTCATAGCATGCATAATGTCTTCGTCAACAGTAATAGAAGGTCTGGTCGGGGAACATGACCAATAAATGAACAGATACAGGAACCAAAACAGGAGGGAGGGGATAGCAGGGGGAGAAAGCGAAAGCGCCCGTTGGCGCGTTAGGGGGTCGGGGGTGTTGCAGCCGTGGTGAAGAGTCAGTGGTCCAAGGACGGGATATGGCGGGGTAGCGGTGTGGGCGCATGGGGGGCCCAAGCAGGGGTCCATAGATAATATCTCCAGAGTGCAGCCAGGACAGCGGCCACACTCCGGGGGCATGGCCAGGGCGTGGCGCGTGGGAGACATGACAGTGCTAAAAGGAGAAGTCAGTTTGCCGCAGGCGGTGGAGCGTGTGGTGCAGGCGATCAGGAATGAGAGGAGAATCATGGGCGCCATCGTCGGCTTGGGCAAGGCGTTAACCAGTGGAGGGGGAGGCAGCAAGTGCAGCAACGCCACGCAGTGCTCTGTGTCAATGTGGTATTGGTGGTCCATGTCGCCTCATGTAATCCCCTGTTCCAGGCAGGCTTGTTGAAAGGATTTAAGGAGATCATCCCAGAGCTGCGCAATGGGGAATTTCCGGAGGCCCGCCGTTTCCTCCCGGAGGAGTACTGTGCTTTCTGCCCATGCCCAATTAGTAAGGGACGTGTGCCAGTGTCGGATATGTAGGGGGTGCTGGCTTTCCAGTGTTTGGTAAGCAGTTGTTTGGCTGTGACCAATCCCATATCCCAGAACCTCGTCGGTACCTTGTTTAGCTTCGTGCGTTTGTAGAGCCCTCGGATACAGGCTTCCCACTTTCGCGACACTTGCTCGTCGGTGCATTGTGTAAGTAGCGTTGTGACCTCGTCCCAGTATGTCTGGATGGTAGGACACTGCCAGAGCATATGCAGGAGATCCGCCCCTACCAGAGAGCAGCGCTGACAGGCGGAGTCTGTGACTGAGAAATATCTGTTAATCTTGTCGGGCGTGAGATAGGCTCGGTGCAAGATATAAAATTGTATGATTTTGAAGCGGGGGTTGCGTGGGGTGTTAGTCGGTCAAACCAGCACCATCGCCCACTCCTTTTCAGTCCAGTCCCTCCCTCTATCGGCCGCGCACTTCTCCCTTAACTGCAAGGTGGAAGGTTGCGTGTGGGTCAATAGGGCCTGCGCCAGCCAGTGTATTAGGTGGGAGCCGTCGCCCATAACATGTAAATATTGTATGAAGTGATGCAGCGGCAACTCCACAGACATATCGCCCCAGGTGGCAGTCAGCGTACGAATGAGGGACGCGTGTAATAGGAATTGTCCGGCTGGGAGGTCCGTACTCGCGGTGAGGTCTGCAAAGGAAAGCAGTGCACCGTCAGCGTAGAGGTCTCCCAGCGTTTCCACTCCCGCCCGTGACCAGCTGACCAGTAGGGCCTCTGTCAGTGCTCCAGTTGCTCCGGGGGCGCCCAGTAGAGGGAGTATCGGGGCATACGGCGTCGTTGCCCGGGTGAGCCATAGGCATCGGAGGAAGCACCTGCGCGCTACCGCCAGATGCAACTGGGAAGGACAGGGGGATTGAGTCAGAGGATGGAACAATGTGCAAACCTGTGTCTGGGTCCAAGTGGTGGCATCCGTGGCGGTGTCGCCCAGGCTTTTACCGCAGAGCCATCCCGACACCCACTGCATCTGCGCCGCCAGGTAATACAGCTCCATGTTGGGAACTGCCAGGCCTCCCGATTCAGTGGGCATGTATAATTTCATCAGCGCTACACGGGGTCGGCCCGCGTTCTAGACGAGGCCTCAAAGCAGGACCTCCAGTTCCCGAAACACTTTGTTGGGGACATATGTCGGAATGTTGGCGAAATAGTACAATAGCCTTGGTAGGACTATCATCTTAGCCAGCGCCACACGGCTAGGCACACTCAAGGGCAGGGTCTTCCAAAAGCCTATCTGGGCACGATTGGAGGCAATTGCCCGCATCAGATTTCCCTCCAGGACATCTGTTGAATTCCGGTAAATGTGGATACCCAGATATCGGAATGTAGTGGGGTACCACTGCAGCTGCTCGACACCGAGGCGGATGTCGCTTTCAGGCGTATCTGGGGTGAAGGAATAGGCCCCCAATTTAGACCAGTTGACCCACAACCCCGACATATCCTCGAAGGTTCGGAAAATGTCACTGAGAGATCTCGGGATATTGGTCAAATCCCTGACATATAATAGCAGGTCATCCGCATATAGAGAGATCACATGGATTCCATCAGCCATTGGGATTCCCCACTCATCTCCTTGTGTCCGGAGGATCGTGGCCAGGGGTTCCATGGCCAAGGAGAACAGCAGGAGGGACAGGGGGCAGCCTTGCCTGGTACCCCTCCATACACGAATGGCGTCGGAGAGCAATCTGCCGGTGCGGACCCGGACCGTGGGGCCGTGGTACAGCAGGTCAACCATGGTCTCGTAGCCATCTCCTAGTTTGTATTTTTCCATTACCGCCCTCAGGTACGGCCACTCCACAGAATCGAACGCTTTCTCGAGGTCCAGCACTAGACCCCCCGCTCGTGGCCAGCGCCGAGTGGCATATTCTTGTATTCGGAACAAGCGGCGGATGTTATAGGAGGTGTGGCGTGCTGGAACGAAGCCGTTCTGGTCGTGGTGTACCAGGAGTGGGACCAGGGGGGCCAGTCGCCGGGCTAAGGTGGACGCAAGTATTTTGTAGTCCGTGTTCAAGAGGGCCAGAGGGCGATAAGAGCCCACTCGCGTGCCATCTCTACCAGGTTTAAGTATGGATATCAGGTTGGCTTCATTAAGCGTGGGAGGGAGAGAGGAATCCTCCGCGGCCGCAGCGTACACCTTCAGGAGTTCGGGCATGAGAATGTCCGAGCCAGCCTTGTAAAATTCGACCGGTAAACCATCAGGGCCGGGGGACTTGCCATTGGACAAGTTAAAGATGGCCTCACAGAGTTCCTCAGGTGCGAGCGATGCCCCGAGCTCGTCTTGTTGTGCAATGGTCAGATGTGGCATCTGAATGGGGGAAAGATACTCCGCTATGTCAGGGTGAGGGCCACGTAGTCGGGAGCAATAAAGAGCGTCATAGTGGGTCGTGAACGCCTCATGAATGTGTCGCTACGAGTACAGCAGCCCCCTCCCGTCTGTGTGTATCGCCGCCACCGGGGCTGCGCGATCTTCCTGCGAGATCAGCCAGGCCAATAGTTTGCCAGGCCTATCGCCCATGTGGTGTCTACGCGCCGAGTGAGCTGCATAATTGAGAATGCGCAGCCGTTCTAGGAGGCGTGTATGTTCGTCTGCGCTTCCGCTAGCGGTCTGTCAGTGCCACCGACCGCATCCTGTTCCCGTTCGAGTAAGCCGGCCTCCAGCCGCGTTAAGTCACCCTCTAATTGTCGCCTCATGTGTCCCTGCGTACCTAAGCAGTGTCCACGAATCACAGCCTTAAAAGCGTCCCACTCAATCTGGGGGGAGGATGCCCTGTCGGAATTGTCCTCAAAATACTGGGCCATTTGTGTGAGGAGGGAATCGCGGAAAGCCGCATCCAGCAAAAGCGCCGGTTGGAGTCGCCAGGTGGGGATGGGGGGGTGTGGGCGTTCCCATGCAATGGTCAGGATGTGTGGGTTATGGTCTGAGTGTGTGCGGCCCATGTATCGCGCGTCAGTAACAAGCAGGAGGAGTTCAGCGGATACCATAAATCTGTCCAGGCGTACGTGTAGGTCGTGCGCGCCCGAGTAATAAGAGTATACCCTTGTCGTGGGGTTATGAGTCCGCCAAGCGTCGTGCAGATCCCATTGCGTGGCCCAGCTGAGTAGCGCCTTCATGGCACCGTGGGTCGGCGCGCCAGCTTGGGGTGGGGAGGAGCGGTCCAGTGTCGCATCTAATATACAATTATAGTCACCCCCCAGTATCCACGGGACAGCGTGCCAGGTCGCCATTGTCGTGGAAAGGCGTGCAAGGAAGACACCTTGATCAGTGTTAGGGGAGTATAAGGAGGCCAGTACCACTTGCTGCCCATCTAGTCTACCCTGAGCCACCACGTATCTGCCTTCAGGATCTATATGTGTGTCCGTGGCCGCCCAGGGGGTCCCAGGACGGACCCACAGGAGAGTACCGCGTGCAAAGGAGGAGTACTCCGTGGCATAGATCTGTCCGCGCCACCTGCGATGTAATGCACGTACCTCTGCCTTGTTCAAATGCGTTTCTTGGAGCAACGCTATATTAATTTTATGGCGTTTTAGATAGGAGTAAATCTGGTATCGCCTTGCCGGAGTGTGCATGCCCCTGACATTCCAGGTGCAGATCTGGATTTCAGCCATAGTCACCACCTGTGTAAGTCCCACACTCGCCAGCCAGCCCTGACCCTCCAGGCGAAGCTCCCCCTAGGTCCTCCACCTCCATTCCCGCCTCCAGACCACACTCAGCTGCTAACACATTAGGCAGTAACCCCTTCGGGTATATAAGGGTAGGGGAGAAAGGGAGCACATAAAGCCAGGGAAAGGCAACAAAATGGTAAATGCCAAAAGGTCGGCTGCACAACATGTCGCTGTCCAAACACTCAAGTGAGCTAAAGTAAACTATACAGTTCTAGGGGGTGCTAATCGGCCAATGCAACAAAAGTCTGGATGACAATGCTGTCCATGGAAGGAATGTCGCCCCTTCCCGGGCCGGAAATAGGGAGAAGTCGTGGCTGACAGGCAGTACCAGATATCCGCCTGCCCAATGCAATGGTAAAGAGTCTGTCCGATGCCAGCGGACGAAGGGAGAGTTCGTGGGGGATCTTCGCCTCCAGAGGGGCCGGCACATGAGCCATTACTGTACATGGAGTCATAGCTGAGGAGGCCGCCCCGCTGAGGCAGAGCGCAGGGTTGTGTGTACATAGCAAAATGTTACTCACTGCGTCTCGTCGTCACCCGGCTCTTCGGGGCAGGGGAATCCCCACATCAGTCAATTCTGCAAATCGCTCACCTCAGGGCGAGCCAGGATAGCATCGGCATAACCGCGCCATCCCTGCGTCGCGGGAGAAGAAGCTCTGGAGTCCCTCTCAGCCGAGAAGGTCCACCGTTTGTGGCGTGACGTCCGGGGGACCTGCAGATTGCTGGGAGTCCGGTAGTCCGTAGATTGCCTCATCGTCGCTCGGAAATGTGGTCGGGCTGGTGTTTGGGGCAAAGGATGGTGTCGGGGAGCTGCTGATTTCCGTGACCTTGCGCAGCGCATCTTGTTGCTCCTGTAGGATCAGGTCCGCTGGCGGAGAGTGGGTCGGCGTCTCCTGTGTGCGGGGGGGGGGTGGGTGTCTTGCGCCTACGGCGCCGTCTTGATCCACGTGTGTGCGAGAACGTGGCGGTCCCCTGCGCTCTTCTGGGCGCCACAGCCATCCCTCCATCCAGCCAGGCCTCGACCTCCTCGGGGCTAGTGAAGAAATGTGTTTTGTCCTGCGCCACCACCCATAACTTGGCGGGGAAGAGTAGCGAGTATTTGAGGTCCGCTTGCCGCAGCCGCCGTTTCACCGCTAGGAATGAGTGTCTCTGTCTTTGTACCTGCACAGTATAATTGGTGAAAAACATCACTGTGGCGTTGTCTATCTGGATGTCGCAAAGTTTCCTGGATTCACGTAGAATCGTGTCGCGGTCCCTGTAGTTAAGGACGCGAAAGATTAGAGGTCTGGGGTTGGAGCCAGGAGGGAGGGGTCTCGTGGGCACCCGGTGCGCGTGTTCCACCACGAAGTGGGGCGAGAGCGTGCCCTCCGGCAGCAGGTCTCGCAGCCAGTCTTCCACTCGCCGAGTGGGATCCATCCCCTCCCATTTCTCCGGGATGCCCACCAGCCGGATGTTGGGATGTTGTTTCTTCGTGCCCGTCCTTCCGCATCCTCAGCGCGTTCCTCCAAAAATTCCACCCGGTTGAGCAGGTCTCGGATATGTTTGTCCGCCTGGCTCACCGTGGGCTCCAGCGCCGCCATCGCGCTTTCCAAGGTCGTAGTGCGGTCTTGTAGCTTCTTGTGGTCGGCCTTGAGGTGGGTCAAGTCAATCGCCACGTTGTCAATCTTGGTCTCCAGGGAGGTGCGGGTCTGCTGGAGGGATTCCTCCAGCCGCTCCATGACGACCAACACATTGTCCAGTTTTGACGTCACCTGCTCCGCATCCATCTTGGTCGCCGGCTTGATCAGTTTCCCCTTCGTGGATGTACCTCCGGTGCCGGTCCGTGTCTTCACCCCCCCAGACATGGGCTAGTCGAGGCGGCCACGTAAATCCTGTACACGAGAGGGACCACCTAAGGCGCAGCACCAGGTGGCAAATATGCAGGTTCCCGGTGTGTTGGTATCAGCAAGCACAGTCCGGGCTTAAAGAGGCAGGAGCAAGAGTGGTGCCACTCAGTTCTCGTGACTCCGTGTCCGCGGAGCCGGCGTCAGCACCGGTGTCCACCCGTGGGTGTGTAGAGGAGCAGGGCATGGAGCGGAGGCGCTTTACAGAGGCGCAGGCGAGGCTACACCATGAGTCTAGGCCCGGCAGTCGATGTGGACAACCTGACCCCCAGCCGTCAGATAGCAAGTGTTCAGGCAGGGGCACTCAACGTTGTTATTCTGCGAGGGCCACCCCGCGTCGGCGACTCCCGGGATTCGCGGCGTCCGCAAGGAAACGGGGGTTGCAGAATGACACTCGTCTCCAGGGGGGCCCCTCCGACAGTGGGCGAGCGTGGATTAGCCAACTCCCTCGGCTGCAGAATGGCTCAGGCATCGGCGCGGTGTAGCAATCCTCGAGTGGGTGTCACCCCTCAGCAGCACGCCCCCAGGGAGTCCAGTGCCTCCAGGTACGGGTCCTCGTTACCGTGGGGCACCCTACGGCGCGACGGCTCTCCAGCCGGAGTATAGTTCAGGCCTCAGCGGCCATCAGTGGCGTGTCACAATTCGTGAATGCAGGCAGATGTTCTCTCACCGCTATCGGTTCCACCGGTGACCCGGTTGTTGAAGCCACTGTGGCCGGAGATTCTGCTCCCATGTGTCCTCGCTATCCCGTCCCCAAGGCAGAACGGAGCGCTGCTTACCAGGTCCGGTGCGTCTGCAGCAGTTCCCACGTGCAGCGTCCCATCCTCCGCGTCCGGCTCATGGGGTCAGTCCGCCCCTCCAGCGCCGTGGCAGCCCTCCCCACCGCCGAGGTGCGGAGACTGCACCGAGTTGTGGTAGGGGGCGCCGCGCCCACGTAGTATTGGTGCGGAGGGGGGGGGAATCGTCCGGGCTGCGTCCCCAGGTGTTTTAGGGTCCAACATTAAGCGCAGCAGGCCACAGTTCCAGGCCTAGTGCACCGATCCAGGGCACCAAGCAGGGTTGGGGGCGTGGGGTTGTTGTCCGCCCCTAGCTAGCGCTCCGCTCCTCCTCCACAGGTCCAACCAGTGTCTCGGGGGGCATCGGACTCTTTCTTGGCCCGGCTGGGCACACCTCCCGCATAGCCGCCGCCGCCACCAGAGCCCAGCACGTCGCGTTCTGTGTCTCTCCCTGTGCAGCCCTCCGGGAGCCCGGTCGTAATCCTACAATACCACAGCAAGGGTCTGCAGCTGCCCCAGGTGGGGGAGAAGCACAGCGGTGCGGAGGGGGGCCTTCCAGCTGCTCAACGTCAGGAGGCGGGGGAACACATCCGGGCCTCCCACCCAGAAGCCGCAGACCGCGGCGGAGCGCTGTGTAGGCCGCAGTGCTGAGCCTAGTGTCTTGACCGAGGCCGCGGTCTCCTGTAGTCAGGCACCGCAGGATAGCAGCAGTCAGGGCGGCTGTGTTCTTCAGTCAGTGCCCGAGCGGGGCCCGGGCTGCAACCAGTCCCAAACTTCGACAGTGGGTGGGCAGGGGTCGTTTAGGGGCTCGCCTGCAGTTGGGGCCGGTACAGGACAACTGGGTCGGAGAATCGGCTCGGGAGAGGGGAGCTCTGATCGGAGCTTTACCCTAGTGCGTCCTTCTCCATTGCGCGCCAAGCCACGCCCCTTCACCTCTGCCTTGTGATGGCGATCTTTTTCATCATTGTGACTACTAGGAAGTCTGCAGTAGGGTGTCACTTAATATATAGGGGGCCCGATGGGGAAGGCCTGTAGTTTCTCTCAATCCTTGGAGTAAATTCTTTTGATTTTACCGGTTCTTTAAAAATCTCTTTAGATACCTTTAACAATGATCTAATCATAGGTAAGTATTGTACAGTCCTCTGTTTATTAGTGTTTCCATTGGGAAATCTGACTCCCCCTCTGTTATGTGCATTTGCAGTTTATGATATTCAGCAGCTCTTTGTATCACACTATGGTATGAGGGGGCATCGTCTGGTGGGGATGCCTTGCTTGGTATTAGGGGCTCCCTGACGGAGTCTGGAAGGACGACTCCTAGTCATCCCATTGGTCTGGGCTCTGTTGAGTATCCCTTTGCGAATCTGAGTAGTAATCTTCTTGCTCATGTCCAGGGCTTTCTTTACACCCTCATATTCTTGTGTTGGGGTCAGTGACCTTGTATGAGGGGATTGAGGACAACTAATGGTTATAGACCTTGTGGCCCTATGCTCAGTTTCTACCCGTTTGGATGGTGGCCATGGCACATCCAATTGCTGACGCTGTCTTTTGGATGGCTCTTTATTTTTCTATATAATCTTTTGCAGTCCTTCAAAAACATTGCCCTCTTCTTTATGTTTTTTTTTGTGTCGTTTTTCTTCTCTGACATCTTACAGATGCTGCAGAGTAAGGCTTCTGTTTTTGGTGTAGGTGTCTGCAAGACGTTTGTTGTGACTTATCTTGGTTACTATGCATCGTCTTCATAGTTGCATGTCCCAACTGCTCAGCCAGTGTGTGATTGAGGTAATGGAAAGTTGATGAGTGCCTGGGCGGTGTGAATGTCAGTTGGTGAGAATTGGCTGAGCAGCAAGAATGCTGCTCCTGGTGGGGTGTTACCTTAAACATGTAACCTGTAACCAATCTGAATAAACCTACATCATATATGCTACAACGATCCATCTATATTTACATCAGTCTTCTTCTGCATCAAAGAGTGCTGCTTGTTCTTTGTTGGAGTCGACGTGTGCTTTGGATCTGTCGATTCCAAGCAAATTCTTTGGCTCCGATTCTTAGTCTGTTGTCAAAGCTTTTTGTTTGTGCTTTGCCAGCTCCGACTTGTGTGTCGAGGTTGATGTCGGTTTCGCCACCGATGGTCAGCTTGTGGCTGGTTCCGCTCTTCCTTTTGACCATGTAGTTTGACTGAGATCGAGAACATTCTCGTCCCTTATCGGCTCAAAGGCTTAATCCCGGTGTCGACCAGATACTGAGGGCTGTGGCCCAGCGTGGTGTTGAGAGGGAGGGCTGCGCAAGATCTTCTGAACATCAGGTGGGGCAATTGTACTCACTGCCCTTGGCATGTTCTATTGATGCTATAACTACTTACACCCACAGCTATATTACTCCACACGTCTCCACTCTATGCCGCTCCACTCTACTCCACCCTACACTACGCCACTTTACTCCATACCACTGTACTCCACCCCACTTTAAGCTACTCTACACTGCACCACTCTACTCCACCCCACTGTACGCTGGTCCACTCAACACTATTCCTCACCACTCTATTCTATGCCACTCTACCCCATGCCACTCCTCACCACTCTACGCTACTCCACTCTAAGCCACTCTGCGCCACACCACTTCACATCACTCCACTCTACGGTGAAGGTGCAGGTGGTGTTCTAAGCAGTATAATTCTTGTTAGAGCTTCCATGAGGTCCTACACAACAGGAATTTAAAAAAATGGTTGGAGCGGTCTATTTTGCATTTAGGCTGTGGATGCTGCCAAATGGACGCGAATTGAGGTGTACACTATGCCTGATTTCTGCATGTGCAATAAATAGCAGATGATGTCTTGAACTGAAGCCTGCAGGTACTGTTTGTTCAAACTGAGACAGTAATGGACAAACTAGTTCCCTTTGGTGGCTTAACACACCTTGGGCTGGGCCTGTAAGCCTCCTTCCAAACGTGGCAAGCATGCAGTATTTTCTGGGAGCTCAAGTCAGCTTGATGTGAAGACCTCCGGTATCAAATAAGAAGAATCAGTGTCTTGAGGTGTGGGTGTAGTAACTGACCCACATACTGTGTGAGTAGGTCTGCACGTAGGGGATACCTCGTGTGGATGAACCAGACATGTTCAATAGCATGGAGTACACAGGTTGCCTCACCATAGTGGGAGCCATTAGAATACCCCTCCTGTATGCCTGCTTCATTTTCCTTAATACATAAGGAATCATTGGCAGTGGAGTTAGTGTAGGCTAACATCCTAAACCAGTTCATCCATACAGTATTGCCCATGGAATGCAGATATGACAATCTGGAGGCAAAGTTTGGGCATTTGCCATTTTCCTCAATGACTAAATAAGAGGTTACTGATACCTAAAGTGCTGATGAAGAACTTAGGGGTTCATCTCTCACTGATGCGTTGATTGAGGCATCATGCTAACACCTCTGCAAAGTCATTGCACCACTCCCGGAAGATACTCTGCTGGATGAACACTTGATGATAAAAAGCCGAAAGTTATAATAGTTCCAATTACTTTGATAGTTGGGATGCATGTGTCCTCTCCGCTTTTGAATGTAGTACATTGTGCTTATAATCAATGTCCATATGAAAAGTATGTAAGTATTTTTGCAAATCAATGTGAAATGCTAGTAGTACTAGCTATAGTGCCATCAGCTCCGGGATATTGACATTCACTTGTTTTTGGAGAGACTAAGGGCCCTGAAGGGTACAACTGTCCACATGTGCTCGTGCCAGTCAGTTTCATCATCTTTCTCACTGTCAGATGATGCAAAATCTGGTAAATTGGGAAACAGCCTTTGAAATTAAATTACTCTCTCATTGTTGGGTTAGGCTTTGCTTGCCACTGTGTTCAGAATAGTACCAAGAAAGGCTGCATCTGTTGTAGAGTGAGATATGACTTTTTTCTGTTTACTATGAAGCTTAACTTTGGGGGGGGGGGGGGACTAGCACAAATTTGAGTGTGTGATGGATATTTCTATTGGGTGCTGCTCTCTACCAGTTGTTCAGATATAGAAAGACACAAATTGTGCTATACATAAACAAAGAGATTCTATCAATGTGTGGACATGTATTTTATTTGTTGGTTTTACAGTGATGAAAATATAGTGAAAGTACTCTCTCTTAGGGTGATAAAGATGAGAGCGCTATGTGCTTTTTAAAATACCCCTCACACACTAAAAAAATCCAGTAGTGTCATGCTTCATCATTGGGGTCTTCCCGTCCCTCTACGGGGCGGGGCGTGCTACGACCTGACCGACTACGCGGGAGCACTGAAGTGGTGACAGGACTATGTGATGGTGCAAGGTGTCAGTGAAAGTGTAGGGACCTAACAATGTGTGTGAGTACAAAAATTAAAAATCCTCTGGCTAGTAGAAAAAAACAATTTATTAGCTTCTCTAGCTGGGGACGTTTAAGAAGGGGGTTTTGGGGTTGAGCCGATCGCTACAACCTGGTCTACATGTTTCGTAGGCAGTCCCCTACTGCCTACTCATCAGGACCTTCTACTGGTCCCTACGAAAATAAGCTCAGTTGCTAAGTATTGTCAGCCTGTCTTCCTAAAAACTAACAGTAAAATTCCACTGTTAGTTTATGCTTCAGGGCATGAGCTGGCCCCCTGGGAAGCAAAAATTATCAAAAATAGTGACCCAAATGTGGTCTCTGTAAAGAAAAGGGAAAAAAAGGGAGACACAGATATTTACATTTATAGCTGTGAATTTTGCGCTTTCATTGTTGTTTGCGCCACAATTTCACTCATCAAATCCATTCACCCATTACACAAAGAATAACTTTTAGACTTTATGGACAGAGTGATGGTTCAGTCTGCCATCCCCTGGCTGTCCGTAGGTGATGCCGAACAGTGGACGAAAAACACACAGATGTTCATAGTAGTAACTGTGGTTTGTCACTGCGCTTTCATAATTGTCTGCGCCACAATTCTTCTTTTCAAATTTCATTAGCCCATTGCCTAAAGCCCTAATGCAAGACTTTATGGACAGAGTGATGATTCAATCTGCCATCCCCTGCCTGTCCGAGTAAATTCCCGAACTTGTACGCGCCCTTTGTAATTAGGGCTGGTTCTATCTCCACACACACACACCATCGCGACTCAATACATGCAACGACATTTCACAGGATTAAAAAGGAGGAGCCCGATCTCTCATACTAGTCTTAAGGTTATGGTCACTGAATCAATAAAAATCCCCACAAACCGGGACGCACCCCTGCATTAGAATGGTAACCATACATACTGTTGTGGCAAGTGCGTGGTGCCCCATGAGCTGACAATCGGTAGGAATTCACCGCGGCGCTCTGCAAGAAAGAGAGCCACGTCCTTAGCGTTTTTGTTCAAACTGTGCGAGGAGTGGAAAAATGTGTCTCAAAACCCACTCAAGGGTTATATAATAATAATTATGTTTTTCATAAACATATCCCACAGCGAATTTCGCTGTTTAATCTGTATACCCAATACATCTTTTCCTAACTCTGGGCAGAAACCTGCGTAAATATTCCAAGCTGAATTCTATTAACCCTTCATACATGTTTCCAGTATTTTGCTAAAACACCAACACCTCTCAATCTAGGTCCACCACTATTGACCTTTTCATAATATTATGGCTTTCGCTCTAATTTGTTGTTGCATAATCTCCTCTGTCATAATTTGTGAATAGCGATCTATTTTGCATTAAGATTGACATTGTGCAGGCAAAATCTGAGTACCAATAGTATAGTACAATCTCCTCTGTCATAATTTGTGAATAGCGATCAATTTTGCATTAAGATTTACATTATGCAGGCAAATTCTGAGTACCAATAGACACAGAAGGTAGACTTCCGCATTTTTACCCTCCCGCGTTCCATTACGGGCGGCCATTTTGGGTTAGCGCGCTAGTGTTTGGACACACCCGGCACCAGCGCGCAGTGAAGCTTAAATGATTCACCGCTCCCAACACGCGAGCATTCAGCAGAGCGGCAACACTGGTAGAAGTAAGACTTAGGGACTATGCGGACAAAGTAAGTTACAGACCTTTACCCCAGGTCTTAAAACGAGTGGGTTTTGAGACACATTTTTCCACTCCTCGCACAGTTTGAACAAAAACGCTAAGGGCGTGGCTCTCTTTCTTGCAGAGCGCCGCGGTGAATTCCTACCGATTGTCAGCTCATGGGGCACCACGCACTTGCCACAACAGTATGTATGGTTACCATTCTAATGCAGGGGTGCGTCCCGGTTTGTGGGGATTTTTATTGATTCAGTGACCATAACCTTAAGACTAGTATGAGAGATCGGGCTCCTCCTTTTTAATCCTGTGAAATGTCGTTGCATGTATTGAGTCGCGATGGTGTGTGTGTGTGGAGATAGAACCAGCCCTAATTACAAAGGGCGCGTACAAGTTCGGGAATTTACTCGGACAGGCAGGGGATGGCAGATTGAATCATCACTCTGTCCATAAAGTCTTGCATTAGGGCTTTAGGCAATGGGCTAATGAAATTTGAAAAGAAGAATTGTGGCGCAGACAATTATGAAAGCGCAGTGACAAACCACAGTTACTACTATGAACATCTGTGTGTTTTTCGTCCACTGTTCGGCATCACCTACGGACAGCCAGGGGATGGCAGACTGAACCATCACTCTGTCCATAAAGTCTAAAAGTTATTCTTTGTGTAATGGGTGAATGGATTTGATGAGTGAAATTGTGGCGCAAACAACAATGAAAGCGCAAAATTCACAGCTATAAATGTAAATATCTGTGTCTCCCTTTTTTTCCCTTTTCTTTACAGAGACCACATTTGGGTCACTATTTTTGATAATTTTTGCTTCCCAGGGGGCCAGCTCATGCCCTGAAGCATAAACTAACAGTGGAATTTTACTGTTAGTTTTTAGGAAGACAGGCTGACAATACTTAGCAACTGAGCTTATTTTCGTAGGGACCAGTAGAAGGTCCTGATGAGTAGGCAGTAGGGGACTGCCTACGAAACATGTAGACCAGGTTGTAGCGATCGGCTCAACCCCAAAACCCCCTTCTTAAACGTCCCCAGCTAGAGAAGCTAATAAATTGTTTTTTTCTACTAGCCAGAGGATTTTTAATTTTTGTACTCACACACATTGTTAGGTCCCTACACTTTCACTGACACCTTGCACCATCACATAGTCCTGTCACCACTTCAGTGCTCCCGCGTAGTCGGTCAGGTCGTAGCACGCCCCGCCCCGTAGAGGGACGGGAAGACCCCAATGATGAAGCATGACACTACTGGATTTTTTTAGTGTGTGAGGGGTATTTTAAAAAGCACATAGCGCTCTCATCTTTATCACCCTAAGAGAGAGTACTTTCACTATATTTTCATCACTGTAAAACCAACAAATAAAATACATGTCCACACATTGATAGAATCTCTTTGTTTATGTATATCGTTTTGGAGGGTGATTCTATCAACTCCTCTGCACTTCCCTTATTGTTTTGGAACAAATTGTGCTATGCCATGAATGTGCTACAACTATCATTAAGCATTTTGCAGATACCCATGTGCCTGTTGTAACCCTAAACTATAGCACTTTGAACTGATAGTGCTGTATATTTACCACAGACTTGAGGTACTGGTGGTGCACTGGGTAATGTAGAAGTAGACATCCTCCAGATATAGGGTCACTATGTAATCCCTGATGCAGAGCAGTGGAATGATATATTTCAAAGTTATCAGCTTAAAAAGTGCAGACACAATGGAACAATTCAGCAGCCTGAGGTTGAGTATTAGCCTAAGTGCTTCATCCTTTTTGGGGATGAGGAAATATGAAAACTATATTTCTTGCCCTCTCTGGAGTGGTCAAACAAAGTATACCACCCCTCCCCCGAACCCACTTTGGAGCAATACCTTCACCACTTTCAGCAGAAGGCTTTGGTAGTCTTCGCTCATGTTGTGCATGTGGGGTGGCATGTTTAGTCGACGGGTATGAAATTCTATGACATATCCATGGGCAATGGTAGACACGTCCCACGTGTCTGAGGTCATGTCTTCCTACAGGGGAAGATATAACCCTTATTTTTCCCACAACAGGTGTTGCATGATTGGTAGGAACACAGGGTAAGTCATTGTTTTGAAGCAGAGGGCCCCTTGCCTTGTACTTCTCAAACTTTATTGTTGAAGTTGCCTAGGAAACTTCCTACGTGATACAAATTGGAACTTTGTCCTTTCTGAAAGGTCTGATGCTTTCGGAAAGCGAGGCGCTGTGGTGTGGCTGCAGCTTTTACTCATCCCATCCTTTTTTTTGGTACTGAAAAGTCCAATCTGCTTGTTTGGGTCTGGAATCCCCCTTTGGCTCAGAATTCTCCATCAAGTTGGGTGAGCTTATTTCACAGTGAGATAAGAGTGGTTGGAACTAGATTTGTTTCTTCACATCAATTGTATAAGAGAGAGATTGTCTGCGGAGAACAGTCTTTGCGATTCTTAATTTTATGCCCCTTTTCAGCCAATTATCTACGTAGAGTACCACCACCTAACATTTAGTTTAAAAAAAACTAAGGTGCAAAGGGAAGTACCCTGTATGTACTATGACACAAAATGTTGAAAAAGTACATGCTGAGGAGTTTTTCTAAGGTCTAAAAGCATTTTAAAAATCTCAGAGAAACAGATTTTTGACTGAATAGGGAAATGGACTATGGTTTATGCGGATACTTTCCTGTACCCTCATGTGAACGGACTGATTCTTAAGATTTGCCAACTGAATATAATGCCTTTTAAGTTTGGGGCCATGCTTATTCTACTTTAATTTCACTATAAAGGTTTCTAACACACGGGTATTTAAAGAAATGCTTGTATGCTCTTATAATTTAATTCTACAAGTGCGCCTGCAACACATATTTTGCCACCCACTTAAGTACCCTTTTTAGACACGTCTAAGGCCTGCCATTGCAGGTTGTTAAGACAGTTTAAAAAAAACATTTTAATGTGGCAAAAGCCAAGAGAGTTAAGCACAGGTTAATTTTAGATGTACTTGTGTTTCACCCGACAGACTGTGGTTGCTTCTTGAGTAAAGTTTCACTACCATTAACCTGTTACCCAATTTCAAAGAGATATATACACCTGATGCAAATAAAATGCCTGTAGATGTTTCATGGACTTGTGAACCTACACTTGACTGGAACAGGTTATTTTTGTGATCTTAATACCCCAACAGGCATTTGTTGGCTATGAACTCCAGTTTGATCACCAGCTCTGACAATTTTGCCTCTTCTGGAGGAAAAAATAAATAATAATGATATAATCAACTGGCAGTCGCCAGTAGGTAGTTATCGTTAGGACCATGTTTCCATAGGAAAAGTGCTTTTTGACTTGCATCTTTGGTGCCGTTTGACGAATCTTCACATAATTTTCCCCAAAAAAGTGTCATAGTGAGTCTTGCTGTCCATGGAAAGTTTTAGGGTGCTCCGTCAACTGGGGGCTGAGAAAAGTAGGGTGTTAACCTTATTCATTCCCATAGGGTGTTTGAACACAACTACAGCCTGAACCGCTAGACGGAAATACACCGAATTTGGCAGAAAGGTAGCTTTTGGTTTGCAGATTGTGTTTTTTGTTATTTGGTGTAAATCCGTTCAGTAGTTGTTGAGAAATTTAAGGAAATCCAAATTTAGATATCTGCAACCAAGGCTAATTCCTGAACAATAACAAGCTCATTCAGAGAACTGCAAAGCTCTGATAGGCTGCCAACAGTTCAACCAGAAGTGTTGTTAGCCATCTTGGGACTTGACTTCATTTGAGTTCCCGCCCCGCCCCCAAAAAATGGAAAAACAAAAAACAAAAGGGGGCTGGGTAGGAATTCCCTGATCCCTGATCCCCCATCCCCAAGCCTCTGGGACTCTAGCAGAGTACAACAGCATTTTTCTAAAAAAAAATATTTGCAGCACATTCATGAAATTTACAGTAAAAACAGAAGAAGAAGAAAAAAGAAAGTCCCGGCTCCTGCACTTGTTTATACTAAAGCCCTGGGTGGGTAAGGACTGGGATTGTACACACATTAAAAAATATATATCTTGTAAAACAAAAAGAGAAGGGTGGCGCATGGGGGACCCCCTCCTATGCCATTTTTATGCCCCAGGGACCACCACCTCTCCGGGACAATAAATAAAAAGAGTAAGGGGAGCGTAAGAACCCCTCTCCCAGGCTTTGCTTTTAGAAGGAGGTGGTGTTCTTGGAACCAGGGACCACCACCTCCCCGGGGCAGGCCTTGAAATTCAAAAGGAGGGGGCAGAGCGGACCGTTCTTAATGCCACACATGGCCCTAGGTACTGCCCGTCCCAGGACCGGCTCCTGCTATGTCCCTGGGTGCCCACCCCCCCGGGACATAGCTGTTTGCTCTTTCTTGACAGGAGCTGATCACTCCTGCCAAAGTAAAGCAAACACTCCAGTTCCAATGGGCGGGAGCTGTCAAAGTGCTCCTGCCCACTGGAAGTTGGGTTTTTATCTTTCTCCCTTCCCGCAGACATGCAGGCAGGGAGAGGTTACGGTATTGCTTCTGCACGGAGGGAGCTAAATTACCAGCAGCTCTCTGCGTGCAGCGCAATGATGGCTCCTGTAGTAGGTGGGGAGCCAGCTGGTACTTTAGGAGCTTTGAGGCGCCCCCGGTAGTCCCCATCGTGCACTCAGAGATACATGGCTGGACCCCAGGAATGTGTTATCCGTGCCAAATTTAGATAGAGGAGAGGGGCTGTGTGGTCCCCCATCTCCATTGCATTTAGGCCAGCCCAAGGGGATAGGGTCCCCGGGCTGAAAATCGGCCCATCCCCCTCCATTCTAATGTGACCGGGCACTGGTGGATGGGATGGGGGCCATGCTGCCCCTTGTCCCAGTCAGGGCTGGATTTAGTCCTGGTGGTGCCCGATACGACAATTCCCCCCGTGGCCCTTATACTTAGTAATCCACTGAGCTAGCCACACAAAAATGGTTCTGCGATCTGCAATGGTAAATGTTCTTTGCAGCAGGCTTATTAACCCTCTGAGCTACTTTATCATGAATGGAAACTGCCATTATACAAAACACTGATCTCGTGTCAGCAGGGACAATCACCAGCATTATCCTGCCATTTTTATTGTTGCCTGAAGCCTGGTAAACACTCAAGGAAATCTGCAGCAGGTGCTTTTAAACTAATATGTTATCTCTTAACACCACAGCGCCCCCTAAACTTAGTGCCAGATTCGGCTATACCAGTTGCACCACCCTAAAGTCAGCACTGCCCCTTTGAATTTCAGCCGGGGATGGGGTTCCCATGACCGAAATTGGCTCGGGAGTGAAGCCACTTGCCCCCTCCCCCACTGAATTATTATGGCCAGCGGGATGAAAAACAGAGGACAGAACAAGCATTGAAAATGCAATAGGTCTCGCAATAGAAGAGTTTGACATTTTTCGTTTTGCAAATGGATGAGTGACACCTATAGCATTTGGAATGCAACATGTTTTGTATTTACGTGACTTATATGGCAGCTCTGGTCGTTATGCTACATCTCTAGATAGTTTTATCTTTCGCAAATGTGACACCTATTGTAACACAATATGTGTTGTGAGGGTGGGTGAGGGGTTGAGGGTGAGGGGTTGAGGGTGAGTGAGGGTGAGGGTGAGGGGTTGAGGGTGAGGGGTTGAGGGTGAGTGAGGGTGAGGGTGAGGGGTTGAGGGTGAGGGGTTGAGGGTGAGGGGTTGAGGGTGAGGGGTTGAGGGTGAGGGGTTGAGGGTGAGGGGTTGAGGGTGAGTGAGGGTGAGGGGTTGAG
Organism: Lissotriton helveticus; assembly: GCF_964261635.1. NCBI lineage: Eukaryota > Metazoa > Chordata > Amphibia > Caudata > Salamandridae > Lissotriton > Lissotriton helveticus. Next base: position 940,378,570 of record NC_136065.1, read on the forward strand.
GGTGAGGGGTTGAGGGTGAGTGAGGGTGAGGGGTTGAGGGTGAGGGGTTGAGGGTGAGGGGTTGAGGGTGAGGGTGAGGGGTTGAGGGTGAGGGGTTGAGGGTGAGGGGTTGAGGGTGAGGGGTTGAGGGTGAGGGGTTGAGGGTGAGGGGTTGAGGGTGAGGGGTTGAGGGTGAGGGGTTGAGGGTGAGGGGTTGAGGGTGGGTGAGGGTGAGTGAGGGTCGAGGGGTTGAGGGTGAGGTGTTGAGGGTGAGGTGTTGAGGGTGAGGGTGAGTGAGGGTGAGGGTGAGGGTGAGTGAGGGTGAGGGTGAGGGTGAGTGAGGGTGAGGGTGAGGGTGAGGGTGAGGGTGAGGGTGAGGGTGAGGGTGAGTGAGGGTGAGGGTGAGTGAGGGTGAGTGAGGGTGAGTGAGGGTGAGGGTGAGGGTGAGGGGGTGAGGGTGAGGGGTTGAGGGTGAGTGAGGGTGAGTGAGGGTGAGGGTGAGGGTGAGGCTGAGGGGTTGAGGGTGGGTGAGGGTGAGGGGTTGAGGGTGAGTGAGGGTGAGGGTGAGTGTGGGTGAGGGTGAGTGAGGGGGAGGGTGAGGGTGAGGGAGGGTGAGGGTGAGTGAGGGTGAGGGTGAGTGAGGGTGAGTGAGGGTGAGTGAGGGTGAGTGAGGGTGAGTGAGGGTGAGTGAGGGTGAGTGAGGGTGAGTGAGGGTGAGTGAGGGTGAGTGAGTGAGGGTGAGTGAGGGTGAGTGAGGGTGAGTGAGGGTGAGTGAGGGTGAGTGAGGGTGAGTGAGGGTGAGTGAGGGTGAGTGAGGGTGAGTGAGGGTGAGTGAGGGTGAGTGAGGGTGAGTGAGGGTGAGTGAGGGTGAGTGAGGGTGAGGGGTTTAGGGTGAGGGGTTTAGGGTGAGTGAGGGTGAGTGAGGGTGAGTGAGGGTGAGTGAGGGTGAGTGAGGGTGAGTGAGGGTGAGTGAGGGTGAGTGAGGGTGAGTGAGGGTGAGTGAGGGTGAGTGAGGGTGAGTGAGGGTGAGGGGTTTAGGGTGAGGGGTTTAGGGTGAGTGAGGGTGAGTGAGGGTGAGTGAGGGTGAGTGAGGGTGAGTGAGGGTGAGTGAGGGTGAGGGGTTGAGGGTGAGGGGTTGAGGGTGAGGGGTTGAGGGTGAGGGGTTGAGGGTGAGGGGTTGAGGGTGAGGGGTTGAGGGTGAGGGGTTGAGGGTGAGGGGTTGAGGGTGAGGGGTTGAGGGTGAGGGGTTGAGGGTGAGGGGTTGAGGGTGAGGGGTTGAGGGTGAGTGAGGGTGAGGGGTTGAGGGTGAGGGGTTGAGGGTGAGGGGTTGAGGGTGAGTGAGGGTGAGTGAGGGTGAGGGTGAGTGAGGGTGAGGGGTTGAGGGTGAGTGAGGGTGAGGGGTTGAGGGTGAGTGAGGGTGAGGGGTTGAGGGTGAGTGAGGGTGAGGGGTTGAGGGTGAGTGAGGGTGAGGTGTTGAGGGTGAGTGAGGGTGAGGGGTTGAGGGTGAGTGAGGGTGAGGGTGAGTGAGGGTGAGGGTGAGTGAGGGTGAGGGGTTGAGGGTGAGTGAGGGTGAGGGTGAGGCTGAGGGGTTGAGGGTGAGTGAGAGTGAGGGTGAGTGAGGGTGAGGGGTTGAGGGTGAGTGAGGGTGAGGGTGAGGCTGAGGGGTTGAGGGTGAGTGAGGGTGGGTGAGGGTGGGTGAGGGTGGGTGAGGGGTTGAGGGTGAGTGAGGGTGAGGGTGAGTGAGTGTGAGGGGTTGAGGGTGAGTGAGGGTGAGGGGTTGAGGGTGAGTGAGGGTGAGGGGTTGAGGGTGAGTGAGGGTGAGAGGGTGAGTGAGGGTGAGGGGTTGAGGGTGAGTGAGGGTGAGGGTGAGGCTGAGGGGTTGAGGGTGAGTGAGGGTGAGGGTGGGTGGGGGTGGGTGAGGGTGAGGGGTTGAGGGTGAGTGAGGGTGAGGGTGAGTGAGTGTGAGGGGTTGAGGGTGAGTGAGGGGTTGAGGGTGAGTGAGGGGTTGAGGGTGAGTGAGGGGTTGAGGGTGAGTGAGGGGTTGAGGGTGGGTGAGGGTGAGGCTGAGGGGTTGAGGGTGAGTGAGGGTGAGTGAGAGTGAGGGTGAGTGAGGGGTTGAGGGTGAAGGGTTGAGGGTGGGTGAGGGTGAGGGGTTGAGGGTGAGTGAGGGTGAGGGGTTGAGGGGGAGTGAGGGTGAGGGTGGGTGAGGGTGAGGGTGAGTGAGGGTGAGTGAGGGTGAGGGTGAGGGTGAGTGAGGGTGAGGGTGAGTGAGGGTGAGGGTGAGTGAGGGTGAGGGTGAGTGAGGGTGAGGGGTTGAGGGTGTACTCTAAACAGCAATACATTGATCAAATCGTGTGTTCGACTAGTGCATGGTTTATCCACAGGAAAACAGAGCAAATCTTTGTAAATTACCAATGTGATGCACTTCCTATCGGAACATGTTTTTAAGCTAAAGTAGATTCGAAGCTCGATTCGTTTTAGGGCATTTTTTTTTCTACATTTGGTCACACATCGATTCACTTGAGCAAGACTATTTGCCACAAAGCAAGGAGGAGGCACTTCGTTCATAAAGAATGAATCTGGTTTTGAACCAACTTCGAGGTTTGAACTGTTTTTAGCAATGGAAGTTGCTTGAAGAATGGACCGCAAATGAATTTAACTCATTCCTCTAACGCCCTACATGTATCATTTTAGTCTAAATTCATCGCCCAATCATGAAAAACACATTTGAACATTCTTACTGTTATCAGAATACTAATGCAAGATTTATTAATTTAGTGCACGGTTTAGCATACACTGCTGTGATCGGCCAAGGATTTAGTTAGATTAGGCGACACGGCGGGCAGGGGAGGGGGCGGAGCGGGTAAAAAAAAAAACCAAGACGGAGGGAAAGGCAGATAAGGGGAGGGGGGAGGAGAAATGCGACACGGCGGAATCTGTAAAGGGAGTTTCGCAAAGATCCACACCATGCTTTTACTGTGGCTTGATAAACGGGTGAATTTGAGAAAAGGCTTCAGGGAAAGGTGGTGTGCGCGCTGTGTAGAAGCATCGGGAACTTATCAGCTGTATTTACTGAATTGTTAACCCCTTCCAACCATTTTCCCATTTCATGCGAGCTATCGCTGTGGTTGTTTGCGGAGACACTGTGTGGAAAAAAAGACAATATTGGCTGTGAATTAAAGCCATTTCTGAGCGCTGTCGCAGCAGCTTCCAGCATGTGGAAAAAAAAGACAGGCGACTCACACGGTCATTTCAAATGTTATTGATTACAGCCTGTCGAAATGGCTGTAATTGGGAGGCTGGCAATGTCAGACAGCCCGGCAACCAAGCACTGAGACGAGCGCTTATAAAAAAGGCCTGCCTTCGCGCATGTATGCAGACTTGACATTTGTCACGGTTTTCACGATGATGACAAAAAGACCTGCAAAAGGAATGTACTCTAAACAGCAATACATTGATCAAATCGTGTGTTCGACTAGTGCATGGTTTATCCACAGGAAAACAGAGCAAATCTTTGTAAATTACCAATGTGATGCACTTCCTATCGGAACATGTTTTTAAGCTAAAGTAGATTTGAAGCTCGATTCGTTTTAGGGCATTTTTTTTTCTACATTTGGTCACACATCGATTCACTTGAGCAAGACTATTTGCCACAAAGCAAGGAGGAGGCACTTCGTTCATAAAGAATGAATCTGGTTTTGAACCAACTTCGAGGTTTGAACTGTTTTTAGCAACAGGAGTAGATGGGTACTGGGGAGACATGACAGAAGATTAAATAGGTGCGACGGGGGTAAGAGGGCTGAGATATAGGGGTGCTTAGAGCGACGGAGATGCAGGGAAGGAGAGTGACGGTCACAGAAGGGGAGAGGTGTATAGAGATGGCGGGAGGCGGACGAGGAAAATGGTTAGAGAAGGAAAGATGAAGGAAGCACGAGGGAGAAAAGGAAGACGTAAGAGGGTGAAAATGCGTAGAAAACAGAAAAGATTAATAGGTGGGGGAAGAGGGCTAGCGAGGGGAGAGCAACAGAATAGACGATCGTGATTAGAGGGTGAAAGGAAGAGAGATGAGAGATCGTGGGACGGAGGTGAGAGAGATATTCGTATAACGTGTAAGAGGAGATAGCTGGAGTGTTAGATGAGTTGAGATGAGGATGAGGGACATCGAGAGGTAGGCGATTAAATGGAAACATATTGAAAGGAGATGGGCAGTTGGAGGAAATTAACAAACAAGACAGAGGGCATTGCTGTGGGGAGGGGGTGGAGGAGAAATGCACACGGCGGGCAGGGGAGGGGGCGGAGCGGGGAGAGCGGCATGTGGGTGTGAAGAAGCCGGCGCCTTTGAAGTGAAGCTAAGCTTCACTTCAAAAGGTGTCGGGAGGAATGCGGCTGAGGGAACAGACGGCGATTGCAGCTGAGGGAACTGATGTGCACGCGCTTTTAAGCTTAATGCACATGCGCATTGACCTTAAAAGTCACGGGCACTGCAAGGAATCGCCACGATTCCTTGCTTCTTAGTTAAAGGTTGTTTAAGCCGCAATAGGCTCGCAAGCTCGATGCGCATGCGCATCGACAGGCGAGACCTAAAAATTAGCAGGAAAGGCAAAACAGAGGGCAGAAAAATGAGGAGAGGCAAAACAGAGGGCAGAAAAATGGGCAGAAAAATGAGCAGGAGTGGCAAAACAGAAGATGGTAAAAGAACTCTCAGACACACACCCACTCACAGACCAACTCAAAGTCTGATAAACCCATTTACAGGCCCAATGACACACTCGCATGCCCACTCACAGACCCACTTAGACACTCATGCACCCACTACTGAGACACGCATGCACTTACTTACACACTCACTGTTAGAGGATAGTGGTTACAGTTAGGAAATAGAAAAAGATATCCTTAGAAAGTCACTGAAAATAAAAAACAATTGTTACAAGGAGGTTCTAGTTAGGCTCACATGTCACTCGTACAAAACCTGTGAAATTCAGTAGCTATAGATACCGGAGCTAACTAGAACTTACACCCCTGCAATGAACTGCTTAGGACCTCACATATTACATCACTCATGACCTGGTCAGTGACATCACTGAGATAATCCACAGAACCACTCACATATCCACTCTCACCTCTTTACAGTCCCTCAGACCCACTAACATACCATTCACAAACCCATACAAATACTCATGCACCCAGTCACTCATGCATGGAGGCACTAACACACCCACTCACTCACTCGTGCACTTACACAACCGGTCACCCATACAGATACTCACATACCCATTCACTTACTCATAAAGATAATAACAAGTAGTCTAGCACCTAAACAGTCACTGAGACAACTACACTCTCCAATAGAGCCTCGCTCACACTCACTCATACAGCCAGTCACACACCCACTCATTAACCCATGCAGCTACTTACCCACCCATACACCCACTTACACACCCATTCACATACCCCTACATCTTCACAATACCTGTTCAGATACTCATGCACCTTCTTACTCAGACGACCACTTACATACCCATTTACACATGCTTACAACTACCAAAACACCCGCTCACTCTTACACCCACTTACATAGACATTAATTTGCTAATACAGGCACTCACACCAACTCACCTATACACACACACACTTGAACTACTCAGTAACCCATATAACCACTCTCACCCACTGCCTTACCTATACAGCCATCACAGTCACTAAGTCACTCATACAGCTACTCCCATACCTAATATATAAATACAGCCACTCACACACCCATACAACTATTCACATTCTCACTAACACATCCATACATCCTCACACACCTATACAGCAACTAAGACAGCCTCTCCCAGACAGATTCAGTCTCCCAGCCACTCAGATAACATACCTTAGAAATAGTACCATTGTTTTGGTTCAGCTGCTTTGTTGAAAGTTTTGGGGTGATCCTTCAAGCAGGGGACAAGAAAAAAGGGGGATACCAAAACACGTTTACCCCATCTTATGTCAATGGGAATTTTTCATTTTTTGAACACGACTACAGCCCAAACTGTTGAACGGAATTACACCAAATTTGGCAGAAAGCTAGATGTTGGTCCAGAAAGTGTGCTTTTTGTGATTTATAATAATTATAATCCAGTATTTGTAAAGCACAAACTAAGTGTCTCAGGGCGCTGTCCGTTCAGTAGGGACCTTGCCAGGGGTTAAACATATATTTTTTTAAATGTTGCCACACATTTGCAGGTGGACTTGCAGATCCACTGTAAAATTTGTAAACATAAAAAAAAAAAAAAAAAAAGGACACAGACCTCTGTGCATCTTTTATAAGAAGCATCCAAGTGGGCCAAATCTCGGGGCAGGGTTTTATAATAATGTAGGGGGTGCCCATGCAGCACCCACGTGCCCCGGGGATCACCCCCTCCTTGGGGCTATTGATTAAAACCAGTGTGGGGGGAGACCCGCATGGCCTCCCCTGCAGCCTCGGGACTGACACATCCCTGGAGCTTTTTAATATGGGGGCTCACAGATTCTGCCCCCCCCCCGGGGACCCCCACTTCCCAGGGCCTAATTTATTTTTAGGAAGTGAGAGGGGGCAGTGTGGCCCCCCTCTCAGGCAATTCTCGATCCCGGAGCCTGCCACCTCACAGGGATAGACCCTTAATCAAGGTGGGGGGGAGGGTGTTTGGTCACGCAGCACCCCCTCCAGGAGCCGTACATGGCCCTGGGTACTGCCACCCCCCCCAGTGCCGCCACCTATGTCCTTGGGTGCCCACCCCCGGGACATAGCAGTTTGCTATGGCTTGTCATGAGCTTCACCGCTCCCACCAAGCCATAGCAAACTGTGCTCGCTCTCAATGCTCTCACTTACTGAGAAGGAGCACAATTGCTTAGAGAGGGAGCTGGATGTTAGCAGCTCGCTCTGTGTCAAAGCAATGCCGGCTCCTGCAGGAGACTGGGAGCAATCAGTGACCGGGCAGGCCCTGAAGCTCCCCTCTGATCCCAGTGGTGCTTTGAGGCTCCCTCCGGTCCCAGTGGCAAACCCACTTTAAATAGCCAGGCTCCAGGGAATGGGCATGGAGAAACGAATAGTTTTCTTACCTGTCGGTGTAGTTTTGCAGCTTGAAGATCTTTCTGGATTCACTATGCTGTGCATTATTCCGCGGTCTTGTGGTTGGGTCCGGATTCGTAGTCTTTTCTTTGTTTTTTTTTTTTTTTTCTTAGCCCAGGTGGGCGTCGGCGTCACACCCCCTTGGGTGTATTTCCGGTGACGTCGGCATGCTTCCTGCGGAAGCTCCCACTCTTGGGCGCCATCTTCGGGTTCTTTTTTTCCGTGTTTCTTTCGTTTCCGAAGTAATGGCAATGTTCTAATTAGTTGGTATTTTACCGCTTTGTACTTTTTAAATATCCTTTCTTTTGTTAACCACCTCTTCTCTCTCCAGCCTCATCTTTCTGGCGGAGGTGGGTGGGTTCGCTAGTGAATCCAGAAAGATCTTCAAGCTGCAAAACTACACCGACAGGTAAGAAAACTATTCGTTTTGCAGCGTGAATCTTTCTGGATTCACTATGCTGTGCATAGATTTTGTAGCGGTTTCTCATTTCTGTGGCGGTTGGGTGGAAGATGAGCGTTGGGTATTGAATATGTGCTGTAGCACCTTCTGTCCAACTTGAGCTTCCTTGTTCATCTGTATGTCCACACAGTAGTGCTTCGTGAACGTGTGCACCGAAGCCCATGTTGCGGCCAGGCATATGTCTTGTATGGGTGTGTTAGCCAGGAAGGCTATTGTAGCGCCCTTTTTCCTAGTGGAGTGGGCACGTGTCCCCTCTGCTAGCTCTTGTCCTGCCCGCTTGTGGCAGAGTTGGATTGTCTGTGCGATCCATCGTGCAATGGTCTTTTTGGTTACTGCTTTTCCCATGTAACTGTTGGCGAATGACACAAAGAACTGTTTTGTCTTCCTGTGTCCCTTCGTCCTTTCGATGTAGTGCATGACTGCCCTTCTGGCGTCCAGGGTGTGCAGAGCTCGCTCTGCCGCAGTTGTTGGTTTTTGGAAAAAACTCGGTATCTGTATAGACTGGTTCATGTGAAATTTAGATACCACCTTCGGCATGAAGTTTGGGTCAGTCCTCATCACAACCCTGTCATTGTGTATTTGTATGTAGGGTTCTTGTAGCGTCAGAGCCTGAAGCTCGCTTACTCTGCGTAGGGACGTTATTGCAACCAGGAAAGCTGTTTTCATAGTTAGCATCTTTAAGGACGCCTTGTGGAGCGGTTCAAAGGGCTCTTTCATGAGTTCCGTTAGGACTATGTTCAAGTTCCATGCCGGTGGCGGCACCCGCTTGGGCGGTGCGATCCTTTTCGCCCCTTCTAGGAATCTCTTCACCACCTGTGACGTGAAGAAACTCCTGCAAGTTTCACCCCTTGTGTAGGCGACTATCGCTGCTAAGTGAACCCTCAAGGAGGATGAGCTAAGGTTCTTCTCTAGCAAGTGCGTCAGGTACTTTAGCACTGTGGAATCCTTCTTCATTTTATTGTGAAGTCTTTCTTGTCTACACCATATTGTGAACCTCTTCCATTTTGCCACATAGCACTTCCGAGTGCTAGGCCTTCTTGACTCCCGCAGGACCTTCAGTGTACTTTCTGGCAATCTTAAATGTGCGAACTCTATGTCCTTGACCAATCTATCCATAGGGCATTCCCTAGTGACCCTTCCTCGGGCTGCCTGGATGCGAAGTTTCGGCATTTTGCATTCTGGCGTGTGGCAAACAGGTCCACCGATGGAGTTCCCCATCTGTCGAATAGGCGCCTTGTCTCCTGAGCATTGAGCTCCCACTCGTGGGATGCCGATGTCTGTCTGCTGAGCCAATCTGCTTGTATGTTGTCCTTCCCTGGCAGGTGTATGGCCAGCAGGTCTATCTTGAGAGGGATGCCCCATCTCCATATCTCCTGCGCTAGCGTTGAAAGCGGGGCCGACTGGGTGCCCCCCTGCTTGTTGATGTAGAACATCGCAGTGGTGTTGTCTGTTTGTATCAACACCTTGTGCTTGTACAGTCTTGTTTGGAAGGCTTTCAGTGCAAGGAAGATCGTCTTCAATTCTAAGTAATTGATGTGCTTTGTGGCATCCGTCGGTGTCCACAGTCCCCTCACCTTGAGCTCCTCCATGTGAGCGCCCCATCCCTTCAGGGATGCGTCTGTGGTGATGGTCACTGTTGGCGTTGGGGGCGTTAGAGGCTTTCCCTTTGCTATGTTCTCCATGGTCCACCATGTCATCTCCTTCTGCACTGCGTGCGTTACAACCACTATATCCTCCCAACTGCCTGTAGCTTGTGACCATTGCTCCTGTAGCCATTCTTGAATGGGTCTCATGTGGAGTCGTACATTCGGTACCAGGTGGATGCATGATGCCATCATCCCCATGATCTTGCTCGCAGTCCTCACTGTCCGAGCTTGTCCCTTCCGGTAGAGGCGAGTTTCCTTCACCAGCGCCCTCGCCCTCTTCTCGCTGGGGAACACCTTGCCCTGTAAGGTGTTGATCTGTGCTCCCAGGAAGATCTTCACTTGTTCCGGCTCCATTGATGATTTCTTCCAATGGATGGAGAACCCCAGGTTTATGAGCGTGCTGGTCACTGTATGTGCGTGCAGCTTGCATTTCTGGTATGAGTTTGCTTTCACCAGCCAGTCGTCCAGGTAAGGGTATACGTGTATTCCCTGCCTTCTTAGGTGCGCTGCGACTGCTGCGAGGCACTTTGTGAAAACTCTTGGTGCCGATTTTAGACCGAAGGCCAGTGTCGTGAACTGGTAGTGGCTTTCTCCGACGGTGAACCTGAGCATGTGCTTGTGCTTTCTGTTCATTGGGATGTGCAGGTATGCGTCTTTGAGGTCTATAGTGACCATGAAGTCCCCGATCTGCAACTGTGGGAGCACCTCTTGCAGGGAGGTCATTTTGAATTTTTGCGTTCTGATGAATTTGTTCACGAACCGTAAATCGAGAATGGGTCTCATTGTCTCGTCTACTTTTGGTACCAGGAAGTACGTTGAGTATACTCCTGTGTTTCTTTCCTTGAAGGGTACCCGTTCTATGGCCTGCTTCTGCAGGAGTTCTTTTGTTTCTTCCTGAAGGCACTGCAGCTGCTTGCTTGCTAGTGGCTTTCTTTTTGGTTTTCTGCTTGTTGGCCTCGCCTCCAACTCTATGCAGTATCCGAATTGGATAATGTTGAGGATCCATTTGTCTGATGTGATTTCTCTCCACTCTTGGAGGTGGAATCTTAATCTTCCTCCCACTGGTGTCCTGTGGTCGTAGGTGTCTAGTTTGTCTTGACCCATCTGTACGTGCTGCCCCCTGGGGTCTTTTTTGCGGGCGGGCACACGGAGTTTTTTGAAGTCACTTGGAGGTGGGCTGCTGGCCCCCTCTTCTATTTTGTCCCCGTCCATTTCTCCCTCGAAAGGACTGGCCTCTTTGTTGGTACTGCCAGGGCTGCTTCTGATGACCCTGCTGACTCTGCGAGTCTGCCTGGTGCGTTTGCTGGAAAGCCTGGTGTGATGTACCTGGCTGGTTTCCGCCTCTCCCGCCGGGCCTCCGTGACGGGGTGCCCCTCTTCTTCCCTCTGAACTGCAATGCTCCCATGGATCTTGCTGTTTCGTTATCCTTCTTCAGTTGGCTGAGCTGTTCATCCACTGTTGGTCCGAAAAGCGTGCTGCCGTTGAACGGTGTGTTCAGGATACTGTGTTGCACTTCCGGTTTGAAACCGGATATTCTGAGCCAGGCGTGCCTCCTTTCCGTGACGCCCATCATCATGAGCCTGCTGGCGGTGTCTGCCCCATCCAGGGCCATCTTAAGGCAAGAATTTGCCGCATTCTTTCCCTCTTCAACCAGCTTTTCGGCTTTCTGCCTGGCATCCTGGGGCAAGTCCTTCACCAACTGCCCTAGTCCCTCCATGATTTGGTACATGTGCCTGTTTATCAGGGCGTTGGAATTAGCCATGCGCCAGTGGGTCGCGGCATTCCGTTCGATCCTTCTGCCCACCAGATCCATCCTTTTGCTCTCCTTATCCGGTGGTGGCCCCGAGGTAGTGGGTACGTTAGCCCTCCTCCTTGCTGTGGCCGTGATAATGGAGTCTGCGGAGACCGTGCCCTGAATGTAGGCCGGGTCCTTTGTGGCATGCTTGTACTTCTTCTCAGTTCTGGGAGTTACTGCCTTGCATGTTGCGGGCTCCCTGAAAGCTTCCTTCCCCTGAGCCAAGACGCTCTCGAGCATTGGAAGGTACTGGCTCCTCGTTTGTGTTGGGAGCAATGTTTCTAGAAGGAAGTCTGCTTTCTGCTTCTCTTCGTCGAGCTTGAGCTTGAAAGCTGCTGCGGCAGATTGTATCACCGAGTTGTAGGCCCCGATGTCGTCCGGCGGCGAGGGCCTCGAGGGGTAGGTGTCGACCACCTCCTCCGGGCTGTCGGTGTCGACATCGATGTAATCTACCTCCTGAAGGTCCGAGGGTGCCGACTCTGTCTGTCCTGCCCTCCTCCTCCTCCCCATAGTTGTAACTATCGTAGGGGTTCTCGTACTCCTCCTGGTCGTCGATCACCTCGACGTCCTGGTCTTGTTCCTCGGTGACTTCGGCGATCTCCTCTTCCTCCTCGACCGGCTCCATCACCGGTGGCTTGGTCTTGTGAGGGATCGTGAAGGTTTTCATCTTTGCGTCGAAATCTTTCTTCCGCTGCATGATGTTCTCCATTTCTGCCTCGAGGCGCCTTCTCTTCTTTTCCATCTCGGCCGCGTGTTCCGCGTCGGATGGGTCGGCCGCTCTCTTCGGCGGAAGGCTCGTCGCCGTGCCTCTCGGAGTCGAAGTTTTCGACGTCGAACCGGATTTCGGTTCTCTGGTCGTCGTCGTCAGTTTTGGGTCTTTCTCCCTCGGCGTCGATCAAACCTTTTCGGGGACGATTTTCGACGTTTTGTGCTGCTCAGGAGCTCTCGGCGCCGGGGACTCCTTCTCGGAGGATCCGCTGGGCCTGGGAGTAGTCGCGGACGCCGCCTTTTTTGGCGTCGGCGTTTTCGGGGTCTTGCCCTCGATCTTTCTAGACTCAGAGTCTCTCGGGTTCTTGGGGGCCGAAGAGTCTCCTACCTTGTCAGAAGTCTTCGTGTAATCGGTCTCTACGACCGTGTAGCTGTCGTCTTCGGCGGCAGCGTTGTCTTCTTCCTCGGAGGACATCCCCAGCTCGTAGAGTGACGGAGTCGGGGCCTTCCCCTGCAGGGCGGCGTGTGCTACCCTCTGCCTCTCTCTCACACGAAGGGTCTTCGGGGTGAAGGTGGAACAGGCGTTGCAGTCTCCGCTTTCGTGGTCCACCGGTAGGCAAAGGTTGCATACCGGGTGCTGGTCCTTCTGCGCGTACTTGTGGTGGCAGTTACGGCAGAACTTGAACGGCGTGTTGTCCATCCTCGAGCGTCCAGGGCCTCTCTGGTCGCGTGTTCGTCGACGGTCGTCGAAGATCTCGATGGAAAACGCCTTATCCTTGCTGGTTTCTCGTCGAAGTCCCCTGGAGTCTTCAGATGACTTCTCCTCGTCTTTTCTGTATTTTCTTTCTTCTTTCTCCAAAAATGTCTGGAGCCCAAACGGGAACGATCCAGACCCGACCGCGGAAAAAAAAAGAATCTGAAGATGGCGCCCAAGAGTGGGAGCTTCCGCAGGAAGCATGCCGACGTCACCGGAAATACACCCAAGGGGGTGTGACGCCGACGCCCACCTGGGCTAAGAAAAATACAAAAAAAAACAAAGAAAAGACTACGAATCCGGACCCAACCACAAGACCGCGGAATAATGCACAGCATAGTGAATCCAGAAAGATTCACGCTGCAAAACTGATGTTGCAGGAGTTACAGGACAGGATTTAAAAGTCAGGCTCTCTAAAAAAAAAAACTAAAAATCTGGTCCCCCTCCTATTGCATTTTTATGCCCCAGGATTGACCACCTCCTTGGTGCTATAAATAAAAATACAAAAAAAGGGAGTGAGGGTGCCATGTGGGAACGCCCCCACCATGAGCCCCAAGGACAACCACTACCCCCGGCCTTGATTTTCCTCAAGAAGGAGGGGGGTGCTGTTCTAGGACCCAGGGACCCCTACCTCCCTTGGGCAGGCCCATGAAATTCAAAAGGAGGGGGGCACCACAGACCCCCACCTAAAGCCATATATGGCCCTGGGGACCGCCCAGGGATATAGCGGTTTGCTTTTATTTGACGGGAGCAGACTGCTCCTGCCAAACTATAGCAAGCACTCTGGTGGGCACTGTCAAAGTGACCCCACCCACTGGAAGTGGAGTATTGCTCCTGCACAGAGGGAGCTGTATTTCCAGCAGCTCCCTGCGTGCAGCAGCAATGCCGGCTCTTGGAGTAGGTGGGGAGCCGGATTTGACTGCAAGGGCCTTGAGCCCCCTCAGCAGTCCACATTGTGCACACTAGATGCCCTGGCTAGGACCAGGGGACACAGCGACACTTGGCCAGGACCTGGGAATGTGGAACCTGGGAATGTGGAACCTGGGAATGTGGAACCTGGGAATGTGGAACCTGGGAATGTGGAACCTGGGAATGTGGAACCCGTGGCCAAATACGCCTCTGGGAGGGGAGCTGCGTGGCTTCCCTCACCCATTGCATTAAGGTCAGGCCCGGGGGATGGGGAACAGCTGAAACAGCCCCCAGGAAGGGGGGCCGCACAGGTCCCTTCCCCATTCTACTCTGGCCAGGCCCGAAGATGGGGTGGGGGTCAAATGGCCCCCTGCCCCATCATGGCCAGCTTTAGCCCTGGTGGTGCCTGGTGCAAAAATTCCCCTTCACCCATCTAAATAGTAACCCACTGATCTAGCCACACAAACAGTTCTGAGATCTGCAATGGTAAACGTTCTTTGCAGCAGGCATACAAACCCTCTGAGCTACTCAATCATGAATGGAAACTGCCACAATTCAAGACTCTGATCTTGTGTCAGCAAGGATATTAATCACCAGTGTTATCTTGACATTTTTATTATTGCCTGAAACCTAGTGGACACACTAGGAACTCTGCAGCAGGTGCTTCTAAACAGATAAGTTATCGCCTAACACCACAGCGCCCCCTAATCTCAGCGCCAGGTGCAGCTGCACCCATCGCACCACCCTAAAGCCAGCCCTGCCCCACTGAATTTTAGCCGGGGGATGGGATCTCCGGGACCGAAACTGGTCCAGGGATTGGAGCCACTTGGGCCCCCTACTGTATTTAATTATGGTGGGCCCAGTGGATGAAAAACGGGACAGAAAAATTCGCAGAAAAGGCAAAACAGAGGGCAAAACCAGCATAAAAGGTAAAAGAGGGGGAACATTTTTTAGAAAAAACAAAGGGTAGAAAAACTAGCAGGAAAGGCAAAACAGATGGCAGAAAACAAGCAGGAATAAAACAGAGCAGAAGAGGGAAAAACAGAGCACTCAGACACACACACCCCCACTCACTGACCCACTCAGAGACTCGCACATCCACTTACGGTCCCAATGACATACTCACACACCCACTCACCAACCCACTTCTGAGACACTCATGCACTTACACACTCACTGTCAAAGGTTAGAGGTTACAGTTGGGAAATAGAAAAAAATATCCTTAGAAAGTCACTGAAAAAAACAAAGGTAACAGGGATGTTCTAGTTAGGCTCACATTTCACTCGTGCAAAAACCAGTGAAATTCAGCTGTTCTAGTTATCTTAGCTAACTGTAACTTGTGCAGGAGTTTTTTAAAGGCAAGTTCTCTATGGCCCACCCTCCACTGACTCATTTCAATACAACCTGAAGAGATAAGGACAAAAGTGAGCAATCTGCCTTTAGTCCATCCCCGGTCATCCTTGTATCAATTTTCTTTCGATCCAGTATTTTCTGCTGTTTAAGGTCGATTGGATTCCATGGTTATGAAATTTTGGGGGGGAATCGCCCTGGATCAAATGCTGAATAAAGATATTTTAAGTCCGTATCCCTGGGGCATTGTGAGTTTCAGGGACCACGGTTACAAGTCAAATACTGCAAGACAAAACAAATACAAGAAAGCAACATTTGAAATCCATACCTAGTGTATGGGTAAATGCACAGAATGCGATCTACATAAACACATCTAGTATACATGTTATATAAAGTTTACTACAATGAAAATAAGCCCCACACAAATATACACCATACTCAAATGCCAGTGGGGAAAAACAGGATGCATTTGAATTTGTTGATATCACCACCATGTGATGCAAACTTACCGCTCTTGAAACACCTATTTTGTTTGCTATGTTGTATACAGCAATTTGGAACTCTGAGAGCAGGGATATGCAGTAGTAGGGAACACGCCTGGCAAGCGAAGTTTCGGGATACCAGCAGTTCTAGATTATGTATACAGGGCAGGAGATTTTGCTGAAGCATAGAGTTTGAACCTCTGGTGTAGTTGCCATATAAGTAGGGACTGGAATAAGAAGGCTAGGATTCGAACTATTGATATTACATGATAATTTTAATGAAATTTAAGTGGCAGCCTGCAAATTGTTGGGTATAGTGCATTTTTAGGCATTCAAATTGTGCAACAACAAAAAATGTTATTTTAGAAGCACATCATTTCCTAAGCTGTACAGTTATGCATAATTTTAAGTAGGATTAAGAAAGGATTTGATATGTATTAAGTGGCTGAAAATTATTAAATGTGTAATGCTACGCGTGCTTAACCTAGGGGTTTTAACCATATGGCATAGAGGACAATTTGAAACTTTATTTACACATGATTTGGGGGGAAAAACAGGGAACACAATATTGCTGATTAACAGCAAACAGGCATAGAGTTGTATGCACTGGGCAAAATACAAGACCAGTCAGCATTGTATGAGAAACAGTACCATGCACAGCCATTAATGCATACATTTGAAAGGGCTGATAATAGTATGTCATGAATAAAAGTATCAAAATGTAGATTTTGCAAGAAAGATTAACTACGAGGAGAGGGCACTACAGTATCCAGAGATAAAGGAAGCAATAAAGACAACCTACGGGAACAACTTTCTCTGACTTTACAAGAAGAGAGGGTTGATGGTGGTGAGGTTGTGAATACCAGATGATGGACTGCAAGGGGTTAGTGGTACAGAATAGTATTTGATGGGGCTGTAGAATTAGTAGATTGTTTTTTCACAATGTGTGGTGGCCTCTATAGTATTAAAAAGGGGAAGAAAGTGTAGTAGAAGGCTGACACAAGGGAATAAGTAAACAGATAGATGGAGGCGAGTGGGGTGGTAAAATATTTTGAAGTGGGGTGAAAGGGTCAGAAGGGGCATTTGTAGGGGTTGGCTGAAGAAGGAGGGTATGTTCAGTTGGTGGAGAACTGGTGTGGAGAACTGGGAAGATGGTACACAAAAATGGAGATTGTCTGGATCTTATCACTATGAAAGATGGGTGGAAGGGGCAGATACTGGATATTTATGTAAGGCTGGAATATAAAATTGAAGTGTACAGCAGTATGAGATGAGGCAGTGTCTGGAAGCAGGAAATTTAAGAATGTCATTAGCTAATATGGGTGTTTAAGGAAAATGGTAGAATTGTATCTGCCTTTTCTGAAGCTGTAAAATTTCCATAGTGGGGTGTTGGATTGAGGGATGCATACAAAAGATGGAATCAAGTGAGAAAAGGATGCACTGAAAGTAAATTTAGTGCACTGTAAAAGGAGTTACAAAATTCAGCACGGTTCAGATTTGTTTAGAGAACACCGTCTATGTGTTCCGGAAAGAATATTCAACTTTTTATAGGTGAACGGATGGGTCGTTGACCACGTCAGCAGAGATGGACATCTAGATGAGGGAAAATAGGTGGAGGTAGAATTTTAGGAAAGTGAAACTGTGAAGGAGGTAAATAGGACTCAGTGAAGCAAGGGGCTACAGAGTCAATGATACTGAAGTTGTAGGCAGAAAGTAAGACACCGAATTTCAGCTGTTTAGAAACAGATATTAAGAGTTGAGGCTGTAGCTGCCATTGTGAAGCAGACAATGGAAGAAATGAATGGTGAGGTGGTTGGGAAGCTTAGGCACTCTTAAGAATATACCAAAGGAGAAACTGCAGTACAATAGCAAAATGTGTTTGCATACAGGGTGCGGGAGAGCAAGGGGGGAAATGTATGTTCCGCTACAGGTCATTATTCTACCAAGTTAAGAAAAGATAGCAAAAGAAACATTTACCCAAATCTACTTTTATTTAAAAAAAAAAAAAAACCAATAAAGAAAAAAGTGCACAGCACTCAATCAGAATATACTGTTGTGGCAATACACAGTTTAACAACTGAATGTACTTTAAACATGATCTCAACTAGTCATCCACAACTTGTGTGTGATAAACCACTAGTTTAAAAAATGCATTTTAAGGCTCATGGCGCATATTGTTTTCCTTTTTTTTATATTCAATATATACTGTTAGTAGGATTGCAATCTATACCTTTCTTACACTGTGTAATAAATAATAAAAAAAGGAAATTTCTAGCAATTTCAAATTGCAATATCTTGCCTACGAATGCTCTTGGCTACTACTAGGAATGGAATATGACTCTCCACTGAAGCATCAACCACCCTCTCCAGTTGAAGAAAATGCTACCTATATTAGTCACTATAATTATTTTAAATCAAATCAAGACATGTTACTGGCCCCCAAAACGAAGTGTACAACGCCTTAACCAAGACTGAACTGAGGCCCTAAAGAGTGTAAAACTATTTCGCAAACGTTCAGCAGGTAACCAAAGCTAGTTAGTGTTCTTTTCAGCAAAGTTCTTAAACACGATATTACATTCACAGAACTGCATTAATGAGGTAGTTTCGAAGGACCTAGAAATGTAACTTTGAAATAATATGTTACAATATATGTTTTTTGCTTTTAAATTTGGGCAGCTGTGAAGTCTTAGTTGTACAAAAATGTTTGCCTGGAGGGCAGTTACGTGGTATGCTTATAGATACATTTATAGAGCCCCATCCAATGATCCATTTATTACACTGGAGAAACACTAAGGAAATAATACGAAGGCCATCCTACGTCTGAAAGAAGAAATTATTTCCAACTTTTCCAGAATTATATTAATGCAGTGGCCTAATTGAAGCTTTTTTACAAATGGGTCCTTACAAGTTCACGATACTGAGATCTTGCACAATGCAGATGTATAAACTACAAACTGCACTGGACCTGTTCTCTTGCTCACAAACTGCATCTCTACAGTTAATAAGAGCACAACGGTCCCAATTTTGATGTTTTTCATTTTAACACCATGCCAACAATAAGGCAATCAACAAGTACAAAAGAACCAGGCACCAACCCCACCTGAATTAAATTTGCAGGCAAATTGAGTTTAGGCATAACTAAACGTAAGATGAATACTCTTAATCTGTTCACTTTTCAACTTCTACTACTTTGCCTGTTTGCTCTGTTGGCATTTTTTGAGTAATGCTTGAACTCGAAACACCTTTCGTGTGTTTTTTGAGAACTTTTATAGAGTAATGTGTATAGCTACCAAGTTGCCCAACGTCATGAGCTGAAGATGCCACTAAGCAGATTCGCTTAATATGTAGATCACATTTGCAAATACAAAAAAAAAAAATACACTAAAATATTTTATAGAAAAACTAACCAATCATCAGTAGCACCATGGACAATTTGTCCTAAGACTTTATGCCAATGCTCACTTTGTTAACAAACATCATTATTAGTTGTTCATCACAAACAACTCATTATAATCTCAACTGCCTTGCCAATGGATCATAAACAGGTGTCATTTTTCTCTGGATGGTTCAAACAATTCCTCAGTAAAGTCATCACTAAACCAAACTGCCCACATGCAATTCTTTTTCTCTGACCCACGTAGACAACTGCAGGCGTTTCTATTCAGTACAAGAAAGTGCAACGAGCCCAACATTAAATACATTTGCAAAATGCTTCTTCGTACTTCATGTACCCCATACAATAATCTTTGATAATCAATTACTGTCGAAAAAAATACTGCCTTTGTTTACAGTAAGCATCTTGTTTAAAAAAAAAAAAAAAGTGACGTGTTCTTTAAATGCAACACATAGGCACAGGATATTTTCAACAAAACCACTCCCTGAGTGTGTCATATTACAAAGAAAACACCCTGGAATATTGCTTTTTATGACCTGAGGAATAAAGTTATTGCTCAATTTGGTTTCTATTTTTAACCGGATCAAATAACATACATAACACGTTCGATGAAAGCACCAAAGACATTATAAGATTGCTAAGTATATGCTTGTTACATCCCAGTGAATCTTTATATTTCAGATCACATGAAAAGTGCAAAATGGGCTCTAACTGTTCTACAGTGGTACACAAAAGAAATTATTGTATGCTCCTCGTAGTGAATACTCCGAAATAAATATGGCGGTATGATTATAATACTGCAATAGTTCTGCATAAATAGCCATTATCAGTCTTTCCTACCACAAGTGCCTAAAGACTGGGCTTCCAATGAAAAGTGCACCGCATATTCAGACATACCAAGAGTCCTTCGAAATTACAATCACCATCTTTGTTTTTTGGGTTTGAGGGCTAAGTAATAGTTGCAGGAATGGTTAATAGTCTTATTGCTTTCCCTTCTGTTACACCCTCCCCGTTATTTTAAAGCATTTAAACACTTGAAATGTTTATTTTATCCTTTGGGAACCGTGGTATGCACACACCAAAATGCATCTGGTGTAATCACCTGTCAAAGCAGGGTGTTATGCAGGGAAAGTGTCCATTAACTTGGTAACTTCGGTTATATGAAACACCAATGCAAGGTTTCACGTCAACTGGTACAGCCAATGACATACTTGTGCTAGCTTGAATTTGCCCTCTGGCATGAACACTGGCTGGTATGGCAGCAGGACAAGTCTGTAGTGGATATGATGATGTGTGGCCTGTTGACACAACTTGCTGGCAGCTCTGCGATTGTGATCCTGGGTAGTGAAACTGGAGTTGGGTTTGGTGCGGCTGATGAAGACACTGAGGTATATGCTGTTGTATATGATGTGGAGTTTGTGAAACAGTCTGAAATATACACGCAGTAGATGACAGTCCAAGTTGTCCTTTTTGCTTGCTTGCTTCCTTGACATCATTGTCATGGGCTCTATAAAAGAAAAGAGATATTGGCACAGTTACAAGTGATTCAGCACTATATGAAGTTTTAAAAAGTTTTTTTTTTTTTAAAGGCAGTGCAGACAACAAATGCAGAAAGGTTTTCAGGTACAATTTATCAAATTGATCTTGATAAAATTTTGCCAAAGCTGAAGAAAGGTATGATCTAGTAAACGTTGGGCTTTGAAATGGGAATATATTAGATTATTCAGATTTAGGTGGCTAGCATTCCAATCTTGGTCAACTTCTTCACGTCTGTGCTTGAATTTATGAACATCAAACCACAAAACAAGTGCCAGTACTGATGTCAATCACTCATTTAATTCACATACCATGACAATACACCTCAATTGTCAGGACCATAAATCATAGCTGCAGCTTTTATCTTGTAGAGGGTACAAGTCTTGACTAAAAGAAATGAACACAGAGCTGACGGGGGGGGGGGATAAGAGGAGAGAGAGCGAGAGAAAGAGGAGAGCGAGAGAAAGAGGAGAGTGAGAGAAAGAGGAGAGCGAGAGGGAGAGAAAGAGGAGAGCGAGAGAAAGAGGAGAGCGAGAGAAAGAGGAGAGCGAGAGAAAGAGGAGAGCGAGAGAAAGAGGAGAGCGAGAGGGAGAGAGGAGAGCGAGAGAGAGAGGAGAGCGAGAGGGAGAGAGGAGAGCGAGAGAAAGAGGAGAGCGAGAGGGAGAGAGGAGAGCGAGAGAAAGAGGAGAGCGAGAGAAAGAGGAGAGCGAGAGAAAGAGGAGAGCGAGAGAAAGAGGAGAGCGAGAGGGAGAGAGGAGAGCGAGAGAGAGAGGAGAGCGAGAGAGAGAGGAGAGCGAGAGAGAGGAGAGCGAGAAAGAGGAGAGCGAGAAAGAGGAGAGCGAGAAAGAGGAGAGCGAGAAAGAGGAGAGCGAGAAAGAGGAGAGCGAGAAAGAGGAGAGCGAGAAAGAGGAGAGCGAGAAAGAGGAGAGCGAGAAAGAGGAGAGCGAGAAAGAGGAGAGCGAGAAAGAGGAGAGCGAGCGAGAGCGCGCGCATTGGACCCTCGTGGATCTGTAATCTGGGAATTATTTCTCCATTTGATATTGCGGTGAATTGGAGGTCGAATTCATAGTAAAATTAAAAATATTGAAGAAAAGAGATCACTAGTGTTCGGAGTCCTGAGGAGAACAATTTGAGACACACAGCAGGGTTCGAAACGAGTCATCGGTTTTCCATCTACCAAACAAGTGTACTGGATATATGGCACCACTGAAGCTCATTAGCAACTGGATTTACAAGGATTTGTGATTTTTCTTTCTTGGAGCTCAGTAGGGACACTCTTTGGTTGCAGCCCCTGTAGGAACAAATTAAATTACTGCACTAAAATGCAAGTCTCACTGGCACTTTTGCTTTAAAATAAGGTGTTATACTAACATACAGCAAACAAATGATGGAAGGAATGCGGACAATGCAAACATTCTCCCTCAGTCAAAAGGTCTGGGTTAAATCCATCGTTCTTTTGCCCACTACGCCACCCCAGTTTGGACCCAGCCATATGGAAATAAGTCTTGACCCTGTGCCTCATGGGAACAGTACAGACCGAACGGCCAGGCCAGGTCCTCCCTGGACTGGAAACAAGCATCCTGGGACGGGTTTCAGGGTACTAACATAACCGGAGCTTTATAGTGGTTTTTGTAATGTCTGCATGCAATGTTATATTTGTTTTTGTGTAATGTATGTGATTTGTTTTCTGTTATAAATATTGTATTAGTAATATCCCTGTGTACTGAAAAGTTCTAGAAATCGTTTTTTCCAAGTTTATGAATATTTTTTTTTTTAAAAGGTTTTTTTTGTCAAAAGAAAAAAAGTAAAACAGGAATAAATTGATTTATGGTCATGACAATTGAGTTGTGTGGTTATGGTATGTGAATTAAATGAATGATTGACATTAGTACTGGCACTTGTGTTGGGGTTTGACATTCTAGAGGGCCTAGCCTTACTGATTATGGGCTTAACCCTACATAGTTTTGTAGTGAATTTAGGAACAGACACCCTTTAATAAGTAACGCCACATTTCGCAGATTATTCTTCCAAACATTTTAAAGTAGTTGTTCAACTTTATATATTCACTAGCAGCCCGTCCCGACGTTGTCCGGGTATGAAATAGAATGTGTGCAATGTGTTGATTCACTGCATTCGGCCCTTTCAGACGCACCCAGTCCAAGACACACACTACATTCGGCCCTTTGAGACGCACCCAGGCCAAGGCACACACTGCATTCGTCCCCAGTATGTGTGAGACAACGGGCAGTCCCCCAAGGGAGTCGAGCGAACGGTTACTTACCACGCCTCCAGGTGAACGCAGATGCCGATTGAAGGCATACGCCCAGGTGTGCGATTGGTATCCTATTTTTAGAATGTGTGGCAATTGGTGGCTGCCGATTGCCGCGCACATTGTGTACGCCCCTTGCTCCCGTGCAATCCGCAATTGCCTTGCCCACTGTCGATTGTGACGCCCATTGATGCGGCGCAATTGCGTAATTGGCGCGCCTCCAGCTGAACGCAGACACCAATTGAACGCTCTTGCTACCGTGCATTTTTTGTTCGCTGTGTGTAAATTAATTTATGCACACAGTTGAGTGACAGCGCGCCGGAGACGCTGCAGTAATTTTCCCCGCAGACACGCTCATTCGTGTGTGGTCTCGCTTGAGGCCCGGCGCAAGCTGCGAATGGGAGCCTTGTATTATTTTTCCCCGATATGATTATTTTGTATGTACGACCCACATGGCATGAAGGGCGGAACGTAGCACACGCTCCCAGCGTTTGTCACGCCCACAGCACAACGCAGACACGCCCACAAGGGACTACTTTGCTGGCACGGTTCTTTTACCTTTTAAATGTATATGGTGGGCGTCTGCATAGCCTATGTCCTTCTGCTGCAACTGCCTCCAATGCTGTATTGGGTGTTGTGATTGGTGCTGTGGTTACTGAGATTACCCACCTCAAATATTTGGGCTGTCTCTTTATAATATTAGTATGGATTGAAAAATAAAATTGGAATGTTGAGAGCTCCACTGAAGAACATGGAGCTGCAGTTGGCTCTGAAGAGCGACAGAGGTCCTCACGCATCTATATTACAATACCCTAACTCATGGCCTTATTTGCTTCCTCTCCTGAGGATATGTGGATTTGTGCAGTGAATGAGAGACAGAGTCTCTAGCCAAAGACAGAGCAGAGGGATCCCCCCCATCACAATGCACGTGGTTTCTGGTATGTCGATACCCCGTAGTAAAAGTCACAAAATGAGGACTGGAAGTCTCCACAGCCTTGTTAAACAAGCCAACACAATTTGGCAGAGCAGAGGGAGAGGAGGTGTGCACATGCTCCACTCTCCCTTATTAATCATCTCCTGCAATCCCTTCACATCAGTTACTCTGACACTGTGCATATTGGCAGGCATAGCCTTAAAGCAATGGACATAAAAGCACAACAGGAAATGTTAAAATTGGGAGAGATGCTTTTAAGAGCTGCTGGGCTTTTTAATTTCGGCTGGACTTGCCACAAGTTTTTTTTTTTTTTTTTTTTTAAGATCAGAACTTTCTACCCTCATTGTTCGTAATGTTCTCAAAGCTTTATAGCCCACCACATATACTGCCATTTCAAATTCCAATCTAATGTTCAATTCCGTTGACATCCGCTTGGGCCATTTACACTGGATGATGGTCCTTTGGGTATAGTGATGTTGCCAGGCTCCTTGGTCACCTTTGAACTGGTGGAACATAATTTCTCATGGATTGTCTTACAAGCATGTCAGAGCAGCTATGGGACTCAGCCGGGAAACAATCAACAGTGGGAATGAATGGGTTTTACTTTCCCAGCTATGTCTCTCCACTAGGGAGCTAAGTCAGGTTTCCCATCAACACTTCTCTTTTAACCTTAAACATGGAGATCTCAAAGGCTTGCTTCACAAAATAGATTACGAGACCCGTTACACTCTTTGGGGACATATTTATCTGCACAACTTAAATTAGGGGAATGCCTTGTAAAGAGGGAAATCTGAAATATTGTTGCCAGCACAAAATGTATGCTTAAGGAACATTCACCACATCTGGAGATTCCAATTTTCTTCAGTTATTCATGATAATCAAAAATTCAGTTACATTAAAAAAAAAATATTAGCTTCTTTTTCAGGCAGATTTAAATTTTGTCAAGATATGGAATAGGCAATGAAATCAACCCTTTTTCAACTGGAAGCAATAACGTGCTCTACTCAAGGGAGACTATAATGTGATGGTTGGAGCTCTGATCATCTCGGTTTTTAAGAATATTGCAATGCACGGTATGCACCTGCGACCCAAATGTCAGAATGTCCGTCTCGCATTTGGGCCATTAAACTACAAAAACTGTAGGATTGACCTGAGAGAATCAATTTGGTATCTGGAAACAAATGTGAACAAATTGCTGAATCCCTCAAAATGCTCCATTGGCTCCCTGCTCTTAAAGTCCAACATTTATTTTTCAAATGCTGTAACAAGACTGGTGGTAAAAATATATACACTAACCCAAAGGCTAAATATATACACCTACCCATGGGGCAGGGGTTTGCCCGGACTCGGCGGCAAAAGTGAGGAACTTGGGATTTCTGATTGATGTCCAATTAAATTTTTCAGGAAGATTAGCCTTTTGACATCATCCTGCTTTCTTCTACTATAAATTGTGGGTAGAATCCACCCTTTCATTCCATTAGACCTGTAGTTCACTCTCGAATGGACTACTGCAACGCACTTAATTTGGAATTTGACAAGCGTCAACAGCTAAAACTGCAATCGCTGCAAAATGCTGCAGCTCGAGCATTGATCAATACTCCCAAATACCACCACATTTCTAGCAGCATCGGAAAGCTTCACTGGCTTCCAGTCAGGCAATGCATCGAGTTTAAGGCGCTATGCCTGGTGCATAAAGCACTTCACAGTGCAGCGTCATTGGACCTACAGAAACTTTCAGTGGTACACCCCGCGTCTGAATCTTAGATCGGCCAGTAAAGCCTTGGTTCGGGTTCCTAAAATCAATAATGCTAGATGGGGAGGTTGATGCCTTGCCTATTGAGGTTCCAAACTCTGGAATGAGCTACTAATCATTATTAGGCTTCAATCTACCAGACCCCTGTTTAGGAAAATGCTAAAAGGAAAATGCTACTTACCAGTATGCATCTGTTCTTGGCATGTAGAGCTGCAGAGTCCTACACTTAGCAATAGATCGCCACCTGGTGTTGGACTCGGATGATTGCAGGTTGTTGTCTTCTTGGAAGAAGTCTTTGTAGTCACAAGATAGGTGACTCCTCCCTTGGACAATACTGCGCATGGTCATCAACTCCATCCTCAGATTGTTTTTCGCCATGATGGGAAATGATGGAGTTAGTAGAAGTAAAGAGAAAGGATGTCCATGCGTGTGCATCTAAGTAAGATGAGTACTGGAACGGATACAAGTCCCGGGGAGGCGGGAGGGCGTGTAGGACTCTGCAGCTCTACATGCCAAGAACAGATGCATACTGGTAAGTAGCATTTTCCGTTCGAGGTATACGAGCTGCAGATCCTACACTTAGCATCGATTGTGCAGCAGTGTCTCCCCTAGCGGTGGTCGCTTGTATCCGTTGCAGCATACTGAAAAAGTGTTTTAAGGACAGCTTGGCCCACTGCAGCTTGCTGCTTGGCTTGCACATCAACACAATAGTGTTTAGTGAATGTGTGTATTGTAGACCATGTTGCTACCTTGCATATGTCCTCTAGTGGTATGTTTCCTAAGAAAGCCATAGAGGCTCCTAGTTTGCGAGTGGAGTGTGCTCTAGGAGGAACTGTTAGTGTACGTTTAGCTTTTTGATAGCATATTTGAATACACTTTACAATCCATCTGGCAATTCTTCCTTTAGAGATGGGATTGCCTTTGTGTGGGGGAGAGAAAGATACGAAAAGTTGTTTTGTCTTTGTGAAGGATTTAGTTCTGT
Organism: Lissotriton helveticus; assembly: GCF_964261635.1. Classification (NCBI taxonomy): domain Eukaryota; kingdom Metazoa; phylum Chordata; class Amphibia; order Caudata; family Salamandridae; genus Lissotriton; species Lissotriton helveticus. The sequence goes on from NC_136065.1 coordinate 940,404,611, forward strand.
CTGTGTAGTATAATAGGGCTCTTCTAACATCGATGATGTGTAAGGCCCTTTCTGCAACAGAGTCCGGTTTTTGAAAAAACACTGGTAACTCTACTGATTGGTTAAGGTGAAAAGGAGTAATACCTTTTGGCAGGAATTTAGGATTGGGTCTAAGAACCACTTTGTTAGGATGTATCTGAAAAAGTGGTTCTTCTATTGTGAATGCCTGTATTTCACTAACTCTTCTGAGAGAGGTGATGGCAACAAGGAAGGCAGTTTTCCATGTTAGGAATTGCAGTTCACACTTGTGTAAAGGCTCAAAAGGGGGACCCATGAGTCTTGTACGGACCACATTTAGGTTCCATACTGGAGCAGGTGGTAACCTAGGTGGGATTATTCATTTTAATCCTTCCATAAATGCTTTTATTACAGGTACTCTAAAGAGATAGATGCTGTCTATTTTGTAAATACGCTGCAATTGCTGCTAGATGCAGGCGTATGGAAGAATAAGCCAAATTGGACCTTTGTAGGTGTAGAAGATAGGAGATAATATTTTGAATGGAAACATCCAATGGATCAATGTGATTGTTGTTACAGTATATCGCAAATCTTTTCCACTTAGCAGCATAACATGCTCTGGTAGTGGGTTTTCTAGCTTCTTTAATTATATTCATACAGTCTGGTGGTAAGTTTAAGTAACCAAACTCTAGGACTTCAGGAGCCAGATCGCCAAATTCAGTTGGCTTGGTTCTGGGTGCCTTATGCCATTAGCCTAGAGGCTGGCACCATGCCTGGAAATGGTCAGCAAATTACACCTGGCTAATAAGATGTGTTCAAATGGGCCCATATTTGCAATGTTTTCATCTACATTTAAATTATGGTGATCGCAGCATAGGTTTTAGCACTGTGCTGTGATTTTATGGACTTTATCTTGCTTTAAGATGCGGATTTGATGTTCTAGGGTACACATTTTTGAGCAACTCGTTAGTCCGTTTCTGCTCCAAATTATTTTATTTATTTTGTTTGTAAAAGATATTCTCCTAGACACAATTATCTTTATCTGAGAGAGCAGCAGAGAGCTTCGGTGGCCGCACAGAGCAGAAACGGAGTTTGAAACGAAGGACCCAAAAAACGATGAGAAACGCCGCATCGCAGTACCGTGTCTGGAGTGACGGCAGGGAGTGAAGGGCCGGCCTGGGGGTCTGCCCTGGGGGCCGGGTGGCAGAAAGCTACAGTGTGGTACCTCGCTCGATTTTTCCTCACGAACTTACACAAATTTCTCTACGCTTGTAGTGCCTTGCGGTCTGGAGCAGCTTGTGGTTTCCAGAAGCGGCATGGTGTATGAGGGACAACAGCAACAGTAAGACCTCACCTCACCTCACTTCACTTCACCCGTCGGAGCACGAGCTGAGCTGCGAGGAGCGTGACTGTGGCGAGCTGAACCTGGGCTGCAGCAAGAGCGGCTGGAGCCGTAAATGGTTTAGCTGGCCACGGAAGCTGTGGAGAGCCTGAGAGATCTGTACGGTAGGGTTCAGGAGGGGCATTAGGGCCTTAGGGCACAGCGCTGGGGGACACATGGACTGGTGAGGTGAAATGAGACACTAGATAAAACTAGGTAAAACTTAAGCGTGGTTAAGAAAGGAAGGCCCTTTAAGAAAGAAGGGGCCATGAATTCATTTTGTGTGGCAGTGGGGACCTACAGAATACCGTACAGAATATCGTTGGAGAACTGTTGGCCTGTAGAACAAGTCATTTTACCATACAGCGGTCATTAATATTTAATTTAATTATTTTCCAACCCTTCGGCTGCCCCCCCAAGCCTCCCAGTTGAGCTGGAAACGGGAAACGTCTGGTAGCACGGTAGAGGGGAGGTGTGACCTGTGATGTGGTAGGAGTTGTGGAATAATAGAGCGCCCGAATTGTGATAGAGCTGTGGCAGAACACTGCCAGAACCAGAGCAGTGCAGTGCAAATAAGGATTAGTTGTAGTTGCACCCGAACTTGGAGAAAGCTGATGGTGTATAGCCGAGCTGTCTAAAAACCAAAGTTGTTGTTCATTATTATTACGGCTGTTGATATATTGGACATTTACTATTGCGATACACACTTGCATATCTTCAACACATTAGTGATATAAAGTACTAAATTATAACTGATCTTAATACGAACAAACAAGCTATACATTGGGAATGCACTCAGGGAAGGAAAGAACACATTGGGCCCCCAGACAAGACAGGCACGTAAAACCCAAGCACCTAAGGTGCTAAAAAAGGCGAAAGCACAGATAAAAGGATCAAACCAAACTTTAATCTCACCAATAGCACGGATGTTCGAAAGATCGACAAAAATACCACAGAAATTCGATTTTTTGATTGATCCAACAGGAGCACTTATGTCAATGGAATCGGATATAGAAAAAAAGCAGTTACAGATTCCACTCAAACCAACAAACATCTTTGAAAAAAACCCACAAATAGTCAACTCGGAGCGGGAATATGACTATGTCAGCAATACACAAAATACGCAAAATAAAGACTTAATGTGCAAAATAACGGATCAAAGAAGGGATCTAGAAGCACAAAGCCCAGTATTGCTAACTCAAATGGAAGGAATGAATATAGATAAGAATGGGATGGAAACATCAATACAAGATCTATCACAAGTCAAAAACTTTATGGGCTCAATAACTGCAGAAGTTCCAATACCAATAGAAGTTCAAGTTGAAATAAAGAAAAAAAACGAACTAGTCACTGCACATAATAATGACACAATGAATACGGCCTTGGTGGCAACTATGTAAATAAGAAAAAGTGGAGAAAAAGACATGGAACTGAGTTATGAAAATCAGGATTGTGACACTCCAAATCAGATAAAAGCAAGGAATATCAAGGAAAAAAATATGGGAAGTAGAGATCAAGGTGACTTCAAAGCAGATTGTACAGGTAGAGATAGTAATTCGGCTATATTTTAAAATTCAGAAGGAAACCAACATACTGGCCAGGTTGATATTAATACCCATACAAAGTGTCACTCTATACAGCCTCTACCACCCTGACGCACACAGACAAGTTCCCCAACAAAGTGTATTATTCCTCAGTGCCAATGTATTTTCATGTCCCCTGTGGAATTCAACAGCATCGTTCATGGCAGGGCATTTTCAAGTTCTCTATTGCACTGTAGTATTAGTCAGTGGCAGTATATTTCCATGCATCCCATTCTAATGAGCTGTAGGTCAGTGGGTGAATATTTCAATGTGCTACATTAGGCGGCACTAGAAGGCATCAGCAGTGTATATTTGTCTCTACCACAGGATTGCATTGTACATTGAATGCATGCATTATTTATGAAAGGTACTTTAAACTGAATGGGTGTCATGGAAAAGGATCAGCAGAGATAAGGGAGACGTTAATGAACAGCTGCAAATATTCAAGAGTTCCTCTCTGCCTTGCACTTTAAGTGTGTTTTCACATGGGCTGCGCTGGAGGTCTGTGGTAATCAACCTAAGACTGAAAAGTAAGTCTATTTGTAGGACTCCCAGGGGTCTGCATTTTAAATCAGCTGCATGTCTCCCATAAAACTGTATCACGAGATAGTGGCAGCGTACTTTAAGTTCTGAAATACAATTGCATTGTAAGTCAGTCACCAGTAGTGCATTTTCGTGTCTCATTATAGGACAGTAGCGGTGTGTTTTAATGTATTGTATTGTATTTGCATTTATATAGCGCTTACGACCCCCGACGAGGACTCAGAGGGAAGAGTTTAGAAAGGTTTGTTTTAGGGGATCGGTATAGTAAAAGAGGTGTCAGATGATGCAAGGAGGGGTAGAGTAGGAGAGAGTTTAGAAAGGGTTATTTTGGCAATCATAGTCTGCCAAGTAATGAAATGATACTCTGAGGCCAGATCCTCAGCTGCCAGCACCTAACATGGAAGGTACCTTGAACACACCTGTTCTCAAACTCACAAGTTTCCACGTGCCTGAAACCTCACCAATGGGTCCGGTACCAGCGACTAGAAGGGTCTCAGACTCTGTTGTTCATGTGCAGGCCTTACGAGTAAGTAAGAATTGACTCTAAGAGGCAGCCAGAATCTTATTTTGCTTCTAGATAACTAGTCCTAAAAAAATTCAGGTCAATGTTCATTAGTTCCATGTTACCTGTTTCTCATGTTAGTCATCACTGTTCAAAGTCCAAAAAGATGCAAAGTAGTTTCTAGTCCCCGGGTCCAAGAGGAAAATACCATAATTGTCACATGGGTTGTCCAATACCTCAGGTTACCATGAATCTAACAGAACGGGCCTCAGATAATCTTTGAGAAGTTCCTTGAACTTTGAAGTGAGACCTTACAGCAAAGCACTGGTTGATTTGAAACTTATAATTTGTAACTTCTAAAATGATGCATGAAATCAGAACTATTAACATATTTGGAGTGTGCATCCTTTCACTTCTGCACATGCTATTTTTTATTGTAGGAGGTCTTTGGGTGATTGATAATGAATCAGTGAGGCAGACTGACCACATTCTCAGTTATGCCTGAGTAGTACAGACTGTGATGCATTTTCTTGGGGTCCTGGACAGACAGTTACTGTGCAGTATCATGCAAGGTTCAGTAATTTAGCACTGGTATTGCAAAGTCACAAACCTATTGCATTTCAATTGGATAACCTAGTTAATCCATTTAGGCACCTGACTTTATCGGGAGTGTTGAATTAGGGTAGTTAATGCTTACTTTAATTGGAATCATGGGGTTAAAACTCAGATGCAGCCTGAGACCCTACACACCACTCAAGTAAAATGTCGATGCAGTCAATGTTAGAACCTCAAAGAAGAACGTGGCATTAATATTACTGGCACTTACAAAAGCATTAAAAAATATGACACAACAGGTAAGACTTCAAGAGATGTTTAAAGAGCTTTACTTCCCTTCCGGCTAGATTTGTACTAGCTAATTGCGACTTATATACATAGAAAAATACATAAACCATTGGCCCTCAGACTAGACTTTTCTCACGGGCCTTTGCTTGGGTTGTGGTTAGGAGAATTTGAAGACTAGTCAGGTCATTTACTAGATTTGCCAATAGTACATGCATGTTCCAGCAAAGGAACAGGAGTGCCACAAAAAGTGATACAATTTAGCATCCTTTCAAAAAGGATATCATTCAGGCCTTATGTCCCAGTAGCTCTGGATCAGAAAGTAAGGATGGTCCAACTCAGGGAGGGGGGGGCGGGGGGGGGGGCAAATATAAAGCTCAAGAGTCAAACAAAACACAAATAGTCAATGGTGCATTTCCTTTAGAGCCCTGGTGTCGAAGTCAGTGCTGACCTAAATTCGTTATCAGGTGACTGGTGTAATGATTCAGAGTTCATTTATGGAAGCTGTACTAGTGATATAGCAACCCAATATAAAGTCAATAGGGATTACCTATCTGTAGGGACCTGTATCTGACAGAGCAAAGCTTCAACAATTTCCTCTGGGAAGTACAATTTATGATTGGCGATCAAGAAACACGACAAATGATGAGATCTAGATAACTAACAATTACAGCGAACAGTTCCTAAACCGGGTCAACTCATCCAGTTAACAGATGTCAGAGACGGCGGTGCGTCCATTGGGGGCGTTGCCCCACTAGCCATGGACGCGACTGCACGGCACTGCCAACATTATTAAAGTATTTTTTTAAATAAATCTGAGCAGCGTGCACACTGAAACTGAGCGCTACCGGCCCCGGCGGGACAAGCCCGACAGAATCGGGCAACGCATTAGGAAGTGGTCCGTGGGGGGCGGGGCTGCGGCAGAGAGTGACAGGCACAGTGCGCACAGGCAGAATAGAGTGAGAGTAGCGGGGTACTGCGCATGTGAAAGCCAGGAGTACTCAATATTTAGACTGGCTCGCGCATGCTTAGTGTGGTAGAACCCCCCCCATAGAGACACAGGCAGGGACCCGGTCTTCATATGGGCAGAATCGTATCCTGCTCGTAGCCAATCCTGGCGTAGTGGCGCTGTTAACGCTTCGCCAGGATTGGCTGCTGCAGCAGGATGGTGCCGCGCGTGGGTGTTGGCTGCATCGATGATGGCCGCACTGTATGGCCAATCACCTATGGCTAGATCCAGCCATGTCGAGGTGATTGGCCAACTGCCTACGCTGTCCTGACGTCACCGCGCGTGACTGCAGTGCAGACAACAACAAGTAAGTAAAGTGAAAGTAGAAGTAGATAGCGCATTATTGATGATATGAGTCACACCGAGTCACGAGAGTGGACCACGGCGTGACTCGTCGTGGTGTGAGACTGGTTACTCAGACTGCCTGATCTCGTTGTGCCAGTGACAGTGTGCTTCGGACGGACGGGGACAGGCCGGACCGCCTGGTGCGGAAGACATCCAGTGCAGTGAGTAAGTAGACGAGACAGTGAGTGAATTGTGATGGGATTGGGAAACTAGTGAGGGAGCGGAGAACTGCGCCCAGTAAGTACATTATTTGTAACCCCCGTGGTGCGCCTCAGCACTGCAGCCTGCAGTGCTGAGGTGCACCACGGGGGTTACAAATAATGTACTTACATGCAGCACTCCGACTCGCACGTCGCACCCCGGGGACTCTGGGAAGTAAAAGTACCCAGCGACCACCTCTTTAGAGATGGCGCTGCCGCCTGCGGTGACTGACTTTGCTCGTTTCAGAATAGTCTCGTCGCTGGTATCCCCGAGCAGCATGTGTACTTAAACATTGTACTGGGTGGCTTTAGATATTAGGACGTTGAAACTAAATAAGCCACCCAAATTGTCTCCTGACCTGTCCTGAGACGTATATAGTCTGGCCTGGTATATTGTCTGCGCTATGCCATCGAGAGTGTTGAACTTTTTTTTTTGTTGTAATCAAAAATTTCATTTTTAGTAACTGAAAATCAAAACCAGTAACAGCACACACGAAGCTGCATAATCTTGGAATCATTTTTCAACGAGTGCGGTTTTTATTTCTTTTGCTCCTTCTAAAAAAAAAAATGCTGTAACGGTATCTTGCCAAACACTTAAGGACTGTGGAAATGAAGCGAAAACTAAAAGGAGACGTCTCCCCTGCCAGCTTATAAGTGAGAATACCAGAGTGTTCTCTGCATGAAAAGAGGTGAATGCCTCTTGGAGTGAAGCCACCTGCTGCTGGACTCTTATTTAAGTGCACGGCCTTCACACGCTCTCTCAGACTGACTGTGTGTGGTTCCATTGTGTGCAGTGTGCACACACCGGCGGGTTATACTGAATAAGCAGCTACCTATTTTATATGACATCTCTTTAATAATGTAATACCTGCACTTTCACAATTGCTTTATTAACCTTCCTGCTTTCTCAGATTTGCTTGAAAATGCACCATTTTTCCACTATTTTTTCAAAATTTTCTCGGGGGGAAATCCCCCCGAACCCTCCTTAGGGGGTTCGGGCTCGCTACGGTGCAGTATGATTATCATTTTACGCTCCACCACTTTCAAATGTCACCAGCCTCCACTGACCCCCATGCCAATCATACATATGCTATAGGGACCGTAAGAGCATGAGGCAAGCTGGAGACAATGCAAGCTCACTATTTCAAAAAAGGTGTCTTTTGTAGCTCCACCAACAGGATGGTGCTCATCTTTGTCTGGGCTGCCAAGGGCTTGATGTACCAGTGTGCTGTTTTGGTGCTTGAGAGGTTTTCCGCACATTTTCTAGTCCAATGGACCTTGTGCAGATCTTTACAGGACAGCTGCTCTCCTTACAGGTACAATCCAGCTCCTTTTCTCACAGGGTAAATCTGCCCGGGTCACAGCAACAAGGCTTTTTCCAAGAGTACAGGTTTGTCCACAGCGTATGCAGCAGAACAGCAATTCAGCAGGGATCATATGCTGGAAATGAGTTTGCTCCGATACCAGCACAGAGTCCTGTTAAAGTCACTACAATAAACCAACTTACTGAGGCCCAATATTCTTGCCTCTTTGATAAAAGGCATGATGCTTGGGTTTACTAAATTGCAGCCTACTTAAAAAATGGAGTCCTCAGCAAATCCTTCCTTTTCGCAGCACAGAGTCCAAGGTCAGGCACATTTAAACTGCGTCAGAAGGGATTGTGGATTGCCCTCAACTGAAATTCAGCAGAAGGCCATTTCTTCTTTGCAAAAACATACGGATAAGCAGGGGACCCACTTAATAGGGAAATGAACAGAGCTTTACAGGGGAAAGTCAATAAGCCTGTGTCACATTATAAGACAGTGGTAGCTGAATTTAATGCCACTGCACTCAGAACCACTGTACTCTACACCACTATACTCTGCAACACTCTACACAAGTCCACTCTATGCCACTCCAGTGTATGTCACTATGCGACTCTGTACTATGCCACTCAAATACACGCCCCTCTCTGCCACTCCACTCTACAGCACTCTACTCCACTCTACGCCATCCCACTCCAAGACACTCCACACCACTCTCCTCTACACAACTAACTTTTAGCCATGTTGTTGTACAGCAAGGGCTAAATCACATTCAAAACCAATTGCTCTTGCATAGGCGAGATCTACTGGCTTTGCCAATGCTTGTTTTTACGAAGCAGCCACCGTATTCAAAGACATTGAATGCAGTGGCATATGAGATGTTGGGCATACATTATTTCCCAGTTATATTGCGCACTGTGTGACGACTGCAGAGAGGGCACCTCCAGTCCAGATAGAGGAAATCAAAATTTTGTATCGGATGCATATTGGAAAACTGCATATCTAAGGATCATGGATATCTCTGGTAATACAAGATCTAAACTTGTGTTATTTCTGCAAAGTACACAACTCTAGTGGTAGATCATAGGAGGTTATCTGACTGCTCGTAAGTTGGCACATGTTTTAGTGTGGCAATGGCTGATTTTATGCTTATGGTGTGGAGGGGTACGGTGATCGCGGAGTACTAAGAGTTGATGTTAAACAAGATCAATGGTGAGAGTGTAGTTTTGTTGACTAGCAGGTGGATCATTCCTTTCTACTGATATTGAAATAAGTGGAACCTAACAGAAAAATCATGAATTCTAAGGTAAGGAGCACCAATTTGGACACTTAAATAAATGCGTTCCTCCTCAAAAGACCATCCTATACTAACATAAAGGATAGGTTAGGACATTGTATATACGAGTCCTAATTATTGATCGTTAATTCCAAATACAGTCGAAACGGACTGTCCTCTGCGAATGAGGTGGTGGGAGGGTCTCCAGTGTGGATTTGGACTAACAATCGTGAACACCATTTAGGATGGCAGCCCCCAGAGGTGCATAATTCTTCAAGCCTCTCTGACCCCAATAAATTTGTCGTAAACCAGGATAACAGAATGTCCTTAATCTAAATTGTACAAATGAACAATCTCAGGGTGACCTTTAGTCAAAGAATAACAACAAAAGAAAAATGTTTTTAATGTTTTAACTGTGTAAAAAGTATAAAACCAACAAACAGTGGGTAACTGTATGTTTTTTTAATATAACTTTCTAGAATCGGTCCTGAAGAAGGTGTCTTATAAAAGAAACCGAAACGCTGCGTCGACCTGAATCTTCGATTCTTGATGTTATGTACCTCAAATGTTTTTATGTGTTTAATCTTATGTGTATAACATTGGGCTTACTGTTTTATTATTGTTTTTAATATTATGACATGCTTCAACGTGTATTATGAAAATAAATTTGTACTTTTTTCTACCAGAATTTAATTCACTGTGTGTTGGTATTAGCTTATAAGAGTGTCACCCTTTATATATTTATATTTCTATATATATCTAAAAGTGTTCTATGTTTTCTATAGTTTACTTAACAGTTTGAGATACCTTGTGTGCAAACAGCTCCCTAAATATCAGAGGTAGTTGGCTGCCAAATCCATACTGGACCTTCCTTGATCCCCATAGATGCAGCATTGTCCCATTGGATAACAGGCCCTGTCGTCCTGTAAACGTGGGACATCCCATATTTTCTACATTCAATCCCCCTAGTCCCTTACAACTACTCGAAGGGGGCCTCCTTAATCATTTTTTCTCATTCCTTTCTAAGACTACATAGCAGGCCTCTTAAGAGTATAATGATTTGCTGCTTTTAGTTTACTCTTGGTTATCCACAGGATTACCGTAAAAGGGATTCAAGCTCCAATATCAATCATTAATGGATGGTGTGTAAATGTCAGAGGACAGGGTTCATACTGATCCAGTGGGCCTTGAGAGTGGTACTCCTGACTGTCCACCATCTCTCTTGCTAGAAAAGCTAGCGAAATGGGTATGTCAGGATGTCCTCATTTGGGACCTTGCATGGAATTCATGATGGGACAAGCAACTGTACTTCTCGGGGGAAGACGTTGTGTAAAATGGGTTTGCACAAACCAATCACCATTTTCATTTCCACTATGTTAGGATTGAAAGGTGCTGAAGACACTATACAGCAATTTAATTGAGATTCTGTGACACTTTACTGCTCATCAGGCCTTGCAGTGAGTTTTCTTTTGCATGCATTTCAGTGTACATTGTATAAGCTGCCTGTAAGTTCCAAGAGGCAGCAGCCATTTTCCAGGTTCATCAAAGTTAAAAGGTACCTCTTCCGTCTTATGGTTGCCCCCAATCCATCTAACTAGACTACAGTTTATTGTCCAGTTTCATTCGCACTGCAGATCCTTATCCATGTGTATGGGAGTGCAGTGCGTGGCTAAGGCGTACAAGAGCTTGGACTCCATTGGCTGAACCTTCACTGGGAGGGGCATTCTCCATCTACAATGTGCAGGAACTAAGAAACTGTGAAACAGAATTGCCAAAAAGAATCACCAGTTGTTAAGACTAATGAAAACATTTTCAATCACACTGGTAATTTCAGGTTAAGCATTGGCTAATTGAGGATGTAAAAAAGCACGGGCAAGAAACTGCAGGACCTAGCTTGGGGTTGGCATGTACAATACAGGGGTGTAGTCCTAGTTGGAGTAGCAGCTGGTGCTGTGGAAGAGTGGCTGACAAAATAAAAGATAAGAGCACCTGCAGTCGGCAGTGTTGCGCTCTTTTGCTCCTCTTCTTGCAGGCACAGGCTCTCAGACTCCATTGCGGCCAACCGTGACACTGCTTTCATGTCATGAGAACAGCGTCAGGATTGGCCTCAGCGCCAAAGATTTGCGTTCCCAGGGAGACAGGGAGTCTGTGCCTGCGGTCACCAACCCAGCAACACAGCTGGGTTGGTGACAGCTTCAGTGCGCATGACAGTTTGGCCAGCATCAGACGGCTGGCCAAACACTCATCCTGCGCCCGCCATCCCCCATGGCCCCGTCCCCAAAGACTCAGCAGGAAAGGAAAAATAAAGTGATAAAACGTGTTTATTATAGTTTTTCCCCCTTTCCTGCCATTTTGATGCAGCTGGCGGGGTGGGTGGGAGTGGGGAGGTGAGCGAGCGCTCTTCCGCCATAGCGTAGGAGCCACAGCTGCCTAGTTGAGCATTCAAGGCCAAGCCCTGCACAGCTGAAGGTGTGAAGGTGAGTCCGGCAGAGACTGTGCAAGCATAGCAGGGGAGATCCATGCTGGAAAACCGAGGCAGAGAGTGCATAGTATAACTAGAGGGGGAGAAAAACAGGTATGGGTCAAAAATCTTTTATGGCAGCAGCACCTAATAAAAAATGCAAGTAGCCTGGGGGCCACCAGTAAAATAATATTTCTTTCCAACACTGTAAAAATTTAGCTACAGCAAAGGATAGGACTATTTGCACAAAATGTGCTCCTCCGTTTAACTTCCCCGGTTTCATCGGGGTAAACATTAATGCAAGAAATTATGAATTACAAAGCCTTGGGCAATCTTACTACCAATTCAAGATCTTAAGGGCAAGTCATCAATGTATTCCCGGAGGATCACAATTAGAAAAGAACCTTAATACACTGCAGAGTATCCCTGTCAATGCAGACTTTTAAGAAAAATCAATTTCCCACTCATATTAATATTATCAGGAAAAACGTACATGGCTCTCATGGTTTGTTACAATGATGTAAATGAAGACGAGCATTGGAAAGGCCAAAAACCAAATAATAAATGGACATAGACATCTGCATCCATTAGTATTGATTTTTAAACTTTTTTTGGCGGTGGATGATAGCTTAATGGACAGGACACATCTTCATGTAAGACTGGAGTACCCAAAAAGGGGGAACGGCAACAGATTATAGACTTGATGTTCCGATATCCTATTAATGAAGAGTGTAAGGGATGGGTAGCTACGCTATGCACCTCCCATCATTGTGGGTCCTAGCCTTACAGCACAATGGGGAAGGTATTAAGACAGTACGGATATAAGACATTACAGATATAATACAAGGGGTCATGTGCCAGCCGGGGAGAAGAGTCAGAGCTCTCAATTATTATTTGTGGGCCTACTTTGCCATGACAAAGCTAGAGATAATACATGGAGCAACTGTCAAGACATTGGAAGATCTACAAGTGAGAAATGCAAGAAATTATTTCTGTAAATTACAAAAGAGAGAGAGCCGATAAGGCTAAAAGGGATAAAGAAATCCCAGGGAAATCAACAGTGTGGTGGAAGCAAGAATATGTCAACAGAGATAATGTACTGGAACAAAACAAAAGGTGTTCTTGCTGGGGAGAATTTTCTTAATAGAAATTGGACAAACATGGCAAAATTAAATTGCCGTCACATCGGTTAGGAAAAATGAAAAAACATGCATGCCTACTGGCTCAAACTGGTCATGAATTTACCAGAGACAGGTATGTGATTCACAAAAAATGTGGGGGGGTAAGAGAAAAGTCCTATGAAAAATATTGATGCAGAGGCCCAAGAAACCCCACAAAAACAAAAAAACAAAAGCCAAAAGGACCTTGCATTGGCTTGCTTCTACTGGTTTCGTTGCCAGGTACTTGCCCTTTCTTTGGATTCTCAAGCATCCTTCAACCTGACGTGCATGAACTTTACATTGTCCATCGTAACACAGCATATAATAAAATATTATTTAGCACTGGGGAAAAGAAAATGCAGGCAGTGTATGTTGTGCTGGAGTTAAGACAAAAAAACATTGGAGATATAGAATACTTCGATAGATGCGCATTTGTTGGTTTTGGCAGCAGACTAAATGCATATTCAGCAGTTTTTCTGCTGGAAAGGAATTAAACGTATGCCAAAGGAAATTGCCAGTGCCTTAACAAGAATAAAAAACTAAATCATGAAACCCCAACAAAGCTCCCTTTTGTTTAAAACACTTGTAATATCACAAACTTCCAATTAAGACCGGTCCAACTAAATATTAAATGCAAACATTGTACCATAGAATAAATGAATACAAGGTTTGCTTTTTTTACCCTGCTAACTACAATACCACACGGACTACACATAAATTACTTAATAGAGTTATCCTCTCCATCTGATGCCTCTTGAAAAGCAGCAATCCATATCTAACCTTTCTTCAGCAGCAGAGGCTGCTCAATTTTACGATACATGCACGCACACACACACACTCCCGAATCAGTCATTCTTAATCAAGTTTACTAGAATTCATGTCTTGGGAAGATTCTCTCATTATCATTTTGAAAGTTTGAACTTTGTGAGACTTAATGCATACTTACATTAGTAGGCGTTCAATACACGGCACAAGAAACTCCCAGGAGTATGCTGTAAGACGATGCAATCTAGTAGGCCATGTTGGGGACAGGCGAAGGATAATCCTAGAGGCAGAGACACATGCAGCAGCCACTAATGATGGGGTATAATTTAAAAATGTATAATCTGTAGAAAAAGAAACAACATGTAAAATACAACCAAAACCCGGGCCAAAGCCTATGTAAACAGTTTATCAATGCATTAGACACCACTATACCTTGCAAAGATACTTCAAGGAAATAATCTGCATATTTGGCAATGTACAGCTTTGTCTTTTCCAAACAAACCATGGGCCAGCCATCATGGAGGTCAGTATCACACACAGCAATGGAAAGATAGTAATCAATGAAATGAGCAGCGGTAGGGAGACACAGGTTCCACTGAAATGTTTCCAGCAGCAACAACTCCATCTGTAGTAAGTTCTGTTTAGTTAACACCAAATTCATGTTGGTCATACAGCCCAAACTATTGAGCTGTTCCAGTTTTGGTACATGGTCTTCTTTTTCTTCAAATTTGCCTGAAACAACAAAAAAAGATTAAATGAAACGCCGGGTGAAAATATATTATTTTATGAGAAACATTATTCTGGACGCATCATTTCATAAAAGCACAGATTACCCTTTCCAGACAAAGCAAAGTTAAATGTTGAGAAATCAATATTACAAGGCGTATCAAGTATCACTTTTAGTTTGATATTGAGAGAGCGCCATTTACAGTGAAATTCGTAGGGGTGCAGCATATGTACAAGTAGTCAGCACCCGCATAAGTAGAGAACTTTTAATCATGTTTAGAGATAATGTATGACGAAGTACTGAAGTAAATTGGTATCAGAAAATGTGCAGGACCAACATTACAAGGTGCAAATCCATATTTGCTGCAATATGGAGATGCTTTTGAAATGAAATCTCTCACTATTGAAAGAGTGTTTAATTGATTTACTAATGTGCCTTCAGATTGACTAAATTGAAATGTAACAGACTTTATATATTCCTAGTAATTAGCTTAAAGTAGAAAATGCATTTGCTGTTTAAGGTTGGAGGCCTAGTAAACTAAGAAGAAGTGCTAATGTAAAGTGTTGGGCCTATAATTCGAGCAGAGGCCTAGTTCATAGAATTGGTGCAGGCCTGGTTGGAAATGTCTTGCTTAACATTTTAACTGTAGAAATGTTTTATAAAAGAAGCTTTTAGAAGATGTTGCAACATTTGTAGCCTGTGAGCTATTTGCGTGTATTTCTTTGCAGGCGCCTCATCAAGTATATAGTAGAGCCCATTGTGTATGAGCGTTAGGATGCTAGACTCAGACATGGAGGAGTAGACCAGGAATTCAAGGAAGCAACTTGAAAGGATGAAAAGCCTGGGACCCAAGGACGTTTGAACGGACAAGGATGGACCAGAGCCATGCTGGAAATTTCCAGAATCCAACACCTCCTGGATGGGCGTACCTGAAGGCGTGCCATTCACATTGTGGGGTTTGGTATTAGGGACAGTACCCCGAGGGTGGAGGCAGAGCAGACGAGTTGAGGAGCTAGAGAGAGCGGTCGAGTTGGGCAAAGAGCGTAGTTGCAAGTCGAGAACCATAGTCTTCGAGAGAATGTGGACGAACTTCTTTGGGAAGTCACCACGGCTGACACCTTTTGGTTAGGTTGGGCTATTGTTGAGTAGGGATGTCACCTAGCATAGTGTAGGGACAGACTGCTCTGAATGTATGTCTATTATCCTGAGGAGTACCAGAACTCAAGTGATAGCAATCCTGTTTAGTCTGATGATCCTGGAATTGATTCTAGTCCTATTCATTAGCCGCTTGAGACTTTTCCGTAGGATTATGTTTGTATTAGTACCAGTTTATCTTTTGAACCTCTTGCTGAGGTGCCTGTATCTCCAGTTATTTTTGGTTATGTAATAAAGCTTTTAAATGCAGTCTTTAGTCAGTGGTTCTTTGGGGAAAGCAATTGGATAATTGAATTGTTTCGTTGTGACTAGGTTGCCTAATACACTCTATGACAGGTAAAAAGGTCCAGTCGACCTGTGACGGGATTCTGGAGAATGGTCAGCAGACTCTGGAGATGAAATCCCGCCTTTCCAATATCATTTGTTAGGTCAAGAGTGTGAAGTAAGACAGATCGTCAACACAAATGTGTGTGGTGGTTAGGTTGTTTTGGAGGCATCTTTGTTCAGTATGTGGCTTTGGTGAACTGCATGTATGCAAGTAGGCTAACATGAAGTCTACTTTAACTTCCCTTCAGATAGACGCTGTAGGGCTAGGTGTGTGTGCAAGTTAGGGTTGATCCAAACATGATGTGGCAAATGTTGGCAAAGTTAGCGTTTCCATGTAGATGCAGCAACACAAACAATAGCCATCAACAACTTGCGGCTCGCAAATTAGGAATAGGATGAGAGTATTTTTACAACGTTCACGCATACTTAACTAAGAAAGAATAAAATCTATTAGTCATTCATTGATACTTTAATATGAAGAATATTCGAGAACGAACAGGTAGAGCTTGAACACCGCATAACATGTTAAAACGTAAAAGAGAACAAGCCTGGCAAGAAAAGATGTGATCTTAATCATTTTATTTGCATATTACGGCTAGGTATTAACAATTTTTTTATAAAACAGATTTGCATAGTTGAACCAAAGTATACTTAAAAAGACTAATGGTTTAACTCTAGTATGGTTAGCTAGATAAATGGTTTACAGCTACTTTCGCCAGAGTAAGGACGGTTTTTAGAAGTGGAGGAGTAAACAAAACTAATTTCTTTGGATGCACTTAAAAGTGCGATTAGAACAAGATTATTCATTATGTATTGAGTACATCTGAAGTAATTCAAAGATGAGTTTACAATTTGGAAATTTATCAGACTAAATGTCCAAGTTACTTACCTTCTGTAACAATGTATCTGGTAGGGACGATTCTAGCCGCAGATTCCTTCACGTAGAATTATCCCCAGGTGTGAGACTGGGTTCGGAAAATCTTTTGCCACAGCGTCCCTGCGCCCCGGGGGGACGACACCAGGCAACTCCGCCCCTGTGTCGCTCGCGCACATGACGTCAGCAAGGTCACATAAGTCCCACCCCGGCGCGCCTATGTCAGTTTCCTGCAGAGAACTTTTCAGTGCCACAACACGGAGCCAACAGACAAAACTGTGAGAGTATATTAACAGTGTGCGAAAGAAAAAAGGAATGGAGGGGAACACCACCAGAAGGAGCAGTGCTAAACACTGCTGTACCCCAGGCAAGGAAAGGAATAAAGAACAGAGCACAGCCCTGAACAGCCACCCTGCCAGTACAAAGATAGCCTCCCCTGGAGTCAAGAACATATGAAAAGTGTCATGATAACATAACAGGACCACAACCCAACCAATTACAATGAAGGGGAACCAGTCTTGGACAAACAAGGCACGACAAGACTCCAAGACAGCCCCAACATAGAACGTGACAACCCCTATACGGAACAAGGGCCAACCTGGGGCAACTAGAACACAAAGGCACAGAAAGTACCTACAAACAGATCCTCCGAAGCGCCAAAAGGGGAGGAAGGAACAAATAAACAGGACCAACATCCTGCCAGAAAAGACCGACAGAACGCCAGCACTGAAGACATTGGCGAATGCAGAAGACCAAGCCAAACGGTCCTCGCAGAATGGGGAGGAAGGGCAGGCTGTGAAGGAATCTGCGGCTAGAATCTGCTCTACCAGATACATCGTTACTGAAGAGAAGTAACTCGTACATCTGATAGCGACTACTAGCTGCAGATTCCTGCACGTAGAATAGATACCCTAGCCATACCCAGGGGGAAGGAGGGTCTGCAAGAGGACCCCACCATCATAACAGAGGGTCCCACAGGGGCCAAGTCCAAAAGACAGGACAAGGAGCAAAGTTCGCAGGGGCATAGGCGCACCGGGGTGGGACTTATGTGACCTCGTTGACGTCACGTGTGCGAACGACGTAGGGGCGGAGTCGCGTGGTGCCGTCCCCCCGGCGCGCAGGGATGCCGTGGCAAAAGGTTTTCCGGATCCAGTTTCACGCCTGGGGATAATTCTACGTGAAGTAATCTGCGGCTAGTAGTCTCTATCAGATATAGTTATTTAGGTTTTGCAGACATGCATTATGATTTAGATATGACTTCTAATTGGAAGTTAAGGTTCGGCTATAGATCTCTAGATGTTTGGATACACATATCTGAAGAAGCTTACTGCGAAATGCGAGGAGCTTTTTCCTAAAAACAGGTATTGGTTGAACATTTGATGATTTGCTGTTGAATTTAAAACTGTAATTGTTTATAAGTTAATAATTTAAAATAGTAAAACAATCTGAAAGAGATTGTTTTTCTAAAATTGGAATTGTACAAGAAATGGAAACAGAAAAAAAACACCCAAAAACGGTTAAATAAAAGCATGTACATTCTGAAAGAAGTTGGTTTCATTTGTAATTGCAATTTTATTTGGGGGGGGGGGGGTGGAGATAGGCCAAAAGTGTAAAAGAACAGTTTATGGTGTACACCCACATTTCTACAGTAAAGTGGAGTCTCACATTTGTGGCAAATGTTTAGACTACTGAATTGGTCTAAGCTGTACTCTGAGCATGACCGAGCATATTATGATGTCCGGGACAGAAGCATAGCCATGTGCATACACCTAAAGCAATGTTTAGTAGTCAGTTTTATATATATTCTCACTGTACTTGCACTTTTATTGAAACTACAAAAAATGACATAGCTGGAACTATGGTTCATTGGCTGTGGGCATTTTTTTTTTTTTTTAAAGGTTTTATTGAAGAAAACAAGAGAAATTTACATATATCGGGCGTCATACATAGAATACAATATTGCGATAGGTGAGCGAGTAAATCAATATGGAAAAT
Organism: Lissotriton helveticus; assembly: GCF_964261635.1. Lineage (NCBI taxonomy): Eukaryota > Metazoa > Chordata > Amphibia > Caudata > Salamandridae > Lissotriton > Lissotriton helveticus. The sequence continues at coordinate 940,423,055 of NC_136065.1, forward strand.
TCAATTCCAAGGAGTATGCAGTGTCAACTTAGTTCGGTACATCAATAAGGAGAAGTATGATCAACAATCCAGCGAAGTAGCAGCCAGAAGGGCTCACCCACCCATAGTTCAGGATAATGAAGACCAAGTCAGACACCACGATACATAAGAAAATCAATACAGGATAAACAACCCGTCTCTCGTAAAAGAAAAAAGGAAAGAAAAAAAAGGCCATAGAACTAAACTAAGGCAAAATAACAAACCCCTCCCCAATCCCCCCAACCTGCACCCCTGCAATGGCTACGGCCCATCCCCACGAGCAGCGTGCCTGTCGCCCCGGAACTAGACCTAAAAGAAGGAAGAAGAAAGAGTGGAGGAGGAAATATCAAACAGGCCCCCGGTCTCCCTTACCTCCCGCCAGTAGCAGCCCGCCCCTACACGTATCCAGAATAATACAATGCAACGATTAAAATCAGACGGGGGGAGTGTAGAAGAACCACCCAACTCCCGCGCTAGTATAGGTTACAATCCCGTATCAAATGAAGTCATTATTCAAACCCATCCAGTCAAAGTCAACCCTGGCCGCTGCGATTTTTCATGCAAGCCCTGTCCGCTCGATCCGCCATTCCCATGAGAGTATCAAAATGTCGAGAAAGTTCAAAGTCAGTACGGAAGGATTGAGGCCAGGAGAATAGTACACAAAGTCTAAGAGTCAAACGATATCCACAGTCCACCAAAGATAAAGCGCTAGAGCGTATTTGAATCATCCAGGAGTAAAATGGTGAGGTAACAATCCTAAAGTCACTGGGGAACTCGCTCCGAAATATAAGATCATACATGTCCTTCTGGGGCGGTATCGGCATAAAGCATGATGCAGATTCGATAGTCCGGGGCTCGCTAGCAGTCGTTCGGGGGTCGATAAAAGATACCAAGCCTGGCTTCAGCTCGGGGCCCTCCGTCTCAGACGCTTCTTGCTCCGCGGGAAAAACAGCTTGTTCCAGAACCAACAAAGGTTCGGAGTCCGGTCTCCGGTGGACGATATCAACCGTTACGACCATCCTCTGGATGATGGCGGTGACCTGTGAATGGAGCTCCCCAATGGCGGCCATTACAGTATGCAGCGACGGTATACATTCCACCCGCTCCATCGCCCCTCACGAAGCGACCAAGCAGGTCTCTGAACCCCGGAGGTCGACTACTCCGGAGCACCAGGCACAGGCAAATCCGATGACAACTGTAGGCACTCTCAAAAGCGCGATCTCAACATCGTCGCCTCCAGGGGGGAACCAAGCCCATCGACCCGGGGAGCCCAACAGGGCCTCCGGGCGGCGGTTCCCCGACCACAGCAACCAATGCGTCACGCCGCCATAGCTGCGAGATAAGACTGCCACCTATCCACCATCCGAAACGGACAAGAAACACTCCACTCCGGGAGACCGGACGCCACCCACGTCCCGCGGCCGATGTTATTCAACTCCAACCCGGCTGGGTTAGAAATCGAGGCCCCGGCTTCAACTCTGGGTTAGGCCGAGAATGGAACACGGCGTATCTTCGTTATTCAAGCAGCTAGAAATTCCGGGATTGCACCTTCAGAGTCAGGAACATATTAGCTGCATGGGAGTCCGGGGAGAAATCAGGATAATCGTCAGGATTTGTGAGCAACTGGCGGAGGTCGGCGGAGCCGAGAGCTTATGTGGCCATCTTGGTTGCTAGCGTAGCTCCTCCTCCGGCTGTGGGCATTTCTGAAATGTTTCTTCACTAATCAGATGGCTTTTATTAATTGAAAGTGGAGCATAAATGATACATAAAAAATATAACTTTAGAATGTCTGTTTGTGTAGTTTGAATAGCAAGCAAAGAACGTTCTCCTAATTAGAACTCATCTTCAAGCCTTGCATATATATATATATATATATATATATATATATATATATATATATATATATATATATATATATATATATATATATATATATATATCCATCCCTTAGAAGGATTTGCAAAATGTGTACTGGTGTGAGTTTTATGCTCCTAGTAGAGTTTGGAAGTACCCTGCAAGCAGCATATGCCATCCTTAGATGAATATGCCTTCTTCTCTTGGTATCCATAATGGCTCCTGAAAATGTAATCCTGGTGGTCCGAGACAGAAAGGATTTTGAATATTTAAGCTTCAGGCAGAGCTTGTGAAAGGGACATCTGACAACAAATTATGAACTCTGTTGACGGTATCTCATCATATAATCTAAGAGATACAGCACCAACGAAGCATCGGAGACCTTGTTAACCTCAAGAACATATGAGGCAATGTGTCACAACCAGCAACAAATCTGCATAGCCAATTAAATAAGCCAGTGGGTCAAGAATGGACTAGAGCCTTTAATCATTTCTGAAACCACGGAGGTTTATAAAATAATTTAAGTGTGGTACAGAAAGTACAGAAAGTAAAATAGTTATTCAAAATGCATCGTAAATCAGTATAGCGAATTAGCATAAGGCTCAACCAGATGCAGCAAAGAAAATGAAATAAATTCAGATCTCAGAGCAATAGTAGTCAAAGTACAAATCAGGAGACGGCCTGACAATGGCCCGCTCTCTAAAGTTAGGGTAAACAAAATAATGTCTCACCTCCAAAAACAACTACTTGTATGACAAAATACACAGTGAAAATTGTGGTGTCAGCATAAGGTGATGGTGTCAATATGCAAACCAACAAATCAGACCACAAATTGTAATACAACATCATCTCGCACCATCCCAAATCCATACCCTATATTAATATTAAAATCACCCCTTTTGACCTAATGTCATAGGATGTGTCAGAACAAATCTAATTGCACTCAAAACAATGACAGTCTTAAACAAGCATTTGCAATGCAATAGGTCTCGCATTAGGAAAGTTTGAGCTATTGGTCTTGTAAATGACAATTTGTTTATTTATGTGTTGGTTTTGAAAATAGCTAAATTAATAGCTTTGTCCTTTACAATGCCAATAGTTATAACTTTCGCAAATGTGACACCTATAGCATTTGTAATGCAACAGGTTTTGTATTTTTCTTGACTTAGATGTATTGATATTACAAATAACAATGGTATTGTTGACAAAAGATCTTGGACATCAGAAAATTAAAGCAGCCTGCACTTAAGACCTAATAAAATGGCAGCATCCGCATAAACAACAGCGTCTACTCTTCTCTTACTTTTCTGCAACTGCCAGCACCTCATGCTAATAAGCAGTGGCCGCACGACCCTCGGAGCATATTTACAAACTGGAGGCACTTCACCCAACACCTTCCATATTGCACCTCACTGTGCAGCACTCTAGCAATTACTTAAAGGTGCCTCAGAAGCAGATGTGAATAGGACTGCTCTGTGGCTTTGTCAATGGTGAGAAGCTCAATAATTCTACAATAGATATATGTATGACCACAATGTGTTTTTTTGATCTCATCTGTACACCTTCTCCAGTCAGTATTGTCGCCGTCTAAAAGCTGCTTCAGAGTTCTCTTGGAATGCCATGGTAGGCATGAGTAAGGCATTAAGTACTGGGTTTTACTTTGCATTTTGGTCCTTGTAGTTTTGCATTCCATTTTAAAATGTAGATATCACAATGCGAAGTTTGAACAAGAACTGGATAAGCTAGTCAAGCTTGACATATGGTAACTCGAGGGTGTCCCAACCAGTGCATAAAATGGAAAAACAGAAGTGCAGGTACTCCATACCAGAGTACCTGCTTGTTTCTGAGAAGTGCCAGTAATCTCCAATCAAAAGTATAGCATTTCTCGTTGGAAGTGCAGGTACTCTCCCTCTCAAAATATAAAAGTGCAGGTACTCCGTACCGGACAGTACCGGTCAATTTAAAGGATTGGTCCCAACTTTTGTCATATTGCTTCTCCTCATGAAGTATAATGACAACTTTAGTTCTCCGATTGCCACCAGTTCCCCTACTCAGAGTGCTATCGATCCCTTTAGACACGTATTATTGCCCCTTCATGTAAAGTGCCAAGTCCACATACAAGCTTACAGTATACGTCCCCATTATCCCCAGTCGTGATCAGCCCCACGTGGACTGGGACAGAGCCCTCTTCCACCCAGTAGCACCACTTCAACCCATGACTGGAATGTGCTGGACATTCTCACCAGCTCGAACAGGTTGGTGCCTCCTCTCTCTTGCAGAAGTTTCTTGCCCTTCTTGTGTTTACTCCGTACAGGGACATCGCTTCTTCCTCCTCATCCTCTTGCTCAGCTTGCCCCAGCGGCAGCTCCCCAGAACCGAGTGGCTCCTGAACCCGCACTTCACCCTTCAGCCGCCTCAGGGCCCGGCGAGACATGTTACCCTATTCCTTCGAACCCGTGCCCGTTAGGAACCGCAACGCACATGCGCACATCCATGGTCAGGCAGCACCAGCGACATAGCATACTTCATGTGCGTGCAACACTACACGGAAGCTTGAAGAACGGAGCGCGTGCGCGCGTCCTAGCACGCATTTACTATCGCTTGGACGTAGACGCACAAAACCGGCAGGGAAAGAAGACGTCACATGAAAGGTTAGTGATAACGAAGAGTGCTCGTCATTTCAATTGTGTGTCGCTACCTGCGACATGAGGAATTCCAGTTTCTGTATATTGTGTGTTTGTGTGTGTGTGCGCGCGCGGCGGGGTTCTGTGTGTGTGTGTGTGTGTGTGTGTGTTGTGTCTAGTACCGGAAAATATTTTTTTTGCAAAGTACTGTGTTTTCACTTTAGTGAAACATTTTCATAACGTTAGGCACACAATTTTAATAGATAAAAAATATATATATATGTATTTGGGGGGGGGGGGGGGAATATGATGCCCATAGAAGGATAAAGAATTAACATCGTTAAACAGCTACGGTATTTTCAGTGTTGTGGTGTACAGAGGTATGAAAAGCAGTGTGCATTCAGAGAATCCTTAATGCTTCCCATTTCTAAAAGCAGAACAACATCTTGTAGAGTGACTAATCAAAGGCTTTTTTTTGAGGAACTTCTTTAAATTGCGCAGATCAAAACATCAGTCGCTTCCCAGATGTCTTCTTTGCTACAAAGACACTTTATTAGAAACTCCTACTTGTTGTGACAGGTTTGATAGACCTTTCAAGTTTATTGCTAGGCTCTCTTCTTAAAAACTACAACTGATGTTGATGTCCCTGTGAGGGATGAAGGAGAGTTGCAAAGATGGTCTCTCGAGGGACACAAGGGTTATGTTGATTTGTAGAGCTAGATAAAAGAGGGTATCCAGGCACTTCAGTGTATGTTCCCACTGGACAAGATCCAGTACTCATTTGACAGAGGTGATGCATGATCACTTATTTGAATAGCAGAGATCCTTTGAACCAATATCATTGGGAGGTGGAATGGTGGTATAGAGGGTCTGTTAACTGGGGAAGTCCTGCAGTCAGCTTTGGGGTGACCCATTAGGCAGAGTGACGTGTTTTTTGGTGTCCTGTATTTCTTCTCTAACTTGGATTCTCCACAAGGAAGCAAAAACATCAAAGGCTACTGTTGGCTTATCAGGCACTGTTCGGATCCAAACAGTGACTTACCATCCTAGGACACGTCCAGAATTTGACTCTGCACCTTTGTACTAAAGGAGCCAGCCCTGCAGTCTCAGAACGTCAGCTCATTGTAGAAACTCACATTTTATCCGTCCCTGATAAGCCAACAGTAGCGGTTGATGTTTTTGCTTCCTTGTGGAGAATCACTATAGCCTCCGCCTTCTTATCCTCTGGTAGTAATTTCAGATAGAGATGTGGCTGTTACACATTTGCAAGGCACATATGCCAAGAACAGCTAGGGAATTGCTAGCATGCATTGTTTTGGCAGCAATAGATAACCTGGCCTCACAAAGTGGACCCTATTCCAACCCTCCCTCTCAAGGGGTGCTATGCAAAGTGTTGATGGGTCACAGAAATGTGTTTGAGCTGCCTGTGTAATAAGGAGTCAGCTTTATGATGACCCATTAGGCAGAGTGACGTGTTTTTTGGTGTCCTGTATTTCTTTTCTAACTTGGACACTACAGCTGGAAGAGTAGCCATATATAATGAGACCCCAGAAATCATACAGGAAACAGTCCCCCTGTTGGACTGATAAGGGGTAAAACAAAGTACTTTGATGCCCTTTCAATGAGAGCATTAAACCTAGCAAGGGCATCTGGTGGAGAATCTAGTAGTCAGGAGTCCAACATATAAATGTCCTAGACGTCATCTTCAAAGGTTCTCCTTTCTCTTCCTCCCTAATATTCAAATCGGAGTCTTGACAGTCAAGTCGCAGAGGTAGTGCTAACGGCAAAGGAGGCAGTGAAGATGTGGTTTGCTGTGGCAGTAAAGGAGTTGACAATTGGCATGGTTCAGGCTATGGATGTGGTACAAATGTGCGGAGGATCAATTAAACTGGCAGCCAAGGTTGTTGTATTACCAGATATCCTGCATAGTAATTTGACATCATGGACTGAAGGTCTCGTAGCACTTGAGTCATTGATGGCTCATTGAATCTTGCCCTGTTAGGTTCTTCCTCATAATATCGGTCATAACGTGGGTTCCGATAGTCATACATTTTTTTTTTTTTTTTAGTTTTCAAAAACCTTTATTAAACAAAATTGCAGAGCAAGATTACATACGGATACCAATACAAAGCACCATGGATATTCACACAATTGAGTCCGACAACAAGTATCACAATCGCCGTATATATAAGAGTCAGCCGGTCATGGCCGGGATTTGGCCAGCCTCCTAATCATGGCGAGGATAATGAAGTGCGCTTTATCCACCACTCGCCCAATAACTTTGTTCTCAAAAGAAAGAGAAAATCAACATTGGACAACCTAGGAACTCACCTGTCCCCTCCCCCCTCCCTACCTACCTAAGAACCCCCCCCCCCAACTACCACCCCCCTTGCTGCCGGGTCTGGAAACAAAGGAGAAAGTGTCAACGAAAAATTGGGTCTATGCCATCCCTTCCCTATGGTGGGTCATCATGTATCGTGCCACCCTGTGTCAGGGCCTCCCGCTGTCCCATGTTTGTGGAACCTGGGCTATTTTGAGTCTGAGGGGCATCCAATCCCACTAGCTCCTGGAACATCACACCCCAAGCCTGCAGGACCTCCGGTAGCTTCCCGTCCTCCTTGTGTGTCTTATGTGCGCTTCTTCCGCCAATGCCCACTCCCGTAGATCCGCCCTCCATTTCTGCAATATTGGGCCCTGTGGGGACAGCCAGTGGATCGCTATACGACGTCGGGCTGTGACCAGGCCCAGTACGAGGAACCGCCTGCTCACTTTCCATTTGGGGTCTCTGGGGATTAAGCCCAGGAGGCAAGGGTGCAGGTCCAGGTCTATCACCCAACCCTGAGACCCTCGTCAAGACCTCCAAAACCGATTTCCAGTAGGATTGGAGGTTAGGGCACGCCCACACCATGTGGACAAAGTCCGCCATGGGACTGCGGCACCTCAGGCATTGGGAATCCCTGGTGTTATCAATAGCCTGGAGTCGCCTAGGGGAGAGATAGGTCATGTGTATATTATTATATTGATTTTGTTTAAAGCGGTTGCACACCGACACTTTCGGCACACTTTCATGTATCTTTTCCCAATCACGGGGGTGATGTCCTGCGGACACGCCTGCTGCCATTTGTCTTCTACCGCTAAGGGCCGTAGTCTCTTATCCTCCCGCAAAGCCCTGTAGAGGTGGGTCACAAACTTCCGTCCCCCGCCATAGCCAACATCGTGACTAAGGTATGGGTGTGTGCCGGGGCCTCTGGGAACGAGGGCCATAACAGTCTTGCAGTCTCCGCTAGTTTAGCGTAATGAAGGGATTGCCCCGGACCCAGCTCGAAGGCAGTGACCGCCTCTTGGTAAGTGATGAATTTATCATTTGGGTACAGGTCGGCTAACATCAGGCAACCACCCTCCACCCATTTGCCTACAGACATGACCTGTGCAATCCGGGCAAAGGGCGGCATCAACAACAGATCCATGTCGGGGGCAAACAGCGTGCCGCCAATGTGGCGGCGCGTCACACGGTCCCAGATTGTGGCCCCCTACCGAACCAGCGGGGGAACGTGATCTCGTCGTCCCCTCTCCTCCCAAAGCAGCGCTCCCAGTTGTTCATTCCCATAGGCCCCTGCCAGCAGGGACCTTTCCCAGGAGGGATCGGTGTCCAACCATGCAATGGCATGCTGTAGCTGCGACGCAAAGTAATACAGCTCTAGGTCGGGGACTTCCAGTCCACCCGAGCCCCAGCTATGCTTCAGGACCTCTAGACTCACCCTCCATCTTTTCCAGTTCCATAACAGCAGGACTAAGAGGGAATCCAATTTTGGAAAAGTCTGGTGCGGCAACTCATAAAAGGACCCTTGCATCGAGTATAGGCAGCGTGGGAGGACCACCATCTTGATTAGGGCGATCTTCCCCATCAGGGAGATCTTAAGGGTGTTCCAGAAGGCAATACTTCCCTTAAAACCCCGAAGTATCTGTCCCATATTATGGTAGAAAAAGTCGGTCGGGTTACGACCAATCCAGATCCCTAAATAGCGAAGTGTGTCGTCCACCCATGGGAGTTCCATCTCCGGGCGCTGGACCCCCTCCCATTCAGACTGCTCCCCAATCGCATAGAGCTGGGACTTCGCCCTATTTACTACAAGGCCAGAAGCAGCCACAAAGTGTGACAGCTCGGACAGCAGGATGGGTAGCGAATGCGTCGGTTGATTCAGATAGAACAGGGTGTCATCTGCATATAAGGACATCACATGCTCCACTGTCCCTATTTTGATGCCCTGGCCCTGCAGTGCCGCGTGGAGATGGCATGCCAACGGCTCCATCACCAGGGCAAAGAGCAGGGGGGAGAGGGGACACCCCTGCCGTGTTCCCCTCGATATGGGTATTTCATTCGAGACACAGCGACCCGTGCGGACTCTGGCCATGGGCGAGGTATATAGTAGTTGAACCCATTTTACGAATCCTTCCCCCAGGCCTAGTTTTAAAAGCACCTTCCAGAGGTAGGCCCAGCGAACCGAGTCGAACGCTTGTTCGATATCCAAGAAGACCAGTGTGTTTTGTTTGGCTTGTCCCGCTAGAGTTCACATGACGTGTGCCAGGCGACAGATATTCCGTAAGGTGTTCCGGTCAGGGATGAACCCCGACTGGTCATCGTGGACCAGGCGGCGATGGTAGGGGAGGAGTCTGGAGGCCAGCACCTGGCTAATGATCTTCAAGTCCACGTTTAACATGGATATGGGTCGATAGGATCCGGGGAGGAGAGGGTCCTTACCTGGCTTAGGGATCATTACGATTGTCGCCGCCCGCATGGAGTCGGGGAGCTAGCCCCGGTCGTAGGCCTCCATTGCCACCTCACGAAGTTTTGGAACCAGGACCCCCTTGAACTCTTTATATAGTTCGGTCGCTAAACCGTCCATCCCCGGGGATTTCGCTGTCTGCAGGTGGGCTATTGCAGCATAAGTTCCTCATCTCGGAGTGGCTCCCCCAGGTCTTCTTGGCTATTCGCTTCAATCTCAGGGAGCTGTATCCCCTCGAGGTACACCTCCATGGTCTCGGCGCCCGCTAATGGCTGCGCTTCCGAGTATATGTTACATAAATGGGATCGGAACACCTCGCTGATCGCCTGCTGGGTATATACCACCCGGCCCAATTCATTCTGCATTCCCAAAATAGGGTGAGGTTGGGTTTCTGCCCGTATCAGCCGCGCTAACAGTCTACCAGCTCGGTCACCCTCCATATACCATTTCCGCCTGCCGGCTGACCAGTTAAATTTGCCAAGCGAGGCCCAGGTGTCTCCCAATTGCTGCCGTGTGGCCGTCCATTTAGGCCTCTGCTCCTTGTTTGTGGGGAAGTCTCTCTCAATCTCTGCAAGCGGTCCTTGTGTTGTCGGAGTTCCCGTTCCAGCACCCGTTTCATCCCTACCTCCGTAGACATAGCTGTCCCCGAAGGACAACCTTCATGGCGTCCCATTCAGTTGCCCTCGTAGTGGCGGACCCACAGTTCACTTCTAGGTATGTCCTGAGCCCCTGCGAGATAGCCTCCTTATAGGTGGGGTCTCCGAAGGCCTCTGTGTTGAGTCTCCAGAGCGGGATCTTGGGCCGTGGTCCGCCCACCAAATACGTGAGTAGGAGCGGGGAGTGATCCGATAGGTATCGCGCCAAGTAGTGAATCTCTTCCACCCTATCCATTACCATGCCCTGCAGGAAAAAATAATCAAGTCTACTGTGTGTGTTGGCAGCAGGCGTGAAGCACGAGTACACACGACGAACCGTGTTGCGGTGTCGCCACGCATCTATGAGGTCATAACTCTGGAGCATCTGGGCCATTGCATCTCTCATTTTTGGTTTGGCGTCTAGCTTTGGGGGGCATCTGTATAAATTCCCATCAAGTGCACGGTTAAAATCCCCCGCCAGCAGGAGCTCCGTGTCAGGGTCTATATCTAACTGGCTCAGCATGTTACCCAAAAACTCACCATCATCTGTATTTGGGGCGTAAATATTCACCTGGCAAACACTACGCCCATCCAGAGTACCCACCACAATCACAAACCTACCCTCTGGATCCAATTTTGAGTGTACGGCTTTAAAGGGGACCACCGGTGCCACCCAAATGAGCGCCCCTCTAGCAAACCCGGAGTAGGACGTGGCAAAAAACTGACCACGCCATCTACATGGACATACTTAAGGCAATCCCCCCAGAGGTGCGTTTCCTGTAGGAAAGCAAAACTGACCCCATAACGCCGGAGATATGTGGCTACTCTGATCCGCTTAACCATGTTATTGAGCCCCCTAACGTTCCATGTCAGTAGTTTATATTTACACGTCACCCATCAGATAGTAGCATTTGTCTCCCTCGCAGCTCCCACCTGGCGCCCCTTGGAATCGTCTCCGCAGTGTGACGTGACCCACCAAAAAGCAGACAACTTAAACAATACATTGCAAGAGTGTAAAATGACCCGGCAGCATCCCTCTTTGAAGCAAAACAAGGAACCCCAACATTTCCCCCCCACAGGCAGTAGTCCCACCCCGAACCAAAACTGGGAGCCTGAACATTACCCACCCACAGGCGGTAGCACCGCATCCCCCGATTCGGAACCGACCAGGAGACCTCGAACCCCGCCCCAAAGACTCGCCCCCCCTCAAACCCTCCCCTTCAACTTACAATTAGAAAATTAAACAAAATAGACACTGCAATTAAATACTTTATAGTCCAAAAAAGAACCCTTTCACCTCGTAGTTGAGTCTTCAGCCGACTGACTGGTACCGTGCAGCCCTACCCGGCCACATTGGCACTCTACAGTCGATCACTTAGGGTGAATTGGCACGGTAGAACAAGCACTGGGTTACCGCCCCCCGTCCCCATCTCTTTATACTCTTACCCCTCCGGGGAACAGCCCCCTCTCTAGCTCGTCAGGCTGCCATGATCCCCCCAGATTAAAGTATAAAGATACTCACAGTGTCCTGGACCCCCTATGTTACCCTTCGACCACCTGAGTTACCAGGCACTTGTCCTGTGCAGGTTCCGCCACCGGACTGGTGGCTCCCCCTGCGTCGGACTGCGTTTCTTATCGCCATTAGTTTCGTGCAGAGTGTGCCATCCGGGCCCACCGTGATGCGTTCGTTCTGTGTGACGGCGCGTTCTCCCGGAGGTTGTCCTCCCTTTCCGTGCCGCTAGTTCCGCCAGCCTGTATTCCGTCGTCGTTGTTCCTGCCATCCTTGCGCATGGTCGTGGCCCGCTAGGCCCTGTGCGTCCTTCCATTCTTCCGCATCCGTTGGGCAGTCGAAGAAGTGTGTCCTATCGCCATGCTGTACTCGGAGCCTGGCTGAGAAGAGCAGACTGTATTTGATGTTGTGGCTCCGCATCAGTCGTTTACCCTGCAAAAAGTCGTTCCGAAGGTCTTGAACTTTTCTGGTGTAGTCCGGGAAAATATGAATATCCTGGTGATCATACCTGGGTGGGCCGGACTTGCGGATATGCTGTAGGATCACGTCCCGGTCTCTAAAATTGAAAAAACGAACTATTATGGCCCTAGGAGGAGATCCCGGCTTTGGAGGTGGTCCCAGAGTTCTATGGGCCCTCTCAATTGCGAACAGTTTAGATAGTTGTAGGTTCGGGAAGACTTTGCCGATCCATCCCTCCAGAAATAGGTCCACCGCTGGCCCCTCGGAGCGTTCCGGAAATCCCAGGAAGCGGAGATTGTTCCTCCGGGAACACCCTTCTGCAGCCTCAACCCGGTCCTCCGGGCGGGTCGTATGCTCCTGGAGGGCCGCTATCGGTTCCTTCATCTGCCGGACTTCGGATTGCAATACTGTCAGATCCCCCTCCGTGGTGGTGACCCTGTCCGCCACCTTTTTGAGGTCAAGGCGTAAGTAGTTAATGTCCATAGCCATCCCGTCCATCTTGGTTTTCAGCGCTACCCTGGAGTCCCGGATCGCCGCCAGGATATCAGCCGTGTCCCGGGCCGTCGCCTCTGGGGGGGCCTCCGCCCACCGATCCATCCCAGGGCGCTCCGACACCGTTGGGCTCGGGCCCGGGACCGTATATTGGACGATCTTGTTCGCCTGGGCTCCCCTCACTGGTCGGTCCTTGCCATTAGTAATGTGGGCCGCCGAAGGTGGTCTATCGAGCACCTCTCAGGGGAGGCCTGCGTAGTTTACTGTACCTCCCTTTGCGTGGCAGCACAGCCCGGGCAACGACAACCCAAGGTCCGGCCAGTCCAACCACAGGGTCCCCACAAGGTAGGATCCCAGATGAGCGCTCGCTCTCCCCCGCAGTAGGAGCACCAACAGTATCCACAGGTGCTAAACGGGGCGTGGGGGGGGGGGGCGGCACCCAGGCTGCCCGGTCTCGGGGAGAGCTCTGATCACTGTGGGCTGTGTAGCGCCTCGGGGACATCTAGTGTAGATGTAAAAGGAATGCAGTTTTTACACTGTTTGTGAAGCATGTATTCCTGAAGTTTGGAGTATGCAATTCCACCTAGAATATAGGTACTCCCATAGTAGGATTACTTGCTCATTGTACCATACAGTGACACATTTAGTATTGGGTTATGTACTTTCCACTGATTTTTCAATCATTACTACATACTACCAAAAAAGTAACAAGATATTAACCCCTTCGACGCTCATGACGAGCTGGGCTCGTCATGAGGTAGCCTCCTCGCACGCTCATGACGAGCCCAGCTCGTCATGAAACATGGGAAAGAGGATATCCCAGCGTACGGGCGGAATTCCGCCCGCATTAAAGGTGTTAAGAGTGCTGTGCGCACACAAACTCTTAAGATGGAATATCACTCCATTTTTAGTAGAATAGCTGGGTTGCATGTAGACTCATCCCACAAAACTCTTCTCGAGTTGCGCCTTACTCGACTTGCCAAATCAACTCAGTCAAGAATTAAACTTCCTATTGCAGGTCGAGCACCCAGCTCCAGTGCACTTTGCCTTACAGAACCATTCTAAGAGGTCACATTTATGAACTGCTAAAGACTGGCAAGAAAGTCTAGAGAAAAAAGTACTAAAATATGTAGAAATGTATTCAAAGCTAAGGTTTAAATCTATATAGTCTGGAATAAATAATAATTAGGTTGTAATACCTCAATAGTGGAAGGACATTTTTCAATCAAGGTGTAGTTTTACAGAGAAGACACCATATGGGTAATTATAAAAGCAAGGCCATACAAAATGCTCAACGGGAAAGTCTCTAAATACAGTGGACTGTTTCCAGCAGGAAGGGTTGGAACAAAACATGGCGAGAACACAGAGCCAAATAGGGCAGTATGTTAGGCGAAGCAGAAAGCCGGAAAATCAGATATACTTGACACACCCCATCAGTCTACAATATCTATGCATAAAGGTACATATGCAATGAGAGACCCACTTTTTGACCGATAGTAATGACAGTGCAAATCCAAAACAGATAGTACAAAGCTGTACTAATTAACCGTAAGACTACAAGTCAGCTTAAATTTCTACAATGTATCATGCGATCGAGCACTTATATTGTGTGCAATCTACATTACAGGTTTATGAAGAGAGAACAGCACAATAGTGCCTGAAAAGTGTATACGCTGCACAAAGACTTCAGTATTCCCAGATCCAGATATGGCACTGTATTAAAGCAATGTCAGCCAGTCACACACTTACTTGCTAAAAGTAAACAGGAAAGAGCGACCACATGCAGTTGTTGGATTGAAATGTCATATCTGTCCATGAAGAGGTCAAGAAGGTAAACAGCAAGATGGCGTGCAGCAGGACATAACTTGAATCGATTGCTCACAATAGCAATCAGATCTGCAAAATAGCGTCTTAAGTTCAACTGTGGCGATTGCCCTTTGTAAGATGGTAGTTTCAGCTCCTATGAAGACAGGGGGAAAAAGCATACCCGTTTATGTACACGGTGTGTCGAGCATCTTCCAATAGCTTAATAAATGAGTTACAGACTGGGAAAACAATAATACAAACGAAAACAGGATGGCATGCTGCAGTAGAGGCATTTCACAGCAACACATTTTCAATGGTTAGTCCTATCTAATGACCACCATAGTATAGGCAACAAAAATTAGTAAGAGCCATAACCCATCATCCCCTTAAGCACTGCATATGCAACAACAGCATAAACCAAATGGTTGGATTAGCCCAAAATATTTTCAGGTCTCACGCGAAAACACACACAAAACAACTGCATTTCAAGTAAAAGTGCACCCCAAGCTGCAAACAAAATGCACGAAGATAGCACATCATCTAGAATAATGCCACCACCCAAACAAGCATCAGGAGAACTTAGAATCTTGTTTTTCAGTGATAACTCCTTCTACGTCATGCTTACCACACACATCTTGGTAGTGACTATTCTGCACGTTGGCACACAAAAGAAAATATTTTTTCTGTGGTTTAAATAACCTAAAAGATTCTAGTGAGCTTTTGGGATAGAAATCCAGTTTTAGCTGTGAACTACACACCTTTCAGCAAAGGGAATGCTTCTAGGACTTTAAATACAAAACAGAAGCGACAAGTTTTTACTATCCGCTGCTTGAATAAGCAGTCCTGACAAAGGCACGTAGAAAAACAATTAGGGGACTGAAGCAGTGGTCGCTTATATACAACACAAGATGCAAACTGTTAGTTAATTGTGCATCGACTTCTTTAAAGTACCACTTCTGTAGAGAGCAACGTTGTGCACTTTTTTGGGTGCAGCTATACTTGAATCACTGCACATGGGGTTTGCACAACATCTATTTTTAGGCCTCTCAAAGATAAACCTTCTTTCTGGTATCTCCAAGTCTTAAGGAGTACCATTAATAAGTCATGTTTATCAAAACTGGGACACATTTATTTGTAAAATATTGTACATGTTCAATGCGCAACTAACAAAGTTTTGCATGTTTTGATGTACCCATGTTTTGCAAGTAGTCTTTCATTTGTAGTAGGCAGAAGGGATTCATTTCGAAGAGGTGTCAGTTTCCTAAAATGATCAAATAACTGCTTACAAATTATTCCTGGGGAAAAGTTTTGTTAGTCATTTAATGCCCCAGTTCTTGGAGGTTGTAGGGCAACTTTTGAATCTACTGGCATTCTAAATAGTCTTCACCAGCCTGTTTCAACAATAGCAGAGGGTCGAGATGGCCGAGACTTGTGCACAGGAAGGGCTTGGTTTGAACATCTCCCCAGGCCCAATCCCTAACTAAACATTATAATCTAATACACAGTGCCTTCACCTGGTTCTCCCACAAAGTATGCAGAACTAAAGCAATAAATAAGTTTATACAAAGATCCGCTTACAGCATGAGCAGCTTTTCCAGATAGGCTCCCTGCTACAGCGGAGGTTCCGCATGGGCGGTCTGAAGTTCTATAGGGAATTCAACAGATCTAGAACAACTTCACCCATCCGAAATAGCAGAATCGAAGAACAGAAGCATACACTGCTCGAATTTGAGCGTACACTCATGCATCTCTAAATCGCCCTCAATTAGAATGCCGGGTAGGATGTACAAAATTTCTATTTGCAAAAACTGGTTGCAAATTGTGCACAAACTTTTTGCGAGCGAATAGTAATTTTGCAAACCGACCTATGTACTGGTTGGTTAGTTCATCGAATTCTGAACCATAGTAGGCCGTAAACAGACCTACCTCATTAATATTAAAGCAGTAGGTTGTGAATTACAAAACACTATGGCAAAATACCATCACAGGAATGGCAGTCTGCTGAGGGAAATCAGACCACCATTTTCTGTAATCACATTTTAAACGTTGCCTGTTTTTTTTTTTTAAGGAAACGTTTAAAAAAAGAAACGTTTTTTGTTTGCTCAAGAGTCTTCAGTAGTCTTGTTGACCATTGCCTACTCCCCAAGAAACTTTTTTTTTTTTTTTTTTTACAACATTCACAAATGGCAAGGAATCCCCAAGGGACCCCTTCCCACTTTAAATGGGTTTACACATCCATTGAGGTCTCGATAAAATTGTAATAACTTGGGACCGGATTTTTGGTATCAAAACTTTAATACATTTCTGAACAAATGGTTACACCGATTCCAAATAGTGATTCACTATGGGTTTGTAAACCCATTTTGCAATTCAGTTTTGAATTGCAAAATGGGTTTAGTACATAACAAATAGCCATTCTTCGCAGAACCTATGATTAAGCAAATCACAGGCTTCGTGATCGCAAATTTTCTTTGTATATCAGGCCTGAGGTTCTTGGTCAGTGTTAACTTTTTGGTAATACCAGGAATGGGCAACATCTATCCTTCCTAGGAGCTTGTGTTTTCACTCACATCGTAATTCTAAAGGAATCAAACCTGTAAAGAATGCAAGCCAACTTGTATGGCAATACATGCATGTTTTTTTTTCTAGTCTACTACAGTTTTCATACCAATCGACACGAATCCATTCAATGTTGGATTTGGCAGCTCTACCAATTCGTTCCGCTAAGGATGATACATTGTAGTATACACATGCTTGATGCCATTTTGCCTGAAAGGATCCTTCATATCTTTTTAAAACAATTGAATCAATTAAAAGAGTAGTTAGAAATACTTCGATTTCCTTCGATAAGAATTTATTCATGCTGTATATTGACATGTCTACGAACAGCTCATATTGCGGTCTTTTCAATTGGTGGTCTTCCAAAAGCAACAAATACTGGGGCTTCAGAAAACCAAACAGACCTTTTAGAAGTTCCTGTACAGTCACTTGTACCATTCTAACTTGAAACAATTTACCACACACTAAGTAGGTAGCACTATCTGCAATTACTCGTTAAACCCAGGTGACCAGTAGCCCCCTCTGAACCACCATTCTGTTTTAGTTTGATGTCCAGGATGCGATTCCTGAGCAAGTCTTACTCTAACTCTCACATTTGCAAACGTGATTCCCTTATATACACAGGTCTGTATAACTCACCATTCACAAAACAGTAGACTTAACTTCCCTTAACCACAGTCCGGCCTTTCTAAATCCAATCAATAGCTTTCAGTGCCACCATTTGTGAGAAAGTGGCTCTATATATATTGGACCAAAGTAAGGTACAGTGTGTATAGAGACCACAAACCCCAGAGGTATAACAGAGGTTAAAGTCAGGGCTGACCTTACTCTCAAAAGTGGTAGCTTGGTCGAGCAGTAAGGCAGTACCAGAGGACAGTGTAAACCATTTGTTGTACACACTCACTCAGCAAAAGGGTTCACACACTCAAGGACTGAACTCCAGGCCAATTGTTTTTATATCAAAAGATATAGTTGTTTTA
Organism: Lissotriton helveticus; assembly: GCF_964261635.1. Lineage (NCBI taxonomy): Eukaryota > Metazoa > Chordata > Amphibia > Caudata > Salamandridae > Lissotriton > Lissotriton helveticus. Next base: position 940,440,776 of record NC_136065.1, read on the forward strand.
TTCTTAGAACCAACAGATATCAAAATATACTTTTCTCAATTAGGAGTGATCTCAGGTAATTTCTTAGCAGAAAGGTAATAACTTGGTAAACACAATAGGTACAGGGGTTGCAGTAGGCAACACAATTTAACATTGAGCTTAATGGGTTTTTCTACAAAAATGCAGTTAATTACTTTGTAAATTACTTTGTAATTCCATGACTGGATCCTAGATTCAGTAGTGGGATGCAAGCTGAAAACAGTTTAGTAAAAACGTTTTGGTTATTGCAATGCTTTTTAAAGAATATAAAGGTATTTTAAAAGTTCACACTTCGAAACTCTCCAGTGAAAATCTAGCAATGTTATCCAATGGGAGAAAATTCAGGTTACAGGTAAAGTACGCTCTCGTTACTTTTGTAATCCAGTACTGGACTCCTTGGTCCAGCACTGGGATCTCTACTCAAGACAGGTAAGTAATTACTTTCAGTAGTTGGTACGATTTTTTAAGAAATATTTAAAGTTTTCAAAAGTAGACACTTAGAAGAAATTTCACAGAAAAGCAGACAATGGATTCCTATGGAGAAAATTCAGGTTACTAGCAAACCCGGCTAGGATTACTTTTGCGGTTCAGAACTGGGCTACAAGGTACAGTACTGGCTTCTCTCCTGATCACAGGTGAGTACTTCGGAATTCGGTATTTGGCGGATTTCATAGGAATATTTTAGAGTTTAAAAACTTCACACTTGAGAAGATTTCTCGAGTCAAACCAGTCAATGTTATCCTATGGCAGTAAAGTGAGTTATCGGTTTCCAGGGGAGTACTTGACCAATGAAGTTAAGGTTCTGAGCATACACTCAGGGGTCCCCCAGGGTCAGGTACGTACAGTTGGTGCACCCTCAGCGGCACAGGGCCAACCGGGTGCAGAGGTAGTTCGGCCCAATGGTATCCAATGAGGGGCAGGGGGCTTTCGGTTGGTGGCTGCTGGCTAGCCGGCCACGCGGCTGTGGGAGCTGGGCTCCTGGTCACTTGCTCAGGGCAAATGGGGAAGTAGAATAGGTCACAGGGTGCACGGCCAGAGGCACTCGGGCAGCTGGGTGCAGGGTGCTTTTGAGCCGTTGGGCGCTCAATGTTATTCAATGGGAAAGGTAAAAAGGGAACTCAGGCAGTAGACTCGGGGACTGTGATTCTTCAGGTGCGACCACCACTTCGAGATGTAAGTTGGGATCTTGGAGAAAAGGTAGGTACCCCAAAGGAAGGCACAGGGGCCCGCAGGGCGCCGGGTGCAGGGGTGTCTTTAGGCATCGGGAAATCTTACCCTCGTCTGGTCGCGGTTGGAGAGGTCCCTGGGTCTGAGGCTGCAGGGGATGTACGTCGTTACAACGCATGCTTTTACAACGCATGCCTTTACGACGCAAGTTTTACAACGCAAGTCGTTACAACGACTTGCGTTGGGGGAGCTGGATAGTGAATAGTTTAATTTACTATTCCAACTCCAGTCCCCGTGGATAGTAGGGAAGGTGTTGGATAGTAAATTAAAACTATTCCCTATCCTAGAGCGCCCCCCAGCGCAAGTCGTTGTAATGGTTGCGTCGTAAAGGTACTTTGTTGTAAAAGTTGCATTGTAAACGCTGTTCCCCGCTGCAGGCGTCGTCTGGTTCATCGAGGAGGGTTTTTGGGCACTGGACTTCGGGTCCCAGTCGCCGGGGGGACCTCCTCGTGGTCTTGGATCACTCGGGCACGGGCCGGGCTCTCCGGGTGCAGAATGGGTTGGTCTGGTGCTTCCTGGCTGGCACCAGGGGTATGGTAGTTGAAGCAGAGCATCTGCTTATGGGAGTCCCAGTCTTCAAGAGGGTCAAGGCAGGCAGATCCTCCGGGTGTCCCAAGGTTGCTGTCCGCAGGAGTCACCGGGATTAAGCAGGAGCAGGTTCCAGGATCGACAGGTCGGTAGGGCTGGGGCCAAGTCAGTGGGTGTCGTCCTGTTAGCAGCTGCACGGCGGATTTCTTCTTGATCTTCTTTCTTCTTTTCGTATCGGGATCTGAGGAAGGAAGGTTCAGGGAGCCCCTAAATACTGAATTTAGGGGTGTTACAGGTAGGGCAAGGGCAAAGACCAATAGGTCCCTGTCCTGGGGTGGGTACACCCCCTAGTCTGCTCCTCTCCGGTGGGAGAGGGGCAGGAGCCTAGCTGTAATTGGGCAGGGCTCCCCATCCTCAAGATGGCCGGAGCCCGGAGTCGTGCTTCACCTCGCCTCTCCCACCGGAGGGGTGGGGTTGGCACAGGCTGGCACACCCCCCTTCCTGACGTAGGGTTTCCCACCAGTCTTCCCGTCAGAGTGTGGGTCAGAACCGGTGCGGGCCAGCTGCTGGGTACAGCAAATGGTCTGGAGAAGCTCAGAAAGGCGGCAGGCCTTTGAAGCTCCCCCCTGCCTATCAGGGGGGGGGGGGTTAGGGGGGACCTAGCACCTCGCCCAGGATGTGCATTGTTGCAGGCCCAGGAGAGCGGGGGGGCTCACCACCCAGGGGTCCAGCAACAGGTCTGCTGTGTGGTAGCCTAGGCAGCCTCTCAGTCCAGACGTGGATTGTAGGTTAGGTTTCAGGGGGCATCTCTAAGATGTCCTCTAGTGCATTTTACTTTATATCTCACACTGGCATCAGTGCGGGTTTAATGTGCTGAGAAGTTTGATACCAAACTTCTCAGTCTTCAGTGATGCCATCATGGTGCTGTGTAGTTTGTAATGTCAACCTCCCAGCACCATATACTCTTAATGGCACCACTGCACTTACAGTGCCCAGAAATGGCCCTGGGTACTGTAGGGGCACAGGGCTCATGCACCTGTGTCCACACCACTGGCATAGGGCACCCAGCTAGAGGGGTAACTTAGGTATGTCAGGGCAGTGGGTCTTGTGGGCATGGCACACAGGGATGTGTGCCATGTCGACTCGTTTAGTTCTGTACTTCGACTTCAGCATGCAAAGGCAGTGTGTGGGTGTCAGGGTACAGGGCCCCTAAGGGTGGCACAATAAGTGCTGCATCCCTTTAGGGGTCTTCTCTGGTCACCATGCCATGGGTACCTAGGGTACCATTTACTAGGGGCTGACAGGTGGCCAGAGATGCCAATTAGGTTTTAGTTTCAACACAGGTTTAGGGAAGGAACATAGGCCCTGGGTACCTGCTTGGCAGGAGCCCAGAGCACACTCAGTCAAAGCACATCAGCAGTTCAGAAAAAAGTGGGGGCATACCAATGCAAGAAAGATAGCACTTTCTCACACAACCCTCCCCCCCAAACGAAAGGTGATGAGACTAACCTTGCCCTAGGGAGTCTTCATTGTCTAATTGGAAGAACCTGGAAAGTCCATCTGCATTGGCATGGGAAGTCCCTGGTCGGTGTTCCATTTCAAAGTCCATTTCCTGTAGGGAGATGAACCATTCGATTTTCCCCCTTCATCTGCATTAGCCATCTGAAAGGTCTGTGGTCAGTTTGAACCAGGAAGTGAGTTCAAACCAAGTAGGGCCTCAACTACTTCAGGGACCAAACCACAGCACAGGCCTCCCTCTCAATGGCACTCAAATGCTGCTCTCTGGGGAGTAGCCTCCTGCTTATAAAAGCAACAGGTTGCTCTTGGCCGTCCTCATTGATCTGGGATAGGACCGCTCCTATTCCCAGTTCTGAGGCATCAGTCTGCACTATGAACTGCTTGGAGTAGTCTGGTGCTTTTAGAATGGGTGCTGAGCACATTGCTTCTTTCTGGGTGTCAAAAGCCTTTTGGCAGCTAACAGTCCAGTTTACTTTCTTGGGCATTTTCTTGGAGGGGAGTTCTGTGAGGGGATTCACAATGGACCCACATCCCTTCACAAACCTCCTGTAGTACCCAGTCAAGCCAAGGAATGCCCTGACTTGGGTCTGGGTTGTTGGAGCTGCCCAGTCCATGATACTCTGGATCTTGGGCTGTAAGGGGTGGGCCTGGCCTCCACCAACAAGGTGGCCCAAGTACACCACAGTGCCCTGTCCTATCTGGCATTTGGATGCCTTGATAGTCAGTCCTGCAGATTGCAGGGATTATAGAACTTTCCAAAGTGGATCAAGTGATCCTGCTAGGTGGAGCTAAAGACAGCAATATCATCAAGATAAGCTGCTCTACAGGACTTCAACCCAGTCAGGACTTGGTTCATTAATCTTTGGAAGGTGGCAGGGGCATTCTTTAACCCAGAAGGCATTACAGTAACCGGATAGTTCCCATCAAGGGTGGAGAATGCGGTTTTCTCTTTTGCTCCTGGAGCCATGCCAATCTGCCAGGACCCTGCAGTCAAGTCAAAGGTACTGAGACATTTGGCTGCGCCCAACTTATCTATCAACTCATCTGCTCTTGGAATGGGGTGAGCATCTGTCTTGGTGACAGAGTTGAGCCCTCTATAGTCCACACAGAACCTCACCTCTCTCTTCCCACCCTGGGGATGAGGTTTGGGGACCAGAACCACTGGGCTAGCCCAGGGGCTCTCAGAGGGTTCAATTACCCTGAACTCCAGCATCTTGCGGACTTCAGCTTTGATGCTTTCCTTGACTAAGTCTGATTGTCGATAGATTTTGTTTTTGACAGGGTTACGGTCACCAGTGTCCACATCATGGGTACACCAGGAGGCCAGGCCAAGGGTCAGGAAAAAGAGGCTAGCATACTGTTGCAAAACTTGTTTGCAGTCAGTCTGCTGTTGGGCAGAGAGGGTGTCTGAAAAGACTACTCCATCCACTGACCCATCTTTTGGGCTGCAAGAGAGGAGGTCAGGGAGAGGTTCACTCTCTGCTTCCTGTTCCGCATCAGTCACCATCAGCATGGTGATGGCAGCCCTGTCATGATAGAGCTTAAGGCGGTTCACATGGATAACCCTTTTGGGTGTCCTGCTTGTGCCCAGGTCCACTAGGTAAGTGACCTCACTCTTTTTCTCCAGGATAGGGTAAGGGCCACTCCCATTTGTCCTGGAGAGCCCTTGGTGCCACTGGCTCCAAACCCCACACCTGTTGCCCGGGTTGAAATTCAACCAGTGCAGGTTTTTGGTCATACCAGTGCTTCTGAAGCTCCTGGCTGGCCTCAAGATTCTTGGATGCCTTTTCCATATACTCAGCCATTCTGGACCTTAGGCCAAGCACATAGTCCACAATGTCTTGTTTGGGTTCTCGGAGAGGCCTCTCCCAACCCTCTTTCACAAGACAAAGTGGTCCCCTTACAGGATGACCAAACAGAAGCTCAAAGGGGGAAAACCCTACTCCCTTCTGTGGCACTTCCCTATAAGCGATAAGCCGGCATGGCAACAGGACATCCCATCTCCTTTTGAGTTTTTCAGGGAGTACCATGATCATCCCTTTCAATGTCTTGTTGAATCTCTCAACAAGGCCATTGGTTTGTGGATGGTATTGGGGCAGTAAACCTGTACTGCACACCTGTACTGCACACCACACTCCTTTCACATGTGTTTCAGGTAAGCAGACATGAAGTTGGAACCTCGGTCTGAAACCACCTCCTTAGGAAACCCTACCCAGGTGAAGACACCCAGGAGGGCCTTGGCTACTGCAGGAGCTGTAGTAACCCTAAGGGGGAGTGCTTCAGGGTACCTAGTAGCATGATCCACTACTACTAGAATTAACTTGTTCCCTGAGGCTGTGGGAGGTTCCAGTGGACCCACAATGTCCGCCCCTACCCTTTCAAAGGGTACCCCCACCACTGGCAGTGGTATCTGGGGGGCCTTTGGGTGGCCACCGGTCTTGCCACTGGCCTGACAGTAACACAGGAACTCACAAACTCCATCACCTTTGGGTGCATCTGGGGCCAGTAGAAGTGACTGACTAGTCTTTCCCAAGTTTTGTTTTGCCCCAAATGTCCAGCTAGGGGGATGTCATGAGCCTAAGTTAGGAGGAACTCTCTGTACTTCTGTGGCACCACCACTCTCCTGGTGGTTCCAGGAGTGGGGGTTCTTGCCTCAGCATACAGTAATCCCTCTTCCCAATAAGCTCTGTAGGTACCACTGACATCTCCCTGTGCTTCTGAAACAGCTTGCTGCCTCAGGCTTTCAAAAGTGGGACAGTCTTGCTTGCACAGCTCTTCCCTAGTGGGTCCCCCTGGGCCCAAGAGTTCAACCTGGTAAGGCTCAAGCTCCATGGCTCAGTTCCCTCTAGGGTTTCTAGTCCTCTCCCTGGGGAGGGGGGTCCTGAGTGGTTTTCTGTGTAGAAGCTGGTCCCCCAGTCTTCTGGTTCTTTCTCTTGGTTGGTTGGGCCATGTTTTCAGGCTCCAAACCTACTTGTGCACCCTTCTTTTTGCTCTGTGCTCTGGTTTGCACACACACACACACACACCAGTCTAGGAATACCCAGCATGGCTGCATGGGTTATTTGCTCAACTTCAGCCCAGGCTGAAGTTTTCAGGTAATTTCCAAGCAGACAGTCAGCTGGTAACTATGGAGAGACCACCACTAGTTTTAGGCCAGTAACCCCCCCCCCCCCCAACCTAGTGTCACCATAGCCATAGGGCGATTGGTGGTAACACTGTCAGCATTGGTGGCTGGGTACGTTTTCCCAATCAAGTATTGCTCTGGGGAAACCAGTATATCTTTCACCATAGTGACACTGGCACCTGTATCCCTCAGGGCTTCTACTCTAGTTCCATTAATAGAGGGGTATAGCAAATACTTTTTCAAGTTGGTTGGTAACCCAGCTACATTGGCAAATCCATTTCCCCCAAGGAGACTAGACTAGCTTGAGTGTATTCCGAGATTTGCTCTGGACACTCCTCTGATCCCATCTGTAGACTTGCTGTTCCTGGAGTAACTGGGGTGCCTCAGGGGCTTTGTTGTAGGGGCAGTTATTGTCTACAATTAGATGTCCCATCTTCTTACAGTTGTTACAATAGGCCTTGTTAGGATCAAAGTTCTTCCCCCTATAGGGCTGAGGCACATAGGGGGTAGTTTGGGACCCACCCCCTTGTCCAGGTTTTTGGGGCCCTTTGGAAGACACATACTTTTTATCTTGGGGGTTCTCGCCACCTTTCCCCTGGGGAGGTTTTGTAACCACCTTCTTTTGGTCACCCCCAGTGGCTGTCCTGGTCACCCTAGTCTTGACCCAATGGTCTGGCTTCTTTGCCAATTCTTGGGGAGAAATTAGACCTAGGTCTACCAAATGCGGATGCAACTTTTAATTTGTGCAATTACTCAAAATGTGTTCCTTCATAAACAAATTGAAAAGTCCAGAAGAATTATGCACATTATGTCCAGTTAACCAACCATCCAGTGTCTTTACGGAGTAGTCTACGAAATCTATTCAGGATTAGGTCTGGGTTTTGTGAGCCCCCCTGAACCTGATTCTATGCTCCTCAGTAGTGAGCCAAATCCCTCAGAGTTTTCTTCATGAGGTCATAGGACCCTGCATCTGGCCCAGGGAGGGTCAGAAGCCTGTCTCTGCAGTTACCAGGGAACAGTTCCCAAGGGAGTGCCCCCCAGAGAGGTTCCTTTAATCTTCTGATATCACAAGCCCTCTCAAAGGCTGTGAACCACTTGGTGATATCATCACCTTCCTCAAATTTAGGGACAATCCCTTTGGGGATTTTAGGATCATAAGATTGCTCTCTCTCCTTATTATTGGTATTGCTGCCACCAGAGATGGGGTGCTAACCCCATCTCTTTTTTTTCTTTTTCCAGAGCCAGGAGTCTGGACTCTAGATCTAATCTCTTGGCCAACTTGGCTAAGAAGTTGTCCACTTCACTGGAGCTCTTCCCAATGTGTCCTCTGGGGCCCAGCCCACCTGTGTGGTTCCCAGGCTCCCAGAAGCAGACTCTTGGTGTTAAGTGTGTAGGGACCCTTACTTCCCTAGAGATGGGGGGGGGGTTATTATCCTCCTTCTCCTCCTCCTCCTCTGACTGGGTGTCACCCTGTTCAGAGGGGTGGCCTTTTGCATACTCAGCCAGGAGCTCCTGGGGCCCTTGTTTGGTTGGATGCAGGCCCATGACTATGTTTTTTAATTTTGCTTAAGGACCTTAATTCCTTGAAATTCAAGTGTAAGTAGGGTGTGAGGTCGAGCTCCTCAACCACCAGGTCCATGGTGTCATCTTCACTAATAGCAAGGTTCTTTTGAGACATTCTAACCTGACAGTTCTAACCCTCTACCCTAGCTGTAGTGACTTATTTTTCTAAAATTCTAATGGGACTTAAGCAAGGCCCTACCAGACTTTTAGTATTTTTGGAAAAAACAATTTCAGAATTCTAAAGGCAATTTTATGAGCTGTCGTGTGATCAGATGGTAACCAAGTAGTCCAACACATGCAAGTTTGTATCCCACCGCTGATCCACCAATGTGAGAAAGTGGCTCTATATATACACCGGCCCAATGTAAGGTACAGTGTGTATAGAGACCACAAACCCCAGAGGTATAATAGAGGTTAAAGTCAGGGCTGACCTTACTCTCAAAAGTAGTAGCTTTGTCAAGCAGTAAGGCAGTACCAGAGGACAGTGTAAAGCATTTGTTGAACACACTCAGTCAGCAAAAGGTTTCACACACTCAAGGACTGAACTCCAGGCCAATTGTTTTTATATCAAAAGATATAGTTGTTTTATTCTTAGAACCAACAGGTATCAAAATATACTTTTCTCAATTACGAGTGATCTCAGGTAATTACTTTGCAGAAAGGTAATAACTTTGTAAACACAATAGGTACAGGGGTTGCAGTAGGCAACACAATTTAACATTGAGCTCAATGGGGTTTTCTACAAAAATGCAGTTAATTACTTTGTGGATCACTTTTGTAATTCCATGACTGGATCCTAGATTCAGTCCTGGGATGCAAGCTGAAAACAGTTTAGTAAAAACGTTTTGGTTATTGCAATGCTTTTTAAGGAATATAAAGGTATTTTAAAAGTTCACACTTAATCTAGCAATGTTATCCAATGGGAGAAAATTCAGGTTACAGGTAAAGTACGTCCTCGTTACTTTTGCAATCCAGTACTGGGCTCCTTGGTCCAGCACTGGGATCTCTACTTAAGACAGGTAAGTAATTACGTTTCAGTAGTTGATACGATTTTTAAGAAATATTTAAAGTTTTCAAAAAGTAGACAGAAGAAATTTCACAGAAAAGCAGACAATGGACTCCTAGGGAGAAAATTCAGGTTACTAGCAAACCAGACTAGGATTATTTTTGCAGTTCAGTACTGGGCTACAAGGTACAGTACTGGCTTCTCTCCTGATCACAGGTGAGCACTTCGGAATTCGGTATTCGGCTGATTTTATAGGAATATTTTAGAGTTTCAAAACTTCACACCTCGAGTCAAACAGTCAATGTTATCCTATGGCAGGAAAGTGAGTTATCGGTTTCCAGGTGAGTACTCGACCAGTGAAGTTAAGGTTCTGGGCATAAACTCAGGTGTCCCCCAGGGTCAGGTAGGTACAGTTGGTACACCCTCAGTGGCACAGGGGCAACCGGGTGCAGAGTGCAGAGGTAGTTAGGCCCAATGTTATCCAATGAGAGGCAGGGGGCCTTCGGTTGGTGGCTGCTGGCTAGCATGCCACGCGGCTGTCGGAGCTGGGCTCCTGGTCACTTGCTCAGGGCAAATGGGGAAGTAGGATAGGACACAGGGTGCATGGCCAGAGGCACTCGGGCAGCTGGGTGCAGGGGGCTTTTGAGCCGTCGGCGCTCAATGTTATTCAATGGGAAAGGTAAAAAGGGAACAAAGGCTGCAGGCTCGGGGATGGTGATTTTTCAGGTGCGACCACCACTTCGAGAGGTAAGTTGCGATCTTGGAGAAGAGGTAGGTACCCCAAAGGAAGGCACAGGTGCCGCAGGGCGCCGGGGTGTCTTTGGACGTCGGGAAATCTTACCCTCGGCTGGTCGCGGTTGGAGGGGTCCCTGGGTCTGAGGCTGCAGGCGTCGTCTGGTTCATCGAGGCGGGCCTTTGGGCACTGGACTTCGGATCCCAGTCATCGGGGGGATGTCCTCGTGGTCTTGGATCACTCGGGCACGGGCCGGGCTCTGCAGGTGCAGAGTCGCTTGGTCTGGTGCTTCCTGGCTGGAACCAGGGGTATGGTTGTTGAAGCAGAGCCTCTGCTTATGGGTGTCACAGTCTTCAAGAGGGTAAAGGCAGGCAGGTCCTCCGGGATTCAGCAGGAGCAGGTTCCAGGATAGACAGGCCAGTAGGGCTGGGGCCAAGTCAGTGGGTGTCGTCCTGTTAGCAGCGGCATGGCGGGTCGTCTTCTCCTTGATCTTCTTTCTTATTTTCGGGATCGGAGGAAGGAAGGTTCAGGGAGCCCCTAAAAACTGAATTTAGTGGTGTTACAGGTAGGGCAAGGGCAGGGACCAATGGGTCCCCGTCCTGGGGTGGGTATACCCCCTAGTCTGCTCCTCTCAGGTGGGAGGGGGGCAGGAGCCTAGCTGCAATTGGGCAGGGCTCCCCATCCTCAAGATGGCCGGAGCTCGAGGTCGTGCTTCACCTCGCCTTTCCCACCTGAGGGGTGGGGTTGGCACAGGCTGGCACACCCCCTTCCTGACGTAGGGATTCCCGCCAGTCTGGTGGGGGCCAGTTGCTGGGTACAGCAAATGGTCTGGAGAAGCTCACAGAGGCGGCAGGCCTTTGCAGCTTCCCTTTGCCCATCCTGGGGGAGGAGACCTAGCAGGATGTGCATTGTTGCCGGGCCAGGAGAACGGGGGGCTCTCCACCCAGGGGTCCAGCAACATGTCAGCTGTGTGGCAGCCTAGGCAGCCTCTCAGTCCAGACGTGGATTGTAGGTTAGGTTTCAGGGGGCATCTCTAAGATGCCCTCTGGTGCATTTTACATTAAATCTCACACTGGCATCAGTGCGGGTTTAATGTGCTGAGAAGTTTGATACCAAACTTCTCTGTCTTCAGTGAGGCCATCATGGTGCTGTGGAGTTCGTGATGTCGACCTCCCAGCACCATATACTCTTAATGGCAGCACTGCACTTACGGTGCCCAGGAATGGCCCTGGGTACTGTAGGGGCACAGGGCTCATGCACCTGTGCCCACACCACTGGCATAGGGCACCCAGCTAGAGGGGTGACTGAGGTATGCCAGGGCAGTGGGTCTTGTGCGCATGGCACACAGGGATGTGTGCCATGTCGACTCTTTGTTTAGTTTTCTACTTCGACACAGCCTGCAGAGTGTGGGTCTCAGGGTACAGGGCCCAGGGCTCCTAAGGGTGGCACAATAAGTGCTGCAGCCCTTAGGGGTCTTCTCTGGTCACCATGCCCTGGGTACCATTTAATAGGGGCTGACAGGTGGCCAGAGATGCCAATTGGGTTTTAGTTTCAACACAGTTTTAGGGAAGGAACCGGGTACTGGGTACCGGGTTGGAAGGAGCCCAGGGCACACTCAGTCAAAGCACATCAGCAGTTCAGCAAAAAGTGGGGCCATACCAATGCAAGAAAGATGGCACTTTCTCACACCATCCACTCACTCTGCTTCTTCAAACAACTCACACTCAAACCTAATCTTAAGTATCTGCACCCTAGCCAACTATTCCCTCACATGGTAACAAACGGTCATCAGCTTTCTTCTTTGTGCCTGAATCATGGGCAAACAAATAATGAATCAAGCATACAATATACATGCAAAATAGACTGCATAAGATAGCATAGACCAATTTTTTTGTTTAGCACTAGCTTTATAGACATAAAATTAGTGCTTATGAGACAGCATTAAATTACATCACAAGGAATTAACTAAATGAATGAGACACTCGTTACTTTCAATAATTTCTCAAACCATTTCTGCCCATTTTTTCAGTTATTATGCATGGAATATCGATTACCTGACAATGTTACATAATTAAAAATGAGTGCGAGATGAAATTACTAATTTTCATGTATTTTAACGGCCAGGGAAAATATGGCTGTGGCACAGAATGAAATGTTCTTCCCTACAAGTCGTGTTTCAGGTATTGAATGCCCAATTTCCGCATGGGGCACAAAACTAGAGGCCCGACAGGAAAAAAGTTAATCGCAAATAGGCCCAAAACACTTAAGTCCCAGCAGATTATGGGAGAAATTGCAGCGACAACATACTTCTGGCGCTGCAGATGCAGAAAAAGAGTGGGCCAACAAAGCACTTCTGTCCCCGCAACTGCAGTGAAAGATTGGGCCGACTAGACAGTTAATTTACTAGGACAGCTCATGCTGGGACAGAATGCAGCCACAACACGCTTGGGGGAAAGATTGTGCTCACAAAGTACTTCCGTCCCCTCAGAAAACCACACGATTTTCCACAGGCACACTATCTGGATTTCTTCAACTTTTGTACTGAATAGTCATTTTTTAGGTCTCGCCTGTCAATGCGCATGCGCATTGAGCTTGCGAGACTATGGGGGCTTAAACAGACTTTAACCAACTTGCAAGTCGATGGCGATTCCTTGCAGTGCCCGTGAAATTCAAGCTCAATGCGCAAGCGCATTGACATTAAAAGCGCGTGCACATGCCACCAGCCGCCTGCCTTGCATTACACATCAAAGGCAGCCCAGCCTCCATCAAAGGCAGCCCAGCCTCCCTCCCGCAGCCCCTGCTGCTTCACACCCTCATCGCAGCCTGAAATCGCCGTCTGTTCCCTCAGCCGCACTCCTCCCACACCCCCGCTCCGCCCCCTCCCCTGCCTGCCGTGTCGCATTTCTCCTCCCCTTCTCCGTCTTCCCTCCGTCTTTTTACATAGTTATTCAATCATGCATCAAAGCTGATTTTTACAAAAAAATAACTGAACACGCATGTGCTCTTGGAGTGTCTGTTCTCTTTCAAATCCCATCTTTTAAGTAAAATTATGCTCCCTGTGACATTTCTCCTACGCCCCTCCCCACAGCAATGCCCTCCGTCTTGGCTCGCTAAACTACTCGCTGCCTCCTCCCGCTCTCCTTAATCCGCTCTCCCTCCTCCCACACCCCCGCTCCGCCCCCTCCCCTGCCCGCCGTGTCGCATTTCTCCTCCCCCCTCCCCTTCTCTGTCTTCCCTCCGTCTTTTTACATAGTTATTCAATCATGCATCAAAGCTGATTTTTACAAAAAAATAACTGAACACGCATGTGCTCTTGGAGTGTCTGTTCTCTTTCAAATCCCATCTTTTAAGTAAAATTATGCTCCCTGTGACATTTCTCCTCCCCCCAGCAATGCCCTCCGTCTTGGCTCGCTAAACTACTCGCTGCCTACTCCCGCTCTCCTTAATCCGCTCTCCCTCCTCCTACACCCCAGCTCCGCCCCCTCCCCTGCCCGCCGTGTCGCATTTCTCCTCCCCCCTCCCTTTCTCTGTCTTCCCTCCGTCTTTTTACATAGTTATTCAATCATGCATCAAAGCTGATTTTTAGAAAAAAAAATAACTGAACACGCATGTGCTCTTGGAGTGTCTGTTCTCTTTCAAATCTCATCTTTTAAGTAAAATTATGCTCCCTGTGATGTTTTAATGTAATGCAGGTGAATATTTTTATGTCATTAATTTGCTGAACTCATTCAGAATTGGCGTGACCACGATGTCCTCGATCCGATACAATTACTTACGTGTCTCCTTCCATTGTGACCGGGGTGGCTCTAATAAAATCACCCGTCTGTCTGACCACAGTACCTAGATCAGTGCTGGCCTGCCTTCCCTCCGTCTTTTTTTTTGTTTTTTTTACCCGCTCCGCCCCCTCCCCTGCCCTAGGTATGGAAAACCAGTGACAGTCCCCCGGTCATAAGTAGGGAAGTGAGGGGCGCAGCAGGGAGAGCAGCTCGTCCATCCCTCTCGGTCTCAAGGGGTCTGTTAAAAACTTTGTAATGACCCCTTAATGGTACGAATTTTAGCAATAATTAAAAGCTGCGGGGGGACACCAAGATTCGAGCCAGAGTCTTGCAGGTTGCACACAGACCTTAGAAGCAATGCCCATACATGAAAGCACGTGTGATGTAGCGTAAATCTAGCTGTAAAGCAAAACAACTCCCTACACAAGCCGCATCAAGTGGATCTGCAATGTCCTCAAATGTCCTGCATTAATGCCGTAATTGCTCCCATTTACAATGATATTAAAAATTCTGACCAGCTCTGAAGTCGCGGTTGATCTATCCCATCTGCTTTTTATTCTCTTTAACTGATGAATATATGAAATTATTTGATATTAATTTGACTGATTATATTGTTTTACAGACCTTTTGCACTAACATCGATGATTTGTAAGAGGAGCGCTCGCTGCTCTTATTTGTGCATGACTTGCGCGCCACGACTTTAAATCTTAACAGGACCGACCCAGCCTCTCATCTTTCCGAGGTCTACTAATCGGTAATAAGTAACAGGTGCGATTTTCAGCTCTTGGGAACAGCAAAACTGCTGGCACCCCGCCCCCCCCCCACCCCCCTTCCACACACCCCACACCCCCTTCCCCCACCCCCTCTCCCCTCCGCGCACACACAAGCAGACACACTCTCTCTATACACGCCCAGGCACACAACACACACAATTCCTTGCTCCTTCGTATACCTCAGCTATGTGCCTTTCTTGCACCCCACAGACCCATTCACTAATGTTTTGCATGCCTGTGTTCTATTTGGATGCAATCTAAGGCGCTTCAACTTCCCCTGAGGGAAGTAAGCGCTATACAGATGCAATTACAATCACAATAGAATCAGCAAGAACCCTTTGTCCCGCCCTCTCTACAGCCAAGGTGGCAACACAGCAAGCAGTCCAAGGGCAACTGCTTGCGTGCTCACAACAGAGATGTGGCCTAACGACCAGAGCTGCCATCTAAGTCACGTAAATACAAAACATGTTGCATTCCAAATGCTATAGGTGTCACATTCACGAAAGTTATAACTATTGCCATCGTAAATGACAAAGCTATCAATTTAGCTATTTTAAAAACCAGCAAATAAATAAAATATTTGTCATTTACAAGACCAATTGCTCCAACTTTTCTAATGCGAGACCTATTGCATTTCCAATGCTTGTTTTGTTCATACGCACAATCTAACCACCTATGTGTCTTATCAAGCATTTATTTCAATATTGAGCTTATTTCAATGAATGGATTAAAGTGCTTGTCTCCATATTAGACTATAACTGTATTGGAAGTCCTCTGAGGACATAGTCACCCCTGCCTGCACCGATTATCGTTTGATCTACACTGATATTTAGTTTCTGAGTGCACAGTAAATGTTAGTGATCCCCCTCAACATTCAGATGACAAGGGCTTCGTCACTCATGAGAGAACACCCACCAGGAGATAGGCCACTCACTAACTGTGTTAAGTGCAGCAACAAAATTCTGTGCAACACCAAACGGAGAACACCCAGAAATCCACTAGGATGGTTGGAAGCATGCAACTTAGGCCACAGCAGCCCAAGAGGGCAACATTCAAGTTTGTTCTATGTCCCCCTTTCCCCAGGTGCTCCATGCAATAGTTATAATATAATAAACATTTTGGGAATGTCAAATCTGTCACGGGGAACTCTGCTACCGAGCCTTTTCTCTTTCAAAGTATGACTTTCCAGCAAAGTACAGTGCTTGGCATACGGTGAATCTCTACAACCGCTTGTTGCCAATTCGAAGGTCAAAGAACACACCCGTACCCAGGCATGGCTATTTAGTGCAGAAATAATATATTAAATGTACTAAATAGCCATGCCTGGGTACGGATGCGGCATCAAGGCAGATCTACTAAAGAGGTCCAGCAGCCCAAAACAACAGATCTGCAGCAAGGCTCTGAATGTCAGTGATATAACACAATTGGAGCCAGTGGTTTCTAGTGCACAGCACAGCACTTGTGTCAACACCGGTACTTATGACAATCTGACACATGGTGGCGCCGTTTGTGTAATTTAAAGAGGAGCACAACAGTTGCTACTTCAATATACATAAAAATGCCCAAAAGCAGCCTTCCAAGCCAGTCTTATCGCTGTGGAGGCCAGGAATAGTCTGAATTGTAACACATGTAGGAGTGTTATGGTTAGTAGTTGTGTTGGTATGGTCATTGGCAGAGCAGGCACAGGAAATGGGTAGTGTAAACTGCAGTGGCCTCCTGACGAGGGGCCTGGTACTTATTTGGTTACAAATGAAGCACCGACCATGTCCCCATATTCTGAACACTCTACATTCCAAATCCTGCAATACCATAAAGCAGCAAACCTAGGTTCCACCTCGAAAAGCCAAGAGACATGTGTACCAGACATAAATCCGCTTCCAGCACTTGGAGAAAGAGAGTGCTACCTAAAACAAGGTCATCCATCTGGGGTGGAAGCACTGTAGCGACAACACATCATGCATCACTGACTGACAGTGTAGATAGGAGACTGGAGAACACAGGTGCCAACTGCTCCCAATCAACAGTTTAAAAGAAATCTTTTTATACTCAGTCTGTGTGGAGCTTATTTATATAGTCCGTGGTCATCATGAAAATTTTGCCAGAATTTGGCACTTCTGGGCCTTGATCTGAACTGGTATGCTGCACAAGACTTTGGGCCCGATTACAAGTTGAGAAATGAAATAGCTCAGTGCTGATCTACAACTGTTTTCTTCCTTGGTGTTTCCCTCACAGATTCCTACTGAAGATAGGAATCCGTGCACGAAAACCTATCTGGAATTAAGAAAAGTTGTGGAAGCAGTGACATAGGAAAGGGGGTGCAGTGGGTGCAGGCCGCCCCGGGTGTCATCACTGAGGGGGGTGTCAAAATGGCAAAAATATGTGTTTTAAACACATATTTTTACCATTTTGTCAAGCCGGGGCTGACAAGAAATATTCTGCACCAGGTACCACATGACCTTGCTACGCCACTGTGTGGAAATATGTAATGTCCTTCTGTTTTTTTCAGTGTGTATGTAAAGCGCTCGGATACCTACGGGTCAAGCTAGCGCTATATAAAACTTTTAAAATAAATAAATACATAAAATGCCTAGGGCTTCACAGCTGGTACATGTTAAGGAAGCCATAAGGAGTCTCCCCCATTAGAAGCTGGACCATGCCTAGCGTTGCCTGTTCTAACTACTAGCTCAATTAGGATACTCTTCCAAATTCTGGAAATACCATCACAAGTCACAACACTTCGGAAGGAAATTTCACCCGGTCACCAAGCAAAAACCCTTTAGTCTGCAGTGCAAAAGCAAAGCACTGTAGGTCTACAGCCCTCAACAACTTCTCTTAACGAATAACTCACCAATCACAAGCATTACAGTTTCAAACATACTTTGCCTCGTCTCTGCATGTAAATTTTCCAGCTACACAATGCAGGCGTTTCCAGCCAAAGGATTCACCTCTTCACTGAACGATCGATGGTGATCTTCCTTCGTCCATGGGCACCATCCCTGTGGATCATCTTTAAGCAAACACAGAAACAACGCACACCAGCAGGCACGTGAGAGATTGTGGTATTCTCTTAAGGACAAGCAGCTTTTGTTGGAAGATACTGCTGGTTGTGCCACATTCTAATTCTATCTTCTCTTAGTCTCAGTTCATTTTCTTCGTTCTATCCCTTAATTCCCTCCTTTGCTTTCCCTTGAATTACAACATTCAATATAGGTTGGGCAGAGCTTTATGGAAGGCACTGGCCATATTGAGTCAGACTTGTGCTTCCTGAATGCCTTCGGGTAGCCTTTTTCCAACGCTCCACTTCCCTGTAGGAGTATCCGCAGGGCATGGCTTGCTGCAAGCCATCTGGCGATTGTATGTTCTTGGTGACCCCCATTTGACACTGCCTGTGCAATCTCAAACAAAGTGCAGGTGCTGATCAGGGCCACAAGCAACCCAGTGGCTGTGTGCGTCATGGCGTCCTTGGTAAAAGAATCTTCGTGGGAGCAAACTGTAACAGTCAATGTAGCTGTATTTTTAACATCAAAACTGGCTACTAGCTGCTTTCATGTCCCTGTTTTGCAGAGATTCTGGTCTATCTAGCACTACAGGTTGGAAATAACACTTTGCAGGTACATCGTTAAATAGTTTGAGTATTCCGTTTGGAGGTCCTTTAGCTCTTTGTACTGTATACTGCGATCAAGCTTGTGTATCAGATTGATTTCCTCAATCCCGTGCAGCAATCTGCATTTTACAAAGCTGTGCTTCTGTCTTTGCTTTAATTATTACTATGTGTTTGCATCAATAGTCTCATTCAATCAAAATATAATGGAACCAGGCAGTGTGGCAATCAGTCACCACCCTTTCTAAATGAACTGGGCCAGAGACTATGAAATGAGAGAAATTGTCAAGATTATTTGAAAACTACAGGCTTTCTACTGATGGGGGAGTTCTTGACTCTCATAAGAAAGCACTTTTACTGAGTCTGTACGGTATGGAACGGGTAGAGATTTTCAAGTACTTGGCATTAATGCCAGCACCCTGGGTGTGAATGCCAACTGCTTCACAGACTAGTTGGACAGGTTAAAAGGCACAGTTTAATCAGAAACCACACATTGTGAAGGCACGGTTTCTTTTTCATACATATCTGTTCCAGCTTTATACACATTATCAACAGAACAATGAACGTCTAGTCTTAAAGTTTCACAGTTCTAGCAAACTGCAATGTGGACACCAAAAGCCCAAACTTAATTTTAGATGTTCCAATAAGAAAATCCAAGTACAGTTACTTTCGTTGTCAAACACTTGACATCACCATAAACATTGAACCCTCAATCTCTTCAACGTCCTTTCCCCGTGCCGGATAACAGTTGTTTTTTTTATAGATTGACTCCACTCCCCCTTTTTTAACTCATATTCTTAACGGCACCCCGAGCCTTTTTCCAGTCTGTTCCAAGCCTTTGGAATATATACCGTGTTCATTAATAACACTTGAATTTTCCCGAGCAGAGGACAACTGTGTTTAAGTAGCACTTGTGGCAGCCTTATGATTTTGGTATTTTGAGATGCCTTTGCACCCTCACGGTATCATGCATGGAAATCCTTTTCCATTCCAGTTTAAATGCCCACACGCTTGCGAAGCATGCCCACTGTTTGCACTGGCTCCACTCGCGCCGGTCACCAATTCTAATACCTAATGAACACGGTTCTGAAAAATGTACTAGCTGGTTTTCTACTCTCCTTCTTAGATTTATTCCACGTGCAACCCTTGATTGAATCAGGCTTGACAACATTCTCCCAGAATTTCGGAACTTCCTGCCCGCCACAGAAGAAATCCTTTATTTGATTCGATGTTGGTATGCTACATACGTACATTCAGTAAGTGCGTGGTGGCCTTTCAGCCACAGATTGCGAATTGTCTACATGCCTATTAGTTTGGCTAACCATCACCTCTAAAGTACAGGTGACGCCTCACTCCTACCCTACAGTGTTTCATGGAGAGCCAAGGAACCCCCCTGCTTCACGATTGATTTGTGAGAGACTCCCCCGCCCCAGCACTCATTGTAATATTAAGCAACTTTGCCCATCCTCTTGGGACTATATCTATATATTTTTTCTTTTTACAGTTAGGTAATGACACACAATCCCTCTATTGTTAGGTGCCCTTAGTCCTTACCACCTTTCACTTGTCCTGAGGAAGACCCACAAGGTTCAAGATACCTACGGGAAAAGGGGTCAAAACGTCGACATTACAACTCTTGCCAACACCCAATCAACAGTAATGAATAGACTGTGACTATGTGTTACATGGCGAATATGTATTTACTATGTGTACTTTGACCATCCGGTATATGAACAATATATACCAGAATTGCTTGTGATATTTTGTCACCACCACAAACTTTCTCTCTCGCCACCTACCATCTTGCACTCCCTCCCCCCCCTCTCTGGGCACTGTTTGTGTGATTTTTGTTGCATTGTTAGGTTTCCCTATGATTTGTTCTCTGCATAAGATGCAGGTCTCCAATGTGATTAAATAACATTGGTTTGAATATGATTGTATTTTCTCTCATTCAACACCTTCAATGCTAGTTTTTGATCTGTTCATTCCTTCCCTTTATGTGAAAGCCACCAATACACTGGGGCCAATCTAAATTTCAAGCAGTATCATTTAAACATTGCCCATCTACAGGCAAAAAATGTTTTAAAGCGTTGGGGTGCAGTACAATATTCAAATGTATATATGAAGCCATCCAGTGCAATTATACATTTGGTACAGGTTGAATTTTTGATGAAGGTGAAGAGATTTCACAAAAAGACTTAAGTGTAAATGATGTTGATGCTGCAGATTTAGGTGTGGTTGAAAAGGTGGGGCCCAAAGACAAAGAAGTGTTTGATCAGGCAAGAACTTGTGCAAAAGCTTCTAGGAATTTTTGAAGAATATTAAAAAACCATCCTACTGTATTATTCAAATTGTTGTCAAGGAGGTTTAATGGTGGAATCAGGTTCTCCTGGTTGCTGATGTACTTGATTAGGTAGTAAAATAGACAGATGGATAGATAGATATCTCCTGAAGATGTGTGTGGATGATTTAAAATCTGTTATCAAACAAATCCTCATTGCTGGTCATCGGTTTCCACGCATCCAGATTTGCTGGCAATGTTAGCCGGTGCAAATGTTCTATAGAACTTTGAATCTCGAGCTAGCCTACCATCAGATCGAACTCATGGAAGACATCCGCCTTTATCGCTACATTTATTACACCCGATAGACCTGCGCGGTTTATCGGGATGCTATTTGGGTTGGTCTCTGCCACTTCTGTTGTCTAGAAACCAATGCATATCTTGTTTGGGAGCATCAAAAGGGGTGGTAGCATTCCAGGAAGATTTTGTTGTATGCAAATTCCATTGATGAGCATAACCAGTTAGGGCGTCAACATGATTATTCGAATACTTTTGCAGATTATAGGAGTACAATTTCAGCACTTCATATATCCCTGGTACACAGAATATCAAATCATACTGGATAACCAGCCAAAATAGTGACAACTGTATTGAAGATGTTATGGAAGAGTGAGATAGGTTACGTTCAGGATGCTTCTGCAGGAGTCTATCAAGTCATCAAAGAGAGAGCATGGTCGGAGGCCAACAAACCGTACTGCAATGTGGGTAGTGTTAAAGATTCTGTTACAAATGATTGGCGGAAAATAAAAAATAAAAAGAAAGTCTTGGGGTCCAAATTTAGAGAAGAGCCCCATTGGTCAAGACATCTCCCGACCTTCGATAAGCATAATTTGCACGCCATTAGCCAATATGTAAAGTCCTCTCTCTACCGTACTTTGCTTTTGTCTGGTAGACTGTCAAATACGAGCACTTCCCATCACGGGCTGCCTGAAAAGACATTTTAAAAACATGTAGCCTCTTCGGGTGTTTTAATCCTCGGTTTTGCAATCTTTTACCCATCATTGTAACTTTGCCAAACTGCACCATCAAGCACTAGCACTTTTCTTAAAATGGGCTTCTTAGGTAAGACAAACCATTATAAAACATAAAATACATATTAAACACAACGTAGTCTCCTCCAGCTATGACACAATGAAAAGTTGATTTCATCTTCTCTTTCTTTTTAAACAAAATAATGTAATACTGAGATTGATCTACAACAGTACTGCTAGACTCAGTCCCTGCAGTTTTGTTTGTACAGTTTATCATGATATGATTTAAAGAAATTGAACATGAATACATAAAATACAGAATTATCTTTAAAAGGTGAATTCATTATGAAAGGTAAATGTTTTATTTCACTTATTTTTTTTTCACAAGTAAATAATTGCCATTGTGGACATAAGAGAAAACGGCTCACAAAAACAAAAACAAAAAAATTAACGACAAGCACTGCTATGGATGATTCAATTCCTTCACAATGTTCAAAACTGCAACCAGTGTGTTGACTTAGATAAAAACCTTGAAAATGCTTCCTGTCATTTTTCATGCCCATGACCATTCCCATGCAGATTGGAGTGAGATTGCCTTTCAATTGGTTGGGTCCTTGTGAGGCTTGAGCAGTAGGAAACTGGTAAGCTTGGACTTTAATTGACTATTTTCCCAAGTTGGTAGAACTAAAGAGGCCTTACAACCCTAATATTAATTCCATGTTAGGGTTTCTGGGCAAGTGCTTTCAAACAGATGATATTCCCAATTCCATTTCTGCTGATAATGGCGTTCAGGTTACACCCCAAAACTAACTCATTACTATACAATGTTAGGAATCACACATGGGTGTACTACTTTGTACGCATTGAAAATGAACGGTTTGATGGATAGATTTAATGTGGTTGCAGTGGTTTCCAGCCAGCCAAAAGTTGATATGCAAAAAAACATATTGCCAATTATGGTAATGTCATAAAATTGTATTCCCCATTACCCCACATGTTTCACCCCCATTTGAGTCACTTAAATGTAGGAAGCCTCGCACAGGTATGGATGTGGAATGGTTCGTTGGAGTCTTTCAAAATGTTTTCTCTGGAAGAGATGCATAAACAATAGAAAACGTGGGGGAATACAGAACAATATTAGTGAACACCAGTTAAACACGTAAAGCTGTGCGTTGCGGAATTTAGGAATAAGAGGCTGACTTTTGCAAAGAAAGGTTTGTCAAAGTTTTCAAAGGGCTTCAAAGTTGAATATATGGGAAAGCTTTGGTACTGTAGAAGAATGTTAATTTTAGTGGGAGGCAATAAAAGTTAGGAGGTTAATGGAACAGGAAATAACTGAGCCCAATTCTGCTACAAACGGGAATTGTGCCACAGCTTGCGTTCACAATCATTATAACAATGACTTAACTGTCTGATGTGGTTGAGAATTTGAAGGACTCTGCTAACATTCCCACGGTTACAGCCGGAATTCCGGTCCGTAGAGGTGGTTTATCAAAAAGATCCAGTGACTTTATAGTTGATTATAAAACACCATTAGGCTTGCCTTGTTACAGGGACAGGAGGTGTGGGGTATTCTCCCAAAGGATGCAGATGCTGTATGTGTTATGTTTTAATTCTCCTTTCTCTTACCCTCATTCTGAATTCTTCATTCTAACCTTTCATTCACTACCTTGCCTTTCTTGAAAGGCATTCTGTGTGAGTTGTGCAGAGCTTTATTTCTTTCAGCACCCCAGTGCATTGGCTCCTATAATAAAAACATCTTACTACTTTCACTTGACCGTGTCTCTTCCATGCATCTTCAAAGCTCCATACACAGCCATACACAGCCAACAGCAATAAAGATAATGGAACTTAGAGGTCATAAATACAAAGTGGGAAGTGCTGAAAATAGTTTATTAGTCAATTAAAACCATAAACATAAGACAATACACAATACCTGTTGGAAACCGGCTATTTCGGGTAGGCTAAGGCTGACGCCAAAGCCAGGCCGAAACCACCATTCCAGTCAGGGCAAGGAAGTCACACGCCAAGATAACCCCTGCTCACCCTCTAGGTAGCATGGCGCGAGCAGTCTAGGCTAAACTCGGAGGCGATGTGTAAAGCATTTGCGTCAGCGCACGACAGCAACAACATTCTAGGCACACCACAAAAGAGACTCCACACAAGGTTATATTAAAATAACTTTTGTATTGTCAAAACATATCAGATAGAAATCACACATGTACATTGTGCCAACTGGCACGGCAATATTCACAAGGGATTATTTACAAGACAGGGCCACATGGGCCACTGTCTGAATCCACACTTTGCAGATATAGAAATACTTGTCAGAAATTAGAATAAAAGTATATAAACTTCACTGTAACACAAAGTAACAGTTATAGATCACATCCAGTAACTACTGGGGACAGGTACGTACCACCTACGCAACCCTAAACCCCTTAGGAGACTGTCGCGCAGGGGACCAGGACCTCACTAGGACCACCTGTACTAAAAGAACAACCACCTAAGTATCACACAGCATTTAGGGGTCTAAGAAAGAACACATTACCCATGATGTATGAAACACATTCAGATGAGTAGTAAAGGAAAACCACCTAAGTAGCACACAGCGTTTTAGGGGTCTAAGGAAGAACACATTACCCATGATGCATAAATATACATTCAGAGGAGTAGTAAAGAAAAACACATAATGCATAAACCTACACATTCAGCGGTGTTAAGAATAAAGCACATGATGCAATAAAATTACATTCAGAGGTACCAGAATAATACAGTGGCGCAATAGTCACATGATGTCTAAAAACATTCAGAGGTGCAGGAATAAGACATGATGCAAGAAATCACATTCAGAGGTGCAAGAACCATACAATTGCGCAAAACCTACATAAGCCACCACCTGTGGCAGTCCCTAGGCCAACTGGCCTTGTTGGGGCTAGAACGCCCTGAGTCTCAATGTCAGGGGCCTAAACGATGCAGGGGCCCACTATTTGCTGGGCCCCTGGGAACACTCACAAGGGCCTAAACGTTGCAGCTGGCACTAAGTGCTGCGCAGCTGGGTAGGCCGGGCACCTCTGTGCCAACTCTATCCCTCTCAGGGACTCCTTCTCCATCTTGCGCCTAAACGGTGCAGCTGCCCACTAATTGCTGGGCAGCTGGAGAATCATCAACACTGCGCCAGGGCCCTCACTGGCCCTCAGGCGCAAACTGCGCCACGCTGGAGCCACACAGGCTCTACACACACCTATGTCCACGTTGGAGCCACACAGGCTCTGGCATTACTCGTGCCCAACGTTGGAGCCACACAGACTCTGGGCATCACATGCCCCACATGTAGCCACACAGGCTCTGCACCCACTGCCATTCGGGGCCGCCCTTTCTCAGTGCCTCGAAGCGGCACCAACATGCAGCAGTGCGGGCCCTCAAGAACCCCTCGCGGGCCCTGTAATCACGGTGGGGCGACCCACTGCCATTCGGGGCCGCCCTTCTCCTCAGTGCCTCGGCCGGCACCACACGGAGCTATCTCCCCCCGCAGCCCTTCACTCACCGGGGCTTCTGTGCAGCGGGGGCGGGCTTCGGCGGCATCTACGGAGCTCCTGCTCCACGCAGACTCTCCTCGCTTTGCCCGGTCCCCCGTCTCGGGACCGGGACTCAGGGTGGAGCCAGCAAGGCTCCCGACAGCAGTCCCTTCTCGCGGGGGTGAAGGCGGGGCTCTCCCGACCACATGGGAGCCTCGCTACTCCCGCGCCGGACTTCTCCCTCTCTGCAGGGCTCCCTCGGCACACGGGAGCCCTGCCAACAGGCCGCCTCTTCTCCTCGGGGCTCCCTCAGCCGAGAGGAGCCCCGCGAACGGCCGCCATCTTCCGCGCCTTCTCCTTTCTTCTCCCCGCCGACTGCGGGGCGGGACTTCCGGCCGGCCGCGACAGGATTGGCCGGCCGGTCAGTCACTTCCGGGTCACTGCGGGCAGCGCGGCGGCCCGATCCTTAGGCAGGCAGGCGGGGGCTGATTCCTCCTACGGGCCAGATGCCTTAGCGCGCCCAGCGCTATAAGCGGACATAAAGCGCTCCTAAGCGCTAGGAAAAGTCCAGATAAAGCGCCCTCAGGCGCTTGGGGAAAATGACACGCTCCAAAGCGCTAGACAACCGGCAGAGCGCTCCCAGGCGATCGGGAGGAAGCTCAGCGCCTCCAGGCGCTAGAAATACAGTTCCAGCGCTATCCACAGGGCAATGCAGCTCCTCCACGCTGCCAAAGCCCCAGAGCCTCCCAGGGGGGCAAAGCCAAGTCCCCCCCTCAGCCCAGGCAGGGCAGAGGGGTCCCCCAGGAATCCAGGCAAGTCCATCAGGAGTCCAGGGGCTGGGCAGGACTCAGGGATCCCCTGAGCCCAAGCAGCAGCATGCCCCTGGCAGATTCAAGTCAGAAAACAAGAACAAATTGGAAGGGAACACAGCCCCTTCTTATACACAGAAAAGGCTTTGAAGTCTTTTGAAGTCTTTGTGTAAGCGAGCCCTAAGCCCTGGGTGTATCTGGTTTCCCTCTCCTGTCAGCCTCAGGTCAGAGGTGACAGTGGGTTATCAGGAGGGAGAGCCATCAGGGGTGGGCTGCCAGGCACAGCCTGGTTCCACCAGACGCTCTTTCCTCCCCTCCCTAACAGCAGATGGGGGCCTTTCATCTACGGCTGACTCAGACCCCCCTCCTCCAGACAGTCCATCTACCAGCAGGCCCAGGCATCCAGGGCCAGGCCCATCAGCCAATCACGTGCTAGCAGACTCACTACACAATTATGCCAACTTCTAAAAGTGGCGCTTCTGGACTAGATACAGCCGTGCCGCATATACCATTATGCAGCATTCAGTCTCACGAGTTCACACATATCAAACTCGCCCCTGCACTCCCCACGCATCAGGAATCTACCATGGGCATACATATTTCCCATTCATTCCTATGGGAGGGCAGGGCGCTCACCATCCATACACAGAAAGCACACGCACTTTACACTGTACCACAGTGAAAAAGTGCGTAGAGGCCTAAAATCACCAACCCAGGTTCCAAAAACAGGCTAGGAAAAAGCAAAAAGTCACGGGGTGAACCTGCCCAAAGGACCGGGTCCAACAATACCAAACAATAAAAGAAAGACACACAAAAGCATCATAGGGCTACTTCAACCATAAAACCTCATGGTTATGGCTCTTTACCTTTTCCTTCAGCCTTTCCTTTCAATTGTAATAAAAGTGCCCAATACAAAATTAAAAAGTCTCGCAATTATTTAGTCAAGCCACAAGAAATTTGTAGTACTGCTAATTAACTTTCGCCTAAAACACCACTACAGATGTAGAAATGGAGAAGTGCAAATTCAAGTAGCAGTAGTGGGTGCTACACTAAGACAATGCTTTCAGTCAAATGTAGTACCCAAGTTTGAGACTGTACTTTAATAAGGGCCAAAGTACAAGACGAAAGTACAAAGTCAAGTAAAATTAGTGCCTTAGCAAAACGAGTTGGGACCAGCGACTAAAGGGGACCCAGCAGCAACAATGTTATAACGCTGCAGTTTGTCGTTCTTATAAAAACATTACTATGGGTATTAAAGTGCTTTTGTGCAAATTCAAACTGCAATAATAGATATAACATTAAGTGGACAAGGGTTTTCAGTCGAGTATGGAACCTATGTAAAAAACGATGCTTCGATAATGAACCAATATGCAATAAAAAGCTGCCTAGTTGAATAAATTACTTTAACATTACAGGATAGGGTCTAAAGGGAACCCTAGCAGCTGGACCTTGCTTTATACCCACTCGTATATCTTTGTCTAAATAAAATACCTGAATTAACACGGACTAAGATGAAGTGCCAATATCCCCCCCAAGATTGCTCATTACATTAGGCAGCTATGAGATTATTTAAAATAGCCAAAAACTGCACTAGTCTAATGTTCAATAATTTGTTAATTGGGTCCATTTACTCCACGAGTGCAGTCACACATGATCTGATTCCCCAATCAAGATATTCACGCCTTAGTAGACTTCTATGTTAGTCAATTAACATTGGGCAGATGCATATAATGTGGGCAGATGCATATAATGTGGATCAGAGTCTCAGTTTTCTGATGCCACAAACAGGTACGGGCTTTGGAAGAACCATATATCCTCCATTTTGGTATAAGGTCTAACTTGGGAATCTCTCCAAACCTGAGGGCCAGAAGTGATTGTTTAACCTTCCGATCGTAAGATGCTGCCAACAGCAGCGATTCTCTTTGAGATAAATAGGATTTCAACAGCAGCCACCCATGACGACATTTGGACATGGTTTCCTTACCTATGGTCCACTTTTGCAGTCTGATCGACTTATTTACTGCTTTCTTAAAGGTTTGACTGGTGATCTTCAAATTCCAAAAGGTCACCTAACGCCAATAACCTGATAAAGTTGTCAAGATGCTTTTTATGGGAGCAGTTTCCAAGGTGTAGATTGATCTCGTACCAGACTAGATTTGCCAAGGTGTTATCGGCCGATGCACGCAATTTATAACAAACATTTACAAATGCCGCTGGCCTGTCAAGTGACGATTTTGTAACTAAAAATTCTAACTAGAGTTGAGCAGGCGAGGCCATCCTGGGTAGCCTAAAGATCTATTTATAGGCTCCAATTACCAGTTTATCAAGCAGAGGAGCCTCATCACTTAACAATATCTCCAATCCATATGCGAGGGTTAGCAGCAATTTGGCTTTCATAACTGCTCCCATAGATTTCAATTCATGGCCTTTAATGAATCTGGCCAGTGTTGAAAATCCATATTTGATGGCTTAGGCTTTTACCCAAATTGCCTTCTTCTGAGATGCGAATATTTTGACCTCTAAATAAATGTAGGTGGTAACTTCCTCAATTTTATTTCCATTAGGACGCCATTTTCGAATTTTGTTGGGAAGTGAAACTGCAAGTTCCCTAATCCCTAGCGCAACTAGTGCAAACAAGCATTTGCAATGCAATAGGTCTCGCATTAGGAAAGTTTGAGCTATTGGTATGATAAATGACAATTGTTGTATTAATGTGTTGGTTTTGAAAATCGCTAAATTAATAGCTTTGTCATTTACAATGCCAATAGTTTTAACTTTCGCAAATGTGACACCTATAGCATTTGTAATGCAATATGTGTTGTATTTACATGACTTAGATGTATTGATATTACAAATAACAATGGCTTTTATTTGTTTTAATAAATAATACTTACATAAAAGTTATTGTAATTTATAATGGCAATAGCTTAAACTTTTGTAAATCACTTTTGTGAAGATTATGTTCAGTGTGTTTTATTGTGATGAAAATCCAAGAAGAGAAGTGAAATATTAACATCTTTTTGTGACATTTGTAATAAAGCTTGAAATATTGAGAGAACATATTTGAACCTGTTTTTGTTGAATTGTTGCACAGATTGATGCTTTGGTGGCACTGAGTGATGTTGTGGTGGGGCTGAGTGATGCTGTGGCGATGCGATGGATAGAGTGAGTGCGATGGATAGAGTGAGTGCGATGGATAGATAGTGGGAGGGCGATATCTAGATAGTGGGAGGGCGATATATAGAGGGAGGGCGATAGATAGAGGGAGGGCGATAGACAGTGAGGGCGATCAATAGATAGAGTGATGGCGATAGATAGAGTGAGTGCGTTAGATAGACAAATAGAGTGAGGGCGATAGAGTGAGGGCGAAAGATAGATAGAGTGAGGGTGTTGTTGAGTGTGTGGTTGGGTGTGGTTGTGTGTGTGGTTGGGTGTGGTTTTGTGTGTGTGGTTGTGTGGGTGGGTCTGTGTGGTTGTGTGGGTGTGTGTGTGTGTGTGGTGATGTGTGGGGTTGTGTGGGTCATATCAGACCTGAGTGTGATGTGCTCTGCTTTGTGTGATGTGGTGTCAGACCTGAGTGTGATGTGCTCTGCTGTGTGTGATGGGATGTCAGGCATGAGTGTGATGTGCTCTGCTGTGTGTGATGTGGTGTCAGGCCTGAGTGTGATGTGCTCTGCTGTGTGTGATGTGGTGTCAGACTTGGGTGTTATGTGCTATGCTGTGTTAGGTAAGAGAGAGTGAATAAACAACGTTTAAATGTGTGCGCTGCTCTGCCCCTTACGGTGCCTGCCAGCTGCTGCTGAAAGGGATGGGCTAAAAGGGAGGAGGGAATGCAAGGAGCACAGCTGTACCCGTGATATGATCAACACATTTTATTTAAAACTTTCACAGAAACCACACAGGTGTGCTGGAAAATGTAGTAAAGGGTGGGCGTTGTTATTAAAGAGCCCAAACCGAACCTTTTTTTGAATGTTTACTGCAACAACGCTCGACTATTTTGGGAATGTACAAACCAGGACGCCCAATATAAACATTGTTTTTCACCTAGCCAAAGTGGGAGAAGCCAGGTCTGAGTGACAGTCGGTGTGATCTTGGGCATGACAGCCTTCAGCGAGCAACGGGGGACGGGGGAACGGATTACTTTGAAGTCTGATACCGGTTGCAAGCAAACCAGCATGAGTGCGGAGAGAGGCTCACAAGCTGCCAAATGGTGTGTTCACCCATTCACTGCCTTACTTCGAACTAAGGCAGTCTGTGATAGAATGAAGCAAATGTCATAAAATGCATAGTCGGCATGCTACGAAATAATGTTAACGAACTGCACTCATCGTACCTGTCTGATCGTTTGCATCCTTGTGCATCGCCAAACACCATGCTGCCAATGCCGCAAGGTTCAACTCATGCCACGGAAACCCCAAACAGGACCAAATGACTACAAAGCTAGCAGCAACACACTGGTGCTGTCTCCTGTTTTCAAGTTGTTGAAGTGAAATAGTAAACAGTGACGGGTACATCAATCAGTGTGTGGTGGTTTAAGATTCACTCCGATACCACCAACACAGTCCAAGAAGAAATGGACTACACAAACGTATGCACATATAAGTACAGGGTCAAAACATAAAACACAGCTTTCTTTTTGTCTCTATCATTTTATCTATCTATAAGTTGCAATGTTTGCAATGGTGACACAGTAGAGCTATAGTGGCACAATAAAATTACATGCAAGAAATGGCACAGGTGCGTGCACAGCGAACAGGCAAATGAAGGGATATCGGACTCATGCAGAAATATTGGGCTGCACGTGATGGTATGCAATAAAACCACGGTAGTTGACATCGAGTTGCAGCTTTTGTTAAAATGCGGATTGCTGGTATTAAGACCTCTTGAATTAAACAAACACAGAGCTAAGAAGTATGAAAGAAAATATAAAACGTATTAAACAGAAAGAACGCTGGTTATAAAGCCTCGTCAGATTGTGCATAAAAGAGAGAAAAGTGCCCCATTTCAGGGGAAAAGACAGAGCTATCAGGTTACCACACACACTGCATGTGTTCATACGTACTGCAAAATTATTTTCCCTTTTAAGAAAAGCACAAACAGCATGTGTAGATATGTCATATCATTCCGTAAATGACAACCAGATCATTTCAAATTATGGCTTTATTTGGTTCATATATACATATCTGCAATGCAAAGTTGGAAAAAACACATGGACTAAAAGTCTCTCTTAGAGACCGCACCCACTTTCCATTAGAATACAGAAACAGAAATCTTTAACTATCGACCCTGCATTTATCATTCAATCGAACATAGCACAAGCTAGCCTGATAGATTTTTAAAAAAACAATGTGCCTATCTCTTTTTGGGGAGTTAGCACACATTTTTCAGGTACAATAGTACGTGTTAAAATGTACACAAAGATGCCTTTATTTTAACAGTTCACTGCATCTGGTTACCCCCTCCCCACACACACACACAATAACAATAAATAAATACCGCCTTCGGGTAAAGTCCGCGCTATATAAAAATGCATAAATACATAAATAAATAAATACCGCCTTCGGGTAAAGTCTGCGCTATATAAAAATGTATAAATAACTAAATAAATAAATACCGCAAATCACCGCCGTCACTCTGCCGGCCTGCGACCAGGAAGTCAGGCAGGCCGGCGCGACAACCGGAAACAGGCAGTAGGAGGGCGGGAGCCTACCCCGCCTCCCACGGAAGAGCCGCGATTGGTTGCAGCACCGGAGCAGGCAGGAGCCTACCCTGCGCCCCGGTGCCGAAGAATGGAGGAAGAGTCCTGCTGCCGGTGAGTGGGGCTACGCTTTGTGGCTGGCCTGCGAGGGCGGGGGGGGGGGGGGGCATGTGTGGGCGCGCGCGTGGCGGCGGGCTGTGTATGTGTGTGAGCGTGCGTGTGTCTTGGAGTCTGTGTGTATGCGTGTGTGACTGTGGGGGAGGAGGAGGGGGTTGCCTGTCTGGGTGCCTGCGTGTCTGTGTAAGTGTAAGTGCGTGTGCGTGTGTGTGTGTGTGTATGCAGTGTGTGTATGTGCGCATGCGTGAGTGAGTGTTTGCGCAAGGGAATGTGGACAGGAGAGGGGCACGGCGCCGTGCGCGCTCACGAGGTCAAAATTGAGCAGCTCGGCGCTCGTGCACCCTCTCCTGTCCATATTCCCGAAAACGGGCGACATAAGGTCTTTCGCTGACGTGAGACCTAAAAACAGGAGTGCCTGAAATGCTTTAATGAGGCAGATCCAGTTGGCAGCTTTACCTCAGATGACATATTGTTTGAGTGAGTCAAAGTAATAAAATAATAAAATCTAGTATGAATTTACATTCATAACAGTACAAATAACGATCCTAAAGGTCCGCATACAGTTGTTCTCAGGCACTAACTAAGCGTGCAAGTTTTGTGATTTTAGGTCTCCTGGCGTTTAACAGCGCGTAAGCGCTGTGTCCGCCAGGAGATCTTTTGTCGCTGACTCTGCTTCCCAGGAGACAGCACCTGGCCGTGCGCATTTTCTCTCCGAGGAGGCGATTTGAGCTGGCCACGCGCACGCGAACGAGCGCTGTGGCCAGCTGCTGTCTCCTGGGAAGCTCCCACACGCATGCGCATTCACACAGACACACACACGAGCGCCCATGCACGCACGCACATACATAGATACAGACACACACTCTCCCATGCATACACGACACTCCCCCCTCCCCCCGCCGTCGCACACAGAGACACACACACACACAGGAGCGCACATACACGCACACATACAGCGACACATGTACACACATCCACACCGTGATGCCTTTGAAATGTGACGCGCATGCCCCTTGCGGTGCAGTTTACCCTATTTCCAGACGCGGCTCGCACCCATCCATGCCCGGTCGCCCGGCGCCCTCTCCCAGTCCCTCCTCCGGGTCTTGCTCTGCTTCCCGCGGGTCTCCGGCTGCAGCGCGCCCGGGTCTCCCCTCTGCGGGTCCCCGTCCTCCGTAGCTCTCCAGCTCTCCAGAGCGACCCCTGGCGGAGAGTGTGTGTCCGTGGCCGCTATCTCCGGCTTCGCTGGGCAGCCCCGCACTCCTCGCTGCTGCTTGATCTGGGAGTCCTTGGGGCCGCCCTGACCCCCTGTTGGTCCTGAGTTCTCGCCGCGCTCCGGGCTCCTCGCTGCGGCTGCAGCCCTATGCTCTCTGCCCCTGACCTCGGCCTCCTTCGGCTCGCACACTCTCCGATCCCTCTCTCAGACCCCGGAGGTCTCCGCTCCTCCTCCTTCTCCCGGCCCGCACTTCCCTCCTCCACAACTCATCCTCCTCTCCCCCTCCCCTGTTTTGGACGTCCTTTTCCAGGACCCTCCTCCCTTGCACCTCCTCCTCCTTCTCTCGGTCTCACAGTCGCCTGCTGGGCAGTCTCGGACCCTTCATGCAGCTGTTACTGGAGTTTGTGCCCGGAGCCCGTCTGCCAAGGTCACACCTGCCTCTACAGCTTATGGGAAGTGTAATTGCATTTGTATAGCGCTTATAGTCGTCAACTTGGAAAAGGAGCAATGAATGTCCCCCTTTTGATTCCCACTGATGTGGAATGGCCTCTCTCGGCCACCTTACATCTCCACCCCCACACATACCGCCATGTAGAAACACAGACCGCAGCTTATCCAGCCTTCCGTTTTCATTTGCTTTTCTGTGCTGGTTATTATATTTGGGCTTCATAAATACATGAATGCGAGTCCCAGAATGCAAAGGGAAATGACTGGATGAGCGTGACTCTGAGGTCTCCGTTCTGTCCTTGACTGGCTCAAATGTTGTGACGTTGAGCACAGAGTGCACCCACGGAACCGCGGGTCTGTGTTTGTGGTCCTGTTAAATGTTTATTGGATGTGGCGGTATTCAGGGTTCAATGGCCCGGCGCCGCTGCACCTGCTGCACCAATGGCGGCAACGCCCCTGCGGCTAACTCACTCTCTCGGTCTCTCTCTCGCACCTTCGCCTCTCCCGCTCTCCCGTTTGTCTTGCTTGGTGGTTGGTTGGATTTGTAAAGCACTAATTTAGCTGTCTGGCAGGCTTCGCAGCGCACACAGACTCGGAAATACTTCAGTGTATTCTCGCATCCGCTGCGGTCATCTGTGTTGACACCAGCGTCACAGGGTCACATCCCTGAATTTCATCCTCCTGAAGTCGATCATACAATAACTGCAGATCGGGTAACTGAAGGCTAAAGAGAGGCAGGCAGTACCTGTCCGCCACTGAATGCATGCCGCACAGCTCCGAGATCCCCTCGTATCGTTACCTGAGGCGCAAAATCTGGGGTCTCTATCAAACCTTTTCTTAATTGCGCCATTGAGGTGTTGCACCTCTCCTAAAATCAGTGCTTAATTTGAGCCGGGCGTGTGCTGCTGCTGTACAGACCGTAACAAGTGCTGCTGGCTTGTCACTGTGTTAGAAAGTTAACATACCGTACTACTGGTTGTGTTAATAATGTGCTGATGACTGGAGATAGGAATCAGATTGATGGCATCATGGCAACTTACTGTCTTAAATGGTCAGGTGATGCTATTCATCCTCAATGATTGCAAGACTTCCGGCTCAGCGGCAGCGGATTAGTGTTGCCGGCCCAGTGGGCGGGTCACCTAGTTGGCGGCGGCGCAGGGCTTTGCCTGGGCTGCCTGGTCTTCTGCGGGGGTTGGGGGTGTGCGCGGATTTATCAATTAAATGCGCCATGCTTAATTATGTTACCATATCACTGCTGTAGTAGCGCCAACACAATTTAGGTTCTATAGTAAAACCCAGCGGGTACGTGATAGTACTCTGTAATGTCACGCGACGAACCCGGATGTGAGTCTGTGGCATCATGTTGCAATGGAAAGTGCGGAAAAGGACCCTCCACCATATTTGATGGGGAAGACGGGGGTCTCCGCCATGTTGGTGAGGGCGGAAGCGGTTCTTGGCGCCCATTCCTGCTCTTTAATTGCAGCATGGCAGCTCTGAGCGGTATTACCAACGGGAAGCTGGAGGGTGGCGACGGGGGCAACCGGGTGACAGTAGTGCTGGGCGCACAATGGGGTGACGAGGGCAAAGAGAAGGTAGTCGACCTGCTTGCCATGGACGCTGACCTGGTGTGCGGGTGTCAGGTAGGAGCCTGCTTAGAGGAGTCGGAAAGCACCGCCCATCACAGAGGTGGGAGTTTATTGATTGAGGGGTAGATGTGAAGGTCAGTTAGTCAATTTGAAGGACAGTCCACTTTATTGAAATGTACATTTTAATGGGAGACTGCGGTGAAAGGATAGCCATTTTCAGGTCGTAAGTTATCTTTTGCCATATTAATACACATCTCACATGGCGAATACGCTATAAGCTACCCATAATGCATCGTCAAAAATTTTCAACTCTGATTAAATGCTGCATCATTCTCGGACGATGTGCCGACATTGCCCACTATGGCATTTCAGTGAAAAATATTTCTTCAGACATTACGTTACCAAATGAAAGACTGCCCCTATTAGATCAGGTGTACTGTAAGACAAGGCAGCGGCAGTGGCGTAACAGGTGTTTCGTGTGCCCTGTAATACCCCTCTCCCTTTCCTTCCGCTGTTTGAACTGTGGAATAGTCATACTGAAGGTTCAGTCAGTGGGCCCCTATAGGTCACAGCGCCACTGCACCCGCTACACAAATAAAAGCTACGCCCCAGGACAGTAGTGACAGACAGGCATGCCCTTGAGCTGCATGGGCATCGACTGAGTGGCGCGGGTGTTGTGTAGCAAGGGGAGTCTGGCAATGACCGTGCCACCTTTGTGTTTTGGCGGGAAGTGGACTAATTTGACATTTTACAGTAAACCCCTTTTTGTGTTTTAATTATTCTGCTGCTGTTTTACTGCGCCTGTTCTCTCTGTGAGCTAAACGTGCACCATGGTGTCTTACACCGAGCCTGTTCTCGGAGTGAGAGAGGGAATCCTGCCAGCCTGAATAATGACTGTTAGGCACCTGTTCTTGGGTGTGAGGCAGCTTGCAAAGTTGCCGCCATTGCCAAGCTTGGTCTGTGTGTGAAGGAAGCTTGCACTGCATCCTCTAGTGCACATCTGTGGTGACTGCATGAGGGATGCATGTGCAGCTGGCTCCGAAGCGCTCCCTGTAATGTGAGTGGGGAGCTCAGGATGCTACTGTGAGACCTGCACCTGTTCTGGCACAGCTCTCTGTGCAGTCCTTTCTCCCTGTGCGAGAGGCGCGGTCTGTGCTGTAGCCTTATGTGTGTGGGAAGCTCCCTCAGCTCCCTGTGCAGGAGGAGACACAATAGGTCTCGCATTTGCGAGAGATTAAGCTATTGGCATTGTAAATGACAATGCCATTTATCTGTTTTCAAAACCAACACATAAATAAAAAGTTTGTCATTTACAATGCCAATAGCTCTAACTTTTGCAAAGGGGAGACCGTTGCATGCACACACACACACAAGTGCACCGAGACCCTCTCCCCCTCCTACCTCCTACAACTAAGTTGTCCGGTCCTGTTCTCTTCTGTGCAGTCCTTGGATTCCGCCGGTTTCTCCTCTCGTTGCCCGCTGCCCGTCTCTGCCGGTCTGTGATCCCACACTGCTCCGCTCTCATATTCCTTCTCGTGACGTCTGCCGGATGGGAGCTCTTAGGGGAGGGGCAGTCCTATCAAGTCCGGCTCGGCGAGGGCTGCAATGTTCTCTATCGGTGGAATACGGCCCCAGCTGTCCGCCATGTTGAAATCCGTGTCTCCTCACAGACCTCTTTTTGAAATCCAAATACCCATTTACTGGCTGATTTGTACAAAATATCGGCACTGCGGCTGCAATGCTTAATTTGATCCGGTGGTTTCCGGTGGGGTCACCTTTTCTTTTTTAGGTGACGTGAAAGCTTTGTTTGTCAAGCTGACATGGGCATATTCAGAACTTTTTCCAAACATTGGCCTTCAATACCATCCCAATTCTGCATTCCACTCATAAATAAGATTAACGGATGTATGGATTCTTCACTACTTTAAATGGGGCAGAGATTGGAGTTGGATGGATAGATTAAGGTGACTCCAGTGAAAACACTATTGCTATGGGTGGGGGGAGTATGTTATCTTTAAACCCATATTGCACGCTGCAGTTTGGTGGACTGATTTAGAGCACAGTATTATTGTTTTGTGCAGTTCTATATAGCTTTAACTCGACCCGTAGGTACTAGAGCGCTTTAAATGAGCATCATCATTAAATATCACACGAGGACACATTCAAGTTTTTAGGCACGGGGAGATTACGTGATTGGCCCAGAAACACAGGATGCCGAGTCGACGCCGAGACTCGTACTGGCTCCCCAGTTCCAACGTCGACAGCTCTGGCCGTTAGGCCACTACTGTAACATACAAACCGCCCCCGAGACTGGGAGGAGGGAGGTGTAGTGGGTGCAGAGTAGTGGGTGCAGAGTAGTGGGTGCAGAGTAGTGGGTGCAGAGTAGTGAGTAGTGAGTGCAAAGTAGTGAGTGCAGAGTAGTGAGTAGTGGGTGCAGAGTAATGAGTAGTGGGTGCAGAGCAGTGGCGGTTCGTCCATTGGGGGCGTTGGGGCGTTGCCCCACTAGCCATGGACGACCGCTGCATAAATACATCCCAATTTAATTACAGAGTCATGATAATTATTGAGCCTTGAGGTCGCCGTAGGTCGGAGTCACTAACTATAGTGACGTCATCGCGGAAGGGGGTGTGGGGGGCGGGCCTGCAGCAGTGAGTGGCAGCCGGCAGGCTGGGCTAGCAGATAGCAGAGCAGCGTGGCAGGGAGGGCAGGGGGCAGCAGAAGTGTGTGCGCATTGAGGACAAGTCATTTATTTTGACTTGCCCACGCATGCGCACAGACGCAGTAGCCCCTTCCCCCCTCCTCCTCTCCTTGCACTTACACAGGCAGAGACCCGGGGAGCCGGGTCTCATTATGGGCAGTTTTAGCCCTGCTCTATGAACTCCGTGATTGGTCAGCGCTGCTTCCCTTGCGTTGCGTAGGGGGGGGAAGCTGCCTGCTGGTTGCTTCCTGCAGCAGGAACAAGTGTCGCGGACCCACCATAACAGGCCAGAGCGGAGGTGGCATCCTAGATTCATAGCCCTCAGGCACGTTTACTTTTATAATTTTTAATGCTGGTAAATTAGTATTCAGGTCGCGATCCCCCCCCCCCCCACCCCACCCCCTCCACCCCCTCGAGCATTTCGGTCGCCGCCGCCTTTAGTTCAAATATGCTCAACTCGCGCGCCTTTTGATCCCAAACCTCCTGCGGCTCAGCTGGTGCTCACACAGAATGAAGATCCTGTACGCACGGCAATTGCTGTTTGCTTTAGTTCGGTACTAATCTGACATTAGTTAACGAGGTGAAATCTTTGCCCAGAGTGGTGCCTGGTGGGACTAAACAGGTTGGGGAGTTTGGGGGCAAAGAGGAGGGTCTGATCTGCAACGCATGTGCCTGCAGACGAGAACGGGCTGGCATACACTACAGGCCCGGGTGTTTGCTGTGGAGGTGTAGGAGAGCACAGGTTTTGAAGTGTGAGGGGCCTGGAGGAAAGAAGGTGGGGGCTGCCCAGGAAAGCGTGTGCCCTGCAGGTGAGAATGGCCAGGGCCGGCTGGGACATCTTGCAGGCCCGGGTGTTTGCCGTGGGTATGTGGGATTGCATAGGCTTGGAGGGAAGGTGAGGGCCTGCTTTGGAAAGCAGTGCACTGCAGGGGAGAGTGGGCTGGCACTCCCTGCAGGCCCGGGTGTTTGCTGTGGAGATGTGGGACAGCACAGGCTTGGAGTGTGCTGAGTGATGTGTTTTGTAAAGCCTCTGCCAGAGCAAACGGAAGCGTAGGAGTGTCAGTGACATCAGTCGTGAAACCATTTTTTTAATGTATTTGTTTTAACCAAGCTCTATGGCAGCCACGCGACGGTGCATGGAAAGGGGAGCAGGTTGCAAGAAATTAGAATCAGTAAGCGGATTACTAGGCGTACGTTTGCCAAAATGTGTGAATCTTTAGGTGTTTCCAGAATGTTCTGAGGTCACTGTGTACTGGTGTTAGAAGTGATTAGTCAAAGTGCTGGGTGACAGCAGGCTCGTAGCGTGGGCTGGTCTGATGGATGCAGGGCTGATGCAGCATTTCATCCTCTCGCTGCCAGGGACTGTGCAGCATTGAAGTGTGTACTGGTGTTAGTGTGTACTGGTGTTAGAAG
Organism: Lissotriton helveticus; assembly: GCF_964261635.1. Lineage (NCBI taxonomy): Eukaryota > Metazoa > Chordata > Amphibia > Caudata > Salamandridae > Lissotriton > Lissotriton helveticus. The sequence continues at coordinate 940,479,454 of NC_136065.1, forward strand.
TGATTAGTCGAAGCGCTGGGTGACAGCAGGATCGTACCGTGGGCTGGTCTGATGGAGGATGCAGGGCTGATGCTTGCATACGTTCAATCGTTATGCATACGCCTCACCAGCTTCAAATTCCACCAGCCGCCACTGGGCTCAGCTGGTGCTCACACAGAATGAAGATCCTGTACGCACGGCAATTGCTGTTTGCTTTAGTTCGGTACTAATCTGACATTAGTTAACGAGGTGAAATCTTTGCCCAGAGTGGTGCCTGGTGGGACTAAACAGGTTGGGGAGTTTGGGGGCAAAGAGGAGGGTCTGATCTGCAACGCATGTGCCTGCAGACGAGAACGGGCTGGCATACACTACAGGCCCGGGTGTTTGCTGTGGAGGTGTAGGAGAGCACAGGTTTTGAAGTGTGAGGGGCCTGGAGGAAAGAAGGTGGGGGCTGCCCAGGAAAGCGTGTGCCCTGCAGGTGAGAATGGCCAGGGCCGGCTGGGACATCTTGCAGGCCCGGGTGTTTGCCGTGGGTATGTGGGATTGCATAGGCTTGGAGGGAAGGTGAGGGCCTGCTTTGGAAAGCAGTGCACTGCAGGGGAGAGTGGGCTGGCACTCCCTGCAGGCCCGGGTGTTTGCTGTGGAGATGTGGGACAGCACAGGCTTGGAGTGTGCTGAGTGATGTGTTTTGTAAAGCCTCTGCCAGAGCAAACGGAAGCGTAGGAGTGTCAGTGACATCAGTCGTGAAACCATTTTTTTAATGTATTTGTTTTAACCAAGCTCTATGGCAGCCACGCGACGGTGCATGGAAAGGGGAGCAGGTTGCAAGAAATTAGAATCAGTAAGCGGATTACTAGGCGTACGTTTGCCAAAATGTGTGAATCTTTAGGTGTTTCCAGAATGTTCTGAGGTCACTGTGTACTGGTGTTAGAAGTGATTAGTCAAAGTGCTGGGTGACAGCAGGCTCGTAGCGTGGGCTGGTCTGATGGATGCAGGGCTGATGCAGCATTTCATCCTCTCGCTGCCAGGGACTGTGCAGCATTGAAGTGTGTACTGGTGTTAGTGTGTACTGGTGTTAGAAGTGATTAGTCGAAGCGCTGGGTGACAGCAGGATCGTACCGTGGGCTGGTCTGATGGAGGATGCAGGGCTGATGCTTGCATACGTTCAATCGTTATGCATACGCCCCACCAGCTTCAAATTCCACCAGCCGCCACTGGTGCAGAGTAGTGAGTGCAGAGTAGTGAGTGCAGAGTAGTGAGCTGCCTCAAGTGAAGTACTCTGGTACCCAAGGATGACTAGTTTTTAGGTTTTGCCTAGCCAATGCGTACGAAGTAAGCATGCGCTAGCAAAATCTTATGTTTTCCTCTGTGGGGTCGGGTATCCGCCCCCTCCTCCCATTGGCTAGCTCCATAAATGGAGGCTAGCCATTGGGAGACGGCTCTGTCCGTCAATCCTGGACCAGATTCGGGGGCGTTCCCGAGAATTTTTCCCTTTTGGTGACGTCAGCCGAAAGCCTGTTCTCGGGAACGCCCCCAAATCTGGTCCGGCATTGACGGCACCCGGAAGAAGTCCAGGTGAGTGCTTGCTTTTTTTTTTGCCCGTTCCCACCCTCTCTCCCGCTCTCCATGTCTCTGGCCCCGTTCCCGCCCCCCTCCCGCTGCCTCTCACGCTCTCCATGTCTCCGGCCCCGTTCCCGCCCCCCTCCCGCTCTCCGTGTCTCCGGCCCCGTTCCCGCCCCCCTCCCGCTGCCTCTCACGCTCTCCATGTCTCCGGCCCCGTTCCCGCCCCCCTCCCGCTCTCCGTGTCTCCGGCCCCCCACCCGAAATGAAAAACAGCAAAATCAGGAGGAGACGAAGAGCGGTTTAATGGTTTAAAGTACGAAAATATAAAAGAAATATACGTGGCTTAGTGAGAGCGCACGCTTTTTTTAGCATGGATTGTGTAAAACACTCTACTAGATTTGCGGTCAGCATTACTGTCACTACAGCCCCCGCGTACTTCACCTTTCACTAAACCCTGCTCACAAGGCTTGTGCAACGCGCCCCTGAGACCAGATCCTGCGAAGTATGAGATCGGCAGGGTTGCTGTGGAGCGTGTATTCCGTGCTCCCTCTGGGCCCGCTGTGGGGCTCCCGGCCAGCCCCACTGCGCAATCATTCTGCTGTTAAAACATAACGATCAGCGTAAGACACTTCTTTTAAACGTTTGATGCTTCCTGGTGGAATTTTGCCAGAGTTTGAGCAAAGTTCGAATATTTCTAGACTCGAGGCGTAATTCAATGGGTACCCCTCGGTCTTGAGACCGTCACAAACTCTGGGAGTTTGCGTAAATATTCTATATTCCCCAATACGGGAATGTGGCAGGTGTAGAAGTGCACATGCGGAAATATAATCCATCCATGCCCTAAACAATTTCCCTTTGTTTCTGCCGGGAAACTGCTCTCCCCTCTCCTTGCACCTCCACCAGTTTCAGAGGATTGCTTCGTTTTTTTGCTGTTGCAGTTTTGTATAGCGCCACTTGGACATGAAAGTACTGAAGCGCTTTACAGGAGCACCAGTCGCATTTCACAAGAACACATTAATCTTAGGTGAGTGCAAGGAGATTACGTGATTGGCTCAGAATGGTGAGCTGACGCCAAGAGTGGAACCTGGTTCCCCAGCGGTAAAGACGGCAGCTCTGGATCTTGCTCCACATCCTTCCCACACAAAGACAAGCACCGATTGGCATTCATTAATGGCTGAGTGTGCCCCTAACTAATAAATAGCAATCACTGAAAGAAACAAAACAAAACATAGAAGCGCTTCGAATCCCCGCAGCGATGTCAGTGGTATAGTAAATACAAATACATTCTTACAATGAGCGCCGTTGAGTGGGATTAGAATAAGCATCTGTTAGGCAGCGCCAAGATATCCAGGGGTGAACATGTGCTTTACAAATGTTACCTTTACTCCTCCCTGCCCCTACAATATTACTCACACTCACCCCTTTGATACGCTTCTTTTCTATCCCCAGCATTCAATCAGTCAACTTATGAAGCACACTTTACACCCACCTCTTACACCCTCATTGTGTTTATATCTTCTGTACTCTCCTAACCCAGTGTCTGACCTCGACCCATCCCCTCCAAGCTCACACCCCTTTACCCCTCCTTGAACCGTCTCCTCTGACTCGTTCCTTTACTCTGTCCGCTAGATCCACTCTTTCTTTTTATTTTCCCTTACTACTCCCTCTGCTCCTATGTCTTCTGCTTTTAGTTCCTCTCGACGCTCCTTAGCCCCCCCCTTTCTGCTTTCTCATTCTTTCGCCTTTCTTTCCATAATTCCTAAATTGTTTTCTTAATCCTTCCTTACCCCGGCCAGCCCCCCTTCACCACCTGCTTCCGCCTTCTTTACCCACTGTAGTAATTTTCTCTTCACCATGTTTTCTTTACTTTTTTGAGTCCCTGCTCCCCCCCTTCTTTACACACACCTCCCCTTGCCCCTCCTTCTGTGCCCTCCCGCTCCACGCGGTGCACTCTACCTGCCCGCCCCTCCCTCCTCTGCAGGGGTGCCCTCGGGGGAGGGGTCCCTGCCAGGCTGTGGTGATCCCGGGTGTGCCCAGTCCCACCGGTGATGCTTCATTGAGCTGTAATGAACGTGGCACTGCGCCCCACCCGGGCCTGCACGCACCAGGGCACCAGGGTGGGCGTGGCCTCACTTCCCAGGTGTATTGTTGTGGTGACAATGCACGGAAGTGGCTCCTGCGGGAGTGGAGAATGGTAAACTGTGCGTGTAGGGATGGGGGCGTAGTGATCCGCCTCCTGTGATCACCCAGACATCCCGGGCATGTGTGGTGTAAACTTGGCAGGGGGGGGTGGGGGGAGATGTAGAGGTACCTCCCCGCCCCCTCTGATAACCCAGGCAGCCTGGCATGTTTGTTTTTTTTCAAACCGGGGTTGGGTGGGGAGGGGGTTGATGTAGTGACCCCTCCCTGCCCTCTGATAGCTCTGCAGGTCTGGCCTGGTGTTTGTTTGCCTGCCAGGTGTGTGGCTCACATTACAGCCGCAGTGACTCGTCTCCCGCGGGCAGGCTGGGAGCCTGTCTCACACCCAAGGCCTATTCTGGGGGAGGGGTGGGGTGGACGCTTATACCGACTGCCACAGGTCCCTACCTATGCAGCACCAAGCCACCCCCATTCCGTCCCGGCTGCCGCCACTCCCAGTCCTACTGCCCCACCCCCACTACCTTGTTTCCCCTGTCCCAATCTTATCTTACTGCCCACCCCCAGTCCTTCCCCCTTACTGCCCTGCCCACTCCCGGCCTGCCCACTCCCGGCCTGCCCACTCCCGGCCTGCCCACTCCCGGCCTGCCCACTCCCGGCCTGCCCACTCCCGGCCTGCCCACTCGCGGCCTGCCCACTCGCGGCCTGCCCTCTCGCGGCCTGCCCTCTCGCGGCCTGCCCTCTCCCAGCCTGCCCTCTCCCAGCCTGCCCTCTCCCAGCCTGCCCTCTCCCAGCCTGCCCTCTCCCAGCCTGCCCTCTCCCAGCCTGCCCTCTCCCAGCCTGCCCTCTCCCAGCCTGTCCCCTCCCTGCCCTTTCCCAGCCTGTCCACTTCCAGCCTGCCCTCTCCCAGCCTGTCCCCTCCATGACCTTTCCCAGCCTGTCCTCTCCCAGCTTGTCCACTTCCAGCCTGCCCTCTCCCAACCTGCCCTCTCCCAGCCTGTCCCCTCCCTGCCCTCTCCCAGCCTGTCCCCTCCCTGCCCTCTCCCAGCCTGCCCTCTCCCAGCCTGTCCCCTCCCTGCCCTCTCCCAGCCTGTCCTCACCCTGCCTGTTGTCGTGTCCCGGCGGCAGCAGGCAAGAGCGTGCACTGCGTCCCCGAAGTAACAGCCCTAAAGCAAGCAAGAAGTACGCCCCCCTCCCACCAATCCCTGTTAGGTAGTGGAAACTGTCCAAACTGGGGTGCAGACAGCCCTTCTCACCTTTTGGCCTGGTACCACTGCACCAGCCGCACTACTTCCCTACTGACCGTTCTCCACTTCAGGCCCGTCTAAATTACAATTCCAGCTTGTGCTTGTTTTCGTGACCCTGTTGCCTGCTTGTGCCTCCGTGTGCCCCTGTTGCCTGCTTGTGCCTCCGTGTGCCCCTGTTGCCTGCTTGTGCCTCCGTTTTCGTGCCCCTGTCGCCTGCTTGTGCCTCCGTTTTCGTGCCCCGGTCGCCTGCTTGTGCCTCCGTGTGCCCCTGTCGCCTGCTTGTGCCTCTGTGTGTCCCTGTCGCCTGCTTGTGCCTCCGTGTGCCCCTGTTGCCAGCATGTGCCTCCGCTTTCGTGCCCCTGTTGCCTGCTTGTGCCTCCGTGTGCCCCTGTTGCCTGCTTGTGCCTCCGTGTGCCCCTGTTGCCTGCCTGTGCCTCCGTGTGCCCCTGTTGCCTGCCTGTGCCTCCGTGTGCCCCTGTTGCCCGCTTGTGCCTCCGTGTGCCCCTGTTGCCTGCTTGTGCCTCCGTGTGCCCCTGTTGCCTGCTTGTGCCTCCGTGTGCCCCTGTTGCCTGCCTGTGCCTCCGTGTGCCCCTGTTGCCTGCTTGTGCTGTGTGGGTGTGTGTGGAAGGCTCTGTGTGGGTGTGTGGAGGGCTCTGTGTGGCTGTGTGTGTGGGGGGCTTTGTGTGGCTGTGTGTGGGGGGGGCTCTGTGTGTGGGGGGGGCTCTGTGTGTGTGCGGGGCTCTGTGTGGCTGTGTGTGTGGGGGGCTCTGTGTGGGGGGGCTCTGTGTGTGTCATTTGCGAGAGATAAAGCTAGTGGCATTGTAAATGACAATGCCATTTATTTATGTTAAAAAAACCATAAATAAAAATAATGTCAAGAGCAATGCCAATAGCTCTAACTTTAACAAAGGCAAAACCATTGCATTGTAAATGCTTGTTTCTTCTTCCAAAAGAAGCGAACACCTTAACAAAACAGGGACTTGAGATTAAAGGTAATGCGACTTAAACATGTAGCGCGGCTAACACAAGTAAAAGTACCGCTAAAACGCATCAATCAGCGACTGTAACCATTTTTGAAGATTTTGAAAACGCAGCACAGTGAGATCGGGAGAACTTTGTGTTACTATGTTGAAACTATCAAAACGGGTCTGCTAGCTGGCAACTTTCTGAACATAGGAATGTCAAGCTGCTCTGTATCTAGTCAACCATTTTTGCTTTCACACACATGCAGTTTAGTACACAAAACCATGAGAAAATATCAGAAAACAAACAACATTTTAAGACAACGTTCAGCGTGGAAACAGTCCAAACTCAAAATGAAAACACTCAGAATGGAGACACCACGGGCAGATACAGAAAACACTACGGACAGATAATAATCCCGGCTCCATGTGTCTCTCGAGACGAATTTAAAATGGCACTAATAAAGAGATTAAGAAAACGGAAAGCAACGGGAATTATACCGCTAAAGTTCCCGCACGAAAACCAAAAGGCTGTATGTAGACAAGGTGCGAGGACTGGGCGTAATAGAATACACCCGGGGTGGAGCCACGGTCCTCTAGGAACGAAGCAGCTGGTTGGAGGGATAAATTGGCCCAGGGAGTGGCAGCCCGGCTCCCTGGCACTTGTGTGTGAAGTCACACGAGGAGAGCAGCTGGCTTCGCATAGTTTCGGGGTGGGGTTTGCGCCACTGTGGGAACAGTTGCCCAGAGCAAAGGCTAAGCTACTGAGCCCAGTGAACCGCAATCAAGAGGAGGTGCGCGCGCACACATGAACAGCTTCCAACTCACCTTGTAGCGCAGCGCCTGGTGGATGTCCGCAGCCAGCTGCCCCTTCCACCATTGCCCCTCCAACTCCATGGCATGGGAGAGGCGCAGCCTCGGGACCCCCGTGCACCGCTCCGACCTGTGGGTTCAAGAAAGAAAATGAACCTGAATGCGAAAACAACGAGGAAGCGCACACTCTGCAACAACCTCTTTCTTAAATGCTACTTAGTTTGCCTCCAATTAAAGGGACCCAATCGCATTTCAATAGCCTTCCTTACCCATCAGCTGCCAGTAATTGTGCAGGCCGCCGATTAATGGCAAAACTGCTGAAGAAAGGCTGATCTAAGCGCCACTCGTTTGTAGAGCATGTACAGGTTGTTCCAGTGCAGAAGGGCGGTGCATTGAATTATGCATGTAATTCGTGATAGTACCATAGAGGTACGTCAGGTCACCGCACGTCAATTATATTTATTTTGTGCTAATTGCAGTTTACAGTAGAGCAGTGACCCCCATCCCCCACACGAAAAAAAAAGAAAACAATTATTACGGCTACCTCGTCATTGATATTGGTCATGATAAACAGTAATGTCAATTATTATATTTGTTTTTTTTGCTAATTATAAAAGTTTCGGGGGGGGGGGGGTCATCCCAGTTTACCATACTTAAATGCCCACGGCTCTCTTCACAACTAAACTAGCGCAAGAAACGACCGGCTCTGCACAGTTGAAACCCAGCCACTCATCAAAGAAAATGCATCACTCTCCCACGCCTGCAATACCGCCAGCACCCGGGATAATTTACTCGATGTATATTATTAAGAACTGTAACTTATTCAGAGAACTTATGTTTACAGCTCGTGAACGGTCAAGAATGCGCGAAGAGGAGACGGCACTCCACTCGGGACGCGACAGGGCGGCAACAAAGGACTGGACATGCTGTCTCTGCCCATCCCGTCTCAGCAGCCAAACTTTGCAACAACCTGCAGGAGTGCAGCGGGGAGCTCCGCTTACCTATCGCTTCACCGCGGCACGAGAAGTCCAGGGGCATGTCCTTGAGGATTTCTTGGCCAAATTGGCAGTATTTAATTGTATATTACTGAAGTGTCCCATCCAGCTGCAGGGCGCCGGCCATCCATTGTTAAAGGGCCAAAGCTGTCCGGTGTATACAAAGCCAGAACTCAGACCCACGCTGCCCGCGATTCTCCAATCACTGCTCTCCTTACAATCGGCTCCATCTTTTTCAACCAACCGTTGTCTTGTTTCTATGGCTTGTAAAGACTTTCGTACAGCCCTTGTCACATGGGCAGATAGCTGGCCGTCCCATTGGCTGCCGTGATATAGCTAGAGCTCATGTCACGTGACCATGTCGGCCACCCTTGAACTGTTTTTACTGCTACATTTGTTCCATTTTACCTTTTATTGTTATGGACAAAACTTTACTGCATAAAAAAGGTTTATAGTGTCAATTTTGCTTCTAAATTGTTGTATAAAAGCACGAGTGCAAAGGTAAAGAAACATAGGTTCACTTTGCTCTACTTTAATTTACCAATGTATTTGGATTAAAATGTTTGTCTACAATGTAAAATTACTCTTTTTCAGCAAATACCGAAATGCAAAATCCAAACTAGGGTTAGACTGTGATAACTGTTCACTTTGTTAGCGACTTAGATTTAAAACTCCGAAAGCCGTCTTCAAATTCTTGAAAAAAAGTGGCATGCTAACAGAAAATGTTTCGGTTTTTCTGATCCCCATTTGGTGAAACAAGCATATTGCATCCTCTCTGGATAGCTTATCTCATACTTTTGCGTTTTTGCAAATACTGGTATGATAATTGATAAAACAAAATAATAAACCCTTTCAGCTGTGAGCAAAGGAATGGACAAGCAATGAGGCTTGTGCACTTATTTTCTAATCAAGCTACATTAGTGTGTAGGAGAATAGGGTACAGAGGCCCGCCTTATGAGTGGCCGGGTGTTTAGCCCGGTGTTAAGACCCAATAAAACCCGAATCTGCTGGGTCAGCATTTATCAGGTCTGATAACTCGCAATTGCTATATGTGCACTAACACGAGCTACCACACATATCGGAATTAACCAGGCCCCTCTTAATAAGGGCCATACTGTTAACACTTTTGATAAATAGCATGGTTTCCCTGTGGGACACCCAGCCCCAAGAGCCTTATGTCTGTATCAGCATTAAGCTCTGCAGGTGTGGGCACACACTCTAGATTGATGTGTAGATGGCTAAAGTCTGATTGCCATTTTGTCCATGTGTATTCATTTCCCTTTATTTCAGGAAAAGCCAAAGCAACAATTTCAAATTATGTATCTATGGTTTCTGTTTTCATGTAAATGTTTACTTTTAGGAAATTCTGTAGCATGGAGTTACCAGTATCTGTAGAGGACAGCACGGACGAATGTATTTTTATTATGCTGCAGATAACAAAGTCTTAAGGACATTTAGAGATACTTCATTATGCATTAGCTTCAGAAAGTAATGAATTTTCTTTATCTATTTTATTTTTACCTTATTTTTCTTCACATGAGAATCATATGTAGGTGTAACAAAATGTTTGAATTATGTGATTTAGGCTAATGCGGAGGAGATGAGAAGTTGAACTCCCACTTACTTCTATTTCTTTCAAGCAGATACTTGCTATTGCCTTTCAGAGGCTTTCTGGCAGAATCACTTTAGCCTGACTTCTCCCCAAATTACCAGAGCTTTCCTTAGCTTAGTAGTGTAGGGTGCTCCTTTTATGGGCGAACTGATTTTCTCTATTCTATTGGAGACAACTTTATAACAGTTTGTCTTTGCTCTTAGATTTTGGATTGCTTTGAATATATTGACTAATGCATTCATGTGTTGGCTATTAAATTACAAACAAATTCTGATGGTTTGAGTTGTAATTTTACTAATCTTTTCTTAAACCATAATGGTTTGAAACCTAATCACTCACTGTCTTCTTTGTGCGTCCAAATGTGCTTCATGTTATTGAAATGCATTGAATTTTAATCTCCACCTCAATCAGAACTAAAGATTCATTGGAGGGTACTTGCTGAACCTGAATTTGCACCAGAATATTCACGGAGCAAAGTTCCCTATCGCAGGTCACCCTTGTGTGCATAGGCAGGCATAACATTGAACATCCTTATATAAACTGTGCGTCCACCAGGCTACCGGGACTTGGAACACAACCTAAATGTTACTTAAAGTTCCCCAATTGAGACTTGCACCTAGTTGGCTGGGTGTGAGTATGTTTTTTTTTCCCAGATGGACAATTTCTGATATGGAGGGGCTCCTAAGTCTTTTCACCGGCTTTAGGGCAAATCATCCAAACTATATTTGCAAAACCACAGTCAAAAGACACATCACTCTCATCCAGGGAAAAATATATAATAACTCATTCATTTAGGCTCTGTCACTCATAGATAATGAGGTGACATACTTCAGAAGTCTTTGTTCCTCACTTAGTGGCTGAGACACCTCATACCCCAAACTCACCTCACCCTCAGTGGCATTCCTCTAGTGTTCTTCCATCATCAGTAGAGGTTTGTGCACATTAGGCATTGAGGTGGCAACAGGAGCATTTGTAGGATTTGATATAGCTATTTTCGAATTAACATTCTACATGCATAATAATATGTATCTTCTACAAATTAAACACTAACGTGATGTATAAAACGATGTTTTTATGGTTTTTGCCGAACTAGGCCTCCAATCTTATTTTGTATTTGTATGGCTGCTTTATAACATTCATCATGTGTTTATATTTTTCTTTGACACTGTACTCAACAAAATGTGCTCTGTTTGTTTTGTACTGACGTTGTTCTGGAAGAACCCTGGAGAAACCCTTTAGCTACTTTTCAAGGTTCTTCCTGTTTGTTTACTGTAGGCTATTCATCTATGAGTTGTTTATGCAACAAGATTTGTTCTGACACCCCAATGACAATAGGTCAGAAGGGACTCCTAATCATTCAATTAGGGGGATAGTGCCAGGATGATTTCTTATTGTGTTACATTTGCTCACCTCATATTGACTGCGCAAACTCCATTTTTGCAACTAACATCAACCTTAATGGTGCTTTCTTTATCAGAATGCTAACATTGCCATCCCTCCCATATTGTGTTGAAGTGTGGGTTCCTAATTTCTGTATCATTTTAATTAACTCCATTAATCATTTGTCATCTGTTCCATCATGCATCTCCACTAGCATAATATCCCAGGAATTACGGAATGCTTTATTCCTCTCAATTTGCAATACCTTGCTTTCTAGGGAAGTTATTTCACCACCTCCTTTCTCCATCTAGCAACTTTAGGTGGTCTGATTGATTTGCAATTCATAGCTATGTCCCCTTTTGCCAGCAAAGATGCAAGGTCTATGAATTTGAAATTAACTTTTTGTTCCAAAGTTGTTTGCATCAGGCCCTGCAAACTGGTTTCTGCTGTAAGCAGTGACATCCGACTTGTTACTGCAGTTAATACTTCAGTCATTTCTTCCTAGTATGGTATAATAATTAGGCATAGCCATAACGTGATAACACTTGGCTTTTACTTTTATGTATTATGGACATGCTGCTGCTTGTATCGAAAACCTTTTGCCCACCCGTTTAGGTGGAAGAGCTGTGTATAATATTAAATTGCAAACATTTAAACATAGAGTTTCTACAAACCTTCAGGGAGTATTTGAGAATCAGCTCCTAGACTGAATCTTTAATGTTCTTATCGATAGTTCTAGGCAATTTCTCTTGTACATCATTCAAGTTCAGTTGGTGTAGGTTTGTAAGAGTCCTTGTACAGCTGTGTCACATATTTTCTCCCTATTGCCATTAACTTATTCATAAAGTTTTGTATAGCGCGAACATGACTCTAGAGAGGGTATCAGAGCACTTCACATTTATGGTAGGTAGGATACAGTAGTAGGAAAATAACTTTCATGACATATTAACATGTTCCGCACTACAAGAGTGAACATTTCTGTGCCATCTTGACCCACCACAAGTTGAAGATTATATTGATGTCAGTTGAAATACATTAAAACTACTTTACAGGTAGAGGTACTAAATCTTTCAGTTTTGATTAAAAAAATTGTTTTAATATTTTTTCTCTGTCCCAGTGACCTACAGCCAGTTTCCCACGTGTTGCGTTCCTGGTTGTATGATATTTATTTTGTAAACGTTTCTGTCTGTATTTCTCTATATTTCTTTTTTTACTAATTTTATCAGTATTTATCTATATTTATTGTGAGTTCTGTAAAAAAAAAAAAATGAAGCTGCAATTAGTATATTCCCAGTTTTATTTAACTCATAAGGGCACACTCATATTTAAATTCTTGATGGGCTTTAGTGCTTTAGGAAGACATATACAACGGATCACTCAAATGAAATACGCTCAGAGGAAAAACATTATTATTATTATTGTATTATATACACATGCACTTCTGCAGCTGTTTAAAGATTTATTAGAAAACCCTATCCCTGTTTAACCCCCCTGTCAGTTAGTCTTTGCACCATTGTCCTGACAGTCACGATAAAGGGCACTGAGGAGAACGCAAAAGAATATTTATTTTCTGTTTCCAACCTCCTGTAAGAAATTGGGGTATTAGTTGAGGGGGGTGAGCAACCACCTCAAGTAATAACCACAACCCTTGTCCTGGTGAACACTTAAAGACCAGTCTGAGAAAATTCCCTGGGTACACACTATCATCAAAATCGCTATATTTCCATACCCTACCAGTCTAGGCATTCATACACTCTTACTCCCGCAAGGACAACCCAATCAATCCCAGTGATGGTGAAAGGTTAAATTTCCACACTAAAATTGAACGTTCACAGTCTCTTTAATAAAAAACATAGAAAGATCTACACAGAATAACGAATTAAAATTTCAAAGAATAATCTTTGAACATGTACAGTAAAAAAAAAAACAACAGGTATTCATAACAGTTCATTATAAACATTAGGTAAACACAATTTCATTTGTTTAAATTAATGCATCGGAAACACAAACATATTAAAAGCAAATATAACAGACAGAAGTACTATTGAATCACAAGAAAACACCCTACACAATATGGCCTTTGAATTCCTTCGCCACTCTAATTTCTAGATCCAATGGTCCTTGGTTAATATACAGGTGGTGCAGTTAATAGTACCATTAATGTATAAGTATCTACTGCTCCCCAGACCCTACTTGGATTCTACACAAAAAAAGGAATGCGTCGACGCGTTTCGGTGCTGTGGACACTTGATATTGTAGCACCTTCTTCAGGACTGCCGTTTCTTTGGGGTCACCGGCTTCAAGGACTATTACTTAACACCCTCTCTGTAGATACATGGGAAGAAAAGCAAGGTGTCACTACTGTGGAATGATTCGTGACACAGTTATAATGTAACAGTTATTGCCACTTTTACTGGGTATGTTTGTATAAAGGTCTAGTATCGTACACTTTTGTTTCATGTTATTTCCGTCAATTTGGTGTATCTCTGACCACTCTCTTAAGTGGCTATCGGAGGTTATGAGCTTACTGCACATATGGGATCTTGTAGGACATGGGGACCCTCCTTCCCCCGTATACATATAGTAACCGTCTATTTAGTTCATGAATCATCTACAAGTTTGTGCTAAATTTAGTTTTGCACATTCTTTGAGTGTTACCCCTCCGTTTCTTTTTAGTGTGGAAATAAACAAAGACTTAGGGGGCCTCATTCAAACATTGTCTTATGTCCTTTGGTCATACCCCACCTGTCAGGCTTTCTCTTCCCACTCAACAGAACTCTTACCCTTTGGGTTCAGGTGAATACCCTCGCGAGTGTTTATTTGGTCTACCACCTCAGTTCGTGGCTTCTCACAAGGGGTGAAGTTCTTCCTAGTATAGAGACACAAGGTACTATTAGTACCTTCATACATTTTACCCACAACCTTCTAGGACCGAAAGTAGGGTGATCAGTTACCTCTATACTGATATAGGGTTGAAGTTCCATGTAGATGTATGGAGGCACTTACACTCTTCTTATCGTACTATATATATATCTGTTTGGGCAGAAGGTGTCACTGTTTAGGTGTTTGTGCTATAGGGGCTGTACCCACCATCTATCCGCAAGGTTATTGGGTCTGACAGTTCTATTGGTTACGGTCATTGTTTATTCTCTTACCTTAAAAGTTAGTAACATTTTTCATGAACGAGCATATATCAGCGTATTTCCGTTGGTCAACTGGATATGTTCTGTCGGAGTAAACCCATATATATATATATATGTATATTCCAAACAACGATTCCTCCGCCGGAGGATACCTTGGAGTCGCAATAACCCAGTCGAAATCCACAAAGTTTGTTTCGAGTTCATTTATTTTTCATTTTTTCAATCCATGGGGTGTCAAAAAAGGCAAAAACCAACGCGTTTCGATAGCCTCCGCTGTCTTGGTCACGGTTAGTTTGAAAAATGCTTTGCCACAACTTTATACACAAAAACAAGTTTCAAAAGAACAAAGTCACTCCCCTTGGAGGGTGTTACCACCATCACATGATTATTGCGCAAGGGTTCTATCCCTGTATGGATTGTGGGTCATGTAGTGTAAAGTAAAACACAATGCGATTTTTTTCTTCAAAAACAAGCAAGATTGAGCCATGTGTTTACATCGTTATTTGTATTATGCTCAAAATTTTATTTTTTCCAAACACATAATCGATGATCAATGTATGTTTTATATTGTTTGTGAATGTTGCTGCCCTCCAGTGGGCATCAGGATTTATTTCGTAATCCCAATTGAATTCTGGGTTATGTAGTGTATGTTGCAACACGCTTACTCGTTTTGCTTACAAACATCACGTTTAACCAAATATATGTGTCATCATTGTGTTGTGTTCACGTTATTTTGCTGCCCTCCAGTGGGCACGTTATATTGCATGATCCCTATTAGGTATCTCTATATGTAGTGATGGAGGTTGAATGTTGTTTGTGGTTTACCCTTTTCCCCGGGGGGGGTGTGTGGCATTGCGGGTAGTGTTTGGATAATACAAAAGTGATTAAAAGATTTCAAATTGTCTGTAAACGGGATGCTATTTTTTTTGAGGTTTCAGATAACAGATGTTATTAGTCAATTTTGTTTTACAGGTGTATATATAGTTCCTCCGATTGGTTGAGGCCAAAAGGAGTCGTTGTCCTGAAGTTTAGAATGTGTCTTGATTCTTTTTGCCGCAGTTGTTTCTCATTGTGTCCACCTCTGTCAGACAGGGTCATTGTTTCTATGCCCCAAAAGCGTAGCAGTTTCCAATCCCCATTGTGGTGGGCCTCCATGTGTTTTGCAACTGCGTTGCTCCTGTCTTTGTGTGTCGTTGCACGAGCATGTTCCAAGATGCGTTTTTTAAGCTCACAAATCGTGCTCCCAATATATCTGAGTTTGCAGGGACATTCGATCATATAGATTGTATATTGGCTGTTGCATGTGATGCATTCCCTGATCTGCCATGTCTTTTTGTTTGGCATACTTACTTCCGTTGTTGGTTTAGCGATCTCGCATGCTTTACAGTTGTAACATTTGATGAAGCCCTTTGTTTTTAACCAAACTCTTTTTTGGGTCAATTTTTTGTAGTGACTATGGATGAGTTGATCTTGTAGGTTTTTAGCCCTTCTATACATGATGACAGGATGAGTGCCCATTTTTTTGCCAATTACTGGATCCAATTGTAGAATTTTCCAATTCTTTTTCAAGATCTGATTAATCCTTTTAGATTCCTAACTGTAATTTAAAATCAATCTTATCGGTTCTTCTTCTTGGCTAGTTTGATTTGTTTTTTGTTGCAAACACTCTGTTCTTGATTTCTGGTTTGCTCTTTCCCAACATTTTTGGACCGTTTTTCTGTTGTATTTTCTTTTTTCAAAGCGTTTCATGGTGTTTTGGCCCTGTTTCTTCCATTCTTTTTCCTCACTGCAGATTCTTCTCAGACGGAGAAATTTTCCGTATGGTATGCTTGATATCAGGGATTGCTGGTGGAAGCTTGTCGCTTCAAGAGTCGCATTTGTAGCTGTGTTTTTGCGGTGAAGGGTTGTTTCTATGTGGTTGTCTTTAATGTACACTTCAGTGTCCAAGAATATGGCTTTTATTTTGTTTATAGTATATGTAAACTTCAGACACGGTGTGTTTGTATTTAGTATTTCAAAGTATTCCAGAAACTTTGCTTCACTGCCATTCCACACTATAAACAGGTCATCAATAAACCTTTTCCATGTTATAATGTGTTGGGTGTACTCATGGTTCTTCTCATTCCACGCTGTTGTTTCCTCCCACCAGCCCATTGCTATACAAGCGTAGCTTGGGCTAAAGGAAAAGCCCATTGCGGCTCCATTCTTTTGTCGGTATAATAGTTCACCAAAGAAAAAGATGTTGTTTGTGAGCGATTTGAGAATCATTTCCAGGAACATGTTGTTATGGTCCCTGTAATGGATGTTACGTTCCTGGAGGAAATATTTACATGCGTTTATACCTAAATCGTTGTCAATGTTGGTATATAACGCTGTCACGTCCATAGTGATCATCAAGAAGTTCAATCAATCAATCAATCAAAGCATTTATATAGCGCACTACTCACCCGGAGGGTCTCAAGGCGCTGGGGGAGGGGGGTCCGCTACTGCTCGAACAGCCAGGTCTTGAGTTGCTTCCTGAAGGCGAGGTGGTCCTGGGTCAGGCGGAGGTGGGTCGGGAGGGAGTTCCATGTCTTGGCGGCGAGGTAGGAGAAGGACCGTCCCCCTGTGGTGGCTCTTCGGATGCGGGGGACGGCGGCAAGGGCGTGGCCGGTCGATCGAAGCTGGCGTTTGGGAGCGTAGAAGTTGAGGCGGCTGTTGAGGTATCCTGGTCCTTGGTTGTGTAGGGCTTTGTGTGCGTGGGTGAGGAGTCGGAAGGTGATTCTCTTGTTGACCGGGAGCCAGTGCAGGTCTCTCAGGTGTCCGGAGATGTGGCTGCGACGGGGGATGTCCAGGATGAGACGTGCTGAGGCGTTCTGGATCCGCTGGAGTTTCTTCTGGAGCTTGGCGGTGGTTACGGCGTAGAGGGAGTTGCTGTAGTCCAGACGGCTGGTGACGAGGGCCTGGGTGACCGTCTTCCTGGTCTCGGTGGGGATCCACCGGAAGATCTTACGTAGCATGCGCAGGATGTTGAAGCACGACGAGGAGACGGCGTTGGCTTGTCTGGTCATGGAGAGGGAGGAGTCTAGGATGAAGCCTAGGTTGCGTGCGTGGTCTGTTGGTTTGGGTGCGCTGCCTAGGGCGGGGGGCCACCAGGAGTCGTCCCAGGCGGAGGGTGAGGATCCCAGGATGAGGACTTCCGTCTTGTCAGAGTTCAGTTTCAGGTGGCTGTTCTTCATCCATTCGGATACCTCTTTCATCCCTTCGTGAAGGTTGGCTCTGGCGGTGGCGGGGTCGTTGGTGAGGGAGAGAATCAGCTGGGTGTCGTCGGCGTAGGAGATGATGTTGAGGTTGTGCTGGCGTGCGATGTCTGCGAGGGGGCTCATGTAGACGTTGAAGAGGGTTGGACTGAGCGAGGAGCCTTGAGGAACGCCGCAGATGACTTCGCTGGCTTCAGATCTGAACGGGGGAGGCGGACTCTCTGTGTCCTTCCGGCGAGGAAGGAGATGATCCACTCCAGTGCCTTCTCCTGGATTCCGACGTTGCTGAGTCGCTGCACTAGTGTATGGTGGCAGACAGTGTCGAAGGCCGCGGAGAGGTCTAGGAGGATGAGGGCGGCTGAAGTTGGGTTGCCAGGTTAGTTCCTTTAGAATGCATAGGAATTCAGTAGTGTCTTTTATGTAGGATTTAAGATGTCGTACATAGGGGTTCAGGTAGTGATCAATGTAATTGGCCAGAGGCTCGAATAAAGACCCCTTGGCTGACACGACGGGTCTCCCTGGTGGTTTCGTGGGGTTTTTGTGTATCTTGGGCAAAAAGTAGATTGTTGCCATTTTTGGGAAGTCTACTGTCAAGTATTTCTTTTCATCGAAGTCTAGTAAGCCATCTCTTTCCCATTGGCTTAGTTTATGATCAAGTTCTCTTTTGATTTTGTCTAGCGGATTTGTATTCAGTTTTTCATAATACTTGGGGTTGTTCAGTTGTCCCATGGCCTCCGCGGTGTACAGGTCCCATAAGACCACGTTCCCCCCTTTGTCTGCTGTTTTGATCTCAAAACTTTGATCGTTGTTTAGAGATGTTAAGGCATCTCTTTCTTTTGAAGATACATTGTCTCGACATTTCATTTTTGTGATTTTATAAAGGTCATGAGTCACTGCCTCCTGGAACATGTCGATCTTGTTCCCCGGTGTGAGTTGCGGATAGAATTTTGATTTGGCTTTCATCTGGCTGGTTCCTGCCCCCAATTGTGTTATTGCCTTGTTTAAGGGAATCTCTTTTCCTTCTTCCTCATTGGCGTTAAGTAAGGCCAGATATGCATCCACCTCCTTAACTAGGAGAGTTGAGGTTGGTTTTAGTTGAGATTTTACAATTGTGGGTTTGTTTGCTCTTTCCATGAAAAACTTTGCAAATTTTATTTTTCTGATGTACAGATACATATCTATCCTTGTTTGAGCCATGTCCATTCGCTGGGTTGGACAGTAGTCGATTCCTTTTTTCAAGAGAGAGGTTTCTGCTGGTGTAATTTCTCTTTGTGAGAGATTGATTATTTGTAGTTCTTCATTTATTTGCCCCCCTTCTGTTTCATTTCCCGTGTCTCCGTGCCTATTTTTGCGTTTGTAGCGGTTTCTCCTCCTGCTCCTCCTTGTTGGGTTTTTTGGGGTCTGGGTTGCCATGGTCTCCCCCTTCCTCTGCCTTGTGTGAATTTCTGCAACAATCTACTTTTTGCCCAAGATACACAAAAACCCCACGAAACCACCAGGGAGACCCATTGTGTCAGCCAAGGGGTCTTTATTCGAGCCTCTGGCCAATTACATTGATCACTACCTGAACCCCTATGTACAACATCTTAAATCCTACATAAAAGACACTACTGAATTCCTATGCATTCTAAAGGAACTAACCTGGCAACCCAACTTCTTGATGATCACTATGGACGTGACGGCGTTATATACCTTCATCCTGGACTCCTCCCTCTCCATGACCAGACAAGCCAACGCCGTCTCCTCATCGTGCTTCAACATCCTGCGCATGCTACGTAAGATCTTCCGGTGGATCCCCACCGAGACCAGGAAGACGGTCACCCAGGCCCTCGTCACCAGCCGTCTGGACTACGGCAACTCCCTCTACGCCGGAACCACCGCCAAGCTCCAGAAGAAACTCCAGCGGATCCAGAACGCCTCAGCACGTCTCATCCTGGACATCCCCCGTCGCAGCCACATCTCCGGACACCTGAGAGACCTGCACTGGCCCCCGGTCCACAAGAGAATCACCTTCCGACTCCTCACCCACGCACACAAAGCCCTACACAACCAAGGACCAGGATACCTCAACAGCCGCCTCAACTTCTACGCTCCCAAACGCCAGCTTCGATCGACCGGCCACGCCCTTGCCGCCGTCCCCCGCATCCGAAGAGCCACTACAGGGGGACGGTCCTTCTCCTACCTCGCCGCCAAGACATGGAACTCCCTCCCGACCCACCTCCACCTTACCCAGGACCACCTCGCCTTCAGGAAGCAACTCCAGACCTGGCTGTTCGAGAAGTAGCGGACCCCCCTCCCCCAGCGCCTTGAGACCCTCCGGGTGAGTAGTGCGCTATATAAATGCTTTGATTGATTGATTGATTGAACTTCTTGATGATCACTATGGACGTGACAGCGTTATATACCAACATTGACAACGATTTAGGTATAAACGCATGTAAATATTTCCTCCAGGAACGCAACATCCATTACAGGGACCATAACAACATGTTCCTGGAAATGATTCTCAAATCGCTCACAAACAACATCTTTTTCTTTGGTGAACTATTATACCGACAAAAGAATGGAGCCGCAATGGGCTTTTCCTTTAGCCCAAGCTACGCTTGTATAGCAATGGGCTGGTGGGAGGAAACAACAGCGTGGAATGAGAAGAACCATGAGTACACCCAACACATTATAACATGGAAAAGGTTTATTGATGACCTGTTTATAGTGTGGAATGGCAGTGAAGCAAAGTTTCTGGAATACTTTGAAATACTAAATACAAACACACCGTGTCTGAAGTTTACATATACTAGAAACAAAATAAAAGCCATATTCTTGGACACTGAAGTGTACATTAAAGACAACCACATAGAAACAACCCTTCACCGCAAAAACACCGCTACAAATGCGACTCTTGAAGCGACAAGCTTCCACCAGCAATCCCTGATATCAAGCATACCATACGGAAAATTTCTCCGTCTGAGAAGAATCTGCAGTGAGGAAAAAGAAAGGAAGAAACAGAGCCAAAACACCATGAAATGCTTTGAAAAAAGAAAATACAACAAAAAAACGGTCCAAAAATGTTGGGAAAGAGCAAACCAGAAATCAAGAACAGAATGTTTGCAACAAAAAACAAATCAAACTAGCCAAGAAGAAGAACCGATAAGATTGATTTTAAATTACAGTCAGGAATCTAAAAGGATTAATCAGATCTTGAAAAAGAATTGGAAAATTCTACAATTGGATCCAGTAATTGGCAAAAAAATGGGCACTCATCCTGTCATCACGTATAGAAGGGCTAAAAACCTACAAGATCAACTAATCCATAGTCACTACAAAAAATTGACCCAAAAAAGAGTTTGGTTAGAAACAAAGGGCTTCATCAAATGTTACAACTGTAAAGCATTCGAGATCGCTAAACCAACAACGGAAGTAAGTATGCCAAAAGACATGGCAGATCAGGGAATGCATCACATGCAACAGCCAATATACAATCTATATGATCGAATGTCCCTGCAAACTCAGATATATTGGGAGCACGATTTGTGAGCTTAAAAAACGCATCTTGGAACATGCTCGTGCAACGACACACAAAGACAGGAGCAACGCAGTTGCAAAACACATGGAGGCCCACCACAATGGGGATTGGAAACTGCTACGCTTTTGGGGCATAGAAACAATGACCCTGTCTGACAGAGGTGGACACAATGAGAAACAACTGCGGCAAAAAGAATCAAGACACATTCTAAACTTCAGGACAATGACTCCTTTTGGCCTCAACCAATCGGAGGAACTATATATACACCTGTAAAACAAAATTGACTAATAACATCTGTTATCTGAAACCTCAAAAAAATAGCATCCCGTTTACAGACAATTTGAAATCTTTTAATCACTTTTGTATTATCCAAACACTACCCGCAATGCCACACACACCCCCCGGGGAAAAGGGTAAACCACAAACAACATTCAACCTCCATCACTACATATAGAGATACCTAATAGGGATCATGCAATATAACGTGCCCACTGGAGGGCAGCAAAATAACGTGAACACAAC
Organism: Lissotriton helveticus; assembly: GCF_964261635.1. Classification (NCBI taxonomy): domain Eukaryota; kingdom Metazoa; phylum Chordata; class Amphibia; order Caudata; family Salamandridae; genus Lissotriton; species Lissotriton helveticus. The sequence continues at coordinate 940,500,568 of NC_136065.1, forward strand.
ACAATGATGACACATATATTTGGTTAAACGTGATGTTTGTAAGCAAAACGAGTAAGCGTGTTGCAACATACACTACATAACCCAGAATTCAATTGGGATTACGAAATAAATCCTGATGCCCACTGGAGGGCAGCAACATTCACAAACAATATAAAACATACATTGATCATCGATTATGTGTTTGGAAAAAATAAAATTTTGATCATAATACAAATAACGATGTAAACACATGGCTCAATCTTGCTTGTTTTTGAAGAAAAAATCGCATTGTGTTTTACTTTACACTACATGACCCACAATCCATACAGGGATAGAACCCTTGTGCAATAATCATGTGATGGTGGTAACACCCTCCAAGGGGAGTGACTTTGTTCTTTTGAAACTTGTTTTTGTGTATAAAGTTGTGGCAAAGCATTTTCCAAACTAACCGTGACCAAGACAGCGGAGGCTGTCGAAACGCGTTGGTTTTTGCCTTTTTTGACACCCCATGGATTGAAAAAATGAAAAATAAATGAACTCGAAACAAACTTTGTGGATTTCGACTGGGTTATTGCGACTCCAAGGTATCCTCCGGCGGAGGAATCGTTGTTTGGAATATTGCAGCGGTTGGGCTCAACCGCAGGAGTATCGCGGCCACACTTTGCAGCTCCTATCGGGGGAGAAAGTGAGCCATATGGTGTGAAATAAATATGTATATATATACTTTTCAATGGGGCAACTGCCTATCCATCTTTATTTGTTATAAGCGCCATTCCCCCCCCCCAGTATGGGTTTATCTGTCTTTTGTTATTTTACATCTCCCTTCACTATCCATTCTCTGTATGATTATATCTGTCACTTGTTCTTTTACAAACCCATTCTTTGTGTATTTACTGATCTTTAACCCATGAACCCCCATTGGTGCCCTTCCGCCTCTCCTTCCCTGTAGGTGGCGTTCCTGGTACTAATTAGCTTCTTTTTCAGGCTTCCTGAGCATTCTATGACGCCCCATGTATTTGTTCTCTTAGTTCAACTTTGCATTATATTAGTACTAGACGTAAGAATTGGTGACCATCCCTTTTGGGTAACCGCCCAGTGCTTGCCCTAAAGAGGTTACTGTTTATTAAGATATTCCTCCCCGTGTCACCCGGGGCCATCCCCTCCTACAACTCGACTTTTTAAAGATATTTCTACTGTTACAACGGTCGTACTATTACTTTGCTCTCCCTGTGTCCGTTAATCCTGGGTGGCCCGATTTCCTCCTATAACCTCTCATTCCCCTTCTCTTACCTTGTCTACTGGCGTTCGCGCTTCTGCCTCGTCCTCGTACCTTCAGCATAGCGAGACCGAACGCGCTGTATTTAAGCCGATTTTGATTGTTTAGATTGCTTTCAGCTGTAGCGTGCGCGTGCGCATTATCATTACAGACCTTCGCCTTTCTGGCGCGCCATCTTTGAATGGTGTTATTTTTAGTAGACACTATGGCTATGTACACTATGCATTACACCACCTCAGTTTTTAGTTGGTCGGTGCATGTTATATAATTAATAGATTTCTCGCCAATTCCGTGTCGGTGGTCTATTATAATTTAGAACTTCTGGAGACATACCCCCGTTTTTTTCGTGTAACGCTCCCTGATTTTATTTAGTTACTATTCTTAAATGTTCGGCGAGAGGACGGCTAGGGATAATTTAGGACATTCTCTCATTTATTTAGTTTTTCTTTATAGTCCCCGTTCGCTTGTCCGTGTTCCTTCTTCAAAAGGCCCCCACCTTGTTTATACTTTGGAATAAGTATTTCAGAATGACTAATCTAGACACGTGCAGTTATTTCGGTCAAGGGGATATGTTTTTCATCGATCTTATACATGTCAGTTAGATTTTGTCTCAATCCTGCCTTCTCCCATATCTTCTATGTCTAGGATATAATTTTGGACATATTCTATTTTATTCCCTACATAGTATCTCTCATTAATTGTATCCCTTAAGTTTACACCTTCCTTATCTCGCTCATATCAGGGTTTCCCACTCTTCTCTTGAGTTCAGACCCCATCTAATAGTGTTAAATTTAATCATGAACCATTGTTCTTGTTGTTTCCTCCTTTTCCTGCTGTCCCCTAGTCTAGTTTGTTCCCTAATTCTCTCTAAGATGACCCATCTCAAGTCCTTTTCGCTGTGTCCATGTTCTCTCCAGTGGGCCACTAGTGGCGCATTTTCCTTATTATTCTTAATTGCTGATTTGTGTTCTCCTATTCGTAACCTCAGTTCTCTACCCGTCTCTCCTATGTATCCCTGGTTGCACGGGCACATGATCAGGTATATTACGTTCTTTGTTCTGCAGTTATTTAGAGTAGTGATATCTTGTGTAGCTCCATTGTGTTCCACCTTCTCGGTGACTATACATAGTTCACATATGCAGCAATTGCCGCATTTGTGATTTCCTACAGCTTTGGTTCCTGTTAGAGTGGTTTGACTTCCTATTGTGTCATCCCTGTAGGTGTGTACTAGACTGGACCTCAAGTTTTTATTTTTCCTGTATGCATAAAGGGGGCGTTGTAGTACAGTCTCAGCTCCATCATTCAATATTTTCCAATTATGATTTATTATATTCTTTACCTGGTTAGCCACCACTGAATACTGGCTCACCATCACTATTTTCTCTTGAGTCTCCTTTTTACATTTCTTAGTCAGCAGGCAGTCCCTATCATAATACCGGGCTCTTTTTAGGGAATGGTTGATCAGTTTTTTTGGGTAGCCCCTCTCCTGAAATTTTTGCTTCATTTCTCCAGCGTGTCTGTAGAAGTCATCTATTGTAGTACAATTTCTCCTCAGGCGGAAAAATTCCCCAAAGGGTATTGAATCCTTTTGGCGTCTGGGGTGGTAGCTTCTGTAGTGCAGAACTGTGTTGCAGTCTGATTCCTTTTTATATAGTTCTACTTTTAGTTGCTTGTCCTCGCTTACTATACTGATATCTAAAAAGTTTACTCTGTTTCTGCTATATGCCGCTGTAAATCTTAGGTTCACATCCCCTAAGTTCAGCCATGAAAGGAAATCTTCTAGGAGCTCTGCCGTTCCTGACCATATAAAGAAGATATCATCTATGAAGCGAGCCCAACTTCGGATATTCTCGTAGTATGGGCTAACTTCATTGTAAATGTGTTTGTTTTCAAACACACTTCCATAAATACAGGCCAGGCTCGGCGCACAGGTTGCGCCCATGCTGGTCCCTTTGCGTTGGATGTAGAGGTCCTTTTTGAACAGGAAGATATTATTGAGGAGCACCATAGAGACACATTGTACTATAAACTCCTTGTTGCCTCCCACAATTTCATTCTCCTCCAGCAGAGTCTTAATCACCTCAATAGTGTCTTGTTGAGGTATATTGGTGTAGAGCGACTCTACATCGAGGGTCACCATGATTTCATTTGCTCCATCAAATTCCATTCCTTCTATTTTAGCTATCATGTCAGAGGTGTCCCTGATATATGATTTCTGCTTCTCCACTAGAGGTTTCAAGAACCTGTCAGCATATTTGCTCAATGGTTCTAACAAAGAGTCAATGGACGCCACTATAGGTCTGAGTGGGGGATTGTCTAAGCTTTTATGGACTTTTGGAAGTCCATAAAATGCCGGAGTCTTTGGGTTCATATTGTTGAGGAACTTCCATTCCTCTTCAGTTATGTCCCCATGGGTCCATGCTTGCTGGAACATTATTTCCACATCTCTCTTTAACGTGTTAAGTCTAGTCTGGGGCACTCTCGTATAGTGTAGTTCATTAGATAAGAGAACCATCACTCTTTTGTCATAATCATCGGTGTCAAGGACTACCACCCCTCCACCCTTGTCCGCGGGTTTAATTGTTATTCGCGTATCTTTAGAGAGGATATCTATTGCATCTCTTTGGGCTTTGGTAATGTTATGTTCCTGAAAGTGTTTTTTATTCAGCAGAATTCCTATCTCTAGTTTCACCATTGATTCAAAAATCTCAAGATTTTTGTCCACCATCCCTAAGCTTGGGGTAAATGTGGACTTTGTCCTTAGACCAGAGTCTTGAGGAACTTCCCTAACTGGTCTATTCTCGAAAAAACAACGAAGGCGAATTTTTAGAAAAAATGCTCTCAGATCTTTCTCTAATTGGAATTTGTTGATACCTGCTGTGGGCACAAAATTAAACCCCATCCCTACAACTTGTTGTTCAATGCTTGTCAAGGTTCTATGGGACAGGTTTATGATAGGTGTTTTTTCTATCGCCAGTATACCTTGTTCCTGGTTCGTTTGTATTCCTGAGGGGCCTGGTTCTGTTGGTATTCCTGGTCCTGCTCTCTTGGGGCTGGTCTCCTCATGTATTGGCCTCTCCCTCTGCCTTAAAAGCCTCGCCGGGCTCTCTGAGGGCGCTGGTCTAAAAAAGCTTTCTCATACTCCCTATTAGGGCCTGTATATTCTGCATCCTCTCTGGTATGGACCTCCTCTTCCCCACTACTTTCTGATGTGCCTGAAAAATTCAAATGTCTTGGTCTCCTCGACTGAAACCTGACTCTAGGACCTCCACTCTTATTTTGTTCTGGCCTCTCAGTATAATAATCTTTTTTGAGGAAGGGGTATACTGTTTCCTGGGTAAATTTGTTTATATCCTTTCTAAGTTTCTGTGTCTTGCGGTTTGTTAAATATTCACAGTACCCATTCATGTCTTGATTGATCTCTTCTATTTTCTTTATAGCATCTTCAACCACATTACTCTCTAGTAGACTTTTTTCTAGTTCTTCCATCTCTTGCATCTCTATCAAGATGGTGCTCTGTGCTGTTTCAATTATTAAGAGCATTAGATCACTACTGCATCTATTACAAATAAAGGTCCAGGTTGCCAAAAATTTAGGATTGTCATTGAAAAGCCCTGGTTCATTACGTATCTGGAGCCCTATGGGTATTGTCCCAGCCCTAACGTACTGTGTCATGAACTCCGCTCCACACTTAAAGACACTTAACCTGAGTTCAACCCCCTGGTAGGTATGGCACACAGCAGACAGGCTTCACTTAGAGGCAAAGTATTTGGGGGCCTATTAAGATGATGGGCGGACTTAGTCCGCCCGCCATCCTATCGGTCATTGGGACCGCCCGCCATAAGGGCAGGGGTCCCGTGGGGGGTATTAGGATGCGCCCACCACTGTGGCGGGAGCATCCTGCATTTTTAGCATTGTGGCGGGCAATGCTCTCAGCACCGCCCGCCACAATACTAAAAATGCACGAATGCATTTGCATTAACAAAGCGCCAGGCAACGCGCGGTGCCTGCCGCTTTGTTAATGCAAATGCAGGGGGGTAACACAGGTACCTCCCCATCTGCACCCCCCAGCTCTCCTTCACTCTGGGGGCCCCCGAAGTGAAGACCGCATGCCTTTGCCGCCACCGAAAGGCATCTGTTTTGGCTCATCATAATATGGCTGGCGGTGTCTAATAGACACCGCCACCATATTAAACCTTTTCCGCCCCGGCCGCAAGGCGACAGGGGCGGAAAAGCGGCGGACGGTCCGTGTGATGCGGGGCGAGTGCGTCTGCCATGTTGATTGCCCTCTGCCCCTGCCTTGCCCCCTTTGTGCCTGTCCGACGCCTCCACGGGCGTCTCTCGGGGGTTGCCCTAAAAAAGCTCTCAATAGGACCAGTGGGTCCTATTGAGAGCTTTTTTAGGGCAACCCCCGAGAGCCACAAAGGGGGCAAGGCAGGGGCAGAGGGCAATCAACATGGCAGACGCACTCGCCCCGCATCACACGGAGCAGAGGCAGATCGTTCCAGAACCAGGGGCCATGAGTGGACCACAGGCACTTGATGTTAATGACATAGTTGTCAATTTGTCATCACACGAACTAACATTGGCTGAACTCGGGGTATTAAATAAAGGGCTGGGCTTTGTTCCCACACCCAAACATGATACCTTCCTATGCAGGACTGAGATATCTGAAATGATGCGAAAGATCAAATTGCATAAATTTTTTGCCGACAAAGAGAAGTCCCCCCTGTCGTTTTTTGATACCAACTTACACCGCCCCTCGACTTTATGTCCCCCTAACTCCCTACTGGGCCCTGAGGTTGCAGTATTCGAACAACGCATTTTACAAGAGATAGAAGCCCTGGAAGTGAATCAAGAGCGCCAGCAGGGACAGAATATGAGCAGGGACGATTGGTTGGCAGTGAGGTGTTTACAACAAAATACCGCCATTACCATCAAGCCAGCCGATAAAGGCGGGGCGGTCGTTGTGCTCAACAATGAGGACTATGAAGCGGAAATATTAAAACTGTTAGGGGTCCGTACGAATTACCATCCTAATATGCGCGATCCCACGTCTGAACTCCTTGATACTATCAAACACATGGTGGCAGATGCAGTGGCTAAAAAATGGATTACCCCGAAAGAGGCAGATTTTATCATCAACACCAAACCCCGGATACCGGCATTTTACATGCTGCCCAAAATCCATAAACCCCAACGCCCGCCCCCAGGCCGCCCCATTGTTTCGGGGATCCAATCTGTTTGGAACCCCTTTCTCAGTTCGCTGATTTTTTTCTTAGAGAAGCAGTGGTCACACAAAAGTCCTATGTACAAGATACTACTGACATATTGAACATCTTGAACAACATTGATTTTGATCCTGAGACCCAAATACTGGCCACTATCGATATCGAGTCGTTGTACACCAGTATCCCCCAGGATGTCACGCTGGTGACAGCAGCGAGGGCCCTGGGGGCTATGGAGTGGTTCTACGACACACCGCAAATATTTGTGCTACAATGCATAGAGCTGGCACTCACAAAAAATTTCTTTGAATACAAGGGCCAGCTTTATTTGCAGACATCGGGGACCTCGATGGGGGCTACTTTTGCCCCCAGTCTGGCCTGTATATATGTAGGCCAATTCGAAGAAAATGTGGTGTATCATCCCTCCAATCCATACTTGGCAAACATCGCACTGTGGAAAAGATACATCGACGGCGTCCTCTGTATCTGGACAGGTACAGAGGGCCTACTACAGATGTTTTTACAATGGCTCAATCAAGCTAACACCAGTCTTTGGTTCACCTGGAATATTAGCAACAGGTCAGCGGTGTATCTTGACGTGGATATTTCTGTGATGAATTGCAAACTGACCACCAGCGTTCATCACAAGAGTACGGATAGAAACTCACTCCTCCATTATAAATCATTTCATCCTCGTGCTCTCAGGGATAACCTCCCTATAGGGCAGTTCTTGAGATACCGGCGCAACTGCTCCACCACTGAAACCTTCATGGACCAATCGGAGGAGCTTGTCACCAAATTGAAGAATAGAGACTACCCCATGAAAGTTATAAAACATGCACGTAAGAGAGCACTGAATACCCCACGCGAGGTTCTCTTGGAAAGAAATGACAAAGAGAAACAGATTTGTCTTCCAGTAGTTACTACTTTTGACCCTCTGTCCACCAGAATGAGACAAATCATCAGGAAGCACTGGTCCATCTTGGACACACCGATGAGTAAAATGCCGGCACCTAGGTTCGCCTTTAAAAGGGCATGCAATTTACGGGATAAATTGGTCCACACACGATGTCCCTCGTCTGTCCAGCCGAGCACCATTCCCAATGGACATTATCAGTGCGGAGGGTGCTCGGTGTGTGGTTACACCTCGGCAACGAAGAGTGTTGTTTTGCATGGTGGGGAAACCTGGTTCCTAAAGCGCTTCAGTAATTGTAACACATCACACGTCATCTACAGACTGACTTGCAGCTGTGGGTTACACTACATTGGTCTCACTTCCCGGAAAGTAAAAATTCATATACAAGAACATCTAAGTACGATAAGAGCCAAGAAACTCACTACCCGCCCAGTACAACATTTCATTCAGAAGGGACAGGACCAAAAAGATCTCACATGGGTAGTCTTAGAAACGGTAGTTGGAGACCCCAACAATCTAGATTTAATTCTAGCAAGAAAAGAGGCAAGGTGGATTTTTTCAGAAAAGGCAGACCGGGAGGGGCTGAATGAAAATATCGAATGGAACAAAGTGAGCAGGAGATAATCCTACTGTCCCCATTAATTTACTGCTCCAGGGACAGGGTGCAAGCTCCATCCTCTTTAACAATAACTTCTTAAAGAATTTTTTTTTAAGGAAACAAACAAAAAGTTTCTATAAATTCTTTCCTGAGCCCGCTCTGGTTTCGCTCTATTGTCAATCGGTTGACCCTTATTGCCTGAACTCTCTTTGTGATAAGCTATGGGGACACATTTTTGGTGAGAATGTGCAGGCAGTGAATATTAAATATCTCACTATAATATGTCTGGTGAGTGAGGACTAACATAACGATTGATACACTGATTAAAGGAATAAGGGATATATGATGTTCCCCACCATTAGTGATATGTCTCCCAGAAGACAATTGGTGGTTCATTCATTATTTTGTACATGTCACCACATATTTATAACATCGCAAAGAGGGCGAGGTGTTTCTTCACTGGGTAACTATACCCCCTTCCAAGATGGCCGCCTCAATTGCCTCAGACCCATACCGTCGGGCAACGTGAGGGGCGTGTCGGGAAACCGCGGCTACTTCCGCGTTCAGACGAGACCGCGGCTGCGAGACCGTCGGAAGCACCGGAGGGACGCGGCACAAGTAAGACTGTATGCGTATGTGGATGTGCTAAGGTGGGTTTCTGCGCTGTATGAATGTCGGCATTAATGGGCACTCGACAGCGCCAGGTGTAACTAGACCATTGTGGTAGCACGAGCGTGGGCAACGCAGGGGGGGTTGAATACCCGGGCTTGCAATTCCGATATATTATACAATAAACAGGTTGGATGTTTGGCGAGACAGATGATTAATATCCACCTTCTTGAATACATGACCATTGGGGCGAACGCTGACGAGAGGCGTGCCGGCCAAGTTTGAAGAAAGTGGCAGCACAGTATGTTGTACTAGGCAAAACCCGTTAGGGTTATCAGGAGGTCCTTCAGGAGAAATGTCGATTCGAACGTTTAATTGACATTTATATCTTTGCCTGACTCTCGACATCCCCTTTTTATATATTGATCTCTTTAGGGGGCTTGAGATACATCGAGCCACTGGTGGGCACGTGATCAAATGACACGGGATCCCATGTATGTTTGCCGGTACGCTCTGATTTGGCAACCATAAGGTAATTCTCTGCTACACATGTTCGTGTATATGTTACACACGTTGTGCCTGAGTGACTGCAAATGTAGACCCTCGTTTGAGGGCTTTTACGATTTCACCTCTGTGTTCTGTTTTAAATTTTGACGCAGGTCCAACTTTAACATAAGTGTGAAGATAAGGTATTGAGAACCCCATATTGCCCTGATGAAATTGCTGAAGGTTGAGCAATGAAACATGTCGGCACTATTTGAATACGGGTGGTATATGAGTACCTACTTTTAATTTGGGAGGCTTGCAGCAGCAGAATAAAAATAGTGAGCCAGCAATCCTCACCATATAGTTTTTAATTGATTTTATTTGAACCTAACACGTTGGTTTACTTTTATATTTTTGGGGTTCCAATTGCATTGGTACACGAATCACAAAAGTGCACATTGGTATTGGTTTGTTCCTTTATAAACCACTGGTCTTATTTATACACTTGGTTTCATTTTGGCCTTTTTCTTTCACACTATACATGGAGAGAGTGACCGATGATGAGAAGTGGGTATACTGGTAATTGTTAACCAGGAACCCCCTCGGGAGTTTCGACCGTGAGGCACTCTCTCTTTTCTCACACATTCTTTTGTAGTTTCTTTTGGGGTCCTGCGTCTGCATGTCTTTATTAAATTTGCATCTTTGACCTACAAGATTAGTGTTATTTAACACACTTGAAGGATCAAGATGGAATATCAGATCCCCGATGTTGGTCATCCAGCTGAGATGTATTGGTAAGAGGTAAGGCACATTTTGTTTACAGTTGTCTGAGTGGGGGGCGGCCTTACCTCTTTCCCCCTATACTCCCATTGATTTATTGCACTTTACTGGTACCTAGGTGCAAGTTAAGACTGACTGCGATGGAATACGGGTCGGATACAGAAACCAGGTTCAATGTGGTCAGAAGGTTTACCTTCGGACTTAGTCGCAGAAATGGAAGTCAGAAATCCTCAGTGAGGCACCAGGGTGTGGCTGAAGAGGACTCCACATCGTCAGAAAACCGCTGGAAGACGTTTCGGTAAAGGCACCCAGAGAAGGTCACTTGCCGACTGGATGCTTTTTGTGCCTTCCCCAGGTGAACGTAGTCTCTTTTTTGGAGCTCGGATTCTTCCAGCTGGGCCAGGTGTAGGCAGTAGCTGAAGAGGGCTCCACAAGACCGGATACCTGTTCCATAAGGTCTTGCTGAATTAGACTTGCTGATGCTGCAGAAAATCTCTGAGTTCTGCATTTTAAAAAACAATATGTGTTGAAGTTGGTAATTACAAATATGTTGCCTATTGTACCCCTATATTCTTGCCTTGACTGTTTTTGCTGGCTGTAGAACTGTATGCACTTTACCCCTGCAAATCAGAGATAAAGTGCTTGTACTCCCCCTTTCAACATGGTTAGACGGGAAACTTTTGAATTGGCATATTTAACTTCGTAGTATATGGTACCAAATAGTACTGAGGGCCTGTAAGTTAAATGTCACAGGTGGACTGCAGCGCACATTGTGCCATCAGCCAGAGTGACAGTGCAAATATGATGGCATGCCTCCTATTTATATCCTGCCTGTTGCAGTTTTAAACTACAAATACCACCTGTCAAAATAACCCATTATGAAACGGCTAAACCTTCCTTTTAAATACTTATAAGGTACCCCTAAGTAGGCCTTATTGCCCAAAAGGCAGGGTGCATGGTGTTTAAAAGTAGGAAATGTAGCATTTTAACTTTACACATATCCTTACAGTGAAATGGCCCCCAAATCTACTTCACTGTAGCAAGGCTGGTTGGCCAGTAGTAAAACAATGGGATGCAATATTAAATACTCGTAGTGTATCTTGAGAATGGGACTAACTAGAAAATTAATTTTAAAACCATTTTTAATGGTTATTAAAATCCAACTAATGGGGAAGTTGAAGTTTTCCTAAATATTAAGGAAAAGTAACATTTGGAAAGTTACTTTTTCCCTATCTGAAATTCCTGGAGGCTTATCTGCATTTTGCTCTGCCAGCCGGTAATTATCATTTGAATTGGTGTGAATGGGTGTAAAATGCCTCCCAGGAGCAAACAGGCTGACCTGAATTCCATAGATGACTGCTTTGAAGCTAACAGCATATGATTGGTGAGGCTTTGAGCATCCTTTTTGACATTAAAGTATCAAATCCTGCTGCATTGTCAAATGCTGCTAGATAGATCTGCTGATGATTTTCATATCACCTTTTATAACACAGTAGAGTGGAGGAATAAATATCTCAATATTCCCTAAGGGTACAATTAATTACCCTATACCAGGCCCATTGTCCCCTTTCAATTTCTAATATATCAAGAGCCACATACCACTCAAATGTCCTTGTTAGAATAGTTCTTCATTGTACTAATTTCATTATAATGAGACAAACTGGTACATAGATAACAAACAACAAGAGCAAACAAATAGGAAACAGGTGCTCATACATACATCAGCCCTCTTGAACAAACAAGGGACAAATCAACTGTACATGGAAGAAATTATCATGTGTATGTTGCCGCCTGAGCCCCAACTACATCATGTCAGTGCTCGCACCCTTTTTAATAACAAAGCACTGTGAGGTAATCTTGTATACACATAGGGTATTCACTGCACCCCCAAAAACAATTTATATAAGTGTATTTCCACATCAATAAAAGAATGATTCTTGAATTAAGTCGATTTCTCCAATCATAAACAGCCGATGTGTTTCAGCCCCTATTCCTTCCGGGCCACATCAGGACGAGGGAAAAGGGAACAACTTCGCCTCTCATGGGCGTGATGTCTCTGTAGAGCAGCCCCTTGGCTACACGTAGTCCTCATGCTTCACAACTTAGTTTAACTGTCTGCATTCTTAATGAACTGTGGCTCATCCAACCCTTATAAATTTTGACAGTAAGCCCCGCCGTGCATCAAATATAAGGTAAATTTGGCTCGCGGCAGGTAAGATACTCTGCGTCCTCCAGAATAAGATCACAGTCAGTTTCATTCGCAGTTTAATGGCCACTTGTATCTGCTCCGTTCTCAGGAGCCACAAACGCAGTGGATTTTCATATAACACTTGGGGCACACTTCAAAGAGGACTCCATTGTTACATGCACATGTTAGTTGACACCCGGGCAGGGCCCTTCCTTTGACCCCAGCCAGACATGCTCCACTCAGGGTGGGGCTATTTTTGACATTACAATGTCAGTGCCTGCTTGACAGATCTACAGCGGTTTTACATATAACACTGGGAGAGGACTTCATAGGGCGAGAACAGAATGGCAAACAATTCTTGTGCATCTACTACATTTTAGTGTTAGATGTGGGAGGACACTAAATATTAAAATAGTACATCCCCACACACATCCCCCTCCTTGATCCCAAGTTGTGTGGCCAAAGTATTTAGCCATCTTGAAAATGCCCAGTGAGTAGTGTTAGCCCTGGGAATCTTTACTCCATTATTTTGCATCTCAAGGGGTCATTCCCACCCATTAGCTCATGCCAGGCATTTCCAGGCACAGAACACTCTCTGGACCTCAGAATACAGAAGAAGGACTACCCTGCTGTCTGTGATCTGAGAAGAGCCCCGAAGACTGAGCCTGCTCTTCCTCTTGTACCCAGGAAAAACAAGTGGACTCCAAGGGTCAGAAGGCTGATCTCCTGTTAAAGCTACAGGGACACAACAAGCTACAAGAGGCCTTTTCCGGCAACTGCCCAGCTAACCAGTGACAAATGGACCTTTGTTGTTGGCGTGTGCCTGACACCCAGTGAGTCTCTAAGCGCCTCCCCTGAGGTCCTGGGGTGTTTAAAAGTTTACTCCTGTGCTGGATTGAAACTTTAAGGACTAAGGACCTGATCTAGACTGAGGAATATGTTATTTACTCCGCTAGGGAGACAAAGTAAAATACTCCATTGCCCTGACATAGTAACCACTTTCCAAATTTGAAGATGTCCACCAGCCCAGAGGACATCTCTTAACTTTGGCAGGAACCATCTTCACTGTGGTACCTGTCAATGTTTTAAACGTTTGACGGATCGCACCACAAACATGATGGTGCCGTCTGTCGAACATTAACATGTTTTTGTATTTTCAAAAACAAAATACCAAAGCAGAATTTTGATTTTGAAAATACAAAAACGAATGGCCCCCACACCATGGGAGCTGCATCTCAAGCTGTGAGAGTCATTTTTGAGTTTTCACTGACCCTTACTGTCAGGGTTTACCCGGTGGTGACAGACAGTAAAAACTGGCCATTCGACCACCCACTTTAAATCAAGCAGGCGATCAAATGGCCAAACATGGAACAGTCCTTATTCCATCAGGCAGTCGGAGGAATATGTCAGAGACGGGGTAGTCTCCATCGCTGACATACTTAAGGTCTGCCTGTCTCTAAATTAGGCAGGTGGACCTTCAGTTGGCGGACAGGGTACTCCATTGCAGTTGTGACAGAGTACCCTCTCTGCCAAAATCTATATCAACCTCTTTTGAATCTTAATCTACGGGTATAATCATCATACAAACTCTGCCACTGGTCGTATGGACCTTTGTTCATCAAAGACAAGAGGTGACTAGGAGCTTGCATTTACATGCATTACAGTAACATTGTAAACCATTATGCTCCACAGGAATACGACAGAAAGAAGTAAAGTGAGTTTAAAGGGTTTTAGTAACCATTTAAATCAGATTAAGGGCATTTGATAATAAGATATTTAAATATTAAGTATAATCATTACATCCTGAAGTTAGAATTTCACCTCGCACAGGGACACTTCTTGCTCCATAGAGCGGTGATAGCAGTGATGAGGAAGAATTAGGAGGCGGTAGTAACAGAACCACCCACATATCAGAGCTGCCATCTCTTATGTATGACCTCTGGTACGTTAAAGCAGTTTCCTGCTTTTATAGAGCCCTTAAAGCAGATGTGATGAAATCCCTGGACATCCCCAGAAGCAGAGGAAGGAAGATCTGGGTATCCTGATCCTGGAGGGAGGTTGGGTGAGCATATTGGAGTAAACTCTACGGTGTCTAGAAATGCCTAATTTAAATTATTAATGTTTTATGTCCTTCATAGGGTGTACCTCATCCCAGGTAGGGTAAATAAATTCTTTCATGTTGTGGGTGCTGCATGCCCTAGTTGTGCAGCTGTAGGGGTGGAAATATATCATATGTTATGGTAATTCCCTTCCTTGAGAACGTTTTGGGAGAGGGTCTCGTCCTGTGTGGCTGATATTATCCAGCGTGAAGTCCCATGCTCGCCAGGGTGGTGCCTGTTCAGTTGGTTCCCACACCCGGCTAAAAATAAGGTTACAAACAGGTTTATAGACTTGGTAATTAATCTGGCGAAGATGGAAATCACTCAGAACTGGAAGGCCACTCGGGGACACAGAGAAATGACTTGGCGGAAAGAGTTTGAAAGATGGGTAGGATATGAGAGTGGAGTGCTGTTTCAAGAGGTCAAGAGAGGTTGTGGTTTCCTTGAGGTGGCCAGAGTGTGGGAGAGTTTGGTTGATGATGTGAAGTAGCTGGACCCTGCCTTGGAGGTGTCCTCCCCAAGGGCTGGCGGCACACTGGGAGCTGACAAAACCCAACTAAGCAGGGCTGCTAGAGCAGTCTTCATAGTTAATGTTGATTTCCCTTTGATAGTACCCATAACAGTGGAGACTGATGGGATCACCACCTCAGCGCAGTATCAGAGACTGTTAACAATGTTTTGGTGATTCGCAACAGGGCTCAGGGAGGGGGGATGGGGTGGGGTGGGAGGGATTATGTTGTAGTTTATCTTAAGTAATTGAGAAAGCAGATCAGAAGTGTGGAGTGCATGTTTTACCAACTATTGTATACAGGTTGAAAACCAAAAAAATTCTGTTTACAAAAAAAGTACAATCATTACATATTTAAGTTGTCTAAAATCTGATATTTTACTATGAGAAAAAACATTATAAGTACCAACATTATATAAAGAATACAGGATATCCCAAAACCCCTAATCTAAATTAAGAAGGATAAGTATAGGGCATTTGGATAGGAAAGGTTTCTGATGAGAGATTAAAAAAAGCTAAGCATTAAGCCTCTGCACTCAAATTTTGAGATCTGCAGAGGTGAGAAAGATTTTCTCGGACTGAAGCCAGCAAGCATCTCTCTAGTGCACAAAAGTATGAGAGAGACAGGAAGCAGGGGCGTGCTTCCTAGTCTAAGGAACACAAATTATAATTATGGCTCCCTATTTTCTATTTTTACTGGTTTTTACAGATAAATACAGACAGAAAACCATTATTTTCCTGTCTTTCTTTTTTTAATGTAGATAAAAATGGAAATGTGAATCTTTTTGTCTGATTCTAAATGCTGTCAGCCATGACTGCTTGGCCGATAGCTGTGTGGATTGACAAGTAGGGGGCTATAAAAGATAATGTAATTTTAGCAAAGAGGGTTAAACAACAGTAGATATGCACAACCTTGCAACTAAAATGTTCATGTTTTCATATACGTGCATTGATTTATCATCTGTGGGTGTTCATATAATTGAAACCTATCAGGCGTTCAAGCACGAATGCATATATAATGGTTACATAAATGTGGAAATATACTAGTTTCAACTCAATGTTTTCACAGACCCCAAAAGGAATATGGGTAAGTACAGACAACATTAACAAAAAATAAATATTGATAAATACAGATGGGAATGTTAAAAAATAAATACCATAACACTGGGTGTCACTAATTGCAACATTTTAGCTTGTTCCCACTCTCTAGAACCAATCAGTGTTCTCTAAACTCTGTGAGTAGGTATGCCCCCAGTTTTACATGTCTAAAGAATGAACCATGAATGGCTATGTCCTTGAGTTGTTACACGGGACAAAGAGTCAGCATCTTTTCCTCCCCCCAATGGGAACCTTACTTTCAGTCATCTAATACATAACAAATGAATGTGTTTAATTATGCAAATGCAAAATTATGCTCTTCCTGTGAGGCGGTAAAATATTTTGCCCAGGACAAACTTGGTTGGCATTTCCCACCCATGCTCTAATGTGGTCAGCATCAAATTGTTCCTAGGTCCTGTTCTGCCACGACTATTGACTGTCATTGTCACTGTGCGCTTTGGGTGCTATTTGTACTTAAAACGTTAAAATGTCATACCTCCAGGATCTCCTTACTGGACTTTTGTCATTTTGGTGTCATTTTGTTTAATACACCGTACTCTATTTTTCTAATTCGTTTTGGGATTTTTATTGCTTTACGTTTCAACTTTACTACTGTTTTAGTACTGGATAAATACTTTACACATTGCTTCTAAGTTAAACCTGTCTGCTCTGTGCCATAACTACCAAGAGATTGAGCTCAGATTCATTAAGTGACTTTCATGGTTCACCATTATGATGGTTGTGTTTATTACTTGAGTTGGGGACTAATACCCCTCAATTAATAACCACATTTCTTACAGGGATATGGTTGAGACTATTTTAATTCTTATCCCCCAATTTTGCATCAGTTATTATGGTACCCTGCCAATTAACAAGGAGCTATCCAACTTTTATAAGGCCCTTTAACCATCTTTGCTATCTGTTGCCAATCACCAGCCTACAAAGAAACTCTTTGAGGGAATGGCACCTCATAGGATCCCTACAAATCACACAGAAGTCTACTCTTTCTGGGTTTACCTCTGCCATTAGTGCTTTGATACCCCAATGAGTGTCTCTACAGCGTCAGCCTATATCCAGGATCCTGGCAGCCCACCCTGGCTAACAGTGAGATGATCTAAGGTAACGTCATATATCTGGAACTAACATGGATTTTGTTCCTTAAAGAATGCCTCCTTAGAAAATCTTCTGAAAGACAGCCTGTCCTATTCACCCTGGCATGGTACTGGAATATTGCACTCAAAATCTTGTCTTATTACATATTGTGCTCAAAATATTGCTTACAAAGACATCCTCCCATTGTAACCAATGGGACGATATTTCAGCAAATGATATTTAGGACACTAATTTTTGTTAGACAATATTTCTCTATACACTATTGTGATCTAAAACTTGCACCAGGTTGCATCTCTTTTTAAAATGATACTGATCACTTTCTTTACAGAGAAGATGACATTCAACCAGCCTTAACATTGTGCTGTGATATACAGGTCTGTGTGCCTTGGTTGTTTGATAGTCTTCACTGGCCTAACACAGCACACTCCAGCACTTTGCTACACAGTCATATGTCTTGAATGAAATCAAAACATTTAAACCATATGCCAGCTGCTCCTTAAGCAAAGCAGTGAGTAAGGAAAGTAGGCTTATGAGGTCCCTGTAGATATATTTGAGCTTTCTTCAGCAGCATTAAACATCTCTTTACCAATATTCTGGGTATGCACAGCTAAGATAAAGCACAAATCAACGTTATCTGAATTTCTCTAACTTAAGAAAACTAGAATGAAAAGAATGTGGCGTTCTCTTCAGATGGAGTATGGAGTAGCATGTAACACAAACAAAACCAATCAAAAAAATATACATCGATATATTAAATGGCGTTGCTCACTAGGGATACAATTTGCTTTTTTTATTATTTCCACCAGAGTTTAGCTTCATTAGCAATCTGAGGGCATTATTGTAAATTGTGGAAGTTTTTGCTAAAACATCATTTACAAAATGTTGTTAAATTGTAACATAGGAGCAGTAAGAAATACCAGCAGCAATTAAATTAAATTCAGCCTATCATATTTATTGTTAAGATGTAAGAGATGTCTTATACTGTTGAGATTCTAATGGCCAGACAGCTCAAATAGCTATCACAATAAATTAAATGTCGTCCTAAGTAATTAAAATCAGTAACTTGGTCTAGGCTATTTCCACCCATAAGCCATATCATTTTAATTTTGGCTCACCCAAAATACATCATTTTATTATTTGAATAATTCATCTTGTGCAGCCTGATTCACAAAGGGCAGTGTTAAAAGGTTTTAAGTCCACTGGCCTAAATGCGTTCAAATGCTTGGAGTAGACATTTAACTTGTGTGGCGTTCAAACAGATTCTGAGGAATACAGCAGGAGAAATACTTTTCGAACAGTACTCCAAAGTGCAACATCTACACAAATATTTTTCCCTGCCATTATTTAAGCACAACATATAGGGGAGTTCTATCTCTTTTCCACTCTGGAAAACAAGCACTCCTGCTTTTCACTTGAATAGAATTGTAAGCGTTATGACAGTGAGAACTTAGCTTTCAATTGTGACTGTCCCCAGCCTTGTGAGTATTTTTTGAATTTTGTATAGCCATGCCCTCTTGAGCATCTATATTCCTCCCTGCCCTTCCTACATTGATAAATGTAGAAAGTCTGTCATACTGGTGGATTTTCCATATTTGTAAGTACAATTTACAAGAGTGATATTCCACGAGTCCTGATTTAATTAATCAGAATGTGGATTTGTGATTTTGTCCACCTCAAGGGAACTTAGGCATGCCACAGTTTTTGTGAATCGGACTCAAAATAATTAGATTCAATTTATGCAGCCATGGCTCTTGGTGCTCGTTAAAAACCTAGGCGTGTATGAGTAAGCAGTATTATAGGACAAAGTACAAATGAAACTAGCATAAATTTGGACTAAAAGAGTCAACATGTGCCACATAAATGTGAATATCTCCTATAACAACACATTTAAACAACGGGGAAATAATGTAATCCTGTTTTAAAACAATTAGGGCTGAGATTACACAGGTTATCTTCAAAGTTAAAATGCTGAGAATTGCACCATTCATCAGTAAACATCAAACGTATCAAAGATAAGAGCTTGTCGTCCGCAGCTTAAGAAAGCCATTTTGATTGCAACAGATTGGATCATTCAAAGGTGAATTAATATCAGTGTAGACAGTAGACAGAGGGTGAACCTGGTAAAATTACCCTGTTGACTAGATACCTAATATACATTGATACTTGATGGCATCCCTTTCCAAAAAGCTGGTTTGGCTTTAATGTATCAAATTCTTCCCCCAGGCTTACAATTCATGCCATAAACCATTAGTAAAGAGTTTAGCTGTGTCTTCCAGGAGTGCAATCAGATAGTAATTAGCAAAAATCCATCAATTACATTTTTTGTGGATGTCGCAAAAGGCGCCATTTGTGCTCCAGCCAGGTCCCACAACATTAGAGCTTTGGCTACTAAAATGAAGGTTCCAGAGGACTTCTGGCTCTGTAATAATATTATGGTTCAATAGGGCATAGACTATGGCAACATTATCAACAGAATTTGAATAGCCATATTGAAAATATATATATATATGCATCACTTGTTTTCAGCTACATAATGATATGTCTCATGCTCTACTGAATCACCACTTTCATCTGCAACTAATCTCCAGAGACTTTCTGTTTCATGATTTTAGCCATTGTATTTCAGTCTGACAAGTGCCTCTGCTTCTGTTTTCAACACAAATACATCTCTATATTTTTTTTTATTTCGGCAGCATGTTTTTACTGGGCTTATAATTGACCCAGCTAATCCAAATACATTCATCAGCACCTTCAAATCTTTTGTCCCTCTGTTGTTTTACATCGAATATTACATTTAAGTGGCAGAAAGCCAACATCTATTAACCTGCAAGCAAACAATCCAAAAACTGGAATACTAAACTGCCATCCCAACCTTGAGTTGCATATATTAATTAGCGATTATTGTTGTTGGGCTCATAAAGCTGTTTAACATTTTCTAATTATTGCTATTGTTTTATTTTATACTGCAAGCTTTCCAAATTCATATATTTCTTCGGGAGAGAAATAACCAAAAGAAGATGTTACTGTAATAAGTTGTAGAAAGTGGTCTCAAATGTGGAAGCATTTGAAAATCCTCTAGTAGATCTAATTGCCTAGTACAGACAGTAGTGTAGTCAATAAAAGAGCGATGTTGTCCACCCAATGGAAAGGTAAGTATAACTTCTCAGTTAGAACTACAACTGAAGACGCTGGAATCGTACAATCAAAAATATATAGTAATGTATCATACTCGTTAAGAAAAGGGGAATACTTTTCTGACTACAATACTACCCTTCTTCAGTATTAACACAAGTTTCAAGTTTATTTGATTTGGTTCTCCACTGAGAGCCACAAATATTCCATGCATAATATACAATGTAAAACTGTTTTGTTAAAAGATAGGTTATTCAGTCTAATACAAAGTTAAAAAGGGTTTTAAAAATTTGTAAAAATTGTAGCAAACATACTCGTTTGGTGGAGCCTTACATAGTATGATCAATTCATGTACAGAGTTAATTCTACATTTGATATAAATTGGTTGTAGAAACCTTTTCTTGCCTTTACCACAGTCTCGTTTGGGCAAGTGAACAACAAATGTTCCAAGTCCTGCTCTCCACCATTACACAGATTACAGATAGTGCTTGGATTTTCTTTTTGCTGCCACCTATATGTAACTGTTTTTACAGGAAGTATCCCAAATCGGAACAGCACAATCGATCTCTTGACCCCATGATTTAAATTGAAGTTAATATACTGCTGTGTTTTCTTAAAAACTATAGTTTCTGCGACATTTTTATATAAAGGCAATTTAGTGCAGAGCTGGGCGTCAAGGTCGAAACTGAGTCTTGGAGTATAGTGTTTTAAGAAGAGCTTCAGCTGAGCAGGTGTCCATGATTGTAGCAAATTAATATTAACATCGGATAGCTTGAAAGCAGTTAGAATATTCCTCGAGAATACATATTTCGACGATTCATTTTCAAATGTTTCTATTTTAAGCAGAGATCGGATCATTCCTTCTTCCGCATGGAGGAGGTTGTATGCCCACCTGATGATATTGGCGATTCCTCTAGCATAGGAGCTTATTGAAGAGAACTCGAGGCGGAGAGCTTGTACCGGTACAGCCTGAGATAGTTTTGTTAGTTTCTGTAGAACCTTTCCATCTTTTAGGTCTAGAAAGCTCCATTGGTTTATTGGTATATATTCGAGAGCGTATGACAGCACTGGTGGAATCTTAGCGCTGTATACCTGAAGCAGAGAAGAGAAGTGTCTTTGTCCAGATGCAACATATAGCCGTGAACGTGCCCCCACATGAACATCGGATTTACGGATCAGATTCTGAGTATGGAGCCTATTTTGTAACGTCTTGGTGAATATTCGACCTAAATAGGTGTATTCATTTACCACTTCCACCATTTTCCCCCTAGAGACCAGTTAAATTTGGTACTCTGTTTCCTTCCTGAAAACAGAACTATTTTAGTTTTAGAGATGTTCGGTATTAAATAGTTTTCCTCCGTATAGTTGTGAAGTGCTTGGAGGCTTCTTTGCAGACCAAATGGTGTTAGGTCAAAAATAATTACATCGTCTGCATACATCCTGGTGTGAATTTTGTGGAAGGCGATTTTGGGTGGAAAGTTGCATATCTGTTTAAAGCATTCAGGCATATCGCTGAGGTAAAGGGAAAACAGTAGGGGAGCAAGAAGGCATCCTTGCCTAAGGCCATCTTGAGTCAGGATAGGGCTAGTTAGACCCTTTTCCCTCCCCATTTGAACCTGACACCAAGTATCGGAATGTAGTGATGTTAATATATAGAGTAATTTGTCCGGGATGCCAATTTTTCTTGAGTTTTCTCCAGAATGTTCCTCTGCCCACTCTATCGAATGCGGTGGTAAAGTCGATAAAAGCAGCATACACAACCTGGGATTTTAAAGCCACGTATTTACCTAAGATAGTTTGCAACACAGCGATATTGTCGATGACCGAGTGTTTTGGTCTGAATGCCGCCTGATATAGGGGGATTAATCCAGATAAAAAGGCCCAGTCCTTAAGATGGTCTAATACTGCTGCTGTGAAAATCTTTCCTGTTGCATCTAAAAGGGCTATCTGCCTGTAGTTGCCAGGATGCAGCCTTGTACCCTTTTTATGTATAGGTATTACAATGCTCCCCTTCCATGATGTGGGGATTTCCCCCGTGGTAAAAATATGGTTAAAAATGGGAGATAACATCTTGCTCCATTCTTTGGGGTTGCATTGGAGGACCTTGATCGGGATTTGGTCAGGACCCATTGCTCCTGTCGTTCTTGCCTTTTTTATAAGCAGTTCAATTCGCAAAGGACTAAAAGCTCCGATATTTGAGAATTTTATTTCTGGATTTCTAACAAAATTATAAATCATTTCTAAATTAGTATTTACTATATATAAATTGCTAAGGTATAATTCCCATTCTGTCGGAGGCACCGGGATAGCTTGTAATGCTTTTTTTTTTGTGCCCGTTTCTTTTGCAATTATATTCCAATAGGCACATTGGTTATTTTGTCTGGCTGCAATCTGCATATCTATCCAGTTTTTATCCTGAGTTATTCTCTTATTTTTTTCTTCTTCTCTCCTACGTTGGTTTTTACGTTTTTTGATTTCTAGCTGTTTTGATACAGAATTTTCTAGAGACTGTGATCTTATCAATTTATTTAATTGCTTTGTATTAGTATCTAACTTTGTTTTTTTGTTTTGAATCTTTGTTGTTCTTGATTGAATCAGCATTTCCTGTAGTTTTTGTATTAACTTTTTGATTACGATTTCGAAGTTTGTTATCGGGTTTGTGGAGTGAATTACTTGCAGTAATTGCGTTGAATCAATTATGGTGATAATTTTATTGAGTGTAGCTGAATTCCAATGAATCCGTCTTTGAGCCTGATTTACCAAAACTATGCTATGACTATACATAATGTGACCGGACGAGGAAGATTGTGTCTTCCACTCAGTATTTGCTTGTAGAATAGCATGGTCACTACCATGAACAAAATTAGTTTTGAGTTGTAAAACTGTTCCAAACAAATCAAAGCTACAGATCATGTAGTCCAGGAGTGAGGAACTGCAATTTCCTTGTCTTGTATTTGTGGCGGGAATGTCTCCTTCTACATTGCCATTTAGTATTATTCCCCTTAACATTAGGAGTGATGCTACTAGGATTTTTCCTCTTTTGTCCACTTTGTTTTCTTTAGGAAATACTGGAATGGAGAATGCCAGAGCCTCTTCTCTGTGCCAGTTTGCCCATTTTAGAATTACCTCATTTGATATTTTCCCATTGAAGTCTCCCATAATAAAAAGCGATGGATAGCCTTCTTTTTCTACTGTTTTTCCGATGTCTTCTAGGATTTCTATAGCAAGTACATCCATTTTTGCTCCAGGGGGGATATAAACATTATAGATTAGTAGGTCTTTTAGTGCTTCTAGAGGATTTATCCCAAACTGAGGGGCCTAATACGATGGAGGATTTTCCGCATCCTCCGGGCCGGCGGAAGCCACCGCCGGCCCGGAGGATGCGGAAAATCCTCTGCGGACCCACCAAAGACCCACCGCCACATTAGGATGGCTGGTGGGTCCTGGTTTCCGTCCGCAGCTTTTCCGCCGCGGTTGGCTTACAACCGCGGCGGAAAAGCTCTAATATGGTGACGGTGTCTCTCAGACACCGTCAGCCATATTAGGATGGGCTGTGCAAAATGCTTTTCCGCTGCGGTTTTTCCGCCGTGGAAAAGCATGTGTAACTTCACTGCGGGGGCCCGTTGTGGGCCCCCTGGGTGAAGGGGGGTGGGGGTGCACATGGGGGGTACCTATGGTACCCCCCTGCATTTGTATGCAGAAATTGGCAGGCACCACACGGTGCCTGCCGCTTTCTGCATACAAATGCAATGTATGCATTTTTACCATTGCGGCGGATGCAGCTTGAAGCCGCACCCGCCGCAATGGTAAAAATAGAGGATGTGACCGCCAGGGTGGCGGTCACATCCTAATTGCACAGGAGGGAACTCCGCAGGCCATGCGGAGGTTCCCTCCTACTCTATGGTGGCGGACGGACTCAGGTCCGTCTGCCATCATAATCGGCCCCTTAATCTTAATAAATTGATGATTCTTTGAGTTAGTTGGGATTATTTCTTGGGCCCATTTGTAATCTTCATTAAGCAAGATCACTATACCACCTTTCGCATGTCGCCGATCAACCTGCTCTGCGGGGATATCATATACAAAGTATTTTTCTTGATCGAAATTTCATGTAGACCAGGTTTCTTGCAGGGCCACAATTGCTGGACAATTGTTTGTTATTTCAGCCATCTTTTCTTGAGTTTTCCCTGCCATATTCCAAGAGGAGATCATCAAGCCTGTGCTAAACGGAAGATTTGTTATCCTTGATTTGTTTGTTACTATTCAGGGTCTCCGAGATCCAGGCCCATGAGTATTCTCTCTTTGTTGTTTCCCTGTTTGGAGTATTTTTACTCCATATTTTTCTTTCGTCATTCCTTATGGAAACAAATATGTTTTCTGCGTTCTGGTCTGGGGGGCTGTTCGTGGTGTTAGAGGTTTGATTCCATCGCTGCGCTTTAAGAGGATCTTCTTTTATTTGTAACTTTTGGACTTGATGGTTTAATACTGGAGTCAAATCATAGCCGTATTTGTGAAGAGTCTCACTCCCCTTTAGTATAATTCCTGGTATCACTGGAGACCAGAATTCTACAATCGCTGTTGTTGTTTTAGTTTTTACCGGGAACGTAACTAATTTTATTTCGTTTCTTGCTAAGGATTGCAACGGCTGAATCTTTTGAAGCAGACTGATAATTCGGTCGCGATTTAGTGGAGCTTCACCTGAAGGGAATAATTCTATGATTTCCAGACGAGTAGATCTCCTCTATTTGTGGGTACTTTTCCTGGATAGTAAAAGTTCTTTTTGGGATCTCTCTTAATGCCGGGGTCATAGGTCCATGACCTACTACTGAGAAATGTGTTGCCTTTGGATTAAGATTGTTAGGTTGGTTAGAATTGTCTCTTTGGATTTTCACCGGCGACTTCGGCTCTTTTGCCTTCGGGGTCTTGGGCATTTCTACACTTTCCTCTTTAGCTAGTAGTCCGATTGGTGTAGGGTGATTGATTTGGAATCTTGCTTTATGGGCTTTCTTTTTCTCAATTCTTCTTAACACCTTTCTCTTTTTCAGTTTAGTCTTCTTTTGTTTTCTTTTGCTTTTTGTATTTTCTGGGCCCTGTGTGGCTTTATTAGAAAGCTCAGACTCAGCAGTTGTTTTAAAATTTGGTATTACGGAACTGCTCAAAGTCAATTTGGGTTTGCTTTTTGTAAAGATTGGATAGTATGCTACCGGCCGTTTATGTTTCTCTGGTTTGGTTTCCTCCTTGAAGAGTTTTCTGAGTGAATATATCTGGTTATAATCCTGTTTGTCCTTGGGTTCCTTAGATAATTTCCTTCCGGTTTGGGTTGCAGTTTCTTTCTTCAATGGGGAAAGAGCTTTTATTGTTTCCACTTTTGAAATGGGAGAATTTTCCCAATTACATTTACCACAGACTCCTACTTTTGATGTAGGTTTTCATTGCTCTTTCTTCCTTTTTTTCTCTACTAGATATTTTAGCATTCCTCGTTGGGTATCGAGTATTTGGTCAGAATTTTCAAAAATATTCCCTAAATGAGTGAGAACTGATTCCAGGATGCTTTACAGAGAAAACAGAGATTTGGATACTGGGGTGTAATGATTCGAGAGTTCTGTGTTTTTAAAAAGAGAAAGATCTGGTGATTTTTCCAAGGAATCCCTCTAGGTCGAATGGTTTTTGTGGGGTACTATTCTGACTATTCTACGTCTCCTTTTGGAGTCCTGTGTGAAATATCAGATCTTTGATGTTAATATCTGGACAGGTGATGTTATATTCTTGAGATTGTGGTATTTTGGATGATTCCGATGGTATTGATTCCAATACAGTAGAGATCGGTATTGACTCTTCCAGGTCTATTAAAATACTTTTTTGGGCGGCCTCTGGTGATCTTTGATTTTGGATTTGGGTTTGGTTGATGGCTTGTATTCCATCCTTTCCAGCCTCATTATTCCCTTTTTTGTTTTGAGTTATCTGATAGTCTATTTGTAGTTGCCCCTGTTCATCTAGGTTTAGTTTTGCAAAATATTTTTAATTCCAGGGCTTGCTACAGACTTTTTGGCTCTTGTCGTCTTACTGGTGCTCTTTCTAATTGCCTCTTCTGTTCCCATCCTTTTCATGAATATGGTTCTTGATCTTAATTTTTTATAGGCCATCACTGTGTAGAAGATTCACTTAGAGATTGTCCTAGTTGAAATTTGAGTCATCCTGTTTATGCCACAGAGGTATTACCTGGTGGATCGTGGCCAGCCGTGCACTTAATCTGCTGATCCCTGCTGCTCCCTACTTTTGGTCTAGCATTGGAGGAGTTTTACCCTTGTCCAATTGCAGTCAAACACAGCCAGGGAGGTTAGGCTCCAAAGCACCAGTACGCCGGTGCGCCGCTCATGCAACACCGAACCAAGCGCCAAGTTCCCGCTCCCAAGCTAACGGTGTCTTATGCAGTTATAGAATTCCCGCTGACATCAAACCTAAGTTACCAGTAGTTAGTTGATTGATTATTGAGATACTACCATTTAGATACAGCCACTTTCTCTCAGCCTGTTGCTGTAGCGGTGGTAGTGGAAGCTTGGCAGCTGGTGGCTAGCGGCTGGCTGGAATTTGGCATCCGGGCTTACCACACACTACTCACGGCTCTCTTCTGTATCCCTCTTACGGTCTATCACAGCGTGGGAGGGAGCCGATTCCAATGCCGCTACTGGTGCTGCCGTCACTGTGGGAGACCAACGGGAGGGGGCCGGGAGGGCCGCGGGACCGGGTTGACACACACGCTCGCGGCCTGCTCACCTCTGTTCCGGTCCGCTCCACTTGCCTCCACCGCCGTCGGTTCACCAGTTTATTTACTGTCTCGTCCGCTGGGCTCAGTTCACCCCCTCCTTCCGCTTACTGCCGTGCTGACTCTGCCAATCCGATGAACAGTATGCGGTGACGGCCGGTGGTGGGGGGGGGAGGGATGTCTTGCTAGGCAAACCACTTTGCTCCACTTTGCTCCACTTTGCCCCCACAGCCTCTTGCCACTGCTGGTCTCCGGTCAGGGCCAGTGCTGCCCTTCCTTCGGCTCCTCCGGCTCCATCCCGCAACTTGAAGCTCACACTGGCAACTCGCACAGGTTCTTTCTCCCAGGATGCACCGCCTGTGATTACCTCTGCTGATCCCAGAACATATTTGTTTAACTCCATGCAGGTCTTGTGGCACTTGATTGGTTTTATTCGTGTGTTGAATGAAGGCAATTAAATTGGTTGTAGCTTCTGAACGAGCTCAGGGAAAGGTCGACCCTCCACAGTTTTCTGTTATTAAATACATCTTTTTGTGCTGTTGTTTATTCTTATTTTAGGTACTCTTGAACACTTGATGAAGTACTTAACTGGTTTACCAATTATAATTGAAGTGATTTTCACTGGAATTACAGTATGGTATATAGATGCAAAGTACATTCTACATTATTTCACTTCAAGTTGTATTTGTTTGTATCATTAAACACAACATTTAGTAGATTTTAGATTTGTATTTCTCCTTTTCATTAATTAGGTACTCATTTTTAGGTCTCGCCTAGGCAGCACGCATGCGCTCTCTCTCCAAGACATTTAGTAATTTATATGCGTGGTGAAACTCCGCCTATTGCTGGGTAACTTCTTGCCGCTTGCCAATAGTTAACTTTTGCATTTTTTTTGTTAGCACCCTTATTATTGGCTCTTCATCGATACGTAACTTCCGCTCAATCCGGAAGCAGCACCGCCTAACTTCAGTCTTTTTACGCTTACACAGCGTAATTGTTTAAAAAAAAAAACAATAGTGCGCATTAACATGTGCACGCAACCTTACATTAGACAAATGCGCCAAAATGCGCAAATGCTTGTCTTCTTTGCATACATCTAATTGAATTTGCATATGTTCCCATAAGTCTTGCTGTCAGAGCCGCAGACAGCCCCTTGAAATGTGCACGTGCACTGGGGCGCGGGGACTTCTGATTTGTTGTCGTCCACATGCAGCGGGCACTTCAGGTGCTCACCACACTTGCCGTAGAATGGGTTGGCGATGTCCAGGTCACAGATATGCCCTTCCACATTGCCACACTCAGGGCAGCAGCCACACTCGTCTAACACCGCCCCAGCCAAGCACCGGGTGGGTGTGGGGCTAAGTTCCCTGACGCATTCTCCACAGCTGCCCCCAGCCCACAGTTGCCTTAGCCAGCCCATGTGCTGGAAGGCAGGAATGCCCTGAGAGCCGTGCAGGACGATTGCCATCATTAGAAGAGCCACCACAGGCTTCATCTCGAGGAGGCAAGGAGCAGAAATCCAATAGCCGTGCAGTAAAGATAGCAGGACACCAGGGCATCACATGCCTGTATTCATTTTTGTGAAAATAAGTCACATTATATTTGGCAATAAATCAGCATTAGACCCCGGACCGGGAGCTGATATATCAAAGTCCCAAAAAGCTCAGAGTTCTCATCTCAAAGAAAAACAGGACATTACTTTTAAGTGCCACTGCCAAATATTCCCTGCTGACAGCTGAGCTAGCACTCGGGGATACGCAATTTGCTCAGAGTGAGCTAACTTGGCAAGCATTTCTTTTAACCAGACTTTTTCAACTAGCAGTGCAAGGGCCGGGGTTTATATATATTCACGACGTAAAATGGGGCCTGATATATTTAGGTTTACGAATGCCCCAAAGACTCCGTCTTCTATTTTGCATTCTACATAACACTGCTTTTAGGAGGTGCAGTTAAGTGGTGTGCTTGGCCTACTGTGAATGGTAAAACAAATGTGCACCGCAGCCTCTGCAAACTCCTGCGTGCGGCATGAAGCACCCCTCCTCCTCGCCTCCCGTCTCTCTCCACGTTTTACCTCTGCCCCCTCCTCCTCGCCTCCCATCTCTCTCGCTAGCTGCACTCCCCTGCAAGCTTCTCATCTCTTGCATGCTTCTTCCACTTTATTGTAAGAGTTTTGTCACTGTTGCTCTTACCATGTAAAGCACATAATTCTCAGCACCCACATGCTCTCTAAGTAAATACATATTCAGACCCTCAGTTTCTTTTCATGCCACATGAAACAAGCACTTGCAATGCAATGCAATCGATCTCGCATGTACGCAATTTTTATACTATTGGTATTGAAAATAATAATGCCTTTTATTTATGTTTTGGTTTTTAAAACATAAATAAAAGGCTTTGTCATTTACAATGCCAATAGCTTAAACTCGCGTGGTAAAAGAAATGCAATAATTTGCGAGAGTTTAAGCTATTGGCATTGTAAATGCTCTAAAACAAATATTTAAATAAAATGCATTGTCATTTACAATGCCAATAGCTGCGAGACCTATTGCATTGTTGAGCATTGTAGATAGGCATTTCAAGAACTAGAAATAGAGTACATTTGTAGTTAAAAAAACATAATATTTAGTGGATCTGATTTACTATTTGGTCATGCAAACACTTTTCCTTTTCTACTCCATAAAATATTGTTTAATTATATTTTAGAGTTTGATATATCAAAGTGATGAAAGACTGCTAAGGCTACACCACTTTTATTGCCATTTATAAGAGATATTGATTTCTGTAATGTTTTATACTGCTTTTTATCTTCAGGAACTTATTATCTGGATTTTGTTTTAGAATATTCTTGCATAATTAAATGTTTATTAAGATAAAAGTCTAAAAGTGTGGCAAAATGCTCTGATAATGGTTTGGTTTGCATGCTAATCTAGTATTTATGTTGGTTTTATGAAATTATATAAACTACATCCAGTGAGGATATTTCCTTTAATATTCCTTTGTTGTATTATTTTCAGGGAATGTATTGTAAATACAATAAAATAAAATAAATACAGCTTTGATTTTACCATGATAAGCACATGGTCTCGACTTGAAACATATTTTGGCATCTCAAGAAGACATTAACATTTGTGGCAGCACAACAATATTTTAGAAATTCAGTTGGTTGTCACACTTGGAAATCAGAGTGAAATATATATTTTTGATTGCGCTATTCTAATTCCTCTAATTGTCATTTTAGTAAAAACATATTATTGGCAATGTAGTGGAATGTGATGTAGTTAAAAAGAACATTTTCCACTGATCTAATTGAATAAATCTCTCCAGCATTTCATTCAGGGATCTCAAATCAATTATTTTTAAGATTAACTTTTTATGACCAACAAGTACTTAATTTTGAGCCCTTCAGAGTTTGACTCAGCTTTGAAGAGTTAATGAAAAACATCTTTGGCTGACAATGAAAAAGTAAAAATTCTGAACCTAGAAATAAATACCCATTTTCCTCTTCAATGCTACATTTCTAAAGTGCAAAAAACTAAAAGTAATGCCCGTTTATTTCACTAAGGTACAAGGAACATTCAGGAGCAATAGTTTTAAAAATTAATGTGCAGCACTGAGAATGCTAACTGGCATCCAAGTATAGAGGTCTAGGTCTAACTAATTGTCAGGTTTCCTCCACAGGATCCAGCTGTTGATCAATGGTTCCACCTCCAAATGTCACCAACACCCTGATAGTATTTACAAGGTGTTCAAGCCATTAGGTGAGGGAAAAAATAATAAACTAAAACAAAAAAAAACGGGAAGGAAAGGAAGGGGTCAGCATGGATGGGAAATCTGTTTAAAGAAAAAGAACCAGACCATGCAATAACGTAACAATCTTCACGCTCCAATACTGCCCTTGTATTTCCACTGAACAGCAAGGCGTGAAAAGAATAATAAGGGAGTCTGGTAAATAGGAAGGAATGATATCAAAAAAGAATACATCCAAGTTTTTAGAATGGTGAGCTCAGAACACGGTAATGTGTAGGAGGCAAGAACCACAACACTCCGCTCCTCTATGTCTAGATAATGATACTCCTTATCAAACACTGAATAGGGCTCTGACCATACAGGAAGCGACAGTAACGCGTAGTTGCGACCACTACCGCGCTCTGCTCCCTCATTCCCAAATACACTAATCTCTAGTAAAAACGGCAGCGCGTAGTTCCAATCACTACCGTGCTCCGCTTTGTAGTTAATTATAATCCAAAATCGAGTCTATGGAAAAACATGGTAACGCGTAGCAAACGTACCACAGCGCTCCGCTTTTTGACCTGACTCGTTAACAGTGTTCCAAAAGTCCATAAGGCAGCAGAATATCACTCACTTGCCAAAACCCCAAAAAGCAACGAAAACGATAAAAGAACTGACAAGCCGTTTCTTCCCTCAGATCGGCTGATTAGTTAAGCAGACCCACAGGCTTCCGCTGCCACCTGCAGGCAGGATCCGTGAATGCAATAATCATGCAGCTATCGGGAGACAGTCCCGCAACTGCAATATAGTATTTAGTTGATACAGCGTGTGACCGAAGATTCTCCTACCTCGAGGGGAAGCATTCGGCAAGGTCACGACCTCAATGGGAATCACAGGACAAGACGTGCAGAGCAGCCGCTCTCACGTCCGAAGAAGAACTGGAACCAGAAAAACACGCACCAGGAAGGAAGTTCTGTGTCCTCAAGTAACTTCCTGGTGCGCCGCAAAGGATCCTGGGCAACGTAGTTTGCAGCGTTTCTAGCGTGATGCAGGCGCGGCTGGGACTGATCCTGACACTAATGATCCAAACTGCCAGGGCACAAACAAAGTTGCAAGTCATCTAAATGTATCTGTCTGAATTAGAATCATAGTGCACAGAACAACTGGACCATCTTGAATGTGTCACCAGCATCATGGTCCATAGTGCCTTGTTTCACATTATAAATTATTCTCTCGCTCTCTCTCTCTGATTCTGTCTGATGATTCAAAGGGAAAAGACAGAAGGATTAAACTCAAACAACATGCAGTCAGCTTCAAAACTTTCCAAGGTGTGTTTTGCTGTTATTAACGGTACCCCTGTATTTCTCCTAATGAATCTATCCCTTCCCCTATATAATTAATTCTATTTTATTACAATTACAATTTTTTAATGGTGTAGTCTGAGAGACCACATCCCTGGTAAACCCATGTACTGTGCACTAATACAGGGTTTTCTTCAAAATATAAATACCAATCTGTCAAAGCAGGAAGCTTCCAGGAGGAAATATACACGTTACAAATTAGTAAAAGCTCATAAGGCTACAATGTTGATTACTAAGTACATTCTGCAATTGAAAACATTCCAAAACAAATTGTTACATGCTCCGGACTCGAGCGCAATGTAACGAACACCTGACTACATTATTATCGCGGAGCAACAGTGTCCCTCGGAGATGAACTACACCTTCCATCATGCTGTGCGCGTCAAGCACTCCGCCGTAAGAACTTCCTATTTAGGACGCCCGTAACCGGGAAACCATGTCGGAAATTCTTCGTACCAAGTTTGGGTTCCACTGGAAGAGGAGTGCTTTTTGCCACAGTTCTTTGTGTTCTTGTCCAGATCTCTTGGCGGTTACTCCTTCATTGGCGAGCGCTTTCCTGGCGACTCATGCGAAGGAGAAACCCGCCTGATCCCTTTCGAACTGCATTGTCGGCCGTTAGGTCCCTGATTGTCCTCCGTTGGTGAGCCTGCCTTTTGCAGCTTGTGCGGAGGACGTTTTTTGCCTCTATCCACCTCTTTAGTGGGAGTACTTTCCCACCAGAGGATATCGAACAGCATTTTCGGCCGTTTAGACTCTGGGTGCCCTCCAATGGAGAGCTTGCAGATTGCAACTCATGTGGAGGACGATTTTTGTGTTAATTTAATTACTGCTCGACATTGTCGGCCGAGTACTGCCCTCTGTTGGTGAGCTGTCAGGATCCAGCTCGTGCAGAGGATGCTTGTGTGGCCATAGCTGGATTCGCCTGGTATTGTCGGCCGGGAAGGCTCATTTGAGGTACTGTCTTGCTCTTATACTTTGGATGGTTCTTATGGGTGACGTAACCCTTTATTATTTCCCAAAATCCATCACCACGGTAGTTATTCTAAAACTTCATAACGCTGGCATATCATGTGGGCTATTCTACCTCTGCACTACAGGGTTTCATCAGGTTCAACCTGGCTTATTTGAAGTTAATTGGATCCAATGAAGGCCGGATATAGTCCATGATATCGCTACCCAGAAGGCATGTTATATAAGAAAAGAATTATCTTATATCATAGCTGTTCTTTATTCCTTTACAGGTATAGAATTAAACCTGTCTTAGTAATATAGTGTGGTATAAAAAGAGAGCAAGGCTACATGACTTCTTGTTTGTTGTTTCAGATCTCCCTCCCTGCTGTTCCTTTCCTTACCTTCCCTCGCTTGATCCTTCCACTGACCTATGCTATTATAGCTATCTAGGCTTGGTTAGATCAAGAGGTGGACCCCTCTGAGCATCACACCGATCCTGAGGACTGCAGAGAATAACACAAATAGAATCTACTGCCATTTTGGTCTTGACAAAAATAGCTAAACATCCTTTTGATAGCTACTAGAATCTCAGCTCATTGATTGAAAAATCCTTTAAGATTCTAAACATCGGGGGAGGAGCTACGCTCGCAACCAAGATGGCCGCATAAGCTCCCGGCTCCGCCAACCTCTGCCAGCCACTCGTCAATCCTGACAATTATCCTGAATTTGCACCGGGCTCCCATGTTGCTGAAGAGTTCCTGAGTCTGGAGATGCAAACCCGAGATTTCCATCTTTTCGGATAGTAAAGTTATGCTGTGTGTCATTCTCGGCCTACCCAGCGCGGAAAGCCGGGGCCTCAATTTTGAATTCATCCGGGTTGGAAGTGAACAACATCGGCTGCGAGACTTGGGCCGTGTCCGGTCCCCCAAAGGGGAGTATATCCTGTCTGATTTGAACGGCGATTTGATGGTCGGTTGAATCCGAAGTACAACCGCGTGTTGCACCGGTTGCCGTGGTCGGGGGTCCGTTGCCCGGAGGCTTTGCTGCCCGCCCTGGGTCGACGGGCTCGGGCCCTCGCAGGAGGCGACGGTGTTGATATTGCGACATTGAGAGCGCCCACTGTCTCCATCGGCCCTGCCTGTGCCTGTTTCCCCGGAGTAGTCGACCTCCGGGGTTCAAAGCCTGCTCAGTTGTTTTGCCAGAAGGGATGGAACGGATGGAGACTAAGCCGTCGTTATTGACCGTAATGGCCGCCATTGGGGCGTTCCACTCGAGGGTCACCGCCATCATACAAAAACTGATCGAAAAAGCTGACTCTATCAGTCTTACACCGGACACCGGCCCTTCGATATGTCTCCAACATGTTTTGTTACCTGCGGAACAGATTATGCCCGTAATTGGGGGCCCGTGCCGCAGCCAGGTCTGGTGTTTTTTGCCCATTCCCACGTAACGGATTGTGAGCCCGTGACTACCTTAAGCTCAGTACGATCAATGCTGACACCACCCGAGATGGACAGAGAAGTTCTTGTAAGCTTTACCAAATTTGCCAGGGACCATGGGAGTGATTCATCGTCCTTTTCCCCCCTACTGCTGCAACCTCTCTCCTTGGACCTATCTTTTGTGGATGATTGCCGTTTGACTTGTGGTCTTCCAGCGCGGATGTCTTGGCTTCTTTCCGGCCAAATTGACTTTGACTTTGTTCAACATTTCACCTTTGCTATTGATGTTGCGGTCCGAGCGGAGAGGGTTTGTATGAAGAATCGACGTGGCCAGGGTTGACTTGACTGCCTGGGTGTGACAAAAGGGTTTCATTCGACGCGGGATTTGTAGTTTGTAGTAATGTGGGAGTCTGGCGATTCTTTTAAACTCCCCCGATGTTGCTAACTATTACTTAATATTGTCCTGTTTATGATCGGGGGTGGTTTGCTTCTGGCGGGGGGTACGGGAGACCGGGGGCCTGTTTGTTTTCTCCTCCTCCACTCTCTTTCTCCCTTCTTTTAGGGCTAGTTCTGGGGCGACAGGCACGCTGCTAGTGGGGTGAGGCTGTAGCCATTGCAGGGGTGCAGGGTGGGGGGTTTGGGGGGGGTTTGTTATTTTGTCTTTGTTTAGTTCTATGGCCTCTTTTTCTTTTCTTTTCCCTCTTTGCGGGAGGTGCTTCGTATATCCTGAATCGTGTCCTCTCACTCATCTTGGTGTCTACTCTGGTCCTAACTATCCTGAGTCGTGGGTGGAAGGGTTCTGCAGACTATAGTTTGTCGAACTGGTTAACTGTATTGACTCTCCTGCTTATATACTACATTCTGTTGATATATTTTACTTTCATGTATTGCTTTCTCTGCATTTCCTCGCATGCCTGCCGAATATTGTAATGTAAAATGAGTATGACACCAGACTTGTGTAACGTTTACTCCTGCCTTTCTTCAATAAAAATATATATTAAAAAAAAAAGATTCTAAACATCGGTTAAAATGTGGCCCATATTTCCTGGAGACACAGCATGTGATGGAATTGGCACATGGCTGCTGCATATGTACCCGCACACAGTGTGGCCATCTTGGATTTTAAAAAAATAAGAAAAACCTTTGCAAGATGGCTATAGTGCATGCAGGTCCATGTGCAGCAGCTATCTTGGAATGATTTCCCTTAAAGCATATGAAATGCCATTTCTAGTTGGCCATATCATTTGTATGGATGCACACTGCAGCCTTCTTAATGTTTTTTTTTTTTGCTTTAGAGAAAGCATTCCAAGAGACTGCCACTTGTGAATGCATGAAGGGTGGCCATTTTGGAACATTTTAAAAACCGTTTAAAGATGGCCGCTTGCTGACACAGCAGCAAGTTGTGTTTGGATTGCATAGGGGCTGAGAGTGCTAATATTTTTATAATGAAAGTGTGGGACAGAGAGAGAGACACACATTGAGAGAAAATAGTACAGTGTGCACTACAATACAAGCCCCAACATCAGCAATGAAAGAATACAACTCATGCAATGAAAACACAGTGAGAACAAAATGCTCCTTTGGGGATGAGGGGTTGGGGGTGGGAATCAAAAGAACAAGAAGAATAGCCATTGAATCAGAAGCAAGGAAGCAAGATAGACAAGACCCCTTTGTCTGAAGCACCTCCAGATGGGCAAAGAGCAAGCTGGAGCTACTGGGCTCAACTGCAGAGGTGAGGCCTTTTTTATACATGTTGTCTTGGGGCCAGACTTACTATAGGCTCTGTGCAATGGGGCAAGTAATAGCCCTTTAGCATTTGGCTGTCAGTGGTAGTGCGGGTCAAGTAGTCCAAGGATTCTCGGGGCGGGTGTTCAAAATGCATTTATCAATGCCATTAGATTAATGTCTAACCAGATACTAGCTTTTATGACCGAAGTAGTATTATATACGAACACAAGTGAAATACTGCACACACAAACAATACACAGTCTTTGTGAGGCTCACAGTCGTTATTCCCCATTTATCGGAGGCAGTCTTCAACTTAGGCACCTCTAGTGAGTAAGAGTCATAACATTTCCACATTAGCCTCATGGAACTCAAAGTGTCCCAGTACGGTAGCGCTATTACTCAGAGCAAGTTCCCCTAGGGCTCTGTTGCCTAATCATCAGTCTTACCCACTCCCGTTGGTGTTATTATATGGCAGATCCAAGAGCATTCAACATGCTGGTGTCATAGCAGACTGGAGTGGATTCAGGTGATTAACGGCAGTCGTTTCCACTGCAAACAAGGCAGTTAGGCATCAATGCTGCTCCTCAATGGTGCAGTAAGTTCCTCTGATCCCAACTGTAGGTCTTGGGCAGCTACTTAGTTTCTATTGCTCAAGTAGGTGCTCTGGTTTGCGCGGTACCAGGACGATGGCTTTTGACAGCAGCCCCATCAGGCATCCTGGTTTGCCAACTTTCAACGGCACAGGGACAGCGGCCTGATTGGTGCAACAGTATTGATCTTCATGGCAGCCCCCTCTGGCAAACATGGTCCCCTACTTTAGACGGGGCACGGGCAGTGGCCTGATCTGTGCAACAGTACTGATATTTAAAGGTGCCTCCCTCCGGAAAACAGGATTACCGACTTTAGGCAGCACATGGTCAATAGCTCAATTGGTGCAGCAGTACTGATCTTCACAATGGCCCCTGTGGCATATGGGGTTACTGAATCAAGGCAGCACATATGCAAAGGTCTGATTGGTGTCACATTACTGTTCTTTGTGGTAGCACTCTCTGACACACTAGGTCTCTGACTTTAGGCAACATACGGGCAACAGACTGATCGTTGCGACAGTATCTATCTGGACCTTAAACCTCAAAATTCCTTTCTGGAGGTTCAAGACTATTGGAAGGCTGTCCTAGACGACATCGATTCCACATTTGATACCGAAATTCCCAGATTCCCGGCGTATGCCATTTTGGGTTTGCCCAACGCTCTCACATTCCCCCTGAAATCCCTTAGAGGTCGCCAGATGGGAGTAGCCATGCAGGCCGCAACACAACATGTTCTGTCCCTGTGGGGCTCCACCACCAGACCTACTCACACGGGTTGGTTACATAAAATATGGTTTACTCTGGGCATGGAGCGCATTCACGCTACGCTTACACAGTCCACGGCTGCTTATCAGAAAGTGTGGCTTCCACTGCTCTCCCTTTTATCCAAGGAATTCAGTGAGATCACGTGCCCCAAATACCTGCGCATTCTGAGACTCACCGCGAACACAAATGACTCCATACATCCACCTGAGTGATTGCTTCAGCTACTACATGATCAGGGCTCTGCTTGCCCCACAATATCGGCACACTGGGCGGGCTGGAAACCGGGAGGAAGGGCGGGGGAGCGGGGGTTACAGTTGGGGTTTTTTCTTCTTACGATTTCACTGCTGCATAGCAAGGGGAGTTTGCACTTCCAGTACCACGTCAATGTTTATCAAACGCATATGTTTAATCATACGTTTTCTGAATACTGCATATCTTATTTGCTTGATTGCCTTCTATGCCTACTACACCTCCCTTGCAATGTAATGACTAATGATGCTCCTGAAACCAATAAAACAAATTTGAATTTAAAAAAAGAATTCCTTTCTGGGATCCACCCGCCAGGACCCCTACTGAACCTTGTTACTTCCAGGCACTCTCTTCCTCCTCACATAGTCCTCTGGTTTGGGCAGGTGGATGCTCCAGGTTCCAGGGCAAGTGGTCTTGACTTTCCTGGGTGATGTCCCTTCATCCATCAGGGAGACTAGCAGACCTTAGTTTCCAGTCCTAGCCCCTACAAGCAAAAGTGTTGCTGAGCTTCTCCACGTCGATGTACAACCACTGTCTGACTGTTTGATAATTGAATATTTGGGAGACTCAGGCTCCAGTTTTATAATCCATTTTCAGACACAGATGAGATTAATGTCTCTGCCTGTGATATATATGTGGCCAGTGTTGCCTCCTTTGAAGTGCACTCTCCTCTGCCCTGTCCTCCAATCAGGAAGGAGTCTGTCAAAGTAAGAGTGGTCCAGGTTTGATAGCCCCACAACACAGGCCATGGGAGTGACTCGAGGATCACACCTGGATGTCAACCTCACTGATTGACGCCTAACAAAAGTTTACATAGTACCCTGTCCTGCTCTGTATGATTTATTGTCTCTGCAGTGTTTCCCTGAGCAGCCCCATCCTCTTTTTGAGATGTACCCAGGCTCCACTGACCAGTGAACTTTCCGGAGTCAACGAGTCCCTTTAAAGGGCACAGAAGAGCCTGACTAGCCCTTCCTCCACTGTGCATCCCATCCAGCTCTCAGGAATGTAGCAATCTACAAATCTGTCTGGGAGGGCGCTTCTAGCTACCCATGCCTCTCCAAGGCCCTCGTTTTCCAAAATGGCACCCCCAGGCCTCCATGTATTGTACCACTGACAGGCACACATACTACACAGCAAGCACACATATAGTGGTTGTGACTGCACCGAGCAACATGATAATATGGTGTAGGCCCAGGGCAATTTGAGCACACACCAGTGGAACTTTCCCCTATACTTTCCCATACAGAGATTTCTTCCCTGACTTCAGAGTCTCCCTATGATAAAGTATAGGGAAAAGTAAAAAGGTTTATTTAAGTAAAACCAACTGGAAAACACATTTGCAGTTTAAATACGTTTTACATTATTTTACATATGTATTTTAAATGCAGTTCAAACGGAATTTTTTTGGGGAAGAATGAATTAGAAATCAATTCACATCTCATTTTTTTTGTTATGCATTAATATTTATTGAAAGTGATGTGTATAATTAATACATGAAATTGAATTATATTTGAATAAAAATGAATGTTGTATTCATTTTTAACCAGAAATAAAAAGAGAGAGACCCCTTTGCCTCACAAAAGGAATAGGGTACTAGTAACAAGTAAAAAGTAAAGTTCTCCTTTGGATTCTATACACTTACTTGTACAGACATAGCTTGCTCTCATCCCATATCACTCAACCACAGATTCAAAGGAATAAATAACAAAGCCCAAGCAGTAAACACAAGAAACTGTCAGGAGTAGAAATTAGTACAGAATGTCTTAAAAAAAGTATACAACTGTTCTTTTAAACATTATTTCGTAAAAGACTATAAAAAGTAGTGCAATATATATATCTGTATCAACATTCCTAAAACAATTTCAGGAACCTAATTCATACACAATTTATAGCCTTATACTAATAAGGGAATGAAGACTCCATAAAATAACATCAGTAAACCTATTACTACGAGAGAAGAAAAGAGACTGTGTACTTTGTCATTCAATCAAACACATTCGTAGGAAAATAAATGTTGACTGGGAACCGATACTTCCACTCTCATTAGGGTATCTATGGAACCAGTCAAGCAAATAAATTGTGTAGTTGAAGCGTCAACGCGTTTTGATGGTGTTTATAATTTTATACCATCTTTTTCAAGACACAGTTTTATACTCTCGATGTGACACCTCAAAGTTGAACAAAGAACAAATCCTGTATATGAAACAAATATACACTTCTATCAGTGTCCTTTTTACTACAAAGTTTAAAAACATATTACAAATGCATAACACAATAAAATTAATTCTAAACAAAACAAACTTTAATTAAAATAATTTATCTGCACAAGAAACCCTTATATATCACAAAAAATGCAATAACTTCATACTGAAGACGTAAATTCGCCTACTTGATGGGCTAAAAAAAGAGGGGACTGCAGACATTCACTCGTACACCCTGTTTCATCTCTTATAAACTTTAATTCTGCTGATCTATATTATTTATCAAGTATAGGTGATGTTATCGTCACACTGGCCCTGTCACACATTATTAGTCACACAGCTATGACTAGAGGTAAGATCTATTGCCTTACACTTCACCTCATATTGATCATATAATAGAAAAAGCCTATCTGGTTGTAGTTTCCAAAATTATTTGTTGCGCTCTTTGGCGTACAGGGTAAATTGGTCCTAGGCTACCACAGATGGTTGGTGCCAATAAAAAAATCAAAATTACAGGGGAAAAGGAAAGGTACTATTTATCCTCCACTATTATTCATACATAACTGTTTCTGCTCTTATGTAGGGGGGATATATTATCTTTTTTTAGCAAAGAAAACGATAACCAAAAGTCTATCTTTGAGGTTTTGACGTATTTATGAGTAGTGATCACACCTCATGTAAATCATTTACAATGCCAATAGCTCTAACTTTTGCAAAGGCGAGACCATTGCAGTGTCAATGCTTGTTGGAATTGTGGTGTGTTCTAAGGTGATTTTACTCTGTGGAAAAACCATCTGCTGGGATTTTAAGAATCATGTTTGAGAGAAAACTGTTTTCTCAGAATTTCGCCATAGATGTTATAGAAGGTGCTCCATAAGCTAAAATGAGAGCCTACTTTCTGTAAATTCACAATATCTTTCTCAGCCATATGAAAATTAGGTTGATAGTTGATTCACTTGTGTTCTACTGCAGCCTCCCAGAAGGTTTTAAAGAACAACAAGAACGGTAACGGTGTTACTTCTGACAAAGGTTTGGCACACCTGAAGCCATGTTGATTGAATTAAACAGGTAACACTTAAACTAAACTATTTAATGAGGAAAGGAACAAAATGTAAGTGAGTTCTCAAATATCTTCCTCTTCTATTTCATTAAAACATTCTGACATGCAAACTGAAACATGCACTTTCAATACATGCAGACTGAAATATGCACTTTCAACACCAGCAGCTGACTGCCAATTAACTGCCTGGTTATCAGCAGTTTTACTACATTGTTCTAATGAGCAACTAGAGTGCTAGCATTCTGAATGTATGCCAAAAGTGTGGCATATATAAACGCCATCTTGATGGAGTCAACTGAAAGCATTTTCTACTGAGGATACTGCAGTAAATGATAAAATTATGGAGCTTCATAACAAATAGGTCTCCCAAGATGGCCATTGGAGAAAAAAGCGCCCAAATATAGCACTAATATCACCCAAATGTAGCCAAGGTGTAGCCCAATCACAAAAGTGCGCAGAACACTTAATTATTTTGATTTTTTTTGCAGATTTATATAGCAAAGACTTGACCCAAAGTTATAGTAGTGCTTTATATGAGCATCAGTTACATTACACAAGGACACATTCATTTTGGTTTTAGACATAGAGAGATTAAGTGATTTGCCCAGAATCACAGGATGTCGAACTGACGCTGAAACTCAAACCTGGTTCCCCAGTTACACAGTCTGCAGCTCTGGCTGTAACGCCACATCCTCTCCCTTAAGTGTAACATATAATCAAGTGATCAACTGGATAAAAAAAACATAAAGATGGCAAATTATTTAAAAGTGCTTTGTCGCTGTTTGAGAACTCCGAAAATATGTCCTCATTTTAGTTGTTTAGAGCACTAACCATAATTTCTATGAGAATAAGACCCTCTCAAGGAGGAAGCTGCAGAGGCAACAAGTTGACCACGCTGTGCAGGCCAGATGGGCAGTGGCAGCACAACGGATCATGGAGGGCAGGGAAAAGGGGGAAGGGGCAACAACCAACCATGCAGTACAGGCAAGAGATGCTGTGGCAGAAATCAATTCCCTGTTTTTTTTTAAAAATCTCCCTCTTACCAAGTTCAACATTTTGGTAAGTTTGGTACATTGGATCACGGAGGGCAGGAGGAATGGGGTAGGAACATGGACTCGGATAAGAGAGGGCAGATGGGAGTTGGGCAGGGGCACCAAACTGACCTTACAGGGTAGGTGTCAGGGGTAGCAGCAGCACAATATATCACGGAGAAGTGTGGCTCAATGGTTAGAGCGGCAGACCCTGATGCAGAGGTTTGGCCCGGGACCAGGGTTCAATTCCCGCCTCGGCGGCTCTTGGACACAATTTCCCCGGACTTGATCATTCTCGCCTCGGTGCCTAGTCTAATCATGGGTCCCACTCTGTGACTCTGGGCAATAGCTTGCTTAATCTCCACAATGGCCCCAGCAGCGCTTGGATGCCTGGATTCACCATGGGGGTGCCCAGGAGTGGACATTTCACAGGAAAGCCAGGAAGGGTTCCACAGCGGTATGAATACAGCGCTACGAGACCTCAGGGTAGAAGGCGCTATATAAATACAAACACACATTTACACACAGGGCAAGCGGGATGGCACTGCACAAAATGGGTTATGCAAAGCAATAGGGAGGCAAGCCCACATAGAGCAGGGGCATGCAAAAAATACCATATAGAACAGAAAGGTGGGGTAGGGGCTGGACACACACAAAAGAGGGACGGGACTTCACAACAGACCATGTAGAGCAGACAGGAGGAGCAGTTGCAGCACAACAGAGCATGGAGAGTAGAAGGGAGTGGCAGCAAAATGGACCATGTAGGACAGATGAGAGGGGATAGGGGCATGGGACATGGACAGGCAGCGTGGAAGTGGCAGGGACATGCAGCAGCCTTCTAACCATGCTAGGCAGGTGGGAGGGGCAGTGGCACTCAGAGTAGATAGGAGGGTGGCAGGTCCATGGATTATGGTGGGCAGAAAGGAGGGAGCCGGGGCATGCACACAGACATCGGATGGCAGGGGTAAGAAGAGTATGGACAGCAAGCTAAGCACAGAGGATAAGCAGGAGGACAAAGATGCTGATGCTGCATAGAATTGGGGAGTGGAGGACAGGAGGAGTGGGCAGGGACATTGACCTAAATGAACGCAGTGGCATCACATCAGACCATGCAGACCAGGAGGGAGGGGTTGGTGCATGGACTCGGACAACAGAGGGTAGGGAGGAGGTGGATGGGGCAGCAAGCTAATTGTTTAGGGCAGGCAGGAAGGACAGTGGCAGAACAACGGCCACACTCAGCTGTAATGAGGGAGCAGTGTCATGGACAATGGACGGCAAGGAGGAGGGGGGCAGGAGCATCATGCTTGTGTGGGGGCAGCACAATGCCAGGCTAGGTCCTGCGTTCAACCTCACCCCCAGTGTGCCTTGCGATGGGCATCTTACTTCACGTTAAAAAAAACCATAGAAATTCACTGAAATAAACAAAGGTTACAGGGACATTATTGTTAGGTAATAAAATGTAAAAAACCTTAGAAATTCACTGAAAAAAATCAAAGGTTACCGGGACATTATAGTTAGGCTCAGATTTCACTTGTACAAAAACAGTGAAATTCAGTAATTAGAGTTAGGTGAGCTAACTATAACTCTCGCCCCCACAATGCACTGCTCATGACCTTATTACGTCACTCGTTACATGGTCTGTGACATCATTGATGAGTAGGTAGGTTCATTAAGGTATGTAATTCAGGGGACTGGCTGATCCTTCGCTGTCTGGTAGTATAACATGCACGCAAAGGGACTGCCATTTCCATTTTGCCGTGTCATGGTGTT
Source organism: Lissotriton helveticus (assembly GCF_964261635.1). Classification (NCBI taxonomy): domain Eukaryota; kingdom Metazoa; phylum Chordata; class Amphibia; order Caudata; family Salamandridae; genus Lissotriton; species Lissotriton helveticus. The sequence continues at coordinate 940,544,215 of NC_136065.1, forward strand.
CAGAGGCGTCAGAAAGAGCCTGTTTCCTTGTACTGAGCAGTGCATTGGTTTGGCAGACTGGCCTCATACTAGGTTTCCGTTACTGTAGCTAGGTGGAAGGCAACCCTATTTAGAGAAAACAAAGGGATGCCACCTGTCAAACCGTATTGTATGCAGCCCATAACCTCTCACCTGCCTGCGATCTGCCAAGAGTAGGATGGAGTAATACTGTGGCAAGTACGTGGCTATCAACTGAGCAGCAGGTGCTTTGGCACCAAGATCCAAAGGCCAAATGAAATTCTTTATTTTTGTATTTTACAACCCAGACTGGAGCCAGTGGGTCATTGTCCTTAATCTTCCCTAGGCTCCCTTGCTATGTCACTGGCCCTGGGTCTGTATCCCACTCTAATAAATACCTTGTGTCACTCACGCCTCCCACCTGCTTGAAGTCTGCCAAGAGGGTGATAAATGTCCCATCAGCCTTCCTGTACTTCACACTGATGCAGTCCTACTCGCTGTCTGCCTCCAGGCTCTCCTGGGCCACCTGCCCATCCTCCATTCGGCCCCAGCCCTAGCATGGTGCTTAGCAAGAGGGCCATCAGGAGGCAAAAGTCCCCCAAAAACGAGAGGCTAGAGGTTCAGAGGTTCAGAGCAGAGATCACATCCCCCCAGGCACATCCAGAGACAGGGGGTAGAGGGAGACCACAGAGTAGAGGGGAAGAGTTAAGTTATGGGGAGAGATGAGACAGGGAGTTGGGGGGTTGGAACAATAATTGAGTGAAGCAAACAGGGGAAACAGACAGAAAGTGGAGAAACAAGACAAAATGGGCTGAGAGAAAAGATGAATGTGAAGGGTCTCAAAGGCCACTTGTGGAAAACTTTGTGAACATCCTGTGATTTTTCCCTCTGTCATATATCCTCTCATCCTTGCTATTCCGTCACTGCAGTTATTATTACAACAAACATCTCCAATAGTGACAGCTGTGCACAGTTCTGCAGGGACAATCAAGTACAGCTTTCCAATCCAATGAGCTCTACACACTGTATACACTGGTACATTCATGAATTGTCAACCACTCAAAGTCAAAGTCAAAGAATAGCTTTATTCGGTTTCAATATAGAGAACCATAAAAGCACATAGCAATACAGACATAAAATAATTTATACATAATAAAATGAAAAACATTTTTCATACATATTCTGGGGAAATCTAAGAGAATACAATAGATACAACGACATCTCACATCAGTGCACTTTAAAAACAATAGCTTCAGATGAAGTCAATTCAGTTAAAAGCATATGGCTAACGCATGGTCGCTCTATATCTAATAGTAGATTTTAGGAACAGAGATACCGTACTTATTGTCATTTCATCTTGTAGTTGTTGGATTTTGAGCAGGGCTGCTCTACACTGTCTTATACACCAGATTTTCAACAATGGCATCAAATCCCTTTTCCTGCTCCAAATATAATATTTACAAAACAAAATACAATGTATTAAAGATTGTGGGGAAGTGTCATCACATGGGCAGTTCATTAAGGTGTTTGACCAGTCGTTAGTGGTTGGAAAAGTAACCAGCCTGAAAAAGCTGCCAGTTCTCAGTCGTGCTAGTAACATCCTAGTGTAACTAGACTGATCAGGGGACAAATAAAGCTGTATACCAGGGCCCTGAATTAAAAGCTGATGTTGAAGTACAGACACCTTCTTTCCCTCTACATTCCATCGTTGGTCATCTAGGAACGCTAAACAGTGTTCCTTCAATGTTCTTCTGGAGATCGAGGACAATGAAAACGGTGTACTAAAGAATTCTGGATGTCCTAAGTCTGTTAGGAAATTCTTAACGTAACGAAGCCACTGTATATTTTTTGACCCCTCATGTTTAATACAGTCCTTCAGAATGGACCTGTTAAACTCTGTAGCAAGCGATGTCCATATCTTGTGCCAGAGCAAAATTGGGCTAGTCCTAATTACATCTGAAATATAGACCATCGCGAGTTCCCTGTGACAGACATAGGTGGGGGTGGATTTGGGGACAGCTAACAGATAGCGCAGGAAAGCGTTTTCACTTGTTTGAATCGCCTGGCAGTCTGAGATCGCCCAGATACCTGCCCCGTATACTGCAGATGATATACATTTTGCTTTATAAATATCCTGCAGAATGCGTACAGGCCTTCCCCCCAACTTGTTGGCAAACTGTCTAACTGCGCCAATAGCACGAATAAAGGCTAAGTTCCTAGTATTAATCGCAGTACTCCAGGTACCTCTATTATTAAAAACAATGCCCAGGTATGAGAAGGTGCTAGTTAAACCTATCTTTGACTGTTCTAAAAAGGTGTTGCATGGTACCATTTTTTTTAGATGAGCAGCACATGGTAAAGGTTTTCCCAATGTTGATCTTTAATCCCCTTGATCCCATATATTCTGAGAAGCTGGTTAATGCTTTCTGTAGACCAACTTGGGTTCTTGCCATTATAACCGCATCATCTGCGTATAGTAAAATTGGTATTGCAGCCCCATCAATTTGGGGATAGCCCACCTTTAAATTTGTTAAATAATCAGCCACATTATTAATATATAAATTAAAAAGAAAAGGTGCCAGTATGCAGCCCTGGCGAACACCTTTCTTTATTAAAAATGTAGTTGTGCATTCGCCTCTCTTACCGAAACGAACCTTGGCCCCTGCCCCTCTATACAATTCTTTAAGAAAGTTTAAAATACAGTGATCAATGCCAAGGTCGTGCCCCATAAAACTTCATGACTTAAGCAGTCGAAAGCTGAACTAAGGTCTACAAATGTCATAAACAAATTCCCCTTTTTTGCCACCATATATTTTCCTACTAGTATCGCCAAATTTAGGCTTTGTTCAACCGTGCCTATACCTGCCTTGAACCCATACTGAAATTTGGAAAGAGTACCCTCTTCCTCCGCCCATGTTTGTAATCTGTTTATGACGATTCTGCCTGCCACTTTCATCATAGAGTCGAGTAAGGAAATGGGCCTGTAGCATTTGGGGTCATTTCGATCGCCTTTTTAAAATATTGGCACTACTACTGGTTCCTGCCAAGTTGATGGAAATCCTAAAATATTGTAGCTATTAAGCACATTTGTCAAGAGCGGGGCCCATAAGGTACTATTATCCTTAAATATATCTACTGGGACTCCATCCGGGCCAGGAGCCTTATTATTTGAGCTTTCAGCAATTGCCAGTTCAACTTCTGTTAGGGAAAAGGCTATCTCCAAAGGAAAGGGGTCCAAGGTGGTTGGTTCCGTGGGTAACAGATGGCGTAGGCTCTCTGCTCTAATTAACGCATCTTCCTTATAAAGTTCAGTGAAGTAATTAACCCAAGCCGTCTCGTCTATAGCAACCTCTACTTGATACATTTTCCTTTTAATAAAAAAGGGGGCATTTACCGCTTGCCAAAAGGCAGTATTATCTTTCAAGGAACATGCCTTATATAAAGCTTCCCAGGCGGCCACCTTTAGTTCATTTTTCCGCCTTTTTACGGCAGTTTTATAAAAAGCCCTAGTGGACCTAACTTCTAACATATTTTGGGCACTCTTTGTAGGGCTTGCAATAATAAGGCACTCAAAAAGTAAATTATTAAATAAATTTCCGAGCACAGAATGCTCAAAGTGGGTACAGGGATCGCCCTTAAGATTGACCATTCCGCATATGTGAAGATTACTAAAAGGACAGAGGTGACAATTAAAGTCACCCGTTATTATTATACATCTCTCCCTAAGTTCTGGTCCTGTTCCATTATGTAGAAGATTAAATAATTCTTCCATTACCCTTTTTTGGTCGGCCTTTGGAATATTATTATACAGATTAATAAGAATAAAAATCTGACCACATCCCGCCTTGAGTAAAAATACCTGGTAGAAACTATTTCCCCCAGCTGTTAAGCACGTTACAGTCAGGTTAGTTGTATTAGATATGAAGGTGCACAGCCCTCCAGGGCACATTCCCCTGTTAGTTTGCTGTGCTGCAGCAAAAAAGGTTCTAAAACCATTAATATGGGGTTCATTCAGGTCCCAGCATTCCTGGAGACAAATTACATTAAAATTATCAATAAAGGTTAGGAAAGTAGGGTCCTTTACTTTACTTGACAGGCCCGCTATATTCCAAGATAGCAGGGTCATTTTTCCCCTTAGTTCGACCTTTTGCGTCATTGAGTCAGTTTTCCTAAGATCTACAGTATCTTTTACCCGTAAGGCAGATTCCAATGTATCACCTCCACTCCTATTTAACTCATTTACACTCCTCGACTGATTTGATAGGCTTTCTACTTCTCCTACAGTACTTATACAGTCTATAACCTCCAATCCATCTCTCTCCTGTACTATTGGACACTTTAAAGTAGGTGAGGTAGCGGCATCTTTGTCATTGTTCATGGGTAATGTTTTAATATTATGGTGAACCATTGGGTTAGTTTTCCTGATTCGTTTACAAGGCCCCTTCCGACACCCTTTTATAGTGTTATTAAACGGTGTCAGTCAGTCTACCATCTCCAAGCAACTGCATCTGTTTGCAGTTGGGGCAACCCTCCAGCTGTCCCTATATGCTTGGTCCCTGGTAATACCAGCTCCCCAGGTTCCCCAAACGCCGCCCCAATCCTGGTGTCCTACTTTCCGCCAGTTCCCTCCATAGTCTGGGGCCAGACGGCTGTTTGATGGATAGAAGAATGAAAGTCTTCTGGTTTCTATTCCTTCTCTATTCTGATAGGGACTCCACGAACAAATGTGGTCAACCGTACGGGGGTCCTCAACATTAACCAAGGTGCAGTCTCCCTGAGTGGATTTTCTTTCATGCCCTACCCAAGGTACCCTGTGCACCGTTAACATCCTACTTGACCTATGTAATGGCAATGGACGATTTATTTTTAGCCAGTGTTGAACTTTATTCATTAATGACCAGTTAGGTTCTTCAATAGATTCTGCCAACTCAGGGACCCCGGTCATAACCACCACAAATGGGCCTGCCTCAGGAGGCAAATTGGCGGCGTGTCTACCCTCTGCAATACCCTTGTTCCAGTCCCTATTTGGGTGTGGTGTAGGGGCATTGGGTTTATTCTCCTCTTGCCTTGTGTGTACCACTGGACCCAAAGGTTTATCTGAAATCTTTTTCACTATGGTGGTTGATGTTTTCAAGCTCACAGCAGGCGCTGGCGCCGTAGTTCTTGTTACTGTCGCGCCTGCTGGTTTGGTATTACTCAGTTTATTGCCCCCTATCTGGGATGCTGCAGAGTTTGATGCAATTCTTTTAGTAGCATCTAAATCCGTGAGCTGATTTTCTATATGTGTCAATCTAGTCTCAATTGGAGCAAGATATGTTCTTAAAACCTCCCCCATTTTCATTAGAAGTCGATCAACAACAGCATCGTTTAAATCCCCAGCCATTCTATCCGGGGCCTCTGCACAGCCTAAGTTCTCTGCATCAATATGTGTTTGTTCTCGCCCTCCCTGAACAAGTTGTGTTAGTCCCCCCCTATTTTTTTTGCTGGGACTTTGGCCTCCTTAGCTTTAAATGGTTTGGATTTGTTCCCTCCTAACATAATAGTATTAACACGTTTCGTCTTAGGTATTGTTCCCTCCTTTACTGCCCTCGTCTGTCTAGTGCTGGTTTCCTCCGGTGTAAGGTTTAAAACCAGTTCTGGAGACCTTTCTAAGGACAAATTTAGTTGGGAATCCGATAGTAATTAGGAGACCGACAAATCTACAACCTGTGGTATACTATGCACATCAGCATGGGCTTCTATGACACCACCTCCCTTGTCGTGCTCAGGAGTTCAGGCCATCGCAAACTGGCCCAAAGATGACCTTTTCGCTAAGCGTGGGCGTAAAATCCGCTACGCCCGCGGATTTGCGGATTTTGCGGATTTCCCACAAAATCCGAAAAAAACAAAATCCGCGGACGTAACGGGTTCAAACTCGTGTATACAATGGCGCCAGCAAGCTGCCAGCGCCGTTGTAAAATAGTTACAAAGTTAGCTTGCACAGGAAGCACTTAGATAAAATAAAGCAGCACCTGCTTTATTTTATCAAAATGCTTCCTGTGCAAGCTAACTTTGTAACTATTTTACAACGGCGCTGGCAGCTTGCTGGCGCCATTGTAAAATAGACAGTGACCCCTGCGCCCTTCGGCGCGATTGCATAGTAACACACACATGGTCGCTGGAACTAGTTGAAGCTCAAATGCAGTGACTCATTCATCAGCCCAGAAACAATCGTGAGCGTCGTGGAGGCTGGGCAGATGTGCCTTCTTCCCAAATCTACCATCGAAAATCAGCTGAGATGCTAGATAGAGGCCTTTGCATCCTTGCCTTTCACGAGCGCAATCCCCGTGCTGTTCCTGTGACCAGGAGGTTCTGTATCTTCATCTGCTGGTCTGATCGGTCTCGGACCTTTTATACACACAAGAGGCATGTGCACTCGCATGGGAGCCCGCCCGTTTGGCCCCGCCCACACACTTGCGGTGGGCACCGTCTTCCCGCCATTTACCCACTATGATGGACAGCTCACTCAAGGGACCCCTGCGCCCTTCGGCGCCATTGCATAGTAACACACACCTGGTCGCTGTAGACAACTCTCTGGCACTTTAGGCAGCTGTAGTGTAGTAAAAGCACTATACATTTACCCAACGAGGTAGCACTTACTGATTATCCAGTAGAAAGTCCTCCAGTTGAGTAGAGGTATGGCACAAAACGGTGGCGTCTTCTTGAATAAATATGAAGGGCAGGGTTCATTCTGGCACGGTTGTCCTGTCACAAAAATTAAACCTCAACAGGAAGCACTTACAGATATCAATAAAGCATGTGCCCTAGTTGAAGCTTAAATTCAGTGACTCATTCATCAGCCCAAAAACAATCGTGAGCGTTGTCAAGGTTGGGCAGATGTGCCTTCTTCCCAAATCTACCGTCGAAAATCAGCTGTGATGCTGGATAGAGGCCTATGCATTTGTGTTCGCACGGGTTTCTGCCCGTTCGCGAGCGTTTTGTACAATAAAACCCTCGCGAACGTGCAGAAACCCGTGCGAACACAAAAAAAAAATATGCTAGGATCCGCGGATTTTGCGTAGTTTCGAAATACGCAAATCCGCAAATCCGCGGATTGCCGATACGCAAAATCCGCCCATGCTTACTTTTCGCCAGCATTAAGTCCTGAGACACTCTTCTTTCCATAAGGATAATCCCTTGATCAATTACAGAGTTTGCCCTGGTTATGAAATTATCTAGCGGGCCTATTATCTGTACCCTGCCTGCGGCTGTTTTACTCCTGCTCTCTCGGGTCGACATTATACGTAATAAATCACTGGGTACAGCCGCAGTTTGGATCTAAATATGTAATACAGAGAATATAATACATACAGTACGTTTACTGTAGAGGAAAGGAAAGAGGGGGGCCCGGTCCGGTCTCACACGGTCTTTAACGGGCTTGAACGGGCCCGCCCTTGGCCCGGGCTTCGCCCGCGCGCGTCCCGCGTACGCGTATACAGGTGATTCCTAAATAGGGAGTGCTGAGGGGGTGGAGCGGGAAGAGGACCCAGGTGCGGCCGGTGTCTTTGGCGCTGGGCAACCTGGTCCTCGCAGTCCCGCGTTAGAAAAGGAACAGAGCTCCAAGTCGACGCTGGTCCCGGTAAGTGTAGCTGGCTGCAAACGTGACAGATGCAAAAGGAAAGATTTCACCACAGTCCTGAGCCTCGAGCGGCGCCCGCGAAGCGGGGGCCGCCAGGCGCTATGTAGTGCTGGGGGGCGGAGCGGGAAGAGGACCAAGGTGCGGCCGGTGTCTTTGGCTCTGGGCAACCTGGTCCTCACAATCCCGCGTTAGAAAAGGAACCGAGCCCCAAGTCGACGCTGGTCCCGGTAAGTGTAACTGGCTGCAAACGTGACAGATGCAAAAGGAAAGATTTCACCACAGTCCTGAGCCTTGAGCGGCTCCCGCGAAGCGGGGGCCATGAGGCGCTATGTAGTGTTGGGGGCGGAGCAGGAAGAGGACCCAGGTGCGGCCAGTGTCTTTGGCCCTGGGCAACCTGGTCCTCGCAGTCCCGCGTTAGAAAAGGAACAGAGCCCCAAAACGACGCTGGTCCCGGTAAGTTTAGCTGGCTGCAAACGTGACAGATGCAAAAGGAAAGATTTCACCACAGTCCTGAGCCTCGAGCGGCGCCCGCGAAGCGGGGGCCGCGAGGCGCTATGTAGTGCTGGGGGGCGGAGTGGGAAGAGGACCCAGGTGCGGCCGGTGTCTTTGGCGCTGGGCAACCTGGTCCTCGCAGTCCCGCGTTAGAAAAGGAACAGAGCCCCAAGTCGACTCTGGTCCCGGTAAGTGTAGCTGGCTGCAAACGTGACAGATGCAAAAGGAAAGATTTCACCCCAGTCCTGAGCCTCGAGCGGCTCCCACAAAGCTGGGGCCGCGAGGCGCTATGTAGTTCTGGGGGGCGGAGCGGGAAGAGGACCCAGGTGCGGCCGGGTTCTTTGGCGCTGGGCAACCTGGTCCTCGCAGTCCCGCGTTAGAAAAGGAACAGAGCCCCAAGTCGACGCTGGTCCCGGTAAGTGTAGCTGGCTGCAAACGTGACAGATGCAAAAGGAAAGATTTCACCACAGTCCTGAGCCTCGAGCGGCGCCCGCGAAGTGGGGGCCGCGAGGCGCTATGTAGTGCTGGGGGGTGGAGCGGGAAGAGGACCCAGGTGCGGCCGGTGTCTTTTGCGCTGGGCAACCTGGTCCTCGCAGTCCCGCGTAAGAAAAGGAACAGAGCCCCAAGTCGATGCTGGTCCCGGTAAGTGTAGCTGGCAGCAAATGTGACAGATGCAAAAGGAAAGATTTCACGACAGTCCTGAGCCTCGAGCAACATGAGGAAAAGATGAGCATTTTATTCAGTTTCACAAAGCACTCTTTCGGTTTCGTCAGACAGGGAGTAACTTCCCAGAGATGAATCCTCTCCCCACTTCTAAAACTCACACTCGAGCCTTACGTTCTAACAGAAGATGGAGCACTCCTAATGGGATACAAAAGAAAAAACAGTATGTAGGAGAGGTACGAATGATGAAATGAGTAACAGATATATTGATGTCAACAAAGAGTTTATGGAGAGTTTGTGGTAAAAGGTTTGTATTTGCATATCAGTCTGGATGCATTATATTGACATGGTTATTAGACACAACTTGCTCTGAAATATGGGTACCTATGCACTGCATCAATTACAATTGAACCACAAGCAAAGCTTATGTATTTTTGTTTAAGTTCATTAAAAATGCTAAGACATTCAAAAGTTTCATTTATGGCATACTTACTTTAACACAGTTTTAATTTTAGATTGCAGTAATGCAAAGCCCTCACCATCCTCAGGCAGATGCCCCACCTACCTATTTGGTGGATAGAGTGGTAGTTGTCTTTCTTGTCAATGAAGGTTGTCAAAATGCTGAAATATGTGTCCTTCTGCTTCTGGCCCTTCCTCCACCGCCATTCTCGACCCCAATGACATCTCATATGATATCACTGATGACATCACTCATGACATCTTCCACAGAACTACTCACACACCCACTCACACCCCCATAAAACCTCTCATACGCCCAATCATGCACCCACACAATCACTCACATACCCATTCGCAGACCCATACAAGTAGTTACACAACCACTCACTTATCCATTGAGCAACTCACACACCCACTAAGTCACTCAGAGCCTGATCATACTACCAGTCACTCACCCATACAGCCACTGACACAGCCAGTTATTAACCTATACAGCCACTCACACACCCATTCACTCACTCATACAGCCTCTCAACAGAGCCACTTATACCCCAACTCACTTAACCAAACACTCACTCAAACAGCCACTCATTCGCCCACACAGATACTTACACACCTGGTCACTCAATCATACAGCCATTTATACACCCACTCACTCAACCATACAGTCACTGACACACCCACTTACCCACCAATACAGCCTTTCACACTGCCACACACACACCCACCCATACAGCCACTGACATGCCCACTCACTCACCCATGCAGCCACTCGCGCAGCCACTAAGTCACCCACACAGCTACTCAGACACTCACTTATATACCCATACAAGCACTCATACACCCACTCACACACCTGTACAGTCCCTCAGAAACCCACTCAAACATGAAGATACTCAGTCACACAGCGACTCACATAAACTATGCTAAAAAAGAGAATCACTCATTAGTAGTACAAAAAGCATGCTAATTTAACTCTTGTGGTAGCTTAGTATATACCTTTTACACACAAAAACATTTTGAAAACACTCGCAATCACTGGATGATGTCAATGATAATGTCATGAGATGTCATTTGAGATGTCATCAGTGATGTTACTGACCATGTCATGAGTGATGTAATATGGGAGGTCGTAAGCAGTGCATTGCGGGCCGTAAGTTATGGTTAGGTCAGTGTGGGCGTGGGAGGGGAGGTGGAAATGGGCGCGGTAACAGTAACAGGCTGAAGACCAGAATGCTTCTTCAAACTGGGTTTTATTTTCAGGGTACGCCGGGTTCGAAAGGTGAGTCTCTCTCTAGCAAACTCCAGCTTGTCCGTGGTGGCGGAGTTTCTTGACCTCGGTAACTCCTGGCAGATGTCTTCTCCTCCTTTTCCGGTACGCCGTCTCCGGACCGCAAGGAAAAAAGGAGACCAACAGAGGGAAGCCGTTAGTTTATCGCCTGATACCGGCTTGCCCGAATTAGGACCGAGTGGTTGTGAGGGAGCACCTGTGGTATGTATAAGGCTAACGTGCTGGTGCTCAGGAAGGCGGAGTGGCGTGAGGAACGCGGGATGGGTAAGGAGGGGTGGAGGGTAAAGGAAAGGACACGGGAAAGGTACACACAGGGGAATCTACAGCATCTACAAAGGGGCGCTCTTTTTCCCCACCCAGGTTGCCCAACGCCGCCGTACCTGAGAAAGCCACACTCCTCCCTCGGGAGTGTGGCACGGCGGTTCACGGGGTCGTTGGCCTCCTGGCTCTCCTCCGCTCTCGATTCTCTTGTCCTCTCCGTTTTCTCCTTGCTTCTCCTTCGGTCCCTCTTCTCCGGTTCCTTCTCCGACCTCCGGGGTGATGTCACACGCCGCATACAGGACTTCCTGCCCTTTCACCAATTCGGAGCCTCCGACGTCAGCCAGGGGCGGAGTCTCGTCGAAGTCATCATACGCCCAGTTAAAGGCGCCGGGGTCATATTCACCGTCCTTTTCCAACAGGCATTCCCATTATGCCCTCGAAGAGTCAGTCTGCTGGGAAGGAGGGGAGTTAGGGTCAGGGGTCTACCAGTCCTCAAGGCCTCCCGCCCCGACCCTGTTACAGTCAGGTAACTATATCTGCTGAATTTCACTGGTTTTGTATGAGTGAAATCCAAGCCTAACTATAAGATCCCTGTAGCCTTTGTTTTTTTCATTGAATATATATATATGAACTGGAAACGCTGCCTCGCCGCCGCTTCCTTACCTATTGACTCCATTTCGGGACTTCCCTAGGAGCTTTGAAGTGGCAAGGTGATGGATTGTGGGGCCGGCAGAGGATGCCTGAGACACAGGTGCAGGAGGTGAAAAAGAGAGCTCCACCCACATGGGGAAGTACTTACTACAGACTCTCGAAAAACCCCGCCACTTACACCTGGTCGTTGAGCCTATCGTAGCAAAGCAGGCATCTTTTAACTTGGATTTCCGACAGCACTTTTTAGTCGGGGAAAGGCATCTGACGAAGGAACTACTCCGAAAAGCATCATGCCGTTTCCAATAAATCTGCTGGCTAGAAAACGATCCTCAATGTGTGCCTGGTTCTTCATGTTCTGTGAGGGGCCATTGGACTTCGTGTTTAGGTGCGTGGCCACTATGCACCAGGGCGCCCCATCCTACAAGCAGTGAGACAGCGAAAGTGGCAACCTTTTGGATGTGTTTTTCATGAACTGGAAACGCTGCCTCGCCGCCGCTTCCTTACCTATTGACTCCATTTCGGGACTTCCCTAGGAGCTTTGAAGCGGCAGGGTGATGGATTGTGGGGCCGGCAGAGGATGCCTGAGACACAGGTGCGGGAGGTGAAAAAGAGAGCTCCACCCACATGGGGAAGTACTTACTACAGACTCTCGAAAAACCCCGCCACTTACACCTGGTCGTTGAGCCTATCGTAGCAAAGCAGGCATCTTTTAACTTGGATTTCCGACAGCACTTTTTAGTCGGGGAAAGGCATCTGACGAAGGAACTACTCTGAAATGCATCATGCCGTTTCCAATAAATCTGCTGGCTAGAAAACGATCCTGAGTGTGTGCCTGGTTCTTCATGTTATGTGAGGGGCCATTGGACTTCGTGTTTAGGTGCGTGGCCACTATGCACGAGGGCGCCCCATCCTACAAGCAGTGAGGCAGCGAAAGTGGCAAACTTTTGGATGTGTTTTCATGAACTGAAAACGCTGCCTCGCCGCCGCTTCCTTACCTATTGACTCCATTTCGGGACTTCCCTAGGAGCTTTGAAGCGGCAGGGTGATGGATTGTGGGGCCGGCAGAGGATGCCTGAGACACAGGTGCAGGAGGTGAAAAAGAGAGCTCCACCCACATGGGGAAGTACTTACTACAGACTCTCGAAAAACCCCGCCACTTACACCTGGTCGTTGAGCCTATCGTAGCAAAGCAGGCATCTTTTAACTTGGATTTCCGACAGCACTTTTTAGTCGGGGAAAGGCATCTGACGAAGGAACTACTCCGAATTGCATCATGCCGTTTCCAATAAATCTGCTGGCTAGAAATTGATCCTGAGTGTGTGCCTGGTTCTTCATGTTATGTGAGGGGCCATTGGACTTCGTGTTTAGGTGCGTGGCCACTATGCACCAGGGCGCCCCATCCTACAAGCAGTGAGGCAGCGAAAGTGGCAACCTTTTGGATGTGTTTTTCATGAACTGGAAACGCTGCCTCGCCGCCGCTTCCTTACCTATTGACTCCATTTCGGGACTTCCCTAGGAGCTTTGAAGCGGCAGGGTGATGGATTGTGGGGCCGGCAGAGGATGCCTGAGACACAGGTGCAGGAGGTGAAAAAGAGAGCTCCACCCACATGGGGAAGTACTTACTACAGACTCTCGAAAAACCCCGCCACTTACACCTGGTCGTTGAGCCTATCGTAGCAAAGCAGGCATCTTTTAACTTGGATTTCCGACAGCACTTTTTAGTCGGGGAAAGGCATCTGACGAAGGAACTACTCCGAAATGCATCATGCCGTTTCCAATAAATCTGCTGGCTAGAAAACGATCCTGAGTGTGTGCCTGGTTCTTCATGTTATGTGAGGGGCCATTGGACTTCGTGTTTAGGTGCTTTGCCACTATGCACCAGGGCGCCCCATCCTACAAGCAGTGAGGCAGCGAAAGTGGCAACCTTTTGGATGTGTTTTTCATGAACTGGAAACGCTGCCTCGCCGCCGCTTCCTTACCTATTGACTCTATTTCGGGACTTCCCTAGGAGCTTTGAAGCGGCAGGGTGATGGATTGTGGGGCCGGCAGAGGATGCCTGAGACACAGGTGCAGGAGGTGAAAAAGAGAGCTCCACCCACATGGGGAAGTACTTACTACAGACTCTCGAAAAACCCCGCCACTTACACCTGGTCGTTGAGCCTATCGTAGCAAAGCAGGCATCTTTTAACTTGGATTTCCGACAGCACTTTTTAGTCGGGGAAAGGCATCTGATGAAGGAACTACTCCGAAATGCATCATGCCGTTTCCAATAAATCTGCTGGCTAGAAAACGATCCTGAGTGTGTGCCTGGTTCTTCATGTTATGTGAGGGGCCATTGGACTTTGTGTTTAGGTGCGTGGCCACTATGCACCAGGGCGCCCCATCCTACAAGCAGTGAGGCAGCGAAAGTGGCAACCTTTTGGATGTGTTTTTCATGAACTGGAAACGCTGCCTCACCGCCGCTTCCTTACCTATTGACTCCATTTCGGGACTTCCCTAGGAGCTTTGAAGCGGCAGGGTGATGGATTGTGGGGCCGGCAGAGGATGCCTGAGACACAGGTGCAGGAGGTGAAAAAGAGAGCTCCACCCACATGGGGAAGTACTTACTACTGACTCTCGAAAAACCCCGCCACTTACACCTGGTCGTTGAACCTATCGTAGCAAAGCAGGCATCTTTTAACTTGGATTTCCGACAGCACTTTTTAGTCGGGGAAAGGCATCTGACGAAGGAACTACTCCGAAATGCATCATGCCGTTTCCAATAAATCTGCTGGCTAGAAAACGATCCTGAGTGTGTGCCTGGCTCTTCATGTTATGTGAGAGGCCATTGGACTTCGTGTTTAGGTGCGTGGCCACTATGCACCAGGGCGCCCCATCCTACAAGCAGTGAGGCAGCGAAAGTGGCAACCTTTTGGATGTGTTTTTCATGAACTGGAAACGCTGCTTCGCCGCCGCTTCCTTACCTATTGACTCCATTTCGGGACTTCCCTAGGAGCTTTGAAGCGGCAGGGTGATGGATTGTGGGGCCGGCAGAGGATGCCTGAGACACAGGTGCAGGAGGTGAAAAAGAGAGCTCCACCCACATGGGGAAGTACTTACTACAGACTCTCGAAAAACCCCGCCACTTACACCTGGTCATTGAGCCTATCGTAGCAAAGCAGGCATCTTTTAACTTGGATTTCCGACAGCACTTTTTAGTCGGGGAAAGGCATCTGACGAAGGAACTACTCCGAAATGCATCATGCCGTTTCCAATAAATCTGCTGGCTAGAAAACGATCCTGAGTGTGTGCCTGGTTCTTCATGTTATGTGAGGGGCCATTGGACTTCGTGTTTAGGTGCGTGGCCACTATGCACCAGGGCGCCCCATCCTACAAGCAGTGAGGCAGCGAAAGTGGCAACCTTTTGGATGTGTTTTTCATGAACTGGAAACGCTGCTTCGCCGCCGCTTCCTTACCTATTGACTCCATTTCGGGACTTCCCTAGGACCTTTGAAGCGGCAGGGTGATGGATTGTGGGGCCGGCAGAGGATGCCTGAGACACAGGTGCAGGAGGTGAAAAAGAGAGCTCCACCCACATGGGGAAGTACTTACTACAGACTCTCGAAAAACCCCGCCACTTACACCTGGTCGTTGAGCCTATCGTAGCAAAGCAGGCATCTTTTAACTTGGATTTCCGACAGCACTTTTTAGTCGGGGAAAGGCATCTGACGAAGGAACTACTCTGAAATGCATCATGCCGTTTCCAATAAATCTGCTGGCTAGAAAACGATCCTGAGTGTGTGCCTGGTTCTTCATGTTATGTGAGGGGCCATTGGACTTCGTGTTTAGGTGGGTGGCCACTATGCACCAGGGCGCCCCATCCTACAAGCAGTGAGGCAGCGAAAGTGGCAACCTTTTGGATGTGTTTTCATGAACTGGAAACGCTGCCTCGCCGCTGCTTCCTTACCTATTGACTCCATTTCGGGACTTCCCTAGGAGCTTTGAAGCGGCAGGGTGATGGATTGTGGGGCCGGCAGAGGATGCCTGAGACACAGGTGCAGGAGGTGAAAAAGAGAGCTCCACCCACATGGGGAAGTACTTACTACAGACTCTCGAAAAACCCCGCCACTTACACCTGGTCGTTGAGCCTATCGTAGCAAAGCAGGCATCTTTTAACTTGGATTTCCGACAGCACTTTTTAGTCGGGGAAAGGCATCTGACGAAGGAACTACTCTGAAATGCATCATGCCGTTTCCAATAAATCTGCTGGCTAGAAAACGATCCTGAGTGTGTGCCTGGTTCTTCATGTTATGTGAGGGGCCATTGGACTTCGTGTTTAGGTGCGTGGTCACTATGCACCAGGGCGCCCCATCCTACAAGCAGTGAGGCAGCGAAAGTGGCAACCTTTTGGATGTGTTTTCATGAACTGGAAACGCTGCCTCGCCGCCGCTTCCTTACCTATTGACTCCATTTCGGGACTTCCCTAGGAGCTTTGAAGCGGCAGGGTGATGGATTGTGGGGCCGGCAGAGGATGCCTGAGACACAGGTGCAGGAGGTGAAAAAAAGAGCTCCACCCACATGGGGAAGTACTTACTACAGACTCTCGAAAAACCCCGCCACTTACACCTGGTCGTTGAACCTATCGTAGCAAAGCAGGCATCTTTTAACTTGGATTTCCGACAGCACTTTTTAGTCGGGGAAAGGCATCTGACGAAGGAACTACTCTGAAATGCATCATGCCGTTTCCAATAAATCTGCTGGCTAGAAAACGATCCTGAGTGTGTGCCTGGTTCTTCATGTTATGTGAGGGGCCATTGGACTTTGTGTTTAGGTGCGTGGCCACTATGCACCAGGGCGCCCCATCCTACAAGCAGTGAGGCAGCGAAAGTGGCAACCTTTTGGATGTGTTTTCATGAACTGGAAACGCTGCCTCGCCGCCGCTTCCTTACCTATTGACTCCATTTCGGGACTTCCCTAGGAGCTTTGAAGCGGCAGGGTGATGGATTGTGGGGCCGGCAGAGGATGCCTGAGACACAGGTGCAGGAGGTGAAAAAGAGAGCTCCACCCACATGGGGAAGTACTTACTACAGACTCTCGAAAAACCCCGCCACTTACACCTGGTCATTGAGCCTATCGTAGCAAAGCAGGCATCTTTTAACTTGGATTTCCGACAGCACTTTTTAGTCGGGGAAAGGCATCTGACGAAGGAACTACTCCGAAATGCATCATGCCGTTTCCAATAAATCTGCTGGCTAGAAAACGATCCTGAGTGTGTGCCTGGTTCTTCATGTTATGTGAGGGGCCATTGGACTTCGTGTTTAGGTGCGTGGCCACTATGCACCAGGGCGCCCCATCCTACAAGCAGTGAGGCAGCGAAAGTGGCAACCTTTTGGATGTGTTTTTCATGAACTGGAAACGCTGCTTCGCCGCCGCTTCCTTACCTATTGACTCCATTTCGGGACTTCCCTAGGACCTTTGAAGCGGCAGGGTGATGGATTGTGGGGCCGGCAGAGGATGCCTGAGACACAGGTGCAGGAGGTGAAAAAGAGAGCTCCACCCACATGGGGAAGTACTTACTACAGACTCTCGAAAAACCCCGCCACTTACACCTGGTCGTTGAGCCTATCGTAGCAAAGCAGGCATCTTTTAACTTGGATTTCCGACAGCACTTTTTAGTCGGGGAAAGGCATCTGACGAAGGAACTACTCTGAAATGCATCATGCCGTTTCCAATAAATCTGCTGGCTAGAAAACGATCCTGAGTGTGTGCCTGGTTCTTCATGTTATGTGAGGGGCCATTGGACTTCGTGTTTAGGTGGGTGGCCACTATGCACCAGGGCGCCCCATCCTACAAGCAGTGAGGCAGCGAAAGTGGCAACCTTTTGGATGTGTTTTCATGAACTGGAAACGCTGCCTCGCCGCTGCTTCCTTACCTATTGACTCCATTTCGGGACTTCCCTAGGAGCTTTGAAGCGGCAGGGTGATGGATTGTGGGGCCGGCAGAGGATGCCTGAGACACAGGTGCAGGAGGTGAAAAAGAGAGCTCCACCCACATGGGGAAGTACTTACTACAGACTCTCGAAAAACCCCGCCACTTACACCTGGTCGTTGAGCCTATCGTAGCAAAGCAGGCATCTTTTAACTTGGATTTCCGACAGCACTTTTTAGTCGGGGAAAGGCATCTGACGAAGGAACTACTCTGAAATGCATCATGCCGTTTCCAATAAATCTGCTGGCTAGAAAACGATCCTGAGTGTGTGCCTGGTTCTTCATGTTATGTGAGGGGCCATTGGACTTCGTGTTTAGGTGCGTGGTCACTATGCACCAGGGCGCCCCATCCTACAAGCAGTGAGGCAGCGAAAGTGGCAACCTTTTGGATGTGTTTTCATGAACTGGAAACGCTGCCTCGCCGCCGCTTCCTTACCTATTGACTCCATTTCGGGACTTCCCTAGGAGCTTTGAAGCGGCAGGGTGATGGATTGTGGGGCCGGCAGAGGATGCCTGAGACACAGGTGCAGGAGGTGAAAAAAAGAGCTCCACCCACATGGGGAAGTACTTACTACAGACTCTCGAAAAACCCCGCCACTTACACCTGGTCGTTGAACCTATCGTAGCAAAGCAGGCATCTTTTAACTTGGATTTCCGACAGCACTTTTTAGTCGGGGAAAGGCATCTGACGAAGGAACTACTCTGAAATGCATCATGCCGTTTCCAATAAATCTGCTGGCTAGAAAACGATCCTGAGTGTGTGCCTGGTTCTTCATGTTATGTGAGGGGCCATTGGACTTTGTGTTTAGGTGCGTGGCCACTATGCACCAGGGCGCCCCATCCTACAAGCAGTGAGGCAGCGAAAGTGGCAACCTTTTGGATGTGTTTTCATGAACTGGAAACGCTGCCTCGCCGCCGCTTCCTTACCTATTGACTCCATTTCGGGACTTCCCTAGGAGCTTTGAAGCGGCAGGGTGATGGATTGTGGGGCCGGCAGAGGATGCCTGAGACACAGGTGCAGGAGGTGAAAAAGAGAGCTCCACCCACATGGGGAAGTACTTACTACAGACTCTCGAAAAACCCCGCCACTTACACCTGGTCGTTGAGCCTATCGTAGCAAAGCAGGCATCTTTTAACTTGGATTTCCGACAGCACTTTTTAGTCGGGGAAAGGCATCTGACGAAGGAACTACTCTGAATTGCATCATGCTGTTTCCAATAAATCTGCTGGCTAGAAATTGATCCTGAGTGTGTGCCTGGTTCTTCATGTTATGTGAGGGGCCATTGGACTTCGTGTTTAGGTGCGTGGCCACTATGCACCAGGGCGCCCCATCCTACAAGCAGTGAGGCAGCGAAAGTGGCAACCTTTTGGATGTGTTTTTCATGAACTGGAAATGCTGCCTCGCCGCCGCTTCCTTACCTATTGACTCCATTTTGGGACTTCCCTAGGAGCTTTAGAGCGGCAGGGTGATGGATTGTGGGGCCGGCAGAGGATGCCTGAGACACAGGTGCAGGAGGTGAAAAAGAGAGCTCCACCCACATGGGGAAGTACTTACTACAGACTCTCGAAAAACCCCGCCACTTACACCTGGTCGTTGAGCCTATCGTAGCAAAGCAGGCATCTTTTAACTTGGATTTCCGACAGCACTTTTTAGTCGGGGAAAGGCATCTGACGAAGGAACTACTCCGAAATGCATCATGCCGTTTCCAATAAATCTGCTGGCTAGAAATGGATCCTGAGTGTGTGCCTGGTTCTTCATGTTATGTGAGGGGCCATTGGACTTCGTGTTTAGGTGCTTTGCCACTATGCACCAGGGCGCCCCATCCTACAAGCAGTGAGGCAGCGAAAGTGGCAACCTTTTGGATGTGTTTTCATGAACTGGAAACGCTGCCTCGCCGCCGCTTCCTTACCTATTGACTCCATTTCGGGACTTCCCTAGGAGCTTTGATGCGGCAGGGTGATGGATTGTGGGGCCGGCAGAGGATGCCTGAGACACAGGTGCAGGAGGTGAAAAAGAGAGCTCCACACACATGGGGAAGTACTTACTACAGACTCTCGAAAAACCCCGCCACTTACACCTGGTCGTTGAGCCTATCGTAGCAAAGCAGGCATCTTTTAACTTGGATTTCCGACAGCACTTTTTAGTCGGGGAAAGGCATCTGACGAAGGAACTACTCAGAATTGCATCATGCCGTTTCCAATAAATCTGCTGGCTAGAAATTGATCCTGAGTGTGTGCCTGGTTCTTCATGTTATGTGAGGGGCCATTGGACTTCGTGTTTAGGTGCGTGGCCACTATGCACCAGGGCGCCCCATCCTACAAGCAGTGAGGCAGCGAAAGTGGCAACCTTTTGGATGTGTTTTTCATGAACTGGAAATGCTGCCTCGCCGCCGCTTCCTTACCTATTGACTCCATTTTGGGACTTCCCTAGGAGCTTTGAAGCGGCAGGGTGATGGATTGTGGGGACGGCAGAGGATGCCTGAGACACAGGTGCAGGAGGTGAAAAAGAGAGCTCCACCCACATGGGGAAGTACTTACTACAGACTCTCGAAAAACCCTGCCACTTACACCTGGTCGTTGAGCCTATCGTAGCAAAGCAGGCATCTTTTATCTTGGATTTCCGACAGCACTTTTTAGTCGGGGAAAGGCATCTGACGAAGGAATTACTCCGAAATGCATCATGCCGTTTCCAATAAATCTGCTGGCTAGAAAACGATACTGAGTGTGTGCCTGGTTCTTCATGTTATGTGAGGGGCCATTGGACTTCGTGTTTAGGTGCTTTGCCACTATGCACCAGGGCGCCCCATCCTACAAGCAGTGAGGCAGCGAAAGTGGCAACCTTTTGGATGTGTTTTCATGAACTGGAAACGCTGCCTCGCCGCTGCTTCCTTACCTATTGACTCCATTTCGGGACTTCCCTAGGAGCTTTGAAGCGGCAGGGTGATGGATTGTGGGGCCGGCAGAGGATGCCTGAGACACAGGTGCAGGAGGTGAAAAAGAGAGCTCCACCCACATGGGGAAGTACTTACTACAGACTCTCGAAAAACCCCGCCACTTACACCTGGTCGTTGAGCCTATCGTAGCAAAGCAGGCATCTTTTAACTTGGATTTCCGACAGCACTTTTTAGTCGGGGAAAGGCATCTGACGAAGGAACTACTCTGAAATGCATCATGCCGTTTCCAATAAATCTGCTGGCTAGAAAACGATCCTGAGTGTGTGCCTGGTTCTTCATGTTATGTGAGGGGCCATTGGACTTCGTGTTTAGGTGCGTGGTCACTATGCACCAGGGCGCCCCATCCTACAAGCAGTGAGGCAGCGAAAGTGGCAACCTTTTGGATGTGTTTTCATGAACTGGAAACGCTGCCTCGCCGCCGCTTCCTTACCTATTGACTCCATTTCGGGACTTCCCTAGGAGCTTTGAAGCGGCAGGGTGATGGATTGTGGGGCCGGCAGAGGATGCCTGAGACACAGGTGCAGGAGGTGAAAAAAAGAGCTCCACCCACATGGGGAAGTACTTACTACAGACTCTCGAAAAACCCCGCCACTTACACCTGGTCGTTGAACCTATCGTAGCAAAGCAGGCATCTTTTAACTTGGATTTCCGACAGCACTTTTTAGTCGGGGAAAGGCATCTGACGAAGGAACTACTCTGAAATGCATCATGCCGTTTCCAATAAATCTGCTGGCTAGAAAACGATCCTGAGTGTGTGCCTGGTTCTTCATGTTATGTGAGGGGCCATTGGACTTTGTGTTTAGGTGCGTGGCCACTATGCACCAGGGCGCCCCATCCTACAAGCAGTGAGGCAGCGAAAGTGGCAACCTTTTGGATGTGTTTTCATGAACTGGAAACGCTGCCTCGCCGCCGCTTCCTTACCTATTGACTCCATTTCGGGACTTCCCTAGGAGCTTTGAAGCGGCAGGGTGATGGATTGTGGGGCCGGCAGAGGATGCCTGAGACACAGGTGCAGGAGGTGAAAAAGAGAGCTCCACCCACATGGGGAAGTACTTACTACAGACTCTCGAAAAACCCCGCCACTTACACCTGGTCGTTGAGCCTATCGTAGCAAAGCAGGCATCTTTTAACTTGGATTTCCGACAGCACTTTTTAGTCGGGGAAAGGCATCTGACGAAGGAACTACTCTGAATTGCATCATGCTGTTTCCAATAAATCTGCTGGCTAGAAATTGATCCTGAGTGTGTGCCTGGTTCTTCATGTTATGTGAGGGGCCATTGGACTTCGTGTTTAGGTGCGTGGCCACTATGCACCAGGGCGCCCCATCCTACAAGCAGTGAGGCAGCGAAAGTGGCAACCTTTTGGATGTGTTTTTCATGAACTGGAAATGCTGCCTCGCCGCCGCTTCCTTACCTATTGACTCCATTTTGGGACTTCCCTAGGAGCTTTAGAGCGGCAGGGTGATGGATTGTGGGGCCGGCAGAGGATGCCTGAGACACAGGTGCAGGAGGTGAAAAAGAGAGCTCCACCCACATGGGGAAGTACTTACTACAGACTCTCGAAAAACCCCGCCACTTACACCTGGTCGTTGAGCCTATCGTAGCAAAGCAGGCATCTTTTAACTTGGATTTCCGACAGCACTTTTTAGTCGGGGAAAGGCATCTGACGAAGGAACTACTCCGAAATGCATCATGCCGTTTCCAATAAATCTGCTGGCTAGAAATGGATCCTGAGTGTGTGCCTGGTTCTTCATGTTATGTGAGGGGCCATTGGACTTCGTGTTTAGGTGCTTTGCCACTATGCACCAGGGCGCCCCATCCTACAAGCAGTGAGGCAGCGAAAGTGGCAACCTTTTGGATGTGTTTTCATGAACTGGAAACGCTGCCTCGCCGCCGCTTCCTTACCTATTGACTCCATTTCGGGACTTCCCTAGGAGCTTTGATGCGGCAGGGTGATGGATTGTGGGGCCGGCAGAGGATGCCTGAGACACAGGTGCAGGAGGTGAAAAAGAGAGCTCCACACACATGGGGAAGTACTTACTACAGACTCTCGAAAAACCCCGCCACTTACACCTGGTCGTTGAGCCTATCGTAGCAAAGCAGGCATCTTTTAACTTGGATTTCCGACAGCACTTTTTAGTCGGGGAAAGGCATCTGACGAAGGAACTACTCAGAATTGCATCATGCCGTTTCCAATAAATCTGCTGGCTAGAAATTGATCCTGAGTGTGTGCCTGGTTCTTCATGTTATGTGAGGGGCCATTGGACTTCGTGTTTAGGTGCGTGGCCACTATGCACCAGGGCGCCCCATCCTACAAGCAGTGAGGCAGCGAAAGTGGCAACCTTTTGGATGTGTTTTTCATGAACTGGAAACGCTGCCTCGCCGCCGCTTCCTTACCTATTGACTCCATTTTGGGACTTCCCTAGGAGCTTTGAAGCGGCAGGGTGATGGATTGTGGGGACGGCAGAGGATGCCTGAGACACAGGTGCAGGAGGTGAAAAAGAGAGCTCCACCCACATGGGGAAGTACTTACTACAGACTCTCGAAAAACCCTGCCACTTACACCTGGTCGTTGAGCCTATCGTAGCAAAGCAGGCATCTTTTAACTTGGATTTCCGACAGCACTTTTTAGTCGGGGAAAGGCATCTGACGAAGGAATTACTCCGAAATGCATCATGCCGTTTCCAATAAATCTGCTGGCTAGAAAACGATCCTGAGTGTGTGCCTGGTTCTTCATGTTATGTGAGGGGCCATTGGACTTCGTGTTTAGGTGCTTTGCCACTATGCATCAGGGCGCCCCATCCTACAAGCAGTGAGGCAGCGAAAGTGGCAACCTTTTGGATGTGTTTTTCATGAACTGGAAACGCTGCCTTGCCGCCGCTTCCTTACCTATTGACTCCATTTCGGGACTTCCCTAGGAGCTTTGAAGCGGCAGGGTGATGGATTGTGGGGCCGGCAGAGGATGCCTGAGACACAGGTGTAGGAGGTGAAAAAGAGAGCTCCACCCACATGGGGAAGTACTTACTACAGACTCTCGAAAAACCCCGCCACTTACACCTGGTCTTTGACCCTATCGTAGCAAAGCAGGCATCTTTTAACTTGGATTTCCGACAGCACTTTTTAGTCGGGGAAAGGCATCTGACGAAGGAACTACACCGAAATGCATCATGCCGTTTCCAATAAATCTGATGGCTAGAAATTGATCCTGAGTGTGTGCCTGGTTCTTCATGTTATGTGAGGGGCCATTGGACTTCGTGTTTAGGTGCGTGGCCACTATGCACCAGGGCGCCCCATCCTACAAGCAGTGAGGCAGCGAAAGTGGCAACCTTTTGGATGTGTTTTTCATGAACTGGAAACGCTGCCTCGCCGCTGCTTCCTTACCTATTGACTCAATTTCGGGACTTCCCTAGGAGCTTTGAAGCGGCAGGGTGATGGATTGTGGGGCCGGCAGAGGATGCCTGAGACACAGGTGCAGGAGGTGAAAAAGAGAGCTCCACCCACATGGGGAAGTACTTACTACAGACTCTCGAAAAACCCCGCCACTTACACCTGGTCGTTGAGCCTATCGTAGCAAAGCAGACATCTTTTAACTTGGATTTCCGACAGCACTTTTTAGTCGGGGAAAGGCATCTGACGAAGGAACTACTCCGAAATGCATCATGCCGTTTCCAATAAATCTGCTGGCTAGAAAACGATCCTGAGTGTGTGCCTGGTTCTTCATGTTATGTGAGGGGCCATTGGACTTCGTGTTTAGGTGCGTGGCCACTATGCACCAGGGCGCCCCATCCTACAAGCAGTGAGGCAGCGAAAGTGGCAACCTTTTGGATGTGTTTTTCATGAACTGGAAACGCTGCCTCGCCGCCGCTTCCTTACCTATTGACTCCATTTCGGGACTTCCCTAGGAGCTTTGAAGCGGCAGGGTGATGGATTGTGGGGCCGGCAGAGGATGCCTGAGACACAGGTGCAGGAGGTGAAAAAGAGAGCTCCACCCACATGGGGAAGTACTTACTACAGACTCTCGAAAAACCCCGCCACTTACACCTGGTCGTTGAGCCTATCGTAGCAAAGCATGCATCTTTTAACTTGGATTTCCGACAGCACTTTTTAGTCGGGGAAAGGCATCTGACGAAGGAACTACTCTGAAATGCATTATGCCGTTTCCAATAAATCTGCTGGCTAGAAAACGATCCTGAGTGTGTGCCTGGTTCTTCATGTTATGTGAGGGGCCATTGGACTTCGTGTTTAGGTGGGTGGCCACTATGCACCAGGGCGCCCCATCCTACAAGCAGTGAGGCAGCGAAAGTGGCAACCTTTTGGATGTGTTTTCATGACCTGGAAACGCTGCCTCGCCGCCGCTTCCTTACCTATTGACCCCATTTCGGGACTTCCCTAGAAGCTTTGAAGCGGCAGGGTGATGGATTGTGGGGCCGGCAGAGGATGTCTGAGACACAGGTGCAGGAGGTGAAAAAGAGAGCTCCACCAACATGGGGAAGTACTTACTACAGACTCTCGAAAAACCCCGCCACTTACACCTGGTCGTTGAGCCTATCGTAGCAAAGCAGGCATCTTTTAACTTGGATTTCCGACAGCACTTTTTAGTCGGGGAAAGGCATCTGACGAAGGAACTACTCTGAAATGCATCATGCCGTTTCCAATAAATCTGCTAGCTAGAAAACGATCCTGAGTGTGTGCCTGGTTCTTCATGTTATGTGAGGGGCCATTGGACTTCCTGTTTAGGTGCGTGGCCACTATGCACCAGGGCGCCCCATCCTACAAGCAGTGAGGCAGCGAAAGTGGCAACCTTTTGGATGTGTTTTCATGAACTGGAAACGCTGCCTCGCCGCCGCTTCCTTACCTATTGACTCCATTTCGGGACTTCCCTAGGAGCTTTGAAGCGGCAGGGTGATGGATTGTGGGGCCGGCAGAGGATGCCTGAGACACAGGTGCAGGAGGTGAAAAAGAGAGCTCCACCCACATGGGGAAGTACTTACTACAGACTCTCGAAAAACCCCGCCACTTACACCTGGTCGTTGAGCCTATCGTAGCAAAGCAGGCATCTTTTAACTTGGATTTCCGACAGCACTTTTTAGTCGGGGAAAGGCATCTGACGAAGGAACTACTCCGAAATGCATCATGCCGTTTCCAATAAATCTGCTGGCTAGAAAACGATCCTGAGTGTGTGCCTGGCTCTTCATGTTATGTGAGGGGCCATTGGACTTCGTGTTTAGGTGTGTGGCCACTATGCACCAGGGCGCCCCATCCTACAAGCAGTGAGGCAGCGAAAGTGGCAACCTTTTGGATGTGTTTTTCATGAACTGGAAACGCTGCTTCGCCGCCGCTTCCTTACCTATTGACTCCATTTCGGGACTTCCCTAGGAGCTTTGAAGCGGCAGGGTGATGGATTGTGGTGCCGGCAGAGGATGCCTGAGACACAGGTGCAGGTGGTGAAAAAGAGAGCTCCACCCACATGGGGAAGTACTTACTACAGACTCTCGAAAAACCCCGCCACTTACACCTGGTCGTTGAGCCTATCGTAGCAAAGCAGGCATCTTTTAACTTGGATTTCCGACAGCACTTTTTAGTCGGGGAAAGGCATCTGACGAAGGAACTACTCCGAAATGCATCATGCCGTTTTTCAATAAATCTGCTGGCTAGAAAACGATCCTGAGTGTGTGCCTGGTTCTTCATGTTATGTGAGGGGCCATTGGACTTTGTGTTTAGGTGCGTGGCCACTATGAACCAGGGCGCCCCATCCTACAAGCAGTGAGGCAGCGAAAGTGGCAACCTTTTGGATGTGTTTTTCATGAACTGGAAACGCTGCCTCGCCGCCGCTTCCTTACCTATTGACTCCATTTCGGGACTTCCCTAGGAGCTTTGAAGCGGCAGGGTGATGGATTGTGGGGCCGGCAGAGGATGCCTGAGACACAGGTGCAGGAGGTGAAAAAGAGAGCTCCACCCACATGGGGAAGTACTTACTACAGACTCTCGAAAAACCCTGCCACTTACACCTGGTCGTTGAGCCTATCGTAGCAAAGCAGGCATCTTTTAACTTGGATTTCCGACAGCACTTTTTAGTCGGGGAAAGGCATCTGACGAAGGAACTACTCCGAAATGCATCATGCCGTTTCCAATAAATCTGCTGGCTAGAAAACGATCCTGAGTGTGTGCCTGGTTCTTCATGTTATGTGAGGGGCCATTGGACTTCCTGTTTAGGTGCGTGGCCACTATGCACCAGGGCGCCCCATCCTACAAGCAGTGAGGCAGCGAAAGTGGCAACCTTTTGGATGTGTTTTCATGAACTGGAAACGCTGCCTCGCCACCGCTTCCTTACCTATTGACTCCATTTCGGGACTTCCCTAGGAGCTTTGAAGCGGCAGGGTGATGGATTGTGGGGCCGGCAGAGGATGCCTGAGACACAGGTGCAGGAGGTGAAAAAGAGAGCTCCACCCACATGGGGAAGTACTTACTACAGACTCTCGAAAAACCCCGCCACTTACACCTGGTCGTTGAGCCTATCGTAGCAAAGCAGGCATCTTTTAACTTGGATTTCCGACAGCACTTTTTAGTCCGGGAAAAGCATCTGACGAAGGAACTACTCCGAAATGCATCATGCCGTTTCCAATAAATCTGCTGGCTAGAAAACGATCCTGAGTGTGTGCCTGGCTCTTCATGTTATGTGAGGGGCCATTGGACTTCGTGTTTAGTTGTGTGGCCACTATGCACCAGGGCGCCCCATCCTACAAGCAGTGAGGCAGCGAAAGTGGCAACCTTTTGGATGTGTTTTTCATGAACTGGAAACGCTGCTTCGCCGCCGCTTCCTTACCTATTGACTCCATTTCGGGACTTCCCTAGGAGCTTTGAAGCGGCAGGGTGATGGATTGTGGTGCCGGCAGAGGATGCCTGAGACACAGGTGCAGGAGGTGAAAAAGAGAGCTCCACCCACATGGGGAAGTACTTACTACAGACTCTCGAAAAACCCCGCCACTTACACCTGGTCGTTGAGCCTATCGTAGCAAAGCAGGCATCTTTTAACTTGGATTTCCGACAGCACTTTTTAGTCGGGGAAAGGCATCTGACGAAGGAACTACTCCGAAATGCATCATGCCGTTTCCAATAAATCTGCTGGCTAGAAAACGATCCTGAGTGTGTGCCTGTTTCTTCATGTTATGTGAGGGGCCATTGGACTTTGTGTTTAGGTGCGTGGCCACTATGCACCAGGGCGCCCCATCCTACAAGCAGTGAGGCAGCGAAAGTGGCAACCTTTTGGATGTGTTTTCATGAACTGGAAACGCTGCCTCGCCGCTGCTTCCTTACCTATTGACTCCATTTCGGGACTTCCCTAGGAGCTTTGAAGCGGCAGGGTGATGGATTGTGGGGCCGGCAGAGGATGCCTGAAACACAGGTGCAGGAGGTGAAAAAGAGAGCTCCACCCACATGGGGAAGTACTTACTACAGACTCTCGAAAAACCCCGCCACTTACACCTGGTCGTTGAGCCTATCGTAGCAAAGCAGGCATCTTTTAACTTGGATTTCCGACAGCACTTTTTAGTCGGGGAAAGGCATCTGACGAAGGAACTACTCTGAAATGCATCATGCCGTTTCCAATAAATCTGCTGGCTAGAAAACGATCCTGAGTGTGTGCCTGGTTCTTCATGTTATGTGAGGGGCCATTGGACTTCGTGTTTAGGTGCGTGGCCACTATGCACCAGGGCGCCCCATCCTACAAGCAGTGAGGCAGCGAAAGTGGCAACCTTTTGGATGTGTTTTCATGAACTGGAAACGCTGCCTCGCCGCCGCTTCCTTACCTATTGACTCCATTTCGGGACTTCCCTAGGAGCTTTGAAGCGGCAGGGTGATGGATTGTTGGGCCGGCAGAGGATGCCTGAGACACAGGTGCAGGAGGTGAAAAAGAGAGCTCCACCCACATGGGGAAGTACTTACTACAGACTCTCGAAAAACCCCGCCACTTACACCTGGTCGTTGAGCCTATCGTAGCAAAGCAGGCATCTTTTAACTTGGATTTCCGACAGCACTTTTTAGTCGGGGAAAGGCATCTGACGAAGGAACTACTCCGAAATGCATCATGCCGTTTCCAATAAATCTGCTGGCTAGAAATGGATCCTGAGTGTGTGCCTGGTTCTTCATGTTATGTGAGGGGCCATTGGACTTCGTGTTTAGGTGCTTTGCCACTATGCACCAGGTCGCCCCATCCTACAAGCAGTGAGGCAGCGAAAGTGGCAACCTTTTGGATGTGTTTTCATGAACTGGAAACGCTGCCTCGCCGCCGCTTCCTTACCTATTGACTCCATTTCGGGACTTCCCTAGGAGCTTTGAAGCGGCAGGGTGATGGATTGTGGGGCCGGCAGAGGATGCCTGAGACACAGGTGCAGGAGGTGAAAAAGAGAGCTCCACACACATGGGGAAGTACTTACTACAGACTCTCGAAAAACCCCGCCACTTACACCTGGTCGTTGAGCCTATCGTAGCAAAGCAGGCATCTTTTAACTTGGATTTCCGACAGCACTTTTTAGTCGGGGAAAGGCATCTGACGAAGGAACTACTCAGAATTGCATCATGCCGTTTCCAATAAATCTGCTGGCTAGAAATTGATCCTGAGTGTGTGCCTGGTTCTTCATGTTATGTGAGGGGCCATTGGACTTCGTGTTTAGGTGCGTGGCCACTATGCACCAGGGCGCCCCATCCTACAAGCAGTGAGGCAGCGAAAGTGGCAACCTTTTGGATGTGTTTTTCATGAACTGGAAACGCTGCCTCGCCGCCGCTTCCTTACCTATTGACTCCATTTTGGGACTTCCCTAGGAGCTTTGAAGCGGCAGGGTGATGGATTGTGGGGACGGCAGAGGATGCCTGAGACACAGGTGCAGGAGGTGAAAAAGAGAGCTCCACCCACATGGGGAAGTACTTGCTACAGACTCTCGAAAAACCCTGCCACTTACACCTGGTCGTTGAGTCTATCGTAGCAAAGCAGGCATCTTTTAACTTGGATTTCCGACAGCACTTTTTAGTCGGGGAAAGGCATCTGACGAAGGAATTACTCCGAAATGCATCATGCCGTTTCCAATAAATCTGCTGGCTAGAAAACGATCCTGAGTGTGTGCCTGGTTCTTCATGTTATGTGAGGGGCCATTGGACTTCGTGTTTAGGTGCTTTGCCACTATGCATCAGGGCGCCCCATCCTACAAGCAGTGAGGCAGCGAAAGTGGCAACCTTTTGGATGTGTTTTTCATGAACTGGAAACGCTGCCTTGCCGCCGCTTCCTTACCTATTGACTCCATTTCGGGACTTCCCTAGGAGCTTTGAAGCGGCAGGGTGATGGATTGTGGGGCCGGCAGAGGATGCCTGAGACACAGGTGTAGGAGGTGAAAAAGAGAGCTCCACCCACATGGGGAAGTACTTACTACAGACTCTCGAAAAACCCCGCCACTTACACCTGGTCGTTGACCCTATCGTAGCAAAGCAGGCATCTTTTAACTTGGATTTCCGACAGCACTTTTTAGTCGGGGAAAGGCATCTGACGAAGGAACTACTCCGAAATGCATCATGCCGTTTCCAATAAATCTGCTGGCTAGAAATTGATCCTGAGTGTGTGCCTGGTTCTTCATGTTATGTGAGGGGCCATTGGACTTCGTGTTTAGGTGCGTGGCCACTATGCACCAGGGCGCCCCATCCTACAAGCAGTGAGGCAGCGAAAGTGGCAACCTTTTGGATGTGTTTTTCATGAACTGGAAACGCTGCCTCGCCGCTGCTTCCTTACCTATTGACTCCATTTCGGGACTTCCCTAGGAGCTTTGAAGCGGCAGGGTGATGGATTGTGGGGCCGGCAGAGGATGCCTGAGACACAGGTGCAGGAGGTGAAAAAGAGAGCTCCACCCACATGGGGAAGTACTTACTACAGACTCTCGAAAAACCCCGCCACTTACACCTGGTCGTTGAGCCTATCGTAGCAAAGCAGACATCTTTTAACTTGGATTTCCGACAGCACTTTTTAGTCGGGGAAAGGCATCTGACGAAGGAACTACTCCGAAATGCATCATGCCGTTTCCAATAAATCTGCTGGCTAGAAAACGATCCTGAGTGTGTGCCTGGTTCTTCATGTTATGTGAGGGGCCATTGGACTTCGTGTTTAGGTGCGTGGCCACTATGCACCAGGGCGCCCCATCCTACAAGCAGTGAGGCAGCGAAAGTGGCAACCTTTTGGATGTGTTTTTCATGAACTGGAAACGCTGCCTCGCCGCCGCTTCCTTACCTATTGACTCCATTTCGGGACTTCCCTAGGAGCTTTGAAGCGGCAGGGTGATGGATTGTGGGGCCGGCAGAGGATGCCTGAGACACAGGTGCAGGAGGTGAAAAAGAGAGCTCCACCCACATGGGGAAGTACTTACTACAGACTCTCGAAAAACCCCGCCACTTACACCTGGTCGTTGAGCCTATCGTAGCAAAGCATGCATCTTTTAACTTGGATTTCCGACAGCACTTTTTAGTCGGGGAAAGGCATCTGACGAAGGAACTACTCTGAAATGCATTATGCCGTTTCCAATAAATCTGCTGGCTAGAAAACGATCCTGAGTGTGTGCCTGGTTCTTCATGTTATGTGAGGGGCCATTGGACTTCGTGTTTAGGTGGGTGGCCACTATGCACCAGGGCGCCCCATCCTACAAGCAGTGAGGCAGCGAAAGTGGCAACCTTTTGGATGTGTTTTCATGACCTGGAAACGCTGCCTCGCCGCCGCTTCCTTACCTATTGACTCCATTTCGGGACTTCCCTAGGAGCTTTGAAGCGGCAGGGTGATGGATTGTGGGGCCGGCAGAGGATGTCTGAGACACAGGTGCAGGAGGTGAAAAAGAGAGCTCCACCAACATGGGGAAGTACTTACTACAGACTCTCGAAAAACCCCGCCACTTACACCTGGTCGTTGAGCCTATCGTAGCAAAGCAGGCATCTTTTAACTTGGATTTCCGACAGCACTTTTTAGTCGGGGAAAGGCTTCTGACGAAGGAACTACTCTGAAATGCATCATGCCGTTTCCAATAAATCTGCTGGCTAGAAAACGATCCTGAGTGTGTGCCTGGTTCTTCATGTTATGTGAGGGGCCATTGGACTTCCTGTTTAGGTGCGTGGCCACTATGCACCAGGGCGCCCCATCCTACAAGCAGTGAGGCAGCGAAAGTGGCAACCTTTTGGATGTGTTTTCATGAACTGGAAACGCTGCCTCGCCGCCGCTTCCTTACCTATTGACTCCATTTCAGGACTTCCCTAGGAGCTTTGAAGCGGCAGGGTGATGGATTGTGGGGCCGGCAGAGGATGCCTGAGACTCAGGTGCAGGAGGTGAAAAAGAGAGCTCCACCCACATGGGGAAGTACTTACTACAGACTCTCGAAAAACCCCGCCACTTACACCTGGTCGTTGAGCCTATCGTAGCAAAGCAGGCATCTTTTAACTTGGATTTCCGACAGCACTTTTTAGTCGGGGAAAGGCATCTGACGAAGGAACTACTCCGAAATGCATCATGCCGTTTCCAATAAATCTGCTGGCTAGAAAACGATCCTGAGTGTGTGCCTGGCTCTTCATGTTATGTGAGGGGCCATTTGACTTCGTGTTTAGGTGTGTGGCCACTATGCACCAGGGCGCCCCATCCTACAAGCAGTGAGGCAGCGAAAGTGGCAACCTTTTGGATGTGTTTTTCATGAACTGGAAACGCTGCTTCGCCGCCGCTTCCTTACCTATTCACTCCATTTCGGGACTTCCCTAGGAGCTTTGAAGCGGCAGGGTGATGGATTGTGGTGCCGGCAGAGGATGCCTGAGACACAGGTGCAGGTGGTGAAAAAGAGAGCTCCATCCACATGGGGAAGTACTTACTACAGACTCTCGAAAAACCCCGCCACTTACACCTGGTCGTTGAGCCTATCGTAGCAAAGCAGGCATCTTTTAACTTGGATTTCCGACAGCACTTTTTAGTCGGGGAAAGGCATCTGACGAAGGAACTACTCCGAAATGCATCATGCCGTTTTTCAATAAATCTGCTGGCTAGAAAACGATCCTGAGTGTGTGCCTGGTTCTTCATGTTATGTGAGGGGCCATTGGACTTTGTGTTTAGGTGCGTGGCCACTATGAACCAGGGCACCCCATCCTACAAGCAGTGAGGCAGCGAAAGTGGCAACCTTTTGGATGTGTTTTTCATGAACTGGAAACGCTGCCTCGCCGCCGCTTCCTTACCTATTGACTCCATTTCGGGACTTCCCTAGGAGCTTTGAAGCGGCAGGGTGATGGATTGTGGGGCCGGCAGAGGATGCCTGAGACACAGGTGCAGGAGGTGAAAAAGAGAGCTCCACCCACATGGGGAAGTACTTACTACAGACTCTCGAAAAACCCCGCCACTTACACCTGGTCGTTGAGCCTATCGTAGCAAAGCAGGCATCTTTTAACTTGGATTTCCGACAGCACTTTTTAGTCTGGGAAAGGCATCTGATGAAGGAACTACTCCGAAATGCATCATGCCGTTTCCAATAAATCTGCTGGCTAGAAAACGATCCTGAGTGTGTGCCTGGTTCTTCATGTTATGTGAGGGGCCATTGGACTTCCTGTTTAGGTGCGTGGCCACTATGCACCAGGGCGCCCCATCCTACAAGCAGTGAGGCAGCGAAAGTGGCAACCTTTTGGATGTGTTTTCATGAACTGGAAACGCTGCCTCGCCGCCGCTTCCTTACCTATTGACTCCATTTCGGGACTTCCCTAGGAGCTTTGAAGCGGCAGGGTGATGGATTGTGGGGCCGGCAGAGGATGCCTGAGACACAGGTGCAGGAGGTGAAAAAGAGAGCTCCACCCACATGGGGAAGTACTTACTACAGACTCTCGAAAAACCCCGCCACTTACACCTGGTCGTTGAGCCTATCGTAGCAAAGCAGGCATCTTTTAACTTGGATTTCCGACAGCACTTTTTAGTCCGGGAAAAGCATCTGACGAAGGAACTACTCCGAAATGCATCATGCCGTTTCCAATAAATCTGCTGGCTAGAAAACGATCCTGAGTGTGTGCCTGGCTCTTCATGTTATGTGAGGGGCCATTGGACTTCGTGTTTAGTTGTGTGGCCACTATGCACCAGGGCGCCCCATCCTACAAGCAGTGAGGCAGCGAAAGTGGCAACCTTTTGGATGTGTTTTTCATGAACTGGAAACGCTGCTTCGCCGCCGCTTCCTTACCTATTGACTCCATTTCGGGACTTCCCTAGGAGCTTTGAAGCGGCAGGGTGATGGATTGTGGTGCCGGCAGAGGATGCCTGAGACACAGGTGCAGGAGGTGAAAAAGAGAGCTCCACCCACATGGGGAAGTACTTACTACAGACTCTCGAAAAACCCCGCCACTTACACCTGGTCGTTGAGCCTATCGTAGCAAAGCAGGCATCTTTTAACTTGGATTTCCGACAGCACTTTTTAGTCGGGGAAAGGCATCTGACGAAGGAACTACTCCGAAATGCATCATGCCGTTTCCAATAAATCTGCTGGCTAGAAAACGATCCTGAGTGTGTGCCTGGTTCTTTATGTTATGTGAGGGGCCATTGGACTTTGTGTTTAGGTGCGTGGCCACTATGAACCAGGGCGCCCCATCCTACAAGCAGTGAGGCAGCGAAAGTGGCAACCTTTTGGATGTGTTTTTCATGAACTGGAAACGCTGCCTCGCCGCCGCTTCCTTACCTATTGACTCCATTTCGGGACTTCCCTAGGAGCTTTGAAGCGGCAGGGTGATGGATTGTGGGGCCGGCAGAGGATGCCTGAGACACAGGTGCAGGAGGTGAAAAAGAGAGCTCCACCCACATGGGGAAGTACTTACTACAGACTCTCGAAAAACCCCGCCACTTACACCTGGTCGTTGAGCCTATCGTAGCAAAGCAGGCATCTTTTAACTTGGATTTCCATAGCACTTTTTAGTCGGGGAAAGGCATCTGACGAAGGAACTACTCCGAAATGCATCATGCCGTTTCCAATAAATCTGCTGGCTAGAAAACGATCCTGAGTGTGTGCCTGGTTCTTCATGTTATGTGAGGGGCCATTGGACTTCGTGTTTAGGTGCGTGGCCACTATGCACCAGGGCGCCCCATCCTACAAGCAGTGAGGCAGCGAAAGTGGCAACCTTTTGGATGTGTTTTCATGAACTGGAAACGCTGCCTCGCCGCCGCTTCTTTACCTATTGACTCCATTTCGGGACTTCCCTAGGAGCTTTGAAGCGGCAGGGTGATGGATTGTGGGGCCGGCAGAGGATGCCTGAGACACAGGTGCAGGAGGTGAAAAAGAGAGCTCCACCCACATGGGGAAGTACTTACTACAGACTCTCGAAAAACCCCGCCACTTACACCTGGTCGTTGAGCCTATCGTAGCAAAGCAGGCATCTTTTAACTTGGATTTCCGACAGCACTTTTTAGTCGGGGAAAGGCATCTGACGAAGGAACTACTCCGAAATGCATCATGCCGTTTCCAATAAATCTGCTGGCTAGAAAACGATCCTGAGTGTGTGCCTGGTTCTTCATGTTATGTGAGGGGCCATTGGACTTTGTGTTTAGGTGCGTGGCCACTATGCACCAGGGCGCCCCATCCTACAAGCAGTGAGGCAGCGAAAGTGGCAACCTTTTGGATGTGTTTTCGTGAACTGGAAACGCTGCCTCGCCGCCGCTTCCTTACCTATTGACTCCATTTCGGGACTTCCCTAGGAGCTTTGAAGCGGCAGGGTGAATGATTGTGGGGCCGGCAGAGGATGCCTGAGACACAGGTGCAGGAGGTGAAAAAGAGAGCTCCACCCACATGGGGAAGTACTTACTACAGACTCTCGAAAAACCCCGCCACTTACACCTGGTCGTTGAGCCTATCGTAGCAAAGCAGGCATCTTTTAACTTGGATTTCCGACAGCACTTTTTAGTCGGGGAAAGGCATCTGACGAAGGAACTACTCCGAAATGCATCATGCCGTTTCCAATAAATCTGCTGGCTAGAAAACGATCCTGAGTGTGTGCCTGGTTCTTCATGTTATGTGAGGGGCCATTGGACTTTGTGTTTAGGTGCGTGGCCACTATGCACCAGGGCGCCCCATCCTACAAGCAGTGAGGCAGCGAAAGTGGCAACCTTTTGGATGTGTTTTTCATGAACTGGAAACGCTGCCTCGCCGCCGCTTCCTTACCTATTGACTCCATTTCGGGACTTCCCTAGGAGCTTTGAAGCGGCAGGGTGATGGATTGTGGGGCCGGCAGAGGATGCCTGAGACACAGGTGCAGGAGGTGAAAAAGAGAGCTCCACCCACATGGGGAAGTACTTACTACAGACTCTCGAAAAACCCCGCCACTTACACCTGGTCGTTGAGCCTATCGTAGCAAAGCAGGCATCTTTTAACTTGGATTTCCAACAGCACTTTTTAGTCGGGGAAAGGCATTTGACGAAGGAACTACTCCGAAATGCATCATGCCGTTTCCAATAAATCTGCTGGCTAGAAAACGATCCTGAGTGTGTGCCTGGTTCTTCATGTTATGTGAGGGGCCATTGGACTTCGTGTTTAGGTGCTTTGCCACTATGCACCAGGGCGCCCCATCCTACAAGCAGTGAGGCAGCGAAAGTGGCAACCTTTTGGATGTGTTTTCATGAACTGGAAACGCTGCCTCGCCGCCGCTTCCTTACCTATTGACTCCATTTCGGGACTTCCCTAGGAGCTTTGAAGCGGCAGGGTGATGGATTGTGGGGCCGGCAGAGGATGCCTGAGACACAGGTGCAGGAGGTGAAAAAGAGAGCTCCACACACATGGGGAAGTACTTACTACAGACTCTCGAAAAACCCCGCCACTTACACCTGGTCGTTGAGCCTATCGTAGCAAAGCAGGCATCTTTTAACTTGGATTTCCGACAGCACTTTTTAGTCGGGGAAAGGCATCTGACGAAGGAACTACTCAGAATTGCATCATGCCGTTTCCAATAAATCTGCTGGCTAGAAATTGATCCTGAGTGTGTGCCTGGTTCTTCATGTTATGTGAGGGGCCATTGGACTTCGTGTTTAGGTGCGTGGCCACTATGCACCAGGGCGCCCCATCCTACAAGCAGTGAGGCAGCGAAAGTGGCAACCTTTTGGATGTGTTTTTCATGAACTGGAAACGCTGCCTCGCCGCCGCTTCCTTACCTATTGACTCCATTTTGGGACTTCCCTAGGAGCTTTGAAGCGGCAGGGTGATGGATTGTGGGGACGGCAGAGGATGCCTGAGACACAGGTGCAGGAGGTGAAAAAGAGAGCTCCACCCACATGGGGAAGTACTTGCTACAGACTCTCGAAAAACCCTGCCACTTACACCTGGTCGTTGAGTCTATCGTAGCA
The DNA here is from genome assembly GCF_964261635.1 of Lissotriton helveticus. Classification (NCBI taxonomy): domain Eukaryota; kingdom Metazoa; phylum Chordata; class Amphibia; order Caudata; family Salamandridae; genus Lissotriton; species Lissotriton helveticus. Next base: position 940,580,920 of record NC_136065.1, read on the forward strand.
AAGCAGGCATCTTTTAACTTGGATTTCCGACAGCACTTTTTAGTCGGGGAAAGGCATCTGACGAAGGAATTACTCCGAAATGCATCATGCCGTTTCCAATAAATCTGCTGGCTAGAAAACGATCCTGAGTGTGTGCCTGGTTCTTCATGTTATGTGAGGGGCCATTGGACTTCGTGTTTAGGTGCTTTGCCACTATGCATCAGGGCGCCCCATCCTACAAGCAGTGAGGCAGCGAAAGTGGCAACCTTTTGGATGTGTTTTTCATGAACTGGAAACGCTGCCTTGCCGCCGCTTCCTTACCTATTGACTCCATTTCGGGACTTCCCTAGGAGCTTTGAAGCGGCAGGGTGATGGATTGTGGGGCCGGCAGAGGATGCCTGAGACACAGGTGTAGGAGGTGAAAAAGAGAGCTCCACCCACATGGGGAAGTACTTACTACAGACTCTCGAAAAACCCCGCCACTTACACCTGGTCGTTGACCCTATCGTAGCAAAGCAGGCATCTTTTAACTTGGATTTCCGACAGCACTTTTTAGTCGGGGAAAGGCATCTGACGAAGGAACTACTCCGAAATGCATCATGCCGTTTCCAATAAATCTGCTGGCTAGAAATTGATCCTGAGTGTGTGCCTGGTTCTTCATGTTATGTGAGGGGCCATTGGACTTCGTGTTTAGGTGCGTGGCCACTATGCACCAGGGCGCCCCATCCTACAAGCAGTGAGGCAGCGAAAGTGGCAACCTTTTGGATGTGTTTTTCATGAACTGGAAACGCTGCCTCGCCGCTGCTTCCTTACCTATTGACTCCATTTCGGGACTTCCCTAGGAGCTTTGAAGCGGCAGGGTGATGGATTGTGGGGCCGGCAGAGGATGCCTGAGACACAGGTGCAGGAGGTGAAAAAGAGAGCTCCACCCACATGGGGAAGTACTTACTACAGACTCTCGAAAAACCCCGCCACTTACACCTGGTCGTTGAGCCTATCGTAGCAAAGCAGACATCTTTTAACTTGGATTTCCGACAGCACTTTTTAGTCGGGGAAAGGCATCTGACGAAGGAACTACTCCGAAATGCATCATGCCGTTTCCAATAAATCTGCTGGCTAGAAAACGATCCTGAGTGTGTGCCTGGTTCTTCATGTTATGTGAGGGGCCATTGGACTTCGTGTTTAGGTGCGTGGCCACTATGCACCAGGGCGCCCCATCCTACAAGCAGTGAGGCAGCGAAAGTGGCAACCTTTTGGATGTGTTTTTCATGAACTGGAAACGCTGCCTCGCCGCCGCTTCCTTACCTATTGACTCCATTTCGGGACTTCCCTAGGAGCTTTGAAGCGGCAGGGTGATGGATTGTGGGGCCGGCAGAGGATGCCTGAGACACAGGTGCAGGAGGTGAAAAAGAGAGCTCCACCCACATGGGGAAGTACTTACTACAGACTCTCGAAAAACCCCGCCACTTACACCTGGTCGTTGAGCCTATCGTAGCAAAGCATGCATCTTTTAACTTGGATTTCCGACAGCACTTTTTAGTCAGGGAAAGGCATCTGACGAAGGAACTACTCTGAAATGCATTATGCCGTTTCCAACAAATCTGCTGGCTAGAAAACGATCCTGAGTGTGTGCCTGGTTCTTCATGTTATGTGAGGGGCCATTGGACTTCGTGTTTAGGTGGGTGGCCACTATGCACCAGGGCGCCCCATCCTACAAGCAGTGAGGCAGCGAAAGTGGCAACCTTTTGGATGTGTTTTCATGACCTGGAAACGCTGCCTCGCCGCCGCTTCCTTACCTATTGACTCCATTTCGGGACTTCCCTAGGAGCTTTGAAGCGGCAGGGTGATGGATTGTGGGGCCGGCAGAGGATGTCTGAGACACAGGTGCAGGAGGTGAAAAAGAGAGCTCCACCAACATGGGGAAGTACTTACTACAGACTCTCGAAAAACCCCGCCACTTACACCTGGTCGTTGAGCCTATCGTAGCAAAGCAGGCATCTTTTAACTTGGATTTCCGACAGCACTTTTTAGTCGGGGAAAGGCATCTGACGAAGGAACTACTCTGAAATGCATCATGCCGTTTCCAATAAATCTGCTGGCTAGAAAACGATCCTGAGTGTGTGCCTGGTTCTTCATGTTATGTGAGGGGCCATTGGACTTCCTGTTTAGGTGCGTGGCCACTATGCACCAGGGCGCCCCATCCTACAAGCAGTGAGGCAGCGAAAGTGGCAACCTTTTGGATGTGTTTTCATGAACTGGAAACGCTGCCTCGCCGCCGCTTCCTTACCTATTGACTCCATTTCAGGACTTCCCTAGGAGCTTTGAAGCGGCAGGGTGATGGATTGTGGGGCCGGCAGAGGATGCCTGAGACTCAGGTGCAGGAGGTGAAAAAGAGAGCTCCACCCACATGGGGAAGTACTTACTACAGACTCTCGAAAAACCCCGCCACTTACACCTGGTCGTTGAGCCTATCGTAGCAAAGCAGGCATCTTTTAACTTGGATTTCCGACAGCACTTTTTAGTCGGGGAAAGGCATCTGACGAAGGAACTACTCCGAAATGCATCATGCCGTTTCCAATAAATCTGCTGGCTAGAAAACGATCCTGAGTGTGTGCCTGGCTCTTCATGTTATGTGAGGGGCCATTTGACTTCGTGTTTAGGTGTGTGGCCACTATGCACCAGGGCGCCCCATCCTACAAGCAGTGAGGCAGCGAAAGTGGCAACCTTTTGGATGTGTTTTTCATGAACTGGAAACGCTGCTTCGCCGCCGCTTCCTTACCTATTCACTCCATTTCGGGACTTCCCTAGGAGCTTTGAAGCGGCAGGGTGATGGATTGTGGTGCCGGCAGAGGATGCCTGAGACACAGGTGCAGGTGGTGAAAAAGAGAGCTCCACCCACATGGGGAAGTACTTACTACAGACTCTCGAAAAACCCCGCCACTTACACCTGGTCGTTGAGCCTATCGTAGCAAAGCAGGCATCTTTTAACTTGGATTTCCGACAGCACTTTTTAGTCGGGGAAAGGCATCTGACGAAGGAACTACTCCGAAATGCATCATGCCGTTTTTCAATAAATCTGCTGGCTAGAAAACGATCCTGAGTGTGTGCCTGGTTCTTCATGTTATGTGAGGGGCCATTGGACTTTGTGTTTAGGTGCGTGGCCACTATGAACCAGGGCGCCCCATCCTACAAGCAGTGAGGCAGCGAAAGTGGCAACCTTTTGGATGTGTTTTTCATGAACTGGAAACGCTGCCTCGCCGCCGCTTCCTTACCTATTGACTCCATTTCGGGACTTCCCTAGGAGCTTTGAAGCGGCAGGGTGATGGATTGTGGGGCCGGCAGAGGATGCCTGAGACACAGGTGCAGGAGGTGAAAAAGAGAGCTCCACCCACATGGGGAAGTACTTACTACAGACTCTCGAAAAACCCCGCCACTTACACCTGGTCGTTGAGCCTATCGTAGCAAAGCAGGCATCTTTTAACTTGGATTTCCGACAGCACTTTTTAGTCGGGGAAAGGCATCTGACGAAGGAACTACTCCGAAATGCATCATGCCGTTTCCAATAAATCTGCTGGCTAGAAAACGATCCTGAGTGTGTGCCTGGTTCTTCATGTTATGTGAGGGGCCATTGGACTTCCTGTTTAGGTGCGTGGCCACTATGCACCAGGGCGCCCCATCCTACAAGCAGTGAGGCAGCGAAAGTGGCAACCTTTTGGATGTGTTTTCATGAACTGGAAACGCTGCCTCGCCGCCGCTTCCTTACCTATTGACTCCATTTCGGGACTTCCCTAGGAGCTTTGAAGCGGCAGGGTGATGGATTGTGGGGCCGGCAGAGGATGCCTGAGACACAGGTGCAGGAGGTGAAAAAGAGAGCTCCACCCACATGGGGAAGTACTTACTACAGACTCTCGAAAAACCCCGCCACTTACACCTGGTCGTTGAGCCTATCGTAGCAAAGCAGGCATCTTTTAACTTGGATTTCCGACAGCACTTTTTAGTCCGGGAAAAGCATCTGACGAAGGAACTACTCCGAAATGCATCATGCCGTTTCCAATAAATCTGCTGGCTAGAAAACGATCCTGAGTGTGTGCCTGGCTCTTCATGTTATGTGAGGGGCCATTGGACTTCGTGTTTAGTTGTGTGGCCACTATGCACCAGGGCGCCCCATCCTACAAGCAGTGAGGCAGCGAAAGTGGCAACCTTTTGGATGTGTTTTTCATGAACTGGAAACGCTGCTTCGCCGCCGCTTCCTTACCTATTGACTCCATTTCGGGACTTCCCTAGGAGCTTTGAAGCGGCAGGGTGATGGATTGTGGTGCCGGCAGAGGATGCCTGAGACACAGGTGCAGGAGGTGAAAAAGAGAGCTCCACCCACATGGGGAAGTACTTACTACAGACTCTCGAAAAACCCCGCCACTTACACCTGGTCGTTGAGCCTATCGTAGCAAAGCAGGCATCTTTTAACTTGGATTTCCGACAGCACTTTTTAGTCGGGGAAAGGCATCTGACGAAGGAACTACTCCGAAATGCATCATGCCGTTTCCAATAAATCTGCTGGCTAGAAAACGATCCTGAGTGTGTGCCTGGTTCTTTATGTTATGTGAGGGGCCATTGGACTTTGTGTTTAGGTGCGTGGCCACTATGAACCAGGGCGCCCCATCCTACAAGCAGTGAGGCAGCGAAAGTGGCAACCTTTTGGATGTGTTTTTCATGAACTGGAAACGCTGCCTCGCCGCCGCTTCCTTACCTATTGACTCCATTTCGGGACTTCCCTAGGAGCTTTGAAGCGGCAGGGTGATGGATTGTGGGGCCGGCAGAGGATGCCTGAGACACAGGTGCAGGAGGTGAAAAAGAGAGCTCCACCCACATGGGGAAGTACTTACTACAGACTCTCGAAAAACCCCGCCACTTACACCTGGTCGTTGAGCCTATCGTAGCAAAGCAGGCATCTTTTAACTTGGATTTCCGATAGCACTTTTTAGTCGGGGAAAGGCATCTGACGAAGGAACTACTCCGAAATGCATCATGCCGTTTCCAATAAATCTGCTGGCTAGAAAACGATCCTGAGTGTGTGCCTGGTTCTTCATGTTATGTGAGGGGCCATTGGACTTCGTGTTTAGGTGCGTGGCCACTATGCACCAGGGCGCCCCATCCTACAAGCAGTGAGGCAGCGAAAGTGGCAACCTTTTGGATGTGTTTTCATGAACTGGAAACGCTGCCTCGCCGCCGCTTCTTTACCTATTGACTCCATTTCGGGACTTCCCTAGGAGCTTTGAAGCGGCAGGGTGATGGATTGTGGGGCCGGCAGAGGATGCCTGAGACACAGGTGCAGGAGGTGAAAAAGAGAGCTCCACCCACATGGGGAAGTACTTACTACAGACTCTCGAAAAACCCCGCCACTTACACCTGGTCGTTGAGCCTATCGTAGCAAAGCAGGCATCTTTTAACTTGGATTTCCGACAGCACTTTTTAGTCGGGGAAAGGCATCTGACGAAGGAACTACTCCGAAATGCATCATGCCGTTTCCAATAAATCTGCTGGCTAGAAAACGATCCTGAGTGTGTGCCTGGTTCTTCATGTTATGTGAGGGGCCATTGGACTTTGTGTTTAGGTGCGTGGCCACTATGCACCAGGGCGCCCCATCCTACAAGCAGTGAGGCAGCGAAAGTGGCAACCTTTTGGATGTGTTTTCGTGAACTGGAAACGCTGCCTCGCCGCCGCTTCCTTACCTATTGACTCCATTTCGGGACTTCCCTAGGAGCTTTGAAGCGGCAGGGTGAATGATTGTGGGGCCGGCAGAGGATGCCTGAGACACAGGTGCAGGAGGTGAAAAAGAGAGCTCCACCCACATGGGGAAGTACTTACTACAGACTCTCGAAAAACCCCGCCACTTACACCTGGTCGTTGAGCCTATCGTAGCAAAGCAGGCATCTTTTAACTTGGATTTCCGACAGCACTTTTTAGTCGGGGAAAGGCATCTGACGAAGGAACTACTCCGAAATGCATCATGCCGTTTCCAATAAATCTGCTGGCTAGAAAACGATCCTGAGTGTGTGCCTGGTTCTTCATGTTATGTGAGGGGCCATTGGACTTTGTGTTTAGGTGCGTGGCCACTATGCACCAGGGCGCCCCATCCTACAAGCAGTGAGGCAGCGAAAGTGGCAACCTTTTGGATGTGTTTTTCATGAACTGGAAACGCTGCCTCGCCGCCGCTTCCTTACCTATTGACTCCATTTCGGGACTTCCCTAGGAGCTTTGAAGCGGCAGGGTGATGGATTGTGGGGCCGGCAGAGGATGCCTGAGACACAGGTGCAGGAGGTGAAAAAGAGAGCTCCACCCACATGGGGAAGTACTTACTACAGACTCTCGAAAAACCCCGCCACTTACACCTGGTCGTTGAGCCTATCGTAGCAAAGCAGGCATCTTTTAACTTGGATTTCCAACAGCACTTTTTAGTCGGGGAAAGGCATTTGACGAAGGAACTACTCCGAAATGCATCATGCCGTTTCCAATAAATCTGCTGGCTAGAAAACGATCCTGAGTGTGTGCCTGGTTCTTCATGTTATGTGAGGGGCCATTGGACTTCGTGTTTAGGTGCGTGGCCACTATGCACCAGGGCGCCCCATCCTACAAGCAGTGAGGCAGCGAAAGTGGCAACCTTTTGGATGTGTTTTCATGAACTGGAAACGCTGCCTCGCCGCCGCTTCCTTACCTATTGACTCCATTTCGGGACTTCCCTAGGAGCTTTGAAGCGGCAGGGTGATGGATTGTGGGGCCGGCAGAGGATGCCTGAGACACAGGTGCAGGAGGTGAAAAAGAGAGCTCCACCCACATGGGGAAGTACTTACTACAGACTCTCGAAAAACCCCGCCACTTACACCTGGTCGTTGAGCCTATCGTAGCAAAGCAGACATCTTTTAACTTGGATTTCCGACAGCACTTTTTAGTCGGGGAAAGGCATCTGACGAAGGAACTACTCTGAAATGCATCGTGCCGTTTCCAATAAATCTGCTGGCTAGAAAACGATCCTGAGTGTGTGCCTGGTTCTTCATGTTATGTGAGGGGCCATTGGACTTCCTGTTTAGGTGCGTGGCCACTATGCACCAGGGCGCCCCATCCTACAAGCAGTGAGGCAGCGAAAGTGGCAACCTTTTGGATGTGTTTTCATGAACTGGAAACGCTGCCTCGCCGTCGCTTCCTTACCTATTGACTCCATTTCGGGACTTCCCTAGGAGCTTTGAAGCGGCAGGGTGATGGATTGTGGGGCCGGCAGAGGACGCCTGAGACACAGGTGCAGGAGGTGAAAAAGAGAGCTCCACCCACATGGGGAAGTACTTACTACAGACTCTCGAAAAACCCCGCCACTTACACCTGGTCGTTGAGCCGATCGTAGCAAAGCAGGCATCTTTTAACTTGGATTTCCGACAGCACTTTTTAGTCGGGGAAAGGCATCTGACGAAGGAACTACTCCGAAATGCATCATGCCGTTTCCAATAAATCTGCTGGCTAGAAATTGATCCTGAGTGTGTGCCTGGTTCTTCATGTTATGTGAGGGGCCATTGGACTTCCTGTTTAGGTGCGTGGCCACTATGCACCAGGGCGCCCCATCCTACAAGCAGTGAGGCAGCGAAAGTGGCAACCTTTTGGATGTGTTTTCATGAACTGGAAACGCTGCCTCGCCGTCGCTTCCTTACCTATTGACTCCATTTCGGGACTTCCCTAGGAGCTTTGAAGCGGCAGGGTGATGGATTGTGGGGCCGGCAGAGGACGCCTGAGACACAGGTGCAGGAGGTGAAAAAGAGAGCTCCACCCACATGGGGAAGTACTTACTACAGACTCTCGAAAAACCCCGCCACTTACACCTGGTCGTTGAGCCGATCGTAGCAAAGCAGGCATCTTTTAACTTGGATTTCCGACAGCACTTTTTAGTCGGGGAAAGGCATCTGACGAAGGAACTACTCCGAAATGCATCATGCCGTTTCCAATAAATCTGCTGGCTAGAAAACGATCCTGAGTGTGTGCCTGGTTCTTCATGTTATGTGAGGGGCCATTGGACTTCGTGTTTAGGTGCGTGGCCACTATGCACCAGGGCGCCCCATCCTACAAGCAGTGAGGCAGCGAAAGTGGCAACCTTTTGGATGTGTTTTTCATGAACTGGAAACGCTGCCTCGCCGTCGCTTCCTTACCTATTGACTCCATTTCGGGACTTCCCTAGGAGCTTTGAAGCGGCAGGGTGATGGATTGTGGGGCCGGCAGAGGATGCCTGAGACACAGGTGAAGGAGGTGAAAAAGAGAGCTCCACCCACATGGGGAAGTACTTACTACAGACTCTCGAAAAACCCCGCCACTTACACCTGGTCGTTGAGCCTATCGTAGCAAAGCAGGCATCTTTTAACTTGGATTTCCGACAGCACTTTTTAGTCGGGGAAAGGCATCTGACGAAGGAACTACTCCGAAATGCATCACGCCGTTTCCAATAAATCTGCTGGCTAGAAAACGATCCTGAGTGTGTGCCTGGTTCTTCATGTTATGTGAGGGGCCATTGGACTTCGTGTTTAGGTGCGTGGCCACTATGCACCAGGGCGCCCCATCCTACAAGCAGTGAGGCAGCGAAAGTGGCAACCTTTTGGATGTGTTTTTCATGAACTGGAAACGCTGCCTCGCCGCTGCTTCCTTACCTATTGACTCCATTTCGGGACTTCCCTAGGAGCTTTGAAGCGGCAGGGTGATGGATTGTGGGGCCGGCAGAGGATGCCTGAGACACAGGTGAAGGAGGTGAAAAAGAGAGCTCCACCCACATGGGGAAGTACTTACTACAGACTCTCGAAAATCCCTGCCACTTACACCTGGTCGTTGAGCCTATCGTAGCAAAGCAGGCATCTTTTAACTTGGATTTCCGACAGCACTTTTTAGTCGGGGAAAGGCATCTGACGAAGGAACTACTCCGAAATGCATCATGCCGTTTCCAATAAATCTGCTGGCTAGAAAACGATCCTGAGTGTGTGCCTGGTTCTTCATGTTATGTGAGGGGCCATTGGACTTCGTGTTTAGGTGCGTGGCCACTATGCACCAGGGCGCCCCATCCTACAAGCAGTGAGGCAGCGAAAGTGGCAACCTTTTGGATGTGTTTTTCATGAACTGGAAACGCTGCCTCACCGCCGCTTCCTTACCTATTGACTCCATTTCGGGACTTCCCTAGGAGCTTTGAAGCGGCAGGGTGATGGATTGTGGGGCCGGGAGAGGATGCCTGAAACACAGGTGCAGGAGGTGAAAAAGAGAGCTCCACCCACATGGGGAAGTACTTACTACAGACTCTCGAAAATCCCTGCCACTTACACCTGGTCGTTGAGCCTATCGTAGCAAAGCAGGCATCTTTTAACTTGGATTTCCGACAGCACTTTTTAGTCGGGGAAAGGCATCTGACGAAGGAACTACTCCGAAATGCATCATGCCGTTTCCAATAAATCTGCTGGCTAGAAAACGATCCTGAGTGTGTGCCTGGTTCTTCATGTTATGTGAGGGGCCATTGGACTTCGTGTTTAGGTGCGTGGCCACTATGCACCAGGGCGCCCCATCCTACAAGCAGTGAGGCAGCGAAAGTGGCAACCTTTTGGATGTGTTTTTCATGAACTGGAAACGCTGCCTCACCGCCGCTTCCTTACCTATTGACTCCATTTCGGGACTTCCCTAGGAGCTTTGAAGCGGCAGGGTGATGGATTGTGGGGCCGGCAGAGGATGCCTGAAACACAGGTGCAGGAGGTGAAAAAGAGAGCTCCACCCACATGGGGAAGTACTTACTACAGACTCTCGAAAATCCCTGCCACTTACACCTGGTCGTTGAGCCTATCGTAGCAAAGCAGGCATCTTTTAACTTGGATTTCCGACAGCACTTTTTAGTCGGGGAAAGGCATCTGACGAAGGAACTACTCCGAAATGCATCATGCCGTTTCCAATAAATCTGCTGGCTAGAAAACGATCCTGAGTGTGTGCCTGGTTCTTCATGTTATGTGAGGGGCCATTGGACTTCGTGTTTAGGTGCGTGGCCACTATGCACCAGGGCACCCCATCCTACAAGCAGTGAGGCAGCGAAAGTGGCAACCTTTTGGATGTGTTTTTCATGAACTGGAAACGCTGCCTCGCCGCCGCTTCCTTACCTATTGACTCCATTTCGGGACTTCCCTAGGAGCTTTGAAGCGGCAGGGTGATGGATTGTGGGGCCGGCAGAGGATGCCTGAGACACAGGTGCAGGAGGTGAAAAAGAGAGCTCCACCCACATGGGGAAGTACTTACTACAGACTCTCGAAAAACCCCGCCACTTACACCTGGTCGTTGAGCCTATCGTAGCAAAGCAGGCATCTTTTAATTTGGATTTCCGACAGCACTTTTTAGTCGGGGAAAGGCATCTGACGAAGGAACTACTCCGAAATGCATCATGCCGTTTCCAATAAATCTGCTGGCTAGAAAACGATCCTGAGTGTGTGCCTGTTTCTTCATGTTATGTGAGGGGCCATTGGACTTCGTGTTTAGGTGCGTGGCCACTATGCACCAGGGCGCCCCATCCTACAAGCAGTGAGGCAGCGAAAGTGGCAACCTTTTGGATGTGTTTTTCATGAACTGGAAACGCTGCCTCGCCGCCGCTTCCTTACCTATTGACTCCATTTCGGGACTTCCCTAGGAGCTTTGAGGCGGCAGGGTGATGGATTGTGGGGCCGGCAGAGGATGCCTGAGACACAGGTGCAGGAGGTGAAAAAGAGAGCTCCACCCACATGGGGAAGTACTTACTACAGACTCTCGAAAAACCCCGCCACTTACACCTGGTCGTTGAGCCTATCGTAGCAAAGCAGGCATCTTTTAACTTGGATTTCCGACAGCACTTTTTAGTCGGGGAAAGGCATCTGACGAAGGAACTACTCCGAAATGCATCATGCCGTTTCCAATAAATCTGCTGGCTAGAAAACGATCCTGAGTGTGTGCCTGGTTCTTCATGTTATGTGAGGGGCCATTGGACTATATATATATATATATATATATATTGTCAAACAAAGTGCCCGAAAGCTTTTGAAAGCGCACTCTTAGCAAGCTGTACCTTCCGGTCATTTTTTCAAAGCATAGGCTGTCGCTGATATAGTTCTGGTTATTTTAATAGACCTGACGCGTTTCATGGCTGCTGCCAATCATCAGAGGTCGCTTTGTAGAAGACTCATGTAGGCAGTTCTGGTTCTTTTAATTGGTTCTTTTCATGCCACGCCCTCAGTGGGCCGTTCAATGTTCGATGTTCCAAATTGCATGCTGGTTGCGGTAGTTCCATCCAGAGACATAATCTTTCCTATAGTAGGTCCTGCATGTTTGTCTTGATTTTTTAAGCATATCTTCACCCATAGTGGGCCCAGAAAATCAGAGCGAGCATTTGCGCTGCAGTTCGCCCAACCGTATTGGTCCGGATCCGGTTCCGAACACGGCTTCCTTGGGGGTGTCAGGACGGTGCGCTTTCCGCGACAGGGCTGCCGCGTGATTAATTGTCAAACAAAGTGCCCGAAAGCTTTTGAAAGCGCACTCTTAGCAAGCTGTACCTTCCGGTCATTTTTTCAAAGCATAGGCTGGCGCTGATATAGTTCTGGTTATTTTAATAGACCTGACGCGTTTCATGGCTGCTGCCAATCATCAGAGGTCGCTTTGTAGAAGACTCATGTAGGCAGTTCTGGTTCTTTTAATTGGTTCTTTTCATGCCACGCCCTCAGTGGGCCGTTCAATGTTCGATGTTCCAAATTGCATGCTGGTTGCGGTAGTTCCATCCAGAGACATAATCTTTCCTATAGTAGGTCCTGCATGTTTGTCTTGATTTTTTAAGCATATCTTCACCCATAGTGGGCCCAGAAAATCAGAGCGAGCATTTGCGCTGCAGTTCGCCCAACCGTATTGGTCCGGATCCGGTTCCGAACACGGCTTCCTTGGGGGTGTCAGGACGGTGCGCTTTCCGCGACAGGGCTGCCGCGTGATTAATTGTCAAACAAAGTGCCCGAAAGCTTTTGAAAGCGCACTCTTAGCAAGCTGTACCTTCCGGTCATTTTTTCAAAGCATAGGCTGGCGCTGATATAGTTCTGGTTATTTTAATAGACCTGACGCGTTTCATGGCTGCTGCCAATCATCAGAGGTCGCTTTGTAGAAGACTCATGTAGGCAGTTCTGGTTCTTTTAATTGGTTCTTTTCATGCCACGCCCTCAGTGGGCCGTTCAATGTTCGATGTTCCAAATTGCATGCTGGTTGCGGTAGTTCCATCCAGAGACATAATCTTTCCTATAGTAGGTCCTGCATGTTTGTCTTGATTTTTTAAGCATATCTTCACCCATAGTGGGCCCAGAAAATCAGAGCGAGCATTTGCGCTGCAGTTCGCCCAACCGTATTGGTCCGGATCCGGTTCCGAACACGGCTTCCTTGGGGGTGTCAGGACGGTGCGCTTTCCGCGACAGGGCTGCCGCGTGATTAATTGTCAAACAAAGTGCCCGAAAGCTTTTGAAAGCGCACTCTTAGCAAGCTGTACCTTCCGGTCATTTTTTCAAAGCATAGGCTGGCGCTGATATAGTTCTGGTTATTTTAATAGACCTGACGCGTTTCATGGCTGCTGCCAATCATCAGAGGTCGCTTTGTAGAAGACTCATGTAGGCAGTTCTGGTTCTTTTAATTGGTTCTTTTCATGCCACGCCCTCAGTGGGCCGTTCAATGTTCGATGTTCCAAATTGCATGCTGGTTGCGGTAGTTCCATCCAGAGACATAATCTTTCCTATAGTAGGTCCTGCATGTTTGTCTTGATTTTTTAAGCATATCTTCACCCATAGTGGGCCCAGAAAATCAGAGCGAGCATTTGCGCTGCAGTTCGCCCAACCGTATTGGTCCGGATCCGGTTCCGAACACGGCTTCCTTGGGGGTGTCAGGACGGTGCGCTTTCCGCGACAGGGCTGCCGCGTGATTAATTGTCAAACAAAGTGCCCGAAAGCTTTTGAAAGCGCACTCTTAGCAAGCTGTACCTTCCGGTCATTTTTTCAAAGCATAGGCTGGCGCTGATATAGTTCTGGTTATTTTAATAGACCTGACGCGTTTCATGGCTGCTGCCAATCATCAGAGGTCGCTTTGTAGAAGACTCATGTAGGCAGTTCTGGTTCTTTTAATTGGTTCTTTTCATGCCACGCCCTCAGTGGGCCGTTCAATGTTCGATGTTCCAAATTGCATGCTGGTTGCGGTAGTTCCATCCAGAGACATAATCTTTCCTATAGTAGGTCCTGCATGTTTGTCTTGATTTTTTAAGCATATCTTCACCCATAGTGGGCCCAGAAAATCAGAGCGAGCATTTGCGCTGCAGTTCGCCCAACCGTATTGGTCCGGATCCGGTTCCGAACACGGCTTCCTTGGGGGTGTCAGGACGGTGCGCTTTCCGCGACAGGGCTGCCGCGTGATTAATTGTCAAACAAAGTGCCCGAAAGCTTTTGAAAGCGCACTCTTAGCAAGCTGTACCTTCCGGTCATTTTTTCAAAGCATAGGCTGGCGCTGATATAGTTCTGGTTATTTTAATAGACCTGACGCGTTTCATGGCTGCTGCCAATCATCAGAGGTCGCTTTGTAGAAGACTCATGTAGGCAGTTCTGGTTCTTTTAATTGGTTCTTTTCATGCCACGCCCTCAGTGGGCCGTTCAATGTTCGATGTTCCAAATTGCATGCTGGTTGCGGTAGTTCCATCCAGAGACATAATCTTTCCTATAGTAGGTCCTGCATGTTTGTCTTGATTTTTTAAGCATATCTTCACCCATAGTGGGCCCAGAAAATACGGTTGGGCGAACTGCAGCGCAAATGCTCGCTCTGATTTTCTGGAAAGATTATGTCTCTGGATGGAACTACCGCAACCAGCATGCAATTTGGAACATCGAACATTGAACGGCCCACTGAGGGCGTGGCATGAAAAGAACCAATTAAAAGAACCAGAACTGCCTACATGAGTCTTCTACAAAGCGACCTCTGATGATTGGCAGCAGCCATGAAACGCGTCAGGTCTATTAAAATAACCAGAACTATATCAGCGCCAGCCTATGCTTTGAAAAAATGACCGGAAGGTACAGCTTGCTAAGAGTGCGCTTTCAAAAGCTTTCGGGCACTTTGTTTGACAATATATATATATATATATATATATATATATATATATATATAACTGCACATTCCTATGTCCATATGTTGGTTTTAGAAAAAAGTGGCTGGCACGCTGGTATCCAGTTAAAAAATGTATTACACCAAACCCCCCCTCACCACAACAGACGCGTTTCGCCTTTGCAGGCTTCGTCAGTGTTAGTACATTGTATTTGGAATAACTTTGGCGCCTGTGGACGAATGTTCGCGAATTTCTCAAATTAGATGGCCCGCTCCGCTCTGCTCTTTCCCTGAAAGTTTGGGGGGGATTCGTCAAGCGGGGGCCAAGATAAAAGGGGGGTCCCAAAACGTGTTTTCTCCATGTTAATTTCCATAGGGCGGTTGGACTCACTTTTAGCCCGAACGGCTGAATGGATTCCCATCAAACTTGGCAAAACTGTAGGGACTGGTAGCCCGATGTGCCTTTGCTATGTCTCAAGATATGTGCTCCAGAGGATTTTGAGTAATTTAGGTTAAAAAAAAGATATATATATCTATAAGCGCGCCCCGGTACGCGCACCGGGGAGCGCACCCGGCGCGCTACCCGAGTACGCGAGCGGAAAGCTGATTGGCTCTCGGGTGTCTGTCAACAATCCAAACAGTCCGGAGCGGCCGCCATCTTGTGTCTCGGTAGGATCGAGACACAAGAGGTGGTAAAAATAAAGGGGGAAATGACCATAAGGGGGCTGGGTAGACCCCCCCTGACTCCCTAGGTTTGATGTGGGGCTATAAAAGGGCCGCGGGAAAAAAAAAATTCGCGAGGGGAGCGTACCATGGGTCTGCATGATTAAATAAATATATTTGAAACTTTCACAATTATGTCATTTCACTTACTCTTTTTCATTTTTTTAAGAACAGAGCTCTTTGATGAGAATTGGAGGTAGTTTTTTTCTTTTTTTAGAACAAAAACAAAAACAGGGAATGGGAAACTGCTCAACAGGAGCAAAAAAACAAAACAAAATTAGGGCTGGAAACGGCAGCGATGGTTATCCAATGCTCAAACCATGATCAGAACACTTTGTTCCCCATAGCAAAGTAACTTATCGCAATATCTGCATTTAATAACGCCTTTATTAAAAGCAGGCTGGATGTTGGGAATCTGCTCTTGTGATTGCTCCCTCCCTGATGCAGTTTGTCCTCCGGTTGAAGTAGAGGCCCCATCACTGGGAGCCTCTCGTGCCAGAGCCCTGACACTTTCCCGGGCAAAATTCTGGGGGTGACTCCTCTCCACATGGCGAATCATTGTGGAGTTACCAAATGAATATTTCTTAGTGGGGTCACCCCGTGACAGGACAGTGTGACAAATCCTGCACTCCACTTTTGGAGCATTTACTTTTTTCTGGTCATCAGGAATAGAAAAAAACTTCCAAATAAAGTGTTCTTTTACTTTCGGCTGAGGAGCCTTTTCATCAAGAAATTCATTGGAGTCATCTTCACTGCTGGATGGTCTGGCAGCCATGATAATCCAAGATTTTATTCCCACAAAGATCCGACAGCAAAAAGGCAGGTCTTGCAGTCACAAAAGTGAAAGAAGAAGTGAAGGAAATGGGTGGGGATTTCATTCTTTGTTAAAAAAACTGGTGGGAACCAATGAAAAGTGTTATTTTTAGGTCACATGACCCGACGCGCTTACGCTACGCGCCCGGGGGCGCGCCCCAGGGCGCGTAGCGTAAGCGCGTCGGGGCGCTTACGTTGCGCGATCGTATGCGCTCGGGCGCTTCCGGGTGCGCTTACGCCGTGCGTCATAAGACGCATCTCGCGGCTACGCGATACGTGTCTTATGACGCACGGCGTCGCGGCTACGCGATACGTCACAATGTTGTTTTCGTTTGCGGCAATAGCGCTAACGGGACGCTCACCGGTACGCGCACCGGGGCGCGCCGGAAGACTGCGCTTCCCGGTGCGCTCACCAGTACACGCACTGGGAGCGCTCCAGGGCAAAAAAAAAATGTTTTGAAATAAATTACAAAAAAAATGGTATTACATAAATATACAATATAGGATTCATTATAAAATAGAAATTAGCTATTAAAAAACCTATGAAATTCACTGAAAAAACCATAGGTTTCACACCAGTTATAGTTAGGAATTAGCATTTAAAAAACCTATTAAATTCACTGAAAAAAACATAGGTTTCACACCAGTTATAGTTAGCTGGAAATTTTACTCGCACAAAACCATTGAAATTCCCACGTTATAGTTAGTTGGACTCACTATAACTTGCGCGTGCAATGCACTGCTGATGACGTCACATATTACATCACTCATGACATGGTCAGTGACATCACTTATGACATCACTGATGACACCATCCTTGTGACAGACCTCCTTTCACTGTAATGTAACCCTTGAAACACATTCAAAAATAGAAACTAACATTTTCAAAAAAATGGAGATACCCATACCAGTTACAACAACCAATTCAATAATTCCACCATCTATATACACATCCACTCATTCACCAACAGTTCTATATAGTCACTCATACATATACTCACTCATCATATGTAGTGATACACCTATACATCCTCTTACACACCGACAGTCATCCAAAAGATACTCTCACACATACTCACACATGTAAATAAACTATTGAACATCCATTTATTTGCATATACAGCTATACACACACTACCACTTTACTTCTAAGGAAACTTACACATACTTACTCTCTTAAACAATCACTTATAGAAACACATACTAATTTAAACAGGAACTCTTACAATCCCTCACTCTCACATATACTCACTTATATACATCAATATTCACATATACTAGATTAAAACATATGTAGTTACTGATAAAAACACTAGTGAGACAGTCATTCACTCACTAACACACACATATACAAACTCATCCACCCATACAGTCCTGCACATATGCTGTCTTCAAAACACATACAAAGAAGAGTCAGTCATTCATGCATGTATGTGCTAAGTAATACCCCCACCAAACCATACAAACACTCATACTCATACTAAGAAAAACATCTAATAACCCATATACATACACGTGTAGCTACTCACCAACCCATGCAGCCACTTATACACAAAGTGAAACACTAATACATATATTTAAATATTTAAACATTACTCTCTAATATATGTATTCACTAAGATACACTTAATAAACCAGTTAACCAATCAATTTTTTAAAAAAACATCCATGTAAACACTTATTTAAACATTTATTCTTCCATCAACTTTTACATATACTAGTTTAAAATACTTTATTCGACAACATTGTCATAAAAGCATATCCCTAAGCTATACAAATATAAATACTAGTCTAGAAATAAAAAAATATTAAATTCTAAGCAGTTTATACTTTGTTGGCGAATAAGACAAAAAATAATCATTTTTAAAATAGAGACACAGCACAAAGTTTAAATCACAGGGTCTAGTAATTCATTAGTTCATAGGAGTTTTAAAGTGCGCGTGCGTATTATCCATGCCCACCCCATGTATTTAGCCACTGCAATTGCAAGATTAGGGGCACAGTTTGATCTTAAAATCCTTAAGGCGTCCAAACATTTCCTAGTGCCCAAATTTCTGCAAGCAGGCTTCAACCATCTATTCCTTGGGGCAGCATATAAGGGGCATACAAATAGAAAATGTGGGATATCTTCTACATGAATTTTACAGTAAAAACAAGTATTTACATTATCCGGACACCAATTGGCTGTGAAAGCATTTAAGGGTAAAGAGCCAATTCTAAACTGGAAATACAGTTTCCTATCTAGGGGCTTGGAGATCAAATCCCAAAACTGTTCAAATTTCGGGATTGTTTTAACTTCCAAGAACTGGGATGTCAAGGCAGATGATTGATCAGAAGTCAATGCAGCATTGTTTATCATGTCCCAGTACAATTTTTTCAACATAATCTTAGACGGAAAATCGTCTGGGTCTACTGCAGACCATAAGTGTTCAAGGTGCAACTTTTGGAGTAATGTCCTCACTTCTTTAAGCCAAAGTACTTTGTGAAAGGTATCAGAATTATCAACATCCAAGAGGGCAGCTGCGTAATGGCTCAACTCAGGAGTAGTTTTTATGCGCCTCCAAAACAGAAGGGGACGCAGTCTGGCCATATCCTCGACCCTTTTCCTCCCAAGATCGTAATGGAGTGGGGTCGAGGGAGTACTCTGAGGAGCACCAATTAAGCGCCGTAAGAATTTGTTCTCAGCAACTGCTAAGGTGTTCAAATTGGAAAAACCCCATAATTCTGAACCGTAGAGGCATGCACCCAGAACTTTCATGCCATAAATCTCCAATATGGGCTGAATTGGTTTGGTGTATGAAGATTTATGTTTTTGGGCTATTGCCCCTGCCAGCTGATTGAATTTTAGCACTACCAAGTCCATATGTGATCTCCAGTTCATATTAGCATTTAAAGAGATGCCTAGGTAGATAAAAGCATCCACTTCTTCCAAATAAGCCCCGTTGTAAACCATTTTCCCCTTGAATTTCATAGAAGGATTCAAATTCATAAATTTAGACTTAGATGTGTTTATTTCCAAGCCCCGAATCCGACAGAACTCACCAAAGGCGTTTAATGTCTTTTGTAGGCCGCTAGGGGTCCGCGAGACCAGCAAGGTGTCGTCTGCAAACATTAGTACTGGGACTAGTTTCCCATCTAATAGTGGAGCATCCGTCGGAGATTGCTTCAAGAAGTCAACTATGCCATTGATGTAGAGAGAGAATAAGGTGGGGGCCAGGACACAACCCTGTCTCACACCTCTCTCGACAGGGAAGGATTCCGTGACATCGCCCTGGGCACCCCACCTAATCCGGGCATAGTTGTTCTCATGCAGCCTTACAAGCAAAGTCAATAGTTCGGGGCTTATTCCTAGTTCCCTTAAGACAGTCCAAAGTTTTTGTCGAGGGACCAGGTCAAAAGCTGACTCAAGGTCAACAAAGACAGCGAAAAGGGGACCTTTTAGCAGGGTGACATTTTTCCAGTATATGGTTAAAAAGTGGAATACCTGATCGACAGAGGAAGTTAAGGGGCGAAAACCAGCTTGGTATGGGGAAAGGATGTCCTTATCGACTATCCAGGCTTGTATCTTGTTTTGTACCATCCTGCCCATCAGTTTTTGGGCGCAATCAATGAGACTGATGGGCCTATAATTACTTGGTAAAGCCTTATCCCCCTTTTTGTAGACTGGTATTATTTCCGCGCCTTTCCATGTTGCTGGTATCTTTGCCCCCTGCGCAATGGCATTTCCAAGCCACACAAAGTATTTACACCAGCTTTCTCTGTCCGCTAAGAAAACATCCGCCGGTATTCCATCAATACCTGGCGCCCTACCTCTGGTCACTCCATCCATTGCCTCCTGTACATCTTTCATTGTGAATAATTCATTAGTAAAAAATACCCTTTCTATGGGGAGATCAATATGCGACCCTGAGTTGTCTGCATATTGAGGTTTGAAAAAGTCCACCCAGGACTCCTTTGGTACATGATTTTTTGGACAGTCTGCTATGCCCCCTGATCCCCACTTTAGTATGGCCCAAAACTCTTTCTGGTGTTTCTCAGCACATGCTTTCTTCAGGTCCAGCCAAAGATTCTCATCCCACCGCTTTTTTGCCTGGATCTGAATTTTCCTATATTTGTCCCTAGCATTCAAAACTCCTACTTTAGATCTTAATGCTAAACTAAGATTTTGTCTTGCAATTCTGCAAGATTGATCATACCAGCCCCTTTTTATGGGTGGTCCAATATCTTTACTCTTCTTGGTTGTTTTGAAGAATAGCTTCTGTATATTAGCAAAAAACTTTGGCTGAGACTCTTCAATCCATGATTTAAAATTTATATCATTCGTTAAAACCTGTAGTCTGGTTACTTCATCAATGACTAGCCCCTCGAGCGCCTGCCTAGCCTCTAAATTATCTACTAAAGTTATCCATCTAATATGGCGGAGATTGTTGGTTGGAACAACATCTAAGGTCGTCAGGTTCCTAGCTAAATTTTCACAGGTTGCTTTTTGTTCTATGTTGAATAGCAATGACAAGGGGTTGTGATCGCTCTCCAACCTGGGGATAACCTGCATATCGACAACTTTATTCCAGCCTCTAACATCTACCAAGATATAGTCTATTCTACTACTCGATCTTAGGTTATCAAAGGTATGCCTACCCTGTAGGTCAGAAAGGGTGCGGCCGTTGGCAGCCCTCAGTCCTCTGGATAGGCATAAACTTTTAGTCTGGACAGCTACTTCCGTCCACTTTGTTACCATCGGAAGATCTAACTGGGGAATTCCCCACTTAGTATCTTCCTCTTGAGTCAGATCACTATCCTCACAGCCTAGAGGTTCAAATGTTGTATTTAGGTCTCCTCCCACCAAGATGATATACTGGGTAGCTAGCATCTCTAAATCATTATCTAAGGCACCTATTATATCAGAAGATGTGCCCCCTTGAGTTCCCCTTGCATAAATATTATATATTGCCATCTTGTGGCCATCGCCCCAATTAAGCACAATAGAGAATAAGTCACTATTGATAATATGGGTGTGCTTGATTGTACATTGCAGGGATTGGCGTATCCATATGAGTAGACCCCCTGAAGGGCGTCCCTTAGTATTCTTTTTCGCGGGCACATAAAAATTCAAAAAGCCCTGTCGAAAGACTGGTGACACTGACCATGTTTCCTGTAGCAACACAATATCGTAGCGGTCAATGAACTCACACCAGTCTGGGGTCTCTATTTTATGTAGGATACCCGCAATATTCCATGATAGAAACTTAATGCTACCTCCACTTTCCACACTCCTCTTTTTTAGGGGAATAGTCAGATTATGGGAAAACGGACGGGATAGAGAACTAGGTACAACAACATTAGTACTACTATAATCAGCTAATGATTTATTATTTACTACATTAGAGGCATAATCCCTAGGGTCAGAAGTCTGTCCCTCGCAACAGTCCAATCCTAATGTTGTTGGGATGCTAATGTTTCTGTGTTTAGCCTTTATGACCTTCTTTGATTTCCCTATGGTCATTGTTTTTTCCAGTCAATCACATTGACTTAGGCCCGAAAGGGCCAAGAACCTATTTTCTGTTGCAATTCCCCAATTATTGGCGTGTTCAGGGATTTTGGCTTTTCTTATTACAGGGTTCCATTTTGTTTTTAGTAATGTTGGATTTAGAATAATTCCCTTTTTTATATAAAAGAAATCCAACGTTAGTGGCACTATTTCAGTTGATCTACGCTGAGGGGGATATATATTAGCTAGAATGCTTGGTAGAACCTCAGGATCTGAGAAGTGCAGCACCACGCAGTCCCCCTTGAACTTTTTAATGCCACCCCCGATCCATGCAACCCTTCTAGCTTTTACTACTTCCTGTGCCAGCTGATCCCTGCCTCCTGGTTTAAATGCCATATTCTTTGATAACCAGTGGAGTGATTTATTTATCAAAGACGAAGTGTTCTCTGTATGCCCTGATTCAAGTTGAGGAACATTTGCTAGAACCAAAATTACATATATAACACATATTTATTTTTCAGCAAGACACACATTCACTGGATGGTGTCATCAGTGATGTCATAAGTGATGTCACTGACCATGTCATGAGTGATGTAATATGTGACGTCATCAGCAGTGCATTGCACGCGCAAGTTATAGTGAGTCCAACTAACTATAACGTGGGAATTTCAATGGTTTTGTGCGAGTACAATTTCCAGCTAACTATAACTGGTGTGAAACCTATGGTTTTTTCAGTGAATACATATATACATATATATACATTTATATATATATATATATATATATATATATATATTTGTATATATGAACTCAAACCTCTCGCAGCACGAGAACACAGTGGGCACTACAGACGGGGGTAAGAAATACTTATTTATTTAATTTAGCAGCGTGTCAGCTCCCTGCCGCGTTTCGGCTGGTCCTAGCCTTTATCAAATATACACTGGCCATCTGGCCGTTTCTTTTTTTAAAGGTACATTTTGTCATACACATAAAAGACATCAACGTTGCTGAAGTCTTCTCTTTTATATATATATCATGTGACCAAGCCTCGTGTTAGAGGCGAAACGCGTCATGCGGACTTGCTGGGTTAACTTTATGAAATAAAACCACTGAATTCAACCAAGAAGGGTTTGTTCTTTTTCGTCCTCGACGAGGAGCTGCTACGAAATTGGTAGTGGTGGAGCGGCGGCTTCACCAGACGGAGGTTGTGACAATATATATATATATATATATATATATATTCTTTATTAATTTAATACAAAACATAAGTATAACACACTTCTGTATACCTTACTTTCCAGTGTACAGGATATAGACCTGGGAACTAGGAGGTCTCAATTAAACAAATAGTCTCTTGGGCCAGTGCCCTATTCAATCACAGCTAGTTATTATCTTAAAATGACAAAGTAAGACTTACATACAATATGAAATGGACACCGTTTTTTACAGCTTTACAATGATAAAAACACATGTATATATCTCAATTCTATAAATATCATGAGAATAAAACCACTACCACCAATTATATATCTCCAATGATCATCATGTCTCAAACATATTGGAATCCATATCAAAAATAGGGAGAGGGTTATTTCTAAAATACAAATACTTACAAATATATAATTACAAAATGTTAATAAATTCATCTATCAAGCTGTTCATGTAATCGGTATATGCATAAATACTGTTAAGAGAGGTGTCAGCAGCAAATTAATTACATGTGGGGGCAAAGTGCAGTTCCTAATCCATGTACTTTGTAACCCAGGCAGGGACTACTCTAAGACAGCATGTATTGGGTGTATCAATGGAATCACCCCAAATGGACTTCTAGCTCTTCATCCCTGTTTAAGCCCGCCGGAATTTAGTATGTAAGTCCAGGATATACCTGGACTTGAGGCATCTAAGATTGTTCACCCTATTCCAGCCTCTTATATTTGGGGCAACTGGGTCTATTGCAAAGTAATTCAGCAGTCCATGATCACTCTCATGGTGGCTGCGAAAGTGCCTGGCCACTGAGTAGGTAAAGTCATGGTTTCTTATAGCCCGTTGATGCTACAAAATACGTTTTTTCAGGGGAGATAGAGTACTGCCCACATAGAAAAGGGCAAAAAAAACAGTTGATGGACAGAATGTAGAAGAATGTCATACATTCACCCCAGTACAAGGATCTGGGCATAAATCCATTGTTTTTTTGCACTCCACACCACCCTGGGTTAGACACTGGCTATATGCAAATCAGCTCTGACCCTGTGCCTCATGGGAACAGTCCAGTCCGAACTACCAAGCCATGTCTTTCCCAGACCGGAATCAAGCATCCAAGGACCGGTTTCTGGCTATCAGCCTTCATCAACCTGGATAGCTTGACTCCAGTGGTGTGGAAAGCCTGGGACTCACGTCTGAGCATACCCAGCCCACTCGGGGTGAAAATTGCAAAAAACACAGTTGATGGACAGAATGTAGAACGTCATACATTCACCCCAGTACAAGGATCTGGGCCTAAATCCACCGTTTTTTTGCACTCCACACCACCCTGGGTTAGACACTGGCTATGTGCAAATCAGCTCTGACCCTGTGCCTCATGGGAACAGTCCAGTCCGAACTACCAAGCCATGTCTTTCCCAGACCGGAATCAAGCATCCAAGGACCGGTTTCTGGCTATCAGCCTTCATCAGCCTGGATAGCTTGACTCCAGTGGTGTGGAGAGCCTGGGACTCACGTCTGAGCATACCCAGCCCACTCGGGGTGAAAATTGCAAAAAACACAGTTGATGGACAGAATGTAGAACAATGTCATACATTCACCCCAGTCCAAGGATCTGGGCCTAAATCCATCGTTTTTTTGCACTCCACACCACCCTGGGGTAGACACTGGCTATATGCAAATCAGCTCTGACCCTGTGCCTCATGGGAACAGTCCAGTCCGAACTACCAAGCCATGTCTTTCCCAGACCGGAATCAAGCATCCAAGGACCGGTTTCTGGCTATCAGCCTTCATCAGCCTGGATAGCTTGACTCCAGTGGTGTGGAGAGCCTGGGACTCACGTCTGAGCATACCCAGCCCACTCGGGGTGAAAATTGCAAAAAACACAGTTGATGGACAGAATGTAGAACAATGTCATACATTCACCCCAGTACAAGGATCTGGGCCTAAATCCATCGTTTTTTTGCACTCCACACCACCCTGGGTTAGACACGGGCTATATGCAAATCAGCTCTGACCCTGTGCCTCATGGGAACAGTCCAATCCGAACTACCAAGCCATGTCTTTCCCAGACCGGAATCAAGCATCCAAGGACCGGTTTATGGCTATCAGGCTTCATCAGCCTGGATAGCTTGACTCCAGTGGTGTGGAGAGCCTGGGACTCACGTCTGAGCAAACCCAGCCCACTCGGGGTGAAAATTGCAAAAAACACAGTTGATGGACAGAATGTAGAACAATGTCATACATTCACCCCAGTACAGGGATCTGGGCCTAAATCCATCATTTTTTTGCACTCCATACCACCCTGGGTTAGACACTGGCTATATGCAAATCAGCTCTGACCCTGTGCCTCATGAGAACAGTCCAGTCCGAACTACCAAGCCATGTCTTTCCCAGACCGGAATCAAGCATCCAAGGACCGGTTTCTGGCTATCAGCCTTCATCAACCTGGATAGCTTGACTCCAGTGGTGTGGAGAGCCTGGGACTCACGTCTGAGCATACCCAGCCCACTCGGGGTGAAAATTGCAAAAAACACAGTTGATGGACAGAATGTAGAACAATGTCATACATTCACCCCAGTACAAGGATCTGGGCCTAAATCCACCATTTTTTTGCACTCCACACCACCCTGGGTTAGACACTGGCTATGTGCAAATCAGCTCTGACCCTGTGCCTCATGGGAACAGTCCAGTCCGAACTACCAAGTCATGTCTTTCCCAGACCGGAATCAAGCATCCAAGGACCGGTTTCTGGCTATCAGCCTTCATCAGCCTGGATAGCTTGACTCCAGTGGTGTGGAGAGCCTGGGACTCACGTCTGAGCATACCCAGCCCACTCGGGGTGAAAATTGCAAAAAACACAGTTGATGGACAGAATGTAGAACAATGTCATACATTCACCCCAGTCCAATGATCTGGGCCTAAATCCATCGTTTTTTTGCACTCCACACCACCCTGGGGTAGACACTGGCTATATGCAAATCAGCTCTGACCCTGTGCCTCATGGGAACAGTCCAGTCCGAACTACCAAGCCATGTCTTTCCCAGACCGGAATCAAGCATCCAAGGACCGGTTTCTGGCTATCAGCCTTCATCAGCCTGGATAGCTTGACTCCAGTGGTGTGGAGAGCCTGGGACTCACGTCTGAGCATACCCAGCCCACTCGGGGTGAAAATTGCAAAAAACACAGTTGATGGACAGAATGTAGAACAATGTCATACATTCACCCCAGTACAAGGATCTGGGCCTAAATCCATCGTTTTTTTGCACTCCACACCACCCTGGGTTAGACACGGGCTATATGCAAATCAGCTCTGACCCTGTGCCTCATGGGAACAGTCCAATCCGAACTACCAAGCCATGTCTTTCCCAGACCGGAATCAAGCATCCAAGGACCGGTTTCTGGCTATCAGCCTTCATCAGCCTGGATAGCTTGACTCCAGTGGTGTGGAGAGCCTGGGACTCACGTCTGAGCAAACCCAGCCCACTCGGGGTGAAAATTGCAAAAAACACAGTTGATGGACAGAATGTAGAACAATGTCATACATTCACCCCAGTACAAGGATCTGGGCCTAAATCCATCGTTTTTTTGCACTCCACACCACCCTGGGTTAGACACTGGCTATATGCAAATCAGCTCTGACCCTGTGCCTCATGGGAACAGTCCAGTCCGAACTACCAAGCCATGTCTTTCCCAGACCGGAATCAAGCATCCAAGGACCGTTTTCTGGCTATCAGCCTTCATCAGCCTGGATAGCTTGACTCCAGTGGTGTGGAGAGCCTGGGACTCACGTCTGAGCATACCCAGCCCACTCGGGGTGAAAATTGCAAAAAACACAGTTGATGGACAGAATGTAGAACAATGTCATACATTCACCCCAGTACAAGGATCTGGGCCTAAATCCATCGTTTTTTTGCACTCCACACCACCCTGGGTTAGACACTGGCTATATGCAAATCAGCTCTGACCCTGTGCCTCATGGGAACAGTCCAGTCCGAACTACCAAGCCATGTCTTTCCCAGACCGGAATCAAGCATCCAAGGACCGGTTTCTGGCTATCAGCCTTCATCAGCCTGGATAGCTTGACTCCAGTGGTGTGGAGAGCCTGGGACTCACGTCTGAGCATACCCAGCCCACTCGGGGTGAAAATTGCAAAAAACACAGTTGATGGACAGAATGTAGAACAATGTCATACATTCACCCCAGTACAAGGATCTGGGCCTAAATCCATCATTTTTTTGCACTCCACACCACCCTGGGTTAGACACTGGCTATATGCAAATCAGCTCTGACCCTGTGCCTCATGGGAACAGTCCAGTCCGAACTACCAAGCCATGTCTTTCCCAGACCGGAATCAAGCATCCAAGGACCGGTTTCTGGCTATCAGCCTTCATCAGCCTGGATAGTGTGACTCCAGTGGTGTGGAGAGCCTGGGACTCACGTCTGAGCATACCCAGCCCACTCGGGGTGAAAATTGCAAAACACACAGTTGATGGACAGAATGTAGAACAATTTCATACATTCACCCCAGTACAAGGATCTGGGCCTCAATCCATCGTTTTTTTGCACTCCACACCACCCTGGGTTAGACACTGGCTATATGCAAATCAGCTCTGACCCTGTGCCTCATGGGAACAGTCCAGTCCGAACTACCAAGCCATGTCTTTCCCAGACCGGAATCAAGCATCCAAGGACCGGTTTCTGGCTATCAGCCTTCATCAGCCTGGATAGCTTGACTCCAGTGGTGTGGAGAGCCTGGAACTCACGTCTGAGCATACCCAGCCCACTCGGAGTGAAAATTGCAAAAAACACAGTTGATGGACAGAATGTAGAACAATGTCATACATTCACCCCAGTACAAGGATCTGGGCCTAAATCCATCGTTTTTTTGCACTCCACACCACCCTGGGTTAGACACTGGCTATATGCAAATCAGCTCTGACCCTGTGCCTCATGGGAACAGTCCAGTCCAAACTACCAAGCCATGTCTTTCCCAGACCGGAATCAAGCATCCAAGGACCGGTTTCTGGCTATCAGCCTTCATCAGCCTGGATAGCTTGACTCCAGTGGTGTGGAGAGCCTGGGACTCACGTCTGAGCATACCCAGCCCACTCGGGGGCACAGGGTCAAGGCTGATTTGCATAATGGCCATGTCTGACCTGGGGTGGTGTGGAGTGCAAAAAAACGATGGATTTAGGCCCAGATCTCTGTACTGGGGTGAAAGTATGACATTGGTCTGCATTCTGTCCATCAATTGTTTTTGCATTTGTCACCCCGAGTGGGATGGGTATGCTCAGACGTGAGTCCCATGCTCTCCACACCACTGGAGTCAAGCTATCCAGGCTGATGAAGGCTGATAGCCAGAAACCAGTCCTTGGATGCTTGATTCCGGTCCAGGAAAGACATGGCTTGGCAGTTCGGGCTGGACTGTTCCCATGAGGCACAGGGTCAAGGCTGTTTTGCATAATGGCCATGTCTGACCTGGGATGGTGTGGAGTGCAAAAAAACGATGGATTTAGGCCCAGATCTCTGTACTGGGGTGAAAGTATGACATTGTTCTGCATTCTGTCCATCAATTGTTGTTTTTGCATTTGTCACCCCGAGTGGGATGGGTATGCTTAGACGTGAGTCCCATGCTCTCCACACCACTGGAGTCAAGCTATCCAGGCTGATGAAGGCTGATAGCCAGAAACCGGTCCTT
Source organism: Lissotriton helveticus (assembly GCF_964261635.1). NCBI lineage: Eukaryota > Metazoa > Chordata > Amphibia > Caudata > Salamandridae > Lissotriton > Lissotriton helveticus. The sequence goes on from NC_136065.1 coordinate 940,608,954, forward strand.
GGATGCTTGATTCCGGTCCAGGAAAGATATGGCTTGGCAGTTCGGGCTGGACTGTTCCCATGAGGCACAGGGTCAAGGCTGATTTTCATAATGGCCATGTCTGACCTGGGGTGGGGTGGAGTGCAAAAAAACGATGGATTTAGGCCCAGATCTCTGTACTGGGGTGAAAGTATGACATTGTTCTGCATTCTGTCCATCAATTGTTGTTTTTGCATTTGTCACCCCGAGTGGGATGGGTATGCACAGACGTGAGTCCCATGCTCTCCACACCACTGGAGTCAAGCTATCCAGGCTGATGAAGGCTGATAGCCAGAAACCGGTCCTTGGATGCTTGATTCCGGTCCAGGAAAGACATGGCTTGGCAGTTCGGGCTGGACTGTTCCCATGAGGCACAGGGTCAAGGCTGATTTGCATAATGGCCATGTCTGACCTGGGGTGGTGTGGAGTGCAACAAAATGATGGATTTAGGCCCAGATCTCTGTACTGGGGTGAAAGTATGACATTGTTCTGCATTCTGTCCATCAATTGTTGTTTTTGCATTTGTCACCTCGAGTGTGATGGGTATGCTCAGACGTGAGTCCCATGCTCTTCACACCACTGGAGTCAAGCTATCCAGGCTGATGAAGGCTGATAGCCAGAAACCGGTCCTTGGATGCTTGATTCCGGTCCAGGAAAGACATGGCTTGGCAGTTCGGGCTGGACTGTTCCCATGAGGCACAGGGTCAAGGCTGATTTGCATAATGGCCATGTCTGACCTGGGGTGGTGTGGAGTGCAAAAAAACGATAAATTTAGGCCCAGATCTCTGTACTGGGGTGAAAGTATGACATTGTTCTGCATTCTGTCCATCAATGGTTGTTTTTGCATTTGTCACCCCGAGTGGGATGGGTATGCTCAGACGTGAGTCCCATGCTCTCCACACCACTGGAGTCAAGCTATCCAGGCTGATGAAGGCTGATAGCCAGAAACCGGTCCTTGGATGCTTGATTCCGGTCCAGGAAAGACATGGCTTGGCAGTTCGGGCTGGACTGTTCCCATAAGGCACAGGGTCAAGGCTGATTTACATAATGGCCATGTCTGACCTGGGGTGGTGTGGAGTGCAAAAAAAACGATTGATTTAGGCCCAGATCTCTGTACTGGGGTGAAAGTATGACATTGTTCTGCATTCTGTCCATCAATTGTTGTTTTTGCATTTGTCACCCCGAGTGAGATGGGTATGCTCAGACGTGAGTCCCATGCTCTCCACACCACTGGAGTCAAGCTATCCAGGCTGATGAAGGCTGATAGCCAGAAACCAGTCCTTGGATGCTTGATTCTGGTCCAGGAAAGACATGGCTTGGCAGTTCGAGCTGGACTGTTCCCATGAGGCACAGGGTCAAGGCTGTTTTGCATAATGGCCATGTCTGACCTGGGATGGTGTGGAGTGCAAAAAAACGATGGATTTAGGCCCAGATCTCTGTACTGGGGTGAAAGTATGACATTGTTCTGCATTCTGTCCATCAATTGTTGTTTTTGCATTTGTCACCCCGAGTGGGATGGGTATGCTAAGACGTGAGTCCCATGCTCTCCACACCACTGGAGTCAAGCTATCCAGGCTGATGAAGGCTGATAGCCAGAAACCGGTCCTTGGATGCTTGATTCCGGTCCAGGAAAGACATGGCTTGGCAGTTCGGGCTGGACTGTTCCCATGAGGCACAGGGTCAAGGCTGATTTTCATAATGGCCATGTCTGACCTGGGGTGGTGTGGAGTGCAAAAAAACGATGGATTTAGGCCCAGATCTCTGTACTGGGGTGAAAGTATGACATTGTTCTGCATTCTGTCCATCAATTGTTGTTTTTGCATTTGTCACCCCGAGTGGGATGGGTATGCACAGACGTGGGTCCCATGCTCTCCACACCACTGGAGTCAAGCTATCCAGGCTGATGAAGGCTGATAGCCAGAAACCGGTCCTTGGATGCTTGATTCCGGTCAAGGAAAGACATGACTTGGCAGTTCGGGCTGGACTGTTCCCATGAGGCACAGGGTCAAGGCTGATTTGCATAATGGCCATGTCTGACCTGGGGTGGTGTGGAGTGCAACAAAATGATGGATTTAGGCCCAGATCTCTGTACTGGGGTGAAAGTATGACAGTGTTCTGCATTCTGTCCATCAATTGTTGTTTTTGCATTTGTCACCCCGAGTGGGATGGGTATGCTCAGACGTGAGTCCCATGCTCTCCACACCACTGGAGTCAAGCTATCCAGGCTGATGAAGGCTTGTAGCCAGAAACCGGTCCTTGGATGCTTGATTCCAGTCCAGGAAAGACATGGCTTGGCAGTTCGGGCTGGACTGTTCACATGAGGCACAGGGTCAAGGCTGATTTGCATAATGGCCATGTCTGACCTGGGGTGGTGTGGAGTGCAAAAAAACGATGGATGTAGGCCCAGATCTCTGTACTGGGGTGAAAGTATGACATTGTTCTGCATTCTGTCCATCAATGGTTGTTTTTGCATTTGTCACCCCGAGTGGGATGGGTATGCTCAGACGTGAGTCCCATGCTCTTCACACCACTGGAGTCAAGCTATCCAGGCTGATGAAGGCTGATAGCCAGAAACCGGTCCTTGGATGCTTGATTCCGGTCCAGGAAAGACATGGCTTGGCAGTTCGGGCTGGACTGTTCCCATGAGGCACAGGGTCAAGGCTGATTTGCATAATGGCCATGTCTGACCTGGGGTGGTGTGGAGTGCAAAAAAACGATGGATTTAGGCCCAGATCTCTGTACTGGGGTGAAAGTATGACATTGTTCTGCATTCTGTCCATCAATGGTTGTTTTTGCATTTGTCACCCCGAGTGGGATGGGTATGCTCAGACGTGAGTCCCATGCTCTCCACACCACTGGAGTCAAGCTATCCAGGCTGATGAAGGCTGATAGCCAGAAACCGGTCCTTGGATGCTTGATTCCGGTCCAGGAAAGACATGGCTTGGCAGTTCGGGCTGGACTGTTCCCATAAGGCACAGGGTCAAGGCTGATTTGCATAATGGCCATGTCTGACCTGGGGTGGTGTGGAGTGCAAAAAAACGATTGATTTAGGCCCAGATCTCTGTACTGGGGTGAAAGTATGACATTGTTCTGCATTCTGTCCATCAATTGTTGTTTTTGCATTTGTCACCCCGAGTGAGATGGGTATGCTCAGACGTGAGTCCCATGCTCTCCACACCACTGGAGTCAAGCTATCCAGGCTGATGAAGGCTGATAGCCAGAAACCAGTCCTTGGATGCTTGATTCCGGTCCAGGAAAGACATGGCTTGGCAGTTCGAGCTGGACTGTTCCCATGAGGCACAGGGTCAAGGCTGTTTTGCATAATGGCCATGTCTGACCTGGGATGGTGTGGAGTGCAAAAAAACGATGGATTTAGGCCCAGATCTCTGTACTGGGGTGAAAGTATGACATTGTTCTGCATTCTGTCCATCAATTGTTGTTTTTGCATTTGTCACCCCGAGTGGGATGGGTATGCTAAGACGTGAGTCCCATGCTCTCCACACCACTGGAGTCAAGCTATCCAGGCTGATGAAGGCTGATAGCCAGAAACCGGTCCTTGGATGCTTGATTCCGGTCCAGGAAAGACATGGCTTGGCAGTTCGGGCTGGACTGTTCCCATGAGGTACAGGGTCAAGGCTGATTTTCATAATGGCCATGTCTGACCTGGGGTGGTGTGGAGTGCAAAAAAACGATGGATTTAGGCCCAGATCTCTGTACTGGGGTGAAAGTATGACATTGTTCTGCATTCTGTCCATCAATTGTTGTTTTTGCATTTGTCACCCCGAGTGGGATGGGTATGCACAGATGTGAGTCCCATGCTCTCCACACCACTGGAGTCAAGCTATCCAGGCTGATGAAGGCTGATAGCCAGAAACCGGTCCTTGGATGCTTGATTCCGGTCCAGGAAAGACATGACTTGGCAGTTCGGGCTGGACTGTTCCCATGAGGCACAGGGTCAAGGCTGATTTGCATAATGGCCATGTCTGACCTGGGGTGGTGTGGAGTGCAACAAAATGATGGATTTAGGCCCAGATCTCTGTACTGGGGTGAAAGTATGACAGTGTTCTGCATTCTGTCCATCAATTGTTGTTTTTGCATTTGTCACCCCGAGTGGGATGGGTATGCTCAGACGTGAGTCCCATGCTCTCCACACCACTGGAGTCAAGCTATCCAGGCTGATGAAGGCTTGTAGCCCGAAACCGGTCCTTGGATGCTTGATTCCAGTCCAGGAAAGACATGGCTTGGCAGTTCGGGCTGGACTGTTCCCATGAGGCACAGGGTCAAGGCTGATTTGCATAATGGCCATGTCTGACCTGGGGTGGTGTGGAGTGCAAAAAAACGATGGATGTAGGCCCAGATCTCTGTACTGGGGTGAAAGTATGACATTGTTCTGCATTCTGTCCATCAATGGTTGTTTTTGCATTTGTCACCCCGAGTGGGATGGGTATGCTCAGACGTGAGTCCCATGCTCTCCACACCACTGGAGTCAAGCTATCCAGGCTGATGAAGGCTGATAGCCAGAAACCGGTCCTTGGATGCTTGATTCCGGTCCAGGAAAGACATGGCTTGGCAGTTCGGGCTGGACTGTTCCCATGAGGCACAGGGTCAAGGCTGATTTGCATAATGGCCATGTCTGACCTGGGGTGGTGTGGAGTGCAAAAAAACGATGGATTTAGGCCCAGATCTCTGTACTGGGGTGAAAGTATGACATTGTTCTGCATTCTGTCCATCAATGGTTGTTTTTGCATTTGTCACCCCGAGTGGGATGGGTATGCTCAGACGTGAGTCCCATGCTCTCCACACCACTGGAGTCAAGCTATCCAGGCTGATGAAGGCTGATAGCCAGAAACCGGTCCTTGGATGCTTGATTCCGGTCCAGGAAAGACATGGCTTGGCAGTTCGGGCTGGACTGTTCCCATGAGGCACAGGGTCAAGGCTGATTTGCATAATGGCCATGTCTGACCTGGGGTGGTGTGGAGTGCAAAAAAACGATGGATTTAGGCCCAGATCTCTGTACTGGGGTGAAAGTATGACATTGTTCTGCATTCTGTCCATCAATTGTTGTTTTTGCATTTGTCACCCCGAGTGGGATGGGTATGCACAGACGTGAGTCCCATGCTCTCCACACCACTGGAGTCAAGCTATCCAGGCTGATAGCCAGAAACCGGTCCTTGGATGCTTGATTCCGGTCCAGGAAAGACATGGCTTGGCAGTTCGGGCTGGACTGTTCCCATGAGGCACAGGGTCAAGGCTGATTTGCATAATGGCCATGTCTGACCTGGGGTGGTGTGGAGTGCAACAAAATGATGGATTTAGGCCCAGATCTCTGTACTGGGGTGAAAGTATGACATTGTTCTGCATTCTGTCCATCAATTGTTGTTTTTGCATTTGTCACCCCGAGTGGGATGGGTATGCTCAGACGTGAGTCCCATGCTCTCCACACCACTGGAGTCAAGCTATCCATGCTGATGAAGGCTGATAGCCAGAAACCGGTCCTTGGATGCTTGATTCCGGTCCAGGAAAGACATGGCTTGGCAGTTCGGGCTGGACTGTTCCCATGAGGCACAGGGTCAAGGCTGATTTGCATAATGGCCATGTCTGACCTGGGGTGGTGTGGAGTGCAACAAAATGATGGATTTAGGCCCAGATCTCTGTACTGGGGTGAAAGTATGACAGTGTTCTGCATTCTGTCCATCAATTGTTGTTTTTGCATTTGTCACCCCGAGTGGGATGGGTATGCTCAGACGTGAGTCCCATGCTCTCCACACCACTGGAGTCAAGCTATCCAGGCTGATGAAGGCTTGTAGCCCGAAACCGGTCCTTGGATGCTTGATTCCAGTCCAGGAAAGACATGGCTTGGCAGTTCGGGCTGGACTGTTCCCATGAGGCACAGGGTCAAGGCTGATTTGCATAATGGCCATGTCTGACCTGGGGTGGTGTGGAGTGCAAAAAAACGATGGATGTAGGCCCAGATCTCTGTACTGGGGTGAAAGTATGACATTGTTCTGCATTCTGTCCATCAATGGTTGTTTTTGCATTTGTCACCCCGAGTGGGATGGGTATGCTCAGACGTGAGTCCCATGCTCTCCACACCACTGGAGTCAAGCTATCCAGGCTGATGAAGGCTGATAGCCAGAAACCGGTCCTTGGATGCTTGATTCCGGTCCAGGAAAGACATGGCTTGGCAGTTCGGGCTGGACTGTTCCCATGAGGCACAGGGTCAAGGCTGATTTGCATAATGGCCATGTCTGACCTGGGGTGGTGTGGAGTGCAAAAAAACGATGGATTTAGGCCCAGATCTCTGTACTGGGGTGAAAGTATGACATTGTTCTGCATTCTGTCCATCAATGGTTGTTTTTGCATTTGTCACCCCGAGTGGGATGGGTATGCTCAGACGTGAGTCCCATGCTCTCCACACCACTGGAGTCAAGCTATCCAGGCTGATGAAGGCTGATAGCCAGAAACCGGTCCTTGGATGCTTGATTCCGGTCCAGGAAAGACATGGCTTGGCAGTTCGGGCTGGACTGTTCCCATGAGGCACAGGGTCAAGGCTGATTTGCATAATGGCCATGTCTGACCTGGGGTGGTGTGGAGTGCAAAAAAACGATGGATTTAGGCCCAGATCTCTGTACTGGGGTGAAAGTATGACATTGTTCTGCATTCTGTCCATCAATTGTTGTTTTTGCATTTGTCACCCCGAGTGGGATGGGTATGCACAGACGTGAGTCCCATGCTCTCCACACCACTGGAGTCAAGCTATCCAGGCTGATAGCCAGAAACCGGTCCTTGGATGCTTGATTCCGGTCCAGGAAAGACATGGCTTGGCAGTTCGGGCTGGACTGTTCCCATGAGGCACAGGGTCAAGGCTGATTTGCATAATGGCCATGTCTGACCTGGGGTGGTGTGGAGTGCAACAAAATGATGGATTTAGGCCCAGATCTCTGTACTGGGGTGAAAGTATGACATTGTTCTGCATTCTGTCCATCAATTGTTGTTTTTGCATTTGTCACCCCGAGTGGGATGGGTATGCTCAGACGTGAGTCCCATGCTCTCCACACCACTGGAGTCAAGCTATCCATGCTGATGAAGGCTGATAGCCAGAAACCGGTCCTTGGATGCTTGATTCCGGTCCAGGAAAGACATGGCTTGGCAGTTCGGGCTGGACTGTTCCCATAAGGCACAGGGTCAAGGCTGATTTGCATAATGGCCATGTCTGACCTGGGGTGGTGTGTAGTGCAAAAAAAACGATTGATTTAGGCCCAGATCTCTGTACTGGGGTGAAAGTATGACATTGTTCTGCATTCTGTCCATCAATTGTTGTTTTTGCATTTGTCACCCCGAGTGGGATGGGTATGCTCAGACGTGAGTCCCATGCTCTCCACACCACTGGAGTCAAGCTATCCAGGCTGATGAAGGCTGATAGCCAGAAACCGGTCCTTGGATGCTTGATTCCGGTCCAGGAAAGACATGGCTTGGCAGTTCGGGCTGGACTGTTCCCATGAGGCACAGGGTCAATGCTGATTTGCATAATGGGCATGTCTGACCTGGGGTGGTGTGGAGTGCAAAAAAACGATGGATTTAGGCCCAGATCTCTGTACTGGGGTGAAAGTATGACATTGTTCTGCATTCTGTCCATCAATTGTTTTTGCACATATAAAAGGGGGCAGGGGCATGACAGAACATATACACAATAATCCATGTTGCAATTATAGAAACCATGAACTCTTCTTTTTTGGCCATCAGAGGTCTGAAACCTCAATACATGTTTGGTCAACTTGCACTCTTTACAATGATTACATAAAAAAAAAACTTGTGACAGATAACCAAGTGTCCAACTTACGTTTTCTGACAAAGTAGCTGTGTGTTAGACTGTCTCCCAGCATCCTCCCTTTTCTATAACTTACTGGAGGAACTGGTGGCAGATATCTCCCTATCACTGTGTCACTTTTCATCAGTTTCCAGTGGTTTCTCATTATCTGGGAGCCCTTGGGAGACAGAGTTATAGGACGTGATGAATCTAGTTACAGAATTACCTTTTTCCCTTCTAGTGTTAGGATACAATAACTGGTTCCTAGTTATATTGGTAGATTTAGATATCACAATATTCAAAGTTCTTGAATCATAGCCCCTCTTATGGAACCTATTATTGATTCTCATTACCTGTACTTCAACTTCTTGTTCCTGGCTGCAGATCCGTTTCAGTCTCAAGGTTTCACTGTATGGATTACTTTCTTTCAAATTCTTGGGGTGCCTTCTTTTAAAGTATAAAGTGCTATTTTCTGCCGTTAGTTTGCAATGGACAGTGGTGTTAGTACTCCCATCATTTACTTGTAATAGAAAATCCCAAAAAGAGATCTCACTAGAGCTCATGTGTGACGTAAAGTGGAGATTGAAGGTATTGTAATTGAGAATCCTTATATATTCCTCTGCTTTGGAACTGGGCCCATTCCATAACAAAAATAAGTTGTCAATGTAACGGGTCCAGATCAGGCTATTCTGGGCATATTCGGAATTCACATCAGCCCAGGCTACCTGCTTCTCCCACCAGCCCATCACCAAATTGGTGAAGCTGGGGGTGAAGCAGGTCCCCACTGCAGTCCCAATCTTTTGTCTATACAGAGTCCCATCATGTATAAAGATGTTGTCTTTCAGACAGATGCTAATTATTTTGAGTAGCATCTGATTGTGTTCCAAGAAGCAGGCCTGCCTGTTCTTAAGAAAATATTCACAGGCTTGTAGCCCAAAACCGTGTTCAATGGATGTATATAGGGTGGTTACATCTAATGTAATCATAATGTATGAGTCTGACCAGACAAGGTTATTGATATTGGTCAGGAAATTACCACTATCCTTTCAATATGACGGTAATGTTTTCACAAATGGAAATAAAAAACGAGTTGAGATAGATAGTAGTATTCTCCAAGAAGCTATCATTGGAGGAAACAATAGGCCTCCCTGGGGGATTTTGTAAGGCCTTATGTACCTTGGGTAATAGATAAAACAAAGGGATTCTCGGATATTCATATCTTAAAAAATTGTATTCGTCGTGCTCCAAAATCATTTAATCAAACCATCTTTTAAGTTGTACTTGATATGAGTCTACACACGTTCTATACTCATTCATGGTTATCACCTCGTAACAGTTCACATCCCTCAATTGTCTCATAGTTTTCTGGTGGTATGAGTCAGCGTCCATCACAACCACATTACCTCCCTTGTCACTGTTTTTAATTACACTAGAGGTGTCATCTTTTAATGATTGTAACACTTTCCTGCATTCTACTATCAAATTGTTTATAACAACGCCTCCAGGTTTTCTCAATTTCATCAATCGCTGATTAGCATTTCATGGAACACATCCAAGTTGTCATGTGGGGTTAGGGGAATGGAATGTGATTACACCCTAAAGCCACTCCCACTTGCTGATCTAATATCATTCTCCATGTTCTCCATCATATGTTCCATATCAACATCAGGTTCACCCCCTTTACTTTCATGATATACCGTCTCCAGAGCATACAATCCCGCAGCTTCCCCAATCAATAACTCACATGATGGTAACACTCTTTCTTTAATACTGTATTAACAATTGGTTTTATATATTTTCGTTAATTTCACATTTTCTGATAAACAGGAAAAGGTCAATCCTGACCTGTGCATAATCAAAACCCAAAGAGGAACAAAATGAAAGTCCCAATTCCAATAGTGATGTCTCTTCCTTAGTGAGATTCCGTTGGGATAGATCTACTATACTTTCTTCTTCTTCTTCTGCCACAAATTCTGCTAGCCTTGTGGTGGTTCTCCCACCCCCCTCTTCGGATCCTTCTCCTTTGTCGACGTCTTTTCTTCTTCCCTTTCCCCTTCCTCTTCCTAGGGGGGGTTTGTCCTTCTTTGGCCTGTCGGCCTGTCTTAATAGACGATATTAGTTGTGAAAACCTGATGCAGCCATTCTTCCCACCAGGTTCTCTCCATCATCATTTTCGGTACTCACATCCAAACTATATATGTGTGTGCATGTGCATATATATATATATATATATATATATATATATATATATATATATATATATATATATATATATATATATATATATACACACACATACACATAGACACACAGACACACACACACACAAACACACATTATCAATGTGTAGGCAGACTTGATTTCCTTAAGTAACTGCTTGGACCTGTAGATCTTGTAATCATGTCCAATATGGTGCCTACTGTGGGACCACGGACTTTGTTGCCCAGATGATGTAATACTTTCACCAGTTTGTAGGGCAAACTAAGAGAGACTACTCCAAGTGATTCATGATATTACATCTTTGTATGGGTAGACTTGATAACTTTAGTAACTAATTAAACCTGTACTTCTCGTAATATTGTCCGATATAGTGCTCACTGTGCGACCACCTTTCTTTTCACAATATGGTATTCGCTGAACTACAATTTGAGGTATTGACACATACTGTGTGATTCAGCACTGTCTTACTTGGATAATATGGTAATCAAAGTATATAGCATATTGCATTATTATTACACATTTCTATGCAGTGCCAATAGCGGATTATTCTAAAGAGAATTTTTTTTATTATTTGTTAAGCATTTTAAAAACATGGAAGGTTATCCAAAATAACCTTGTATCAGGTTACGTGACCATCAAGTATTTAATATACATTTGGACAGATTACCACTAATATGAACTGTTTCTGATATGTTTTGAGACCTACTATAGGAGAATGTTATGCATTTACTAATGTGTAGCTCGTTCATTTTGCGCTATAGCTTACCCTTCATTTGTACTTGAATGAATGAATGAATGAATGAAAGTGGATTTATAACAGCGCGATTGCTGCCCTGAGGCGTCCAAGCGCTACTTCCATTCTTTTGTATTGTCTTACAATGTGAAGTAATATTATGTTACTTAGCTGTAGGTATTCCATTATGGGACATTGCTAACTGATTATACCTATAATCATACCTATAAGGTATGTATCATACTTCGAAGTTGAACTTTCGAATTTTTACTGTTGATACATTATGGATAATTGGAATTTGGGCTCACATATTACATAGATTGTACCACTGATGAACATTGATCCTGTAAAAGATTATTTAAAAAAATGGTTAGAACATACAATATATTGGTGGTTGAGTATCAAATGTCGAATTTGTTCATACATTTTATTTTTTCCCCCACCATACATACAATAAAAAGGTGACAGTTGAAACAATGTACTATGTATTGATAGATCATTCAATATCTGATGTATAATTCTCTCAGGGGTTCGTTTCTTAGGATGGAATCATATATTCTATAATACTAGTCTAAAATGTGATTTGGATTAAGCAATTGGTATGCAGATTTATATTATGAAGAATTGATGTCTGTCTGATCATATCAGAAGGTAGATATATGTCAACCTTTTGTCTTACTGTGTTCCATTAGTGTGGTTGAAATTTAGTAAATGTACAATATCAATATGTTTTAACCGTTTTTAACTTTTATAATAAAATTAATTATATATGTTTATATCGCTACTAGGGTGAAATGTGCAGGCTATCAAATGAATTGTCCGAATGGATTTGAATTTGAATTTAAAAACATTTATACAGCGCACTTACACCCAGCGGTTTCATGGCGCTATTTAAATTGCAGTAGACGGCAGCAGTTGGAGGGGGTTAGATGGAGTAAGCTTGCGCAAATAAGAGGGTTTTGAGATCCCTCCGAAATTGAGTATAGGAGGGCGTTGTGCGGAGGGCAGCAGGGAGAGAATTCCAAAATGCTGGGGCCAGGACAGCGAACCTCGCTCCACCCGCCCTCTGTTTTTTAAAACGGGGGGTGACTAAGAGGGCCATGTGAGAGGAGCGTAGCTCTCTGCCTGGGAGGTAAGGCACAATGGCAGAACATATAAATTTAGGGGCAGTGCCTGACCTAGCCTGAAAAGTGAGGCAGCCAAGTTTAAAAAGGGCACGCTCTCGCACCGGCAGCCAGTGTAGAGCTTTAAGTAGTGGAGTGGCCCGATGATATTTAGGGAGGCCATGAATCAGGCGGGCAGCCTGATTCTGCACCAGCTGCAGACGGTGGATCGCGTAGGCTGGAGCCCCGTTGTAGATTGCATTACCATAATCAATACGGGACAGTACCATGGCCATGACAATGATTTTCAGAGCAGGGAGAGAAAAAAAACGAGAGACTTTTCTAATTATTGTTAGGGAGAAAAACAAGAAGAAACGACTGAACCAATATGTGAATGGATAGAAAGTTGTGAATCTAGGAAAATCCCAAGGGTTTTAACTTTAGAGACAGGGAGTGGGGGGGCACCAAGTGAAGGGGGCCAGAAGGAAGGAGACCATGGACTGCAACCACCTCCGGTCAAGACCAACTCGGTCTTGTCTGGATTGAGTTTGAGGTGGTTGCAGTTCATCCAATCCTGAATGAGCGTCATGACTGACTGGACATTCTGGGCTGATGAAGGGGAGTGGGAAAGGTTAAAGATTAGCTGGAGGTCATCGGCATAATTAAACACCGTGACCTCCAGCTGCTGTAACATAAAAATGAGGGGGTAGATGTATAAATTAAATAAAAGGGGGGAGAGTGACGATCCCTGAGGGACCCCGCACTCCGCCTTGCGGGAGGCCGCGGTGAAGCCGGCCAGATGGACCGCTTGGGTTCTCCCAGCTAAGAAGGACTCAAGCCACGAGAGGGCCAGGCCCTCTATGCCCGCCGCCCTGACACGGCTGAGGAGGATGGAATGGTCCACCGTGTCAAAAGCGGCGGACAGATCTAAAAGTATCAGGGCTTGTGGTACGTTGGTGTCAATACCCTCCCGTAACCTGTCCATTACCGAGATTACCACCTTCTCCGTAGAGTGCAGGGGCCTGAACCCAGCTTGGCAGGAGGAGAGGCAATGATTTGCCTCTACGTGGGCACTCAGGGTAGTCGTGACGTGAGTCTCAAGAATTTTAGCTAGGTAGGGCAAAAGGGAGATAGGACGATAATTGGAAGGGGAAGATGAATCGACACCGGGTTTTTTTAGGATTGGGACGACAACCGCTGATTTATGTAGGCTGGGAACGGTGCCGTATATGAGTGAGTCATTAAGGAGGGTCAGGGGCGGAGTAGGACAATTTAAATAAATTTCCCTAAGGATATGGGCCGGGGCGAAGTCCAGAGGAGATCCTGATTTGACTCGAGCCAACAGCGGAGGGAGAGTATCAGTGGTCAACAAAGGAAAAGAAAACAGTTTGGGAACCGTGAGGGGTGGGGAAGGGTTAATAAATGTAGGGGAGGGAAGGGGGATGTTAAGTTTAATTTTTGCGACTTTGTCGATAAAAAACTCATTGAGTGAGTTACAGAGGGACTGGGAGGGAGGAATAGAGGCTGTAGCTCTGCCAGATGATGCAAGTTCATGGACAGTCGAGAATATTTCTTTCGAGTGAGACTCTGCTGCCATTACCCTACTCGTATAGAACTCTGTTTTAGCATCAAGGATGCCCTTTTTATAGATTTGTAGAACAGACAGGTAGACTGTCTTTTGCTCGGGACTTTAAGTTCTGCGCCAAGCTCGCTCGGCCCTCCGTGCAGCCAGTTTCTTTTCTTTTAGATCCAAGGTGAACCAACGGTTGGCTGCATGGGCTCGCCTGACTGTGAGCCGCCTTAAGGGAGCAAACTCATCGCCTGCCAAAGTCAACCAGTTGTCGATGGCGGACAGCTGGGAATTGGCTGTAAGGCCAGATAGCTCAGGGCTGGTTTTGGCCAAGGTAGAGCAAAGGGAAGGCATGTCAGTTTTCCCCCATTTCCTATCCCAGTGATCCAGCGGGCTATAGAAAATATATCATAAACTACGCTACCCAACTTCATAACCTATAAACAAAATTCTATACTAAATATGGACCCATTTATGAACCTGATATATTTTGGGCCTACTGAATCAGGTGGTCAGAATAAATCTATATACACATTATATACACACTATATACATTTTTATACATTTGCAGAAAAGAATATTGTCATTAGAATAAAACCCAACCATTTAAACGACCACCATAGGCGACGTGATCTAGCTAAAGGTAACCTATACTTCTAAATAACCAAGACCAGCTTGCTTGTCAAAAGTAAGATTTTATTTTCTAAATTATGGTATATAAGTTGAAAGTTTTATAATTGAAATTTATTTGCAATAAAGCAAGCATGATGGTAAGAAATATGAGAAAAATACAATTTAAGCAATTGAATCAATTTAAAAGAAATTATATAAAGTTTATCATTTCTAAAACCTATTTCCCTAACTGAGCTAAATAGACAGAAATTAAAGTAAAGATCTTTGAGGATTCTTACGTGCTCCACGCAAAGTCCAGCAGCACATCACCCTCATCGGAAAGTCAGAAAGCAGCAGCCAGCCCAACCCTAAGGGCATGACTTTTTATACCTTTCTACGCTAACTAAACTAGCAAAGGAAAGTTTTCAGAAATCTACGACGTCCCATTGGTTGAGAGTGACAAGTGACATGTCACCCGATTCTTAAAAAGTTCCACAAAATCATGTCTTACAAAGACCATTGTCTCTTCCACGTGAAGCCAAAAGCTTCCTGCGATTGCAACTTTGTATTAAGTCATCCTCGCAGCTTCCATAGTCTTTCAGTGCAACTTCCGCGGATGCCAAGTTAAGGACTGACAAAAAGTTCATTTTCGACCTTGGCCATGTCCGACAGAATGATGTCAGCTCATCAGTTTTTGCTTTGTGAATGCAGCTTCAATAAATGTTTTAATTCAGAATGGGCGTCTCGTGACTTTCTGCAGAATTATAGATCAGCTCTTTTTCTGCGGCTCAAATAACTAGGCCTCAAAAGCAGGCAACTTATGATTTCTAGTATAAAACAAACACAAGAAAAGTATTAATGTAAGAAATAAAGTATATTCTGTATCCACCCCATGGTTTACTAATTAATTAACCCACCCGATTAATCAAAATGTTACCTAGCTAATGCAAACAAATAAAGCAGCGTTTATATTTACCAGTCTCCGTTTTTCTATGAGACTCATAAGCACCTAGAATAGTAGAAATGACATCACACAGACAAGGAAAAGCAAAACAAGCACATGCTTCTTTTAAGTTTGCAGCAGTTAGTAATGACAAAAACGAAAACAATAAATTATTTTATTATTTTGCACAAACAAAAAGATGCAACAAATATGCACGTTTATGAGCACACATGTTAGTCCCCCCACGTGTAAAGTTTAATCTAAGTTGTATTAGCACAACATATCACAAATCATTAATATTATTATTCATGTTATGGAAATGTGACTTTGCGAGTTTAAACAAAATTTTGTTTTCTATCTCGCTCCATCAACTCCCTCATCTGGTGATTAACAAATCACCACACCAGCACTCAAAATTTTGGTAAATTTAATTTTTAAGAAATCGATTCAAATTCATTTGTATTAATAAACCTAAAAGTCTGTTTCAGCATAATCTTTGCAATTAACATGACGCTCTCTATGTAACTCCTGTAACTCGATCTCCCTTTCCTCTTCTTTTCTGAGTTTATAGATTCTCTTCTTTTCCTTCAAATGTTTCTTTCTTTTATGTAACAAACAACCTACTTTAGTCAAAATAAAAATGAATACTATTATAATCAAAGGTGCCAGAATCTTGCCAAGAATTGAACTTCCGATATTATGAAACCAGTTTTTAATTGCTTGAAACCTTTTTGAAAGTTTCCCTGTAAAATCTTCTTCTTCTAAAGGAATTATTTCTGAATGCATTTGTGTAATATTCTTAATATACATTTCAATATTCTTACTTTCATCAGGAATATATGTACAGCAATGTTGAACATGTAAAATGCCACAGACTCCTCCCTCTTTTGCTAGGAGTATGTCTAAAGCAAGACGATCTTGAATTACCATGGATCTAATAGCAATAACTTCAACATTCACTAATTGAAATCCATCAGCAGTGTCAGTTGATAATCTGTCAACTATAGTGGACAATTTTCTGATTCTCCCTGCATTTAGGGTTATACCAACAAAAGGTATTACAGCTTGAAAAATATCTCCCAGAACTTCAGTAAAAGTTTCTCTTTTAGCTCTATTTACATAATTATGAATTTTAAACAATCCTTCTGAATCTCTGTCAACATGAAACACTTTAGGAAAAACAATTCCCACATAACAAGTTCCATACCAATGGTCTGGAAGGTTGTAGTAGGCTTTGTCACCACAAACAAAATAAATTCCAGGAAAGATAGGATCTTTTCCACCTTTAAATCCCCAACCTCCCATAATTTGATAAGTATCTTCACAGTTACTTGCACCTACAAAATAATTATCAAAAAGTGTATTATCTCTTCTAATGCAAAGCTTTCCACTAACAGGTTTGTCTATGTGAATTGCAATATTTTCAAGCATTTTGCCATTTAGTTTCTCATCTTCTTTTTGCCAGAAGGATGACTTAGTCTGCTTGACTAATTCATTTCTCTTATAAATTGCTCTTCTCTCCTCAACCATATTCAAAAATTTCTTTCCTTCAGCACTTAATTTACATGTTAGATTATTCTTATAAGCATACTCATAAGTGAGTTCGTTAGTAACAAGGAAATATTCTCTCAATTGCTTAGCTTTCTTATGCTTATTTAAAGCATTATCAATCTTAACATTAGCAAAAATCTCATCATAATTTGAATAGTAATATTCTAAACGACCAGTTTGATAAAATAAACTAGTTAATACACTACATGTAACAGCATAAGTGAGAGGAAGCATATTATATGTTACTCCCTCGGAAACAGAAGCAGGTAACTTAACACAGACATAACAGTCCTTTGCATCCATTACCTTTACATATTCACTCAATAGCTTTGTGAATGTATTGCTTGAAAAATCACCTATTGATTTATCTTGATGAATGTTAGGCTGATGATCAATTACTTTTGCAGATGCACTATGTTTAGTTTGGCTAACCAAAGCTTTGCTTGTTATGTTAACTTTGTGTAATTCTCTATTCATTTCTAAAGGTATAATCACAGCTAGTACCAACCAGAGCAGAATTAAAATGAGCAGACACACCAGAGTCATCTTACAGCATCTTTTAAAAACAGAACATTTTGAAGTGCTCTCCTTAACGTAAGGCATTTTTAGGTTAGTTTTAGCCTCAAAAATAAAAATAAATTTTAAAATTTATATACACCCCCCTTTTAAAATATATTTTTCTTTTATAACCCTAAACAAGATTTCTTCGACCTTATGTCATACATAAGTTTTCTTCGTACTAAACAGTTTTTCTTCGACCTTGTGTCAACTAACAGGATTTCTTCAGCCTTTTGCCAAATTAATAATTTTGTACTTCAATCATTGTCACTAATTTCTTGGATTTCGTTTTCTTCTTCACTACTATCATATATGTCTATAACAGGTGGAATTACTAAGTAAGTCCACTCAGGAGACTTGTATTTCTGGTTTGGTCTAATTATTCTTTTCCCTTTTCTCGATATCACTTCAATTTTTCTTCCAACTCCAATTTCTTTTCCTGGACTCTTTTGACTACTGATTTCTTCAACTTGTTCTATTGGCTTTTTGATCAATCTGACTCTCAATCTTCCACCAGGCCAGTAGTCTGCTTTTCTCACGTACTTCTTCTTCGGTTCAGAATTATTTGATTCTGACTTCCAAGTCCTTTTCTTCCCGTTTTCACTTCCACCTTCCACGTCACTTTCTTCAGTTTCGTAGTCTGAAATTTCAATTGACTCAGGAACTTCTCTATTCGGCAATTTCACTCCTTCAGGAACTTCACTTTGTCTTCCATCACTGGTACTCGGTAATTCGTTCTCCTCCTCTTCTTCAATTACCTCTAGCTTCCCAGATTTCGGATTTTTGTTCCTTACTCCAGAGCTTGTTCTCTGCCTTTCGATACTCTCCTGGTCTGAAACTTCTTTTGGTTCAGCTTCTTTGTCTTCAATAGAGACAACTGAATCCTCAGTTATCTTTCCTTTTAACAGATTCTCTTCACCTTCAGAATCTATTTCAATTATTTCTAAGTCTTTTCTTGTCAGATTTCCATTCACTGGCACAGTTTCCAGATGTCGACTTTCTTGTCGATCTTCAGAATCTGGAATTACTTCACCTTCTGTTCTGTCTTCTGCTTCAGAATCAGAATCATCTGTGGTATCACTTTCAACATCAGAATTCTCAGGTGTTGGTATTGGAATAGTATGACTTGGATGAATCCAGCGCTTTAATCCTCTGCACTTTACAGCATTAGTAGTGATCAAGATTACCTGCCTAGGTTTCTGCCATCTAGGAGATAGACAATTCCTCCTCCGATGTACTTTCGTTCTGACCCAATCGCCTGGTCTCAGATCATGAGTCAAAACGTTTTCATTTGATTGAGCTTCAGTTCCCACCTGATTAGACACAGAAGTTACCATATCAGATAACCTTTTACAGTAATCCAAAATTGCACTGTCATTTATGCTCAACAGTTTACCTACAGGTACAAAAGCTTGCCTCATAACTCTTCCCATTAAAATTTCATGAGGACTCAGACCTGTCTTTTTATCTGGTGTACTTCTTATTGACATCAAAACAAGTGGAAGAGCATCAGTCCACTTAACTCCTGTCTCTAGACACATTTTTCCAATTCTGTTTTTGATAGTTCCATTTATTTGTTCAACTACACCTGATGCCTCTGGTCTGTATGCACAGTGTATTTTCTGCTCAATGCTCAAAGCTTCACAAATTAACTTTAACAGTTTGTTATCAAAATGGCTTCCTCCATCACTCTCAATAGTGACTGGAAAACCGTACCTTGGGATGATTTCTCTGAGCATTAGTTTTGCCACTGTAATTGAATCACAATGTCGTGTAGGGAAAGCCTCTACCCATCTTGAGAATAAGCATACAATTACAAGTACATATTTCAAACAGTTGTGTAAGGGCATTTCAATGAAATCTATTTGTAACCTGGTAAAGGGACCACCCTCTCGACCAATTATTCCTGTCCCCACCACTGATTTTCTGTTTGGATTCATTTGTTGGCATGACAAACACCTTTGACAAAAAGATTCTGCAATGGTTCTAAATTTGGTATTGAACCATGTTTCTCTAAAAAGTCTGACCATAGAATCTCTTCCTAGGTGTGCAGGACCATGATATAATCTGGCCATGTCAGCAATCAAGCAATTTGGTAAGACTATTCTGCCATCTTTGTAAACCCACACTCCATCTTCTTCACGTGGTCTACAATCTGATCTTAACCATAGGTCTTTTTCTTCATCATCTGTTTCGTTTTGTAAATCTCTAATCTCATGCCATGTTTCTACAACAGTTGTTAGCATTAATGAATTTGAATCAGTTTCTTTACTCCTCTCCCGATTGTATGAATAATTTTTTCTTGCACAGTACTTTGCTGTTTCGTCTGCGAAGGCATTTCCCTTGGAAATATAATCAGTTCCTCTAGTGTGCGCTGCACACTTGACTATGGCAATTTCTTTTGGCAATTGTATTGCTTCAATTAATCTTCTAATGAAAACTGCATTTTTAATTGGTGATCCTGTTGATGTCATGTATCCTCTCTGTGACCAGAGTTGTCCATAATCATGCACAACTCCGTACCCATACTGACTATCAGTAATGATGGTAACTCTTATATCTTTTGATATTTCACATGCACGAATTAAAGCAATCAATTCAGCCACTTGTGCTGAACGAACTCCTTCAAGACATGATGCTTCTTCAACATTTACAACTGTACAAACTGAGTATGAAGCTTTCAAGACACCTCCTTCGGATCTTAAGCATGAGCCATCTATAAAGTAGACAAAATCCGATTCAGACAAAGGTCTGTCTTTGATGTCTTTTCTTGGTTTTGTGCAGAATTCCATGACATCTAAACATTCATGTTCTGTCTCAATGTCATCAACAATTTCAGAATCAGGCAGTAATGTAGAAGGATTCAGATTCAAACATCTTGAAATCGAAACATTATCTGCTCCCAGTATGACTTTCTCATACTTTGTCAATCTGCTACTTGTTAAATGTTGAGTCTTACCTCTTGTCAGTAATATTTCAACTGAATGAGGCACAAAAACTTTCACAGGAAATCCCATAATGATTCCTTCACTTTGTTCGAGGCTGATACTTGTAGCTGCAACTGCTTTCAAACAACCTGGTAATGCTTTTGCAATTGGATCAAGAACTGCGGAGAAGTATGCAATAGGTTTCTTTAGATTTCCATGTCTCTGTATTAATACAGATAATGCACATCCTTCTCTCTCACTGCAATACAGTTCAAAATCTTTCTCATAATTTGGCATACCCAAAGCAGGAGCTTGGCATAAGCTCTTTTTCAGGTTATCAAAAGATTCCATCTCAGCATCATTGAGAATAATTGGATCTTTTATATCTGATTTTGTCAGTCTTTGTAGTGGTTTTGCAATTACTGAAAATCCACTTATCCATTGTCGACAGTAACCTACCATTCCCAGGAACATTCTGACCTGTCTTTGTGTTCTTGGCGGTAACATTGCTTGAATCATTTTTATTCTCTCTATTGTTACTTGTCTTTTTCCTTTTGCAATTCTGTGACCAAGATATTTCACTTCTTGTTTGCAAAACTGTAGTTTTGCTGGGGACACTTTATGTCCTTCTTCTGCAAGGCGATTTAACAGAATTATTGTGTCTGTTACACAATTTTCTCTTGTCTTTGCAGCTATTAACAAATCATCAATATACTGCACCATCGTAGACCTACCTGGTAAGTCTAAATCTTCTAGTGATCTTTTTAACAATTCATTAAAGATCGAAGGACTTTCTGTATAGCCTTGAGGGATTCTTGTCCATCCAAGAGTCTTACCTTGGAATCTGAAAGCAAAGATTTCATAACTGTCTGGGTGTAAGGGGACAGTAAAGAATGCATTACAAAGGTCAATGACTGTGTACCATTCAGCATCATGTGGAATCTGAAATAGAATTACTGCTGGATTTGGAACTACAGGACAACATGGAATGACAATTTGATTAACTTTTCTCAAATCTTGTACGATCCTAAATGTTCCGTTAGACTTTTTAACTCCCATAATTGGTGAATTACAAGAGCTACTCTTCATTTCCTTTAATACACCTTGCTTGATTAACTTTTCAATTATAGGTGTAATACCTTCAATTGTTTCTGTTTTCATTTTATACTGTGGAGTATTTGGAAATTCTATTCCCTGTTTCAATGCAATTTTTACAGGATCTACATTTTTCATCAGACCCATCTCATTTCCAGTAAAATCCCATATTTCAGATTTCACTGTTTCTTTTAGCTCTTCAGGTAAATCCTTTTCTTCAAATGCAGGAAACAATTTTGTTTCTTCTGCTTCCATCATCATCATTGTCATTCTATACAAACCATCTTCCTCCATTGTTTGTAATTCAACTCCTTCAGGAGAACAATATATTCTGCAATTCATTTTACATAGGATGTCTCTGCCTAATAGATTTACTGGACTACTGTTACAAACCACAAATCTGTGTTTGTCTCTGTAATTTCCAATTTCAACTGGTACTGGATCAGTTAAGTCTGTTTTAATTTGCTGATTACTTACTCCCACAACTTGGATGGTATCCCCAGAGAGAGGTAGGTTTTCAATTTCCACTGATCTAACAGTAGAACGAGTAGCACCAGTGTCCACTAGAAAAGTGATGTCTACATCATTAACTTTCCCGTTTACATAAGGACCAGACTGGTCAACCTCAAGAGTGGCTCCAACAACACACTCTTCCTCCTCTCTCGGGCACCGTCAGCAATAATCATCAGAATCACTGTCTTGACTTTCTGTTAATAAAAATTGTTGTGAAGCATTTTGCATTTGAACCTTTTGCTGCTTTTGCTGTTTTTGTGGTTTTATTACCTGTTCACATCCCTGAAATCCCACGTTTGGATTATATTTTTGAACTCCCCCACAATTCGGAAAAGGTGGTTGTGGCAACTGGTCTTGACGATTATTCACCTGTTGTTGTTGCTGTTGTTGTAACTGTCGCTGAATATTAAATTCATTTAACCCCTGTTGCATCTGTAGCTGTTGCTGCAGGTTAACACCATTCTGCATCTGTGGATTCAATAAGGGATTCTTTGAGTTTCTAGGAGGATGAGGACACTCGTCCCTCCAATGTCCAATTTCGCCACAATTAAAACAAGGTAATCTTTGTTTCAGCTCTTCTATCTTTGGGCTAAATTTCTTTGGGAAATTATTACCTTTAAACTTTCCTTGTATCTGGTTTGTATTTCCAGTTTGAACAAAATTAGTGTTCTTGTTTCCCATGCTGGCAATCTGTTGCTCAGCCACCTTTACCTGAGCCCACATGGCTTTCTCCTTCAGCTTCTTCTGTTTTACTTCTAATTCATCGCTACAATATTTTGCTTTTCTTAGAATATCATCTACAGATAGTGCTTGCCATCCGACAATACTAGTTCTGATCATTTCTCCAATTTCAGGTTTTAGTCCATAAACAAATCTATAGATAAAATGACTCATGTCTTTTTCATCTAATTTTTCATAACCACTGTATTGTTTAAAGATTAACAATAGTCTTTCATAAAAAGAATGAACTGATTCTTTTGTTTCCTGTTCTGTTCTTTCTATTTTAACCCAATCAACTTCTTTGGGTGGAATTTTGTTTTTCATCCAAACAATTACTTTCTCGTAAAAATCCATTACAAGTGGATTTGGGGCACCTGTTTCTTTGATTCGTTCAGGTTCTGCTTTTGGCCAACTAATAGATATTTTACATTCTGTCCAAAGATCAGATGGAACTACAATGTCAAAAAATCCATCTAAATCAATCCACAGAACTTTTGACACTTTGATAAATCTATCGACTTGCCTGTACCACTCAACAGGTTTCTCCCTCAATTTTGGAAAGTCATTTGTGAATAACAGAATGTCTTGTCTTGACCATGGGACATGAACATATCCTCCACCTGCGACTTCCCTCATTGGAAATTGTTTTGACAATTTTTCCAATCTTTCATCTTCCTTCCTTTTGGTCCATTTCACTCTCCATTTGTTCAGTTCTCCTAGCTTTTTGATATAGACAATCAAATCTTTAATGTGAACTATTCTTCCCATTGAGTTCAAACTCTCAATGTCACTTTCTGAAAAGTCTAATCTGTAATGCTTTGCAAAATTCTTTTGTTTACTTACATCGATTTCAAGTTCTGCAGCTAAATCCTCTAATTGATCATATTTATTTTTCGTTTTCCACTGAATACTTTTGCAAATGAATAGTAGTTCATCATCCCGATAGTAATTTAAACTATCTGGGCCAATTGTTCCAATTATTAATTCTTCGATATTCGCTTTTAATTTGGCCACATCAAGTTTTGGTGTGGTTACCCTGACTTCAGGACTTCCTACATCTGACATAGCACCCATTGGTGTTTTTGGAGATAAATCCTCATTAAAGGTTAAATCAGGCATTCTCGATCTAGAAGTGTTTAATTCAGTCAAGTCTGAATAAAATTTTTCAGTAGCCTTTTGAGTTTCTGTATTTAAAGGAATAGTTAATCCGTTTTTGTTTGTATCTCTTTGATCAAATACAGGCTGAACAGGACCTATTGTTACTGGAACTGTGACAGCTTCCATGCCTTTTGTCATTCTTTTAATTAATTCTTCTTTAGACCTTAAATATTCATTATAATCAACATCCTCAACATTTCTTGTCTCTCTTGCATAATCTTTTGGAGGTTCCCTTGCTCTTGGAGTCATTGAAAAATGTCTACCTTCATTTCGAGCATTCTCAAATTCTGGTCTTCTAGGAGTTTCAATGATTTCACAATTATTTGGATAAAGTTTAGGAGCTTCACTAATTGGAGGTGCACTCGGTGAAGTTTCAGTAGAAACTACCGGAGTAGACCATGATCTAGGAGGTCTCAAAGGCTGATTAGGCTGTTTCTTTCTAGCAGTTGTATATATTTCTTCCATAACTGCATCCTCAGATTCACTTTCCATAGATTTCCCTGTAGGAGAACCCATTACCATTTCATGAATTAAATATAATCCTTCACTCATGTTTCCCTGTCTCCACATTCGTAATCTATCTTCATGAGTTTCTCTTTTCCATGATGGATTTTTAGAAGGTCTTTTAATTCCACTAGCTTCTCTTTGTAACTGATACATCTCGTCTTCCCACTCAACTAAAGCTTCAAATTGAGTTGGTCTCGGTTTTGGAACAAGAGCATTCATTTTCTCTCGTAAATTTCTTAAAACTCTTACATTAAAAGAACCATCATCAGGCCAAGCTAAAACACCGTCGTTTTTAGTATAACGTTTCCAACTGTCGAACCATAGGACAGTATGATATCCGTATTCACCTTCCATGTACGCTGCAGGTGTTTTATACTTATGAAGTAGTTTACCACCTCGCGTTTCGATTTTCTTGTCAGGTGAAAATAAATTCTTAAATTTCTGAAATAATGTTGTCTTTTTCTCAACATGTTTAAAATGATAACTCATTTTTAAGAGTTAAATTTAATTCACAAAATCGTTCGTAAAATATTTCCGGGATGTTCCGCAAAACAACCAATCCGTGCGCGAAACACACCAACAGGCCAATGGCAGTTGAGCTACGTCACTTTTCTGCTCAACCAATAAATTTAGAGTTTTTCCGAACGACCAATCAGCTCACAGGCCGTCAGAGACTCAAGAGCCAATCAGAATACAGCTTGTGACGTAAGTCACCCAATCCCAGCGCGGCTCTGTGACGTACACAGCAGCTGCGGTTTCTCGCTTCTCACTCTTGGCGCTTACCCCTCCTTCACAAAATCTTTTCACAGCGCCATTTTAAGAACACTTTTCAGTGTAAATTAATTCTTAACAATGACTATAAAGACAACATCTGTTCGTTTCACTATTTAGGATAGTTTACATACGTTCAAGTATCCACACTTCGGAATAGACGGCGCTATTCACACTAAGGATAATATTCAATTGTCAGTAGAGTAACCTTACCCCACCCTTCTAACACGTATAATTATGAACTCGCTTTGTTCTGAACCCACCGCGAAGTGAAAGTTCTAAGAGTTCCACTTGAACATAAAATACAATTCAAACTCGCACTTTTACACGGAAAATTCCCTAATTTCAAACACACATGAAATCCGTACAGGACTCTCACCTGTTTATAGAAATCATGCACCGTTAGCAAAACAACGACGTTATCCGTACAGGGCTCTCACCTGTTTATAGATATGAAACATGTACCCGTACAGGACTCTAACCTGTTTATAGATAATCATGCACCGACGTTAATTTTACCCTTCACTCAAGCTCGGATATAACTAATACTCTCATCACAGTGAGTTTTATGGAAGGCGCTTTGTCCCTATTCTCATGCTGTTTTAATTTCTTAGAAAATCCTCACTATACAGGATTCAGACCTAGCCCTAAAACTGTGCTGCTCGGCGACAACACTATGGTACACGGCGATACCTCTTGTGATACTCGGCGATATCACTACAAACAGAACAGATGGCTTGCGTGACTAATTTCTCGCCACACAATCTATACCGGTATAGCTTACAGATAGGCACGAAAAACGAACTTAACATGTGTTAAAACATCGATCCTATTTCCATACCATGACGTAACCCTTAGCAACCAACATATTACCTTGGTTACCTCTTAGCAACCATCAATTTCTGCTACCAGAGAATTGATCCAGCGGGCTATAGAAAATATATCATAAACTACGCTACCCAACTTCATAACCTATAAACAAAATTCTATACTAAATATGGACCCATTTATGAACCTGATATATTTTGGGCCTACTGAATCAGGTGGTCAGAATAAATCTATATACACATTATATACACACTATATACATTTTTATACATTTGCAGAAAAGAATATTGTCATTAGAATAAAACCCAACCATTTAAACGACCACCATAGGCGACGTGATCTAGCTAAAGGTAACCTATACTTCTAAATAACCAAGACCAGCTTGCTTGTCAAAAGTAAGATTTTATTTTCTAAATTATGGTATATAAGTTGAAAGTTTTATAATTGAAATTTATTTGCAATAAAGCAAGCATGATGGTAAGAAATATGAGAAAAATACAATTTAAGCAATTGAATCAATTTAAAAGAAATTATATAAAGTTTATCATTTCTAAAACCTATTTCCCTAACTGAGCTAAATAGACAGAAATTAAAGTAAAGATCTTTGAGGATTCTTACGTGCTCCACGCAAAGTCCAGCAGCACATCACCCTCATCGGAAAGTCAGAAAGCAGCAGCCAGCCCAACCCTAAGGGCATGACTTTTTATACCTTTCTACGCTAACTAAACTAGCAAAGGAAAGTTTTCAGAAATCTACGACGTCCCATTGGTTGAGAGTGACAAGTGACATGTCACCCGATTCTTAAAAAGTTCCACAAAATCATGTCTTACAAAGACCATTGTCTCTTCCACGTGAAGCCAAAAGCTTCCTGCGATTGCAACTTTGTATTAAGTCATCCTCGCAGCTTCCATAGTCTTTCAGTGCAACTTCCGCGGATGCCAAGTTAAGGACTGACAAAAAGTTCATTTTCGACCTTGGCCATGTCCGACAGAATGATGTCAGCTCATCAGTTTTTGCTTTGTGAATGCAGCTTCAATAAATGTTTTAATTCAGAATGGGCGTCTCGTGACTTTCTGCAGAATTATAGATCAGCTCTTTTTCTGCGGCTCAAATAACTAGGCCTCAAAAGCAGGCAACTTATGATTTCTAGTATAAAACAAACACAAGAAAAGTATTAATGTAAGAAATAAAGTATATTCTGTATCCACCCCATGGTTTACTAATTAATTAACCCACCCGATTAATCAAAATGTTACCTAGCTAATGCAAACAAATAAAGCAGCGTTTATATTTACCAGTCTCCGTTTTTCTATGAGACTCATAAGCACCTAGAATAGTAGAAATGACATCACACAGACAAGGAAAAGCAAAACAAGCACATGCTTCTTTTAAGTTTGCAGCAGTTAGTAATGACAAAAACGAAAACAATAAATTATTTTATTATTTTGCACAAACAAAAAGATGCAACAAATATGCACGTTTATGAGCACACATGTTAGTCCCCCCACGTGTAAAGTTTAATCTAAGTTGTATTAGCACAACATATCACAAATCATTAATATTATTATTCATGTTATGGAAATGTGACTTTGCGAGTTTAAACAAAATTTTGTTTTCTATCTCGCTCCATCACCAGGTGTTCTTGGGAAGTTGGGGTTTGGTCAAGGGGGCTAAGGCAAGGGAGAAAGTGATGGTGGATACATTTTACCTTTCATCTTTTGGCTAAATATGAATACATTCTTTAAATTACACAGAATCTCAACTTCATTGTGTGCTTATGGACTCATGTTAATGTGAATATTGTATTTGTAATGTCATATTTCTGAGTGCACACTAGGCTTTTGTTATTATACCTCCTATAATGATGGACACACCAACTACCTTACATTTGCCAGACACTGATGCCACATTAGCAACATGAGGGGTGTAAAGGGCAATTATTGGAGGCCAAAAGGCTGCTTTCACCCATAAGAGGGGAACATAAATGGATGCCGGGGACGTGGTAATGTTTGAAACTATGTCCTGCACACATTATATAGAAGCACCTCACAAGAAGCATACACACTCACACAGATGCTGGCTAGTGCAGACAAAGAGCGGGGCATGGCAGTTCCTCCTATTGACTTACTACTAGTGACACACTCACTATCAATTGCCATGGGATGTGCATGTCATTAATACAAATTCTCTTTATTCCAATGTCTCCCAAGTGTCTGTAAAAATAAATTCCCCACTCTCATTGGGACCATGGATCGCAACAAACACCGTAAGCCATTGTTGTTGTTGTTTGAGTACCTGGTCCATACCCACTGTGTGTACCGTACCTACTGGCAATTCTCACTGCTATACACCCCTACAATTTTGTGGCACATGCAATTCTGCTCATTCCTTCCCTGTCTTTTGCCTGCCTGGACCCCTGCGTTTACGTTAAGGCTGTCACTGATATTCACTGGTCACTTTTAAATTGTGTTTAGATGTTAATCTGGAACTAATGAGTTAAAAACTTTGCCCAGACAGTGCTAATGTGCACAGATGACAAAATAATGAAGTAATGCTGTCAATGAATGTGACACATTATGCTGCATTATTTTTTATTTTTTGCTGCATAGTTTACTTAACCCTGCCGCATAAATTGGCCCTACCCTTCTGCATAATCTTAGTGGGACTGACTTCGGGCAGTGGGTAATTTGTGAAAGAATTAGTGTTGGGCACAACGTTTTGATCAGAAGCCCACAGCCAGTGCTATTGAATGCCAGCAGTGCTTAATACAAATGCTGTGCCATCTTGATTCCACTTCATGACCCTTTCATCCACCACCAGGCACAGCCTGCCTCTTAATCTCACTAGTCCAGGTTCTTGTATATCCCTGTTTCCTTTCTCTGTCACTGTTTTTCTCTCTTTCTCTTCCTCCTTCTTTACCCCCTTGAGTTTTTCTCTTCCTTGCTATGGTTCAAGGATAGTTGAGAAAAAAGCAAGTGCTGGTCCCCAAAAAAGAGTGCTGATGTGCCTCTTTGCAACCACTTGCTCAAATTAAGCACTGGGGGCTAGTCCTCATGGTGCTTGTGTGCTTCGGGAGATGCTCCTGTGATCTTCACTTTGGGTAAGTCTGGAGGGAGTCGTCCATCTGTTCGCTAGATGGACCCAAGAGTGTGTTCCTGGCCTTCAAACCATATGTTGTGTTCGTCTTTGCGATTTCTGCATTGTCACTGAGACTGTTACTTGATCTTGTACCATCAAACCTTAATTGTTTTAAACATAAAACAGCGCCATATTAATTTATGATTTTTGTCAATAAAAATGTCGGCCACATCTGAATTGACCGGGTTTTCTTGCTATTCTCTCGTGAGCCTGTTTTCGTAGTCTCCTCTTCGCAGAATATTCTCTTGAGTATCTCTGCCCAGTCTGTAGCCTGCCCACGTGAAAGCCCACACCGAGCTGTAGCTTAATGGGGATATTAAGTTACAGTATTTGTTTTTCCTATCTGCATGCTTCTTTACACGCTTGTATCAATGTTCAACCATTACCACACCGGATAAACATTCACGGGTTCCTGTGTTTTTCATACTTTTATAGTTTGAGCGATTTTTTTTAAAGAAAACGTAAGCGCTGCACGTTGCTACAGCAGTCAATGAACACATTTAAATTAAAAATAAGCAGGAATAGCCGTTGATCGGCTACTGTATGTTTTTGAGCAGCTTGCGCTGTGAGGAACCTGACACCGCCGCAGCTGCTTCCTGGGGATGCAATATTACCCGGCAACCACTTTGGCTGCATGTAAGGGGTACCGAAAAGAAGCTGCAAAACCTTCTCGCTCTGTATGTGCCAAAAGTATAAGAAAAGATACAGGAAGTACGTGTTTACAGATATTATGCCTCAAAAACATGCATCTACGTGGTATTACAAGATCTCCATGATAGCACTGCTGAGAGGTAATCTCACCTCTTCTGGCCGAAACGCATCAGCTCAAGTAAATTACTACATCTCCACACTAAATCCTTCTTTACACATTTTCAGCTGCATTTCCAGCATCAATTGCTCTTTCTTACCTCGTGACCTCTTCATATTAAAAAAAAGTATTTCATATTACAAAAAGCAATATTAGCTGTGATGATGTAGGTCATGACCCCATGGTGCTTGGAATGATGCTGAGCCAGGTGTAAACTTTTAAATGTCTCAGTTGGGTGTGCCCAGGGATTTAAGTAGGATGAAAAACCTGGGGGGGGGGGGGGTCTCTCAAAGTGATGTGGCCAATGTAATTAAGGGCGCGGCTTAACAAAACCTAAGCTAAAAACCTGTGCTTAGCATAGTGTGCCGCCCGACTTGTATTTTACTGTTTCTGTCATTGCATCCTGTCCAGCAGACAAATAGCAGGAAAACACTCCACCGGTTCCATCACGACATCCGTGAGCACTTGCGTAACGTTCATCCAAAAGTTGTATATCTAACTAGCACACATCCATGCTAAGTGCATGAAATCAGCATCTGCCTGCCCAAAACGCGCACAGGACGCACTTTCCCTGAGGCCGAACCGGCGCTGTGCATACAGATATATGATACAACAAGTAACATCGTACCTATAATAAGTCAGGACTATTGGCTTTGTCAATGGTTGTTAGTTGCATAAGCAGCAACAATGGCTTGTTGTCTTAGCATTGAAAAAGCTTCCACTTAAAGCCCTGGTGAAACCACGATAATGTTGCTGCTCCTGACTTTAAAAAAGAGAAGTAAAATCGTGAGAGATAATGACTGTCTTTAAAGGATTTCCCTTCCCCTACAACGCTCACCTGGCATGACGTCATGCCGTAACTTCTCCACTAGCGATAAGAAAGAAGTGTGAGCACACACACAATGATGTGCCTGCTGGGGGAACATCCTAAAGGAAGTTCCCCCAGCAGGCACATCATTGTAAACAACGCAACTTTTACAACGCACTACCATTACGACGCAACTTTTACAACGCAAGTTATAACAACGCATTGCGCTGGGGGGGCGCTCTAGGATAGGGAATAGTTTAATTACTATCCAACACCTTCCCTACTATCCACGGGGACTGGAGTTGGAATAGTAAATTAAACTATTCACTATCCAGCGCGCCCAACGTAAGTCGTTGTAACGACTTGCGTTGTAAAACCTGCGTCGTAATGGCATGCGTTGTAAAAGCATGCCTTGAAACGTCATACATCCGCCTGCTGTCACTGCAGTCTGGAAAAAAACGGACCCCTGTGCCAGGGCACCAAACAGATCCTGATAGAGACCTGTTTCGAGGTCCCCTTTAAAAAACTGCCGGTGCTCAGCATTGGTGAGACCCGGCCCACTTAAAGCCATGGCTGTGCCTAGACGAGGTTGTTGCAGTGCTGCAATTACCTTGTAAAGATGATTAACACCAGAAGGAACCTGCAGTACCAATAGACATATTTTATCCACTGTGGTTATCTCTGAAGGATTTTTTTTCATAGTTGCATACTTTGGTGCCTATTCAGAAAGGTGAAATTATACAAGAGTAAATCTACATATGTAAGTTTAATCCTACACTTTTGAGTAACTTTACTAATTCTGGCAACTCACCATTTACAAGTGTAAAGTTACTCACAAGTGTGAACTTACAGGTCTATTTGTGCTGAAACAGGGTATGCAGTTAAATATAAAATTACTTCAGCCAAAAAGGAGCAGGAGTACGTCCAGCACCACACATGGTCAACCAATGATACTGCAACACCATACCATAGAAAACCCATTAGGGAAATATTGTTACGATAAATTAATTTTTTTTAAATACTTTCCAGAGTGGGGATTTTTGTATCTCAAACGTCGAGTATAATAATCAACTAACCCCCACCATTGGTCTTATGGACATTTGTTAGTCACCAAGGAGAAGGGATAATGAGCTATCATTTACATAGGCTACTATAAACAGTGAAGACCAATTGGGACTTCACAGGAAACAACAAAGAGAATTGGAATGAGTTTAAAATTGATTTGTTTAACAAGTTAGTTAAAATCAATAAAGAGAGCTCTCAGTATTTCAATTTCTAGTCATCATTATTACAAATTCAAATAATCGAAAAGTCGATTTTTCAAAATAAGATAAAATAGGACATTGATAAGAATTACAAACGGAGTGCAGAATATGAAGTGTGTTTGATAAAAGAAAAATCCCTAATATAATTAAAGAAGGTTGGGGGTGAATGCCATTTTATTTTAAGCAAAGTAAAGAAAGGTGCCAGCTTCAGCCGCGCCCGTTAGTGGGAGTACCGGTCGGGCGGTGCTGTGGGGAGGGGCAGGGTGGGGGGTAGTAATGTATGGATTATGGACTTTAAAAGGTAAGTAAACATAAAAATAAATAAAACAAATTTCGTTGCACACACTGCATCGCATTTGGTGATGCAGTGTGTGCAACAAAATTTGTTTTATTTATTTTTATGTTTACTTAACTTTTAAAGTCCGTAAGCCATATATTACAACCCCCGCCCTGCCCCTCCCCCTTCCCACGTCACCGCCCGGCCGGTACTCCCACTACCGGCCGCGGCTGGTCAGCTTAAAAAACAAAACCAAATGAAGGTTTCTTTTTTTTTTTTTCTTTCTTTATTAAACAACTCCAATTGAGAAAAGAAAGATAGTCAATTTACAAATGGAGAAACAATTGCAAACAGGAAACCACAGAAAAAAAAGAAGATGGAGAGGGCACAGAAATCAGTAAAATATAAGTTTAAAGGATATAGGAAATGTAACATATGGGCGAATAGTTAGACTCATATTCTATCAATAGTTAAACACGTAATTTAGAAATTTTAGACATTCAGTTCGTAATTACTGCAGCGCTCCACACTGTAATGGGGCGCCAAATCTTTTTACCTCGTCTTTTGGACTTCTGACTCCTGGTGGCATATATTGCTGTCTCATAATTATATACACTCAGAAAGCGGGCTAGCCACATTTGGAAGCTGGGAGGATCGCCATCTTTCCAGCATGCAGCAAGTATGATTCTGTATACCACAGTTCCAATAAAAAGAATAGCTTCCTCACTGGGATTTAGATTTAGTGTGCTATCGTGCCCCAGCATATAGATGGTAGGGGATTCGGGTAGCTCCCACCCAAAAACCTCCACCCAAAATTCCCATATCATTTTCTTAAATAGTGTCAGCTTGTCACAGTCATAGAACATATGTTGTAACGTGGCAGGGCTACTATTACACCTAGGACATAGGTCATTAGCTCTTTTACCCCATGCATGCAATTTAGCTGGAGTGAAGTAAAGGTTGTATAGTGTTTTGTAGAGTTGTGCTTTTAAATTAGAGGAGAGTAACAGTTGGGAAGTCATGGCTAAAATCTTATCGATGTCAACATCTGGATTTTCAAGTTTATTTGCCCATATAGTTTCGGTGTGTTCCATGTCATCAGGTGATTTTTCATGGAGGAGGGTATAAATTGTACCGAATCCGGTGGAAGGCCTAATTATACTTTCGATAAGGGGAATTCTATCCCAGATAATACCGGACATCTTAGAGTTAACAATAGTATTTATTTGATAAAATTTAAGATAGTCCGTCACCGGTATCTTAAATTGATCTTGAAGTTTAGTAAAACTTGCCTTCCTATCTGTGCCTAAGAAATCGAAAAGGGAAATGATTCCCCGTCCTTCCCAGCTGGCAGAGATCATAGCGTTAACATTTTGAGGAAGCAAAGATGAATGCCAGAGTGGAGTATAGCGACACAGTTTAGGGATTTGCATAAGTTTTGTGATTTTGGACCAGACTTTCAGTGCACTAGTGATAACTTTAAATTTAACTTTTTTTAAATAACTAGGTTCCAATTGTCTTAATAGTAGTCCTCTAGCTTTATGACCAAGAGCCAGTTCATATATTGATGGTATGTCAAATTCTCCTGCGTTTCATACTGGATTTATCAGTGGTGCAAATTGTTGTAGACAGGCTGCCCAGAAGTAAAGGAGTAACTGGGGGATTACGAGCCCCCCCCTATCATGTGGTAGGGATAGGAATTTGAGCGATCTTCTAATTTTGCCGTATTGCCAGACAAATTGGAAAATCTGGGAGTCAAGAGCTTTGATAAAGTTATCTTCGACTAACAAAGGAATTGCTCGAAATAAGGACAGTACCTTGGGGAAAATATTCATTTTAACATAGTTCCCCCTCCCTATAATAGACAGATGGAGACTATTTACTCTGGTTAAGTCTTGTTTGATAGAGTTGATAAGAGGTTCATAGTTTATTTTAGTAATCTTTTGAACCTCATCAGTTATGCAAACCCCTAGATATGTGGCTTTTCTGGTTCTTCTGGTGTCCATAAAGAGTGTGTTTTCAGTACATAATATAACGGTTTTGCCTCGATTGAGCGAGTATCCAGATCGGGATTTAAACAGATGTGTGACCGCCTCGATCTCAATTATAGCTGTATCGGGGTCGGGTGTTAAGATTGCGACGTCATCCGCATAAGCTAGAACTTTGGTTTTGAATGCTCCTGTCATAACTGGTTTAATTCTGCTGTTACCTAGGAGTTTTAGTATTAAAGGGTTGATGTAAAGGGCAAACAAAATTGGTGAACACGGGCAGCCCTGCCTAGTTCCTCTTGATACATTAATACTTCCCGATTCGCATCCCATAATTTGGAGTTTAGCCTTCGGATCAACATACATAGCTTTAACTGATTTGATAAAACTATGCCCGAAGTTGTAATGCTCTAAAATAGCCCACATGAATTCCCACGATACTCGATCGAATGCCTTTTCTGCATCGAGAAGGATCATTGACATCTGGCTGCCCGTCACTGACATAATATCATATAGTGAAATTGCTCTCTGGATATGATCAGTGGTACCCTTCCCCGGGATAAAGCCGTGTTGCCACGGGCTGACCAGATATGCAGTGACCCCCATGAGCCGATTGGACAAGATTTTTGCGTAAAGTTTAGAATCGGAGTTTATGAGTGAGATTGGACGGTATGATGAAGGGGAGTCAGAGGGTTTGCCCTTTTTTGGGAAAATAATGATGTTAGTGTATTTCCATGATTCGGGTGTAGTGCCATTCCACTGTATTCCTTGAAATAAATCAAGTAGCAATGGCAATATAAATTTGCCTAGAATTTTATATAGTTCCAGCGTAATCTTATCAGGGCCTGCTGCTTTGCCAGAAGCTAGTTCTGCAAGTGCAAGTTCGATCTCTGCTAGTGAAATCTCTTTCTCCAAATCATTTTTAGTGGTATTGTCGAGGCTATTATCTGTACAGGTTAGGAAATCGTTTAAGAATTTCTTCGTCTCTTCCTCGTTAGGGGTAATATTGTTCTGATATAGGTTCTGATAATAGTGTTGAAAAACATCCACTATATCCTTAGTTTGTGTGTATTCTCGATCATTTCATTTTATTGAAGAGATTGTATTAAAGGAGGCCTTCTGTCTAGTTCGTAGTGCTAGTTGTTTGCCGACCTTTTCTCCGTTTTCGTAGAGATTACTCTAGTGTGCTGTAAAAGTTTCGGCAGATTTCTTAGTGAGCCCCTTGTTTAAATCTGTTTTGAGAGTTAAAATCTGCGAAGTAGGTTTGTCCCATCTGCCCCATGTGCAATTAACGTTGTGTGTGCCGCTTCTAATTTAGCTAGCTCCCCTACATTTTTGTTATACTCCGAAGTATGTTGCTTCTTAGTTCTGGCTACATAGCTAACGGTTTCTCCCCTATGAAGGTTTCTGATGAGAGAATGGAAATGTATACGCATGAAGCCTTAGCACTCAAGCAGTGGGGACTGGCAGCAGCTGGAAGGGTTTTCTCAGCTCGAAGTCAGCAAGCATCTTTAGGATCTGCCCTCTGGGATCCGACCCTAATTTAAGGAACACACACTATTATAATACGACAAAACATTAGTGGCAACATTGCATCTTCTCCCCACTTTCAGGAACCAATCATTCTCTTCCAAAGTCTGGGAGCAGGTAAACTTCCCAGCTTCTCATGTATTTACAATGGTTCATTCATGAATATGTCCTTGATTCAGTGGCATAGCTAGACCTTGTGCAGCCCGTGACATGTAAGAGCGGGTTGGGGGGGCTGGCGATTTCTGCGGGGGTGCTGGCGAATCCTGCGACGGCCCAGCTCCACAATGGCTGTAGATGGAAGCGGGTCGGGGGGAGAGCCTGCCGCCTCCAAAACTCGAGACCCCCCCTTGCTCTACCACTGCCTGGATTTGTTACTTTGAACAGAATCTTGTGGTTCAGGCAGCTCTATCCACGAGTCGCGCCTCCTGGCGTCTTTCTCCTGGTGAGAACCTCAATATCAGTTGTCAAATACATAAAAAATGCCTATTTACTAGCTAACAGAAGGGTTCCGGAAAATTACATCTGCAGAGGTAATAAAGAGAAAAACATCATGTGCAAAGCAACTGTTTAAATAAGCAAACAGATCTTTTAGCCTTAAACGTGTAAGGTCGACATTCAAAATGGCATCAGCATTTAAGCTAACTTAATTCATTGCAATAGGTTAATTCAAATGTTTGCCTATAATGTCTAAATGTGATTACCTAGGACAGATTTTGTGTTAAATTGTGAATGTTATTCAACATTGAAGTTCGCACTGTACACCTAAATATGTTTATATTAGTAAAAGGAGGACTTTTGCTATATCATAGTTGAAAATATAAATACATTTAGTTTAATGTTACAAACAAATTGTAACAATAAAACTTTTTTTAACACATTTCTAGCTTTTTTTAGTTTATAAATGAATGCTACATTCATTTTGATTAAAATACAATTCGGTTACTGTTAATTAAAGCCATTCATCCCATTTATTTATTATTAATGCATAACAAAAATACAATTGTTTTACTTTAGGTGGGATTTTTTTACATAAATCTTTAAAAATAGTGCTACTTTAATTTAATATATTTAAACTAATTAAATCTTTATTTCAGAATTAAGTTATTAGTGCAGTGGTTTTTAATTTTGTTCTACATTTTAAATAGATATATAAAATAAATATACATTGATATTTAACATAAAAAATATGTTTGGTCATTTTTAAAGTTTAATAGACTTGTTACATTTTCCAAATACTTTACTCTAGGGAGCTCTCCACCCCAGTGGTGGCGAGCTCCCTGTCCAAAAGAACAGCAAAAATGAAAGTAGTTTATTAAACTTGAAAAAAATTAATTACAATATTTTTTATGTTAAATATTAATTTAAATTTGTTTGTATTTATTTTAAATTAAGGCAAATGTGGCAGCATTAATAATTTAGTTTACATTTAAAATGTACGTTTTTAGAATATATTGCATTAAATTAACATTATTTTTCAGAAGTTTAAATAAAATAATTTCCCATCTAAAGTAAAACAATTATAATTGTTATTATACATAAATATTTGTTAAAAATTGTGTATAGAATTAAATAAAAATCATTTAAATTAAATTGATATCCAAATAATGGTTTAATAACTTTTGGATAAACAAAGTTATTGAATATGCTATAGGAAAACAAAAATATGTTTTGTTTTTAGATAATGTTTTGGACATTAAATTAAATGTATTTATATTTCTAACATTTGTAAATAATTTAACATACCATTATTTCCTATGAGATTTTATTCAAATTCCCTTCCGGCATTACTTTTTATGGGAGGGTGTTGCAGCACCAGTGGATGGCCAAGTGTGGTGCTGGACCTACCCAAGCTCAGACCTGGATTATATTTAATACTGTTTGGGGTCCTGTTGGCTACAGTAACGTTAGAAGTGAAGTTTCTGAATAGGAATGATCTTACTCAGTTTTGGGTTGGTGCACGTCTCTCCTTAAACCCCTTTCATACCTTCACTTAACCCCTCCTTACTCCTCTCATGAGGCCTTCCCGTTAGTAGATCCATATTACAGCCAATCTTCCCTGTTCCTCCCACATTTATGAGTAAACCATATGCTTAAATAGGCAGAGACTCCACAATCGGGTAGAAGCTCTCCGCACAAAAAACATAAGGGAATCAGAGACGGAATCTCTGCATGTAGGATTGTGAATAGGATTTTATAGTATGTTAGTAGGCCTATTGTAGTACTACTAAATGAACTCAAAATACAGTTTGTGAACAGGTCTCTTTGTGCAGTTAACTGGTGCACCCACTGTTATAACACAAAATAATGTGGCCCTACTGCAGTGGTCAATCGAAGTGGGTGGGAAAGAGTTCTTCAACCTCTTTTGAAAAGACAACTGTCCCAGATGGTTAATTCCGACAGCTAAAATGCTTGAGCTGAAAGGTTAGGCAGGGAGTCTCCTGCGCTGCGAAACCGAGGGAGGCGCAGACAGCTAAACAAGCCTTCTTGCCTGGGTGCCTGCTTGCCTGAAAGACATGTAAATGTGCCAACTGCTCAATCTGCAAATGTATAGGGTGCTTGAAAGCTGGTACTGGCTACAATTGATGGAGTCACTTGAAGTTTCCTGATGACAGATTTTTTTTTAGAGTGGTATTGTAAGGGAGTTACCATCTGTGTGGTAATGTGTGTGCTTTTAAAATATAGTTATAAAATAAATTGGGCTATGTATAGTCTGGGTATTACTAAATCTATTTTTGGGAAACACTTTTTCAAATCTTAAACCTGTTTCTGCATTTTGTAGCAGCCTATCCTTTTCTGTGAGTAATGCAAGTTTCGAATAATGACTTCACATATTCACTGTGCATTCTGTCAGACTAGGACCTCATAGCACTAATCACATTGTCACTATTCTCCACTGCAACAACCACAATTCAGTTCTGTGGCTCTTTGGTTACACACATAGAGCTATGCAGTGCATTAAATAGCAGGGGTTTCATAATGTACGAATATGCATTTACCACTGACTAACTTAACTTGCATTTATTTTTCATTTGTTTGCGCGTTAACTTGTATTTAGTCACTTGAAGATTAAGCAAGGAAAATAGTTACATAATATCTTGTTTTTTTCAGCCAATCCTTTAAATCGACTTCGGGGCTTACTCACCCCACTTCCATTACGTGCAGCATCACAGTTCACACACTTTTTAGGTCTCACCTAGCCAGAGCATGCGCTGTCTCTTCAAGACACACTGTATCTAGGACATGGGCTTGAAGCACCTCAAGTGATTTATATTGGCTCTTGTTAATGCCCTTTGTAAGTGGCTGCTTCTGATTGGTGAATATGGTTAATTCATTCCGTCTTTGCTGTTTCTGACCCTCGCAGCAGACTGCTCCTGTTACATGTATTTTTCCTTTTTTTATATATGTAGGTTTTTTGGTGGCAGTATTTTATTTACTTCTTGATTGAGAGCTCACTCCTGTCTGAGCAGCAGAGAGCATGCATGGGAGGTGGGGGAGGGGGAGATCGGGGCAGCTTTGCCAGCAAACACTGTGTAATCCGATGCGTGAATCTGACTTCAATTTTGCATTTCTCATCCATCCGTTGTTGTTACGTGTTCTTTGTTTGTGTTTAGGAAATTTATCTGCAAATGTTGCAGGATCTCCTCTTCTTAATTTTGTGCTGGATTACCCTTCTTGAAAGTGATGGTAAAACTGTTTATGAACACACAACAATAAGCAGAATCTACTTCGAAATCGTAACAGAATGTTGACCGCTATGTATTTCTGCGGCGTTTGTTGCGCTCGCTCACTCCACAGACTACTCAAATGCGCAGCGTTTGTCTCAAACTTCCTGCTTGTTTAATTTTAAAATCTGACAGATGCCATCACTGTTTACATGTTTTTGCAGCGTTAAAAGTGATGCGTGAGTTGTTTTTGGTATGTTATTATTTAGCTTAAATGGGGATACCCTGCTTGGAGCGCAAACTGCAGGTGGGTAGATGTTTTGCGTCTGAAGGGTTATCGGGCTGGTCCCTTTTCATCCTGCCAGGGCTCAGACAGCAGGAACTGCTGTGTATTCTGGGTGGAGTGGGGTACATTCAGCTGATCCCGGATGTCTGCAGCATGGCTGCCTTTTGTTCCCCATCAAATGCCTCTGGGCAGTTTGTAGTTAGCAAGAAGCCGCCGCGCAGCCTGTGATTACCAGCGCCAGTGATGGCACCCAACCCCAGCCAGCCCTGCCAGGAATTATAGCCCTACATTTTCCAGGGCTAATACAGAGGGCTCTTACGCCTTCATTGCCTCTCCTTTCTGCAGCTATTAGCATTTAATGCAACAATGTCAACTGTTCATTCTGGGCATTGCCAGCTCTCCTGTGAATATCCTTCTAGCATATTCTTGGTACCCTGTGGGGGTAGCTCTCCACCAGAGGACTCCTGCAACCAAGCAAACCATCTTTAGATTTAAAGCTTTAACTGCCTTTAGAGTGGTTGGTGGAATTTCCAGTTCGCCAGTTGCAAATGGTTTCTATTGGCTCTGACGGCTGGTATATGTTTTCTTAATCATCTGGTGAAGCGTATTGCATTTAGTTACAATTTATTCCTGATTCATTGTGTAACTTAAGGAATGTTGCTCAGTTTGGTGTTTTTATTTTAACATGTGGAAATTCCATTTTTTCCTCCAATAGTCATATATAGTCTAATATTCCAAAATGCACTTTCCGCAACTGGATTCAGAAAAAACACTAGTAATTGGTCAACTGGAAATTCCTCCATTGCTGGTCTCTTGTTCTCTGTTAAATGGATCATCCAGGGAAATGTATTCAAAACTGGTCTTAAATGCCCACCACATGTCATCAAACATTGGGCATGCTAGGAACGCGTTGCTACCGATTTTTAAGGAGGCAGGCTTGGGTGTAAAGAACTGACGCTGGTGGTCCTAATAAAGATAATCTGCACTCCCGTGTTTTACGACTCTTTGTGTTTTTCTACCAGTGACAGCGATGCGACCATGCCCTGCCCCCGGCAACATATTCCCAAATGATTTCGCTGAACTGTCACAGTCAGCAAACGCCATAAAAGCGTGTTTTATGTTGCGGGGGTTTGCCTTTCACAGAATGCACCAAAGCCACCTGATGTGTGAACGGCACCAAGTTGTTTGAGGGACAGGTTCCCACTGTCTACTCTGCTCTCACTCTGCACCCAGCGCATTTACCAAATGCACTGAGTGGGATTACCAACATGTCCTTTACCTGGGGTGAGGTTACCAGCATGCCGTTTACTGATGTGCCGGGTAGCATTACCAGCACGCCATTTACCTGCCGTGTCTGGTGATGTTACCAGCACGTTGTTTACTTACGGTATGGTTACCAGCAGCAACAATACCAGTACATAACACACAATCCCACTTAACTTAATTCCAGTACACACAATACAATATCATTACTATCCACATAATTTCACAGCACACCATGACACATATTTCCACTACACAATTCACTCCACACCATACAATTTCATGCCACTCTAGCTAATCCAATCCAACCCACATATTTCTACTACACACCACATACAAACACTCCATATCAAACAGGTAAAAGACATTGCCATTTACAATGCCAATAGCTCTAACTCACACAAATGCATGATCGGTTGCATTTCCATTGCTTGTTTTAATGTTGTAATCCTCGCCTGAGTTTGAGGTCCCCAGCAGGTGGAGTCCCCTGCATCACAAAGCCTGGTTGGGGCTGCTATCCTCCCCTCCTCAAACGTCCCCAGACCACCCCCCATGCATCCTTAATTTTTTTCAGTGCAATCACAATCCAAATATACGACCTAAAGGCACCCCTCAAGTAACGTACATCTCTGAAATGCAAAATAATATTCAAAACCTCTTAACTAAATTCAACTATTGGCAACTTTGGCTATATTTAGACCAGCCAGCGATTGCAGCTCTGCTTACCAGGACAAAGTACACACGTTCAAGGCCGCGCGGCAGCCTGCTCACTTCTCCAAGGCCCGTTCGGTTGAGAACTGTAACATTTAGAAAGGCTTTCAAAAGTCAGTCTTTCGAAATCTAAACAACAAAAGTAAATGAAAAAAATGCAGATTTTTAAAAGTCGAAAATGCAAAACATTCAATGTCATGCTGATGCAGGCATTAGGAATAGGAAAGCTAATTAAAGTTGTTTTCAATATTTGCAAAAGTAATTACAGCCCTACAAACATTTTTATTTTACTATTCTATTTTCATTAGCCAAATGCTTTAAAGAGCATACAATTATAAACAAAACGAACAATCTTAGTTAAAAATAATTTGGCAATTTACATGAAGATTTAACTAGAGCATTGCAGTTTCACAACGTGCCATTTTACCAGCAAGGTGTATTTTTTATAGGCGCATAATATATTCACATTTACAAAGTTGGGGCGCAAGTGCAAACGACGTAGATTTTAAAACACCAAACATTCAGATTAGGTGCTTTAAAGCAAAAAAATAGCCCAGCTCACAACAGCAATTATCACTATTTGCACAAATCTTGGTCCTATAATCTTCAAATCTCCCACACAATTTAATGGCAACTCTCATTCAAAACAGAGCATCCCTCATCTTTACAGTGGACAACAAATGTAATATACCCAATTGAGGGAGCACATATGAATTCTTTTTAGCTGGACGATGGGTTTTGACAATCGATAATCATATTCAGTTTTAAAACTTTTGATCTGGTTAATTTCTTGAAGTAATGATTTGTGACGGGACAATTTAAATCCTAGTAGGATAAGGGCACATTTCATTGTATCGTCTATCTTTCTTCTCAGTCTTCAGGAGAGTTCATCTGTCTAAACACTAGGCATGATGGACAGAGATCCCCTTTGCAAATTGACATCCTTGAAATTTCAAAATCTCATGGCTACAACTGCACAAGGCTTTTTTTTACAATGTACAATTGCCATTTTATGTGTCGGATACGGTAAACAACCTTTACAACGCAACATTTACCATGCAGTGCCTTTACGACGCAACTTTTACAACGCAAACCATTACAACGCATTGCGCTGGGGGGCGCTCTAGGATAGGGAATAGGTTTAATTTACTATCCAACACCTTCCCTACTATCCACGGGGACTGGAGTTGGAATAGTAAATTAAACAATTCACTATCCAGCGCCCAAAAGCACCATGCGTTGTAAAGGCATGCA
Organism: Lissotriton helveticus; assembly: GCF_964261635.1. Lineage (NCBI taxonomy): Eukaryota > Metazoa > Chordata > Amphibia > Caudata > Salamandridae > Lissotriton > Lissotriton helveticus. Next base: position 940,651,578 of record NC_136065.1, read on the forward strand.
TTGTAAAAACAGCGTTGTAAAGGCATGCGATGTAAAAGCATGCGTTGTAATGTCATACATCCGTCGGAAATGTGTTTTGCTACCCATTACAATTCTCAACTAGAAGGGGGCAAGAAAGGTCGGCCGCTTTTTATTTACAGATCAGAAAGATATTTATCAGTGGTGTGTGATGACAATTGTGGTTGCAAACCATTGATTAGTTACCGAACCCCAGTTGGAGGGGGAACTGAATCACAGAGAGGAAGCTATCCCAGTGAAAGAAACCAATGAGAAAAGGAAATAAGAGAAAATGGAAAATGATGGGAAGAGGAGAGGAATTGCCAGAATTGGAGTTATTAATTTGGAAGGGTGGTACCCCTACCAACTCAATAAACCAACTCTGAAAAGGTTAAAACACAGCTCTGACAGAATCTCTGCTCAGCCCCTGGTAGCTCAGGTGCAAGCGGCAGGCAATCCACAGAGAAGTGTGTGCTAAGTTGAAGCAGTACCAACAATTCTTAAGCAAAGAATACAACACAATACAATTTGTAAACCAATGTAGAAAATAGAGAAAAGTTTCATGAGCAAAAATAAACCAAGATCATCATATTAGATTAAAAGGAGCCAGAGATATATATTTTCAAAGTTTAAAGTCAAAGCAAATCTAGAAAAAGTCAACGCTAAACAATGCAAAAACAACAGCTTGCTGTGGACCAGAACTTTCTGATTCCTGCCCACTACGGTGTGCCACGCAACTGAGAATGACAAACGTGTTGTGTTTTTTGTAAAGCATATTCTAAACTACATGCTCGTGGGATTCATCATCATCAAATTCTTTATTCAGCTCTAACGAGCCATAAAAGTCATATCATGAAATACACAGTACAAATAATACACCTTAAAACTTCAGATAGGATCCATTAAATAATATAATAGCAGCACGATACCAAAAAGTTTCAATATATAGATCGTAGTCTCAGGGAACTTAAGATATAATTTAAAACAGCAATAATGGCAGTTTTATTTCCCAGGCACTGCAAATAAGAAAAGGCTGCTATATGAGATCTCAAGTCCAAAGCACACAATATAGGTTCTTTGATGTAGATAAAATGCGCAAAATAATATAAAGTGCAAAGTGCTCTGTTCAGCAGGGATCTCAGAATGACAGAGAGGTAAAGATGAAAACCAGGTACCTTTGGAGGGGTAAGTAGCCGAAATCTTGTGAGTAGAAACTTCTGTTTTTCATCTACAATAAACTGTAAGTAAAGTGCTAGGCGTAATATTGGAGCCTGAAGATTAACTCCGCACTCTTTCCGGCTATTGTCCTGCAGTGCTTTTTGCACAGATTGATAACAAAGATTTTTTATGTGTGCTGAGGAAACGTTTGACAAAACTGCAGGACTATGATGAAGAGCTGGGATACCAGACTTTCAAATCCCTTTTTAAGCCAAGGGATGTCTAAGCAATTGTCCAGATTTATACAATCTGAGAGCACTGATCTACATAATTGGGCTTCTGTGTTTCTCTAAGTATGGTGCCACAGTAAGAGGAGTTTTAACCTCTGACCCTGCTCGCAGGCAGGTCGCTCCCCATGCCACCACACGGCCGCCAGCTGCCTCGTACCTGCTCCCTTCCACCCGCCTGTTTTCCCGCCGTTTCCCACTCCTTCCTGCCACTGCGTCCCTGTATCCCCGCCCCCCTGCTCCCCATTGGCCACCCCGCTCCCGCCTCCCTGCTGCTCCTCACTCCCTATCCTCCTCTTATGGAGGCCACGCAGCGTCCGCGCCACTGGCATGCCGAAGTCGCACCAAAGGCAAGCCCATCTGCGCCCGTCCGCGCCTGGACCGCGCCCAGCGCCAGAACCCCTGGACCCCACGAACGCCACAACACCAGACTCCACTACAACGCCAGCACCCTCTATGCACTCAATGCCGGCCGAAACCACACCTGCTTTCAAGCCGCCCTGAAACGGACTCACAGAACTTTCTTCTGCCACACCTGCAGCTTCACCTGCGACAGAGCCACCAAACCTTCAAGGACTGGACCCAACCACCTCCGCTGCATACTCCTCAACACCAGCTCCGCACGCAAACACGCCGTCGAGCTCTGGGATCTGCTCGACACCTCCGCCCCAGACTTGGCCTTCCTGACCGAGACCTGGTGGAACGACTCCTCGGCGCCCGACATCGCCATAGCCATCCCGGACGGCTACAACATCACCCGCAGGGATCGCGCCACCGGAATCGGAGGAGGAATAGCCATCATCCACAAGTCCACCCTCAAGGTCGCCACCCACGCAGACAACACCCTCAACACCGCTGAACACCTGCACTTCCGGATCCACACCGACCCCAACACCACCCTCAGAGGAATACTCATCTACAGACCCCCCGGACCCCGAGCTCAATTCAGCGACTCCATCTCCGACCTCGACAGCACCCACGCACTCGCCTCCACGGACTACATCCTCCTCGGGGACCTGAATTTCCACCTCAAGAACAACAACGGCGCCAACTCCGCCACCCTGATCGCCAACCTCGGCCTCAGACAACTCGTCACCGCACCCACCCACGCCGCTGGCCACACGCTGGACCCCTTCTTCTCCACAGGCACCCACGTCACCTTCGAACACACCACCGAACTCCATTGGACCAACCACCGCTGCATCCATTTCACCTTCTATAAACCAACCACGCACCACAACACCCAACAGCTACCTCGCTGCTGCTGGAGCACAGTCACAGAAGATCAGCTGATCACCACCCTTGCCCAAAACCCACGCACCAACCCCACCACCCCAGACACCGCAGCCCGCAACCTCAGACAGTGGATCGACGACTGCGCCAACACCCTCGCCCCACTCAAGAAACCCTCCAACAACCACGCCAGCAAGAGAGCCACCTGGTTCACCGACGAGCTGCAGACCTCCAAACGCGCATGCCGGAAACTGGAGAAGATATGGCTCCACGAACGCACTCCGGACAACCACGCAGCCCACAAGGACGCCACCCGCAGACATCACCACCTCATCAGATTAGCCAAGAGATCCTCCTTCAAAGACCGCCTGGATAACAACGCAGACAACAGCAAAGAGCTTTTCAGCATCGTAAAGAAACTCTCCAACCCCAGCGCCAACGCCATTGACATACCGCCCTCACAAGAACTGTGCAACTCACTGGCCATCTTCTTCCACCTCAAGATCGCTGACATCCATGACAGCTTCAACACTATGACCGCCCGACTACGCCAGACCCCACCTCCCCAGTGAACACCACCAGCGCCAACCGCCTGACCTCCTGGTCCAACGTCAATGACGACAAGACACGCAAGGTCATGAACTCCATCCACTCAGGATCTCCGTCAGACCCGTGCCCACACCACGTATTCACCAAAGCAGACGCTGCCATCGCACCCCAACTACGGAAGGTCATCAACTTCTCCTTCGAAACAGTGACATTCCCGGAAAGCTGGAAACACGCTGAAATCAACACCCTCCTCAAGAAGCCCAAGGCGGACCCTAAGGACCTCAAGAACTTCCGGCCCATCTCCCTGCTCCCGTTCCCGATGAAGGTCATCGAGAAAATCGTCAACATGCAGCTGGCCTGCCACCTGGAAGATAACAACATCTTGGACCCGTCCCAGTCCGGGTTCAGACGAAACCACAGCACCGAGACAGCCCTCATCGCCGCCACAGACGACATCAGGCGCCAACTAGACAACGGCGAAACATCAGCCCTCATCCTCCTGGACCTGTCAGTCGCCTTCGACACGGTCTGCTATCGCAGTCTAAAGACACGCCTCCTAGAAGCCGGAATCCAAGAGAAGGCCCTTGACTGGACCACGTCCTTCCTCTCCGGCAGAACCCAGAGCGTCCGCCTCCCGCCCTTCCAATCCGAGGTCACCGACATCATCTGCGGCGTCCCCCAGGGCTCATCCCTCAGCCCGACGCTGTTCAATGTCTACATGTCCCCCCTCGCACAAGTGGCCCGCCAACACGACCTCAATATCATCTCCTACGTTGACGACACCCAGCTCATCCTCTCCCTCACCAAGGACCCGCACACCGCCAAAACCAACCTCCATGAGGGAATGAAGGCCGTCGCCGACTGGATGAGGAACAGCTGTCTGAAGCTGAACTCGGACAAGACGGAGGTACTCATCCTAGGACCCACCCCCTCAGCCTGGGACGACTCCTGGTGGCCGACCACACTGGGAACAGCATCGACACCCACCGACCATGCACGCAACCTAGGATTCATCCTCGACTCCTCCCTCTCCATGTCTAAACAGGCCAACGCCGTCTCTTCCTCCTGCTACAACACACTCCTCATTCTCCGCAGGATCTACAAGTGGATACCTACCGAAACAAGAAGACGGTGACACAGGCCCTCGTCAGCAGCAGACTGGACTATGGCAACGCACTCTATGCAGGAATCCCAGCCAAACACCAACGACGACTACAACGCATCCAAAACGCATCCGCCCGACTGATCGTCAACGTTCCCCGCTGCAGCCACATCACTCCCCACCTGAGAGACCTACACTGGCTCCCCGTCGACAAGAGGATCACCTTCAAGCTCCTCACACACAAAGCACTCCACAACGCCGGACCAGCCTACCTAAACAGCAGACTCAGCTTCTACACCCCCACCCGCCAGCTCTGCTCCGCCAGCCTCGCCCTCGCCGCTGTTCCCTGCATCCAACGAACAACCTCCAGCGGCAGATCCTTCTCCTACATCGCCGCCAAGACCTGGAACACCCTCTCTACCCACCTACGGCAGACCCAAGACCTACTCACCTTCAGAAGACTCCTCAAGACCTGGCTCTTCGAGCAGTAGCGGCACCCCCTCCCCTCAGCACCTTGAGACCCTCATTGGTAAGTAGCACACTTTACAAGTACTCTGATTGATTAATTGGATGTAATCCTCCAGGTAGTTTAGCCCTGCCTCATTGTGGCAAAATTATGTTGGGTTGAGTGTAGAATAGCCAGGAGTCTTCTTATAAACTTGTTCTGTACTATCTGGAGGGCTTTACAATTGACATGTCTCCAGATACCTGCCCCATATGTTGCAACTGATAGTATTTTGGTTTTAAAAATACATAGCAGCTCACTTATGGGTTTATGTCCCAGCTTTTTTGCAAATCTAAAAACGGTATCAATTGCCCTTTGAAACTGTACAACTCTAATATTCAATAAAAACCTCCAATTAAAATCAGTATCAATAGGAACGCCAAGTAAGTGAAGTGCGTGGCTTTTTCCAGTTCTTCTCCACCGAGCAAAAACTTTCTGGTCTTTGACACTTTTGGACCACATTTCATTATAAATGACTTAGGGGCTCATTAGGATTGCGGATAATCCGCATCCTCCGGGCCGGCAGAAGCCACCGCCGGCCCGGAGGATGCGGATTATCCGCTGCGTACTGGAAAAAGACCCCCCCCCACCAGATTAGGATGGCTGGGGGATATTTTTTCAGTCCACAGCTTTTCCACTGCGGTCGCCTTCCGACCGCGGCGGAAAAGCTCTAACATGGCTGGCGGTGTCTATCAGACACCGCCAGGCACATTAGGATGTTGGCGGTCCTATGCCTTTCCACGGCGGCATTTCCGCCGTGGAAAGGCATACAGTCTTTTCTTTGGGGGCCGGGCCCGTTGCGGGCCCCCAGGGATGAAGGGGGGGTGGGGGTTGCACATGGGGGGTACCTATGGTACCCCCCTGCCTTTGCGTGCACGAAGCGGCAGGCACCACGCGGTGCCTGCAGCTTCGTGCTTTGCAAAGGAAAACATGTTTTTTTTAACATTGCAGCGTGTGCTGCTTCAAGCAGCACCCGCCGCAATGTTAAAAATACAGGATGTGACCGCCAGGGTGGCGGTCACATCCTAATTGGCACGGAGGGACCGCCGCTGCCCCTGCGGACGGTCCCTCCTCCTCTGGGGTGGCGGACGGACGCAAGTCCGTCCACCATCCTAATCAGCCCCTTAGTTCGGTTAGTTTTAAGTCCCAGGTTATCCATAAAATTATTAAAAGCATCTAACAATGATTGTAGGCCATTTGCTGTTTAAGCAATTCGGACAGCAACATCTGCGCAGAGCAGGACAGGAATTTCTCGTGAATTTGTTTTTGGAATATCTTTTCCGGCCTTAACTAAGTGGTCACCAAGGGCATTTATGTAAATTAAAAAGAGGAATCATTGCACTATCTATACCTAATTCAGTCATAATTGACCATAATCTGGAGCGATCCACTGTGTCAAAGGCACTTGTTAGGTCCATAAAGACAAGGTGAACACATCCTTTTTTGCCTTTGTATATTTTTGGACTCTGAGGGACAGGTTTAAAGTCTGCTCCATTTTTGTCAGGCCTGCCTTAAACCCATACTGTAAGTCTGATAGCCCCTGAGCCTCTGCAGCCCAACTTTCCAAATTGGTCAATATGACCCTTCCCAGAATTTGTACAGTGCTATCCAAGAGTGAAATTGGTTGATAGCAATGTGGCTGGCTTTTATCTCCCTTTTTAAAGATGGGAATAGTAGTGGCCTCTTCCCAGGTTTTAACCATGGGCCCAATAATTGCAAAACGTAGAACAATAGTTATTAGAGGAGCCCAGAACTGTGGTAGGGATTCAAAAATATCTACGGGAATTCTATCGGGTCCTGAGCATTTCTCGGACTGGGAATTTTCAATTGCTAGAGTAATGTCAGAGACCTCAATAGATCCGCTTAATTCCCGATTAGAGCTTGGATCACTGATTGGTATGGCATCTATAAATTGTAACAGTGTCTGGGCCTCTGGGCCAAAACATTTTGAAAAGTGGTCCACCCAAGAATCACTTGGAATAACACACTCAATCTTTGGGAGGGACTCACCTAAAAGGGTCTGAGAATTGACTATCTGCCAAAAAGCTTCCGAATCTTTCAGCTCACTAGCAGCTCTTAACTCATCCCAGGCCTTCTCTCTTATTTCTACTTTCCTTTTTGAAGTGGCCTCTTTGTAAATTTTCCTTGCCCTCATTACTCCTATTGTGTCCTGTGGATGTGTTCTAAGAGCACTCCTTAGGAGTTTATGAGCTTTACTATTGAACCACTGCGGGCTAATATGGGATTTTCCAGCTTTGTTGTTCAGTTTATCTGCCATGTACTTTGTGAGAGAAGTAAAGGCCTGAATTACCTCTGTTGGACTTGAGTCGACTCCCAAAACCTGACTAATCTCCTGTTGTTTGTGAGAAAAGAGTTCTTTATGAAAGACCTCCTTCTCAACCTGGCCCCATCTGATGTTTAAAGCTTTATTTTTAGTAAGATCCAATAGATACTGTGGGGGTTTCTGGATGTCCCTGCATAGAGGTAAGTTTAAATTCAGTATTAACGGGCTGTGATCACTCATGCATGAGGGCATCATTTTACAATTAGACAGTACTATTAACAACTCTTTAGAAGTTATTATATGGTCTTTGACGGAGTTATACCCTGACCCAATATATGTAGGAATCCGTACAGGGGTCCCCGTACTATAATCATGTGCAAATACCAAACTATTTGCAGAAGACACTCTGTTTAGTGCATCCCCATAAGGGTTGTGTCTAAAGTGCATAAGGCGATCCCCGAGGTGATCACAGATTCCACACATTACGGAGGAGCCCTTACCACACATTTCTATGTTAAAATCTGCAACCCACAAAATTAGTAACTCCTTTCTGTGATCATTTAAAGTCTTATGCAAAATGTCCTCCATTCCATCTACAATCTTAGTTTCTGTAGGGTCAAATATCTTATAATAATAGTTAATCAGTAGCAGGCTAAAATATTTCTTCGGGGTGAACAGGAGTATTTGGTAGAATGGAGAGATAACCACTTCAGAGGACTTACAGTCCGTCAAAGACACAGAGACAAATGTTACCAATGCCCCTTTGGCTCAACCTGATGTTGAGGGGGTTACTGGGACATTTAAGGTCACAAAGATGTTTATACACTGTGGATGCAGCAGCCAGGTCTCCTGACAACAGACTATTTGATAATTGCCTAGTAGGTTCAGCCATTCCAGGATTTCCAATTTGGATCGCAGACCTGCCCCTTTCCAAGAGATTAAGCCAAACTTCCCCTCTAGTGGGTGGGCATCAAAAGGTGCCTGTTGAGTTGATTCTGGGAGAGGGGGATGGTCATCAGTTGAGTTTGATCGTGGCACTGTTAGTAGGTAGTCAATCCAGTTGTTCTAGAGAGGTCAAAGTGGTAAACCTAATAAATAAAGAAAGGTGGTGGTTCAGATGATTGCTTAAAGTTGTGTCATTTGGTGTACCCAAATACCAGTTGTCAGTGTTACAACATGGCAAGGGGGCAAGGGCCCTTGGAGGGTAGAAAAACCCAGCGGGAGTGCTCGAATAACCTTTGGAGATGGTGGTATTTGGCTACGGGAGTGTAATAGTTGCCTGACCAAGCTTGGTCTTTTAAAATGAATGTGTTGTATTTTGTAAAGCATATTCTAAACCATGTGCTCGGTGGACTATCCTCCTTTGTTGTTGGTTGGGTACTACCGAACGTCAAACAGCGTTAAGAATATTTAGGACCAATACGCATGGCTGTATTGTTTATTCCATTTCCAGCTCCTTGTTCTCAATGTGCTACACCAGAATGAAGGCTTTGAAATGAGGGGGACACACGAAATTCCTTTTCCCATTCTCTTTTTTAGGTGAAACCTGAATTTATGAATGTATTCCTTCTTGTTCGTGAAACAGGCTACTAAATAGTAGGCATGTATTTGGTTTACTTATGAGCATTTAATTTTGCAAGTCCTAAAGCGCCTTGTATTTTGAAGACTGCATTTATAAACTTTTATGATGCAATTCTATTATATGAAAATATTGTTAGGTGTGTATTTCAAATTTTGCGATTAAGAGAGTGTTTTATGTTTCTCCAGTTTTTTATTGTATCTCTTATTGTTCATGTGGCTGAAATAAAGGACGTTGATATATATATATATATATTTTAATAAAAAAAGAGGGGGTTTGGTAATGTCTCCCAAAAAAAGAAAACAAATAATTAAAAAATATTTATCTATCTATCTATCTATCTATCTATCTATCTATCTATCTATCTATCTATCTATCTATCTACCTATCTATCTATCTATCTATCTATATATTCACTGAAAAAACCATAGGTTATAGACCATATATAGTTAGGAATTAGCATTTACAAAACCTTGAAAATTCACTGAAAAAACCATAGGTTATAGACCATATATAGTTAGGAATTAGCATTTAAAAAACCTTATTTTACTCACACAAAACCAATGAAATTCCATATATAGTTAGTTGCACTAACTATATATCGCGCACCCGCAATCCACTGCTGATGATGTCACATATTACATCATTCATGACATGGTCAGTGACATCACTGATGACATCACTGATGACATCTCAAATGACATCACTGATGTCATCAGTGATGTCACTGACCATGTCATGAATGATGTAATATGTGACATCATCAGCAGTGGATTGCGGGTGCGCGATATATAGTTAGTGCAACTAACTATATATGGAATTTCAATGGTTTTGTGTGAGTAAAATAAGGTTTTTTAAATGCTAATTCCTAACTATATATGGTCTATAACCTATGGTTTTTTCAGTGAATTTTCAAGGTTTTGTAAATGCTAATTCCTAACTATATATGGTCTATAACCTATGTTTTTTTCAGTGAATTTCAATGGTTTTTTAATAGCAAATATCATAAGCTGTCGAATGTCAAGTACGTGGTAAGTGAAAACATTTTCGTGTTTATGCACACTGATCTGCTTTGAATGGTGCCCCCCCCACCTCATTTCTATTAGGAGTACTCTCTCTTTGCACATAGTGAAGGGTAGTTAACGCAGGCCTTTGCCCCCGTTGTAATACGTCGTGCCTGCTTCTCTCTCCATTTGATTGATTGTTATCCAAGTATTTACTGTTTTAGAATTGGTTCTCTTTGGTTCATTCTCTATTTACAAACAAACACAGAGTCGCAATACTCTGTTTAGTCTTTGCAGATAACGAAAAATCGTGTAAAAAAAAAAGAAAAGGAATCGAGCAAAATCAGTAGGCCACTAATGCGATCTCTTTTTGACCTCGCTAAAATAGAAACATTAGGAACAACCCCTCATGACAAATACAAAACTAGTGAAATGAACTGAACTCCACACAATGATGGCTGCAAAACAGCTCGGCTCCGCCACCCACCCCGCCCAAAATAACGATAAAGAGCGGCTGCCATGATTGGTTGCGGAATGGCCACGACGGAGCTACGAAATGGTGCTGCTCTCATGCTAACCCCAGCTTCAGTCTGAAACATCCAGAAACACTGTAGACTACCAATTCGATCAGTTCCGGTAGCGCCCCAATGTAACCCGGTAGAGAAGAACTAGCCCTCCCCTCTTTGACTAATGGTTCTTGTTGCCTGTCCCTTCTGTTGTCATTTAACAGAACTATTTAGCCTGCTGAAAGGGGTTGTGTTCCGACCGCTGGTTGGTGGAGACATTTTGACTATATTCTGGACCTGCGTTGTCGCGTAATGCGTCATATGACGCGCCGCGTTAGCGCATCCGGAAGTCATCCGGGGCGCGCAGCGCGTAACGTAAGCATAACAAGTCATGTGACTTGTTAAGAAAACTTTTCATTGGTTCATTTTACTTTTCTTATTCTAATGATGAAAGGCTTGGTCATATGACCTAAAAATTACGCTTTTTATTACTTCCGAACATTATTTTTTCTTAAATATATGTTATAATGTTCCAGGCTAATGTACTTTCCCGGAAAATTTACAACTGTCCTGCAAGTAAAATATATTCTTTTTTCGAGAAAAAGAGCGTTTCTTCGTCCCATGACGGAGCCGTTGAGCAAAAGAGGGTCGACCTGCTGTCTTAGTCGCCGATACGCCTGAATATGAGATTCTTATCGATCACTTTATGTTGCAGGAATAGAAAACACAACAGCCCTTGACCATTTATCTTTACTGCGTTCCTTCGTATTATACCTTTTACCCTTCATGTAATTGGTCTGCTTTATTTCACTTGCCTTTTAATGATTCTAAAACAGTGACTATTATTAAAAACTTTACCAATGTATATACTACTACCATGTTTTCTTTTAAAAACCTTTATTGTGAAAATTTCATTATACAAATACGAGCCTATAACCACGTGCGCCGGCCACGGAGCAAACTGTAATCGTATATGATGAGGAGACATTTACACTGTAGAGGAACGTAACGGGCGGGCCATTAGGTTGCAAGAACTAAGGTGTCTAACAGTTGCGGAATCGGTGGACGTACATTTTATAATTAAAACACGACAGGGCCAGTTACAATAAAATTATCTAGATATACATTTGCGGGCAAGTACCATGGGTGACGTTAATTCGAACTTTCAATAGTACAGTAATCAATAACACATCACAACTTAATATCAATAGAGATGTCGAAATATTCAATCTATTCTCGTCCCCGCCCGCCATGTGCTTCAAAACTGCATACGTATCTCGTGATATCAAGGTTGTACAACAAGTACACAACAAGGAGTTACGAGTCCCATTTATTCCGGCGCCATTTTGGGCGAGGACGGGCAGGTCCAGGATATAGTCAAAATGTCTCTACCAACCATCGACTATGATGATGTTCATATGCTGTATTTATTAGAGTAACACTCATCTGTCCACATGAAATTAATTTGCCACAATCTAAACATGTCATTTTAATCTTTCCAAAGTTCTTCTAAATATTTGGGACCGTTTCCCTTGCCTCTGATGCTGTCAGTGCCACTTCTTTGATGAATATACTAGCAGGTCAGGGGTTCTCCTCCAAATCTCTCTTTTATGCAGCACTATAATTAATTGGTGCCACCTCTCCATATGATGATGCATGGTATAGTTACCATAAATATATTTTTTTTCGGTTCCTCTGGAGAGTTCATCGTGGCAGATGAAGCGTGTAACGTACCGGGCATTTACCTTTTTTTGCATGTACAGGAAAGGAAAAAAAAAACTTTCTAAGGTGTCCCAGGGCCATTTTAGTGGACCAGGCCCAAATCCAAAGAACAGGCCGCCATTTTGAGAGTCCTGTTTCAGCCGCCTGTCGCTGTAGCATCAAGAGCAGCCGAAACTCAGCTGAATGGCAACTGAAACGGTATAGGGGCGCCCCACTACAGCAGACGAGCCTCCACCTAGGAAGGCCCGTTCACGCCGCCTCCCCCCCCCCTTCGGGCACCCCACGCCGTTATTCGGAGCAGTATTGTAGGATGGCCACACCAGTGCGGCAACTTGCTAGACATCACCTCGGTGGTAACCGAATCTCAGCGCCTTGTGGTGTCTTCTATTCAGAAAACATTGTTATGCTGCCTTCGACCTATTCGCCGCAAGTGCGCACGCAACTCAGCTGCATAGCTTGCTAGACACCACCTCGGTGCTAACCGAATCTCAGCGCCTTGTGGTCTCTTCTATTCCAAAAATATTGTTGCGCTGCCTTTGGCCCCATTCGCACATCGGTCCGCTACTGCCGCCATCTCACAGGCCAACGTGGCGCCCCACGCCGACTTTCAGCATTGTAGGATGACCACACCAGCGCACCTTACTAGACACCACCTCGGTGCCATCCGGATCTTGGCATCTCAGCGCCTTGTGGTGTCTTCTATTCAGAAAATATTCTTGCGCTACCTTTGCCCCATTCACACATCGGTCCGCTACTGACGCCATCTCACAGGCTAATGGGGCGCCCCACGCCGAGTTTCAGCATTGTAGGATGACCACACCAGTACAGCAACTTGCTAGACATCACCTCGGTGCCATCCGGATCTCGGCGCCCCACTGCAGATGAAGTGCCTCTCAACTATGAAACCACCACGGTGACATCCGGATCTTGGCGCCTTGTGCTGGTTCCGGCCTATTCACACATCGGTCCGCTACTGACGCCATCTCACAGGCTAATGGGGCGCCCCACGCCGAGTTTCAGCATTGTAGGATGACCACACCAGTACAGCAACTTGCTAGACATCACCTCGGTGCCATCCGGATCTTGGCATCTCAACGCCTAGTGGTATCTTCCATACAGAAAATATTGTTGCGCTGCCTTTGGCCCCATTCGCACATCGGTCCGCAACTGACACCATCTCACAGGCCAACAGGGCGCCCCACGCCGACTTTTACCATTGTAGGATGGCCACACCAGTACAGCAACTTGCTAGACATCACCTCGGTGCCATCCGGATCTTGGCATCTCAGCGCCTTGTGGTGTCAGTCAGAAAATATTGTTGCGCTGCCTTTGGCCCCATTCGCACATCAGTCCGCTACTGACACCATCTCACAGGCCAACAGGGCGCCCCACGCCGACTTTTACCATTGTAGGATGGCCACACCAGTGCCACAACTTGCTAGACACCACCTCGGTGCCATCCGGATCTTGGCATCTCAGCGCCTTGTGGTGTCTTCTATTCCGAAAATATTGTTGCGCTGCCTTTGACCCCATTCGCACATCGGTCCGCTACTGCCGCCATCTCACAGGCCAACGGGGCGCCCCACGCCGACTTTCAACATTGTAGGATGGCCACACCAGTGCGGCAACTTACTAGACACCACCTCGGTGCCATCCGGATCTTGGCGCGTTGTGCTGCCTTCGGCCTATTCGCACATCGGTCCGCTACTGACGCAAACTCACAGGCCAACGGGGCGCCCCACGCCGACTTTCAGCATTGTAGGATGGCCACACCAGTGCTGCAACTTGCTGGACACCACCTCGGTGCCATCCGGATCTTGGCGCGTTGTGTTGCCTTCGGCCTATTCGCACATCGGTCCGCTACTGACGCCGCCTCACGTGCCAACGTATTTTCTCCGCATTTTATACCCTATGCCGCATAACAGGTCATGTGACTTGTTTATAAAACTTTTCATTGGTTCATTTTACTTTTGGTTTCCTAATGATGGAAGGCTTGATCATATGACCTAAAAACAACACTTTCCATTGGATGAAAACTTTTTTTTTTCCCAAACGATGAAAGCCCCACCTTGTTTCTGGATGTTTCAGACTGAAGCTGGCGTCAGCATGAGAGCACCACCATCTCGTAGCTCCGTCGTGGTCATTCCGCGAGCAATCATGGCAGCCGCTCCCCACCAGAAGCCTACAGGAGTCGGGGGCCCCCAAAACTTTTGATGAATCCTCAAGGCGGAGGGGACGCTTTCGAGAATGGGGTCCAAGACCTAGCAGACAAGCGTCCGATTTCCATGGTGTCCCAGGGCCATTTCAGTGGACCAGGCCCAAAAAGGAAACAGCCTGCCGCCATTTTGAGAGTCCTGTGACAGCCGCCTATCGCTGCACCGCAAGAGTGGGCGCAACTCAGCTGAATTGCGGCTTTTGACACAGTGGACCAAAAACGGACGGAATGGCAACTGAAACGGTAAAGGGGCGCCCCACTACAACAGATGACACTCCACCTGGAGAGGCCCGTTCACGCCGCCTCCCCCGGGGCGCCCCACGCCGTTATTCGGAGCAGCATTGTAGGATACCAAAACCAGTGCGGCAACTTACTGGACATCACCTTGGTGCCATCGTTCTGCTGCCTTGGAACTATTCGCACAACAGTTTGCTACTGATGACCCACCCCCCGCGACGCCCCACGCCGGAAATCTGGACGTTGTGCTGCGTTGGGACTATTCGCACAGCCGACCGCTACTTCGTTGTTTTTCCCTAAAAATGTTTATATGTTATTACTGTTTTTGTTTTCTTGTATATATTTATAAGTTATTCAAGTTTTATAATCTTACTACTTTGTCGGAGTGCTATATATTTTTAATGTGACACATAATTGTAAAAACTTTGATGTACAAAGAGTCATCCCTGGAATCTTCCGCTTCAGGCTCGGTCCCCTCCCCAATCACAATACAGGATGGTTTTCAGATAGTAGGAACGCGTGTGGTGTGACGGATCTCATCGGGTGTGGGCCTTGATCTACTATAACTCCTTTGAAGAGGGGTGATTCTTTACAGCTGGGGCCATAAACTACATCTGCAGGGCTAGCTGATACCCTAGGACCGGCCTGGACAATCGGACACAGAGGAAAAGGAGTGTCAGAGGGTGCGGTAGTGAAAAGGGCGAAAGGGAGGTGTCGGGCGGGCACAGGGTGTGATTCTCAGGGAAGAGCAGCGCAGCCGCAGATGGGGGAAGGTTTATTACCCATGCATAAGACAGAGAGCGGGGGTGACCACTGCCTGGGGGAGATGCTTGCGAGGGTGGGGAGCCATGCTAAGGATCGACAGCGTGCACAGAGTGGGTCTGGTCAAGGCATCTAAAATGACTGCCGTGCACGACAAAAGTGTGGCATTTGAAAAAAGACAAGATGGCGCAGACAATGTTTTTCAACACTTCCTGATTTCCTTCGAATCGAACGTTAACAGACGTTGGGGCATATTACCAAAGTTAAGCGATATTTATCCCTAACGATGCTTAGCAACGATTTTTTTACCGCTAAGCATCGTCAGAAATTATCGCAGATAAACCTTGATATTATCAAGGTTTATCGCGAATACGATAAAAAACGACCGCAATGCATTAATATCGCTGAAAACTCAGCGATATTCATGCATTACCGAGCTAATGCTCTTAGCCATGTTATCCACCTCCCATTGGATAACATGGCTAAGAACTGCTCAGGGCAGGTGCTAGCTTTTGGAGATATTCGCGCTTATCGCGAATATTTCCAAAAGTTGATAATAGGAGATAGCGATGTTAGCGACTATTTCCAGTCGCTAACATCTTGGCATGCCCACTTTGCATGTCATTAGTGATAAATATCACTCACATGCAAAGTGGGGCCCAAGATGGTCGCTATCTCCTACTAGCCGTCGCTAACTGGTGTTAGCAACAGCTAGGTAATACAGATATAATTTTATCTCCGCGAAGCGGAGCGCTGTTACAGATATATATCTTGTTTTTGAACGTTAATTTCTCAAAATCCACTGAAGCACATATATTGAGACCTAGCAAAGGCACATCGAGCTACCAGTCCCTACAATTTTGCCAAGTTTCGTGCAAATCCATTCAGCCATTCGATTATTATTATTATTATTATTTTTGCCCCGCGGGGCCCTTTTAAAACCTCCACATCAAACCTAAGAGGTCAAGGAGGATCTACTATGCCCCCTTATGGTCATTTGCCCCTTCGCTTTGGCCTCCTCTTGTCTCTCGATCCTACCGAGAGACAAGATGGCGGCCGCTACGGACTGTTTGCAATGTTTACAGACGCCGGAGAACCAATCAGCTTCGCAAACCTCCGTTACGCGAAGCGGAGCGCTGTTACAGATATATATCTTTTTTTGAACGTTAATTTCTCAAAATCCACTGGAGCACATATATTGAGACCTAGCAAAGGCACATCGGGCTACCAGTCCCTAATATTTTACCAAGTTTCGTGCAAATCCATTCAGCCGTTCGATTATTATTATTATTATTTTTTTTTGCCCCGCGGGACCCTTTTAAAACCTCCACATCAAACCTAGGGGGTCAGCGAGGATCTACTATGCCCCCTTATGGTCATTTGCCCCTTCGCTTTGGCCTCCTCTTGTCTCTCGATCCTACCGAGAGACAAGATGGCGGCTGCTACGGACTGTTTGGAATGTTCACAGACGCCGGAGAACCAATCAGCTTCGCTTCACAAAGCTCCGTACCGCGAAAAGTCCGCGAACCGGAGCGCTGCCCGGTCCACTGTTACAGATATATATCTTTTTTTGAACGTTAATTTCTCAAAATCCACTGGAGCACATATATTGAGACCTAGCAAAGGCACATCGGGCTACCAGTCCCTACAATTTTGCCAAGTTTCGTGCAAATCCATTCAGCCGTTCGGGCTAAAAGTGAGGCCAACCGCCCTATGGAAAACTCAATGTTAAAAACACGTTTTGGGACCCCCCTTTTTTCTCGGCCCCCCCTTGACGAACCCCCCCCAAATTTTCAAGGGCTGCTCAGAAACAAAATGTGCCATTTTCCTGAAAATTTCAGCCAATTCCGTCCACAAACGCCAAAGTTATTAGACATAGAATTTTCAAAAATCCCATAGAGAAAAAATCCTAACTATATATACCTACTGGCGACCGCCAGTAGGTAATATGCATACCTATATATATATATATATATATATATGTTCCAGGAAAGTGCTCCGCGGGTTGCCGGAGGCCCCGAGGGAGGTGGTGTGTGCTCCGGTCGAGCAAGCCGGAAGTCAAAATCCAAGTCAGAATCACCACGTAAAACACACTCTCAGAAGTAGCCAAAAAATACGTCAGCCAGGAAAGTCCAAGGGTGTTTAATCACTCGCTACAGGTTTCGGCTTCTCACAAGCCTTGATCACGCAAGTGAACATTGTGTGCACACAGTTTAAATAACGTGAAAAAAACAGTGATAGAAAGAGGACTGCGGGAGGGGCAGACATGTTGGATAGATCACAAAATACAAGTGAGAGCTACACAAGACCTATACACCTTAACGTACAAAATAAGTAAATAAATGTACAAGGCAAGAGGCACAAGATATTGAAATTCATATCAAAATGCAAATACACAAATTATAGTGTTCACTCAGCGCGCCTAAGTATAGTTCAGTTATATACTATACTTACCCTTGCCATCCTTTGCCACTGCCTGCCCCTGAGCCCTTACATGTCCCTTACCCCATTGCACTACTAGTCCCAAACCCTAAAATTATCTTTACCAACATTTACCACAACCCACCCCTAAACCTAGCCATAAAACCTTTACCACTACCCAGCCCTAAAGCCTAAATGTATCCTTACTGTTATTGTATGTCATTGTGTTTTACGAAATAGTCTTTGTTCCCCATTTCCTCTTTAGCATGTATGAGCACTATGCACTTCATTCTGTGAGTCAAAGTATTAACACAGAGGAACATCCTCTTATCTCAAAGCACATGTCACTGTGAACTTTACTCTGTGAACTGAAGCCTTAATATTATTTAATATCCATTCTACCTCCGAGCACATGTCACTTTCATTTGTAAAGTGGAGAAGAGTGGCTCAGTGGTTAGAGGCGGCAGACCCGGAAGCTGAGATCGATTGTGGACCAGGGTTCGATTCCCTGCCTCGGCGGGTCTCGGGCTCAAAATTCCACGGACTCGACAATTCTCGCTCTGGTGCCTACTCAACTCACGGGGTCACACTCTGCGACTCTGGGCAATAGCTTGCTTAATCTCCACTACGGCCCCTCGCGGCGGGATGCCTGGCTTTCACCTTGTGGACACCCTGCCGGGGTTTCTCACAGGGGAATACCAGGACGGGTTCCCTAAGCAAGCGCCGGGACGCTTACGGGCAGCTGTGCGCTTTACAAGTCCAGCACATTTACATTTACATTTACATTTGCACACCCTGGTTACAATCTAAGGCATTCAATAAGTTTCAGAACCAAGACATGCCACTGTGAACAGAAACCTAAAAATTGGCTAATATCCATTCTACCTCAGAGCACATGTCACTTTCATTGCGGTACAATATAAGCCATCCAATAACTTTCAGAACTAAGACATGCCACCTGAAAGAAGATTGGGGGTATCGAAATAGACAATTGTGTCAGTGTGTTGACACCAAGGCCCCTGATTAAACACAATAAATTATTTGGTTAATATTATTTGACATCTTTTGCACTACAAAGCACATGTCACTTTCTCTGAGTACACTTAGTGCACTTTTGGAATTGTGTATTGACTGTTGGGTAGGCACGTGTCACCTTAGGTGGGACATGGGGTATTAAAGCACACTTATTGCAATGTTAACACATGTTGGGCAAGTTAACGCTCTCCTGAGAAATTATTGTGAGTAGGGCTCACAATAGAGTGGAGGTTACAACTAATACCGCGATAGCCCTCACTTGTACAAGACATATTTATGGGAAATATGGATTACCACATGCTTGAATGGAAGGATATGAATATGGTTCAAGGAATGGTCGATTTCATATTAGAAGATGGCATTTTGACAAAAATACATCGACACATTCAGGCAGATGATCTTGAACGCTGTGTGAATACTGACTTCTATGTTGTACTCGCTTTGGAGCTATATAGTTGAACACTGGTGTAGGTATACACGCGTTACAACGCATCTTTTACTCCGCACTACCATTACAACGCGACTTTTACTCCGCATACCATTACAACGCATTGCGCTGGGGGGCGCTCTAGGATAGGGAATAAGTATAATTTACTATCCAACACCTTCCCTAGGGTCCACGGGGACTGGAGTTAGAATAGTAAATTATACTTACCACTATCCAGCGCCCCAAGGCGCTATGCGTTGTAACGGTATGCGGAGTAAAAGTCGCGTTGTAATGGTCTGCGGAGTAATAGTATGCGTTATAACATCATACATCCCTGGTGTATAACCATCTACAGCACAGCACACATCACTTTCTTGAGAATCACCATAGTAGGAATTTGAAATGTGCAACAGTTTTTAGAACAAACACATCACTTTGGAGGAGGTCGAGGTGTAATTGAATGAGCGATCATGGAAACTGTGTGGGCATTGAACCCTCATTTAAAACGTGTATGGGTTTGGTGTTCACGGTTAATTAATAATTCTCATTCCATAGCATGAGTACCTTCCTTTGACTGTGTCTTCTATATAATTGGGAATGTGCAATAGATATCTTGAACATGTGATAGTCACTTTATGTGGGAAAAGGGACATTGAAAGACATTATTGTATTGGAAATACATTTTAAGTAAGCACGAGCCACTTTGAAAAGGCAATTAGAGTTTGAAGAGTATACACGTAGTAATGTGATGCCATTAGCCTGAAGAAATCACGGACATAAGAAATGTGAATTTACATGCATTCAAGCTGAGGGGTGGAACTGTGGTTGGAAATATGATTGAAATATACTCTGCATAAGGTGATTTGTGAAATATAGCAATTCACGTGCAATAATCTTGACTTGTATAAGTGGGCTTATGCTTCATGTTCACGGCAAAACTAATGGGCAATATTGCTTGAGAATCAGGAACACTGATGGGACAAAATGGATAATGAACTGGGACATGCCAATGTGTAGTTAGTGCTGTAGTATCTTATTTCATTTATGTATTTAAACAGTGTTATATAGCGCTGGCTAGACCCGAAGGTATCAGAGCGCTTTACTTAAGGTTCCTCGTAGTTGAAAACTTACATCAGTTACAAGTTACCTAAAGATACCAGTAAAAACATTTAAGGAGCCTAGAAGAAAAGGAAAATGGGGTGGGGAAGGGAGAGGGGGTAAGGGAAAAAGGGGTAGGGTATACATACGACGGAGAGACAAAGGGGAAGTTTGCCCCCAAGGTCCGGCTGGGTAGGTGATGGCCGGGGGTTAATCCACAGCCCATTTCCTCTTCAGCTTTCAGCTATCAGGTATCTCCACTAGGCATCGGTCAAATAGCTAGGTCTCAACAGAAATACATTAAAGGGATAGAAAGCAAGAAGAAGGGAGCGAAGAGGTGGAAGGGGGTAGGGTGTAGGGGTAGGAGGGGGTACGACAGAGAGATGAAGGAACGTCTGCCCAAAGTTCGGCCGAGGGGGAATCCACAGCCCATCTTCTCTTCAGCTAACAGGTAGCTCCACCGGGCATTGGTCAAATAGCAGGGTCTCCACGGTTGAGGGAAAGTGCAAAGAGAACATGTCCTGGAGGGAGAGCAGGATCCAGGTCAGGTGAGGGATGTGGTTAAGAACAGGTTGATGACCAGTTCTATTTTCCAGGAGTGCTAGAGCATCATGGAGAGACCAACTGAGGCTGCCAACTTGAGGTCAGGCAGAGGGGTTGTGCCCTTGGTGTTAAGTTCAGTCTTGAAGTCCATCAGGGACGCTAACAGGTCTTTCTTGGTCAGTGCCATTCCGGATTTAACACTCTCCTGGTCGCCCACCTGTTTTTTTTCCACCGGTGTGAAGTAGTTTGACACCTTGGTTACGGCTATTTTAGGTGGCAGAGATGCGTAATTAAGCATATTAAAAGTTACCTCTGACAAATGGGTCGGCAATGCAAATCCTCACATCAGGGCAATATCACTAAAAAGGTAAATGGTGGATGTTAGAAGGGGAATGTCAATGTTTATAGCCATACTGTACTGGTCCTAGGATGCTTGATTCCGGTCCAGGAAAGACAGGGCTTGGTAGTTTGGTCTGGACTGTTCTCATGAGGCACAGGGTCAAGTCAGATTTGCATATGGCCATGTCTGAACCGGGGTGGCTTGGTGAGCAAACTAAAGATGGATTAAACCCAGATCTGTGACTGGGGGTGAATGTGTTGCCATTGTGCAACATTCCGTCCATCATCTTGTGTGTTTTGCTATAGCCATACTGTACCATTAAAGCATCAATAAGCTCATCATCGTGCTTTCCTTTCTCCATCAGCGTTACGATTTGGCTCTTCAGTGTTTTCACCTCATTAGTTAAGACCTTGTTCCTGGCTTTCGAGGCATCCAACTCTTTTTTTTCAAGTCTTCATGTTCTTTCAGAAGAGCTTCATGTTCACCAGTAAGCTTCGGTTCAGGGCACGTTCAGGAGCTTTTGGGGCCTCGGGCGCAGGCCTCTCGAATACGGCGTTGAATGTGCCCGCCACCTCCATCAATTACCCACTGCATTCCCCGGCACGCTCCACTGTTGCTGGAGAGACAAACGTGAGAATATGTGGCTCGCAGGTCTTCCCCTTTGCTCTGAGTCTCCGCTGCCAGTCCAGCGCAGTGATGTCGGGTAGAGGACCCCCTGCCAGGTCAATGAAAGATATGTAGGACTGCTTATAATGAACTGTGTTTGCCATGACGGTAACATAGACCCTGTGGAAGGCATCAAGCCAAAACGCGTCAGCTGTGGTGATTTTTTTCTACTGCTGTTAAAGCTGCCGCAACTCCTGAGCAAAGGGCGCGTCATTTGGGCTGACCAACCAAGCAAGGTCCGTTACGAATTCTCCAAAGTTCCTTCTCCAACGGAAAAAAGGGATAACAACACCGTGTCTTGCATAACTAACAAATTTATTCGTCAGCAGCTGACAGTTATAGTTAGGACCTAGTTTCCATAGGAAAAGCATTTTTTGTTTTCCCAATAACTTTGGCCCCGGTTGACGAATCTTCGCAAAATTTTCGAAACTTATGGCCCGCTCCGGTCAGCTCCTATCTTGAAACTTTCGGAGTGATTCGGCAAGCAGAGGGCGAGAAAAAAGGGAGGTCCAATGACGTGTTTTCTCCATGTTAATTCCCATAGGACACCCCGAACTGCTGACCAGAAGTACACCAAATTTGGCAGAAAGGTACCCTTTCTTTAAGAAAGAACACTTTTTCTTAAATGGTGTAAATCCGTTCAGTAGTTCCTGAGAAATAAAAAAAAGAGGTCAAAAAATGCATTTTTCATAGGAAACTTTAGACACGGCTACAGCTCGAACTGCTGGACGGAATTACACCAAATTTGGCATAAAGGTAGCCCTTGTTTCAGAAAGAATTCTTTTTTCTTAAATGGTGTAAATCCGTTCAGTAGTTGCTGAGAAAATAAAAAAATAAAAGTTTCAATACATAGAGGCACGGAGGATCCGCGCACCCTACCGACTACAAGCTTTATGCTAATTGGCTGTCAACACTTCAAACCAGGAACTGTTGGCAGCCATCTTGAACCGAGTCACAAGAAAATAGAAAAACCAACGCAAAAATCAAGAAAAGGGGGCAAGGTAGAAACACCTGACCCCCTAGGCCTCCTCAAGGGGTCCCACAAGGACCCCCAGGGCCAAAAAAAGCATTAAAAAAAACAACTGGTGAGATTCATGCACCCAGCGCGGATTTCGGCCGGAAAAAAAAAACAAACGCGGACTCCCGCGCTTCGTTATTTTTTTTTGTAAATCTTTTTATTAAATTCAAAACTTACAAAAACAGAAAGAAGAAAACAAAACACAAGGCATAACATTACAGATGTGTCACTTCGGTGTCTGGGGAGGGAGTATACATGTAGTCCAATCGGCATAATCATACATGGAATGGGGGGGAGGAGAGATCAGGAGCAAGCAAAATGTCTAATTAATCGTGGAGGAGACATCAGGGTGGGGGGTAGACAGGTCGTTCTCCAAGTCTGTGGGAGGGGGGGTACATATATCACCACGGTACGTGTTCCATTGATTCCAAATCTTACCCCACTTACGGGGTGTGCCACGGGCAACATATACTGTCTTCTCTCAAAACATGCACCAATCCATGTTTTGTTGCCACAGCAGAACCGTTGGTGGCCTCTGAGCACCCGATAATTGGGCTATGTCTCTCTTGGCAATCATATTGCCCAGGGTCACCCAGCGAAGCTGCGCCACGTCATAGTCATTCGGCACCCAGACATTCAGCAAGCATCTCCTCGCTTCAGGCATTGACTGCACACCCGTGACCTCACTCATTACCTCGTGTACCCGAGTCCAGTAGCGCGACACCGCTGGACATTCCCAAATGATATGGAAAAACGTACCCACAAGACCACATCCACGCCTACATAAACCATCCAAAGAGAATCCCATGCGCACCAGACGGGGACCAGTCACATACACCCTATGAAGAATTTTAAGCTGTACAAATCGAAGGCGTGCCGGGATCGCCACTTCCTTCGAGGAAGAGATGGCAGCCTGCCAATCCTCATCGTCAAGCTCCAAACCATCACTGGTCCAAACCTCACGGAGGTGACAGAGGAGGTCAACCCTGTTGTTGATCAGCTTTTTATTTATGAGCGAAATCGTGCTGTCCGGGACGTATCCGTCCAGGATCCGATCCTCCAGCGGAGACGCCTCCGGAATATCCGTGCCCAAGGGGAAGACAGATAACCACTGCATGCCGGATTTGCGCATAGCGAAAAAACTCCCTATCATTCAAGTCATACTCAGCTTTCAGCTCCTCAAACGTCTTGACCCTACCCTTGGTCCACACATCATTAACCCTGCAGACACCGATAACATCCCACTTATCAAAACCCTTCGACTTCCAAAGGGACCCAAGCTTATCAGAAGCGTAAAGCGGAGTCGCGCGAGTCGGCTTGTCAGCCCAGCCCAGAGCCGCCGTTGCACGATACCACACCTGTACGGTCGTCATGGTAGGGCCCGTGAGAGTCTTGCAGACAGATCTCGTGTACAGAGCCCTGTTATAGTCACCGCCGGGTAGTAGCCACTTGTCCATTTCAAATGCTGGGTTAGGCGAAGGACCGTAAGTACCATGGTTAATCGCCCCCAGCTGAGAGGCCCAATAGTAACGGCGAATATCGGGAAGCGCGATGCCACCATCGTACCATGGGAGCGTCAGCTTCGCAAGAGCAATGCGGGAACAGCCCCCCCCATATCAGTTGTCTCTGTAGACTTTCAATCTCCCGAAAGTAGCTAGCAGGCACCGTGTCGAGAGTGTGTTGCAGTGCATAAAGAAATCGGGGCAGCGACATCATCTTGAACAGCGCCGCTCGCCCCAAGGGGGAAAGAGGGAGCCTACCCCACGCGATAACATCAGCTCGAAGGCGCTGGAGCGGGGGCAGCAGATTACGCTCATAACGAAGTATGGGGTCCAAAGAAATAAAAATCCCCAGATAATTAAAACCTTCCCGCACAATCGAAATAGGACAGCCACGGGGCAAGAGAGGAGCCTCGCCCGAGAGAACGTAGACACATGACTTAGACCAGTTGATGACGAGGCCAGAGTTTTTGTGGAAAGAGGTCAATACGTCAAAGAGGACGATCAACGACTTCCGAGGCGACGTGAGGTACAACAGGATATCGTCCGCATATAAGGATACCCGGTCCTCAAATTCCGAGGTCCATCTAATGCCTTTCAAAGATGGCTCCCACCTCAACCAGGCCGCCAGAGGCTCCAAAGCAAGGGCAAATAAAAGAGGAGACAAAGGGCAGCCCTGGCGCGTCCCCCTGCCAAGGGCAAATGGCGCGGAGACATGGCCGTTTACGACTACTTGTGCTAAGGGATCGGTGTAGAGCAGTTTCACCCATTTAATGAAGTTCGGGCCGAAGCCAAATTTAGAGAGGACCGCCCAAAGGTATGGCCACTCCAGCGTGTCAAACGCCATAGTGGCGTCCAAAGACGCCAAGATGGCCAGTTCTCGCAGTGTCCCTGCCCGCGCAAGGGCACCATGCAGTCGCCGGAGGTTCAGTGCCGTGTTGCGGTGTGGTATAAACCCGGATTGGTCCGGGTGAACCAGGTCGCCTATGACAGTTACCAAGCGGTTAGCCAGCAACTTAGCCAGGATCTTCGGTTCAGCATTGATCAGAGATATGGGCCTAAAGGAAGTGCAGCAGTCGCGAGGCTTACCATCCTTATGAATCACAACTATGGAGGCCAATCTTTGGTCAGGAGGAAGGGAACCCGTCACTAACGATTCCAAGAACATCGACCGCAGATATGGAGCAATCGTATCCGGACGGAGCTTGTAGAGCTCAATAGGTAGCCCATTGGGGCCCGTGGCCTTCCCCGAGCGAACCGAGCGGATGGCAGCCGCCACTTCCTCCAATGTGGGGGGCGCCTCGAGGAGCTCCCTTTCAGGGTCCGACAAACAAGGCAGTGAGATGTCTCGCAGAAGCAACTGGGAGTCATGCTCGGGTCTGTCGGACACAGGGGAGTACACATCCCGGAAATAGTCCGCGAAACACTCCACGATGTCAGCGGGGTCCGTGAGACTCACTTCATTCGCATTCACAATCACAGGGACCACACGACTCGCGCGCTCCCTCTTATCCAGCCAAGCAAGCAACTTCCCAGCTTTGTCACCCACATCATACAGGCGTCCCTGTTGTTCCCTGCCCATTTCTTTTGCCGCATCAGTAACCAGTGCTCTGTAATCAAGTTGTTTAAGACCCAGGAGGTGTAGTCTATCCGGGGTGACCTCGGATTCCAATTCCCCCTCGAGGGCAGTGATTTCGTTCTCAATTCGAACAACCTCCTCCTGTTTAACCCTCTTAACATTGCTAATCAAGGAAAGTGCTTGGCCCCGAATCACAGTTTTGTACGCTTCCCACAATGTGACAGAGGAGAATACGAAGTTCACATTCTCAGCGAAGTAATGATCAAGCGCTTTAATCAGTTCTGTCCTCACCCTGGGATCACGGAGATACCAGGGGTTAATCGGAGCCACTCGTCCCCTAGTCCCCAGCTTCGTGTCTACGACCAACCATAAGGGGGAGTGATCCGATACACCCCTGGCAAGGTGTTTTATCTCCCTTATAGAGGAGGCCTGCGAGGAGGGCATCAACACATAATCCAGTCTCGAGAGACTGCTGTGGGCCCCAGAGTGAAAGGTGTATTGCAACTGCCCAGGGTGGAGCAGTCGCCAACAATCAGTGAGCCCCAGAGTATCTAAGAAGTCCCTCTACCAAGATTGAGACCTTGCAGTCTCCCGGGGAGGGTATCGATCGCACATCCCCGACACTACAGAGTTAAAATCCCCGCCCACCACAAGCTGACCCTCAGGGAATCCAAGGATTACTCTTCCCAGATCGGCAAAGGTAATAGTCTGCAACCCAGGCGGAACGTAGACGGAGAGTAGGGTGATAACCCTCCCCTCCAAGCGCCCCCTATCATCAAGGATGACGTCGTCAACAGCAAGAGGGAGGGAGTTCCGGAGCATAACACCCACCCCCCTGGAGCCAGAAGTGAAACCGGAGTGTGCCAGGAGACGATATCCACGCCTATTCATTGCGTGGCGTCTCCTGGAGCAACACTACATCAGGGGAGAAACGTTGCAGCATTTGCAACACCACCCCCCGTTTTATCCTGTCCCCCAACCCGTTGACGTTCCAACACAACAATTTAAGTCCCCTACCCCCCATCCCAGAATCCGACCCCATATCCACCCCAAACTCAGACATAACACCATATAGCAGGAGATCATCAATACTATGCCTCGAAGAAAACAAAGAAACAAAAACTGCAACCCCCCGACCCCCAAAAAGACCCTAAACACCACACCCCCCACCCTGCACCCCTGCGTGAGACTCAAAAGCCACCCCAACTTGCAGTGTGCCTGTCGCCCCAACATACAACTAATCTACGAGAAGAACCCTAGAGGAGGAAGACTCACCCACCCCCCGTCCACACCCCAAAAAGACAAAACAGTTGCTGGCAATAGTTGCGTAGCATCAAACCACAGCTGAAAGTCAATACGGTGAACCGGGAGCCGGTGCCGCTCCCTATTCCTGCTCCACCGGGCCGCTCTCCGCCCCTCCGGAATGTCCAAAGTGGTCAGAGTGTTCCTGTCCCGAGGGCAGCGTGTCGAGCCAGTCACTGGCAGCCCCGGGATGTTCGAAGAAAAATGTCCGATCATTGTACACCACATGCAGCCGGGCCGGGAAAAGCATAGCATATTTCATATCTCTGTCTCTCAGCCTCCTTTTCACCCCTTGGAATCCGAGTCGTTGCTTCTGCACCTGCTGGGTGAAGTCTGGGTAGAAGCTGACTGTAGAGTTTTCGAAAGCAATAGGGCCCGTCTGACGCGATGCTTGCAGAATCGCATCTCTGTCCCGAAAATGGAAAATTCGGGCAATGATGGGACGTGGGGTGGCTCCCTGCTTAGGCGGGCTTCCCGGTATCCTATGTGCTCGTTCTACGGCAAAGAACTTGCTGAGGCCCTTGGGTGCAAGGTGATTTAGAACAAGATCCTCCACCAGCAGGTCCACCGAAGAGGCTCCCGATTTCTCCGGGACACCAACCAGACGGACGTTGTTCCGTCGTGCACGGCTCTCAAAGTCTTCCAAGCGCCGAGAGAAATAGTCATGGGAGGATCGCAGGTTGCCGACTTCTACCTGTAAATCGGAGACGTCAGTAACGAGGCTGGATGTCTTTAGATCGAGGGATTTGACCTTCTCGTTGGTTTTCGCAAGATCTGCCCTGATCAGGGTAACATCGATAGCAACAGTGTCCAGCTTATGGGCCAGGGCTTCATATTGTTGACCCAGTGTGACCTTCATGCCATCAATGGCGCCCATGACGTCTTTTAGCGACAAGTCCTCACCCGTCGGGGAGTCCTCTCCGACATTATTCGGGGATTTGGTCGGTCCCCCCGGAGAGCCTTTGGCGAGAGTGTATCTGTCCATGACATTCGACTGTACAGGACCCCCACGGAGAGCCGGCTTGGTCTTGCGCTTTTCGCCCTCGGGCTTGGTGGCCATCTTAGATATCGTGCCCCGGAGGGTAGCCTGAGAACTGGTGAAAATGGCTACACTCTATGTGCCCGCAACAATTTTAAAAAGGAGAGTGGGCACTTCACACCATTCAGTGAGCCGCAGTAGGCCAGGTCGGCAAATGTTGAGTCATGGTTGGGTGGAAGGCAACCCAGACGGGCCGATCCAGACAGAGTCGAAGAGGTCTCAGGGCGAGAAACGAAACCGAAAGTAGACAACCGAGCCGGGGAGACTCGGGCAATCCGTTGTTGTTCGATTGCTGTCCGGCTGGCAGGGAAACAGAGCCCGGGGTGGCACCAGGGAGCAGGCCAACAAAGTTCAGAGACTCGTAGTCCAAATCGAGATACGAAAACAAATAAATGATCAGCAGGGCTGTGCCATGAATTACCCGTCCTCTAAGTCAGGATAGGGTACAGGATAAACGGCGGAGGTGGCGAAGGTCCGGGAGCCCTGTGCTCACGCGACCATCTTGGTTGCGCGCGAAGCTCCTCCTCTCCCGCGCTTCGTTATTGTTTAGCCCCTGGGTGGGCCACGTCCCAGGGCATGTAAAATTTAAATTGCGGGGCCCAGGCAGGCCCCCGCAGCCCCGGGGACCGCCACCCCCGGGGCTTTCATTAAATATTTGCGGGGGCTCATGGCTCCCCGTCAACCCCGGGGGCTTTGTTTTTTTATGCATGGGGGGGCCTCCAAGGCCCCCAAGCCCCGGTGACTACCACCCCAGGGCTTTTATCAAATATTTTGTGGAGGCACACGCCCCCCCGCTGGCCCGGGGACCGCCACCCAAAAAATACATACACCTGTGTGGGGGACTCGAGCCCCCACACACAACCCGGGGACATCCACCTCCCCTGGGCACTAATTATGTAAATTCTGGGGTACGTTACGTTACGGAGCCCCGGGGACCACAACCTCCCCGGGGCTTTGCCAATGTTGGGAGGGGGGCCGCGCAGCCAACCTCCTGGAGCCCTTGATGGCCCTGGGGACCGCCACCCCTCAGGGCCGGCGCCTGCAGTGTCCTAGTGTGCCCACCCCAGGGCACTGCTGTTTGCAATGAGAGGGCGGGAGCCGCGCCCACCTTGTCACTGCAAACTGCTTTGCTTCATTGAAGCGAGAGCAGGGAAACCTGCTCTCGCTTCAATGAAGCAAAGCACAACCTTTTTTCCACATGGGGAGCTGCATGTCAGCAGCTCCCCATGTGGAAAAGCAATGCCGGCTACCGCAGGACGTGGGGAGCCGGTAGGACCGTGGGGGCATTGGGGCTCCCCCCACGGTCCCCAACGAGAGAGCCCGCACCGGGCGATGGGGTCCCCGGGGCTTGAAGTGGCCCGGGAGGGGGGCCACACGGCCACCCTCCCCCCCAAAAATAATAATAGTAAAAAAAAAAAAGATTGGCCCGGGGGGGATGGGGTCCCCGGGGCCAGGCAAAAATATATATTTATGTGGGCATGCCCCGGGGGACGGATTTCCCCGGGGCTGGAATTGGCCACGGGAGGGGGGCCCATGCAGCATCTTTCCCGTTCAAATTATTATAATTTTTTTAATGGGGGTAAGACCCTGAGGGTCCCTGGGTTCCAACTAGCCCACCAGGTACCTCCAGTAAGCGCCACAGAGCTGCGTTGCAGAGTGGTGTAAAAAAGGGGTGGCCTGGACCACCTCTCTGCAATGCAGACCTGTGGCGCTTACTGAGGTACCTGGTGGGCTAGTTGGCCCCCAGGGTCCCTCAGGATTGAAGGGGAATTAATTTCCTAACTTAAAACGCGCCACAGGGCGTGTTTACACACATGTCACATCAGGCCCCACCCCCTCCCTTCACCACTGTGCAAACGCGCCACATTTGAAGTTGGGGGATTAAGTCCCCTTGAATCCTGATGGTCCCTGGGGTCCAACTAGCCCACCAGCTACTTCCAGTAAGCGCCACAGAGCTGCATTGCAGAGAGGTGTAAAAAGGGGCGTGGCCTGGCCCACCTCTCTGCAATGCAGCCCTGTGGCGCTTACTGGAGGCACCTGGTGGGCTACTTGCCCCCCAGGGACCCCCAGTATTGAAGGGGAATTAATATCCCCACCTTAAAACGCACTACAGGGTGCAATTACAGAGTGTTGCTGGGAGGGGTGGGGCCTCCGGCACGATCGCACTCTTTTTAAAAATTACATTTTTTAGAAGGGGGGCTGTGTGGCCCCCCTTCTTTTTCCTTTCTTTGGGCCCTGGGGACCCCATCCCCTGGGGCATGGCCACATCTTTTTTGTTGTTTTATGGAAGGGGGCTGATTGGCCCCCCTCCTGAGACCTCTATTGGCCCTGGGATCCCATCCCCCGGGGCCGGACTTTTTTTAATTTAAATGTTTTATTTTTTATTTTTGAGGTGGGGGGCCGCGTGGCCCCCCTCCCGGGCCACTTCAAGCCCCGGGGACCCCATCCCCCGGGGCGGGCTCTCTCCGTTGGGGACCGTGGGGGGAGCCCCAATGCCTTCATGGTCCCGCCGGCTCCCAGCTTCCTGCAGAAGCCGGCATTGCTTTTCCACATGGGGAGCTAGTGACATGCAGCTCCCCTTGTGGAAAAGCAATCTGCTTTGCTTCACTGAAGCAAGAGCAGGTTTCCCCGTTCTTGCTTCAGTGAAGCAAAGCAGTTTGCAGTGACAGGGCGGGAGCCACCTGGTTCCCGCCCTGTCATTGCAAACAGCAGTGTCCTGGCGGTGGGCACCCCGGGACACTGCAGGAGCTGGCCCTGGGGGGTGGGGGTCCCCAGGGCCCATCAAGGGCTCCAGGAGGGGGCTGTGCAGCCCCCTCCCACCTAATGCACAGCCCCGGGGAGGTGGTGGTTCCCGGGGCTTGAGCCCCCACACACAGGTTGTTTTTTAAAAACAAAACAAGCCCCAGGGTGGTGGTCCCCGGGAGTGCGGGTGGGCCATGCGCCCGCACATATTTTTGAAAATTTTGCGAAGATTCGTCAACGGGCGCCAACATTATTGGGAAAAGAAAAACGCTTTTACCATGGAAACTAAGTCCTAACTATAACTATAACTATCTAATGGCGACAGCCAGTAGATTATATATATATAAGCAATCATACAATACATCTAACGATAATTGTAACCAGTGTATATAGCGTCACTCTAGGATGGTGTAAATATATTAATTATTGGTGTATATTTATTACGTTTATGTACTCTGATTTTAATCATATTTTGATACCTTGTTTTGTACTAATTATTTATTGTATTTTGCACATTGCTTTTTGCACATTGCCCATCCACACTCAGGGGATTATCCCGAGATGCGAGGCATATATGCTTAAATCTGTTTTCTGTGTCTATCATAGGTTACAACCTCATGTGACCATATTCAACCAATAACATAACAAAAGTACTTGCACTAGCACTTTAAATGTTGCTTCCTCTCTTGCATGCGTCGTGTGACCAAGGCCTCTGTGAAGGCCGAAACGTTATGCTGAGGTGCGCCTTCTCCACGATTGAATAAACTTGCTCACCTGCACTTGGGTCTCCTCTCTTCTTCTGCGCCGTCGGTATCCGTGACTGGGCTCCAGGCGAGAGAAAACTGAGATTGTTTCATATATATATATATATATATTCAACAAAGCAGGTTACCCAGAAGGGCTGCACTAGTAAGCATGTAACTCCGCATTCGGTGATGAAAAGCTGCAAACACGCAAGGTGAGTTCAAGCATCTTTATTGTCTGCCAAACGCGTTTCAGGATACACAATCCCTTCGTCAGGGGGTTTTATCATTTCACTACTGGGCTGGAAGGAGCGGACTCACATGAGTTTAATGTTTCGGCACTACGGTATCCAGAAGGCTGTTTGTTCAGCCACGCCCACTGGGGCAGGACCCTTTATTAATTAAAATGGTGCCGATATTTCCGTTTGCTTCCAAGCAGCAAGTGAGCCCCTGAAGAAGGGGTTGTGTATCCTGAAACGCGTTTGGCAGACAATAAAGATGCTTGAACTCACCTTGCGTGTTTGCAGCTTTTCATCACCGAATGCGGAGTTACATGCTTACTAGTGCAGCTCTTCTGGGTAACCTGCTTTGTTGAATTTATATGCGGCTGACCCGGCCGCAAAAGAGCTGCCACCGCAGGAGCGGGCCTGTGGAGTCACCTACCAGTGCCTCCAAACAAAACGGGAGTAAGTTCCAGAGATGTAAAGCACGAACTTTGCAAGAGGCTTTGATGTGAGGAAAGCGTCATCCCACTGGGGGTTTTATCATTTCACTACTGGGCTGGAAGGAGCGGACTCACATAAGTTTAATGTTTCGGCACTACGGTATCCAGAAGGCTGTTTGTTTAGCCACGCCCACTGGGGCAGGACCCTTTATTAATTAAAATGGTGCCGATATTTCCGTTTGCTTCCAAGCAGCAAGTGAGCCACTGACGAAGGGATTGTGTATCCTGAAACGCGTTTGGCAGACAATAAAGATGCTTGAACTCACCTTGCGTGTTTGCAGCTTTTCATCACAGAATGCGGAGTTACATGCCTACTAGTGCAGCTCTTCTGGGTAACCTGCTTTGTTGAATTTATATGCGGCTGACCCGGCCGCAAAGGAGCTGCCACCGCAGGAGAGGGCCCGTGGAGTCACCTACCAGTGCCTCCAAGCAAAACGGGAGTAAGTTCCAGAGATGTAAAGCACGAACTTTGCAACAGGCTTTGATGTGAGGAAAGCGTCATCCCACTGGGGGTTTTATCATTTCACTACTGGGCTGGAAGGAGCGGACTCACATGAGTTTATTGTTTCGGCACTACGGTATCCAGAAGGCTGTTTGTTCAGCCACGCCCACTGGGGCAGGACCCTTTATTAATTAAAATGGTGCCGATATTTCCGTTTGCTTCCAAGCAGCAAGTGAGCCACTGACGAAGGGATTGTGTATCCTGAAACGCGTTTGGCAGACAATAAAGATGCTTGAACTCACCTTGCGTGTTTGCAGCTTTTCATCACCGAATGCGGAGTTACATGCTTACTAGTGCAGCTCTTCTGGGTAACCTGCTTTGTTGAATTTATATGCGCCTGACCCGGCCGCAAAAGAGCTGCCACCGCAGGAGCGGGCCCGTGGAGTCACCTACCAGTGCCTCCAAGCAAAACGGGAGTAAGTTCCAGAGATGTAAAGCACAAACTTTGCAACAGGCTTTGATGTGAGGAAAGCGTCATCCCACTGGGGGTTTTATCATTTCACTACTGGGCTGGAAGGAGCGGACTCACATGAGTTTAATGTTTCGGCACTACGGTATCCAGAAGGCTGTTTGTTCAGCCACGCCCACTGGGGCAGGACCCTTTATTAATTAAAATGGTGCCGATATTTCCATTTGCTTCCAAGCAGCAAGTGAGCCACTGACGAAGGGATTGTGTATCATGAAACACGTTTGGCAGACAATAACGATGCTTGAACTCACCTTGCGTGTTTGCAGCTTTTCATCACCGAATGCGGAGTTACATGCTTACTAGTGAAGCTCTTCTGGGTAACCTGCTTTGTTGAATTTATATGCGGCTGACCCGGCCGCAAAAGAGCTGCCACCGCAGGAGCGGGCCCGTGGAGTCACCTACCAGTGCCTCCAAGCAAAACAGGAGTAAGTTCCAGAGATGTAAAGCACGAACTTTGCAACAGGCTTTGATGTGAGGAAAGCGTCATCCCACTGGGGGTTTTATCATTTCACTACTGGGCTGGAAGGAGCGGACTCACATGAGTTTAATGTTTCGGCACTACGGTATCCCGAAGGCTGTTTGTTCAGCCACGCCCACTGGGGCAGGACCCTTTAATAATTAAAATGGTGCCGATATTTCCATTTGCTTCCAAGCAGCAAGTGAGCCACTGACGAAGGGATTGTGTATCCTGAAACGCGTTTGGCAGACAATAACGATGCTTGAACTCACCTTGCGTGTTTGCAGCTTTTCATCACCGAATGCGGAGTTACATGCTTACTAGTGAAGCTCTTCTGGGTAACCTGCTTTGTTGAATTTATATGCGGCTGACCCGGCCGCAAAAGAGCTGCCACCGCAGGAGCGGGCCCGTGGAGTCACCTACCAGTGCCTCCAAGCAAAACGGGAGTAAGTTCCAGAGATGTAAAGCACGAACTTTGCAACAGGCTTTGATGTGAGGAAAGCGTCATCCCACTGGGGGTTTTATCATTTCACTACTGGGCTGGAAGGAGCGGACTCACATGAGTTTAATGTTTCGGCACTACGGTATCCAGAAGGCTGTTTGTTCAGCCCCCCCCATTGGGGCAGGACCCTTTATTAATTAAAATGGTGCCCATATTTCCGTTTTTCTTCCAAGCAGCAAGTGAGCCACTGAAGAAGGGTTTGTGTATCCTGAAACGCGTTTGGCAGACAATAAAGATGCTTGAACTCACCTTGCGTGTTTGCAGCTTTTCATCACCGAATGCGGAGTTACATGCTTACTAGTGCAGCTCTTCTGGGTAACCTGCTTTGTTGAATTTATATGCGGCTGACCCGGCCGCAAAAGAGCTGCCACCGCAGGAGCAAGCCTGTGGAGTCACCTACCAGTGCCTCCAAACAAAACGGGAGTAAGTTCCAGAGATGTAAAGGACGAACTTTGCAACAGGCTTTGATGTGAGGAAAGCGTCATCCCACTGGGGGTTTTATCATTTCACTACTGGGCTGGAAGGAGCGGAATCACATGAGTTTAATGTTTTGGCACTACGGTATCCAGAAGGCTGTTTGTTCAGCCACGCCCACTGGGGCAGGACCCTTTATTAATTAAAATGGTGCCGATATTTCCGTTTGCTTCCAAGCAGCAAGTGAGCCACTGACGAAGGGATTGTGTATCCTGAAACGCGTTTGGCAGACAATAAAGATGCTTGAACTCACCTTGCGTGTTTGCAGCTTTTCATCACCGAATGCGGAGTTACATGCTTACTAGTGCAGCTCTTCTGGGTAACCTGCTATGTTGAATTTATATGCGGCTGACCCGGCCGCAAAAGAGCTGCCACCGCAGGAGCGGGCCCATGAAGTCACCTACCAGTGCCTCCAAGCAAAACGGGAGTAAGTTCCAGAGATGTAAAGCACGAACTTTGCAACAGGCTTTGATGTGAGGAAAGCGTCATCCCACTGGGGGTTTTATCATTTCACTACTGGGCTGGAAGGAGCGGACTCACATGAGTTTAATGTTTCGGCACTACGGTATCCAGAAGGCTGTTTGTTCAGCCACGCCCACTGGGGCAGGACCCTTTATTAATTAAAATGGTGCCGATATTTCCGTTTGCTTCCAAGCAGCAAGTGAGCCACTGACGAAGGGATTGTGTATCCTGAAACGCGTTTGACAGACAATAAAGATGCTTGAACTCACCTTGCGTGTTTTCAGCTTTTCATCACCGAATGCGGAGTTACATGCTTACTAATGCAGCTCTTCTGGGTAACCTGCTTTGTTGAATTTATATGCGGCTGACCCGGCCGCAAAAGAGCTGCCACCGCAGGAACGGTCCCGTGGAGTCACCTACTAGTGCCTCCAAGCAAAACGGGAGTAAGTTCTAGAGATGTAAAGCACGAACTTTGCAACATGCTTTGATGTGAGGAAAGCGTCATCCCACTGGGGGTTTTATCATTTCACTACTGGGCTGCAAGGAGCGGACTCACATGAGTTTAATGTTTCGGCACTACGGTATCCAGAAGGCTGTTTGTTCAGCCACGCCCACTGGGGCAGGACCCTTTATTAATTAAAATGGTGCCGATATGTCCGTTTGCTTCCAAGCAGCAAGTGAGCCACTGACGAAGGGATTGTGTATCCTGAAACGCGTTTGGCAGACAATAACGATGCTTTAACTCACCTTGCGTGTTTGCAGCTTTTCATCACCGAATGCGGAGTTACATGCTTACTAGTGCAGCTCTTCTGGGTAACCTGCTTTGTTGAATTTATATGCGGCTGACCCGGCCGCAAAAGAGCTGCCACCGCAGGAGCGGGCCCGTGGAGTCACCTACCAGTGCCTCCAAGCAAAACGGGAGTAAGTTCCAGAGATGTAAAGCACGAACTTTGCAACATGCTTTGATGTGAGGAAAGCGTCATCCCACTGGGGGTTTTATCATTTCACTACTGGGCTGGAAGGAGCGGACTCACATGAGTTTAATGTTTCGGCACTACGGTATCCAGAAGGCGGTTTGTTCAGCCACGCCCACTGGGGCAGGACCCTTTATTAATTAAAATGGTGCCGATATTTCCGTTTGCTTCCAAGCAGCAAGTGAGCCACTGACGAAGGGATTGTGTATCCTGAAACGCGTTTGGCAGACAATAACGATGCTTGAACTCACCTTGCGTGTTTGCAGCTTTTCATCACCGAATGCGGAGTTACATGCTTACTAGTGCAGCTCTTCTGGGTAACCTGCTTTGTTGAATTTATATGCGGCTGACCCGGTCGCAAAAGAGCTGCCACCTCAGGAGCGGGCCCGTGGAGTCACCTACCAGTGCCTCCAAGCAAAACGGGAGTAAGTTCCAGAGATGTAAAGCACGAACTTTGCAACAGGCTTTGATGTGAGGAAAGCGTCATCCCACTGGGGGTTTTATCATTTCACTACTGGGCTGGAAGGAGCGGACTCACATGAGTTTAATGTTTCGGCACTACGGTATCCAGAAGGCTGTTTGTTCAGCCACGCCCACTGGGGCAGGACCCTTTATTAATTAAAATGGTGCCGATATTTCCGTTTGCTTCCAAGCAGCAAGTGAGCCACTGACGAAGGGATTGTGTATCCTGAAACGCGTTTGGCAGACAATAAAGATGCTTGAACTCACCTTGCGTGTTTGCAGCTTTTCATCACCGAATGTGGAGTTACATGCTTACTAGTGCAGCTCTTCTGGGTAACCTGCTTTGTTGAATATATATATATATATATATATATATATATTTATATATATATATATGTATATATATATATATATATATATATATATATTTAATTTTAATTTAATTTAATTTAATTTATTTATAAAGCGCTAACAATCATCCTGAGTAGGATATCACGGCGCTGTAATAACTAATTATGTGTGATGGATTGACCTGGTTGTGTTAGATTAATCTGGTTTGGGAAAGAGGAAGGTTTTCAAATGCTTCCTGAATGCCAAATGGCATTCCGTGAGTCTGAGGGCCACGGGCAGTTAATTCCACTTGGTTTCGGCTATGTGAGAGAAGGCTCGCTCTCCCATCCTGGCCCTCTTCTATATATATTTATATCTATTCCACAAACAGAATCATGCTTCCTTCCTTCCAGCAGGAAATTCAAGCCCATCCAGTCGAGAGGTAAGTCAAGAAGATTTTATTTAACAGGCCGCTCAAAAAGTAAAAGCATAACGCGTTTCAACACAACGGTGTCTTAATCATAAGCAGCTGTGGGGAACAAGTGACTTCGAGTTTAAATACACTCCGTTGGTAAACAGTGAAAAGGGATGCTAGTATGCACACATCTAAAAGCACCAGTCACAATTTAGTTTCGTGTTTTGTTTTCGCTTTGGGACTGCACAGTTCATTTCTACACAATATTCTTATTGCTTTCATTGTCAAGTACATTGTTTTAGAACAGTGTTCGAATTTTGCAAGGTTCCAGTCCCATTACTGCTTGTTTCTAAACTACATTACTGATTCACGAAAATATAGCATTGCATCCTTTTTATTTAAAGTCCGTTTAATTCAAAGGTTATAATTTGCCCACCTTAATGCTTTAAAGGAATCAATTCCGTGTTGTGCAGGGGGGCAGCCATAATTATTTTTCCTCCATTTGGCTCAAAGGCATTATTCCTCATGGTGAAAGATAAAAGTTCCACTCTTTTCCTGGCTGCCCGTAATTCATTTCTTTTTTTTTATATATACATATTATTTATATATATATATATATATCATCGCTCCAAAGTCAAGCAAGTACTAAACTGCACTCAGGACGGGTGCCATTTCGTGTTGTGGGGGTGGGCCCACATGCATATTACGCTCCAAACACACCTCGGGGACTCGCTGGGCATGGTATAATCAATTATTATCAAGCAGGCGCGTTTCGGCATTGGCCTTTATCAATGATTGTTTAAAAGTCAGATAACACAGCTGGTATTCATTTATAGATACAGCTGATATACTCCCATTGGCTTTATATATATAAATATATGCCCCCGATGAAATGCCGAGGTGCATGAAATGCGTCGGGCTGAATGGGTGTATTTTGCATCAGCTGCTTTGCTCTCAATACAACAACCTCCAATAAATACATGAAAATGTACCTACCTGTTGTGGGCCCCCTCCTTCTGAAGGCATCTTTGGTGGTAGATTTAGCGGTTTGCCTGACGCCGCGGAGAAGGCCCTGCTGTTCAAACAGACCTGCAGTATCGCTAACCAGCGTACAGCGTAAGGAACAGGAGTCGAGATTGGAGGTGCTAAGGTGCCGGTGTTTGAACTGAGCTGTCTGTCGCAACCCACTTGGGGATATTGACATTAATACTACAGCTGGCATGCGACCCACTGGGGAAAGATACAGAGCACTACAAGTACCGGGAGGCCACGGGAGTGGCCACGCCCACTGAGGCGGGGACTCTAACATCGCTCAGGGGCAGTGGCGGTTCTTCCATGGGGGCGTTTGGGCGCCGCCCCCCCTGCTTTCTCGTCGTGCGAGAAGAAGGCAGAAACAAATGGTAGTTATTTATAACTACCATTTGTTTCTGCCTGCCCTTCTCGCACGGAGAGAAAGCAGTCAGCAGAACTTCCTGTTTTTTTTTTCAAGTTACTCGAGCCTCAGGGCAGGGGGGAGTGGCTTGGGGGAGTGGCTTGCCCATTGTTGTTAATACTGACTGTTTGGACAGCCTGAGAGGCTGTCCAAACAGACAGTATTAGCAACAGTGGGCAAGCCGCTCCCCCCTGCCACCTCCCACTCTCCGTTCTGCAGCATGCAGACTAGGAGAAATGACCTGGTTAGGGCAGCCGGCCGAACCAATCAGCGCCGGCTGCCATGGAGGGGAGGGAGGCTGCCTGCAGCCTTCCTAGTGACGAGGGCCCAGAGCACGTCAGACGCAGCGGCATTCAAAAAATTCCAGGACGGGAGTCTGCAGTCTCGGGACTCGGGAGTCAGCGCGGGAAGCCAAGGTAAGTTTTATATTTATTTTATTATGTGAATAACTTAATAATTCAAGGAAAGTTATTTATTGTCGAGCCGGGGGCCTTCTCCCTGATTTCGGTTCCCAGAGAAATATAAGCGGAGCTTTCATCGTGGGGCTTCATGGCAAACAGGCCGAGTGACATTAATGACGCCACACAATCCCTTTCTAAACATCCCTGAGAAAGAGGTCGTACTTTGCCGTCTGAGGTTGATATTCGAGGTCCCTGGAGTTGTAAACTGCTTAAGAGGCCTTGAACTGCGAACAAGCAGCTATTAAATGCAGATCAGTGTGTGTCATGGGCAAAATCTACAGCTAATGTTCAGTGGCGGCTGGTGACATTTGAAAGTGGTGAGGTGTACATTTTCTGTCACAGTGCACTGAGGCCAGCCGTCATAATTGCCATCTACATTAATAAAGAAGAGGCACAAACTAACATATGCCTAACAAACAAGTTTGCAAATCCAAGCCGCCTCTAAGTCCAAGCAGTAATCGACCTCCTCAAAAAGTGCTCTGTGACGTGTCTGCCACGCACCGCGACCCGCATCCAACAATCAGTCGCGTGAGCACCCCCGTCCCAGCAGCTCTCACACGACGAGTCAGCCGAACAAGTTGCAACCCGAAATCAATTCAAACCGTCCATTTGACTAATGAACCGCCGAAAACAGAAACACCCACACGACCGACCACTGGTCTGGATGAAGCTGCTGCCACCCTCTCGATCTGCGCGTTCTCTGGCGTTCAATGGCAGTCACTTGTTAGAGGTGTGGGTAAAGGTGCGTGCGTGTAAAAGCCTTCACGTTCCATTCACCAAGCAATTCCTTAGACACACAGATTCTGTTTTTTCAAACATTAGCAGTGGCGGTTCTTCCATGGGGGCGTTTGGGCGCCGCCCCCCCTGCTTTCTCGCCGTGCGAGAAGAAGGCAGAAACAAATGGTAGTTATTTATAACTACCATTTGTTTCTGCCTGCCCTTCTCGCACGGCGAGAAAGCAGTCAGCAGAACTTCCTGTTTTTTTTTTCAAGTTACTCGAGCCTCAGGGCAGGGGGGAGTACGTTACACGGCTTGATGTTGCTTAACCTCATGTATGTTAATGTTTGCATTTGTTGACATGTTTAACGTGGATGCGACCAGGCTTAGCGTAAAAGTTCGACATTTAATGGTCGTTTTATTATTGCACTAATATATGCATAATAGGTTGGCTGCCTGTTGCGGGGTATTCCCAGTACAATAACAACTGGGATATGTGCCGATACACGGCTGGATGTTGCTTAACCTCATGTATGTTAATGTTTGCATTGGTTGACATGTTTAACGTGGATGCGAATTCCAATATGGCATTCGCACCAACATAGGGGTTATAAGTCCCTTCTTAGTGTCTATGACCATACTGAAACTATATCTATGATGTAACTTCCTGGTGTAGTAAACACAGACGAAGGCTCTCAGCCGAAAGGCGTCTGTTTGCGTTCCATTAAAGAAGCGATAACCAAATGTTCCCCCCGTGTGAGTGCGGTTTATTCTTTGCCACTGGACTGGGGCAAAAATTGGAGCTTTATATACTAGTGGACTCCCACAACCGCTTGCCGCACCCGCCGAAGAGTGCTCTGTATGTGTTGAGAATCGAGCGGAAAAAAAATAAATAAATATATATATATATATATATTACCTACTGGCGGTCGCCAGTAGGTAGTTATAGTTAGGATTGGCTACCAT
This sequence comes from Lissotriton helveticus, assembly GCF_964261635.1. Taxonomy (NCBI): domain Eukaryota; kingdom Metazoa; phylum Chordata; class Amphibia; order Caudata; family Salamandridae; genus Lissotriton; species Lissotriton helveticus. Next base: position 940,692,517 of record NC_136065.1, read on the forward strand.
AGGAAATCCGCAACATTCTATTGGGAATAACTCTGGCGCCGGTTGAGGAATTTGTGTGTAATTTTCCAAAATTTTGGCCAGCTCCGCTCCGCTGCTTCCCTGGAAGTTTCGGGGGGATTCGTGGAGTGGGGGCTGAGAAAAAAGGGGGGTCCCAAAACGTGTTTTCCCCATGTTAATTTCCATAGGACGGTCTGACAAGTCTACAGCCCGAACCGCTGAACGGAATTACGCCAAACTTGGCAAAATTGTAGGGACTGGTACGCAGATGTGCCTTTGCTATATTTGGCGAAAATTGCTCCAGTGGTTTTTTTGAAAATTAACTTCAAAAACACATATATATCTATAGGCGCTTTCCGAGCGCTCACAGGTGCACGTACCGGGGAGCGCACCCGGCGCGCTATGGGAGTGCGCGAGCAGAAAGCTGATTGGCTGTCGGGTGTCTGTCAACATTCTAAACAGTCCGGAGAGTCCGCCATCTTGTGTCTCGGTAGAATCGAGACACAAGAGGTGAAAAAGAAAGGGGGAAATAATTAAAAGGGGGCAGAGTAGACACCCCCTGACCCCCTAGGTTTTGTGAGGGGGGTCTAGAAGGACCCTGAAGGGCAAAAAAACGTTGTTTTTTTTAAAGATTTTCGCGGGGTAAGCGCTGGGTGCGTTCCCAGGTGCTCGCTCCGGTACGCGCACCCTGAGCGCACCAAAGGGAAAAACAGTGTAAAAAATTATAGTAAAAAAATAATTTAGAGTGCTTAGAGGTAGGGTAGCTCTGAAAAGAGCTGTTGTGTTATGTGGGTGTTTTTTTGTACCTACAAGTAGGTACCAATGCAGAGTCTTAAATTCAAGAGGAAAACGCTGTTCCCCTCATCTGTAAAATGCACACCATCTCTCCTATAGATGTCTTGCATGTTGTAACGCAAGTTGTTGTGGTAAATGGAACCCATACCATAGTCTCTGAGGAAAGCAGAAACAGATTTATTCACATGTTTCCTTGCTTTCTCAATCTGTGGACAAAATTGGTTGGACCAGTTCCATTTTTGCCTTTGGCATATATTAGAAAATACCAAGGCAGTTTTTGGAAAAAGTGACATCAATTGCCCAAAGATGTCCTTTAGAAGCATTTCCAGACCTACCCCAGTCAAAGTGCCCAGGTCATTGCCACCACAGTGCACAATAATGAGGTCAGGGTGTGGTAGATGCATAAAGGATTTTACCAATGGTATCAATTGGTGACTTCTCAATCCTCTCTGTCCAATCCATACAATGTCCACATTTGGTAAATCAAGGTTGTAAATACCTCTGTTAGCTGCGTATTTTTGACTCCAGTGGACAAAGCTATGACCCACAAACCAGACTTTTGGCATCTTGAAGGTAGATGTGCTTGTATTCAGATGAGTTGTGGAAATGAAATGGCAGTTTGAAAGTAGGAGTTATGTAAAAAAGTGGTTGAGATTCAGTGCACTTGAAAAACAAAAAATGATTGGTGCTTTCTTAACATTCTCCACTGAAAACTAGGGTGCATGCTTTTGTTTTTTGAAAGAAGTCATTTCAATGGTTGAGGAAAAGTCATTTCAAGAAACATTGCACATGATTAGCTGGTACATTGAGTGGTCAAACACCCTTGCTGCATTTTTTTGCAACATAGTATGATGAACTTCTGAACTGTGTGCTGGGTGAGGAGGGAGTTACCATGGTAACAGGGGAATGAGCACTGGGGGGATGGGTGAATGTTATGTGACTTTCAAAGTGTTCAAAAGTACAACCAATTAAAATGTGCAGTTTCTTACTCCACTTCATTAACTCCTTCTCTTTCTTCCTCTGTCCTCTTTATTCTACACTCCACTTCCCTCAATCTCTCTCTGTTAGTCTCATTCTCTCCGTCCCCTTAGTCTCTCACTCCTCTTCTGTCACGCTCACTGCCTATAACTCAGCCATACTCCTACACTCGCCTTCTTTCAGACCTTTTCCTTTACTTTCCTTCCTCTCTCTTCCCATCCTTCGCTCCTTCACTCTTTTCCCTTCCCTTACTCCCCTTACTCCACTTCAGTAACTCCTTCTCTCAATCCCTCTGTCCTCTAACTTACTCACTCCCCTTCTCTCACTCTCTCTCTGTTACCCCCATTCTCTCCGTCCTCTTAGTGTCAGGCACCGTCTATATACTCCTCGGGACTGTGCAGAAAAGCCCAAACCCACACCCACACAACAATTCCGGAGCCTGACGTTTATACACAGACTCACAGAACCATTCCGCGAGCGCGGGAAAGGAAGGGGACAGCAGGGAGGGAGATCTGTAACGACAAAAGACACTGAAATTAGAAGAACCCCCCCCCCTCGTAACCTCAGTGGATTCCTCTCAACTAACAGTGTTATGAATTCGCTTTTGTCTCAGAACCCCTACCTGAAAAGGAAAATAATGCAGGCTGTGTATACAGGAGAGATAGGCTTAGGGTAATACCAGAGACAGCAACCAACTAGAAAAGAGCAATAAACATAGTATAGTAATTCAAAATATCAATTAGGTTGCATACACATCATTCTCCATTCTGGACCTACCACATACTGCTGTGTTCTGACTTGGGCTGCTCAAATCTCTCTGCGTACCACCCCCCCAGGGATTTTCTCTCCTGTACTGGAGAAAAGAATAATGCAAAAAAGGTTGTGCACGTAATGAAACTAAAATAGGACACCGTAGGTTTACATCACCAACAATCCTGTTTTGATTCAAGCAAAGTTCATGGACAGGACTGAATCCTTCCTATGCAGGATTTAGTCTTTGTTTCAAACAGGCGAAATACTCTTAAAACTGTCTTATTATTTCGCCTTGAACAGAAGCGAGGTTTGAGAAGAAGTTCCTAACACAGGCTCTGAAACGGAACCTCTACCGTTTCTTGAACAAGTCTCCAATATTATGTTCCCTGCAAGAGAGAGCCGTTGCTCTTCTCGTCCAACAGGGAAACAAACACGTAAGTTTCACGTATAACTACTGTTTGTTATACTAAGCCTGATACACACCCCCGCGTGTATCCTTGAACCGCCGTCTTCACACTCAATGTGACACCCAGCCGGGCGCCACCAGAAATCACTCGAAATAAGGGGGGGTTGGATACTCACGGTAACGCAGCCAACTCGCTTACCGACCAAAGTGCAAACGCTGCATGAATTATCGGCGCCATTCTTTGCTTCCGCCGCTCTTTAATTCCTGGTGTTTGCGTGTTGGACGCCCTTGCGTTACGTCGCCGCTTGTGCTACTGGGTACTGTAGTTCGGTCCGAGCGGCGTGCCGTTTGTCACGCATTGCGCGGACAGCGGCACACTATGGTCGTAACCTTGACACTTAGTCTCTCACTCCTCTTCTATCACACTCACTCCCTATAACTAAGCCATACTCCCACACTCACCTTCTTTCAGACCTTCTCCTTTACTTTCTTTCCTCTCTCTTCCCTTCCTTCACTCCTTCACTGTTTTCCCTTCCCTTACTCTCCTTACTCCACTTCACTAATTCCTTCTCTTACTCCTTCTGTCCTCTTACTTCTACACTCCCCTTCCCTCATTCTCTCTCTGTTAGCCTCATTCTCTCCGTCCCTTTAGTCTCTCACTCCTCTTCTGTCACGCTCACTCCCTATAACTCAGCCATACTCCCACACTCACCTTCTTTGAAACCTTCTCCTTTACTTCCCTTCCTCTCTCTTCCCATCCTTCGCTCCTTCACTCTTTTCCCTTCCCTTACTCCCCTTACTCCACTTCAGTAACTCCTTCTCTTAATCCCTCTGTCCTCTAACTTACTCACTCCCCTTTTCTCACTCTCTCTCTGTTACCCACATTCTCTCCGTCCTCTTACTCTCTCACTCCTTTTCTATCACGCTCACTCCCTATAACTGAGCCATACTCCCACACTCACCTTCTTTCAGACCTTCTCCTTTACTTTCCTTCCTCTCACTTCCCTTTCTTTACTCCTTCACTGTTTTCCCTTCCCTTACCCTCCTTACTCCACTTCACTAATTCCTTCTCTTACTCCCTCTGTCGTCTTACTTCTACACTCCCCTTCCCTCACTCTCTCTCTGTTACCCACATTCTCTCCGTCCTCTTAGTCTCTCATTCCTCTTCTATCACGCTCACTCCCTATAACTGAGCCATACTCCCACACTCACCTTCTTTCAGACCTTCTCCTTCACTTTCCTTCCTCTCACTTCTCTTTCTTTACACCTTCACTGTTTTCCCTTCCCTTACTCTCCTTACTCCACTTCACTATTTCCTTATCTTACTCCGTCTGTCCTCTTACTTCTACACTCCCCTTCCCTCATTCTCTCTCTGTTAGCCTCATTCTCTCCGTCCCTTTAGTCTCTCACTCCTCTTCTGTCACGCTCACTCCCTATAACTCAGCCATACTCCCACACTCACCTTCTTTGAAACCTTCTCCTTTACTTCCCTTCCTCTCTCTTCCCATCCTTTGCTCCTTCACTCTTTTCCCTTCCCTTACTCATTCTCTCCGTCCCTTTAGTCTCTCACTCCTCTTCTGTCACACTCACTCCCTATAACTGAGCCATACTCCCACACTCACCTTCTTTGAAACCTTCTCCTTTACTTCCCTTCCTCTCTCTTCCCATCCTTCGCTCCTTCACTCTTTTCCCTTCCCTTACTCCCCTTACTCCACATCAGTAACTCCTTCTGTCAATCCCTCTGTCCTCTAACTTACTCACTCCCCTTTTCTCACTCTCTCTTTGTTACCCCCATTCTCTCCGTCCTCTTAGTCTCTCACTCCTCTTCTATCACGCTCACTCCCTATAACTGAGCCATACTCCCACACTCACCTTCTTTTAGACCTTTTCCTTTACTTTCCTTCCTCTCTCTTCCCTTCCTTCACTCCTTCACTGTTTTCCCTTCCCTTACTCTCCTTACTCCACTTCAGTAACTCCTTCTCTCAATCCCTCTGTCCTCTTACTTTTACACTCCCCTTCCCTCATTCTCTCTCTGTTAGCCTCATTCTCTCCGTCCCTTTAGTCTCTCACTCCTCTTCTGTCACGTTCACTCCCTATAACTCAGCCATACTCCCACACTCACCTTTTTTGAAACCTTCTCCATTACTTCCCTTCCTCTCTCTTCCCATCCTTTGCTCCTTCATTCTTTTGCCTTCCCTTACTCTTCTTACTCCACTTCAGTAACTCCATCTCTCAAACCCTCTATCCTCTAATTTACTCACTCCCCTTTTCTCACTCTTTCTCTGTTACCCACATTCTCTCCGTCCTCTCAGTCTCTCACTCCTTTTCTATCACGCTCACTCCCTATAACTGAGCCATACTCCCACACTCACCTTCTTTCAGACCTTCTCCTTTACTTTCCTTCCTCTCTCTTCCCTTCCTTCACTCCTTCACTGTTTTCCCTTCCCTTACTCTCCTTACTCCACTTCAGTAACTCCTTCTCTCAATCCCTCTGTCCTCTTACTTCTACACTCCCCTTCCCTCATTCTCTCTCTGTTAGCCTCATTCTCTCTGTCCCTTTAGTCTCTCACTCCTCTTCTGTCACGTTCACTCCCTATAACTCAGCCATACTCCCACACTCACCTTTTTTAAAACCTTCTCCATTACTTCCCTTCCTCTCTCTTCCCATCCTTTGCTCCTTCATTCTTTTGCCTTCCCTTGCTCTTCTTACTCCACTTCAGTAACTCCTTCTCTCAAACCCTCTGTCCTCTAATTTACTCACTCCCCTTTTCTCACTCTTTCTCTGTTACCCACATTCTCTCCGTCCTCTCAGTCTCTCACTCCTTTTCTATCCGCTCACTCCCTATAACTGAGCCATACTCCCAGACCTTCTTTCAGACCTTCTCCTTTACTTTTCTTCCTCTCTCTTCCCATCCTTTGCTCTTTCACTGTTTTCCCTTCCCTTACTGTCCTTACTCCACTTCACTAATTCCTTCTCTTACTCCCTCTGTCCTCTTACTTCTACACTCCTCTTACCTCATTCTCTCTCTGTTAGGCTCATTCTCTCTGACCCCTTAGTCTGTCACTCCTAATCTATCACACTCACTCCCTATAACACAGCCACACTCCCTCACTTATGTTTCTTTCCTCTCTCACTCAGGGCCTCATTTATGAGAAATGACACATCGCTGCTTTCACTTCTCAGTGCGCTCTCCTTGCGACATTCCTGATGCGTCATATTTAATGTATGACGCGTTATGTTGCAAGGAGTTACAGATACGTCAGTATTTCTGACGTATCTGTAAGTGCAAAAGTGATGCATTGCTGGAGTGTGTCACAAAAGTGACGCAACTCCAGCAATGCATCCTTTCACATGGGGCCAGCCCCATTTGAAAGGGCCTGCGTCAGGTTTACGCCTGCTGTGAGGCAGGCGCAAGATTTTGACGCAACGGCGTCCTAAAAGTGACGCAGTGAAATCTCATAGATTTCACTGCGTCACTTCTACGACCCTTCCTGGCATCACTACGCCCCCTTTGCATACATTACACCTGGTGCAGGTATAATGTGGCGCAGGGGTTTACAAAGTGACGCATCTACCTAGATGCGTCACTTTGTAAATATGACTCAACAAGGTGCATTTTTTACACCACTGGTGCGTCACAAAAAGTGACGCACCGGCGGCGTAAAAGTGACGCATGGCCTCATAAATGAGGCCTTCGGTCTTCTACTCTCACTTTTTCTTTCACTTTCTCTGTCTCTTCACTCCCTTACTCACCTTGTCTCACACTCACTTGTCTTTATTCAGTCTGTATCTCCACTCTTTCCTAAACATCACTGCTCTTTTCTTACCCTTCCACACCCCCGTTCCTTTACTACATTTTCTTCACTTATCCTCATTCCCCATGTTCACTCTTCTTCTCCTCACTCTCCTTCCCCACACTCACCTTCTTTCAGTCCCCCTACTTCACTTCCCTTCCCCTCTCGTCCCATTCTTTGCTTTCTCACTCATTTTCCTCTCCTCTCTCACTGCACTCCACTTCAGTTACTCTTTTTCATTTTTTTAAGACTACAGTTCTTTTCTGAGAATTGGAGGTAGTTCTAAAAAGAACTTTTTTTTTCTTCTTTTTTCGTTTTTTTCAACAAAAACAAAAACAGGGAATGGCAAACTGCTCAACAGGAGCAAAAAAAAAATCAAAATTAGGGCTGGGGACGGCAGCGGTGGTTCTCTATTGCTCGAAAAATGTTCAAAATACTTTGTTCACCATAACAAAGTAGATGATCACAATGTTTGCATTTGATTGTGGCTTCATTAAAAACAGGCTGAATATTTGGGATCAGCAGTTCTGGTCGCCCCCTCACCGATACAGTTGCTCCTCCAGTTGAAGTAGAAGCACCATCCCTTGGAGCCTCTCGTGCCAGAGCCCTGACACTCTCCCGGGCATAGTTCTGGGGGTGCCTCCTCTGGACGTGTCGAATCATGGTTGAATTACCAAAACTGTACTTCTTTCTGGGGTCTCCTCGGGAATGTACAGTTTGGCAGATTTTACATTCAACTTTTGGTGCATTTACTTTTTTATGTCATGTCCCTCAGGTATAGAATTTTTTTTCCAAATAAAATGTTCTTTCACCTTCGGCTGAGGAGGCTCTTCATCAATGAAACCATCTGAATCCTCACTGCTGCTGGATGGTCTGGCAGCCATTCTATCCACAAATTGTTAGCACAGAAAAAAAGAGGTCTTGCTCTCACCAAAGTGAAAGAAGAAGTGAAGGAAAAGGGTGGGGTTTTCTTTAGTTGTAAAAAAAAAACTGTTAACAACCAATGAAAAGGGTTATTTTAAGGTCACATGACTTGACACGCTTACACTGCGCTCGCCGGAGCGCTTCCGGGGGCGCTTACGCGGTGCGAACGTAGGCTCTTCCGGGGGCGCTTACGTGGCGCGCCTGAGTGACGTTTTGGTAGCTTTACGGAAATGCAAAATCATTTTCATTCGGAAAATCAAAAATACTACTTTTATAAGCATGGTACTGAATGTCTTGCATTATTATTTAGTTTTCATACATATTTTTTTTTTTACGAACGCAGAAATAGCGCTCTCGCTGCGCTCTCGGGAGAGCTTACCGGTGCGCGAACCCTGAGCGCTCCAAGTCAAAATGATACGGGTAAGCTTACTGGTGCGTGCACCCTGAGCGCACCAGGAAAAAATGATTAAAAAAAAGAAAAATACAGTGAACAAATAATTTTTTTTTTTTTAAATAATTATAAATAATAGTTATAAAAAACAGCTAATAAAAAAATAAAAAATAAATCGTAGGTAACAAAGTCGATATACAAAGGAATTAACTTTTAAAAAAACTATGAAATTCACTGAAAAAACCATAGGTTTCACAAACGTTATAGTTAGGAATTAGCATTTAAAAAACCTTTGAAATTCACTGAAAAAACCATAGGTTTCACAATCGTTATAGTTAGGAATTCGCATTTAAAAAACCTTTCACACCAGTTATAGTTAGCTGAATATTTTACTCATACAAAACCATTGAAATTCCCACGTTATAGTTAGTTGGACTCACTATAACTCGCGCGCCCGCAATCCACTGCTGATGATGTCACATATTACATCATTCATGACATGGTCAGTGACATCACTGATGACATCTCAAATGACATCACTGATGACATCACTGATGACATCATCCATGTGATAATACGATGCACCTCCTCACACTCTAATCTAACCTTTTATACATCCAGTGTTCAATACAGACTACCATTCCTGAAACCATTGACACAGCAATACCACTTACTACATACACACTCACTGATTCATACGTCTACACACACATCCACTCATTCACCCATACAATCACTCATACATACAGTCACTCATCAATACAACGCTATCATATGCACTCATACACCTATACAGGCATTCACACAGTGCCACTCATCCATGGAGTTACTCTCTAATCTACTCAGTAATGAAAAGAATCAATCACACTCCCATTCCTCATCTATACAGTTATACACACATAACCTTACTTATTCAAACATATACTAACACATACTTACTCTCTTTTACAATCACTGATACAAGTACACATTGATCCATACAGTCACTTACGCAATCACAGGCTCTCATGTATAGTCATTGATATATGCCAACTGTCACATGCACTGTTTTTTACATATGTACTTACTTGGACATGTAGCACTGAGAAATCCATTCACTCACCAACACACCCATGCACACAGTCAACCGCACAGACAGCTGTTTCCACATGTACTCTTGAACCCAAACACCAAGTGAATCAACTGCTCACACATCTATGCACAGAGTCACACACCTCCCAGCCACTACCACACACACTCACCCTCTAATAAAAATACTTGGGCAACCAATCAATAGCCCATATAGCCAGTCATATAGCTACTAATCAACACATGCAGCAGCTTACACAACAACAGACATAATGATGCACACATTCAGACAGTTTAGTCACTAACCTATGCATTCAGTAAGACACATTTAATCATTCACTCATACAGTCAGTTACGCACCTACTAAATCCTTCATGCAGACACTCATGCATACACTCATTCTTCAATATGTAAAACATATTTTAACTTTACAGGAACACACATTCACTGGATGATGTCATCAGTGATGTCATCAGTGATGTCATCAGTGATTTCACTGACCATGTCATGAATGATGTAATATGTGACATCATCAGCAGTGGATTGCGGGCGCGCGAGTTATAGTGAGTCCAACTAACTATAACGTGGGAATTTCAATGGTTTTGTATGAGTAAAATGTTCAGCTAACTATAACTGGTGTGAAACCTATGGTTTTTTCAGTGAATTTCAAAGGGTTTTTAAATGCTAATTCCTAACTATAACTGGTGTGAAACCTATGGTTTTTTCAGTGAATTTCAATGGTTTTTTAATAGCAAATCTCTATAGGTATGAAATGTAATATTTTATTATAATGAATTTTGTATTGTATAATTATGTAATACAATTTTTTTTAATGTTTATTTTTTTTTGCCCCGGAGCGCTCCCGGGGCGCGTACCGATGCGCTCACCGGTGAACGCAGTGTTACGGCGCGCCCCGGTGCGCGTACCGGTGAGCGTCCCGTTAGCGCTATTGCCGCGAACGAAAAATTCATCGTGACTATAACTATAACGATTGTGAAACCTATGTTTTTTAGTGAATATATATATATATATATATATATATATATATATATATATATTCACTTAAAAAACCATAGGTTTCAGGCCTTATATAGTTAGGAATTAGCATTTTAAAAACCTTGCAAATTCACTTAAAAAACCATAGGTTTCAGGCCTTATATAGTTAGGAATTAGCATTTAAAAAACCATTGAAATTGCTCCTATAAAGTTAGTTGTACTAACTATATTTCGCGCACCCGCAATCCACTGCTGATGATGTCACATATTACATCATTCATGACATGGTCAGTGACATCACTGATGACATCACTGATGACATCTCAAATGACATCACTGATGACATCACTGATGACATCTCATTTGACATCACTGATGACATCACTGATGACATCATCCAGTGACTGTGTGTTTCTGTAAAGTTTAAATATGTTTTACATATTGAAGAATGAGTGGATGTATAAGTGTCTGGATGAAGGATTTAGTAGGTGCGTGACTGACTGTATAAGTGAGTGATTAAATGTGTCTTACTAAATGCATGGGTTAGTGACTAAACTGTCTGAATGTGTGCATCAGTATGTCTGTTGTTGTGTAAGCTGCTGCATGTGTTGATCAGTAGCTATATGAGTGGCTATATGGGTTGTTGATTGGTTGCCCAAGTATTTGAATGGGAGACTGGGTGTGTGTGTGGGTGGCTGGGAGGTGTGTGACTCTGTGCATAGATGTGTGAGCAGTTGATTCACTAGGTGTATGAGTTCAAGAGTGCATGTAGAAACAGCTATATGGGCGGTTGACTGTGTGCATGGGTGTGTTGGTGAGTGAATGGATATCTCAGTGCTACATGTCCAAGTAAGAACATATGTAAAACACAGTGCATGTGAGAGTTGGCATATATAAATGACTATACATGAGAGCCAGTGAATGTGCGAGTGGCTGTATGGATCATTGTGTACTTGTATCAGTGATTGTATAAGAGAGTAAGTATGTGTTAGTATATGTTTGAATAAGTAAGGTGTTGTGTGTATAACTGTATAGTTGAGGAAATGGAAGTGTTATTGATTCTTTGCATGACTGACTAGGTGTGTGAGTAACTCCATGGATGAGTGGCAGTGTGTGAGTGTCTGTATAGGTGTATGAGTGCATATGATAGTGTTGTATTGATGAGTGACTGTATGTATGAGTGATTCTATGGGTGAATGAGTGAATGCGTGTGTAGACCTAGGAATCAGTGAGTGCGTATGTTGTAACTGGTATTGGTGTGTCAATGGTTTCAAGAATGGTAGTCTGTATTTAACACTGGGTGTATCAAAGGTTATATTAGAGTGTGAGGAGGTGCATCGTATTATCACATGAATGATATCATCAGTGATGTGATCAGTGATGTCAAATGAGATGTCATCAGTGATGTCATCAGTGATGTCATTTGAGATGTCATCAGTGATGTCATCAGTGATGTCACTGACCATGTCATGAATGATGTAATATGTGACATCATCAGCAGTGGATTGCGGGTGCGCAAAATATAGTTAGTACAACTAACTATATAGGAGCAATTTCAATGGTTTTTTAAATGCTAATTCCTAACTATATAAGGCCTGAAACCTATGGTTTTTTAAGTGAATTTGAAAGGTTTTTTAAATGCTAATTCCTAACTATATAAGGCCTGAAACCTATGGTTTTTTAAGTGAATTTGCAAGGTTTTTTAAATGCTAATTCCTAACTATATAAGGCCTGAAACCTATGTTTTTTTCAGTGAATTTGCAAGGTTTTTTAAATGCTAATTCCTAACTATATCAGGCGTGAAACCTATATTTTTTTTCAATAAATTTCAAAGGTTTTGTAAATGCTAATTCTATTAGCGGATAACGTTTATATATGTTATTATCCTTCTGGGACCACCTGAGCAGCCATCTTGTTTCTCAGGAGAAGTGAGGCATAAGAGAGCACAAAACAAGAGTGGAAAACACGAAAAGGGGGCAGGGTAGAGACCCCCTGACCCCTTAGCCCTTCTCAGTGGGTCCCAGAAGGACCACCAAGTGCAAAATGTTTTTTTTTTTAATCGTGGGGTACGCGCACGGTACGCGTACCGAACGCGTACGGTGCGCGTATCCCACAATTTATTTATTTTTGCCCTTGGGGGTCCTTTTGGGACCCCCTGAGAAGGGCTAGAGGGTTGGGGGTCTCTACCCTGCCCCCTTTTTGTGTTTTCCACTCTTGTTTTGGGCTCTCTTGTGCCTCAGTTCTCCTGAAAAACAAGATGGTGGCCAACACTTCCTGGTTTGGACAGTTTAGAATGTTGACAGTCGACTGCCAGCCAATCAGAAACTCGTTTCCGCACGTAAGGGTACGCACACGTACGCGTACCGTACGCGTACCGTACGCGTACGGTGCGCGTACGGTGAGCGCATATAGATATATAATTTGCTCAAATTAAATTTTCTCAACAACTACTGGAAGGATTTTCACCAAATATAGAAAAGGCACTATTGCATACCTGTCCCTACCATTTTGCCAAGTTTGGTGTAATTCCAATCAGCCGTTCGGGCTGTAGCCGTGTCTAAAGATCCCATAGAAAATGCCATTTTAAAAATTTCAAATTAAATTTTCTCAAAAACTTCTGGAGGGATTTACACCAAACATACAAAAGGCACTGCTGCATACCAGTCCCTACCATTTTGCCAAATCTGGTGTAAATACGTTCAGCCGTTCGAGCTGTAGCCGTGTCAGAATATCCATATGGAAATTAACATGGGGAAAACACGTTTTGGGACCCCCCTTTTTTCTCGGCCCCCGCGTGACGAATCCCCCCGAAACTTTCAGGGAAGGAGCGGAGTGGAGCGAGGCAAAGTTAAGGAAAATTACAAACAGATCCCTCAATCGGCGCCAAAGTTATTCCCAATAGAATGTTCGGAATTTCCTATGGTAACTAGGTCCTAACTATATATACCTACTGGCGACCGCCAGTAGGTAATATATATATATATATATATATATATATATATATATATATATATATATATATATATATATATATATATATATATATATATATATACACCAAGGTGTATTGGCAAATCAGTGGGTGCATGGGTACCTATAAGGATGGTTCAGAGGGTGTGTGAATGACTGTTTAAGTGAGTGATTAGGTGTCTTAGTGAATGTATGGGTGGGTGACTGATTGTGTGAATGTCTGTATCAGTCGGTCAGCTGGTTTTCTAAGTGGCTGTATGGGTGTGTGAGTGCGTACATGAGTGGCCATATGGGTGAGTGACTGGTTGTCTGAGTAGCTGTATGGGTATCTGAGTGTCTGTGTGGGTTGGTGAGAGGGTGTGTGACTGCCTGTATGGATGAGTTAGTGGGTGAGTCAGTGGCTGTACAGGATAGGGAGTGCATGCGTGTGTGAGGAGCTGTATGGTTGAGTGAGTGTGTGTATGGCTTTGTTGGTGAGTGAGTAGATGTATCAGTGGTATATGGGTGAGTAATTATATGTGAAAGGCAGTATATGTGAGTCATGGGGTATATGAGTCACTGTATGGGTGAGTGAGTGAATGTGAGACTGGCTGTATGGGTGAGTGTGTACTTGTGTCAATGACTGTATAGATGAGTGAGTATATGTTAGTATCTATATGAGTGAGTGGGTTTGTGTGTATCTGTATGGATGAGTAAGTAAGTGGCTATGTGATCAACTGTAAGGGTGAGTGAGTAGGTGTGTGAGTAGCTCCAAGGGTGACTGAGTAAGTGTGTGAGAGGCCTTATGGGTATATGAGTGGATATATCAGTGACTGTATTAGTGAGTAAGTCGGTGTATGAGTGGATGTATGGGTGAGTGAGTGGATGTGTGTTTAGATCTATGATTCAGTGAGTGGGTATGTAAGTACTGGTATGAGTCTGTGAATGGGTTTATGAATGGTTGTGTGGGAATGGAAGTGGGTGTATGAAAGGTTATATGGGGTATGAGTGGGTGCGTCAGTGATTCAGTGAATGATGTCATCAGTGATGTCATTTGAGATGTTATCAGTGATGTCATTGGAAATGTCATCAGTGATATCACCAATCTTTACTTTAGCCCCGGGGAGGTGCTGATCCCTGGGGACACGGAGAGTGCATTTCTATAAGTTAATTGCCCTGGGAAGGTGGTGGTCCCTGGGGCTGCAGGGGGGCCACACAGGACCCCCACATTCATATAATTCATTCACTGGAGAGGTGGCAGCTCCCGGGGCTGTCGAAGGAGGCAGAACGGCCCGCATACTATTACATTTGCCCCCTGAACTTTTTTAAACACAAGTGCGGAAGTCCGCGCTGGTGTGTTTTTTTTTGCCATCACAAATTCTTTGTGACATTTCAGTAAAAACTTTTTTTGAAATGCTTTTTTACAGGGTGGGGTTGCAGAGGGACTCCGCGACCATGGCTTTGGGGCCAGGGTATTCTTACCCTGACCCCTTTTCTTTGTTTTCACTTTTTTTTCAAGATGGCTGTCAGCACTTTCTGGTGGAAGTGTTGGCAGCTAATCAGAGCTGTCTATTTCCCTGCACGAGGTAGTTTTTTCATGAAGGCTTCGCTACCACATATATCGCTATCTTTTTCTTAAAAACTACTGAAGAGATTTGCACCAAAGAACAAAAAGCACAATCTGCGTAATAACATCTACCTTTCGGCCAAATTCAGTGTAATTCCATCCAGCGGTTCTGGCTATAGGTTCAACTACTCTTCCTATGGGAATTAACATGGAAAAGCACACTTTTTTCAGCCTCCTTTTCCTCGGCCCCCATTTGACGGATCACACTGAAACTTGCCATGCATGACAAAACTTACAATTACACTTCTTTGGGATAATTTTGTGAAGGGTCGTCAACCGGCACCAAAGATATATATATATATATAACTATGTATTTATTTAGTTATACACTTACCATGCATGGGAAAAAATGCATGGTAAAGGCAGCTGCATTGTAAAGACATGCGTAGTAAAGGCTGTTTAATTTTCCTGGCAGCTTGAGGTCACTTAGTCTAAAGCAACACCCAGGTTTATTATTACTAATACTTTATATCTTTAGCTACATGCAACCCCATTAAACATGGATAACTAGATATTAACAGCCTTTTTGTCTCTGGGAATAAAACAGGCTAACAGTAACAGCCTGTCATGTTAAGGAACTTACAGAACAAGTGACCTATAACAGTAGTCCGCAAGAACCAGATGCCTAGACACAGACCTGCAGTGTTACCTTCGGTTAAACCTTGGAAAGGCCAATTAAAGAATGGACATAGGGGTTATCAGCAGCACAATATACAGGTTATCACTGCAGGTGATAAGGAAATATTGGCCATTAAGGAATGGGCATTACAACTGAATTGCAGTATTATATGTAGCATATTTGATCGTCGCAGAGAGGGCAATGACTGGATAAGAATGAAGACTGACCACTGAGTGGCATATAACGGAATGAGCATGTGGAAGCAAGTTGAATAGGGACCTGCACACTGACCAGCAGTGTTACTTACATATATTCAGGAGCAGCCAAACATGGAAAGCACATGGAAAGTACATGGAGTATTACATTTCCCACCACCTGCTATAGGTGATTTCTTCTTGGGAATTTTAAAGCTTGTGCAAGGCTTAAAACTCTGCTTCCTCTTTGCTCATTGATGGAATGTGCCCCACAGAGAAGATAAAGATTAATTAGCCTTTAATCCTGTACTTCTTTAACAATTATTACAAGTGAATGGCAATTACTTCAGAGAGAACTAACATAACTAAGGACCTCCCAAAGACTTGATCTGTTATCACCTGTCAGGAAATCAACATGGTCACCTAAGACTATCCTAGAGAGCAAAATGGCATTCTTTAAGAGAGAGCTCAGTAGCGTCAAACTTCTAACCTTCTAAAGAGAGGCCATCACACAAGTTTGGTATGATATCAGGGCAGGGTAATACACCTGCACCAGACCATCAGCTCCAGGTTAGTAAGGCATTTGAATCCTTGAAGGGAGTGATCTGCTTTCATCATTCTGTGATTCCCCGGTAGTAACATCTTTTATTTACAGTGACACAAAGCTGTAACACTGGTACCAAGCAAGATTTAAAAAAATTCATTGATTTTTATTATTGTTTTGTTAGGGTGACAGTTCAATACTAGTGGTAAGGGGTCTTAGGTCTGGACACAGGGTTTACCCATAGAAGAGATAATAACCTGGAATTGATCATATTAATAAAAAATGAGTGAATCTACAAGGGGCTGATCTCTTGTTGAGGAGTAGGAATTATAGCTGGTCCCTAGTTAGGACAAAGAGGTAACGATTGTTGGACAACTGCACAGATACCATATTTTTTGTTTCAGAATACAAGTGACATAAACAATATATCAACACACATTTTGTGGACCTGCTTGTTCCAATTTCGCAAAATAAATTCCCTTTAAGAAATAGGAGACAATGTGTTGAAAATTACCATCTTTTGTATGGCGTACCCCTAGATTTTTGCCTTGTTTTTGATGACTGTAGAACTCTGTGCCCTTTACCCCTGCTAACCAGTGGTAAAGTACCTGTTCATCCTCTTCCAACATGATGAAATTGACATACCCCTAATTGGCATATTTATTTTACCTATAAGTCCTTAGTATATGGTACCAAAAGTGTACCTTTAAGGCAAATGTTACCAGTGTGCTAAAGCACATATTGTGCCACCCACTACAGTGACAGGGAAACCATGACTGCAGGCATGCCATATGCAGCACAGTGATGCTTGTTTTAACTGCAAATTCAACCTGTCAAATGAAACGTTTTTTGACAGTAAATTGGACTCAGTGGGACATTGGGGAGACGATATCTGATAGCTTGAATCTTTTGGGGGCTACAGCTGGCAGCCTTGTCCCCTTGGAGTTATATAAACTCCAAAAAGTAGAAGGTAGAAATATTCAGCGGCCAAAGCCAAAAAATGTATCTGTTCTGCCTCTAAGTTAAGCTTGTCTGCTCTTTACCTTAGCTACCAGAGGGTTGAGCTCAGGTTAATTTAGTGACCTTAGTGGCTCACCCTGACAAGGATTGTGGTTATTGTTTGGGAGAGGCACTCACCCCCTCAACTAATATTCCAATTTCATACACAACATTATGTTATGCTACAAATATTTGAAAAGCTCTTTTCTGCCATTTGTATAGTGTTGTTGTACTCTTAGAATCTGGATACCCTTTCTAGTTCACGATTGTTGTTGGTCAGCGATAGGGAATGTTTGTGTTACTAATTCTGTGTAACATAGATGGGGTATCCTTGTCAAAAAACATGCTGCTCATCATGCATCTAGCTTCCAGGTGAAATCATTGTTTGCATTGTGTAATAAATGTGTGAATGTTTATTTATTTTCAATAAAAAAAAACAAAGGT
Source organism: Lissotriton helveticus (assembly GCF_964261635.1). Taxonomy (NCBI): domain Eukaryota; kingdom Metazoa; phylum Chordata; class Amphibia; order Caudata; family Salamandridae; genus Lissotriton; species Lissotriton helveticus. Next base: position 940,709,996 of record NC_136065.1, read on the forward strand.
TAACGTGACTTTACATCTATGTGTTGGAATGAGACAAGGGCTAATGTGAAACAAAACCAGAAACCACTGAAATACACCAGTTAGAGTTTAGTGGACTAACTATAACTTGCTCCCTCAAAGTGCATTGCTCATAATGGGCAGTGCATTGTGGGAGAGCAAAGTTTTAAAAAGAAATATAACAAAATTACTATTCATTAACTGCTTAGAACATTTAAAAATAGCTAAGAATGTTAAAAAAACAAAAACAGGAGCACATAAAAAAATATAACCAAAAATAGAAAATATCTATTTGAGTTTACCATACTGAAAATATTAAACAAATTCAAGCGTAAATAATATTTACTAATCGAACACCAATCCAAAAGTAACTCAAATCCAAGAATCATAAAAGAAATCGGGTACATTTGGGAAGAGGGGGTGTTAGAATTACTCTTCTAACTTCAATCCAATGAGCCTTGGATACAGTGGATATATTTGGGGGGGGGGGGGGGGGGGTCCACTTGACTCCTCTAACTATTCAGTGAACATTGGAGACAGTGCACATAGTTGGGTGGGGGTAATTGTTAGATTTACTATTCCAACTTCAATCCAACTAACACTGGAGAATGTGCATGTATTGCGGTAGGAAAGGTCAGATGGTCAGATTTACTATCTTAGCTCCAGTACAATTAACATTGAGAAAAGTGCACATATTTGGGGGTGTGGGTGCACATTTAACTGCGATCCAACAAACATTGGAGAAATGCATATATTACCGGAGGAGATATACTAAACTAAATCCACTTTACCAAACCTTGGGGAAATAGCATATATTTGGGGAGGGAGGTAGATTTACTATTGTAATTAAATTCCAATCCAACAAGCATTGGGGAAAGTGCATATATTTGAAGGGGTTAAATGTAGTATTGTGACACTAATCCATCTAACATTTCAGAGCATGCACATATTTAGGGGATCAGAGTTAATATTCTAACTTCTGTCCAACAAATATTGCGAAAAGTGCGTGTATTTAGGTAGGTCAGATTTACTAGTCTATCTTCAGTACAACAAACAGTGTGAAAGTGCATACATTTATGGTGAGTGGGCAGATGTACTATGTGAACTCCAGTCCAAGTAAAAATGGAGAAAAGTTTGTATATCTGTTTTAGGAGGGATAGATTTGCTATTCCAATTCCAAAATAACTAACATTTGGAAAGTGTATATATTTTAAAGGAGCAGATTAACTATTCTAACTCCAGTCCAATACACATTGGTGTGAGAAAGTATCTCTTTTTCTGTGGTCCCACCCATTTTTTTAGACACTGATGTTGCTAGTTTTTCAACTCTTCACACTTGGCCATTTCTGACAAGTCCTCAGTGTATGTGCTCTGACCCATAAAACATGACAATATTAGCTAACTCCTAATTGGTACATTTAATTGTCTAGTAAGGACATAGTATATGGTACAGAAAGTACACCAGTGGCACGGAAATTAAAGGCTTCCTATGGACTGTAGCATCAGGCCTACATATGTGGTTTGACTTCTACAGTTTTTAAACCTTCAGGCTGATCTTTTGAAATAGCCTTTTTGACAGAAGGGAAACATACTTTTAAATATTTAGCAAGTCACCCACTATGCAGTCATTTCAGACCACACAGTAGGGTTCCTAGTATGTCAAAGTGGAACATGTTAGAATTTAAGGTTAGCATGTTCCTACAGTGATTAACCGGCAGATGCTATTTTCATTGTATACTGATGTAGCTGTTTCTAAAAGTAAAAATAAAGTACAATTAAATGCTATTTTTATTACTTCGGTTTGGAATAGGCTAGAGTCCATTCAACTATTGTTTTTGTGATGATCAATTATCTTTTAAACCCCAAGCTGTGGCAGTAGCAGGTATGTGCTTCCAGATCATAAAAGCACTGAGGAAGTTTTTTGATCTGCTTCCGTTATCGGCGAGGAAAACAGTCGCAGTGGCCTTAATAAGTTCTAGGCTGGACTATTGTAACGGACTATATGCTGGAGTTAATAAAACCGTTCTCCACAAGCTACAAATGGTACAAAATGCGGCGGCCCGCCTTGTACTGCGTTGGCCTCGTAGGTCTTCAGCCTCAGCAGCACTTAACACCCTTCATTGGCTGCCAATAGGTAAAAGAATTTTGTTTAAAATTCTTTTGATCACCTTTAGGGCATTCCACCAACGAGGACCAAAATACATATGCAACGGGTTCAAAAGATATCACCCGACGCGTTGCCTGAGGTCTGCCAGTCAGAACTTACTTACTCTTCCTCGTTTCAAGCTGGCTACAAAAGGTGGGAAATCCCTCTTTGTATTGGGCGCCAAGGCTTGGAATAAGCTTCCCCCCTCTCTACGCTCATTTTCCCAAGAAACCTCTTTTAGGAAGGCACTAAAAACTTGGATCTTTTCTTTGCCCGATGCCATGTGTAGGACCTTGGTGTAATTGTGGTGTAGAATGCAGGACATCCTTTTTCCCCTCCAACTCTTCCATCTGAGTTGTGTGAGCGCCAAGATACTCCTTGGAGTGAAAGTTGCGCGATAGAAATGTCTCTTACATTACATTACATTTTGCTATTCATTAAAAATCCAGTTTAATTGTGACGTTGGATTTTTGATAAATAAACAGGAAAAGTGACTTTTATAAAGTTATACTTTTCCTGCCTAAGGCTTCAGTAGGCTAATGGGCATTAGCCTGCCTGCGGCTGCCCTCGCTATCCATGCTTTCCCCTTCATGATGTCTAAAATCTGCTCCCAGCTCAGCGGTAATGGTTTGGATCTTTTTAAAGGCTGACCTGAATTTGAGGTATGTGACCCATCCTGACTCATGAAAAACAGTTGGGGAGTGTTGGAAAGTGGATTATTGGTAGGGGCAAATGTAGGTCTGCTACTGGCAATAAGGCCACTAATACATGGTAGGACTCAGCATAGGTCTTAGAAAATTATTCCTATGCTCAACCCTTGGTAGCTTGGCTGCGAGCAGACAGGTTTAACTTCAAAGACAGGTATGCAAAGCATTTAAAAACACCAATTCGGTGGCGCTCCCCCCCATGGGCATCGATCTTGCCCCCACAAACAGGGATGGCAGTGGAAGAGTTTCCGCTGCCACCCCCGACCCCCCCCACACTTCCCCATGACGTCAGCACGCACAGCGCCCACCAACGTCATCTGGAAGCACTGTACGCGCTGGCAACTATTTGTTTCCAGCGCCTCCAAGAAGAAGAGGTAGGTTTGGGCCTCCGGTGGGGTGGGGGGGCCATTTTTTGGTGCCTTGAGGCATCGGGGGGGAGGAAACAGTGTTTCCTCTCCCCTGATGTCCCAATGCAGGGCATTCCTGGTGCACGATCTCGCACAGCGTTGCGAATGTGCACCAGGATTGCCCCACTAGACACCAGTGATGTCTTTTTCTCTGAAAAGGAAGCGACCCCTTGGGCAAGGGTCGCTTCCTAGGGGGCAAAATTGAAATCAGACTTTTCTGCCCCCCCCCCCACCTGGGGACAGAGCAGCCATTTTTTGGCCGATTCTGGACCCGGGGGGGGGGGGGGGCAGAAAAGCCCACTAGAGCCAGGGATTTGTTTTTTGACAAAATCGGAAGCGACCCCTTGGGCAAGGGTCACTTCCGTGGCCCCTAACATTTTTAGAAGTATATTCTGCCCCCTCTGGGGGCAGATCGTTTTTTTTATTTGGCCTTTCTGCCCCCAGGGGGGGGCCAGAAAACCCCACAAGTCACAAGGGATTTCTTTTTTTTTTTAATGTAAGCGACCCCTTGGGCAAGGGTCGCTTCCAGGGGCCAAATTTATTTCAAAATTATATTTTATATAAATACACGGGCGGAATACACATAAACAAATATATGTCCCCTGGAAGCAACCAATTCATTTATTTTTAAATCACTGGCCTTAGTGGGCATTTCTGCCCCCCCCGGGCCTGTAATGCCAAAAAATATAGGTAATCTTTCCCCAGGGGGGGGGGCAGAAAACCCCACTAGACACCATGGAGTGTTTTAAATTTTAAATGGAAGCGACCCTTTGGGCAAGGGTCGCTTCCTCATGGGCCTAATTAATTTGTAAGACTTTTCTGCCCCCCCCCCCCGGGGACAGATTACCTATATTTTTTGGCATTACAGGCCCGGGGGGGGCAGAAAAGCCCACTAAGGCCAGTGATTTAAAAATAAATGAATTGGTTGCTTCCAGGGGACATATATTTGTTTATGTGTATTCCGCCCGTGTATTTGGCCTTTCTGCCCCCATTTGTGTAGTGACATAGCCTGTTATAATGTGTATTGTTTTTATTTCTTGTGAATTTTAATGCTTTATTTCCCCCTTTTTGTTCTAGTTCAAGTCTTTTGCTCTTTAGACTGTTGCAGGTTGTGGTTTTGTTACTGGTGGTTCTGCTGTTTGTGTAGTTGCATGTGTTTGGTAAGACTTTTTTTGTACAAATGTGTTTTTTGCAAAGTGTGTAATAATACCAGTATGTTTGGATTCCCCTTTGTTGAGTGTCTAAAATGTTTTGCATTTGTGCTTGATGTGTATTTTGTTTTCTTTAGAGTAATTGTTTTTTCTTCTTTTTAGTGGGATATCGTTGATTTTTGCTGTGTCTTTGCAGAGAAGGTGCTGGTGAGTGTAGCTGTCCCTTGTAAGTGAATCGTATAGTTTTTGAGTATATAGATCTTTGTGATAAAGGCACAATTTTTTTTACTTACTTTGCACAGTGTTGGTAGTTGATTTGTTTGTGCAGTCTTCTTTCTTAGTAAGGAAAATGGCTAGCCGCAGGATTACTGCTCAGCAGGTTATTGGAATGCTTTTTGATTCTTCCTCTGACCATGGTCCAGAGACTGACACTGATTCTGAGGCAGAGGTGGGAGGGGAAGATTCAGGCAGTGAATTTTCTCTCCACAAGGCATCATCAGATGATGAAGCTACTCTCAGTGCAGATGAAGCTACTCTTGGTGCGGATGTAGTGCATGTGTTAGAGGAGGACACTGATGTGCCGATAGTGCGACAAGAGGCATCTGAGCTGCAGCCTGGGGCTGCAAGACTTCCCGTTGGTATAGTGAGACAAGAGGCATCTGGGCTGCAGCCTGGTGCTGCAAGACTTCCCGTTGGAATAGTGAGACAAGAGGCAGCTGGCCTGCAACCTGGGGCTGCAAGGCTTCCCGTTGAAAGTGCTGACCTCTGGGTTGCCCAAGGCATGGTGCAGCCGGCATTGCCAGACTTTACTGGTGTTCCAGGGTGTAGGGTGAATACTGAAAACTTTTTGCAGATCAATTGTTTTCAGTTGTTTATCGATGATGTGTTTTTGGCAGAGATTGTTGAGCAGACTAATATGTATGCTGAACAGTTTTTGAGGGGCAACAGTGCCAGCCTTGAGCCCCACTCTAGAGCTACCCGGTGGACTCCCACAAATCTGGAAGAGATGAAGAAGTTCTTGGGTTTAACTTTTTTGATGGGCTTGCTAAGGAAGTCATCAATGGCTTCATATTGGTCTAGTAGTCCCTTGATGGCAACTGCTATATTTCCGGCAGTCATGAGTCGTGATAGGTGTTTGCTTCTGCTTCGGATGATGCATTTTGTCGATAATGGTTTCGCTTTGCCACAAGCTCACCCTGATTGTGACCATCTTTTTAAGATTCGGCCTGCCATTGATCATTTTGTTGATCGATTTTCTGAGATCTATGCTCCAGGGAAAGAAATTGCAGTGGATGAGTCTTTGGTGTTGTTCAAGGGCCTCTTGGTTTTTAGGCAATACATTCCTAGTAAGAGGGTATGCTATGGAATTAAGCTGTATATGCTGTATGACAGTGGGACTGTATATGTCTCTAATTTCAGGGTGTACACCGGTAAGGAATCCAGGATTAACCCCCCTGGTTGTCCGTCCACTTTTGGAGTGACTGAAAAAATTGTGTAAGAACTTGGTAGAGGATTTTATAACAAAGGTGTGCGGTTGTTCAGGGAATTGGCCAAAGTGGACACTGTTGCTTGTGGCACAATCCGCTGTAACCATAAAGGTTTCCCAAAAGAACCTGTCATAAGCTTGTGCGGGGACAGTGCAGTGCGTTGCATTACAAGGAGCTTCTTGCTGTAAAGTTTTCAAACAGGAGAGATGTCTACATGCTGACCACCATCCATGATGAAAGCACTGAACCGGTGACTGTTTGGGGTGAGGTTGCTGAAGCGCGAAAACCTGTGTGCATTTTAGAGTATAATAGGCGCATGGGTGGTGTTGACAGAGGTTGGAACCTTACGCTGCTCTTCGTAAGGCTTACATTTGGTACAAGAAGTTGGCTATCCATCTTTTCCACTTGGCAACCTTTAATGCTTTTGTTGTGTTCCTGGATTCTTGTCCTGAGTCAAAGATGACTTTTGTTAAGTTTCAGACGACTGTAATAGGCAGCCGTGTTTTAGTGGAACAGGCAAGTGTTCTTAGAGTTGGAGTGGTGGAGGATGTTGCTAGATTGAAAGATCGCCAATTTCCTGATCACATTCCTCCCACACCCTCAAAAGACTTTCCCAGTAGGAGATGTAGAGTCTGTTGGCGAAGAGGTATGCGGAAGGAGACTCGTATGTACTGCCTGAGTGTCCTTCTAACCCTGGGCTGTGTGTGCCTGCTTGTTTTAGAATGTACCACACGCAAATGAATTTTTGGGAGCATCCATGAGTGGTAAAGTGAACTGCCTGGCCTCTATTGTTTAATATTTGTTGTTCAGTTTCAAGGTTGACATTTGTTTAGTGTATTTAGTTTCAGTTTTTGTGTTAGTAGATTTGTATCTATTTGCAATTTGTTTGTGTTTTCTTATTTATATAAAAAAATCCTAAATGTGATGGCGGTGTGCGTGGAGTGGCGCTTGTCTGGCGGTGTGCATGGTCTGGCGCTTGGCTGGCAGTGTGCTTGGATTGGTGCTTGGCAGGCGGTGTGCGTGGACTGGCGCTTGGCTGGCGGTGTGCGTGGACTGGCGCTTGGCTGACGGTGTGTTTGTACTGGTGCTTGGCTGGCGGTGTGTTTGTACTGACTCTTGGCTGGCAGTGTGTTTGTACTGGCGCTTGGCTGGCGGTGTGCGTGAACTGGCGCTTGGCTGGCGGTGTGCGTGGACTGGCGCTTGGCTGGCAGTGTGCGTGGACTGGCGCTTGGCTGGCGGTGTGCGTGGACTGGCGCTCGGCTGGCGGTGTGTGAGTAGTGACTAGCTGCTGGTCACTACACACACAACTAGCTGAGCGCCACTCCATGCAATCCATCAGTTTGTGTAGTTGCTGTGTCAGGAATGTGGGTGTGTGAAACTGGGCCCTTGAATGGCGCTGTCTGCTGGTGGGAGTGTTATAATGTGATGGGTCCGCGGATGGCGGTGTGAATGTTTTGTATGTGTCACACGTATGAAAGGTATATGAATGGCCTGTAAAGTGGTTGGTGCCTTGTCGTGGCTTTACAGCTCACGAGCTGTGAGTCATGGTTCAGTTTCTCATCCTGTCAATTATTAACAGTGCATTTCATTTTTGTGAAATCACTTGCTAATACAATTGTATATACCGAACCATAACTCACCCTCGTGCCAAATCCAACCAGTATGTGTGTGTGTTTGAGGATTAGATAGCTGTGCAGTAATATTTGTCTTTTTTGTCTTTCTGAAGCAGGGTGCACCTTGTCCCTTTTTTTGAATGTTTTGATTTGTTGGTTTCGTGCCTGGTGATGTGAATGGTTGTCTGTGTATCAAGTATGAAAGGTGTGTGAATGGCCTGTAAAGCTGTTGGTGCCTTGCAGTGGCTTTACAGCTCACGAGCTGCGAGTCACTGGTTCATTTTTTTGTCTATTTAATTGACAGTGCATTTCATTTTTGTGAAATCTCTTGTTAATAAAATTTTATATACTGAACCAGCACTCGCCCTCGTGCCAAATCCAACCAGTATGTGTGTGTGTTTGAGGAATAGATGGCTGTGCAGGAATCTTTGTCTTTTTAGTCTCTCTGCCAAGGTGTACATTCCATCTAAGAATAACCTACCAACTGTAGATATTGTCGTAAACCCATGGGAGTATATGGTGATGTCTCTCTTGTGGATTCCAACAAGTTGTTTTATCCACAATGTCCTGCAAACCTCAAAATGTCTGTCACATTTTCCTTGCAATATTGTGCCAAAATTCTCACGCTGCAGAAGTAAACAACTAATTTTGTCAAAACGATCTGGTTTTGCAAGGGGGTCACCTGGGTTTTTGGGCCCGTGCTCGGCGGCCATCGAGGGAAACCTACCAAACCCACACATTTCTGCAAACTAGACAACCAGGGGCTTCCAGGGAGGAATGGCTTGCATGGATCCCCTAGCGTTTCCCTACCTAGAATCCCTTGCAAACCTCGATTTTAGCAGAAAAAAATCATTTTTTTTTTAATTTTTGTGTGGGAAAGTGTGGCATCACCGGGCTAACATACATTTCCTACCACCCAGCGTTCCCCCAGGTCTCCCCCCAAAAATTGTGCCTCACTTGTGTGGGAGGCCCAAGTACCCGCGACAGGCAAGGGCCCAAAACGTAGTGAGGCGACATCAAATTTGCCTATCTCCAAACAACCTGGTTTTGCAAGGGGGTCACCTGGATTTTTGGACCCGTTGAGGGATAACATTCGATTTCCCCTGAAATATTCTTCCTTTGCGCTCAAAGCCAAGTTTGCCAGCTCACACAGTTCGTTATTTCAGTTTCACTCACTGTTGTGAAATGCTCCTTAAGCCAGCAGTCCGGAAATGTTTTCCTCTGCTCGAGCGGCGAGTTGGGAGAATATATTAATAAGAAGTGTTTGCGCAATTTGTCTTCAAACAAAATTATGAAAGGACAGCGCTGTTACACCTTTATCAAATTGAAAAGTTTTCCTTTGCGCACTCTTCATGAGAAATACGGCCCATGAAAATCAGATGTAAAGGGAAGTCACATGGGCCATTTTCGAAAAAAGAGACTGCCTCCCGTGATTAAGGCTCGAACAGAGCAGAAACGTTGGGATTGATTGCTACTTACCTTCGTGCTGTCTCACCAATAAATGTTACTGAAATGCAACTTTGCCAAGTGTCGGTGCACTTCTTTGAAGGTCAGAGGAGGTATTGTGTTGATATTTAAACAGAAGCCCTGCGCTGAAGCACTGACCGCCCTTCAAGGAACAGGCTTGTGTCGTGGGGCACTGTTGTGAGAAATTAATGGTTGAAGCCTGACCTGCTTGCCCCCAGCCTTTGCAGTGTGCGGCGAGTTGGGAGTAGAGGAAAACATTTCCGGACTGCTGGCTTAAGGAGCATTTCACAAGAGTGAGTGAAACTGAAATAACGAACTGTGTGAGCTGGCAAACTTGGCTTTGAGCGCAAAGGAAGAATATATTAATAAGAAGTGTTTGCACAATTTGTCTTGAAACAAAATTATGAAAGGACAGCGCTGTTACACCTTTATCAAATTGAAAAGTTTTCCTTTACGCACTCTTCATGAGAAATACGGCCCATGAAAATCAGATGTAAAGGGAAGTCACATGGCCATTTTCGAAAAAAGAGACTGCCTCCCGTGATCAAGGCTCGAACAGAGCAGAAACGTTGGGATTGATTGCTACTTACCTTCGTGCTGTCTCACCAATAAATGTTACTGAAATGCAACTTTGCCAAGTGTCGGTGCACTTCTTTGAAGGTCAGAGGAGGTATCGTGTTGATATATATATATATATATATATATATATATATATATATATATATATATATGTGTTAGCATGATGTATCTATATACTCTTCTATGTGAGTATGCATTAAGTCTAACCTATATCTGATTTAGCTAGTAGGTAGGGGTAAATACTGTTTGTGTGTTCTGTTTACTTGGAGTAGGCCGAGAACCATACAGATGCCATCTTCCTTCCTCTTAATGTTAGACGCAAGCAGTAATCACGTGTTACCTTCTCTTAGTTGTCAGGCCCCGGCTCAGTTGAATTACTGAAAGCAGCTGAATGCAAGCTATTCTTTCTCTGCCCTGGGACCCAAGGTCGCATCTGGCGTCGGGTGCGATAAGCGCATTCCTGAAGGCACCGGGCCTACACTCCTGGGCACCGGGACGAAAGGGAGTCACCCCTCCTGACCTCCCCAATAATAACCAAGCAAAGCTTCGAACTAACCATGTGTGCCATACATGGTCCTTCCTCGAGGACCAAGAGCCAAGTAGTGTTTTTCCATTTATGGTGACTTCACGTACCTTCCTGAAAGTATATATGTGCTGTTTTGAATGTAAGCCAGCAGTCTTCTCCACGCACCTTGAGGGGTGAAGATGGGAGAGGCTCCTCTATAGAGTATTTTGCATAATAAACAATTGAACTTTCTTTACTGCCGACTGACTGCTTATTTGGTAATTGGTATTGGGGCTATTTGTAAGTATAGCTCCTTATGTTATTTTTATGGTACGTCAGTTGGCGACTCTGGTGGGACTCCGTGGTGGGGTAGTCCTCCCATAACCGGGTAGAAAGGACAAAGAAAGGGGAGCTCTGGTCCAGTGGGTGGACTGACCGGAAATTCAGACTTCCTCCGCTCTCGCGATCAGGGAGCCCTAGCTGCTAGTGACCCTTCGCCGGAGTCCTGCTGGCGTAACCCAGGAGCTGACTGTGTTGGTCTTCAGGAGTTGGCAGTGGAGAATACGCAATTGTACCTGCGTGCACCAGGTGAGTGAATTGTGATTGATGTCTTTTGGAACACGCTGTTGAGCAGCGCTTGGTAGCAGTTAACTGTATTGGATTTGGTGGTCCGGTGTACCACGGAGAACTTTGGGGGTCTGACGGGGAAGCATTGTGGCTGCACAGGTAGACGCTCCACGGACTTGTTTGGTGAATAATAGAGATACTGATCGGACGCCTTGGTGTGGCACGTGTGGTGCGCGCCCGGCCTGGCTGCTCTCAGAAAAGCCTGTGGTTGTACCTGGGTAGCCGTCGGGACATATCTGGAGCGATCCTTAGGCAGCGGGCTTAGCCAGAATAGTCCCGAAGGTGAACTAGGAAGATTACGGGATGGTCTGTAGGTCGGTCTGTGGTTAACCCCTGTCTGACGGTCTCTTGGTAGTCTCTGGAATGCCTGATTTTGGTATCTGTTGGACTGAAAATCTGAATTGATTGGTTCACCATGAACGGGAGTCGATGGGCTCCGTTCTTCTGTTTTGGAAAAGACATGTCATTTAGAATTTCCTTTTTATCCTCATGTATGAATTGTTTTGTCTGTATTTTTGAACGTTGAGAATGTATGAACATGGCCATGTTTGAAAGATTGTTTTTCTGACTGAAATTACTATCAGTGAATAAGGATGTCGTGTTTTAGTAAATTGTGTTTTGGGTGTTGCTATCGCCGAAAAAGTACGCGATTGGATGAAAGTCAGCCTGCCCTGCCAAAGGGTAGCCCGAGTCATGATATGTATGTTAAGCATGGAATTTCACCTATTTTGTTCAATGCACTGTGGCATAAATATACTAAAGATAATGTGGAATTGCAATGGCCTTTAACGGGGTCTTTCGATGAGAAGAAAATACATTACTTGCAGGATCGATTATTTTCTAATCGAAGTCGACAGGCAATGTTTGATTCTTTGAATATGTGGCAGAAGGAAGCAAAGCGGCAGAGAAGTTATGTAAAACGAAAGAAGGCCAGACGATTACACAGAAAGCTATAGCTTACGATAGGGAACAGACTGAGAAAAATATTGACTGCACGAATAGACAATTCAGGTTGCAGATAGATAAAAGCTATGTAACTAGGACTGAGCCGGAGGATGAAATAGAGGATTTATTAGATGTGCGTCCACCTCACCCTTACGCCCCTCAGAGCATATATCCTGCAGTCCCTTTTAGTACCGCCTCGGCTCCTATGGCATTGGCCCCAGTAGTGTCCTTTCCCCCTGCCTCTACGGGAACTTCTTCTGTTTTGTCCCCTTTGGCATTTGGATCGGCTACTTTAGTGCCCGATGTATTGTCCTCTACCACTGCGTCCACAGTTGTTTTGGCCTCCTCTTCTCCAGCTTGGGTTTCTCAGTCTTCAAGCACGACCCCCGCCTTAGCTGACCAAACTCCCTCTCGTGTTCCGGGGGATCTTGGCGCGCGACGGTTGTTTACTCGATCAGCAGTGGGGTTAGACGAGAAACAGATGGTAGCGAATCAGGCGTCCCAATGGATGCGGAATGCCGTGTATACTATAACTGATATATGGAGTACTCTTAGAGATTATGAACCTGTTATGCAGCAGCACACTCTGGAGCATATGAATACCCGTCTGATTTCCTTATGAGAACAGTGTTTCCCGGACAAAAGAGCCCCTCAAGTAATGTATGATATTCTAGACCGGCTCATAAGTTTGAATTAGGTTTGGAAGATGTGTACAGGAATGTTGAGACTTTAGTGAAATATCCAGGGCGGCTGCACTTGAAATGTCCAAATGGGGATTCCCAGCATCCTATGTGGGAAGTTCATCCTATTTACCATCCTGAAATACCGGAATTAAGAAATGATCAGAATCAAGTGACTAGAGCTCGATTGGAGGCACGATTTCAGGAGCAAAGGGTCTATACCCCTTGGAAAAGGAGTGAGGTCCTTTCCCTGAAGTCACAACTCCCCGACCCATGTAAGAATCCTACTGCTTACTACAAAGAACTCACCGAGGCTGCCTCTTCAGCTGTTATGACCTTAGCTGACATTGAGTTATTTTCCGGTTTACTAGTCCCTGTTGACGTATGGTGTCAGGTGCATGATCAGGATCATGCTGCGAAGTTCGGAGGGACTTGGGAACAGATTCAGGATTGGGCCAAGGATCGAAAGACTGGCGATAAACCTAAACCTCAAATCTTGGCTTTGCCAGCTCGGATTATTACCTATATGCATTCCTTGATTCCGCCTCGTAAGGTAGATTGGGACAAATTGACAGCGTGTAAGCAGAAAAAGGACGAGAGTGTGTCGGATTTCTTCACCAGATTTGAAGGTGTATTTATTGACTTTAGTGGGCAGGATTTGTCTGTGGATGGTGGTATACGATTATTTGTTAATCGTTTTGTGACCAACTTCTTACCTGAGATTTCTGCGCGGTTACAAGCCGCTGAGAGCACTTGGACCACTTCCACACCTTCGGTTATATTGAGCATGGCTCAGTATTACGAGCATAGGGAAAATGAGAGTAAGGATAAGTCAGAAAAGAAAGCAAAGGATCTTAAGACACGAGTATTGCTACAACAAGTAATTAGGGGACGAGGAGGAGATCGAGGCAGGAAAGGGCCCATCCCGAGAGGGGCGGGAACTGGGCGAGGAGTTCCAGCTGTTCCCTTGGGAATAAACCAATGCTCTTATTGTAAATACGAGGGGCATTGGCGAGGTCAGTGTCCATTATTGCTGGCTCAGAATAGGGCCGTAAGAGGAAGAGGTCGAGGTGGAGTGGATCGAAGTGATATGCGAAGGGAAGAGACATCGCACGGTGAGTCAGGAAAGAATTATTTTGATAATCCAAGGGGTAGGCAGTATTACAATGAAGATTGTATGTTTGAGGGAACCGATGGGTATGGTTATACATAGGACAGCCATGGACAGAGTAGGGGCCAAGTGTCAGTACCCGTTGATCAGTAAGAGCCTTATGTGAGAGGACGATTGATGGGGACCTCTGAAAACTTTCTAGTTGACACGGGTGCGATGAATAGTTCTATTGCTTGTTCGCTGGTCCCAGGGGCTGCTCTGTCTGGGCCGAATAATGTTTCAGTGGGATTTCCTGGAATCCCGGTGGTGAGCCCCATCTCTAAACCTATCCCGTTTACGATTGGTCCGGTCACGGTGGACTCTTCGTTTTTATTAACTTTGCACTACGGAGAAAATCTGTTAGGGTTGGATCTGTTAAAGAAACTGCATGTGAAGGTTCATTGTTCCCCTGATGGCGTTTATTTGACCATACAATCTCCTGGTGAACATACCCGACAATGTTTTGCTAAGAATGAACCGCTCCCTCCGGAGTTCGCTGCTATCCCATCGACTTTGTGGGCGACCGGGGATACGGACTTCGGTTTATTAAAAATTCAGCCTGTCTCTATCACATTAAAACCAAACGCTTGTTTACCACGCATACCTCAGTACAAAATTTCACAGGCTGGTGAAAAGGCTCTGCTCGCTATCATTCAGGACCTGATTGATAATGGTGTAGTGGAAGAAACAGCTGAAAATATATCCAATAGCCCTATATTACCGATCTTGAAAAAGGCCCCTGTTGAAAATGATCTCGATCATGTTGATACTTATCGTTTTGTAATTGATCTGCGAGAAATTAACAAGATAGTGGTGCCACAGTATCCTGTGGTTTCTGACATCAATACTATTCTCACTATGATTCCTCCCACTGCAAAATATTTCTTGGTTATCGATCTGAAGAATGCTTTCTTTAGCATTCCAATCCATCCTGATAGCCGTCATATTTTCGGCTTCTCCTTACCTGGGCGCAGCTTTCGATTTTGCCGTGCTCCCCAGGGGTACACTGAAAGCCCTAGCATATATAGTCAAGCTTTGAAAGCAGTATTGGATGAATTGACCCTGCCCCCTGGCAATGTGCTCCTTCAATATGCCGATGATCTGTTGGTGACTTCCGATACTGAGGAAGGCTGCAAGGAAGCCACTGTTAAATTTTTGTCTCATTTGGCAGCCAATGGTAATAAGGTAACCCTCTCCAAATTCCAATATTGTTGACAGGAGGTGACTTATCTTGGTCATCTACTTTCGAAAGAGGGGAGGAGACTAACCCCTGAACGTGTACCTACCATCTCTAATATGTCTGTACCTCGTACTCAGCGTGATTTTTCGAGCATTTCTTGACATAACCTCTTATTGTCGTCAATGGATTCCTAATTTTGTTCTTCTCACTAAACCCCTCTTGTACTTAACCACTAAAGATGTGCATGAACCTCTACCTTGGACTGATGAATGTCAGGAAGCTTTTGACTCTTTGAAATCTGCGCTTTGCTCTGCACCCGTCTTGGGTACTCCTGACTACCGAAAACCTTTTGTGCTTTATGTACACGAGGTGGACGGTTGTTCGCTTTCTGTGTTAACACAAGGATTTGGTGGTAAGCAAAGACCTTGTGCTTATTTCTCGGCGGTATTGGATAATGTCGCCAGAGCACTTCCCATCTGTCTAAGGGCTACTGCTGCGGTTGCAGTGGCCATTTGACAGTCGGAAGGACTCGTTCTGAACACTGACCTCACAGTGATGGTACCGCACGCTGTAGATACATTATTGAACAAAACGAAGACCCAGCACCTTATGAGTACGCGTCTTACTGGGTATGAATTGACTTTGCTTGCTCCCCATATTACAATTAAGTGATGTGCCACTCTGAATCCTGCCACGTTACTACCCCTCCCTTCGGACGAGGAAAATAATGATGTACATGATTGTATATTTCGGACTGAAGAAGAGACGAAAGGATGGGTAGACCTCACAGACATTCCTCTAGCTAACCCCCAAGGGGAATTGTATGTGGATGGCTCTTGTTTCAAGTTACCAGATGGCACAACAACAGCTGCGTATGCAATCACAACCCTCCGCACAGTAGTTGAGGCTTCTCGAGTACCCTATCAATCAGCACAGGCAGCTGAGTTAGTGGCATTGCTGCGGGCCTGTGAGTTGAGTGAAGGATTGAGGGTAAACATTTACACAGATAGCCAATACGCCTTCGGCGTGGCTCATAGTTTCGGACGGCTATGGGCGGAGAGGGATTTTCTCACTTCCCATGGTCAAAGAATACAACATGGCCCTTTGATTCTACGATTACTAACAGCATTGGCGTTACCAGAGAAGGTGACTGTAGTTAAATGCAGTGCACATAAAGCAGTAGTAGATGCAGTGGGTGAAGGAAATGCTTTTGCTGATCAGGTAGCGAAGGAAACTGCAAAATTAATGTCTTCGATGTTCGTAACCACCTCTGCAAGGTGGGTTATGGAAACGGAGATGTTTGATAATACCATGGAGAGTGTCCGAGAGATACAGAAAGAAGCTATACCCGCTGAGTTGGCTCATTGGAAGGAGAAGGTGGGGAGATTAGATGAAAATGATTGTTGGGTTGACCTGACGGAAAAACAGAGGTGGTTGTTACCCAATGCATTGGTAAACGCTGTAGTGACCATGGCACATGGCCCAGCATTTGCGCTCTTCTGGATCCGTTGTGGAATAATCCTAATATCCCTAAGACTGCTTCCCATTTGGTCCAATATTGCATGGTTTGTCTGCGACATAATCCTGGTGGCAGTGTACCTGTTCTCAGTGGGAACTTTGCACCACCATCCTTGCCCTTTGAAGTGCTCCAAATAGATTATATCCAGCTGGAGCGTGTGAATAACCTAAAAAGTGTCCTGGTCGTGGTGTCCGCTTTTAGTAAATGGGTTGAGGCCTACCCGACCAAGGACAACACTGCTTTAGCAACAGCAAAAGCTTTGATAAAGGAGCTTTTCCCGCGTTATGGATTGCCTCAGGTGATCTGGACAGATAACGGGGGGCACTTTAATGCAGAGCTTGTCAGTCACGTTTGTAATGGGTTGCAAATTAAGCAAAAAAGTAATGCAGCCCGACACCCACAGTTTGTGGGATTGGTTGAGAAGTATAATGGAATACTGACATTAAAAATGGCCAAAATTCAAGAGGGTATGGGGCTGAAATGGCCCGATGCCCTACCAATAGCCTCGATGTCTTTACGAATTATCCCACATTCCCGATCTGGTTTGTCACCTTATGAGGTCCTCTTCGGATGACCAGCCAATGTTTGAGGTGTCCCAAGACCCAGAACGTTTCGTGATATTGAATATCCTATGATGACAGATTACCTGTATGCTTTGACTAAAGATCTCCGTTCCATTCATCAACAGGTGTCATCAGTGTTGCAGCCCCTGCCAAAGGGTCCCGGACATCGTTTGGAACCAGGACAGTGAGTCCTAGTCCGAACCTATCAGCAGAAATCTAGCTTGCACCCTCGCTGGTCCAAACCCCATCACATTCTCCTGGCCACGCGGACAGCGGTGAAGGTGGACGGCAAGCGGCATTGGATACACATTTCCCATCTGAAGAGATTGCCCCTCCCGCTTCCTCATGATCAACGAAACAAGGAGGGAATTTTGACCCAGGAGAGTGAGCGAGCCCCTCGCTTTGTTCCTTTTTCTGACACCCTGGAAATTGGAGAAGGGCAAGGAGAAGGAGTATCGGGCTCGGAAGGGGTTTTGTCATTTACACCATCAATTGCCCCGGATTCTGTTGCTCCTGCCGTTGACCAATGGGTTCATGATATCCCTGTTGCAACGGATGAACCCTCCTCTGTTTTGTTCTCAAGAAACGCCTGGCCATGTTCGATACAACCTGCGGCCCAGAAAACAACGCAGTACCCAAGATGAAGATGGTAGGAGATAGGGAGAAACTTGAATTATAGGGTTTGTTAGGAACCTTTCTGGGGCACTGAGCGAGACACTGGACTGAACATGTTGAGAGCCTGCAACATTTCATTCGCTCTGTTCAGAAAGAAAGACTGAATTTCCTATAAAAGGGCCCAGGTTGTGTATTCTTCAAGAGTTGTGTGAAAACATAACTCCAACGCGAGGGTTGGTTTTTGGTTTTCTTTGTGATGAACGATAAGAGCCTGCCTGTGAGGCTCTAGACCATGGGTACTCGCAAACTTTCTCTCAGGGGCCGAATTTACAGTGTGGTTTGTGGAGGTGGGGTCAGTGGGAGAGGGGGGAGGGGCTAGAGAAAAAAAAACTGACCGTGAGGTTGAACACAGGCCCCTGCAGCGGACGCCTTCGTTCACTGAGCCAACATACCCAGCATACACACATCTCTCTCTCTCTCTCTCTCTCTCTCTCTCTCTCACTCTATCTATCTATCTATCTATATCTCCGTCCCTCTGTCTCCCTCCATCTCTCTCTCGCTCCCTCCCTCCTTCACTCTCTCTCTGTCTCCCTCTGTCTCACTCACGCAGACTCCCTCTCTCTCTCCCTCTTTTTCTCTCTCTGTCTCCCTCCCTCTCTTTCCTTCCCTCTCTGTCTCCCTCTGTCTGTCTCCCTCTGTCTGTCTCCCTCTGTCTGTCTCCCTCCCTCTGTCTGTCTGTCTCCCTCCGTCTGTCTGTCACCCTCTAACTCCCTCCCTCTGACTCCCTCTCTGTCTCCCTCTCTCTGTCACCCTCCCTCTGTCTCCCTCTCTGTCTCCCTCTCTCAGTCTTCCTCTCTCTTTGTCTCCCTCCCTCTAGCTCCCTCTATCTCTCTCCCTCCCTCTATCTCCCTCCCTCTATCCCCCTCCCTCTGTCTGTCTCCCTCCCTCGGTCTGGCTCCCTCCCTCTGTCTGTCTCCCTCCCTCGGTCTGGCTCCCTCCCTCTGTCTGGCTCCCTCCCTCTGTCTGTCACCCTCTGTCTCCCTCTCTCTGTCTCTCTCTCTCTGTCTGTCTCCCTCTGTCTGTCTCCCTCTGTCTGTCTCCCTCTCTCTAGCTCCCTCTCTCTAGCTCCCTCTCTCCAGCTCCCTCCCTCTATCTCCCTCCCTCTATCTCCCTCTCTTCCTCTGTCTCCCTCCCTTCCTCTGTCTCCCTCCCTTCCTCTGTCTGTCTCCCTCCCTCTGTCTGTCTCCCTCCCTCTGTCTCCCTCCCTCCCTCTGTCTCCCTCCCTCTGTCTGTCTCCCTCTGTCTGTCTCCCTCTGTCTCTGCCTGACTCGCTTCCTCTGCCTCCCTCCCTCCAACTCCCTCTCTCTCTATCTCCCTCTGTCTGTCTCCCTCTGTTTCTCTCCCTCTGTCTCCCTCCCTCTGTCTCCCTCCCTCTGTCTCCCTCCCTCTATCTCTCTCCCTCCCTCTATCTCTCTCTCTCCCTCTATCTCTCTCCCTCCCTCTGTCTCCCTCTCCCTCCCTCTGTCTCTCCCTGACTCGCTCCCTCTGCCTCCCTCCCACTCCCTCTCTCTCTGTCTCCCTCCCTCTGTCTCCCTCCCTCTATCTCCCTCCGTCTCCCTCCCTCTATCTGTCTCCCTCCCTCTGTCTGTCTGTCTCCCTATGTCTCCCTCTCCCTCCCTCTGTCTCCCCCTCCGTCTCTCTGTCTCTGCCTGTCTCGGTCTGTCTCTGCCTCTATCTGTCTCTACCTCTATCTCTCTTTGTCTCTATCTGTCTGTTCCTGCCTCTATCTGTCTGTTTGTCTCTGTCTCAGTCTGTCCTTGCCTCTGTCTCTATCTCTGTCTCTCTCTCTGTCTCTCTCTCTCTCTCTGTCTCTATCGCTGTCTGTCTCTACCTCTATATGTCTCTGACTCTATCTGTCTCTGTCTCTGACCCTATCTAGCTCTGTCTGCCCCTGTCTCTATCTGTCTCTGTCTCTATATGTCTTTATCTGTCTCTATCTCTATCTGTCTCATCACCCGGCTCTCACTCCCTGCTGTCCTCTGTCACCTCACCCGGCTCTCACTCCCTGCTGCCTTCTGTCACCTCACCTGGCTCTCACTCCCTGCTGCCCTCCCACCACACCCGGGCTCTCACTCCCTGTTGCCCTCCCACCTCACCCAGGCTCTCACTCCCTGCTGCCCTCCCACCTCACCCAGCTCTCACTCCCTGCTGCCCTCCCACCTCACCCGGGCTCTCACTCCCTGCTACCCTCCCACCTCACCCGGCTCTCACTCCCTGCTTCCCACCTCACCAGGCTCTCACTCCCTGCTGCCCTCCCACCTCACCCGGCTCTCACTCCCTGCGGTCCTCTGTCACCTCACCCGGCTCACACTCCCTTCTGCCCTCTGTCACCTCACCCGGCTCTCAGTCCCTGCTACCCTCCCACCTCACAGGACTCTCACTCCCTGCTGTCCTCTGTCACCTCACCCGCTGTCCTGTCCCCCAACTGCCCTCCCTCCCACCCCCCACCCCCTCACCCCCTGTGTGTAGGGAGACAGTATTTGCCTGCATATTGAAGTTCTCTCTTCCTTTCCCCAGAGTAGGACCCAGGTAGTTCCTTCAGCAGTGCGTTTGGTTTGTAAGGCCTAGCACGGGAATCCAATGAACAGATTTCATCATTCTTGTGAATGGATAAAATGAGAAGAATTATTGATTAGGCCAGTTTCCTGATTGTGCATTACATGATATATTGAAAATGGATATACAGGAAGGCCAATGTACAATGAGTAAGCGAGACCTAAAATACCAGACAAATTTTCATTGTGAATGCTTATTCCTCATAGTAGTAGGCCACGAGTAAATTCCTTGCTTGGGATTTACAATGCCTCTGGGATTTATATTTTTGACTGATTTACTGGCATTTCAACGCACGACGTGTGCAACATGCACTAATTAGTCATGATAGACATTAAAATGTCGGAACATTACCCACACGTGTGTTTTGCTTTCCGTGCCCAGGAAGCAAGGGGTGTCCGGGAAACTGTGTCAGCCCAAGCTGACACACACACACAGCCCCACCCCAGTACTTCACAGGTCTTTTAAAGACCATTATTTACATGTTAATGGGGCTTTGTTCAGCGCCCCTGCAGCTCCACTCAGACTCTGGCTGGAATCGCCCGCCCCCACAGAGCAGTACCGGCGGTGTTTGCTGACAAGTAAAAATAAATAAAAAGAACACGGGTATCATGTCTGTAAGGTCTGCGGACCGCCAAGTAAGGCTTGCCGGGCCGCTGGCACCCGTGGGTCGTACTTTGAGTACCTGTGCTCTAGACGGACACTGGAAAGAAGAACCCTCTGGCAGGTTGGACTGCATTGCCCGAGTTTAGTTGTGTACTTTTAGTTAGCATGTATCCTTTTGCTCGTTTTGTTCCCGAGGAGGAACGTCCTTTTGCACCCCGTTACTACCCTGCATATGTGCCCATCTTCTCCAGTTGGACCATGCGTGTAAGAATTACCTTCGTGGCCACCATTACGATTTTGTTGATAATATTAACGAGTGTGTTTGTATACTTGGAATTTCGCCATCCTATGCACACTGTTTTGGGAACAACCACCCCGCCTCCAGAACATCTATTCTATACACTGGCCCCACATAAAGAAAGGCACCGTCAGACTTATACTAAAAATGTATTTGTAGAAATGCTTCACCAGACGCACAGTGCAACTAATACTACCAATTGTTGGGTTTGTGGCCTTCTGCCCTCCGTAATGCATAAACATGACCTATTTAATTTGTTGCCCCTATCATATTTAGGAGGTTGTGAATCATGGTTTAAACTTTTGTCAATGATGTATATGCATCCAGGTTGTTTGGAGATAGACAAATTTGAAGTCACCTCACTACGTTTTGGGCCCTTGGCTGTTGCGGGTACTTGGGCCTCCCACACAAGTGAGGCACCATTTTTATCAGGATACCTGGGGGAACGCTGGGTGGTTGGAAATTTGTGTGAGCCCGGTGATGCCACACTTTCCCACACACAAATGTGTGAGACAAGTGATTTTTTCAGCAAAAATTGAGCTTTGCAAGGAATTCTGGGTATGGAAACTTTGGGGGATCTACACAAGCCATACTTCCTTAGAAGCCCCCCGGTGTCTACTTTCCAGAAATGTGTGTGTTTGGTAGGTTTCCCTAGGTGCCAGCAGAGCTAGGGTTCACAAACTACAGCTAGGCACTTTGCCAAAAAAGGGTCATTTTTCACTGCGAAATTGATGTATGACCACATTGGGTTTTGCACCGTTTCTTGTTGCGGGCACTAGGTCGACCCACACAAGTGAGGTACCATTTTTCTCGTAAGACTTTTGGGAATGCAGGGTGGGTGGAAATGTCTGGATCCACGCAGATTCCAGAACTGTCCACCACAGAAATGTGGGGAAAATGTGTTTATTTTGACAATTGTTTAGGTTTGCAAGGGATTCTGGGTAACAGAACCTATTGAGAGGCAGTCAAGTCACCCCATCCTGGATTCCCCTGGGTGTCTACTGTTCAAAAATGTATAGGTTTGCTAGGTTTCCCTAGGTGCCGGCAGAGCTAGGGTTCAAAAACGACAGCTAGGCACTTTGCAAAAAAGGGTAATTTTTCACTGAGAAATTGAGGTGTGACCACGTTGCATTTTGTGCCGTATCCTGTCGGAGGCACTAGGCCGACCCACACAAGTGAGGTACCATTTTTCTCATAAGACTTTGGGGAACGCAGGGTGAGTGGAAAGTTGTGGATCCACACAGATTCAAGAACTTTTCACCACAGAAATGTGGGGAAAATGTGGTTTTTTTTAACCATTTTCTAGGCTTGCAAGGGATTCTGGGTAACAGAACCTGGTGGGAGGCAGTCAAGTCACCCCATTCTGAATTCCCCTGGGTTTCTAGTTTTGAAAAATGTATAGGTCTGCTAGGTTTCCCTAGGTGCCGGCAGAGCTAGGGTTAAAAAACTACAGCTAGGCATTTTGCCAAAAAAGGGTCATTTTTCACTGCGAAATTGAGGTGTGACCACATTGCGTTTTGCGCCGTTTCCTGTCGCAGGCATTAGGCCAACCCACACAAGTGAGGTAATATTTTTCTCGTAAGACTTTGTGGAACGCAGGGTGGGTAGAAATTTCTAGATCCACGCAGATTCCAGAACTTTCCACCACAGAAATGTGGGGAAAATGTGTTTATTTTGACAATTTTGTAGGTTTGCAAGGGATTCTGGGTAACAGAACCTGATGGGAGGCAGTCAAGTCACCCCATCCTGGATTCCCCTGGGTGTCAACATTTCAAAAATCTATAGGTTTGCTAGGTTTCCCTAGGTGCCGGGAGAGCTAGGATTCAAAAACTACAGCTAGGCACTTTGCCAAAAGAAGGGTCATTTTTCACTGCGAAATTGATGTATGACCAAGTTGTGTTTTGCACCGTTTCCTGTCGCGGGCACTAGGCCGACCCACACAAGTGAGTTACCATTTTTCTTGGAAGACTTTGGGGAACGTGGAGTGGGTAGAAATTTGTGGATCCACGAAGATTCCAGTACTTTCCACCACAGAAATGTAAGGAAAATGGGTTTTTTGACAGTTTCTTTAGGTTTGTAAGGGATTCTAGGTAACAGAACCTGATGGGAGGCAGTGATGACACCCCATCCTGGATTCCCCTGGGTGTCTAGTTTTCAAAAATGTATAGGTTTGCTAGGTTTCCATAGGTGCTGGCAGAGCTAGTGAGGATGCTTGTATTCATGAACCTCGAATAACGTTAATAAAGTAACCAACATGTTTGTTTTACTAATTTTGCATATTTTACATCAACATTGGGTGTCCGAGTGAAGCTTGCTTATGTGTTTACTAATCATAAAACACTTGCATCTAAGATGGCCGCTGCTACGCAAGGGTTTCTATTGCACCTGCGTCTGTCATACTCACGTGACATGACATTTTCGTTGTTCTGGAGGGAATCTGCCGCTTCTGCGCACTATTGTTAATATGGCTGCTCTATGTTCTCACATGCGAGAAGCTTGCACTACTGCTTTCGCCAAGCTGTTTGTTCTGCCTAACCCTAATGCTATAGTTAAAATTAAGATAATGGGTATAGAGTAGAAATACATGGTATACAGTGTCTTCATTTATTCTGTGTTCTAAAACTGTTTTTTTTCCATTTCATGTCGCACTTTGAAAACTGGCCTGGCTTGTAACGCTGTACTCCATATTTGTTGAAACTGCGACTGCGCGAAAATCTCAAGTATCTGGAACAGTGACCTTTGGACTATAGCCAAGGAGCTGACTGATTAGAAGATGCTCCTGGGAACGTGCACTTGTGAACCCAAATTTATACAATGTTAAACAATGTATTTGTCAATAGAACATACATTGTTGGGTGGAACAAAAACCTCACGAGAACCTGAATTTGATGGGCGGGAATGTAAATTTGAATAAGGGATGCTAAAAGTCTCAAATTTGGTGTGGTGTGATGACCTCTCCTCCTCTTTTGTCCAATCGAAATTGGGGATCCTTATACTTGCAACATTGGGGGGTGGTACACTGACCTGGAAAATAGTATAACTAGAGTAGGCTTAGCTAGTTAATTTGTCCGACTTGTCCGAATAGCTGACCTGTCACTGACCCAACGCACTCAATAGGTGATCGAGAACAGAGGTGCAGCGGAGCACTCTGTCAGAAGATTCGCTGACCCAATCGGGTTCCGGGAAGTTGAGGTGCTGGCGAAGCACTTTGTCGGTGAAATTGATACCCCAATCGGGGTTTTGGCTGATTACTTGCAGAGAGGGAGTAGTGCAGGCGTTGCAACTGAACTGCGGGTGCTGGTCTTAACCTTTGGTGGTCCTGTCTTGATCCAGATCTGGTTTACCCTGATTCTGATCTGCACCTGCTGGCCTACTGGCACCTGCAACTTTTGGGGTTTCTGTCCTTAACTGACCCGTGGCCAGGGTTGGTCTTCACACCATTCTAGGTAAATATAAATCTGTGTGGGTATCGTCATTATATTTCTGTGTGTTCTTCTCTTTACCTTCCCTTCATCAATAAAAGCTTTGATTGCATATGTTCTTTTTCTTTCCCTTTCCTTTTAAATGATAAATTCGTCATTTGATTTAATAGTGTTCCATTTTCGTTACCTTCCCTATAGTTATATGCTCAAATTGTTTTCGTGATTGCATATTATGTTCCCTCTTCATACCCACCCTTTTTGATCATTGCTTAAAGCTCTGCTATTTAGCATGTTCCTTTCTTTTTCCCACCCTTAGACAAATTGTGTAAGTCTGGTTTAAATTTAAATAGCATGTTCCTTGTTCTTACCTTCCCTTTAAATTGCTAAATGATTGGCATAATATATCTTCTGCATAGTTATACATTATTTCTGATTTTCGTTATTGAGAGTCTTATTGTGTTCAATCTTTGGATCAGGACCATTTATGAAGTTTAGATAAAGAGTTCAAAACTTTCCTGAGTCTGTGGTTATTATACGAGTGCATATGTTATTTGCTACCTAATTTAAACTAACTCCCTGATCCAATAGGTTACAGGCACCAGTGATAAGGATTGGTAAGTCAATGGTATAGGACCTAGTAGGTAAAATATCTGATAGTTAGAGCGTAGCTTAACTGATTTAAGAAATGTGTAATTGATTATGGGCCCAGGTGAGTATGGTAAATGTATAGTGGGTGACCTGCGCTCTCTATCACTAGCGTTCAAAAACTATAGCTAGGCACTTTGCAAAAAAAAGGGTCATTTTTCACTGCGAAATTGAGGTGTGACCATGTTGCGTTTTGCGCCGTTTCCTGTCGTGGGCACTAGGCCGACCCACACAAGTGTAGTACCATTTTTCTTGTAAGACTTTGGGGAACGCGGGGTGGGTAGAAATTTGTGGATCCACGCAGATTCCAGAACTTTCCACCACAGAAATATGGGGAAAATGTGGCTTTTTTGACAATTTTTTAGGTTTGCAAGGGATTCTGGGTAACATAACCTGATGGGAGGCAGTCAAGTCACCCCACCCTGGATTTCCCTGGGTGTCTAGTTTTCAAAAATGTATAGGTTTGCTAGGTTTCCCTAGGTGCCGGTAGAGCTAGGGTTAAAAAACGACAGCTACACACTTCGCAAAAAAAGGGTAAATTTTCATTGTGATAATGTGGTGTGTTCACGTTGGGTTTTGAGCCCTTTGCGGTCGTGGACACTATGCCTACCCACACAAGTGAGGTACCATTTTTATCGGGAGACTTAGGGTAATTCAGATTTGTAAAGCAACTGCTATTACCTAGTGATGCATTTCTGCCTTCCAAATGAAAGACATTGTATAAAAAAGAAGTCATTTTGAAAAATGACCAATAATTCTCATGCTAGTATGAGTATTCCCAATTTTGAAAATGTGCAAATATGTACTGTTTCTAAACTCTATAGTTTGTTCCATTTCAGAAATACATAGGTGTCTTTCATACCGATTTTTCCATGTATACATTTTCACACAATAATTGCTAAATACCCTGTACATATTAAAAAGCCATTGCAAATTCCTACTCACTTTTTGACTCTGGGTTCGTCTGGTTCTTGGTGAACCTACAAGTCCTATATATACACCCACAACCAGGAAGGTCCAGCGGATGTAACGGTATATAGCTGTCATAATTACAAGAAGTTACAGGTGAAAACGTTGACACATAAGACTAATTTTCAACTAATTTTCAATTTTTCCAATATTTAACTGTTAGTTTCCATAAAGAAACTAATGTAAAGTTAGACTCTCCACAATTAAGTAAACAAGTAGTTTATTCACGCCCAACAGGGAGGCAAGTCGTTCAGTCCCTCGACCAAGTTACAACTGACAAACTCTCCCAACACCACATTCCAACCCATGACCTAGTTACATTCTTAGCAAGGAATGTACACAATTAAAGGAGAAGATACAACACATCTCCCTTATTACAATAACAAAACAATAAGGAATAATAAACAATAAGAAGAAACAAGAAGAACAAAGTAAATATCACAGGAAAAGATAAAGAGAACTAAAGAAAGAAAATGAAGAAAATAAGAAACAATTCACTTAGAACAGTAATCTCGAAGATACAAAGGAGGTCTTCTTGTTCTTGTGCTAGTGTTGCGGAAAGGAACATTCTGTGGTAAGTGATTGGAACATTTTTACTCACAAAACCGTCTGAACCAGATTCCACAACACCATCCCCCTCAGCACACCTTGATAAACGAGACATACTCCAAACATCTCCCCCGGCACGCATAACCACATTCTTCATGACCTTCACAATGCGCCTAGGCCCAAAATACTTGGACTCACCCTTTGGTGACCAAGCTGCCCTTTTTATGAAAACAAAATCACCCACTTTCCATGAAATTCTCTTTGCCCCTCTTAAGACATCAAACCTCCGCTTGTACTTCTCTTGATAATTTTCCAACCTCCAATCATTGACCACACAACCCCTATCCTTCACCGATAGCCACAAAGGATTAAGCTTAGAACCAGCAACCCTTCCTTTCAGATTCTTAAAAGGTGACAAACCAGTCACACTGTTAGGAGTGTTCCTGTGTGCCCACAGTTTATCCCTGAGAATAGGTTTTAATGGAAGCCTTCTTTCCAAAGCAGTCTGGGCACAAGCTCTAATTAACCTATTCATGCTCTCCACCAAACCATTAGCCTGCGGAGAATAAAGAGCAGTCCTATGGTGGGTGATGGATAAATCTCTCAAAAAGTCAGACATTTCCTGAGAAGTGAATTGAACACCGTTATCAGAAACCAGGACGTCAGGCACCCCTTCACAAGTAAAAGCATCCTTCAAAAATTCAATAACGTTCCTGCTCAACACGGAACCCATACAAGAAGCAGACAACCACTTCGATGTATAATCAACTAGAACAACAACAAACCTCTCAGAAGGAGCTAGGTTCTCAAAAGGTCCAATAATGTCCACAGCCACTTTAGACCAAGGACGCTCAGGTATGGCAACAGGGGAAAGAGGGGCGGTGCTCACTTTCCTTGACTTATCGTTACCAGCACAAATACTGCAGTCTCTCACAATAATCTCAACCTCACGGTCTAATTCAGGCCACCAATAGGATTCCCTGACTCTCGCCTTAGTGAGACTACGACCAAGATGTCCCTCATGTGCCAAATGTATTATCTTCTCCTCATCCCAAAAGGGGGAATCAACCTGTCGCCTCCGAACAATTCACCCTGAACAATGTTCAACTCATCTCTTACATTCCAATAACCCTTAGCAGGATCAGGAACCTCTTTCAAAACAGGCCATCTACTGACAGTGGATTCCAAAACAAAATCCCTGGCCGGATCATTTGAAAAGCTATCCCTCCATTTCACTTCATTCAATGCTAATTCACTCACCCATGAGACGACTGGAGGCTCAGAATCACACTCAACCAACTTATCAAGGGGCGATCTAGAGAGAAAATCAGCAGGAATATTTTTGAGTCCGGGTAGGTATTCCTCGCAAAAATTGTATTCCATGAGTCCTTTGACCCGCCTCTTAATCCTTGGAGTTGTACATTCAACATTCCTACAAGAAAACAACTGCACCAGAGGTTTATGATCAGACCTGACAACGAAAGGTAAACCCCACAAATAAAATTTGAAATGCTTGATGGCCCAAAAACAAGCTAAAGCTTCACGCTCTATAACCGAATAGCGCTCCTCAGCACCCTTCAAAGAACGTGAGGCGAATCCAATGACCCTCTCCGAACCATCCACCAACTGAGATAGGACAGCCCCCAAACCACGTATACTCGCATCAGTAGACAAAATTGTTTTCTTGTGCACATCAAAATGCCCCAAAGTTGGCATCTTTGCAATCTCAGACTTAACAGTTTCAAAGGCTCCTGAACATTCCTTGTCCCAATTGAAAACAGCACCTTTTTTCAAAAGAAGTCTAATAGGCTGCATCACGCTAGCAAAATTTGGAATAAATTTCGAATAATACTCTGATAACCCATTGAAAGATTTCACCTGGTCCTTGTTAGAAGGGGGTTGAGCTTGAAGAATAGCCTCCGCCAGATCAATCTTGGGACTGATACCCTCCCCGGATATAGTGTGCCCCAAATAAGACACAGAATTCACTCTGAATTTGCATTTTTCATGTTTCAAAGTCAGACCAGATTCCTTGAGTCTAGATAAAACCCCAAATAAGATGTCATCATGCCTGCCAACATCACTCCCGTATACCAGAATGTCGTCCTGGAAGAACAAAACGGAATCAATTCCAGATAATACATTCTTCATAATCCTCTGAAAACAAGCAGCTGCACTAGCTAGCCCAAAAGGCATCCTAATAAATCTGTAAGCACCAATAGGAGTTACGAAAGATGTTAAATGCCTTGATTCCTCATGCAACAAAACTTGGTGGTACGCTGCTGACAAATCCATTACGCTAAACACAGTAGCCCCACCCAACTTGGTCAAAATCTCATTTATATTAGACAAAGGCTGCCTGTCAAACCAGATTGAACCATTTAGACTTCTGAGGTCCACACACATCCTAATTTTGGTACCCTTGTCCTTAGATGCCAAAACAATTGGCGCAAGCCATTCCGAAGATTCTATTTCCTCGACCACCCCCAGCTTCAACAGCCTATGAATTTCATCTTGAAGTGGTTTCAACATAAGATTTGGCACTTTCCGAACTTTGTGTACTACAGGTTTTGCATTCCCTTTCAAAATAATCTTATGTTTAAAACCTTTCAAAAGACCCAAATCATCACTAAATACTTCAGGAAATTTTTCAAAAATGTCAAAAAAATCACCTAGTCGAGAGACCAACATAACCTGTTCAGGAGCATTGGGATTCAAAATAATCCCTAGGCAGCCGCGGGCCGTGGAGGGAGTTACGGTGGGGCAGGGAGGCGGGGAGGGGGAGGGGCGGGTTGGAGGGTGCGAAAAACAGGCATATGGATCATTGCAGGTAAGTATCCAATTTAATTAATAAAACGAAATTCGTAGCGAGCACAGCATTGCTTTTTGCCATGCAGTGCGCGCTACGAATTTCGTTTTATTAATTAAATTGGGTACTTACCTGCAATGATCCATATGCCTGTTTTTCGCACCCTCCACCCCGCCCCTCCCCCTCCCCGCCTCCCTGCCCCACCGTAACTCCCTCCACGGCCCGCGGCTGTCCCTAGGTCTCTTTGATGACGCCATCCAAGAAGATTATCCCCCTCTTCGCAACATACACTTTACCAACAGTTTCTCTACCCTTAAAAGTAATGGTCTGGATGGAATACCCAATCAAATCAATCTTCTGCTTCGCATACCCGACAGGATTAATGTCAGGAGCCAAAAGCTTGATTCTGTCTCCCTCAAAATTGGAGAACCAAAATTTGTCACTAATAAGAGTGAATAGTGAACCAGAATCAGCCAGTACAGGGACAACCTTATTGGCAATATGAATGTCACAAGAGGGCATAATTACAACATCATCATCAACTTGATTCACACCATTAACAACATCATCCTGTAAATTTGTGATGCAATGAATGGAATCATGAGAGTACTCTTCTTCGTCGTCTACAAAATTGACTATGCTGTTTTTACACATCCTGGCATAGTGGCCTTTCCTACCACAGTTCCTGCAAACAGTACTTTTGGCAAAACAGTTTGGATAGTTCAGTCCATGTTTCTCACTACCACATCTGGGACATCTAAACTTATTGTCTCTGTTAAAACTGTTGTTTTGTTTAGGTCTTTCAATTTTTAAAGTGGTCTTCTCTTGCTTAGAAGGAGTTTTACTTACTGCAGCAACACTTATTTCCGGTTGAAAGATTAGTCGATTTTCAATGCCTATACTAGAAACAGGATCAGTTGGAATAGGACCCTTCCTAATCTCCTTCACCCAAGTAGAAGTATGCTCAACACTCTCAACAATAAGTATGGCCTCTTTCAAGTTTGGATTTTTTGACAAAAGCTTTTCCTGAATCTTCTGATCATTAGTGCAACTAACAAGTTGGTCACGAATGAGAGAATCAGTCAACAGTTCAAATTCGCAAGTTTGCGCAAGAGATTTAAGTGCTGCCACATAATTTCCAACTCTTTCGTTCTTACCCTGTGTACGCATGAAAAACGTATGTCTCTCCATGACAACATTAATTCGTGCTCCAAAATGATTCTTTAAAAGAAGTACACTCATTTCGTACACATCAGTAGGTTCACCGGCACCCCTACCAATAGGTATAGGATCCAAACTATCGTAAATGTTCCTTCCTTCAATACCTAAATTGTTCAACAAAACAGCTTGTTTCCTGATCGCAGAAAACTTTTCACCACCAATAGCAAGCAAATATGAGTCAAAAATTGGCTTCCATTTTTTCCATGGTAAAATCGGTTCACCTTGCTCACTCAAAAATTGAGGCGGTTGATTCCTTCCACTCACTGGAGATGACATCCTGAAAAGGAAAATTAACTAAACAAGCTAATACAACAATCTAAAATAATAATCCAAAATAATGAAGGAAAAACAACAATCAGAAAATAAAGAAGTAAAATCTGCCCTTTTTTTTTTAACCAAACGGAAAAATAAAATAATTGCAAACTTCACTTCTCTTCAGTAGGTACTTCCTTCTTCCTAGCGTACACCATTACTTCCTTCAGTTCACAAAGATGGATAATTGATCAAACTGCATTCCTTTTCATTTTCATCTTGAGCAAACTGCACTTCTTTTCGTTCTCCTCTTAATCAAACTGCGCTTCTAATCGTTTTCATCTTAACAACTTGCCTCGATCCCAAAAAAAAAATGTTAAAAAAAAAGATGTTCAAGTGAAAGTCTTATCACAGAGCGCACTTCCGCAAAATGCGTGTAAGCGAGCGTGCGTGTCACCACGAAATACGTGTAACGAAAGAGGAAACGTGACTGCTCTTCAGCGCGGGGCCGAAACTGAACGTCATGGAATCCGAAGAGACGCTCAAGCACAGCTCGCGCGAAGCATTCAAAACACGCACTTTTAAAGAAGGTAGGCACTTCTGCGGAATATTTCAATGTAGTTAAAAACTACTAAAATGTACTTGCCGCATATGATAACGCCGCTTCGGGGATCAGGTCGGGTCTTCAAAAAGCACTCGAAAAGATCTCCAAATAAATAATCAACTCACTACGGCTCTGTAGTGGCCCGGGGAATCCTTTCTTTTCAGGAATCTTTAAATCCAAATCACGCAGGGTTCTTCATCGCCTGTTGGGCTCATCGTCGCCAGTAATGTAAAGTTAGACTCTCCACAATTAAGTAAACAAGTAGTTTATTCACGCCCAACAGGGAGGCAAGTCGTTCAGTCCCTCGACCAAGTTACAACTGACAAACTCTCCCAACACCACATTCCAACCCATGACCTAGTTACATTCTTAGCAAGGAATGTACACAATTAAAGGAGAAGATACAACAGAAACGTTGAGGGATCTACACAAATGACCCCGTGCTGAATTCCAAATGTTGTCTACTTTTCTAAAATGTATAACTTTCCAGGATCCATTATTGCTTTCACACTAATTTTTACCTTTAATTGGAAGGAGGTTTAAAGCACAAAAAATAGCAAAAATAGGCTATGACCCAGAAAAATGCCAAAACTGTAAAAAATGTTGGTTTTCTGACAAAAGTATGTAATTTCCTAAAAGCTGGGAAAATGGTGATTTCAACACCACAAACCCTTTTTTGATAACATTTTCAAAGAAAAACCCAGATGCTTTCATTTGTAGCCCGTTTTTCCCATCTTTCCGGAAAAAAAAACATATTTTGCTGTATTTTGGCTCATTTCTGGGACCCCTCCAAGGGAATCCACAAACCCTGGGTACCTTTAGAATCCCCATGATGTTGGAAGAAAAGAACGCACAATTAGCGTGGATACCTTATGTGGTCAAAAAGTTACAGGGGCCTAAGTGCGCACTGCCCCAAATAGCCAAAAAAGGCTTAGCACAGGGGGGGGGAAGACCTAGCAGCGAAGGGGTTAATCAAATATAGCACTTAGAAGAATATAGCACCATATTGTAATACCTGCACGCGATAGACCGGGACAAAGTCAAAGTTTCAGGCTGGGTGCGATGGAGCCCTGAGAGGCTACAGCTCGCTGCATGTCCCGGTCTCAGTTTCTACCTTCACACTTAGAAACTTTTCTGGAGCTTTTCTTCCAGAGGGCCCTCAAAGCTCCCAGCCCGTCCTGATCCGGTGAGGGTTCACCGGCTTGCCTTTCGACGAGCTCCCAGTCAACTTCCCTGGAGCGGACTTTGAAAATGTTAATTTAATGCTTCAGCGGGACAACCCAGGAATCCAGGCCAGCACACGTTGGAAGGCAGGCGGCTTGGCTCTCGCAGTTGCTCACGGCCACCTTTTCTATGAGCGCACTTAGAAATGTTTCTGGAGCTTTTTCTTGCGGGGTCTTTCGATGCTCCTCATGTAGCTGGATCCGGTGAGGGTTAACCAGCTTCAGTTTGCTCCTAGTCCCGGTCAATCTCTGGAAGTTGGAGCGATGGAGCTTTTAGCGGGACAAACCTGGTTGGCTTGGCCGGCTCGCGGTTGAAGGCAGGCGGCCTGGCTGGCCAGGTTGAGTCGGTCCCTCTGTTTAATTTTTTTTTCAATATTGCTTCAAAGTTCTCCAAACTTTTTGAACTTCCTCCTGAAGTTCCTCAAGGGGTCCCAACGTGTCTCAAACTCACTCCAAGGGTCTGGAAGCTCCAAGATGGTCCGTGAAAGTTGAGGACTTCAGTTCCCACTATCCACTGGTACAAAATCCTTACAAATCCACTGGTAGTTCTCCAAGGTGTAGATTTAGTTGGTGATGTTCCAGATTAGCTCTTTTAACCTGTAGCTTTCAGGGAGTCTACTCTTTAGTTCTTTTTCAGCAAGATAATACACAGGGCTGTAGTTTCAGATGGTGCAGCCTTCGGAGGTCAGGCCTTAGAAAGACCAGCTGATCACCACCCTCACCCAGAACCCACCCATTGACCCCACCAACCCAGACGCCGCAGCCCGCAACCTCAGACAGTGGATCGACGACTGCGCCAACACCCTCACCCCACTCAAGAAACCCTCCAACAACCACGCCAGCAAGAGAGCCACCTGGTTCTCCGACGAGCTGCAGACCTCCAAACGCGCCTGCCAGAAACTGGAGAAGATATGGCTCCGCGAACGCACTCCCGAAAACCACGCAGCCCACAAGGACGCCACCCGCAGACATCACCACCTCATCAGATTAGCCAAGAGATCCTCCTTCAAAGACCGCCTGGATAACAACGCACATGCTAAAATAGTTACTAAGTTAGCTTCAACAGGAAGCACTAATAGAAGCAGGTGCTCGAGTTTAACTGAATTCGAGCACCTGCTTTATTTTATCTATTAGTGCTTCCTGATGAAGCTAACTTAGCAACTATTTTAGAATGGCGCTGGCAGCTTGCCGCTGGCCTCTAAACTGGCATGTCTCAGTTTCAATCCCCCTGCCCTATTATATATTGGGGGCTTATAGGGGAGGTCATACCAATCACAGGGGTACCCCACCATACCATTGTGTACCCTAGTGTATGAAGGTGTTTTAACTGTATTCTAATGTGTGTCTCTTTCAGCATAGCACTGGCCCTGGGCCTGGTTAGGCAGAGCCCAGGGTCAGTCAAAATCAGTCACCACCAGTATCAGTCAGCAAAAAGTTGGGGGGGAACTTCATTAACTTGAAAGGGACCAGAGTGAAACCTGCCAATTCATAGTTAGGTGTATGTAATAGTATATTGTACAAAGGTGGCAACTCACCCCCAGATTCCAAGAACACATCTGGACCTGTAGAAGATCAGAAGTTGAAGAAAGCTACTATAGTGACCTGTGTGGAGTCCTGGAGGACTGGTCCAGCTTCCTCTAATACTAAGGACTAAGAAGTAGATTTCAAAGGTAAGCAGGCTGAACTCCTGTGTGGCTACAGGGACTTCAAATGCTGCACGAGACTAGCGGACAAGTTACAATTGAACCTTGACTGAACGTACTGGTGGCATCTCCTAGAGTGAGTCTTGGCCCCTAAGTACTATCCCTGAGGTCCTGGGAGCCTTAGAAGTGACCAAGTGGAGTTGCTCCGCAAACAAGGAAAAAGTTGGACATTTTTGACTTCCAGATCTTCAAAGCTTCAGTGGAACTTAGTGGTTAGGGTATCCCATTTTGAGAAACAGCTTACAGGCTTGCCCCACTGGAGTCCTTTGAGCGCCAAAAATAGACGCTAGGGGCCTTATTTATAATTAGACAGAAGAAGAATTCCATGACAGACGTGGTGGATATCCTGTCGGCCATAATATAAGTGCATTAAAGCCTATGGCAGTTATTAAATGGTGGACTGGATATCCACCTCATTTTGATGGAGTATCCCATCTGCCACATTCTAAATTAGGCCCCAAGACTAAACGTAGGAAGGATGACTGGGCAAAGGCACAAAACATATTTAGTGTATGAGAGGACTTCAGCAGGTGTGAAATTAAAATGTTCTCTCTCAGACCGTTTCCCGCCAAAAACAATTTACTTAACAGGACCAAGACACAGACCAATAACTTGTAACCACCACTCACTGACATGTCCATTCATGCAGGGCCCAAGCAATACATCCATACTCTAAATTTGTTTAACTATCCAACTCACCCATGCAATTATCCATCCACCCATACAAAGCAATCAACAATCTATCCTGCTATGTACCCACGCACCCATTCATCCACCTATACAACCATCGACTCACAAACACACCATTTATTCCATGCACTCAGCTAATGACAAGTCCATCATCCACCCACCAATACTCATGCATTTATCTATCCATCTGACCACACCTATGCAATAATCCATCTACCTACACCCAGGTACTTATCTATATATCCACCCACACCTATGCATTCATCTAACTACTAATACCAATGCAGCTCCCTTCATGAAAAGGCATGGAGCGATCTTCCGAGTTTATGTCTAGGGGAAGACCAACATTAAAGAATGAAGGCATTGGGTTAAAAGGAGAGGGGGACATAACACTCAGACATTAACACATTCATCCTCCCTTAACCATTCATTAACCAACCCACCCACCCTCTAGCACTTGCAAATCCAGCAATCCATCTGCAAATATGCATTCACTCATCCATCCACTTACACCCATGCATTCAACTCTCTATCAGACCACACCCTCTCATGCACTCATCAATTCCTCAACCACAGTCCATGCATTTATCAATCATGTATGTTTGTGCAGTGATAGTAATGCATGCATCCATTCTTCAGTCTACCCATTCAACTCCATCTATCCATCTGCCCACACCCATTCACCTATGCATGAATTCATTAACACCAATCTATGTTTCTTCACATGCCCTTGTAGTTAGGCTGCCTTCTACTTAAATACCTACATTCATCCATCTACCCATGCATCCATGAATTAGTTTACAGACAATCATCTGTTTGTTCACACATGCCCTTGCAGTTATGTCTTTTTCTACTTAAAAGCATGCATTCATCCATCCATCTATAGACATTCATTCATCCATCATCCACAAACACCAAAGCATCTGTGTATACATCCATCCACTTCCATTAATGCATCTGTCCGCCAATATCAATGCAGTCAGTCACTCATCTTCCTACACGCTTGCATTCATTATTCCACCACATCCCCTTCATATGAATGGATAATCGAAATTTTTTACATTTCTTATGTCAAGTTAGATGCATTCAGTCTATGCTAAAATATCATTGGTAATACCATTAATGAATAAGTAATCTAGCATTGACTTTCTAAGAATATTCTTGATTTGGGCCCCATTTTTCTTTCCATCAGATAAGTAGCAGACATTAATCCAACAGACTAAAACAAGAAACCAGAGATGTATTAATATAATATTATATCCCTCAAATAAGGTTAGGAATGTTGTCATTTGGGGCAAACAAGAATATCTCGAAAAGGCCAAAAACTGCTGAAAAAGCTTTCTTATTAAAAGAAAACTGCAGGGTGATCCCACGTATATGTACAGTGGGGGAGATTATTGTCAAATGTTGTGATCTGGAGATCTTTTTAAAAATAGATTTTGAGAATTTAAAAAGTGAAGTTTCCTACTATTTCTACTTTGTATTCGTTGCCTAAGATTCACGTGTCAGCCACAAAACCAACAGGGAGGCCAATTGTGGTCACTATAGGGTCTTTAATTGAGCATCTTGTCAATTATGTATCCAGGTTTCTGTTCCCGTTTTTGGTTGGAGCAGAGTCATGTTTATACGACTCGATGTGCATATTGAATAAATGGCATCAATTACTCTGGCAACAGGAATGCTATATGGTGACTTTAGATATGATGCTTGCTACATTTGTACCAGATACTTTCTGGAGGTATTGTGCACATGGAAGACACAGTAGCTCCCTTGGGTATGGACTTGTCATGTGCTAAGGCTGCACGTCGTTGGACTCCTTGATCAGTGCGTGGATAGGCATCTACACCACCCAGACTGTGTTAGCGTTTCTCAGCTGAGGTCACGTCTAAGGGCCATCAATGGCCTGCACTGAGAGCCAACACAGATAGGCAAAAATTGGAACACAGAGATTCACACGTGAAAGGAAGTCAGGCTTGGGAATCTTTTCCTCATGTCGAAACAACAGCACACTACTGAAGAGGTAGGCATTGCTAGCCTGTGTAAGGCCCTTCCTTAGAGTGTGGTTCCCAAACCCAGGCTGAGCTAATCTTTAACCTGTGATTTAATTTCCCATTGGATCACATATAAGGAGGCATTGATAGAGATGGATGTGTTGCAAACCATTTGTTCCCTTATTTGTTGTTACATTCATCACCCATTTGTTACCATTTTTGTCTAAAGTTTTTGCTCCACTTTTTCTGAAGCTAGATTTCAGCTGGTTTCCTTGTTTCTGGAGGAGCCTTGCTGGCCTTTTTTTCCTACCCTGCCCCAGGGAGTGTTTTTTGCCTTGCTTATCTACACTTAAATAAGTCATCATCTTCAATCAAGAACTATCAAATATTTCCCAGGAGGTTGTTCTGCTTTGTGGCTTTTTCATCCATTTGCGATCTTCTTAAAAAGACACTTGACAACTTTGACTTCTATATGAAGCACAGTGTGGCACCAGGGCTACTGGGAGGAGGTGCTCTTTCTTCTAGTGATCATAAAGGAAAACTTGTAAGACCTTCACAGCCTCCAGCCCATGACATTGATCTGTATACGTACATTGACCATGATGCTGGTCTGGTTGCTCTTAGCTATTTGTTATACAGAAATGAGTCTCTTATTAATCCCCTAACCTATGTAGGTAGAAGCAATGGCATAAATCTTGATGAGCAAGCATTTTCTTTTTGATGGTAAATAAAATGGAGAGTGATGCGTTCAAGAATTTTTCCTACACATGCCAACCTTGATGAGTTTTTGGGAAAGAAAAACTGCTCAGTCCTTGGAAAACTGATGATGGCACAACATATTGCGATGTGGCTTCAGCATATTGATGATCTCCTGATAATTTGGGATGGTAGCATCATTAATCTGGAAAATCACATTTCATTCTTCACTCAATCAATCATTCAGTCAATCAGGATTCATAAAGTGCGGCTAATCACATGATAAGGTATCCAGGCGCTTGAATTCTTGAATGTAATTGTTTTAAGACAATAGTTTCTAGATTTTGCACTATATGTCAGGAACAGTAAACTTCATAAAATACTTTTTTTAAGCCTGTAGCTATTAATACCCTCTTGCTTATCAGGAGTCTCGCCCTTAGAAGTTAATTTCCCATATTCCTATGATGAGAAGCTTATGGCACGTTGGAAATGGTCAATTTAACGGGTTATAATATCGAGGCTGATTGGATCCAATAGCACTTTACAGAAACAGGATACTCAAAGCACTTTAAGAGTAATAGAAGGGAACATCTTCCCAAAATGAGGAGAAACTGATAATAACTTGTTTTTTAGATGTATTGCAAAGTATACTCCTGACAACAAAAAGACTGCACATATATTGCAGAAACGTTGAGTAGCTTAAAGTTGGACCCTGATTGATAGACTCTATTTTGGACTATTCTAAGATCACATGTGGAAAAGTATATTTTTTTAGTGATATAGTAACTAGAAGTAACCTTTTAGTGAGAAAGGACAGTGACTGGCTATTGCCTACAACTCAGGGTTGTTTTATTGTCTGCAGTGAATGAAAGGTGGAATAGATGCAAAAAGATTAAGAATACAATTCAGAAGAATACATTTCGGTTAAAATTTGTAATTTGTAACTGGGTTTTGTATCGCGCCAACTCACCAACAGGTCTCAAAGCGCTTCTGACAAAGTACAGCAACAAGAGACAAAGTGAAGATGAAAGATGTTAACTTGACTACGGGAATGTAAACGCGTCCTTGAAAAGTAAAGTTTTCAAGGTTTTCCTAAAACGGAGAAGGTTGGATTCTCTACGAAGCACCTCCGGTAGCTTGTTCCACATAATGGGGGCTTGGATTGAAAAAGCTCTGCCTCCTTTTGTTGCCAGTTTGAAACGTGGGCAAGATAACAGGAGGGAATCGGAGGATCTCAGGGCGCGCTTAGGTTCATACATTTTGAGCCTATCTTTTATATAGGCTGGCGCCTGACCATGAATTGCTTTATGGCAAATGCACATGCTCTTGAATTCGACTCTTTGTTTCATAGGGAGCCAGTGCAGCCTATAAAGCAGGGGAGAGGCGTGGGTCCGCCTAGGTACTCCAAATATCAGACGAGCTGCGTCATTCAAGATGACCTGTAGACGATTGATGGAGTTTTTTGGGAGGCCTAGGTATAATGCATTGCCATAATCGATTCTGGACACAATCGTGGCTGAAACAATGGTTCGAAGCATATTCCTTGAGAGTAGGGGGACGAGCTTGCGTAGTTGCCTAATCAGGTTAGTACATGAGCCAACCACAGCGGACACTTGGTTGGTCATTGATAGTTCTTGATCAATTTTCATCCCAAGGCTCTTTACACTAGGGCACGGTTTTGGGGTAGGTCCGAGTTCTTGTGGCCAGAATAAATCATTCCAGGGAGAAGTGGAGGTTGAGACTACAAGAACCTCCGTTTTATCTGGATTGATTTTCAATAGGTTGAACGACATCCAGTTTACTGTGAACCGTAGTGTGTCTTGGGCCATGGACTGAGCCGATGTTGTATTGTCGATACTCAGCAATAGCTGTCTTATTAAGTGTTAAAGTGACCATATAATTTGGTCAAGTGAAGTTAAATCATTGGACCCTTTATTGGGATAAGGTTATTTCGCATATATTGTTGCCGTGCTTTCTGAAGATGAGCTGGGAGGTTGGGATCGGGGCGGGGGCGTTACAAATTCTTGCAGATGATGTCGATATTACACGGTTATATAATGGAATGTTAGGGGGATGGGGTCAACCAACAAACAGCACAGGAGAGCAGCACAACTCCAACGCTGCAAAGTCCAAATAATATATCTCCAAGAGATGCATTTAATGCCCACAAAGGCTAGCAAATTGCAGAAAAGTTGGAGAGGCCAACTTTTTGCAACGGCCTATTCCGTCTTCTCTAGAGGGGCTGCAATATGGATACAGACGGGATTCCCCTTTTCCCTCAGTGAAAGTAGGATAGAAGAGCACAGTAGAAACATGTTTATACGGGGAATCTAGATGGTAAACAAGTTATTTGAGGCTCTATTTACGCCCCAAATGTAGACTAGGATGCTTTTCTATCACTGGTGTCTCGGGCTCTCTCAGACTGGTCTCAATACCCATGGGTCATCTGTGGGGATTTTAATGCAGTGTTTGATGTGCACCTGGATGGTTCCCATCCTCCTTTACCGAATACTAATGTCACAACATAAGCTACAACCCTTACTCGATGGGCGCAAGGGTGGAATCTCCCTGACGTTTGGAGAGCACAACACGTGAATATGCGAGAATACTCTTTCTATTCCCACCCGCATAACCTGCATACCCATTTAGATCACTTTTTCTGTACCCCAGATTTATTCCTGACCATTAAACAGAGCACCTATTTGGGCAAAACCATCTCTGATCACAATCCCATAGAATTGACATTAAACTGGGGCCGAGTCCCCATGCCTATCTCAATGTGGTGGCTGCAGCCCTTGCACTTAGAAGATCAAGTTATCCGTGTCACATTAATCACAACCATAACCACATATTTGGAAGAAAATGAAGGCACAGCCACAACCAGGTTTTTAGAATGGGAGGCTTTTAAAGTGATGATACGTGGAGTTTCTATGGGGTCCTTGGTAGGAGTTAGAAAGGAGGCAGTTAGAGATATAACGACGTTAGAAGATACTTTGCAGGCACTGGAGCTAGCAGTCAGGCAGACGAGACGGGAGCAGAAAGGCTGCAAGAAGCCAGGATAAAATATGCTGAGGCATTGGTACGAATAGGAATAATTGACTTGTATGCTTATACATTGCGCACACATGCTGAAGAAGATAGGGCTGGCACATTAATAGCGCAACTGATCAAACCCCAAGAAACTCCCACATCCCATTCTGGAGATATATGATTCCCAGCACACCTTGGTTACTACTCAAGCTGAAATAAATAGGACTTTTCAGGCACATTATACACATTTGTATACAGCTCTCCCCCTTAGATGTGACAGGAACAACTGTGTGCTTTCTCAGGGAGATTGAACTCCCCTCTATCACAGATTCGAACGCTAAAGAATTGGCAGCCCCGCTTACCACAGCGGAGATTTGCACTGCCATTAAGGTGTTGGCCCGTACTAAGACTCCGGGCTCAGATGGGCCCCCTATCAAATTTTATTCCACTTTTGCAGAGTCATTGACTCCAAAACTATTACAACTCTATACCACCTCATTTGCAGAAGGCACACTGCCCCCCACTGCTAGAGAGGCCATAGTCACGTCTTTACTGAAACCGGATAGGGCCTAACTGATCTCACATCATATAGACCTTTATCAATTCTTAAGACCGAATACAAAATACTTAGTAAAATTTTAGCGTCAAGACTACTCCCCTTACTTCCCAGATTAATACACTCGGACCAATGTGGGCTCATACCCAAACATAGCACCTCACTGAATATTCGCCGGCTTCATGCCCTGATACATGCAGTTTGTGAGTCAGTGTCCCAGGCGGGATGCATGTCGCTGGTTGTACGTCAAGCATTTGATACCTTGAGCTGGCCATTTATGCAAGCTGTGTTGGCTAAGTTTGGGTTACCCCCAGAATATTGCAATTGGGTAAAATTGCTCTATACTAACCCCACAGCCCATGCTAAGACAGGTGCAACTATCTCTCCTGCATATCATATTTACTGTGGAACTCGTCAGGGATGCCCCTTGTCCCCCCTTTTGTTTGTATTAGTGTTAGAACCCCTAGCACAATATTTACGTCGCAAACTGGCCCCATATGGCATCCCAACGGGTGTGACAACCCACTCAGTATGACATGCAACCCATAGTAGCTGTGTTTTCGCAGTTCGGGGAAATATCGGGTCTTTGCCTTAATGCCTCGAAGTCAGTGGCACACTCCTTTTATGACACTTATAATAGTCCCCACTTGCAGTTTGGGCAATTACAGTTCAAAATAGAGCCCACTACCTTCAAGTACCTAGGGATACGTATCTACAGGACTAGTGCAGACACTATAGATGGAAATTTGGTTAGGGCTATAACCTCTCTTCAGTCACAGGTGTCGTTCTGGACTACCTTACCGTTAACCATGGCAGACCGATTGGCTGTGTCTAAAATGGTCATGTTGCCCAGACTCATAAATCACTTTGTGAACCTTCCTGTTGTCCTCCATGCTTGGATTTTTAAAATGCTTGATACCTTGTTGTCGTCCTTATTATGGGGAACGGGGTGGCATAGATTATCCCTCGTCAAAATGCAACATCCAAGCACCGCGGGTGGTGTGGGGGGGCCCTGATTTTAAGGCATATTGCATTGTTGGGTAATTGCAGTGGCTGGCATATTGGTTAGCTGGCTGTCCTTTATTTGAAATAGACTATTCTCCTGAACAATTACAGCACGGAACACTACAGGCATTGCTGTGCTCTTGAGCTGACAGGATGCATGATCCCCCCTTCCTCTTGCATATTGCACTGCATTATTGGAAGCAGGCATTAAAATATGCAAAAATTCCTACCCCATATGCCCCAAATATTCCTCTTTGTGGCCTACTCACCTGGCATGGAATATTGTCAATCACTTGGTTGCCGAGCTGGACACAGGTAGGGACGGAGACAGTGGGGGACTTATTTTTAGATGGTAATTTGATGCCCCATGATGAATTTGTGCGTGCCAATGCAGTGCCGGATACATTATTTCTCACACACGCGGCTACCACACAATTTATTCAGAGATACTGGCTGGTAGACCAAAAGGAGTCCCCCACATTTCAAAATATTGCGGGCCATCCACATAATGGATCCCGGGCGCCACCTTGTCAGATAGCTTTACCATGGACTGAGGGAGCATTAGAGTAAGCCATTACAATCCCTTCGGCAGAAACAGGAGGAAGTACTAGCAAGGGAATTGGAAGATAGAGAATGGATCTTGGCTCTAGAGCATCCTAGGAGGGTTTC
The DNA here is from genome assembly GCF_964261635.1 of Lissotriton helveticus. Lineage (NCBI taxonomy): Eukaryota > Metazoa > Chordata > Amphibia > Caudata > Salamandridae > Lissotriton > Lissotriton helveticus. The sequence goes on from NC_136065.1 coordinate 940,752,885, forward strand.
CCGCAACTTCAGACTAAAAACAATACAGTTATTCCTATTAAACGTGGCCTATCTTACACTACTGGCAATAGAGAAAATGTACCCCACTGCTCCTGCTGAGGGCCCAAGAAGTTCACATCAGCTCGCTGACTTTACTCACATGTGGGCTTGCCCTATACTGGGAAAGTTTTGATCGGAGGTCACGCGGGCTGTCTCAACTGACTGACGGGGCACTCTCCTTGGTCTACTATGAGGGCTTGTCTTTTGGACCTTTTGAAAGCGGCTTTGATGCGCCACTTTGTAGGGCTAGCCCTGATGCTTGCTAAAAGACTAATTACACAGCGCTGGAAAGCCCGCACAACGCTGCGGGGAAGCAAATGGAGGGAGGAGGTCATTAGATGGGCTGTGGCCAAGGGAGAAGCGCATCGGTGGGAGGAGTATAGAGGGTTAGGGAGGAACCCGATCTCCCTAGATTGGGCCCAGCTGTTAGAACAATTTAAAGTAGAGATGGGTGAGGAGATGGAGGATCCCCAGAACACGCTACATGATCATACAGACAGTGCCTGATTTTTAACTATATTAGGACTTGGAAATAAGTGTTGCCCTCCCTCTTTCACTCTCTCCCTCCCCTCTCCTCCCCCCCTTCCCTTCCCTTGCTCTCTCCTCCAGCATCAGAATGTTTACCGCAAAGGGCGACTTGCCCGGATGGAGGCGATTAGGATATTGCGGCAAAAGTTTAAGGGAAAGTTTGTTTTTGGGTGGGATGAACTTAAGGAGGGTTTAAGTGTTTATGTTTTTTCGGGAGGGCTAAAAGTTTATTAAAATTATAGCTACGTATATCGTACCATAAGAACTCGTTTCTAAGAGCATATCTGTTTTAGCTAAGAGCAAAATGGGATGTTATGGTTCATAAGTATATTATGAATGTAGACAAATATAAGTATCAATGTATAGTGGTTATGTAAAATGGCAAACAATTCATATAAGAATGTATATACCGCATGCAAACCTTTGACTTTCATAAAAATATGTGGAAAAAAGTGACCATATAATTGGCACATTAATTTCCTATTTTGTGTCTAATTTATATTTGGAGAGTACTTTTCGATCCGCTGTACAGGTTTTGAAGCATTTGCGTATACATAGGAATGTGGATGCAAACTATACAGTATCTACACATTTTGCTTCCAGACGTCAAAGTGATGCTAAGGGACTCAAAGTTGGAGGCTTCTGGAGAAAATGTGCGCATGAGCAGCGAGTAATAGGGAGATTCACAGTAAAAGGATGGCGAGATGTGTAATTTATCTCTGACAGATAAAAATGCCTGGCATATTGAATGCAAAGGAAATGTTATGTGTCTTTCTGTGAGCAATTATTCCACAGCATCAGATGTACTCTAAATTGGTTACTATGAATATAATATATGTGAGCCACTGTGAGCATCAAGATGACGGCTAAGGTATGTACAATGCCACCACCATTGGTCCATTGGAGCCACACTGCATGCTCTCAGATCATCAGTCTTCCTCTTACTTCTCATTTTGACTAATGAACTCCTTAAAAGGAAAGGTGATTGTTAAAAAGGGCAGGAATGTAAACTGACACACTTTTCCTTCTGTATAGTTGAATCCATTTCAGTTTCTTTTTTGTCTAACTGTGCCAGGGGAGGGTTGTTCGCCGATGTATGTAGGATTAGTGTGTACTATGAAAGAAAATGGCCGCTGTCGGTCCCTCTGATGCAGGCAGGAAAACTGGCTGACGCACATAAAGCCTGATCATGTGCCTTTAGCACTTGCACTTATGTGCACTTTCTGCACCTTTTTTTTACAGGCAGAGATAAATATATGGTTATGAATGATTGATCTTGGAAAAGAAATGAATGAAAAATAATATGTGTGAGGTTTGAATTATGAGCACAGCACGGATTGCCAATCCCAAACTTCATCCAAGAAATAACGTGGAAAGGTTTGATCATACCTGTTACAAAGAATATATAAACAATGGAAAGAAAAAGAGTTACGGAGGAAAGAGAAAGGCCCAAACTGGATTTCAACGGAGTTCACACTGGGTTGTCAGAGCCATGGAATACCGCAGGATGATTACAGCACAGCCTTACTATTCGGACGGTAATACAAACAGTTGAGTACTGTCAAACAAACACGCACACAGACTAGTTTCCCAGCACTACCCTCTCCAACATGTAAAATAGATAAAGACTCACTAACTCTGACACTTACCTGCTTCTTCAAGATAAAATAAACGAAGAGGCCAAGAGTGACCAGGATACAACCCTCAACCCTCAAACATGGGAGAAGCAGGCCACGGATCCAGGATGCACAAACAGGTACCACGAGAAAACTGCAAAGACCATCCGACACTAACAAAAGGGACCTGAAGGGAAAACAAAACAAACGTCGAGGAGTACAACTGGGCAGGGATTAATACAGCAAGCAGGATCCTTACAAAATGTGAAAGCGGCTAGGCAATGACTACTGGCTGACTCTGCCTAAATAGCCCAGGATCTTACTGTGATTTATCCCTCACCCAACTGAGTCCTCCAATGTCTCACCTTCACCCTTCAACTGTGCCCCAGCCTCCGTAGGTCTGGTCACCAGAGCTTTAGCACTGGTGGCGCCCTGTGCGACAATCATTTCTGGCCCCCCAACCCATGACCTCTTCCTCGGATTCTCTCACTGCCACCAGGCAAAGAGCCCCTCATCTCTCCAATCATAAGATATTGCTAAACACAGCCCCTCCCCCTGAGGTAAGCGCCCCCCTCCACATGACAGCACCCAGTGCGGCCACACCTGTTGCACTGCCCGAAAGCCGGCCCTGCACCAGAGCTTACAGTTTGTCACTGGCAACCTTACACTTCTCCCACATTACTGGTTGCTCTGACTTTGGGCGTCACAGTAAATGTGTATTCTGACCGGGTTCACCATCCTTACACTATTTTGCATGGAAACAAAGTGCTTGCAGTGTTTAGCCAAATTTACTCTCACATGCAACCACTTGAATCAGGTGTGATATTAGAACTTGCAGTGTATATATTAAATATATATATATATATATACCTCTACTTTAAGGCTGACACCTTGCTCCATAGGAAATATACATTGTGCTTCCTTTGTAAGTTTGACCCTTATACTTGTGGGACATAAGTGAGATGATGGTTAAAGGTGATGTTCGCTGACTCATCATCATGCGATGTCACCATTTAAGGCAATTCTGTGGCTACTGTAAATCTACCGTTGTTCGCATTCCAATAAAAACCTCTTGGGGTTCTTGGCTGTCCTGGGTACCCATGGTTTGTCAATCACTATCCATCTTAGGTCATACTCGGTGTGTTTTTCTTCATGGCAATGATTAGGTAACTTGGTTGCTGATCTACCGCAATGTATTGTGCTATGGTGTTCGCCTATTCTTGTCTTAACTTTATGGCTGGTCATGCCTACTTATTGTAAACACAAGGGCACATGATCAAATAAACCTCTTCCTTGTAGTTACAGTTGGTGTGTTCTTTCAGAATCCAGGGCATTTTGAGGCCTATGTCAATCTGTTTTGTAGTAGCAGTAGTAAAATGGCAGACATTACTGCAACCACATGGAAAAAGAACAGTCACAGGTTCAGTATCCCACAACGTGTTATCCCTCATTATTTTTTAGTGTGTGGTCTTGTATCTACGAGAGCCTGTATGTTTGCACCCATCTTGAAGGAAGCCAACGATTTCTGTATCTGCAGTTTGTTGGAAGTCAAAATGTTCTAATGTTTGCTATTTCATTGTTTTTGATTGTTTTTGAAAAGGTGCTAATAGTTGTTACACAAATCAGTTTTTCATTGGCTTGTTTTGATGGCATTTCAAAAGAGACTCCCCGCTGTTGTTTCTAGCATGTTTTGATATTCTTTTTATGATTCTTTACAAATAATCGCAAGCAGATAACTTATTGGCCAATTGTACTGCTTCTGTGTAATAGTCACTAATGTTAGTGGAGTTACGTCATAATCTAAACGAAACTGCCCAACTGGTAGATAGTCATGTTATAATTTGGGGTGAAAACTTTCAGAATGGAGTAAGCCTTTACATTGATTTAAACTCTACCTTTCACAGCTCGTCCATGGGGAATTTATATGATTCTTGCCACTCTAAGATGGCTGATGGATTATTGAATAACCCAACACACTTGATCATGCGATAGCACTTCAGCCATGTTTTGGTGCTTTGCCCCTCATACCAAAGCTGCTACCAGCAGCGGGATGAAGAAGGCGGCAACTGCAGGGGTGACCTCGCCTTGACAAAGTAAGATTCGTAAAATGCACTTCCTTGACTCCTTTTTTCTGTTAATTCCTTTTACTTCTTCTTTCAACTAAAAAAACCTGATTTGTTTGGGCTTGTTTAGTTTTCAAAGGGAGCCCATCTCTTTATTCTGGAATGTGGTATGTTACTTAAATGCACTGGTCCGCACCCCCTCCCCTCACACCAGGGTATTGATGTAGTCAAATTCCACGATGTACAATTTTGTACAACATAAGTGCAATAAATGAATTCTAATGTGAAGAAACGAATGTTTTTCATTTAAAGTGTGTGACTACAGGGTGACACATCCCTCCACTTTCTAGGTTTTTAAATGTTTGATACCATTACCTGTTGAATGCAAGAGATTTTAGGTATGTTGTTTTTTTATTAAACACATCTATCTTCACTGGATGCACTGTGTTTACGCATGCCACCCATGTGTTCTGTGACCACTTTTTATTGCTTGCACCTTGCAATGATTGTTGATGTGTTTATATACAATTGTCCTCATCTGAGCCATGCACATTCAGAAAGAATATAATGTGACAAAAACATTGGTAATGGTTAGTATTGCTATTCTTATTTATAGGATTTTGTGGTGTGCAGAATTTACACATCAGTATTTCCTAATATTTAGCCAGAGTCACTTAAAAAATATTGGTCCTGAAGGAAGCCACTCGGCTTCGAGTAGATGGCTGAAACATATAGACCTAATTAGATGGCTGGGCACTAATAACCCCAATCCATCTCTGGTAACTCTTATAATCCAGGTAAGGCATCTATGATGTAAATAATACTTAAGAAACCGAAGACTGTTTTATATTTTCCCTTCTCTGGCACTAGGAGATTTCCTCTCCCTCTAAAACAACATAATAAAACACCCTAACTCCCAAAATACTGGTCTAGCCATTTGAGCCCATCCGAGTTCAAGTTTGGTAATGCCCAGTGATGAAGCATACCACAATTGTGTGGCCCCTTTTACTATCATATTGTAAAGAAAATCCTTGATGTATTTGAACACTTTCACTTACTGGGCCAGATGTAAGACCATTGATGTTTGCAACTCGCAAATTGCATTAAATTGTGAGTCACAATTTGCGAGTTGCAAACATCAATGTACAACAGTGTTGCAAATTGCATGCCTCATGCATATTAATGAGGCTGTCACAATTTGCGATCCCATTGGGAATGGCTGGCACTCCCAGGGATGGTGGCCTGCTGGGGTTAGCAGACCTCCATGTCTGGGACTGCTTTTAAATAAAGCAGTTTTTTTTAATGCAGCCCATTTTCCTTTACGGAAAATGGGATGGCTTTAAAAAATACACATGTAACTTTTCATTTTCATTTTTTAAGGGCAGGGACCACTGCCTGCCCTTACAAAATGTTTGTGCATGCATTCCCAAAGCGGAAGGGGTTGCCTGGGGAAGCGTGTGCTTTACCTCTCTTCTGAGAAGGATGGTAAACTGCGAGTGTTTTGCGACTCCAATTGCGGTCACAAAACATTCTTACAAAGCTTTAGGAGTCGCTATTAGGAGGGGAACGCCCCTTCTAAATAGCGAGCCGCTAATCCTTATTTTGCAACTCGCAAAATTGGATTAATACATAGGCCACAGGTTTTTTGCGCCGGCAAAAAACCTTAGTACATCTGGCCCACTGTCTCTTAAATGGGCAGCTCGACTTCAGCCACAACTCCTTGTCAGAGTTGGGAAGCTAACATTCTTTTAGATTTGAGTCTGACATTGCATGATGGTGAATGCTGGTGAAAGTGCATAGTACAGGCAAATACAAGATGGTAATATTGGCGAATAAGCACCTTTGGCACCTGATCTACAGAACAATGAAGAATCCACCCAAACAATGACTGTTGGTCGCCCTGTATGGCCTCAATCGTGGTGAAATGAAATGAAATGAAATGAAAAAGAAACTTGTTTAAGCGCTCTGTGGCCAAGCGGCTTCCTGGCGCTGGGGGGGGGGGGGGGAACAGATTCTACACTGCAACCGGGGAACTAGCCGGGGAAAGCCTGGAGAAAAAGAAACGTTTTTAATGCTTTACGGAAAGAAGGGTAGGTAGGGATCGATCGGATGGATAATGGAAGACTATTCCAAAACTGGGGGGCCAACACCGAGAAACGAGTACCGCCGATTCGGGCTTTGCGGTAGCTGGGGACGTGAAGAAGGAGTTGAGAAGATGAACGAAGAGTGCGAGCTGGAGTGTAGGGGGTGATCAGAGAAACAATAAAAAGAGGGGCGGAATGGGTGTAGGCTAAAAAGGCTAAGCATGCTCATTTGAAAGAAGAACGAAAGCCTACAGGAAGCCAGTGAAGGGACTTGAGAACGGGTGTGATGTGAGAGAATTTGGGGAGGTGAAAGATGAGCCGGGCGGCTTGATTTTGGATAGCCTGAAGCCGGCGCATTTCAAAGGCAGGGATACCGGCATAGAGGCCGTTCCCGTAATCAAGGCGGGAAGTGATGAGGGCCGTGATGATGGTTTTGAGGGCGTCGGTGGAAAAGAAACGGGAGATTTTACGGATGAGGCGGAGAGATAGAAAACAAGATGAGATTACAGAGCTAACTTGGGAGTGCATGGAGAGGTCATTACTGACCTTGATACCTAGAGTGCGAACAGAAGGGACTGGGAGAGGGGGGGTACCAAGAGAAAGGGGCCAGTGCGTTGGGGACCAGGGATTAGAGGGACCACCAGTGAGGACAAGCTCCGTCTTGTCAGGATTCAACTTAAGGTGGTTCGTGATCATCCAATCCGAAATAAAGACTAAAGTGGAACTAAAAAAGGAGGAAGAGTCAGGAGTAGAGAGATCAAAGATGAGCTGGAGGTCGTCAGCGTAGTTGTACACGGAGACCCCCAGCTCGCGGAGAGAAAAGATGAGAGGGTAGCTATAAAGATTAAAGAGAAGAGGGGAGAGGGAAGAACCTTGGGGAACCCCACACACAAGAGGGCGGGGGGGCGGAAGAACCAGCGAGCTGGACTGCCTGGGACCTATCCTGGAGAAAGGACTTCAGCCAGGAGAGTGCTACACCTCTAATGCCGGCTGCGCTGACACGGTCGAGAAGAATGGCATGGTCGACCGTGTCAAACGCAGCCGACAGGTCGAGGAGCACCAACGCCTGGGGGAGATTGGAATCAGCCTTTGCCTTAAGCTCGTCCAAGACAGTGGTGACAACAGTCTCGGTGGAGTGGCCCGGGCGGAAACCCGCTTGATGGGAGGCTAAGAGGCCATGCTCCTCAATATCTGTGGACAGGCAGGATGTAACATGGCTTTCCACGATCTTCCCCAAATAGGGAAGAAGAGAGATGGGCCTGAAGTTGGAGGGAGAGGAAGGGTCCAAGCCAGGTTTTTTTATTATAGGAAGAACAGTGGCGGTTTTAAAGGAAGAGGGAACAGATCCGAGGGCCAGGGACGAATTGAGGAGTGTAAGCGGGGGTCCAGGACAGTGAGCAAAGAGGGTTTGAAGAATCCGAGCCGGAGCGCAATCAGCTGGTGAGCCCGACTTGACCTTAACAAGCAGAGCGGAAAATTGTGCAGCGGAGATAGGGGAGAAGTGATCTAACAAAAAAGGCGGCGGGAGGAGAAGGGGGATGATCTGGGTTTGAGAGACTGCATGAATGTTAGCTTTAATGATAGTGATCTTATCGATAAAGTAATTGTTGAGTGAGAGACAAAACGGTAGGGATGGGGCAAAATTAATATTAGTGCGATCAGATGTGGTAAGTTGTTTTACAAGTGAGAAGATCTCTCGAGGTTTGTTTGAAGAGCGGACAACTTTTTCAGAGAAGTAATCTGTTTTTGCCAAGATAATGGCTTTTTTGTAGCTATTAAGCAGTGATTTGTATTTGGTTCGGAGGAGGGGACAGTAGTTGCGCCTCCAATGGCGCTCCGATCGCCTAAGATTGAGTTTAACCTCTTTGAGTTCACTAGTGAACCATCTGTGGGCCTCATGGGGCCGCACAGATTTGATGTTTTTAAGAGGGGCGACGAGGTCACAGGAGGAAGAGAGCCAGGCACGAACAGCGTCGGCTTGAGCTTCAAGAGGGAGATCCGTCATGTCGGGTACTGTGGAAGCCAGAGAAGAAGAGAGAAGAGAAAGATCTGTCTGGTTCCAGCAGCGGGCTGTCAGATTTTTGGAGAGAGCGGTTTTTGCATAAGAAGGGAGGGGAATATTAAAGGAGATTAAGAAGTGATCCGACCAGAGACAAGGAAGGGTGGAAAGAACGGAGAGGGGGCGACGCAGAGACCAAATTTGGTCCAAGGTGTCACCCTTAACGTGAGTGGAGGAAAAAATGTGAGGAATAAAGTTTAGTGACTGGAGAGTCGCAGAGAAGTCTTTGGAAGCTAGACTTTCTCTAGGACCGTCGGGCCAGTAATTAAAGTCCCCTAGTAGGACAACTGACGAGTTGTTGACTGCCAAAGTGGCCAGGATGTCTTGTAATAGGGGAACGAATAGAGGCATGGGCAGAGGGGGCCGGTAATCAAGGACAAAAGTGAGGGGTTCGATAAGATTGTTGGACCGAGCGACCAGAAAATCCACGTTGGATATTGGGGAGTGATCAAGGAGCTGAAATTTCAGCGTGGATCGAATAATCATTGCCACGCCGCCGCCGGCTATTCCGACCGGGCGGTCCATGCGGAGGGCATAATGTGTGTCAGGAAGAATAGCTAGAAGGTCAGGGAGTGAATCAATAGAAAACCAGGTCTCCGTGAGGAAAAGATAGTCGGGACAGTCTGAGGATAGCAGGTTGAAAAGTTCAATTTGGTGCTTAACTGCTGACCGGGTGTTTAGCAGTAGAGCGGAAGCTACGGGGAGTGACGGTGTGAGAGAGGGGGTTACCTGATGAACCGCGGGGAAGGAGGTGGGGGGAAAAGAAGATGGGAGTGGAGATAGACAAGGAGGCGCAGAAATACCGAGTGAATCAAGGCGTGAGGCTACCGAAGGAGGAACGGGAATAGGAACCATAAGTGCGGATAATTGTGCGGAGGTGTATGACACAGGTCGGGCAGGGTCTGTGGCCCCTGGTCCCGGCCGGTCGCGGACGGGCGCTAACGGGCTTGCCTTGGGCGTGCCTTGGGCGCGCAAACGGCGCGCCCGCTGCACCCGTCCGCTGCGCGTACGGTGGAAGCACATGATTTGTAGGGCCGCTTAGGGGCGTGGCTGGGGGAGCGGCCGCTGAAGGCGGCGAACGGGTAGTCCTATGGCCGCTGCAGCGTTAACCTCGGCTGCGCGGGAAGGGCTGAGGCAAGGGAGAAGTCCCTGGATGCAGGGTAGGGTAAGTTAAAAAAGCGCTAAGCGAGCGCTGTGCTAAACAAGTATTTTAAAAAATCAGGGCTTGGCTGGTGTGCCTAAACAGAACAAGAAAAACAGACTGCCCCTTCCAATATATCAAGGCTCGGCACGAGTCCTTAGGTTAAATACGCAGTGTTAGGCTCACTGAGACGGGAGAGACATCAAGACATCAACTCATTTATGAAAAAAGCTTTCTTAATTTATTTCATTCCTTTTTTTATATATAAGAAGCATATAAAGTAGATATAAATACACGTTATACAATAATAATTCAAGAGAAGTTGGACATCTTAAACAAAATGCTGTAGGCATTCAATCAATCGTTCAATTTCCCACCCATCCCTTCATGCATTCAACTGGATTAAAAACTCAACCATTCTTCAAACATCCCAAGTCTAAAAGGATTCACACACTCTCACATCCTTCAGTCATCCATTACAAATTACACAACAGTTGCCAGATTTAACGATGTCTTCTGTCCTGAAATGGCTCCCTAGGAAAACCAGGAGACCAGATGGTTAGGTAACAGGACAAGTTCAAAGCGCCAACGCGCGTCTCGGTGCTAGGGCTAATCTATGGCCACACCTTCGTCAGGGCACACTGCAGAAGGGAGGGGGTTGAAAAGGGCAACCGCAAACAATCTGAAATGAAAAGAATGTCTTCTTGTGAATATATTCATTAACATACTAGTAATTTATCACAGGTAGCTTCGAAGTAATTGCATATCCTGTTTATGACATGTCTCAGATAAGCAACAGTGAGCCTGAAGAGTGCGCGATACATTTAATAAGACCATAATAGCAATAAACCCAGAAACCCACATAGTCACAAAACAATTAATTTTAAAAAAGACAACCCTAAGACAATACTCACTCATAACAAAAGATAATAACATGTTCTTTACAGGTACTACGTATAGCAGAGCACAGACTAGTGTAGACTGAAAAGATGCATCAGAATCTTTTTCTTATAGTGGTCCGATTAAGTTCAGGTCTAAATGTACATATTACAACAAAAGGGGGGGCCTTCTCCTCGAACAGATCAAATAAATTACCTTTCTCACAGAAGCTTGAAGTTCAAATATGAACAAGCCGTTTCCAAGTTTTTATAAATCGTGTCAAAAGGACTACAAAACGGCACACCGCAGATCACGGATGTAACTCGAAATCTGTAGGGGGCACACAAAATGTATGGACAGTTTTCAGAACAAGGTTCAATGATCTAGGGTTCCCTATCTCTCCCTTCGCGTTACAAGTTACGGCATATACTTACCACAACCGGAGACGATCTTGTTTCCAAAAAAGTATCCAACAAGTAAGCTTTTGTGGCTGTTTTCAGCTCCCGTAGGAAAAGGGTCGTACGGTGCGTCCCTGACACGAATCGTACTTGCCGGGTCGTAAAAAGCAGCCGCTTTCCTGATACGATTCGTACGGATGGCTGCATTGGGGGTGAATCGTACTTCGTCGTACGTACGGGACGTTTCCGGGTACGATTTGTACGGGGAAAAAATGCTCCGTACGACGATTCGGAGCGCCATTCCGATCCTGGAAAAATAACGTCCGTACGATTTTGATTCGGAGCCGTCGCCGTACGAATCGTACCCGTCCGTCCGAGTCGCGTAGTGCGATTCGTAGTCCGTCAATCTGTCCGAATAGTCACGATCCGTACGTATTGCGAGGCTGAAACCGTGATCCGTACGACTCGTAAACATGCCGTACGACCCAACGAGTACCATCCGGACCGGGGCATGAGGACGCGATTCGTACGGTCCACGTCAGGTAAGGGCGATTCGTACGGAAAAGCGCACAATCACATATACACTGTACGGCGCGTACCCCCCATGATCGCAGGGGTACGGTGTGTACCCCTGCGAACATGGGGGGTACGCACCGTACACCCAACGCACATGTGGTACGTGCCGTACGCCCAGCGTACATGGGGTATGGTGCGTACCCCATGTACGCTGGGTGTACGGCGCGTACCCCCCATGATCACAGGGGTACGGCACATACCCCTACGAACATGGGGGGTACGCGCCGTACCCGGGGGGACGTTCCGTACCTGTTTCGGGGCGAACTCTGCTTTTACGGCTGTTTTCAGCTCCCGTAGGAAAAGTGTCGTACGGTGCGTACCTGACACGAATCGTACTTGCCGGGTTGTAAAAAGCAGCCGCGAACCGTACAAACGTCGCGTACAGAGGGTTCCGAGGGCGATTCGTATGGAAATTCCATTTGTACGGTTCCTGATTGTCGTGCCTGTACAAACGGCATTGATGTGGTTGGCGGTCCCGACGAGAGGAATGGTTGGCAAAGCATCTGGGAGAAGCCAAACGCATGCGCGCAGATCGGCGCATGCGTCCAACATGAATAAAGTCCTTCCTCAGTATCGGTAGAGCGCTTCGCGTTCCTTCCGGGTACTGGAGTACTGTTTCTCTTCCGGGTCACGGTGGTGGCGTTGCGGTTCCCCGTCGGGTTCGGTGAGCGGCTCTCCGGTTCTACGTAGCTCCTGTTCTCCTGGTCGTTGCCTGTATTGTTTTACATTGACCTGGCAGGTAGCTAGACATTTCGTGCGGCTTGCCGCTTATTCTTTCAAGGTGCCAGTTCCGAGTTTTCGGATATCGCTTTTGCTTTCTAGATTCGGTGTAATCATTGGAGAGAGCGTTGTTCTCTATCTTCTTTGTGTATTTAACTCAGAGGGTTCTGAGTTTCCTGGATTATCTTTGATGTTTATTAACCTCCCCACACAGAGTATACAGTTCTACTGCCCTATTCCTTCTCTTGTGAAGCTAACAGGAGACACATAGACACCCGTCCCTAAGGTATTTATAGCAATCTTCCAATGTGTGAGTGGTATGGATATTATATAACTGGAGTCATATAGATACTTACCATTAGGTGTTTCCAGTATAGGTTTATCCATTTTTTCCTGCATTGCGGAAGGAACAAGACATTGGTGATCTCTACTCCCTTACAGATTCTACACAGGTAGTCAATTACATCCTTGTCCACTCACTTACAATAAGACCTGTGCTATTTGTTATTTACTTGTATGCTTTGTTTTTAGATAAAGATTACCAGAAGATTCCCTGCCCAGCAAGCAGACGATCCTACATACTGTATACAAAGACTGTGTTTTCCCCTCCTTACCTTGTTTTGTTTCCCTGCTTTCCCCACACGGGCATCACTTATTGCTACCAGTATATATAATTTGGGGCAGAGTGAACCGGTTAGGGGGAGTTGAGGATAGTGCTTCAAATCCATGGTGTTTCCGAGGCAACCACATTTACAAGCTTGACACTGATACGATTCGTACGGATGGCTGCATTGGGGGTGAATCGTACTTCGTCGTACGTACGGGACGTTTACGGGTACGATTCGTACGGGGAAAAAACGCTCCGTACGACGATTCGGAGCGCTTTTTACCGGATCGGAATCGACCCCAGAGTGGGATACATACAAGTGGGATATTCAAAGGTACTAAGAGGTCCCGACAAATCACCAGCTCCAGATAGTCGGATCAGATATATAGGATCAATTTCCCACAAGGACCGAGTTCAAGAAAGCGGTCATAACCCTCATGCGGAGGCAGATTTGAAATATCTGGAGACTACAAAAGGTAGAGGTGGTATATGGCAAGGAGATTTTCCAGAATCGCGTTTTCCCAGGGGCAGTGTTCGTTCAGGCCCTTCTTGGTAGCATTCAGAATAAAGATCCAAAAAACCTCCCTTATCTTCCTGAGGGATGTCGAATCCTTACCAGGGATCACACGTACCTTCTCAAGGATAGACCATTTTAGCTCCAATTCATTATGGTTCTCCTTGATCCAGTGCTGAACTAGTGGAGCCCCACTTTTCAGATTTCTGATATTGGATTTGTGTTCTCCAATTCTATACCGACATTAACGGCCGGTCTCGCCCACATATAGCAGTCCACATGGGCACAGGATCACATATACCACATTGGACGAGCGACAATTGCTCATTTCATTTAATTTGATGGTACTATATCAATAGTGACTTCACTTCTTGTCAACGCATTAGGACAGGCTTGGCAGGTTCCACAGCGATGGTTACCCATAATGGGAGACATCCCAAAAACTCCTGTTTGTCGTGTGGTCACCATAGCAGGCAGACGGCCACACACCAGGTGGTTTCTTAAGTTCTTATTTCTACGAAATGCGAACAGGGGTTTAGGGATGGCAGTTTAATTTTCCCCAATGTTAAGGAGGTACCAAAGGGAGTTGATGACTTGCCTCACCTTATGGTTAATCATGGAATGTTTGGTGATACACACCAGCCTCTCTTGCGCTACAACATTCCAGTCTTGAAACATCGACTCTCTGTTAAAATACCTTGCCCGCTTAAAAGAGTCTCGAATAAGACGGTGGGGATAACCTCGCTCAGCCAATTTGATTTTCAAAATGTCTGCCTGAGACAAAAAGTCTTTCATCTCAGAACAATTCCTCCGCAAGCGGAGGAATTGGCTAAAAGGGATGCCATCCCTTTGGCACCGGGGATGGTAGCTTCCATATTGAAGCAAAGTATTCTTGCCCGTGGGTTTGGTATATAGGGATACAATCAGTTCCCCATTGGCATGTCGTGGTGTGGCAGTTCTTTAAACATTTAGATGTGCAGATCAAAAGCATGCAAAAAGTGTCATCTGTAGAGAAAGTGGTGATGCCCATACATGTGGTAAACTTCATCATGAGTATAAGCTAGACACACCCACAATAGTAAGGCATCTGTGAACATTCCTCAACATCAGATGCCTCACAAAAATCATCTGCAGTCATCTAAAGGTCACATATAACACCATACTGATGATGGTAAAGCAGTTAAGTCACTTCAGCAGTAGTGTTTGCTGGACGAGGATCAAGGGGCATATTTACAATAGAAGTGGCAGAGCGCGGCGTTAGCCTCCTTGGTTCATCGCCACACTCTGCCACTTCTGAAACGCAGGGCTGAACCATATTTACAACAATATGGTTCAGCCCTGCATTTCCCCCTGCGCTGGTACTAAATTTAGGAGCCTAGCGCAAATGCAGGCACCCTTGCACCATAGTGTAAGGGTGTCGGCGGTGCAGGGGAAGATTGGTTATGTTCAGGAAGTGACCCTTCCTGCACATGCACAATCTGTAAATGGTATTTTGTAACTTCTATGTGTGCTACTTAATGCAGCACACATATAAGTTGCAAAACGTAATTTTTTTTAAATGATTGTTTATGTGCAGGAAGGGACACCTTCCTGCACATAAACAACGAACATGTTTTGCTGTTTCCATGTGTGCTGCACAATGCAGCACACATGGTGGGTGGGAGGGCCAGTAGGGTTGGAGGGCCAGTAGGGTTGGTATAGAGGTTACAGAAGGCCAGGCTAGAGGAGTGTGGGAGAGCGTTTTCTACTCCCTCCTTAATGTGCTGTATGGGGGGATTACTGGGTCAGGAGACGCTGGGTTGCTCTTAATGGGAAGTGCTGAATTCCACCCAGAGGTAAGCTCTTGGTGAAATTGCTCCGCCCATAATCAGGGCCTAAGTAGCTTGTTCTACAACACTTTCCATAAAATTCAATAACACCTCAACACAACCATCAGTAAAATGGCCACCATCTCTGTGAAGCAGATCTGGATTATTTTATTATTGACTGACTGTCATGATAAATGCTGCCAAATTGGTAATTTCCTCAATGTGAAGTCGTGACATGATTTAGGCTTGATGGGCATTCTCTGCCTTTGAGTTTCGCGTTATTAGAAGAGCCAGCTTTGGATTTTGGGCAATGCATGAAAAAATGAGTATGTACTGGAATACAGACATGTAAAGAGACAAAAATACAAGGGGGGGCCAATAGGCCCCCACGCAAGCATGGCGGGGCCCGGCCCCTCCCACACCCCGTCCCTTTCGGGGCCGCTTGCCCCGCCCCCTCGCCCCGGAAGTACTGGTGTGCTTCCGGGGCGAGGGGGCGGGGTCGCGGCGGCGAAAGGGTTAAAAGCCTGGGGAGCGCGGGAAGCGGCCTCTTTGTGCCCGCGCTCCCAGGCTCGCTCCTCGCCCCACCGTGGGGCCGTGTAATTTTCTTTATTGTATTTTTCAGGTTCCATTCGGCGGCGAGGACCAAGAACGCGACGGTGTGGACGTGAGAGAGTGCGAGGCGTCGTCGTGTTTCTCCACCTCCCAGAGACCGGGCGACTTCGTGGGTGTGCGTGGACCGAAGAGAGATCGCGACCAGCTCCCAGAGACTGACTTCGAGGTGTGGACTGGGAGAGAGAGCGTCGCTGATTTGAGGCCACGGAGGGAGCCTTGTCGAGCGCGGTGAGGTCAGGCCGACCGAGCACAGAGTAAAGGGGTCGCGCAGGAAACAAGGTATTTTGCGGGGTGTGCGAGGGCTGTGGCGGACATACGAGGAGCCGGCGTACAGGGTACTGGAGAGTTCGCGCTGCAGGCTGCGCGTTGTGCGGGGGGGATTTAAATAGGTATTTACGCGAGCACTTCAGTGCGTGTTCGTTTGGCTGAGCAATAACAAAAGCGAAGCAGGGGCAGCTAGGGCAGAAGCCGGATGGGAGACCAAACTCCCTGACTAATGGAAATGAGTTCAGCTAAGTGCTAAAGTGGACTGTTTTAGGTGAATTAATACGCCAAAGGGGCCCTGCATGTTTTTATGTGGGGTTTTATTGCTGCATATTGCTGTGTTGTAAATTAGCTGAGGTTACAGGCTAAAAGGTGCCCTGTTGGTTTATGTGGTGAGTGATTTTCAAAACCCCATTATCAGTTGAAGCAATGGCAGCACAGTGCTAAAGCTGTCTGGGTGTGATATTATAACTGATTTGGTACGCTAAAGGTGCCCTACCTGTTTAGGTTAGGATTTTATTGCCACAGACTACTGCTTTATAATTTTATCTGAAGTTGCATGCTAAAGGTGTTCTGCCTGTGTTTAAGTTGTGATTTCTCGCCTCATATCACTGCTGTTTCATGACAATATAGTTGATTGTTTTTTACAATTTAATTGATTTGACACTAGAGGGGTCCTGCCTGTTTTAGGTTGTGATTTCTCGCCTCATATCACTGCTGTGTCAGGAAAAGTATTGCTACAAAGCGTTATAGTTGATTGTTTTTTACAAATTTAATTGATTTGACACGCTAAAGGGGCACGGCAGGTTTATGTTTGGGTTCTATGTGCTCAGATAACTGATAGGGCTGAATTTCTCACAGAAAAGGGGCATTTCTTAGGTATTTTGCTGTTTACTTTTCCCTGATTTGATTGCTTGTATTGCTTGCTGGACCAGGAGATAACGTACTTTCTAATTTCAGGGAAGCAAGCCTTGGACCTAGGTCCGTGTGATCCAGTTCGGGCAACTTCAACTGGGTCAGGTACGGAGCACGGTGTGCTCATCAATATGTCTCAAAAAAGGGGGAATGGGAATGCGAATGTGGGGTTAATGTTCCAAAAAATGATGCGCAGAATGTCTGCAATGGATAAGCGATGGGGGAAGTTTGATAAACTGAATAAGACTGTAGCGGAGTTGGGGGCTAAGGTGGATGCCCAGGCCGGCCCATCTGGAAGGCCTAAGCGGACGATAGTACCGCCCAAGCCAAGGGGCGTCTTTGTGTCGCCGCCCAGGCGGGCAAGAAATAAGAGTGTGGGGGGCCAGCCACAGCGTACTACCCCCAGTTTGCCTCCTGCTGCACCAATCCCGCCACCCCCGGTACCCCTGGTTGTCCCAATCCCGCCACCCCAGGTCCCGTTGGCCGTCCCAGGCCCGGTGCCACAGATACCAGGGGCAATACCAAGTGTGCCAGTAATTCCGGTGGCAGCACCAGCGCCACCCGCCGTGCCACCTCATGCGCCAATGCCCCTAGGTGGGGCCCCTACTCCCATCCCCGCGGCAGGGCCAGACCTGGCAGCTCAGGTGGCGGCTATTCTCCCATGGTTAGGGGGGGTGCGTTGCCGGTCAATACAGCCCTTACACCGGAGCAACAAACATTGGTGACTCAGATATTGTTGGCTAGTGGTAGGGGCGCCACGCCGCCTGCACCAGTTTCTCCCCAAACAGGTACAGCGAATGATGGAGGCGGTGCCAAGGCCGCGGTAGCAACGTTACCCGACAACAATGGTAAGGAGATTGCACAGCCACTGCTGGGCGAGGGAACATTGCCCTCTAGGGGAGAGTGCTTAGCACAGCATGTGTCACAAAGTGTGAAGGAAATGATATGGGCTGACAAGTATGTCAATATTTTTTCACTGCTGGTTGATAACAGGGAATGGGAATATGCTAAATCACAAAAGGATATGTTGTTGCCCAGTGAATGGAGAGCGAAGTTGTACAAATTCAGGGTGGAGGAAAACATCATCAACTGGGTTAGGGCTTTTGCAGTGTACGGCGCGGTAATGGGCGAACGCTTTAAGGGAATGCAACCTGCCATGAACTGCTACCAGAGTAGAATAACAATGTACCATGAGAATCATGCAGGGGATGTATGGAAGGAATATGATATCGCTTTCAGAAAATCCAAGGAATTTAATAAAACTTTGTCTTGGGACACGGTGGATTCTATCTCATGGCACAACCAATTCGAGAAGGGTCAAGGGGCAAGCACTAGCGCTGCGGCGAATAAAAGTTATTCTCCCAGGCCGCAGCAGCCGTTCCAACAGCCCTTTCGATCAGCACCAGGTGGGGAGTCGGCCCAAAAACAGAGAACAAATGGAGGGGCGAAGGGGGTATGTTGGGATTTCAACAGGCGGACATGTCACAGGGCACCAGGTACCTGTAAGTTCAGGCACGCGTGCAGCATATGTGGGCACCATTCCCACCCAGAAACAACATGCCGCAATAAGAACAGTGGTTCAGGAAACAGGGGTAGGAAGAAACCTGAATAGTAAGATCCACCCCTTAATAGCGCATTCACCCATTCAGTTGTCAGCTTTGATCCCCTGGCTGAACAGGTACCCCAATCACACTTCTGCCAGGCTATTGCAAGAGGGTTTCACACATGGTTTTAGAATTCCTGCTGGGGGGTATGTCGGGAGACCACAGTGTAGAAATCAGCTATCAGTCCTTGCCAATCCAACACTGGTGTCAACAAAAATAGGTAAAGAAGTGCGTTTGGGTAGGGTAGCGGGACCATTTCACGTCATTCCCACGCATAATTTTGTGTGCTCTCCTCTGGGGGTGGTGCCTAAGAAGGAACAAGGGGAATTTAGGCTCATCCACAACTTGTCCGCACCGAGGGGGGCATCATTGAATGATGCTATTGATGATACAATTTGCTCTGTGAAGTATGCGTCCTTCGATCAGGCAGCAGACATGCTGAGGAGTTTGGGCGCAGGAACACTGATGGCTAAGTCAGACATTGAGTCAGCCTTTAGACTACTCCCGGTTCACCCAGAGGACCAGCACCTGCTAGGTTTCTCCTTCAAGGGGAAGTACTACATGGATAAGTGTATGCCCATGGGTTGTTCAATTTCATGTGCATATTTTGAACAGTTCAGCTCATTTTTGGAATGGGCTTTAAGACAACGTACGGGTCACCAGTGGGTTATGCACTACCTGGATGACTTTCTTTTTCTGGGTCCGGCGGGTTCACGGGAGTGTGCGTCAGCATTGCAGGAATTTTGCGTGCTCATGCGCTCTTTCGGGGTCCCGTTGGCGCAGGGGAAGACGGTTGGACCTGTAACATGCCTCGAATTTTTAGGCATTGAGCTGGATTCTGTGGAGGGTTGTTTTAGATTACCAGTAGAAAAGATCCTGAAATTCAAACAGACTCTAGGCCTGTGTTTGCAAGCGAAGAAAGTGAACTTGGGACTGTTGCAGCAGACAGTGGGGCAGCTGAATTTTGCGTTGAGAGTAATTCCTATGGCTCGCCCCTTTTCACGCTCAATTGCACAGGCCATGAGGGGTCTTCGTGAAAAACATCACCGGACACGGCTATCTGCTGAGGTGCGCCAGGACATGCGGATATGGATTGCATTCCTGGCGGATTTCAATGGCAGAGTGCTGTGGGGTGCACCCACGGTGTCCTCGGAGGACATTGGTTTATGGACCGATGCGGCAGGCAGTGTGGGGTTTGGTGCCATCCTTGGCAAGAAATGGGTGGCACAGAAGTGGCCCGCCTGGTGGGAGGAGAGCGGGCTGACAGTGAACATTGGTTTCCTCGAGCTCTTCCCAATCTGGGTGGCACTGAAAGTCTGGCCCAGGGAGTTGGCCAACAGATCGGTAATATTCTGGTCAGACAATATGTCAGTGGTTGAATGCATCAACCAGCAAGCTGCAAGGTGTCCATTCATTTTACGCTTGATCAAAGAGATTGTGCTGTGTTGCATGACAGGGAATATACTTTTCAGAGCGAAACATGTCCCAGGGGTGTTAAACAATGCAGCTGATGCCCTTTCTCGCTTTAAGATGCAGGTGTTCAGGGATCACTTGCCGGAGGCGGAGGCAACGCCGGCTCACTTCCCGGCGATTCTTTGGCAAATTGGTGCCCCCAACTACATGACCTCGTGGCAGCCAGCCTAGCACCCAAGACCAGGACGGCATACGAAGGGGCGTTCAGGTCTTACTGTCACTTTCTGGGAGAGGGCTGGGAGAGTAGGTGGACTATGGAGGCTAGCTTCAATGGGTACTTAGGTAACTTACACAGGGAAGGGCGCACG
Organism: Lissotriton helveticus; assembly: GCF_964261635.1. Taxonomy (NCBI): domain Eukaryota; kingdom Metazoa; phylum Chordata; class Amphibia; order Caudata; family Salamandridae; genus Lissotriton; species Lissotriton helveticus. The sequence continues at coordinate 940,773,093 of NC_136065.1, forward strand.
GTGGCGACAGCCAACAGGCACAAGGCCGCTATCTCCTTTTTCGCACGTGCAAAAGGGGGCAGGGACCCTACGAACAGCTTCCAGGCCCAGAAGGCATTAAAAGGCTGGCGGCGCATGCAGCCCCCCTCCACAGATGCTAGGAAACCTATAGGTTTTGAACGTCTATCAGCTGTTCTCCTCGCGCTACCGGACACATGTAGCTCTACGTCTGAGGTGGGCCTCTTTAAAGCTGCTTTCTCTTTAGCCTTCTATGGGGCATTCAGGATAGGTGAACTCGTGGCGGCCAACAAAGGGGATAGGATAGGCGGTCTTCAGCTGCGGGATATCAGCATAAAGGGCGACACTATGTGGATCAGCATCAGGAAATCTAAAACTGATCAGGAGGCTAGGGGCCAAAGCCTGGCGTTGCATCGGGCAAGGAACAATCCCTGCTGCCCAGTGACACATGTGGAGGAACTGTTAAGACAGCGGGCACAGGAGTGTGTGGGGTCACTGCTAATGCATGGGGATGGGACTCCTTTGACCAGATTTCAGTTCCAGAGGGTACTAGCCATGAGCATGGCAAAAGCTGGTTATAACCACAAAGAGTTTGGGACACACTCCTTCAGGATAGGGGCAGCCACGGAAGCAACAGCCAGGGGTTTGACCACAACTAGTGTGCAAAGAATTGGGAGATGGTCCTCAAGCGCGTATAAACGCTACGTACGGTTGCACATGTTGTGAGAGCTGCCGCCATGTTGGATATTGCTAATACCTGCTGTTTTTCTGGTTATTTACAGTTTCACGGGCCTGTGACGCAGGACGGAAACTACCCATGGATCATCAAGGCAACTTAACTACATCATGGAGGAACCAGGAGGACAGGCAGAAGACAGTGGTCATCTGGGTAGTGGGGCATTCATATGTCAAAAGTGCTAACTAAATTTTTCTTGCAGGTTCAGGCAAACAAAGGGTGGAAAGTAGGGGGTGCAAGGTCTCCTTCCATGGCAGGGGGGGGCTCCGCCTCAATCAGTTCAGGGACTATATGTCGGACTTACTAGCACGACATACTACACCTCCCTCGGCGGTAATACTTCATTTAGGGGGTAATGATCTGGCAGGTCTGGGCAGAAGGGTCCTCCTTGAGGAAATTATATCTGCAGCGGGTTGGCTAGCAAAGCGGTTACCAGGTAGTGTTGTAGTATGGTCACAACTGATACCAAGAATGCAATGGAGGGGGGGAAACTCAGTCAGCGCGTTGAATAGCTCGTTAAAGAGGGTCAACAACAAGCTGGACAGGTTATTTAGGACTCCGGTCTTACAGACCATCCCTCATGGTTGCATTTGGGGGGAACACTTCTACCTGCGGGACGGGGTTCACTTAACAGAGGAGGGGAATGCCCTTTTTATAAGAAACATCCTGGCATGGGTGGAAGTTTTTGCAGGGAGAGCATGACCTTTCTAGAAGGGGGGTGTTCTGGGGGGGGGCCAGATAGTCGGTTAACTACCTGGCCTGTGGCGGTAAGGTCATTAATCGGTGAGCAGCATTTTAAGGTCCTTACGGGGGGGCGGACCCATTCACGAAAGGGGCCGCCCGCGGGAGGGGCCATTGGTCTCTCTCAGAACTTCAGGGGCAGGATATGATCTCCAGTAATTTAAAGGGTGCGGGGGAGGGAGTCTACGCTTTCCTCAGGCTGGTAGCCACCCCTCACAACACTATGACGTCACTAAGGTGCGCGAGTGTCTGGGCCCTCCTGTTATGGTTAAATGGAGTTCAGGGAGCGCACGTGGGTGTAACGTGCCCTGGGTTGCGCATGCGCATCTTCAACGTGAGAGCGCAGCTGTAAAAGGATCTGACACCGGTTGGCGACCTTGCCGTAGGACTTTATTAAAAATATTAGAATGCAGTTTAATTTTCAGGATGATTAGATTACGTTAGGAAACACGCTGTACTAGCTATTTGTTAAGGTTAGCCCATCATACCATGTCGAAACGGATGTCAATCTAATCTTCTGAAAAGTGTGCATTTTAATAATTGTCAGAAATGTTTATTTGATTAAAATTTTTGATTTGTTTTTATATTTTAATAAATACGGCCAGGGGGGGGGCCCGTACCCCCCCTTGACTTCCAAAGACCCCCATGTGTTGACTGGTTGAATTGGGTAATTCAGTCGGTGTTCAAGGGGGGAGGTGGCCGGCAGTCCAAGACCATGATACAAGGGGGGGCCAATAGGCCCCCACGCAAGCATGGCGGGGCCCGGCCCCTCCCACACCCCGTCCCTTTCGGGGCCGCTTGCCCCGCCCCCTCGCCCCGGAAGTACTGGTGTGCTTCCGGGGCGAGGGGGCGGGGTCGCGGCGGCGAAAGGGTTAAAAGCCTGGGGAGCGCGGGAAGCGGCCTCTTTGTGCCCGCGCTCCCAGGCTCGCTCCTCGCCCCACCGTGGGGCCGTGTAATTTTCCCCACCCTCCATCCCTTATTAGCAGACCTTGGGGCTTGGCAAATGGTAAGTATCAGGTTTGTCAATGTGCCGGAATATAGGTGTAAGGGGGGCTTGATCCAGTAGGCCTTGAATTTCCTGTTTACTGGGAGGTAGAACAGATTTAAACTTTTGGTGCAGTGCCGTGATATTTAACTAATTCTTTCCTTAGGCCCTTTTTCCCGCTTACAGGAGTAACTGTATATGTAGATGTTTTGTGCTTTGCTGTGTGTTAACATTTTTATCCTTAGGCCTTTTTTCCTTTTAGAATAGCAATGTCGTATTTATTATGTGTGTCTGGCGGTAAGGTCATTAATCGGTGAGCAGCATTTTAAGGTCCTTACGGGGGGGCGGACCCATTCACGAAAGGGGCCGCCCGCGGGAGGGGCCATTGGTCTCTCTCAGAACTTCAGGGGCAGGATATGATCTCCAGTAATTGAAAGGGTGCGGGGGAGGGAGTCTACGCTTTCCTCAGGCTGGTAGCCACCCCTCACAACACTATGACGTCACTAAGGTGCGCGAGTGTCTGGGCCCTCCTGTTATGGTTAAATGGAGTTCAGGGAGCGCACGTGGGTGTAACGTGCCCTGGGTTGCGCATGCGCATCTTCAACGTGAGAGCGCAGCTGTAAAAGGATCTGACACCGGTTGGCGACCTTGCCGTAGGACTTTATTAAAAATATTAGAATGCAGTTTAATTTTCAGGATGATTAGATTACGTTAGGAAACACGCTGTACTAGCTATTTGTTAAGGTTAGCCCATCATACCATGTCGAAACGGATGTCAATCTAATCTTCTGAAAAGTGTGCATTTTAATAATTGTCAGAAATGTTTATTTGATTAAAATTTTTGATTTGTTTTTATATTTTAATAAATACGGCCAGGGGGGGGGGGGCCCCGTACCCCCCCTTGACTTCCAAAGACCCCCATGTGTTGACTGGTTGAATTGGGTAATTCAGTCGGTGTTCAAGGGGGGAGGTGGCCGGCAGTCCAAGACCATGCAAAGGCGTGAGCCTGAAATGTATCCAAGACCTCTCAAATGTAACATTTTTACATTAGAATGGTACAGGCTGGACATGTCCTGTAAAGCAGGGACAAACTGTACCCCATCTCATAGCACAATACTCAAACTACTTTACTTTAACTTTTGCATGAACCATTGCGTCACCAAGTTATGCTCTACAGCATACTGCTTTGCCCGGTACACCTAGGAATCTCCTAAAATCCAGGCTTCGGGAAAAATGTGGCGAGCCATCTTCACAGATTCAGTAGGAAGTGGAAATATAGTTATAGATATGCACACAAAAGACTTTAAACACCCACAAACATGTCCCCTTTTCAATTAAAATCTGTAACTGCTTAAACATCTTAAAGTATGAAATATGTAATTTATTTTGCAACTAAACTTTTTCTATTTGTTACTTTGAAACATGTATTAAAACATCGCTTATTAGACTTCACATCCCAAAAACCATAATCAGCAATCCTTATCAAATGTACATTGAAACACTAAAATATAAAACACATTTTAAAAGAACTAAAACTACCCTGAAAGTTGTTAACACAAGAGTAACGTAGTATTTAATTTTAATTGCACGAAAGACTAGAGCTCCTGCTTCTGCCACTTTCCGTAATTCCAGAGCCCATAAATACTCAAATGCTCTATGCACTGACTGGATACCAGCTTATGTAATAACAGATTTAAGATCTCTTAAGCGCTTCTAGTAGTAAGCATAAGATGAGCTAAATCATGAGGAAGGCGTCATATACACATTAGGAGCAAAATCGGTTGACCCTGATAATTTAATTCTAATTCTAATGATTATGGAGTGCACCAAGACGAACAAGTAGAACTGGATTGAGGACATTTAATAAATAACTTGCCACTCAAGTTTATTATTTGACCTGGTTAAAAAAAAGTCAAGGACTTTAGTTGCTGTAAAAGGCCTATCTGCTGCGAACGATTTCTCCATATCCCATTGCTTCAGTGCTTGTTTTCAAGTGCCACATTCCCAACAAATATTTATTTTAAAAGGTGTATACTGTAGAACTCAAATGTTTTAAATAAATGGCTATTTTTTTCCACCGCTGTTATTAGTACACTACGATTCTTTCAAGCACTTTGCTGCCAGGCTCTGATTGCCATCCCTTGTCAAAGAAGTTAGAAGCCTAATATGTGCAGTCGCATTTTAGTGTTCAAGTGAGCAGAGTGCAGGGTCTAGATAAACTGCTCCAATGCTTCCACGAGGGTGTAGCCAAAGGGAGTGGCGCAGTTCCCATGCTTGAAACTTATTTTAATCACAAACCCGCTCTACAAACAATTCTGGCAGTTTATAAGGAAGAATTGCCGCAAGTTTTGCATGATTTATCTTTAGTAAAGGTGCCACAATGTGCCGACTGAAATTAAATAAATAGGTCACTTTGTTCTAAAGTTCTACAAAGCTTACTTTATTAATAAAAGTAGTACCCACGTATTTATGACTGTTAAATACATCTAATTCGGAGTTGCTTTCAAAAAGTTGCATCCCGGAGTCTTCTTTATATTAATTATTAATCTGCTTCTTGCACAATAGGGCTCTAGGCAGTGCTTAATTTGTGCCGGTGCTTTCCGGTGCTGAGCACTGGCACTTATTTCTCAGGGCCGGGTCTATTGAAGGGGTGGGCAGAATTAATCATTCATAAAATCCAGAACGGGAAATCCAAACCCGGTCTCCTCGTTGTGTGGAGCCTGTCTTGTCTCGGGCTCTTCTAGTAAGTCATGCGCTTGATTTTACTTTTTATCATGCTAGGGAAGGGTTAAAGAAAGAAACACTGGATCACCAAGGCAGGAGGAGTGGTAACACCCATACTTTTGTGCAGAGCACTAACATCTAGACCAGCCGAGCAGCAAGGCCATGTACTGGAGTGGCCAAAACCGATACAAGTGGAGCAAGAGCAAAATAACAGACATCCCACTGCTGAGCAGCATGCTCACACAGAAGTGTGCATGTGGAACAGCAGAGCCAGGCGCTCAACTCACTGGCTGAGCTGTGAATTACTGCGGTGCCTCCTAAGCTCTGCTCTCAATTCACCCGAAGTACACAGTCACCCTACCTGATTCAGCGTAGATCCCAGACGCCGGCAGGTCTGAGATAATTTTATTTACCTTTGCTCTGGACAGTGCATGCAGTGAGAAGGGAACAGCACAGATAACGGAAACTGAAACCGTTCAGCACAAGTGCTCACTCTCACCTGGCATTAAATGCTGGCATGCTCCTCTGCACGAAGGTCATTCTTGCCCAGTCAGGGACACTCATGTAAAGCGCTCCAATATCTTCGGTCGAGATAGTGCTGTATAAAACTGCAGGGGAATGGGGGGCGTGGCTTGGCTGCCGCGCAAGATGGCCGGCTAGTTGCGGAGCTCCGCCGCACTGGAACGCTTGATTGCAGTTCTCCTGATGTGACGGGGACTGTTTTCACTGCGGAGTAGCGGTTTCTACCAGCGGAACTGCCGGTGAGCACCCGGGTCCTCTCTGTTGCCTGGATAGTGCCGTTTCTCAACCTTAATCCGCGATGTTTCTCTCGCGCACTTCACGGCCGCCATTTCGCAGCCTCTGCCTCACCGGCGCACTTCACGCTCTTCTCGCCTGACAAGACTCGGTCTTAGCGAGTTGCTGCATTTTGGCTGCGACGTCTTTGGTGAACACCACGTTGTTATTGCTTCTACTCCTGCTATTTTTCTTCTTATTTTCACCTCATAAACTGCTGGTTTCTCAGGGAGCCGCCATTTTGAATGCGCAGCAACGAACCTTCGTGCTCTCCCTCACAAGTATGAAGACACACACAAGTTTGCATCTATAATGTCTGTTTCTCGTGTAGAGGGATAGTTGTTTACCTACCTTCTGCACGTTATCGACTAAACAGGTGTCATTCTGCGCCCCTTCCTGAGTACTGCATGAAGTTCTTCACGGAGTGCCCTTCGCAGCCCCTATAATGTGTCTCTACGCCATGCTATATACTGTCCTGCCACTTTAAGGATATTCCTGTCACTTCTATTAGTGGAACCTGTTGCCCCTGCACTTTCTTCGATTTCAGAGTGAAAAGCGACATTCGTCCTCTCTTGACCTTCTGTTTTCTACAACAACGTTCTGCTCTCCCAGCTAGCCTGTGGTGTGCTTCTTTCAGGCTCAAGTGGTGCCACTCACGACGACGCATTGGTTCTAACTAGACCCATGGACTTGTACTTACTTCATACTGCCTCTTCCTCACCACAGGGGTCTTACTTGTATACCTTTGCCAGTTGTCTTTTCGTCGTTTTCATCTCCTATGGTGAACCTGCGCAAACCTAAGTTTGTGTTCCGTCCTTCTAAGACTCCTACTGCACCTTCTTCGTCCTTGGGTCTCTCCTCACTATCTGTCAAAATGGAGACCTCCTCCTCTCAGCGCCCTTCTTCTGCTCATTCATCATCATCCAGAACACCACCTTCTGAATCATCCAGTAAAAGACTGAAACAGAATTCTCCTCCACCAGATTCACCTCCTTCACCTTCCATGGCATTAATTTTGGAGGAGATTCGTGCGTTGCGTCCATTCATTGAAGAAACGAGCAGAGACATGCAACATCTGAAGGACAAGTGGGAGGTTATGGACACTCGTATATCTTCCATAGAGCAACAAATTCCGGAGGTCCACTCCAATTCACGGCGCATAGACTCTCTGGAAAAGACTGTTCTATCTTTACAACGCCACACAGAGGATTTGGAAAACCGAAATAGGAGGAACAACCTTCGTATTTATGGTCTACAGGAAACTCTTGAGGGTGATGATCCAGTTACTTTCTTCACCTCTTTCCTTCCGAAATTGGTGGATTTACCGCCTTCCACGTCTATCAGTATTCAGAGGGCACACAGACTGGGTTCTCGTTCCTCCACATCTACTGTAGTGTAGTTCCTATCATCCCAATAGGCTCTGCGCATTGGAATAATACCTACAGCAGTAAAGGCCTAGACCAGACGTTAACTAGGTCTACTACTGTCGATACTAGACTTAAAGTTTTGGGTTTGCCAGCTAGCTCAGAGTTCACTAGAAACTTTCTCGAATGTTCAGGAAGGACTTAACTTCCCTGATTAGACAAGAAGGGATTTAGTTTCTGACAACCATAGAACATGACAACTTTGCTCTCCCCTAATCAAGAGTATATCTCGAGAGTCGTGTGAACAAAAGGCAATTTATTTTACTCAGTCAGTACGTGCATTCTTAGTCTCATCAGATTGTAGAGAAAAGGAAGAGACGGGCGTGTTCAATAAAAAGGTGTTATTTATTGATCAGTCTCTTTTCTCATACAAGAGAAATGGATCGATATTATTGCAATACTTATAGCTAAGTAAAGTGCATACATTAAAAGCAGAAGTATAAAATAATACTGTAAAAACATTGATATGGTTTCTAAGCCATAAGATGTTTTAAAATGAATAAAATATATTATATACACATATACATTTGACTAAACGTACTCAACTGGTGTTTCTAAATACGCCTACCCCGTGTACCTGACCTAAGCCTAATACGTGGGCGGGAATAGAAAGTTACAGTTTAAGTTAAGTTTGTTTTTGCCAAGTGAATAACTAAGGAATTCTCTGTGAGGGGTTATTCAGTTCTGTACCTGGAATCTAGGTTGAATGAGGGATGGTATCTCTCGTCTCTGGTCTCGATATTCCAGGCTGCCTGCGAGGGCTACCCAGAAACGCCGGTGCTGGATTTCTCGGCAGGAGAAAGCAGCTTCTCTCAGCGCGTCAGGAAGGCGGGGCTGCGCCAGCGGGGTCTGCTCTGCTCTGGGCTTCGGCAAGTATGGCTGCTCCGTCTCGTCACCACCGCGTGTGTTTGCATAGGGCAATATCGGTAATATTTATACCTTTAAGGTGCCGAGATTGACGTAAGGATGGACATAGATACGTCAATAAGGATGTCATACGACTTGCTCGTTAGCACATTCTTTTGCTGAAGTTCTCGGTGAAATCAAAACAATGGCCGCAGGGTTTTGCCCAGGTTGTCATAGGTTTGATTTGTTATGAGAACTCCATATGCCTTATCAGGGGCTGGAGGAATATCGCTTGTCTAATTAGATCGCAAGCGTTATGACCTAATCAGATAACACGTTCCTGTGCCGTAGTGTGACTGCGTCAGATAACGGTATCTGCATCATGGGGGTTTTCTGCCTCATGGGCTGACTGTTAGTTAACTTGTTGGTTTGTTTAACCAGAATAGGGTCAGGAATAGGGGGATCGATTCAGAACCTATAGGAATACATCACACTACGAAACCTCGAGGAGTTATCATCCTCTTTTTGAAGTACACTGACTTGTTATCCATTCTCTCTGCAGCCAGAACCAAACGTCAACTATCCTGGCAGGGTCAACGTATTTTCATTTCTCAAGATGTTTCTAATGTCACTGCTTCTAGACGTAAAGAATTTCTAGCTCTTCGGCCTTCATTGCGATCTCTTGGTGCCCGATATGGTTTGTTCCATCCTTGTACCTTCAAAGTCACCCATCAAAACAAATCCTGGTCTTTCCAGGATCCTGGAGAACTCCGTAATTTCCTTCTTCTGCATAACAACGATGGAATGGATTCCTCACCCTCAGCTGGTGGCTGATTACAGTGCTCTTAGTTTTTGATTACCTGTGATTGTCCTGCACGTATAATGTCTTTTCACGGTTCCTTCTCCACTCATTGTGGTTTCTCGTTCTTGATTCTACTTCTTTTTCCTCTTCTATGTTCCCTTTCTATTGTCGACCATGTTCTCCATTGACCCTCTGTTGTTTAACCCATGTAACTTCCTTGTTCTCCTTGTTTTCCTTTTTACAGATGTGTATCGGATATCCCCTTCACCGTGTTCTCCACCTTTGTTCTGTTGTGAAGTTCCGGTGCGGTCACGCCTATGTTCCTGGTCTCCCTGTCTTGTTACGCAGCACCACTTCCCCACCTCCCTTTCTGTATCTTCCCCTTCAGGTATGTTCTCCGCAGACATCCTTTTGGATTTGTTCTGTCTTCTATGCATTCTCTCTTTTCTCTCTTCATCTCTTTGCTATACATTTTCTTCCTATCTTCTGTTCTTCCCCCCTTTTCCCTTTCTCTCATCCTCCCACCTATTTTTCATTCTACTCCTTTCATAGTTGAAATAGTTCTTACCTTTTCTACTTCACCTTATTGCATGTACAGTATATTTATGCACCTGTTGTTTTTGAACAGTTTTATGAGTTTTCATATTTAAAGTTGTTTCATGGAATGTGAAAGGATTTAATCATCCTATTAAGCGGCAGAGAGTACTTTCCCACCTCTCCTCTTATAATCCTGATATTGTCCTTATCCAAGAAACCCACCTTTCTGAAGCTGAATCTGTGAAACTTAAAAGACTTTGGGTGGGAAATGTTTTCTTTTCACCTGCTTCTCATAAAAAGAATGGTGTTGCTATCCTAGTTCACAAACGTCTCAAATGTAAAGTACTCCTTGAGGAGAGGGATGAAGAGGGTCGTTGGGTTTTGGTTAAATTACTTATCAATGCTATCCCGATCACTTTATTGAATGTTTATGGTCCTACATGCTTTGACTCTTCCTTTTGGCCCTTGATCACAGCAAAATGTATCCAATACAAAGATGATTCCTTTTTATTAGGTGGAGACTGTAACCAGATTGTTGATCCCTTTTTAGACCGTAAGTCCTCTGTTCGTTTCACACCTCATAAACCCCACAAGCAGTTCCTTGATACCATCTCTCAGGTTCATCTCATAGACTCCTGGAGACTCACACATCCTGACACCATGGATTTTTCCTTTTTCTCTCCTCCACATGCTTCCTTCTCCCGTCTAGATTATATCTTCCTCTCTTCCTCCTTATCTCAAAACCTTCTTTCCTCTTCTATTGAACCTATGGTTATTTCTGATCATGCCCCTATTATTACTATCTTTGATCTCCTTCCTTCTGCTCCTAAATCCTCTCGCTGGCGTTTTAACTCCTCTCTTCTTACTGACCCTCTCTTTTCTTCCTCCTTTCGTTCTTTCGCCTCAGAATTTTTCCAGATCAACTCTACCCCTGACACCCCTCTGCATCTCCTTTGGGATTCTTTTAAAGCCACGGCCCGCGGCTTCATTATCGACTTTGTCTCCAAAAAAAAGAAGGCATTCCTTCAAAAACGCAAGGTCGCCTTAACACACATAAAGTCACTGGAACACCAATTTTATACCTCCTCTTCACACCAGATGTCTCCTGAACTTCTCCGTTCTAAAATTGCCTTTAACAAACTCACTACAGATTCGGCCTCCTCCTATCTTCTCCGTAGTAGTGCTCGTTACTATGGTGGACGTAACAAATCAGGTAAACTCCTTGCTAACTATCTTAAATCACGAAAAGAACGTACTATTATTGACTCTATTTATTCTCCTTCTAACAATCTTCTACATACTGACAAAGACATTTTGGAGCAATTTCACTCTTTCTACGAATCTTTATATACACCTGAGAATCCTCCTACTCCGGATCTTCTTCAGTCCTATTTTGATCGTTTGCCTACACCTGATACCTCCCAACTCGATTTTTCTGCTCTAGACTCTGACCTTAGCCTATCTGAATTATCCACTGCGTTGCTGTCCCTCACCAAAGGCAAGACCCCCGGCCCCGATGGTTTCCCGGTTGAATTTTATCTGCATTTTTCCGACATTCTTTTACCTCATCTTCTCCTTCTTTTTCAATCCTTTTGTTCCGCCGGCCTGGCTCAAGGATCCTTCCAAGACGCTACTATATGCCTTATCCCTAAGGATGGTCGGGATCCCAAATTTTGCAAAAACTACCGACCAATATCTTTAGTCAATGTAGACTATAAACTGTTTGCTAAACTTCTTGCTCTTCGCCTTGATCCCCTCCTACCACACCTCATAGGGAAAGAGCAATGTGGCTTTGTTAAAGGTCGCCTCACTTCGGACAACTCCAGACTTCTCCTCAATGTCCTTAGTAAAGCCTCCTCCCTATCTATCCCTCTAGCGGCCATCTCAGTTGATGCTGAAAAGGCTTTCGACCGAGTTGATTGGTCCTTCCTGATTGCTTCGTTGAAGTGGCACGGTTTTGGCCCGAAATTCATTTCCTATGTTTCCTTAATCTATTCTTTGCCCAAAGCATCTGTTCTTGTCAATGGTCAACTTACTTCCCCCTTCACACTTAAACGCGGTGTCCGTCAGGGTTGTCCTCTCTCCCCTCTTTTGTTCATTTTAGCTCTTGAACCCTTTTTGTCCTCCATTCGTAATAACCCTTCCATTTCTGGATTTCCGTATGGCCCTCACCAACTTAAATTATCTGCATATGCGGATGACATACTTTTATTTATTTCTGACCCTAATACCTCCGTCCCTTCCTTGTTAGCCGAATTTGAGAACTTTTCTTTGGTCTCCGGATATAAAATAAATTCAGATAAGACGGAGATTCTTCCCCTGAATAAATTCTGCCTCCCACATTTCTTTTCTTCCACTGGTTTCGCCTGGAATAGTAAGAACATAAAATATCTTGGTGTTCTTTTTTCCAATTCCATTTCATCTTCGGTTCGGCTTAATATGAATGCAGTTATCTCTAGGATAGACGCCCTACTTTCCTCTTGGAATCCCCTTTTCCTCTCTTGGTGGGGGCGTCTTGACTCCATTAAAATGATGATTGCCCCTATTTTAACTTATCTACTCTCCATGCTCCCGATCCGTATTCCGGCTCTTTACTTTCGCCGTATTGACTCCATAATGTCCAAGTTCCTCTGGAAACAGAAAAAAGCACGTTTATCACTCTCCTCTCTCCGTAAACCCAAACTTAATGGTGGCATTAATTTTCCGGATTTCCGTCTTTACCATAAATCTTTTTCTCTTCGTCAAGCTTCTCGTTGGTTGTCACAGGACATTTCCCTTTTTTCTCCTCTTTGGCTCTCTGTTGAACGTTACCTTTTACTTCCATATTCGTTTCAGGAAGCTCTTCACTTTACCGCTAAAGCTCCGTGTCTTATCTCCCCTTTATTTAGACACACATCCTCACTTTTACGACCCTTGACTTCTACTACCCCTATTTCTCGTGAATCTTTTTTGTTATTACCCATATGGTATAATTCACTCATTCTCATACGCAACAGACCTATCGCCTGGCCTACTTGGAGATCGAGGGGTATTATCTGGGTCCATCATCTTTTCGACGGTTTATCTCCTCGCTCCTTTCCTCAATTTCAATCCTTCTTCCATTGCCCTCCCTCTTTTGCAAAGAAATACTTCATTCTTATGGAAACGGTTCTTGACCGATACTACTCTCTGGACTCGGACGTTCCACGCTCGTCATCATCCTCTCTACTTACACTTCTATCCACTATTCCTAAGGCTTCTCTTATCTATCGATATTTCTCTGCTCCTGACCCTGTTCGCCCCAAATCCAAACTAGAACTCTCTTGGGAAAAAGATCTTAATTCCACATGGCCGATTTGTCTTTGGGATAAAATCTGGGCTAAATCTCTGAAGACTTCCCGAAATGCCTCTCTTACTCAATCGCTCTTTTTCTTCTATCATAGACTCTACTTTTCTCCACTCTCCCTGTCTCGCTTTCTCTCCTCTTCTAATGCTAACTGCTGGACCTGCAATGCTACCAATGCGGATTCCTTTCATCTTTTCTTTCTCTGTCCTTCCGTTCGTCTTTTCTGGTTACAGGTGTGGACTCGTATTTCTCATGTCTTTCATTTCTCTATTCCTTTCTCGACCTCTTTAGTATTTCTAGGGAGTCTTTCGGATTCCCTTGATCTCCCTTCACACTCACGAGGTCTCCTAGATCTCATGATTGCCCATGCCCTCCAACACATTTCTTCTAATTTGAAGTCTCTTAACAAACTTTCCATAATCTGTTGGTGGAACTTGCTTTGTCATTCCCATAGGCTCGATGTTGCCTTTGCAAACTCATGCAAACCCTCTCGTAATGTTGATTTATACTGGTTACCTCTCACTCTCCATTTGTATCAAGCTGCCAAGAACAAACCCTCTACGTTTTCATCTGCCAATTTTAAACCCCCTTGAATACATGTACTCCTGCTTACAAATACATTCCTTAATATTTCACTTATGCTGTTTTATTAGCTTTATGCTGAATTTATTTACTGCCTTTAGACCGTGTTTTTGCCGTTCTTGGTGCTTTTACTGTACTGTATTGTAATTGCTGTTTATCATTATTGCAATTTTGCATTTTTGCCTTGTTCATAGGTTTTTCTTATACCCCCCCCTTCCCCCCCCTTTTCCCCCTCAGAAAACTTAAAATGCTTTGTTCCTTACTTGTGACATTAGCTTTCTTATGATTATCTCCTCATATCTCCTCCTCTTCCTTTATTATGCTGATGTCACCTTGCTGTATTGATTATTTATTTTAAATAAAGCTTTCAAACATAAAAAAAAAAAAAAAAAACTGCAGGGGAAAAAAACATGATGCCGTTTTTAAGCATGAATCCCTGATTTCCACCCCCTTCCACTCTCCAAAACATGCCCAGTGTTCTTCTGAGACACTACAGAATGCGTCTCAAGAGATGTACGGTCCGGGGTACCATTTCATGCCTGGTGTGATGTCACTTTTGGTGCACAAGTTTGATGGTGTGCTGGCAAATACGTCATTCTCATAGTGCTATTCATTTTGAATGGCGGACTGCATCAAGAGCGTTTCTTATATGGTGATATTTATTGGGGATAAAAGGGCAATGGGAGCGTCCAACAACTGACATGTCAGTGTGCTGCGCAAAGGAATGGTGTTTTTTCCTTGTTTTCATGCAAGTGTCGCCGAGGGACCACCCACAGTCTTTCCGTGGCTGCTGGGCAGTCTGTGGCCTGGTGTGGAAGGTGCACAAGCAGGGCACATACCACGCAGGAGAATGCACTGTACCTACGATTTTAATCGAAACTTTTAAAATCTGTGAGACAAAGGGGCCCATTAGAATGGTGGGTGAATCGCCCCTGCCAGGCCGATGGTAGCCACCGCAGGCCTGGCGGGGGCGATCCGCCCGCCATCCGTGCACAAATGATCCCCCGCCATATTAACATGGCTGGGGGGTCCGCGGCGGATGTAAAGACCATCCGCCGCTTTTCCGCCCCTGTCGCCTTGCGACCGGGGCGGAAAAGGGTTTATATGGTTGCGGTGTCTATTAGACACCATCAGCCATATTACAATGGGCATTTTGCAATGCCCGCCATGGAAAGGCATGCGGAGTCTGCTTTGGGGGCCCATTACGGGCCCCCAAGGACTCCGGGGGGCTGGGGGGTGCACATGGGGGTTACCTATGGTACCCTCCAGCATTTCAAAGAACAACGTGGCAGGCACCGCGCGGTGCCTGTCACGTGGTGCTTCGAAATGCACAACGTGTATTTTTACCATTGCAGCGGGCGGTGCTTTCAGCACTGCCCGCCGCATTGGTAAAAATACAGGATGCGCCCGCCACAGTGGCGGGCACATCCTAATTCCACCCACGGGACCCCCGCCCTTATGGCGGGGGGTCCCTTGTACCAGGAGAATGGCGGGCAGGCAGAGTCCGCCCGCCATCCTAATGGGGGCTATAGTATAGGCTTTGAGTGAGCTTCAAAAACCCAGGGAAGTAATAGTAAAGATGAAACACTTCAGATAGGTGGCTTGGGGAGGGAAATCTAGAGATGAGAGGTGGTATTTCCATTAGCCTAAAATAATTCTAGGTACTGTTGAGAAAATAACAGGAAAGTCAGCAATTTCCAAGTTATATGATGATAGAGAGAGCCCCTGGATGCAGGGCCTGGTGAGTCAGTGGAGTAATGTATTCATTGCATCGATCTGTGTTTGGCCTCATAATAAAAAGTTCGAAACCTTGCAAGACCATGCAGGCTTTCATTCTCGAGACAATATGAGTATCCTTGAGTTGGAAACACAGGAGTGAACATGCGTTTCACAAAATACACATTATGAACTGGAAGCAATCATGCAAAACAATGAGGAACAGAATCAAGAAAAAGTGGTTCTAATGGATAATAGCAGGTGCATAGTGACTATTGGTGCAGCGGTGCAATGCACCGGAGCACAGAGGTGGGAGGGGCCCCGTCTGTCCTGCACCAAGAGATAATATTTCAGAGGGTGTCTGTGCCTAGGATGTGCAGTCCTCGTCTCATCTGTGGCCCCTAATGCTGCAGCTTAGTTTACAAACCTACACAACACGGGTGAAAAAATGTTGACAGGCCTTGCAGAGCTCAGCTCTACTGCTCTCCTCCAATGGCCACATCACAATAAACCCACACAGTTATTCTGCTAATTCCAGAGCATCAGGGCATCCCCAGGTCTCGCCCATCACTGCTCGCTCCTAATCCATATTTCTCACTGGCTGGGCAGTGGCCCTTCACTCACAGCTCTGCTGTGCCACCTCAGCCCTGAACTTGGTCCTTTAACTGACACTTTTATCAGGATTATTGTGATGCCACAATACATCTTTTGATGGCATTAAGCCATAACAGTTAAATAATTGCTATTGTGTGTCTGTTACGGTAAAGAGTCTAAATATCGATTTTTTTATATCGACAGACAATAATATTGAGTCAATAATTTCGGAGGGACAGAATATCAACATCAAGAACATCGTGACTAGAATATCGACCTGAAGGTAAGAAATATCGTTTTTGTTAATATCGAAGTAATACCGAGAGCAAACATATTGATGTTACTAATATTGATATTAATATTAGTGTTATGTATTTGATTTTATGTTTGTTTTTATAATTTTTGTTAATTATTGTACTAATTTTAAAATATATGTATTACATTTTTAGAAGTCAGTAATAATTTATTTAGATAAATTATATTTTAGTACCGTAGCGGGTTGTGGGTTTATTGGGGAATAGGGTGGGAAGTAATTTAATTATAGTAAATCAATTAAATATTTTTTAGGAATTATTAAATATTTTTAATTACATTTTGCGTTTTAGTTCTGTAGCCAGTTGTGGGTTTATAGAGGAATAGGGTGGGAAGTAATTTAATTGTATTTAGGTAAATATGTAATTTGTATTTAATGATATTGATAAATATTTTTATGTTAATTCATTATAAATTAATAATTAACTTTTGTTATTTGCTAATTAATTTTTATTAATTGGTAATGAATTTTTATTAATTGATTCATTGGTAATTATATGATGTGTATTAATTTATTATTGAAGTGTGTTGTGAGGTTATAAGGTAATAGGGTGGGAAGTAATTTAATTGTAATTAAGTATTTTTTTGTGTTGAGTATTGATAATTGAATTATTGTTAATCAATTATTAATTTGAAATATATGTTTAATATTTTTTTAATGAATTGTTTATTAATTATTTAATTGGTAATTACATTTGCATTTTGTAGATTTATTTGTGTTAATGAATACATTATTTGTAATTAATTACTAATTGCTGACTGTTTTTATTAATAATTTTTTTGGTATTGATCTTTTTTTATTTTATTGTTATTTGTTAAGAAATGTTTAATAATTATTATTTAATTATATTTATTTTAATTGTTAATTAATTAATTATTTGGTAATTTTATTTATTATTTATTGGTTTTGTTAATTAATTTGTAGTAAATTAATAATTAAATTGTTATTTTTTCCCCAAAAATTATTATTTTAATTGTTAGTAAGCTGTTTTGACCCCTATGCTGTCCAACACTTTCCCTACTGTTGTACCCTCTAGAGTTGGAATAGTCATTTTTACCCCTACGCTATCCAACACTTTCCCTACTGTTGCACCCTCTGGAGTTGGAATAGTAATTTTATCCCCTACTCCATCCAACACTTTCCCTACTGTTGCACCCTCTGGAGTTGGAATATTAATTTTAAACCCTATGCCATCCAGGGGGCGTGGCTTGCGCGCCGCGGTGACATGGCGGTCTGCGCTTGAGCTCCGCGATGAATAGGGTCCGTCGGAGCTTTTTAAGCTGATTACAGAAACCCCATATCCCGAGAGAGACGTCTATGCCTGCAGGAACACGTCGTGTGTTACTTACGATCTTTCTCCGTCCTTGACAGCTGGTGGAATGCTGTTTTTCTCCGGCTGTTTACACTGCTCGGCACTTCTGACGGATGGTCGCCATCTTGCATTCCTGTGACGGAGATCGGAATTTCTCCTCAGCTGACAGCGCGCTTGTCACACATTTGACAGAAATACGTCGGAACAGACTCTAGTTGGTTATTCCTGACTCCTTTCGTGACTTTTACGATGTTTCTCATCTGGTCAGTGATTTTTTACCTTTTCAATAGTGCATTTTGACAGCGCTTTATTTTATTACGCAGTGGCTTATTTTGGAGGAGTTCTGCTATATCCTGTTTTTTCCTCGCATATATTTGGCAATATATTTTGCTCTGCCCTGTTGGTTGTGGAGGCGCTTTATTATTGTTTTTGGCTGAGAATTTATTCGAGTGACGTGTGCTCCTTCCCACTCACCTTAATCTTTTGCTGTTCTTGGATATCTGCAGTGTTTGTTACTTTGTCGTTTTTTGGGTCTTTACCTGTATGGCTGAGAATATGGGCTTGCCCTCAAATGCCAAAGATACTAAAGCCTCTTTAAAGAGATTGAAACAACCATCTCCCACGCCTGAGTCTTCTCAGAAGGACACTGCGTCCACGCTAGAGACTATTTTGACGCGCTTGAATGATGTTCATGACATTGCTCAGTCCACCAAAACAAACACGGATATGCTGCAAGTTGAGGTGTCTGCCATCAGAAATGAATTTAAGGCTCTCTCCCTTCGGGTCTCCGACACAGAGACACGTATTAGTGGTGCAGAGGATGTTGTGCAGAAACAATCTAGATCTCTGGGCCAAATAGAGCGTTCAATGGCAGCATTGAGGAGAGACCTCACTGAGCAAGAGGATCGCAATCGTAGATCCAATCTACGCATTTTTGGCCTTCCTGAGGAAGTTGAGAAAGAGGCTCTCTCTATGATTGATTTTATATCCAATTGGCTTCCTGCTACATTGCAAATTTCTTTTCAAAGGGATTTTGAGATAGAGAGGGCACATCGTGTCCCCACCTTCCGATCCAAATCGGCCTCACAACCGAGGGCTATAATTTTTAAGCCACTGCGTCATCAACATACGGAGCAAATTTTGGCGCACATGAGGAAGGTTAGGAATATTTCCTGGAATGGCCATCGTATTTCCATTTCTCAAGACTTTGCCAGAGATACGGTGATAAGAAGGAAGGGCTTTCTAAACCTACGGAAGCGATTATCTGAGACGAATATCCCCTTTTCCTTCTCTGGTCCTTCAAAGTTTCGAATTACCTTCAAAGGCCGTTCTAGAATTTTCGATGAGCCTGCTGACCTGGCCTCTTTCTTGGACAATCAGATGGAGTTTCAGATGGAGCTTCAAATGGACGCTTCGCGTACTTCTAGTACTTCCGGCACTTGAGATGGATGCCCTTGCCGGAGATGCGTCTCTTCTCTCTCAGATCTCTTAAGTTTGTCTTTTTAGATCTGGGTGGTGGCATGATAGTCCACCGTTCTTACTGTGTCTCTGTGCTCTGATGTGTTCTGTTGTTTTCTGTTTGACGTTGGCAATTAAATGTGCGTTATGTTCTCCTCCTTCACTCTCTCTACTCTTCTTCCTTTTCTTCTGTTTTATTCGTTACACGTTTGAGATATTTCCTCAATATTTTCTCTACTTTTCTGAGGGTTACTTGCTTTCTATATTGTTTCTATTGTGGTTGTTAGTTTTGTACCTGTCTTTTCTCTTGTTGCAGACGAATCTGTAACTGAGGCTTCGTTTACACCTGACGCTCTTGTACCTGAGACTGTGCATGCCCACGTAATGTGTTTGTTCTTTTTAAGAGCTGTTTGGTTTGTCTCTTTCCTTGGAGTAGTGATGTTTGCGTACACAAATATTGTTCTTTTTGTTTAGTAACTGAGTTTTTATACGATGTTTTAATTTAATACGGTGGTGTGGTTCTTCTTCTTTTTCTTAGTTTTTTCTTTCCTGTTCCCCTTCCTCTTTATTCTATAGGCTGTCAATGTCTTGGTGTACTCTCTTTATGCCTTTCTGATTCTTTTTGTGGTACTGACTATTTTTCTAGGTCACCTTTCAATTTGTCTGTCCTGTTAGTGCTTCTATGTTATCCTTTCTTTTTTGGTTATTATTCGTTTATTTCAGCTTTCTTTTTCTTTCTTATCTTCCTTTATGCTTCGGTTCATTCCTTCTCTGCAGTCTCCATGATATTTCTTTGTCTTCATTTTTATATTTGGCCTTTCTTTACCTTTGCTCCATCTCATATGAGTTTGATTGATAAACTCTTCTGTGCTTTCTGCTGTTATGCATTTTGGTTCTTCCATCATTTATTGCTTTTTAGTACTGTCTTATGGATTTTTACAGTTATTGCTACACTGCTACTTATTCTTTCAATTATGTATCTAGAGTTATGCTTCTAATAATTATCTGATTCACTTATTTATTTCCTGCTTGTTCATTCATTGAATGCTTATTTCTTTCCTTATTGTATAATTTTTACTAGATTTAATGATTATGTCAATAGGGCAGTTTACAGTTCTCTAATATTTTACTGTATATTCAGTTATGTTTGCCATACTCTTCCATGAGTTTCTACTCTACACATCATCTGATTTACATATTTTACGTCACTTGATTGATTCATTGTTTTCTCT
The DNA here is from genome assembly GCF_964261635.1 of Lissotriton helveticus. Lineage (NCBI taxonomy): Eukaryota > Metazoa > Chordata > Amphibia > Caudata > Salamandridae > Lissotriton > Lissotriton helveticus. The sequence continues at coordinate 940,793,212 of NC_136065.1, forward strand.
CGCTTTTTGCATGTTGCTTATAGGCTATATATCCATCTATGTATTGTTCCCTGATAGGTATATGTTTCTTCTGGATATGCTTTATTTGCTCTTAACATGCCTTTAGGCCTATTCATTATATTGATACTTGCATGTTATACGCAGTTTGTTCTCATAGTTTTTCATATTGATATGTTTTATAATCCTCTAATTAACTTTTTTCCATAGTCATGTTTTCTCTCTTCCATATTAATTATACTTTGTCCTGATACACAGTGGGGTTATAGATTGCTGATATTTATTTTATTTGCTCCTTATGACGGCTCCCCTGCTTGTCGTCCCACGTTCCCCCTAGTATGAATTTGGTCTTTTTCAGACCCCCTCTGCTGGCTCTTCTCTTTCTTCTTTCTTCTTCTTCCTTTTCTCTTTTCTCTGTTCGGATTTCTCCAATGGTTTTTCCTTTTTGGACATTGTTGTTGGATGCTTGGATGTGTGTCTTCATGTGGGTTGCTTTCTGTCTATTATTTTTAGCCTGTGTTTTTGATTTTTATACTAGTCGATGCCTGGTTTGAATGTGTTGTCCCTTAATGTTAAGGGCTTAAATCATCCTGTGAAACGATCCAAGATCTTGGATTATTGTAAATCGCTCTCTTCAGATTTAGTCCTATTTCAGGAAACAAAAATATCTACCAAAGAAGCATTATTCTTGAAGAAAGATTGGGTTTCAGATGTTGCTTGTTCTGATGCGTGTGGCAAAAGAAATGGAGTTATCACTTTGGTTTCCAGGAATGCAGGATTGTCTATAGTTTCTTCTGATCACGATTCTGAAGGTCGTTGGTTATTAACTAAATTGGCTGATGGTTCTTCTGATCTTTATGTAATGAACATCTACGCCCCTAATAAGGATGATCCGGCCTTTTGGAAATCAGTGGCCAAAAAATTGAATGACACGCCTCACTTTGGTAACCTTGTTGTTGGGGGAGATTTCATATGCTGATGACACCCAGCTTTTGTTCACTTGCAGCAAAGGTGAGGCTTTTGATGGCGACAGGATAAAGCGCTGTTTGAGTGCAGTATTCGCGTGGTTTCTGAGGCACAGCCTGAAGTGCAACTCAGATAAGTCTGAGTTGCTTTTCTTCGGCTGTGCTCCTGATCCGGACTGGAAGTCCTGGTGGCCCCAGGACATGTTTCCCCCTGAGCAATCATCTTCCCAAGCAAAAAATCTGGGAGTGCTGCTTGATGATGCGCTCTCGTTTAGTCCCCATGTTATGGGGCTATCTGGGAAATGTTTTGGCATCCTCAAGATGTTGAGGAAGTTTCTTCCTCTGCTGTCCGTACAATATCGGAAGACAGTAGTGCAGGCGTTGGTGGGATCTAGATTAGATTACGCCAATGCACTCTTTGCAGGTCTGCCCAAGTATCTTCTGGCCAGACTGCAAGTTGTGCAAAATTCGGCGGCCAGAGCTATCTTCGGCCTGCCAAGGAGAACAAGCGCACAACTGCTTTTGAATAGGCTGCATTGGCTGCCTATTTCGAAAAGAATTAGATTTAAAATTCTGACGCTGGCCTTCAAAGCCCTTCATTCCATCGGTCCTAATTATATTAGGAAGCGGATTGCTTTCTATGTGCCTCGGAGGGTGTTACGATCTGCCGATCTGGCCAAATTGGAGGTGCCTCCGGCTAAGCGTGTTCGGATGGGAGAACGAGCCTTTCAATTTGTGGCAGCCCGATGTTGGAATGAGCTCCCTCTCCCTCTACGCAAAGCTACGAACCTCCTGGCGTTTAGGAAAGAGTTGAAGACTCTCCTCTTTTCTGCGTAATTCTTTTGACAACTGTGCTGCTCCTCTATGTGTCTGTAGATCTCAGGCCTCTTTGCAAAAGCGCCGGGACGCCCCCTTGGGCAGCCGTGCGCTCAAAAAATAGGCCCTTAACATAACAACATAACATAACAATTTGGTGATGGATCCCATTCTTGATAGGAATTCAGCTTTTCAATTTCGTCCTCCAAAATCCCATAAACAAATGCTTAATATGTGTTCCCTTTCTCATCTGCAAGACATATGGCGCCTTCATAATCCTACTGGTAGTGATTTTTCCTTCTTTTCTTCACCTCATTCTACCTTTTCTCGTATTGATTACTTACTAGTTCATTCTTCCCTTGTTCCTGCTTCCTCCTCTCCGATTATTCATCCTATTCTGATTTCTGATCATGCCGCGGTTACTTTTAATCTCTTGTCCTTTGCTCCCAAATCGAAAGCTAGGTCTTGGAGGTTAAACACAGAACTTTTATATGACACTACCCAGGTTGATGAATTTTCTAGCGCGATTGACACTTTTTTTCTGGAGAATGAAGGATCAGTTTCCTCCCCGATTGTTCTCTGGGACTCGTTCAAATGCACTTTCCGAGGCCAGGCTATTAAATGTATGTCTAAAAGGAATGCCGATATTAAAAAAGAACTTGCGGATCTCGCTACCGACATTAAAACTCTGGAATCTTCCTTTCGTCACTCTAAAGATACATCTTGCCTACAGTCAATTAAGCTCCTAAAATACAAATACAACACCATAGTTACCAAGAGAGCCTATATTGGGGTTCAAGCTCAGAAATCCAAAAGGTTATTGTTAAAAAATAGAGCTGGAAAGATGCTCGCAGCTACGTTGAAATTCCAAGATTCTTCCTTTAAGTCTTCCCAAATCTCTTCTATTACTGATCATCTAGGTGTTAAAAAATTTCAGACCGGGGAAATTCTTGAGGTTTTTCGTGATTTTTACAATAACCTGTACTCACCTTCTGATCAGGCCTCATTTGAACAATGTCAAGAGTTCTTAAAATCTGTTCCTATGAAATCGGTTTCTCTGGAAGATACTACTCTTTTGGGTGGCCCTATTACTACTGATGAAATTACCTCCGCAATTAAGGCTACTCGTTCGGGGAAAGCTCCAGGGCCTGATGGTTACCCTATTCTTTTTTATAAAACCTTTCTTCCTGTGATTGTTCCCAAGCTTCAGTCTGTGTTTGATGCTTTTATTCAGAATGGATCTGTCTCTGGTACTGCGGCGGATGCTATGATTGTGGTGATCCCTAAAGAGGGAAAAGACCATTCAGATCCCAAAAATTTTCGCCCCATTTCCCTTTTGAATATGGAAGCTAAGATCTTTGCTAAAATTTTGGCCAAGAGATTAGAATCCTTCATTCCTACATTGGTACATTCCTCTCAAACCGGTTTTGTGAAAGGCCGTCTTGCACATGACAATATTCGCACATTCTGTCACATTCTTGGAGCTGCCAAACGTTCAACTCTCCCAGCTGCGGCCTTGGCGCTTGATGCTGAAAAGGCCTTTGATAAGGTTTCTTGGCCATTTCTGCGGGCTGTCTTATATGCACATAATCTTGGTGACTCCTTTATTAACATGGTCATGTCCTTATACGCCCAGCCCAGAGCTAATATACGAGTTAATGGTGCTACGTCTTCTTTTTTTAATCTTCGCCAGGGCACCAGACAGGGATGTCCCTTATCCCCTCTTTTATTTTTTTTATCCATTGACCCTCTCCTTAGATTGATTGAGCTGAATCCGGATATTAAAGGTTTTTCGTTTGGTCCTCACTGCATTAAAACTGCTGCATACGCAGATGACGTCCTTATTTTTTCAGACGATATTGCCGTGGCTATACCTGCTATCTCAGATACGATTGCCCTTTTCTCAAAGGTTTCTGGATACACCTTAAGTAAAGAGAAAACGGAGTTGTTTCCCTTGAATGCCTATTGCTTCCCCACACATATGGGATCTGCTGGCTTCAAATGGCAGTCTAAACACTTAAAATACTTGGGTATTTATTTCTGTTCTACTTTATATGACACAATTGCCTATAATGAAAACCAGACTATTCTTAAAATTCGCCGTCTTTTAGATACTTGGTCACCGAAACACATTTCTTGGTGGGGTCGTCTTCAGACTCTTAAAATGATGATTACACCTATTGTTAACTTTGTATCCTCTATGCTTCCGGTGAAACTTTCAGATTCCTTTTTTCATGAAGTTGACGTTTTGACGTCTAAATTTTTATGGAATGATAAACGAGCGAGAATTGCGTATACATTTTTACGGAAGCCTTATGATATGGGAGGGGTTAATCTGCCTGATTGGGATAAATACCAAACGGCCTTCTTAGCTTCCCAAGGTGCTCTTTGGTTTTCTTGTCCCGTGAGCCATGTGCCTTTCTGGTTGTTCATAGAGCAGGAGTTGGCTTCTCCATTACCGACTGCATCTTTTTGCACTGCGTCTACCCTATCTATTCCTTTTTCCCGCTCTATTATTTTAGACACTTTGTCTGCGGTTCGAAAGGTGGACAAGTTGGTGGCGCTTCCACTTCATAAATCTAGATGGTCGTCTATTTGGCGGAATTCTAAAATTAAAATTAATATTGATCCTTCCTTGATTTCCTATTGGGCGGCTAAAGGGATATCGTTGGTTAAACATCTTTATGGTCCTAATGATGAACCTCTACCTTTTTCATCTTTAGCTCAACAATTCTCCTTAACTAATTTAGATTTTTATACTTTTCTTAAAATGAAGGTGGCACTTGCTAAAGTACGTCTTCATCCTAATTCTTCTACGATTACTCTCTTTCAAATTTGGTTTAAATCTAGTCATGTAGCATCAGAAATTTATATATTTTTATCTACGTCTTCATCTTCCCCTCATACGGTTGCTCAACATAAATGGTTACGGCATTTTGAACATAAGGTCATCGACCATATTTCTTCAGATACATGGCAGATTATTGGTAAACTTTCTCTTCGCAATAAAATCACCCCATCGTTAATGCAATCTAAATTTTTCTCTATTAATCTTCTTCACTGGACGCCTGTGCGCTTACATTCGCTCAATCTCAAAGAAAATAATCTATGCTGGAGTTGTGGTTTATCGCCAGGAGATTTTTCACATATGTTTTTTGAATGCTCTCTACTCCAACCTTTTTGGGACCTCATTCATAAACATATTATGCTCATTTTTTATATTAAATTCCAGCTTTCTCTCCCATTAATCTTATTGGGCCCTCTTGCGGCTCCTTCTCCTCTCCCCTTGGAGCCTATGGAGCTACAACTATTAGATCTTCTATTGACTGTTGCTGTGAAAGTAATTCTTATGGACTGGAAATCCTTCTCCTCTGTTTCGTATCATACTTGGTGGGCTTGGGTTTCCTTCCTACGCAGTGCTCATACTTCGGTCGATCAAGCTCATCTCTCTCCGTCGATTGCTAGTGGGGTTTGGACCACTCTAGACAATTACATGGATTTGTCATCACAGGGGTTGGTTGACCAATATCCTTTTCGTGTGTCTGGTTGATTGGCGTCTTGTTTGTTCGGTTTTACTCATTACTTTTAAGGTTTATTCATTGGAAAATCCTTCTTTCCTTTTTCCCCTCTCTCTTCTTTGTATCCTCTTTTTTCATCTGCTCCCTTTTCTTCTCGCCTTTCTTCTTTCTTTTTATGCTTCTTTCTTCTTCTGATTATGTCAGCTGATAGTGATACATTTGTAGATGGCTTGCATATGAGCTAAATTGATTGGTCTTCATGAATGCATATTTTTTATTTCTGGCAGAATACTTCTATTTATTATATATGGATGCATTTCATAGGAATTATTTTTGGAGTTCATCTTCTGATGGTCTGTTTATTTGCTCTCAAATGTATCACTTTATTTATATTCTGTATCTTCATTTGTGTATTTATAACAATAAAATCTTTTGAAATTAAAAAAAACCCAAAAAAAAAAACCCTATGCCATCCAACACTTTTCCTACTGTTGCTCCCTCTGGAGTTGGAATAGTAATTTTAACCCCTATGCTATCCAACACTTTCCCTACTATTGCACCCTCAGGAGTTGGAATAGTAATTTTAAGCCCAACGCTATCCAACACTTTCCCTACTGTTGCACCCTCTGGAGTTGGAATAGTAATTTTAACACCTACACTATCCAACACTTTCCCTAATTTATTTTAAATTATTTTTTAAACCTTGTTATATATAGTTTTGATAATTTTATTTATATTATTGCATGCCTATGTATGTTTTTATAAATTATAAAATGTTTTTTAACAACTATTACTTTTTAGAGTAAATATTATTAAGTAAGTATATATTTTATATTATATATATATGTGCTTATTTATGTTTTCTATTATATGTATTACTTATAATGTTAAATATATTTTTAAGTATGTTTATTTTAAATATATGTATTATTTATTTAATTTTATATTATTTTTAAACATAAAAAACGATATTTTTTACAACAATATTTTTTTCTCGATATTTTTGCACTTACCTTAATGTAGATAGGACTTCAATATTTTTGACGTCGATAATCCACCTCCGAAAATTTTTATGTTGATATTTTGGAAGTCGATATTCTGTCCGTGATTCGTCTTGGACAGCACAGCTATGCATTGATGAGACAGGCCAGGAATGATACAACCCTGTCACCCCTCAACTTTACATAATGAAATACTGTATATGTAATAAAGCAGAGGTGTACTCTTTTCTTGCTCTCCCTCAGTGATCTGCTTTTCTTTCTCTCCCTTCACACCTCACTCCTTCCCTTGTCTCGATTCTTCCTTCAATATCTGTCCTACATCCGTGTTTCCTCCTAATCGCCGCCTTTTCACCTTCCCCTTCACATATTGTCTGCTCTTCTTCCCTTTCTCCTCTTTCCACTTTTCATTCTCATCATGTTCAACTTCTCTCTTGCACTCCCAATCTCTGCTTTCCCCACTTCTCTTCACATTCATTGTCTTTGCCTTCAGACCTCTCCTCCTTCCTCGCTCTCCCTTTTATGTTTTTCCTTTTTGAGCATATATTTATATCCACTCCTGTGTTTGATATCAGGGTCATAAATGTAAATCTTTGTGTAGCCACTCTGTCTTTTTTCTTTCTGAGGTCGGTAAAATTAGTGCCATTGAGCTGGATAACAAAATTTTCATTCGGTGTCAAGGCCCTCTCTGGTGAATATGTTATTTGCAAACATAAATAGTGTGTTAAGGACACAGATATGTATTTTAATCTTTTCTTTTTCAATTTCTTTGCAATATTACCCATCCATTATTCCTTCTGTCCTTCCTTGATCCAGTACCTTTCATAAATGTATCCATTCCCCTGACCTACTTTCTTTTCTTCGTGCCACCTTTTTCTTTCCTTGTTCTCTTCCTTAGCACCGCCATGCCTCCTTTCCTCTTTCCATTCTTGCTCAGTTACACCCTCATTCATTCCCCATCCTCCCTCCCTTGGTGCATTAATTACTTCTTCCTCCTTTCATTCCTCCTTTTTTTCCTGCTCCTTCTTTCATCCCTTCTATAATTTCTTCTTTTCTTATCGTCAACCCTTCCTTCTGCATTTCTTTCTTCTTTCTATACATCATCACACATCGTCCACTTCCTTTCTCCCTCAATCCTTCTATCCCTTCATGTCTTCCTTTCACATTCTTTTCTTATTTTCTCCTTCCTTCATCCATTACTCATTTAATTCCTCACTTCAGTACTCACCTTCCTGCCTGCATTTGCTGCTGTCTTCTTTAATGTATTTCTTCCTTCATCCCTTCCTTCCTTTTAAAGTTCAAGCACATTCTCTTTAGTTTATAAAGCTGCCTCAGGTCCTCAAATGACCCTACTAATGGTAAATTTTGAGATTTACACACATTTTCTAATTTGAGTTCACTTTTAAGTTGTTGTCATAGGCTCCGCAAATGTTAAAATATGTTATGTTATATTGGTTCATATAGCGCACTAATCACTCGAGAGGAGACCCAGGCCCTATGGCAGGTGTGTAGGTGTGAGGTCTTCGATGTGCTTAAGTGAAGAACTAGGTCTTCAGATTATTGCCAAACTGAAGAAGTGAGGAGGTAGCTCTAATGTGTTTAGGCTTTTGGATGTGGGTGGGGCCAATAAAGGAAGTGGGTGGAGCCACTGGAGGTTGTGGGTAGGGCCAGGGAAGATGGGGGTGGCCACGTAAAAAATGTGAGCACCTGCACTTCATATTTCACAAACTAAGCACTGGCTCTAGGCCAAGTTGTTGCTGTTGAAGTTCAATTGTTGAGTGGTCTAATACAACCAAATCATTGGTGGGCAAAAATGCACTTACAAAGGAGCCACCAATCGTGGGGATTAGCTCTTGGTGAGTGGAACAATCCAGGGAGATTATGAATACAGAAAGCAACCATGGGACCAGGACAACCCCTGCCTCAAACCGTTGTACACTGAAACCTTAGCTGTTCTCTCCCCTTAATTTCCCGCATTCACTTGTGCCCAGGTCTATGTGTGAAAAGTAATTACCTTTAAAGCAACATACTACAGAATATATTCAATTTATGAGGAAGACTACATTCAAATGATATAATATAATATAATACAGTTAAGTACCTACTCTCGTCAGTTTGTGGAAATATAAAATAGGTGTTTGGGGCAATATACTTTTAATTTGTTTTTTTTTTTCAACTATAGCCATAACACATCATGTAGTACATCAAACTACAAGATATAATTATGAAGGGCATATAAGAAACACCACAATTATTTCTTAATTGAGATCCCAAAACCGGCTCTTTATATTGCAAACTTGTGTTTTTTTTCTCCAGATTTGCAAAAAAACTTGCCATGATGAACCCAACTGAGATGTAGTTTGTTTTTGGAACGTTTGTTGCAGATTTCTTGACAGCGCCAAAGTTATTAGGAAGGCAATACTGCACACACCACAGGCACAGCAATTCTAGTATAATTATGGATTAGTCAATTAAAATATGTTGATTGATTGTGTGTATAACTGTATAGGTGAGTAAGTGGTTGTGTGATTGTCTTTATGGGTAAGTGAGTGGCTCTATGGGTGACTGACAGTGTGAGTGGCTGTATGGGTGTATGAGTAACTAAATCAATTGCTGTGAGTGAGTTGGTGTATGTATGACTGAGTGGATCTGCATGTAGATCTATGAATCAGTCAGTGGGGGTGTAAGTACCGTATGGGTGTGTCAATGGTTTTGAGAATGGTAGTGTGGAAGTTGGAGTGGGTGTATGAAAGTTTATATCACGGTGTGAGATTCGGTGGACGATGTCATAAGTGATTTCATCAGTGATGTCATTTGAGACGTCTTTAGTGATGTCACTGAACACGTTATGAGTGATGTAATATGTGAAGTCATAAGCAGTGCAATGTGGGGGTGCTAGTAATAGTTAGCTCTGCTGACTATAACTGCTGAATTTTCTGGTTTTGTACGAGTGAAATGTCAGCCCAACTATAACATCCCTGTAACCTTTGTTTTTTTAGTGATTTTCTAAAGTTCTTTTAAATTATATTTCCTAAATATAACGTCCCTGTAACCTTTGTTTTTTTTAAATAAAGTATGTGCCCTGGGGAGGTGGCGGTCCCCAAGGCAGCGGACTCCACAGCATTACTTTTAAAAAAGTGCCCCAGGGTTGTAGCGGTCCCAGGGGCAGGAGGAGGTACACAAGGCCCCCATATTATTGAAATTAACCCCGGGGAGGTGGTGGTCTCTGGGGCAAGGGGTATCCATGAGGCCCCGCCCTACATAATTGGAAATAGCCCTGAGGAGATGGCAGTCCCTTGGGCTGTGAGTGGGCCCAGTGGTCCTGCCTGCATTCATAATGAAAGTGCCCCGGGGAGATGGTGGTCTTCGGGCCTTTGATGAGCCCTTAGATTGGGGCCCGGTGGACACCCTCATATACCCCTGGGACCTGGCCCTCCCAGGAGTTATTTAAAAGCAAGCGAGGAGCCCATGCTTGCTTCTTTTTTTTTTTTTCACAAATTCATGAATATCGTGATTTTGCAGCACATTTTGTTTTTTAATGCTTATATGCCGTGGCTGGGTCCAAGGGGGGCTCCAGGACCAAGTCTTGGAGGTCTGGGTATTCCTACCCTGCCCCCTTTTCTTTATTTTCACTTTTTTGGCTGGACTAGGTGAAGCCGAGTCCTAAGATGGCTGCCAACACTTCCTGGTTGAGGTGTTGGCAGCCAATCGGAGTGGTGCAATTCCCTGCACGAGCTCTTCTTTTTTATTGAAGGCTTCGAGATTAGAGATATCACTATAATTTTCAACTTACATTTCTCAAAAACTACTGAACGTATTTACACCATATCAGCAAAAGGCCCTTCCTTCAACCAACCTCTACCTCCCTGCTAACGTTGGTGCAAGTCAGTTCAGCGATTCGTGCTGTAGCTGTGGCTTAAGGTTCCTATGGAAATAAACATTACAAATGCACCCTTATTTTGCGACCCAATTTCTTGGTCCCCACTGCACTGGCTCACCCCCAAACTTTCAATAGCACCCTACCTTGACACTTTTGTGGAGAAAATGTAATGAAGATTGGTCAAATGACACCAAAAAACAAGTAAAAAAACTAGGTTCTAACTATAACTGCCTACTGGCGATCGCCAGTAGGCAATATAATATATATAAAATAAAACACACCAGCTGCTATTTCATTAGCCCGGATTATCACTGCCAGGAGTCATGATAGTCCATACAAAAAAAAAACAAGTGAGCAAAGGAATAACTTCTATACATCGTTTCCCTTAACAAACACACTCTATGTGTCTGGAAAACCATTCAAATTAATTATTGTGACATATATCTAAGTAAACTCATAGAACCATATATTTAAAAATCTAGAGGTTGGCGCTACTTTACTTTTCTTTTGCGTGTTTTTTTTGTAATACACTTTTTAACAAACATTTATCAACATTATCAGTAAAGATAAATCCATATATACCACAAAAGCTAAACAAACAAAACAAATTTCTACTCACTCTTGGCCTCTCCTGGAGATAGTTTTTACGTCAAAATTCACATCTGCAATGTTGGTTCCACTCGTCCTCTATACTGGTTTGAAATCCAACCAAAGACATATAATGAGCGGGGAACACAGTCTTTTCCTTTAGACGTTCTGATTTAGTTACCCATTTCGGGATGATTGATTCATCTTTCCCATCTGTAGATTTTACTTCTCCCAGAAAGGTAATGGTCGATTTCTTTTGGCCTTCAAGATATTTAAGGCCTTATCAGGACCTGAGATAAAGGGATGACCTGTTCATTCTATCCCCAAAACACATAAATTACCACATTTTCCAATCAGAGTGGGAATTTGTGTACATTGAATCACCTTAACATAGCACGCCGCACCTAGTGCTACAACTGTGCATGTTTCTCAGCCTCAAAATGAACTCAGGTTATGCTAAAAACTACAGAAAAGATCCGTAAGCGCCTGAAAAGGCCTTATTATATACAAGATTAATTAGAAGTTTCCATGTTTCCAATATGAAACCCTTATACAGTGCCACTGTATCCAACTTCACCACTCAATGGTGCCAGTGGTGTAGATGGATATCAACTGGAGAAACGCGTGCATTGTGCATTCTGTCTATCATGCTGATACCATAGAGTGCCCACGGAAAGGGAATAATTATGCATGTGTCATTGTGCACCTTTTATTAAAAAACAACAGTGTCCCATCTAGGGGAGTTACGGTTGTTGAGTCATGATACGGACATATTAAAGTTGAAGGATATAATTACACATCAATCGTGGAACAAACACACTCAACTGTTCACCAGTGATGGTGAACATAAAAAATACAAAAATGTCAAGGATGAACTGTAAATAACTCATGAAGGAGTTATACTCTGAGGGTCAGGAATTCTTATTCCGGTGACAGAAAATTATTGAAGTGACCATGAAGGACATTGTGGAATTGTTCCCACAAAACAAGCTCTCCAAGACCGACTCTGGTATCCTTATTTTGATGACAGGGTTGAAAAGGAATTAAAGGCCTGCCATCCATGTAACTGATTTTCTACAAAAACTACTCACCATACCTTGAACATGTGAGAACTTACAAAGCATGCTTGGGAGAGAATAGCCATTGACTTTTTCTGTCCATTCGACAATGGACATCACCTACTGGTGATTACGGATGAATACTCATGATTTCCATTAATTGAAGATCTTTTTATACTACTCAAGAACGAGTCATTGAAAAATTAAATGGCAGCTTTGCGGCATGGGGTGTTCCAGCCATCGTGAAGTCTGACAATGGCCTGCCTTTTAACAGTTGAGAGTTCAAAGAGTTCTTGGAGCATTTGAATATAAAACATCAGAAGAGCATTTCTTTGTGGTCGCAGGCCAACTGACTTGTTGAGCGCTTTAGGAGTACGCTAAAGAAAACAGTGCTCTTGAGAAGCTCGATTTGAAAATTGTGTTGAATTCTACACCCTTTATTGTTACTTTATGTTAAAAAAAACTCCAAAAGGCACTAAAAAACTAAGGTTAAAGTGACGTTATAGTTAGGTTATGGTAATAATATCAGACTTTATATTAAAAATACTCAGAAATCTACTGAAAAAACAAAGGTTTAAGTGATGTTATAATGAGGTGCAAATGTCAATATAAATGTAACAATTTAAACTCAAAACACCACTGAAAATTCACCTGTTATAGTAAGCTGAAGTAACTATAACTCATGCCCTTGCCATGTTCTGCTTATGATATCAGAAACTACATCACTTATGGCATGTTTGAGGAAATCATTGATACCATCAGTGTGACATCTGAGATGACATTATTGATGACAACACTGTGCATGGCGAGAACATGTGTAATGAGTTTAAACATTGGTAACGGTGTGTTACACTTCATTGGTGTTTTATTAGCCTATCTTTTACTTTGCATGGCCCTTACAATGAGTATCCTAGTGTGTCGGGCGGCAAGTGGGAGGTTATAGGGCATGGTCACTCTCCACTTGTTAAGTGGTTCTTGGCTGATTTTGACCCTCCTTTAATGTGCCCAATGTGATACTGTAGTTACATGATGAGGTAATGTGCTCTTTCTGTTGTGCACTTACCTGGCAGAGTAGTCACTCCAGTTTCTACTCATCCGGTGACTTCCGCAAGGCTGCTCCTATCAACACTGCTCCCCACCCTCTTCTCCCAGGGTGCGAAGTGGGGTTCTGGAAAGGGGGTATCCACAGTGACCACACTCTTGTGTCAGTAGCGCCCTTTGTTTGAGGTCATTGAGTGTTTCTTAATATCCCCAGCCTTACTTGTGTAAGAGGAGACTTTTCTCCTTGTCCTTGATTTGTACCAGAGTCAGCAAAACACCTTAAAGAGGATTTTATAAGCACTTGTTCTAGGAGACGGGCTACCTCCTTCACCATCTTTTTTGCCCTCACTGCCAGCTCCTCCTACGAAAACTCTATTTCCCAATCTTGCTAGAGGACATGCAATAAATGATGGTAGTAGTCAAATGAAAAATACCTCTACCATCATAAATCAACCATCACTTTTAAGTGCCTTCAGAAGTCATATTTATTAACTCTGGGCTTAAGTTTCTTTGTGTGTTTCTATTGTTTCTATTCATCAGATTTTCTCCTTTTCAGTGTTTCCAACATGCTCCTTATTAACATTTCCAAAGGCATTGTAGACACATAAGACAATATTTACAGAACACCAACATGACAAATCTTTCTGTTACGAAAAGCATAGTGCAAAGCTTAAATCATACTATTAAATGTGACATTCAACAACATACACAATTGACAAAATACAGTAAATTACAAAAAAACATAAAGAAAAGAAAATCTTTGTCCTACAAGATATTTGTGCATCAAAAGGGACCTAATCTAACTTGTTCCTCGATTTCAAGAGACTTTCCAGGTCCTAAAGGAGTCAGAGCTCTAATCCAACCTCAAGGTCTAAGCTTGTTTACTCAAGTCCAGACTTTTCACTTTTCTATGCAATCATATGCGTGTATGGGTGCTCTTGGCCTCCAAAGCACAATAGCTATAAATTATGGTAGGTCATGGAGACAGCAGTTGCAGGACGAGAAGGGCAGCAGATGGTGTCCGGTGCAGTAGAGCAGAAACCACAAACCAGGGTATCTGCCTCTGTGTGGTTGTGGTCTGGTGTGGCCAGCAACAAGCTGTCGGGCTCCCTTCCAGATTCAGGTGGGTAGTCCCCTGGACCTGGTTTAATTTAAAATGATGCATATGCCTGACTATGTGTCGTCTTTTCAGGTGGTGTAGTGGTACTAATTTCAAATTCAAATTAAAAAATACTTTATTTAGACAATGAAGTCCGTCAAAGTGCATTAATTCCAAGTAAAATCAAAATGGTAGCTATTGTCACAGTTTTTCGTAAGTGTCAATAATTTAACAGGTAACCCATAGTTCGTCCACAGGTTTACTCAGCGGTAAAACTGTTTAAAATACAATTCGATAAACAACTAGAGACTTAATAAATTCGTCTTTGGTTAAAAGAGCAGTGGGATCTGTCTATTTGAAAGGAATCTTTCAAGGCTACTAAGATTCAAAGTTCCTCCCCATCTTCATGAAGTGGTACTAGGTGTGGTATTTTTATAACTGGTTATTTTGAATGTATCACACCCTATGTTACATGTGAAAATATGTGGTATGGTTATACTCTGAATGCCAATCCAATACTTTACTGTTCCCTCCAGCTGTGGATTGGTGTCCATATTACTGGACTTTAAATTACCATCCCCTTTGCCAAGGAAGTGAGAATGATGGCATAGTGTGGTTAAACCTAGCCCCAAAGCACTGTGCCCCTCTGTAGCTGTAATATTAGGTGCAGAGTTCCTGCATTAGGTTTGTTATTCCACTTTGGTCTCCTGGATGTTACTGTGCTACGCCACAGCGGTTTTGGGATGACACCACTGATGACTCTTTTTAAAAATGCCAATAAAAGTGTTTGATGTTATAAATACGGATAAAAGGTCTAGAAGCTTCCTGTGTGGAATGTTTGAGCATATGAGCATTCCTTTAAACATTATACTAAAAGATTGCAGATTCTGAAAGAAGGAAACGGAATTTGTCCAACTCCCCTTCTGTGTGATTTCAAGAGGATAGGGTAAAGCCACTGGGAGAACGCCAAACAGCTCTAAACAGCTTGTGGTACTATTATCCAGTGTAAATGGTGTCATTGTTATTGTCCATGAAAGTATAAAATGTATAGTTGGGATTGCTAGTATTCAGTCTGGGTACCTGCAGGTCACACTAGGTGTCAGTGTATAGTGCTTAAACCTACTGAGCAAATCTTGCCAGCTAATCAGCAGCTAAGTAGCACTTGGGTGCGTCAGAACTCCATCCTCCACTGTTCTTGTCACACTAACGGTGAATAATAAACCATTGCTTATTGTTATTAGAGTAGAAAAAATACCAACCCTCGCTGCGAGTGACTCAAGCAACCTGAGGCAGGCAGTGACATCTGTGTGACGGCTTGTGCAGGCATGTGAACCAGACTGCACTGCTGACCAGGGTTGGTAAGGTCTCGGTCCAGGTGCTGGAGGCTGGCCTCGCCTCCGTGACTACGTTCGAATTAAGTCAATGTAAAAAAATCATAATTCCCTTGGAACTTGTATAGTCCACAGTCACACTAACTTCTTCCCAATTCACACTACATCCATACTCAGTACCACAAAAGGTTGAATTCCATAGTTATCAATGCAAACAAACCAATATCTTGAAAACCCCCAAATTTTTACAAAAAATATATGAATTAATTGTCAATCAAAGAATAAAAACATTAAAATTCCATCAATACATGTTATACATCTAATCATTTAATTGAGGACCTAAAGCAAAACATTTTTTTTACATTAAAAACATACACAATATACACGAAAAAAGAGACTGAAACCAGTGATATTATACCAAATCATCAAAACGTTAATTTGTTAGAATCTATTGTGACTATGTCAGAGGCGCATCGATGAGTACTGAGAGTAGTTCCTCGAATTTAACTTAGTGGCATTGACGCGTTTTGGTGTGTTGTCAAATATGCACCACCTTTGTCAAGACTAATACTGACACTTGTCTCTTTCACAAACAACAATTGTTTTCATATGTATCTAAATAAAAACACAAGAATAAAATCAATATTAAAAATACAATTATCATCCTATATCAAATCTTAGGTCTATTCAACATTTTCTGTTCAACATTTTCTATTAATTACCACTTCGTTAGAAACCAGTAACTCAAATTGTGCAAGGAAGTACAGTGATTCACTCTGTACTTGAATATTATCCATATAAAAACTTTTTTGCACTGGTATTGATCCCCGTGTCACCATGGATTCCTACCTTACATTTCAAATTTATACACAGAGAACATTCGGGTGGTTGTTTTCATAACTATATTGGAATTCTACCCAATTGGCACTGAGATCAATTCCACACTCCAATGACCACATCCATCTGACCACTCATTCATCTGTCTATAAAGCGGCAACCTACCAAAAATTGGTAAATCCCAGTTGGAGACCAATGTTCCACAGTGTTAGTTACTTCCTTGAGGAATGGCGGCCTTCTGAAAAACAATTCAGATTGCATTATAAACCCACCTTCGGGTCCATGTTGTCACATCAGTCTAATGATGTATTACCTGTATTAATTCTCAACGGGGCAAACCCACTGGTAGGAATCCTCATAGGAGATCCTCTGTAGTTATTATTAAAAACTTCATATGTTAACAGTGCCTCGTCCTCTTCTGCACATCAAGATTACACAGATCGTGAATCTACAGTGGTCTAAACACAAATCATATAGTCAAGACCACACCCCCAAAACAAAACTGCCCGTGGCTGATTAACCAAAAGTGTTTTGTTCGATAAATAACTTGAATACCTGAATGTTATTCCGAAGGTTTACGTATAGTATTCAGCATCCTATTATTAATCACACCTAGTGAATCGTGGTGACGTGAAATAATGTCAAGGTATCCACATAAAATCAAATTGTTCATCAAGGTGAAGTCCCCTGTACGGTGAACCCTGGATAAAGCAAAACAAAAATTCATGTCAGCCTCAACTTCATATGCCCTCTCTCTACACTAAGATGCTTCAAGTTAAGCCACTAATGTATAACCCTGTCCATTAAATAAACCTAGGTCAAACTAACCCCCAAGTGGATAGAGTTATCGAAGTTGTCACCTATCTCTAACCTAAATTCTCACCCCACTTCCTCAATGCTGTATGATCCATATGACCCCAGGGATAGTGCGAGGACTTCTGAAGTCATATTAAACCTCTTTCTACAGCCCCCCTCACGCCACGGTTAGAATACCTGTCCGTTGGTTTAGCTGTGGTCCTCAATTAAATGATTAGATGTATAACATGTATTGATGGAATTTTAATGTTTTTATTCTTTGATTGACAATAAATTCCTATACTTTTTGTACAAAATTGGGTTTTTTCAAGATATTGGTGTGTTTGCATTGATAACTATGGGATTCCCCCTTTGGTGGTGCTGAGTATGGATGTAGTGTGAATTGGGAAGAAGTTAGTGTGACTGACGACTATACAAGTTCCAAAGGAATTACGATTTTTTACATTGACTTTGTTGGTACCCTGTCCCTTGGATAGTTGATCCATTCCCTTCTCTCTTTGATATGTTCGAATTAAGCCCTGCATTGTCCAGGGCTACACCCTAACCAGTCTATCACCGCGCCATTTACCACCTCATCATGGAGCTGGGAAAGCGTGGGGTGAAAACAGCACAGGGCTAAAAGCAGGAGCCTGTGCCGAATATTGGTATACACTCTGTGGTGTTGGGTCCAGGTTGATGCAATGCACTGGCTCCAGCTCTCAGCCATCCTGCAGGAGTGCTTGAGTTGGGAGCAAAAGGGAGTAGCAACTGAAGAGCTACAAGGGGAACCATGTAGGATGCGAGTAAGTGAAAAAATTCTCTCAAATGTGTGTTTGCACAGGAGTTAGAGACTGTGTGTGTGTGTGCATGTATGCCACGGAAAGAGTGAGTGAATGAGTGTAAGAGAGAGTGAGGGCAAGTGAATGCGTATCATTGAACTGTGAGTGAAAGTGAAAGATCTTAGCACAGGTCGTAAAAAAAGAAGTGGGGGGATGCTGTCACCTGAAGTGATGTCACGACAGGAAGTAACGTCACGAAAGGTGCCGAGCTCCTCGTCCCAGAGAGGCCAAAGAGTGAAGTCCAGCTGTTTAGCGGGGGGGGGGGGGGCGTCCCCCCGGTAAAATAAGTGGGGGGGACCCCATCCACCCTCGTGGTACCCCGACTCGAGCCCTAGTGCCACTGAAAGTGTATCATTGAAATGTGAGTGAGACAGTAAGTGAGCTTGAGCGACAGTGTATAAGTGAAACAGTGTGTGAACTTCTGAGGAAAAATCTGAAGATATTTTCGGCCTGCTTAGAGCAGGTGGTAAGCGACGGTGAGAGGGCCAGTATGGTTAGGAATAGAGAAGCCGCGGCCGGTAGTGGGAGTACCGGCCGGTCGGAGATGTGGGGAGGGGGAGGGGCAGGGTGGCGGGTAGTAATGTATGGATTACGGACTTTAACAGGTAAGTAAACATATAAATAAATAAAACGAATTTGGTTGAGTGCACTGCATCACCAAATGCGATGCAGTGCGCGCAACGAAATTCGTTTTATTTATTTATATGTTTACTTACCTGTTTAAGTCCGTAATCCATACATTACTGCCCCCCACCCTGCCCCACCCCCTCCCCACTCACCGCCCGGCCAGTACTCCCACTACCGGCCTCGGCTGGAATAGAGGTTAAAGAAGGCCAGGCTAGAGGAGTGTGGTGGAGCGTTTTCTACTCCCTCCTTAAAGTGCTGTATGGGGGGGAGGGGTTTACTGGGTCAGGAGACACTGGGTTGATCTTAATGGGAAGTGCAGAATTCCACCCAGAGATACGCTCTTGGTGAAATTGCTGCGCCCATAATCAGGGCCTGAGTAGCTTGTTCCACAACACTTTCCATAAAATTCAATAACAACTCAACACAACCATCAGTAAAATGGTCACCGTCTCTGTGAAGCAGATCTGGATTGTTTTATCATTGACTGACAGTCCTGATAAATGCTGCCAAATTGGTAATTTCCTCAATGTGAAGTCGTGACATGATTTAGGCTTGATGGGCATTCTCTGCCTTTGAGTTTCGCATTATTAGAAGAGCCAGCTTTGGATTTTGGGCAATGCATGAAAAAATGAGTATGTACTGGAATACAGACATGTAAAGAGACAAAACAAAGGCGTGAGCCTGAAATGTATCCAAGACCTCTCAAATGTAACATTTTTACATTAGAATGGTACAGGCTGGACAGATCTGGATTGTTTTATCATTGACTGACAGTCCTGATAAATGCTGCCAAATTGGTAATTTCCTCAATGTGAAGTCGTGACATGATTTAGGCTTGATGGGCATTCTCTGCCTTTGAGTTTCGCATTATTAGAAGAGCCAGCTTTGGATTTTGGGCAATGCATGAAAAAATGAGTATGTACTGGAATACAGAAATGTAAAGAGACAAAACAAAGGCGTGAGCCTGAAATGTATCCAAGACCTCTCAAATGTAACATTTTTACATTAGAATGGTACAGGCTGGACATGTCCTGTAAAGCAGGGACAAACTGTACCCCATCTCATAGCACAATACTCAAACCCAGTGGCGGCTCGCCGAGGGAGTGCTGCGGGGCGGGGTGGTTGTAGAGTCCGACATACGACGGACAGGAGTAAGATAAGTAATTAAATAAATTCATCAATTTAGCTTGAGCGCGCTGCATCGCCGAGTTGGTGATGCAGAGTGCACAAGGTAAATTGTTTTATTTATTTAATTACTTACCTAACTCATGTCCATCAAATGTCGGACTCTACTAACCCCCACCCTGCCTCTCCCCGCCTCACAGCACTCCCTCAGCGAGCCGCCACTGCCAAACCACTTTACTTTAACTTTTGCATGAACCATTGCGTCACCAAGTTATGCTCTACAGCATACTGCTTTGCCCGGTACACCTAGGAATCTCCTAAAATCCAGGCTTCGGGAAAAATGTGGCGAGCCATCTTCACAGATTCAGTAAGAAATGGAAATATATTTATAGATATGCACACAAAAGACTTTAAACACCCACAAACATGTCCCCTTTTCAATTAAAATCTGTAACTGCTTAAACATCTTAAAGTGTGAAATGTGTAATAATTTATTTTGCAACTAAACTTTTTCTATGGTTACTTTGAAACATGTATTAAAACATTGCTTATTAGACTTCACATCCCAAAAACCATAATCAGCAATCCTTATCAAATGTACATAGAAACACTAAAATATAAAACACATTATAAAAGAACTAAAACTACCCTGAAAGTTGTTAACACAAGAGTAACGTAGAATTTCATTTACTAATTGCACGAAATACTAGAGCTCCTGCTTCTGCCACTTTCCATAATTCCAGAGCCCATAAATACTCAAATGCTCTATGCACTGACTGGATACCAGCTTATGTAATAACAGATTTAAGATCTCTTAAGCGCTTCTAGGGTTAAGCATTAGATGAGCTAAATCATGAGGAAGGCGTCATACACATTAGGAGCAAAATCGGTTGATCCTGATAATTTAATTCTAATTCTAATGATTATGGAGTGCACCAAGACGAACAAGTAGAACTGGACTGAGGACATTTAATAAATAACTTGCCACTCAAGTTTTATATTTGACCTGGTTAAAAAAAAGTCAAGTACTTTAATTGCTGTGAAAGGCCTATCTGCTGCGAACGATTTCTCTATATCCCATTGCTTCAGTGCTTGTTTTCAAGTGCCACATTCCCAACAAATATTTA
This sequence comes from Lissotriton helveticus, assembly GCF_964261635.1. NCBI lineage: Eukaryota > Metazoa > Chordata > Amphibia > Caudata > Salamandridae > Lissotriton > Lissotriton helveticus. The sequence goes on from NC_136065.1 coordinate 940,813,853, forward strand.
TTTTAAAAGGTGTATACTGTAGAACTCAAATGTTTTAAATAAATGTCTATTTTTTTCCACCGCTGTTATTAGTACACTACGATTCTTTCAAGCACTTTGCTGCCAGGCTCTGATTGCCATCCCTTGTCAAAGAAGTTAGAAGCCTAATATGTGCAGTCGCATTTTAGTGTTCAAGTGAGCAGAGTGCAGGGTCTAGATAAACTGCTCCAATGCTTCCACGAGGGTGTAGCCAAAGGGAGTGGCGCAGTTCCCATGCTTGAAACTTATTTTAATCACAAACCCGCTCTACAAACAATTCTGGCAGTTTAATGGAAGAATTGCCGCAGGTTTTGCATGATTTATCTTTATTAAGGGTGCCACCATGTGCCGACTGAAATTAAATAAATAGGTCACTTTGTTCTAAAGTTCTACAAAGCTTACTTTATTAATAAAGGTAGTACCCACGTATTTATGACTGTTAAATACATCTAATTCGCAGTTGCTTTCAAAAAGTTGCATCCCCAGAGTCTTCTTTATATTAATTATTATTCTGCTTGTTGTACAGTAGGGCTCTAGGCCAAGTTGTTGCTGTTGAAGTTCAATCGCTGAGTGGTCTAATACAACCAAATCATTGGTGGGCAAAAATGCAGTTAGAAAGGAGCCACCAATCGTGGGGATTAGCTCTTGGTGAGTGGAACAATCCAGGGAGATTATGAATACAGAAAGCAACCATGGGACCAGGACAACCCCTGTCTTAAAACCGTTGTACACTGGTACCTTAGCTGTTCTCTCCCCTTAATTTCCCGCTTTCACTTGTGCCCAGGTCTATGTGCGAAAAGTAATTCCCTTCAAAGCAACATACTACAGAATATATTCAATGTATGAGGAATACTACATTCAAATGATATAATATAATAATACAGTTAAGAACCTACTCCTGACAGTTTGTGGAAATATAAAATGGGTGTTTTAGGCAATATACTTTTAATTTGTTTTGTTTTTTCAAATATAGCCATAACACATCATGCAGTACATCGAACTACAAGATATCATTATGAAGGGCATATAAGAAACACCACAATTATTTCTTAATTGAGATCCCAAAATCGGCTCTTTATATTGCGAACTTGTGTTCTTTTTTGCAGATTTGCAAAAAACTTGCCATGAGGAACCCAACTGAGATGTTGTTTGTTTTTGGAACGTTTGTTGCAGATTTCTTGACAGCGCCAAAGTTATTAGGAAGGCAATACTGCACACACCACAGGCACAGCAATGCCAGTATAATTATCGATTAGTCAATTAAAATATGTTTATTGATTGTGTGTATAACTGTATAGGTGAGTAAGTGGTTGTGTGGTTGTCTTTATGGGTAAGTGAGTGGCTCTATGGGTGACTGACAGTGTGTGAGTGGCTGTATGGCTGTATGAGTAACTAAATCAATTGCTGTGAGTGAGTTGGTGTATGTATGACTGAGTGGATCTGCATGTAGATCTATGAATCAGTCAGTGGGGGTGTAAGTACCGTATGGGTGTGTCAATGGTTTTGAGAATGGTAGTGTGGAAGTTGGAGTGGGTGTAGGAAAGTTTATATCACGGTTTGAGATTCGGTGGATGATGTCATAAGTGATTTCATCAGTGATGTTATTTGAGATGTCTTTAGTGATGTCACTGAACACGTTATGAGTGATGTAATATGTGAAGTCATAAGCAGTGCATTGCGGGGGTGCTAGTAATAGTTAGCTCTGCTAACTATAACTGCTGAATTTTCTGGTTTTGTACGAGTGAAATGTCAGCCCAACTATAACATCCCTGTAACCTTTGTTTTTTTAGTGATTTTCTAAAGTTCTTTTAAATTATATTTCCTAACTATAACGTCCCTGTAACCTTTGTTTTTTTTTAAATAAAGTATGTGCCCTGGGGAGGTGGCGGTCCCCAAGGCAGCGGACTCCACAGCATTACTTTTAAAAAAGTGCCCCAGGGTTGTAGCGGTCCCAGGGGCAGGAGGTACAAGGCCCCCATATTATTGAAATTAACCCCGGGTAGGTGGTGGTCTCTGGGGCAAGGGGTATCCATGAGGCCCCGCCCTACATAATTGGAAATAGCCCAGAGGAGATAGCAGTCCCTTGGGCTGTGAGTGGGCCCAGTGGGCCTGCCTGCATTCATAATGAAAGTGCCCCGGGGAGATGGTGGTCTTCGGGCCTTTGATGAGCCCTCAGATTGGGGCCCGGTGGGCACCCTCATATACCCCTGGGACCTGGCCCACCCAGGAGTTATATAAAAGCAAGCGGGGAGCCCATGCTTGCTTCTTTTTCTTTTTCTTTTTTTTCCACAAATTCATGAATATCGCGATTTTGCTGCACATTTTTTTTTTTAATGCTTATATGCTGTGGCTGGGTCCAAGGGGGGCTCCAGGACCAAGTCTTGGAGGTCTGGGTATTCCTACCCTGCCCCCTTTTCTTTATTTTCACTTTTTTGGCTGGACTAGGTGAAGCCGAGTCCTAAGATGGCTGCCAACACTTCCTGGTTGAGGTGTTGGCAGCCAATCGGAGTGGTGCATTTCCCTGCACGAGCTCTTCTTTTTTATTGAAGGCTTCGAGATTAGAGATATCACTATAATTTTCAACTTACATTTCTCAACAACTACTGAACGTATTTACACCATATCAGCAAAAGGCCCTTCCTTCAACCAACCTCTACCTCCCTGCTAACGTTGGTGCAAGTCAGTTCAGCGATTCGTGCTGTGGCTGTGGCTTAAGGTTCCTATGGAAATAAACATTACAAATGCACCCTTATTTTGCGACCCAATTTCTTGGTCCCCACTGCACTGGCTCACCCCCAAACTTTCAATAGCACCCTACCTTGACACTTTTGTGGAGAAAATGTAATGAAGATTGGTCAAATGACACCAAAAGACAAGTCAAAAAACTAGGTTCTAACTATAACTGCCTACTGGCGATCGCCAGTAGGCAATATATGAATAAATAAAATAAAACACACCAGCTGCTATTTCATTAGCCCAGATTATCACTGCCAGGAGTCATAATAGTCCATACAAAAAAAAAACAAGTGAGCAAAGGAATAACTTCTATACATCGTTTCCCTTAACAAACACACTCTATGTGTCTGGAAAGCCATTCAAATTAATTATTGTGACATATATCTAAGTAAACTCATAGAACCATATATTTAAAAATCTAGAGGTTGGCGCTACTTTACTTTTCTTTTGCGTTTTTTTTGTAATACACTTTTAAACAAACATTTATCAACATTATCAGTAAAGATAAATCCATGTATACCACAAAAGCTAAACAAACAAAACAAATTTCCACTCACTCTTGGCCTCTCCTGGAGATAGTTTTACGTCAAAATTCACATCTGCAATGTTGGTTCCACTCGTCCTCTATACTGGTTTGAAATCCAACCAAAGACATATAATGAGCGGGGAACACAGTCTTTTCCTTTAGACGTTCTGATTTAGTTACCCATTTCGGGATGATTGATTCATCTTTCCCATCTGTGGATTTTACTTCTCCCAGAAAGGTAATGGTCGATTCCTTTTGGCCTTCAAGATATTTAAGGCCTTATCAGGACCTGAGATAAAGGGATGACCTGTTCATTCTATCCCCAAAACACATAAATTACCACATTTTCCAATCAGAGTGGGAATTTGTGTACATTGAATCACCTTAACATAGCACGCTGCACCTAGTGCGACAACCGTGCATGTTTCTCAGCCTCAAAATGAACTCAGGTTGTGCTAAAAACTACAGAAAAGATCCGTAAGCGCCTGAAAAGGCCTTATTATATACAAGATTAATTAGAAGTTTCCATGATTCCAATATGAAACCCTTATACAGTGCCACTGTATCCAACTTCACCACTAAATGGTGCCAGTGGTGTAGATGGATATCAACTGGAGAAACGCGTGCATTGTGCATTCTGTCTATCATACTGTTACCATACAGTGCCCAAGGAAAGGGAATAATTATGCATGTGTCATTGTGCACCTTTTATTAAAAAACAACAGTGTCCCATCTAGGGGAGTTACGGTTGTTGAGTCATGATACGGACATGTTAAAGTTGAAGGATATAATTACACATCAATCGTGGAACAAACACACTCAACTCTTCACCAGTGATAGTGAACATAAAAAATACAAAAATGTCAAGGATGAACTGTAAATAACTCATGAAGGAGTTATACTCTGAGGGTCAGGAATTCTGATTCCGGTGACAGAAAATTATTGAAGTGACCATGAAGGACATTGTGGAATTGTTCCCACAAAACAAGCTCTCCAAGACCGACTCTGGTATCCTTATTTTGATAACAGGGTTGAAAAGGAATTAAAGGCCTGCCATCCATGTAACTGATTTTCTACAAAAACTACTCACCATACCTTGAACATGTCAGAACTTGCAAAGCATGCTTGGGAGAGAATAGCCATAGACTTTTTCTGTCCATTCGACAATGGACATCACCTGCTGGTGATTACGGATGAATACTCATGATTTCCATTAATTGAAGATCTTTTTATACTACTCAAGAACGAGTCATTGAAAAATTAAATGGCAGCTTTGCGGCATGGGGTGTTCCATCCATCGTGAAGCCTGCCTTTTAACAGTTGAGAGTTCAAAGAGATCTTGGAGCATTTGAATATAAAACCTCAGAAGAGCATTTCTTTGTGGTCGCAGGCCAACTGACTTGTTGAGCGCTTTAGGAGTACGCTAAAGAAAACAGTGCTCTGGAGAAGCTCGATTTGAAATTGTGTTGAATTCTACACCCTTTATTGTTACTTTATGTTAAAAAAAACTCCAAAAGGCACTAAAAAACTAAGGTTAAAGTGACGTTATAGTTAGGTTATGGTAATAATATCAGACTTTATATTAAAAATACTCAGAAATCTACTGAAAAAACAAAGGTTTAAGTGATGTTATAATGAAGTGCAAATGTCAATATAAATGTAACAATTTAAACTCAAAACACCACTGAAAATTCACCTGTTATAGTAAACTGAAGTAACTATAACTCATGCCCTTGCCATGTTCTGCTTATGATATCAGAAACTACATCACTTATGGCATGTTTGAGGAAATCATTGATACCATCAGTGTGACATCTGAGATGACATTATTGATGACAACACTGTGCATGGCGAGAACATGTGTAATGAGTTTAAACATTGGTAACGGTGTGTTACACTTCATTGGTGTGTTATTAGCCTATCTTTTACTTTGCATGGCCCTTACAATGAGTATCCTAGTGTGTCGGGCGGCAAGTGGGAGGTTATAGGGCATGGTCACTCTCCACTTGTTAAGTGGTTCTTGGCTGATTTTGACCCTCCTGTAATGTGCCCAATGTGATACTGTAGTTACATGATGAGGTAATGTCCTCTTTCTGTTGTGCACTTACCTGGCAGAGTGGTCACTCCAGTTTCTACTCATCCGGTGACTTCCGCAAGGCTGCTCCTATCAACACTGCTCCCCACCCTCTTCTCCCAGGGTGCGAAGTGGGGTTCTGGAAAGGGGGTATCCACAGTGACCACACTCTTGTGTCAGTAGCACCCTTTGTTTGAGGTCATTGAGTGTTTCTTAATATCCCCAGCCTTACTTGTGCAAGAGGAGACTTTTCTCCTTGTCCTTGATTTGTACCAGAGTCAGCAAAACACCTTAAAGAGGATTTTATAAGCACATGTTCTAGGAGACGGGCTACCTCCTTCACCATCTTTTTTGCCCTCACTGCCAGCTCCTCCTACGAAAACTCGATTTCCCAATCTTGCTAGAGGACATGCAATAAATGATGGTAGTAGTCAAATGAAAAATACCTCTACCATCATAAATCAACCATCACTTCTATGTGCCTTCAGAAGTCATATTTATTAACTCTGGGCTTAAGTTTCTTTTTGCGTTTCTATTGTTTCTATTCATCAGATTTTCTCCTTTTCAGTGTTTCCAACATGCTCCTTATTTACATTTCCAAAGGCATTGTAGACACATAAGACAATATTTACAGAACACCAACATGACAAATCTTTTTGTTACGAAATGCATAGTGCAAAGCTTAAATCGTACTATTAAATGTGACATTCCACAACATACACAATTGACAAAATACAGTAAATTACAAAAAAACATAAAGAAAAGAAAATCTTTGTCCTACAAGATATTTGTGCATCAAAAGGGACCTAATCTAACTTGGTCCTCGATTTCAAGAGACTTTCCAGGTCCTAAAGGAGTCAGAGCTCTAATCCAACCTCAAGGTCTAAGCTTGTTTACTCAAGTCCAGACTTTTCACTTTTCTATGCAATCATTTGCGTGTATGGGTGCTCTTGGCCTCCAAAGCACAATAGCCATAAATGATGGTAAGTCATGGAGACAGCAGTTGCAGGACGAGAAGGGCAGCAGATGGTGTCCGGTGCAGTAGAGCAGAAACCACAAACCAGGGTATCTGCCTCTCTGTGGTTGTGGTCTGGTGTGGCCAGCAACAAGCTGTCGGGCTCCCTTCCAGATTCAGGTGGGTAGTCCCCTGGACCTGGTTTAATTTAAAATGATGCATATGCCTGACTATGTGTCGTCTTTTCAGGTGGTGTAGTGGTACTAATTTCAAATTCAAATAAAAAATACTTTATTTAGACAATGAAGTCAGTCAAAGTGCATTAATTCCAAGTACAATCAAAATGATAGCTATTGTCACAGTTTTTCGTAAGTGTCAATAATTTAACAGGTAACCCATAGTTCGTCCACAGGTTTACTCAGCGGTAAAACGGTTTAAAATACAATTCGATAAACAACTAGAGACTTAATAAATTCGTCTTTGGTTAAAAAAGCAGTGGGATCTGTCTATTTAAAAGGAATCTTTTAAGGCTACTAAGATTCAAAGTTCCTCCCCATCTTCGTGAAGTGGTACTAGGTGTGGTATTTTTATAACTGGTTATTTTGAATGTATCACACCCTATGTTACATGTGAAAATATGTGGTATGGGTATACTCTGAATGCGAATCCAATACTTTACTGTTCCCTCCACCTGTGGATTGGTGTCCATATTACTGGACTTTAAATTACCATCCCCTTTACCAAGAAAGTGAGAATGATGGCATAGTGTGGTTAAACCTAACCCCAAAGCACTGTGCCCCTCTGTAGCTGTAATATTAGGTGCAGAGTTCCTGCATTAGGTTTGTTATTCCACTTTGGTCTCCTGGATGTTACTGTGCTACGCCACAGCGGTTTTGGGATGACACCACTGATGACTCTTTTTGAAAATGCCAATAAAAGTGTTTGATGTTATAAATACGGATACACGGTCTAGAAGCTTCCTGTGTGGAATGTTTGAGCATATGAGCATTCCTTTAAACATTATACTAAAAGATTGCAGATTCTGAAAGAAGGAAACAGAATTTGTCCAACTCCCCTCCTGTGTGATTTCAAGAGGATAGGGTAAAGCCACTGGGAGAACGCCAAACAGCTCTAAACAGCTTGCGGTACTATTATCCATTGTAAATGGTGTCATTGTTATTGTCCATGAAAGTATAAAATGTATAGTTGAGATTGCTAGTATTCAGTCTGGGTACCTGCAGGTCACACTAGGTGTCAGTGTATAGTGCTCAAACCTACTGAGCAAATCTTGCCAGCTAATCAGCAGCTAAGTAGCACTTGGGTGCGTCAGAACTCCATCCTCCACTGTTCTTGTCACACTAACGGTGAATAATAAACCATTGCTTATTGTTATTAGAGTAGAAAAAATACCAACCCTCGCTGCGAGTGACTCAAGCAACCTGAGGCAGGCAGTGACATCTGTGTGACGGCTTGTGCAGGCATGTGAACGAGACTGCACTGCTGACCAGGGTTGGTAAGGTCTCGGTCCAGGTGCTGGAGGCTGGCCTCGCCTCCGTGACTACGTTCGAATTTAGTCAATGTCAAAAAATCATAATTCCCTTGGAACTTGTATAGTCCAAAGTCACACTAACTTCTTCCCAATTCACACTACATCCATACTCAGTACCACAAAAGGTTGAATTCCATAGTTATCAATGCAAACACACCAATATCTTGAAAAACCCCCAATTTTTACAAAAATTATATGAATTTATTGTCAATCAAAGAATAAAAACATTAAAATTCCATCAATACATGTTATACATCTAATCATTTCATTGAGGACCTAAAGCAAAACATTTTTTTACATTAAAAACATACACAATATACACGAAAAAAGAGACTGAAACCAGTGATATTATACTAAATCAGCAAAACGTTAATTCGTTAGAATCTATTGCGACTATGTCAGAGGCGCATCGATGAGTACTGAGAGTAGTTCCTCGAATTTAACTTAGTGGCATTGACGCGTTTTGGTGTGTTGTCAAATATGCACCACCTTATCTTATCTTATCTTATCTTAGGTGCAATTTGTAGAGCGCACTGATGCCGAAACGTCCTGGCGCTGAAAGACAGAATGAGGGGGGAGGGAGCGTGAGTAGCAGAATTCTAGTTAAGGGGGGGGGAAGGTGAGTTTTTAACAATTTTCTAAAATTCAGAAGGGAAGAAGACTTAATTGAAAGAGGAAGGAGATTCCAGAGCACGGGATCTAAGTAGGAAAAACGGCGACCGCCGAATTTCTTAGTTTTATTCTTAGGAGTGACCAGCAGATGACGGTGGGCTGATCGGAGGTTACGTATTGGACAGTGAGGGCGGATAAGGGATTTGAGAAACGCTGGGCCAGAGCAGTGGAGGGCTTTGAGAGTGAGACATGCCACCTTAAAAGCTGCCCTTTGGTCTATTGGCAGCCAATGAAGGCTATGGAGCAAAGGTTTGGCCGATTGCCATCTGGGGATTCCATGAATCAGGCGGGCCGCCTGATTCTGGACGACTTGGAGGCGATGTGACAGATATTTGTCAAGACTAATACTGATACTTGTCTCTTTCACAAACCACAATTGTTTTCATATGTATCTAAATAAAAACACAAGAATAAAATCAATATTAAAAATACAATTATCATCCTATATCAAATCCTAGGTCTATTCAACATTTTCTGTTCAACATTTTCTATTAATTACCACTTCGTTAGAAACCAGTAACTCAAATTGTGCAAGGAAGTACAGTTATTCACTCTGTACTTGAATATTATCCATATAAAAACTTTTTTGCACCGGTATTGATCCCCGTCTCACCATGGATCCCTACCATACATTTCAAATTTATACACAGAGATCATTCGGGTGGTTGTTTTCATAACTATATTGGAATTCTACCCAATTGGCACTGAGATCAATTCCACACTCCAATGACCACATCCATCTGACCACTCATTCATCTGTCTATAAAGCGGCAACCTACCTAAAATTGGTAATTCCCAGTTGGAGACCAATGTTCCACAGTGTTAGTTACTTCCTTGAGGAATGGCGGCCTTCTGAAAAACAATTCAGATTGCATTATAAACCCACCTTCGGGTCCATGTTGTCACATCAGTCTAATGATGTATTACCTGTATTCATGCCCAACGGGGCAAACCCACTGGTAGGAATCCTCATAGGAGATCCTCTGTAGTTATTATTAAAAACGTCATATGTTAACAGTGCCTCGTCCTCTTCTGCACATCAAGATTACACCGATCGTGAATCTACAGTGGTCTAAACACAAATCATATAGTCAAGACCACACCCCCAAAACAAAACCGCCCGTGGCTGATTAACCAAAAGTGTTTTGTTCGATAAATAACTTGAATACCTGGATGTTATTCCGAAGGTTTACGTATAGTATTCAGCATCCTATTATTAATCACACCTAGTGAATCGTGGTGACGTGAAATAATGTCAAGGTATCCACATAAAATCAAATTGTTCATCAAGATAAAGTCCCCCTGTACGGTGAACCCTGGATAAAGCAAAACAAAAATTCATGTCAGCCTCAACTTCATATGCCCTCTCTCTACACTAAGATGCTTCAAGTTAAGCCACTAATGTATAACCCTGTCCATTAAATAAACCTAGGTCAAACTAACCCCCAAGTGGATAGAGTTATCAGAGTTGTCACCCATCTCTAACCCCTTGGACGCTCATGACGAGCTCAGCTCGTCATGGAGTGCCCATTCATTTCAATGGAAATTACAGTAAATTGGTGATGATGCTCTAGCATCCAAGTGGCTAACCTAAATTCTCACCCCACTTCCTCAATGCTGTATGATCGATATGACCCCCAGGGATAGTGCGAGGACTTCTGAAGTCATATTAAACCGCTTTCTACAGCCCCCCCTCACGCCACGGTTAGAATACCTGTCCGTTGGTTCAGCCGTGGTCCCCAATGAAATGATTAGATGTATAGCATGTATTGATGGAATTTTAATGTTTTTATTCTTTGATTGACAATGAATTCATATACTTTTTGTACAAAATTGGGTTTTTTCAAGATATTGGTGTGTTTGCATTGATAACTATGGGATTCCCCCTTTGGTGGTACTGAGTATGGATGTAGTGTGAATTGGGAAGAAGTTAGTGTGACTGACGACTATACAAGTTCCAAAGGAAATGTTGGTACCCTGTCCCTTTGATAGTTGATCCATTCCCTTCTCTCTTTGATACGTTCGAATTAAGCCCTGCATTGTCCAGGGCTACACCCTAACCAGTCTATCACCGCGCCATTTACCACCTCATCATGGAGCTGGGAAAGCGAGGGGTGAAAACAGCACAGGGCTAAAAGCAGGAGCCTGTGCCGAATATTGGTATACACTCTGTGGTGTTGGGTCCAGGTTGATGCAATGCACGGGCTCCAGCTCTCAGCCATTCTGCAGGAGTGCTTGAGGTGGGAGCAAAAGGGAGTAGCAACTGAAGAGCTACAAGGGGAACCATGTAGGATGCGAGTAAGTGAAAAAATTCTCTCAAATGTGTGTTTGCACAGGAGTTAGAGACTGTGTGTATGTGTGTGTGCATGTATGCCACGGAAAGAGTGAGTGAATGAATGTAAGGGAGAGTGAGGGCGAGTGAATGCGTATCATTGAACTGTGAGTGAAAGTGAAAGATCTTAGCACAGGTCGTAAAAAAAGAAGTGGGGGGATGCTGTCACCTGAAGTGATGTCACGACAGGAAGTAATGTCACGAAAGGTGCCGAGCTCCTCGTCCCAGAGAGGCCAAAGAGTGAAGTCCAGCTGTTTAGCGGGGGGGGGGTGGCGTCCCCCCGGTAAAATAAGTGGGGGGACGCCGTCCACTCTCGTGGTACCCCGACTCGAGCCCTAGTGCCACTGAAAGTGTATCATTGAAATGTGAGTGAGACAGTAAGTGAGCTTGAGCGACAGTGTATAAGTGAAACAGTGTGTGAACTTCTGAGGAAAAATCTGAAGATATTTTCGGCCTGCTTAGAGCTCCATCTGATTGATAGTGATATTTGTTCAAACACTATCCTTATGCTGTTGCTTTTAATATTACCCCTGTGATGACCCCCCTAATAAAGTAGTTTGCCTTGGCATCACATTAGGTAATTTTATTTCACTTTTTCTTTCCACCGTTGTTTCACTGCAACCTCTCCCATCTAGCCATGTTATTCATATATTTTCTTTGTCACTGGAGGATCTGTTGGTAGGTCTCCTCACAATATCACCAGGTGAGAGACCCAACGGATACCAGTCTGTTTACAAAAAATCCCAGATGACGATATTCCGCCAAGCGGTGGGCTGATGGGAGTATTTATGTTCTGTTCTCACACTTTATCTTTATCTTATTCTTCCACATTTTGATCAGACACTAGTCCATGCATGCCCCATTTTACAATTGGCATACAATATTGAGCTAACTATAGACCTACAGTATCCCTTGTGTTTGTGTTACAGTTGGATTGGGGGATAGGATACTTAAGAGGTCTCTAAACTTGTTTCCCCTATAGACCCTCTTTTACAGTTGTATTTTGTTATGTAAAGAGACAAAACAAAGGCGTGAGCCTGAAATTTATCCAAGACCTCTCAAATGTAACATTTTTAAATTAGAATGGTACAGGCTGGACATGTCCTGTAAAGCAGGGACAAACTGTACCCCATCTCATAGCACAATACTCAAACCCAGTGGCGGCTCGCCGAGGGAGTGCTGCGGGGCGGGGTGGTTGTAGAGTCCGACATACGACGGACAGGAGTAAGATAAGTAATTAAATAAATACATCAATTTACCTTGAGCGCGCTGCATCGCCGAGTTGGTGATGCAGAGTGCACAAGGTAAATTGTTTTATTTATTTAATTACTTACCTAACTCATGTCCATCAAATGTCGGACTCTACTAACCCCCACCCTGCCTCTCCCCGCCTCACAGCACTCCCTCGGCGAGCCGCCACTGCCAAACCACTTTACTTTAACTTTTGCATGAACCATTGCGTCACCAAGTTATGCTCTACAGCAGCGTTTCCCAAAGTGTGGTCCGCGGACCCCCAGGGGTCCGTGACACATTCCCAGGGGGTCCGCAGGACTTGAGTGCCTAAGGTCGGTAAAAAACAAAAGGCTTATGAGTTGTGAATGTTCTTGGCGCCGGGCAGCAAGACTGCAATTCAATCTGGCCCCCAGGCGCACAGTACAGGAGAGAGGTGTGTATGTTGCTGGCGCCTGGGGTATGGGCGGCAAGACAGCAGTGAAATCTGGCCAATCACCCTTCAGCTATAGGTGCAAGCTGAAGGGTGATTGCCCTCATATTGTGTTACTTACTTCTGCCCATCACCCGACGTCGAGCTCGCACAGGAGTGCGTGCATTTCCTGTTCTGTTTGTGACCAGGCCCAGGGCATTTTGCTATCTGTCCCCATTTGCCCTGAAAGCAGCTGCGTGGCGAGGTAGAAGAGCATTGGAGGCTGGAACTGCATGTAAGTGTTTAATTTGTGTGTGAGTGTTTGTGTGTGTATATTTGAAAGCAGTCCAAACTCTGGGATGCATCCACTTAGGACTACAGCATACCAGATGAGTAATTATATTTGTAAATAGGTGCACTTGTCACAACTGCCCAGAAGTTAAAATGATTCATGCATTTTAATCGTTTCCTTTCCTTTCACTGACTGCAAAAGCTTCTTAAACCATACCCAGTAGTGACTGTATATTTCCAGGTACAATCTTTTTTACTGATGACCCATCCCCTTTACTTCTTGTCTTTTCATCTGCTGCACACTTGACTATAAATTAATATAAAGAAAGCCTAGGATTTCATGGCTTCAGGATTGATGCGCTGTAGCAGTTTCCACAGACAACCACTTTCTTCACATTCCTCAGTTTGATCCAGCTGAGAGTCAGAGTCAGAGGTTAAGAATAGCACTTTCGTAAACGTTGTGGTGGGGACTTCCCTGTACCCTAATTTAATTTTAATTTTAAAAGTTTTATATATCGCTAGCTTTACCTGTAGGTATCAGAGCGCTTTACATACCTTCTCTCTCTTTAAAAAGTGCAACAGTCAGTAATAGAACTGAGAGCCAGCCTGTGGAACAAGATGCTCACACCACACGTGGGAAAGCGTGACATCTCCCAAGTGTCCCCGGTGCAGTACCCAGGAGCGACACTAAACGTGCCCACAGAAAATGAGTTAATGATCATTATTGCACATTTACACGTGGGTTTATCATGAAGAAAATACACGAGCGTGGTGAGAAGCATCAAGTCTGTAATTAGGAGTGACATTCAACAACTATGAGCACAGTTCTGTCTCTCTATCTGCGGGTTTCCCTACAGGCCAGTCTGACACACGCAGCATAAGAATCATTTAAACAAGCATTTACAATGCAAATGTCTCGCATTAGGAAATTGTGAGCTATTGGTATTGTAAATGACACATTTTTTTAATATGTGTTGGCTTTGAAAATATATAAATTAATAGCATTGTTATTCACAAAGCCAATAGCTTACATTTTCCTAATGCGAGTCCTATTGGCTATGGCAATGCTTGTTGGTAGCAAGAAAGGACAGTGCTGTTGTGGTGCTGAGTGATGATGTGGTTGGGCTGAGTGATGTGGTGGTGTCCCCGAGTGGTGTGGTGGTGTCCCCCAGTGATGTGGTGGTGTCCCCCAGTGATTGTGGTGGTGTCCCCCAGTGATTGTGGTGGTGTCCACAAGTGATTGTGGTGGTGTCCACGAGTGATTGTTGTGGTTTCCACGAGTGATTGTGGTGGTGTCCACGAGTGATTGTGGTGGTGTCCACGAGTGATTGTGGTGGTGTCCCCGAGTGATTGTGGTGGTGTCCCCGAGTGATTGTGGTGGTGTTCCCGAGTGATGTGGTGGTGTTCCCGAGTGATGTGGTGGTGTCCCCGAGTGATGTGGTGGTGTCCCCGAGTGATGTGGTGGTGTCCCCGAGTGATGTGGTGGTGTCCCCGAGTGATGTGGTGGTGTCCCTGAGTGATGTGGTGGTGTTCCCGAGTGATGTGGTGGTGTCCCCGAGTGATGTGGTGGTGTCCCCGAGTGATGTGGTGGTGTCCCCGAGTGCGACCCATTTTTTTAAAAACAAATACATTGGCAGTCAGTTTATATGCATGAACTTGCGGATTATCTTGCCCACAGAGCACTGAAGAAAGTGCAAAACCAATGTGGCGACGGTCAGATCTTCGCATTACCAAATTAACACACACTGTAAATAATAAAAGCTTTAGTAATGCAAGTATTTGTTTGGTGTGTACTTGTTTGTGTATTTTTTGCAAATTACTGTTTTAATTTTTTTAAATTGAAATTGTACAAATTGCTTGGGGGTCCCCGGCTTCCAGTAGTGATTCAGTGGGGGTCCTCAGGAGTCAAAAGTTTGGGAACCACTGCTCTACAGCATACTGCTTTGCCCGGTACACCTAGGAATCTCCTAAAATCCAGGCTTGGGGAAAAATGTGGCGAGCCATCTTCACAGATTCAGTAAGAAATGGAAATATATTTATAGATATGCACACAAAAGACTTTAAACACCCACAAACATGTCCCCTTTTCAATTAAAATCTGTAAGTGCTTAAACATCTTAAAGTATGAAATATGTAATTTATTTTGCAACTAAATTTTTTCTATTGGTTACTTTGAAACATGTATTAAAACATCGCTTATTAGACTTCACATCCCAAAAACCATAATCAGCAATCCTTAAGAAACACTAAAATATAAAAGAACTAAAACTACCCTGAAAGTTGTTAACACAAGAGTAACGTAGTATTTCATTTTAATTGCACGAAAGACTAGAGCTCCTGCTTCTGCCACTTTCCGTAATTCCAGAGCCCATAAATACTCAAATGCTCTATGCACTGACTGGATACCAGCTTATGTAATAACAGATTTAAGATCTCTTAAGCGCTTCTAGTAGTAAGCATTAGATGAGCTAAATCATGAGGAAGGCGTCATATACACATTAGGAGCAAAATCGGTTGATCCTGATAATTTAATTCTAATTCTAATGATTATGGAGTGCACCAAGACGAACAAGTAGAACTGGATTGAGGACATTTAATAAATAACTTGCCACTCAAGTTTTTTATTTGACCTGGTTAAAAAAAAAGTCAAGGACTTTAGTTGCTGTGAAAGGCCTATCTGCTGCGAACGATTTCTCCATATCCCATTGCTTCAGTGCTTGTTTTCAAGTGCCACATTCCCAACAAATATTTATTTTAAAAGGTGTATACTGTAGAACTCAAATGTTTTAAATAAATGTCTATTTTTTTCCACCGCTGTTATTAGTACACTACGATTCTTTCAAGCACTTTGCTGCCAGGCTCTGATTGCCATCCCTTGTCAAAGAAGTTAGAAGCCTAATATGTGCAGTCGCATTTTAGTGTTCAAGTGAGCAGAGTGCAGGGTCTAGATAAACTGCTCCAATGCTTCCACGAGGGTGTAGCCATAGGGAGTGGAGCAGTTCCCATGCTTGAAACTTATTTTAATCACAAACCCGCTCTACAAACAATTCTGGCACTTTATAAGGAAGAATTGCCGCAGGTTTTGCATGATTTATCTATAATAAGGGTGCCACAATGTGCCGACTGAAATTAAATAAATAGGTCACTTTGTTCTAAAGTTATACAAAGCTTACTTTATTAATAAAAGTAGTACCCACGTATTTATGACTGTTAAATACATCTAATTCGGATTTGCTTTCAAAAAGTTGCATCCCGAGAGTCTTCTTTATATTAATTATTAATCTGCTTGTTGTACAGTAGGGCTCTAGGCCAAGTTGTTGCTGTTGAAGTTCAATTGCTGAGTGGTCTAATACAACCAAATCATTGGTGGGCAAAAATGTTGTTAGAAAGGAGCCACCAATCGTGGGGATTAGCTCTTGGTGAGTGGAACAATCCAGGGAGATTATGAATACAGAAAGCAACCACGGGACCAGGACAACCCCTGTCTTAAAACCGTTGTACACTGGTACCTTAGCTGTTCTCTCCCCTTAATTTCCCGCTTTCACTTGTGCCCAGGTCTATGTGCGAAAAGTAATTACCTTTAAAGCAACATACTACAGAATATATTCAATTTAGGAGGAAGACTACATTCAAATGATATAATATAATATAATACAGTTACGTACCTACTCTTGACAGTTTGTGGAAATATAAAATGGGTGTTTTGGGCAATATACTTTTAATATATATTTTTTTAAATATAGCCATAACACATCATGCAGTACATCGAACTACAAGATATTATTATGAAGGGCATATAAGAAACACCACAATTATTTCTTAATTGAGATCCCAAAACCGGCTCTTTATTTTGCGAACGTGTGTTCTTTTTTCCAGATTTGCAAAAAACTTGGCACGAGGAACCCAACTGAGATGTAGTTTGCTTTTGGAACGTTTGTTGCAGATTTCTTGACAGCGCCAAAGTTATTAAGAAGGCAATACTGCACACACCACAGGCACAGCAATGCCAGTATAATTATGGGTTAGTCAAAGTTTAAATTAAAGATATGTTGATTCATTGTGTGTATAACTGCAGAGGTGAGTAAGTGGTTGTGTGATTGACTTTCTGGGTAAGTGAGTAGCTCTATGGGTGACTGACAGTGTGTGAGTGGCTGTATGGGTGTATGAGTGACTATATCAGTTGCTGTGAGTGAGTTGGTGTATGTGTGACTGGGTGCCGCTCGTGTGAGGAGTCACTTTGCTTTTTCCTTGGACCGCGCTACAGGAGTAGCTTGTTTCTGTTCCAGTCCACATTGCCAGCGAGAGGAGGGTCAGGCGTGAGGCCGCAGAGGAGGCGAGAGGCGCGGCCCCGGGACTGCGAGGACCAGCCTTCAACAACCACAGCTGTGTCCTCTTCCCGGGTGAGCCGCGCCCCCTCCCAGTGCCCGCCCCCATCTGAGCGCTCATCACTCCTCGCGGCCCCCGCTCCGCAGGTGCCGCTCGTGTGAGGAGTCACTTTGCTTTTTCCTTGGACCGCGCTACAGGAGTAGCTTGTTTCTGTTCCAGTCCACATTGCCAGCGAGAGGAGGGTCAGGCGTGAGGCCGCAGAGGAGGCGAGAGGCGCGGCCCCGGGACTGCGAGGACCAGCCTTCAACAACCACAGCTGTGTCCTCTTCCCGGGTGAGCCGCGCCCCCTCCCAGTGCCACGCCCCCTTAGCAGCCTTGCCTACATTAGCACGCTCAGTGCCGCGTACCGCGGGACGCGCGCGGGACGCAGCCCGGGGCTAAGCCCGGGCAAAGGGCGGGCCCTCTGTGGCCCTCCGGTGTCCGAGGGTGCCGGGCCGGGGCCAAAACCCTTGCCACTTCCGTCCCTCGCTAATACCAGCATTTTGATACATGAGTCAGAAACTACTATTTACAAACTATTCACGCTCCCCCTTTTAAGCTCTGAAGTATATCCCATTATGCCTTCTAAATTGGTAACTATGGACAATTTCTTAATTAAAAAGGTGGCGCAAATTAATAGCAATAGAAGGGCGTCTCTGGGATTGGAGCTCCCTTCTACAACTACTCTGGAGCTACCACTCATTGCTATAGAGACACCCCTGATAGAGGAGCCCCCTGCCCCTGTACGCAAGATAATTACTGCAGTTGCTATGATCCATGCGGGCCAGAATGATGAGGATTCTAATGGCCCAGCCTTTCTGGGGACAGGTATAGGCTCTTCCGGATTACACGAGCCCGCAGCAAAGGAATCACCACGCAGATTTAAGAAAGCCCGAGTGAGACGCAGGGGGAAGCAAGGGAAAAATAGCTATAAAAATCCAGAAGGAGGGGGGGGTGAGTTCGTATCTTCATCAGTATTTACAGGAAACAGATCAGCCGTATTTGGAGAAACAGGAGATACTACTGTGCCTAAACGACCTGGTGATTCTTGTCTTCTGATCGATTTCTCACACACAGGGGTCGCTGTCAATAGCGAAAGCGCTGCCGATGACCCCACTATGACCAATAACCAGCCACTGTCCAGTACACCTACTAGTGTATCTGTATTGGACCTACTTACCGGGAATGATAGTGTCAGGCTATCAGGTTCTCCGAAACTCCCCATTGAGCCATCCCCCATGTCCCCTACATCCCCCCTCATCATGACAAGCAATAAAAAAAGGGGGGGAAAGCCATTGGGAAATCAAGCCCATAAAATAAGGAAAGAAGTTGATATTGTATCCCAATTAGAACCTGGCGAAACCCCAGGATGTGAGGCAGCTATGATGGCCAAAATTGTAGAACTTTTCAGGGGTGTGATGCAACCTCTTCTGGATAAGACTTTTACGATGTGTGCACATCTTGACCAAATAGAGAAGAAGGTTGAACAGAATTCCCTTCTCTTATCTGATCTGGTAAAGGGGATAGGAAAACCTAAGGCAAACCCGCTATTAAAACCCAACCCACCTGTAAAACCCCCAGTAATAGGTCCCCCTCCACTGCAAGTAATGACAACACCAGCACCAATAACACCGGTATCTAAGCAAAAACAGAAACCAGTGAAAGAGGGAGTAAGTTCGGCCAGCCTGGCGATTACATCAATAACCCCTACCCCACAGATGGCCACATCCCAACTGGCTGCTCCTGCAACTAAGGAGCAACCATCTAAGGCAGGGGGAGGTCAAAATAAAGATGGTAGTAAGGACTTGGCAACGACTAAGTCAAATAAAGGCAACATTAATTCAACTGCCCCCCAAAAAACTAAAACTAATTATATTATAGACCTAACCCCTGATTCAGCCCCTTATGTTATTGTAATGGCAGGGGTACCGGAACTGCCTGCAGGTAAATGGGAAGATCAAGGAGCGTTACGGAACAAGGTCGTGTTCTGGCTCCGTGATAATAGACCGTTACCTGCTTCAATAAATGGTGAAATTTTAAGCCTAAGGCGTGCCAACTGGGTAGGAGCTAGGCCAAAGGACAAAAATGGTGATGTTATAATCATCAATTTCAAGGATCATAGGGCCGTGAGGCATATCGGGGACTGGTTCGATGCTAGTAGCAGTGATTCAATCTCCACACATCTCCTCTCCTATTTCTATCCCTATGCACCCCCAAAAAGTTTTAATAACTGGGGCAGGGATAGACAGCTTATTGGGAAACCAGTCCAACAACGACGGAGGCTTGGAAATGTAAGATTATGGGACATGACTGAGTTGGAGGGTGTACCGCCTCCGATGGGTAGCTTTGGTTACGCAAATGGTCAAGGTTCCTCTTTTTACACCCAGAGGCCGGAGGACTACCATCCTAGAAATGAGTACCAACCCTACCAACACCCTCTTCCCAGTAATCACTATTTACCACACCTGGAACCCAACCCTTTCCAATGTAGATCAAGGAATAATAGAGAATTACTACCAAATATGTATAATTTACCGATCCAAAACCGATACCAGATCTTCTCTGGTCTGGATGGGGTAGATTGACAACAAGCCCAGACCCCTATAGAATTTCTGGATGGGAATAAGCCCCCTTCCCCAGCCTCCCAAGTGTGTACTAGGGGTGGGGTTTCTTTTTCTAATATCAATTCTAATTTTACAGAGGCCCCTAGTGAGCCATCACAAGAACCTCCCATATTAAATAAGACCTCCGCCTTCGATGGGCCGACACCCTGTGACAGTGTTTTTCTAGATCAGGTGCATTCCGTCGTGGGTGTTATTAATGGGAGTAGGGGAAAGATAGATAATGGTTCAATGCAGGCGAAGAGCGCTTTTTGTGAACTGCTCTTCTGGAATGTAGCTGGGCTGAAGCAAAAAATCATCAACCCAGCTTGGGAGTCTGTAACAGGAGGCAAGGATATAGTGGCCCTACAAGAAACATGGACCCAGGTCCCAATCCATATAAATGGCTTTAGAACCTTCTTTACCCCCGCAGTTGGAGGCCATTTTGGAAGGGCAAAAGGTGGTTTGACTACGTTTGTTTCTAATCACCTTAAAACAAAACAGGTCCAATGTCACCTAAACTCCAAATACTTCCAGCTAATAATTCTAAGAGATCTTAAAGGAGCAAAGGTGATTATCATCAATTTTTATAATAATGTCCCGAGGGATGAAATTGTGGTTGCGATTAAGCAGCTCAAGGAGGAAGTTCAGTTAGAGGTAGACAAAAATGACAGAGAATTAGTAATTTTATGGGGGGGGGATTTTAACTGCTCGCTTTGTACCAAAGGGAGTCAGGGCCTATGTGGCCTAATGACAGAGAGAGATTTGAATCTGACCCACTTCGATCATACTCTAATGGGGGACTTGCTGAATGAATTATTGTTTATGTTTGACTTAGGGTTTGCCAATGAATTAGCGTTAAAACCCACACCCTTTGTCCCGACCTTTGTTGGTAGAGGCTCATCAACCATTGACTTTATCATCGCCTCCAGTAACCTCAGTCATAGAGTTGTGACGGTCACAAACATTCCACTGCCTATAAGTGATCATCTTCCCCAATGCCTTAAGATTGCAGATCTATTCCAAGACCCATCTACGGCCGCGCCACTTGTTGAGGCAGCGGTTGATGTGGCCCTTGGGAGACAAAATGGCTATACACTTAACTGGAATAAAGTAATCCCCGCAACTTTCCTCAAGGAACTCTGGGAGGTGTGCTCTACTAGTTTTTCGATCTGTCTGGGACATAATTCTAGTAGTGATCAAATAATTGAGCACTTTGGCATTATAGCCGCAAACATAAAAAGCAGCTTAAGGGTGGAGTCGAAGCGTAGAGGTAAGGGCCCTAAGAGTTGGTTTGATAATGCATGTACCAGGGCTCTGAAAAATCTAAAACATGCAGTGCACAGAAGCCCCAGGGTTACAGGTGAAATAAGATCATGTAGGTCGGCATATAACCAGGCCCTTATAGCAAGGAAAACTGCGCTAAATAAGGAGGCCATTGATTCACTCTGTGAGGCTTCAAAGACAAAAAACTCCGCTGCATTTTGGAAAGTAATCAACACCCCTTTCCCCTATGAAACTCATACGGCGCGAATTGAGATCGCTATATCCGAAGATAATTGGGTGGATCATTTCTCCAACCTTTACAATGCACAGGATGATACCCGCAGTAGTGATCCTCAGACCAGTTTGGACTTGGAATCAGGACCAAACCTGGTTGTCTCACTTGATGAGGTACTGCTTGCCCTAAGAGCTACTAAAGGAGGAAAGGCAGCCGGTCCTGATGGGATCCCTGCGGATGTATTTAAAGAAAATCCTGAAATCTGGGGCCCAATGTTGGTACAACTTTTTAACGCGGCCTTATCAAGGGGCCCAAAGGAGTCTTGGTTCACCTCTGTTATTGTTCCCATTTATAAGAAGGGGGACAGAAACAGCTGTGCCTGTTATAGGCCAATCTCCCTTCTTGATTCCTCAATAAAAATCTTGGGTCGAATAGTGCTGGCAAGACTCCAAAGCTGGGCGGAGGAAAATGAAATTATGAGTGACCTGCAATTTGGTTTTCAAAAAGGGATTGGCACAATTGAGCAAGGCCTAAACTTGATGTTACTGCAACATAAATACATAAGGATTAAGTCGGAACGCTTGTATTTTACCTTTGTGGACCTCTCATCAGCGTTCGACTGCGTGTCACACACCAAACTGTGGGCAGTTATGAAAAGTTTGGGAGTGGACAACACCATCATCTCCTTCCTGAGGGATCTGTACAGTGGAGCCACAGCTTCTGTTCGCTACGGTAGGGGGGGTGAATGCTCCAGACAATTTAGTGTGGGTCGTGGAGTGCGCCAAGGATGCGTTTTAGCACCTTTTCTTTTTCTACTTTACATCAATGGGCTTGAGCATCGCCTGCTGCATGAGTGCAGGGACATGCCCAGAGTGGGGAGGAGGGCAATCCCTGCACTCATGTATGCGGACGATACCGTGCTTATGGCACGCACTCCTCGGGCTCTGCAAAAACTAGTAGTAAGCTTTGAGAACTTTATGCTTAATCTAGATTTGCTAGTAAACTGTAGTAAAACTTTTACAATGAACTGTGGTCCCAAATCAGGTAAACCGATGAATCGGATGATTTTAAATAATGTTCCTTTAGATAACACCCAAACTTTTTCTTATTTAGGCATTTTATTCCATGAGTCAGGTTCTTGGACAAGTGCAATCAAGGCGAGAACTCTTTTATTTATGAAAACGATCATGGCCTTAAAGAATTTTGTAAGAAAACTTGGCAGGAAGCCGATAAAAGAAATGATAACCATCTATAAAGCAACATGTGTATCGGTGGCTATGTATGGCTCAGGCTTGTGGGGGTACTCAAACGTTGATCCAATTCAGGTGGTGGAAAACAAATTTATGAGGGAAGTCCTTGCTGTTCCACAGTGTGTTGCCACTTTTTATTGTCACGCTGAACTTGCCCTACCCCATATAACAGACATTATTAAAATTCAACCCATCCTGTTGTGGCACAGGGTATGGACTACAAATGAATGTGTTATGAACCGGGCTCTATTACAGGATACCCTCAACTTGGATCACGTGGAGAGATCACAATGGCTGGGATATGTTAAGTGCTTTCTGACTGAGATTGGGTGCTATTCTTATTATTCGGATCCATCTACAATGGATAGCATCACAAGGAGCTCACTGAAAGCCCTCTGCTTGGTCCACCTTGAAGATAAGAGGAGGAGAGCTGAATCTCTGAAACACTCAGTACAGTCACACCTCCTGATTTTATGTGAGACTAAGTCTGTACAACCATACCTATCCCTGCCTATGACAAACTATGATCGTTTCCTTTTAACCCGTTTTAGATTTTGTATATTTTTTAGATTGGTGTCTTTTCCTAGAATGAATTCATGGATACGTACTCTGCCCCTCTGCCCGTGTGATGCCACCTCACAACAATCGGATATTCATATCCTTTTCTTTTGCAGACTCTATAGTGCCTTACGTAGAGAAATCATAGTCCCTTTTTTAAAAGAAATGAATTTTACTAGATGTCGCCCAGCCTTTTTAGAGTTTCAGAGAATGGATACGGTTTTATCTGTATCTGTGGTTTTAAAATTCCTAAAGAGTGTTTTTAAATCACGGAAACATATGGTAACAGAAATGTGTTCATTGTTTATTTCTCTTTCCGTTTAAGACTCTGTCTTTTTGGTCCTCCTACTGAACTTATTTCAAGAGCTGTAATCATTGTAAATCTGTACTTCATGTTTGTTACTTTTATGTTTACTTGTTTTTAACCGAATAAAGTTCTTTGAATCTGAATCTGACTGAGTAGATGTGAATGTAGATCTATAAATCAGTGAGTGGGGTTGTAAATACCGTATGGGTGTGTCAATGGTTTTTAGAATGGTAGTGTGGAAATTGAGTGGGAGTAAGAAAGTTTAGATCAGGGTGTGAGTGGGTGCGTCAGAGATTCGGTGGAAGATGTCATCAGTGATTTCATCAGTGATGTCATTTGAGACGTCTTTAGTGATGTCACTGAATATGTTATGATTGATGTAATATGTGAAGTCATAAGCAGTGCATTGTGGGGTGCTAGTAAGAGTTAGCTCAGCTAACTATAACTGCTGAATTTTCTGTTTTTTTACGAGTGAAATGTCAGCCCAACTATAACATCCCTGTAACCTTTGTTTTTTTCAATGAATTTCTAAAGTTCTTTTAAATTATATTTTTTAACTATAACGTCCCTTTAACCTTTATTTTTTTTAAATAAAGTATGTGCCCTGGGGAGGTGGCAGTCCCAAAGGCAGCGGACTCCACAGCATTACTTTTAAAAAAGTGCCTCAGGGTAGTGGCGGTCCCGGGGCAGGAGGAGGTACACAAGGCCCCCATAATATTGAAATTAGCCCCGGGGAGGTGGCGGTCTCTGGGGCAAGGGGGATCCATGAGGCCCCGCCCTACATAATTGGAAATAGCCCCGGAAAGATGGCAGTCCCTTGGGCTGTGAGTGGGCCCAGTGGGCCCGCCTGCATTCATAATGAAAGTGCCCCGGGGAGATGGTGGTCTCCGGGCCTTTGATGAGCCCTTAGATGGGGGCCCTGTGCGCACCCCCATATACACCTGGGACTTGGCCCACCAAGGAGTTATTTAAAAGCAAGCGGGGAGCCCGCGCTTGTTTCTTTTTCTTTTTTTGCTGCAAATTCATGATTATCGCGATTTTGCAGCAAATTTGTTTTTTAATGGTTGTATGCCGTGGCTCGGTCCAAGGGGGACTCCAGGACCAAGTCTTGGAGGTCTGGGTATTCCTACCCTGCCCCCTTTTCTTTATTTTCACTTTTTTGGGGGTATTAGGTGAAGCCGAGTCCTAAGATGGCTGCCAACACTTCAGTGTTGGCAGCCAATCAGAGCGGTGCATTTACCTGCACAAGCTATTCTTTTTTATTGAAGGCTTCGCGATTAGAGATATCACTATAATTTTCAACATACATTTCTCAACAACTGCTGAACGTATTTACACCATATCAGCAAAAGACACTTCCTTCAACCAACCTCTACCTCCCTGCCAAATTTGGTGCAAGTCAGTTCAGCAATTCGGGCTGTAGCTGTGGCTTAAGGTTCCTATGGAAATCAACATTACAAATGCACCCTTATTTTGCGACCCAATTTCTCGGTCTCCACTGCACTGGCTCACCCCCCAAACCTTCAATAGCACCCTACCTTGACACTTTTTGGGGGAAAATGTTA
Organism: Lissotriton helveticus; assembly: GCF_964261635.1. Taxonomy (NCBI): domain Eukaryota; kingdom Metazoa; phylum Chordata; class Amphibia; order Caudata; family Salamandridae; genus Lissotriton; species Lissotriton helveticus. The sequence goes on from NC_136065.1 coordinate 940,838,794, forward strand.
TGAAGATTGGTCAAATGACACCAAAAGACAAGTCAAAAAATGCTTTTCCTATGGAAACTAGGTTCTAACTAAAACTACCTACTGGCGATCGCCAGTAGGCAATATCATATATATATATATAATAAAACACACCAGCTGCTATTTCGTTAGCCCATATTATCATTTCCAGGAGTCATGATAGTTCATAAAAAAAAAACAAGTGAGCAAAGGAATAACTTCTATACATCGTTTCCCTTAACAAACACACTCTATGTGTCTGGAAAGTCATTCAAATTAATTATGGTGGCATATATCTAAGTAAACTCATAGAATCATATATTTAAAAATCTAGAGGTTGGTACTACTTTACTTTTTTTTGCGTGTTTTTTTTGTAATACACTTTTTAACAAACATTTATCAACATTATCAGTAAACATAAATCCATATATACCACAAAAACTACCCAAACAAAACAAATTTCCACTCACTCTTGGCCTTTCCTGGAGATAGTTTTTACGTCAAAATTCCCATCTGCAGTGTTGGTTCCACTCGTCCTCGATACTGGTTTGAAATCCAATCAAAGACATATAATGAGCGGGGAACACAGTCTTTTCCTTTAGACCTTCTGATTTAGTTACCCATTTCGGGCTGATTGATTCATCTTTCCCATATGTGGATTTTACTTCTCCCAGAAAGGTAATGGTAGATGCCTTTTGGCCTTCAAGATATTTAAGGCAGAACTTGAGATAAAGTGATGACCTGTTCATTCTATACTCAAAACACATAAATTACCACATTTTCCAATCAAAGTGGGAATTTGTGTACATTGAATCACCTTAACATAGCACGCCTCACCTAGTGCTACAACCGTGCATGTTTCTCAGCCTCAAAATGAACTCAGGTTGTGCTAAAAACAACCGAAAAGATCCCTAAGCGCCTGAAAAGGCCTTATTATATACAAGAATAATTCGAAGTTTCCATGATTCCAATATGAAACCCTCATACAGTGCCCCTGTATCCAACTGCACCGCTAATTGGTGCCAGTGGTGTAGATGGCTATCAACTGGAGACATGCGTGCATTGTGCATTCTATCTATCATGCTGTTACCATACAGTGCCCACGGAAAGGGAATAATTATGCAAGTGTCATTGTGCACCTTTTATTAAAAAACAACAGTGTCCCATCTAGGAGAGTTATGGTTGTTGAGTCATGATACGGACATGTTAAAGTTGAAGGATATAATTGCACATCAATCGTGGAACAAACACACTCGACTGTTCACCAGTGATGGTGAACATAAAAAATACAAAAATGTCAAGGATGCACTGTAAATAACTCAGGAAGGAGTTACACTCTGAGGGTCAAGAATTCTGATTCCGGCGACAGAAAATTATTGAAGTTACCATGAAGGACATTGTGGAAATGTTCCCACAAAACAAGCTCTCCAAGACCGGCTTTGGTATCCTTATCTTGATCATCCAAACAATAGGAGCTAAAGGGGGAAGAAATTATCAGACCGCCCCCCACTCAATGTATTATCAATTAACAATGGGCCTGATCACTAGACATTAAACCCAAATCTATATATCCAGCAATAGAGGGGTCACCATAAACTTAATAACTCCCTCACGGACCTAACTAAGGGGTCAATTAGGATGGTGGACGGACAAAGTCCGTCCGCCATCCTGTCGGAGGACGGGACCGTCCCCCACAGGGGCGGAGGTCCCGTGCCTCGAATTAGGATGCACCCGTCACAGTGGCGGGTGCATCCTGTATTTTTAACATTGCGGCGGGCAGTGCTGAAAGCACCGCCCGCCACAATGCTAAAAATGCATTGTGGGAGGGCAGGCCGGATAAATAGACGTGGAGGCTGTAAATAGTGGGCCAGTAGTATGGTTTTATTTCAACAAGAAACAGTGATGCATGAAGGTAGTGTCGTGTTTAACATTTAGGCGCCCAATCACAGTTCTTCTGGGGTCTTGGGTACTCTTATCCTTTGTCTTGGGTTGTCTGCTCCAATGGTTGGTCCTTCCCCAGGAGGCTCATAATAGGAGAGAAAAGAAGGGAGCCGTCAATGTTTATAGAGATTAAGATAGCACGTTGTAGACACTAAGGTCTCCGCCACCATACCCAGTTGGTGCAAACTAATACTCGGTTCAAACAAAAGTGAGGGAGGTGGGTTGATACTTGTGGCAAGGGAGGTCTCAGGTGGGACGTGCCGGGGAACCGACCTATGTGAGGGTATAGTGCCAGGGTTCAGAGGTACCTAAACAAACGGGTAGTGCTCCGAATATACTTGAGCTGCTTAAAAATCAATCTTAGCAAAAGGAGGATCAAGAAACACTCCACATAACAGAAAAATTACTTGGCTTCCACGGCTTTCAAGGTTTCCTTACTTTTGTGCCCCTTGTCTCCCGTTTCCCCCCTGATACCCTTTTGAACCTCCCACCGCCCTCCTGAACACTCCAAGCCTCCCGCCGCCCTCCTGTACACTCCAAGCCTCCCGCTTTGTTTTTGAGACTCACCGGCTCTGTCGTAACTCTCCGGAGTTACGGCCGCTCCTCAGCCACCTCCTGCCCCTTTTCACCTCCTGTGGGGTTCTGCTTCCGGGGTTGTCCCCGCCCTCTTCCGGTGGTGTGTGCTGCTGTATGGGAAGAGGACAAGGGGGAGGAGTTACGTCTCGAGCCTGCCTGCCGCTGGGCCGCCGCCGTGCTGTCTTTCCTCTAGCAGGTACGTGCTTGGGGTTTCGAAGGGGGTCAGACGTTATATTCGGGCATGTCGGATACGGTTCCTCCTCACATCCCCTCACCCATGCTGTCCTTCTATTAGGGGTGATGTCACAGGGATATCTAGAGAGGAAATCGGCGTTGGCCTGGTCTAATCCTTTCCGATGTTTGGTGTGGAATCTGTAAGGTTGTAATGACAAGAACCAACGTAAAACCCTTTCGTTGTTTCCTTTATTGCGGGCGAGCCATTCTAACGGGCCATGGTTGGTGTAAAGTGTGATTTTGCGTCATTCTAGATAGTATTTCAAGGTGTCAATGGCCCATTTTATGGCAAGAGCTTCCTTCTCTATTACCGCATAGTTACGCTCTCTAGGAAATAGTTTCCTACTTATATATAGTATTGGTCTTTCCTCTCCTTGTTGATTTGTCTGTGACAGTACCGCCCCCAGTCCTTGCTCGGAGGCGTCTGTTTGAAGGATAAAGAGTAGGGCGTAGTCGGGGCTGGCTAATACTGTGTCTAAATTTAGGGTCTGTTTCAGGGTTTCAAATGCATGGATAAGATCGGGGCTAGGTTCTTTTAGTCGGGCTTCGATTTTGACATGTTTTTGTAAGAGATCAGTGAGAGGTGCTGCAATTTGGGAGAATCGGGGTATAAACCTCCTATAGTATCCGAGTAGCCCGAGAAAAGCTCGGAGGGCTTTTGCAGTACGTAGAAAGGGTACTTGTTCTATGGCAGAGAGTTTGGAATTTTGGGGTCGTATCTTCCCCTCTCCTAACATATAACCCAAGTATTTTACATTTTGGGCAGCCAGGTGATTCTGAAACCCTGATTTCCTAAAGCCTGTATCACCTTATATAGGTGAATCATATGTTGCTCCCAAGAGTCACTATAAATGACGATATCGTCTATATAGGCTCCTGTGTACTGTTCGTGGGGACGTAGTATGATATTCATGGCCCTCTGAAAAGTAGACGGAGCCCCATGCAGTCCGAAAGGAAGCATGACAAATTGAAACAACCCATCTGGAGTGGAGAATGCAGTTTTCTCGCGGTCTTGCACCCTAAGGGGGATCTGCCAGTACCCCTTACATAAATCCAGAGTACTGATATATTTGGCCTTCCCAATGCATTCTATCATCTCGTCCACTCGAGGTAGTGGATAGGTGTCGAATTTGGATACCTTATTAACCTCTCTAAAATCAATACAGAATCGTACCGAGCCATCTGGCTTCGGCACTAGTACAATGGGTGAATTCCATTCACTTACTGAGGGTTCTATGATCCCCATCATCAACATTTGTTGAACTTCTTCTCGGATGGTTTGTCGACGGGCTTCGGGTATACGATAGGGATGGAGTCGTACTCTTTTTCCAGGAACAGTCTTAATAGCATGTTCCACTAATGCAGTTTTTCCTGGTGTCAAGGAAAATACCTGTTGTACAGGTAAGAGTCTATCCGCTAGGTGGTTTTTCAGGTGGGAAGGCAAGTCAGGGTCAAAACACTGAAGAAATAAGGGATGGTCTTTCTCCGTATGTCCCAGCAAGGTTGGAAGTGGCCCCTCCCATTTTTTCAAAAGGTTAATATGGTAGACTTGAGTGGTACCTCTGTCTTTGTCCATTTCCACCTTGTAGGTGACAGGGGTCACTCTTTCTAATATAGGATATGGACCTTGCCACTGTCCCAACAGTTTATGGTCGGACGAGGGCATCCTCAATAATACGTAGTCTCCTACTGAAAAGGACCTTTCCTTTGTGTTTTTGTCGTATTGTCTCTTCTATGACTCTTGTGCTTTTTCCAGGTTGTTCCTCACTATGGTTCTTATCTGGCCAAGATGTTTTTTTAGAGTACTAACATAATCTATCAGGGGAGTAGTGCTGTGGGGCTCTGTTTCCCAGGTTTCCCGTAACATGTCTAATAGGGACCGAGGCTGGTGACCATACAGTAATTCAAACGGGGAAAACCCTGTACTTTTCTGGGTTTGGCATCATATGGCATATAATGCAAGGGGCAACATATCCTCCCACCGTTTGGACTCTAGGGCCAAAAGTTTCTTTAATGTGGTCTTTAGGGTAGCGTTGTAGCGCTCGACCAGCCCGTCAGTCTGAGGGTGATACGCGGCGGTTCATATTTGCTTGATACCCAACTGAGAACACACTTGCTTCATCAATTTCGAAACGAACGGGTCCCTTGATCCGTCAGGATCTCTTTCGGGAACCCTACCCTGGAAAACACCGCTATCATAGCCTTGGCTATGTTGGTTGCATCGGGATGGCGTAGAGCTATGGCCTCAGGGAAACGGGTCGCGTAGTCTACGAGGACCAACACATAGCGGCATCCGCTTTGAGAAGGCAAGAGGGGACCTATAATGTCCATTCCTATCCTACAGAAGGGTTCCTCAATGATGGGGAGGGGATGGAGTGGTACTCGAGGAGGTCTATATCTACTGGTTTTTTGACATACTGGACATTCACGACAATAAGTCCTTACTCTATGGTGGATTCCTGGCCAATAGAACTGCTTGGTTATGAGCTGTTCGATCTTTTCCTCCCCAAAATGCCCTCCCAACAAATGACTGTGAGACATATAGAGTACTTTGTCTTGAAAAGGGGTAGGGACTAACAACTGAGGGGGTTTGGTGTGGTCTGCCTTCCTGTATAACAGTCCGTTTTTCTCCAAAAAATAAGGACATATATGCAGGGGGTCTTCCTGGGATATGGCTTGATTCCAGGCCTCTTGCAGAAGCGGGTCTTCTCTTTGTGCGATTTGGAAATGTCTATTACTTTCCCAGGGGTTCTCTACTGGGACTGCGGGGTAGGCTCCGGAGAACTGACTCTTCTCTCTTCGTCTTTGGATTTTGGGTTTCCTCGGTTTAGAGGGTGGCCACTCAGGATCTTCGTCATGGGCAAAGGGAGCAGTACCCCACCAATCTTCTTCCTTAGTCTTGTTTTCTTGAAGTAACCTGGGTAGATGAGAATAATCGCTCCCTAAAATCACTTGTTCTGGTAAGCGTGGGATGAGACCCACCTTTAAATCGGATCCTGGATCCATGGCATGCTGTATGTGGACCTGAGTAGTTGGATACGTTTTAGTATCTCCATGGATGCACTGAATGTGCACAACACCGTCTACAGGACCGTGGTTGTCTCCCAACTCCTGGGGTCTCATCACACTTTGTCGACAACCTGTGTCGGCGAGGGATGTCAAAGGATGTCCGTTTACTGTTACATCACATCGATAGGATGGTGGTGGTAAGGACTGGTTAAGACAAAAATAGTTCCGTGCAAGACCAATTTCCATCGGTTCTTCTTTCTGGGGACAGAAGCGTGCTATATGTCCCATACCGCCTCAACTGTAACACTGTGGGCCGGGGGTAAGGGTCCTCAGCATGGCCGTTCCAGGAGGTCGGACTAGTGGGGGTCTAAACACTGGGGTTCCGGGATGAGGGTCACGGGTTCGGGTTTCCGGACAGGTGCTCGCGTAGGGCGGTGGGCCCCCCCGGGTTACTCCTCCAGGTACTGTCTTCACGTCCTCTTTGTACTTCTTGAGCCCGATTATATGCACTAGCGATTTCCACCGCTGTTTCCAGTGTGAGATGGGCATGTTGCCTTACCCATATTTGTATCGGGGGTGAAGCGAGGATAGGTACTGTTCCAAATAGACTTTGGCCATGATTTTGTCTTTAGTGGCAGTAGCTGGCTTTAACCATCGGTCGGCCTTGTCTTTCACACGGAAATATAATGGGCTAGGGGTTTCCTGGGGGCCTTCTTTCATTTGGCGTAACTTCATCCTATAAGTATCGTCATCTATCCTTAGTTGTTCCAATATGCATTGTTTTATTTCTTCATATGGGGTGGTACCCAGAATATTGGCAGCTTGCTATGAGGCTTGTAGATACCCAGATAGTAAGGGTCCCAAGTACTGTCCCCATTTCTCTGCCGGCCATGCGGCCGCTCGAGCCATACGTTCAAAGTTATTGAAAAAATATTCCGGCTCTTCCCCCTCCACATATTTTTGTAAGATTACCGAACGTAGGGTGCTCGGTCCTCTCCGTTGTCCCGTGGCCTCTACAAGTCTTCCCATGGCTGTGTCGTGGGACTGTCCTTGTTCTGTCATAGCCCTATGTAATTTTCCCCGGTCTTCTTCCACAACCTCTAGGAATTTCTCCATAGCCTATCCTAGGCTAGCCTGGTTCTCTGCCATTCGGGTTAGTGCGGCCTCCATGTCTCCGGCTGATCCCACTTCTGACACCACTTGTGGGAGGGTAGGCCGGATAAATAGACGTGGAGGCTGTAAATAGTGGGCCAGTAGTACGGTTATATTTCAACAAGAAACAGTGATGTATGAAGGTAGTGTCCTGTTTAACATTTAGGCGCCCAATCACAGTTCTTCTGGGGTCTTGGATACTTTTCTCCTTTGTCTTGGGTTGTCTGCTCCAATGGTTGGTCCTTCCCCAGGAGGCTCAGAATAGGAGAGAAAAGAAGGGAGCCATCAATGTTTATAGGGATTAAGATAGCACGTTGTAGACACTAAGGTCTCCGCCACCACACACAGTTGGTGCAAACTAATACTCGGTTCAAATAAAAGTGAGGGAGGTGGGTTGATACTTGTGGCAAGGGTGGTCTCAGGTGGGACGTGCCGGGGAACCGACCTATGTGAGGGTATAGTGCCAGGGTTCAGAGGTACCTAAACAAACGGGTAGTGCTCGGAATATACTTGAGGTGCTTAAAAATCAATCTTAGCAAAAGGAGGATCAAGAAACACTCCACATAACAGAAAAATTACTTAGGCTTCCACGCCTTTCACGGTTTCCTTACTTTTGTGCCCCTTGTCTCTCGTTTCCCCCTGATACCCTTTTGAACCTCCCACCGCCCTCCTGTACACTCCAAGCCTCCCGCTGCCCTCCTGTACACTCCAAGCCTCCCGCTTTGTTTTTGAGACTCTCCGGCTCTGCCGTAACTCTCCTGAGTTACGGCCGCTCCTCAGCCACCTCCTGCGGGAACCACCACTCCACGCTCCACGTCTCGCTCTCATCCTGGTCTCCCTCGTCTATTTCTCCGGGGTCAGTCTGTCTTCTGGCGTCTTCCTCGTTTCCTTCGTCTTCTCCCACTTCCTTCCGGTGATCGGCTGTATCGCACCCTTGGTCCGCTTCTCTGTCCCTTTTCACCTGCTGTGGGGTTCTGCTTCCGGGGTTGTCCTCGCCCTCTTCTGGTGGTGTGTGCTGCTGTACGGGAACAGGACAAGGGGGAGGAGTTACGCCTCGAGCCTGCCTGCCGCTGGGCCGCCGCCGTGCTGTCTTTCCTCTAGCAGGTACGTGTTTGGGGTTTCGAAGGGGGTCAGACGTTACATTCGGGCATGTCGGATACGGTTTCTCCTCACATGCATGTTGTGCGTTTCAAAGCACAACATGACAGGCACCGCGCGGTGCCTGCCATGTTGTATTTTGAAACGCAGGGGGGTACCATAGGTGCCCCCATGTGCACCCCCCACCCCCCCTTCACCCTGGGGGCCCGCAACGGGCCCCCAAAGCAAAGACCGTATGCCTTTTCGTGGCGGCATTGCCGCCACGGAAAGGCATTGCCCACAGCACATCCTAATATGGCTGGCGGTGTCTGATAGACACCGCCACCATATTAGACCTTTTCCGCCGTGGTCGGAAGGCGACCGCGGCGGAAAAGCGGCAGACCGTCTTCCTGTCCGCCGCGGTCCCCCCCGCCATTGTAACATGGCGGGGGGAAATAGGTGGCGGGCGGGCACGGATGGCGGATGGATCGCCACCGCCTGCATGGCGGTGGTGATCCGTCCGCCATCCTAATCGGCCCCTAGGTCCCTACGCTGTGGTGTATCCAAGTTCTAAAATATTTATACCATCATATTCTACCCAATGTGCAGGAAAAAATGTGGGGAGGAAAGGAGGCACCTCACGGTCTAAACACCAAGGGGACTGCTAGCTGGTACTCGTCAGCAAGTCCACTTATCATCATCGGTTACCACCTTTCCGTTTAAAGAAACGTGTGTGTGTGTATTGTTTAACAAAAAAAAAAAAAAACATGAAGTCAAGAAAAACTAAAGACCTGAGTGTGATAACATGCTAATAACATGTATACCCAATGGACCCTATGAGGATACAGACAGAGAATCATCACCACTAAAACTTGGTGAAGCTACCTAACTATAACTAACTTTATTTGATGCTGCTAGTTTCCTGTCACAACAGAAAAAGGTTCACTAACCTTACAAAGCCGGATACAGCAGGAGCGAGGATGATGCTAGTTTCTCCCTTCCACCCTTCACGGTGCCACCTGAGAGTAGATAACCACACACTCAACAGATGGGACCCTAACAGGGGAAGGGAAATAAAGGGAGAGATAAACCAAAACACTGTGGCAGCCAGAAATCATCTACAGCAGGACTGATAAACTTCCTTCTATGGTTTGTATCTGGTACTGTATGGGGAAACACAAGAAACAAACATAAGTTTTTGTCCCCCCCTTTATGCCTCTTAGTATAACTATATATCTCTGTAATGTGGGTACTCACTATATGTACTGCCACTATTATCCATGAATAAAAAGGCACAAAAAAGAAAAAATAAAGAAAAGAAAAGAAAACAAAGTCCTCCTTGTTCCGTAATGCCTGAAACAGTTCTGGAACAACAAATGTCACCACGTTTCAAAAGGTAATAAAACCTTTACATATCTGACCACTGTCTCTTAGCTTTCCACTGTAGGTTTATTTTAACTTCCTCGTGTCTGTACTCGAAGTTGTATGGAGGCGCAATCCGAGCCTCTCAACGGCTGCACAAAAAAGAGGAAAAAACTAACATAACAAAAACCCCTTCAATAGTCTGTTCCAAACTTTGCCGCTTGTTCCTTCACCAACAGATTCCAAAAGAAAGGTTAGTAATTATTCAGGGGGAGACGCTCCCATAGATCACTGAATAGAAGCTTTCACCTCCTTTTATGGTGACGACGTTTCTGGCAATGTAAATCCCCGACACTTTACTCACAATTGCGGCTATGTTTGGACCCCAACCACCACAGGAGCAAAAAGGAATAATGTTCTGTTCAGGAACCAAATTCCATACAAGTAACGTTCCGCGTTGCCAGCACTACGTTCAATAGCCGTGCTGCACGGATTCCAGCAACTCGGATCCCCGACTGCCGGACAAAAGTTCAAAGGTTGTGGACGCTCTCCAGCGCGTCTTCTTTCCGAGAAAAGTTTCCTTGTGCCTCCAGACTCCAAAACGCAATTCTCACAGTTCCAGGCATACACAAAAAAGCCGTAGCGGTTTCCACCATAACTACAGGTGACAAGCACCGGTTAGGAGTAGAGGAGGAGACTATAAAGAAAAAACAGTGAAAGGCAGAAAGATGGAAAGAGAGAAAAGACTAAAGCTAGGTGTTCTGGAAGATGTAGTACCACACACTAGCCCGCCTGTCTAACCCTTTAAGCGACGGAATCATGACAGAACCCCCTCACCAAGGCCGACGCCTCGGCGGACCACCAGGCTTAGAAGGGTAGGAACCGTGAAATCGCCGCAAGAGCCCAGGACAATGCAAATTACACCTTGGCTCCCATGAGCGATCCTCGGGACCATACCCTTTCCAATCAATCAGATAGTACACACGACCCCTCATATGTTTGGAATCAAGCACAGCCCTGACTTCATACTCATCCTCTCCTTCCACCTCAATTGCTCTGGGAGGCACAGATACCCTGGTTCCATGGAGATACGGTTTCAACAAAGAAACATGGAACACTGGGTGTATACGCCAGGAATTCGGGAGTTCTAATCTCATGGCCACCGGGTTGATCACCCCAAGGATGGAATAGGGCCCCACATATTTAGGTTGTAATCTGGTGTTGCCCTTAAACTTCAGATGTTTGGTGCTCAACCACACCTTGTCCCCAACATTGTATAACGGCTCAGGAGTTCTTTTCCTGTCCGCATACAATTTGTCCCTGTTTCTGGCTGCCTCCAGATGTTCCTTGGCTTCTTTTATTACTGCTCTAAGGTGTACATGATGTTCCTGAATAGTGGGATGATTGGATAATCCAGGTTGCTCAAAAGGTAGCAGATTGGGATTATACCCCAATTGACAAAAGAAAGGAGAACATCCTAACGATGAATGAGTTGCGCTGTTATAGGCGAACTCAGCTGTCCACAACAACGTCCTCCACTCATCGTCCTGCTCCAAAGTAAAACACCGCAAGTATTGCTCTAGTGTTTGATTGAGCCTCTCCGTTTTACCGTCTGTCTGCGGATGGTAACTCGTTGATAGACAGGCATCAATCTTCATTATATCACATAAAGCCTTCCAAAATCTAGAGGGGAATTGGGATCCCCTATCTGTGATAAGGACAGATGAATACCATGCAACCTTACAATATGTTGTAAGAATATAGTAGCCAATTCACCAGACGTAGGCAGTTTAGTTAGGGCTATAAAGTGACCCATTTTGGTTAAATGGTCAACAACCACAAGGATAGTGTTGTTACCGAAACTGAGAGGCATTTCAACAATGAAGTCCATAGACACTGTGTGCCACGGTAACGGAGGTGTTGGTATGGGCCGCAATAAACCACTGCTTCTTTGATGTTGGGTTTTAGCCTGTGAGCAGATAGGACATTTTGCAACATAGTCTTCGGTGTCGTTACGTATGGATTCCCACCAGAATTAACGGGATATAGCTTGCATTGTTTTGGCTTTACCCATATGACCACTCAAAGCTGTATCATGGGTCCATTGTAGAGCTTGCCTTTGGAGAGCAACATCGGGTAAATACAGCTGATTTCCCTGAAACACCATATGGTCCTTCATTGTTCGTATCAAAGGGTCCTGTGCAATCCAAGACTTGCTATCTATGGCCTTTATTTTTACTTTCACCAGTTTGAAGAAATCTGCTGAACTTGTTATGGCCATGATGTTTGACGGAAAAGATGTCTCCGAGAGAATATTAGGTGGTTCGTGAATCATAGGTGAGTCAGGCACAGGCAAGGGCATTGGCCTAGATAGAGCATCCGCTTTACCGTTTTGAGGCCCAGGACGATATTTGATGACAACATCAAAGTCCGAAAAGAACAAAGACCACCGTAACTGTCTGGGTGTTAGAGCCTTTGCACTCTTCAAGAACAGTAGATTACGATGGTCCGTGAAAATCTCCACTGTATGTCTGGCCCCCATCAGATGATGTCTCCATTCCTCGCATGCCCTCTTAATCGCCAACAATTCCTTGTCAGTAATGCTGTAGTTGATCTCACAGGCTGTAAGCTTCCGAGAAAAGAAAGCGACAGGATGCAACTGCCCGGTGTCTGGATGTCTTTGTGACAGAATGCCACCAACAGCATAGTAAGAGGCGTCAGTTTCCATCACAAAAGGCTGCTTTGCGTCAGGATGTCTTAAAATAGGTGCAGTGATGAAGCAATTCTTCAATGTATGGAATGATTGTTCAGCAGAATCAGACCACTTGAATACTGCTCCTTTCTTCAATAAATTCGTCAGAGGTTGTATCATCCGAGAGAAATCCCGGATAAACCGTCTATAGAAATTCGCAAAGCCCAGGAAACTTTGCAATGCCTTCACAGAAGATGGTGACTTCCACTGGATGATAGCTTGTACTTTCTTTTCATCCATACACAATCCATTTGGCCCTATTACATAGCCCAAGAATTCCACTTCTGTCACGTGGAAGAAACATTTTTCTAATTTGGCGTACAAAGCGTGTTTCTTCAAGCGTTCCAACACCTCCCCTACATGCTGGACGTGTTCTTTCTGTGTGGCCGAATATATTAATATATTGTCAATATACACGATACACGAAACGTCCAACAAACCACGTAGTACCTCATCCATAAATAAACTGGAATGCGGCGGGGCGTTGCACAGACCGAATGGCATTACTTGGTATTCGTAGAGGCCAAATTTTGTGCGGAAAGCGGTCTTCCACTCATCCCCCCGCCGCACTCTCACCAGATGATAGGCTCCGCGAAGATCAAGTTTGGTATATATCTGTGCGTGTTTCAACTGATCCAGCAACACGGGGATGAGGGGTAGGGGGTATCGATTCTTCTTTGTAACCTTGTTGATAGCTCTATAATCGATACACGCCCTCAAACCCCCTTCCCGTTTCGGGATAAAGAAGAGGGGCGAAGAGGCAGGGGAAGTAGATGGACGAATAAACCCTGTCTCTAATAGCTTTTCCAGATACTGATGCAGATAGGTGGTCTCAGCCTCCGTGAGGGCATATATCCGACTACACGGGATGCTTGCCCCAGGCTCCAGCTCTATGACACAATCATAATCCCTATGGGGTGGTAACTTGTTGGCTTCTTGTTCGCTAAACACCTCATGGTATTGGGAATAAGCCTCCGGTAAGGTGGTAAGCAAGCAGACCTTCAACTCCTCTCCTCCACTGGCCAATAATGCTGCAGGTTTGTTATTCACAGCAGGCACCTGTACAGCTTCCCACGTACAATGTTCTGCACAATAATCAGATCTAAGAGTCACTGTGCGCGCAGCCCACTGGACAACAGGGTCATGTTGTGTTAGCCAGGGCATGCCCAAGATAAGCTTGAATTGTGGAGCATCTATTAGATCAAACCGTATATGCTCATAATGATCTCGTCCAACTTGCATCATGAGAACTCTAGTATGAAAACGCACAGGGCCTGAAGTTAACTCGGAACCATCCACAGCCTTCACCGGCTCCGGGTTCTCTTTCCGTATGCATGGCACTCTCAATCCCTGTGCATATCTTTGATCAATAAAGTTCCCTGTCGCACCGGAGTCCAATAGTGCATGCACCATCACAGGTTGCACTCCAGGCCACTCAAGCATGACACACACGTTCATATGAGGCACGGAATGTTGCATGGTGTTCGCGATTGCATGGAAGACCTCTTCATCATCTGTACTCAAACAAGGGGTCTCTATCTTGTCTGAGCCAGGTCGTTTCCCAACTCACTAGAGGGGTAATCCACCGCAGGTATTGTTTTAACACTCCTGTCTTCTTTGTAGGAAGTCTTTGTTTTGGACTTGCAATCCTTGATGAAATGTCCTGCCTTTCCGCAGTACATACACAATTTCTGATTGCGTCTTCTATTCCTCTCTTCGGTACTCAAGGGTCCCCTCACACCTTCTATCTGCATAGGTTCGGCAATGTCATTGGAAGAGACACCGTCTCCCAGCCCCTTTGGTCTAGGGAAGGGATATCTCGCTTCATACTTATGTTTATCACCCTTACGCTCCAACAGCATGTGGTCCAATTGCACGGTCAAATCAATTAACTCCTCACAGGTAGTTGGCATGTGTACTACCTGAGCCAGGACGTCCTTTAACTCTCCTCTTAAGCCTTGGTAATATAAAGAGCTTTGTTTCTCTGCCGGCCAATCAGTTTCGATAACAAGACGGTTAAAATTGGTGATATATGTCAAAAGATCTTGTGACCCCTGTTTAAGTGTGATAAGCTCTTTGTCTAAAGATAACATATGTGCCTTGCGATCGAAGAGGTTACGCATTTCATCGCAAAAACCCACAAAATTTGTTAACACTGGATCATTCCTTTCGATAAGGGGGAAAGACCAGCTCGCCGCATTGCCCCCTAAATAAAACATCATGAAAGCCGTTTTAGCTTGATCGTCAGGAAAAACAGTAGGCTTACACATAAAATGTAATTTACACTGCCCCAAAAATGTACTAAACTTCCTAGGATCCCCTAGGAATCTCTCTGGTGGGGCTAGCGGTAACTGAACTGGCTGAATGACCTGAAGAGTAGAGGGACCAATCCCTGCCGCTTGTGTAGGGGAACCCTGTTGCACAGGTGGGGGTAAGGTATAATCTCTAATATAACTAGCCCCTCTGGAACTGGTAGGAATTGACCGAACAACCCCAGCTACCTTCCGTCGTAATGTTCCCATCTCATCTCTCATTTGTTGGTTCTCTCCCCTAAAGGCTTCAACTTCCATTCTTAATGCTGTCATTGTTTCTAACACTGAAGTTAAAACTGTGGTAGCATCCATCGCTCGGGCCGTAGTTTATCCGTGGGCTTGTCACTCTGTCACAACAGAGAAAGGTTCACTAACCTTACAAAGCCGGATATAGCAGGAGCGAGGATGATGCTAGTTTCTCCCTTCCACCCTTCACGGTACCACCTGAGAGTAGATAACCACACACTCAACAGATGGGACCCTAACAGGGGAAGGAAAATAAAGGGAGAAATAAACCAAAACACTGTGGCAGCCAGAAATCATCTACAGCTGGATGGTAGGACTGATAAACTTCCTTCTATGGTTTGTATCTGGTACTGTAAGGGGAAACACAAGAAACAAACAATAAGTTTTTGTCCCCCCCTTTATGCCTCTTTGTATAACTATATATCTCTGTAATGTGGGTACTCACTATATGTACTGCCACTATTATCCATGAATAAAAAGGCACAAAAAAGAAAAAATAAAGAAAAGAAAAGAAAACAAAGTCCTCCTTGTTCCTTAATGCCTGAAACAGTTCTGGAACAACAAATGTCACCACGTTTCAAAAGGTAATAAAACCTTTACTTATCTGACCACTGTCTCTTAGCTTTCCACTGTAGGTTTATTATAACCTCCTCGTGTCTATACTTGAAGTTGTATGGAGGCGCAATACGAGCCACTCAACGGCTCCACAAAAAAGAGGAAAAAACAAACATAACAAAAACCCCTTCAATAGTCTGTTCCAAACTTTGCCGCTAGTTCCTTCACCAACGGATTCCAAAAGAAAGGGTAGGAATCATTCAGGGGGAGACGCTCCCATAGATCACCAAATAGAAGCTCTCACCTCCTTTTATGGTGACGACGTTTCTGGCAACGTAAATCCCCGACACTTTACTCACAATTGCGGCTATGTTTGGACCCCAACCACCACAGGAACAAAAAGGAAGAATGTTCTGTTCAGGAACCAAATTCCATACAAGTAACGTTCCCCGTTGCCAGCACTACGTTCAATAGCCGTGCTGCAGGATTCCAGCAACTCGGTTCCCGACTGCCGGACAAAAGTTCAAAGGTTGTGGACGCTCTCCAGCGCGTCTTCTTTCCGAGAAAAGTTTCCTCGTGCCTCCAGACTCCAAAACGCAATTCTCACAGTTCCAGGCATACACAAAAAGCCGTAGCGGTTTCCACCATAACTACAGGTGACAAGCACCAGTTAGGAGTAGAGGAGGAGACTATAAAGAAAAACCAGTGAAAGGCAGAAAGATGGAAAGAGAGAAAAGACTAAAGCTAGGTGTTCTGGGAGATGTAGTACCGCACACTAGCCCGGCTGTCTAACCCTTTAAGTGACGGAATCATGACATTTCCCAATTTAAAAATGGTTTAGTTCAAACCATAATCAATCACGCCGACATGTTTCATTGCCCAGGAAGAATTTCAGGCAACTTCTTCAGGGCAGCTGGGGTTCCAAGATTATAATCTCACGGTAGGTTCACATCAAACCTATGATGGTATAAAAACAAGAGGAAAATGCCAACTGTGAACACACTCTGCTTAACACTGATTTAATGTGTTGTCACTCATAAAATCATATACTACCCACCAGCTGGTTGCGTCCATCATATATACCTGCAACCATGCATAAAAAGGAAGGGGAATCTAATATGCGTCAGTAGATCGCGTGTCCCCACAGTGAATGCCCAAAGGTCCTATCACCTGAAAAGAAAATTTAGACAGTCATGTAGTAGCAGTGTATACAACCATCTATCCTTATGCAGTCACTTATGCCCGCATCCCATATATAAAAGAAGGACACAATGTATGAATGGTCCCACTGTCATGATATACATGTACATATTATACCCCTGTTTTTACTGAAAAATGCACGCTCTTTCTATAGCTATCATGACACTCTCTTCACACATGTGCCGAAATAAATTGTTCCAAGGGGCCCCTTTATATTTTTTAAATACAACGCGTCCCAGACTATCGCTGTCAGTAAACTTCTTAGGAACACAGCCAAATTATTTAATCAGTCGTTCATAGGGAGAAAATGGCACGTTTTAGGTTCATTAAGCTAAACGCGGCGCGGGCGGATTCCCGTTTACTCGCAGCTCTCAGCCCACGAGTGATTACTGCCAGCAGCGCGCTTACCGCTACCAGATACGTCCGGTCCTTCATTCGGTGCCACACAGGGACGCCATTCAGGCGTGTCTAAATCCCTGCTCGTTCGCCCTGCAAACCATGCCCAGCGCGTGATTCTCGCCACTGCCCTCCACTCTGGCGGCCATCTTGGAACAGGTTGGAATGTAAGAAACGCCGTCGGCCATATTAGAATGGTTATAAATTGCTATTTCCAATATAACACTGCATCAACTATTTATCAAATCAGCTGTAAAATCCATTCTTTAAAAGATTTTTTTAAAAACCTTTTCCACAGTGTACAACACACACATGGCTATTCATAGTTTATCAATCAATAATTCGGTTACAGCCCTGCCAGTGTGTACATCACCCTCCACCATTATGCACATAGGGGGGTAATTTGCACCAGTTATCATATCGGCCAAATTCACTTACTGGGCGGTGGAGTGCTCAACTAACCAGGATTCTCGCCCCTGGGTGGCCCACTATGTCCCATTACATATCTCCTGTGTAAACAACGATTTTATTATTCAGAGGTGAATGACCTAAAGCACACCTATGGTCTTGTACATTTGCTCTACTCAATGGAATTGTTTAATCCAAACTTGTCTGCTTTCTCTGAAAAGATCCATTTCGCCTCCTTCCTAGCCAAGATAGATTCAATATTATGGGTCTCACCCATGACCCTTTCAAGAACAGTCCACCTTAGATCCCTGGGGTCATGCTGTTTATCTTGAAAATGCTGCACGAGCCTTGTTGTTAGCTTCTTAGCCTTAAGAGTACTCAAATGCTCCTGAATTCGGATCTTAACCCTCCTGGAAGTAAGACCAAAATAATGTAATCCACAATTGCATGTTAACCTGTAGATGACATTATTTGTATTACAATTACTAAAATGGTTAAGGTGCCAAACTTTGCCACTTTCTAATGCAACACATTTGGTTGCTTTTGTACGTCTGCACACTGTACAACCTCCACACGCGTAATGACCCGAGGGGAGATTAGAAGCTAATGGTGTTAATGAAGTGCGAGTGTGTACCAGTATATCTTTCAAACTGGAAGCCCTTTTAAAAGCAAAGCGAGGGGGGGCGTCTTGCTGGTCCCGTTGTCCAGAATGGAGCAGTGTTTACGCACAATCTGCCTCAATTTGGTAGATAGTGGATCGAATGTGGTCACCACAAGGAGACAGTCAGTTTTTGTTTTCATATTTCTCTCCAGCAGTGCATCGCGGGGGGTATTTAAAGCTCGTTTACGTGCATGTTTGATAGTTTTTGATGGGTAACCCCTGGCTCTTAACTTCCCCACCAACTCATCTGATTGTTCAATAAACTTCTCAGTTGTGGAACAGTTGCGCCGATATCTCAAAAACTGCCCCACCGGGAGATTGTCCCGGAGGGATCTTGGGTGGAAGGAGCGATAGTGTAACAGGGAATTCCTGTCACTAGGCTTCTGGTGAACATTGGTAATTAAACCATGTTCAGTACCTGTAATATCCACATCCAAATAAACAGCGGTTGTCCTGCTGTAAGACCAAGTGAATCGCAGACACCCATCAGCTTGGTTAAGCTAGGCAAAGAATGACATCAGGAGCTCCTCCGAGCCAGTTCAGATGCAAAGAACATCATCTATATATCGCCTCCAAAGAGAAATATTCTCTTTGAAGGGATTAGAGATGTGATGGATGACATTCTCCACGAACTGGCCTACATAAATGCAGGCCAGACTGGGAGCAAAAGTTGCACCCATTGAAGTTCCAGAAACCTGGAGATATAATTGGTTCTGGTATTCAAAAACATTCTTGGTAAGGGCCAACTCAATGCACTTTAGAACAAAAGATTGAGGGGTGTCATAAAACCACTTCAATACCCCAAGTGCCCGCGCTGCTGCCACCAGCGTGGCATCTTGGGGTATACTGGTGTATAGCGATTCAATATCGATCGTAACCAAAAATTGGTTACGAGAATCAAATGACACTGTTTTTAAAATGTTCAATATATCCGTAGTGTCTTGTACGAAGGAGGGCTGCGTAATGACAGATTCCCTCAGGAAGAAATCCGAAAACTGGGATAAGGGCTCCAATACTGATTGGATACCAGAAACAATCGGTCGGCCTGCACATTGGGTGGAGTATGATGGTATAAATATTTTAGAACTTGGATACACCACAGCTTAGGTACTTAGTTAAGTCTGTGAGGGAGTTATTACGTTTATGGTGACCCCTCTATTGCTGGATATATAGATTTGGGTGTAATGTCTGGTGATCAGGCCCATTGTTGATTGATAATCCTTATCTTGATGACAGGGTTGAAAAGGAATTAAAGGCCTGCCATCTATGTAACTGCTTTTCTACAAATACTACTCACCACACCTTGAACATGTCAGAACTTGCAAAGCATGCTTGGGAGAGAATAGCCATTGACTTTTTCTGTCCATTCCACAATGGACATCACCTGCTGGTGATTACGGATGAATACTCATGATTTCCATTAATTGAAGATCTTTTGTCTACTACTGAAGAACGAGTCATTGAAAAATTAGATGGCAGCTTTGCGGCATGGGGTGTTCCAGCCATCGTGAAGTCTGACAATGGCCTGCCTTTCAACAGTTGAGAGTTCAAAGAGTTCTTGGAGCATTTGAATATAAAGCAACAGAAGAGCATTTCTTTGTGGTCGCAGGCCAACTGACTTGTTGAGCGCTTCAGGAGTACGCTAAAGAAAGCAGTCTCTTGAGAAGCTCGATTTGAAAATTGTGTTGAATTCTACACCCTTTATTGTTACTTTATGTTAAAAGAACTCCAAAAGGCACTAAAAAAACCACGGTTAAAGTGACGTTATAGTTAGGTTATGGTAATAATATCAGACTTTATATTAAAAATCCTCAGAAATCTACTGAAAAAACAAAGGGTAAAGTGATGTTATAATGAGGTGCAAATGTCAATATAAATGTAACAACTTAAACTCAAAACAGCACTGAAAATTCACTAGTTATAGTAAATTGAAGTAACTATAATTCATGCCCTTGCCATGTTCTGCTTATGATATCAGAAACTACATCACTTATGGCATGTTTGAGGAAATCATTGATAGCTTCAGTGTGACATCTGAGATGACATTATTGATGACAACACTGTGCATGGCGAGAACATGTGTAATGAGTTTAAACATTGGTAACGGTGTGTTGCACTTCATTGGTCTGTTATTACCCTTTCTTTTTCTTTGCAAGGCCCTTACAATGAGTATCCTGGTGTGTCGGACGGCAAGTGGGAGGTTATAGGGCATGGTCACTCCCCACTTGTTAAGTGGTTCTTGGCTGATTTTGACCCTCCTGTAATGTGCCCATTGTGATACTGTAGTTACATGATGAGGTAATGTGCTCTTTCTGTTGTGCACTTACCTGGCAGAGTGGTCACTTCAGTTTCTACTCATCCGGTGACTTCCACAAGGCTGCTCCTATCAACACTGCTCCCCACCCTCTTCTCCCAGGGTGCGAAGTGGAGTTCTGGAAAGGGGGTATCCACAGTGATCACACTCTTGTGTCAGTAGCTACCCCCTGTTTGAGGTCATTGCAGTGTTTCTTAATATCCCCAGCCTTACTTGTGCAAAAGGACTTTTCTCCTTGTCCTTGATTTGTACCAGAGTCAGAAAAGCACCTTAGAGATGATTGAATAAGGACGTGTTCTAGGAGACGGGCTACCTCCTTCACCAACTTCTTTGCACTCACTGCCAGCTCCTTCTACGAAACTCTATTTCCCAATCTTGCCAGAGGACATGCCATAAATGATGGTAGTAGTCAAACGAAAAATACCTCTACCACCATAAGTCAAACATCACTTTTTAGTGCCTTCAGAAGTCATATTTATTAACTCTGGGCTTAAGTTTCTTTTTGTGTTTCTATTGTTTCTATTCATCAGATTTTCTCCCTTTCAGTGTTTCCAACATGCTCCTTATTAACATTTCCAAAGGCATTGTAGACACATGAGACAATATTTACACAACACAAACATGAAAAATCTTTTTGTTACGAAAAGCATAGTGCAAAGATTAAATCATACTATTAAATGTGACATCCCACAACATACACAATTGACAAAATACAGTAAATTACAAAAAAAGTAAAGAAAAGAAAATCTTTGTCCTACAAGATATTTGTCCATCAAAAGGGACCTAATCTAACTTGGTCCTCGATTTCAAGAGACTTTCCGGGTCCTAAAGGAGTCAGAGTTCTAATCCAACCTCAAGGTCTAAGCTTGTTTACTCAAGTCCAGACTTTGCACTTTTCTATGCAATCATTTGCGTGTATGGGTGCTCTTGGCCTCCAAAGCACAATAGCCATAAATGATTGTAGGTCATGGAGACAGCAGTTGCAGGACGAGAAGAGCAGCAGATGGTGTCCGATCCAGTAGAGCAGAAACCACAAACCTGGATATCTGCCTCTGTGTTGTTGTGGTCTGGTGTAGCTAGCAACATGCTGTTGGGCTCCCTTCCAGATTAAGGTGGAGAGTCCCTTGGACCTGGGTTAATTTAAAATGATGCATATGCCTGACTATGTGTCGTCTTTTCTGGTGGTGCGGTGGTACTAATTTCAAATTCAAATAAAAAAATACTTTATTTAGACAATGAAGTCCGTCAAAGTGCATTAATTCCAAGTAAAATCAAAATGATAGCTATTGTCACAGTTTTTCGTGAGTGTCAATAATTTAACAGGTAACCCATTGTTCGTCCACAGGTTTCCTCAGCGGTAAAACTGTTTAAAATACAATTCGATAAACAACTAGAGACTTAATAAATTCGTCTTTGGTTAAAAAAGCAGTGGGATCTGTCTATTTAAAGGGAATCTTTTAAGGCTACTAAGATTCAAAGTTCCTCCCCATCTTCGTGAAGTGGTACTAGGTGTGGTATTTTTATAACTGGTTATTTTGAATGTATCACACCCTATGTTACATGTGAAAATATGTGGTATGGATATACTCTGAATGCGAATCCAATACTTTACTGTTCCCTCCACCTGTGGATTGGTGTCCGCATTACTGGACTTTAAATTACCATCCCCTTTACCAGGAAAGTTAGAATGATGGCATAGTGTGGTTAAACCTACCCCCAAAGCACTGTGCCCCACTGTAGCTGTAATATTAGGTGCAGAGTTCCTGCATTAAGTTTGTTACTCCACTTTGGTCTCCTGGGTGTTACTGTGCTACACCATGGCGGTTTGGGTAGCTGCAGGTCACACTAGGTGTCAGTGTATAGTGCTTATACCTACTGAGCAAATCTTGCCAGCTAATCAGCAGCTAAGTAGCACTTGCGTGCGTCAGAACTCCATCCTCCACTGTTCTTGTCACACTAACGGTGAATAATAAAACATTGCTTATTGTTATTAGAGTAGAAAAAATACCAACCCTCTCTGCGAGTGACTCAAGCAACCTGAGGCAGGCAGTGACATATGTGTGACGGCTTGTGCAGGCCAGTGAACGAGACTGCACAAGCTGTCAGACAGACTGACCAGGGTTGGTAAGGTCTCTGTCCAGGTGCTGGGGGCTGGCCTCGCCTCCTTGACTACCGGTTTGTGACACACTGTAGCATCAAGGAAACTCAAGCACGTTCGAATTAAGTCAATGTAAAAAAATCATAATTCCCTTGGAACTTGTATAGTCCACAGTCACACTAACTTCTTCCCAGTTCACACTACATCCATACTCAGTACCACAAAAGGTTGAATTCCATAGTTATCAATGCAAACACACCAATATCTTGAAAAAACCCAAATTTTTACAAAAATTATATGAATTTATTGTCAATCAAATAATAAAAACATTAAAATTCCATCAATACATGTTATACATCTAATCATTTCATTGAGGAACTAAAGCAAAAAAAAATTGTTTACATTAAAAACATACACAATATACACGAAAAAAGAGACTGAAACCAGTGATATTATACTAAATCATCATAACGTTAATTCGTTGGAATCTATTGTGACTATGTCAGAGTCGCATCGATGAGTACTGACAGAGTAGTTCCTCTAATGTAACTTAGATAGTGGCGTTGACGCGTTTCGGTGTGTTGCCAAATATGCACCACCTTTGTCAAGACTAATACTGATAAGTGGAGAAGTGTGGCTCACTGGTTAGAGGAGGCAGACCCGGACGCTGAGATCAGACCCGGGACCAGGGTTCAATTCCCGACGCGGCAGGGTCTTGAGCCCAAAATGTCCACGGACTCGGTAATTCTCGCTTCGGTGCCTACTCGAATCACAGGTTCACACTCTGCAACTCTGGGCATTAGCTTGCTTAATCTCCACTACGGCTAAATAAAAACACAAGAATAAAATCAATTTTAAAAATACAATTATCATCCTATATCAATCAAATCTTAGGTCTATTCAACATTTTCTGTTCAACATTTTCTATTAGTTACCACTTTGTTAGAAACCTTTAACTCAAATTGTGCAAGAAAGAACAGTGATTCACTCTGTACTTGAATATTATCCATATAAAAACTTTTTTGCACTGGTATTGATCCCGTCCCACCATGGATCCCTACCATACATTTCAAATTTATACAAGGAGAACATTCGGGTGGTTGTTATCATAACTATATTGAAATTCTACCCAATTGGCACTGAGATCAATTCCACACTCCAATGACCACATCCATCCGACCACTCATTCATCTGTCTATAAAGCGGCAACCTACCTAAAATTGGTAATTCCCAGTTGGAGGCCAATGTTCCACAGTGTTAGTTACTTCCTTGAGGAATGGTGGCCTTCTGAAAAACAATTCAGATTGCATTATAAACCCACCCTCGGGTCCATGTTGTCACATCAGTCTAATGATGTATTACCTGTATTAATTCTCAACGGGGCGAACCCACTGGTAGGAATCCTCATAGGAGATCCTCTGTAGTTATTATTAAAAACTTCATATGTTAACAGTGCCTCGTCCTCTGCTGCACATCAAGATTACACCGATCGTGAATCTACAGTGGTCTAAACACAAATCATATAGACAAGACCACACCCCCAAAACAAAACCGCATGTGTCTGATTAACCCAAAAGTGTTTTGTCTGATAAATAACTTGAATACCTGGATGTTATTCTGAAGGTTTACGTATATTATTCAGCATCCTATTATTAATCACAACTAGTGAATCGTGGTGACGTGAAATAATGTCAAGTTTTCCACATAAAATCAAATTGTTCACCAAGGTGAGGTCCCCATGTATGGCGAACCCTGGATAAAGCAAAACAAAAATTCACGTCAGCCTCAACTTCATATGCCCTCTCTCTACACTAAGATGCTTCAAGTTAAGCCACTAATGTATAACCCTGTCCATTAAATAAACGTAGGTCAAACTAACCCCCACATGGATAGAGTTATCAGAGTTGTCACCCATCTCTAACCTAAATTCTCACCCCGCTTCCTCAATGCTGTATGATCGATATGACCCCCAGGGATAGTGCGAGGACTTCTGAAGTCATATTAAACCGCTTTCTACAGCCCCCCTCTCGCCGCGGTTAGAATACCTGTCCGTTGGTTCAGCTGTGGTCCTCAATGAAATGATTAAATGTATAACATGTATTGATGGAATTTTAATGTTTTTATTCTTTGATTGACAATAAATTAATATACATTTTGTAAAAATGTGGGTTTTTTCAAGATATTGATGTGTTTGCATTGATAACTATGGGATTCCCCCTTTGGTGGTCCTGAGTATGGATGTAGTGTGAATTGGGAAGAAGTTAGTGTGACTGTGGACTATACAAGTTCCAAGGGAATTACGATTTTTTACATTGACTTTGTTGGTACCCTGTCCCTTGGATAGTTGATCCATTCCCTTCTCTCTTTGATACGTTCAAAGTAAGCCCTGCATTGTCCAGGGCTACACCCTAACCAGTCTATCATTGCGCCATTTACCACCTCATCATGGAGCTGGGAAAGCGTGGGGTGAAAACAGCACAGGGCTAAAAGCAGGAGCCTGTGCCGAATATTGGTATACACGCTGTGGTGTTGGGTCAAGGTTGATGCAATGCACGGGCTCCAGCTCTCAGCCTTCCTGCAGGAGTGCTTGAGGTGGGAGCAAAAGGGAGCAGCAACTGAAGAGCTACAAGGGGAACCATGCAGGATGCGAGTAAGTGAAAAAATGCTCTCAAATGTGTGTTTGCACAGGAGTTAGAGACAGTATGTATGTGTGTGTGCATGTATACCACGGAAAGAGTGAGTGAATGAGTGTAAGGGAGAGTGAGGGCGAGTGAATGAGAGTGAGTGTGTAAGTGAGCATGCTGGTGAGAGTCTGTGAGTATGTTAGTGAGACTGAGTATGCGAATGAGGGAAGCAGTATTTGAGACGATGAACGAACATGTGAGAGACAGTGTCAGCATTTGAATGAGTCAGTATGTGCATGTTAGTGGGGCAGTGTGTGAAGGAGACAGTATGGGACAGTCTTTATTTATTTGTTTATTTAAGTTTTGTATAGCGCTAGCTGGACCCGAGGGTATCAGAGCGCTTCACAGCAAATACAAATAAGCATCAAAAAGACAAGGAAACAGGGCAGGGAGCACAGGGGGAAGTAAAAGTCTGTACAATAGCAACATGAGCGCACAACATGGCAGAGATCAAGGGTGAGTCATCCGGCTCTCTCTGGGAGCATAGAGATAGAGATCTATCAAAGTCAAACGAGGGGTTCTTGTTACGATCCAGCCCGCCCTAGAAAGAGGGCTTTGAGTAGCATCTTGAATCTCGGGAAGGAGGCGGTCATTCTGATGTGGGGGGGATGGAGTTCCATATCTTGGGAGCATTACCCGCAAAGGACTTACTAGATGTTTTATGTTTCTGTGATTTCAGCGGAATGAATAGGAGCGTGTTGGAGGTTCTGAGGTTCCTAGACTAACCTGCTCTTTTGAGTTTGTTGGCCAGATATTCTGGTTTGCCTGTATGTAGGGCTTTGTGTGTGAGGCAAGCTGTGCGGAAGATGGTTCGTTGGTCAATAGGGAGCCACCTCAGATCCTTAAGAGCCAAGGTGATGTGCTCATATTTCTTTGCTCCCGTGACCATTCTTGCTGCGGCGTTAAGGGTAGTGGTCAGAGGTCCCAGGTGTGATTTGGGTGTTCCAGTCAGAGTAGCAATGCCATAGTCAATTCTGGAGAGTACCAGTGCCAGAGTAGCCTGTTTCAGGTCTTTCGTGGGGAGGAAGGGTTTCAGTTTGTAGAGAAGTTTCAGGTTAAGGAAAGCACTTTTGGCAGTTTTAGAGATGTGTTCTTTCATGTCCAGTTTGGGGTCAAGAGTGATCCCTAGTGATTTGACGGAGGTTGTAGGTACAAGAGGAACATTAAGGGCGTTTAAGGCTTTGAGCCAATCAAGTATTTGGGGGTTTTCATCTTTATTTGAGATGAGGAGCACTTCTGTCTTTTCTTCATTAAGTTTGAGGTGGTTGGCTGAGAGCCAATGTTGACCTTTGTGAGTGTGCCGTTCAGTCTGTGGATGTCTGCGATCAAAGTGGTTTCCAGGTAGAGTTGTGTGTCGTCCGCGTAGAGGTGGAAGGGGATGTTGGAGTTCCTTAGAATTGTAGTGAGGGGCTCCTTGTAGATGTTGAAAAGTTGTGGCGAGAGTACTAACCCCTGTGGGACTCCTCTAGTAATGAGGAGGGGGTCCGATTCAGAGCTTTTAATTTTGATTATTTGTGTGCGGTTGTTGAGAAAGGAGGCGAACCATTTGAGAACTGTCTTTTTCAAACCCGCTCTCTTCTGGAGGACATTGAGTAGCAGGGTATGATCCACTGTGTCAAACGCCGCCGAGAGGTCTAAGAGGATGAGAAGGCTACATTGGTTGGAGTCGAGCGACATGTGTAGATCATCCAGCACATTGAGGATTGCGGTTTCTGTGCTGCAGCCCTTTCTGAACCCTGATTGGTGTGGGTCGAGAAGATTCGTGTTCTCTAGGTGATGGGTTAGCTGAGACAGCACACATTTTTCTAGAATTTTCGATAAGAGCGGAAGGTTTGAAACTGGTCTGAAGTTGTTCATGACCTTGGGGTCAAGGCCGGGTTTTTTTAGGAGTGGCGTGACTTGACCTAGTTTAAGGCAGTCAGGAATGGAGCCCTCGCTCAGAGAGCTGTTGATGATCTTGGCCCAGATAGGGGCTAGAGTGATCTTCAGGTCTTTAGTCAGTCTCGGGGGTAGCTGATCCAGGGAGTGTGACGAGGGATTAGCGATGGCTATGAGATCGCTTATCGCTTCAATTTGGATAGGTCGGAAGGAAGACCAGCGAGTGGCTGCGGTTGCTGGCCTTAAGTGGGTAGTAGCAGTGGGGAGCGACTCTGTGAGGGCGGTGGGCATGTCGGTGATAGATCGGTCAATTGAGGCAATTTTTTCGTTGAAGAAGCTAGCAAAGTCATCACATTGGGATTTGGACGCTGCCAAGCTGTCTATCATTGGGATGGAGGTTTGGTTCCTGATGATATTGAAGAGTTCTTTGGGGCGGTTTTTAGCCTTGTCTAGAGCAGAGCAGAAGAAGGATGACTTTTTGCTCTTGATATGATTAAAGTAGGTTTCGCGAGCTGCCTTGAGTTGGTCCCGGTTGAGGGCGGTGGGGTTGTTCCTCCAAGTTCTTACCATGGATCTTAGGAGTCTTCGCTCTTCGTTGATGTCAGTGGAGAACCAGGACCTGGAGGGGATGCTTCTGTTTTTTTTTGTTTTCTAGGTGCCAGCTGATCCAGGACGCGCTCCAGGTTGGAATGATAGAGCGAGGTGAGTTCCGTGGTTGAGAGGAGCTCCGTTGAGTTCGGGAGGAGTGAGCTAAGAGCATCTTCTAGCTTGTCAGGGGGGACTCTCGATATGTTCCTGACCCACTTGGGGGAGGGTTGAGTGGGTGGGAGGGATAGAGCCGAATGGTTGATATGAAAGAGGATGGCGTGATGGTCTGACCAGTCCACCGGGATGATGTGGTCAATCAAAATTGTCTTTTTGTCCGCAATGATTGTGTCTAGGATCGCTCCTCTATGGTGGGTTTCCTCTGAACAGTGTTGGATCATATTGTGGTCTTGTAGAAGGGAGGAGAGAGATTGGATGAGCAGGTTTTTGGTTTCATTCCATCTTAGGTTGAGGTCGCCCAGAATTATTTTGAAGTCGCTGTTGAGAGCGGTTTGAGTGATCAGATCCGTCAGCTGATCGCCAAATTCAATAGCGTTGCCTGGAGGGTGGTAGAGGAGAAGGCATTGAAGTGGGCTGTGGAAGGGCGAATTGAGGTTGACCGAAAGGCATTCAAAGGAGTTATAAAGGAAGGAGGGGGATTCAGTGATGGAGAGGCCACTTTTGTGGATAATTGCTATTCCACCTCCTTTGCGTATGGTCCTGTCTTTGTGGATAAGTGAGAAGCCGGGCGGCACCAGCGTGTCCAAGATGGGAGGGGATAAGGTGTTCAGCCAAGTTTCAGTGATGAAGGCTACATCTAGGTCATTGGAGAGGATGGTTTCGGCTAATTCCGTTGCATGTTTGACGGCGGATCTGCAGTTGATAAGCATGCAGTTAATGGGGGGGGCCTGCATTCGAGTTCGGGTTGACAGAATTCGCTCTGGGTAAGGAGGAGAGATAGGCTGGGGGTCTGGTGGCTTTTCGGTGGGGCGGGTCTCTCCTCATTCCAGTGATGACTTGAATCGAGGAAAGGGGTGAGGGGTGCGGGGGTAGTGCTTGGGCTGGCTGGTTAGGAGGGGGATTGTAGGATGCGACGAGGGAGCTCACTTCCTGGGGGGAGAGGGAGGGAGAAGTTCTTCTGGGACTGTCAACTCGTGACTCAGTCCGTGGTTTAGTGAGAGGAGGCCGGGAGCCTGGGGGGGACAGGGACCCGATAGGGGGGAGGGAGTCATTCCTGATGGGAGGCTGCTGGAGGTGGGGAGGTGCGCCATGAGGGGGCGGTAACTGGAGTTTCTCTAGGGAGGAAAGGGTTTCCTTCAGTCCGAGGATCAGCGTGGCGATCTGGGCTTCTAGAAAGTCCAGGCGTTGTGTCGTCATGAGAGCTGGGGAGGGGTGGGGAGGGAGGGTGGAACTGGGCCTTTAGAGAGAGGGGCAATGGGGCAAGACCTTAATAGTGGGGAGAGTAGAAGTTGGAGGGTCCGGTTCCGGTTTAGAGAGGACTGAGAGGGAGAGGGGCATTGAGGCGAGTTGCTGTTAGGGGGGATAATAGGGGAGGGAGGGTCTGATTCTGGATTGGAGTTCGGATGAGAGAGGGCTAGAGAGGGGGAGGGGCTTTGTGGCGAGTTGTTGTTCGGGGATAACAGGGGTGGGAGGATCAGGTTCGGGTTTCGAGTTCGGGTGGGCGTGGAATCGAGAGGGAGGAGGGTTGTGGCCCCTTTGGAGGAGGTGGTTATCTTCATTGAGTGGGATGGTGTGAGCTAGTGGATTGGGGGTTGGCGCAAGGGGCTGTGACTCGGAGTTGCTAGATGGTCTGGGATCTCTACGGGCAGGAGATTGGGGACCTGGGGTGTTTTGTGCTTGGTGGAGTGGAGGGTTGGGGGTCGGATGGGTAGGAGGGGGGGGCAGAGTTCCGGGAGGTTGGGTGGACGGGCAGGAGGCCGGGGGATGAAAGGTATTGGGGGCTGGGTCTGGGGGAGGCGAATGACTGGTGAACGTGATTAAGCAATGGGGGATGGGATCGCTGAGGTGATGGAAGCCTGCTCTGCGGCTTAGGGGTTTGAAGGGAGCCACTGGGAGGAGAGGTGCGTGACTGGTGAGGGTAGTGAGCAGTAGCCGTCTTTAGAGTGGGGAAGAGGGAGTCGAAGAACTCGAGGTTTTCGTCTTTCGCCTGAATTAGAATGGTGCCATTCAGGAAAATGGTGATGGTGATGTCTCCGGACAGAGACTGTTGGTTAAGGGGGGAGATAGTTAGTTTCCGGTTGTGTTCTGTGAAGGAGGTTTTGGAGACAGGGAGGAGTGAGTTAAAGATGGTAACCCATAAGTCAGGCCTTGAAGTGTGAAAAATGAAGTCCATTTTTCTTTGCCCTCTCGATGAGCAATGGTAGGTGTCCACAATAAGTGTTTCGGGGTGTTGCCTAATTAGATTCTGTTTAAAGCGTTTTTAGCTTTGAAGGAGAGTCTGTGTGGGAATGTTATGGTGTACGTGTTCTGTCCAAGAGGGGAAAGGTGTTTCTGTGACAGGCAGGGCTGCGTGTCTAAACGCATGGCCGGAGGCATCCTGATACAATTAGGGGGAAGTGGGGTTGTTAATCGACTGGAGTGTCCGGGCTAGTTAGAAGTGGGTGGACTTAGCTGCAAAATCCGGAGAGAGGAGCATAGTTTGAGGCCACCAATCCGAGGGAGAGGAAAATCCGCTTTTGAGATAAAGCTCCTCACTTTGAGGCGAGATTGTTAAATTGTGGAAGAAGCGAAGAGATGCTTGAAATTGGGTAGAGCCAGTTCGTTATTCAGGTTGATGAGATGTCCGAGGTGGCGGCCATATTGGGGGAAGTCAGCCCTTGGCGGGGGAGGAACGGGCTGAGGCTAGCGTGAGGGGCCGAGTAATGTGCCCAGTCAGTCTCCTAGATTGCCTGCGTATAACCAGTTCCAAGGTGCATGCCAGGCTCCAGTAACAAATCACCGACAAGGAGAACAGACTCCTCTTACACCCATCGGCAAGGTCGAGGACATTCAGAAACACTTAAAGGACCTCAAGCAGAGGGCATTACTGAGACAAGAGCATGGCTGCAATGTGTGTATGTGTGTGAGCGTGAAAGTGTGAGTATCATTGAACTGTGAGTGAGAGTGAAAGTGAAAGTGTGAGTATCATTGAACTGTAAGTGAAAGTGAAAGATCTTGGCACAAGTCGTAAAAAAAGAAGTGGGGGGACGCTGTCACCGGAAGTGATGTCACGACAGGAGGTAACGTCACGAAAGGTGCCGAGCTCCTCGTCCCAGAGAGGCCAAAGAGTGAAGTCCAGCTGTTTAGCAGGGAGGACGGTGTCCCCCCCGGTAAAATAAGTGGGGGGACGCCATCCACCCGCGTGGTACCCCGACTCGAGCCCTAGCACTGAAAGTGTATCATTGAAATGTGAGTGAGACAGTAAGTGAGCTTGAGCGACAGTGTATAAGTGAAACAGTGTGTGAACAGGTGAGTAATTAAGTAAATACGACACTACCTGAGTGAAATAATGTAAGTTAGACAGTGTGTGAGTGGCACAGTGTGACCATGTGAGGTATGTTAGTGAGTGTGAATGAGGCAGTATGCTAGTGAGGCACTATATGAACATGTTAGTGAGACAGTGAGTGAGAATGGAAAGCAGTGACTGTGAGACGGTGTGTGAATGAAAAAGTTTGCCAATGAGACACTGAGTGAGACAGTGTATGAGCGAACATGAGCGTGACAGCATGCGAGTGAGATACTGTGTCAATGAGACAGAGTGTGAGTGCGTCATTGTGTGCATGAGACAGTGTGTCAGTGAGATGGTGAACGAGCACTTGAGTCAGCCAGTATGTGAGTGCGTAAATGGGGCGGAGTATGAATGAAAGAGTGTGAGACAGGGAGTGAGACAATAAACGAGGTAGCGTCACAGCATGTGAACGAGACAATATAGTGAGTATATCAGACTGTGCAAGCATGCGACAGGGCGTTATTATGTCAGAGAGTGTGTGTTTTGTTTGTGACTCTGCCACTGCTAAACTGGAGATAATGCTTGGCTCAGGGAGGCACCTTTGATAACATGCAAGCACTGGCATTTGGATGCAATTCTTGGGATAAGGAGGGCGTGCAGGGAAGGGGGGGCGGGGGGTAACCCATTGACAGAATGCTGGCCCTGAAAGAAAATGTTCTCAGGAGGAACACCACCCAAACCTTCCAAAAAGAAGTGAGGCAGACTCATGTCATACATACCCTAGTATTCAGATCAAGGGTTACACTCCACCACTTCAATATATAAACAGACACCGCTGTAGCTGCTGTATTTGCATATGTATGCATTTTAGGCGTTTGTAAAGTGTTGTTAGTAGCCGTTGCCAAGGAAAGACAACTCACCGCCGGTGGAGCCTGTACCCGGACCGGAAGCTCAACAACCGCTGAAGCACAGGAAAAACGTCCCAAAAAGAAAAGTGGATGAGTGGTCGGATGTGTCTCATTCGGAGTAGGATAAAGGAGAATAGCTCTGTCGCCGTTTTACCCAAACAAAACAGAACAATTCAGATGGAATGTATAACATCATAACCACGTCCAGATCAGCATGGCCTGCAACAGAGTCCATCAAGTCCAGAATGGATAAGGAAGAGCAAGTCCCTGAACTGAGGAGACCCCATTAATATCAGGGCTGGAAGTGCACCAGCCCGTTTCCTAGATAAGGCCACCGAATGAAGGATTATCACCTGAGGAGACATGATTGCTAATGAATTTACGTTTGATGCACCGACCCTTTATCACACTGTGGAAACCTTGTCCAGTGAGAACCTTGTGGTGGTTCTCGGATCCTGGCACATAATTTATTAGGACCCTAGAGTCAACCACCCCTGCCCACGTAGACGACCCGGCTATCGCCGACAGTAAATTCAGAGAGTGGATTACCACCTCCCTGGATTCCGTACTCCCATTTAGAACCCGGGAGGACAAAAACGGGAAACCAGGTTCCGCCCCGTGGTATACCCCAGAACTTCGACTACTTCGTAAAAATTGCAAGAAAGCCGAAAGACTATGGAGGAAAGACTGGCAGCACGCCAGCAAGGAAGCCTACCAGAACTCAGTCAGAGTATACAAAGCCACCATTAAGCGCTCTAAAGCCTCCCATTACGACACTCGGATAAAAGAATCTACCAACTTAGCTAGGGAATCCTTCCTAATCGTAAAAGAGCTACTGAAAGTACCAACCACTCCATCCTCTAATGCCCCCATTGTGGACCGAAGCAACAAACTAGCCACCTATTTTAATGACAAAATTGCCCGAATTTTAGTATCCCTTCCCCCCCCCTGTCCCCCTAGTCACATGGACATTGAATCACCCCCCAGCCTAGCAGGAAGCAGCATGCGCCCCCAACTAACTACATTTAGGGCAGTAACCTGCAACGAGGTAGATGCTACCCTGGCTAACATGAAAAGCGGATCACCCCTGGATCCCGCACCAATCAGATTCCTCAAAACCGTAGCCTCGGTCATCGTTCCCACGATCACAGAGCTTATTAACAGCTCGCTTGCCCAAGGATCCGTCCCCGATAGCTGGAAGAGCGCAGTGGTGAAAGCACTCCTAAAAAAAACACACCTAGACCCACAGACATGGCAAACTATCGGCCAATCTCACTCCTCCCTGGCATTGGCAAGGTAGCCGAGAAATTGGTCAATGGACAATTGTCTCAGTTTCTCGAGGTAAATAACATCTTACGCCAATCCCAAACTGGGTTTCGCCCGGGCCATGGCACTGATACCGCCCTTCTGGCCGTCATCGAGGAGGCAAGGTGCACTCTGGATTCAGGAGGGTCAGTGGCAGTGATCCTCCTGGACCTGAGTGCAGCCTTCGACACAGTCAACCATCGTGTCCTCCTCCAACGGCTGGCAGCAGCAGGACTCACCGGGATGGCGCTCAGGTGGATAGAGTCCTTCCTTGCCGGGCGCACGTTCCAGGTATGGGACAGCAATCACCACTCCTCCATCCTCCCCCTCACGAGCGGGGTCCCCCAGGGATCATCCCTAAGCCCCACGCTTTTTAATGCTTATATGGCCCCCCTTGAAGACGTGGTGACACCCTTCGGCATCAAAATAGTGAGCTACGCGGATGACACACAGCTGGTCGTCTCTCTATCCCAACTAGACGACCACCCAGACAATTTGGCTATCTGCCTTACGGAAATCCATCGATGGATGTGTGAATCATTACTCAAATTAAACGGGTCCAAGACCGAAGTGATGCTCATGGGGAAGCAATGGGTGACCATCCCCCCAGCAGCCTGGCCAGACGTACTCGGGGAAATTCCTACCCCGAAAAAAGAAATTAAAACCCTAGGAGTCTGGCTAGAACCCGAGCTCTCAATGAAAACACAAGCGGCCAAAACTGCAGGAACCTGCTTCGGGCTTATGCGTACCACCCGCAAGATTCTCCCCCAACTCCCTCCCGCCTCCAGGAAACTCTTGGTCCAAGGGCTAATACTGTCACGGTTGGACTACAGTAACATGGTTTACCTGGGAGCCCCAGAGGCCACCCTGACTAAAATGCAGCGAACACAGAACGCGGCAGCCCGACTACTCATGAACCTGCCCTCCAGAGTGTCAGCTAAACCCGCCATCAAAGCCCTCCACTGGCTCCCGGTTCGCCAAAGGGTAGAATTTAAAGCCATGTGCACGGCCTTCAAACTGATTAATGGAGCTGGCCCTCAGATTCTCAGCAACCTGGTAACCCCGTATATAGCTCCCAGATCCCTGCGGTCCGAGAATGAACACCTTGCCAACATCCCCAAATTTAAAAAGACTCGCACCGGAGGCCGACGCTTCTCTGTGAAAGCTTCCACAGGATGGAATTCATTCCCCCGTACCCTCAGACTGGAACCCAGCTATCTTACTTTCAGAAAAAAACTGAAAACACTTCTATTCCCAAAATAACTTCCCCCTCTCTTCTTCTTCTTCTCCCCTGCCCATCTGGATATCAACATCATTACAGCGCGGGGATGCCCTCGGGTCACCAGGCGCTCTACAAGACGTTAAAATAAATAAATAAATAAATAAATGCAGCTCTTTGTATTTACCATTTTCGGCTGTAAAAGCATAGACAGCATTTGACTTTATTGTGCATAACAATATTCTGAATGAAAGCGGGAGGTTGCACGGAGGGCGGGTCGGGGGGTGGGGGCGATCAGGAGGGGGGGGGGGATTGGGACATTAAGTTACTTCTCGGCATATTTTGCACTATACTTGCCTAAATTAATGTCCATATTCTCAAACATTTCCACAGAGTAGGTTTCTAGAATGCTCTTATATGTTTCCATATCCGGTAGTCAAAGGAATTTAAATAAAGACATGCAAACCGTGGTGTAGACACATAGAGTAAGACTCGGGGCCCACTAATGTGCCTCGAGAGCGGCAGGTGTGGACACCCTGACACCACCGCCGCGGCCACCTGGGACGCCATATTTATTACCCAGCAACGACGTCGGCAGCAGGCACGGTGTACACAATGGACGCTGCCAAATGTGCCAGCTCAGAAGTGCTCCTTCATCGAAATGAAAGGCATCATGAAAGAAAGGAGCTGTAGACGCATCGTCCTTTACAGACATACAATTATGTGGCATTGCAAAGCCCCTTTCAATTGACGGATATTTCCACGAGTAAAGGCCTCTTTCCTCAGCCGCTCCTTTAGAGTTGAGTGCTAAATCTGGTGATAAAGCACCGATGTATATTGCCTCCAGATTTTGCAGCTCATGTTAATGTTGGCGGAAATGCGTCAGAGAGGTTAAATTGTCCTTACCGGTTATTTTTCCTTTTGAGAGCATTACAAACCGCTCTAGTATTCTCCACCAGCCTATCTGCTAATACCGGAAAGCGGGGTGGTAATAAAACATGCTTCCTGGATATTTTTGGCAATGTCTCAGGCAACCTTTTGCTCCCCATGTTTGTGGAAGTGATCAGCAGAAATTATATTTCCGCTGGTTAGTTCCCTAAAATACCAAGAAATATTCAAAATATTCCAGAAAGGGCTGATGGTAACGTTAATAATGGACCGGCCATTTCTACAATATTTATCCACAATTATTAAACTGGGGCCTTAGTATTCAGCACAAATAAATGAGGCGTAACATGTTGAACATTTTTCCTGCCCATTTCTCAACTACAGGGAGATGAGAAGGCTGTCCTTCAAGAGCAATTTAGCCAAACGATAGCAAAATGTGACTGGCCTTCTGGCACCTGCAGAGATTCTTTAGGAATCAAGTTGGCAGGTTCCAGGAACCCTGTCCCTTCCCTCTGTGGATCCAGAAATCTGGGACAATATGGCTGAAAGCCCCAAGGAATGGGCTATCTGGTCAAAGACTCCAGGGGCTAGAACTTTATAGTTGGAGACTACAGGGACTGGGGCCATATACTCCGAGGCTACAGGGATTTAGGACATCTAGCTAGTTGCTTCAGGGGCTTCGGCAATCTGGCTGGTGGTGCAGGGACTTGGTCCAACTGGTTGGAGCTGTTGGACCATTTGGAAGTGAGGCTAGGTGGTGAGACTAACTCCAAAATATAATTTCTCCCAGGTTTCTTAAGTGATTAATTTCCAGGAATACAGACCTGCTGGCGAGATCAAAAGGGTTCAGGGAAAGGGGGTTTAATCCTCCTCCCTTTACCACAACCTCTCTAACAGATATCTCCCCAGGCACCCAGGGCAGAATAGATCAGGCTTACTTTGGGCTCCATGAAGCTTGCATACACCCTAGAATTGGGTGCCCTAGACTGATCAACTTGGAGCTGCTAGGACATAGTGAACCATGTGGACCCTAGTGAGTGCTCCAGGGGGCCTGGTTGAATGACTTGTCTGCAACTTGTGTGCCTGGGTAGCAGCTGATGACCTAAGGTGCCCATCCGTCTCCAGTGTGGGACTCCTGTGCATCGTATTCATGCTAAAGTCCACAGATAGTAGAGTAAGACTTTCCGAAAGGCCTCCGACATGTATAGGGTGCAGCTCATAGACATGGGCTGCAATTACAGCACTCTAAATGATTAAAATGGGGCAGAACAACAGACTCTGTAAGAACTATAGATTGAGTGTTAAGAGCAGTGCTTTAAATTGGCCTGTACTGTCCAGTACTGAGTACCAGCACGTTTTTATTTTGAGAGGGAGAGTACAGGCACTTCTAAAACAAAACATAATACTTTAAATTGGAGAGTACCGGTACTTCTCAGAAATAAGAACATGCACTTCTGTTTTTCCATTTCAAACACTGGCTAAAAGGCCCCTGGGCAATGGCCCCAGTCACTGACCTAAATTATCCTTCTATGCCTAACCAGATTTCAAGGAGGCTAGCAGCGTCTCACAGTCTCCTTTGGGTTAAAAAGCTCTAATGATAATTAAAGTAAAGCTGCTGGAGGGCCACCTTCAGGTCTTGGCTATAGACTGCGGGAGTGGCTCCAGTCATAGATTCACAGCAACCCTTACCAGGATTGATGGGCTCCACGAGCCCAAAGAAATCTCATAAGCTCCTCTAGCAATTAGCAAAATATGCGACACCACATGGATGGACAGCCGAAGATTCTGGTGCTGTACCGGTTTTGGTTGGATTAGGTTAGAAGTTCTGTCTAAGCACCAGACGCTTCCTGACCCTAGGTGCCAAGGGAGTGGTTGTTAAGATACCCAAGGTCCAAGTTGGTGGGTCCAGTCAGGTGCCTGACCCTTTCTCTACTGTGCTGCTTTACTCTCTCAGCGTGTGTCACTGGGCTCAAGGGGGTCTTTGCTTTTCTTACCATTTGTGTTGCGTTTAAGGCTAGATTGAGCAGCCTGGGGTGAATTCACCCTACATTCGTTATTTTGGGCCCACAGTCTATGGCGGCTGGTTACGAACGTTGGCGTTGAGGCAAGGTATAGGGGGAAAAAAAGACTTACCTTGTCAGCAGTCGCCACCTCTCCTCCGACGCAGGAACAGGAAGCACCCAGGCTCCCAGACTCCCCTAGCCAATCACAGCACTGTGTTACAGCAGCTTTGTGATTGAACTGAGCGCTGTGGCTCAGCACTCAGGTAGGGACTAGGCATGTTCTTCCCCCAGGCTGTACAATACAACCTGTGGAGAACATGCAAAGTGTGCACGATGGTTTGGCCAACCCAAGCCGGCCAGCCAAACCGTCAGGCGCACTTAAGGTGCAGCAGAAACCTCTCCTCTTACCTCTCCCAGGCTGTAACTAGCCCAGCCCCGCCTCGCCCCAACCTGGGTCCTTACAGAAGAAGAAAATGATAATAATGTGACGTTATTAATGTTGCATTATTAAATATACACTTGGAACAGCGGCAGACTATAGTGATAGCACCTCGCTCGCAAAGTGTACCAAGTCAAATAGAGTTCCCTGCACTGCTCATCCGGTACCTGCCACTGTTAGATACCACTGGCCAGCAGTATGTAGAGATGATCAAAAGTGGAGAGGTGAACCGGTATGGATCCAATAAAGAGTCCAATTTACATGATCAAATATGAATTGTTTAATATATCTTCTTAAATCCACATGAATGACAGGGTTCAGTCAACCGTTTTGTTCCAAAAAACAACTTTAGAACTTCATCAGGGCTCAATGAAGTTGAATGGTAATATATCAAGTTGTAAGTGAGATAATGAAAAACAGTTCCATTCAGTATCCAATCATAGGTAAACACTGCGTCAATAATACATAAATTATCGAATTCAGTAGTCATGCATTCTTGTTATGTATCAATGAAAATTCGCCACAGGCACGTTGTTAAGTGTCCATGTATCGCGTAGACACGGTCCCGGCGATACATGGATACTGAATGAAATTGTTTTTCATTATCAAACTTGCAACTTAATATATTACCATTCAACGTGATTGAGTCCTGATGAAGTTCTAAAGGTTTTTTTTGGAAGAAACTTGTGGCTGAACCCTGTAATTCATGTGGATTTAAGAAGATATATTAAACAATTGATATTTGATCATGTAAATTGGACTCTTTATATGATCCATACCGGTGCACCTCTCCACTTGTGATCAACGTTGTATTATTATCATTTTATTTTAGCACTTAGGGTGGGAGCACTCCTCCGCCTTAGCGGAGAAGAAGAACGTGCCCACAGTCATGGATCTAAGTGGTCTGCACGTTTTCCTGCCTCTTTCTCTACTGTCATCTTTTTTTGTTACAAGAGTGTATTGACAAGGATCAAGGGGGTCTTTGCTGTCTGTTTTAGGGTCAATCACAACATTCTACTCAACCACCACCACAAGACGAGGTGTTGTATTTTTTAATTTCACAAGTTTTTTAAAGTTTTCAAACAGAAAGGAACATACAGTATACAAAAATATAAGGGATATACAAAGCACAACACAAAAGGTACATAGGTAAAAGAAACCAAAATGACGTAATTGTAGGCAGTATGCATAGATGGTAGCAATAAAACACTGTCACTTAGCAACTGGATACATCACCAGGTGGTGTATTTTGTATGAAGTGGCTGTCAGTAGATGCGTTGTATTCAGTGTGTGGCCTGTTTCACTCTGGCATCCATCCCCTTAAAAAGGCACAATATAGCGGCGTGAAGCTAAATGAGTGTCTAATACCGGTTAAACTTGGAATGAAGCATGATCTGGGCCTGCTGGCCATTTCCCCTGGAGCTGAAGCCACTGGTGGTCGTTGTGTATTAAAGGCAAGGGGCCGCTGCTGGTGCCTCTGCTCTCCAGAATCCAATGGTTAACTACAACTGTCAAAGCAGGGGCTTCAGGGGAGAGAGCAAGAGATTTGAGAGGTGGATTCGAGGGATCAGATAGGGAGAAGGGAGATGAGAGAGAGAGAAGGGAGGAAAGGAGCAGGACTTGTTTGAAGATTTTTGCCAGGGGTTTCGATTCCCAGGCGGCCCTGAGCATGGTGTTTTGTCCCAGTGCGCCAGGACCGTTACATCAACAAACGATTATTGTTCTCTGCGAAACCCAGCAAGCACACGCTCAAGGTTGACATTCAGACTGGCTACTCTCCCAAGGACGCTCGTGTTCAGAGCTTTGCCGTTTCGAAAGATTCTGCGCACACCCGCGCTGTCCACATGTCTGTGATGTGTTGTGTAACAGCCGTTCAGAGGCCAGGAACACACGTGCTCACTGAGGCTCTGTTTACTAATTGTAATGCGAACAGCTGTTTCTGCTCTCACCCGAAGGCGCGTGTTTTGTCCCCAAAGCGGAGCCAGGAATGAGTAAACTCATGGCGCTTTCTTAGTACGAGCTGAAGACAACGGCCTTGGAAGAGAAGCCCAAAAGAAGGAAGGCTGCGGAAGAAGGGCACGATCTGCTGCATCGAGTGAGGATTTACTTTAATAATTCTTAAAATAATTTTCTGCATCATAATACTCTCAGGACTGTATATTATTATAACTGGCGCCAGTTTATTTCGCAAGTATGGGGTCAGCTGCGGGATGATACTCGGGGTGAGCCCAGTGAATCATTTGCTGTCACTCAGGGCTGCGCTAGTCCTGATTGGCAGTGGGGAAATACGGTAGTTACTAATGACAGCTGCATCACTTCCTTCCCCCAAAGCCATAAGCCCCGCCCTGGTTCTCTCGGCAACAGGGAAAGAAGGTGTGAGGCACTATGCCATGCGTGACTTCGGGAATTTTTTTGTGTCTGGCTTTGGCCAGGGACCATTTGATAGTTATAAAATTACATATTTTAGCTACTTATAAGTGCTTTCGTTTTAACTAGCTCTATCCACCTATTAGTCTCTTGTGGAGTCATTCACATTTCTGTTCTGCACCCTACACACCATACATCATGGAGCAGTGGGTTGGTCAACTTCAGTCATTGGCTAACCTCATTGTCAGTGATGGCGTTCAGCTTTTCCACAAGTAACACATCCGCACACAGGGTAGTTCATTTCAGCGCCGATGGCTATTATAGAAACGTGTGCTTTTCGATACCCAAAAATATTTTTTGCTTTTAGCCATATTTTTTTTATATTGGCGAGGGCCGGACTGGTCCTTCAAACATAATGTTTTATCAAAACCATGACAAAACAGTCATTGTAAAAGCCAAAAGGCGGTCTTCTGATGTCACACGTGTTGCCTTTGACAGTGCTTGTTTGCATTTTGCCAACTCTGCAGCACGCAAATCAATTACGTTTTAGTTGCAAAGTCAATGGCCACAACTTCCTACATATTGCCAACTGTTCAGCGCGCAAAACAGGTGAGTTGTTTTTAACTGGAATGTTGCAGGGTCAACGACCTCTCAACTTCTCTTAAAATATATACAAAGATAGACTGGCAAAATAAAGTTGAATTTTGCCACAGTGTGACCGGTAGGATGGATCCTTGCATACAAAAGAAATGAGCAAGCATGATTTGCTTCAATGTCAATTTTTGCACGTGAGCAAAAATATGTATCAAAATAATGTAAAACTATATTTGCTGTGTATGCTGTACGCAGTAAGAAATGGAGTGAAACAGCACAGCTCAAATATAGAAGATGTGACTACCTTTCACTCAAAGTCAGTTTTTCATGCGTGAGGCCTTCTATGTCAAAGAAATAATCTCACAACTGTCAAACTAACGACTTATGTGCAATACTTGTTTTGTGGTAGTTTCACTATGGGTTTCTTTAATTTTTTATTTACAGTGGAGCAAATACCGCTAAGTGATATTTGCTATATCAAACTCTGCTTGTTCCGTTCCCGACTGATCAAGCCAACACAATGTTGCCGATTAATTGTACTGTTGTAGGAACCAGTGGTAAATTGATGTGATGGCGATGTGGCTGTTACATTCCAAACATGCATTCGATCGCGTCAAGCATAAACATCTCAGAAAGCATTCCAATTCCCCGATGTGTTTTATAGCCACACCACCCTGCTCACCACACCAGGGTCGTGATTTTGCGAATTGCTTTTTTGTAAGGAGGGGGCATAACATGCAAGAACCAGATGGAGGTATTAATATAATCCCTTATCATTATGTTAGCACAGCAGCCATTGATCGTTTGTAATTGTGCTGGTGTGTGATGTGATTCTCATTTTTATAATGTGGTTAAAGTCTTGGTAACTGCAACGACAAACTACCATTTTCAATGCAATAGGTCTCGCAATTAAGATATTTTAGGCTATTGTCATTGTAAATGGTAATACCTTTTATTTATGTGTTTTTAAAGCAATACATATATAAAAGGCATTGTAATTTCTAATGCTAATAAGCTCAAACTTTCGCAAATGCAAGACCACATTAAAGGTCCTAAACAATGTGGTGATCACCTCAGTAATGTGGAGGTAAGGAGGCAATGACACTGCTGTGCTTGTTTTAATAGTGAAAAGGGGGGCTCACAAATGAAGGCTGGAGAAACCTCACAATAGATTGAAACATTTACCTCACATTATGTACCACCTTATACTGTTGTATTATTGCGAGTGAGGAAGTGTGTCATGTAACCCTGAACAGAGTTATACCTTTCGGAACAAATTGTTCCTTCTTAGTAAGAAGTATGCGTTTTTGCATGGGTATTGTTGCATTCTAGTACCTGTAGTGTTTCGCATTACAAGTACAAGGCTACTCACCCCAGATTTCCAAGAGACAAAATGCCAGGCTTTGACTTTCTTTTCATTGCTCTTTTCCTCCATACAATGGTATAGCTTGTTGCTACAGAACTGACAAGTACACAAGATACCTCCTGAGGAAAAAGAGGTGTCAGTATGCTGTACATTCATTGTCAGCACACTAAAGTGTTTTAAAACAGTTTGGACAGAAGGGCTTGTTTCTGTGCCAGTGAATGTTTACCAGGTTAGCAGTGGCAGGTAGCGGTCATCACAGTACCAATGATGACGGCAGCACAAGTTGAACAAGCTGTTCAGTGAGCTGAGTCTGAAATTTCAGGAAAGTGTGTGAATATGGGAAACTCCACTCTCTCCTTTGACACCACTATGCCCCAGAGATATAGGGTGCGATTCGTAAAGCAATTTCAACATAGAAGTTCAGCTTCTATGTGCAAATGGCTTGATTTACGAGTGGAACTTAACTAAGGTAAAAATATGTGTGAGCAAATCATTAAGATTACAAGATGGCTGTGTCACTAAGGATTCGCGGGGGCATTGTTTTTAATACTCCAGCTCAGCTGACAGCTGCAGGTGGCCTGTGCCCGCTGCAACAGTCACACTCAGTCTCTCCTCGCCTCAGGAGCATTCGAATTCTGCGACAGGGCCCATTGTTCTTAGTACTGTAGCTGAAAGCTGCCAGCGGCCGGTGCAAGCACTCAGGCAGCACCACCAGCACCATGATTGCCCTTAGCAAACTATCCACCGTCCTTCCACAACAAACTCCGCCACTGCAGCAGGACGTGACATTGTCCCCGTGGCGCTAGAGACTGTACCACACAACTCTGTAGCCACCACAATGGCTGCCGGCACCGGTAAAAGATCGCTCGCTGCAGTAATAAATACATGCAGCAACAAGCGGTGGCACACAGTGCTTAATTTGAGCAGGTGCTTTCAGGTGCTCAGCACCTGCACTTCTTTCACAGGGCCGGATCTACAATTTCTGAACCTGCAGGTGGTGGTCTCAATATTAGTTGTTCAATTCAAAATAAAAAGAATAACATACATTGCATGGTGACTGGCTGGTAAATGTTCATAGGCAGGCCGGCATATGCCTGTCCAGGCAGGCATGATTGTGTATCACCACATTAGTGATGATGTCATCATGCTGATCACAAATCCAAGAAGTCATCGACAAACTATGGCTTGCATTATATTCCCCTAGTCTGCTGCACCCTGCCACTGCCTGAGTCTTAACCTCCCATTGGATAATTGTAGCTGGAGGCTGGCTCATGACGGAGTTGAGGCAAGGAAGCTGCAAGAGCGCCTTTGGAACTTGGGAGTGAGGGCTCTTGAGGAAGAATAAATGAAAGTAAGTGTGGACTTTCCACTTGTTGCATAGCCAAAGTATCATATCTGGCAGCCCTGCATTGATGCTTTCCTCAATGTGC
Source organism: Lissotriton helveticus (assembly GCF_964261635.1). Lineage (NCBI taxonomy): Eukaryota > Metazoa > Chordata > Amphibia > Caudata > Salamandridae > Lissotriton > Lissotriton helveticus. The sequence goes on from NC_136065.1 coordinate 940,882,198, forward strand.
TCGATGCGGCCCAACACAACTTTTGTGCGCCATGGCGTCACCAGTAGAATCTATGCGTTGCACCCCAGCATGGTAATTGCTGAGCGTGAGTGAGTTCAGTAGGCACCACAGCCATACTTACCAGCATTTGCAGCATTACTGCTGGGGACAATGCCTGTGCTGTAGCAGGCAGGATCACAGCGAGCGGAGCAGTGGATGCCAATGCCGTCGTCATCCCTGGACATACTAATTACAGGCAGCACTAGCAGTGACATGACCTGCTGTGCTCAAGCAGCCGCCTGTTCCGCAATAAACCCAGTCATACCACACTGATTAATATATGCAAAAAAGCATTTTCATTTGGTGTACATTTTGTTTTTGCACTCGGTGTGGGTAAGAAAGTAAAACACGTCATCTTTCGCTTCATTAGGAATGACAACAAGAAAACACAGAGTTCAAAAAAGCAGGGACATGTACAGGCTGACGACAGGGGTCACAGGCAGCAGCAGTGTTAGAGATGAGAGACAGCAAGAGTACAGAGGAGAGAGATAAAACGGAGCAAAGCAGAAGAAAAGGAGGAGAGCAAATCAGATACAAAGAGAAAGCAGCCATGATGTGAAGAAGAGCGCATTAAGAAGAGAGAAGATAGAATGAAAGCATGTGGAGGACAGGACAGAGGAAAAAAAAGCAGACAAATGATAAAATGGAGACATAGCTAATCACTGCTAGAGAGTGATAGTAATGAGCCAAGATCGAGGGGAAAGAGAGCAGAGCATGGATAAAAGTGAAGAGAAAAAAGGGCAGGGCTAAAATAAATAGAGGGCAAATCAGAAATACAGGGTGTGACAAAGGTGATAGAAAACAATTAGAGTGGTGAGAGGATAGACTCTTAGAGCAAAGACTTAAGGGGCAGACAACAGATCAAGGTTAGAAGATAGAGACTGAGGCAGTGAGAGTGTTGAAAGTGGGGCTCACCGGAGGAAGACGTGAGTGGTGGCCTCCTTGGCAACATTTTCAGCACCTGCACTTCTGTTTTTACAAATTAAGCACTGGGCACAATCAGTCTCTCCCTCGCCTCAGGAGCATTTAAATTTGCGGGGACGATGCACAGTGTTTTTAATACTGTAGCTGACAGCTGCCAGCGGCCGGTGCAAGCACTCAGGCAGCACCGCCAGCACCATGATTGCCCTGAGCAAACTATCCACTGTCCTTCCACAACAAACTCCGGCACTGCAGCAGAACGTGACATTGTTCCCGTAGGTCTAGAGACTGTACCACACAGCTCTGTAGCCACCACAATGGCTGCCGGCACCAGTAAAGGATCGCTCGCTGCAGTAATAAATACATGCAGCAACAAGCGGTGGCAGAATACCAATTAAAACAAGAATATACTAGCAGATGGCGATCGAGATGGCTGCATAAACGCTCGGCTCCGTGAGCCCTCTTACCCCGCACATATATCCTGGCAATTATCCGGTGCAATTATTGCATATCTCAGTAGGCGAAGGACACCGTTCACTTACCGTCTGCTCCTGGTGCTTCTCCTTGCGGTAGACCCGAAGAAATGCCCCGATTGTTTGGCGGCCCTTACTGTGCCGAGACCGGGATCTCGAGTGGGAGGAGTATCCGGCCGCGACTGCAACAACAGCGGCCTCTGGCTGCGGAAGGGAGTCGGTCGGAGGGAATCTGAGATCTGCCAGCCAACGGCGACAGTGCCGACCTCCTCCGAATAGCAGATTGCTCTGCGGGAAGTGCGATACCTCAGGACCGGAGGGAAACCACGATATTCGACCCCCCCCTCAGTGTGATGCCAGGGCATTAACAGCTTCTCCCGGGACTGACGGGTGCCTCCCGGGGAGCGGCAGAGAATTTGTTTAGTCCTTTGGTGACCCTCCGTTGGGATGCCTGCTTTGATTTTTGGGGTCCGCCTGTGAATCCTGTTGCATCCTGGTGTGGGGCCCGGTCCTGAGGTGAGATAGAGAAGGAGGAGGCCGTGACGACTAAGATGGCGGATGGCACCCTTATCCGCCCCCTCCATCCGGAAAGTGAAACCACTGTACAAGAGAGTCCCGGGGGCTGGCATCATGAGAAAGGGCCCACGTTCAGAGATGTCCTGGCTGCATTAACAACCCTGCAAATGACCCTGATCCGGGAGGCCCGGGAACTGGGAAGATGGATGGCCGCCATTGTTGTTCCGCCGTTCCACGTAGGCTTGGTTCCTTCCTGTGTAGGCGCCGATCTGCCTGCCTCTATGTCACTGACGGATGCCTCCGCTACATTTAAATCCGTGGAGTCACAGATAGCCTTGGTTCATGAGACTGCTGTGGATACACCTGTTGCACAGGTGATTGACTCATTGGGGCCCTTGTCTGCTTGGCGAGTGACGGAACGGCGTCGATCCGTGTTTTGGGCGGCCCCGGCGGTGTTTCAGCGCTTGCCGCATCGTGTGATTCCCTTTCCATGGCTGGCGAAACTGTGTTCGGCCAGGAGGTTGTTATCGGTGTTGGTATTGATACAGGCAGATTTCCGCCATGCGTCTTTGGCGGGGTGCTGGTGGCTGACGCCCGATGGAGCGACGACACTTCCCGATTCTCCTGGAACATTTGAACCCCTCATGCTATTTTGTCTGCCGATTGATAGCGAGATGTACATTGATACTATGGATAGAAGAGGCCAGGGGTGAGATCATTTGGGACATGGTGGGACTTATTGTTGTTTGACGGTGATTTACGGGACACTCAGCGGGGATATCATTGATTGTGCTATACATGATTACTTTTTTTCGTAGTCCTTCTACCATTTCTGTCTGACGATTATTGCATGCGGTGTAGGGGGGGGCCGGGTGGCCGGGTCGATGGTCCGCCTCACCATTTTTTCTTCTTTTTTCTCTCTTCTCTATATTTCGGGTTTCTTAATTAGGGCTACAGGCACGCTGCTGGGGGGGGTAGGCCGTAACCTTCTGCAGGGGTGCAGGGTGGGGGGTAGGGGGATGGGATTGTTAATCTGTCCTTTCTTTGTCTTTATGGCCCTTTGTCTTTCTCTTTTCGATGTCGTCGTCTTTTATGTTTCCTACAATGTGTTGCGCTTTGGGGATGGGGCATAGCTCGCACCGAACTGTATGTGTTTTTATAACTATCCTGACCCAAAGGCCCTATCCCCCATTCCTTCGAATATATTTACACTGCTGGCGGGTTTTCTGCTTTTTGTTTGCTATCGTAGGAGCATGTATGACTGTACGGCATTGATTTTATTTTATTTCTCTTTGTTGTAAAATGGACCTTCTTGGATCCTTGTTCTCATAGTCTAAGTTTACGCATGTGTTCTATCCTGGACGCTCTTCAGACCTTGATTTCCGTGCCACTGTCTTTTTCTATAATGTATTGCTCTATTTCTGACTTGATTAGCGGCCGGCCTGACTGGTTGTAGGCCCATGTTTGTATTTCCTTGCTGAAACAATAAAGGTCCTTTAAAAAAAAAAAAAGAATATACTAGCAAAAGAGAAGATGCACTTAGTGGTGGAATTCTGTAGATGAAACAAGGAAAAGAAACGGCTTTTGTTGCTTCTGTGAAATGGATCCAAAAATAAAGAAGGAGCGTGAGCGCGCCCACTGCAAGCCATGTGTTTCTATTATCGCGCCCGTGTGTGGGCATGATAATAGAAACCATGTGCCGGCCTATTGGTGTCTATTACGCGCACCAAGCGCGTAATAGACACCAATAGGCTGTGGGCGGAGCACTGCGCCCGCCTTTGGCCAATAGCGTGCAGTCTTTCATTAAAAGACGCACGCTAAGGCCAATGGGGTAGCTGAAAAGGAAATTCACACGCACAAGCGTGTGCGATTCCAGGTCAGCTTGAAAACCCCATTTTTCACCTACTAGAGGTCTCGCGACCTGCGCGTGCCCTGCTACGCAGTGCAACGCAGGTTGCGAGACCTAAAAATGACAAAACAGTGACAAGCCTTGATTTAAGTGACTGAGGTTTTCATTTATGGATTTATGCTTTTCCAGAGTTTTTGAGCTACACTCACCTGCCAGAGCATGGGATTGATAGAAAACAGAGATTTCTTCTGTGGCGCAGAGGATTCTCATAAGGGTGGGCAAAATCACCCAAACTTTGAAATGCTGGCTACTCAGACAAATACGCACACCACCTAGATTAGCATATGAAAAAATCCTATATAGTGTTCCCAAATGGTCTTCCTCGTTTTGGCGGGACCAGACTGACACGCAGATGACATGTGACATGTTTCTGTTTGCAGAGACACTGATCTGCAATTTTGCAACTCACATGATGGTTCTGAGGCTTTGCCCACCACTCAACCTGCGTTCTCTATGTTTGGTTGCAGTTTACAATCACCAAATAAGTGTAAAAGTATTCACAATACATACTTAATACCTGGCAATGCATTTGTTGTATTGGTCATTCTTAAATTATTCTGAAATGTGTTATCATGTATCAATGAAAAAGAAAGTTTACTACACAGTTATTGAAATAAACACAGGAGGTATGAACTTCACATGGTTAAAGGAGTTCCAATTGTAAGTGCAAAACAATATATATGTTAGGATCAGGCGAAGGGTGACATACCCCGAAACCGGTCCCAGAATGCTTGTTTCCGGTCCAGGCAGGACCTGGCTTGGCAGTTCGGGCTGGACTGTTCCCACGAGGCACAGGGTCTAGACTGATTTGCATATGGCTTGGTCCAACCTGGGGTGGCGTAGTGGGAAAAAGAACAATGGATTTAACCCAGATCTCTTGACTGGTGGAGAATGTTTGAATCATTCAGCATCCCGCCCATCATTTGTTGCAGTTACAGTTTTTGCCCTAAGTGTAATGGTTATGCCCAGACGTGGATCCCTTGCTCACTGTGCCACTGGATTCAAGCTAGCCTGGCTGATGAAGGGTGATATACCCCGAAACCAGTCCCAGGATGCTTGTTTCCGGTCCAGGGAGGACCTGGCTTGGCAGTTCGGTCTGGACTGTTCCCATGAGGCGCAGGGTCAAGACTGATTTGCATATGGCTGGGTCCAAACTGGGGTGGCATAGTGGGCAAAAGAATGATGGATTTAACCCCGATCTCTTGAGTGGGGGAGAATTTTTGAATCATTCAGCATTCCGGCCATCATTTGTTGCAGTTACAAGGATCATGCGAAGCAGCATTACATGTAACGTGGCATCTGCTTCTGAAGGATTAGTAAGGAGAGGGTGCTGTGAAGCGAGTGAAGAAATAAACAGGTAGGTTACACCTCTTACCACTCCCTTAGATCATATTGAAATCGTGCATCATCATTTTTCCCACTCTTTGACACATTTTCTGACATTGACTTTTGCTTACCTGGGATTTCACAGTAATTCACTGGAATTCTGTGGAATTTTGGTCAGGTTTTGGAGCAAGAATCAAGTTTCTGTTCAGTGCATTTCCTGTTCGAGGCTGCATCCCATTCACTTCAAGTAGTTAGGCCAGAACCTTTGTGAATTTATTATCATTGATCACCTCAGTGTTATTCCTTAGATTGTATGCTATATCAAAAAGCCTCCTAATGTATCTTCTTAAAACCCTGCATAAAAAACTGATGTTCACTAAAACTTTTGATTTCTTCCTCTCCTTTATCTCTTTCGAATGACCTTCTCCTTACATTCCATCTCTGCATGCCTACTCTCTCTGACTATAGTGTACTCTAGGTTCCTTGGCTGTCTACCTTAATTTATATTATTGTATTTATACAAATTGCCCACACCTCATTTCAGACATCACAACCTCTTTGACACTATATCCCTGCATCCTAACAATACCTAATCTCCTCTAGTCTATCTATTCATCCCACCAATCATTTGCATGAACTCGCACAGCCTCTACTACTGATAACGCCTAACTCCTGTTAATTTAATTTACCACAAGGAAACAGGAGTAAATGCATGGAGTGGTTTACCTGAAAACACAAGACTTTTCTGAATAACGGATGAATTAACCTCTAATTTTGGGTTCCAGAGTAGCATGGTACTCACAGTAAAGAGCTTCATTGTCTTATAAGGGGTAATAATCACAATATACAAGCAATTACAAAGCAGTACAATACAATACAAATTCTTTCAAATCAGCTTCATCAATGGATTTCCTTTGACTTTTTTTCTAGATAGTATTTTGTATTATGAAATGTAGATAAATCACTGGTTTATGATTTGCATTTTATCAGACTGTACATCTTTTACCAAGCACAACACTCTTTGTTCCAAGCAGCAAATAAAACAATGGCTAAAAAAAGTACATCTCCCAAAAAGATATCTTACAACCGATCAGAATGATGTACAGCTTAGATGAGCAGTTTTGGTTTTAAAGAGGCTTAGCCTTTGTTCATTGCTGCTTTCCACCTTGTAAGTCTTTTGTGAGGCGATTGATAATATGTTTCATTTTCTCCATCAGATATTCTGGTTTTATTCATTGCATTTTGTTAGACCTGATAGCATTAGGGTGGTCTTTCCCCCAACTTTTTGCCTGCCTCTCTCCATTTTCTGACCACTTTTTGCTGGTTTCAGGACTCTGAGCACTTTACCACTGCTAACCAGTGGCTAAATTGCTTGTCCTCTCTCCCCTAAACATGGTAATATTGGTCCATCCCCAATTGGCATATTTAATTTACTTATAAGTCCCTAGTAAAGTGCATTACACATGCCCAGGGCCTATTAATTAAATGCTACTACACTCATTGTGCCACCCACTTAAGTAGCCCTCTAGCCATGTATCCAACCTGCCATTGCAAAGCCTGTCTGTGCAGTTTACACTGCCATGTTGACCTGGCAAGATAAACCTCTTGCCAGACATAAACCATCCCTTTTTATAATATAAGTAACCCCTAAGGTAGGCCCTGGGTAACCCAGAGGGCAGGGAGCAATGTGTTTAAAAGGCAGGACGTATGCTTTTAAGTTTTACATGCTCTTACATGCTTTAAATCCATTTAAGTGGACACTCGTGAGCAAAGCTGATGTATGTGTATTTGAACTTCTAGAAGTTCAATGGGGCACAACATGAACTTCTCACCTGGGTCGTTGTATTTTCTTTGATACATTATAAGCACTTCTTATAAAAAGCATTGTAATTAAGAGTGACAATATGGACGTGATCGGACTGATCTTTCTGCCAGTCTGGCAATTCTCTAGTAGGCTGAAATGTATGGTGGCTGGCTAGACAACAGGATGGATTGTTATAACCAAACCATGCCCCCAATGCCCAATATGGATTTTATAACGTTTAATGAACAGTACCAGCACGTCTCAGCAGAACTGCAAATGTTTTAATTTTGTTGCTGCAGAATTTCTCAACAGGTTTGTGAAATCTTTAATAGCGCAATATTTGTAGCTCGTGGCAGTCTTAGAAAATAGACTAATATTCCAATGAGCAACTGAGCAGGTAAGATGTTATGTTATGCTATGCTGATTTGTATAATGCACTAATCTGCGGAGAGGGTATCCATGTGCTTGAGCAAATGTGTAGGTGTGTGGTCCCCAAGGTGCTTTAACAAAGAACGAGGTCTTCAGCTTTTTGCGAAATCAAGATATGAGGAAGAGACTCTGATGTGTTAAGGGAGGTCATTCCATGTCTTAGGTGCGATATAGGAGAATGAACGACCTTCAGTTTTGGTTTGAACATGCAGGGAGTGTGTCTGAGTGAGAGTGAGGCAGAGCATAGGTGTCTGGTGGGTTGATGAAAGTGTTTGCGGCTGTTCAGATATTTTCGTCTTGTGTTGTGTAGGGCTTTGTACGTGTGTGAAAACTTTGAATTGACTGCACTAGTGAAGCTTCCTGAGATACTGGATGATGTGGGTGTGGCATGGGAGGTTGAGTGTGAGCCTTGCAGCGGTGGTCTGAACGGTCTGGCGTCTGTGTAGGAGTTGTTTGGAGATTTTAGCATAGAGAGAGTTGCCATAATCCAGCCTGCTGGTGATGAGTGCTTGCGAGACACTCCGTCTGGTGCTCTGAGGCAACCATTTGAAGATCTGTTGCCACACGCATAGGATGTGAAAGCATGAGTTGCATACTGCCTTGACTTAAGTCATTATGTTGAGTTTGTCATCTAGGATGACCCCTAGATTTGTTTTGTGGTTTGTGGGTGTGGGTGTTGGTCCTAGCTCCAATGGCCACCAGTTGGGGAGGTCTTGCTGCCATAGACAAGTACTTCTGTTTTGTCAGATTTGAGCTTCAGGTAGTTGGTTTGCATCCAGTCTGCTACCATGGTCATGCAGTTGATGAAGCTGGTTTTAGTGGTGGTTGTCTTGTCTATCGGTGTAGGAGATGACTGTGATGTCTTCTGTTCGGCTGATGTTGGTGAGTGGTGTCATGTATAAGTTGAAAAGGGGGGAGCTGAGGGGCGATCCCTATGAGACTCTGTATATCAGTTTCTTTGTCTCTGATGTGAAGGGTGGCAGTATTACCCTTTGGGTTCTACCAGTGAGGAAGGAACAAATCAATATGAGAGCGGATCATTTTATGCCAATCTTGTGGAGTTTTCCGAAGTGAGTGTTGTAAGAGGCAGTGTTGAAGGCTGTGGAGAGGTCGAGCAGGATAAGAGCCGCTGTTTCTCCTCAGTCCAGGGTGTTTCAAATGTTGTTTGAGGCTGCGATGATTGCTAATTCGGTGCTGTAGTACTTTTTGAATCATGATGGATTGTCATCTAGAAGATAGTTAAGTTTGAAGTGGGTTTTGAGTTTTTGTTGATGGCCTTGATGGTGGGTTTTGAGTTTTTGTTGATGGCCTTCTCAATCAGTTTGGCTCGACAGTAGAGCAGGGAGCTGGGTCGGAAGTTGCTCAATTGATTCAAGTCGGCTGTGGACTTCTTGAGAAGAGAGTTGATTTCTGCAAGTTTCCATTCATCTGGGAAAGTGGTGGGCATGATGAAGGTGTTGATGATGTGAATCAGGGTGGTGCTGATTGGTGATATTCCCAGGTTGTAAATGTGGGGGGATATGGGTCCGTCGGGGACCCTGAGTATATGGTTTGCAGCTGTGCGATTTCTGGCGAGGGTTGTCCAATTAGTCAAATGGCCATCTTGGTTGGTGGTGGGTAGGTTAGCGGTGAGTTCTCTGGGGTTGCTTTGGTGTGCACATTTTCTGTAGATGTTTAGTTGGGTTGGTTTGTGAAGTTGCTGTAGATGTTTGCGATTTTGCTGTGGAAGAAGTTGGATAGGTTGTCGCAGAGTTGTTGTGAGGCAGTTATATTGTTGACAGTGGCTGAAGGTGAGGTGAAATACTTGATGATGAATAAGATCTTCTTGCAGCTGTTGAAGCTTCCTGCGATGCGGTCCACTAGTGCTTTTTTCATGGTGTCTCCTATTTGCTGGTGATAGCGTATGAGTGCAGCCTTGTAGGTAGTTCTCGGTGCTGTGGTTGGCGTGGAAACCGGATTGCGAGGTGTCAAGAAGGTTGTTTGGGTGAGCTGATGGTTGATGGCTTTCTCGAGAACATTAGCGAAGAATGGGAGCATTGAATTGGGGCGGTAGATCTTGAGTTCACTGGGGTCTGCAGAGGGCTTCTTGAGGAGGGGTCTGACTTCTACATGTTTCCATACATCAGGGAATGTGACTGTGGTGATGGATGAGTTGAGAATGGTGGTGAGTTGGCAGCTGATTTCCTTGCTTCCGAGGTTGAAGAGGCGGTGAGGGCAGGGGTTCGTTGGTGCTCCCGCGAGGATCGAGTTCATTATAGCTGTGGTGAGCTGTTTCCATGTGGTGAGTCAGGGAGGCATCCAATGGTGTGAGGGGGCTGTTGAGGTCAGTGGGTTGGGGTTTGAAGTTCCTGTTGATGGTGGATATTTTGTTGTGGAAGTAGTTCACTAGTGTGTCGCAGAGTTCCTGTGAGGAGAGATCGAGTTCTTGGTGGCATCCAGGCAGGAGAACTCTCTGACAATGCTGAAGTGGTCCTTGGTGTGGTTGGCACTTGTGGCTTGCTAGGGCTTCTTTTTCGAGTCTTTAAGGCGTTGGTTGTATTTCTTGAGGGCTGAGGTCTGTGGTGTCTCTGCTGATGCACCATCTTCTCTTTAGTCATTTGCAATTGCATTTCATTGTCCTGAGTTCTGGTGTGAACCAGCTGGATTGTTTGGTGGGTCTGCGGGTCTTGGCTAGCTTGATGGGGTGATTCTGTCAACACATTTGGTGATCCAGGTGTTGAAATTCTAGACGGCCTGTTCCAGGTTGGTTGCCGGATCGGGCTGTGGGCATCCATCCTTTGGGTCTTGGGCACTTTTTCCAGCTGTGGAGGGAGTAGCAGTGAGGCCTATTGGTAGTGTCTGGGGATCCAGTGATGGTGGTGTGAACATTGGCGTGGTCGGTCCAGGCAAATTCTGTGATGTGGCTGTATTTGACTCTGTCGCTGGCCGTGAAGATTGGGTCAGGCATGTGTTCTGTGCTGTGTGTGGTGTCAGTGACCAGCTCGATGAGGCCAATGTTGCTCATGTGTTCCAGAAAGTTTGTAGAATTGATGTCCGTGGGGTCGTTAAGGGGGAAGTTGTGGTCACCGAGGAGGATGTAGTGCTTGGAGTCGATGGCTAGCGGTGCTATGAAGTCAGCGAAGGCATCACAGAAGCCTAGGCATAGTCCTAGGAGTCTGTAGGTGAGGGTGCCTCTAATGGTTGTTCTGCCATTGGTGTGGTGTCGTCTTTGGTGGTGGTGCAGCGGATTGTATCTTTGTGGATGATGGCGAGGTGTCCTCCGTGTTTGTTGGTGCGTTACCAGTGCATCATCTTGTAGCCATTGGGCATTGTGGTGGTAATGTTGGGTAAAAGAGGGGTTAAGCCAAATCTCTGTGATAAAGATCACAATTGGGGCGAGTGTGGCGCTGTTGTCCCATTTTTTGGTAGTGTGTTTGCAGAGAGATCGGGCGTTGAGCAGGAGGCATTGGAGTGGTTCCGGGCGGGTCGATGTCGATGAAGTGGGAGTGGCACAGGAATCGGAGAGGGGGGGAGGCCCTGTGTTGCAGGTGAAGAGACAGTGGCAGCAGGCGAATGGTCTAACCGTTGATGAAGGAGAAGGTGCAGCATTCGTTGTTGCGGCATCTGTAGTCCAGGTCTTGGAGTTCTGCAGCTGTGTATCTGTGGGTGGAAAGGCAGCCAGGGTTCCTGCCGCTGAGTGCGGTCCAGGTGTAAGTCCTTGGAGGGGGGAAGGGCACTGGGTGGTGGGAAGTGGGAGGCGGGAGCAGGTAAGAACAGTAGGAAGTGAGTGGTGAGGTGGGCCGGCTCGCTTTACAATCGCAGACAAAAACTGTAACATAGCTTGTAACAAAGACATAATCAAGTTAAAACAATTGGAGCTGGAGAATGAAAAAATAGAAAAAAATCACACAACACAGTGAATGTCTATACTATACAGGAACAAAAAGGCTCACCGACACCAGGCGATATGCGGTGCTAACAGGAAAAACAAGTCTATGCTAAGCAGCACACAGGCAACAACGATGATCGCAGTGGAGCGGAGGAGAGCCGGAGAAAAGTGAAGAGAGCGTACACAATGGCACAGCAGGGCAGAGTCAAAAGACTTGCTTGACTGTAGCGCTGGGGAGCTGGCACAGGACCTGCTTAATGGAGTCACTCGGTGGCCTCTATTAAGTAGGTCCTGGGAGTGGGGCGTACCGCTGGGTGGCAAGAGGCTGGAGTAGGGCAAGAATGGCTGGAAGTAAAGGGCAAGGCAGGCCAACTCGCTGCACAATCACAGACTAAACTGTAACAAAGCTTGTAATAAAGACAAAATCAAATTAAAGCAAGTGGAGCAGGAACACTTTCAAAACTATTTCTGTTAAAGTGGCAGATCTTTTAAGTATCCCGGCCCAACAAATAATCGCTAAGACCCCCAGATGGTTCGATTCGAATTACGCGTAGATTTAAATAAGAGCTCAACAAACCTTACTGAGGTCAGATTATGTCGGAGAGATTATAAATGAGTACTGGCCAAACGTAAGTCTGCCCTGAAGGAGGAGGCCTGGAGGCGTTTACTTAGAGCAAGCACTTTGAGGAATAGCTCCAGATTTTGGAGCATTAATAACAGTCCCTTTCTAAATCAAGAGGGTTTCCCATTTTGAAACTATGTCTGAAAGCCCCCAGAGTTAAACCGTCCGTTTACTTGTGAGATAGACATCCCTCATTTGGTTTTTATTTCGGAAGAGATTAAGGAGGGTATTGTCGGGCTGATGAGCAACAAAGCCCCGGGACGTATCCCACCAGATCTTTTAAAATCAGATCCCAACTTTTGGGCTCTGGTTCTTGCTGCAGTAATCAATGCTGCCGCAAAGACAGGATGCCCCGAGTCCTGGGAAACCTCGATTATAGTGCCTGTTTTCAAGAAAGGTGATAGAGATAGTACCCACTGTTATAGACCAATCTTAAAGCTGGATTCAGTGGTGAAGGTTGTGGGCCTAGTACTCTTAAATAGGCTGACTAGCCGGGCGGCGGAACATACCATCTTATCAGACGTTCAATATGGGTTCCGTCCAGGGAAGTCCACTGTGGCCCAGTGCCTTATTTTAACTATGATTGTTAATAAATATGCAATTGCCCACCCTGGCACAAATTATCTAGCATTTATGAATCTGTCTTCCGCGTTTGATCACATGAATAGGGCCAAACTATGCAGTCCATGTTAGATATAGGGGTGGATGGTAGTATTCTCTATTTTCTCGAGGACCTCCATCGCGCAACTAAGGCCCATGTCAGATTTTCACAAGACTTGCACGCAACTTCGATATAAAGAGAGGAGTACGCCAAGGATGTATTTTAGCCCCCTTTTTATTTAATTTATATATTAATGACCTGGACAAAGTCTTATTGAGGACAGGGGTAGATTATCCGCAGGTAGGCCACCGTGGCCTGCCAGTGTTATCATATGCGGATGACGCAGTAATGTTTTCGAGGACCGCCTGGGGGTTACAAATTTTACTTAATGCTTTCTCTACATTTATGTTGGATCGGGATTTATCCATAAATGATTCTAAGTCTTACATTATGCAGGTGGGTCTTCGTCCAAAAAAAAGACTTTCAAATCAGGGTGGGATCTTCTTTAGTGCTCCGTACTGATAATTTTTCATATTTGGAGCTGGTATTGGACAAGCAGATGAAATGGGGCCCTTTAAAACAGAGAAAGAAGGGAGATTTGGTGTGGGTGAACGCGGCCATTTGAAATTTTGCGTTGAAATTGGGTAAGAGATCGATCGCGCTCTTTTAAAGATCTATCAGGCTAAGAGCATTGCGACAGCCTCTTACGGTAGTGAAATATGGGGGCATGTGTCTACAACTGACCTACAAGTAGTCAAGAATACAGTCTTGAAGCGCTTATTGGGCGTCCCTCATGGTACGTCCAATATAGTGGTACATGAGGAACTGGGGGTGCCCTATTTAAGTGATATATTGGCACTCCGCCCATTAATGTTTTGGCTGAAGGTTTGGTTAAGTGAATGCTTAGGGCTGAGTCAACTGATATTAAGAGAATGTGTGGCTCTCGACCACACTGTAATGACCTGCATGTCATTGTGTTTTTTGCTAAAGGGTTCTTGGTTCTAGAGTGAGTGGTTGGCTCCCGTTGTACTTGCACGTAAAGCCTCTGGTGAGGTGAGGCTTTGTGTGGACTTGTGCGCACTCAATCGTGCTGTCGTAGCTGAAAAGTACCCTCTCCCAAATATTACAGAAATGCTGACGCAATTTGGCGGAGCTGAGGTCTTCCCCACATTGGATCTCAGAGCCGCGTATTACCAAATTAAAATTGACTCTGACTTGATGACCCTCACTGCATTTATAACACCTTTTGGCACATACAAATTTACAAAACTTCCTTTCGGACTGAATTCTGCAGCCTCTGTATTCCAGGGAGCTATGGAAGATGTTTTACATGGGTTATCTGGTGTCAAGATTTACCAGGATGATGCACTGGTATACGGCTCTTCACAAGAGTTACATGATGAGGGGGGGCGTGGCTATGGCGCGATCCGGAATGGCTGCCACTGATCCAGGACACCTGCACTGCTAAAAACCTACCGACACGTCTGGGAACTGCCTCGGACACACTTGGGGTGAAATTGGTGGCAATCAAGTGGCGGAAACCCATTGGACAGGGAGATGACGATGTGAGCAAGGCAGTGAGAAAATGACGGCTGAACAGCGAGTGCTGATGTAGTGAGGAGCTCTGAAGCGCTGGGCGGGCGCTGCGTGAGACTATAGCAAAATGGACTGTGCCAAGTTGAAACTGCCGAGGACATCCTGCAGTGCAATGCCAAAGGCAGAGCCGAGACCAACTCTGCGGTGCTGCAAGTGATCTGCGGACGACTGGGCGAGGAGACGATACTGCCAGATGATCTGCGAGAGTGAGGTGAGTGGAGCGTGGGCCTCTCGCTGTGTTGGGTACGGGCAGGCTTGCACGGTTGGGCCTGGGCACCCTTGGGGAATTTCCTCGGCGGGGTCCAGGCGCATCGGAGCGAGACAGCCGTGCCTGGTGGAGAGTGGGGGCCGTGCCTGCTGCTTTACCCGCGGGACACTTGACCTGGCTGTGCTGCCGTGGGTGTGGGGCTGCTGGCAGATTGGCTAAAAGACAGTCTGGACTGCATCAACAGACCGTGGTGTCTGGGGCCCTGCTGTTGCCTCCGGCCTATGTGGTGAGCTGGGGATGAGCTTCAAATATGGGGACAAAGCGGGTTGCGACACCAGTGTGCTGCTGGGGCTGCTCTGTGGGCCGCTGTGGCTGTGGCTGTACAGCTGTGAGGAGAGATTGCTTTGGCGTGTCACGGAGCAGTTCTGAATTTTGTGCAGCGTCGGAAGCAGGAGAACGTGACGTCCAGACAGGGGAGAGCAGAGTGGGGCCCAGTGGAGCACATACTACTGAAGCCTAGAGCTGTGGTGGTCGGGAAGGCTGGGTCTGCTCGTTGTCTGAGTGGCTTCCACTGGGGGGACCGCAGTGAGATCTGCCATCACCTCATTCCCTGGTAAATTACTCGATAGCTTGTGCGCGGTGCTTGGGGCCGCAGGCGCACCGCGGTGGGGTCTCCGAGGTACAATCTGCCAGCGAACAGATTAGACACTGATAGCGGAGGTCCGTATCTGCACAGACTGGACGAGAAGAGCGCACTGTGTGATTGAACTCCGGCACATTGCTGGTAAGACCTACCATTATGGGAAAGCCTGATCCAAAGCAGCCAAAACTCCCATTCGAAAGTAAATGTAGCACACGCACAGCGGAGCCATGGTGGAGCAAGCTGCAACGCAGAGCACGTCGGACACTGTTGAGAGCCGGGAGGACGACACTAGAACCATGCTGCTGTAACTTCGTTCAGGTCTGAACACCATAGACAGTAAGATTGATGCACTCACGTCTAGCTTAGATGTGGTAAAAAAGAAGGTAGGCATGCACGAACCCAGACTTGACGTCTTGGAAAACAGGCTGTCGACATGCAGGACTAGCAGGCGGAATCGCGGACATAGATACTACACATGGAGAAAGTGCTGGAGGTCATAAAAGCTAAGAACGAGGATTTGGAAGCGCGCTCCAGACGGAACAACCTTCGTATAATTGGTCTGCCAGACTCCACCGCTATATTAAAAATGAAATCGTTCATTGAGAATCTGTTGCGCAAACTATTTGGCCCTGTGTTGTCTGCAGTCATGATCGTAGAGAGAGCGCACCGATCTCTGGGCCCTAGGCCCAAGCCGGGTGCACTACCACGCCCGATCATTGTACGTTTGTTAAATTATGCGGACAGAGATGCTATATTGAGAGAAGCCAGAGCCTGTAAATCATAAAGGTAACAACCTGTCCTTCTTCCCGGAATACACATAGTACAGGCGGCCCGTAGAGAGTTTGTACCGGTAAAAAAGATTCTCCAGACTGCCTCTGTCCCATGTGCAATGTTATAGCCTGCTAAATTGAAAATAACACACAATGGGCAGGCACATTTCTTTACAGATTCTTTACAGATTCTAAATCAGCCTTGAAATTCACGAAACATATATGCAAAAATAGACCACGCCAGGGCGGCTCGGGAAGCCCAACAGCCTTACTGGACCCAGAGGACTCGAACCATTAATAGTAGCTTCTATATTTCTGTGGGCATGTTCGGAAATGTGATTGTTTAATATGTTATAGTTGGTGCCGGTTCAGCTCAGGGTCTGAGTCAGTAACAATGCGCCTTTTGAATGATGTTACGCTGTTCCCTAGGTACCCTGGGTGTCGATTCCGCTAGGTACCCTGGGTGTCGATTCCGCTCATGGTTGTTGGTGCAAAGGTGTAACACCTATAGCCTGGCCACCTAACCTCACCACATGGTGGTTGTCTGTCGCTGTTCCTTCCCCCCAAGTGGGTGTTCCCCTATTGTATAGTTCTTTATGGAAGATTGAGTGAATGTCGGGGTAGGGGGGAGACAGACTCGACCTAATTGGGAGGTTGGAGTGGGTGGGGGGAGGAGAAGTAAAAGTTTGGGGTAAGTCTTGTTTTTTGTTTTGTTTATTGTAAATTCATTGTCTAGACTGGGAGACGGAGGTTATTGCAGATAGGAAATGTATGGCATTCTAGTAAGAATTCTGTTTTGGCCACAGTCGCTTGCCAGGTTGATTGAAGATGTTGGCATTGTATATGGGTGAATGATACAGGCTAATTACTTGGAATGTAAGAGGGTTAAATTCCCCAAAGAAAATACGTCAGGTATTTGCTTATCTATCTCGCCATGACACACATATTGCTCTTCTGCAGAAAACGCATTTAACCAGGAACACAGAACGTGGTATTGCCCTCAGATGGGCCGGATATAGGCTTGCCTCCTCATATTCATCGTATGCCAGGGGTGTGCTAATCCTGATCAGGCGAGCTCCCTAGTGTCCATAGTAAACACATATGGTCCTATTGCAGATGGCCCAGAGTGTTTTTTGAGAATGTATACCAAGCTAAGGGAATGGCCGGAAGCAGCCATTTTGTGGGGGGGGGGGGAGATTTTAACACCTATCTGGATCTAGATCTGGACAAATCTAACCCACTGACGAATCGTACCCCTAAGGTGGCTCAAAATGTCGGAAGCGCCATGTTGGAACTTGGACTGCTCGATGTTTGGAGAGTGCGTAATACCTCGGTGAAAGAAGGTACTCATGCTACACCACTGTACAATAGCTGGTCTAGGCTGGATTACTGGCGGCTAGGTGGGGATGCGGTTGAATGGGTCACAGGGGTGATTAACCTTCCGCACATGTTATCAGATCATAACCCTGTACAATTAGATATCAGAATCCCGACGGCAACACATCGCCCTTTCACTTGCCGGCTGCAAACGGAGGCCTTGCTAGACCCAGCATATGAGGCCGCTGTGAGTGCTGCCATAGAACAATATTTCGAATTCAATAAAGGTTCCGTAGATAGCACCTCCACATTATCGGAGGCCTTCAAAGTGACGATCCGGGGAGTGTGCATTGGCACGGCTGCTAGCATATTGAAGGACCTCAGAGCTCAGCTTGATAAAATTGAATCTACACTTCAGAACCTAGAACATAGCTACACGGCTGCTCCAGCAGCAAATGCCCTCTCTCACATACACAAGCTCATAATGGAACATGATACCCTGGATGAGTCGGAGATATGATATATGTCGCGCAGACACACAACGCGTAGATACGGACGGGGGGCAGGTCGCAATTTAGCAAACACAATCAGAAACCGCATGGACCAACCTCATATTGATAAGATCACAGACTCTCACGGGGGTGAACATTATCACCCACTAGCTATTACTGAGCAATTTCGTGACTTCTATTCTCATCTCTACACTTCTAGGGGGGACGGCAACAACTGATATGGAGGGTTATCTGGAAGATGTGGCGTGCGCCTGGCTGTCGAATGCCCACAGAGAATACCTAAGCCAGCCAATTGATGCAGAGGATATTAAAGCTGCATTTAAGGCTTTATCTAATGCGAAAGCACCGGGGCTGGATGGCCTCACAGTTGAATTTCATAAAGCATATGCTGACCTGGTTACTCCTTATCTCCTGGAGGAATATGCTGAAGCACATGATTCTGGTGTGCTACCAACTTCGCTCCAACAAGCACTGATTATAACATCGCTTAAAAAAGATAAACCTCCTGATAGGTGCGACTCATATAGACCGCTTTCACTAATCAATATAGATGCGAAGATTCTTGCCAAAATTCTTGCTGTTAAATTGCAGCCTTTGATGCAATGCCGGGTGTTACCGGACCAGTCGGATTTCATACCCGAACTCTCCACCTCGCACAATATGTGGACCATTTTCGCAATGCTCCATGTGTTGGAGCTGAGCCTGGCGGCGGCTGTGATGTTGGATGCCGCTAAGTCCTTCGACTCGATCGAGTGGAAATAAATGTTTTTTTTATTACATCGAATGGGGGTTTTATGAAGTGGGTAATGTTGCTGTACGCGGAGCCATCAGCTTGTGTGCAGGTGTGTGGGTTGACGTTGGAATCATTTGATATCGAGCAGGGCCCCCGACAGGGTTGCCCTTTGTCCCCATTGCTTTTCGCACTCGCGATAGAACCACTGGCGTGTGTTATACGGCAGAAGCATAGGGAAACGGCCCTGAACTTTAACTATCATCCAGTTGCCATATCATTATACGCGGATGACATGGTGCTGTTTGTCCACGAGCCCTCTAGATATCTGGTGCAGACTGGGACTGGTTGTAAATTGGGAAAAATCCACCATTATCCCCCTGACAGAATCCACGACTCAACCTGATGTGGAGTACCCATTGGTATGGTCTGCAGAACCAGTTAAATACCTTGGAATATGGATCCATCGGGATCCGGAATTGGTTAGTCGTGAAAATTATGGCCGGGCCTGCAGCACTCTAGCTCAACAAGAGGATGCTTGGGTGAGCTTGCCACTGTCTCTTGCAGACATTATCGCACTTGTGAAAATGGTGGTCTTGCAGCGTTTTTTAAATTTATTTACAAACACCCCAATTGTATTGACGAAGGGGTTGTTTGACACACTCCGCACAACCTTACCCTGGTCTGGGGAGGCAAGCATGCTCGGGTGAGCTGGTCTGTTCATACCTGCGCTTACGATAAAGGGGGGTTCGGGGCTCCGGATCTTTATACAGGGGCGGCCTTAGGCATGTGCAAGCTGTGCACCTGCACAGGGCCACCAACCCCCAGGGGCCACCACACCAATATATATCCTTAATATAATAATCCTCAGAGGATGGATACATATTTGCGTGGTGGCCCCTGGCAGGGATTTGGCGGCCTCCGGCTCTGTTCCACTTCCAAACACCCTGACCCCCCCTCTTCAATGGCCTCCCCGCTCCGCCCTGCCCAGACCCCCTCTTCCGGGGCCCCCTACCTACGCTCTCTGCCCAGGGCCACCATGAGCCTAGAGCCGCCCCTGCTTTATACCTACTATATGAGTACTCAGGCTCAGTATACATACTACTGGGTTAGACCGCATGCATTTACCCCGCATGTTGCGGTGGAAGCGGGAGACACCTATCCTGTTCCTTTGCATAGTATGATCACACACACGAAGAGTGGACTCCCGAAAACGGAAAATAATGCGATAGACACAACGATCGCTGTCTGGCAGGCGATAGGAAGGCTGGCATACAAATTACCCATTTATGCCCCAGCTATGCACATAGAACACCATGCTGCGCTGTCAGTGACTCATGAGATAGGATCAATGCGACTCCTAAAAGAGGCAGGCCTACAGTTGATGCAAGATCTATAGCCGGAGGGATCGTTCCACACAACGGACACTCTGCAGTATATTAGTAACCCCACGCTGTTATTCTGCTTCGCGATACATAGGCTTAGACACGCGGTCAGGACACACTATGTCACCTATTCCCTTGAGCCTCCCACTTTACATTCACTGAAACTGGTCCTCATGTCCCCCACCAATAAGAAGTTTACCTCTAGGCTATATAGACTTATACGGGATGAGAGCAAGAGTGAACCGGATAGAAGCTGGGAGAGGTTGAATGACTGTCTGCTGTCCCCGATATCGGAGACAGACTGGAAATATATATGTGGCTTAACGGGTACACTTGTTATGAACAGAAATTTACGTATGATACATTTTAAGTAAATACATCAGGTGTACTATACACCAGCAAAGTTACACCGATATAGGTTATGTGACTCTAGTTGCTGTATGAGACGTGGACAACATGAAGGAGACTTCCTGCATCTAGCATGGGGGTGTAAAAGAGAGGCAGATTATTGGACTGATGTAGTGCGGGATATAGTGGAAATGGCGGGGCTGGAGCTACAGTGCACCCCACTTGTATGTTTATTGTGCTGTGTTCCACATGCGAAGGGGGTGATGGGTTGCTTCGTACGACTAGCGTTGCTCATGGCTAAACGCAGGGTGGCCATTACTTGGAGAGGTAAACAGTCACCAAAAACTGAACACTGGATCAAGGACCTTGCATATTATAATGAAAATATGGAGACATATGCAGAGGAATTACCAACCGTATCAAGACCAAAGGATATATGGGAGCCACTGAGGCAATTTCTGCAGAAGGGAGCAATAGCGGATGAACTGAGTGAAGTGGGTTAGCAGGGGTATATATAAACACTAGGCATGTTAAAAATGCAGTTTATATGTAATGACAATGTGATGTCCTTATCTCCCAGGAGACAGTATGTTATTGATCGGTCAAGGCATGGATTTAAAAAAAAAAAGTTTGGTAGTTTTTATAATTTGTTGATTATTTGTTTTGCTGCTTCTGCAGTCTGGAAAATGTTCATGATTATTCTTTAGGAAGATATTGTGACATATGTTTGTTTTCTTTTGTCTAGTTTTTGAAATGTAATAAAAAAAAAAGTTACATAATGAGAGACTCGGAGCTGTTCTGAAGCGCTTCATTACGCCGATTCTTTTTTTAATGCTTCTTTTGGACCTGGGATCCTTCTGGAACCCCTTGAGCAGGCCTAGGGGGTCAGGGTGTTTCTACCCTGCCCCCTTCTCTTGTTTTAATACCTTTGTTTCTCTGTTTTCTAGAGACTCGCTTCTAACGAGCCACAAGATGGCTGCCAACACTTCCTTGTTTGGAGTGTTGGCAGCCAATCACAGTGAAGCTCGTGCACGGGACTTAGGCTCCGCCCGGATATCTAAACCTTTATTTTTCTAATTTCTCAGCAACTACTGAACGGATTCATACCATTTAAAAAAATAAAGTCGCTTTCTGATCCAAGCACTACCTTTTTGACAAAGTTGGGGTCATTCCGTTCAGTAGTTTCGGCTGTAGCCTTGCACAAAGTTTCCTGTGGGAAAATTATTTTTTGACTCTTATTTTTTTAATTTCTCAAATGCTACTGAATGGATTTACACCACTGAAAAGAAAGTTTGCTTTCTGAACCAAGCTCTACCTTTCTGCTAAATTTGAGGTAATTCTGTTTAGCAGTTCAGGCTGTAGCTTGTCGCAAAATTTCCTATGGAAATTAACATGGGGAAAACGCGTTTTGGAACCCCCCTTTTTTCTCAGCCCCTGCTTGACGAATCACTCCAAACTTTCAGGATAGGAGCTGACCTGGATAGACTTTCTTTTTGGAGAATTTCGCGAAGATTCGTCAAACGACGCCAAAGTTATTAGCAAATCAAAAAATGCTTTTCCTATGGAAACTAGGTTGTAACTATACCTACCTACTGGCGACCGCCAGTAGTTAATATATACATACACACACACACACACACATATATATATATACTCACACTCCGGAAATAATTTTCCAATTGATTTAATGTCAGAGTTATTAAATCAATTGGAAAATTATCCCTGGAGTGTGAGTTTTTGTGTCCTGAACCATAGACTTCTTTGGATTTATGGCAAAATCTGCTCCTGTTATTCCCACAGACCTTGTCTGGTGGACGTTACCTGACTTTATGCAAGGAGTACTTTTATATATTTGTGTATATATATATATATATATATATGTATATATATATATATATATATATATATATATATATATATCCCAGTCATCCATCCAACTCCAAGGAGAAAATAGGGCTAATTTATTTAGTTCAGGTCTCCCACAGCCCCGCAAAGATAGAGAGACGTGTTTTGCCTGCGCAGCAGGCTATATCAATCTCCATATATATGGGCTAGATATATATATATATATATATATATATATATATATATATATATATATATATATATATATATATTCACTGAAAAAAAACATAGGTTTTACAGATGTTATAGTTAGGAATTACCATTTAAAAAAACCTTTAAAAAATCACTGAAAAAACCATAGGTTTCAGGGACGCTATAGTTAGTTGGACATTTGACTCATATAAAACCAGAGAAATTCACGTATTGGCTTACATGTGATCAAGGCCAGCTTGGCTGGCCGAAACGCATTATGACAGGTCGCGGGAGCACTGCATACAAAAATGAATAATGAAAAATAACCTGGAATCACTGGAAGTGGTGTTTGTGTGTCTCTTCATCGCGGAAAGGAGGTTGAGGATGTCATTGGATTTAATGATTTGCATCGCAGTGGTGTGTCTGTCACTGCTCACGAACCCCCTCGCCACAAGCAGGCCGCCGGTTTCAGCAAAACTGGTGTGATGTTCTTTTCCGGGAGGAAAACGAATATGGCGGCCCCCTGAGCAAAAAACTAAGGATCCCAGCATTCCCCAGAAGCAGAGGCGGATGGACTGTGTCGGACGACAACGTCCTGTGCAACTCTTCGTTGGTGGGAGCTAAGCATATCCAACAGTAGTTTCAGGCGGCGAGGTTGTGATTTGATTTACAAGCTACACGGCTCGACAAAGTAGCTTTTCTCTGTATGTGGGAGCAACGATGTCTAGTAACAGCATGCGAGAGCGGGAGGCAGAGGCTGAGGAGCTCTTCAGTAATATATCAAACAAGACAGCCCAGGTCAGCACCATCGAGGGCAGCAATGGTAAAGAAAAAGACAGTGATGTAAAGGCTTTACTCAAAGCGCTCGAGAAATGCCAACGGAGCGAAATGATGAAATGGTGGGAACAAGTTTCTCTACAGAAGTATGAGGAAACGGGTCACATCCCCAGGGGTCTCAGAATCATGTTAGCCCCAAACTTCGACAATGTAAATCCTGACATGTTAGCGGATTGGGCGGCAAGTCCCTTAGAGGGGTCCATGAACCTTGTGAGGATCCTAATTAAGTATGCCCGAATTGATAGAGATAAACTATTAAAGGATATGGATATAATTGTAGACAAACTGGGCAAGCTCAATCAGGAAGAATATGTGAACAAGTGCAGGAAAGAAATTGATGAACGCATCAAGCGTCAGCAAGACCGCATCAAAATACGGAAAATTCAAAAGTTTAAGCGGGACAAAGAGGATTATGACCTCGGTCAGATCTTTACTTTCGCACATCGATATGACAATGCCAGGAAAAAGCAAGCAGCAGCAATGCAGAAAACCTCATCCACACTGGCATCAGTACAAAGTAGTATTTCGACAAATGCGGCAACAGAGTCGTCAATTTCTGATGCAGCATCACTAACTAGTGATAGTGATTCGGAAGCAGGGGGCATCCGCGGGCGGTCACATGAGCCAGTCACCATCATATTAAAACCAGGTGAGGAGCTGAATTTTTTAGCCGAGGACCGTCGCCAAACCCTGAGGCCGCGGATTCCACAGAGCGAAGCAGGGTCCGAAGAATTAAAAGACGCAGAGCCAGAGGCGCCAAAAAACAAGAAAACGCAATGGCGAAAGCGTTAGAGGACAATACTATCATTAATCTTTCTAAAACAACTTTCACCAAGGCAGAAAACCAATTGCTGGCACTTGGGCTGTCTTTCTGTTCTGAGAATAATTTCAACTACAGCAAGACCAGAGTGGACGTATTCACCTACATCAGAAAGTTGAAATTGAAAAAAGTGTTCACCATCAAAGGCAATAAGGATCTTACGCAACCGTCTTCAAGCACAACAGCCTTTTCTGCTAGTATTAGCAATTTATTAGCATCGGATGCAGCTCTGTTGGTGGATTTGCATGATTTAGGTAATGATGGCAACAACACAATAGAGGAGGAGGAAACAACATCCTTGCAAGAAAAACTGGCTAACATCATTCCTATTCATCCTAGTGCGGGCAATAGTCCTTTCAAAGGAAAGTCAACCTTTATACCAATGATGCCGAAAGATGCAGTGGACATATTTCATGAAAGGGTCACAGAGGATCTCAAGAAACTTTACCGTAAGGTATGGATACAAAAAAGCGTTTAAAACACCATGAGATTATGTACAGGAACCTTATGTCAAAGCTCAAAACCAATCATGAAATTGTTGTTTGCCAATCAGATAAGGGGGGAATATTGTTATTTGGCCACGGAAGGAGTATGTGATGGAAGCCAAAAGACAATTAAATCATTCTTCATGCTATCAAATGGCAACTATGTCAGATTTAAAAACGCTAAGAAGTCCCTAAAGAAATCACTGTTGGACAATAAGAGGCAAGGGCTAATATCCAATCAGGAATATCTGTTTTTACACAATGAGTTCCCCATTACTCCATACTTATACCTTATTCCGAAAATTCATAAACAAGTCAATTCCACTCCTGGTCGACCAATTATTTCGGCAATAGGGGGTGTCAGTGAGAATATTAGCAGATATGTGGACTTCTACCTTCAACCCTTAGTACAAGGTCTTCCTTCGTACTTTAAAGACACTGGGGACTTTCTTAATAAACTGAAAGTCACAGAATGGGAACAAAAGCAGCTTTTGATTACACTCGACATCAAAGCGCTGTTTACCAGCATAGACCATCACACAGGCCTAACAGAGGTCAAACATTTTTTGGATACAAGACCGTTGAATTTTTATTCCCACAACCTGATGCTTTTAGAATTGATCAAATGGTGTCTTTTTAACAACTATTTCAGTTTTGGTAAAGAGCTGTTTTTACAGAGACGAGGGGTGGCCATGGGTCCTGCTTCTCCCCAAGCTATGCATGTTTATATGTTGGCTTGTGGGAGGAGCAGGTTCTCAGAGGCACGCATGGTGTAATTTTTAATACTAATGTGATCAAATGGTATAGATATATCAATGATGTGTTTTTAATTTGGGATGGCAGTATTGAAAGTGCACAGAAATTCCTCATGCCACTAAATGACAATGTTCTTAATTTAAAATTCACATCGCAAATCAGTGAATCTAGTGTAGAGTTCCTGGATACCACAGTCTATATTGAGGGTAATACCATTCAGACTACATTGCACAGCAAAATAACAGTGGGCAATACAACCCTCCATGCCACCAGTAGCCACCCCCAACACGTCATAAACAACATCCCCTACTGCTCAGGGTAAAGAGAATTTGTAGCACAACCAAGGAATGCAATAAATGGTCGGCTGGCCTAATTGACAGATTCAAAAAGAGGGGGTACAGTGAGAGAGTCCTTAACAAGGCAGAAAATAAGGCAAAAACCAGGTCTGGTGAGTCTCTGTTGAATTCAAACAAAGAGACGACATCTGTACCTTGCAGCACACCTATTGTCCAATCAGCCCCCAGATTCATCATGACTTTTAATAGACAGCATAAACAGATCAGGGGGATAATGATTATAAATTGGCCAATTTTACAAACAGTTGGTGTACTGGCCCCCATAATAGCTAATAGGCCGGCCATGGCTTTCAGAAAGGCTAAATCAATGAGAATGGACCTCAAATCAGATAATGTTTATGAGATGGACTAGAGGACTTGGCTCAAACCCAGGAATGTGTTTTTTAAAGGTTCCACGTGTAAAGCCTGCAAATTTGGGGTGAACAAAACAAAATATAAAGTTCCGTTCAGCCCCAATGAGAGACCAATCACAGGACATTTCACTTGTCGCACAGACTTTGCGATATATGTCTTAACGTGTACATGTGGTCTCTCATACATTGGCAGTACGAAATTGCAGGCACATGCCCGTATTTTACAGCACCTTCGGGCCATTGTCAACAGTGACTCTAGCTACCCGGTGGCACAACATTTTAAGAAGACACATGCTAATGATCTTCAGTGTCTGAATTATTTTGTCATTGATGCCATCCCCCCTCTGCATAGAGGTGGGAATAGAGAGAAACTTCTTAGGCAGCTAGAGTCATCATACATTTTGGAATTTGACAGCAAGGCCCCAAATGGTCTTAATAATATGGAAGACCTACATAATTTTTTATAAGACACATGTAATGCGTCATTTTGCTAGATGTGTCCCCCCCTTCCTGTTGTTTCAATGTAGCATTTTAAAGGCCTGCCATATATGTTCTTGTTTCCATCCACAGGTGTTGTATACATTTTAGCCTACATTTTCTATTCAACTTTTACCCACTCATTTGATTAGTGAATATGTTTATATGTATATATTTAGACACACAGTGAGATACATATACATCTTTCTTACTTTCTTGTAGATATCAGGTTCACTCCATGGATGCTGTCTCTGAACTATATGAAACATATCTTCAGACAAAAACTTTTTTCATTGACTTATTAAAGTTGCAACTTAACCAGCCTACCTGACCTCCCACCGTTCCAATTACATGGAATTTTTGTAAATATAGTAACTATTTGCACTTTTCAATAATTTCTCACATGGTTTTTATGGACTGATATTTTTCATATGTATTGTAATTTCCGTCATGACTCATAACCTTGCACCATCTCTAAGGCCCCAAGTGTAGGTGGCAAACTCAGAATTGCGTATTTTGCACATTTGCGATGTTTTGCACATAACATATTTTGCACTGGTTTAATAGTATTTTGCACTGAAATTTAATATTTAGCAATGTAAGTAAATATTGAGTATTACAATGCTATGCACTTTATTTGCGTATTTTGCACAATTTCGCTAAAATTTGCACAGAAGATATGAGTTCTGTAATCATTGGTTTATCTGGAGTCTAACGGACATCAACATTTAGGCACATTTGCTGTATTTTGTACTGGATATATTGTTTTTTACTTACACCTGCTAATTAGCATGTTGTAGGCATTCTTGGATACATAGCATATTTATTTGAATTGCCTGCCATGAAATGAAATATTAAATTATGTAATCTTTAATTCATGGAATTGGTACATGCATATTGTCGTATAGTATTTCCTCTATTTGCATATGTAAAACCATGTGACACTAATGGGGTGTGTATTTATATGTCTGATCTCACGTAGTGGCTTACATGTGATCAAGGCCAGCTTGGCTGGCCGAAATGCATTATGACAGGTTGCGGGAACACTGCATACAAAAATAAATAATAAAAAATAACCTGCAATCACTGGAAGTGGTGTTCGTGTGTCTCTTCATCGCCAAAAGGAGGTTGAGGATGTTATTGGATTTAATTATATATATATATATATATATATATATATATATATATATATCCACACGTTTGCAGGACCCATTTGAATAAAGGCCACTAAGGAGTTGCTTGAGCACTGGATCTTTAATGGTAGCGTGCTGACAGCGTAATTGACAGAAAGTAACTTCAGTAACATCATACGCCAGACGCGTTTCGAGAGCACCGTGCTCTCTTCTTCAGTGGCGTTTTGGCTGAAAGTGAACAACAGCGCTTCTGCTTGCTGCACGATTTAAATTCATTACCTGCCTGGAGGGGCGTGGCCAGAATGGCCTTCTGGGTAATGTAGTCCAAGTTAATATTACCACAGTGGGTGCGCTGTTGTAAACTCAAGTAACCCCATTAAAATCCCAAGTGGGTCCGAGTTCACTGACTGTCAATCCGCTGCCCTGCTTCATGTTGCCATTGTCCATGGAGCGAGTGTCACCCTGCATAGACACCAACTCCTCTCCTTTCCTGGGAGAGAGACGCCGAACAGGAGCCTGCTCCAGACCCGCTCATCAGCGGTGAGCCGTCTTCGCGACCGGGAACCAGCCGCTTTAAATCCACACGTTTGCAGGACCCATTTGAATAAAGGCCACTAAGGAGTTGCTTGAGCACTGGATCTTTAATGGTAGCGTGCTGACAGCGTAATTGACAGAAAGTAACTTCAGTAACATCATACGCCAGACGCGTTTCGAGAGCACCGTGCTCTCTTCTTCAGTGGCGTTTTGGCTGAAAGTGAACAACAGCGCTTCTGCTTGCTGCACGATTTAAATTCATTACCTGCCTGGAGGGGCGTGGCCAGAATGGCCTTCTGGGTAATGTAGTCCAAGTTAATATTACCACAGTGGGTGCGCTGTTGTAAACTCAAGTAACCCCATTAAAATCCCAAGTGGGTCCGAGTTCACTGACTGTCAATCCGCTGCCCTGCTTCATGTTGCCATTGTCCATGGAGCGAGTGTCACCCTGCATAGACACCAACTCCTCTCCTTTCCTGGGAGAGAGACGCCGAACAGGAGCCTGCTCCAGACCCGCTCATCAGCGGTGAGCCGTCTTCGCGACCGGGAACCAGCCGCTTTAAATCATTACAAGCTGACATGGTGTTCGTGAAGACAGCCCGAGCACCCACTGTGGTTTTTAATTTTCCGTATTTGCTCACCTCACAGCGCCTCACTTGGGGAATACAACTACAGGTACCAGAAGGCTGTGTGAGACAGCCACGCCCACTTGGACAAGTACCGGTGAACATTTAAACAACAGCACGCTGAGAGTCGATGTTGGATCAAGCCTTTGACAAAGGGCGTTGGCCCGAAACGCGTAAGGCTGCACATTTTGCCGTGATGTTTCCACTCTTCATGTTGGCAGCCTCTGCTTCAATAAATGGACTTTAAGCATTACTTACCTTGTTTTGGGCTCCTCCGTATGGGTAACCATTTTGTGTGAATATGTTTACGGCCGACCCGGTCGTGGAGGAAGCTCAGCTGCAGTAGCGGTCCTGAGACAACGCTAACCAGCGCTTGTCAGCTAACAGGAACAAGGAGCTTGCCAGAGACTATTACAAGCTGACATGGTGTTCGTGAAGACAGCCCGAGCACCCACTGTGGTTTTTAATTTTCCGTATTTGCTCACCTCACAGCGCCTCACTTGGGGAATACAACTACAGGTACCAGAAGGCTGTGTGAGACAGCCACGCCCACTTGGACAAGTACCGGTGAACATTTAAACAACAGCACGCTGAGAGTCGATGTTGGATCAAGCCTTTGACAAAGGGCGTTGGCCCGAAACGCGTAAGGCTGCACATTTTGCCGTGATGTTTCCACTCTTCATGTTGGCAGCCTCTGCTTCAATAAATGGACTTTAAGCATTACTTACCTTGTTTTGGGCTCCTTCGTATGGGTAACCATTTTGTGTGAATATGTTTACGGCCGACCCGGTCGTGGAGGAAGCTCAGCTGCAGTAGCGGTCCTGAGACAACGCTAACCAGCGCTTGTCAGCTAACAGGAACAAGGAGCTTGCCAGAGACTATTACAAGCTGACATGGTGTTCGTGAAGACAGCCCGAGCACCCACTGTGGTTTTTAATTTTCCGTATTTGCTCACCTCACAGCGCCTCACTTGGGGAATACAACTACAGGTACCAGAAGGCTGTGTGAGACAGCCACGCCCACTTGGACAAGTACCGGTGAACATTTAAACAACAGCACGCTGAGAGTCGATGTTGGATCAAGCCTTTGACAAAGGGCGTTGGCCCGAAACGCGTAAGGCTGCACATTTTGCCGTGATGTTTCCACTCTTCATGTTGGCAGCCTCTGCTTCAATAAATGGACTTTAAGCATTACTTACCTTGTTTTGGGCTCCTCCGTATGGGTAACCATTTTGTGTGAATATATATATATATATATCACAAAACACAACAGGGTCCTACTGAGATCCTCTCTCCCAAGCCAGGTGGCGCAAAAATATCGGCGGACCACAGAAAGCCGATTCAACATTCCATTGCAAGTCTGCTTCACAGCAAAAAGGTTGCGCACTCAGGATTCCGTAATACCAAAAGGTTTATTGTTTACAGTTTTACACGCTACGCGTTTCGACACTAAGAGTGTCTTGATCACACGTGAATTGTCCCGGCATTATGGCACATATATGCATACAATAAGTGAAGTAAACATAGAGAAGGTAACAAGTAAATTCACCTATTTAGAGCGTAAATATGGGGGCCATTTTGTAATGGTGTACTATTCAGATAGGAAACCAATTATATTTCCTCCACAACCGATTGATTCAAAGGCCATGGAACATTCGCACGAAATATGCTACATGATTGTACATATATTCATCTTCCTAAGTAGGAAACGAATTCTGTAAGAATTTGTATATACATAATAAGCATTGGCGCCCTATTAATACTACATGTAGGTATACCTAAATTTCATACCTGCAGTATATGGGGGAATCTCTTCCATTCGGTCTAGTGCCCAAATTAAACCACACACCTGTAACCACTGGCCCTCAGAAATTTCATTCTTCTCTTCGTGTTCTAATCATATGCTGATAGCCAGCCGTTCTGTCCCAGGATTAGAGTGCACATCTATTAATACCTTGCATACAAGTGAAAGTGTCTTTCATTCCAGTGAAGAAAGATTGAGGTTAAAGGACCGTGAAGTGAAGGTGACGGAACCAGATTCTTGCCTCAATTCTATCCTACAAAAACAAACAAACATACAATTAAAATCTCTTCATAAAAACTTGCTTATAAAAGAGTTTACAATATAAAGTTTCATAACACATAAGAGCAATGTTCTATACTGGGTCAGACACAGTCATAATTACCACTTTTTTTTTTTTTTTTTTTTTTAATCATCATATAAATGTGTACTAAGTTCCTCATCGAGGTTGTGTCCCCCGGGGAATTTTGTCTCGAGTTCCATGATCCATTTTGACTCTTTCTTTCTCAGGGCCAGCTGTCGATTCCCACCCCTTCTTCCTAGGTTAACTTGTTCCACCACAAAGTAACGTAACAAGGAATTATTGGATTTATGGAACCTTTGAAAGTGTCGTGCAATGGGGTATTTAGTATCTTCATGGGTGATAGCTCTGAGATGTTCCTGCACTCGTTTTTTTGCCATACAGGTGGTGCTCCCTACATACCGAAGTTTGCATGGACACTCGAGAACGTACACTACAAAATTGGTGTTACAGGTCAGAAACTGTTTGATAACTCTAGGTTCATTTCACCCCGGTACATCAACAGTCTTGACCATAGTGCTAGCCCTACAGGCTTTGCAATGGCCACATGGGTAAAAGCCCTTAAGGCCTTCTACCCGAGTTTTCTTTTCTGTGATGTCCGCTTTAACCAGAATGTCTCGTAGATTTCTCCCTCTTCTATATGTAATTTGAGGTCTGTCATCCAGAAGAGGACCAACAATATTGTCTACTTTCAAGATATTCCAGTTATCAACCAGTATTTTCTGTACCTTTTTGGATTTACTGTTAAAGGTAGTTATGACACGAGTCTTATTGTTGATGTCATCACTCTTGTCTCTGGGTCTTAAAGTTTCAGTTCTGTTTATCAGGGCGATTTTTTGAACAGCTTTTTCTAGGACCTCCTCTGGATAGCCTCTATTTCTGAATCTATCCAGCATGGTCTCTTGTTCCTTAACAAAGCCCTCATCGCTGCTACAGTTTCTCCTCGCCCTTAGAAGCTCACCGTAAGGAATATTCCATTTGAGGGGATATGGGTGAGCACTAAGGGCGTGAAGTAAACTGTTGCCAGCTGTATCTTTTCTGTGGAGTCTGGAGATCAGTTTACCTTCGGTTACATTAATTTCTGTATCGAGAAATTCAACTGTCTTAGAACTGATGTTATATGTCAACTTGATATTATATTCGTTGATGTTTAGTTTCTCTATAAATCGGACTGCCTCTTCCTCTGTCCCTGTCCAGATGAGGAACAGATCATCTATATATCTGATCCATGTAGTTACCTTGGTCAGATCTTCGGAAAAGTTCGGGTTGCTACCTAATTCCTCCTCCCACTTGCCCAGGAAGAGGTTCGCAAAACTAGGAGCAAATGCCGAACCCATCGCCACTCCACATATCTGCTTATATATGATACCATCAAACATAAAGATGTTGTTGCGTAAGCATATCTTCATCATTTCGATGAGCATGCAGGTATGTTCCATGAAACAGTTGTCTCGATTTTTAAGGTAATGTAGACTGGCTTCCATGCCCTGCACATGGTCAATGATCGTGTACAGGGCACTGACATCCATGGTAATTAGAAAGGACCCTTCCACCCACGATAGATTGTTGACCCTAGTCAGAAAATCAGTGGTGTCCCTAGTATGCGAGGGTAACCTACATACGTATTCCCTTAAAAAGTGATCAACATATTGTGATAGACATTCATTCACACTACCTATCGATGATATGATGGGCCTACCTGGAGGGACCCTGGCATCTTTGTGTACCTTAGGCAATAGGTAAAAAATGGGTAACTTCGGATAGTCCTTTTTGAGAAAGCAAAACTCCTGCCAGGACAAAAGACCCTCATTTTGCCACTCCTGTAATTTTTCCCAGGTTTCTAGTATACTATCATTGTAGTTTATCATGGTACATTTGGAGTAGAAATTAGAGGTGTTTAACTGTCTAAGAGCCTCAGTTACATACAAGTCTTTACCCCACAAAACAATATTACCACCCTTATCTGATGGTCTGAGTATGATATTACTATCCTCTGCAAGTTCAGTAAGGAATTTTCTTTGCTCGCCCGAGAGATTTCTATTTGTAGTACACCATAGTTCTTTGCTATGTTTTAATTTCGCGAGCTCTTTAGTGACAACCTCATGAAATGTGTCTATGTTATCATGGGGCGTGATAGGACAGAACACAGATTTAGGTTTGATGGGTGTACAAGCTGCCTTATCAGTTCTCATTTCCTCACGATCCATGTCCTCTTCTATACTCTGGTTAATAGAAAATGTTTCTGTGTTGGATAAGTTCAAGTTCTCATTGTTATACATATCATAGAGTTCCTCTACATCATCAGCAATATCATTGTTTCTTGCTTGCTTAAAGAAATGCAAATATAGGCAATATATATATATATATATATATATATATATATATATATATATATATATATATATTCACTGAAAAAACCATAGGTTATAGACCATATATAGTTAGGAATTAGCATTTAAAAAACCTTATTTTACTCACACAAAACCATTGAAATTCCATATATAGTTAGTTGCACTAACTATATATCGCGCACCTGCAATCCACTGCTGATGATGTCACATATTACATCATTCATGACATGGTCAGTGACATCACTGATGACATCACTGATGACATCTCAAATGACATCACTGATGACATCACTGATGACAACATCCAGTGACTGTATGTTTCTGTAAAGTTAAAATATATCTTACATATTGAAGAATGAGTGGATGTATAAGTGTCTGGATGAAGGATTTAGTAGGTGCGTGACTGACTGTATGAGTGAGTGATTAAATGTGTCTCACTGAATGCATGGGTTAGTGACTAAACTGTCTTAATTTGTGCATCATTATGTCTGTTGTTCTGTAAACTGCTGCATGTGTTGATCATTAGCTATACGAGAGGCTATATGTGTTATTAATTGCTTGCCCAAGTATTTCTATGGGAGATTGAGTTTGTGTGGGGGTGGCTGAAAGGTGTGTGACTCTATGCATAGATGTGTGAACAGTTTATTCACTAGGTGTATGAGTTCAAGAGTGCATGTGGAAACAGCTACATGGGCAGTTGACTGTGTGCATGAGTGTATTGATGAGTAAATGGATATCTCAATGCTACATGTCATAGTAAGTACATATGTAAAACACAGTACATGTGAGAGTTGGCATATATAAATAACTGTGCATGAGAGCCACCGAATGAGTGAGTGGTTGTATCGATCATTGTGAACTTGTATCAGGGATTGTATAAGAGAGTAAATATGTGTTAGTATATGTTTCAATAAGTAAGGTGTGTTTAACTGTATAGTTGAAGAAATGGAGATGAGATTGTTTCTTTGCATGACTGACTGGGTGTGTGAGTAACTCCATGGATGAGTGGAAGTGTGTGAGTGTCTGTATACACTGAGTGTATCTAAGATTATATTAGAGTCTGAAGAGGTTTATCGTATTAGCACAAGAATGATGTCAAATGAGATGTCATTAGTGATGTCATCAGTGATGTCATTTGAGATGTCATCAGTGATGTCATCAGTGATGTCACTGACCATGTCATGAATGATGTAATATGTGACATCATCAGCAGTGGATTGCAGGTGCGCGATATATAGTTAGTGCAACTAACTATATATGGAATTTCAATGGTTTTGTGTGAGTAAAATAAGGTTTTTTAAATGCTAATTCCTAACTATATATGGTCTATAACCTATGGTTTTTTCAGTGAATTTTCAAGGTTTTGTAAATGCTAATTCCTAACTATATATGGTCTATAACCTATGGTTTTTTCAGTGAATTTCAATGGTTTTTTAATAGCAAATATCATAAGCTGTCGAATGTCAAGTACGTGGTAAGTGAAAACATTTTCGTGTTTATGCACACTGATCTGCTTTGAATGGTGCCCCCCCCCCTCATTTCTATTAGGAGTACTCTCTCTTTGCAGATAGTGAAAGGTAGTTAACGCAGGTCTTTGCCCCCATTGTAATCCGTCGTGCCTGCTTCTCTCTCCATTTGATTCATTGTTATCCAAGTATTTACTGTTTTAGAATTAGTTCTCTTTGGTTCATTCTCTATTTACAAACAAACACAGAGTCGCAATACTCTGTTTAGTCTTTGCAGATAACGAAAAATCGTGTAAAAAAAAAGAAAAGGAATCGAGCAAAATCAGTAGGCCACTAATGGGATCTCTTTTTGACCTCGCTAAAATAGAAACATTAGGAACAACCCCTCATGACAAATACAAAACTAGTGAGATGAACTGAACTCCACACAATGATGGCTGCAAAACAGCTCGGCTCCGCCACCCACCCCGCCCAAAATAACGATAAAGAACGGCTGCCATGATTGGTTGCGGAATGACCACGACGGAGCTACGAAATGGTGCTGCTCTCATGCTAACCCCAGCTTCAGTCTGAAACATCCAGAAACACTGTAGACTACCAATTCGATCAGTTCCGGTAGCGCCCCAATGTAACCCGGTAGAGAAGAACTAGCCCTCCCCTCTTTGACTGATGGTTCTTGTTGCCTGTCCCTTCTGTTGTCATTTAACAGAACTATTTAGCCTGCTGAAAGGGGTTGTGTTCCGACCGCTGGTTGGTGGAGACATTTTGACTATATTCTGTACCTGCGTTGTCGCGTAATGCGTCATATGACGCGCCGCGTTAGCGCATCCGGAAGTCATCCGGGGCGCGCAGCGCGTAACGTAAGCATAACAAGTCATGTGACTTGTTAATAAAACTTTTCATTGGTTCATTTTACTTTTCTTATTGTAATGATGAAAGGCTTGGTCATATGACCTAAAAATTACGCTTTTCATTACTTCCGAACATTATTTTTTCTTAAATATATGTTATAATGTTCCAGGCTAATGTACTTTCCCGGAAATTTTACAACTGTCCTGCAAGTAAAATATATTCTTTTTTCGAGAAAAAGAGCGTTTCTTCGTCCCATGACGGAGCCGTTGAGCAAAAGAGGGTCGACCTGCTGTCTTAGTCGCCGATACGCCTGAATATGAGATTCTTATCGATCACTTTATGTTGCAGGAATAGAAAACACAACAGCCCTTGACCATTTATCTTTACTGCGTTCCTTCGTATTATACCTTTTACCCTTCATGTAATTGGTCTGCTTTATTTCACTTGCCTTTTAATGATTCTAAAACAGTGACTATTATTAAAAACTTTACCAATGTATATACTACTACCATGTTTTCTTTTAAAAACCTTTATTGTGAAAATTTCATTATACAAATACGAGCCTATAACCACGTGGGCCGGCCACGGAGCAAACTGTAATCGTATATGATGAATAGACATTTACACTGTAGAGGAACGTAACGGGCGGGCCATTAGGTTGCAAGAACTAAGGTGTCTAACAGTTACGGAATCGGTGGACGTACATTTTATAATTAAAATACGACAGGGCCAGTTACAATAAAATTATCTAGATATACATTTGCGGGCAAGTACCATGGGTGACGTTAATTCGAACTTTCAACAGTACAGTAATCAATAACACATCAGAACTTAATATCAATAGGGATGTCGAAATATTCAATCAATTCTCGTCCCCGCCCGCCATGTGCTTCAAAACTGCATACGTATCTCGTGATTTCAAGGTTCTGCAACCAGTACACAACAAGGAGTTACGAGTCCCATTTATTCTGGCGCCATTTTGGGCGAGGACGGGCAGGTCCAGGATATAGTCAAAATGTCTCTACCAACCATCGACTATGATGATGTTCATATGCTGTATTTATTAGAGTAACACTCATCTGTCCACATGAAATTAATTTGCCACAATCTAAACATGTCATTTTAATCTTTCCAAAGTTCTTCTAAATATTTGGGACCGTTTCCCTTGCCTCTGAAGCTCTCAGTGCCACTTCTTTGATGAATGTACTAGCAGGTCAGGGGTTCTCCTCCAAATCTCTCTTTTATGCAGCACTATAATTAATTGGTGCCACCTCTCCATATGACGATGCATGGTATAGTTACCACAACTATATTTTTTTTCGGTTCCTCTGGAGAGTTCATCGTGGCAGATGAAGCGTGTAACGTACCGGGCATTTACCTTTTTTTGCATGTACAGGAAAGGAAAAAAAAATCGAGCGTCCGAGTTCTAAGGTGTCCCAGGGCCATTTTGGTGGACCAGGCCCAAATCCAAAGAACAGCTATCTCACAGGCTAATGGGGCGACCCACGCCGAGTTTCAGCATTGTAGGATGACCACACAAGTACAGCAACTTGCTAGACATCACCTCGGTGCCATCCGGATCTCGGCGCCCCACTGCAGATGAAGTGCCTCTCAACTATGAAACCACCACGGTGACATCCGGATCTTGGCGCGTTGTGCTGCCTTCGGCCTATTCGCACATCGGTCTGCTACTGACGCCATCTCACAGGCTAATGGGGCGACCCACGCCGAGTTTCAGCATTGTAGGATGACCACACCAGTACAGCAACTTGCTAGACATCACCTCGGTGCCATCCGGATCTCGGCGCCCCACTGCAGATGAAGTGCCTCTCAACTATGAAACCACCACGGTGACATCCGGATCTTGGCGCGTTGTGCTGCCTTCGGCCTATTCGCACATCGGTCCGCTACTGACGCCATCTCACAGGCTAATGGGGCGACCCACGCCGAGTTTCAGCATTGTAGGATGACCACACCAACTTGCTAGACATCACCTCAGTGCCATCCGAATCTTGGCATCTCAACGCCTAGTGGTATCTTCCATACAAAAAATATTGTTACGCTGCCTTTGGCCCCATTCGCACATCAGTCCGCAACTTAGACATCACCTCGGTGCCATCCGGATCTTGGCATCTCAGCGCCTTGTGGTGTCAGTCAGAAAATATTGTTGTGCTGCCTTCGGCCTATTCGCACATCGGTCCGCTACTGACGCCATCTCACAGGCCAACGGGGCACCCCACGCCGACTTTCAGCATTGTAGGATGGCCACACCAGTGCGGCAACTTGCTACACACCACCTCGGTGCCATCCGGATCTTGGCATCTCAGCGCCTTGTGGTGTCTTCTACTCCGGAAATATAGTAGAAAATATTGTTGCGCTGCCTTTGGCCCCATTCACACATCAGTCCGCTACTGACACCATCTCACAGGCCAACGGGGCGCCCCACGCCGACTTTCAACATTGTAGGATGGCCACAGAAGTGCGACAACTTACTAGACACCACCTCGGTGCCATCCGGATCTTGGCGCGTTGTGCTGCCTTCGGCCTATTCGCACATCGGTCCGCTACTGACGCAAACTCACAGGCCAACGGGGCGCCCCACGCCGACTTTCAGCATTGTAGGATGGCCACACCAGTGCGGCAACTTCCTACACACCACCTCGGTGCCATCCGGATCTTGGCGCGTAGTGAAGCTGCAGCAGCTGCAAATAAGCTTCAGACAGTGTTACAACCGCTGCTCAGAACTCTCAACTATGACACCACCTCGGTGCCATCCGGATCTTGGCGCGTTGTATTGCCTTCGGCCTATTCGCACATCGGTCCGCTACTGACGCCGCCTCACGTGCCAACGTATTTTCTCCGCATTTTATACCCTATGCCGCATAACAGGTCATGTGACTTGTTTATAAAACTTTTCATTGGTTCATTTTACTTTTGGTTTCCTAATGATGGAAGGCTTGATCATATGACCTAAAAACAACACTTTTCATTGGATGAAAACTTTTTTTTTCCCCCAAACGATGAAAGCCCCACCTTGTTTCTGGATGTTTCAGACTAAACTGGCGTCACCATGAGAGCACCACCATCTCGTAGCTCCGTCGTGGTCATTCCGCGAGCAATCATGGCAGCCGCTCCCCACCAGAAGCCTGCAGGACTCGGGGCCCCCAAAACTTTTGATGAATTCTCAAGGCGGAGGGGACGCTTTCGAGAATGGGGTCCAAGACCTAGCAGACAAGCGTCCGATTTCCAAGGTGTCCCAGGGCCATTTCAGTGGACCAGGCCCAAAAAGGAAACAGCCTGCCGCCATTTTGAGAGTCCTGTGACAGCCGCCTATCGCTGCACCGCAAGAGTGGGCGCAACTCAGCTGAATGGCGGATTTTGACACAGTGGACCAAAAGCGGACGGAATGGCAACTGAAACGGTAAAGGGGCGCCCCACTAAAACAGATGAGACTCCACCTGGAGAGGCCCGTTCACGCCGCCTCCCCCGGGGCGCTCCACGCCGTTATTCGGAGCAACATTGTAGGATACCAAAACCAGTGCGGCAACTTACTGGACATCACCTTGGTGCCATCGTTCTGCTGCCTTGGAACTATTCGCACAACAGTTTGCTACTGATGACCCACCCCCCGCGACGCCCCACGCCGTTATTTGCTGGGTGGCAACTTACTAGACATCACTTTCGTGTCATCTAGATTTCGGCGCGTTCTGCTGCCTTGGAACTATTCGCACAACAGTTTGCTACTGATGACCCACCCCCCGCGACACCCCACGCCGGAAATCTGGACGTTGTGCTGCGTTGGGACTATTCGCACAGCCGACCGCTACTTCGTTGTTTTTCTCTAAAAATGTTTATATGTTATTACTATTTTTGTTTTCTTGTATATATTTATAAATTATTAAAGTTTTATAATCTTACTACTTTGTCGGAGTGCTATATATTTTTAATGTGACACATAATTGTAAAAACTTTGATGTACAAAGAGTCATCCCTGGAATCTTCCGCTTCACGCTCGGTCCCCTCCCCAATCACAATACAGGATGGTTTTCAGATAATAGCAACGCTTCTGCTGTGACGGATCTCATCGAGTGTGGGCCTTGATCTACTATAACTCCTTTGAAGACGGGTGATTCTTTACAGCTGTGGCCATAAACTACATCTGCAGGGCTAGCTGATAGCCTAGGACCGGCCTGGACAATCGGACACAGAGGAAAAGGAGTGTCAGAGGGTGCGGTAGTGAATAGGGCGAAAGGGAGGTGTCGGGCGGGCACAGGGTGTGATTCTCAGGGAAGAACAGCGCAGATGGGGGGAGGTTTATTACCCATGCATAAAACAGAGAGCGGGGGTGACCACTGCCTGGGGGAGATGCTTGCGAGGGTGGGGAGCCATGCTAAGGATCGACAGCGTGCACAGAGTGGATCTGGTCAAGGCATCTAAAATGGCTGCCGTGCACGACAAAAGTGTGGCATTTGAAAAAAGACAAGATGGCGCACACAATGTTTTTCAACAATTCCTGATTTCCTTCGAATCGAACGTTAACAGACGTTGGGGCATATTACCAAAGTTAAGCGATATTTATCCCTAACGATGCATTGCAAAGATTTTTTTACCGTCAGAAATTATCGCAGATAAACCTTGCTATTATCAAGGTTTATCGCAAATACGATAAAAAACGAGCGCAATGCATTAATATCGCTGAAAACTCCGCGATATTCATGCATTACCGAGCTAATGCTCTTAGCCATGTTATCCACCTCCCATTGGATAACATGGCTAAGAACTGCTCAGGGCAGCTGTTACTTTTTGGAGATATTCGCGCTTATCTCGAATATTTCCAAAAGTTGATAATAGGAGATAGCGATGTTAGCGACTGTTTCCAGTCGCTAACATCTTGGCATGCCCACTTTGCATGTCATTAGTGATAAATATCACTCACATGCAAAGTGGGACCTAAGATGGTCGCTATCTCCTACTAGCCGTCGCTAACTGGTGTTAGCAACAGCTAGGTAATACAGATATAATTTTATCTCCGCGAAGCGGAGCGCTGTTACAGATATATATCTTGTTTTTGAACGTTAATTTCTCAAAATGCACTGAAGCACATATATTGAGACATAGCAAAGGCACATCGGGCTACCAGTCCCTAATATTTTACCAAGTTTCGTGCAAATCCATTCAGCCGTTCGATTATTATTATTATTTTTTTTTTTGCCCCGCGGGGCCCTTTTAAAACCTCCACATCAAACCTAGGGGGTCAGCGAGGATCTACTATGCCCCCTTATGGTCATCAGCCGTTCGATTATTATTATTATTTTTTTTTTTTGCCCCGCGGGGCCCTTTTAAAACCT
The DNA here is from genome assembly GCF_964261635.1 of Lissotriton helveticus. Classification (NCBI taxonomy): domain Eukaryota; kingdom Metazoa; phylum Chordata; class Amphibia; order Caudata; family Salamandridae; genus Lissotriton; species Lissotriton helveticus. The sequence goes on from NC_136065.1 coordinate 940,922,747, forward strand.
CCACATCAAACCTAGGGGGTCAGCGAGGATCTACTATGCCCCCTTATGGTCATTTGCCCCTTCGCTTTGGCCTCCTCTTGTCTCTCGATCCTACCGAGAGACAAGATGGCGGCCGCTACGTACTGTTTGGAATGTTTACAGACACCGGAGAGCCAATCAGCTTCGCTTCGCAAAGCTCCGTAACGCGAAAAGTACGCGAAGCGGTGCGCTGTTACAGATATATATCTTTTTTTGAACGTTAATTTCTCAAAATCCACTGAAGCACATATATTGAGACCTAGCAAAGGCACATCGGGCTACCAGTCCCTACAATTTTGCCAAGTTTCGTGCAAATCCATTCAGCCGTTCGATTATTATTATTATTATTTTTTTTTGCCCCGCTGGGCCCTTTTAAAACCTCCACATCAAACCTAGGGGGTCAGCGAGGATCTACTATGCCCCCTTATAGTTATTTCCCCCTTTGTTTTGACCTCCTCTTGTCTCTCGATCCTACCGAGAGACAAGATGGCGGCCGCTACGGACTGTTTGGAATGTTGACAGACGCCGGAGAACCAATCAGCTTCGCTTCACAAAGGTCCGTTGCGCGAAAAGTCCGCGAACCAGAGCGCTGCCTGGTCCGCGCTTACAGATATATATCTTTTTTTAAACGTTAATTTCTCAAAATCCACTGGAGCACATATATTGAGACCTACAAAAGGCACATCGGGCTACCAGTCCCTACAATTTTGCCAAGTTTCGTGCAAATCCATTCAGCCGTTCGGGCTAAAAGTGAGGCCAACCGCCCTATGGAAATTAACATGGGAAAAACGCGTTTTGGGACCCCCCTTTTTTCTCGGCCCCCCCTTGACGAACCCCCCCCAAATTTTCAAAGGCTGCTCAGAAACAAAATGTGCCATTTTCCTGAAAATTTCAGCCAATTCCGTCCACAAACGGCAAAGTTATTAGACATAGAATTTTCAAAAAACCCATAGAGAAAAAATCCTAACTATATATACCTACTGGCGACCGCCAGTAGGTAATATATATATATATATATATATTCACTGAAAAAACATAGGTTTTACAGATGTTATAGTTAGGAATTACCATTTAAAAAACCTTAAAAAATCACTGAAAAAAACATAGGTTTCAGGGACGCTATAGTTAGTTGGACATTTGACTCATATAAAACCAGAGAAATTCGCCAGTTATAGTTAGTTGAGCTAACTATAACTTGCGCGCCTGCAATGCACTGCTGATGATGTCACATATTACATCACTCATGACATGGTCAGTGACATCACTGATGACATCACTGATGACATCTCAAATGACATCATTGATGAAATCATCCAGTGAATGTGTGTTTTTGTAAAGTTTAAATATTTTTCATATATATCTATGCCAAGGTGTATTAAAGAATGAGTGGATTTACAAGTGCCTGAATGGATTATTTAGGAGGTGCGTGACTGACTGTATAAGTGAGTGATTGAACGTGTCTTACTGAATACATGGGTTAGTGACTAAACTGTGTGAAACTCTGTGTTAGTCTCTCAGTTGGTGTGTAAGCGGCTGCATGTGTTGGTGAGTAGCTACATGACTGTCTATATGGGTTATTGGTTTGTTGTCTGAGTATCTGTTTTGGTGCCTGAGTGTCTGTGTGGGTCGCTGGGGGGGGGGGGGTGACTCTGTGCACAGATGTCTGAGTGGGTGATTCACTGGTTGTATGGATTCAAAAGTGCATCTGGGAAGGGCTGTATGGATGAGTTAGTATGTATATGGGTGTGTTGGTGAGTGAGTCAATGTCTCAGTGGTATATGTGTGAGTAACTACATATGTTTTAAGGCAGTATGTGTGAGTTTTGGAGTATATAAATGACTATACGTGAGAGTAAGTTATTTGAAGAGTGGGTGTATAAATGAGTATCTACTTGTATCAGTGATTGTATAATACAGTAAGTATGTATTAGTATCTGCATAAATAAGTGATGTGGTGTGCGTATAAATAACTCAGTTGGTGTGTATAACTGTATACATGAGTAAATGAGTATGTAATTAATTCTTTGCATGACTGACTAGGTGTGTGAGTAACTCTATGGATGAGTGGTAGAGTGTGACTGTATGTATAGGTGTATGAGTACATATTATAGTACTGTATTGATGAACTGTATGTATAAGTCACTGGATGTGTGTATAGACCTAGGAAATAGTCGGTGGTATGTAGCATCTGGCGTTGTTGTGTGTATGGTTTCTAAAATAGTAGTCTGCATTTTAGAGTGGGTGTATCAAAGTTTATACTAGAGCATCAGTATGTGCATCAGATTATCACGTGAATGATGTCATCAGTGATGTCATTTGAGAGGTCATCAGGGATGTCATCAGTGATGTCACTGACCATGTCATGAGTGATGTAATATGTGACATCATCAGCAGTGCATTGCGGGCGCGCAAGTTATTGTTAACTCAACGAACTATTACTGGCGAATTTCTCTGGTTTTATATGAGTCAAATGTCAAACTAACTATAACGTCCCTGAAACCTATGTTTTTTTCAGTGAATTTCTAAGGTTTTTCAAATGCTAATTCCTGACCATAACGTCTGTGAAACCTATGGTTTTTTCAGTGAATTTCAAAGGTTTTTTAAATGTTAATTACATATTTTAATATTTAAAAAACCTATATTTTTCTTAATTGGTTTTTAATATTTTGCAACTCTATTATCCTTTTTTTAACTTTAAAAATTATGTAATGTTTTATATCTTCCCCCAAAATATGTATATATATATATATATATTTTTTTTTTAGAAAACTACAGTCCCGTACCGGTTGTCTACAAAGCTCGATCAGCACGTGAATCCTATCCACCACATTCAAATGATGCGCATTCAGTTTCCGACGGGTTTGTGGCACCGTGTCCCGTGTAACAACATATATATATGAGGTCGCGCCAGCTGCTACTTTGATATGCGATGGGTACGTACTACCAAGCCGCGCGTTGCGTATGCGGCGAGTGCACGCTGCCACGCCCTGTGTTTTGTCCTAGACGTACGGTGTCGTGCCACATACGCCATTCCCTCATTTTTTTTGTCTCAAAACTATATCTAAATAACTTTAAAGTGTATTTGAGAACAAGCGATAATCAAAAATATTTTAAACATTTATATATTTCTAACTGTAATAAACTTAGAGTAAATATATTTTCTCAAAATCACATCGGGTGCGGTCTCCTTGCGCGCTGGGTGCGCAATTGCCATGTGACCATAAAAAAAAGCATTTCATTAGTTCATAACATTTCCGATTGTAACAGTTGGAAAACGCCACCCATTTAAGTCAATCTCTGTACTGCATTTGATGAGACACACCTCTCCTGCTTAGAGAGCTTTCTAAACTTTTTGCTATGTACACATATCTTACACTACACACAACATGCAACCATCATCTTCATCAATATTCATACATTGTGAAGTAGCCTTCCACCTGTGATAGCCATACAGCCATCAACCGTCCCCTTGTAAACGCCTATCACCCCAATAGACACCTTAGATCCGGGGTCTCCTACCTCACCACAGTGCCTCGAATTAAGAGAGCTAGGTGCGGAGGCCGCTCACTTTCCTACAACCTGGCCAAGATCTGGAACACGCTTCCCATCACAATCAGATCAGAGCCCAAACTACTGACATTCTGAAAGCTCCTAAAAACCTGGCTCTTTAACAAACCGGTGTAACTTCCAGCAGCTCTGCCTTAGCCCAAACCTCCGCAGCGCTGGGACGCCTTAGGGTAGCCATCGCGCTATATAAATTATCTTTTCATTTCATTTTATTTCATTTCAAGTTACATAACCAAAGTTTTCTCCACTACCAGAGGTAACATGGTTGCATACTCTGTCCACAGCACAATGTAATGTGGTACGGCCCAGGGGCAGTATCATGCATAGATAATGAACACAATGACACAGATAGATAGCGGAAGTGGGTACGGGCACGTGCGCTCAACACCTTTTTATTACCAGGGTCACATATCCAGTGATGTCTGTGCTGGATGCGTGTGGGGTGAGTGTAAAGCAGCCCTTAGGTAATGGTTGCTGCTAGTATCAACTACAACAGTAATCATTGGATCACACACAGAGATTCAATATTAAAAGAATCAATAATTTGTGCTGAAGTAAGGTAGGGACAGGAGATGTGAAATAATCCAGAAAAAGTCCTATCGTAAAAGAACCACAACTTGTGGTATACTGAGACACAATCAATAGATCTGAAATCATACACAAAAAGATTATATCATAAACGCTCCATCTGTTCTAGTGCACTCACATAGCCACATCAAAAGCATTCAGCATGTGCACAGTCAGCGATAATGCGTGTTGCGGGCGGGTCGTACTAGGAGCAATATCTGTTGCCATCAACACTGCATCATCTACAATAACGACTCAATCTGAATTGTGTACACTGCTGTCTGCAGTGTAGGCCAGACAGAGCGGTCAGCAAAGGCCCACAGCCACGTGGCATTGACTTGAGCTCCACAGTTTGCAATACGCGAAGCAACAAAGAAGCATGTGCGGAGCCTGCAATGATGCATATGAGTGGTGCAGACAGAGCGCACTGGAGCAATGTCTTTTCCTACAGGACTGCGTCATCTACAATACCGACTCAATTGCAAATGTGAACACTGCTGTCTGCAGTGTAGGCCAGAGAAAGTGTTCAGCAAGGACCCACAGCCACGTGGCATTGACTTGAGCTGCCCAGTTTGTCATACGGAAGCAAAAAAAAGCGTGTACGGAGCCTGCAATAACGCATATGCATGGTGCGGACAGAGCGCACTGGAGCAATGTCTTTTCCTACAGGACTGCGTCATCTACAATACCGACTCAATCTCAAATGTTAACACTGCTATCTGCAGTGTTAGCCAGAGAGAGCGTTCAGCAAGGGCCCACAGCCACGTGGCATTGACTTGAGCTCCACAGTTTTCAATCCGCGAAGCCAAAAAGACCGGGTGCGGAGCCATGGTGTCACGTGGGCAATGCAATACCTTTTTTATTTTTTATTTATTGAACATATCCCAACTCAGCATATACATTAGTTAGGTAGATGCATGCTCATACAGTTTGAAAATAAACATAAAAATACATAGCAGCGTCCGAAAACCACATTAATGGTAGTAAACAGTATTACATCAGTCCCATGTAGTAATATTCCCATGCCAATCAAACAGCTTGCTGAATTAAACAAAAAATTGCAGTTACTGATCCAGTGTGTGCTAGAGGTGTAGCTTAGTATTGCTTGAGTCGTACAGACCTTATTTGTTTTAGGGCAAATGTGTTGTGCGCGGGGTGTCAAAAGGGTGTGCAAGTAAATATGCTTTGAGGGGATCCCATATATCCCTAGGGCACAACGTCAAAGGAAGAAGCTCGGTGTATGTGAATGTCTGTTCCTGACAAAATATCATGTCATTGATCCAGTCCTTAAACTTGGGTGCCCTGCCCCGTCCCCATCTACATGCTATTCTCCGTTTGGCCAACAGGAGACCAAATGAAACAAAACTTCAATATGATACACTGAGATCCTCCATGTACCCTGTCAGAGCCAGCAGTGGGGGAAGCATGCATCTGTATGAAAGTCCACCGCTTCTACGTCACACCTGTCACATTTATCATTATCACGCAGTTTGTACCAGTACATTTTGGCAGGGGTGTAGTTGGTGCAGTGCAGAAATTTGTAATGCGTAATGCGCAAGCGGCTGCTGGAAGAGATTCGCTCCATCTGTGTGCAGCAATAGCCCCACTGTATGTCAGTTATGTCCTGACCTATGTCAGCAGTCCACCTATCACTAGTTGCTACCAAGTGTGAAGTATAAAAAATATAAAAATAACAAAACGGTATTGGAGGGCTAGAGGGACATTTAAAGACCAGTCTAAGTTTTATCCCCCTAGAGCAGTGGTTCCCAAACTTTTTTGATCTGTGGCTCCCTTGGACTAATTGGCAGCTGGCCGTGGCTCCCCACCATTTTTTTTACCAGTGAGGGGTTGGGGGGGGGAGGGTGAGCCCGACCTCGGGAGTACTTCCTGTCGTCTTCCGAAAGTCAAGTAAGAGTAAAGTGAGTTGGGGTGTTTTAGAATCTTAAAGATGTCAGCAAGGTTGTTATTGTTTTCACTGTAGTAAGAGAAATGAAAGAATTACATTTCAGCAATAAAAGAAGTGATTTAGAATAGCATGCATCTCTTTAATAAAGGCATGGTCTTCAAAGGTACATCCACAGACTTAGAAAGGGACGGCTCTTCTGGAAAGGAGTACAATGGAAAGATAAAAAGAGGCTACACAAGAGGTAATAGTGGGGAGTGGGGATACCAACACAATAAGCTTGTCCATGTTTACATTTTATTACTTGCACTTTTGAGGTTTAAAATACTATTTTTAAAGTTATACTGATGGACAGGGAAACTTGTATTAGTTTTATAATCAGTGAAGGAAGTTTATATGTTTGCTATGCATATATGTTATCATACATAAGTATAAATAAACAGGTTAAAAAAACAAAGGCATGATCTTCTATCCACAGAGCTGCAGAAAATTTCCCTTAACCTGCCAAAGGAGTTTACTTCATATTTTACTCCCCAAAAGAAGTGGGATTCATTACTGTTTAATTTTCACACCAGCTCGAAACAGAACACTGCTCATTATACCCCATCTGCTTTCATGATATCACCTCAAGCGTCTACCCAAACTTAGCAAGTTGGAATGCGAGGTTCAAATCAGCACACTCTGCCCAATATGTGACAGGTCTGCAGCATCTTAACGTACATTGTGCAAATGCGTTTTTCAGAAACCTACCATTAATGTGCATATTAGATTTCTTACCGTTAACAGTGTCTGAAGGCAGGTTAGCAGGTCAAAAGCAGGGCCGGCATAGGTAGCGTTTTAACGTCCCCAATGGCCCGGAAAACAGCGGACGTGAGCAGTATTTTTTGCTCCCCTCCCTCCCCGTGTCCCTTCCACTGTAAAATCTGAGGGGATAAATCCCCCATATCCCCACACTTCCTACGCTCATGCCTGTGTGACCCCCGGTCCAGCGAGAAACATAACACCTCCGCCTGAGTAATAAAAGGGAGATAAGAACAGAGGCCCTACTACCTCTTGAAAAGCTGCTCAGGCGATTAAGCAGACCTGATAGGGGCTGGGGAAGGGCAGGATTCAGGCAACAATCAACAAACCGCTCTCCCTTTGTCTTGGAAGCGCAGGCTGGGGTGGCAGCGAGAACGAGGTGTGAAATCATCCCTGGAGCTTTTCAGCACTACAAAAGGGAAGGTTACAGGTCAAGGGCAGGGCCATTGGCACTTCAAAGCATTATTGCAATGAGCTCCATTTTCCCAAATCGTGTCCGCGGCACCCCTGGCTTCTCATGACGGCGCACCGGGGTGCCGCGGCGCACAGTTTGGGAACCACTGCCCTAGAGGAACAGCATGAACAACAGACAAACTTAGAGGTCTAAATCAGAAACCTATTCTGAATATCTTTCAAACTACCTTCATGTCTAACAAAGTACATAAAGATAAAGAAGTGGCTAACAATTACAAACAACAGACCAGATCACCAAAAGATGGGCCACCAGTAATTGTTGATCAACCTCATTAAGGATTCCCATCAATGACTTGTATAGATCAATATTCTCATTTGGTAATCCTGCCAGGGTATTGTGTCTCTTGATCATTGAGACAACCATCATACCCCCATCGTTGGCATGGGGTAATGACCTACAGTCACCAGGTTAGACCAAATGATGCTGATCTGATGGGAAAAGTGCAGTGCAAAAAAATATATAAAGCTGAGTGTGATGTTTAAAATAGGATAAGGGCTTAACAAAAAAAAATGTTATTGGGCGTAAGCCCCTTCCAAGCTAAAAACAAAGATAAGAACAGTGCAACAATATAATCGCAGTTTAAACAAATAGCTGCGATATAGGTACCGACCACCCTTGGCAGTTGAGACATTTCACTAATTGTAACAGCACCAACCTAATTTACCAACTAACATGCCCATGCAATTTATGCTATATAGGCATGACCACCAGGAAGTTGCGAGTGAGGATGCAAGAACATAAAAGCACGTTTCGATGCAGGAAAGATGTTTCTAAACTACTAAACATTTTTTACAGCACAACCACAGTGAAACAGATTTTACGTGGATTGTTCTTGAAAAAACGTTTATTCCTTCACACATAAGTGATATATCCAAATTCTTATTTCACAAAGAACAGAAATGGGTTTTCAAGCTACACACTGACAAGGATGGGCTTAATGACGACATTCCGTGGTTTAATTTACAATGATACTCACCACAGAGTTAGTAATATTGGATCACAAGAAACGACATGGCTTGGCTGCGTGTAGTTTCGTTTATTATCTGCCAAACTACACTCGTCATTTGAGTGACATCACTTTGTAGTCCTCTCGTGGTCCCGCGGGACTTTGGTTCTGTACAGTACTATCTTTGCTACTTTATAACAACAACCGTTGAAAGTTCCAGTAATCTCCCCTCTTGACTTTGGGGCTTTTTGTACCTGTATTTGAGTATGGCTATTTTTAGAAACCAACCGGACCAGAGTGAATGGTTAAGGAACTACATTTTGCTGGTGGGTGACATCATTAGTAGTTCTTTTCGAAATCTCGCGAGAGTACGCGAGTCAAGCGAGCTAAGCGGTGGCCGAAGAAACCCTTTGTTCAGCAAAGTACACGGCGGTAAACACAATTTCTAACTTGTTACCGAGGTGGTAAGGCGAGGATAAATACACTACCCAAGAACTAATCTTGAAGTAAACAAGAAGGGTATGTTCACTCTAAGTCGATGGCGGTATGGAGAGAGATCGTGAGCTTATTGGCTGATGATAGTTTGCCTCAACGAATGAAATAGAGGCTTCTTTGGACAGCTTACTGCCTCCCCCTGACTCAGCCATCGTCTGGGACAACGACGGACAGGTATGCATAAGACCAGTCCAGGCTAATCTTTATTTGTTTTATAAGTATCCGGTTGTTGGTGGTCAGTTTAAATAACTAATAGGGCTACAAAGCCAACCGTCTGACTGCTCTATTGAAGAGGAATACAATCTTTGTCTGACAGACCGGAACATGGGACAGTTTCTCGCTGTCTTTGTTAGTGATTTTCCGGGTCTGAATAATACAAACCTTTTGACAAACAGCATTTAGAGATGTGAATGTGGTTGCGAAGACTATCGTTGGTGATAGGTATATACCAATAAGTTTTGCTCTATGTGCAAGACAGACTGCTGTACCCCAGGCATTATTAATAGAGTGAGTATAAAAAATGGCTCGCACTATTTTTAGTAAGTGCCGGGGTTGTCTTGTTCTTACAGAGCGGGGTCTCACACTACCTGAGCCAGGTCCAGGAAGAGGTGAGGTCTTTTCCCCGGGCACACTGGGTGAGTACTTGAAAGATCTTGGACACTTTTGAACAGATTACCATTTTAATAGACCTTTTGTACTTAAAGAGGGGTCCACATGTGTTTTTGTTATTACAGATCACACCAGGTGCCAAGGAGGAATTAAAACAGATGTAGGAGAAATATATCCTTTACTGTTGCTAATTCACTTGTGTGTGTTTTTTATAATTTTTCACACTGTTTACCACTGTAACGGCAGTAGCATCCTTTTAGAACAGAGGCCCTGATGAAAGCCTTTGGTCCCTTTCCATGATAGGCTGAAACATGTTGGCCCTCTCGCAGCTATTTGTTTAAACTGCGATTATGTTGTTGCACTGTTCTTGTCTTTGTTTTTAGCTTGGAAGGGGCTTACGCCCAATAAAACATTCTTTTGTTAAGCCCTTATCCTATTTTAAACATCACACTCAGCTTTATATATTTTTTTGGACTGCACTTTTCCCATCAGATCAGCATCATTTGGTCTAACCTGGTGACTGTAGGTCATTACCCCATGCCAACGATGGGGGTATGATGGTTGTCTCAATGATCAAGGGACACAATACCCTGGCAGGATTACCAAATGAGAATATTGATCTATACAAGTCATTGATGGGAATCCTTAATGAGGTTGATCAACAATTACTGGTGGCCCATCTTTTGGTGATCTGGTCTGTTGTTTGTAATTGTTAGCCACTTCTTTATCTTTATGTACTTTGTTAGACATGAAGGTAGTTAGAAAGATATTCAGAATAGGTTTCTGATTTAGACCTCTAAGTTTGTCTGTTGTTCACCAAGTGTGAAGTGACGTCACTGTGTAGTATTGTAAGTAGCGGGAGGAGGTCTCGTGGCTCTTGCGGATATGCGGGAGTGTATTCTTTTATGCCTTGACGGAGTCTGACGTAAAGAAAAGTATCCATGGGAGAAGGTGTCACATTAGTAAACAGCTGCTGTATTGTACGGAACTTGCCATTTGACTAGAGATCTCCCCAGCAGGTAATGTTGAACTTTGCTTTAGTTTTTGAAAGCTATTTCTTGCAGTACTGGCATCCTAGGGTGGTAAACCAAGGGAGGGGAGGAGTATATAACATGGGTGCGTGCATTTGTCTGGCAATACGTTGCCATGCTTTCACAATACACGTAACCAGTATTGGGTCAGTATCTCGAGGTGTGACCGGTGTCAGTATAGCCTCCTTGAATGGGATGTGTCCGCCAACCAGTGCTCCGTAGCCACTTGCGGCATATATTTAGGTAGATGAAACCAATAGTGAGCACAGTGCTCCTGCGTGCAAAGATAGTACAGTTCTAGATCAGGGATATCAAACCCTCCTTGGGAGTAGGGTCTGGTAAGTGTTTTCCACTGTACCCTAGGCTGTTTGCCTCCCCAAGTTAGTCGTATCAGCTCCGTGCGTAATGCGGAGAAGAAGTGTCTACCTGGGTCATATGAGATATTTAAAAAAATATATAGTAGTTTTGGGAGAATGACCATTTTAATGAGTAAGGTACGCCCTGCCATAAAGAGTCGGAGCGCAATCCATCTCGTGACACTGCTGGTTATGCTGTCCAATGCCTTGCCATAGTTCAGGCGCATCAGTTCGTCAAGATCAGCAGTGATACATACCCCTAGGTATTTAACCTCTGTCTTACAGCATTCTATTGGGAAGTCTGGTGTGGACACCTTCACCGTTGAGGTAAGAGGGAAAATCTGGGACTTCACCCAATTGATGTGTATTCCTGAGAGCCCACCGAACCGCACAAATTCACGCAAGAGTGGATTGAGGTTTCGTTGGGGATCCCTAATATATAAGTTGATGTTGTCCGCATATAGTGAAATTAGTATATGATGGAGTTGACAGAGCAGTGCTTTATCTTGATGATGCTGTCTAATTTTGGCCGCAAGAGGTTCAATCGCAAGCACGAAAAGGAGAGTGGAAAGTGGGCATGTCTGACGGGTGCCCCGAGTGATGGGGAAGGGGAGGAAGTTTGCCCATTGATTAGAACCTTGGCCACGGGAAAAGTGTATAATAGGCGTATCTAAGACAGAAATTATGAGGTAATCCCATTCAACTGAATCAAAGGCTTTTGTGGCGTCTAAAAAGACTGACACCAGGGCCAGCTGTGGATCGACATTTTGCAGGATAGAGACGAGAGTACAAAGATTATGTGACATCGCCCTCCCCGGAATGAAACCAGCCTGATCAGGTAAAATTAATTTCTCCATTAGCAGGCTGAGCCTGTTTGCCAGTATTTTGGCAAGGCTTTTGGCATCATTATTAATCAAAGACAGAGGACGGTAGGAATCACATAGATCTGAGGGCTTACCACGCTGCAGAAGTGATGTGATGAGAGCCTCTCTAAGAGAGTCTGGGAGGACCTCACGTTCCTGCGCCTCTTCATAGACCTCTTTCAGTATGGGGATCAACTGGTCAATGTATGTTTTGTAGAAGTTGATAGGGAGGCCATCAGACCCCGGTGCATTCCCTGACTTCATCTGCATAATAGCAGCCCGGATCCCGTAGTTTTCGAGGGGTGCTGCCAGAAACTCTCTCTGATCATCTAGCCAACCAAGAGCTATATCTTTCAGAAATGTGGGTAGGTCAGGAGGTTGTGTCCTTTGAGTGCTGTATAGGTCGGAATAAAATGAAATAAATACATCAAGGATATCTTGACTGTCTCTATGTCATGTCCCACTACTATCTTGGATTTCCAGTATATGATTGGGGAAGCGGGGTGTACGGATCGCCATTGCCAGAGCCTTGCTAGGCGGCTCGCCCTCCCCATACTTTCGGGCTGTAAACTATTTCCCACGGAAGCGCAGCTCTCTTTCAGCGGTATCCTTGTAGTCAGACAGCTTATCCTGAATGCCACCCGTAGCATCCCAATTGTGTCATGACCCATATCGCCCTAAAATTGCTTTAACTCACCCTCTAATTTCCGCAAATAGCATCTGATGTCTCGTGAAACACCAAAGCTCTTAGCAATGCAGACACCCCTTATTGTAAATTTAAAGGCATCCCAGACCATACCTACATGTGCGACCAAGCCTATGTTCCTTTGTAAAAATGTTGTGATTTCTGTTCCCAGTTCTCCCCTAAAGACGGTGTCTAATAAGGCCTCCGGCATGAGTTTCCAGCTATGAGGAGTGGAGATAGGGTCAGGGGGAGCTATCGTCAAGCGTACTGGTGCATGATCAGAATATGTTTTGGCCAGGTGTTCCGCATTGAGCATCCACGGGCCCACTTCTCGGGAAACCACCCAATAATCCAGGCGGGCCCAAGTTGTGTGCATTGTTGTGTGGTGCGTTGCTTCCCGAGTATTTGGGTGTACATGCCGCCATGCATCGATAAGACCATGGTCAGAATAGGTATCTGTCTCTGTCCTACAGCAGTTTTGGCACCTCCTCAGGTGGGGTAGTTCACAGGATGATCGCCCATGCCCCGCATCTGTTGAACCACAAAAATGGGTGTCCCACTTTGTGGAACAATTTAGATGTGGCAATACTGCGTATGCTCCCATTAGCTGGCCATTATCTTTTGACACTCTAGTGTTTTCGGCTAATGAAGTCGAAGCAGTTCTGAAAGCCATCCCTAGGGGAAAAGCGCCTGGTCCAGACTGTATCCCAGCGGATATTTTTCTGGAGGATCATGATCTCTGGGTTCCATACCTGGTGCGTTTGGTAAATGCATTGGCAGCGGACGCCAGAGTACCCGAGTCTTGGGCTGGTGCTGAAATACTGCCTATCTTCAAGAAGGGCGATCGGTCGGTTCCATCCAACTACCGGCCGATCAGTCTAATAGACGCGGTACAGAAGATCATAACCCGTCTTGTGCTCACTAGGATCCAGGCATGGATAGAGGAGTATGATATTCTCACCCCTCTTCAAGCTGGGTTCCGTTCCCATGTGAGCACCTTGGACCAGGCTTTCCGATTTATGCTTTTGCACTGGAAGACAGTTACCCTGGGTAAGGGCAACCTGTATGCGGCCTTCGTGGATCTTAGGTCAGCGTTTGACCTGGTCCCGAGGGCAGGCTTATGGAAATCCCTATTGGATATGGGTATGCCCCCCATATTGGTTCGTATCATAGTGAACCTCCATGCTCAGACATTTGCTTATGTGCGCTGGGGCAAACCGGGTGAGGTGACGGAGAACTTTCCTGTGGCTAAAGGCGTCAGACAGGGTTGTGTTATGGCACCAACCTTGTTTTCCCTATATATCGACGGGGTCACTAAACATTTTGACAACTTTTCCACGGATGCTCCAAGTTTGGCGGGCATGCGAATCCCCCTGCTCATGTTCGCTGACGATACTCTCTTGGTTTCACGTACCAGACAGGGTCTGCAAAAGGCTCTGTCTAGGTTTGAGAGGTTCTGCAGCGAACTTGAGCTGGAGGTGAACGTGTCGAAAACCAAATTTATGGTTTTAAGGGGGCATAAACAAATAACCGCCAGGGTCTCCATGGGGGATATCCCCCTGGAGCAAACCAAGCACTTCACCTACCTGGGAGTTACTTTTAGTGACACCTTGAGCTGGACCCATCAGATCGAGCTCATGACCCTGAAACATCAACAGCTGGGCGGGGCACTGATCAAGGAACACAAAGGGTCATTTACGAGGCCGATGTCCCCGCTTATTAAGATCTATGGTGGTAAGGTTCTATCTGCAGTCTTGTATGGTGCGGAACTATGGGGTGGTAGCAATTTGGATCCATTGAAACATGCTCAAAATACGTTTTTGAGAATGTCTACAGGTTTGCCACAGTCGACCCCACTAACTCCCCTTCTTTACGACCTGGGGTGCCATTCGGTGGTGGACCAAGCTAGACTCCGTCCACTAACTTTCTGGCGCCGTCTGTGGACAACCCCAGAACTTCATCATTATGCTGCCGCATGCTTGGAGGTCAAAAATAGCCCTGGAGCCACAAACATCGGATGGTTCAGAGACCTCAAGGCCATTTTACTAGTTTTGGGTCTTGGAGTTCTTTGGTCCTCGCCTGAGTCAGCCATTTTCCCCTCTAAAAAGGAACTCAAAAAATGTTACTGGGATTGGGTGACTCATAACATGTACCTGAAAACGAGCTCAAGCAATCTCACTGGACTGTTTATTGTACACAAGGATGCGCCCAAGCTTGAATGGTACTGGGATACCATATCTAAACCCCTGGACCGCAAATTATTTTTTCAATTCAGATGCGGTTCGCTTCCCATTGGGGAGTTTACCAAAAAGTGGGGAACAGAAAGGTCGGGGTGTTGTCCCAGGTGTCAAGGTACCGGGGAAAGCCTGAATCACTTTTTGTATGTGTGCCCTCTATATTCTGCCCCCAGAGCTAAATGGCTAAGACCGGTTTGTAGACACTTAGGTACAAGATCGTCTGTGGAAGCTACTAGACTGTTAAAAACCAACTTGGAGTGCCTTATTGTTGTGGGGGTCGCTAAATTCCTTGGGTGGGCCTGGGCGCTTAGATGTAGGCTTATTAAATATAACCAAATGGTGACTGTATAGTTTTCTGTAACCTGCTGACCTATGGTTGTATCAGAGTCCCTTTGTAAAAAACCTCTTATATTTGTACAAGAAGCTGATTAGTTATAAATGATTTAATACTTGTTTTATAGGTTTTATATGTATATACTGTATTTTATGTCTTTTATGATGAACTAATCGAATAAAGACTTCTTGAACTTGGTAAATTTAAAGGCATCCCAGACCATACCTACATGTGCGACCAAGCCTATGTTCCTTTGTAAAAATGTTGTGATTTCTGTTCCCAGTTCTCCCCTAAAGACGGTGTCTAATAAGGCCTCCGGCATGAGTTTCCAGCTATGAGGAGTGGAGATAGGGTCAGGGGGAGCTATCGTCAAGCGTACTGGTGCATGATCAGAATATGTTTTGGCCAGGTGTTCCGCATTGAGCATCCACGGGCCCACTTCTCGGGAAACCACCCAATAATCCAGGCGGGCCCAAGTTGTGTGCATTGTTGTGTGGTGCGTTGCTTCCCGAGTATTTGGGTGTACATGCCGCCATACATCGATAAGACCATGGTCAGAATAGGTATCTGTCAATAGGCCATGTGTTTTTGTGTAGTGATGAGGAAGAGGGTTGGATGTATCATTCGCGGGGTTAAGTGCTGTGTTAAAGTCCCCATCCCAAATAATGTGTGTGGATCCTATATTAAGAATTTGTCCCCAAAGTGTGGTGTAGAAGTCGAGGTCATCAGTATTGGGACCATAGCAACAAACGAGCGTGACAGACTGTGATCCTAGCCTGCCCTAAGCCATGCAACTCCTCCCTTGTGAATCATGGCTCGTCCCACCCAGTATAAAGGGGAAATTATTTCTGATAAGAATCACAGTGCCTCTAAAGTACGTGGAGTACGAGGAAAAAACTCTATCTGCGGACCACTTACTGGCAAAGACAGGAGTTCGGTGTGGATCGAAATGCATCTCTTGCCACATGGCTATGTGAGTTTGATGCCTATCAAGGTACGCCAAAATGTGCCAAGGCTTACGGGGGTCTCCTAGGCCTCTAACATTCCAAGTGACCAGATGTAACTTTTGAACCTCAACCAATGGGGCCATAGATCAGCGGTCTAAGTGGAACATGACGTGAATATGCCTTAATGCTGCATATGTATCTCATGGTTTGTAGTCGCAAGTCTACCTGCTGAGTAAAAACAAAAAATAGAATAGAAACCAACAATTCCCTATCCACCCGCCCCCTGCAACAGCACCCCAATCGTGCTGGCATTATACTGCCCACCCAATACTCAACCCACCCAACCCATTACAGTCCAAACAAAGGTCTCTAAACTTTAGAGGGGACACCCGAGAAAGGATCGCTAGAGGGCAGACAATATTTTCACCCTTCTCCAGCGGCTGTTACGAACAACTTCTCATTGGGAGAGAAAAGTGGAGAAGGGGGGGGACTTGGCATAGTTTATGTTACTGTCACAGTGTTTGCCTTGCCCATAACACAACAAATGTTCTTCTCATGTTACTTATCTGCCTCCAGTCCGTCTCGGGCCACCCATCCGCAATAGATGCACAATGTCCCCATCCCTGCGGACTGTGCCCCACAGTCGCAAGCTCCCGACCAGAGCCTAAGTGCAGAGTGGGAGCAGTACCGGAAACCAACTTATGGTGCCTCACATCGCAACGTGGAAAATGTGGTGTGCCAGGGTATCATTCCGTCATTGGGGATGGAGATCTGGAAGGGTGGCCTCTATCATCCCGGTGTGAAGAATATTATTTAATGTTCTTGAGGAAGTCATCTACCTGCTGCGCATTGAGGAAGAAATTATGTTTGCCCTGATGATTAACCCGTAAGCGGGCAGGATACATGAGAACATAGTTAATTTACACCTTTCGAAGCTTCTGTTTGTCAGGTAGGAATTTACGTCACGCTTCCTGTACTGCGGCAGTGAAATCGGGATAAATTGTGAACTCAACAAAGGCGAACTGCAGGTTTCTTTTCTCTCTGGCAAGCTTCAAGGCAATGTCACATTCCCGAAAGTTGAGCAGGCGGGCTATGATCGGGCGGGGATAGCTTCCTGGAGGGGGCCTAGGGCCCAGCACTCGGTGCGCTCAATCCACTATCAAGTGTGCTGAGAAAGCTTCGGCACCAAACGTGACTGTCAGTAGGCGTTCAATATAGTCTTCCATGCACCCCGTGTTGGTACACTCCAGAACCCCAATGACTCAAATGCTGTTGCGTCTGCAACGTTCGTCTAAATCCTCATATTTTGCGTCAATTACTTTGAGGAGTTTGTCCATCTGTGTAACTTGCTTTTTCACCTGTGCCGTAGTGTCTTCATTGTCTGAGATCCGCCTTTCCGCCTCCTTCTTTTTTTCCTCATGTTTGTCTAGCTTTTGGACAATGAAGTCCGTGCGATTGTTCATGGAGTCCATTTTGCTTGAGATGGCAGAGAGGCTTTATTGCATAGCAAGTAGTAGACTCTTTACATTGTCATCCTGAGTAGCCAAACCTTCTGGTGCTCGCTCCGCATTAGCCTGGTCTGGGTCATCCAAACTGGCTTTGTTAGTTTCAAAGGGTAGTTTGGACTGCCTGCCCTCCGTCTTCCCCATTATACAGTAGTTATGATGCGAGGCCAGAGACTCAAACAAAGAGGGGGACGAGTAGAAGTGACTCATTGGCTTTGAAGGTAGGGTGGCGTGCGACCAAGCAAAGCCGTGCCCAGTTCAACTACAAAGAGTTTGCTGGGTAGGTCACCTCCGACTATACTACGTGTCGCAGTAATGTCCAGTGTTGTTCCTCACAGCGGAGTTTGTGGCCTCTCCTACTCTGCCCGCACTTCACCAAGATGGGCACCAACCAGAGCTATATTATGTGTGGATTTCGCATCGCAATAGGCATGGCAGCTTCATTCTCTCTGTGAAGGCTGTTGCATGACTCCCTGTGCATTGTGGGCAGGCAATTTGCAAAATTGCGGAATTGAAACAGGCCTGTAGTAGGGGGTGGTAGACAGGTGCTGCAATGGCCGGCAGCAGAAGCTTCAGTGCGGTTGTGCGTTCCCCAGCTAGAAAGCTTGGTGCCACGAACACGGGTGGTAATGCCACTGCACTATAAATCTGGGCATTGAGGCAGGGGACCGAGGTAGTAGCGGTGTTTAATTAGGTCAATTTAGGCCCCATCCGATGTAGTGCTTTAAGCCCTCATCGTGTCCCAGCATGGGCCTTAGTCAGCATAGGGCACGCGGGAGGCCACAGAGTCTGCAATGAATGCATACCAGATGGGAGTAGTAACTTTGCCCCTTATCGTGGCAGAGTTGTCTCACGTAGATGAGGCGAGGGGGTCCAAGTGTCTCAGTGCGGTCCCAGCCTCAGAGGATCAATGGGCCTTGTCCCTCTATACGCTGTACATGCGTGCTCCGGCAGAGCCGCCGGGACCCAAGTAGCGATGCGGCCAGTCTCTCCCCCAGCAACGAAGCACCACCGCACTGTAACCGAGGTGCCCTGCTGTAACCGATCACCACCGTCGTGTCTCAGCCGAGACCAGAGTCAGTGCAGGGTGCTCGGGAGGCTAGGGAGTACGCAGCGCGCGCCAGGCTGAAGTGGCTGCTGCGCCCCCCTCCTCTGTGGTATGGTCTAGTGTTGATGGGGTGGGGAGGTCCAAATATTGCAGAATATCTGTTGTCCCCAGGGAACCAGCAAGTCCTGCCTCACCTCCGTACTGCGTGCATGTTCCAGCCTGGGCGCCATGTGGAATCCCCGGGCGCCGCATGACGGGCAAGGCTAACTTCGACTCCAGCAGCACCCACAGCGGTACCGCGTCCAAAGGCACGGCCGAGCGGCAGGGAGTCCGGAATGCCCGTTTCCACTGAGAGTCAGTGCGGGGACTAGAGAAGAGCATTATCAGCAAGTGGCAAGTGTTTTCTGAAGGTATATCATAGCTGCAGTCAGGATTATTGGCGGATTATGCCTGGTGTATGGCCATTTTGATCGTGCGCCACCTAGCGCCCTGGGCAATGGAATACTTAAGTCAGATTTACAAAGGCCACCTTGCATGCTCCTACATTAACTGGTAATTCTGGAGAAATACATGGAAGCGCAATTCACTGTTTTGCATTACTCTGCTCACCACAATCTACATCGCTGCTGAATTTCACATACATCCAGATGCCACTCCACTGTAGCCACTCCACTATATGCTATTCCACTCTACGCCTCTCCACTGTACGAGACTCCACTCTACGCCACCACACTCTACGCTATTACAGTGTACGCAACACCAGTGTACACCACTCAAGTCTACGTCACTCCATTGCATGCCACTCTACTGAATGCTACTCCACTGTACGCTATTCAACTCTACAGGTAAACAACGCTTACCCCAAAACTATTTCCCCGCAGGGAATCACAACGGGGTCGTTGCAACGACCGCGTTGGGATTCCCTGCGGGGAAAAAGGCTGAGGGATTTCGAGATAGATTCAACTCTACACCATTCTACTGTATGCCAATCCATTCTACTCTATTGCACTGTATGCCACTCCGATCTACAACACTCCACTGCTATTCCACTCTTTGCCACTCCACTTTACACTACAACACTCTATACCACTCCAGTGTTTGGCACTCCACTCTTCACCACTTCATTCAACGCTATTTGATTGACCCCACTCCAATGTACGCCACTCTATTGTATGCTATTACACTCTACCCCACGCCACTGTATGCCACTCCATTATATGCCATTCCACTGTACGCTACTCCAGTATACTATTACACTGTATGCTACTCCACTGTACAACACTGCTCTCTGCCACTCCACTCTACGCTATTACACTGTACAGAACTCCAATCAACGCTAGTCCACTCTATGCTGTCACAATGTAAGCAACTCCACTCTATGCCTCTTCTGTCTACGCCACTCCACTGTATGCCACTCTGCTATACGCTACTCCAGTAAATGCTATTCCACTCAATGGCATTTCACTGTATGCCACTCCACTTTAGGCTTTTCCACTTTATGCCACTCCACTCTATGCTAGTCCACTGTTGCCACTCCACTCTATGCTCCCCCTCTCTATGCTACATTAGGGTATGCCATTCCACTCTACCACACTCCATTCTACGCTATTACATTGGTAGCCACTCCACTGTGTTGCCTCTAGTCCACCAACCTATTTCGTGCTGGGTTGGCTTTGAGCGCCAAGATGCTCCTTGGAGTGATAGTAGCGCTACATAAAAGAGATTTTACATTACATTACATTACATTACACTAAAAGCCACACCACTGAAGCATAATACACTCTACCCCATTCTAGTGTATGCCACTCCAGTCTACACCACTTAAGTGTATGTCACTGCAATGTACGCTACTCCAATATACTCTGTTCCAGTGTATGCCACTCTACTACTATTCCACAGTATGCCACTCCACTATACACTACACCACTCTATGCCACTCCAGTGTACACCACTCCACTCTACACCACTCCATTCTACGCCACTCCATTTGACGCTAGTCCATTGGACTGCACTCCACTCTATGCCACCCCACTATGTTTAAGTTTAAGTTTATTTTTTATTTGCATATTTAATTAAAACCATTGCAATACAAAATTCATAAAAACTCTTAAAACGTCTCATAAAAATGTTCATAAAAGGAGAAACTCAGCAATGCAGAATGAGACACATGACTGAGAGTGCCAGTCTCTCTGTAGTAAACTCTCATCCTCTTCAGCCATATGCCGTGTCTACCCTGTATGCTTGACCTTGATCTCTCTCTTACTGAATGATGTCGCACTGGTATAAGGCAGTCATGTTCCATAAGATGCCATTGAATCCTGTTGTCCGTCTGCTTCTCGGCCTGCATCTTTGGTGGTTTCCGACAATTTTGGCATTCTCTGTTCGGCCACTCTCAAGAATTTCACAAGTCTGCAGTTCAGTTGCGTGTTGATCTTTGAGAAGCAATTGGCGTTCCCGTTGCAATTCTTCGCATAGACAAATTACATGGAGGATGTCGCCCTTGGTGGCGTTGCAAAACCTGTAGGTCTCGTTGCCGTCTTTCCTCAGCCATGGTGGCAAATGCCCTGCGCATGGCAAAATCCCTAGTCTGAATTTTTAAAAGTCAATTTTTATGGCTTTGGGGGCTGATTAAAGTATATTTGTGGTGTTAATGTTTTGTAGGAGTTGAGAGTCATCCATGCATGTGATCTTTTTGCGAACGAAGCCTTGTCCTCCAGTAAGGAGAGTAATTTGACGTTTTACCAGACTATTTTTTTGAAGTTGCCATGCCCAAGTTGTTTGTCCCAGAGCTCTGAGAGTTTGGTGACTTCCAAGGCTGACCAGAGGTATTTTCTTGCCTCTGAAGTGTCCCTGCTTTGTATGTCGCTCCATAGCAGAGAATTTATTGTGTTTGTAGTCGCACTTCTTAGTTTGAGGCAACAAATGATGTTCATGGCTAGATATTGTTTTTGGAGGCCAAACTCCAATCTTATTTGTGCTGGAGACGTGTAAGTCGGGAGTGAGAACATTGTTCTATAGGCCTTGACCTGTATGCTGTCCAGGTCCTTGGAGTCCCTTCCCCGCATTGCCTCGCTGCCGTATGTGATCGAGGGAAGCAGTTTTGCCTGGATTACCTTCAGGAACGGGGTTAGTGTCGGACCCATCAGTCGGGTTGCCAGATTTTTCATTGCCAAGGCAATCAGTAGGCCTCTCCTTGTAATTTCCTGCCTCTGATGTAAGAAAGAACCTTCCTTGTCAAATGTGACTCCTAGATATTTGTACTCGCAAGCTAGATCAATTTTTATGCCGCCAAGAAACCAGCTCTTCTGTTGTTTTTTGTTGCTGTATATTGACATTGTGCGTGTCTTGCTGAGGTTTATTATTAGGTGATTATCTTTGGCGTATTTCTGCATGCCATTAAGGAGTCGTTAGAGGCCAATGTAAGTGTGGGTGAGTAACACTACATCATCTGCGTACAGAAGATTGCTCAAGATTTTTCCTCCTATCCTTGGGGAATGAGAATGACAGCCGTCGAGCACTTTCGGAAGGTCTGCCATGTAAAGATTAAACAAGGTTGGCGCAAGCACACACCCTTGTTTCAGGCCTTTGGTGGTAGTTACTTTTGAGGACAAGTGGGTGCCGCTTCCTAATTTTACCTGAACCCAGGTGTCCATATGGAGGAGCATCAGCATATTTAGGAACGGCCACCCCACTATGTGCTATTTCACTCTATCCCACTCCACTCTACACTAATCCAATCTACACTACTCCACTCTACGCCCCTCCACTCTACGCCATTCTACTCTATGCTATTCCACTCTACGCTGTCTACTCTACGTCACTCCACAGTCCTCCATTCTACGCTAGTCCACTGTACGCCACTCCAATCTATGCCATTACACTGTACGCAACTTAAATATTTGCCTCTCTACTGTATGGTATTCCACTCTACCCAACTCCACTGTATGCTATTACACTCTACCCCGCCCCACAATACCCCACTCCAGTCTAAACCACTTCACTGTAGGCTACTACAGTATATGCTATTATACTTTATGCCACTCCACTGTACGCTACTATGTTATATGCTATGACACTCTATGCCACTCCACAGTACACCACTCCAGTCTATACTACTCCACTCTATACTATTCCGCTTTATGCCACTCCACAGTACGCTACTTCACTCTACGCAATTCCAATGTACTCTGCTCCGCTCTATATATCTTCACTATACAAAACTCTACTACACTCTATGCCACTCTACTACACTCTACTCCGCCCCCCTACGCTCCACTGTTCGAATTTGCACTAGACTCTAAGCCCGCACACTCTATTGTACAACACTCTACTCTACTCTATGACAGATTCCAACACTATACGACTCAGCACTCCACTCTACTGTATGCGATGCCACTCTAATATATAACAGTTTCCTCGACTTTACACTACTCCACTTCAATGCATGCCACCCCACTCTAAGCTAATCCACTGTACCCTTCTCCATTCTATGCCACTCCACTGTACACCACTCCACTGTGCTCTATTCAGCTCTATGCCACTCCACTCTTCTACACTCCACTGTACAGTATTCTACTGTACACTATTCCACTGTATGCTATTTCCACTCTATGCCACTATAGTGTACGTCACTCCACTCTACGCCGCTTCCTTATATGACACTCTCCTCCGCTCTATAAAATTCTATCACACTTTACTGTACTCTCCGCCATTCTAATCCACTCTGTCCCCATACACTCCACAGTCCAACTCTATACTCCACTCTATTCCTTTACACTCCAAAGTACAACACTTTATTCCACTGTACAACACTTTTCTACAACACTCTACTGTACGAGACCCAACTCAAAATTATAACACTTTACTACCTATGCTACGCCAGTACACTTGTACCCCATGGCACTCTTCTACTCTACAACACACTCTACTGTATGCGATGCCACTCTAATATATAACAGTTTTCTCGACTTTACACTACTCAACTTCAATGCATGCCACTCCACTCTAAGCTAATCCACTGTACCCTTCTCCACTCTATGCCACTCTACTGTACACCACTCCACTCTGCTCTATTCGGCTCTATGCCACTCCACTCTTCTACACTCCACTGTACAGTATTCTACTGTACACTATTCAACTGTATGTTATTTCCACTCTACGCCACTATAGTGTACGTCACTCCACTCTATGCCGCTTCCTTATATGACACTCTCCTCCGCTCTATAAAATTCTATCACACTTCATTGTACTCTCCGCCATTCTAATCCACTCTGTCCCCATACACTCCACAGTCCAACTCTATACTCCACTCTATTCCTGTACACTCCAAAGTACAACACTTTATTCCACTGTACAACACTTTTCTATACGACACAGCACTCCACTCTACTGTACGAGACCCAACTCCAAATTATAAGTTTACTACCAATGCACGCCAGTACACTTGTACCCCATGGCACTCTTCTACTCTACAACACACCTATACACTCTATTGTACTTTGTTCCAAATTACATTACACCACTCAACTCTATTCCACTGTACCAAACTTTACCTCACTCTAAGCTACTATACAACAATCCACTCTACACAGCTCCACCGTTTCACACAATAATGTACTCTATGCAACCCCTCTCTACAACACTGAATACCACTCTCCAACACTTTACTCCTGTCTATCCTCCTCCACTCCACTGTGCTATACTGTATGCCACTGTAGAACTGTAGAACACTCTACTCCTTTCTACTCTACATTACTCTAGTCCACTATATGACACTGTTCCCAACTCTTTGTATGCTACAACACCCCATTTTACTCCACTCTACTCTGACACAGTACTACACTCTACTCCACTACTCCACTGTATGCCACTCCACTTTGCAACACAATACCATTGTTCTCTATAACACGGTATGCCAATCCACTGTACCACACTCTACAACACTGTACTGTACTGTACATCACTCCACTCTACAAAAATCTAGTTGACTGTATGCTACTCTTCTCTACTGTAGTCCACATCACTTTCCAATACTGTACAACGTCCCACTACACTCTACTATACAGTACAGTACTCAAATTTATGACACTTTACTCGACTGTATGCTCCGCCACCTCACTCGCCTGCACTCCACGCCACCATAATCTATGACATGCTGCTCTACTCTACTCAACTCTACACTACCCCACTCCAGTGTACTTCACTCCACTATACTCCACACTACTCCACTTCATCCCACTCAATGCCTATGAACTATACTCCGCTCTACGTGGCTCCACTGTCCGACACTCTACTCCACTGTTCGCAACTCGGATTTACAACACTGTACTACACTCTATGCCACTCGATGTACTCCACTCTATACCTATCCACTCTATGCCACTGTACTACACTGTATGGTACTCAACGACTCGCCACTAAACTTCTCTTTACGATGCACCACTCCACAGCACTCCACTGTACGAGACGGTCCTCCACTATACTCTATGACACTCTACTGGACAATACTCCACTCTAAAACACTCTACTCCACTTTAGGACAGTCTACGACAAGCTACTCTACTGTTCGACAAGCCATTCCACTGTATAACTAGTCACTCCAGTCCACGATACACCATGCCACTACACTATATTGTATTATATTGTAATTGCATTTATATAGCACTTACTACCCCTGACGAGGCATCGAAGCACTTATTCAGCGAGTAGCACGCTACTCCAAGACCCATAAAGGATTAGTGTTGAATTAGTATAGTGAAATATGAAAGTAATTAAAGTGGTGGATAGGTTAGTCAGTTATTTGGATTCGGAAGGATAGCAGAGGAAAAAGGGTTTGTATTTATAAAGCGCCTGTTACACCTGATGGGGTGTTGAAACGCCTTCTTTTGGGGGGGCAGTAGCACGCTACTCCGGAAACCCATAAAGGATTAGTGGTGAATTAGTATGGTGAAATATGAAAGTAATTTAAGTGGTGGATGTTAGTCAGTTATTTGGAGTGAGAAGTATAGCAGAGGGATAGAAGGGGGAGAAAAGTTTACATTTTCTGGCGAGTAGCACGCTACTCCGGAACCCGGATTAGTGTTGAAAATTTGTATAGTGACACTATAAAATCACACTACATTAACTATAACTCTTACCTTTTTCATGCACTGTTTATACCCTGGCTTACTACATCAACTATAGCATGTGAAATCAAAGCATTCATAACAACACTTATAACTTCTCAAATTACATTATTTGTCACAACACTGTGCATGGTAGCGTGGCGAGTTATAGGTAGTGTTGTCTAGTTAGCGATTTTAAAAAGTGTGTAACGAGGTCCGCTACTTGTAATAATTTGTAGGTGGTGGATAAATTGTAAATAAAAGTTATAACTATAACGTTAGGATTTTTAAAGTTTGTGTCGTTTAAACTTGGTTTATATAGGGAAAATTTTGCTTTGACATCTTTAGGACATCAAAGCACCAATGAAATAAAAGTATTTCCATATTCATCCTTAAATAATGTCAAGAAATAAAAAAATATTGCATTTCTATCGGCCTGTTGGGAGTGGATTTGGAATGTCGCACAGTCTTAGTCATGAGTTGTTATAATGCCACAGCATGCAACTCTGTTGGTTTAAGCATTTTCTTAGCAGCAATTTTAATAAAGATAAACTTATATATTGATGGTACAGTTTCGTCTTGAATCTTTTGAATGTGCATACTTACTTTTCTTTAAAAAACTTAAAATTTTCTGTTACTTTGAGATTCATTTTTATCAGTGGGTCGCAATATGCCACAATAGCCTGTTTATAATGCCACAGATAGTTTTGCGTAATTTGTCTTTATTTGTTTATGACTTTTAATTCGACTTTGCTTGTAATTTGACTTTGCTTTTCACATTACTAGCTTTTTCTTTAACAGATGAAGTTGTTTTTGCCATATAATTTGATATTTCATTGCTACAAGATTCCACTGATCCTAATCAATTTCCAAAGCCAATTCTTCTTCTTTGTCTCAAAATATATATCTATGATGTTCTCACATGTTAACATGCATGAGCATGTCATTTTGTAGGGTATCAATACGTATATTCAGTCCCGTTCTATGTAATCCTACTTTTGGCAGATAATGGAACAAATTACAGGATATCAAGTAATTTGTCCAGGAGTACACCATATGATCATGATGAAGTACATGTAGTAGTATCCAGACGTCCATTTTAATACACAACTTATTGTACTATACTGCAACTGTATTGTATTACAGCATTTGTAATACATTTTTGTACCACTAACAAGGCCCCAAAGTCCTTTCTGGGAAGTTGACAAGTAGTTATTAAGTGTGATGCGCATGGTTAGTAGAGTGAGTGCTTTGCAGAGTGATCTGTAAGGGTAGTACTTTGGTGTTGTGCTTGAGGATTAAAGGTGTGCTCAAAGATATCATGGCAAATTTGTGGCTGAATTTAAGGAGCCAAAGAAGAGAAATGAGAGAATGATAGAGTTGCATTTGAATTTACTTGCAATACTTACCTTACCATACTTATCATTTTCTATCTTATGTGAACTGTGTAACAACTACCACAAAGATTGTGCATGAATGATGAAGATGGGTTTGAAGCCTGGTCTGATGGGACGGTTGGTTCTATAATATCGACAAGCTGCAGGCTTCTAAGAGTAAAACCTTGCAGTGGTGGTAAGCAACCCAGTGAAAGTGCCAAATTCCACTCAAGGGTAAAGTAGTATAGGGGGCCACTCAAATAATATATAGCCATTGAAACCACACAGCTCCACACCTATAAGTATTTTGATGCATCTAGTAGAGGTTGAGGTACAACTTATGTGGAGTAAACCACACTCACACCACTGGAGAGTAATGTTTCTGTTAAAAACATACTGCTATCCGGACAACCCAAGAAATATTATTCTATGGAGTTATCTAGGATCAGCTGGTACCCAAGAGTATTGTTTGTACGGAGCTATCCAGGACTTGTTGCTATGCAACCAACTGTAGGCTGCAACTTTACCCACAAACACTTCTGAGTCTACAGACACACCACAATAAGTAGACTCCATTTCAGGTTATTAATTCACCAGTGTAACTGCTGACCCCCTTGACCCCAAGATCGAGCTGCTTTGGGACACATTTTAAACCAACACTAGGGCCTCTGATTTCTTCGTGAGTGCTTTCCAACCAGAAAGAGAATTTGCTGGTTTGTTCTATTGCAGAGAATGGTATCACTTTGGAGGATTGTGGCAGGCATAGACTCATAGGCTTTTGCGAACAACCAACTGAAAAGTCAGCCTGTTATCCAATAGCCTGCCTTACACCACCACCACCATCACACTTCCATATTCTACAGTTCATTATCTAAAAGCACTCCATCGCCATACCAACGTTCTAGGCCAGTGGTTCTTAACCTTTTTACTTCTGTGGACCCCGCTTAATCATTACTGGAGTCCAGGGACCCCCATGAATCATTATTAGAATACCCCCCCCCCCCCGAGTCATTATTGGAATCCAGGGACTGTGTTATGAGCCATTTTGATGATTTGAACAGCAAAACGATGCACTAAAAGCATCCATCATTCATACTATATTCTCTTTAAAACACTTGCATTGCTCCTACGAATCACCTGAGAATATCAACTTTATTTTTAACCTCCAATTTCAAATTCCTTCATATTTAAAGAATGCTTTAACATTTTTAATTTTACATTTTTCTTCTTCATTTATGTACAGTTTAGAAATCTGTTAATATTATTTCATTTTCTAAGCAGCCGCTAATCTCTTGAGAAGATGTTGAGGACACCCAGGGGTCCCGGACCACAGGTTAAGAACCAATGATCTAGGTAATAACAAAAGCACTAAACTAAAGTAGCCTCCTTCAGAGATGGACTGGCACATGATGAAATAAGATGTTTGACAAGAGTCAGCAGCATTTAAGTAGAACCAGCCATATGCCAGTCAAAATCTAAACATGGGAAAGTGAGATTCCCCAGCCCCAAAGGGCTTTATCAGGGAGTCTGACAGGCAACTGATTGTGACCCAAATTCAACAGTCTTTCTGAGACACTGACCTGAAGAGGCTTACTGCATTCAAACACAAATAGACGTTCAATTGAAGTGTGACATGGGAAGTTCTGTCCTAGCCTGTATTACAGTACAGATAAAGTCACCTAACATTAGATTTGGTGAATTCCAGCTCTACTAACCTTTCAGATATTAGTGTGTCATGTGCCTTACATTACACCTGGAACAGATATATTTCATAAGCTTGACGGCTTTGAGTATTGAGAATTAGGAGTGTTCTTCAAAATCCAGTATCAGCTGCCGCCTTTATATATTATGATTTTATATTAACTACTATTTTTTTGTTATTCTCTTTTGTGTTTTAATTTTTTCATTTCAATTTTTAATAGTTAGAAGGTCAACCCTTTCTTCTTTGGGCCGAGATTTTAAGATATTATAAAGGTTATGAATAATAATGACACACTTTCAAAAAGCAACAATGGGAAACACACTAGTTCTTTTATTTGTGCAACACAAACTTCCAGCTCTTGATTACCATTCCTGCCCTGTAATCCTCACACATAACCTGGGTAATATTCCCAAAATGTGGGTTGAGATCCATCAGTGGGTCGATAGCTGATTTTGTGGTGAGTCAGGAAAGTCGAAACAATAAATAAAGATGCCTTTAAATTCTGGGTTTTTGTTGTCTCATTTACTGCGCTTCGAAGACAGAGGTCAAATGTCAAGTTAGGAGTTGCGACAAATTGCTGCTCATCTTTTATAACATGAAGACTGGTGTTTTCAGACTCCTCTCACTTTTCAGTCAAAGAAAGAAAAGTAAAGTGATTTGTGTGACAATTTTGCTGGGGTACACAAAGTGTGAAAGGAAAGGATGTGGTATATAGTTTTTTCATAACACAACAAATTGTAAATACCGGTAAATGAACTGTAAATATTCAGTAGTTAGGTAAGCAAAAATTAAGCACATTTTTTGTAATTCTGAAGTATGTTGAAAACAAAGATTTTATTAGGATCAGAACAAATCAGGACACTTTACTTGTTGATGCACAAATAATAAATATTCACTGAAAACCCAATGTCAACATATTATAATGTGTGTGTGATATAGTCGTATTAGTAGAGTAGAACTGTATGATAGTTCAAAGTTAGTGGCCATTTCAAAAGAAATGGTGCTACCTGTAAACGACAATCCAATACCACATGGTACTTTAGTTACATTAAAAAAATCACCTGCCTCATGTCCATTACAGCTAGGTGGGTTGCAAGCATTAGTTGACCTAAAAAGCGAGTCTCGGTTCTAAAACATTTGGGAATCACTGTTCCAGAGTCTTGCACTTGGCAGAAAGAATTATGATTTTTTGCTAAAATGGGGTATTATGTGGCACATGTCAGTAACAATTGGATGTAATACTTTCTTGATCACAGAAGAGCATACTCAAAGAGAAAAGGCAAACATGTCTTCAAGTAAATAATGGAATGTGTATGTTCAGCATCAATGCAAGTTAAATACAATAGTATTAGTAAGAATTTAGACTTCTGCATCCAATAAAAGGTCTCACGCCAAGACAAGTTGCATTTTCTTTTAGAACAATTATTTTTATGTAATAGAGTGTTAAACTGTAGTTTTGATGCATTAATAAGTGTACAAACGTGTGTAGTGGAAACACGATCTAAAACATTTTTCGGAGTTGACATGGGGAGGAATTGGAGACACAGAATAGAAGAGGTGTCTTTGCAGATTTTTTCAGATGGGTGATAGTTGGTCTTAAATTGCATATCAAATTATCTCAATATATGTAGCAGCAATTGTAGGGTAAATGGAACATATGCGTGCCTCAAATAAAACGATTTGTGAATGATCAGTTTTCTCTTCTTTAATGCATAGCAATATCAGCAGGTAAAATGTCTGACCTTTCTTAAAACTTGAGCAAACCAACCAGGGTTCTTCAAAGGAAACTGAAGGGAGATTCATTAGTTTCCTTCGAAACCACTCAAGCAATCTTTTTTGAGGGAGATAAAGGAAAAGTGTCATACACTTGTGTACAAAAACAAGAAGACACACTACATCAAGACACACCAATAAAGACGAGTATATGTGATGTATTTAGTTTACATTTTTATGGTACGTCCAATTAAATTAAAGTTGTTTTCCATTTACATCTAGCAGTCTTTTCTTTTTTTTCAGCTCAGCACCTGATGCTCATTTGTACACAAACACACTCCTATCGTTGTAGTACACCAAGGGTTATGTTTTTAAACTGTTTCCGATGGCAGTCTTAACATGATTATCTCACAGCACACGCACTTTCATTTCTCGATTTAAATGTAAATATAACAAGAGAAGTGGCGTTCAGAATTCAAACTGCCCGGTGTCACGTGATGCAACAAGCTGCCATTGAGCTCCACACCCTTGCAGATTTTAAGGCTTTCTTCAAGTGCCACTAGCAGTGAGTGACTCAATTAGGTGCAACAAGTGAACTACACAAACATTTTAGAAACGACTTGGTTGTGATGTACCACTATTAGCCGCATGATGTTTGATTACTCTGTATCCAAGCCTCATGCTCAACAAACATGGATGCATGCCTGTTGCTAACAGATTGAACACCACAAAGTAAGACAAATTCAAAAACACGACCCCGCTCGACGGCAGAAAGGGGCGACTATTGCTTCATGCCATACACTGATACTTTAGTTGCATATTTACTTAGATGCTCATGGATGTTCATAGTGTGCAATTCTAACGATTTCCGGCCCTTCCTTCCTGCCCCCACCCCTCCTCCTACATGGGCTCCAGACCAGTACAAGCAAGCAAGCAGGCATAGAAGAACAGCGGGTCCAGGTAGAGCGCGTATCCCTCCGCCGGGTGGCTGTTCGCAACCCTGCTGCCTATTCGCTGAAGGCAGCACAATTCCCGGATGTAACTGTCATGGCCGCCAACGGGGACTCGAGGAGCTATTGACGAAAACAAGGTAATTCTCGAGAAACTGCTCAATGTCGATGCGTGTAGCCATCCTTCCCTTGCGCGGAGTCATCCCTGCTTCCCCCGGGTCGGCTCGGGTCGCGTGATTTCTTCCCCGTTTCCGAGCAGGCAAACGGGAAACTTTGGTTGACTTTCAATCCTTCCAGGGGGGCGGCGGTCCGGGTGATGGTTAAATAGTGCCGGTTTTTTAAAAACTGTCCGCAAGTTCGGGAAGAGCTAGACTGATGGGGATTTACTAAATTTTGTGACTTCGGTTTGTATTTTAAATAAGTATGTTGGCTTTTTTTCATCATTTATTTGCCAACTCTTCTTATACTTGAGCTATAAATGTGTCCCTCCGCAGGTGTTTAAAGTAACAGCCAGACTGCCCCACTCTTAACAGTTTCAACTTTAAAAAAACATGCTTAATGTATCTGCAGCTGAGAGTGGGCGTGTGAGTGGGTGCAGCCTCTTGTTTTACATTCTTTGCCAGTTCGCTCTGATGCTTTACCATGTGCTACTGATACTCGCTGTCAGTTTGACATTGGCCGAGTTCAGGCCTGTTCAGCTCCTAAAACAGTTTTTGACTAGCAAGGTAGACTATTTTTTAATTTCTAGAGTTTACTTGTTTTTATAAAGGTATTTTCTGAAAATGCACCTTATAATATGTTGGCATATCATGCCACATGAGGGAAGGGCTTGAGTTCGAAGTGGAAGGGGGGGGTACCCTTCAATTTACATCACTATTACTCTCAAAGTAATGCACTTTGTATGAAGTGTGTAACAATGGTTAGTTTATCTATCCACCTAAAAAGTTATTTCCACACAACCGATTTACACCACTTTAATTTGAACTGCTTTTAGCCTTGGATTTTTTCTAGGTGGGCATAGAAACAGCTAGGGAATTCTAAGTGGAACGGAGACAAATACATTTGGACTGTTGTGTATTATTAACTTGCATTGGACTGGGACAATTTCTAATAGTCAGAAAGCTAAAATCTAGTTTTTGTTTCAATATAAAAAACGCAAGTCTCTAGCTAAGTAAGGAGTGCTAATAAACAAGAGGCTGTTCTGTCGGGTAGAAGATCGGTTACTTAGTGGTGCACTGAATGCCCCAATTCGAATCGGATAGCAACCTCATCTCAAACGCCTGGAAAGCAGAACACTTATTCAATAACGGATTTGAAACAAAAATCTGGATGCTTTGTTCTGTTTTTGTTTATCAGAATTAATTCATTCATAGATAATCACAGTAGTCAGAGGCTGTCAACATGGAGTAAATATTTACATAAACAAGTGATCATGTGACACAGGTGCTCAGAAGGTGTACAATATATAGAAGGTGGTTAAGGTTAATATGTACATGTGGGGTATATAGGCCAGATAATGCTTTAACATCAATGACTCTTTTTCACTGATAACATCCTTTTGTTATGTTGTAGAGTCTTGGTCAGTCTGAGCCTGGAGTAATCGTCGACGTTTCAATCTGTTGTATGCCCCATTTGGAAGTCACGCAGGGTCTTCATCAGGACAGAGCGGCGGAGTGGGGGGGGGTGTTGGCAACAGCCTAAAAATGTATAAAACAGGAGCGATTAAATTAATGAGGTTGCTAGCATGCTTGAGTAATGCAAAGTGAACTGCAGGGTGGTCTTAATCACCCCTGGAGTGCTGGCACAGTTTCTCAGTAAAGATTAGAAGATTAGAGTGATGCAGTGTTTTTTTTATAAGTACCTTTTATATCTCTTGAACATTAAGATTTAGGAGAGAATACCCGCAACCTGTGCTTGAGCAATGTCCAGTATTATAACCAGATCCTTTCATTACGCCACCACAAGTATGACTTACCAGTAAACTGTTTTGTTGTGCTATGGTAGCCCTCTTTATATATTGTACATTCTGCCATGAGTATGGATAAACAATGCTTACAGAGTCTAGTACATTTCAGTTATGGTCTTGAGGGTTTCATCATAGACTGGAATGATTTATGATCTGCAATGTCAGTGGTGTACTTTTTGGTTCTGTTATTGTTTAAAGTAAGTGCATTTACTTTTTTGCAACTGAATCACCTTCTGGACTTTTTCAAGTGGGCCAGTATATATAAAAGCCGACCAACTTGTTAATCTTATTATAACAAATATAATACCAACAGAAAAAGGTGGCTAACCTATTTCATACATACCCTTCCTTTGCAAACACGTTTTTCTATGATCCTTGCGCATAAAGTACTCTGGCCACCCACATTTTTCAAATTCTACTATTTCTCAGGCAGTGTATGCATTTTGTTTTTAGCAGTAGGATATTTGTGATTGTAAAATATTATATGGAGAACTTATGGTAAAATAATCTATGGAACATTAATATTGAAAACCATAGTTTTTAATCAAAGCTGACATACTGTGGAAATACCTGATTTACCAAAGAAGCAGTTTAGCTTTCCTTGGCCATTGTATATTTTTGTTTTGTATTGGGTATAGCTACATGCACTGTAATTCTGTAATTCTTTCTCCGTGGCATTTTCTGCAAAATAATCGATTTGTAACAATGAACACATAGTCCAACATCTGCTGTATAATTTGAAGATTTTCGCAAAAACATGTTTCTAGCTCAATTGGATAAAAACTAAAAAATCACCTACTGCATAACATAGTGCAAAAGCCTTTGTAAAAGTTAACTGGTCACTTAATCTACTAATAGCTATACTCTCTCAGTATAGTGGGTCTGATGAGGATATCCATTTACCCCACATAGTCTTAATGCACCCAGTTAATGAACAGGGAAAATGATTTTTTTGTGTACATCTTTCTTTCTTTTTTCCACTTTATTCGATTATTAAAAATCATAAAAGTATACTATACAGGCTATCATTTCTTTTAAAATAGTATCAAAACATGCAATTCCATTAAAAACAGTTAAAAAGAATAATTTCATGTTAAAATTCAGTTAATCACTACCGATAGACTTATAATGACTGGTTTATCATATCCTGTTGGGCTGCCTGTCTGATCCTCCTACTCCTGATAGACGCGACAAGAAAGTTTGCAACACCAAACATGGTTACAGGGAATTCCATTAATTGTAAAAACAGTAATGCAGGTTTAGCTTGCAAAAAGGCCTTCCCTTTCAGTACTGGAAAAATAAACCTTTTTCTAGCTTCATAGTACAGAGGACAAAAAAACATAAGGTGCATGGTATCTTGGGGAGAAAAATCATCACATTTACAAGGAACCGCATCCTCAGGCCTACACCATCCCTGTAAGTCACCTAATACCAAATGGATCTGGTTGAAACGAAATTTGGTCAATGGCATCTGTGAAAAGGAATCGTAACAATGGAAAGGTACGACTGCCTGGCTAGAGACGACATGAGCAAGAAATGAGCCCTGACTGTAGATTTACTTAGCTCTTCAGATTCCCGCTGTAGCTCGCTGAGCTTAATGTAGTTTATTTTAACCCATTTAAGATCAGCTTTACATAGACCTTCAGGATTGGAGAAAATCTCTGGGCGCCCCAATTTCTTTGTTGACATTTTAATATAGGACAACCACTGGATTTCCTTCATTTTATCTAATTTCATGCAATCCTTCAGAATCTTGTAGTTCAGAGTAAGATTCAAATTCAACCAGGTTCTGATCCATAGCAGGATTGGGGCAAATTTTATTGTATCTGAAATATACCCTATCCCCAACTCGAGGTGGACCGAATGGGTCGCTGTCGATTGTGGGAGGCCGAGGAGGGCACATAGAAATTTATTTTCTTCTCTTGATATAGTTTTTGCTTTATATATAGCTAGGATGGCCTTGCATGGCTTTCCCCCCAGCCTTTTAGCAAAACCTAATGTTGCAGCTGAGGAGCTTCTCACAGCATTTACCTTAGTTGAGAGTTGCGGTGCCCAAAGTCCTTTGTCATCAAAAACGACTCCCAGGTAGGTAAACACTTTCACTCTAGTGATAGCTTCCCCGTTGCAATAAAAGGATTTAATGTTGTTTTTCCCCTTTCCTAATGACATAATGTGCGATTTACCATTATTAACCACAAGGTCCAGTGACTTCATAAAAACCCCGAATCCGTCCGCGTATAGGAGTACAGGGATAGAAGTTCCTCCCATACGCGGAATGTCTGGTGTTGCCGTTACCAAGTTATCTTCCAGGGAGTTTATGTATAAAGTGAATAACATAGCTGCCAAGATGCAACCTTGGCGCACCCCTCTACCTGATTTAAAACTTGTAGTACATTTCCCCTCCTGCGTCAACCTTATTGACGCTCTCAGGTCTCTGTGTAACTCGGCCAGAAAATACACAAGGGCCCGGTCGAGTCCTAGGTCCAACAGCATGGTCCACAGCCTTGATCTATTGACTAGATCAAAGGCCGTGGACAGGTCCATGAAACCCCAAAAAATCGAACCCTTGGCAGCCTTCGTGTATTTAGATACAATTAGGTGTAAGTTAAGACATTGGTCTTCCGTCCCCCTCCCAGATCTAAATCCATACTGGGCATTGGTTAGAATATCATTCTCCGTAGCCCAGTCTGTTATGTTAGCTAGAATGACCTTCCCTAAGATTTTAATAGAGGAATCTAGCAAAGATATTGGTCTATAACATCTAGGGTCTCCCCTTTGGCCCTTCTTAAACACGGGGATTATGATTGAACGGGACCATGATTTCGGGAACCCTCTAGCGGCCGATGTATTAAAAACATTCATCAACATTTTTGCCCAATATTTGGGATTAGCCTTATACATGTCAGAGGGCACACCATCAGGGCCTGGCGCCTTACGCCCTGCCGTTCCCTCTATTGCTTTCTCAACCTCCGCTGTATTAAAACTAATAGATGTCAATGGGGGATCAGAAATCGGTATCTCAAAGGTTTCCAGCTCGATATTACTCCCATAAATTTTTTCAAAATGGCTTAGCCAGACCTCCTCTGAGATTTTAACTTCTAGTGCAGAGTTCTGGGTACCGGCAAACAACGGATTATTAACAATTGCCCAGAACTTGGAACTATCTTTCCTAGTTGCCTTTTCCATTAGTGCTGCCCATGCCTCTTGTTTAATTTCATTTTTCCGAGCCTGAACTGTTAAGGAATACTCTTTCCTGAGCTGAGCTACCAGCCTTTTGTCCCTTGGTGTCTTGTTAACAGCCTTTTTGAGTAGGTTGTGAGCTTTGGTGCATTCATGATTGAACCAGCCTAAGGCAGGATTAGTTTTAACTCTGGTGTTAATTGTGAGTTCTTTAGCTACTTGCTGGCAGATGGCTTCGTATGAGGCTATTACATCTCCCCCGTAGTTGAGGGGGTCTGCACATATATTTAGTTCCGGGCCAACCTTTGATGTAATAGTGTGAAAAAAGTCTTCGGGAGTGACCTTACTCCATTTTAATCTCCTCCCTTGATCTTTAGCTTTTACATCAGCTACAAATTGTAACGAAGCTGTTTTGTTCAGGAGAGAAAAAGTCATTATCCAGTTCAATTACTACCGGGTTGTGATCACTAAAGGAAGAGGGTATAGCATTATAACAAATTACATGACTTAAAAGTCCTGGGGATAAGAATATGTAGTCTATTATAGATTCACAGTTCCTAGCTCTATACGTAGGGACACGGTTACTTTTATCTAGGAACCCCACCTCAAACAGGTCATTATTGGCCAAAAGTACCTCCAATGCTTCCCCCTTGGGGCTGTGTTCAAAGTGTTGAGGGGTTGTGAAATCAGGACCATCACTATCTCTATACTGACAGTTTAGACTACATAAATGTACGTTAAAGTCACCCATCAGGATATAGTGAACAAAAGTGGTTTGATTTTCCTTATAAGTTGTTATAAAATTTGACAGTGAATGGAGATGCTCGTTTGGGGACTCCCCTTGCAATGAATTATAACAATTAATAAGAGTTAGTTTAATATTGTTTGCCAGACTTACTTCTAGTATTAAATAATTAGAGGAAGTACATTCGACCTTTTTAGGTCTCGCCTGTCGATGCGCATGCGCATCGAGCAAGCGAGACTATAGGGGCTCATCGACTCTTTATCTAACTTGCAAGGAATCGTGGCGATTCCTTGCAGTGCCCGTGACTTTTAAGCTCAATGCGCATGTGCATTGAGCTTAAAAGCGCGTGCACAGCCGCCCGCATTCCTCCGACACCTTTGAAGTGAAGCTTAGCTTCACTTCAAAGGCCCGGCTTCTTCACACCCACATGCCGCTCTGCCCCGCTCCGCCCCCTCCCCTGAGTCATCCTGCCTGCCCCTTCCCGCCGTGTCGCATTTCTCCTCCCCCCTCCCCTCTCTTCCCTCCGTCTTGTCTTTTAGGCCGGCTCGCACAACTTAATTTGCTCTTCCCCTGTGCTTCTCTTCATATGGGAATGAAGCCAGGGAGGGAGATGGCTCTCACAGTGTGCATTAATGCGTGGCAGTATCACCCAGGCAGTGTGCATTAATGCGTGGCAGTTTCGCCCGGGCAGTGTGCATTAATGCGTGGCAGTTTCACCCGGCATGAAGCAGGCGCCTCCTTTCTTTTGTTTTATACGCCGCGGCGTGCTCCTTCAAGCTCCCCTGCCCTTCGCATTGAATCCCCTCTCTTCCCCCACGCTTGGCACACATGCAATCTTTCCCTTAAGGTTGCAACGCTTCTTTAATACACACTTCCCTCTGCAGCATTTGCTGCTCTGCCCAACTTCCTCCCTCCGCTCGCGGGCGCCTCACCGCTCCACCACGCAATAAAAGTACCGGTAAGCCTGGAACATACAGACACCCGCCGGGCAATAGAAGTTGCACAGTTTGTGCCCGACGTACATGCTCGCCTGTGAAGTGAACAAGTTCCTAGCCCCATCCAGCTCTGGCGCGCCCAACTTCCCTCTCTTCTTTTATATCTTGCGTGCAAACAGCACAACAATCAGCCGCACCAGTGAATTATTCACGTCTTTAATTTGCTCACTTAATGACACCGGCGTTCTGTAATCAGAGTGCAGAGCCTGCTACCAAGCATTATGGATGACGGCCGGATTTAAATGCTGGACAATATAAAGCTCTCAGTGGTTCTGTAGTTAGTTTTTCACAAGGCAGTACTTAGATAAACTGCTGTAACGCATATTTCAAACACACTGTATGATGTAGACTAATCATGTTATCCCGTAGACAGCCCTGTTTCAATGGTTTATTTGCTTTTAAAAAAGACTGGTTAAAACTGTGTTACATGAAATAAATGCACAACTGCACAGTTAACCAGAGGTAAGTTGTTTATTCAAATAATTTTGATCAGCCTGTGTATGTAAAATTAAACAAGATCTAAAGCGCAGTTTCAGGGCAATGTGAACAAGGGCACCATGCTGAGTGAATACCTATAATGTTCTCAGCCACGCAATACCTACAGTGTGCACGGTCGCCGAATACTTTTATTTTATTAACATGATGCCCGCTTTATTCACAGCCCTGCAATACCTATAATATGCATGGCTGCTGAAAACTTTTATTTATTAACATGGCGCCCGCTTTATTAAGAGCCTTGCAATACCTATAATATTCACAGCCACGCAATACCTAGAATGTGCACGGCCGCAAATACTTTTATTTATTAACATAAAGCCCACTTCACTCGCAGCCGCACTTAAAAACTGGCACGCACTATAACAATTTGCATTAACTTGATAAATGTGCTTGTCAGGGTGGAATCTAAACGCAGAACTTTGCTTATGTCAGCTGCTTTTGAACCACATGAACAGTGTAACGCGGGGACGCCAGTGGGTGCACAAAACTGCGATTTCTTCGTCGCGGAGCTGTTAGTCAGCTGGTTGGTGCTTGCGTAAAACAAATTTAGAAACGGTCGTTTTCAAGCGTCGTAACGGCAGTATGTGTGCGACTATCTTTAATTAAGTATTTGTGTAATTCCAGCAAGCATGGAGCGGTAAAATCACGGCACAGTTTCTTTCTGTGAGAAAATATGTTAATCTGTTTTTCTTCGCACTGGAAGCGCCTTGCCCTCGGATGACAGGCTGTGCCACTGGTGACTCACGTTTTGCTTTAGGCAACCCGTCTATGTTTTAAAATTCAGCAATCGTTTGCAAAAACATCTATGTATTTTTCCGCAGTGGGACCCCTCACCCCTAAAAAACAAAACAAAAAAAACACACTTTGCAGCTTTCCCCGTACTTCTTCTAATATACAAAGCACACCGCTGAATTGCATTGCTTGCCAAATGTGTTTTTCCTCATACATATCTCGCTGTCATTAATTGATTCTTTTCACCCGGAAACTGGTGCTCAAATGCCTTTAAAATCTCGGGTACGTGCTCTGTTTGACTGATGTGGCGTGCCTGTGGTGATTACCGTGAGCTGGGGATGTCATTTGTGTTGGAGAAGCACTGTTTGAGCATTAATGCACATGGAACGAGCTGTCATACATGTGATCAAGGCTACATTGTAGTTTACGCAATCCTGAGTCCAGAGTTTTACAATGTTTTCCAGCGCCATAAAAATTGTGTGATCCTGGGCAAATCGTGTTTCTGTCTTTATTCTACGAACTTCCAATAGTGCGCAGGTATTGGATAGGAAGTATCCGGCGCTAAAAAAACGCAAGGAGTCCATTCCATAGTGCATTTTTAGATGGATAATTGATTTTATTGATGCATATTTTTTCCCAGCGATTTTGACTTACGATTAATCTGTTAAATATAGCTATATAATTTCTTTTTTTTAAAACTCGATAATTGAAGTGAAAAGCGCAAAACTGAATATACGAAGCATGCGCGCGGATTTTGAGTCCTTTTTCTTTCTCAATTACCTACATCTTGTGTTTTTCCTCTCTCCTCTGGACCGACATGATGGCAGCAGCAACGGGAACCCGAGGTTACCTCACCTTTCGGCCATGAGCCAGCACCTGTACAGCCCGGCCCCTCCTCTCTCTCATTCTGGCTCGTCTGACTTTCAGCCTCCGTACTTCCCGCCCCCCTACCAGCCCCTGTCGTATTCCCAGTCGGCAGACCCCTACTCACACCTCGACCCCTTCTCCATCAACTCCCTCCACCAGTCTCACCAGCCCTCCCCCAGCCAGCAGCAGGGCTGGCCCAACAGGAACAACCCCTCACCCTCACTCACCCTCAACCCCTCACCCACCCTCAACCCCTCACCCTCAACCCCTCACCCTCAACCCCTCACCCACCCTCACTCACCCTCACCCTCAGCCTCACCCTCACTCACCCTCAACCCCTCACCCTCACCCTCACTCACCCTCACTCACCCTCAACCTCATGCTAAAGATTTACAAAAAAAACCATTAACAATTCTAAAAGCACTAACTCTAATGCTGCGAGACCTATTGCATTTCTAATGCTTGTTAACTCTTCCTGTGATATTTACTAAAACCAGAAACATAAGTCCCCCTCTATCTCTCCCTGCAGACGAACACAAGGCAGGTACATAATAAGAAGTAAAACCATTAATCCAAAAATCACAGTCCTTGTCCCAAGTCTCTTGAAGTGCAACAATGTCGTACTGTTTCACAAGTTTTAGCCAGACATTATCATCTCTTTTGGACCGCAAACCAGCAATGTTCCAGCTTATAATTTTTACCTTTTCCCCCACACCCTCAGTGATGCTTTCAGACTTAGAATGGGTATTATTAAAACTCGTTTTAACTTGGGCAAGTCCCTTACATCCCAGGTTAGCCAATCTTTCCCCTACCTGACCCTCAGAGTCCTCGCGTCAGTCACACGCCTCTAGGCCCGAGAGTAGATCAAATCTGTTTTGTGTCACAACATTTGGCCCATCCCTGCGATAATTATCAGCATTATGGGGTTGTGATACTACAGGGGCCCAAGGCTCAGTTGGAATAAATGGTCTAAATCTCCCAAGATTAGGGGGAGCTTTGATTAAATGCGTATAAAAATAACCAAGTGGACGCACACAAACAGAGTTGTCGTCATAGACCAAGGAAGCTGCCCTTAACAGAACTGTGGCAACATGTTGGGGGTGTTTAAAATTAATGATTATATAATCCCCACTACACGTCTTTCTAGACGGGCCAATCCAGTTTGCCCTCCTCGTGGACAATATTTGATCGGAATATTTTGTTGGGAAGCCACATCTCCTATTCAGCCTTGACACTGTTTTGTTTTTTAATGAATCATGTGATTCCTCATTGGACTGGGTGGAGTGATGATCAACAGGCGGGACATTGGTCAGGACAACCACGTAGGGTGCACAATCGGGGGGAAGGTTTATGAAGCGGCTTTTTTTTACCTGTATAGAACCTGATGTGCCATCTGGTCCTAAGAGGGGATGTTTAGTTGGACAAGCTATTGGTGGGGAACGAGGGGGGGCAGTTTCATTTTTACAGTTGTTTGCTGGCTTGGTTGCTGCAGGTTGTCGTTACTAGTACCCTGCCCCATTCCAGCAGGACCCTTTACAACAGCCTTGACTCTTTCAACCGAGGTCAAGTGACTAACTAACAGACCTCCTAGCCTCTTTACTTCTGAGGTGACAGTATCTAATTTGAGCACTAGGGGTTTAATAAACTCCTCTATCTTGGCCTCGATCTTAGCTTCTATGGAGCAGACCTGTAATGCAAATTGTTCTGGGCTTATGTTAATGCTGGCTGCACTATTTCCTTCCTGTTGGCCAGTTCCAACTGCAAGACCGTTTTGGTCTGGCTGGGAAGTTTCTCCTCTTTTTTTTACTATACTTCCCCCCCGCGTTTGGTTTGAGGTTTTCTACAGGTTCTCACTGGTCTAGTGGCTGGTGGGGCCTCCTCTGATGCACCAATAGATGCATCAGATAAATCCTCCTGCAGCTCAGAGTGAACCTGCGCTTCGGCCATTATGATCACCCGGTTGTCTAGATCGATTATGTCATCGGCTGGAGATTCCACCAAAGCGGTAGGAGTATCTTGATGTAAAACAGGTGGGCTCCCTCGACCTAGCGAGGCTCTCCTGTCATTATTAATTTTGTTTACCTTTTTTACCAAGTAGTTGTCTAATGTGCCTGCCCCAGATACGAACTTATCATTTTTAGCCATGGACATAGTCAATAAATGATACTTAGATACTAATTAAAAACCCCAAATTCAAGCATTAATAGTAATATACCCTGGTGCCGGTGTTACAGGAATGTTAGCTAAGGAGATCACAATGTCTAACCCCTCAACAAGTGTCCAAAGAGATATAAAGTCTCACTTGAGCGGATGTATCTTAAATTGCAGAGCCAAGGTCCGTGGCCCAGTCCGGCCTCCTTCAGCCCCGGACGGCCACAGACGGTCCCGCCCTTGTCCCAGGCTTCTCCCGGCGCGACGAGGGACCAGGCGTGGTTATATGCGCCTCCTGGCGCGCGATGCAGGGGCGTCCTGGCCCAAAGGATCCTGGGTGATGTAGTCCTCAGCGGGGCCGGTGGAGCCAAGCCTGGCCTGACACCAGCAGGGAATATGAGGTAGGATGCGAGGGAGGGGGGGGGCGGAGCAAAGCCCAGCCGCGACGACAGCAGCGGGAAAGTCACAGGCTCGGCACAAGCCCCAAGCACAAGTGCCGAAGCTCCAAACAGCGCTTCCCTCCGGGCTCAGCACCAGGCGTGGTTATATGCGCCTCCTGGCGCGCGATGCAGGGTCGTCCTGGCCCAAAGGATCCTGGGTGATGTAGTCCTCAGCGGGGCCGGCGGAGCCAAGCCCGGCGGGACACCAGCAGGGAATGTGAGGTAGGATGCGAGGGAGGGGGGGACGGAGCAAAGCCCAGCCGCGACGACAGCAGCGGCGGGATGCCTGGCTTTCACCTTGTGGATACCCTGCCGGGGTATCTCACAGGGGAATACCAGGACGGGTTCCCTAAGCAAGCGCCTTGAGACCTTCGGGTGATACGTGCGCTATATAAGTCAAATACATTTACATTTACAAAGTCACAGGCTCGGCACAAGCCCCAAGCCCCAACCACAAGTGCCGAAGCTCCAAACAGCGTTTTTTGTGTACATATTGAAAATAACTTTACATGTTTAAGTGTGATTCCAACAGGCAGTATGATCCCTTGCTTGTATGCAAAATGTTTAGCGTATTTCCTGAAAAATCATCCTGCACCCCAGATGGTCTTCCAAAGCATCGGCTCTATCAAGAGAACAGAGTTCAGAACGATACCAGCCTTTTTACTTCACATATTAAGGTTTCTTGCTTTCAATCTTTCCTTGCCTCTTAGTGAACAGTTTACATAATATATATATTATGATACAAAACAATCTGCAACATATTTTTTAATGGAATTATTTACTTCCATGCCTTCTCTAGTATCAATCAATCAATCAATCCGGGGATTTATAAAGCGTGCTACACACACGCGAGGGTCTCAAGGCGCTGGGGGGGGGTGGGGGTGGCGGAGGGGGGTTGTGCAGCTCCGGAACAGTCGAAGAGCCAGGTCTTGAGTTCCTACCTGAAAGTTAGCGGGGTAAGGGCTCGTCGGATGTTCACCGCAAGCTCGTTCCAGGTCTTTGCCGTGATGTAGGAGAAGGCTGTCCCGCCTGCTCTGTTTATGCGGACACGGGGGACCTCTGCCAAGGCGAGGTCGGCGGAGCGGAGTTTCCTCTTGGGTACGTGGAAGGAAACTCTCTCGTTGAGGTATTTGGGTCTGATGTTGTTGAGGGATTTGTATGCGTGCGTGAGGAGTTTGAAGGTGACCCTCTTCTCGACCGGGAGCCAGTGGAGGTCTCGTAGGTGTTGGGTCATGTGTTCGTGGTGCGGCGTACTGAGGATCAGTCTGGCTGCGAACTTCTGGATGGTTTGGAGTTTGTGTAGAAGAGTTCTGTTGATTCCGGCGTAAAGGGCATTGCCGTAGTCCAGTCCGCTGGTTATCAAAGCGTGGTTGACGGTCCTTCTGGAGTCGTTTGGAAATCCATTTAAAGGTCTTGCGGAGGATGCGCAGGCAGTTGCAACTGGCGGAAGCAACTGCGTTGATCTGGCGGTTCATGGAGAGGGAGGAGTCGAGGATGATGCAGAGGTTTCGTGCATGGTCTGTAGGGGTGGGTGGATTCCCGAGGGCGGAGGGCCACCAGGTGTTGTCCCAAGCGGAGGTGCAGGGTCCGACGATGAGGACCTCTGTTTTCTCTAAGTCGAGCTTTAAGCAGCTGTCTTTCATCCATGCTGCGAAGAGTTTGGTGCTTTTGGGATTGAACACATGGTCAACCAAAACCGAAGTTCAATCTTGAGCCATAACTGGGATGCGTAGATGAAAGAGGCTTGTATTTTTAGGTTGAGACTAGCGTAGGCTGCGCAGACATGCGCAGTCTCGCAGCGAGACTTCATGTCTCAGAGTAGCGAGGGTAAACCCCGCCCCTCTACTCCATTGGCTGGCCTCCTAATCTTTTAGAAGAACACCACTGGAGTGCATCTATCCGCCTTGAAGTCCGAGTTGCCAATGTCAGTTACCGGCATTCGGACTTCAAAGAGAAATAGTATGCACAAGAATGCACATTCAATTCAATACAAGAACATAGTAAGCGAATGCAATAACTAAGTATTTTCAAAGATAAGCAATAGCGTGCATACAAGCACGTGAGCAAGCGCATGCACAAATGGAGAACAGATGACAGAACAATAAAGTACATGAGAGCGCGTTCATAAATGGAAC
The DNA here is from genome assembly GCF_964261635.1 of Lissotriton helveticus. NCBI lineage: Eukaryota > Metazoa > Chordata > Amphibia > Caudata > Salamandridae > Lissotriton > Lissotriton helveticus. Next base: position 940,967,686 of record NC_136065.1, read on the forward strand.
TCAGGACTCATTACAGAGCCATGACTCAGAAAAAGTGATGCCTCAACTGGATCATGACGCCCCTCCCTTCCCTCAATAATGGTATTCCAAGCATATTACCCAAAGTGAATCTGCATCTAAGGTTGAGACCCTGGCGTTTTTTTCTTATGTATTTGTTTGAAAAGTTAGTTTTTGATCATTGCTTTTGGAGAGGCTTTGTAACGTGCAGCCTGCTTATATCTTCAGTCCCCATGAACAGATCTGCACTAAATTTGGCACCAGTTAGGGTAGACAGCTATCGTCCAACATGACGAATTTTGTGCATGTGGGCATGGCAAAAAATGGGGGACGGGGATCAAAACATTTTCTTTCTCATTTTCGCTGTCCAACGAAATTTTGCTCGGAAGCTACAGCAAAAACAAAAAACACTGAACGAATTCAAGCCAAACTTGGCATGAAAGTAGAAATGTATTCAGAAAGTGTGTGTTTCCTAATTTGGTGTAAATCTGTTCAGTAGCGTTTGAGGTTATCAGTTTTAGAAAAAGTTAAAAAGAGTTCACACTCTGCGTATTTTGGATGGCGAGTCCTCAATCTATTCTCAAATGCAGGTTGAGGACAGTTTGCAAACTCAAATTCAGACAATAAACAAAAGTGACTGGACAGATTTGCTTTTTCCTCATAGTTCAATCGGGTCACCAGACTCAAACCTGGGTCCACAAACCTAAGAGCTCTAATGGGCTGGCCACATAACTTACTTATTAAAGCTTTTTTTCGATCACAGATCCTAAAAGATATACATTCAATTCAATATAAAAATTTTAAAAAACATATTAAACAACATAGTGATCATATTAAGACTAAAATTTAGAAAAGTCACTCAATTTTTGGGACTAGCTTGCAGATTCTTAGCACATCGTTTTTATACGTCGACATCGGGCATACCACATAGAAGTTAGAAATTTAGATAGCGCAAAGACCAGGGAGGGAGATAAGTCTGTCTTAAGGATTCTGTACGCGGGTAGGCAAGTTCTAAATCCCAAGTTCCTAAGCAATGGGACTAGCCAATATTTTCTGCTCTTTTCATATCCCCTACAAAAGAAGACAACATGAATGTCATTCTTCTTTGAGTGGCCACAAGCTGGACAAGTTTCTAAAGAGGAGCAAGAGGACCAAGATGCTGTAAATGATGCTAGAGGAAGCGTTCCATATCTCCATTGGAGAAATAATTTCCTCGTTAATTGCGAAGACATGGCATCTAGGACGCTTTCAAGTTGGTAAAAGTCTTTAGTTTGTATGAACTTATTAGACAGCGAACCCTCACGTGTTCCATCCATGGTTCCAAGGAGCATCTGCTCATAATAAGCTCTCACCAGTGCCTTTTTTGGGATCCTGGGGCACATGTTGAGTGGGTCAGTCCACAATTCGTGTAATCCAATTGCCTCCAGCGTTTTCCTGACGTAGATCAACCATGGCATTGTTTTGGCACCGGGAAGTTCCAGAAATTCCTGCAGCTCAGCTCTGTAGATTTGAAGATCCGGACTACTCCATATTCGCCGCCAGAATGTCAGAGGCTTTAAGCCCAGTACCTCCGTTATAGGTCGAATGTCCAAGTCCAGTCTGAGCGGGAGTAATGGTGTACTCTGTGGGAGGGCAACAATCTGTCTCAGAAATTTGTTTTCTGTTATCAGTAATTTAGATGATAGAGTGTGCCCCCACAGCTCACCCCCATACGTGACAGCACCCCGGGCTTGGGCTTTATAAATGTGGATTATAGGGCTTAGTGGGCGGAAGGGGGATTTTTTAGCCAATCTCATAGTGCCTCCCGCCAACTGTGCCAGTTTGATATTTGCTTTCGCCTGGTGGGGTGACCACGTTAGATGTTCATTAAGAGTAATCCCAAGGTATTCAATTGAATACACCCGCTCCAGTTGGACTTCTCCTAACCTTGGGGAGGAACGATTATGTGGCTTAGGGTTGAGGATCATATATTTAGTCTTCTGGGCGTTAGGTTCAAGTCCTCGATCTAAGCAGAACTGCAGGAACCCGTCCAGTACACGCTGAATGCCCATGGGGGATTTAGACAGCAGCAGGGTGTCGTCTGCAAACATAATTGCAAGCACCCTGCTGCCAGTCAACTTTGGTGCATCGATATTGGGGATCCTGGTTAGATGGTCAACTATCCCGTTCACAAAGAGGCAGAACAGGGTCGGTGCAAGAACACAACCCTGTCTCACCCCTCTGCGAACGGGAAACCTTTCGGTTAGTTTGCCTCCTCTTCCGCACCTTACGCGGGCATAGTTGTTACTATGTAATCTCCTCAGGATACCCAAGATATCTCCAGGGACATTCAACTCCTCCAGGACTTTCCATAGCTTCTTTCTTGGTACCAAATCGAAGGCGGCACGAAGATCTACAAAAACTGTATACAGGGTGCCACCCTCGATTATAGCTGTCCTCCAGTAAATCAGATTCAACCTAAATATTTGGTCGGTTGTTGACACTCCCTGTCTGATTCCAGCCTGATAGGGGGTCAAGACACCCCTCTCATCTACCCAGTTTTGCAAACGATTCAAGACCAATCTCCCAAAGAGCTTCTGGGATATGTCAATAAGACTTATGGGTCGGTAGTTGGCTGGGAGCAGAGGGGACCCTTTTTTGTAAATTGGGACCACCTCTGCGCCCAGCCAAGTATCCGGGACCTCCATACCCCCCAAGATAGCGTTAAACAACAATGTAAGATAGGGGCCCATATCCCTGGTTCCTGCTTAAACAAGTCCCCAGGAACCCCATCAAGACCGGGGGCCTTTCCAGCAGGAAGCCCAGCTATTGCCGCCCTCACCTCTTTTTCTGTAAAATGATCGGCACGCGTGCCTTGTCCTGACATACGATCTGGACTGCTGGAAGACCCTTCTTCTGTTGAATACAGGGCCTTAAAATGGCTCTGCCATAGACTTGGGGAAATGTTGGGCTCAATAGCTGAGGGTAAATCCTCTGACCCGTTTGCGACCATGCGCCAAAATTTACGTGAGTCTCGAGTAGTTAATGAACTTAGAAGGTTTTCCCAATATCCCTGGTCCCATTCGGCCTTTGCATCCACCAGAAGTTTCCTGTAGGATCTTCTCCTGGCTTGGATTTCCTCTCTATTGGTTCCGCTCTTAATGGCCAAAAGCAGTTCGGTCTTAGCTGCCCGGCAAGTGGCATTATACCAAGTCGTTTTGCCTAGGGGTCCTGATCTTTTTCCCTGCGTTGAGAATAGATCTATCTCTAATGTGTTGATTAACTTAGCATGTACTTGAGCGAGCTTTTCCCTGTTAGCGGGCCCTTCTGCCTGTTTCCCTATTTGGAAAGCATCCTCCAAATACGGAAGGATCCTTGCATAGAGATTGGGTAATCCATCGCTCCTAGTGACTAATTTCTCCCATTTAACTTTCTTCCGGTTGTTTTCTAAAAGGAGCCCAGACTTATTATTGTCCATACTGGGGGTAGGAAGTTCATTCTCTGGTGAGATGTAAAAAGGTTCCAGGGCGTTATGGTCACTATCTCGTCTCTCGATTACTTTTAGATCAACTACCTTTGACCACATAAATAACTTGACGAGGATGTAATCTATTCTGGATTCCCTGCCGATTTTATTGTAGGTACAGGCACTAGGTGTATCGGAGATACAACGGCCGTTGCAGGCCCTTAATCCCTGATTTAGGGTAAGGGCAGTAATCTGCAAAGCCAAGGGGGTCCAGGCTCTTGGGGGAGGTGCCACAGTCTTAGGTACGCGCCAACGAGTGTCTTCCTCAAAGGAGGGACCTTCGCGTAAACCTACTAGTGGTTCATACTGTGAATTTAAGTCACCTCCCACCAGACATGCAAGTTCCCAAGGGATACTATCAAGGAACACAGAAAGTTGTTCTATGGTGGTAGATTCCTTGCCTAGTTGTGTTGGCCTTGAGTATATATTCACAACCACCAGTTTGGATGAATTTGGCCACTCCAATAGGACGGCCAAAATATCATCTGAGTTCGTTTCCAGGTGGTTAGCCTGGCAACCTAGATCTGTAGCTATCCAGGTCGCGAGACCTCCCGATGGCCTTCCTCTTCCACCCCACTTAGCTGGTTTGGAGAAGGCTGCAAAGCCTTGAAGCGAGATTTCATCGCGTGACCAGGTCTCCTGGAAGAGTACAATGTTTTTAGAATTAATAAAGGAGATCCAGTCAGGCGAATCAATCTTACTGACCAATCCCGCAACATTCCACGAGACCAGTGTTAGGGGGCATAGTTTGATGGGAGATGAACCCATAGTAATAACGTTGTTAAATTCCCTAATCTCCGGAGTAACCGGCTGTGTTGGGGATGATTGTGCCTGGTCATAACTTAAATTAGTAATGTTCGCTTTTGGAGCCACTGGAGAGGACACTATGGGTAGGTTTAATTCTATGGGGTTTTTTAACCATAGGCGTGAAATGGGTAGTAAGACTGAGCTGTTCACCGTTTCTTCTAAGGCTATCCTTTCACACCCCTCATTGTTTTCGCGTCAATCTACCATCTCCAGACTACTATATCTGTTATAAACTGGCAGATGGGCTGGATAGTGCACTCTATGTGGCCCTTGGATACCTCTTATGAATCCTCCCCTGGGGCCCCTTCTCCTTGTAATGTTTTCCCAACCCTCATCCTCCTCAAACTGTCTAAAGTGATCAGCGGGTCTTCCCCTATAGTTTGGGGGGCCGCTTCTCTCCCTACGGCCACTTCCCCAATCATCCAAGAGATCTTGGTGGTGCCCCCATCTTTGATCCTCCAAGTTATAAAGGCTTGAAGGATAAAAGAATGAGAGAGGGAGAGCTTGGATACTAGTAGCCAGATCCTCGGGGTCCCAGGCACAAATATATGCAGCTGTGCCTGGTTCCCCGAATGTAACCAAGATGCAGTCTCCCCCTACTGATTTTTTGGAGTACCCCACCCAAGTAACCCGCCTAACCATAGAAATATCGCAGGTAATCCCTCTTGGGAGCGGTCTATATGTGGATAACCAGCTGGTGACTTTATTTCTGAGTGATGCTATTGATTCTGTAGTTGTGTGTTTTAATTCCGGAACCCCTGCCAGAACTAGCGTATAAGGGGCAGCCTCTGGTGGGAGATTAACAAGTTTGGTTTTACGATTGTAAGTAAGTTTCTCTCCCGTAGTTGTTTGATCACCCTTGGCTTTGGACTGAGTTGATGGAATATCCTTGGGTGTAGGAGTAGTAGTCAGTAGGGTTGTTGTGGTTTGTAGATTTGGTGCTGATGCTTTCTTAGGGTTTGTGTTGGGGAGGGGAAGAGGAGTTTGAGCCGCAGTGGGTGCTGGATTTTGTGCAGCAGTTAATGGTAGGTTTTTCCTAGTAGCTGTGGGTACATTGCCCTTTTTGGATTCTAGATCGGGGCCTCCTTGTGTTATTTTGGCTGTGTTTGTGTCAAGTTTCTTTAAATCAGCTAGTTGGACTGTTGCTTTTTCGATATTAACTAGCCTTGCCTCGATCTTAATTAATCGAGCTTCCAGCGGGCTCAATACTGATCTAAGAAGTGCTCTGATATCCTCCAGTGTAATATCATCACTGGAGTCATCAGGTGGGGTAGCTAGTGTGGCCTTTGCTGGTGCCTTAGTAGAGGGAGTTGAAGGGGTGGTGATTCTACCCTGCTTTCCTAGGTTAGAAACCATGGTGTCTCCTTTAGCCCCTTTTCCCCTTGGAGATTTAAATATTGGGGATTTTCTCTTGCTCACTACCTTGGTAGAGCCCCCCCTCTTTTTATGTATGGCACCTTCCCTCACCCCCTTATCATTATCAAGATTTGACTTTTGAGTGTTAATTACCGTAATCACCGGGTCACAAGGTGGTGGTATAATTACAGGTAGTGTCTGAGTTGGTTGGGTATTTGGAAGAGCCATTATACTCAAGTCATCAAAATCGCTAGGGACATCAATTGTTGACTCCAGTTCACTAGTATTAAGGTTGGGGGGGGGTGTTACCTGGTTAGTCTTATGTTTAGTTGTAGGTTCGATCCTTCCCTCCGGAGTTCTAGCTTGAGCTATTGGGCCAATTGAGGATCTTCTAACCCAATCTATTTCTTGTGAGATTCTTCTTTCCAAGACCTCAATTTCTTCAATTAGTAGAGATCCGGCTTTAGCAAAGTAAGTGTCAATAGGGCCCTTTACAGCTCCTGCAGCAACTAATGTAGATTTGCTTCTAGTTTCTCTGGTACACATTGTTCCGTTGTAAGAGAGGGGCAGAGGTAACAGTTAAAGAGGGGGGGCCCGGGCCGGGCTCTCATGTGCTCGAACGGCCTCAAACGGCCCGCTCTTTGCCCGGTCTTCGCCCCGGTCGCTCCCGCGCGCTCCCGCGCAGCGGATACTCCGCCCTGTAAAATAGGGCAAGACAGGGGGCGTTGCCGGCAGGGAGAGCGGCCACAGGTGTAGCACGCAGGGACTCCTGGACAATAGAGTCCCTGCTAGGCTGCTCGCAGCCCTGCCGGTGGACAAGGAAGTTTCAGAATATAGAGCTCCCCTCCAGCGCCCGACAGGGTGTCCTCTGGCGCAGCGGGATCCGCGCAGCGGGTCCGGCAAGTCGTCGGTGAATCCGGTGACAGGCAGCAAAAGTCGAGTGAGCCTCCTGCAGTGCTCAGTCAAATCCAGTGAGGTTTCCCGCTTGGCAGAGTAAGCGCTGCACTTTTAATCAGCAGTCAGGGGGCGTTGCCGGCAGGGAGAGCGGCCACAGGTGTAGCACGCAGGGACTCCTGGACAATGGAGTCCCTGCTAGGCTGCTCGCAGCCCTGCCGGTGGACAAGGAAGTTTCAGAATATAGAGCTCCCCTCCAGCGCCCAACAGGGTGTCCTCTGGCGCAGCGGGACCCGCGCAGCGGGTCCGGCAAGTCGTCGGTGAATCCGGTGACAGGCAGCAAAAGTCGAGTGAGCCTCCAGCAGTGCTCAGTCAAATCCAATGAGGTTTCCCGCTTGGCAGAGGAAGCGCTGCACTTTTAATCAGCAGTCAGGGGGCGTTGCCGGCAGGGAGAGCGGCCACAGGTGTAGCACGCAGGGACTCCTGGACAATGGAGTCCCTGCTAGGCTGCTCGCAGCCCTGCCGGTGGACAAGGAAGTTTCAGAATATAGAGCTCCCCTCCAGCGCCCGACAGGGTGTCCTCTGGCGCAGCGGGTCCGGCAAGTCGTCGGTGAATCCGGTGACAGGCAGCAAAAGTCGAGTGAGCCTCCAGCAGTGCTCAGTCAAATCCAATGAGGTTTCCCGCTTGGCAGAGGAAGCGCTGCACTTTTAATCAGCAGTCAGGGGGCGTTGCCGGCAGGGAGAGCGGCCACAGGTGTAGCACGCAGGGACTCCTGGACAATGGAGTCCCTGCTAGGCTGCTCGCAGCCCTGCCGGTGGACAAGGAAGTTTCAGAATATAGAGCTCCCCTCCAGCGCCCGACAGGGTGTCCTCTGGTGCAGCGGGACCCGCGCAGCGGGTCCGGCAAGTCGTCGGTGAATCCGGTGACAGGCAGCAAAAGTCGAGTGAGCCTCCAGCAGTGCTCAGTCAAATCCATATATAACAGAACATGTTGTTGTTGCCATCAATAGTTCACGTCTTCATTTCTCATAGGACAGTCTGTTCACTGTTCCAGAAAAAAAAATGCTGATTTACACCAATCCTCGCACAAAACTGTAACTTTACCCAGAATATGGACTATTTTGGTGTGATGTAAATCCCTTAAGTATCTTTGAGATATTGGAGGTAAAAATGTGTTGGGCTTGCTTCGAAGGGTTAATCTGAGAAAGTATTTTACATAGCTCATTCATTAGTTTGCGAACAGGTGGTATAGCCAGTAGGTCTCGCCTTTGGGACCTTATCAGTATTTAGCCATGAAACACTTGTTTAGACTTTACTAAGTAAATACCTTTAAGGAAAAGGAGAAGAAGAGGTAGTGACTCATTTGAAAATGTCATCAGCAGCAGTCAGTGGATGAAATTTGGTTTCTCCATGTGAACTGTTTGTGTGATCCTGATTAAATGGCGTTATCTCTGTGTGTCCCAGTTCCATTAACACATTGGTATCCCGAGAAGTGTTTCAGATCATAATTTGCCTCCTCATGCGTCCACCCTCCAACTCCACACTCCACCTCCACCCTCCAACTCCACACTCCACCTCCACCCTCCAACTCCACCTCCACCCTCCAAATCAAACTCCCTCCTCCAACTCCCTCCTCCAACTCCCCCTCCAACTCCCCCCTCCAACTCCCCCCTCCAACTCCCCCCTCCAACTCCCCCCTCCAACTCCCCCCTCCAACTCCCCCCTCCAACTCCCCCCTCCAACTCCCCCCTCCAACTCCCCCCTCCAACTCCCCCCTGCAACTCCACCCTCCAACTCCACCCTCCAACTCCACCCTCCAACTCACTCAATCTCCACCCTCCAACTCAATCTCCACCCTCCAACTCAATCTCCACCCTCCAACTCAATCTCCACCCTCCAACTCAATCTCCACCCTTCAACTCAATCTCCACCCTTCAACTCAATCTCCACCCTCCAACTCAATTTCCACCCTCCAACTCCACCCTCACCCTCCAACTCAAACTCCACCCTACTCACTCTACTACTATCTACTCACTCTACTAATCACTATACTCACTACTCAATATAGTACTCTACAACTCTCTACTACTCACTCTCTATTAATAACTCTATTACTCTCTAGTACTAACTAATAGTCTACAACACGCTCTACTACGCTCTCTCTAATAATCACTCTACTACTCACTTTCTACTACTCTCTACTCTACTCACTCTACTAATCACTCTCTACTATTCACTATCTACAACTCTACTCACTCTATACTACTCGCTCTACTACTATACTACTGTACTAACCACTACTTTCTACTACTCTACTACTCATTCTCTACTACTCGCTCTCAACTACTCTCCAATCACTATACTACTCGCTCTCTCTCCTCTACAACTCACTCTACTACTCACTCTACTAATCACTTTCTACTACTCTACTCACACTCTACTAATCACTCTACTATCTACAACTCTACTAACTATACTACTCGTTCTACTACTATACTCTCTACTAGTCGACTACTCACTACTACTCTACTACTCACTCTTTACTACTCAGACTTTACTACTCACACATTACTACTCGCACTTTACTACTCACTCTTTAATAACTCTCTAATACTCTCTCTAATACTCTCTGCTAATCCCGCTAGTACTCTACTTCTTACTCTACAACTCTCTAATACTCCCTACTCACTCTACTCCTCTATACTCACACTCTACTATTCACTATACTCACTACAGTACTCTACAACTCTACTACTCACTACTACTCTCTATTAATAACTCTATTACTCTCTAGTGCTAAGTGTAATATTCTAAAACACACTCTGTACTCCTCAACTATGCACTCTCTACTAATCACTCTACTACTCACTATTACTCACTCTACTATTCACTCGCTACTACTTACTCTACTACTCACTTTCTACTACTCTCTACTCACACTCTACTAATCAATCTCTACTATCTACTACTCAATATCTACAACTCTACTAACTCTATACTACTCGCTCTACTACTCTCTACTACTCTACTCATTCTCTACTACTCATTCTCTACTACTCACTCTCTACTACTCTACTCTCAAATCACTATACTACTCGCTCTATCTACTACTAACTCTGCTACAACTATTCACTACTCACATTTGCGAGAGAATTAGCTATTGTCATTGTAAATGGCAATGCCATTTATTTATCTGTTTTAAAAAACAACACATAGAGAAAAAATTGTCATTTACAATACCAACAGCTCTAACTTTTGCAAAGGCGAGACCGTTGCATTGTAAATTTTTGTTTCTTCTTCTACAACGAGTGTTTATATCTGAGCTTATCTTCTGCTGAATGTTACCTTTCATGTTTCGTATACAACTGTTTTATTCTGGGGGTTAGAAAACATGGTTTTAATAAAAAAAGTTGGCTATCTGCTTTCATGGCAGCCAAAATCATCAACTTGTCCGTGTATAACCTTTTGAATAGTATATGGGTACCATGACCAATGGGCTCTCTATATTCCCACCCACTACTAATCAGATAACATACTTCAAATTGGATATGCTGAACTTTAATAGTTTTCTTTCTCAACAAACCCTCGTATGGAGTTATCTATTTTAAATTAAAGTGTGTTGAAATATTAAAATAGCATCGTAATCATGCATAGAATATTGTCCATAGTTTATTTCCATGCTGCATAAGTGGGAAAACCTGTATGCACAAATTGCCCATTGATCGCCACATAATTCCTGTGTTCCATCTTACAATTTATAACCCTGTTTATTTAAAAAAAATGCTATGCTGACCAATAAGGGTGCCTTTGTTCTTGAATGTCTTAACATACCACATACACAAGTATTGCAAATAGTGCATGTTGTTGAAAATGGTGACTTTTATAGTGATGCTCATCCTGTGAATTACTCTGCTGTAAATCAGTTGATTACAAATGTTTTATGTTAGTTCAAGTATTGTTGAAAATCTATCTAAAACTATATTGTTGCTGAAGTGAGGAAAGGGTGGAATATGTTTTCTTTTGTTAATGGTTGTAGTAGCGGTATAGCATGAATGAGCTGGATAAGAGAAGCTAACCTTAGGAAAAGTTTTGATGCTCTTTCTGCCTGGTACAGTGGAACGTATATTGGGCTTATTATGTACTTGAAAAGATATTAGATCCATATCATTGCTCAAACCCTCATAGAATTTAAAGATGATTTTATGAAGTAGGCTATCTACCATATTTTGTGTGGAAATGCAGTGCAGGATGGCATATTTATAAGCACAATAGGCCAGTAACATCGGTCAGTCAAAACGAGCTGAATTTAAAGATTCTTTCATGGAGGGGATTATGGAAGGATTAGGAATTTTGTGTTGCTCATTTGGCAGTAGTTAGAGTGGCAAAACCAAGACTAGTCCGAAACAGTCCTGCTGGTTCCTATTGAATGAGCAAGCAAATTAAGCAGAGTAAACACCATTGAGTAAAATACAACAATAACTGATGAATTCAGCATTATAAAAATATTTACAAACTGAAATATAAATTAAATGTTGAGTTCATATTTGTGAAATGTTTCTGTATTCCCTTTAAGGATCAAGCACATTAAAAGGTTTTATAAAGGTGTGACAGTTGAACATAAGAATCCGAATTACAATTGAATTATCCTGAAAACAAATGACACAGCGACTTTGTCAGTTCTAAAAGGAGATTACATGGGTATTAACGTGATGGTTCTTGCTAAGGATAAGATGGACAAGTGATGATTGTGTGTTAACTTTGATCTGGTGATTATAGGCTTATCAATATTCAGAGTTAAAGCTCTTTTATTTGTTTCTCACTTAAAGCTTTTCTACTGTAGCTCAAGACTATATTCCAATATGGAATTCTACAAGAAAAGCTAATTGACCAAAATCGAATTTCCATTAAGGGCTGGGCCGCTTGAATTATTAAATTATGCAGCTGGGTATTTTCCATATACCTATGGACTTGCCTCATTAGCCATCACCTGATGCTTAATTTGCCGATTTTTCACCTACAAAAGGTTAAAGCTCAAGCAGGTCAAAAGTTACTGAAAATGGTGTCGGACATGTTGCTGCACAGTGGCAGGTCATTTGCAAGGGTTAACCTGCTACCTTTCAATTGCTGATTGTTCAATGCAGATATTAAACTGATACTAATTAGATGACACCTTGACTCAGGCAGTGTTAACATATGCACAGAGGGCAAAATAGTGAAGTAAAATTGCAACAAAAGATGCTCATTACATGCCATAATTCTCCTTTTTGTTTTACCATATAACTAATTGAACCTTTCCACATAATGTGGTCCTTCCCTTTCCACATACTTTCAATGCTACAGGTTATGAGGAATAGTCAGTCTATATTGCTGAGTAATGTTGTAAATCTGTATCTAAGTCTAGGCCCTTAGATGAAGAGGTTCCCTATAGTTAATTCTCAACGTAACAGCTCTTCACCTCTCACCCCTTGGAAACAAAGGGTTTGCAGTTCAACTTATTTACGCTTTAACATGTGATAACACAATTTGTACTGTCCAGCTTTTAAACTGGGTGATTAGATAGTACGCTTGGGGAACTTCATGCTTTTTTGATTTGGTTAAGATCCTACCTCTTAAGAGGTTAGTAGGTCCAGTATGGAAGGATGGAATGCAAAACATTTGACAAGGTTGCAAAGCAGCAATGACAAGGATGATGCAACCTGTTACCAATGGTTTGTTGACCCAAGAACTGGTTAAACGGTCAGGAAGCTTGTATAACAGGTGGTAGAAGTAATTGTGCTTAGCGCCTCTGTCTTGGGGACACGATGTATGCCTTGTAAGATGTGAAAATTAAATAGGAAAGCTTTATTTTAAACCAGCTCAGACATACAACCATGCTACTTTACAGTTGGAAATGAAAGTTGAAGGAAATCTAACCGGTATAATATACTTCTAAATACAGAGGCGTGTTCAGGCACTTGGCAAGCAAAGGATTCAATAACGAATAAAGAAGATACTTTAAAAAATCGTTTTAAGTTGTATTTTATCAGTACAATGCTGGTCATCGATAGCTCTAACATGCTGTCTCCTAACTGTAACTATAGCGGATGGGCCCTTATGTGAACAATTTTTTGCTTCTATGGCCATTGGTGTTCAATGCTTTCTGTAGGCAATTGGGTATCGGGATAAACTTTCCCAGTGAGGATATGCTCAATCGTATGTAAAAACGCAAAAATTCAGCATCAATGTAGATGGATTGAACCAGTAAGTTGAGGCGGAATCAATAATGGTTAAGTTACTTACACAAGAGTAACATGTAAATGTACGAGGCCTCCACTGGCTCCCCGTCAAAAAGAGTGTCGCCTTCAAACTCCTCACCCACGCCTACAAATCCCTCCACAACATCGGACCCAAATACCTCAACGAGAGACTATCCTTCCACGTACCCAGGAGGAACCTCTGCCGACCTCGCCCTGGCAGAGGTACCCCACATCTGCAGAAACAGAACCGGCGGGAGGGCCTTCTCCTACATCACAGGGAAAGCCTGGAACAAGCTCCCTGTGAACATCAGACGCTCTCCGACTCTGCACACGTTCTGGAAGAACATCTAGAACTGGCTCTTCGACTGACCCAGAGCTGGATACTAATTTGGTAGTGTATTATGTAGTTCTGTTAGAGCAATCTTAAAGTTAGTTATTTTCCTAGGGCCTTTTTTTCTTGTTTAACATGACTCAAAGCGTCTGCTATGATGCAGTAAACAGGCAGAAAGTTGATTTGAAGCAACTTATAAGATGCTCAGGATCTGTCTAGTTATATTGCAAGTGACAATGAAGAGTATGAATATTTGATGCTTGACATACAAGTTGTGCATTTTGGAATAATTTGATAGAGATGGAAAAAAGGTAGGTAAGAGGTGAGGGCAGTTGTATGTAGGAGATTCCTCAATGTGGGATTGCCTTCCGTTTATGAAGCAGACGTTTGTGCTATCGTTCTGTTGTCATATGTACTAAATTATATAATCATTCACTTGTCGTTCCAAGTCTGAACCCATCCTATAAAACCATTGTATGTGAATTTATTGGTTTAATCATAGGGAAGGGAATGCGTGGATCACTTTCTGAGAAACAACCTAGGTATTTAAAGTTCCTGGAAACTGATAGAGGCAGAATGGGCAAATTCAATTTTAACTAGACTGTTGCCACTTCAGCTCTTTTACTAGTCAGATACTTTGAATGATACAAGGAATAGAAAACAATTATGGAGCATGCCAAACAAAATCCATCAACTGTACACAGATATCAAAATCTTACAGAATAATATTGCACCACGTTTGACTTGAGTAGTAAGCACTACATTTTACACTATACAGATGAAGAAAGGAGGACCCAGTACATCTCCACATTCACAATCTATAATGTCCGATTGACCATACCTCCAGATATCATAAGGATATTAATGCACCAAAGAACCTAGTAAGTACCTCTGTAGATATCTCATTCAAGAAAATTGTAGAGAAGACACCAAGACACAGTCAATCAAGAACTATGTGAAAATGTGTCAATATGTGAACATCTTGCCTTGCTAGTAAACATTTATTATTATAATGCAACACAGCAAGGTATGACCGTAATTCCTCAAATAGAAAGTAGTCCTCTTCTTAATTGAAGATGAGCATGCAGTCCAGCCTCAACTTATTTTCCAAGTCACCAGGTCTTGTCTCATCCTACCATGCATGCCAGACACCCACTATGAGAAATTTTATACCCAAAGATCAACAGTAAATATTCTTGGTTTAAGCTCACTAGCAAGAATCTGCGGAGAAATTGAGTTTAAAAAGAGATGAGGCTTAGTTGCTGGGGCGGCAAACTTTGAAACCTTGGGACTCTGATTGGAATCTCGATCTCAATGCTTGGCTCAACATTGTGTGATTGTCAGCGAATCACTGAATATCCATTTGCCTACAAAATGTGAAATTTAATGTTGACATACTTTTGCTATCCCCACTTAATGTATACATTCTTGTAGATTGTCTCACAGTCCCTGGTAAAGAGCAACGTTATGTTGCCACCGAGATTGGTTTGCTCTACATTAATGCCTCAACATACATACATACATACATACATACATAGCATAGAACAAATGTAAAAGAAATGCGGTGTCCGTCCGCCTTTTTTTTCTGTTTATTGACTTTTGTAGCAAAAGGGCATGCTGCGCTTTAGCTTCAGATGTTTAAAGCTGGAGCGCTGCATGCCGCGATTGCTACAAGTAAATAAATGGAAAAGAAATGCAGGGGCCCTCCGCCTTTTTTCTATTTATTGACTTTTGTAGCGAAATGGCACGCTGCGCTTTAGCTTCAGATGTTTAAAGCTAAAGCGCTGCGTGCCCCCATTTCTCCGAAAGTAAAAATAAAAAAGTGGTGGTGTTGCCGTACTTTTTTTCTATTTATCCTTGAGGGCGTCTCCCAAGGGGTAGCTTTCCTCCCACTGTGTTTGGTGCCTGACTAGGGAGAAAAAGGCTGAGGCCTGGCCAGGTGTCAGTCAGAGGACCTCTTTGAAGTTATGTAAGTTCCTGGACCCCGCACAATAGTTCTTCCTGGCAGGGGAAGATAAACACCTAAACACTCCCAGACCGTGTTGTCCTTTTCACACCTCTGTCTTACCTCATGCAGACAAAGTGCAGGCTGGGCAGTGACTGAAGAGGTAATGCAAATTAGACTCAAGCAGTGTAAAGGTAACTTTCTAAAAGTTACATTTCGAATTTATTTAATAAAAATACAATTTCTCAATTAACTAGGTTTTTATTAAATATGGAAGTTAATCTTTGTATGTAGGTTGTGGCTAGTACAGGTCAAAGGTCTTAGGAAAAGTAAAATTATTTGTTATATTCTTTAATTAATCTATGTACCAGCTGCAGACTGGCCTGTGTGACAGTGAAATCTGGGACTAGTCACTGGAGAAATAGACTATTTCAAATGTCACACATGTTCCACTCTTAAATATTATGCACCTTTCCTTGTGTGCAGCAGGGTGTGCTTAAGGGCAATATATCTACTATTTAAAAACGGGGTTTCCTATATGTCAGAATGGTGATTTAGACCGGCCTGTGAAGCAGGGTTCAAGCTACTGCCGTCAGGCTACACAGGGTATGCCCGAAGCCACGTTTACACTGGCGCTGTAGTGGATGGCACAATATGTGCTGTAGTCCACAGGTGGCCTTTAACGCTACATGCCAGGGTGTATTTTGGCACCATCTACTGTAGCCTTATCGGAAAGAAAATTGTGCCAATCAGATTTACGCCACTTTTGACCTATTTAAGGGGAGCACAGACACTTCACTCTTGAGTAGCAGATGTAAAAATCCATAGAAATCCAGCAAAAATATGGTCTAGAAAATGGTGAAAAGTCTGTGGTGACCAGTCTGAAAAGGAGGATTTTCTACAAACCAAAGCATAATGAGGTAACCAAATCAACAAAAGTAATATTTCTATGCAGTCCTGCTGCATATGACCCATGAGCTTGAAGCTGTTTGTCCATAATTGTGTTGGAGTCTCACTTGAGTACCCCTACTCTCTGGGGGAGTCTGTAAGTTCTGTGTTGCTGTCCCCTGAGACTCATGGTGTCGAGGATAATTGGGCTTAAGCATTGACTAATGACCAGTAGCAGCCCTCCATTTTACCTGTCTCTGATAGACAGCAACTTGTTTTTGCATGAGTGAATACTAGAAGACAGTCTTTCTGGATCAGAATCACAATCCCGCGAACCCTTTTGTGAACCATGAGGGGTATATGCTATTGTAACCACATAGTCCTAGGAAATAGCACTTATTGCCCAAGAGTGTATCTCTCTTATTGAGAGGATATTAGGGAAGTAGCATTTGGCAAATTGCATTACTACTGTATGCTTAATTTTATAATTGAACCGTTGATGTTCAAGGACTTAATGCAGTCTCTGGTCTTATCCTTCGGATGAATGATAAACACTTTTGGTCTGTATATGAAGACAAGTGTTGCGATGTACTGCTCTAATTCTTAAAAGTGAAGAAAAAAAAAACAACCCCAAAACCTCCCCATCTCTTCCACCCATGAAGCATCTAGCATCATGTTGAAACCCCAGATGTATGAACAAATCACAGGGAGAGTCTAGCCATGCATATCAGAATTATTGTGGTCATATATATTCCAAATATTTGTCAAGAAGGGTCTGTGGCAATCCACCACCAACCCCCATGTCCACACTCACCCTGGAGGAATAGTTGTGACATTAATCATGCATCCTCATCACATTCCCAGTTGGGTTCTTTCTCTGGTAAGTATGGTTATATCAACAGTTGTATGCAACAGAGCTACTCATTCAGCCTGGTCCTTGTATATCAGCCTCAGATTCCGGGGTCTGGATTTTCTCAAGGATTTGTATTCTGGGACACATTTATTTTCCTTTCAGCAACGGTCAGTCTTGACCCAAATTGCTTCTTTCTCTTATTCCTGCATTTTCTTGCTGGGGCCTATCATCTGAGTGTCGGGCCATGTATTCGCCCAAGATCACTGGGAATGCCCCTCGGAGAGGTCATTCTTTCTCAGTCACAAAGGCCCTGACCTTTTTGGTGTGTCAAAGAAGAAATGTTTGAAGTTAATTATCTCTTTTATTTGGCTTAGCATGCATGATAAGGGTCTTTTGTTTTTTACTAGCTTTTTCAGGGGGAAAGACTTAACCTCCCCGACAGATGTGCACTTAAGGCCCCCACTCAGTCAGACAAGCCAGTTACATATGGTTGGACCAGGCTGCATGGCCCATACAGCAGCCCTGTGTCATTCCCTTACTTTGAGTGAATTGCCCAGTGATTTCGGACTTATTTGGATCTGAGGTTGCCATCATCGTCCTAGGTCTGAGGTGCTACCATTCTCCCAAAATGTTACCCATTCAATTGCACTCTTCAATTACAGGAGAGGGGCAGGTCTCCTGTCTTGCAGCAGTGGCACCCCCACTGATCATCCCTGATGTAGGACCTTTTGATTCCTGCAGGGTGGGTAGAAGGGTAAGACTAAGCCCCCACGTTTAAATGTCTGCAAACGAAGGTGGCCCCACACTGCTCCAACCAGAGGGCAGCAGTTTGTGTTAGGGTATCATTGTCATTCTGAAAAGGGATGTGGGGACCAGCTCATCATTAAGAGTAGTCCAGAAAAGGGCCCAATTCCGCAGATTTCATTAAGTGATTTAGGAGAACCGGAAAGGCCAATTTCCCTCTTCACCTTCTTGCAAGAGCTTAACCAGCAGAGTGACCACTGCCTTCTCAGTCCCATGTTGAGGATGGGAAGCTATCCGGCCGCATTCCAGCATGTCTAAAGTTGGCTTACCACTGCAGTTTCCATGATTTATAGTAATCTAAGGTATTTGGATAAGGATTCTGAAACTACTTAGATTGGAGGAATATAGAGAAGGCCTTTCATCACTGTTCCACTGGTTACCTGTGACAGATGCCCAGGCATGTAGCCCTCAGATCTATTGCCTGTTTGAATGAGGACTAGAAGAAAGATCTCAGAAAAAAATACTTACCTGTCAGAATGTCTGTGATGAAGCAATGATTGTGCTGCTCTCATGATAACTTGTATTGTTGTAGATTTTAATTAACCACCTTCATATTGCCATCAACGAACTGGTAATAATTTGATCCTTTCAGACAGATCCGTATAGGCATATGTTCAGCTTCTTACTGTTTATTTTAGATTCCTTTTTACACCTGTGAATCTTACAGAATCTATGCCTTTGGGGGCTTTTTGTCTTGAAAAATGTTTGTTGTTTTATTCAGTAGGTTCCGTATAGAATGAGGATATGTTGATGGAGACAGAAACTGGTTTAAAGTTCGACTTGGCTCAAGCTTAACGTTTCCACTGAAGTAGTCAACAGGGTAAGAGAGACGATCAAGAAAAGTCCACTTCAAATCGTACTACAAATGTTTAGTACAAGTGCTAATGCAAGCAACTGCTTTTGTATATGATGCTTTACTAACCGTTATTTAAAGTTTATTTGTGCTTTAACTGATGGCCAAACATTACTTTGCCACAAAGTTACACTTTTGTAAACTAATGTTTTGATAGGTTTCAAGTAGTTCTAAGGTATCGACAGGTAGATGCTGTGTGTTGTGTTGTTTTGACCTTGTGTTGTGTTACAGATTGCTGCTCTGTGTACTGCAAAGGTAGAAATGGCTTAGCATTTGATTGTCTTAAATAACAGAAGAGGCCTTCCAGTGTCCCTGCCATCGTTTGTTTTTTCAATGCCTTTCTGTTGATTTGCATCTTATCCAGTGTCTGTTTATTTTTTTTAACGTATCAATCACTATCTTATCTGTCAGTTGTACTGCTGTCATCATCACAGATTCTGTCCTCACAACAGCACCAAGGTGTCTGATCCTATCCTCAAAGCTGCTGTCTCATAGACTGGATAGTTCCAGTTTGTCTTACAGCTTTAAAAATATTTTTTCCCATAACACCAGTATCTTGCAACATGTTCTCCAGGTAAGCTGTCTTGATCCCTTTCTGCTGCAATATCTCCCAACATCGTATTGCTGTGGCATACTGTTGATTAGGAGTCTGGTACCACCCCATTATTATGTTTAGAAACCCATTCCCTTATTCCACACACAAACCTGCCATCGCAATCTCTCCGCAGTACTGACAGTTGGTTGATCTTGGGTGATATCCACCCAGATCTCTCCAGTTTTTAGGTCTCGGCCTGACGAAAGCAGCGCATGCGCTGCTCTTGTCATACGAGGGCTTCTTGGAATCGATACGATTCCCGAAGCTCGCTTTCTGCTCCGCCCGTGTTTTGGATTGGTGCGCGTCATTTTGCGTCACCAATAATGCAAAACCGGATGTTCTGATTGTCCAGGAGGGTTTTAGTCCCTCCTGGTTACCACCCTGTCTCCTTTTGGCCCCGCCTACAAGGATTGCATCTTTTACTGGCGGCGGGAGACAGTGTCTCCTAATTAGCGGCTACGCACTTTTTTGTTATCATCCGGCTTTGGCAAAGGCAGCCGTGTGCTTATTTTTGCATTGCGCTTTCACTTAAAGTGAAAGTGCGATGCAATTATAAACAAGCGGCTGCCTTTGCCAAAGATGAGAGCTTGTTTTTTTATTGCCCATTTTGTTTCGTTTTAGAATTTCTCCAGCGCTAAAATCCTTATCTGCAGCCCCGTCCACTAATGGATTAAAGAACTTGCTCACCCTCAGGGTCACACTGAGCAAACCTTTAAACAAATGAACGCGAGTCAAAATGCGTTAAGAAATGGGCAGTACGCCCTCATGTTAAAAAAAAAACGCTTGCTGTGTGGTTTAGAAAATTATTTGCACAAGACCAACAGGATCCTTGATAAATGTATTTACAAACAAGCTGCAGCTGATTATCACAAGCTGTCCTGTGGGTGCAGCAGCCTTTTTTTGTAAGCATAATCTCCCAAACTACAAATAACACAAGCGTGCTCGCGCGCGCTGTGGAGTAAATAAAAGCACCACAGGGCTCCTCCACTGAGCTCCCGTCTCTTCAGGTGCAGTCTGTGTGACCCCGTGGGGAGGGCACGAGAAAGAGGCAGATGTCGGGCCCTCTTGTGCCGCACTGTGGGAATACGAGCCTGTGCTGCAGTGCCAGTCCACAGTCAGCCCTCTGTGGCGTGCACAGGTCCGGTCTCTGGAGGAGCGCTGTGCTATGTATGCTCACAGACCGCACAGTTTGAAGGACCAGTTTCTGGGGGAGTTCTGTGCCCAGAGTCTGCAGTGTGCGCGCGGTCGGCCTCTGAATCAGAGCTGTGCAGAAGTACTCTATCAGTCTGAGAGAATTCTGTCTCTGGAAAAGAGCTACACGTCGCTCTCAAGCTGCGGGTTGGACAGTACCTTTCCTGTGCATGAGGGCTGAACTGCACTCACAGACTCCAGCTTGCACAGGGGAGGACAGCGTTGTACGCACAGTCTGTGAGCAAACGACTGGTCTATGAAGAAGATCTCTACTTGAGTCAGAGGCTGCAGTGTGCGCAGAACTGTCTCTGGTGGAGAGCTGCATTTTATCCCAGACTGAAGCGTTCCCCGGACCTCTCTCTCTCCAGACCTGTGCAGCACACAGCAGTGTGAACGAGACCTGTCCGGGGGAGAGCAGTGTGCACGGGAGCTGTAGAGCAGGCAGGCAGTAGAGTGCACAAGACCTGTTTCTGGGTGAGCTGTACAGCAGGTGGCAGCGTGCATGAGAGCTATCCTGGGGAAGAGCTGTGCATTAGACAGCAGAGTGCACGGGAGATGTACAGTAGGCGGTAGAGTGCACGGGAGCTGTAGAGCAGGCAGGCAGTAGAGTGCACTGGACCTGTTTCGGGGTGAGCTGTGCAGCAGGCGGCTGCGTGCATGAGAGCTATCCCGGGGAAGAGCTGTGCATTAGACAGCAGTGTGCACGGGAGCTGTACAGCAGGCAGTAGTGTGCAAGGGACCTGTTTCAGGAGAGAGCTGTGCAACACAGGCGTGGCAGCGTGTACAGGAGCTATCCTGACGGAGAGCTGTACAGCAGGCAGTAGTGTGCACGGGACCTGTTTCAGGAGAGAGCTGTGCAACACAGGCGTGGCAGCGTGTACAGGAGCTATCCTGACGGAGAGCTGTGCATTAGGCAGCAGTGTGCCTGTACAGCAAAGCAGTGACAGGTTCCACTCGGCCTACTGCTGGCCATGGATAAGACTGCGCAGCCGAGCTTGGACTGACGGTAAGGGTACTGAGCCAGTGGCCGTAAGTCGCCTCCGTGCCTGGCACGCTTCTTGGTGTCGCTGTCCACTGTTCTTTTAGTTCCTCTTCCCAGCATTTCTTTGTTTGTTGTTTTCTGTTATTGAAAACGACACCTGCACGTACTGCAGCAAACTTGCATATAGGCTATTAGTAGGCGCTGTGTTTTGGAATGTGTACAGGGCCGGCTTTAGGGCAGTAGAGCTGGTGTGGCCGCAATGGGCACTGAACTGTGGAGGGGGCGCAGACTTTAGGGGGGCACTGTGTTTAGCAGTAACTTATGATTAAAGTGAAGAGGGGCTCTTTTGCCCGATGGTAGTGAGAATCTAAGGAGGTGTCATGGGATGTGGGGGTGCCAAAAATCTTTTTTGCACCGGGCGCCACCAGCGCTAAAGCCGACCCTGCATTTGTACGGTTTCTGTGAGGGGAAACAGTTGCGCTGTTCGAACCTGCAAGTGGTATTGTTTAATGTTATCTAACTCAAGTAAATCATTTTATCGACCTCAGTAGGATGAGGCAGGTTTTCCCTCAGGGTTTCAAACATGTGTCTGTGGGAGTCAAACATCAATCCCTGAAGTGAATGCATTGAACCTGAGAGCCTCCTGACCCGGGTTTTGTGTGTTTGTGGTCACATTACAGTCACTTTACACATCCAAAAATTCGGACAGTAAGATTACGCAATGCCTTTCTGGAAGCTAGGCCTCTAGAAAACTGATCTGTGGTAAACAAAATCCAAGTTAAAGTCCTAAAATGTGCGCACCATCCTACGGGAGCCTCATTATCTATCTAAGGGTGCTCAGGGACGCAGCTACCGTTGGGGCAGCACGTGCAGTGGCACCAGGGCCCAAAGCCCTGAGGGGCCCTTTGAAACCTGATAATTGCTGTATTTTGGAACACCAACAGCAGTCAAAGGGGACCATGTGTTCGAGGCATATGAGCTGCAGATTGTACACTTAGCAATAGATCGCCACCTGGTGTTGGGCTCGGATGATTGCAGGTTGTTGTCTTCTTGGAAGAAGTCTTTGTAGTCACGAGATAGGTGACTCCTCCCTTGGACAATACTGCGCATGGTAATCAACTCCATCCTCAGATTGTTTTTTTCCGCCACTGGGTTCGGATGAAAGTTTTCCGCTCCGGCTAGAAAAGACTCTTTTCGGCATTTTCGAAGCGTGAAACTTTAGACAAACAACTTTCGACATCGAAGAAACTTTTCGACATCACCAGCTACATCCTGGTGCGTCGACGCGGGCCGTTGGGCCTATCGGCGCCGTACGGCCTACGCCTCATGGACAGAACTCCATTCAAGAGATGCCCGGTATGTCGAGCAAAATTCCCTCATAGCGACCATCGCGAGGTTTGCAACCTCTGTCTATCGCCGGAACACGACGAGTCGACCTGCACAGCCTGTGCCTCCTTCCGATCGAAAAAGACCATTCGGGATCGGAGGGCCCGTCGACACGAGATGAGGAGATCAGCGCCAGCACCGGAGGCCGTCTTTGAGGAGGAGATCGTCGAAGAAGACGTATCTGAGGACGAGAACCCACTCGAAGCTATCTCCGAGGACGAGGCTCCACTCGTCGCCAAGGAAGACTCGCCTGATCTCCAGATCATATCGGGAGCAGAGGACTTGGACGTTTTGATTCCATCTCGACAACCCGTGAGTACCTCTGCCCCTGCACAACAGTCATTGCCAAACCAAAGGCGTCGGTCAGCACTCCGCCCATGGGGCCCAGTCGAGACCGAAATTTACCCTCCGACACCCCGCCTTCCGGCTCGGCTCCGAGGAAAAAGACTACGCCTTCCGGTGCATCGGCACCGAAAAAAACACATGTGCCAATTCCACCTCCTCCATTGGCACCGAAACATCCTTCGACACCGAAGGACTCTTCGACACCGAAGCTAACACACCCTTCGGCGCCCAAAGACACTTCGGCACCCAAACCTAAACAGGCATCGGTGCCGAAACCAAGAACCGTGACGGACCCGAAAGCTTTGACTCCGAAACCATCCGGTTCCAAAAAGAAAGAAGGGAAGCTAGATTCCGGCGCTGCAGGCCCAACAAAACCTGTCTCCACGCCAAAATCTTCAATACCGGTACCAAAGACTCCAAGGCCTGATACAGACAAGCCTAAAACACCTTCGGCACCGAAGAAATTGCCACAGGACTCAATCACTCCTCGTAAGGCAAAAGACACTAAACAACCACCATCGGCACCGAAGAAATGGATGCCGAGGAAGATTATAGAAGAGGAAGATCTCTTTAGATCAGATCCAAAACAGTAAAAGGTCTATATTAATCCAAAAACTGGAAATGTGGAAGCAATTCCTCATAAGAAAAGACCAGCAGACACACCACTTCCAACTGTGGTTCTGTAATCTCCTGGTTCCTCAGGATCGGGTAACTAAAGAACACCACCCTGACAACCTTGTCAGCACAATGAAGCAGTAAAGACTAGTTGGGTTGCGTAAACCAGATTTAATAAATCAAAGCACTGCCAGAGGGGGACAGTACAGCAACGGTCCGTTACAGGGTTGAATTCACCCCGTGTAGCTCCGAGACCTAGCCGTCAAACCGCCCTCCACACGAATGCCGGTCCCGGCATTCGCCAACAGAGGGCACCGTGCTAAGCAGTGGCCGACAATGCCACTCGAGTACTCGTGTAGGGCGTCTACGAAATGTTAGGTCTCTACGCCTTATATCGTCCTCCGCATTAGTGTCGGTCCCGACACTCTCCAACGGAGGGCAAAATGCGTAAACAAAGGGCGTGCTCTGGTCATGCACGATTACCCTCGAGCGGGGACTGGTGTAACCAACGCAAAACGGTTATGGTGTCCAGTACGCTTGATAACCCTCGAGCGGGAACTTTGTAACAAATGCAGTACTGTTCTGGTGTCCTACACGCTCGATAACCCTCGAGCGGGGACTGGTGCAAAGTATGCAGTACTGTTCTGGTGTCCTGCACGCTCGATAACCCTCGAGCGGGGACTGGCGCAATAACGCCTGTAGGGGGCCTTTAATTCGCTTGAAGAACCCTCGAGCGGGGATTGAGCCTGCCTGGAGGCAAGGAGCGCGTTGCTCGCTCGATTACCCTCGAGCGGGGACTGTGCTCCAAAGCGCCGGGAACAAACAACGAATAGCGGGACCCATAGCTGGTAGGTAGCGGCCGCTTCTCCTACTCAGCTAACTCCGGGTAACAAAGAAGAAGGTCCAGGAATCAAGGTCTCACCTTGTCAGAGGGCTCAGGCGCTGTGATCCAAAACCACGAACATGGAATATCCAACGCCGTCCTTAGCGTCCCTGGTCCGTTTTATGTCGGCGCGAACTGCGCATGCTCCGTGCGTTGCCCTGTTGCTGAGCTTGCAGTATAGTGAGTTCTCCCTTAGGATCTGTAGGACCGAAGACACATGCCGCACATGTTCCACCAAGCTGTCCGAGTACACCAGAATATCGTCGATATAGACGACGACGTACACATCCAGGATGTTACGCAGCACGTCGTTCAGGAAGAACTGAAACGCCGCAGGGGCATTACAAAGCCCGAACGGCATCACTCTGTATTCAAACAACCCGAACCGTGTCTTAAAGTCCGTTTTCCACTTGTCTCCGCATCGCATGCGGACAAGGTGGTATGCCCCTTTCAAATCCAGCTTGGTGTACACCCGAGCCCTCTTGACTTGTTCCAGGAGCACGTTATTGAGTGGTAAGGGGTACCGATTTTTGACTGTGATGGCGTTAAGCGCCCTGAAATCCACGCAAGCGCGAAGTTCTCCGTTGGCTTTTGGGATAAAAAACAGAGGCGAGGCCGCCGGTGATCTTGATGGCCGTATAAACCCCAGACTCAGCATCTTGTCCAAATAGGAATGGAGGTGGGTATTCTCGGGCTCTGACAAGGCGTACAGCCTCCCGCCAGGTATGTGGGCACCAGGGACCAGGTCGATCTGACAGTCATAGATCCTGTGGGGAGGAAGGGCCTCTGCTTGTTTGTCGTCAAACACGTCCTCATATTCTTGGTATTCCCCGGGAAGGATCACCTCCTTCTCCGCTACTGTGGCTACCTCATACCCCGTGCTCACCTTCATTGCAGGACACCCCGATGACCGCCCGCAGAATTGGGAACAATACGGGGAATCAATTCGTATATCCTGGGATTTCCAGTTGATAGAAGGGTTGTGTTTTTTCAGCCACGGTAACCCCAGTATGACTCCGTATTGAGGAGCACAGATGATGTTGAAGTCCAAGACTTCCTTGTGTTGCTTTCCATAACGCACCTCGATATCACCAGTGTGATGGCTTATGGGCCCTGAAACCAACCTGCGCCCATCCACCGCATATACTTCCTCCGGGACCGCACAAGGCAGGAGCGCAATCCCTATGCGGTGTGCCAAAACCCACTCGTTCCGCACCTTTAACTGGAGAGGAATAAACATATGTCTGGGACCAGTCGATACATGCCGCTGTACTGAAGGGATATAGCCATCACTCCAGGAATCCCCTTCTTTGTTCCGGGAGTCCGTTCGTTTTTCGCCCCCTTTTCCACAGTCGCTGTTGACATGCGGCTGGGGCGGGAACGACCTGTTCTTGGTTTCGCCGGACACTCGCGAACGTAATGCCCCTTCTTTCCGCAGTACAAACATAGGCCTTGTTTCCGGCGGGACTCCTTCTCTGTAGCTGTAAGTCTGGCTCTGACTGCCACTATGTCCATGGGTTCATTCCGATGCGCAAGCTGCGTTTCTGTGGTCACTGGCTGGCCAGAAGCAGGCGGTGCTTTGTCCTTCTTTGGGCCACCTCCTCGACGCTCGCTCTATCTATGTTCCAAGCGAAGGGCCAGGCTAATCAAGTCCTCACAATGCACTGGTTGTGGGTCGATCTGCGCTATCACGTCCTTCAGCTCTTCACTTAATCCCTGGTGGAAGAGCGCTGTTTCTTTGGCCGGTGGCCATTTGGTTTCCGTGATGAGACACCTGAACGCGTTCAGATACTGGACAAGACCTGTGGTGCCCTGTTTCAACTAGAGTAATTCTCTGTCTGCGGTATAGGAGTCCGCTCTCCGGTCAAAAACCTTTACGAATTCCTCTTGAAAGGCTTCCCAATCATACAGAAGCGGGTCGTCCCTGCTTACCAATGGTACAGCCCATTGGGCTGCGTTCCCCGCCAAGTAAGAAATCATAAAGGCGACTTTCGCCTGGTTTGTAGGAAAGGATTTCGGTTTGCAGGAGAAATGGAGGGCCACCTGTGTTATGAATACCTGGACCGTGGCGGAGTCCCCGCTGTATCTTTCCGGGGTGGCAAGTGGTATTGCGACTGGCATTTCTACCACTACTGCTGCAGGCTGTCCTGTATTAGGAGTCCCAGCATTGAACGGATTCCTCTGTAGGTTGTCCATCCTAGCCCGCAAGTCCGCTGTCTCCTGACGGGATGCAGCTAGATCGTTCTGGACATCAAGTAATGCTGCCAACACGTCGTCCATAGCGGCCATGGTTCCGTACCCAACCGGGAGGATGATTAAAGTTTTTTTTAAAGGTCGGATATTATGTAATCTCCTGGATCCTCAGGATCGGGTAACTAAAGAACACCTCCCTGACAACCTTGTCAGCACAATGAAACAGTAAAGACTAGTTGGGTTGTGTAAATCAGATTTAATAAATCAAAGCACTGCCAGAGGGGGACAGTACAGCAACGGTCCGTTACAGGGTTGAATTCACCCCCTGTAGCTCCGAGACCTAGCCGTCAAACCATCCTCCGCACGAATGCCGGTCCCGGCATTCACCAACAGAGAGCACTGTGCTAAGCAGTGGCCGACAATGCCACTCGAGTACTCGTGTAGGGCATCTACGAAAAGTTGGGTCTCTATGCCTTCTATCGTCCTCCGCATTAGTGTCGGTTCCGACACTCTCCAACGGAGGGCAAAATGCGTAAACAAAGGGCGTGCTCTGGTCATGCACGATAACCCTCGAGCGGGGACTGGTGTAACCAACGCAAAACGGTTATGGTGTCCAGTACGCTCGATAACCCTCGAGCGGGAACTTTGTAACAAATACAGTACTGTTCTGGTGTCCTGCACGCTCGATAACCCTCGAGCGGGGACTGGTGCAATAATGCCTGTAGGGGGGCTTTAACTCGCTCGAAGAACCCTCGAGCGGGGATTGAGCCTGCCTGGAGGCAAGGAGCGCGTTGCTCGCTCGATTAGCCTCGAGCGGGGACTGTGCTCCAAAGCGCCGGGAACAAACAACGAATAGCGGGACCCATAGCTGGTAGGTAGCGGCTGCTTCTCCAACTCAGCTAACTCCGGGTAACAAAGAAGAAGGTCCAGGAATCTCACGTCTCACCTTGTCAGAGGGCTCAGGCGCTGTGATCCAAAACCACGAACACGGAATATCCGACGCCGTCCTTAGCGTCCCTGGTCCGTTTTATGTCGGCGCGAACTGCGCATGCTCCGTGCATTGCCCTCTGGGTAGCGTAGTTCTTGGCGAGATGATCTTGGGGGCTGTAGTTCGAAGAACGGAACGCTCGCATAGGATCCTGAAAGCGTAGTGTGGACGATCCGGTTTGTGTCCTAACAGGTTCCTGCCTAAAAGGATTGTGCAACTTCTCCAATGCACCCTCCCTCTCCTTCACCTTCTTCCTCTCCTATCACTCCATATATTGAGCCTATAACTTCTCCTGCTCAATCTCCTGCATCATCACACCACACTGACGAAGAGTATGACTTAGGTGGGGGGGATGGTATACCAGAGCCACATACATATCCTTTAGATGAGGACGAAGATGTTAATCCAGAATACCCCAAAGAGGATGATGCATATACTTTTCCACCAAATAATGCACCAGACATCCCTGAACCTCAGTACTACCCAACCAAACCTTCCCCTCCAGAGGATAGTATTGGGTTCAATCATTTATTAAACAGAGCGGCACTCTATCACGGAGTTCCAATGCACTCTGATGCCATTGAGGAGGATTTCTTATTAGACACTTTTGAACAGTCGCAAAGGTCTACTCAAATACTACCTGTGATCAAAGGGGTCATTAAACATGCTCCAGAGATTTTTAAAGATCCTGTAAGGTGTAGGGTACTAAATCCCAGAATAGAGAAAAAGTATAGACCAGCACGAGCTGATCCAGTATACATTAAGGGACATCTGCCATTAGACTCTTTGGTAGTGTCAAATGCACGTAAAAGAGCCAACTCCCAGACTTCTGGTGACACCCCCCCACCTGACAAAGAATCAACAATTATTGATGCGTCAGGAAAACTGATTGCGCACAAGCACTAAACATATGGCGTATAGCAAACACACAAGCCTTACTCTCACGCTACAACAGGGCTCACTACGACCAACTAGAAAAATTAATGGAGCACCTACCAGATCACTACAAAGATCAGGCAGCAGAGCTTTTACAAGAAGGCAAATTAATATCTAATGCCTCAATTAAATGCGCACTAGATGTAGCTGACACAGCATCCAGGGCAGTTAACACCAGTGTTATCCTTAGACGTCATGCATGGTTACGCATTTCAGGTTTCAAACCAGAAGTACAAACTACCATCCTGAACCAGCCCTTCAATCAGAACCAATTGTTCGGGCCAGAAGTAGATAAAACTCTAGAGAAGATGAAAAAGGACACAGACACTGCTAAGTCTATGGATGCATTACAATCCACCCAGACTAGAAGTTCTTTTCGTCGCTCCTCTTATAGAGGAGGCTCCAAGCAGACCGGTGCAGACAACACATCATCTTTTAAAACACGTACTCAAACCCCCTCTAATAAAGGCTACTTTAGAGGAGGGTACAGAGGCAACAACAATAAGGGAAGAGGTAGAGGTAATAACAACCGCTCCTCTTCCACTCCCAAACAGTGACTTCCCTCTGCCTCCCCTACAACATTTCACTCCTGTGGGGGGCAGACTATCACAGTTCCTACCTGTCTGGAATCCATCACTACAGACAGGTGGGTAAGACAAATTATCCAACATGGTTACTGCCTAGAACTCACAGCAACCCCCCCAAACATATCACCCAGGCAGCGTCCAATGTCCACAGAACATTTAACCCTGCTTCAACAGGAAGTTCTAGCACTTCTACAAAAAGATGCTATTCAAGTGGTCCCCTTACAGCAGAGCTTTCCAAAGTGTGTGCCGCAACACCGTACTGTGTCGCCTCCACTCTGTGGGTGTGTCGCGTGACAATGACCCCCCCCCCCTCGTGTGTGGCAGCCAGACTCAGACAGCTCCCGGGCACACACAATCAATCAATCAATCAATCAATCAATCATGCCATTTGTATAGCGCACTACTCACCCGGGAGGGTCTCAAGCCTCATCCGAGCACTTCACAGGTCATTAAAAGACTGTGTGCATGTTAAAGAGGCTTTGTTGATGTGTCACCCCTTCTAAGAGCCCCTGCAGCGCCACTCTACCTCGTGCTTAATGTTTCAGCCCCCTCCCCCCGAAATGTGGCTCTAGTTGCGCCTATGCGCTGGGGGGTGTCTGCTGCTGTTAATATGCTCTGAAGCGCCTCCCTCCACCCTGGGCCCAGCAGGCACAAGTCTCGCCTGCCAAGCACCAGCCTTAGCCAGGGGCACTGGCTGCTGTGAGCATGATTCCTGCTCCTTGACCTTGTCAGACACCTGGCAGTGGCAGCTTCCAAGCAGTTTCGGAAGGAGTCTCTGCTTGGCGCACTGGTTCAAGGCGCTGCATCCTATTACTTAGAAAACTCAGGCGTTAGCAGAGAGGTGGGGACTCTGTCCAGCCTCTGGTCCATGGGCTTTTTATCTTATGACCTCCGCGTTTATTTATAAACATTAAATAATTGTATTTGTCTATTTTTTAAATTTATTTCTCAGTAGTTGCATATAATAATTATATCACAATCAACGGCTCCTTGTAATGCACAAACAGCAGAGGCAATGCTTTTCCAGGGGCGGCTCAAGCGAGAAGTTCCTGAGAGAAGAGTAACGGCGAAAGGGTGGCAAAGATATTGGGGGGGGGGGGCAGAGATAGAGGGAGTGATAGAGAGGGAGCGAGCGAGAGAGAGGGGAGAGACAGAGAGAGAGAGATACTGAAGGATGGAGAGAGGGGGCGAGAGACATACCGAGGGAGAGAAACACAGAGAGGGAGAGAGACTGAAGGATGGAGAGAGAGAGAGAGAGAGATAAAGAGGGGGAGAGAGACTGAAGGATGGAGACGGAGAGAGATAGGAAGAGAGAGAGGAGAGAGATACTGAAGGATGGAGAGAGAGGGCGAGAGAGATACTGAGGGAGAGCCAGAGAGAGAGAGAGAGAAAGAGAGCGGGAGAGAGAGAGAGGGAGAGGAGTGAGAGGAAGAGGAGTGAGAGGGAGACGGAGGGAAAGAGAGGGAGAGGAGGAGGAGGGGGAAGGAGAGGAGGGGGAGGGAGAGGAAGAGGAGTGAGAGGGAGACGGAGAGGAGAGAGAGGGAGAGAGGGAGAGGAGGAGGAGACAGAGGGAGAGGAGGGAGAGGAAGAGGAGTGAGAGGGAGAGGGAGACTGAGATGGAGAGGGAGAGGGAGAGGAGGGAGAGAGAGAGGAGAGAGGGAGAGGAGTGAGACAGAGGGAGAGAGGGAAAGGAGGGAGAGGAGACAGAGGGAGAGGAGCTAGAGGAAGAGGAGTGAGAGGGAGACGAGGGAGACGGAGAGGGAGAGGAAGAGGAGGGAGAGCGGGAGAGGAGAGAGAGAGGGAGAGGAGAGAGAGATTGGAGAGGGAGATTGCAGGAGTAACCCCCCCCCCCCCTCCCCCCCCCGAACCCCCTGTAGGAGGTTCGGCTTGCTCGCTGCGCTCGCTCGCATTACCGTGTCACAAGATGAAGATTGTCGAAAAGGTGTGTCACCGACGTGGAAAGTTTGGAAAGCTGTGCCTTACAGGAACAGGAGTCTACTCCCTGTATTTCCTAATACCCAAGAAGGACGGGACATTAAGACCGATTCTCGACCTCAGGCCCCTAAATCACTACATACAGTCGGATCATTTTCACATGATCACTTTACAACAAGTACTCCCATTACTAGAACAGGGAGACTTTCTTACAACACGAGACCTAAAGGACGCCTATTTTCATGTTCCTATACATCCTGCGCACAGGAAGTATCTAAGATTTGTCATACAAGGACAACACTATCAGTTCAAAGTCCTTCCATTCGGGGTCACAACAGCACCATGAGTGTTTACAAAGTGCTTAGCAGTAGTAGCAGCACATCTCAGAAGACAACAAATACATGTCTTCCCTTACCTCAACGACTGGCTCATAAAAGCAAGATCGTTCAACCAGTGTGTACAACACACAAAACAAACATTACACGACTTAGGGTTTACGATAAACGACACCAAGTCGCACCTAAAGCCTTCGCACGTTCACCAATATCTAGGAGCTACCATAGACACATCAGCAACTCTAGCGTATCCCAGTCAAGCCAGGATTCAAAGCATTCAGAGCTTAGTCCCCCTTTTTCAATGCCAGCACTCTCTTCAAGCCATTGTTCATGAAACTAATAGGCATGATGGCGTCTTGCATCTTCATAGTTCCTCACGAAAGACTGCAAATGCGCCCAATACAAGAATGTCTAGCACAACAGTGGAATCAGGCTCAAGGTCAGCTCACCGACCTGGTGTTGGTGGACAGCCGTACATATCGCTCTCTGCAATGGTGGAACACCAAAAACTTGACAAAGGGACGGCTGTTCCTAGACCCTGTTCCACAAATAGTGCTGACAACAGATGCATCCCTCAGGATGGGGAGCTCATCTCCTGCACTATACCACTCAAGGACAATGGAACAGCCAACAAAAATTGTTCCACATCAATCATTTAGAGCTGCTAGCGATTTTCCTAGCACTCAAGACTTTTCAAGTACAAGTACAAAACAAAGCTGTTCTAATCCGGACGGACAATATGACAGCTATGTTTTACATACAAAAACAGGGGGGGCACTCTCTGCAACTGTCCCAGCTTGCACAGAACATTTGGCGATGGGCCATCCCTCAAAACATACACCTGACTGTATAACACCTTCCAGGAATTCACAATCAGATAGAAGATCTGTTGAGTCGTCAATCACAACAGATTCACAAATGGGAGTTGCACCCACAGGTTCTACAACCATTCTTCCAAATGTGGGGCATCCACAGATAGATCTGTTTGCCACCCACGAAAACGCAAAATGCCCAACCTTCGCCGCCAGGTTTCCACACCCACGGTCGGAGGGGAATGCAATATGGATGAATTGGTCAGGCAGATTTGCGTACGCTTTTCCGCCTCTCCCACTCATTCCACTAGTAGTACGCAAGCTCAGACAACAGTCTCTCAAACTAATACTAGTGGCCCCACATGGGCACGTCAGCCGTGGTTCACCACACTACTAGATCTCTTACTGGTTCCACATCAGAAATTACGGCTCACGCCATCCCTGTTAACACAGAACCATGGAGAAATAAGGCACCCAGAACCAAGCCAACTGAATTTGGCGATCTGGCTCCTGAGGTCTTAGAGTTTGGCTACTTAAACTTACCACCAGAATGTATGAATATAATTAAAGAAGCTAGAAGACCCACCACTAGAGCATGTTATGCTGCTAAGTGGAAAAGAATTGCAATATACTGTAACAACAATCACATTGATCCATTGGATGTTTCCATCCAAAATATTATTTTTTACCTTCTACACCTACAAAGGTCCAACGTGGCTTATTCTTCCATACGACTGCATCTAGCAGCAATTGCAGCCTATTTACAAAATAGACAGCATCTATCTCTCTTTAGAGTACCTGCGATAAAAGCATTTATGGAAGGATTAAAACGAATAATACCACCTAGGTTACCACCTGCACCAGTTTGGAACCTAAACGTGGTCCTTACAAGACTTATGGGTCCCCCTTTTGAGCCTTTACACAAGTGTGAATTGCAATTCTTAACATGGAAGACTGCCTTCCTTGTTGCCATCACCTCTCTCAGAAGAGTTAGTGAAATACAAGCATTCACAATAGAAGAACGATTTTTTCAGATACACCCTAACAAAGTGGTTCTTAGACCTAATCCAAAATTCCTGCCAAAAGTGATTATTCTTTTTCACCTTAACCAATATGTAGAGTTACCAGTGTTTTTTCAAAAACCAGACTCTGTTGCGGAAAGGGCTTCACACACCTTAGATGTTAGAAGAGCTCTTTTATACTACACAGACGTGACTAAATCGTTCAGAAAGACAAAACAACTATTTGTATCTTTCTCTTCCCCACACAAAGGCAATTCCATATCTGAAGGAGGAATTGCCAGATGGATTGTAAAGTGTATTCAAATATGCTATCAAAAAGCTAAACGTACACTAACAGTTCCTCCTAGAGCGCCTCCACTCGCATCTAGGAGCCTCTATGGCTTTCTTAGGAAACATACCACTAGAGGACATATGTAAGGCAGCAACATGGTCTACCATACACACCTTCACTAAACACTATTGTGTTGACGTGCAAGCCAAGCAGCAAGCTGCAGTAGGCCAAGCTGTCCTTAAAACACTATTTCAGTATGCTGCAACGGATACAAGCGACCACCGCTAGGGGAGACACTGCTGCACAATCGTTGCTAAGTGTACAATCTGCAGCTCATATGCCTCGAACGGAATATGCTACTTACCAGTATGCATCTGTTCTTGGCATGTAGAGCTGCAGAGTTGTACACGCCCTCCCGCCTCCCCGGGACTTGTATCCGTTCCAGTACTCATCTTACTTAGATGCACACGCATGGACATCCTTTCTCTTTACTTCTACTAACTCCATCATTTCCCATCATGGCGAAAAACAATCTGAGGATGGAGTCGATGACCATGCGCAGTATTGTCCAAGGGAGGAGGCACCTATCTCGTATCTACAAAGACTTCTTCCAAGAAGACAACAACCTGCAATCATCCGAGCCCAACACCAGGTGGCGATCTATTGCTAAGTGTACAACTCTGCAGCTCTACATGCCAAGAACAGATGCATACTGGTAAGTAGCATATTCCTTCTGGCTTGCACCAGGGCCATTGGCATTCTTGCCATACCACGGCACGCGCTCATTTTCAGATAACTAATTTCCATTTCTATAGCTCACAATGTACAGTGTTCTAACAATGCACGCACATCCTGGCTTCAGCTATGTATCAGAACTGCAATATGTACTACTAACAGCTTAGAGCTCTATTAAAAGTAAATTTAGTTAAATGCGTTTCACTGTAGAATTGAACAATATCCAAGTTTATTGTAAGATTGCTGGGTTGGCCAATGCACCTGCAGATGAGATCTATATAAATGACATCGTCAATATGAGTTGTTTAATAGACTCCCCTTTTCCACTCAGTGCTGAAATGAGAATTATTGATTTGAGATATAATATCTCTTTTTTAACTCCTCGGGATAATCACGTTTTCTATCCTAGATGCATACTTGTATTCTGTTATAAAGGTAATACAATATCCCAATAGGTAGAATTCAAAAGACAATTTTTGTTGCATGCACAAGGCATTACACAGAGCAGAGAAAAAGGAGACACTTATTCAGGTGATTTTCAAGTCAAAGTTAATTTTTGTATTTGTAGTATTCAAAAAAAGGGAAGGGGAAAAATTTCATGTGGGAGTAATTCTGTACAGCACAAGGATAGACAATTCATATGACAACCGACAGGACTCGGTGCTCAATATATACAAGTGATATGTGGCAACGCAAGTGTAAGTGAACAGCGAGAAGTGGCGCAAAGTGAGCAAGGTGAAACATTTTATAGTGAGTGGCTCGAAGTGTGACAAAGTATTAGTGACTTTTTTCACAATTTCAATTGAGCCACAACGAAAGATGCGCCTATAATTGCGCTGTGGAGTCGACGACGTTTCGGTCCTTAATCAATGTGGACCATCTCCAGGACGAGGTTGTCTCGTTTTCAGTGCTGTGGAGCGAGAAGATCATTAGAGGATGGCGTAGGGAAAAGGAGTTACGCTGTAGGCAGCTGGACTGTGGGTAGGTAGCTAGCGAGGGTGGTGGTAAAGAAAGAGAACGCCTGAGGTGGTGAGCCCGTGAGTGTGGTGTGGGGTATGTCGCATGGGACTGGGAAGCTCAGTGAGGGGAGGGGGGCGTGAATGGGGGTGGTGGGGCACGGTGAGAAATTAAGAGGTAATAGCGCGCAGTCGGATGGATGGAATCTGGATTAATCAGGTGTCCGAAGAGTGGAGGCACAGCGGCTAATGGGTCGCTATGAAAACTAATAAAAGGGGATGGTCGCGCTTTGGGGCGCGGTCTAAAACCAATTAAGAAGGGTCCTAAGTAGGAGGGGGTAGGATCCTCATACACGTGCACTGGGGCGGGGGTATCGCAGCGGAGGTGTTCATAGGCACGGGAACGTGCTATGAGACTGGCAAAGGAGAATCAACAATGGATATACCTGTTGGGTGGCGAAGTCTCGACCCGGTCCAATGGATCCGGCAAGGTTCGTCTGACCGCCAGGGGACTGGAATGAGAAGGGGAGGGAGTGAGGAGGGGTGTAGACCGGCTGAGATCGGTCAGCTTGTGAAGGCGACGCGGGGGAGGAAAATACCTGAATAGTCCGGAGGGCCGGAGGGGGCGTCAGGCTCAGATCGCGGCAATAAATTGAAATCCGGCGGTAGGGGACCTGGAAGAAAGAGGTCTAATCAAGACCAGTGCTATGCATTGGGCTGGCGAGTCGTACAAGGCAGCACTCCCTATTTATTTGTACCTTCATATGTTGTGTTCTCCCATCTGATGCCCTGCATTTTGAATCACTCCTTAAGCAATTTTTAAGATTTATTTACCATCAACTTTCTGAGCGTCCTGTGACACCCATTATTACTGTATTGCGCCTTTTGCACATAGACTGTTATCACCGGATTACATTACACTGCTGACACTGTATTTTGTATTTTTGCACTTATATGTGTGTATCCTTGTGTCTGTACTTCTATGGTTTTAATTTAACTGAATAAAGTGGTTTGATGATGATGATGATTACACCAATTATTATTCTACAGACCTTCCAGGAAACTGACATTTGTTTTTTGTTTCAAATTTATGCTAATGTAAAGGCTATGTGCTTCATATTAAAATATGTGGCTCTTGTCTAGTCATATTATAGTGCTCTCAGGTCATCACAGTAACTACTGAAATATCAGATTCGTTGAACTTATATAATCACTAGTGAACGTCATCCCTGTTGATCCTTTAAAATATATTTCACCTCCTGTCTTCTGTGTCTCAACTTGCGTTGGAGCAGTTGCAGATGAACTGGTACTTGAGCATGGTCTGACATTGAAAGAGCTGATTTTATACACCTGGTTTAGCATGAGGGGTGCGCACAAAAGGAAAACATAATCAATTCTGGAATATGACTTGTAGGCCCATCACCACCTGTTGAACTGCTGGAATTTGCAATCTACCTCTAACTTTCTACTTGTCTCTGACTTTGTTTCAACCTCTCTTGTGTCTGTGTTCCTGAAACCGTAAACGGGCAAGTAGAACTGTGATCTCAAATAGTTAATCTACCGCATTGATGAGTCCCAAAATATATTTTTCAGTTCATATCTCCTTGTGTACTATTTATACATGATGTGTTTCCTAATTTCTAATAGTGTAATGGTGCCTACTCTGTGGTGTCTAAAGTGTTACATAAAAACCTTTAAAATCTTCAACCACACTTAAGCATGACAATGTGAATGCTGATATCAGACTTTGGCTATGGGGAACATGATATTTTGAGAAATTCCATTCAATAACACTCAAATGTCATACTCTCAAAAGTCTACTGACCAGCTATTGAGGATGATGGACAAGTGGTTGGGAGAATCCGAAATGTGTTTGCTGCTTTTGCTGTTATGCAGTTGTTTTGCCAGTGAAACAGGCTACGAAAGCAAACACTTTTTGCTAAAGTTAACATCAGACAAAGATGCACACTCCCAAACAATGTGCTTAGAATTAGTAACTGAATGGTGTTGGGTTCCACCCTTGGTGCAAATGTAAGTATGGGTGGTGATGTTCTGTATCCCAGCTTAAAGAATTTATAATGTAACAATTGAATATGTTTCTTAACACCTCCTTTGTTACCAACCGTAATGTAACCGTTTTAAATAAAACATTTATTTAACCTTTTTCTGTCAAAATTGTTTGTCATTGATAAGTTGAACTGGCAATATTTTTACACATACTTTCTGCCCTTGCAGATTCATGAAAGAACAACTCTACGGATATGAAGGCGCTGGCAAACCACAATGTCCTTGCATACTTAAGAAGAGTTTCATGAGAAAACTGAATGAACAAAAATGAAGACGGAGAAAAATCAATATTCCCCTGTTTTCGAAAATCAAGTTAAATGTTGTATAGAGGATTATGCTGGAAAATATCTTCATGAATCTGATAATGATGTTAAAAAAATGACAATTAAGAAGACTTCAATTTCAGCAAAACATCAAACAGCGTTTTCGAATGACAATCCTTCAAATGAAGCTACACGTTTGCAGATTGACTTGCCATTAATGAATTTTTCAGATAAAGTAACATTTAAAGATGGAAATGGAAGTACACGAGTATTTCAACATAACCGACAAACAGCAAGAAAATCTCTTATAAAAGCTACGTTTAAAGATTGTCAGCTAAATGAGTCGTCTGACATTGACCTGCCACCAAAACAAGATGGAGTTTCAGATGAAGATAGAAGTAAGACCTTGGCAAAAATTTGCAACTTCCCCTGTCCAAAATGTAAAGGTGGAATTCGTTATAGCCCAAATGATCTGCAGAAACATTATAGACTTCTGCATCATGGAGAGCTTCCTAATTATCCATGTGAAATGTGCAGTTTTTCATCAAATGATTTTCAGAAATTTACACAACACCGTCAAACACATCGAAGTACATTGGTGAAATGTGACATTTGCAATGATGAACAGTTCTATAGTTTACTGGATTTAACAAAACATTTTACATCCCAACATTCCATTAATGGCGAATTTAGTTGTGAGCAATGCATCTTCCGCACTTCAGATGTCGGCACATTTGTTCAGCACATGCATAGGCACTGTGATGTTCAGTATAAATGTGAGAAATGTAATTATGTTTCTTTCAACAAAATGGAGTTTCAAGAACACCTTGAGGGTCATATTTGCGTATTTTCCTTCGCTTGTCAGTATTGTGACTTCAGTTCAACAAGAAAGGATAATATTGTGAATCATATCATAGCCGCACACAAAGAGAAGCTGCTTTCAAAAGATACTCCTGAAAATGCGGGATGTGAGTATAAACTTGTAGAACATAAATCACCATTAAAATTAGTTTTGACAAAATATGCAAATGAAACCTCAAAGGCGGCTCTTTGGAAACAGAAGCTAAATCAAGCTGTCAACGGTGAAACCATAGTAACTAATAAACAAATCCTAATTCAGTGCAAATCTGAAAATCCAAGTCAACCTTCCTTCCATGTTAAAGAAGAAATTGATGCATCTGCAAAGCAAGGTAAAGTTATCCATGCAGCACAAGGTGGTAAACCAACTATAGCAACATGCTTTAAGCAAGATAACGGCCCTAGTTTGAGTGCAGGTGTGTTGACAAATTCAGTTAAAGGACCCACTGTGCTTATGGTGAAGAATAACAAAATATCAGTCCCAGCAAATTACTGTGCAAAATTTATGGGATTCAAGGTGGTGGATGGAAAACAGCATATTGCACTAAAACTACTTCCTGCAACTAATCAAAGCGAATGTTCATCTGAATTGGAGTCTCTTTCCTTGAAAGCTGGTGCCAAAGCTTGTCTTAAAAAATCCACAGCTAGAAATTTTATATGTGAACCTTCATCTTCAAGTTCAAGTGATCATGCATCAAATTATTCAACTCCGCAGAGTGATGAATATTGTCCTGCATCACCTCCAACTACAGAGAAGAAAACCAATTTGTTATCAGGTCTTAGGAATTTGAATACATCTTCTTCTTTAGCTGCAAGGTCTAAAGCAAAAAGTATGTTTCATATGCCAATGAGATCTGCCTCCCTTCCTAATCTTTCTGATGTAACCATGATAGATGGAGGAGATCTGTCACCTTTTCTCAGCAGATCTAACAATCCTGATATTTCAAGAAGCACTTGTAGAGGAACATCAAAACGGAAAGTGGAACTTCTCTGTGACCAATCGCTTTCTCAAAAAAGCCACAAGCTGAATGGACCTTCTGCATCCATGTCAAATGTTACAAAAGACAGAGCATTGGATAATTCTGTGGTATCTCCAGCAAGCAGCATGGTAAATGGTAAAGTAAAAGCTCCAGAATCCTGCATATTCTCTGATACTAAGTTAAGTGTTTCTGAAAGCCTGCAGAAAAATGGTAATGGTAATCTCCGTAACCAGGTGTCAAGTAAGTTGCCTCCACCTTCACATGGTAATTGCGGAAGCTTGCTCTCTGTGCCAAAATTTGCGTCTGTTTACTCTGTACAAAATCCTCCGGCATGCTCTTTTATTCCTATAAAAGTAGGGCAAGTGGCTCAAAACGCAGTAAAAGGAAAGTTAAATGCCTACCAAACCCTACCTCTTGCAGTGGACAATCAATTACTGTTACCTTCTGTTAAGCAATCGGGCAGCAGCTATTTTACCAGATCTGTTGAAGTAGGCAGTTTACACATGAAGTCCAGCACCGAAGAAAATGTAGCGCTGAAAGGTAATGCAACATACTCTGGTAAAACGTTTGAGATGGAAAAAATACCAAAATCATTACATGGGGCTCAAGATGGCACATCAATCAAAGCATCCAATATCAGTTCACTTCTTAAGACCCATTCTAATGCAATAATAAATCAGCAGCTGGCTAAAGAAAAGCTCACTGTGCCCTCACACAATCGTAATAGCTCAAATTCTGTAAAAATATTAAGGTCACAAACTCGGCCTGAAAAAAATGCTTTTTTGCCTGCATCATCTCCAAATGGAATTATTTTGCCAGTGCACCTTGCCAATCAAGCAGGATTACAAATCATTTCGGGAAGCACAGTTTACTCGTCAAATGTGTCGGGTGTTCAATTATCCAGTGCGCCCCCTTCATCAGGTCTGCTTAGCAAAAGACCTGGAATGATTCTAACTTTCAGCGGTGAAGCTTTTGGTGCAGTTGCAAATATTACCACTGGTAACTCTCAGGTTTTAGATAGTGTTGCGCAGAATAATGAAGTTCAACAACATTTGCCAAATGCAAATCATTCTCTTACTTCTAATTTTAATCCAGCTTCTGTATCAGTAGCTAATCAGGTAAGTCAAGTGCCTCTTCAAGGACCTTTTATTGTACCTAATTCAATCAATTCTCCTTTACAGGTCGCTAGGGTATCTTCCCAAGCGAATGGGTTACCTGCAGGCCTGAATGTTCTCCAGTATTGTACTACACAAGCAGCTCCTGGAGCTACATCTGGCACATTAGAACCTGGCAAATTGCACTATGAGGCTCAGAATAAACAACCTATTTATGCACTCTTACCTGATGGTCGACAAGCAGTTTTTGTAAAGTATGCTTCTCCTACAGGAAATCCCCAGAATTCCTTTCAAACCAATGCAGCCAATCATATTTTCCAACCAAAGAATTCTGATGGCCCAAAACAGAAGTACGTCCTTAAAATTGTTCAGTCCTCACCATTTCCGGTACCTGTTGCATGCAAAAATCTAGATGACCTGCAGTCCCTGGAAGGTACTACTTTTGCATCATCAAAATGCTCTTTATCCAACTCGGCTTCAGCATCTACACCGCCTGAAGAACCATTGTGTTCCACAAAACATTTAAAGACTTTATTGCAGAAAG
Source organism: Lissotriton helveticus (assembly GCF_964261635.1). NCBI lineage: Eukaryota > Metazoa > Chordata > Amphibia > Caudata > Salamandridae > Lissotriton > Lissotriton helveticus. The sequence continues at coordinate 941,008,749 of NC_136065.1, forward strand.
GTTCAACCAATTTAACACCTGAATTAGACTGTAGGAAACCTAGTGGTTCCATTCAACAACCACCACTCTGTAATCGTAAGAAACTCAATGTTCCAAAACGCAAATATGATGTGGACAACAAACGGTCAGAATCGGAGACTGCTAAAAGAAACAAGAGTCTTCGACAGAAATCTAAGTTACGGTCTGAAATGCCTCCAAAGAAAAAAACATTAGCTAGGAAATGTAAAGAGAAAAACCAAAGTGGTATGACAAATGAATGCGTTTACACCTTTGAACCTAGGGCATCGAAAGAATGCAAACAGACTTTGAGGCTTCTTCCTTTCAGTTTGAATCAAAATGTGAAATGCCCTAGGAGGAATCAGCCAGTTGTGGTTCTGAATCATCCTGATGCAGATTTCCCCGAAATAGTAAACGTAATGAAGACAATAAAAAAGTTTAAAGGCCATGTTGTAAAGGTTTCATTGTCCAGCCGAACTATTGAAGCTCTCATTCATACTCCATATGGTAGCACACCTAAACTTACTACAAGTGAACACACTGCAAAGAGTCACAAAGTGTTCCTGCCAGTGAGTCCTGTGAAAGAAAGATTTGTTTTGAAATTAACCCTGAAGAAGACCAGCAAAAATAAGTATAAAATTGTAAGAAGTAGCTCAAAAACTGTTATAAGATCTAAGTTTACCTGCTGGTTCTGTGGCAGAATTTTTGAAAATCAAGATGAATGGGTAGGACATGGGCAGCGCCATTTAATGGAAGCTACAAGGGACTGGAATACATTGACACAGCGATACAGCTAAATTACTATTTGCAGTAAAAAACTGATTGTGGCTTGCAAATTTATTTTTGGTGAGAAGGACATTAAGGGTGGATTGCAAAAAGGAAATTATATTGAGTGTTCATTTTTTATGAGGCACAAGAGACTTGTATTTTTATGTAAGAAACCTAGCTACAGGTTTAAGCCTGCAAATGTTATAATTTATTTATTTTTCTTTCAGATGCATTGAATTTCTGTGTTTTTGTGTTTTGAACAACTAGAATCTTTCAGGACTTTCTCAATGCATACATGTAATGTACAGATTTTTCTTTTTCACTAAAAGCGTAAGTTACTGTCCCATACAAGCACTGTCAAAAATAACTTTCAACGTATAACTTCAGATTACTATATGGAAGCCTTTTCAGGGATTTAACACTATTCATTACAAGTGCCTACAAAATGTGAAACATTTCGCATTTTAGATGTCAGGATAATCATTGGTCCAAAAGGGTAATTTTCAAACTGTTTCATAAAAGAAAGCCATATGTGAATGCTGGAATTAATTTTGCTATGCATAGAGCACCTATACCATTTTTGCTGAAATTTGTCTACTTTCAAAGTAAACTATTTTTCTTACAAATTACATAGTATTGTATTTAATACGGCGAGGCAATGAATATTATCCGTGTTTTGCGTAATCACTATTCTGGCTACATAAATGTACAGCGGGCCAGGCTGTGTATGTGCAAGCTAGCTGCTTAATTCATTAAGTGCTGGCGCTCATTATACCACACATGTACTCTGGTCAATTGTATTGCGTCAAAACATAGAGCTGTCCTTGTCAATGTACCTAACATAGACCTCAATCAAAAGAGCCCTTGGAGTAAATCCACCCACCTCAGAACTTATTTGACTTGCCAGACGTAATTCTAGGTTTTGCACCTTTTTGAACACATCCTAATGTTGATTAAAAGATAGTTGGGCATTTTTCAGGTTCTTGGAGGTAGCACAGAAATTGCTTCCAGTCATAGGGATTATTATTTTTAGACCGAGGCCTGTCACAGAGGCGGTAGCTGGGGCTGTTTGCCCCAGGTCTCCAGGTTTTCATGACCCATGTTTTAAAAAAAAAAATGAATTCACATATATTAATCACTTTGGTGATGAGGAAGGCCTGGAGCCTTCGGGCCACCCTCAGTACCTGTGCTTGTGTGCTGAGGACCGCTCCAGGCCATCCGAAAACCAGAGTTAAGAAATCCCTTTGGTGTAAGCACCTGAGGGATTTCCCTTTATTTATTGTAGCCTCAGGAGCTGGTGGAAGAGCCCTCCCACCAGCTTCCGTGGCTCTCTATTTGTTTTCTCTGAAATGACAATTGGTGCCATTTTTAAACTATAATGAGCTGATCTGCTCATTTTACTTTCACTGCTTCGGTGCTCAGGGATGTCTCTCAGACCCCCCCCCCCCCCCGAGGACCGAAGCCAACAGGAGTGGTGTAAAGGGAAGAATCTCCGCTTTCCAATGGTACCTTTCACTAGTGGATTCCTGATTGGGGATTGATGCAGGAGGGCGATTCCACAGCAGGGTTCCATTCCATTAGACACCAGGAACCATATTTTGAGAGGGCAGCTGCCCCCTAACTCTGGGCTAGTTCTCCCGCCCCCCTCTCCCAGGCCCAAAAGTCTCTATGTCTGGGGGGAGGGTCAGATTGGAGATTCTAGTCTCCAATCTGCCCCACAGGGCCGCTAATCACCAGGAATGATCATTTATTGGGCAGAATGGGTAGGGGTGACCCTCTTAGGCATAGGGCCTAGCCCCCAAGCAGGCAAAAATACATCCTTGCATGTCTTTCTGCCCCCTTCGGGGGCAAATAGGAGGCATTTTCCTCCAACTGCTCCCGGTGGTGGTCAGAAGGCCCACTATACCACCAGCCAATTTATTTTATCTAGCAGTGGACTAGTGTATCCCCTCATCTCCCCAGGCTCAAAAAAGATTGGAGCTCTTTACCACCAATATGACCCTGGGAGAGGAAGGGCAGAAAACCCACTAGACACCACAGATTTTTTAAATGGCAAAATGGGTGGGGGAACCCCACCCAGGCATTCAATTTAGCCCCGACCCACTCAAATACACCCCAGCAGTCTTTCTGCCCTTCGGGGGCAGATATGAGTTTTCCTCTAATCTGCCCTCAGCAGGGGGCAAAAAGACAACTAGACCACTAGGGACTATATCTGGAGGGGGGTACCCCCCTTTGCAATTATCTAATGCCCTTCCCCCAGGCCACAATGTCTTTCTGCCACCCAGAAGCACAATGGAGGTAGTTATATTTCAATCTACCTGGGGTGAGTGGGGGGGGGGGGGGCGGGTTGGAGGCGAGAAGCAGAAAGCCCACTAGATATCCGGGATGATTTTGTTTGGTGGAGAAATGGGTGGGAGCGTCCCGCCTAGGTATTGGGCCTAACCTCCAGTATGACCCCAACAGTCTTACTGCCCCCCTGGGGACTAAATCATCCCCATCTTCTTGGCTAGAAGGGATTTTGTGTGTGTGTACTTTTTTTTCTCTTCTTTTTTTGTTTCTTCAATATAGAAATGGGTAGCAGAGTTGGGTTAAGTCCCAAACTTGCCTAAAATTGGACATTTACCTTGTCTTTCTTTGACTTAAACTTCTGGAATCAGCAGGAATCCACAGAATTCCTACCACCCAGCGTTCTCCCACTTGTCCTAATAAGAATGCTATCCCACTTGTGACTTGGCCTAGTGCCCACAACAGGGACAAATCAAACCAGGGTCAATGAGAGTCTAGGGGCTAGACTCCCATTGCCCTTGCTTTGAAACTTGCCTTTAGCATGCAATAGGCCCAGCCACACAAGTGAGGTAGCCTTTTTATTAGGACAGGGGGGGGGGGGGAAGGATGCAACTTTTGTGTGGATGGCTTATGTGGCCTGAAAGTTATAGAGGCCTAAGCACAAACTGCCCCAAATAGCCAAAAAAGGCCAAGTACAGGGATAGCAGTTGAAAGGTTAAAAGAAAACAAGTTTGGCCTATTAATTCCGCATGAGCTAGCTATCAGTGACCAGCCAGTAGGTGGCACCATAGGCTGCAGCTACCATAAGTATATTTTTATCTTCTTGCCTCGCAGATACGAATAAATGAAGAACCTTGTAAGCCAAGAGGGGGTTGACAGACTGGGCCAGAGTAAGGAACTGGGATTAGGCCTGGGCCCCATATTAAAAGTGGTGAATCCTATTGCCAAAGAAGTAGCCCACATTTGCAAATTGGGCAGTTTTGAACCGACATGCAGTGTAGCTGTTTTGCAAGTTATGGGAGACTATGCGTACCAGCCCACCAGACTATAAAACAAGTGAGGCCTAACCCCCCCCCCCCCTCCCCGCAACAGGGATATTCTACATCACATGTGAGCTGTTTAAACTGTATTTACTGGGGCCTGTGCACTTCGTTTTTTGGCCAGCAGGGGGAGTAACGTTTTATTCAAACAGTATTGTTAGATTTCGAGTTAGTGAAGCCTTTACCTGCAGAAGTCCAAAGTGCAAATTCTGAACAGGAGAAGCAGTTTCCAACTCCCTGGCCAGCAAACCTTGTCTGAGGTAGCTGGGACCTTACATGGTCTGCTAGTGGTACATGTGCACACTGATTGTATCTGGTGTTTCTATTGGGTTAGGGTTAATGTCCTCATTGGTTGGGTATTTGAGGGTTGTTATTGGTTTCTGGGTCTGTGATTCAATCGTAGGGTTGGGACTAGGGCTAGGGTTAGACATTTAATTGGAAGTAGCTATTTAGGGCTTCTGGTGTGATTGGTTGTTGGACTAGTTGTGGGACTAAGAGTAGAGTTAGGCTTTCTATTGGAAGTAGGGACTAGGGCTACCTGTACCATTGGCTCCTTGGACTTGGGTTGGGACTACTGGCAGGGCTAAGGCCTTTATTGGACGTAGAGATCAGGGTTTTTGAACTGATTGGGTGCTTGGACTAGGGCTAAGATTGGCTGTAAGGTCATGGTCTCCTATTGGTTCTAGATTTTAGGGCTAGTGTTGTGATTGGATAATGTTAGGGCTAGGGTTCCCATTGGCTGAAAGGGTCACCTGATTACTAGGGCTATAAAAGGCCAGGCTTGGGGCGTCTCAGCCCGGCCGTCGAGGCTAATGGTGGAGAGGACAAGGGTAGTTGCCTGTTTGAGCCTGTTGAGGGCAGAGAGGACAAGGGTAGTTGCCTGTTTGAGCCTGTTGAGGGCAGAGAGGACAAGGGTAGTTGCCTGTTTGAGCCTGTTAAGGGCAGAGAGGACAAGGGTAGTTGCCTGTTTGAGACGGACCAGGGCCAGAAATGCTGCCCTTTTTCTGATTTAGCAATACCCAGCCCACACCATCCACATCCACAAACAGAGCAACACACTCACACCAAATGTACACCACGCATAACACTATGCACAGATAAATGTACCAGCATGCACCACCAACCAAACCACATCTACACACCCTACTATCCCAACTACCACACATATCCACCATCACCCACAAACGACACAATACCTATACCACTAACAAATACACTCATCACTAATACAAAGCCAATCAACACCATACATACCTACATCCCATTCAGACACACTCTCCCTGCTGTAATTACACCTAACAGACCACCTTTTATCTCCTACTCTACCCCTCCTTGCATCATCACCTCTTTTACTATACTGATCCCCTAAAACAAACCTTTCTAAACACTTTCCTCCGAGTCCTCCCCTCCAAAACTCATTTTTACTCATCCAAAAGCCTCCACCTATTGCTAAGACATAGAAAAATAAAAAAATCTTTTATCCCTTCACTATCCTTTTTCAATCGAAATTAAGAGACTAACATGTTCACTTCTCAAATTACATATTAAACTATACTAGTATACTACCCAAATAACTGAATAACATATCCACTACTCAAATTACTTCATATTTTTCACTATACTAATTTTCAACAGTAATCCTTTATGGGTTTCGGAGTGGCGTGCTACTCGCCAGAAAAGCGCTTCAACACCCATCAGGGGTGACAAGTGCTATATGAATGCAAATCTTTCTTCCCCTTTTATCCCTCCGCAATCCTTCTCACTCCAAGTAACAGAGACTAATATTCACCACTGAAACGACCTCATATTTCACCATATTAATTCACCACTAATCCTTAATAGGCTTTCTGAATAGCGTGCGGCAACAAGCGATAAATACATACAAACCTTTGACCTCCTCCGTCCTTCTGCTATCATTACAAATCCAAATAACTGACTAACCTATCCACCACTTAAAATATACTTGCATTTTTCACTATACTAATTCAACACTAATCCTCTATGGGTCCTGGAGTAGCGTGTTACCCGCCGAAAAAGCGCTTTGACGCCTCGTCAGGGGTAGTAAGCGCTATATAAATGCAATTACAATACAATACAATACAAAGCTGGTTGCAGGTCATCTACCATACAAATGCTAAGAGACTGTCTGAAGGGGAGGGCGTCTCCAGCTCCATTAGTAATAGCAGGTGACTTTAACGTCACCTACACACTCCTAGACGCAGAGGATATATCCGACAGCGACAAGCTGGATGAGCTATGGCATGTTACTTTGCTGGATTTGCCACCAATTAAAAAATGGACATGCACAGTGTTGCAGCTTCATGCATTAACACTTGAATATAGGCTTAGGGCAGCAAACAGACGTACAAGGTCTGACAGGAAGGGGGGTGAATACTTACAATAGAACAGTTAGCATAAGTCACATTGATTATTTTTAACTAGATATCAAATAGTGGGCTGGGGTGACGAATGTGGTGATTGGAACGACCACTGACCGCAATCTTAATCCTCTTGAGCTCACAATGTCTTCACTATGGACCTCCACTCCCACTGTCTCAAGTATTCCTCTTATAACTAAGGAGATCTGCCACTCAAATAACAATTGGCGCGTCAAATGGGATTGAGTCGCAATTGATTTAGCGAAACTCGAAAATATAAAGACTAACCTATTAGATAGCACCAGTGAGTTGGGAAGTTTACTTGAGCAGCAGGACGGGCTTTCTAAGATCACAGAATCTCATACAGCCTTTTTTAAACAACTGACATTCTATTTTAGCATGCCCGATAGGCCCCAGGACAAGCCCAAACCAGCCAGACCATGCTTTAACTAGGAGTGCAGGATTACAAGATCTAAACTGACTGCTGCCATTAGAGCAAATGATTTGCTAGAACTAAGAGAGACAAGCAGAAATTGTAAGGTAGCGTTAGTCAAGGCGAAAAGTGCCTGGGAGGAAGATTGATGGCTCCAAATTAGTAATGCATGCATGAGGAAAGACTTGTCAATTTTGGCTTTTAGTGGTGAGGGGGGAGGCTGCAAGACCGAGTCCACCTTCCAACAATATCTCCATATCCACCTGGTATGACCATTATTTCCGAAGTATACACTGGATCAGGGAAGACCTCTAGGCTGTTTTCCTTAGCTGAAATCACACTTAGCGTAAAATCTATGGTAAAGAGTAAAGCTCCGGGGCCTGATGGCATTCCTGGCGATGTCTTTTTTAGTGAAGTTGCCAATTGCTGCAAATACATCTGGACTTTGGCCAATGGTATTGCTGAAGGGGCTCCCATACCACCTTCATCAAAGTGCGGAGAGGTGATCCCAGTTTTCAAGAAGGATGATCGCCCCTAAGCAACTAACTATAGGCCCATCAGCCTGATCGAAGGCGCTTGGAAAGTTTTCTCTCGGCACTTCTTTCAAAGATCACTGCATGGATGGAGGAGAATAATATTCTATCCCCCTTCCAAGCAGGGTTCAGAAGGAGGACTATCAATTAGGTCTTTCAATTTAGTTTATTGGCCTGGAAAACTGTGAGTATCGAAAAGGGGAGCCTCTACATTACATTTATTGATCTGAAGTCAGCTTTTGATCTTATCCCCAGGTCCATGCTGTGGTATGTCCTGCAGGAGTTGGATCTTCTCCCTGAGATCCTGGCGATGGTTGTCCGCCTTCATGAGGACACCTACACCAGGGTCCATTGGGGAGACCAGGGTCAGTTGACCGATCTCATCAGTGTGGACAGGGGGGGTCAGACAGGGTTTTGTGTTGGCTCCGACTTTATTTTCATTATTTATCAATGGTGTAGTCCAATACCTAGTGGAAGTACCAGCTGACGCTCCAGTGCTGATGGTTGTCAAAGTAACAACCTTATTGTTTGCGAACAACACATTGATCGTGTCCAAAATGCCCAATGGTCTGCAACTTGTCTTTGATTGTTTCAAGGCCTTTTGCGAACAAAGAGGTCTCAAGGTCAATACCTCGAAAATCAAACTTGTGCTAAGGAACCCACATAGAACGTTCAAAGGTAAAATGCTGCTAGGGGGATCCCTCTTGAGAGAGTGGCCACCTTTGATGATTTGGGCATAACCCTATCTGAGAAAATGGCATAGAAAGGTCACATTCTGAATCATAATCTTCAGAAGAGGTAGACCATTGGGGCACTGATTAAGAAGCCCAGAACTTCTCAGACTAAGCCAATAGCTGCCCCTCTCCAGATTTGTGACCACAAGGTAGCAAGTTCTGCTCTGTATGGGGCTGTTAATTACAGAAACTACATTTTTAAGATCTTTATGTTCACTTCAACCACTACAGCTAGATAAGAGTAGAAGCTTAATTGCGGACAAAGCTAGGCTCTGGCCCCTGCTTTTGTGGCTTTGTCTCAAACTAACCCCCGAGCTCTCCCATTATGCTGCAGCACTTGAAGAGGTTTCCAAGCTTGACCACTTCAAAAAGATTGGGTGGTTCATCGAGGTTAGGTCACTACTATCAGTGATGGGTCTGGGAAGTTCATGGGAAACCAAAGACGTCGGCCAACTGCCAAACAAAGAAGTGGTTAAAAACCAATGCTGGAGATGGGTATCAGTCTTTTTTCGCTCAATCATGTATGGGCCGTCTCACGCTAGAATTCATGGAATTCAAACTACAAAGCACTTTCGAACATTATATGGAGTTTATTGCCATCCCGCAGGATAGGAAACTTTATATCCAATTTAGATTTGGATCCCTTCCTGTGAACTCCTTTACAGCCGCGTGGAGGCAGCTCTTGTAACACAGCACTGCCCGGGCTGTCCTACAATGATTGAAACAATTGGCCACATTTTCTTTGTTTGCTCCCTGTATAGACTCCCGAGACATAAGTGGCTAGCCCCTGTTTGCAGATTATTGGGAACTCATTGCCACCGGGAAGCTCTTTGCATCCTAAAATCAGATTGTAGGCCTACTATAGTATGTGGAGTTGCAAAGTTCCTAGGAAAAATGTGGATTTTCAGAAGGTATGCGTCCAAGACGCGATAGTCTGCATTTCATAATTTTATCAAGTAATTATTTCCAGACTTTGTAACAACTATGCAATGTTTTATCCTTGTAAATTGATAACGTTTGACGTTCTGTGGAATCCCCTTTATAATGTGGTAATATTTTTTGAAAATTAATATATTTTATCTTTTTACAATTGTTTTAATATTTTAAACAGTGATAATGTAAAACTTCTGGCAAAAACGTGTACTGTCTAATGATTCTCTTATTGATATATATTGTTGGATAACTGTACTGTAAGCACTCACACTTTTATGGTCATGATGAACGAATAAAGTTTACGATGAATGAATGCAAGAAGAACCCTGAAGCCTAGAGGGGTTGACAGACTGGGCCAGAGTGAGGAACTGGGTTGAACTGGGATTAGGCCCGGGCCCCAGAATTAAAGTGTTGAATCCTATTGCCAAAGAAGTAGCCCACATTTGCAAATCAGGCAGTTTTGAACTGACATGCAGTATAGCTGTTATGGGAGACTATGCATTTGTGCTTGCTGCAGGCAGTGTTTGTTGTGATATCAGGGAAAGCAATGATAAAACCAGCCCACCAGCCTACAAAACAAATACACAAACCCTCTTAAAACGGCCAACACACTTGTGTCTGAACAGTCCTTCTGGCACTATCAGATTGCCCTATAAGCCAGCTCTACCCTGGTTAGGATAAATATCCTTTGAGGATCTGAATTCCTAGTTCCTGTGAATCTCCTGCCACGTGTCCTTCCTAAATGCTGCCTACACTGAAACTAGTATTCTCTGCTCCCCTACAACTGCTGATCTTGGAGCCAGAAGTGCTGGGGCCTCCTAAGGTCCCTTCAGCACAATTGATAAACGCACATCAGGAAGTGAAACAGAAATGGGAAGTAGCAGGACAGAGAGATCATCTGTGTTTGTGCTTTTTCTTATGTATGTGTTGCTCTGCAAGTGCTGTGCATGCTGCTTATTAAGGAAGTCAACAGTGTGTAGTGTGGTGTACGTGTAATGCTGTCTCTTTAATTACATGTGTTCTTTTTTGAGAAAGTCCCTTTCCACTGCTCAGAGCTCAATATATCTGAAAAGGCGTGTTTCCCTCGAATACTGCTAAGGCTTCTAGTATGATAGGATTTAGATTTAAAATTAACGTACAAGTAAAGGCACATCGATTTTAAGCAGCAGCTCGGCAGCATGGTCTTTTTGTGAGGAATAAACTACACCAGGCTCAGAATGTAGAATAAGCAATGGGTGGAGTGGGAACTCCACAAAGCATATACAGCAGGTCGCTTAGCAACCACGCAAGCGCTGTTTGCTCAATTAACACCTTAGCTGCGATGGAACGTCCAGCTCCAGTGCTGGACGTTCCATTGCGCAGGTGCAGTTGGAACGTTCAACGGCCGACGGCAGCACTACGGAGGTAGTGGTGCCGTCGGCCGTTGGTCGTGCGCAGCACTTATGAGGTTAAAAAGTAGAAATCTGCAGACTAAGGTAGGCTAGTAATCTGAATCTAAGTTAGACTTTGCACTCTTAATAAACATTCTGTACATTCCCAGTAATAACTGGTGCTGTTGTTTTGTTGTCTATTAAAAGTTTGAGCCTGGACGTCATATAACAGCTTGAGATGCTGTAGCTTTTGCCCTTAATATTGGGCAGGAGTCATTTCATATATCAAGTTATCAGTCACATAATAATTGATTTCTATCAAAAGGGAGGGAAGAGGATTTAAGGTCCATTCAGTTCCCCTAGTTAGATACAAAATTAATCAATAAAGGGAATGGACACTAGTGTCTACTAAACCATTGGTTCAACTATGACAACCCTCATAGGCAACCTGATTCAGTTGATGCGGTATATCTTTTATCCGCCCCGTCAGGTGTCATGGCATATTCATAGGGTAGTCAAATAACGTGTGGTATGCCTGCCTCACCCGAGGCTACCTCTGGTCCAGGTAGAAGTGTCCAGAAATAATAGGGAGGGAAAAAACGTATTTTAAAAAACAGTGTGTCACCAGAGATTTTTTTTAATGAGAAGGTTGACACTGTTAATAAAAGTTGTCGATATATATGTAGTCGGGTAACTAGATTACCATATATCTATGTATATATGGATGCGTCAATATGTTTCAGCTCTGTGGGCCCAGCCGGGTCTGTAGAGCTTTCGTCAGGACAAAAAGACAAAAAACATACAAAGAAGGTACTCACACAACTTGTGTAGGTTCCTTTAGCTATTATAGCATTTCTTATTTAGTCACCTGTAGTATGGGAACACAAACAATACATTACATTATGGTATGTTGGTTATGGTGATTAGGCATAATACTTTTCTTGAAGCACACATACTAGGATTGCTAGTGAAAGATATGCACCTGATTCTAGATACATAAATTATGAGAAGGAAAGAGAGCAGGAGAAAACAGGTTTACGATATATAAGTACAGTGAGGAAGCTACTTGTGCATTGCGTTGTTGGGGTTGGTGTGGGAGGGAACTGTGAAGTCAAACTATAATGGTGTTATTGATGTCGAGCATCTGTTCTCCAAAAGCGCGATGTTGTATTGCATTTACGCGTTCTGTTAAGTAGTGTTTAAAACACGTGGCAAAAATACTGAAAGCAATACCTTAATAGGTTCTCTTGGAAGCTTCAACAGGGATTAAGAGTCGCTAGACGTGGTCTTTGCTAGAAAAATATTACCAAATCGGTTAGAATATGATAAAAGGGTGACTTCTTACCCGTATGGAGTCGTCTTCAATAGTAATTCTTACCCACGAGGACCAGCTTTCAGTCCCTGTGCTGACTCTGCCCCTGGTTACAGGCGGGGCTCAGCTTCCCGGTCTTATGGCAGGAAGCTAAACACTAAGAGAGGACTCAAATGTTAACAGGTTCTTCCCTCCAAGATGGTTCCCACCTCAAAATAAATGCGATATTTTCTAACAACCAGGCTCATGGACCTGATATGTTTTTAAAAAGGGGTGCATTATTAACCAACTCAAAAGAAAAGGTTGGGAAGGAAACACGAACACTGGTCTGTTGCTATGAAAAGTGTAAACTCCTGACCAAGTGTAAGTGAGTTTGTAGGTTCTGATATTTGTGTTCCACTCGTTAAAGCCAAGTATATATTACAATTGCCAAACTGGATAGAATGTTTTTGTCATCATCTGGGTGAGTTGTTCCTGTCATCTTCAGAATGGTTTTTAAATTAAGGGTACTTCATAGAGATGTTTTTAATAGAACTGACTCCAGGGAATATTGTCATTCATCCCTGATATATGGGTGCCAAGACGGTCCACCCACCTTTGTTCTTTTTCAAAAAGAACTTGCTCTGCATTGTTATTCTTGTCTTGTAACATTTCAAGTACTGTCCAGCTCAACTCATCACAGGTATGTCCTGCTTCCACAAAGTGTGTGCAAAGCTTCGTGTTGTTTCTCTTCATTCTGACATTGCTCTTGTGTTCTCCAATTCGTAACTTGATTTTTCTACAGGTCATGCCTATATATTGACGTCTGCAGGGGCAGGTGACCATGTAGATTAGATGCGTTGAGTTGCAATTAGTATGTTGCTTTTGGGTCCATTTCAAAGTGTCTGTCAATTGTAGATTTTTAGTCGGTTTTGTGAATTTGCATACACCACAGGTACCACATGGGTAGTGTCCAACTACAGGTTCCATCCTGGCGTCTCTAAAGACAGAATGGGTTAGTTTTGTCTTTGGTCTTGTGTGGACCAGAACGTCTCTGATGTTTTTAGTTCTCTTATTGGCAAATCTTGGTTTTGGCCAATCGAATCGTCCGGAAGTAATTATCTGCCAGTTTTTTCTGATGAGTTTCTGTACATCATAGGTCGCCGGACAAGGTGGTTACACATGTTACCAGATCTTTTATTGGTTCCTTTCTGTTGGTTTGCAAAAGGCATTCACGTGGCTGATGTCTGGCCCTTTTCATACATTTCTTAATCACTGACGGTGTATAATCCCTCAGTTGTAATTTCTGGCTCAATTCCCGTGCTTGTGTTCGGTAGTCGCTGTCTTTACTACAATTACGTTTATGACGTAGGAATTGGCTGAAGGGAAGATTGTCCCGCAATGGTCGTGGGTGGTAGCTACAATACGAGAGCAAACTGTTCTTGGCCGTTGGTTTTGTAAAAGTTTTTGTCTCCAACTTACCATTCTCATGGAAGATAGTCAGGTCGAGGAAGTCTATACTTTGGTTGCTGGAAGCGAAGGTGAACTTTAGCCAACGATCTCTTTTATTCAACCATTCCATGAATTTAGTCAGATCTTCTTTGATGTCCCAAATTAACAGAACATCGTCAATATAACGTTTCCAGTATATAATACTGGAAACATAGGGATTTGTAGTATTGAGTACCGAGTCTTGTTCAAGTTGGCTTACATAGAGTCCTGCTACCGAAGGAGCACAGGCGCTTCCCATGGATGTTCCATGGCTTTGTAAGAAAAGTTGTCCATTGTACTCAAAATAATTTTCTTTTAGAACTAGGCGACAACATTCCAAAATGAAATGGCGAGGGGTTTTGTGTTGCCAGTCTTGGTTAAAGAGAAGATCTTCCAACATTTGTAAGGTATCTTCCTGGGGCAGGCTCGTGTATAAGGCCTCAACATCAAGGCCTACCAGCAGCATTGTGTTTGGATTGAATTCTAAATCTGCAATTTGTATCAGGAGGTCCCTAGTGTCTTTTAAATAAGTGGGAGTTTTTTGGACCAACTGTTTCAAGTACTCATCTGCAAATTTGGAGAGGGGCTCTAACAGTGACCCAATTCCCGAGACAATGGGACGTCCCGGGGGAGGTGACTTGTTCTTGTGTGTTTTTGGTAACGAATAAAAGAATGGTGTTTTGGGGCTTTTAGGTGTCAAATATTCTGCCTCCTTTTTTGAAATCCATCCACTGACTTCAGCTTCGTGTTTTTTTTTTTTTCCCTCCCTATTATTTCTGGACACTTCTACCTGGACCAGAGGTAGCCTCGGGTGAGGCAGGCATACCGCACGTTATTTGACTACCCAATGAATATGCCATGACACCTGACGGGGCGGATAAAAGATATACCGCATCGACTGAATCAGGTTGCCTATGAGGGTTGTCATAGTTGAACCAATGGTTTAGTAGACACTAGTGTCCATTCCCTTTATTGATTAATTTTGTATCTAACTAGGGGAACTGAATGGACCTTAAATCCTCTTCCCTACCTTTTGATAGAAGTCTGTAAGCAGCGTGCAGCTGCGGGAAATTCACACCCCTACTATATATTCATATAGCAACTGGGGCGCATTTTTATATATTTTTGCATGCAGTAAGGAAGGAATTATGGAGAACAGTGGTTTAAGCTTTACAGGAGTTGACATCGATGAGATTCTAGCAGCTCAACCATTGCTACAGAACTCAGACTTGATCCAGGTCATAGCCCAAACTGATGACTGGGACACATTGACCAACAAGAAAAGGGAACAGATACGTACCGCTATGCATGGTATTATAATGACTGAGTATTTGAGGTCAAAATCGGCACCAAAAGGCTTGTGGGTCACCAATGCCCCGAGAATTTTTCTTCATGACCTCGCGTTCAGATGTGACTGGTCTTCCATATCTTGGAAATGCACTCTTGATTACTTGGTGCTCATAGTGAAGACAGCGGAACGGCTTTCTGATGCATTATTGGCAGAAATAAAAGATTGTGAGAATGAAATGAAGAAAAATATTAATCCCTTGATATACAAAAAACGTCTAGAAGAAATTATGAAAGAAATGGACGAAACGCAGGAGTACTTAATGCAGAACAAACTCCAAAAATTGGGAAAAGATCTGAACAAATTCAGCCAAGAGAGTATGCATCCTTATACGAAAAAAGACTATGTAATAACAGACAATGGCTCAGATACTGGATCTACGGGATGGAATTCGTCGGTTGGTTCAGATGCGAGCTCAGATGAATCGACACCAAGAAGGGGCCGGAATAATTTCAGGTCTCATCGCCCACGTAGAGGCAATAGGTGGCAACGACTCTCATTCTTCCATGGGAATCAAATGCCATACTACCAACCTTTCATGCCTCCATTTGCAGGTTGGATGAACCCTTATAACCCCAATATCCACCCTCAACAACAAATGGATAATCACCCATTGTCTAATGCCACGAATCAACCACAACAGCCTTTTTTAGGGAGAGGCCAAAACCAAACGCGAGGCAGAAAGAAAAACTTGACGCGGCAAGACCAACAACCGAATGTACAGACACGCAGCATGTCGTCAGCCCAACCAGGCCCCAGCAACAAGACTCACTAGTTGTGAACTTATCAGATATCAACCTGACCGACGACCAGATGACTGTCCTCAATAAAGGACTAGGATTTGTGCCGACACCCACACTGGACCGCTTCAAACTAAAATGCGAAGTCTCAGAATTTTGTCGAACTTTGAAATTAAAAGCCTTCTTCAACGAATCTATCAGCCCACTTAACGAAGGTGATACTACTTTGAAGAGGAAATTCAAGTTCTGCCCACCAATAACCACAGTACCCATCGAGATACAAACTTTTGAGCAGGCAATCATGAAAGGAATCGATAATTTGGGTTCCAACAAAAAGACTTATCAAAATTTGAGCAAAAGGGAACGACTTGCATTGATGGAGCTGAAGGACAATGATGAAATTGTCATAAAACCAGCAGACAAGGGGGGTGGGGTAGTGATCTTGTCAAAAGAAGGATATAATCAACAATGCCTATCACTCCTGTCTGATGAGAATTTCTACAAAAAACTTAAAGAAGACCCTACCGACAGATTGACGAATGTCATCGCTATCATGGTACAGGAAGCTGACGTCAGTGGATGGATTTCAAAAAAGGAGGCAGAATATTTGACACCTAAAAGCCCCAAAACACCATTCTTTTATTCGTTAACAAGAACAAGTCACCTCCCCCGGGACGTCCCATTGTCTCGGGAATTGGGTCACTGTTAGAGCCCCTCTCCAAATTTGCAGATGAGTTCTTGAAACAGTTGGTCCAAAAAACTCCCACTTATTTAAAAGACAATAGGGACCTCCTGATACAAATTGCAGATTTAGAATTCAATCCAAACACAATGCTGCTGGTAGGCCTTGATGTTGAGGCCTTATACACGAGCCTGCCCCAGGAAGATACCTTACAAATGTTGGAAGATCTTCTCTTTAACCAAGACTGGCCACACAAAACCCCTCGCCATTTCATTTTGGAATGTTGTCGCCTAGTTCTAAAAGAAAATTATTTTGAGTACAATGGACAACTTTTCTTACAAAGCCATGGAACATCCATGGGAAGCGCCTGTGCTCCTTCGGTAGCAGGACTCTATGTAAGCCAACTTGAACAAGACTCGGTACTCAATACTACAAATCCCTATGTTTCCAGTATTATATACTGGAAACGTTATATTGACGATGTTCTGTTAATTTGGGATATCAAAGAAGATCTGACTAAATTCATGGAATTGTTGAATAAAAGAGATCGTTGGCTAAAGTTCACCTTCGCTTCCAGCAACCAAAGTATAGACTTCCTCGACCTGACTATCTTCCATGAGAATGGGAAGTTGGAGACAAAAACTTTTACAAAACCAACGGCCAAGAACAGTTTGCTCTCGTATTGTAGCTACCACCCACGACCATTGCGGGACAATCTTCCCTTCAGCCAATTCCTACGTCATAAACGTAATTGTAGTAAAGACAGCGACTACCGAACACAAGCACGGGAATTGAGCCAGAAATTACAACTGAGGGATTATACACCGTCAGTGATTAAGAAATGTATGAAAAGGGCCAGACATCAGCCACGTGAATGCCTTTTGCAAACCAACAGAAAGGAACCAATAAAAGATCTGGTAACATGTGTACCCACCTATTGTCCGGCGACCTATGATGTACAGAAACTCATTAGAAAAAACTGGCAGATAATTACTTCCGGACGATTCTATTGGCCAAAACCAAGATTTGCCAATAAGAGAACTAAAAACATCAGAGACGTTCTGGTCCACACAAGACCAAAGACAAAACTAACCCATTCTGTCATTAGAGACGCCAGGATGGAACCTGTAGTTGGACACTACCCATGTGGTACCTGTGGTGTATGCAAATTCACAAAACCGACTAAAAATCTACAATTGACAGACACTTTGAAATGGACCCAAAAGCAACATACTAATTGCAACTCAACGCATCTAATCTACATGGTCACCTGCCCCTGCAGACGTCAATATATAGGCATGACCTGTAGAAAAATCAAGTTACGAATTGGGGAACACAGGAGCAATGTCAGAATGAAGAGAAACAACACGAAGCTTTGCACACACTTTGTGGAAGCAGGACATACCTGTGATGAGTTGAGCTGGACAGTACTTGAAATGTTACAAGACAAGAATAACAATGCAGAGCAAGTTCTTTTTGAAAAAGAACAAAGGTGGGTGGACCGTCTTGGCACCCATATATCAGGGATGAATGACAATATTCCCTGGAGTCAGTTCTATTAAAAACATCTCTATGAAGTACCCTTAATTTAAAAACCATTCTGAAGATGACAGGAACAACTCACCCAGATGATGACAAAAACATTCTATCCAGTTTGGCAATTGTAATATATACTTGGCTTTAACGAGTGGAACACAAATATCAGAACCTACAAACTCACTTACACTTGGTCAGGAGTTTACACTTTTCATAGCAACAGACCAGTGTTCGTGTTTCCTTCCCAACCTTTTCTTTTGAGTTGGTTAATAATGCACCCCTTTTTAAAAACATATCAGGTCCATGAGCCTGGTTGTTAGAAAATATCGCATTTATTTTGAGGTGGGAACCATCTTGGAGGGAAGAACCTGTTAACATTTGAGTCCTCTCTTAGTGTTTAGCTTCCTGCCATAAGACCGGGAAGCTGAGCCCCGCCTGTAACCAGGGGCAGAGTCCGCACAGGGACTGAAAGCTGGTCCTCGTGGGTAAGAATTACTATTGAAGACAACTCCATACGGGTAAGAAGTCACCCTTTTATCATATTCTAACCGATTTGGTAATATTATTCTAGCAAAGACCACGTCTAGCGACTCTTAATCCCTGTTGAAGCTTCCAAGAGAACCTATTAAGGTATTGCTTTCAGTATTTTTGCCACGTGTTTTAAACACTACTTAACAGAGCGCGTAAATGCAATACAACATCGCGCTTTTGGAGAACAGATGCTCGACATCAATAACACCATTATAGTTTGACTTCACAGTTCCCTCCCACACCAACCCCAACAACGCAAGGCACAAGTAGCTTCCTCACTGTACTTATATATCGTAAACCTGTTTTCTCCTGCTCTCTTTCCTTCTCATAATTTATGTATCTAGAATCAGGTGCATATCTTTCACTAGCAATCCTAGTATGTGTGCTTCAAGAAAAGTATTATGCCTAATCACCATAACCAACATACCATAATGTAATGTATTGTTTGTGTTCCCATACTACAGGTGACTAAATAAGAAATGCTATAATAGCTAAAGGAACCTACACAAGTTGTGTGAGTACCTTCTTTGTATGTTTTTTTGTCTTTTTGTCCTGACGAAAGCTCTACAGACCCGGCTGGGCCCACAGAGCTGAAACATGTTGACGCATCCATATATACATAGATATATGGTAATCTAGTTACCCGACTACATATATATCGACAACTTTTATTAACAGTGTCAACCTTCTCATTAAAAAAAAATTCTGGTGACACACTGTTTTTTAAAATAAGTTTTTTCCCTCCCTATTATTTCTGGACACTTCTACCTGGACCAGAGGTAGCCTCGGGTGAGGCAGGCATACCACACGTTATTTGACTACCCTATGAATATGCCATGACACCCGACGGGGCGGATAAAAGATATACCGCATCGACTGAATCAGGTTGCCTATGAGGGTTGTCATAGTTGAACCAATGGTTTAGTAGACACTAGTGTCCATTCCCTTTATTGATTAATTTTACATAATAATTGATGTCACCAGTGATGCCATCGCTGTTGTAATGTGTGTTGTCATCTGTGGCTTCATGTCCCTGAGCAGTGCACTGGGCAAGTTGAAGTTGTATAGCGCATCATAACTGGTAAATTACCATGGTTTTGAGGTTTTAACCCCTTCACTGCTAGGCCCCCCCCCCACCTCCCCCACCCTGTGCTAAGCCTTTTTTTGGCTACTTGGGGGAGTTTGCGCTTAGCCCCCTGTAACTTTTAGACCACATAAGGTATCCACGACAAATTTGCGTCCTTTTCTTCCAACATCCTGGGGATTCTAAAGGTACCCAGGGTTTGTGGATTCCCCTGGAGGGGACCCAGAAATTAGCCAAAATACAGCAAAATTTTGGTTTTTGTTTTAAAAAGGGAAAAAAGTGCTGCAAATGAAAGCGTCTGGGTTTTTCCCTACAAATGGTATCAAAAAAGGGTTTATGGGGCTGAAATCACCATTTTACCAGATTTTAGGGAATGACAGACATTTGTCAGAAAACCAAAGTTTTTACACAGTTTTGCCATTTTTCGGGGACATAGCCTATTGTTGCTATTTATAACCTCCTTCCAGTTAATGTTAGACATGGATATGAAAGCAATAATGGATCCTGGAAAGCTATACATTTTTGAAAAGTTGACAAAATTCTGAATTCAGCAAGGGGTAATTTTTTTAGATCTTTCAAGGTTTCTTTATAGAAACTAACAGTTAAATATAGGAAAAATTGAAAATTAGTTGAAAAAAGCAGCATTTTGTGTCGCTAGACCTTACTGGTTGTGGGGATATAGAGGACTTGTAGGTTCATCAAGAACCCGACGAACCCAGAGCCAACAACTGAGCAACGACTTGCAATGTTTTTTTATTATGTACCGGGTATGTAGCAATTATTCTGGGAGAATGTATACATGGAAAAATCGGTATGAAAGACTCCTATGTATGTATGAAATGGGAACAAAATATAGAGTTTGGAAACAGTAGATATTTGCACATTTCCTAAATTGGGAATACTCATACTAGCATGAGAATTATCGATCATTTTTCAAAATTACTTCTTATTTACACATTGTATTTCATTTGGAATAGGTAATAACAGTTGCTTTACAAATCTGAATTACCCGAAGTCTCCCGATAAAAATGGTACCTCACTTGTGTGGGTAGGCATAGTGCCGACAACAGGAAACCGCTCAAAACGCAACGTGACCACACCACATTTTCACAATGAGAAATTACCCTTTTTTTGAAAAGTGCCTAGCTGTAGTTTTTTAACCCTAGCTCTGCCGGCACCTAGGGAAACGTAGCAAACCTATACATGTTTGAAAGCTAGACACCCAGGGGAATCCAGGATGGGGTGACTTGAGTGGATCTCACCAGGTTCTGTTACCCAGAATCCTGTGCAAACCTAAAAAAATGTCAAAAAAACACTTTTTCCTCACATTTCTGTGGTGGAAAGTTCTGGAATCTGCGTGGATCCACAAAGTACCACCCACCCCACGTTCCCCAAAGTCTTCCGAGAAAAACGGATACCTCACTTGTGTAGGGAGGCCTAGTCCCTGTGTCAGGAAACGGCACAAAACTAGACACCCAGGGGAATCCAGGATGAGGTGACTTGGATGCCTCTCACCAGGTTTGGTTACCCAGAATCCCTTGCAAACCTAAAAAATAGTCAAAACACATTTTCCTCACGTTTCTGCGATGAAAACTCTGCTTGGATCCACACATTTCAAATCATCCCTCGTTCCCCAAAGACTTCAGAGAAAAATGATACCTCACTTGCGTGGGTGGGTCAAAGACCCGTGACAGACATGGGCCCAAAACCTATTGAGGCGACATCAGAATGACCTATCACAAAACAACCTGGTTTTGCAAGGGGGGTCCCATGAGTTTTTGGCCCCGGGCTTGGCGGCCGTCTAGGGAAACCTACCAAACCCACACATTTCGGAAAACTAGACACCCGGAGGAGTCCAGCGAGGTATGGCTTGCGTGGGGAATAACGTTTTCCTACCCAGAATCCACTGCAAACCTCAAATTTAGCTGAAAAAAATCACTTTTTTCTGAAATTTCTGTGTCTGAAAGTTCTGGAATCTATGTGGATCCACAAATTTCAAAACAAAGATTATGCTGTTCCTCAAAAAGTGAGGAATTGACAGTTGGGGAAACCGGAAACCGGAGCCAACTGCACCCCAGAAGGGGTTTAGAGTTGGAAATTCATATCTTGGATTTTAATGCCCTCACACACCCTTTCTGGTGTCTCACACACCCTTTCTGGTGTCATGCTTCATCATATGGGCTGCTCCTCGTTGGGTCGGCGGTGCAATACCCAACGGGCTCCCTGTAGTAGGGGCACTTTACCGGAGATCTTTTATCCAATAGCCGTATGGTGAAGTGCGGGTGTGGGACCAGAACTGTGTGGACGTAGGGAACTGCTTAAAATAGGGTTCGGAGTATCTAGAGAACCAAACTCGGGTTAGAGTGTCCTTATTGTGACCAGAGGTAGCCTCGGGTGAGGCAGGCATACCGCACGTTATTTGACTACCCAATGAATATGCCATGACACCTGACGGGGCGGATAAAAGATATACCGCATCGACTGAATCAGGTTGCCTATGAGGGTTGTCATAGTTGAACCAATGGTTTAGTAGACACTAGTGTCCATTCCCTTTATTGATTAATTTTGTATCTAACTAGGGGAACTGAATGGACCTTAAATCCTCTTCCCTACCTTTTGATAGAAGTCTGTAAGCAGCGTGCAGCTGCGGGAAATTCACACCCCTACTATATATTCATATAGCAACTGGGGCGCATTTTTATATATTTTTGCATGCAGTAAGGAAGGAATTATGGAGAACAGTGGTTTAAGCTTTACAGGAGTTGACATCGTTGAGATTCTAGCTGCTCAACCATTGCTACAGAACTCAGACTTGATCCAGGTCATAGCCCAAACTGATGACTGGGACACATTGACCAACAAGAAAAGGGAACAGATACGTACCGCTATGCATGGTATTATAATGACTGAGTATTTGAGGTCAAAATCGGCACCAAAAGGCTTGTGGGTCACCAATGCCCCGAGAATTTTTCTTCATGACCTCGCGTTCAGATGTGACTGGTCTTCCATATCTTGGAAATGCACTCTTGATTACTTGGTGCTCATAGTGAAGACAGCGAAACGGCTTTCTGATGCATTATTGGCAGAAATAAAAGATTGTGAGAATGAAATGAAGAAAAATATTAATCCCTTGATATACAAAAAACGTCTAGAAGAAATTATGAAAGAAATGGACGAAACGCAGGAGTACTTAATGCAGAACACACTCCAAAAATTGGGAAAAGATCTGAAAAAATTCAGCCAAGAGAGTATGCATCCTTATACGAAAAAAGACTATGTAATAACAGACAATGGCTCAGATACTGGATCTACGGGATGGAATTCGTCGGTTGGTTCAGATGCGAGCTCAGATGAATCGACACCAAGAAGGGGCCGGAATAATTTCAGGTCTCATCGCCCACGTAGAGGCAATAGGTGGCAACGACTCTCATTCTTCCATGGGAATCAAATGCCATACTACCAACCTTTCATGCCTCCATTTGCAGGTTGGATGAACCCTTATAACCCCAATATCCACCCTCAACAACAAATGGATAATCACCCATTGTCTAATGCCACGAATCAACCACAACAGCCTTTTTTAGGGAGAAGCCAAAACCAAACGCGAGGCAGAAAGAAAAACTTGACGCGGCAAGACCAACAACCGAATGTACAGACACGCAGCATGTCGTCAGCCCAACCAGGCCCCAGCAACAAGACTCACTAGTTGTGAACTTATCAGATATCAACCTGACCGACGACCAGATGACTGTCCTCAATAAAGGACTAGGATTTGTGCCGACACCCACACTGGACTGCTTCAAACTAAAATGCGAAGTCTCAGAATTTTGTCGAACTTTGAAATTAAAAGCCTTCTTCAACGAATCTATCAGCCCACTTAACGAAGGTGATACTACTTTGAAGAGGAAATCCAAGTTCTGCCCACCAATAACCACAGTACCCATCGAGATACAAACTTTTGAGCAGGCAATCATGAAAGGAATCGATAATTTGGGTTCCAACAAAAAGACTTATCAAAATTTGAGCAAAAGGGAACGACTTGCATTGATGGAGCTGAAGGACAATGATGAAATTGTCATAAAACCAGCAGACAAGGGGGGTGGGGTAGTGATCTTGTCAAAAGAAGGATATAATCAACAATGCCTATCACTCCTGTCTGATGAGAATTTCTACAAAAAACTTAAAGAAGACCCTACCGACAGATTGACGAATGTCATCGCTATCATGGTACAGGAAGCTGAAGTCAGTGGATGGATTTCAAAAAAGGAGGCAGAATATTTGACACCTAAAAGCCCCAAAACACCATTCTTTTATTCGTTAACAAGAACAAGTCACCTCCCCCGGGACGTCCCATTGTCTCAGGAATTGGGTCACTGTTAGAGCCCCTCTCCAAATTTGCAGATGAGTACTTGAAACAGTTGGTCCAAAAAACTCCCACTTATTTAAAAGACAATAGGGACCTCCTGATACAAATTGCAGATTTAGAATTCAATCCAAACACAATGCTGCTGGTAGGCCTTGATGTTGAGGCCTTATACACGAGCCTGCCCCAGGAAGATACCTTACAAATGTTGGAAGATCTTCTCTTTAACCAAGACTGGCCACACAAAACCCCTCGCCATTTCATTTTGGAATGTTGTCGCCTAGTTCTAAAAGAAAATTATTTTGAGTACAATGGACAACTTTTCTTACAAAGCCATGGAACATCCATGGGAAGCGCCTGTGCTCCTTCGGTAGCAGGACTCTATGTAAGCCAACTTGAACAAGACTCGGTACTCAATACTACAAATCCCTATGTTTCCAGTATTATATACTGGAAACGTTATATTGACGATGTTCTGTTAATTTGGGATATCAAAGAAGATCTGACTAAATTCATGGAATGGTTGAATAAAAGAGATCGTTGGCTAAAGTTCACCTTCGCTTCCAGCAACCAAAGTATAGACTTCCTCGACCTGACTATCTTCCATGAGAATGGGAAGTTGGAGACAAAAACTTTTACAAAACCAACGGCCAAGAACAGTTTGCTCTCGTATTGTAGCTACCACCCACGACCATTGCGGGACAATCTTCCCTTCAGCCAATTCCTACGTCATAAACGTAATTGTAGTAAAGACAGCGACTACCGAACACAAGCACGGGAATTGAGCCAGAAATTACAACTGAGGGATTATACACCGTCAGTGATTAAGAAATGTATGAAAAGGGCCAGACATCAGCCACGTGAATGCCTTTTGCAAACCAACAGAAAGGAACCAATAAAAGATCTGGTAACATGTGTAACCACCTATTGTCCGGCGACCTATGATGTACAGAAACTCATTAGAAAAAACTGGCAG
Source organism: Lissotriton helveticus (assembly GCF_964261635.1). Lineage (NCBI taxonomy): Eukaryota > Metazoa > Chordata > Amphibia > Caudata > Salamandridae > Lissotriton > Lissotriton helveticus. Next base: position 941,033,263 of record NC_136065.1, read on the forward strand.
ATAATTACTTCCGGACGATTCGATTGGCCAAAACCAAGATTTGCCAATAAGAAAACTAAAAACATCAGAGACGTTCTGGTCCACACAAGACCAAAGACAAAACCAACCCATTCTGTCATTAGAGACGCCAGGATGGAACCTGTAGTTGGACACTACCCATGTGGTACCTGTGGTGTATGCAAATTCACAAAACCGACTAAAAATCTACAATTGACAGACACTTTGAAATGGACCCAAAAGCAACATACTAATTGCAACTCAACGCATCTAATCTACATGGTCACCTGCCCCTGCAGACGTCAATATATAGGCATGACCTGTAGAAAAATCAAGTTACGAATTGGGGAACACAGGAGCAATGTCAGAATGAAGAGAAACAACACGAAGCTTTGCACACACTTTGTGGAAGCAGGACATACCTGTGATGAGTTGAGCTGGACAGTACTTGAAATGTTACAAGACAAGAATAACAATGCAGAGCAAGTTCTTTTTGAAAAAGAACAAAGGTGGGTGGACCGTCTTGGCACCCATATATCAGGGATGAATGACAATATTCCCTGGAGTCAGTTCTATTAAAAACATCTCTATGAAGTACCCTTAATTTAAAAACCATTCTGAAGATGACAGGAACAACTCACCCAGATGATGACAAAAACATTCTATCCAGTTTGGCAATTGTAATATATACTTGGCTTTAACGAGTGGAACACAAATATCAGAACCTACAAACTCACTTACACTTGGTCAGGAGTTTACACTTTTCATAGCAACAGACCAGTGTTCGTGTTTCCTTCCCAACCTTTTCTTTTGAGTTGGTTAATAATGCACCCCTTTTTAAAAACATATCAGGTCCATGAGCCTGGTTGTTAGAAAATATCGCATTTATTTTGAGGTGGGAACCATCTTGGAGGGAAGAACCTGTTAACATTTGAGTCCTCTCTTAGTGTTTAGCTTCCTGCCATAAGACCGGGAAGCTGAGCCCCGCCTGTAACCAGGGGCAGAGTCAGCACAGGGACTGAAAGCTGGTCCTCGTGGGTAAGAATTACTATTGAAGACGACTCCATACGGGTAAGAAGTCACCCTTTTATCATATTCTAACCGATTTGGTAATATTATTCTAGCAAAGACCACGTCTAGCGACTCTTAATCCCTGTTGAAGCTTCCAAGAGAACCTATTAAGGTATTGCTTTCAGTATTTTTGCCACGTGTTTTAAACACTACTTAACAGAGCGCGTAAATGCAATACAACATCGCGCTTTTGGAGAACAGATGCTCGACATCAATAACACCATTATAGTTTGACTTCACAGTTCCCTCCCACACCAACCCCAACAACGCAAGGCACAAGTAGCTTCCTCACTGTACTTATATATCGTAAACCTGTTTTCTCCTGCTCTCTTTCCTTCTCATAATTTATGTATCTAGAATCAGGTGCATATCTTTCACTAGCAATCCTAGTATGTGTGCTTCAAGAAAAGTATTATGCCTAATCACCATAACCAACATACCATAATGTAATGTATTGTTTGTGTTCCCATACTACAGGTGACTAAATAAGAAATGCTATAATAGCTAAAGGAACCTACACAAGTTGTGTGAGTACCTTCTTTGTATGTTTTTTTGTCTTTTTGTCCTGACGAAAGCTCTACAGACCCGGCTGGGCCCACAGAGCTGAAACATGTTGACGCATCCATATATACATAGATATATGGTAATCTAGTTACCCGACTACATATATATCGACAACTTTTATTAACAGTGTCAACCTTCTCATAAAAAAAAAATTCTGGTGACACACTGTTTTTTAAAATAAGTTTTTTCCCTCCCTATTATTTCTGGACACTTCTACCTGGACCAGAGGTAGCCTCGGGTGAGGCAGGCATACCACACGTTATTTGACTACCCTATGAATATGCCATGACACCTGACGGGGCGGATAAAAGATATACCGCATCGACTGAATCAGGTTGCCTATGAGGGTTGTCATAGTTGAACCAATGGTTTAGTAGACACTAGTGTCCATTCCCTTTATTGATTAATTTTACATAATAATTGATGTCACCAGTGATGCCATCGCTGTTGTAATGTGTGTTGTCATCTGTGGCTTCATGTCCCTGAGCAGTGCACTGGGCAAGTTGAAGTTGTATAGCGCATCATTACTGGTAAATTACCATGGTTTTGAGGTTTTAACCCCTTCACTGCTAGGCCTCCCCCACCCTGTGCTAAGCCTTTTTTTGGCTACTTGGGGGAGTTTGCGCTTAGCCCCCTGTAACTTTTAGACCACATAAGGTATCCATGACAAATTTGCGTCCTTTTCTTCCAACATCCTGGGGATTCTAAAGGTACCCAGGGTTTGTGGATTCCCCTGGAGGGGACCCAGAAATTAGCCAAAATACAGCAAAATTTTGTGTTTTTTTTTAAAAAGGGAAAAAAGTGCTGCAAATGAAAGCGTCTGGATTTTTCCCTACAAATGGTATCAAAAAAGGGTTTATGGGGCTGAAATCACCATTTTACCAGATTTTAGGGAATGACAGACATTTGTCAGAAAACCAAAGTTTTTACACAGTTTTGCCATTTTTCGGGGACATAGCCTATTGTTGCTATTTATAACCTCCTTCCAGTTAATGTTAGACATGGATATGAAAGCAATAATGGATCCTGGAAAGCTATACATTTTTGAAAAGTTGACAAAATTCTGAATTCAGCAAGGGGTAATTTTTGTAGATCTTTCAAGGTTTCTTTATAGAAACTAACAGTTAAATATAGGAAAAATTGAAAATTAGTTGAAAAAAGCAGCATTTTGTGTCGCTAGACCTTACTGGTTGTGGGGATATAGAGGACTTGTAGGTTCATCAAGAACCCGACGAACCCAGAGCCAACAACTGAGCAACGACTTGCAATGTTTTTTTATTATGTACCGGGTATGTAGCAATTATTCTGGGAGAATGTATACATGGAAAAATCGGTATGAAAGACTCCTATGTATGTATGAAATGGGAACAAAATATAGAGTTTGGAAACAGTAGATATTTGCACATTTCCTAAATTGGGAATACTCATACTAGCATGAGAATTATCGATCATTTTTCAAAATTACTTCTTATTTACACATTGTATTTCATTTGGAATAGGTAATAACAGTTGCTTTACAAATCTGAATTACCCGAAGTCTCCCGATAAAAATGGTACCTCACTTGTGTGGGTAGGCATAGTGCCGACAACAGGAAACCGCTCAAAACGCAACGTGACCACACCACATTTTCACAATGAGAAATTACCCTTTTTTTGAAAAGTGCCTAGCTGTAGTTTTTTAACCCTAGCTCTGCTGGCACCTAGGGAAACGTAGCAAACCTATACATGTTTGAAAGCTAGACACCCAGGGGAATCCAGGATGGGGTGACTTGAGTGGATCTCACCAGGTTCTGTTACCCAGAATCCTGTGCAAACCTAAAAAAATTTCAAAAAAACACATTTTCCTCACATTTCTGTGGTGGAAAGTTCTGGAATCTGCATGGATCTACAAAGTACCACCCACCCCACGTTCCCCAAAGTCTTCCGAGAAAAACGGATACCTCACTTGTGTAGGGAGGCCTAGTCCCTGTGTCAGGAAACGGTACAAAACTAGACACCCAGGGGAATCCAGGATGAGGTGACTTGGATGCCTCTCACCAGGTTTGGTTACCCAGAATCCCTTGCAAACCTAAAAAATAGTCAAAACACATTTTCCTCACGTTTCTGCGATGAAAAGTTCTGGAACTCTGCTTGGATCCACACATTTCAAATCATCCCTCGTTCCCCAAAGACTTCAGAGAAAAATGATACCTCACTTGCGTGGGTGGGTCAAAGACCCGTGACAGACATGGGCCCAAAACCTATTGAGGCGACATCAGAATGACCTATCACAAAACAACCTGGTTTTGCAAGGGGGGTCCCATGAGTTTTTGGCCCCGGGCTTGGCGGCCGTCTAGGGAAACCTACCAAACCCACACATTTCGGAAAACTAGACACCCGGAGGAGTCCAGCGAGGTATGGCTTGCGTGGGGTATAACGTTTTCCTACCCAGAATCCACTGCAAACCTCAAATTTAGCTGAAAAAAATCACTTTTTTCTGAAATTTCTGTGTCTGAAAGTTCTGGAATCTATGTGGATCCACAAATTTCAAAACAAAGATTATGCTGTTCCTCAAAAAGTGAGGAATTGACAGTTGGGGAAACCGGAGCCAACTGCACCCCAGAAGGGGTTTAGAGTTGGAAATTCATATCTTGGATTTTAATGCCCTCACACACCCTTTCTGGTGTCTCACACACCCTTTCTGGTGTCATGCTTCATCATATGGGCTGCTCCTCGTTGGGTCGGCGGTGCAATACCCAACGGGCTCCCTGTAGTAGGGGCACTTTACCGGAGATCTTTTATCCAATAGCCGTATGGTGAAGTGCGGGTGTGGGACCAGAACTGTGTGGATGTAGGGAACTGCTTAAAATAGGGTTCGGAGTATCTAGAGAACCAAACTCGGGTTAGAGTGTCCTTATTGAAAAGTGTTTGTCAACATGTTTCTCGCTCTTAAGTGTATTTTACTAGCAATTCTTCAGGACCAGAAAGATGAAACTATCTACCCTTAAAAAATTGTGGCATGTGACTTTCATCACAATCAATGTCTACTTATTAGTGAACCTGTTTGAACCAGGATCTACCTGTATGGGGAGACAAAAAATGGGCATCATTCTGGCCGTTTGTTGTACATAACAAAAGAAGGTACACTCTTTATGGTGACCCTGACGTCTTATCATAACTAATATTCAGTGAACGCTATTGCGTTGAGGACTCTAAAAAACTGTTAAACAGTGACAAGTAATGAGTTCCCACTGTGAGCTATTGTGAATTATTGCCCCTGTGGAACTTCAGTGATGCAGCGGCGATTACATTAATATGAACTCACCCAATTCTATGGAAAAACCAGGCTTCAACAGTACCCGGTAGGTCATGCATAAGGCTTTGCTCCTATGTGTAACTAACTGTAAGGGGAGAAATACAAACAACAGCAAATGGCTCCAACATCACTCAATATTTGGAGAACTCACAGCATTGTTCATGAGTATTTACATGGATTGAGTGCTCATTCTCGTATACATTTGTTACTTCTGGAGGTAAGGAGGTGATGATTCTACCCCTCGGCATATGCATAAACATTTCAAACTGTTCATTCTCTGTTTACACAAAGGTCTCAACTGGTGGTAACCCTTGCCTTTTTATCATTATCTTGTTAGCAACAAGTTATACACCATCACAAAGTGCAATTTGCAGTGTAGCCAGCTCATGTTAACGCTCAACTCAATCCACTGGTATTGTGCTAAATACTTGCTGGTGTGTGTGTGTGTAATTCATCTGACCAGGCTTTCTGGGTTGGATAGTATCTCCGACTATTGTGTGCCGGCCGCCTTACTTTGTGTTTCAGCTGGCAACTGGCGCTTGGGAAAAGTAGGCTTTCCCGCTGGTGAAGTGCATCAATCGAACAATCCTCCGCCTTCTAAGGGACGCGAAGTGGGTTGTGGTTGTACCGTGCTAGATCAAAAATGCACACGTATAGTTTTACGTTCAATTCAATGTTTAGCCGCTGGTCGGGTGGCATTACTACATTGTACGATCCTCTGCCGGTCAAGCAACCATGGATTACCCAAAGTGTACTGTGCGAAATTATTGCGTGTACATCGTCATCCCGCTATAATTGCTTTGAGGTGCTGTTTCGATATCCCTAATCTGGGTCGCTTAGGATGTGAATCCGCCGCATGTCACCTCATTCTATGTGGCTTGGGAACCCCTCACGTTACTATTATCAGGGAGGTGTGTTTTGTGTCGCTCCGTTGGCTATGGTGGATGTTACTATCCCACAGTCTGAGCGAGAACTGCTCTGCTACAGTCAGTTAATAATCACACACCATGTCGTCTTTGCAAATACGGTTCTGCGGCTAGCGCATAATCCACGACCTACCCACTCCTACCGGGTCCAGGGGGTGAGGAGGTGGGTGTCTATGCTGATTTTAGCCCGCTAGTGCGTCATGTGACCAGGGGTAGGCCTGCACTATGTGGTGGTAGCTAGTCCAATCGATGCAGTGCCTGGTGTTTGGTGGCCATATTGTAGTGGTTTACAGGCCTTTTGTGTTTGAGGGTTCTTGGTGAGATTAGCTGAACATTATGTGGGAGTACAAGTGTTCAATAGCGTTTATACATAATTTGATGGATTTTCGATATTTATGATGTATTTCCGATTTTCATGTTGTTTTCTCTGTTTGCTAGCATTTGTGCCTATCAATGATCACTGCATCAGAATAGGCCACTTTTCATCTGAAATGGCAGCCATATTGGAGTGGAGTGGTACCTTCATTTAAACCTCTGTCTCTGCATCAAACTGGGCCACTTTTAGTCTGATCTGGCAGCCATTGTGGAGTGGAGTGGTAACCTCATTTCAACCTATGTCATTGGGACAACTTGTTTCATAGGCAGGAGTATGGTGAGTGTTAGTGGAACGTTGGTTTGGGTCACTGACTTAGCTTTCCCTGTTTAAAGTGTTAATGAGGACCTACTTAATGTAGTGTGTGTCACCTGACTACGGTGGAGACAGATGTTACGCAGGTGGACTATCTGTGCATAATTAGCACCACATTCACCCAGTAAAGTCAGATCCTAAGGGAGCTCCAAGGTATATCCTCGTTCAGCCCCTTGTCGTTTGTGGATAACCGGTGTATCCATCTCTGCTCTTTCACATATAGGCTTGCTTTGGTTATCCTGGGGAATGCTTCCAAAATTACCCATTTCAGGAATTCTGGTGTGTTGTTTTTTTCAAGGTAGTGGGAGCACATCTTCGTGTTGTTCTTATGGCATCTGAAATTACTGCAGTGTTCTGATATGTGTAATTTCATTGGGCGGCTGGCCATCCCTATGTAGTATAGATTACAGGGGCATGTGATCAGATATATGCAATTGGGTGTATTGCAATTTGTATGTGATCTCATCCCCCATGTGAATGTGTTGTTCAGTGTGATGTTCTTTTGTGCAGAAGTGAATGCGCAGGCTGTGCACGCACCACATGGGTAGTGGCCTTTAACCGCTGGTAAATTCCAAAGTGTTCCTTGCTGATTAGCTGCTTTCGCTTTAGGTCTGGTGTGGATCAGCATATCTTTGATATTTCTTGAACGTTTGAAAGCGAAACGTGGTGGACCCAGGCTTGTACAGCCCGTATTCAGTATGTTCCAGTGTTTCTTAATGGCTTTTGTTATGTGGTTGGAAGCAGGAGTGAAGGTTGTTACATAGGTTAAGGTATCAGTTGTGTTTTTTTCTCTGGGTTCTAACATGCCTTCCCGGTTATTGTTTCTTGCTCTCTTCCTAGAGAGTGCAATGCTCCGTGGTGGGTAGTCTCTTGCAGCCAAGTTATTTGCAAGGATGGCTGATTCTGACTTGTATTCTTCCACTGTGCTGCAGTTTCTCCTCACCCTCAAGAACTGCCCTAAGGGTATGTTCTCTTTAAGTGCTTTGGGGTGATTGCTGCCAAAAAGCAGGAGTCTGTTGCGATCAGTGCTCTTCCTGTGCATGGTGGTCATCAGATGCCCTCCTTCAAGTTTTATTGTAAGGTCCAGGAAAGCAATCTGTTTGGGCGATACTGTGATGGTAAATTTCAAATATGGGTTCAATGTATTGATCCATTTGAAAAAGTTACCGTAGGACTCAGAGTTCCCTGTCCAAAAGATCAGGATATCGTCAATGAATCGCTTCCATAACCGTATATTGTGGTGGTATGGGTTTGACTCATGGAGGATATGTTGTCCCTCAAAGGCAGCCATGTACAGGCAGGCCACACTGGGAGCGAAGATACTTCCCATGGAAGTACCTTGTGTTTGATGATAAAGCTGACCCTTAAACTCAAAAAAGTTTTCCGTCTGCACCAGTGTGTCACATTCCATGATGAAACTGGGCAGTTTTAATGATCCACATGTGGCTGAGTTGAGCTCGTCCTCTATCACATCTAGGGTGGCTCTCTGGGGGATGTTGGTATAAAGAGCTTCCACGTCTAGAGTGATGAGGAAGTGAATCTCATTTGTTTGTTGGAACTGGTCAAGTAAGCGCAGTATGTCAGTGGTGTCTTGTATGTATGATGGCATAAGTTTCACCTACGGTTGCAGAAAGTGATCACAAGATTGTGAAAAAGGCTCTAGAACGGAGTCAAAACCAGGTGGTTTTGTGATAGGTCATTTTGATGACTCCTCAATACGTTTTGCCTGTCGCGGGTGCTTGACCCACCCACGCGAGTGAGGTTCCATTTTTATCGGGAGACCTGTGCAAACACTGGGTGGTAGGAAATTTGTGGATCCACGTAGATTCCAGAACTTCCCCACACAGAAAGTTGAGAAAAAAGTGATTTTTTTTCAGCTATATTTGAGGTTTGCAGGAGATTCTGGGTAGGAAAACGTTGGGGACCCACGCAAGCCATACCTGGCTGGACTCCCCTGAGTGTCTAGTTTTCAGAAATGTGTAGGTTTGGTAGGTTTCGGAAGATGACCGCCGATCCCGGGACCAAAAACCCAGTTGACTCCCCTTGCAAAACCAGGTTGTTTTGTGATAGGTCATTTTGATGTTGCCTCAATAGGTTTTGGGCCCTTGCCTGTCGCGAGTCCTAGGCCTACCCACACAAGTGAGGTACCATTTTTCTCTGAAGACTTTGGGGAATGCGGGGTGGGTGGAATTTATGGATCCACGCAGATTCCAGAACTTTCCACCACAGAAATGTGAGGAAAATGTGTTTTTTATACATTTTTAGGTTTGCAGGGGATTCTGGGTAACTGAACCTGGTGAGAGCCAGTCAAGTCACCCCATCCTAGATTCCCCTGGGTGTCTAGTTTTCAAAAATGTATAGGTTTGCTAGGTTTCCCCAGGTGCCGGCAGAGCTAGGGTTCAAAATCTACAGCTAGGCACTTTGCAAAAAAAGGGTCAGTTTACACCAAGAAAATGTGGTGTGTCCACGTTTCGTTTTGGGCCGTTTCCTGTTGCGGGCACTAGGCCTACCCACACAAGTGAGGAACCATTTTTCTCGAAAGACGTTGGGGAATGCTGGGTGGGTGGAATTTTGTGGATCCACACAGATTCCAGAACTTTCCACCACAGAAATGTGAGGAAAATGTGTTTTGTTTTTTTTTACAAATTTTTAGGTTTGCAAGGGATTCTGGGTAACAGAACCTGGTGAGAGCCAGTCAAGTCACTGCATCCTGGATTCCCCTGGGTGTCTAGTTTAATTTTTTTGATAGGTTTGCTTATGTGCCGGCAGAGCTAGGGTTAAAAAACTACAGCTAGGCACTTTACCAAAAAAGGGTCATTTTTCACTGGGAAATTGTGGTGTGTCCACGTTGCATTTTGGACTGTTTCCTGTCGCGGGTACTAGGCCTACCGACACAAGTGAGGTACCATTTTTCTTGGAAGTCTTTGGCGAACGTGGGGTGGGTGGAATTTTGTGGATCCACGCAGATTCCAGAACTTTCGAGCACAGAAATGTGAGGAAAATTTGTTTTTTGACAAAGGTTTAGGTTTGCAAGGGATTCTGGGTAACAGAACCTGGTGAGAGCCAGTCAAGTCACCCCATACTGGATTCCGCTGGGTGTCTAGTTGTCAAAAATGTATAGGTTTGCTAGGTTTCCCCAGGTGCCGGCAGAGCTAGGGTTCAAAATCTACAGCTAGGCACTTTGCAAAAAAAGGGTCAGTTTACACCAAGAAAATGTGGCGTGTCCACGTTTCGTTTCGGGCCGTTTCCTGTTGCAGGCACTAGGCCTACCCACACAAGTGAGGACCCATTTTTCTCGGAAGACGTTGGGGAATGCTGGGTGGGTGGAATTTTGTGGATCCACACAGATTCCAGAACTTTCCACCACAGAAATGTGAGGAAAATGTGTTTTTTTTGTTTTACAAATTTTTAGGTTTGCAAGGGATTCTGGGTAACAGAACCTGGTGAGAGCCAGTCAAGTCACTGCATCCTGGATTACCCTGGGTGTCTAGTTTTAAAAAAAAATGTATAGGTTTGCTTATCTGCCTGCAGACCTAGGGTTAAAAAACTACAGCTAGGACCTTAACCAAAAAAAGGTCATTTTTCACTGTGAACTTGTGGTGTGTCCACGTTGCGTTTTGTGCTGTTTCCTGCTAAAATTAAATCCTTTCCTAATCTGCTTTCTACCACCCTGGGGGATATTGGGGGGGGGGGGGGTGCCCCGATATGCCCCCAAGGGGGCAGAAATACTGTGGCTATTTCTGTGGGTGGTGGGGGCATTGGAATGCCCATTTTGGCCAGCCCCCACCCCCACGCATAAAAAGAGCCAGCGTAAACGCTGGCGCCTAGTGGGCTTTCTGCGCCCTCGGGGGCAGATCAGGGGCCACTGCCCCATCTGCTCCCCGGGGGGGCTGAAAGATTTGAATTTCTTTGCGGGGGGGGTTTGTCATGTCCATTTTGTGCATCCCCAACCCCTACATGAATACAAAAAAATACCTGGTTTCTAGTGGGCTTTCTGCCCCTCCGGGGAGGGGGGCATATTGGGGGCTACTGCCTCCATCTGCTCCCCAGGAGGGCAGAAAGACTGTAATTTTTGCAGCTGGGTGGGGGCATTGGCATGCCCGTTTTGGGCAGCCCTCACCCTAATTTGAATTGGCAAAAAAAAAATCCCTGGCGTCTAGTGGGCTTTTTGTCCCCCCCGGGGGGGCAGAAAGGCTGTAATGTTTGCTAGGGGGGTGGGGGCACGGGCATGCCCGTTTTGGCCAACTCCCATTCTAATTCGTATATGCCCAAAAAATCCCTGGGGTGTAGTGGGCTTTTTGCCTCCCAAATTTTAATTGGGGGGAGCAAAGGCCCTTGCCCAAGGGGCCGCTCCCCCCTCCCTGGTGTCCTAGTGGGTGGATCCCTGCTTGGAGATCGCCCTCCTGGTACCAGTGGAAAGGGGAGATTCTTCCCTTTCCAACGATACCTCTCCCGTCTTTCTATGTGCTCAGGGGGCTGAGATAGCCCCCTTAGTACGTAGAAAGTGAAACTGAAATGAGCCCAAAGGCTCATTTCAGTTTCGGTTTCAGTGAAATGACGTCAGCACGACGTGCGCGCTGATCGTCATTTCACTGAAACGGGCGGGGGGGGGGCGGGTGGGGGGGGGGCATGCGCCTCGGGAGCTGGGGAAGCTCTTCCCCAGCTCCTGAGGCTCTTTAGCTGAAAAGGGAATCCTTGGCTCCAGGCCGTCATGAGCACCGAAGGAGTTAAATCCTCCTCATTAAGTAATTTCAAAGTAGGTTTTTTTTTGTTTATTTTTTTTATTCTTTTATCACCTACTCTATTTTATCATCTTTGTAAATACAGATGTTTGTTTAAGAGCATGTTTGCAGTGTACGCTTTAGCCTATGCCTCAGTCACCCTTACCTGAGTCTTCAGGGTACAAAGTGCCTGGGCTCCCAGAGCGCTCTGGGTAGTGTCCATGGGCCCCAGGGCCTGCCACAGTACTTAATGTAATTGAAATCATAAGTTTACCTATTTTACATATCATTACACATTTGAAATGAAGAGAAAACAAACGATGATGAGACCGCAAATGCCAGTGAAGAATAGAAGGCAAAGGGAATAGGAGTGTAATTGAAATTAAAATTGCAAACGAGAATGAGCGTTGTGGTTATGTTCCTTTTCTATTTCCAGTGTAGAAAGGAGCTGGTTGGTTGTATAGAGACATGAAGGTAATCAAGCAGAAAAGGAGTATGAAATGAGGAGATTCTGAAGGCTGCAAATAGGGAGCAATTAGATGAGGAACGATCTAGCTTCATTTAAAGGTGTTCGGTTCAGCTAAAGACAGCTTTATATTTCCGAATACCACATATTACCAATATTTTTATAAAGCACATTAAAGAAGTAGCACAGAGAGATTGAACTTTGAGCCAGTCTACTTCAGTCCTTGGCTTTCATGGGTTTTTCATTGTGTGTAATTTCTGTGATCAGCTGTCCATCAAGGCCATGGCATTTCATGGATTGTAACGTTGTCCCACCTATGTTCCCTTTGGTGATGGTGGTCCAAGTGGTCCTTTTGTTACAAAGCAGAGGCAACGTGATGTGTACTTTTTGATACAGTCAGTATGTGCTCTTTGATGTATTTCGCAATTGCGGCTGCCACTAAAAAAGGGTGTTGGGAGGAGTGGGGAAAGTGCAGGCGGGGTGGGCGAGCACCAGTGGGCGAGTTACATAGGACGGATAAATAATAATTTAAAAATATTTTCTAACGCTGCCAGCTGCCTCCCGCGACGCTCCTGCTGGCCTCTTCTAGGGTCGCAGCAGCCCCTGGGACAGACTCCAAGCCAATCCCTGTGCTGCAGCGCAGGGGTTGGTCTGAGCAGGCTGAAAAGACTCCCTGCTCATTCAGGGAGTCTGTAGAGGTTTCTCCAGCCCGGCTGCATGGCTGCTGAATGCAGCCGGGCTGGAGAAACAGAAGTGCGCATGTGTGTATTGGTCGGCCTGAGACGGCCGGCCAAACACACATGAGCCCTTAAGGAGTGCACAAGCACTCCTCCTCCACCTGCCGAAGTCCTGCCCCTCCATGCACAAGCTAGCAAACAAAAAATAAAATGATGCTAGAGCATAGTTTTAATTTTCATTTCCTGACTCTGCTTCAGGCAGTGGGGCGACGCTCCTCCACCATTGCGGAGGAGTTGCCATTGGTATGTTCTTTACAGATGTGATGACATTCTAGTTACTTGTTTATATTTTTGTGTTTGGGTAGTTTTTCTGTTTTGACTTTATGGCATGCTAAGGCTCTTCACTAATCATATTTGTGAGCCATTGCTTTCTTGATAACGTGTTACATTTACTTCTTAAAAGTACACAAAGTAAAGGCATTCACACAGATTTATTTTTTTTATACTAATGAACAGAAACAATTGTGCAATATCTCTCTTTATGCCTTTTAAGTTCACTACTGACAACACAAATTTCATCTTCTGACTTCTTGTTAAGGCACACTTCTTTGAGGATACAGTTTAACTCTGCTAATAGTCTGTTCAGCAATGAAGACCTAATTCCAGCTCCCAAATTGTTGTAAGCCAAAAAGTTGCTTCATTATTCAGCACCATCTACAACGCCACTCAGCCATTACCAAACAAAGCCCATTTCCCTAACAACACGTCAGCTATGCTGTTGCATATGTAAGAAAAGCAAGGCGTATTGGCTTTGCGAGTGCTTGTTTAAAAATGATTACAGAGCTGGTACGCAATGTGGGAGCATAAAAAAATGAAATTGAGGATCTCTTGATTAAGTTTGGTTATGTTAATGTGGTTCCCTTCATGAGGTAGTTAAGGTAAGTAGACTTGTTCATGGAAACTCTCTGTCTGTAAATGTGCACGTAATACATTTGCAAGGTGAAATGAATAGAATACATTTCAGCAGAACACTTCCTTTGTAGACTCATTTTTCATTAGGACTTTAAACATCTGCATTGTTATTTTTAAACGATTGCATAGTACTCTGGCAGAATATTCAGCGTATGCAAAAAATGGAATGAACAAACAATGATTAATTCTAAAGGTATTTGAACATTCCAAGGTAATTGGGGTGCTTAAACGGGGAAAATACCTGTTTCCTAGGAGCTACCACACACCTTGCTCCTGACTATTGTCACAAATGACTAAAAGGCCTTTTCTAAAGGCATGCTTTGAATACTTAAGAGTAGTGTTTCCTAACAGTATTTCTTGCTGACAGTTAGCTCACTGTATCTTGGAGAGCACAGGGTGCATTATGGTTTTGCAAAAGATTACTTATTTTGTGAGAGCAAATATTTTTACACTAGGCGCCTGAAACTTATTAATGCTTGTGTTGGTAGGACTTTAAATTCTGAGGTTCCTTAAATGACCTGCCAGTAAACGTACTGAGCTTTTATTCCGCATCTGGAATTCAGTTTTTAGTGTAGAGTGTGAAGGCACCACACTTCATTAAGGTATTTTGCTTAGGCTTACTAAGGTAACTGTGATGATGAATCATTATGTCAACTCCTTAGTACAACTTCAAGTTGTTTATTTTGACAGACAGCGCAGAACCACACACCTCCAGCCAGACGCAGGCGTATGAATCCACTGTCAACTGGCTCCCTCCCATAAGAATCCATTTGTAGATGGAAGAGTAGACCCAGCCTAGTTGAGACTACCTAAGTGGAATATAACAGTAACTTTAATGTCCATTGTCATTTGATGAATAGGGAACTTTTCTCCAATGTTGGAACTCTGCAGCAAGTGATTCATGCCCTTATATAGGTACAATTCACATTACCCTTATAAAGGCATAGAAATCAATCCCTTATTTAGACATAGCCCATGCAGACCAAATACAGGCATGGCTACTTCCACCCGTACCAAACGATTTCTAGGAAAATCGGCTTAAGCAGTTAGGGAAGTTCCCCTTGCTTGAATATTGATTTGTCCAAGAACTCATGTACTTAGTAAAGAACAACCATTCACTAGGGGTTCTTTCCTGACGTTATTATACCCGACTTTACGTCAATCTATGGCATTCCTAAACACCTTCAAGGTATAAATATACCTTCACTTGCTATGGCAAACTACGGTGGTTTGGAGCAGTTTGACTATCTACTTGCCCGATGCACCTCGCTACAGCAAGTGCTGAAGGAAGCCGACCCTCCAGCTGATGCACTGATCAAGCGGCTGCCTTTCTCTCGCCGAGAATCCAGCTCTGGTGTTTCCAAGATCCCCTTGTGGGAGATCGAGTCCTGAGACAGAGATACCAGACCTCCTTCATTCTAACCAAGGTATGGAGCTGATTAGAACCTAGAGAAACATTTGGTAGATTCTTGGCAAAAACAACTAAACCTATGCTACACAATCCTTACTTCTTCCCTCGTACTAGACTTAGGTTAGGTACATTGGAGTAGGCGTATTTAGAAGCACCAGTTGAGTATTTTAGTCAATGTTATTGATGTATGTATTTTTATATGGCTTAGAAACCATACAATGCTCTTAGAGTATTATTTTATAATATTATTCTCGCCGTACGCGTTATACTTTTTATTGAAAACGCCCGTCTCTCCATTTCTCTACAAACCCTGTTGAAACAAAGCATGCACAATTGACTAGGTGAAATACTTATCTATTGTTTCCGTGACTCTAGAGATATATTTCCTATTCTTGGGAAACAAAGTTGTCATGTTTATGCGATTGTCAGAAACTAATCCCTTCTTGTGAATTCGAGAGAGTTTCTATTGACCTCTGAGTTAGCTGGCACACTCACTATTAAGTTTAGTATATTCGATAGAGTCCTAGTTGACCTCAGTCCTAGGTCTAATCTATAGGATATATTATTCCAATGCGCAGAGCCTATTGGGAATATAGGAACTACACTACACACCTATCTGTCCCCTCCTTCAGATAGTCTACAATGCTTAGGATGACTGATTCAGTCGAATGAGATGGCCGAAAGCCTGCTTGGTGGGAGTCTTAGAATTTGGTCTCTTCAATGAAGGCACAGAGAAGTTAAGCCACATGTGCCTCAAGATTTTTTGCTGAATACGGGGGAAGCGAGATAGGTCTATAGTTGCCCAATTGTCAGGGATCTATGCGGCTATCTTTTGAAGCGGGATTAGAACTGCGTCTTTAAAAGCACTAGGAACCACACCTTGCTCAAGTGACAGATTGAGCAGTGAACGGGTGGTGCCTGGGAAGCTGAATATGTCTTTTTGTATTGCAGGGGGGCATGGGTCTTTGGGTGAGCCGGATTTTACTCTGTTTGTTAATTCTGTAGGGCGTCTAGATTTATGCCTTGGAAGGTGGAGAGTATTTCTGGATTAATATATTGCTGTTGTAAATTCCAGCTCTGTGGACTAGGGTTAAAGAAGTTTTGTATTTTCTTAATTTTGTTCACAAAAAGATTCATTAAGTCAGCACATAAAGCCTGAGAGGGAGTAATGGTGGGTGTTATACGGTCCGAGTTAGATAGTTCCTTAACTATATTAAAGATGTCTTTAGTTTTGTTTTCCGAGCTTAAAACTTTGTTTGTGAAAAAACTTTTTCTGGCCTCTAGAATGGCTACTTTATAGTCTGTCACAGCTTTTACATACGTTTCCCTTGTTTCTGGTACGTACGTTTTCAGCCATTTCTGTTCAGCCTAGCAGCTTTTTAACTTTGCTAGTTTCAGCTCTGCGGAGAACCACTTGGAAGCCTCATGCCACCTCGAGCGTCTGGCTTTGCTTGGTAATGGGGCATGTATCTCACTCCCCTTTAGTTGCCAGTTTCTAGTGACCTCTGAGTTAGCTGGTACACTCACTATTAAGTTTCATAGATTCAGAGAGAGTCTGGATACTCGTATCCAATAAACCAGTCCGTGTTTTGCAGTCAACCGGCGGTCATCGGAGCAGCGCTGGGCGAGAGGGGAGAGGTGGCGAGGTGGCGAGGAAGCGGCTGCGGTAATCAGCGGCTTGCAGTACTCCACAGTCCCCCTTTACCCCCTTACCTCCCTAACTTCCTAACTCCATTGCTTCATCCTCTCGTCCCTGCGGTTGAGACAGGCGGCCCGTCTCTCAGTCTCTCCAGTCTGTTCTCTGGTCTGCTCCTCCGTTCTGCCCTTCCACTCTGTGGCCAGTCAGCAGTGGAGTCGGCGTTGAGCAGCGGAGCCGAGCTCGGATCTCTCAATCCGGCTCGGCAGCAGAGGCAGAGGAGTCGAGAGCGGTGTCAAGCACGGAGTCGAGAGCGGAGTAGAGCGGAGAAACCTGGGTAAGCAGCCCCTCTGCTCCCCCGCTCCTCTGCTCCTCCGTTAACTCCATTCAACCGCAGCTAACCATCTATCATCTATCACTATCCACCGCTAACTCTACCATCGAGGGGGAGGAGAGCCGGAGAGTCGTGCAGAGAAAGCAAGGACAGAAGGCAGAAGGCAGAAGGTGAGAGGCGCAGGCCGTGAGGCGCTGGGGGAGGATCTGCCCCCTCTGTCCTTCCACCCTTAGTGAAGTTCAAAATTGAAAATTGGTAAAGCCGGGCGAGACTGGGTTACCCCCACCCGAAAAAAATAAAAGCCCGCAAAAGGCTGTGAAAAGGGTGGTGGTCATCAACAGGGACCAGGCCAAGGGGCCGGGGAGCACAGTCGTCCCCCCCCCCCCACCGGGGACATCTACCCGCCAACCCCGCCCTGCCCTACCTCTCATCTCGCAGGAAGGGAAAATCTTCAGCCAGGGACATCAGCCTTATCATATATAATCAATTGGACCAGTGAAATCTGAACAAACCGAACAAATTCAACAGCAGCTAACTGAACAACCCAGTCAAAAACCTACAACCATACAGGAATAAATAGTAACGATTAGCTGTTATTTACCATAATATCACAATAATTATCACTAAATTAGGAAAACAGGAGAACCATTAAATCAAACAAATCAAATAACTAAGTTACAACCAAGGAACAACCAAGGAAAAATTGTGTTAGAACACATCAGATCAAAAAAAAATGTAGGAAACTCAAGGCAATTTACCATTTAGGAGGTGTGCAAACTGGCGATACAAAGAGTTTAAGGCAAACAGAGGTCTTTCAACAAGACATCGCAAAAGCATAAAAGCAAATCTAGCACAATTAAGTAATCACAATCCTGCCTGGTTGCGACTCAGAAGACCCAAAAAGACCCAAAAGACCAACTAGAACAGTGACAAGCACGTTATGAGGTCAGGTAAAATCAGAAAAGCAACAGTCGGTGTCCCGGCCAAACGGCGCAGGGCCAACAAGCGTAAACTTAAAAACGATACCTCGCTGACTGAACAAGAGCCCCTACTACCAGCCCCGACGCCAGGAAGGACTGAAAGGATTGGCTTAGATACCAGCAAAATGGAAAGAATGAGCTCTCAACCAAAAATGTACTACTCTTTTCTTTTTTAAAAGAACTGGGCTCTTTCCTAAGCACCGTGAAGAACCGGGTCAGAACCCAGCAGTGCCAGGGACACACCTGAAATCTTCGGGTTCCACCTGTCTTGGTATACAGAGACACGGAATACTTAAGGGGGGCGTCAGAGACCAAGTTTATTAGCTGCAGCTAGTATCAGAAATCCCAACAATACATCACAATGTATATTCCTAGGAGACTGTTCAAATTACTAAGGCAAGACATCTCCTTTTATACACCATATTCTCATTATAAATGTACACCCATTGCGCAAAATTCTAACCAATAGGGCACATTTTCTAACTGAGTATCACATTAACAAAAAACCCAATTTACAGTAACCCAACCCAAAAGTTAATTATTAAGAATGTCCCAAATTCAATCTTTACAAGCCGGACAAATTTATAATTGAAAAGCACAACCCATGTAATGTCAGAACATAAAGGAAACAGAAATAGATGCTGAACAAGATAAAATATGTGCAAGGAAACTAAAGGTTAACGAGGTCCTGAACATTAAGTGGCAATCTTAGACAAGGATCAAACCAAGGGAAATTGGCTTTGCGAGGCCAGTTTCAGGTGAATAGGTAAGTTTCTCTGCAGTTCATTCAGAGTCGAAAGAAACCTAGTTAATGTATACATGAACTCAGAAGGTCAGGCCACTTGTTCGCCGGACCTCTTTCACAGGCCTACGTGAGGGCAACACAAAATGGAGTCAGGCTCGAGAATTACAGAACCTCAGACCCTCCTTTTGCCATTACATAGGCAATAACCTAAACTCATGTTAATCTAAATCTAGGTCCATATCAATCTTCATTAGGTCATCTAAGTGTTGCTGTAGCATCATCCTATTATTCTCTACTTCTCTCGGGACAGGTCTCCTAAACGCACATAGTAGCACAAAGACTACAAATGGCGGGACCACACTGGATGCAAAGACAACAAGAGAACAGGATGGCCAAAATCATACCAAGGAATGTCAAAATCTTCCATCCCCATTTAGACAGCAATTCCCAAAACCATCCCGTCAATGACCAGTCTCCTTTGTCTACATGGATAGACTCAGAGATCTTATGTAACCTAGAGATGGCTTGGTACACTGTAGGAGCATTATCTGGTACGTAAATTCAACAACTAGATCCGATCAATTTGCATACTCCACCTCGATCTGCAAGTATGACGTCTAAAACCATACGATTCTGCAGCGTCATAAGGCAGTCTGCTTGAAGCTCAGCTGTAACATTACTAAGAGCACCTGCTGTCTTGTTACTAGTAGCTTCAACAACGCGGATAAGCTGTCGAATATGCCCACTATTGATCATAGGACCCCAAAAGGGCAGGAAACCCTTGAAGAAATCTCCTGCTTCTTGTCCTGCAGTATCTTCCTTATCGAAGACCCCTCTACCATATCTCGTTCTATGATAGTCCGGAGCCGTAGTATATGTAGGGGGAAGAAAAAACGCCACATAACATGTACCTGAAAAATCAGGTGGCAACCATGTATAGGCTCTGTCGTGACAAACAAAATATGTGCCTTTAGCTGGTACGAATGGTGGAGAAGTCTGGGACGAATAGACATAGGTGTGAACACACACACTCTTACCTAGCTGAGCTTTTGGATTTTGACCAGTGCCTTGCAAACAAAAATAACCTTGATGGGGCACAATCCAAATCGGGGGAGACCTTTTTCGTCTCTCCTTCTCAGTCAAGCTGGTACTATATCCGGTGAAATTCCAACCAACATAAGCCTGCATCTCATCCTTAGGAATAGCATTATATGCATCAATATCTCAGATCATAGCTACTATTTCCCTTATCAAGGCACTATTGCTGGAGTTATCTTTAAGGGAACGTGAAGGGCGTATCTCATTTGCATAGATAAACATAGTCTGTAAAGCCCACACAGACCCATTAAAAGAAAACGGCAAAACCAAATATGGCATACCCTTATTGGTCGTATGCGGCATAAGACCACAAACCCAACAGTTAGTGGTATTCACTACTAACTGATGCTGATGCAACAACTGTATGAACGAGTTGTTGACAAATTCTGACCTCCTTGTCTGTTCATGTTCAGGCAACGTATAGAACTGATGCAAAGAAACAGTAGTGTAAGAAAGCATAGGTTGGGAAGTGGGTGCAAACGTCTGTTGTGTAGCATAGACAATCCATCCCACATAAGCTATCGTAATACTTAAAAACATTAAAAAACATGATATTATAAAACATTTGCTACGTATCAATGTACAGAATTTCATTTTAAGGTCTTTTTTTCTCAACATCTCTCTCAGGTACAAAAGACTCCATCCTCTAACGTGCTGCTCGCGGCAATTTTCCTTCTTCACTCAAGTGTGCGTCCAGGTGTCCTAGACAACCTAGAACCACAGACCTTTCATCAATTCGCGGTTCACCCCTTAAGTCTTATACCACGACCCTGCAGCTGAACCAGGATGGTGGTTCGAAAAAGCAAAAAGAAAAATAGTCTCTTGTCTGAGAGAGCACAATACACAAAAAAAATTACTTTATTTGTACTTTTTTAGACCTCGGCCTTAAACTATAATGTTCTTTATTCGGCACAGTTTGATCCTGAAAAAGAATTTCCGGATGCGTAGTGTCCAGTCTCAAATGCAGCGGCACAGCTTCTTGCAAAATTTCATCATCCGCACATTCCGACTGAGTCCATTTCAAATTGTGATGTATTCCTATAGGTTCTGAATCGATCCCCCTATTCCTGACCCTATTCTGGTTAGTAAACTAACAAGTTAACTAGGAATCAGCCCATGAGGCAGAAAATCCCCATGATGCAGATACCGTTATCTGACGCAGTCACACTTCGACACAGGAACGTGTTATCTGATTAGGTCATAACGCTTGCGATCTAATTAGACAAGCGATATTTCTCCAGCCCCTGATAAGGCATACGGAGTTCTCATAACAAATCAAACCTATGACAACCTGGGCAAAACCCTGCGGCCATTGTTTTGATTTCACCGAGAACTTCAGTAAAAGAATGTGCTAACGAGCAAGTCGTATGACATCCTTATTGACGTATCTATGTCCATCCTTCCGTCAATCTCGGCACCTTAAAGGTATAAATATTACCGATCTTGCCCTATGCAAACACACGCGTGGTGACGAGACGGAGCAGCCATACTTGCCGAAGCCAAAGCAGAGCAGACCCCGCTGGCAGCAGCCCCGCCTTTCTGACGCGCTGAGAGACGCGCTGACTTCTCCTGCCGAGAAATCCAGCCCCGGCGTTTCTGGGTAGCCCTCGCAGGCAGCCTGGAATATCGAGACCAGAGAGAGAGATACCATTCCTCATTCATCCTAACTTCCAGGTACAGAACTGAATAACCCCTCACAGAGAATTCTTTAGTTATTCACTTGGCAAAAACAAACTTAACTTAAACTGTAACTTTCTATTCCCTCCCACGTATTAGGCTTAGGTCAGGTACACGGGGTAGGCGTATCTAGAAACACCAGTTGAGTACGTTTAGTCAAATGTATATGTGTATGTAATATATTTTATTCATTTTAAAACATCTTATGGTTTAGAAACCATATCAATGTTTTTACAGTATTATTTTATACTATTGCTTTTACTGTATGCACTTTACTTAACTATAAGTATTGCAATAATATCGATCCATTTCTCTTGTACGAGAAAAGAGACTGATCAATAAATAACACCTTTTTATTGAACACGCCCGTCTCTTCCTTTTCTCTACATTCTGATGAGACTAAGAATGCACGTACTGACTGAGTAAAATAAATTGCCTTTTGTTCACACGACTCTCGAGATATACTCTTGATTAGGGGAGAGCAAAGTTGTCATGTTCTATGGTTGTCAGAAACTAAATCCCTTCTTGTCTAATCAGGGGAGTTAATTCTTTCCTGAACATTCGAGAAAGTTTCTAGTGAACTCTGAGCTAAGCTGGCAAACCCAAAATTTAAGTCTAGTATCGACAGTAGTAGACCTAGTTAACGTCTGGTCTAGGCCTTTACTGCTGTAGGTATTATTCCAATGCGCAGAGCCTATTGGGATGATAGGAACTACACTACAAAATGAGCATCACTAAAAGGCACAAATCTCAGGACATTTTCAGTCTCAGAATCGGCAACACCTTCCCGGACCCACTGATCATACGGTAAGGGCAGAGGTATCCTTTTCGTGTGGGTGGCATGCACCCAACTCTTTTTCCCGAAGACTTTCACAGCGGTCCTCGTTGCTAGCAGCACTTGATAAGGACCAGTCCACCTCGGCTGTAGGTTCTTGGACCTCTGGAAGTTCCTGATCAGAATCCAGTCGCCGGGTTGGATCGCATGTCCCGCGTCAACAGAAGCTGAAGGTAAGGTATCATGAACCTGTTGGTGAAGAACACGCAATTTAGCAGTCAAATCATGTAAATAGTCAACCAACATAGGGTACTCGATATCGCTGTATTCTCTTGGCCTTGTAAAAAGGTACGGCCGAATTCGACCAAGAACCCTTCAGTATTTGCCCGGCGTTAGCCGCCTCTCATACCATTCGAGATTACCAAACAAAGAGGCAGGCTCTGGAGACTGGAAGGCAGGAAACAGGAGTTTATTCCAACGGAGCAGAACACGTCAAATCAGACAACAGAGTATCTTCTCGAGGTGCTCTAACAACATCTCTGAGGCCTGGCCTCTTATACACAGGTTTATTACTTTATTGCATACAACACGTTCTTGGCAATGCTTTGATGTACGGAAAGACCTCCCCTGAATCCCCACTTCAGGCCCGTTCCCACACATATCTACAGTAGAGGTTCCCACCCCAATCTCAGCGTGATGGCTATCGCACAGCTGGACAATCCGCTGGGAGCGGGAATATGGGCGATCAATCGGATCTTGTGGTGTGAAGGCGTTGATTAATCCCCGCTCCTTTGATGGGGTGAGTTCCTGCTGTAGGGTGCAATAAACTGCATCTGTTGGGCTAGGTGATGGCCTGGGATCAGGCCGGACAATCGGGCAGGGAGGAAGAGGTTATCAAAAGGAGTGAGATGAAAGGAGTGTGGGGGTTCAGCGCGGGATGTGGCTCTGAGAAAGGGTCGCGCTGTAGGTGCATTTATGGCCCAGGCTGGAGAGATCGGGGGCCGGCAGGGCGCGGGGGATGCTTGCGAGGCCAGGGAGTGAGGGGGAGAGAAATGCAGGCTATTTGGCAGTGGGCAGAGAGGCCAAGGCACACAAAATGGCTGCCACTTACGTGCACGATGGGGCCTAAAAGGGACAAGATGGTGTGGTCACTGGTTCACGATCTTCATTTTACTTTCAATGGTGGCTGAGGTGAACACAAATGAACTCCGCTTATATATACCTAATTTTAGTCATTTTCCACAGTCCCCAGTTTTTATCATAAGTTAGTTCATTTCGGTTCATGTCATAGGTGAGGATGTACAAGCTGACATTAGTTATATAATTCGCCTTGGTAGCCCATGTGCATTACAGATAGGTGGAAATAATTCTGCTATCAATGCAGACAGAATCGCACATAACCATATGTAGTCAATGTGATGGGCGGGGAGACAGTGCATACAAAATTACATTAGCTGCGTCATGCGTTAGACCTTGGAGGCGGGGACATTACTTTAGACGATGTAGGAGATTCGCTCGAATACAAACATGATGTCATACAAAAATGTTCTGGCAGAATAAAAGCTACTAAGCACCTACAGTCATCATGATACAGGGTTAACGTTTTACTCATGCACTGTTGAAAGTGACCAATGTAAGGTTTCGAAAGCTCAATTGGGTAATTAATCAATACTAAGTGGTTGGGAGAGGAATTCAAATTAATACAAGTGACAGTCAAGGGGTGGTAATGTTCAAAAAAGAAAAGGGTTTGTCTTTCCAGTGTCTTATTATAGCGAGCCATCACTGGTAGGCTCTCATTATTCTTCTTCTTTCATTGGCACTGTTGAGCACCGGCGGTGGAGCTATGCGTCCAGCTCGGATTCAGATTTCGTGTTGCAGGGTGTGGCCGCTCCTTGCTCTCGGACCACAGTCCTGTTTGTCCTGTTACCTAACTAATCTACCATAGGTACTTTAGTCGGGGTACCCGTGTTCCGATCTTCTTTCGGGACAAACCCTATTCTATCTTTGTGCTGTGTTTCTTCTTTAAGTCAAGTTCAAAAACTCCATATGGAAAAAAAAGGGGGTGATGGGGGCGTGCTTTGGGAGGCCGAGGGAAAAGAGGGCGGAGTGGGATCAGGGCTGAAACGGACCAAGGAGAGCAGAAATTTCAAGCAAGTGGGCCCATCACTCGGGCACAATGGGCTGGGACTTTCGGCACGAGCTCATCAACAAGCAGGGGCTTCTGGACAGCCCTTCTTTCCTTCACTTTCCACGTTGAGAATGGTGCCTTGTCCCGCAACTCTTTGCTCTGTGGCTCCACCTTGGTCGAGGTTATAGATATTCCCCAATCTGCAGCCGGGCTGTACGTCACGTCTGGCCCCTCTCCTCCGACGACTGCACGTTATCTTTAAATGAGTACAAAAAAACAAGTCTTAGAGAACTGGCAGGGGAAGATGTTTACACACTTTAATTTCTCTTCCAACCCCAAGAAGTTGGGGAAACGTTTATTGGTCACGATAGGGTGGATGCTTAGTGATCCTTACATCGGTGTATGTTGTTAACTCATGCATCATTGCTGTGGTGCAGGTCTGCAAGTATCTTTCTAGTTTCAAACATCATGTCTGTCTGGTGTTTACTCCTGTTATATTCGCGAGCGTGGCAAGAAGTCTGATATCCAACAATTACATGGTTCATTGAATTCAAACCGGCTCCTCCAGTAGAAACTTGTGTTTTTCTATAACAAATCCTGTTGAGCTACATTTTTCTTCAAGGTCTGCTAATTCATAAAAGTGTGAAGTGCTTATTATCATGGGCTTACAGCTACTTTTTCCAGGGAAGGACATACGTTAAGTAGAGATATCAATATAGGACTAGCTATGTTGTGTTAGAGGAAACTCAGAAGGTATATCTGTAGGCAAACCCTTAGGTTTGGTCATGAAGCCCTCACACACCAACCTAGTTGGTGTCATGCTTCATCATCGGGCCCACCACAGTGACACCGAATGTGTCCCGGGTGTGCTGCGACTCCAGATTACTGAGGAGCTGGTATTCTTACTGAGTGTGCAGTGTTGGTGAGAATGAAGATGAAAGGTTTTAAAAGCTATACAGGTGGTCCCAGTTCCCGAGGGTAAGAGGTAAATTTAATACCTGGGCCCCTGTTAGCAAGATAAAAAGGCTGTGGACGATGTGGAGTATATTAGGGGCTCCTACGTCCTTGTGGTCTACATGTTTCAGCCAGGCCTTTTGATTAAAACTGGCTTTCCTCAGGACCAAATGAGTATGTGTGGGTGAAAATAAACTATATTAAGTGAAAGTGTGTGGTAAAAAAGTGTTGCACTCGCTAAGGTGCCGTACGTGTAAGAGGGGGATTCCCTCTGCTTTACTGTACATAAAACACAAAGACAGTACAGACATACAAAAAGAGTCATTGAGAATGGTATTAACCAAAACACAACAAATAGCCGGCTTCTGGTGTGCGTGAGCGACCTAGAGCGGCAAGTAACAATGCCATGAGTGTGCCATGGCTAAGGTGAACTATGGCGGTTAAATATTAAACGCAGTGGCAGTGGTGGGCTACACAGCGAAACAGGCATAGCGTGAGGTACAGGTAAGTATGGTACATAATTCCTCACACTTGCTACTTGCTGTTAAAGCCTCATGGGTCACTTGGCAGGGAGGGAAAGAAGATCCTAAATGTTTGTAGAGGATTACAGTTAGGATAGTACCTGTGGAGAGAAATTGTTGCTTACCCAGAGCGTTGTGCAGAGATCAAGCTTACTCACGGTATTTCCGATCAGCGGTTCCTGCGACCTATCGTCCTGCTCCAGTGTCCCGAATGAGCTTTGCCAGAGTCAGGTATGGGCTTAAATAGCCGGTTTGATTGTTATCACCTGGAGAGGGGAGAGGGCGCGGTCGCGTTTCCTTTTTAGAGCGCGGGCGCTGGGAGCTAGCGGTCTGCGCGTTGCGCATGCGCGATGTGAGGTTTCCAGCGCATGCGTGGTAGAGGTGTGTGCGAGCGCTATCCATTCGCGCATGCGCCATGGTACCAGGACTAGGTTAGCATTGGTAGTGGCATGTGCGCGCGAGTGCGTGCGCAACTGGGGCAAAAAAAGGAAAAGAAGCCCGTGTGGGTCTTTTAAGGTTTAAAAAGCAACAACAGCGATTGCAAGGTATATAGGCAAAGAAGGCAATTACAGAGTAGGGACAGATCACGAGTCTGAGCGCAGACAGGGATACTGACCAATACTTTACATAGGAGTGTTTATCTCGCCAGAGCATTCCACGGGATGGAATCATTGAGCCCCTCTATATGGGTAGAAAGGCGATAAATCCAGCGTTGCTCTTTGGTGAGCAGAGTCTTCTCATCACAAGCTGAAAGTGCGAATTGTTCGATGACCGTCCAGGTGAAATCATTCGGGGTGTGATTTTGCACGATGAAGTGCTGGGTCAGTTTGCTGATGTTTTTACCACAGCGCATGGTGCTCCTGTGTTCAGTCATCCTGGTTCTAACCTTCCTGGTCGTCATGCCTATGTATCTCAAGCCACAGCGACAGGTGATTAGGTATACTAGGTTAGATGAATTACAGTTCGTGAATTGTCGTTGTGTCCAGGTTTTACCATCTTCCAACGACAATGTTTTGGAAGGGGTAGTCAGGTGGCAGACGCTACAGTTGTAACATGGTTGGTGGCCTGTTAGTTCTGGTAGGTCCCAGTTCCTCGCGCCTAACTGGACCTCCCCCGCTTTGCTTACAAAAGAGCACAAAATCTGAAGGATCAGCTGGTAACCACGAGACCCAGAAAAACACAGCAAACCGGCCATACAATTTTAAACACTTGGGGCCTACCAGAACTAACAGGCCACCAACCATGTTACAACTGTAGCGTCTGCCACCTGACTACCCCTTCCAAAACATTGTCGTTGGAAGATGGTAAAACCTGGACACAACGACAATTCACGAACTGTAATTCATCTAACCTAGTATACCTAATCACCTGTCGCTGTGGCTTGAGATACATAGGCATGACGACCAGGAAGGTTAGAACCAGGATGACTGAACACAGGAGCACCATGCGCTGTGGTAAAAACATCAGCAAACTGACCCAGCACTTCATCGTGCAAAATCACACCCCGAATGATTTCACCTGGACGGTCATCGAACAATTCGCACTTTCAGCTTGTGATGAGAAGACTCTGCTCACCAAAGAGCAACGCTGGATTTATCGCCTTTCTACCCATATAGAGGGGCTCAATGATTCCATCCCGTGGAATGCTCTGGCGAGATAAACACTCCTATGTAAAGTATTGGTCAGTATCCCTGTCTGCGCTCAGACTCGTGATCTGTCCCTACTCTGTAATTGCCTTCTTTGCCTATATACCTTGCAATCGCTGTTGTTGCTTTTTAAACCTTAAAAGACCCACACGGGCTTCTTTTCCTTTTTTTGCCCCAGTTGCGCACGCACTCGCGCGCACATGCCACTACCAATGCTAACCTAGTCCTGGTACCATGGCGCATGCGCGAATGGATAGCGCTCGCACACACCTCTACCACGCATGCGCTGGAAACCTCACATCGCGCATGCGCAACGCGCAGACCGCTAGCTCCCAGCGCCCGCGCTCTAAAAAGGAAACGCGACCGCGCCCTCTCCCCTCTCCAGGTGATAACAATCAAACCGGCTATTTAAGCCCATACCTGACTCTGGCAAAGCTCATTCGGGACACTGGAGCAGGACGATAGGTCGCAGGAACCGCTGATCGGAAATACCGTGAGTAAGCTTGATCTCTGCACAACGCTCTGGGTAAGCAACAATTTCTCTCCACAGGTACTATCCTAACTGTAATCCTCTACAAACATTTAGGATCTTCTTTCCCTCCCTGCCAAGTGACCCATGAGGCTTTAACAGCAAGTAGCAAGTGTGAGGAATTATGTACCATACTTACCTGTACCTCACGCTATGCCTGTTTCGCTGTGTAGCCCACCACTGCCACTGCGTTTAATATTTAACCGCCATAGTTCACCTTAGCCATGGCACACTCATGGCATTGTTACTTGCCGCTCTAGGTCGCTCACGCACACCAGAAGCCGGCTATTTGTTGTGTTTTGGTTAATACCATTCTCAATGACTCTTTTTGTATGTCTGTACTGTCTTTGTGTTTTATGTACAGTAAAGCAGAGGGAATCCCCCTCTTACACGTACGGCACCTTAGCGAGTGCAACACTTTTTTACCACACACTTTCACTTAATATAGTTTATTTTCACCCACACATACTCATTTGGTCCTGAGGAAAGCCAGTTTTAATCAAAAGGCCTGGCTGAAACATGTAGACCACAAGGACGTAGGAGCCCCTAATATACTCCACATCGTCCACAGCCTTTTTATCTTGCTAACAGGGGCCCAGGTATTAAATTTACCTCTTACCCTCGGGAACTGGGACCACCTGTATAGCTTTTAAAACCTTTCATCTTCATTCTCACCAACACTGCACACTCAGTAAGAATACCAGCTCCTCAGTAATCTGGAGTCGCAGCACACCCGGGACACATTCGGTGTCACTGTGGTGGGCCCGATGATGAAGCATGACACCAACTAGGTTGGTGTGTGAGGGCTTCATGACCAAACCTAAGGGTTTGCCTACAGATATACCTTCTGAGTTTCCTCTAACACAACATAGCTAGTCCTATATTGATATCTCTACATATAACCAGGGGACCCGGACTGGCTTACCTAGTCCTCTCTCTCCCTTTTGATTTGCTAAGGACATACGTTAAGCATTTTTTTTCTTTCTTTTCTGACAGCAACGGCTAACTTTTATCAGTTTTAGACGATTTATCTTTTAAAAACAAGGTCATTAGCTACAGTCTTTAAAATTTTCTGGGACGGCTGGTTACAGAACTGGGATCTATTCTGGAAACACGGGGACGTTTCGGACATTCTACTTTTGTGCAATGGGCGGTGGTAATCCGAATGATGAGGGTGGTGTTACTAAAGCACTAAAACAAAAGCCACTGACATATAGTTCCCCTTTGAGGGTCAGATTAGGGGACATTTAGTCGTCTTACCTGTCCTTTCTTTCTCAGCCAATTAAGTTCCATCATTTTACAGAAAGGAGAGGTAGTAATATGGCAAAATACGATCGTTTTGTTTCTGTCAATTTGTTCAAACACTGTCGTGTCTAAAGCCAATTATACCTGTGCCGGCGAGGTACAGTGTCGTCATTTATTCAAAAAGGGAGCAAGGGAGCCCTCAGAGGGAGAGAGCTTTGTGTGTACCAAATAGGCTATTAGTACACGTACAACATAAAGAGAGAGAGAGAAAGACGTGTATAATAATAGGCTATTCGGTGTACACACACATAGAACAGTACGGGTCGGTTTCACGTATAAAACACAAGCTGAGGGAAAACATAAATTCATAGTTTACGTACACACAAATACCAGATAGGTTTCCGTACTTGATGTATGTACTGTCGCACCCTAAGACAAAACACAGAGCTATTTTGGGCAAAAGGACTTGTCATGCGTGTTGCGTATTCTCAGTATTCCTTTTAATTCATTATTTGGGGGTCGAGCTCTTTGTTCTCCTTCCTTCCTAATAGTAGACAATTTTTGTTGGTGACCTCGCTTCAAAAATACTTACTCCTTTTACTTGGTCGGACACTAGTCCAGTCGCGCTTATACTCACGGTGGGGTCTTCCAACCTCTAGCAAATGGTGATTCAAGCTGAGGTAAAGGAGGGGTGTCGGTCGGACGTGCAAAGGTACAATTCTGACTTTTCTATGAGGGTGGAAGAAGAAGGGGTGAAATCTAAAAAAATAACAATATCCCTAATATCTGGGCTGAGGGGGATTTTTGGATGAACCCCAACCCGGGGTACTCTTAACTTTTCTTATCTAGTCAGCACATAAATTGACTCACTGGTGCGCATTATTTTGGGTGCATATTTGGGATATCGGTTGGGGCTGTGTTCGTCGTACTGAAATAAGCCTTCAAGTTTCTGGTGTAGGCCACTCTCCCATTCGCTAGCTCCAGAGAGAGTCGTTCCTAAGTAAAGAAAGTGCTATATTTTGATTCGTCTTCAACATGCAGGTACCAAGTTCGGGCTTAATTTTCCTATCCCATTAATCGTTCGATCAACGCCTCAATCATACAAAAAGCATTCTTTTATTGACCCAGACGTGCGCCACACATACGCATTCATACCGTACAAATCAGGGCGCACGCGCACATTCATACCATACAACCTTTTTCTCACGCTCCCAGAGATAGCTCCTACATATAATGCGCCGTTTCACAGAGCTAGCCTATTTTCCTCGCATGGAACACGGTGCGGTTTTTAGGTCTCCTCCATACTTCAACTGAAATTTCGATGTAACCTGCAAAAAGGAAAAAAGAGAGAGAAAGGGG
The DNA here is from genome assembly GCF_964261635.1 of Lissotriton helveticus. Taxonomy (NCBI): domain Eukaryota; kingdom Metazoa; phylum Chordata; class Amphibia; order Caudata; family Salamandridae; genus Lissotriton; species Lissotriton helveticus. Next base: position 941,063,678 of record NC_136065.1, read on the forward strand.
GGGTGGGCAGCGTTCAAAGCACATCAGCGCGCATAAACACGAAAATGTTGTTACCTACCACGTACTTGAACAAGCGAGCCATTTAAAAAACTAAACGTGACAAACGGTTGCATGATCAGTGAAGGTTGATTTTATAATTGAAAGCATAACAGGATCAGTTACAATAAAGTCGTCCACACGCACACCATGGGCGAGTATCATGAGTAACATTACTTCGGAGCTTTATTAATACAATAATCGATAGTAAAAAAAACCGACATCAATAGGATTGTCCGTATGTTCAGTCAATACCCTTCCCCGCCCGCCATGTGCACAAAAGACCACATACGTCCCTCATAACATCACGGCTAAGTAACTAGAATCGTCATAAGGAGTTGCAAGTCCCGCCCATACTGGCGCCATTTTGGTCAAGGCCAGGCGGGTCCAGAGTATAGTTCAAATGCCTCCAATAGCTGGCAGCCGGGCCAGAATCCCTTTCGGCACTTCAAAAAAAAATTCCGTTAACGCCAGCAGAAGGGACAGGCAGCATGAACCGCGACTTGAAGGCGAGGAAGGCAAAATCTTCCCTACCGGGTCACACTGAGGTCCCACCGGAGCCGATCGAGTTGGCAGTCTACAGTGTCCTTTAGTAATTCGGACAAGCTGGTGTCAGTATGAGAGCACCGCCATCTTGCGACAACGTTGTGGCCACTCCGGAGAGCAGGGCAGCAGGCGTATCCCTCCACAGATGGACTGAATCAGTCTTTCCTACGGCACCAGATGTGGGTAAGGCGGCGGCCGCCCGGGGCAGCGGCATACCCATGGGGGATAGTCGAGCAACAGTGGCGGTTGCCCCCACCGGAAGCCCGCGGGAGTCGAGGGCCAACGACTCTCGTAGAATTTTTAAAACTGAGAGGACGTCTTCGAGAGTGGGGCTCATGCCCGAGCAGGCAAGCATTTGGGTTCCATGGTAGTCCAGAGCCATCCTAGTGGACCATGCCCAAATCCTGGGAGCCTGCCGCCATCTTGAGAGCCCCTCCCCCAGCAGCCGCCCTTCACCACGGCCACCGGAGCGGGTCCCCCGGCCAGTCAACCGTGGGGGCTCACTGAGTGGAACGCTGATGGCAGTCTTAGTGGGGGAGAGGAACCTCCACTTGGGGGGGGTGGAGGGGTGGCCATCCGTGCTGCTTCTCCGCGGGCGCCCCACGCCAGGCAACAAAGGGGGGTGAGCCATCAGCGAGGCATCCCCCGCACACACCTTGCCGGACATCACCTCTGGATGATCTGGGGACGTGCCTCGGCGCGTGGGGTAGCCTCCGGCCTATTTGCACAACGGTCCTCCACCCCAGGCCGCCACCGACGCTACCTCGCCGGCTGATGGCTTTTGTAGACTTTCCACAGCCCAAAACTAACCAAAGAGCAGCCCAAAGCAGCCCAACGTTGCTACTTTAAGGAAGGAGGGACAGGAACAGCGTCGAATGCATTGGGATTGTTGTTGCAGCCGTTTGCCATGTAAATAGTTGTTTAATAAAAAGTTTTAACATGTTACTTTGCTGGAGTGTTGTATATATTTATAATATTTGCATAAGGTTTGTCGTTTATTTGGGCGGGGTGGGCAGCGGAGCCGAGCTGTCTTGTGGTCATCATGGCGTCGAGCTCGGCTCTTCTCACTAGTTTCATATTTCTCATGAGGGGTTGTTCCTAATGTTTCTATTTTAGCGGGGTCAAAAAGATCCCATCAGTGGCCTACTGATTTTGTTCGATTCCTTTTGTTTTTCCTAACGATTTTTATGTTATAGTTTGCTAGCACGATACAGCGGCTAATCCGCATTTTTGTATACATGTCCTTTTTATTAGGAGTGTCCTCCGGTGGAGCCGGATGATCTACCTCTAATAACGGTCCGGGCTTGAACCAACTACTGAACAATGGGGAGAAGATAGGCATGACGGGTTACAATGGGGACAAACGTCTGCACTACCTATCCTTCACTATCCACAAAGACTAAACAGAGTATTGCGATTCTGTGCTTATTTGTGAATAGAGAATAACCCGAAGAGAACCAATTCCGAACGATCAATGCTCGGATAAACAATCAATCAAATGAGGGATAAAAATAGGCACGACGGATTACAATGGGGGCAAAAGCCTGCGTTACCTATCCTTCACTATCTGCAAAGACTAAACAGAGTATTGCGACTCTGTGCTTGTTTGCAAATAGAGAATGATCCAAAGAGAACCAATTCCAAAACAGTAAATGCTTGGATAACAACCAATTCCAAAAATACTTGGATAAACAATCAATTCCAAAAATACTTGGATAAACAATCAATTCCAAAAATACTTGGATAAACAATCAATTCCAAAAATACTTGGATAAACAATCAATCAAATGAGTAATACTAGTATTTTCAAACAATCAATTCGCAATTCGCTGCAATGCACAACCTTACCCGGACCGTATGGACAGTTTCTCGTCTTCCGCTTCCAGCGCCTGATCGTCCTCTATACTCCGTAATTGCTGTGGCACTCCTGATGGTTCCCAGTCAGGACCGTAGATCACTCGAGAGAGGTCTGCTCGGAACCAGTGAAGTTCGGATGATCGGCTTCCAGACGAGGGTCTATCGGGCAGGTGCACTTCCCGATCGTTACAGTCGTTCACTCTGTCGTTGGGACCTCTCCCACTGGATCCACGTGTCGCTGATGGGCCCCACGTTTGGGACGCCAATTGTAAAAAGGTAAGGCCGAATTCGACCAAGAACCCTTCAGTATTTGCCCGGCGTTAGCCGCCTCTCATACCATTCGAGATTACCAAACAAAGAGGCAGGCGCTGGAGACTGGAAGGCAGGAAACAGGAGTTTATTCCGACGGAGCAGAACACGTCAAATCAGACAACAGAGTATCTTCTCGAGGTGCTCTAACAACATCTCTGAGGCCTGGCATCTTATACACAGGTTTATTACTTTATTGCATACAACACGTTCTTGGCAATGCTTTGATGTACGGAAAGACATCCCCGGAATCCCCACTTCAGGCCCGTTCCCACACATATCTACAGTAGAGGTTCCCACCCCAATCTCAGCGTGATGGCTATCGCACAGCTGGACAATCCGCTGGGAGCGGGAATATGGGCGATCAATCGGATTTTGTGGTGTGAAGGCGTTGATTAATCCCTGCTCCTTTGATGGGGTGAGTTCCTGCTGTAGGGGGCAATAAACTGCATCTGTTGGGCTAGGTGATGGCCTGGGATCAGGCCGGACAATCGGGCAGGGAGGAAGAGGTTATCAAAAGGAGTGAGATGAAAGGAGTGTGGGGGTTCAGCGCGGGATGTGGCTCTGAGAAAGGGTCGCGCTGGAGGTGCATTTATGGCCCAGGCTGGAGAGATCGGGAGCCGGCAGGGCGCGGGGGATGCTTGCGAGGCCAGGGAGTGAGGGGGAGAGACGTGCAGGCTATTTGGCAGTGGGCAGAGAGGCCAAGGCACACAAAATGGCTGCCACTTACGTGCACGATGGAGCCTAAAAGGGACAAGATGGTGTGGTCACTGGTTCACGATCTTCATTTTACTTTCAATGGTGGCTGAGGTGAACACAAATGAACGCCGCTTATATATACCTAATTTTAGTCATTTTCCACAGTCTCGGCACACCCCAAACATTCGCCGGGCGTCCAAAAACAATCTCGTATGGGCTAAGTCCCACGCGAGAATGTATTGTCGTTCTTGTGGACAAAAGTGCCAATGGTAGAGCATCGGGCCATGTGAGACCAGAGCTCGCTTGCACCTTGGCCAACTTCAGCTTTAACGTGCCGTTATAGCACTCAACCAGGCCTGCTGACTGGGGGTGATTCGCTGCGTGGAACTTCTGTCTAATTCCCAAACCCGCACACACTTTCTGCATTATCTGACCCACAAATTCACTTCCGTTATCACTCCAGACCATCCTCGGCAATCCATACCTCGGGAAAAACTCTTTCAGCAAAACCTTGGTTGTAGACAAGGCAGTATTAACCTTCAGGGGGTAGGCCTCTATCCATCTGGAAAAGGCACAAACAACCACAAGGACATACTTCAAATTATTGCATCTTTCCATATGAATATAGTCTATCTGCAACACCTCGAACGTATACGTTGGAGGAGCAAAATGACCAGCTGAAGTTGGGGTTCCCTTGCCAGGATTATGCATCAAGCAAATCATGCAGTGTTTAGCCATAATCTCAGCACATTTGGGAATTCCACTATTCTGCCATACCAGAGCCAACAACTTGCATATCCCTTTTGAGCTGATGTGAGCCATCCCATGAGCCATAGTAACCACTGGAAGCACATACGCATCTGGCAACAACCATCGCCGATGCTCTAACAACTCAACCCAACAGCCTGTCGAATCCAACATTCCCGTACTCTCTCTCCACGTACTCAATACTTTCTCAGTATCTTCTGCCTGAATCATCTTCACACTTTCTATTGTATCACACATTCCTCTTTCCACAACCCATCTTGCAGGACCTGCAACATACATTCGACTCGTCAAATCTCTCGCTGTTTCTCTCGCTACTTCATCTGCAAACGCATTCCCTCGACCCACATCATCTGTAACCTTTTTATGCGCACTACACTTTACAATGGCGATTTGTGTTGCCAAAGTAAGCGATTCAAGAAGCTCACTCACTAATTGGCCATGCTGGATTTTCGTACCATGAGAAGTAAGAAATCCTCTTTCTTTCCACAATCGTCCAAATCTATGAGCAACGCCAAACGCATACTGCCTACCAGTAAAAACATTCACTCTCTTTCCTTTTGACAACACACACACTCTAGTCAAGGCTATCAATTCAGCTGCCTGAGCTGAATTCTGTGCAATACGCGCTGTTTCAACAATCGTGTGCAAAGTTGTGACAGCATATGCTTCAGTCGTCTCTCCATTCGGAAGCTTAAAGCATGAACCATCTACCCATAGGGTACCATCAGGGTTTGAAAGAGGAGTATCTTTCAAATCAATTCTACCCTTTGTTTCCTCCTCTGTCCTAAGAACACAATCATGCTGTTCTTGATCATCTGTCTCTACACAAATCGGCAACAATGTAGCTGGATTCAATGTGTTGCACCTCTTAATGTGCACATGACTAGCCAAAAGCGTCAACTCGTAACCTGACAGACGTGCACTAGTAAGGTGCTGAGTCTTCGTCCTGTTTAATAAGGTATCCACTGCATGTGGGACCATCACAATCAATGTATTATCCAATACCAAACCAGCAGACTGTCGGATAGAAACAGCTGCTACTGCCGTAGCTCTTAGGCAACCAGGCAACGCCCGAGCTACCGGATCTAAAATAGCCGAAAAACACGCACATGGGCGCTGCTTGTCTCCAAACTGTTGTGTTCACACTGACAACGCACTACCTTCTCTCTCGTGCACATAAAGTGTAAAAGGTTTACTATAGTCAGGGGTACCCAACACCGGAGCAGAACACAATGCATCATGCAATTCAGAAAAACTCTTCCGACATTCATCAGACCAAGGAAGAGGGTGTGGTGTATCTTTGAGAGTAAGTGCCAACAAAGGTTTCGCTAGCAAAGAAAAGTTCGGGATCCACTGCCGACAATACGAGGTGAGACCCAAGAAAGCACGCACTTCTCTCTGTGTGGATGGTACAGTCATTTGGGCAATCGCTTGAATACGCTCTGGGGTCAATCGTCTTCCCTCCTTCGATAAGAGATGACCTAAGTAGGTCACTTCTTGTCGACAATACTGCAACTTGGAAGGGGAAACTTTATGATGAAGGTCAGACAAATGTCGTAGCAAAGAAAGAGTAACCTCTTTACAAATCTCCTCATTATCAGCAGCCACTAGCAGATCATCAACGTACTGGATAAGAGTAGCACCAGAAGGCAACACAAGAGTATCGAGTTGAGTTTTCAAAGCCTGACTATAAATGGAGGGACTCTCACAATAACCTTGAGGAGCTCGCTTAAACCGGAAGCTGCGGCCCCCTAAAGAGAAGCCGAAAATATCCCAACTTTCCTCAGCGATCGGAATACTGAAGAAAGCATTCTCCAGATCAATCACAGAAAACCAAGCAGCTGAGGCAGGGACCATAGTCAATAAAGCAGTAATGTCCTGAACAACAGGAAACTGTGTCACAAGAATCTTATTGACCTCTCGAAGGTCGATCACAAATCGATACACAGGTGGCTGAGAAGAGTCAGTACGCTTAAGAATAGGCAGAACAGGACTGTTACACACATTACCTCTTGTTTCTTCAACCACACCTTTCTCAACCAAATCATAAATAATCACTAAAAGAGCTCTTTCACCATCACTGGAAATTTTGTACTGAGGAATGCGTGGCAATTTAGCATTTGATTTAAGCGTAACAACATAGGGTGGAATCTGCAAAAGACCAACATCATTAGGACCCGTAGCTCAAAGTGTATCAGGGAGAGAACGCAATTCCAGCGGCAGGCAATCCTTAGACAAATACAACGGGTAGATCACTTTCTTACCCAAGGTAAGATGTACTCCCAACGGAGAACAATATAATGTCGCATGCAATCTTTTCAACAAGTCTAAACCCAACAAATTCTCACCACAACCAGTCGTTAGAATAAGGGGAGCCTCCAATTCACAAGGACCAATAGAAAGGGGCAAAGGACTAGAAACTGGGTTGCTAACTGGGGTGCCAGAAAATCCTACTGAAACATTCGTCAAGCCAGACAAAGGTACGCCAAGGAGTTTAGAGTGCATGATAGAACTCTTTGTTGCACCAGTATCCAAAAGAAAAGGTTCTGCCACACCTGATGTAATCACTTCAACATAAGGCCCACTCTGGTCTACTGGAACGGACACTACTCCCTCTCTTTGTCCATGGCTGTCCTAGCTATCATTAAAACCAGCACTCTCGCTTCCAACATAATAATCCTCAACGTAGTACTGAGCAAACTGGACGTTCGGAACATTCTGTCGGTCAAAATAGTTTGCAGAATTCTGGGGGGGAAAGGAACGTTCATTCTGAGGAAACGTACCACGTCCCCTACCCCTAGGTACTTGTTGGTAACCACCACGACCTCTCAGACCAGACATACCATTCACACGTTGTAGCAAGACCGGACAACTACTCTTGAAATGACCTTCCTCTTTACAATAAGCGCACTGATTAGGGCCTAGCGGAAATCGCGGAACAAAAGACTCAGGCGTCTGCAATGGTTTCTGAAACTGTGGGGGTTGCTGAAACTGACGCTGATTAGGGCGAGGCGGATAAGCCTGTTGCAAAAGAACTTTCGTTCTTAATTCTTTAGTCTTCTTCTCTACTTTCTCCTTCTCATCTTTGTCTCTATTCTCATAGTATTGTGCAGTAGCCAATATCTGGGCCGAAGAAGAAACTGCCCATGAACTCTCAGAGTCCTTTAACTTATTACAATGTTCAGGGAGTAAATTAAAAACAAATTTATCTACGAACAACCTCTGACCACCTTCTGTACTCATGTCCTGACCACTATGATCAATGAATGTTTCTTCAAACCTAGTGAAGAAATCGGACACACTCTCATCTTTCTTTTGTTTGCATGCTGCTAACTTGTCCCAATTCACTCGCAAAGGAGGCATCAAATGTTTCAATAAATTAACAATCCTACCAGGTAGTTCTGCAACTAAAGGCTCAGGTTTAGCACCTCCTACCTGTCTACCATCTGCAGCAGTAATATTAACCCATGTTTCTCCTAACTCTTGCACATGATCCTCATGACAGATCTTCGCCCACAAAGGTTGAGGAACTACATTACCCATCAACATATCGATGTCAGCTAAATTTATAACACACGCATCAACTGTCTGAGACAACTCCTTGTAATAACCAGCAGAATTTTTACGAGGGTCAGGCAATGTCTGCTTAAGTGCCAAAACCTCTGCTCTCTTCCAAGGGACATGTACCCACACTCGCTGAAAATGTGCTGGTGCAGCCAAAACACCATTAGGAACGTCAGCCTCACCTGCCTCTCTCCATACTGGAGGAACCTCTCGCATAGGATACTGCTTCACTTTTCTCCTAACAGAAGGATCAGGTTCGAGCAATGACTGAGGTGGAAGTCTAGACCTGAAAGTAAGTATTGTCTCTACCGCTACCTCAACATCTGAACCCACTATCATTCCCTTAGCAAATTCGGACTGAACATTAATTAAGTCCAACGGAATTGGACCCAACTCATTATCTTCCCACTCCTGACGAAGAAAGGTACACATGACATCAAAAACATACCTTTGCTTTGGTGCTTCCCACTGTAGAAAAACATCCATAACCACTTGTAAACCGTACCTGGAAGCATTCGAAACCCATCTACGAGCAAGGAGATCTAACACTGCCCGCTCTTCGGGACCAGGAAGCTGACTACGTCTCTGCTTACGTTCAGAAACAGGGGTCCTCTTCAGTGACCCAAAGAGAGGAGACAAAAGACTAGTGACAGTTTTTTGTCGAGCAAAAGGAGAAGAAGCTGACATAAGGACAGGAGACAAAGTAGTCTGAAGAATAGGAGTCATAGGGACAGAAGTAAGAGAAGACGAAGATAAGGCAGTGTAAGTCAAAGGAGTTTGAGGCAAGGCTGGTAACAAAGCTGGCGGCCCTAGAGGGGGCTGCACCGCAGGAGAAAGGACCACTTGTGGAACAACAAATGGCTGAACAACAGCAGGGGGTTGAACAACAACAGGGGGTGCAACAACTGGAGGTAACGGAGGTGCTGTAGCACTCTGTGCATAAGGGGGTGGTAATCTCAGTAGATGCGACATCAAAGGATCCTTTTCAGGGTCTTCAGTCACAGTTGAAAGGGGAGGTGGCAAAGCCGGATAACATTTATCAATGGCCATGCAATGCTCTATCTGACACTTCAATCGCACGATCTTCTTTATCGTCCTTAAACTGCGTAGCGGCTTGCATTACTGACATATTCCTTTCTCTCCTATCTCTTTTCGCTTGCTTAATTTCTCGCTGTTTGGCTTCCTTACGCCAAAGGCGGAAAGAGTCAAACATCGCCGACCGGGCTTTCTTCCTAAACAGCGCAACTTCTAAGTTATATAAAATCTCTGTTTCATAACTACCATGTGGGGGCCATCGTAAAACACCGTCCATCCTAGTGTAGCGGACCCAAACCTCATTAAAGGTAATGGGACCCACGCCATGTTTCGAATAAAGCTCATAAGTTGGAGTTCCAACCGGAGGTATCGGACACGAATCCTCCAATCGGGAATCCCTATTAAGACCACAAACAAACCATTTACCAAGTTTACCAAGTGTATAGAGTCAAAATATCGAGTTTTTAATATCGACTAGACATAATATCGAGTCAAAAATATAGAATGGACATAATATCGACTAGACATAATATAGACTACCAAAATATCGACTAGAACATTTTAATATCGAATAGAATGGACATAATATCGAATCAAAAATATAGAATGGACATAATATCGACTAGACATAATATAGACAACAAAAATATCGAATTTAAGGTTAGTTAATATTAAATTTTATTTTTTGTGTAATATAATTCTGTAGCAGGTTGTGGGTTTATAGGGGAATAGGGTGGGAAGTAATTTAATTATAATTAATTAAATATGTTATTTTATTTATTATTTATTTAGAATTAATTATAAATTAATTATTAATTGGTAATTAATTAAAATATAATTGGTAATTAATTTTAATTGAATAATTGATAAATATGTTAATTTTAGTAATTTATTTTCTGTAGCGGGTTGTGGGTTTATAGGGGAATAGGGTGGGAAGTAATTTAATTATAATTAATTAAATATGTTATTTTATTTATTGGTATTTGTTTAGAATGAATTGTTAATTAATTATTAATTGGTAATTAATTAAAATATAATTGGTAATTAATTTTAATTGAATAATTGATAAATATGTTAATTTTAGTAATTTATTTTCTGTAGCGGGTTGTGGGTCTATAGGGGAATAGGGTGGGAAGTAATTTAGTTATAATTAATTAAATATGTTATTTTATTTATTGTTATTTATTTAGAATTATTGTTAATTAATTATTAATTGGTAATTAATTAAAATATAATTTGTAATTTATTGTAATTGATTAATTGATAAATATGTTACTTTTATTACATTATTTTCTGTAGTGGGTTGTGTGTTTATAGGGGAATAGCTTGGGAAGTAATTTAATTGTAAGTAATTATATTTTTAAAATATTTTTTTGTGTCTAATTTTTATTTATTTTTATATTGTAAATTAAATATTGGTAATTGGTAAATAATTAGTATTAGTAGGTAATTTGTATTATTAGTTAATTTTTATTTGTAATTTTATTTGATTAATTAATATATTTTATAACATTTTTAAATATTTTAATTATTTTGTAATTGGTATTAATATTTATGTTATTTATATTTATATATGAAGTATTTACTTTCCCTACTATTACACTCATTGGAGTGGGAATAGTAATTTTTACCCCTACGCTATCCAACGTTTTCCCTACTGTTGCACTCTCTGGAGTTGGAATAGTAATTTTTACCCCTACGCTATCCAACGCTTTCCCTACTGTTGCACTCACTGGAGTGGGAATAGTAGTTTTTACCCCTACGATATCAAACGCTTTCCCTACTGTTGCACCCTTTGGAGTAGGAATAGTCATTTTTATCCTTACGCTATCCAACGCTTTCCCTACTGTTGCACTCACTGGATTGGGAATAGTAATTGTTACTCCTACGCTATCCAACACTTTCCCTACTGTTGCACTCACTGGAGTGGAAATAGTAATTTTTATCCTTACGCTATCCAACACTTTCCCTACTGTTGCACTCTCTGGAGTAGGAATAGTCATTTTTATCCCTACGCTATCCAACGCTTTCCCTACTGTTGCGCTCACTGGAGTGGGAATAGTAATTTTTATCCCTACGCTATCCAACGCTTTCCCTACTGTTGCACTCTCTGGAGTGTGAATAGTCAATTTAAACCTCTCACTATCCTACCGAAAAAATATTGTATATGTTTTGTTAATAATATGTATATGTATATATATATATATATATATATATATATATATATATATATATATATATATATTCCACCACACTTGTTCCCTTTTCATAAAGAACAACGTCCAGGCCATCAAACAAGTTAAAAAAACTGGTGTTTTATTTCACAGCCCACTCTGAGTGGGCTGTGAAATAAAACACCAGTTTTTTTATCTTGTTTGATGGCCTGGACGTTGTTCTTTATGAAAAGGGAACAAGTGTGGTGGAATTCGTTGTGAGTGGCGCTCCCGTCCTGGCCCGCCGCTGCAAGTGGCCACTGATGCTTCTCGCCGAACTGAAAGTTGGATATATATATATATATATATATATATATATATCTCTCTCTATATATATATATATATATATATATATATATATATATATATATATATATATATGCAGCTCAAATTCCTCGTAATTTCTCGGGAAAACAGCACGCGTAAACACACTGATGCTCGCACTCGTGTTTATTTGCACAGAGTAAACAGACGCGTTTCTGCTTCAAGCCTTCCTCGGTGTCAATTACACTACGCAGACCAGCCATACATATTGTGTGTTTGTCACGGGTCAAACATAGAAAACGGACTGACATCATCACCAAGTACTTTTATTTACTCTGTGCAAATAAACACGAGTGCGAGCATCAGTGTGTTTACTAGTGCTGTTTTCCCGAGAAATTACGAGGAATTGGAGCTGCATACATTTGTGGGAACCCACTACCGCAGACTGCACCCACCCGCGAGTGCCCCGACTGACCAGTGGGACTGGGAGCCTTAATATATATATATATATATGTATATATATATATACATATATGTTTTAAAATTATTATTGTTTTTTTTAAAGTTACATTAATTGTTTATTAATTTTAAGTTTATTAAAGTATTTTAAGTATGTTTAAATTAATTATATTTATTATTATATTACTTTAAAATTACTTTTAAGATATTTATAAAAATTAGATATTTTGACTGTTTATATTTTTCCCTATCGATATTTTGGAGTCGATATTTTAGTACTTACCTGTTTGTAGATAGGAAGTCGATATTCTGGCATTCTATATTTTTACCTCGATATTTTGGCAAGTCGATATTTTGACTGTCGATATTCTGTCAGTGATCCTTACCAAGACCAGGCATCTTGCTCACTAGTCTGGTTTCAAACTTCAAAGGGTATTAAAAAAAAATGATACACTCGTAAATATACGAACCCCTCGGCTTCGACCACTGCAATGGACGAATCAAGACCCAAGTAACAAAACAAAATCGTGGGAGCGACCCACTTATACTTAACCAAAATGTCTGTCACGCCACCAGTAGACCGTCTAACGTCTCGCCTTACAAATCGTCACACGAGGGTCCAAGACAGGGCGACAGTCAAGGCAACAGTCCTTCGTAGCCATCGGAAAGGGGAAGCCTCGCAGAAAAGACCTTCGGTCCACTTTTCGACATGCAGGGGTCGATGGAGTGGGGGCCCTCCTCCAGAGTTTCCTCACGGGGCTCCTCACAATCTTCGGGTTTGGACCGGTACCGCTGAAGTCGCCCCACGTTGGCCGCGCCAGTTGAAGAACCGGGTCAGAACCCAGCGGTGCCAGGGACACACCTGAAATCTTCGGGTTCCACCTGTCTTGGTATACAGAGACACGGAATACTTCTGGGTGGCGTCAGAGACCAAGTTTATTAGCTGCATCTAGTAACAGAAATCCCAACAATACATCACAATGTATATTCCTAGGAGACTGTTCAAATTACTAAGGCAAGACATCACCTTTTATACACCGTATTCTCATTATAAATGTACACCCACTGCGCAAAATACTAACCAATAGGGCACATTTTCTAACTGAGTATCACATTAACAAAAAACCCAATTTACAGTAACCCAACCCAAAAGTTAATTATTAGGAATGTCCCAAATTCAATCTTTGCAAGCCGGACAAATTTATAATTGAAAAGCACAACCCATGTAATGTCAGAACATAAAGGAAACAGTAATAGATGCTGAACAAGATAAAATATGTGCAAGGAAACTAAAGCTTAACGAGGTCCTGAACATTAAGTGGCAATCTTAGACAAGGATCAAACCAAGGGAAATTGGCTTTTCGAGGCCAGTTTCAGGTGAAGAGGTCAGTTTCTCTGCAGTTCATTCAGAGTCGAAAGAAACCTAGTTAATGTATACATGAACTCAGAAGGCCAGGCCACTTGTTCGCCGGGCCTCTTTCACAGGCCTACGTGAGGGCAACACAAAATGGAGTCAGGCTCGAGAATTACAGAACCTCAACCGCAAATAGCAATCTTAAGGGACTGCCCTCGCCAATGGAACCTGAAGGGTGCGCGCAAAGCACTTACATCAAAGGCACGGAAGACAAGAAATGTGGAAAAATGTGGAATTTGCACACACCCAAGGAATGCAGCGTTCAAACGGAAAGTCTAAACAATGGCAACAGCAAGGTGGACAACGACATGAACACATACATCAGCAACAAAAAGGGTCACCCCCTTGAGCCAAACATTGTAATACAGACAATCACGCAGCTTCAAGCCAAAGCAACAGGGGCCAAGAACAGCAGCAATGAGTCCAATATCGAGAGTAACATAGATCCACTAGGAACTAGTGAGCCAAAAACTCCAATTCAGCCACATATGGAGCCTCCAAAGGAGCTGGAACAAATAAATAAAATAGAATCCAACTCAGGAGGCAACACTAGCACCGCGAAGGTGGCTCGGGCCACGGATCGGGTACGGGATATTTTTCTGGGGATTCAGTTAGATCAAAAACAAGCCCACATGGGGTGGGACAGAGAGTCAGAAAATACGCCGGAAAGAAAGCTAACTGAAGCAACCAAACTCACAGAAAAAATCGGAACACCTGAGGTAGCCCACATGGGGTGGGGTAGTGAGTCAGAAAAAACACAGGAAAGGGAGCAAATAGAAGCAATTGAACTCACGGAAAAGAAACAGAATATCCGACACAATCCAGGCACATAAGCAACCAGATGCCTCCAATATTGAAGAGAACTCCCAGCTAACAACAGAAGAGTGGGAGAGGTTGGTAACATCATATTCACCAGCTATCATACAGACCGATGACATCACATTAGAGAGCAAACGAGACTCTGAGACGATTCCACCAACTGAAGACCACCCAAAAAGCGCTGAAGTCCTATGGTCATCTTTGCTAAACACGCTTCAATTATCAATAAAGGCCCTGCAGTACCACACGGAAAAAATAGACATCCAACTATCCCTCTTAAACTTCTTAGCCATACACGCAGCCAAAATTAACAACAAATTGGCAGATATGAATTGTATGATAAATCGGGTGCATGCGGAAACCACAATAGAGCAGCCGAGTTGCGCATGCTATTCAATAGTTGATAAACTTACTACAATCCCTCAACTCCTGGGAGTCTTCTTGGCGGATCTAAAACAGACAACGGAAAATACAACCATAATCAACACAGATATTGGGAAAGAGGGCCTAAACCAATACCTCGGACACCCTAGAGAACAGCCAGTCATTGCAAATTCACAGAACCCATCAACTGCGCCTAATAGCCAAAGAGGAAAACTCGAGCCAAACAGCACATTTGGCCCGAAAGTCAATAAACCGGTTAATGACACCTACGTGGGGGTCACAGGGAAATTCTTAAGGCAGCTCCCCGCCAATCAAAGGTTTGAAGCCCCGGCGCAAACAAAGATACACCCCGGACATACGCAAGGACTAGAATTAGACACCGCAACAAGTCCCCCAAATGAAACCATCGGGAAATCAAGCAAGGAAGAACTCAGGGCAGAAAACAAAAGACCTCGAAAACAAAAAAGGAAAGGAAGAAAAAAGATTGCCAACATAAAAACATTCTTCAAAAGGACAATTACGTCCCCAGAAGAAGAACCAGCAGACGAAACAGAAAGCCCGCTTATGACTATAAAAATATCGCCGGCTAAGAAGATGGTAAAGTCGACACAAAGGGAGAATCCCACCCATTCAATATCAAGGAGGGACTATCGGCAGACGGAAGCAAGGGCTCCCCCCGAAACAAGATTCCAGCGCAATGCCCAACATGATAAACCGGGAAGGGCAGATGGAGGACCCAAAACCTGACAAGAGACACGATAGCTCTCAGACCGAAATGGGCACAGAAGACCGCAAAAAATGGGAGGTCGGGCAGGCGGAAGTCAACAGTGGTATAATACTGTTCATTCCTGAATATAAGTCTAGAGGCAGAGGGGATACCCTCATTCGAGGAAATATATTACACCTACTATCAACCTTCAGCAGTCTGACTGATATTAGCACCAAAGACCTAGAGGCAGTGGAATTTACCGACTCTAAACATCTGTCAGATCTGGAGGTTACAAAAACAACATGGGCAAGGAATGAAACAGCGAAGAGAATAATGGAGTTAGAATCACACTTTCTATCCTGGGGGATACGCCTAAAAAGAACGGAAAAAACTGGGTACCCGGAACCATTACGCCAGGCATACAATGAGCGACAAGCCCAAAACCCATTTAACAAACAATCTCCAGCAAATACTGAAAGTGTCTTAAAGGGGGGCAGAAGCCTTTCAGTGTCCAGGATGACCTCTCAGACAAATAGGCCAGAGCAAGGGCCACTTGGACAAGACGACTGGAATTGGATAGCGAGGACAATCAACACTAGGGCCCCAAAGTTCTGACAAAATACTCAACGAAACACCGCAACACAACAACAACTAAAAATATGTTCTTGGAACATAAATGGTTTAGGTAATAAAAGAGACGATACTCAGCTCTTCTCTACCTCCAAAAATTAGATATAATAGCCCTACAGGAGACTTGGCTAGACCAACCACACCAAATCCAGGGCTTCAACTCACATAATCTCCCAGCGACAAGAAATGCCAAGTACGGCCACCTAAAAGGCTGCCTGACAATATACACTGCCATAAAGAGCTTCAATGAATCTAAGTATACAAATGTGAAACAGGCAGGTAACAATTGCACACTCACAATAGAACTGGAAGTGAGGGGAAAAGATCTAAAAAAAAAAAACCTTAGACTGATGAATGTATACTTACATCCCCGGGAACAAAAAAACGGAATGAACCTCTTGACGGAAGAAATTTCAAAAACATTTGCAGAAGCAGAAACTCCCAACCTAATAGTAACAGGGGATTTCAATATGTTCCTGGGAGGGCCTCAAACAAGGGACACATCACTGGAAGATCAATTCCTGGCATGGGACATACCACAACAAGCAACAAGCAAATGGGATAAATAAAATCGGCTGGCAAGGGCCAGCATAAAGGAACTAGAACATCTCAATCTGGCAGCATTAAACGGTCGCTTCATAAACGACAGCCCCCCGTCGGCCACTTTCCACAATTCAACCGCTAGCTCTACCTTAGACTTCACATTCGCATCTCTCCAACTCTTTGGGAAAGTCACAGACTTCCGAATAGGCACAATGTCAGCCAGCGACCATCAGCGGCAAGAATTTGGCCTCAACTTTCAGGGGGCCGTGCAATCCATGCTGGCGACAAACCTTGGATGCACACTGTCATGGCACAGAAAAGAATAAAATGCAACATGACAAACTTGGAAGGCTTCACAATAGACGCAAAAAGTCGGTGGGAAAAGAGCATCACAAACCAGCCCGATTATCTAAGCGCCTGGGAGCAATTTACGAGCAGTCTGGGACAGGCACATACAAGGAAAGATAAGATACACACAAAGCTGGACCATCGAAGCTGCAAAAGTAAAAAAAAGCGAACTGAATCTGCTGGCAGCTGTGACAAGGCCTTAAACCAAAACATGAAGATAAAGCTCCTCAAAAGAAACATTAACAAATTACTGCAGAAATTACACTGCGACGGACCAGATATCGTGATTCAAAAGGAATTGCAAAACTTAAAACAGAGTAAAAAGAGAATAATTTGGAATGGAAAATAGAGGATGCTCTATGGGCGAAACTTCTTCATGACGCCAAAGGAACTAATACAAGCGGAAGATTCTGGAAGACAGTCAATACACTCCAGAATTCTAGAAGTCCCACCATTGATTCTTATCTAACCGAGGAAACCTGGACCAACTACCTTCAGGCACACTTCAAGACAGCGCTAAAGTTTGTAACAACTAGCCAACCGGATAAGGATAGAAAAATTCTTACACCACAATTGGTCATTACTCCATCTGACCCAACCGAAAAACAAATTATAAGCAGGATCGCGATGGGGAAGGTGGAGGGGGCGTCAGGTCCCAACAGGATCCCCCCAATACTGTACAAACAAAATCCGGAATACTGGGCAGCCGTCTTACTGCCAAACAGATAACAGACACCGCAACTATCCCAGCATCATGGAAAGGCTCAGTAATAGCGCCAATACATAAGAAGGGCAACGTAAAGGATCCTAAAAATTACAGATTAGTAGCCTTAATCGACAACGAGGCCAAATACTACGCTGGCCTTCTTTTAGAGGAGCTCTTGGAATGGTCAGAAGAAAATGCAGTAATCCCCATCACCCAGACAGGATTCCGTAAACAAATGGGCACAACATCAAATATTTTGGCTTTCTTGCTCCTCATTGATGCCACAAAGACAGCCAATCTGTCCCTGTATGTATGTTTCATCGATTTTACCTCAGCGTTTGACACTATCAACTGAAACTTATTATGGTCAAAGTTGGAAGAAAGGAATATCCCAACTGGGCTACTTACACAGCTGATTTTACTACACACAGACACATGAGTCCAAGTCATGCTAGGATCAGGAGATCTCCTGTCAAGAAAAATAAAGACCACAAAAGGCTTAAAGCAAGGTTGCATGCTAGCGCCAACATTATTCAACATCTTTATGTCTGACCTTGCACAACAGCTGGATGAAAGCAACTATCATGCTCCAAGCATAGGTGGCTTTGCTCTCTCCAATCTAATGTATGCTGATGATATTGTGCTAATTAGCAGAACACCGATAGGGCTACAACATCTAATCAGCACTACTTTTAATTACTCAACAGGGAACAGCTTAAGCATTAACCTCTCAAAAACAAAAATAATGAGGGTTACGGATGTATCAAAGGAAATGATGGACGGAGCGTTGACAATACAAGCACTCACCCCCAGTCAACTGATCTGGGTTTAATCCATCACCGTTCTTTAGCCCACTCTGCCACCCCAGTTCAGACATGGCCATATGCAAATCAGTCTGACCCTGTGCCTCATGGGAACAGTCCAGCCCAAACTGCCAAGCCATGCCTTCCCTGGACCGGAAACAAGCTACCGAGGACCGGTTTCTGGCATTCCAGCCTTCTTCAGCCCGGCTTGCTTGAATCCAGTGGCAAAGTGAGCAAGGGACTCACGTCTGAGCATACCCTGCCAACTTATGGCGAACAAAGAAAAACCAAAGGAAATGATGGACGGAGCGTTGAGAATACAAGCCCTCACCCCCAGCCAACTGATCTGGGTTTAATCCATCACCGTTCTTTAGCCCACTCTGCCACCCCAGTTCAGACATGGCCATATGCAAATCAGTCTGACCCTGTGCCTCATGGGAACAGTCCAGCCCGAACTGCCAAGCCATGCCTTCCGTGGACCGGAAACAAGCTACAAGTGACTGGGGGTGAGTGTTTGTATTGTCAACGCTCCGTCCATCATCCTCTTTGGTTTTTCTTTGTTGGCAGGGGAGCCTCTTTGCTGTTACGCCGAAGGGTTGTTGCTGTAGTGAACCCTGTTGTGGACCCTCTTGCTCCCTTTGCGGTATTCGACCACTACGCCACCCCTCGTGCCCCCCGCTTCGCGGGAGCCGCTCGTGGGACTTGGACCTTTGTGGCAGCGCTAACGCTGGGACTCAGAACCCCAAGGATTTGTTTCAAGACATCTGGCCCACTTACGGACAGAGGCGGGACTGCGAGGACCAGCCTGCCCAGCGGCGCTGATCGGCCGCAGCTGGTCCTCTTCCCACCCCCTCCAGCCAATAAGAACCTGCAGTGAGCGTACCTGACTGGGAGCCTCTTTGCTGTTACGCCGAAGGGTTGTTGCTGTAGTGAACCCTGTTGTGGACCCTCTTGCTCCCTTTGCGGTATTCGACCACTATGCCACCCCTCGCGGCCCCCGCTTTGCGGGAGCCGCTCGTGGGACTTGGACCTTTGTGGCAGCGCTAACGCTGGGACTCCGAACCCCAAGGATTTGTTTCAAGACATCTGGCCCACTTACGGACAGAGGCGGGACTGCAAGGACCAGCCTGCCCAGCGGCGCTGATCGGCCGCAGCTGGTCCTCTTCCCGCCCCCTCCTGCCAATAAGAACCTGCAGTGAGCGTACCTGACTGGGAGCCTCTTTGCTGTTACGCCAAAGGGTTGTTGCTGTAGTGAACCCTGTTGTGGACCCTCTTGCTCCCTTTGCGGTATTCGACCACTACACCACCCCTCGTGGCCCCCGCTTCGCGGGAGCCGCTCGTGGGACTTGGACCTTTGTGGCAGCGCTAGCGCTGAGACTCAGAACCCCAAGGATTTGTTTCAAGACATCTGGCCCACTTACGGACAGAGGCGGGACTGCGAGGACCAGCCTGCCCAGCGGCGCTGATCGGCCGCAGCTGGTCCTCTTCCCGCCCCCTCCTGCCAATAAGAACCTGCAGTGAGCGTACCTGACTGGGAGCCTCTTTGCTGTTACGCCGAAGGGTTGTTGCTGTAGTGAACCCTGTTGTGGACCCTCTTGCTCCCTTTGCGGTGTTCAACCACTACGCCACCCCTCGCGGCCCCCGCCTCGCGGGCGCCGCTCGTGGGACTTGGACCTTTGTGGCAGCGCTAACGCTGGGACTCAGAACCCCAAGGATTTGTTTCAAGACATCTGGCCCACTTACGGACAGAGGCGGGACTGCGAGGACCAGCCTGCCCAGCGGCGCTGATCGGCCGCAGCTGGTCCTCTTCCCACCGCCTCCTGCCAATAAGAACCTGCAGTGAGCGTACCTGACTGGGAGCCTCTTTGCTGTTACGCCGAAGGGTTGTTGCTGTAGTGAACCCTGTTGTGGTCCCTCTTGCTCCCTTTGCGGTATTCGACCACTGCGCCACCCCCGCTTTGCGGGAGCCGCTCGTGGGACTTGGACCTTTGTGGCAGCGCTAACGCTGGGACTCAGAACCCCAAGGATTTGTTTCAAGACATCTGGCCCACTTACGGACAGAGGCGGGACTGCGAGGACCAGCCTGCCCAGCGGCGCTGATCGGCCGCAACTGGTCCTCTTCACGCCCCCTCCTGCCTCTCCGCCCCAAATAGGAGTGCCCACAACGTGCACACGGGACGCGCACGGGACGGAGCTCGGGGCGAAGCTCGGGGCGAAGCTTGGGGCGAAGCTCGGGGCGAAGCCCGGGCAAAGGGCGGGCCGTCGAAGGACGATAGAGGTCGGGTTGGGTCACCCCCCTTACAAGTGAGACTTTGTCCAACTGTACTGTTACTGTGTTAGGTTACCGATGTTTCTTTTTATTTTTATATTTTACAAATTGGGACTGTTGTAATTGCCTTTAATTTTGTTTGCATTTTTTAAAGAGTGGTTGGTAGTCCAGTTGAGACGGTATAATGCCTCTGAGATCAGGTAAAGAAAGACTAGTTCAAGTCTCGACAACAAATGGTGTATTCACCGGCACCATTGACCACTTTTTCAAGCGCACAACAAGTATACTGGAAAAGGAAATCGCCCTTGCTGAAAAACGACTATCTATTGACTTAGTAACCGGGAAACGGTCATCGCTGGGGAAAATAGGGCAGACTGCATCCCATGTTCCACTATGTGATCTTGATCCTAGTGATAACTTATATAAAAGCCCAGATCTGGTATCAGAGATTACGGAACATGATGTAGCTACCCATGATTTGGAGATATCATCAGGTAGTTCCCTTCTTGACGATTTATTGAACACCGATAATACTGTTGCTCACTCTAGTTCCATATCTAGTGCAGGGAACACAAGTCCAATTATGGTACCATCGCCTAGATCTAACAAGAGGAAGAGGGCCGAGAAAGTCCAAAAGGGGGGTACTGCGAAGTTATCTAAAAATAAGTGTACTAATAAACCCTCTTCGATTTTAACAATACCCCTCACTAACACCCTTGTGCCCCAAAAAACCATTGATCAAGTCACCAATCAACCTTTGTCCAATAATATTGATGACATCCTTATGGGAAAAATAGAATTTTTGATGAAGTCATTAATGTTGCCACTGTTGGAAAGGACAAGGTTGCTAAATGATAAAATGGACCAGTTGGAGCTGCTAATTAGAGAAAATACAGTCCTGTTGGGAAAGACACCTAGAGCTGATGCTAACAAGGGAAAAGTCCAAACTGGAGGTCAGTCAAAGCCCACCAATGATATTTCAAGGGTAGGGCCAACTGTCAATCCAGTATCTCAGTTGCATCAACAAGCTCATTTGAAGCAGGGGAAAAATAAGGTCATTCCCAAACATAGGGATAAAACGTCAACAGAAAAGTAGTATCTAAAACACAGCCTGCCCCTAGTAAGATAGATAAAGCAACTAAGCCCTTGGGCCATGGCCAACCTGAAAGTAAGTCTGTCAAACCTACACCTTCTTGTGTTAACTTACCTCCTGAATCAGCACCATATACTATCATCCTAACTGGGGTTGTTCCCTTGGAGGTGGGGAAAGTTGAAACACATAGGGATCTCTATAACAAAGTTAATTTCTGGCTTAATAAAAACAGAACTCTCCCACCTATGTCCTCTACAGAAATCCTTAATGTTAGGAGAGTAAATTGGGTGGGGTACTGCCCAAAAGATCTAGAGGGAGACTGTATTATAGTCAGTTTTAGGGATCCCTGGGTGGTGGACTTTATTCGCAGAAACCCAAGGTATGGTAAGGTGGGAGATGTTCAATCGTTATCCTTACAATACTTTTATTCCCAAAGAGTCAGGCTTAGTGGACTACCGCACCAAACACACCCACTCCAAAATAGCAGACCTAGAGGAAGGTATTGCCCGGGTCTGGTACCACATCTCCCGTTCTATCCACCTCTTCTGAATCGGTATGACCCGCTCAGTGGTCTGGAAGGTGTTGACTGACCCTTGTGTTTGATAGATGATAAAAATTGTAATGGCGATACAGTTAGAAATCTAGTGGTTTCTTGTCCATCTGAAGCCAAGGTGATGCAAACCTGTGCCCCAATAAGGTGTAGTAATGACGAGGTGGCGCCAAAATCGATGGGGGGGTAGAAATAGTGTGGGAGAGTGGGACAGTAGTATTATTGCAGATGATGTTGTAGATAGCCTGTTACTGGTAGAGGAAGGGATTTCGAGACTCAATCCCCAGATGGCCAACATCCAAAGCCAAACTATCGTATTTTCTAGACAGGAACCAGTGATTAAACCAGTTTCTTGGAATATTGCTAGATTAAAGGGGAAAACAGATAGGGCTGATTGGGGAGAGTTTATAGACCAGCATGATATTGTAATCTTCCAAGAAAGTTGGGCTCCTGATCCAATCTTCCGCTTGGGCTATATTAATTTTTATAAACCATTATTAAAGCTTAGCAGTGATAATCAAAGTGATATATTTATTATCAATATTTACGCAAGGGGTCTACCGGGTGGGCGGAGTCCTGCAATTATTGACGACCTCGATCAATTATTGGATACAATTGGGAGGGACACATTTATTTTAGTGGCAGGGGATCTAAACAGCACCTTTGAACCCCTACCTAGTGAGGGTGATGACAGCTATGGAGAGGTTGACCAATTATGGAAAGTACCAGTCCTTGCTCTTAATCCTATCAAAAGGGTTACTGAGGCAGCTCTACATTGGCTAGGTTTATGTTTGGATTGGGGCCTAAGAGCAGCGAATGGACGAGCGAAATCAGATAAAATAGGGCGGGTAACGTTTGACAATGGAATAAACTCTAGCAGGATCGATTATTTTTTAATTAAAATAGAGCTTTGGCCAGTGTTAGATGATATGGTAATTACAACACGACCCGAGAGTGACCATAACCCGCTGACACTAAGCCTGAAAATTGAGGGGGGGTACGGTAGAATAATTGCACCTAACAGTATGACAGGTGAGGCCATCCTAACTAATGATTGCCGTAGAGTCTGCTGGTGTAGGGTCTTGGAAGATACAGTGTCCCTTAACAAAATATACAATGAAGTTGCAACCTCTGTTAATAGAGCCAAAACAGTGATCGCTAACTCAGGCCCACTGGAGCAGAGTAGCCTCTTACATGAGCAACTGTTCGATAATCTGAAAACCCATTTTACGAAGACAGGTACTTTTGGGAAAGTTGGGGGAGCTTTGTCTGGTGCGAAATGGTATGACAAATCCTGCCGTCAGGTCCATTGTGCATTGATTAAGGCCATTAAAACAAGGGTGTTATCTGATATTAGAGCAGAAAGAATAAATTATAAAAAAAAGTCCAAAAGAAAGCGAAGCAATCGTGGGACGATCGTCGTTGGCAGGACTTGTATGAGGCCTGCTTGTCATCAAACCAGATACAATTTTGGGAAGTTGTGAAATGGGGAGGGACCCAGGATTCACAAATACCATCTAATCATGTCTCGGCAGAGGATTGGGTGGCCCACTACGCACCACAGTTTTGTGGTTCGAATGAGGCACCAAGAGACGCTCAGATAGCTCGGTCAACCTTGCCTCCAACGCATTGTTTGTTAGTAGCGTTTGACATTAAAGAGGCTGAGAATGCATTAAGATTGGTCCAAGCGGGCAAAGCCCCTGGAATGGACTCTATCCCGGCAGATCTTTTTAAATATGACCAGCATAATTGGGTACAATATATTACGATCTTAGCTAATGCCATTGCTAATGGGGCTAGGGTTCCAGATTCATGGAGAGGGGCGGAGATCTTACCGGTCTTCAAAAAAGGTGATCGATCATTACCAGGGAACTACCGCCCTATCAGTCTTATAGATGCCCTGCAGAAGGTCATAGCAAGAATGGTTCTGGCAAGAATACAGGCTTGGATGAGCATGGACAACATATTCTCTCCGATGCAAGCGGGCTTCAGGTCATGCACGAGTACTGTTGATTAAGTGCTAAGATTTATTATGATCTACTGGAAGGTTGTGTTTTTAGGAGGGGGGACCATCTACGCACCGTTTGTGGACCTCAAATCCGCATTTGATCTTGTACTGAGAGAGAAGATGTGGGTTGCATTGGGAAAAATGGGAATGCCACCAGAACTCCTGAAACTAATTGTAAGACTGCATGAGAACAACTTTGCCAGAGTAAGATGGGGCAGGCAGGGCCAGGTGACCGAGCCCTTTCCGGTTACCCGCGGAGTAAGGCTGGGTTGTGTGCTTGCTCCCACCTTATTCCTACTATTTATAAATCAAGTAGTGCAGTATCTTGAAGGCACTCCTACAGATGCCCCAGTTTTAGGAGGCAGGAAATTTCCTCTGCTTATTTTTGCAGACAACACGTTGATTCTGGCAAAAACTCAGATGGGGTTACTGTCTGCCATAAATAAGTTCATGGATTTCTGTAAAATTAATGATTTAGAGATTAATGTCTCAAAAACGAAATTCATGATGTTAACAAAAAATAAGCCACAAAGTAGCCATGTCAGTATGAATGGCATTGACCTTGAACAGGTGAATGTCATGACTTATCTGGGTGTGGTTTTAGATGATAGGTTGCGGTGGAAGCCATAGATTGAAGCCTTATGCCTGAAATCTGCCCGTTTAACGGGGTGTTTGGTTAAGGAGCAACGTTGCTCACACACCAAAAGGATATCACCAGCAATAAAAATATATAATGCAAAAATTAGATCCGCAATTCTTTACGGTGCAGATCTATGGGGCTTTGTGGACCTTGCACCTCTGGACAAAATAAAAAACAAGTTTTTGTGGAGTTTGGTTAGTCTCCCACAATCTACCCCGATACTACTGCTTCTTTTGGATATGGGCTGTCATTCTATTAAAGATCTAGCATGTTATAGGATGGTAGCTTTGTGGCGACGCATTTGGACCACACCAGAATTGATCTTATTCGCTAATGAAA
Organism: Lissotriton helveticus; assembly: GCF_964261635.1. Taxonomy (NCBI): domain Eukaryota; kingdom Metazoa; phylum Chordata; class Amphibia; order Caudata; family Salamandridae; genus Lissotriton; species Lissotriton helveticus. The sequence continues at coordinate 941,088,683 of NC_136065.1, forward strand.
TCTTGGATCTAAGATCAATTATGGGGTCTGGTAACCTCCCGTGGTTTCGGGTAGTGAAGTCCACACTACAAAACATGGGCTTAAGTTTGCAGTGGTCCGATCCGGGAAACAATGTTTTTCCGTCAAAACAAGAATTTAAACTATTGTATTGGGCGGCTGTAAAAGAACAACATGTCAAGTCATCACAATCTGCAACCCTGACAGGATTGTTCTTGAGCCATAAGGTAGATTTCTGTTTAGAGCCCTACTGGGATAACATCACTAAAGGTTTGGATAGAAAACTCTACCATCAGTTTAGGATAGGCTCATTACCAGTTAGGTCATATACACACAAATGGCGTGGATATCTAACAGAGTATTGCCCTTGGTGTAATGATCAAAAAGAATCTATAGATCATATTTTCTTTGCCTGTCCAGCATACATAGCTCCCCGTCGCAAATGGCTTAAACCCATTTGCAAAAGGATAAAGACAAGGGGGTGCATGGAAGCACTCTGGACCTTAAGATCCAATACCTCCGAATGCTTGTCCATAGGGCCGAAGAGGCTGAAATGCCAGAAACCGGTCCCCGGTAGCTTGTTTCCTTTCCAGTGTAAGAATTGGCTTTGTAGTTTGGTTTGCCCTGTTCCCATCATGCACTGGGACAGGAACAGACTAATTTGCATACAGCCAGGTTCTGAAACTGGGATGATGCAGTGAGCTAAAAAACGGTGTTGGATCTAGCCCTGATCTCTTGACTGGGTGAGAGTTTTCTGCTTAATTCAGAGACTCTGTCCATCACCACCCCTTGTTGTTAATTATTTTGTCCACCCTAAGCGTGGAAGGGTATGCTCAGACATGAGTCCCTTGCTCACTGCACCATCAGGATTCAAGCAAGCCGGGCCGAAGAGGCTGAAATGCCAGAAACCGGTCCCCGGTAGCTTGTTTCCTTTCCAGTGTAAGAATTGGCTTTGTAGTTTGGTTTGCCCTGTTCCCATCATGCACTGGGACAGGAACAGACTAATTTGCATACAGCCAGGTTCTGAAACTGGGATGATGCAGTGAGCTAAAAAACGGTGTTGGATCTAGCCCTGATCTCTTGACTGGGTGAGAGTTTTCTGCTTAATTCAGAGACTCTGTCCATCACCACCCCTTGTTGTTAATTATTTTGTCCACCCTAAGCGTGGAAGGGTATGCTCAGACATGAGTCCCTTGCTCACTGCACCATCAGGATTCAAGCAAGCCGGGCCGAAGAGGCTGAAATGCCAGAAACCGGTCCCCGGTAGCTTGTTTCCTTTCCAGTGTAAGAATTGGCTTTGTAGTTTGGTTTGCCCTGTTCCCATCATGCACTGGGACAGGAACAGACTAATTTGCATACAGCCAGGTTCTGAAACTGGGATGATGCAGTGAGCTAAAAAACGGTGTTGGATCTAGCCCTGATCTCTTGACTGGGTGAGAGTGTTCTGCTTAATTCAGAGACTCTGTCCATCACCACCCCTTGTTGTTAATTATTTTGTCCACCCTAAGCGTGGAAGGGTATGCTCAGACATGAGTCCCTTGCTCACTGCACCATCAGGATTCAAGCAAGCCGGGCCGAAGAGGCTGAAATGCCAGAAACCGGTCCCCGGTAGCTTGTTTCCTTTCCAGTGTAAGAATTGGCTTTGTAGTTTGGTTTGCCCTGTTCCCATCATGCACTGGGACAGGAACAGACTAATTTGCATACAGCCAGGTTCTGAAACTGGGATGATGCAGTGAGCTAAAAAACGGTGTTGGATCTAGCCCTGATCTCTTGACTGGGTGAGAGTTTTCTGCTTAATTCAGAGACTCTGTCCATCACCACCCCTTGTTGTTAATTGTCCATAGGTGTGGCAACATTTTTAGGATGGGTATGGGTTATCAGAGCTAGGCACCCATCAGTCACATAACTGGAAGATACTTTTTACCTTTCATATGAATGTATTTCTTTACGTCTTTAAAGTATATTTAATCAAGTTTTAATGTTTAATGCACTGATGATGTTTTAATGAACATTGAGGATTTTTATACTGTTCGGTATTTTAAGAAATGTGTATGTATTGTTTATGAAGTCTTTTATGGTATAAAAAACCCGAAATAAAGACGTTTGAACTGAACTGAACTGAGGATGTATGACATTACAACGCATGCTTTTACCACGCATGCTTTTACATCGCAGTTTTTACAACGCATACCATAACAACGCATAGCGCTTGTGGGTGCTGGATAGTGAATAGTTTAATTTACTATTCCAACTCCAGTCCCCGTGGATAGTAGGGAAGGTGTTGGATAGTAAATTAAATCTATTCCCTATCCTAGAGCGCCCCCCAGCGCAATGCGTTGTAATGGTTTGCGTTGTAAAAGTTGTGATGTAAAGGCACTGCGTGGTAAAAGTTGCGTTGTAAAGGATGTTTCCCGAGGATTAATGCTAAAACATCATCAGCAGGGTTCCGCTGGCACATGGGAGGGTTCAGACTGGAAACAGTGGAGGAGTACAAGTATCTGGGCGTAATTGTGGACATAAAGGGCTCATTCCAACAGCAAAAGGAAGCAATAAAACGGAGGGGAACCAGCATAGCGATTGCACTAAGGAGCCTCAAAACGAAAGCAGTCAGCCGAAGCTTCACCCCCCAACTTTAAGTGCTTCAGGCAAAATTAACACCAGCCATAACTTATGGAAGCGAATGCCTCCGAGGGAGGGACGCTCAGCTATTGAACAGAACAATAGCGAAGGCCATGAGAATGATATTCAGCCTGCCCAACTACACCTCACAGGCACAAATAAGGCTGGAATTCGGCCTGAGAAACCAAACGATGGAGCGAATGGGTGCCTATGTCAAAAGTTGGCACAAGATCCAGAGAGGAGAAGCCGCAAGTCTAAATCACTATCTATGGAAACAGATAGAAAGTAAGAGCAAAAGCGCGGCCGCAAAATATCTTAAGCACTCAATAAACTCCTTGTGCCTACACGAAGCCTGGAAGACCAGCGGGTCTATTAACATCTTCAAACAGCTAGTCAACAAATCAGTAAGATCTATCTCGTTAATAGAGGATAAAGCAAGCCTAGCTAACCGGGCCCATGGCTGGATATTCATTCAAAGCTATACAAGCAGTCTCTGCCAAAGCTATTTAGGAGTCGGGTTCACTAGGCGCACAAAGGAGAAGTTCTTACGCTTACGGCTGGGCCTACTTCCAGCACAAAATCATCTCCCCCCCCATGGAAAAGGCCCCAAGCAACAATCAACTGCCTAATATGTGGGAACGCAAAAGAAGAAATTCTTTACCTAATAAGTACCTGCAAAGGTCTGGACACAGAGCGCAGATCGCTCCTAAAACTGCCCCTCAATCGGCTGGGCATAAAAACATGCCGGCAAGCGGTCAAGGCTTGCTTTGATGGAATAAACATTCAATTAGCAAGCCATGTTGTCAAATTCTTGGAGAAAGCAAAAAAGAAACAAGAACGACAGAGGGCAGACACTGGATGATGCTAACCTAAGAAGCAAAATCAAAGGGGCAACGAACAGCGAATCAACCATCTAATATGGGCAAGGAACAGACTCCCGAATGCAAGTTAGCACACAACAAAACAGTGGGGGATCGCCACGAACTAATAGACTCCGGTGAATATCAAGTTTCTTTTATGTTCCAAGCACACACTCTAGTGCGGTCTAACCCCAGGTTCAAGTCTTCCGACACATCCAGCTCAGGCAAAATAAGTGACTCGCTCTATTTTAATCTATGCTCAATGCGAAAGAAGCATACATTTATGTAGTAATTACCATTTTCTATATGAAGTTACAGTCATTTTATATCTTTTATAATAATTGTATTTAATTAATGTATTTTATGCCAATATTTGCAATGGTTTTAATTAACTGAGCAATAAAGATTTACTTGTTTTCCAAGCTTAAAACTTTGCTTGTGAAAAAATCTTTTCTGGCCTCTAGAATGGCTAGTTTATAGTCTGTCACAGCTTTTACATAAGTTTCCCTTGTTTCTGGTGCGTAAGTTCTCAGCCATTTCCGTTCAGTCTAGCAGCTTTTTAACTTTGATAGTTTCAGCTCTGCGGAGAACCACTTGGAAGCCTCATGCCACTTCGAGTGACTGGCTTTGCTTTTTAATGGGGCATGTATCTCACTCGCCTTTAGTTGCCAGTTTGTAATAGCTGTCCCAAACTTGTCAACATTATCTATTCTTGGCGGTATAGATTAGATGCCAGGGTATTGTAAAAATTTGACAACTTGATACCATTCCAGTTCATAGTCAGTAATTTAGGGCCAGCTGATGGTTTGGCTGATGATAGCCCACTTTAGGTAAAATGTATTAAATAGGGGCTGACCAGACACACAGCTTAACTGTTAAACTCTGGACAGAAAGATTAGTGGTCCATAATTGGTCAAGTGCATGACCTTTATTATGTGTAGGCTTTTTTAGCAAGTCTGTGAGTTCCCTGGAGCCCTTGCTCCCCTCTTCCTCATTTGCCCAGTAGTTCAGGTCTCCGACTAACAAGATTTTTGCATAGTCTATGGTTAAGGGTGCAAGATAATTTGCTAGTGCTATAGGGAATTCCCCCCATTGCAATAGGAGGCCTATAAATCAGAATGCACACCAGTGTGGACGTTGGAGCGTCCAATTTTAGGGTAAGGCTATCCACCGAAGCAACTACTAGGGGTGAGATGGCGGTGAAGGAGAGATGCTTTTTCACCACTGCTGCTACCCGTCCTCCTCTTTTCCCAGTAGGTCTATTGGTCTGTAGGACTTAGTAGTTGGCAGGTAACGCTGCCAGTATATCTGGAGTAGATTCCATAGTCAACCAAGTTTCTGTTAGTACTAATATATCTGGGGCTTCGGTGTCTAAAACGTTGAACATTTCTAATTGGTGTTTAACCATAAAGCGTTTATTTAGATACACTATATTTAGATCCTTAGGTGCTTCGGTATATATCATGGGTGTGGCAGGTTCATACTTGTTTACGGGAGTTTCAGGCACGATAGCAATGGGTACCTTTGCTGGTTCAGAAATGAGAAGGCAATGCCTTATTCATTTGTTTTTGACTATAGAGTCAATGTTCAGTTTGCCTGTGGTGCCAAAAGTCGCAGTTCTTGGGAAGAATAAGTTAATAATTGTGCATAGTGGCTGGCCCCAGGCCCCAGCGGCGCGCCCGCTGCGCGTCTGCGCAACCGTCATGCTTTTGATCCCTGGTGACTTCGTGACTCCGCCCCCTCCCTACCCAATTGGATTGGCCCTGTCCAATCAGCCTCCCGTTCAGCTTGGGAAGGCAGAAGGAGACATTTGTTTGTCTGATTCTCCAGTTTTTGATGTATAGAGAATCAGCTAATGAATTTCTTGCTTGCACACAGTTTATATATTCTGCCATTCAGTCGAAACAGTACCCGTTTCTGGATTGTGTGTTTTTAATCTTATTGTGTGTGGTTGGTTGCCCAAGCATTTTGAATATCCATGCATACTTTGTGGTCGAGTGATCTATTTGGCAAGGTATGAAAGTATGGTTGTTCGTTTTAACGCCACTAACACAGAGTTTAAAAATTAGCAGGTATGCTGTTCCAAAAATAAAGGTATGTTAATGGAGAACATAGTTGTCATTGTTCACCTAGTCTGAGCGTGCTTGAACCATTTGTTATTCTACATAGAGTGCAAATTCGATGCATATTTAAAAATGTTGTGAAATGCGTTACGTAAATGAAATGTTAACATTTAAACTACATACAGAGCCACTTGAGAATGTGTATTTTGTATATTGATGTTAATGATTTATATTTCTACTCTCTTTGAAAAAGTTTGATATTTTGTGTGGTTTTAATATTCGAAGGCCTTTAGTATATTGCCCAGTGTATAAACCACCATTCTGTTCAGCAGTTGAATATGCCAAATAAACGCACTAATGCAATCCTGTATTATTCTGTGCATTCATTTTTTGTGTTTGTATTTTGTGTGTTGTGTTTTATATAGTGAACCAGTAATGCTTGATTATGCAGTATCCACAGCACTCTTAGGTGGCTAAGGATACAAATAATTCCACTCTTCCTCGCAACAGCATGAATTCATACAATGCGCTCGTGTACTGTATAAAGGACATACATACATTATTAACTGACTTAGCAAATTACTCCTCCGCATTTCAAGTGGTGTTATTGAAGCACACCAGTTAGCGCCTCACATAAGGTCCCAAATCTAGGACTCCTCTATAAACAAGCGCTTGGTCAGAGAATGCAGTTGCTGCAGGAACAGGCGTGGGCCAAACTGGTTCAGGCAGCAGTGTGTAGAGATCAGACACTCTTGGCAGACAATAAATTCCCATTCCTTAAAGACGATCATGATCCTAGGGTTGAGTCCACGGTTTCACAATCAGATTGGCTCAGACATTTTGGTAGCATCTTCAACCCAGAACATCAAAAGGGGACAAAAGACAGGAAGATCGAAAGCCTTGAACACTGATGCCCTTACGTCCGATTTAGTCTGGTGGAAGTTCCTAGTGCAATAGAAAATCAGCCAGTGGGAAAGCTCCTGGCCCAGACAGTGATTATCCCATCTACCTGGACAGAGACCATAATAGGGCCTAATTTTAAAAACGGGAATAGGGGGAGGCAAAGTTTTATCGTCTGATATCTCTTCTGGATTTGGCGGCAAAAATCATGGGAAGAATAATACTGGAAAGATTGGAGGCTTGGGCACAGGTAATCAGGTGCTAACTGATACCCAGTATGGTTTTAGAAGGGACATCAGTACCATTTGTAACAATCTCAAAATTGTTAAAATACACAGAAGCAAGGCAGGGACACATCCATCTCTGCTTTGCTGATCTAGCCAGTGCCTTTGATCTGATTGCCATGAAAAGTGATGGAAGTCTATGGTTGAACTGGGCGCCCCGGCTAATATGATCTCACACTTATCCCAGCTCTATGCCCAATTAACAACACAAATAAGGTATGGGGTGGGTGGAGAATGTACCAGTTTTAAAGCTACAAGAAGCATCAGGCAAGGATGCATTCTTGCCCCCTTCCTAATTTCAATCTATAGTAATGGGGTTACATAACGTTAGAAGCTGGCACTCCCAAGATCATCTCCCGCCGAACCCCAATGCTCTGTTAAGCTGACGATACGGTTCTGTTTTCGAGAACTGCAAACGGCTTTCAACTTGTGATCGAAAAGTTTGCAGCATATATGGAGCAAAAGGGTTTAAAACATAATTATATAAAAACCTTCATCATGGTTTGCCGGAAGGGGAAACCAAGGAAAAAGGTACATCTTGTGATCGGCCACAAACTGGAGGAATTGAAAAACTTCTATCTAGGAGTGCTCTTCACTCACCTTGACTCATGGGACCCAAATCTAATTTCTGTAAAGCTGAAAACTGGCAGATCTATTGAAGCCTTGTTCAGATTATCTAGGAAGATTGGTAACAAACCAATAAGAAATTGATTTAGCTGTATTGGAGCAACTATATTCCTTTTGCTACCTACAGAGAAGCAGTGTGGGACTTATTCAGGACCGGTTGCTTCAAAATCCAGGAAAACCAGTTCCTATTCAGGCACTTGGCTGTGCACCGCTCTGTAGCGTCCTTTGTTACTCATAGAGAATTGGATGTGCCTAAATCTTGAAGATAAAATTTGTCTAAACATGCTCACCTGTTGGTATAACATCTGGAGCAAGCCATGGTCTAAATTCTCCAAAGATGTTACATATGATTGTCTCATGCTTGAACATTATAATAAAATCCCATGGCTTACAAATTAGGATGGTTTATTAAAAGAGCTGCTTGATAAAGTCTCTGTAATTAAACAGATATGGATCACGCACTCCGTGGGTTACTCCTTCTTTGGTGGGATATTATAGCAGGAATTTGGGGGTTGGTTGGCGTGCCGAAAGGTATCGTCCTCTGATCCTGGATGTGTGTAAACGTGAACACTGTTGCGCTGTTCCTCGGGGAAGCGTCCGTTTAGTGCACTGCCAGATTCCAAATGGAAATCAAAGTTTGAACATTCATTCAAGATATGGCTTCAATGAAATTGTATTCTTTTTCAAAGTAAAATGTTTCTTTCGAGGTTACGATTATTCACATCACACGTGTGAAAAATAAACCATGTACATTAATGGTAGACATCAAACACGGTAAACGATATCCCCAATGCATTTCGGGCATGTCCCTGCCCTTCATCCAGGGTTATATTCCTAAAAAGATTCAAACCAGTCAAAAATGAAACAACTGTTTGAGGTGTGGAATAACCACTACCCCAGGTGCCACATTCTGTGTGTTAATATGGTTATTCTAGTTGGTGTAGAGCAATAGCGCGGTGAAGTAAAATAGAACAAGCCACGTTCTGTTAATGGCATGGAATCAATGTAATCAAAGTAGATTACGTCAACGTGATCAAAGTGGGAGCAAATCATAAAAAACAAACATGTTTAATTTGATAGGAAAAACTAAAAGGGATGTCCGTGACAATGACCGCTTGATGCAGACAGTGTTAATCTAAAACGTCAGACCTTAGGATATGCTAAATAACAAGTGCAATGTGTATGATGCATGCCAGTCTCATAACCATCAACACTCAAATATTGGTGCCAAAACTGCATCTGATGCATGCCTGTGCCTCTAATTCTCAACATTCGGGTGTAAGTTGTGCCAAAATGCCAGGTGGCGACTGACCGGTAATACATGTCTGAGCCTTAATAAATGGTAGCGAACGGTGCCCAAGGTACACTTAATAAAATTCCGCAGTGCGCAGTGAAACTGAAATTCCTTAACACTCATCGTAATCCATGTGTACTCGCAGGTGGCGAGTGACTGGTAATACGTGCCTGTGCCTTAATAAATGGTCATCACGCAATAAATGTCCTAGTTTTCAGAGCAATTCTCTTTTTCTGATCTGTAGACATCACTGGTTAAGCATCAAATACACCAGGAAGTCTCTTAATATAGAGATTTTCAAGCTGTCTCAGTCTATTGCCTTTATAAAAATAGCCCAGCTCTGATCTACACACTTAAAACAACACAAGACCCACAAACACTTTAAGAGACAACAGAAAAAAGTGGGGAAAGCGAGATGGCACCTCACGGGCGCACCACCAATGGGACCCCTGGTTGGTACTCACCAGGATGGCCCTGTTCTCATCATTGGTGCCATCAAGCTTGAACGGAAACGTGTCTTAAACCCAAAGAAGAAATGACAGTGAATGGTGCAGTGGACACAACTTATATGTGACACAAACTTACAACATTAAACATTTAACCTATAAACTACTGCGCAACCAGGACAAAAAACCTTTACTCATGTTCCCTTCTTTGTTGCAAACAGTACACATATAAACATAAAAAAGGAGGATGTGAATACTACCCATCGATTCACACCCTACTTACAGCCGACATGTTTCATTGCCTTGGTTTCTATCAGGCAATTTCCTCAGGGCAAATCAGTTAAATGCCACTGCAAAAGACACTGAGCTTTGCGTGCCTTCAGTTAGCCTTGCCTCTTATACCAGCCAAGAGGAATATTAAAACAGGAATGCAGCCCCCATAGGTGAGCGTGATCCAATCTCCCTTCGGTTCTGTTACGGTGGAGAATAGTCGTCCGGCGTCTTCTCAGCACTCGAACGGTGCCAAAATGTGCCCAAGATACATTTAATAAAATCCCACAGTGTGCGGTGAAACCAACATACCTTAGCAATCAGCGTGAACCATGTGTACGCTTCTCCCATTGGAAATCGCCCTTGGTGTGCGTGGGTGAAAAATAGGAGTTCGATATAGAAAGAAGACTACATACATTCAGCATCCATAGCGGCAGCCATCTTATAGTTTGTATCTAGGAAATACCTTAGCAATCAAGGTAGACGCTTCCTCTCCTGTTGGAAATCGCCCTTGGTGTGCACAGGTGAAAAGAATAGGAAGTAGATATAGAAAGAAGGGTACGTGCGTTCAGCGTCCATAGTGGCCGTTATCTTATGGTGTGTATCTGCAGAAAACAAAGTGTTTCTGGTGCCAAAAGTAACCACCAGTTATAAGCCTAAAAAAGCTTTTTATGATATCATAAATGCAGCGATTAACAAAAAAATGTAAAGCAAAAGAAACAAGAGGAGAAAAGGAAAAGAAACGGGGGAAAAAGGCAGGAAAAAGAAAAGAGAAAATGAAACAAAGAAAAATAAAACAGAAAAAGAGAAGCAAATGAGGGGAATAAGATAAGATGAAGTAGACTACATCAAAACTTATAGAAAACAGCTATACTGCATACGGTCATTGAGGCCATGGGGCGTCAGAGTGTTCATCCGTTTTATCCAGAATGTCTCTCGTTGTAAGAGCAATTTTCGTTTGTCTCTTCCTTCCTTTAAATCCACCTTTTCCAAGATCACAAAATGAAGTTGGCTGATGTTTTGGTTCTGAGATAAAAAATGTACAGCCAGAACAGATTTGGTATTTCTATTCATGATGTTACTCTTGTGTTCATTCAGTCTTGTTTTAACTTTTCTTTCAGCTTTACCTATGTAGGCTAATCCACATGGACACTTGAGTAGATACACTACGTTTTTTGAATCTCAGGTGGCTGTGGTGAATAATTTGATTTTATATCCCTTGGTTGGATGGTTGATGATGTTACCTTTAATGATGTTGTTGCAATTACTACAATTGAAGCACAGAACTGTGCCTTTATGAACCGTGATGCCTGTGTGTTCTCCTTTGGCGCTCAACAATTAATTGAGCTTCTTACTCCTTTCATAAGCACATAGTGGTCTGTCTGAGAATATTCCTTTAAAATCTAACTCTAACTGTAGCATTGGCCAATATTTAAGGATGTTTTCTCCAGTCCAGAACTTTCAGTTGGAAATTTAGATACCAGGACCATTCTTTTCGTCTTTATTTTCTGTGTAGTCAGTAGTTGCATGCAGGAAACGGTCCATGCTCTAGTTGTGGCCCCTGTAAGTACATTGGTGGGATATCCTCTGCCTTTGAAACAGTCTGTCATACTGGTCATGTTGGATGTGAGCTGATCCAGATCAGATTCTCTTGACTCTCAGCAATTGTGAGTATGGCAAATGGACTTTAAGTGCATTCTGATGAAAGCTGTTGAAATGCAATAGATTGTTGCGATCGGCTTCTTTTCTGTACAGGGTGGTCTCAAGTTGATGATTGTCGATGTAGATAATCACATCCAGAAAGTTGATCATCCGGTTATTGATATCATAGGTGAAACTGATGTGATTGTTTACTTGATTCAGACTTGCAATGGCCAATGTTAGATTATCTTTAGGTCCTTGCCAAATGACAAAATTCCATCTATGTATCTCAAAAATGTGACCAAATGTTTCTTCCATGTGTCTTGTTCAAAACGTGTCCAATTCGAATGTATGCATGAACAGATTAGCGTAGCTGGGAGCTGTGCAATTTCCCATGGATGTCCCTGTGAGTTGTAAAAAGAACTTCTTATTATGTAAAAAATAGCTGTGATAGAGAGTGAATTGAAGCTCAAAAGAAAAATCTTTAACTCTTGCTTCATATTCGATTTAAGTAAAATAAATTCTACTGCTTTGATGCCTAAATCAGGTGGGATTGAAGTATATAGAGACTTCATGTCTATAGTACATAGAAATACTTCTTTGTTCCAAGCGATTTCAAGATTTCTGATTTTCAGCAGAATTTCAGTTGTATCTTTGATGTAGGTTGTCATGCTGTGCACAAATTCCTGTAGGTGTTGGTCTAGGTACTTTCCAACTGGTTCATGTATTGAACCACGTGCAGATACTATGGGCCTCATTGGTGGTTTCCATAGATCTTTGCCGATTTTGGGTAACATGTGCAATGTAGGACTTCTGGGGAACTCCTGTATCTTCTTTCCCCCATTGGCACAGCTTTTACATCTTTCTTTTCTTCCTCATTCCCTCTTTTGTGTTTTTCTCTCTCTTGCTCTCGATCAACGTCTATTGAGAACAAACGAGCTGGTCTCAAAATAATTTGTGCCAGTGGCCCTCACCTGCAACCACTGGCTGTACTTCAGCACTGCCAGGGCGGATAGTGGTAGGATTATGTGTCTGGTAGACGTTTTGTGTACTCTGACCAGTGGGATCAATTTTAGAGTGCATCTGTTCACGCCAATCCAGCACCCTTGGGGTTCTTTAATTTCATGACTTTGTGAATCTGCTATGAGTAATATTGGAACCTTTGATGTGAATCTCGGCCCTTTCCACTTAGGAAGTTAATACTCAGAATGGAGAATTCATATCCCTCACAAAGTGCCATCTACCAGTTCTCTGCATTAGGAGCCTACAGGCCCACTTACACCATTTCGACTACCCAGTAAAGGGTGGCCCACGGTGCCCCATATACAGTCCTGAGGAAGACACCTGTCTAAGGACCAAAGCAACCTACGTTTTATTGGGGTCGAAACGTTGACTTTGTTACATGTCTATGCCAGTTTGGCCAACAGCGCTTCTTCACTGTGCCTGTGTAATACAAACAATGGCTATTTAATTTGTTGGCACTCAATTGTCAGGCTGGACAAGCCCCTTTATTGTAAATAGTATTGTGATGCATACATTGTCACTACCTCTCCTCTCACTTTCAACCCTCACCTGATGCACACAATTTCCCCCCTTCTTACTTTGCGTGCGGCACTTCTGTTGTACATAATTTCCAGATGTTTTGCTGGCTTGCTAGCATCTTAGGATGTTCCATATGATTAAATAATATTGAGCATGAATTTGGAGTGTGAGTAATTCAATGCCTTGATTAGGCTGGCACAAGATGGAGAGTGATACATCCTCCCCAGACAAAGAACCTATATTAATTACATTCATGTGGCAGGTGGGTGGAGATGGAGGCAGGCTGCTTTTAGAAATTCAACGAGGACCATGCTTGCAAAAGGCTGCTTTTAGTTCTTCCCAAGCACTGCCATTTGCTAGATGCTGAGACTGAGGGGTGGGGCTGCAGTTTCTTATGTTCAAGGGGAGAATGTTTCTAGGCAATGCCTGTCATTTTGTATATCCCTAATCATTGTATCCTAGATTTGGACAGTCCTGCTTGGAGTGACCCCCATTGCTGCCTGCTGTGAGAGACATCACCTAGCAGAAAGCCTGTGTCTGAGGAACGGACAAAACATTACATTTGAAACTACTTATAAAACCTTAAACATAGGATCCACATCTCCTGTCTGAAAGGTATGTGTAAAGTGGGATCCAAACCAACCCCCCTTTATTCAAGTTTCAATTTCTTCATTATCAAGGAAGGGGTTGCTCCACAGAGTACACAAAGGATTGCTGTGCGACCTGGGCTGGTGTCGGCATGACACCCAGGCTCCCAGAGGTGAGCAGACATCACATGAAGTCTGCACAACTTGCTGTAGAAGCTGAACATCTGTATAGCATGACTGAGCCTGCCAATATGCTATGAGAGAGAAGAGGAATATCTTACCCTGCAGGAGGGGAGATTATCCAAGAGGATAAGCCAGCAATGCAGAACACCCAGAACTTTTTGACTACCCTTGGAAGTGAAGTCGAGCTGACCATGCCATGAGGGGCCACCATGTCTCCCATTAGCACCCCATAGTGAACTTCATACAGAAATTAAGACCAAGAAGTAACCATGTACTGCCCGGCACTGCCAGAAGGCCTGGTGCTACTGGTGTGGCCTGGTGCTACTGGTGCCTAACTCCTAGTACATGTAGTGGAGGAGCTGCCTTTGCCACTGAAACACAAGCCAGTCCCAGCCTGACAGCTGCACCTGCCAGACAAGCAAACCATGTAATCCTATCCTGTAGGCGACATCTCACCAAAGCGAGCACCTGACTGATCCCAGCTCAGAAGCAGCATCTGCTAGGACTGGTGTCTGCTGAGCAGGCCTGTTGTACTACTCACCCGGTGCAGCTCTCACCCCGAGAGAAGCTGAAGCTTAAAGCATCGTCCAGAAGGAGGCTTGCCAGCACTTCCTAACTGCAGCAACTTGAGTGGGTAACAGGTCGTCACGTGTGAACAATTGTGGTAGATGTGCAGAACTTGTTCAGCAGCGTGAATATTTGCTGTTACTTAAGCAATCTAATTTTGATATAAACTGAGCCTTATCTATGCCTATGTCTGAGCTTGGGTAGAAGTCTCATAGAAATTTGTGAGGCTTGTGCAATGGGAAGAGGTAATCATAGAGGATGTAAACACTTACGTAGGAATTGTAGTTGAGATCCCAATCCTGTAGCTGAACCCCATTGAAATATGTAGTATTGGGGGAGGAGCCTAGCTCGCGACCGAGATGGCCGCGTTTTAGCTCGGCTCCGTCCGGCCGCCTGTTTATCTTCATTTATCCTGTATTCCTCTTGCCCCGGGAAGCCCTCCTTGCTGTGTTTCGGTACTCCAGTCACTTAGCGGACACTTACCCGTTGCTCCGGTGATCCTGAGTGCTGTCGATCCTGTGCAGTGATCCCGCTCGGAGCCTCCGGGGCGGTCTGGCCGGGCCTCCTTGCTACGCTGGGCCGTGACGGAACATGTTGGTCGGCCCTTGCTGGCGCTGTGGAGCTGGACGCGGAGGCTGATGTGTGAATTGGCCGGCTGTGCCCCTTGACGGACCCGACTGGCCTGGGCCCAGAGGTACGAACGCTGCTCCTCGCGGGAGAGCCTACTCAATTGTCTGGTTGGGTCCCCCTTCTATTCCCCGGCCCGGCCATTTTGAATTTTTCCGCCCGGGCTCGGAGAACGGGGCCGGCGGTACGGGGGGACCGACGGACATCCTTCTTCTGGTGGCTCTCCTTTCTGCCTTGGGGCGCCCTGCCGCAGTCTGGCTGACCTCCTTTTGCTCTGGTGTTACCCCGGCCGGGGTTCCCGACGACCGGGGACGTGCTGGGCTCTTAAGATGGCGGCCGGCCCTGGGAGTCTTTGCCGGGCCCGGGCGAGCACTGGGGGCCCGCCGCATGGCCCGGATGTCGGATCTTGTAAAGAGTTTCCTGCGCTTCGAGTTGTCCTGGATGCACTGAACTCCTGGCGGACTACCGTGGCTGCGTCTGTCTCCACTGTGGAGGCGGACCCTCATTTTGAACAATGCGGGCCCCCGTCATCGGATTTGGCCTCCTCGTCGATGATCGCGACTGATGTGCTCCTTGACTCTGTGCCCCCGGCGGGGACCGCATCCTTGGCTCGGAGAGTCTCCGACGCCCCCCGTTGTCCTGTCTGGTTGCCTCGGCCACTGGGCTGCGGTCCGCTTGTATCCTGGCCTGGCGTCGACGATCCTTCCAGTCTCTCTTCGCGTCGACTCCCCGACCGAGAAGTATGTTCCGGCCCGGCTGGGCCTGCCTCGTTCGAACTGTCCTTGGAACTCTGTCTGCAATACGATTGTTGTACTGTGTCTTTCCTGGATCTTCAATATTTTCTTTCCAGTTTCTTCTTTGGACTGCCGCGAAATTTTCTCCTGAGCCCTGTGTCCCTCATCGTTTGCTCTTTGTTTGTTCGGATGGTTACAACCTTGGACAAAAGTGGACAGGGCTGAAACGACTTTTATATGCGGTAGTCTGGTTTCTTTGTTATGTGATTGACAAGTGCTGTTGTGATGTTCCTGTAATTTTATGGGACTCCTGAAACTTTTTCTAATATCGTTTAACTTCCCATGGGCTATACCCTTCCCTTGTAGCAGGTGGCGGGATGGAAGCAGATGATACTGATTTTTCGCCCTCCCCCGTGTGCGTTGTTCCTTCCCTTCCCCTGCCCCTTCCCTTTTGTCTTTGTTTCTACCCTGTTCCTTTTCTTCTATATTTCGGGTTCTATTTAGGGCGACAGGCACGCTGCCGGGGGGTAGGCCATAGCCCTCTGCAGGGGTGTAGGGAGGGCTTGTGGGGTGGGTGGGAGGGTCTGTTGTTGTTTTTGGAGGGGTCTTTCTCTCCTCCCTTTTTTCTCCCTACTTGGTTCTATGGCCCTTGTGTATCCCCTTTTTCGGGGCTCTGTATCGCCGTCTGTCCCCCGGGTGTCTTTCTGGTGTATTTTTCCGGTATTACAAAGATGGTGATTTGTTCTGTTTGTCTTCCTATTTTGTGGTCGATTTTGTACCGGAATTTTGTTTCTCCTGCTTTGTCACCTGGGGGCGGGTGGTTGGGTTGGGGTCCCTTCCTTTTCCTTTTTCCCCCTCTCCCCCCCCTTTTTGTGGGGTTTTTTTCTACTTGGGGGTGCATTTCGTATCGTTTTGGTATTTGGGTCCTTTATTGTGCTGATCGGTGGGACGGGTGGTGGCTGCGGTGGGCGGGCAGTGGATTGTGTGCACAATTGCTTTTCTTTCTACCCGTTGTTTTGCCCGGTACTTACTGGTATACCTCTGTCGTATTTATTTCTCCTGTGTCTTTAAGATCGCTGCGTTGCTGCCCGCCGCGACCCCGCCCCTCTGGCTTGTGTTATGGCTCGCCAGGCTCCTGACCTCCCAAACCCGTTCTTTAAAAAAGAAAACTACCTTTCTATTTGTTTGCTCCTGAGATTGCTCTAAGATGCTTGCTCTTTCCCCTGATTTGTTGCCTTAGTATATTGTGACACCTGATATATGTCTCCTGCTGTTTTTGTTATGTGGTGGCCAGCCCTGGTGGGTTGTAGGCCCGTATTTGTGAGCTTTCTCTGTTCAATAAAGGTTTTCAAAAAAAAAAAAAAAAAAAAAAAAAAAAAAAGAAATATGTAGTATTACATTTTTCTATGTTATTAAAGTACTTTCAGTTCACCTAGCTAAGCACTGGGCTTGACAGTGCAATACTGTATTTCGTTTGACTGTTGAGTTCTGAGCTCTTACCCCCAGACTACCTTGTGAGAAGCCTTTCACTGCTCACCATCAATACTCTGAGAGTGGGGTACCAAAAGGGTATACTTGCTCAAGTTTGCAGTGCCATAGCAGGACGGACACCAGTGGCAAGCCACTTCATCCACCACGGTTGTGGCCCAATAGCTCCTGTCTGCCTTGTGGTCCCACAGACGGGGCCTGACGCTTTGCAGCAAGCGGTGTATGAACTACAAATTTTGGTTCCAATTATCTTGAACAGAACACTAAGTTCAGCTTGAATACTGCATTACCTGCACAGTACAATGTCAGATACAAGGTTGGTGGGAGTAGACATTGATATTGTATCCTTAGATCATTTGTAAGATATGTGTTTGGCTAGGGGTGGAGAGCCTCAGAAGTGAGGATAGGGAGATCCCTGTAGGTTTTGTTAAGAACCTCTTAGAGAAACTAGACTGTAGGGAAGAACCTTTGATGGACTTTGAGGAGGGTACTGTTATAGGAAGCACTGTTGTGTGAAGTACTTTTAGGTCCTTAATACAGGTTTATCCAGACACACCCGGAGTGTGTTCTTAGATTTATTTTCCATGGTTTCTCTGAGACATTAACCCTTCCCTGCACTCCTCAATTTCAAGGGTACCCTGTGACAGACTCTAGAAATCAATATTCCTTCTGGCATGTTAAGTCTAACTGTGACCCTGACCTTGCAGTTTCTGCTCTAGTAGGATATGGCTAAGGCTGAGGAAGAGAAAACAGCCAAAGTTCAGGAGGGAAATGTTTAGATTAAACTCACCAGGAACAAGAGGAAAGGAAGTGGGAGAAACAGGAAGAATGGGGCCAAGAAAAAAGAATAAGGAAACTGCAAAGGGAAATGGAAGACAAAAGACAAGATACGGAAAAGAGAATTGGTCGAGAGAAGATAATCACAGAGGAGAAGCTCAGGATGGCAGCAGAGACATCTACATCTAGGAAAGGCTAATTTAGCTACAACTTCGCTGGAGAATCTACCAAAGTTCCAAAAGAGCTAATACACACATATATGAGATACAGGTATATCGTGGAACAGTTTGTTAGTTTTGAAATTGCTTGTAGAGGACAGGCTCTCTATGTGTTTACGACTGCCTCTTTAATGAGTCACCTGCCCAAAGAAGGAACGGGAGTCAATTGTACAAAGCCTGTAGCTGAGCAGTTGAATTATGAGTCATTGAAGGAAACTGTGATCAGACAGTTGGGCTGAAGCCACTGAGTACCTTCAGAACAGACGTCTCCAACAAGCAGCCCGTGAGCTACTAGTAGCTCTCCATCTACCTGCAAGTAGCTCTCATGTGCGCAGCCTACTAAATCATATGTTTTTGCTTGCTAAACTAGAGAGTGTGTATTGAAACCAACATTTTTTGCATATTCAGAAGTCATAAGCTGATGTCTGGAAAAAGTGGCAAAAACTATTTACAGCCGTTATTTGAGTGATAAAACATGTGGCTTTGGGGAGACTTAGTACTAATTCTACTATCTTAGTGCTAGGGGCCTTAGATGACTGTTACAAATTACCCCTCTAGAGGGCATTCAAACTTGATTAAGCTGTTTTTATCTTATTGCTGGCAAACATGTCTGATACACTGAGGTGTTCATTCCTGGTTAATCTTGCATGGGATGGCAACAAACGTAATATTTCCCGACATGGTTACTATAACACCCCTAATAATAGTAGCTCAGGGTGATTTTCATTGAACATAAGTAGAAAAGGTTGGCGACCCCCTGCTTCAAAGATTCAAAGAAGCAAAGGAATAGATGGTGTTCTGTTTGAAACTTGGATTCATGGGGTATTGTGCAAGTAGGATTGAGTCACGGAGACAAAGGATTATCATGCACTTAATAAGTACAGGGTGCCAAAGAGACTCGAGGATTGCTCTACACCACTTAAGCAATACTTGACTGACTTGATACTAAAAGATCCAGACCAAGCTTTCAGTGTTGGCAGACAAATGGCTAGCTAACATGTTTAAAAGAGGGCTGGGGTAGCATACCTCCAAGCCAGAGGGAGAGGGGAGCTGTCAACAGAATAATTTCAAACAGGAGGAGAGAAAGGATAGCCCAGAGAAGGAGAGGCTCAGCTGCAAGCTCTAGCCGGAAGATTTTGACCTCCAGTATAGTGTATTGCAGTAATTAATACTAGAGAGGATAATCACACATACTACCGTGCAACATGAGTACATAGTAAGCAGTGGGATTACATTGCAAAGGGTACTCAAAAAATAAAAGTATGAAGAGGGAGGTGTTAATGTGCTTAGTAAAGGAAGTGTGATATCCATACCTACCCCAAAATGTTTTACCAACTCCTTTGGTGATGAGGCATTGTTCAAAACCGGCAGCCACCATGAGGAAGAGAACATCACAGAGGACCTTCCAAGCAGCAAAAGCTTGGTTGTGTCGCCATTAAGCTTAAGGAAGTACCTAAAACGAGACAGCAATCTGAGTGTTGTCATGGCAAGACATTCGAGAAAATGCATTGCTGTGGAGTAGATCAGCTAGTGGCATCAAGTAGATGTGAAAAATTGTTGGAGGACTCATGAAATTCTACACACTAAGCGCTTAGCCTTTGTGCAGTAATATCTAAGAATAACTGATCGAGATCATTTGTCAGGAAGGAATATATCCACTTTATTGATTGATTGCAAGCTCCTACAGAAAGGAACCCATAGCAAAGTAGAACATGGGAAACTGCGTCAAAAGCAGCACTAAGGGAATAAGAGCAGCACTGCCCTCTGATCCTAACAGCTTTCGGATGTCATCCGTAACAGCCTGTAAGGCAGCCTCGGTTCTACCTATGGGGTGAAAGCCCACCAGTGAGGCATCAAGGATGGTATTGCCCTCGAAGGAGTATTGCTGAAAATGAATTTCTATTTGCAATATGGAAGAAGGGGAAGAGGAATAGGTCCATAATTGCTCAGTTCAAGTGCAAACGTATCAGCAATGGCTTCTTTAACCCCCTGGCTGCGGCCGGAATTCTGCGCCTGTGCGGCACATTCCGATCGCGGGTGTGGTCATGACGGCTCCTGGCCGTCATCAGCACACGCCCACCGTAACTGATGACGACCGGGAGCCGTCATCAGCATCGAAGGGGTTAATAAAGGGAAATCCATTGCTTCCTTCCATGACGGGTCTTTTAAAAACAAATGTACTTATCAGAATGCAATGGACCAAGTGGGAAAGCATATGGGGTCATCAAGACCTAAAATTTGCAATTTTATCTAAGGCTGCAGTAATCCATTCATTAATGAGTTAGGCATATCCATTAATATCCTTACTGGTAATATACAGGGAGTCATGTTTTGTTGAGTGGAATTCATTCTGGCCCAGGGTTCACATGCCTATGACCATCTACTGTGGTACCACTGGTTCTTATAGGCAGAGAATTCTTCATTAAAAAGACAACTCATCAATGGTCCGTCCATGGCAGGACAAAAGGTGGTCCAATCATATCAATGTTTTAGAAAAGAAATGGTGTCCAGCGTATGCCCCGCCTTGTGAGAAGGTAAACACCCTAACTGAGTAAGCCCGATAGTCTCTAAGGATTCTATTAACAAGCTAGTGTTGGATTTCGCAAACAGCTCAAGTCAACTTAGGATCCCCCTGTAACATAAAGTTAGTATGTTTTAGCACAAATAATGCAAGATACTCTGCTATAGCAGCATCACATTTAGAAACAGCACCTGGGATACTGTATATAAGAAAACCCATAATGGAGATTGTTGGGAATAAAACTAGCTGAATCAAACGGTTCTGTAACAGAGTCATGCAGTAGGAGGCCCAATAAGTGATTGCCAGTTTGTCCTGGTGCAGTTATCTCTCTGCTGAGCAATAAAAGAATAACCCTGAGGAGCCACTGCTGCTAAATTGAGACCAGTGAAGTCTTTAAGAGTGGTCTTTATAATGAAGAGAATGTCTTACTTAGCAGAGTCAAGCAGCAGAGTAATCTCGTGTGCGGCGTTGGGATAGTGTAGGTTTTTAGTAGCATACAATTAAATGGGTCAATTACCTTGGTGGAGAAATCTCCTATCCGGGATACAGAACAAACTTCTTGTGGAAGCGGTACCAGGCAGGCCGCTAGTGACTGCATCCAAGAAACTGTGTACATTGGGATTGTGGCAGAGGGCTAGCAATTAAACTAAAGTAATCAGGAAATTAAAAGCATTGCATTACCTCCTCGTCCATCTTCCCGCTCCATTCCTTATCAGTGAGCAGCTTGTCTGCTCTACAGAAACGTTTACCATAGCAAATGAAAATACTTCCCCCAATATGACGCCGCCTACACTGTCCCGCATGCATAAAGGGAGTACGGTAGAACAACATCCTGTTTTTTTTTTCTGCGTTGCAATGCTGTTTACATAGCATTGGGTAAGTGTCTTTTATGTGTTAATCGGACTGTCTCGCCGCTTGCATTATTAGCCGCGCTGCCTTTGCTTTTTTCTTGCATGGCCGTAGCGTGCAATGGCAGATGTGCTGCCTTCTTTTATTTCTTCTGCGGGCGCGGCTTGTATTAGCAGCTTCGCTGCTTTATTGTTTCTTCTACGGGCGCGGGTTGCATTAGCAGCTCCACTGCTTTTGTTTTTATGTTTGCGGTCTTGCGGCTGCTTTAGCAGCTGCACTGCCTTTGCTGGTTGCTTACGGGGTCACGGCTTGCTTTAGCAGCCGCGCTGCCTTGTCTTGCCTTGTCTTTTTGTCCTACCTTTTTGCCCTGCTATATAGTGGGCATTGGATTTTGTTGACAGGTTTCTTCTCCGGCTTCTCGGCTCATGCGGGCCCTCCCTTCTGGGTTATTCTTTGCTGCTCTGGTCACTTCCTGCTGGCTGGCCCCTCCCGCGAGTAGTCAGGGACACGAGACTTTGTTTCCTTCGAGATGGGTCTGGTGCTGGAAGCGCCTTTCTTTTGTTATTGCATGATTTAATCTGCTGCTGGCTGCTCCTCAAGTGTCCCTACTTTGGATGCCCTCCGTGTTTTAATAAATGAGTGGAGGAGGCTGCTTTTCAGGCACGAGAGGTGGATGGTCCTCCTGCTAAGGTGCCTCAGCTTCAACCTGTTGCTGATTTGGAGGATCCTGAGGATGATGAGAGCTGGGGGGGTCGTTGTATTCAGGGGACTGAGCTCTCCGAATTATATGCCCATGTTAGGGGCAATCTGGGGTTTCCTGTTCCTGTGGTGAATGAGTTGGAGGAGGATTTTTTTCACCCAGAACCACCAACCTGACCCTGACTCATTCCTTCTCCATTCTGCTGTCTGCAAGGTTCTTGCACATGATGTTGACAAGACTATTTTTCCTAACTTTTTGGGGAATCATTACAACTTCGGGGGGTTTTCTGAAGAATTCCCTCAGTCTTTGAAAGTGGATAATTTAATGGCTGGTCTCTTTTTCCAGGGCATGGTTCTTTCTGATGACACCTTTCCTTCCGACCCCGTTGATAAGAAGGTTGAAGGGGCTGTTAAACTGTCTTACGCAGCCTCCAATTTTTCAGTTAGGACGACTGCCTCTACAAATCATATGGTCCAGTCCTTTTTGAAGGACTTCCAGGCCCTGGCTTTTCAATTGAGTGAGGGTGGGGATACCCCCTCATGGGCTGAGCAGCTAGGGAGGCTGCTCCTGGTGGGGCTGGTACCACACTAGGCTGGCTAGAGTCATCTAATATGTAACCTGATCTGAAGACTGAATAACAAAGTCTTGAACATACTACCTGGCTCCTGGTGTCTTTCCACTAAGGACACAACATAATTTTGGTGACGAGGACAGTCTTGAACCCCAGTGACTCTTGGTACAGTAAAGCAAATAAGTAACTATGAAACTAAGAAACAAAGAGAGTAACCAAGAGATCCAACAAGCAATTTCAAGAAAAAAGAGAAGGGATTTCCAGGCAAGCCAGCGCCAGCCCCACCAGTGTCCTTCCAATGGACAGCCCCAACGAGCAGTGTCACCATCAACTGACACTACAGCCTGGGAATACATCTGCAACTGTGAGCTGGTGGTGTAGCGCCACTACGACCGATTTTGGGTGGTCCAGCCACAGCGGTGAACAGTGAGTTGGTTGAGTAGTTCAACTACAACCTCATCTGGAGTTCCAGCCACTTGGTAATGTACAAGAATGACTGTGAGTTGGATGGGTAGCGTCTCTACAACCAGGTGTCGGGGTACCAGCCACATCACACTTATGCATGAAGTGTGCCTTTCAGTAAAGCGACAGAATAATAGTCAAGGCACAGTTCAGGATATGTAGTCATTAAGGAGTTACTACTCAACAGTGTGCAGGGACTACACATAGTATACTGACTCTTATGCGCAACAAGTTATGATGCTTGTTGTACCACTTTCACAGTGCCTCCAAGACCCCAGTAACTTTTAAGTTATGACATGTGTTTGCTTCCTTGCTACATTATCCAACATGATCATCAAGGTTTGAATTATGCGTGCAGTTCTTGCACAGAAGATTATTGTTTGGTGTTCATCTTCTGGATATGGGTCTTGCAGGAGAGGTGCAAGTTTGGTGTCTTTCAAAGGCTGCACAGAGAATGGGTGTTTGTTGGTGCTTACATGACAGTTGAGTTACCCTTTCTGTCTTCATAACTTTAGTGACAGTGTCACAGCTAATTGTTTTCAATAATGCCGTCTCTAACGTTAGCTGTCACCACTCTCTCCTTATCTGCCTCCGCTAATAACCCTGGAGAAACTATGCCTGCCACTAGCCCTACGTGTTTCTTGGGGAAGTTACTGCCTACTTAATCGTGGTTCACCTTTTATCAATAAGAAACTCCTTCAGTGGCTATTCTAATTGAGGAATGGAAAATTGTTGATTTTCTCAGAGGCGGAAAAGTGTTTAAAAGGTACCTTTCTTATCGTGAGGTGGTTAGCGCGAGGGTCCAACTGCCTCTTGAGGAAATGTGCTGTGCGGAGCTGGGTGGTGACGGTTGGTCCGTTGTCCTTGCTCGTGTCCGTTGAAGCAGACCTTCCTCCGTCCAGACCAGCAAGCAAATGATGACGTCACCGAATCTCTTGGTGATTCAGCGAAGCAGCAGTGAGAGTAAAGTAGGACTTCCGTTGGCTACGAGCTTCAGCTGCTTAGGTCCGTTGTGGAGCATGTACGTGCTGGGAGCCAACCGGCGCTACCTGTAATTACGTGCAACCATCTTGCAGTTTTCTATGGACACACTCAGGCTTGAAATATGACGCGCTTTGCCAATTTCTCTGTGTTCCATTAAAGTTTGTACAAGCGCTGCGTTTATGATCATAACGCTATGAGTTCGCTTACAAGGCAAAAGCTTGATTGATGTCGACTCTTCACTGTTATATGGAAGAAGGATCTAGGGCAGTGAACAAGACGGTAAATTATTCCTGTTCGTGAGTTTGGCAGTATAATAGTATATGGACATGAGGCACGAAATAATATGCAAGACTGTGCTTGTTTTAGTCCACTCTTACAGTCCAGTCCGGCTTCATTAAAGCTCCTTCAAGACAGTTCTTTCCTGTAATGGGTAGAACATTCATGTAACTTTTATCAGACATTTCTTTCCTGTAATGATTAGAACATTCATGTAACTTTTATCGGAGCATTTCTCACGAGTGCATTGTTGGTTAATTCTCATGAGACTATAGTTCACAGTGCAATGTGTCTTGGGCGTATTTGGTAATGTAACTTTTCACAGGTGTGGAAGAAACATGCCTAGCGATTTGGTTTGTGCCGTTTTGTTTCTCTCTCTTCTACAGGGAAAGTGATAATAATCACAATTCGGGTGAGAGGTCGCTCACCGGCGTGTACTAGTGTAAGGTGTTTCTTGTACAATCTTTTTAGGTAGTGATGTCATAGGTTAACAGTGGTGGTTTTCACAGTTCTCTTTCATGAGGGATAGTCATATGTGGTCGATCTTTAGTCAGTTCCCATTTTACTTTAGGTTTATTAGTCCTATGGGAAAATGTGTTACTCCTACTTCAGGTTTATTAGTTCTATGAGAAAATGTGTTACTCCTACTCTGGAGTATGTAACTTCCACGCGGGGGTTGGGTCATTGGTTAGTTCCCATTAGTTTGTACCTAGGTGAACTCCTACACGGGGTTGGTTGTGGAATTTACTCCCTGCCTCAGTTGTGCACAGTACCTTTATGGTTGGTAATATGGGTGACGACCCATTTGTTTTGTTTTCCCTACTCTTTGGTTTGAGTCATAGGTAATTTTACCTTAAGCACTATTTTTGGTTATGCTTTTGGGCATTTAGGTTGTGTGTTCTTTCGACCCTTTTGGTCATAGTGCTTCATGTCACAGTATTTATGGAACTTAATTCAACGTTCTTATATTTGTATTTATCTTCTCATGAAGGGGGATGTGGGATTTTGCGATTAAGTTGTTTTTATCTTAACCGTCCTTCCTTTACAGTATATGATTCTCTTGTGATGTATTATTTTCATCGCTGCATACTTGAGATTAGAAATGTATTACTTCTATGATTCCATCTTTGAGATCTGTAATGTAATTGTAATGTGATGTAATAGTTTTCTTTTGTTTAAAGAAAAAGAGGTAATGTTATATCCTACATAATTATACAACATGTATTCTAGCCCTGCTGCCTCTAGCTGCTCAGCCAGAGTGTGCCTTGGTATTAGAATGTTGGTGTGCCTGTGATGCGTGGAATGCCTGGGTGACTGAGTGGGTGAATGTGGCAGTTGGAGATGGGCTGAGCAGCTAGGGAGGCTGCTCCTGGTGGGGCTGGTACCACACTAGGCTGGCTGGAGTCATCTAATATGTAACCTGATCTGAAGACTGAATAAACAAGTCTTGAACATACTACCTGGCTGCTGGTGTCTTTCCACTGAGGACATAACATATACAAAATTTAAATAATTGTGACATGTTTTAATACATAACATTCTGACAACAAAGGCAGAGGAACGGAGGTGTTACATGAAAAGAAAACTATGTTCGCTGGCTTTAGGAGTTGAACCAATATATAGCTATGGTGAATTTTCAAATATATAATACCTGTCTACTTAAGAGAGTAAAAACGTTATCACAATTATAGGTTCACCCAGTGGCTCAATGAAACTAGAAAATCACTTTTCCATTTGTTGCCTTTGCTTTTACATGTCCTTATCGCATAGATGCCAAGTTTTCATTTTGCTCATATGTGACATTTTCGTTCTTTCGATGTGCTGTTGAGTGACATTTCCCTTCACTGTTTGTGAAACTTCATGTTGATGCTTATCGCCACTATGTTTGGATATTTTAATTAAAACTGTTAGGCTTTTTGTATATATTGATGAATATTGTTGGTTTTGATGTATATAAACTCATGTTTTTAATGCTCTGTCAATAGACAGTTTATAACTGTCATAAACTATATGAATTTATTTTGTGTTTTTTAATGTGTCCATTAAATTGATGGTACTATCCATTGTTATTTTTTATGTTTTTTTCTTGCTGCTATCTGATGTCACATGTTTTCCTTTGTGCTACTGCCTAGGAATTTTTTCACATACATTGTTATCCCTGTCCTAGGAGTCTTGTTGACGCTACTATTCAGGGGGTCCTTGTTTTTTACAATTCTATTTTTTTTTTGTGAAACTTCATGTGACACTTTATCACAAACACAAGGATTTGTAATCATGTAATTAGGCAGATTTTGGAAATTAGCCCCATTTTTGTGTATTTTAAAATTCTTTTTATTTTGAAAAATGAACAAACAAAACTTTGGCATCAGGTGATCAACATATAGCAGCATTACAGGGTTTAAATTGTCATTCGTACAGAATCATCAATTACAATATATTGAAATTATTGGGATCACAGGGAGTCTTGTGTTTCAACTTCCCTTTGTCTCGTCGGGGGTGTACACAAGTCACCACGATAACTATTCCAGGCCCCCCAGATCTTCCCCCACTTCTCCGGGCAACCCCTTGCCACATACACCGCCCTTTCCCTAAACATACACCAGTCTAGATCCTGGGCCCACTTGGTATGCTGGGGCGACCGGCTAGCTCCCCACAAATGAGCGATGTTACGCTTCGCCACCATGCATAGCAAAGTCACCCACTGTTTCTGATATCCATTCAAATCCGTGGGTTCCCACACATTCAATATACATCTCCGGGCCTCCGGTCGTATCTCCTCCCCCAGCACTTCTTTGATCACATCATGTATATTCATCCAATAGGTATGTATCTCCTCACAGTGCCGTAGTATGTGCATGAAAGTGCCCAGTTCTCCACAACCTCTCCTACAGTCTCCACTCACTGCACGTCCCATGTGCACTAATCTCGGCCCTGTGATGTATGATCTATGTAGGATCTTAAGTTGCACTAACCTAAGCCTCATCTGAATCGCAACCACTTTGGGAGAGGAAACAGCCTCTACCCAATCTTCATCATCTAACTCTAATCCATCCGCTCCCCACGCTGTTCTAATACTCCCCATTGGGTCCTCCATATTATTTACAAGCTTCTTATATATTAGGGAGATTGTTTTTTCTGGGATGTGACCGTCAAGCACTCGGTCCTCAAGGGGAGAAGCATCCGGAAGCTCCGTGCCTCTAGGTATGCGGGCAAAAAGGGCATGCCTAATCTGTCGATACCGAAAGTGTTCCTTGTCATGCAAACTGTATTGTTTTTGAAGAGACTCAAAAGTCTGCATACCGCCCTTCCCCCACACATCCTTAATCTGACTGATTCCGATGAGGTCCCACTTATCGAACCCATTAGACTTCCACAAGCTTCCGAGTCTCTCTGAGCTAAACAGGGGGGTGGCCATTGTCAGTCTCCCCTCCCATCCCAAGCTCTTAGTAGCCGCATGCCAGACATGTACGGCATGGGCCGTCGGGCCCGCCAAAGTGAATCCTCCAGGCTTGGCATGCAAGGCTCTAATGATGTCCCCACCTGGTGCCAGCCCACGGTCCATAGCATAGCCTGGGTCCCCCGGAGGACTATAAATCATCTGATTCACCGCCGCCAGATGCGAGGTTCAGTAATATTTCTTCAAGTCTGGGAGACCGATACCCCCATCGTACCACGGAAGAGTCAGCTTGACAAAAGCTATGCGGGGCCTGCCATCCCAGAGGAGCTGCCGCTGGAGTGCCTCGATCATCCTGAAGTAAGTGACAGGCACTGGATCCATTGTGTTTTGAAGCACATAGAGGAACTGTGGCAGGGCCATCATCTTAAACAACACTGCCCTCCCCAGTAGTGACAAGGGGAGAGCCCTCCAACGCTCCACATCTTTTTTGAACCGACCCAAGGGGGTTCTAAGTTATTAGCATATCTCACTTTTGGGTCTAGGGTTATATATATGCCAAGGTATTTAAATCCCACTAACTCGATCTTTATAGGGCATGACTGTGGGGCCACAGGTGGCTCACCCGATATCACGAATAACACCGACTTGGTCCAGTTAATAGCAAACCCGGAGTATCTACCAAATATGGCCAGGACATCTAAGAAGGTAATCAGAGACACCCTGGGGTTAGTGAGATATAGCAGGATATCATCCGCCTACAGCAAAATTCTATCCTCCCATTCTGGCGTCCACCGCAAGCCACATATCAACCGGTCCCACCGGACCCAAGCCGCCAAAGGTTCCAACGCCAGTGGGAAGAGAAGTGGGGACAATGGACATCACTGTCTCGTGCCCCTCTCGAGGTTAAATTCAGCTGACTTACAATTATTCACGATCACTCTGGCCAAAGGAGCAGCATACAACAGTCGAACCCACCCAACAAACTCCGAACCAAAGCCCATCTTGGTCAAAGCCGCAAATAAATAAGCCCATTCAACTCTATCAAATGCCATAGTGGCATCCAGGGACACCAAAACCGTTGGTTCCAGTATCTTCCGGGATCCACCCAGGACCCCGTGGAGTCTCCGCAAGTTCAGGGCTGTATTGCGACGCGGCATGAAGCCAGATTGATCGGGCTGTATCAGGGTCGTAATGACCTTGACCAATCTAGTAGCGAGTAGTTTCGCCAATATCTTGGGTTCAGCATTGACAAGCGATATGGGTCGATAAGAGGAAGGGGATGTCTTAGTCTTACCTGTCTTATGAATAACTACAATATTCGATTAGATCAAAGGGAGAGAGAGGACTAGGTAAGCTAGGCCAGATCCCCTGGGTTATATGTACAAATATCAAAAAGGACTAGCTAGGTTAGTAGAATATAGAAGACTCTATAGGTACGTCGAGAAGCAACATAAAGTGGGGAAAAGCATTGTTTTCCTCATAAAGCCCTCACCCACCGACCTAGTCGGTGGCATGCTTCATCATCGGGCCCACCACGGTGGCACCGAATGTGCCCCGGGTGTGCTTCAACGCCAGGAGACTGCGGAGCTGGTATGTTGCTGAGTGTGCGGTGAAAAAGGGGTGAGACAGTGTAAATTAAAAGCTATGCAAGAGGTCCCAGCACCCGAGGGTAGTTTATCTTTAATGAACTGGGCCTTTGCTAGCAGATAAAAAGGCAAGGAGACGTTGTGGAGTGCTGATTATGACCTCCAGCGTCTAGTGCGGTCTACATGTTTCAGCCAGTGCCTTGTTGAATTTAAGCTGGCTTTCCTCAGGACCATTTAATATGTGCAGGGTGCAAAAAATAAACTTAATTTAAGTGAGGGTGGTAATTTGGCTATGTGTCGCGCTCGCTAAGGCGCTTTAACTTTTTTGAGGGGATTCCCTCAAGCTTGACTACATTTAACACATAGGACAAAAACAAGACGTACAGGGTAGAGTCATGTCAATATAGTAAAATTCACTACAATGAGCCGGCTTATAAGGTGGTGTACGGCCTATAAACGGCTATTGTGGACTCATGGCACGTGCATGAGACTGGTGATGATTTTATCAAAAACCGGTAGTGTTTAGGTGGTGGGCTAAAAGAGCGTATTTACAAGGTGAGGTACAGGTAAGTATGGTAGTAGGTCCTCACTCTGTTTTTCCTTGTAAAAAGCTTCATGGGTCGCTTGGCAGAGAAAGAGACCCTGTTGGCAGAAAGGTAGATTCAACAAATGTTCAACCTGTGGGAGGAAAAAGGTGGCTTACCCTGTTTGTAGTTGTAGCGATTCAGTGTTACTCACGAGATTTTCGGTCTGGTTCCTCCTTGGACCTATTCGTCCTTCCGCGGCGCCCGTTATGAGGGAAGTAGAGCTTGCCGCCTCTATTTTATACTACTCGGTGGAGTGGTTTCACCTGTGTGTAGTAGAGATAGAGGGAGGGGAGACACGCTAACAGCCTAGTCATTGCGGGCTGAGTGCGCGGGTGCCGGTGAGTAGTGCGTGGTCTTGCGCATGCGCTGAGAGGTGGTTGCAGATTCTGGTGCACGTGCCGGTTCAGTGCGCATGCGTGGTTTAAGGGATTAGCGCCGGCGTGCTGCGCATGCGTGTAGACATCAAGTGAAGTCCTACAGAGGACTCGGGTATGGGCATTGCTAGCGCTAAAGGGTAGCCAGTATAGCGTGGACATGAGATGGTAATCAACCTGCACATTGCTTTAAAGGCAGGTGGAATGTGTGTATGTACTGGCATATGGGAGAAGAGAGCCCATCAGATAGAGGAGGAGCATGGGTGAACGTGCTCATGCAGGGGATGCCCTGACATTGGTATCACCAGGCGCACATAATGTAGGGGTTTAAACAGCTAAGGAATTCCACGGTATGGCATCATTAAGGCCATGGGTGTGTGTGGACAAGCGGTATATCCAACGTTGTTCTTTTTGAAGAAGGATTTTCTCATTGATTGAATTGTCAAATTTCTCAATGACTGTCCAAGAGAAGTCATTGGGGGTGTGGTTATGGGTGAGGAAATGGTCTGTAAGTTTGCTGATATTTTTGCCACATCTTATAGTGCTCCTATGTTCAGTCATACGTGTCCTTACTTTCCTGGTTGTCATGCCTATGTATCTGAGGCCGCACTGGCAGGTTATAAGGTACACCAAGTTGGATGAGTTACAGTTGGTTAACTGTCGTTGCGTCCACACTTTGCCTGGTTCTAGGTCCAGAGTTTTTGAAGGGGACGTAAGGTGGCACACACTGCAGTTGTTGCAGGGGTGGTGGCCTGTGACTTTTGGAAGTCCCCAGATGTTGACTAAGGTATTGTCATTGGTGTGTGCCTTCGGCGGGGGTCTGGTTTTGACTAGTTGATCTTTCAGATTGGTGGCCCTTCTGTATGCGAAGCGCGGTTTTTCCCAATTCCTGGTGCCAGAATTGATGATCTTCCAGTTGCGTCGTATGATGTTGGCTACCTGGTTGGATGCTGTGTTGTAGGTTGTCACACACGTCAGTGTGGGTTCTTCCTGCTGTTTTTCATAGGTTTCCAAGAGTGCATCTCTGTTTTGGTTCCTGGCTCTTTTGCAGGTTTTGTTTATTATCCTGGACGGATAGCCGCGTTCTTTTAGTTTGTCTGTAAGGTCGTTGGCCTGCGACTTGTAGTCCTGGATACTGCTGCAGTTACGTCTAATGCGTAAAAATTGCCCGTAGGGTAAATTCTCCCTTAGGTGTCGGGGGTGGAAGCTGTCGAATCTGAGTAGGGAGTTCCTTGCTGTGGGTTTGTAGAAGGTGCTCGTCACGAGGCCTCCATTCTGTGGTTTTATGTTTAGGTCAAGGAACGCCAGTTCAGTTGCACTGCTGGTGTTGGTGAAGCGTAAAAAGGGATCTTGAGTGTTGATCCAGGTCATGAAGGTGTCCAGTAGTGCTTGATTACCTTCCCATATCATTAGCACGTCGTCGATGTAGCGACGCCACATTTTGATGTTGGCCAGGAAGGGGTTGGATGGTTGTTGTATGTAGATGTTCTCAAAATGTGCTACGTACAATCCAGCCACACTGGGAGCAAAGACACTGCCCATGGAAGTACCATTGGTCTGAAGGTAATAGGTGCCTTCGTATTCAAAATAGTTCTCTTTGAGAGCCAAGGTAGCGCAGTCCATGATAAAACTGCGGGGGGTGTTGTATTCCCAGGGGCTCGCCATGAGGACATCATGTAGTACCTCTAGTGTTGCGTCCTGTGGAAGGCTGGTATAAAGGCTCTCAATGTCTAATCCTACTAGTAATTCAGAACTGGGGTTGAACGTGATGTTTTTGATTACATTGAGGAGGTGTTTGGTGTCCTTAATGTAGGAAGGGGCTTTTTGAACCAAGGGATTTAGAAAAAAGTCACAATAGCGTGAGAGAGGTTCCAATAGTGATTTGATGCCAGATACTATCGGTCTGCCCGGTGGTGGGGTGACACCTTTGTGTATTTTTGGAACTATGTAGAAATACGGAGTTTTTGTATTTCCAGGGCATAGGTAATCAGCCTCTTGTTTGGAGATTATTTCATTTTCTTTGGCATTTGTGACCAGGAGGTTGATGGTGTTCTGAAGTGGCTCAGTTGGGTCCTTGCTAAGGCGTTTATAGTTCCTGGTATCGCCAAGGAGTCTCTTGCATTCCTGGTCGTAGTCGCTTTTGTTCATTAGAACTATGCCACCACCCTTGTCAGCGGGTTTTATTACAAGAGTGGGTACATTCTGTAAGCGTTGGATAGTGTTCCTGTCTTTGTTGGAGAGATTGTTGAAAGTCTCTTGTTGTTGGAGTTGTTCCACTTCCGTGTACACCGCCTGTTCAAATGTCAGGATTTCTACAGGGATACTGCCTGGTGGAGGGGTAAAGGTGGATTTTAGTCTGAGCCCTGTTTCATTGGGGGCTTCTTCCCTGTCATTGATGGTAATGTCTTTCTTCTCAAAGAATGCTTTTAGTTTTAACTTCCTGAAAAATTCAGCAAGTTCAATGTGGAGACGAAAAGTATCCAGTCTGGTAGTAGGGACAAAGGAGAGTCCTTTATTGAGCACCTCCATTTCGTCCATGGTGAGTTGCGTGTCAGATAGATTGAATACGAGGGGGCATGAGGGTCTTATTTGCTTGTTCCCGCCTGCTCCTTTGTCTTGTTCCTGGTGTTGGAACTCACTGGTTCCGCTTCTGGTGCCCATTGAACTTGTCCCGGGTTCCGCCGCTTGCCCCTGCCTCGTCTGCCCTGTGATAAAAAAGGGTATCGTTGATTTTGATTTCCCTGAAAGAAAGGCATGTTTCCTGGGGGGTACAGTTGTGGGTAACCGAAAAATGGGGGTGGTTGATTGGCAAAGTGCGGTGGCGGTGGGCCATAGTTATAGTTGTGGTGGCCTTGCCATGGTTGGGGCCATTGTTGTCCTCGTCTGCCTCTGCCTCTTGATTGGTTTGATCCTGTGCTGGAATTGCTTGAGGCGCTGGAAGTGGAGCTATTGGCACACACCACTGACAATACCTTAGTCAACATCTGGGGACTTCCAAAAGTCACAGGCCACCACCCCTGCAACAACTGCAGTGTGTGCCACCTTACGTCCCCTTCAAAAACTCTGGACCTAGAACCAGGCAAAGTGTGGACGCAACGACAGTTAACCAACTGTAACTCATCCAACTTGGTGTACCTTATAACCTGCCGGTGCGGCCTCAGATACATAGGCATGACAACCAGGAAAGTAAGGACACGTATGACTGAACATAGGAGCACTATAAGATGTGGCAAAAATATCAGCAAACTTACAGACCATTTCCTCACCCATAACCACACCCCCAATGACTTCTCTTGGACAGTCATTGAGAAATTTGACAATTCAATCAATGAGAAAATCCTTCTTCAAAAAGAACAACGTTGGATATACCGCTTGTCCACACACACCCATGGCCTTAATGATGCCATACCGTGGAATTCCTTAGCTGTTTAAACCCCTACATTATGTGCGCCTGGTGATACCAATGTCAGGGCATCCCCTGCATGAGCACGTTCACCCATGCTCCTCCTCTATCTGATGGGCTCTCTTCTCCCATATGCCAGTACATACACACATTCCACCTGCCTTTAAAGCAATGTGCAGGTTGATTACCATCTCATGTCCACGCTATACTGGCTACCCTTTAGCGCTAGCAATGCCCATACCCGAGTCCTCTGTAGGACTTCACTTGATGTCTACACGCATGCGCAGCACGCCGGCGCTAATCCCTTAAACCACGCATGCGCACTGAACCGGCACGTGCACCAGAATCTGCAACCACCTCTCAGCGCATGCGCAAGACCACGCACTACTCACCGGCACCCGCGCACTCAGCCCGCAATGACTAGGCTGTTAGCGTGTCTCCCCTCCCTCTATCTCTACTACACACAGGTGAAACCACTCCACCGAGTAGTATAAAATAGAGGCGGCAAGCTCTACTTCCCTCATAACGGGCGCCGCGGAAGGACGAATAGGTCCAAGGAGGAACCAGACCGAAAATCTCGTGAGTAACACTGAATCGCTACAACTACAAACAGGGTAAGCCACCTTTTTCCTCCCACAGGTTGAACATTTGTTGAATCTACCTTTCTGCCAACAGGGTCTCTTTCTCTGCCAAGCGACCCATGAAGCTTTTTACAAGGAAAAACAGAGTGAGGACCTAGTACCATACTTACGTGTACCTCACCTTGTAAATACGCTCTTTTAGCCCACCACCTAAACACTACCGGTTTTTGATAAAATCATCACCAGTCTCATGCACGTGCCATGAGTCCACAATAGCCGTTTATAGGCCGTACACCACCTTATAAGCCGGCTCATTGTAGTGAATTTTACTATATTGACATGACTCTACCCTGTACGTCTTGTTTTTGTCCTATGTGTTAAATGTAGTCAAGCTTGAGGGAATCCCCTCAAAACAGTTAAAGCGCCTTAGCGAGCGCGACACATAGCCAAATTACCACCCTCACTTAAATTACGTTTATTTTTTGCACCCTGCACATATTAAATGGTCCTGAGGAAAGCCAGCTTAAATTCAACAAGGCACTGGCTGAAACATGTAGACCGCACTAGACGCTGGAGGTCATAATCAGCACTCCACAACGTCTCCTTGCCTTTTTATCTGCTAGCAAAGGCCCAGTTCATTAAAGATAAACTACCCTCGGGTGCTGGGACCTCTTGCATAGCTTTTAATTTACACTGTCTCACCCCTTTTTCACCGCACACTCAGCAACATACCAGCTCCGCAGTCTCCTGGCATTGAAGCACACCCGGGGCACATTCGGTGCCACTGTGGTGGGCCCGATGATGAAGCATGCCACCGACTAGGCCGGTGGGTGAGGGCTTTATGAGGAAAACAATGCTTTTCCCCACTTTATGTTGCTTCTCGACGTACCTATAGAGTCTTCTATATTCTACTAACCTAGCTAGTCCTTTTTGATATTTGTAACTACAATATTCGCCACCCGCTGGTCGTATGGAAGTTTTCCCAACTCCCTACTTTCGAGAAACATGGCTCGGATATGCGGAGCAACTTTATGGGCGTTTAATTTATATAGCTCTAGAGGCACCCCATTAGGACCTGTTGCCTTCCCAGATTTTATGTTTCTAATTGCTTGCGCGATTTCATCATCCGTAATGGGGGAGTCTAAATATTTTCTATGGTCCTCCGAGAGGTTTGGCATGACTATATCTCCGATCATTTCGCCATTTTCGGTCTCGGTAAAGCCATTCGCTGAGGTATATATGTCTTTATAATACTCAGAAAAGGCATCTGCCACTCCCTGCGGATCCGTAATTCAATCAGGTCCCGACCCTTCTAACTCAGGCACCAAACGAGAGGCCCGATCTCCATGTTCTAACCAGGCGATTAACTTACCTGCCCTATCTCCATGTTCATATACTCGACTTTGTATGTCATTGTTTTGAGAGACTGCCCTCTCCCTGAAGAGGCCCTCGTACTCATCCTGTCTGAATTTCAACAGATGCAGGTCTCCCTGAGCATCAGTCTCGGCCACTCGTTTCTCCAGACCCACAACTTCCGCCTCCACCCTGGTTACCTCTGCCTGGTGTTTCTTCTTTTTGCCTGCAATTAAGGAGAGGACCTCACCCCGCAGGACTACCTTATATGCCTCCCACAGAGACAGTGCTGAGTCGACGGTACCCACATTCTCCTGAAAATAGTGTTCCAAGATTTGGTGTATCTCCCTTTTTGTAGCTGGATCCTTCAAGTGCCATGTGTTAATTGGAGCTACTCTGCCAACCGCTCGCTGGTTGCCCAATCTCCACCTGTAACCACATCAGGGAATGATCCGAGATGCCATTCCCCATGTATCATGCTTCCCTAATTGTGCCCGCCTTTTGCTGCAGGTATCAATATATAGTCTAATCTGGACATATTATTGTGCGCAGCGGGCACATGAGTGAAGCATCTCTGAGTCGGTTACGCACCCTCCAGCTATCAACCAGTCCCAGCGATTCGAGGAAGTCAGGGAGCCACTTCTGTGATGGTGCCTGCCCCGGGCACTCTATGCGCCCGCTCGACAGTGAAACATTTTCCCAGTCCCTTGGGTTTAAGATGATTGAGAATAATGTCTTCAACAAACAGATCTGGGGCCGGATTCTCTGCTTTCTCAGGGACCCCAAGGATGCGTATGTTGTTCCATCTGACCCTCCCCTCAGAATTGTCTAGCTTCCTATCTGTCAGGGCCCGAGAGGCTTTAAGATCACATACCTTGCTGAATCTGCGTCGTCGTCCATCAGGCTGGCAGTCTTTATGTCCAACGATTTGACCTTCTCGTTCGCTTTTTTAGGGTCTGCTCGGATAAGGTTTACTGCGATTGTTACTGTGTCAAGTTTGCTATCGAGAGATTCCATTTTCTGCCCCAGTGATGCTTGGACCCCCTCAATGGCTGCCATTACATCCGACAGCGTCAGTTCCGCAGGTGCGTCCGACGAGTCTCCGCCCGTTATATGGGACCTTTTCGCCTCCACCAGCGACCCCTTAGGCATAGTGTACCTGTCCACTTTGTTGGACTGGACCTGCTTAGGACCTCTTGATGATGATCTGGGCATAGTTTTGTCTAGATCCCCCCTGGCCGCCATCTTAGTCGTTTCCCGATGGGAAGTGCCGCTACGTCTCCGTTTAGCCTCTTGGGCCACCGTTTAAGTCAGATCCCACAGACAGAACCACTCTCTCCGTTTTACGAGATTGCCGTCTGAAGCCGACCCGGCCAGAGTGGGTCGCTCATAGGAAACATCCACCCGTAGCTTGGGAGCTGGTCACCAGAACAACCCTATAAATAGCACCGAGACGTATCACGGCCTCAGCAGCGCAAGGTTCACTGTGGTTTATGATATACTGGGGCACCTACTCGCGCTTTATAGGGCTCAATGGTCCGAGTTGATAAGCAGACATGCAGCCTTAACCACGACCAGGCGAGGTATCCCGGCAATGCCCGCCGCGCCGGTGGATGTGCGACATGGGGAGCCACGGGAGCCACCCGATACGATCAGGGCTTTCAGACCACCTGGAGCCCCTGAGTCAAAGGCAGTGAGTCATCGTCGCAGCCCCCAGGTTACTCAATACAAGGGGGGGATGGCAGTCCCTGCACCCCAGACCCCGCTGATCACGTCCGTCCTTCCCCGGAGACTTTAGCCGCCCGTTCCACAGCAAACGCACAGTGCCTCGGCCACCAGCCAAGATGCTCCTCTACTCTTCCCAATCTCTGGGGCGCCGCTCTCAATTGGTTCAACTCCGGCCCCCAAAGCACCACGGGACCAGAGCAGTTGGTAGCTCTCGGCGACCCGTCTGCCCACTTCCACTGTAATCGGGTCAGTCCGGGCACTTCCGGCTGCCGGCGCCGTTGTTTATTAACTTCACCCCGGCCTCCAGAATCACGCGGGTCCCCCGGCTCTCCCGCGCCGCAGTCCTCAACTTTGTCACGGCACAGCTCCGGCCCCCGTTATCCCAACGGGACCGGAAAGACAGCCGGGACTCCAGCGGCGCCGCAGAAAGCGGGCCGCGCTCGCCACCACCAGGATTTCAAACAGGATTAGCGAGCTGGGGGGCTAGCTACGTGGAGCCGAGGTCCTAGGCGGCCATCATGCTAAACACGTAGCTCCTCCTCCTGGCCTTGGATTTTTTTCCGTATGGTTTTGTGTTGGTTCTCACTGTCTCTACTCTCCATACCCAATGGGCCGCCATTCTTGCCTTCTGGGGTTCTTCGGTGGCCTCTGTCTCACCTTTGATGTCTCGCCCTTTTCAGAGTTTTTTGCTTCAGCGGCCAGTGTCCGGTTCCCGCTTGGGATCTTCCTTTGATGCTTCAGGCGCTGACTGGCCCCCCGGCTGAGCCCCTGCTTTCTGTTGACCTTATGT
The DNA here is from genome assembly GCF_964261635.1 of Lissotriton helveticus. Taxonomy (NCBI): domain Eukaryota; kingdom Metazoa; phylum Chordata; class Amphibia; order Caudata; family Salamandridae; genus Lissotriton; species Lissotriton helveticus. The sequence continues at coordinate 941,126,569 of NC_136065.1, forward strand.
TCCTTTCGGCTAAGGTTCTTTTTTTAGTGGCCATTTCTTCAGGTAACAGGGTTGGTGAGATTGGGGCTGTGGTAGCGCCTACCCCTTTTTTGCGTTTTTGTTCGGATAAGGTGATTTTGCAGCCTAGTCCCTTTTTTCTACCCAAAGTCTTGTCTGCCTTCCACTTTCAGGAGGATATTGTTCTTCCTGGGTTCTTTCCTGATCTTTCCTGCCAAGGAGAAGGTTCTGCATTCCCTTAATGTTTAGCGGGCTCTTTGTATCTATCTGGCTGTACCCATGAGTTTTGGAACACGGATTCTCTTTTTCTTACCTACAGGATGTCTGGCATGGGTCTGAAGCCTTCCTTCTCCACTTTATGCCCGGTGGGTGAAGTGTGCGGTGATCCTGTCCTATGAGTCTGCGCACTGTCCTCTTCCTTCTTCTGTGCCTCCTTGCTGGGTATTTGTAATGCTGATACTTGGGCCTCTCCCCATACTTTTCCCTCCCACTACCGCCTTTAGTTGTGGATGGCGGCATCTGCTGCTTTTGGCTCTCATATTTTATCTGCTGTACATGACTTGGGATCTGTACTGTTTCTGTGTTGATTAAATTTAACCTGTTGGTTGTGCGGCATCCTTCTGGTCTTTGCCTTTTTCAATCACCTTTTGCTTGGGTATGGGCTCACTGGTTAGGAATGGAATAGGAAGATGGACGAGGACGTAATGTCCGGTTACTCACTGGTAATCTTCATTACTCTGAGTACTGGTCTACCTGTTCCATTCCTCGGCCCGTCACTCCCTCCCTTTCTTTTTTGTTTTCAGGTGAGTGTTTGTGTTTTTCTTTGTCTTGAGTTTCTTCGGTATTCTTAGGATGTTGTTCTGTCGTACTTCCCCCCTTTATGCATGCCGGACAGTGTAGGCGGCGCCATACTGGGGAAGTATTTTCATTTGCTATGGTATAGGTTTCTGTAGAGCAGACAAGCTGCTCACTGGTAAGGAATGGAACGGGGCAAACAGGACTAGGAGTAAAGAAGATTACCAGTGAGTAACTGGGCATTTCCAATATCTGGCATTTCCAAGACACAGATAAATTTGCCTTTGGCACGTTCGTTGCACTCCCGCTGCACAGACTTGCAGCCAGTCTGCTTAAATAGGCTGCAAGAGGGTGACACACTGCAGCCCCTGGATGCCTACAGCACAACCAAAACTCTCCCGGTATGGTTGCCACAAAGTCAGTAGTGATGGACAGCGGAGTAAAAACCTGGCTTCTTACACTCACTACATAGAAAACGTGATTAAAACAGGAAAAACACAGAATATGTGCAAAGTAAGCTCCCAAAGGGTTGAGTACCAAATTAAAATCCAATTACTGATCACATGGAATCAAAATATGTTTTTATCTCAAAAGCAGAAAGTGCTACATATGCATGCAAATAATCTAATTTAAAATGGCAATTAAAATATAAGATGGTTATCAGTAAACAAGAAACTGATGTGTTGCCAGCCTCCTTAAGTAGGTTTGATGGGGCAGCTCATTGAACTCCCAGATCTTTAGAGCATAACCAACACTTCCCCAAAAAGTGTGTGCACGAAGTAAATAGTGGTGGACAGTCAATTTAAAACATGTCTTTGTGCATGACATAGATATAGGGGATGGCTTGCCAGAGAAGAGCAATGTTTACAGGATGTCAGACCTGATCCAGAAGTATGTTAAAGCAGAGGTTCCTATAATGCTGAACTTATGTGCCATTGAGCGTTTCAGTGATATTTAGGCCAGCCCACTGGTTTTGGTGACCAACCAAGGGTCAACAGACTTGCCTTTTTGTGTGGAGTAGCAGACCCTCAATTAGGTGACCAAAACAGGTGTACACCCATTTCCCAGAGCTGATGAGCCAGTGGACCTGCGGCGTTCTGTTTGCTTCTTAAGTACCTTTTGATCTGACCAGTGGCTGTTGAAAAATCACATTAGCGCCTAGTGCCAAGGAGAAAACTGCAGTCTTGAATTAGTGGTATTATACTAGTTTAGGATCATGTCCTTTTGGGTTTAAGAAAACTCCGGCCACTTTTCAGTGCCTGGGGAACTATGGTCTCTCTGGATTGGGAGAGTTCTGCATGGCTAAATTTGATGACATTGCTATCTTTAGCAATTTGTGGGTGAACCACTTGAGTCACCTAGAACAGGTGTCGACCAGAAGACAAGGAGAGAAACTAGGCAACCAAATGCTGGGTGTAGTAGTCCTCTGTAGTCTACAGAGAGTAGCAGGAAGATCCACCTCTTGGATCTTAAGATCTAATCTGTTTTAGAATGGGAGGTTCCTAACACCCAGACTCAAATAAAAGGCTCTGTAGGACTCACTAGGTAGTACAGGAACTTTGTGGACAACTATGGCTCTCTTGACTACCCTGGCTTCTAGGAAGCAACCTGGTAAAGTGATTTCTGCTGCCAAGTGTACGAAGGTCTTTAAAGACCCGAAGCAAGCACTGTATAATGCTCCTATGTTGAATTCTCCATACAATGATCAGCCATTATGTGAACAGACATGCCCCAGATAAGAGAGTTAGAGCAGTACTGGCTCAACTTGATAACAAGGAGAAATGAATCATGGGAATCCAGCAGGAATTTCCTGCCAGTGTTTCTTATAAAACAGTCAGACTTCTCTAACAATGAAGTATGGGTCTGGCTATTCTGATCTTAGAGTGGTGTGTGTAGGGATGTGAATATCCCCTGCATAGTAAATTGTTACTTACCTCTGCCCTGGGGGCCAAACTGTATGCCATACTGGTACCCTGACTTTTTAATTTAGCTCTCCAATCACGCTTATTTAGCATGTATAGAGAGCTAGGGCTCTCTCTAGTTATATGAGGTCCAGAATGTGTTCTCTGATCTGGGGGGAGGGGGGCACACACATATTTCAGTCATAATGGGTGTAGTCTCCTGTCCATTCCCTGAGTGAATCATGTAAATTGGTGGTAGATGTGTACTTCCTTTTTGTGAATCAGTGGTGTGCCCAGACCTTTTCCTCTGTGCCAAAGAGAGGAGAGTCTACTAAACTGTCTCATATACAATTCCTCTGCTAAGTGAACCCCAAGTCTTTGCACTGACATGCAGTGTGTGTATTGAGTTCATGAATGTGTTATAGATGTATGGTTGCAGGATTCTGTATCTGGTGTGAGCCTGAGTTCTGAGACCAATGGAATCCCTTTTGGATTGACCCTGGTTGAGCTTGGTGCTAGATGTAGGGCAATTCAGCTTTCCCAGATAGTGGGAGTGTATTATCTGAATTCCTGTGGTGGATTCAGATATTGAAGTGAGGGTGGATAGAGACAGGGCTACCATTAGAAATTAAATGAGTCCCTTTTTAGCAAATGACTGCTGGTTAGTTATTGTGGATTGCTATTTGCTAAACGTTTAAGTGAGGGATGGGTGTGCAGTTTCTGTTGTTTAAGGTGAATAAGGATCTAGGCTGGCCTTTTTTCTATCTCTGATTACTGCTTCTGGAACATTGATGAGAGCCAGCAGCAGAAATGTCACATTTAATTTTGACTTTGTTTTGGATGCTACTGCTTGGAGCCAGCCCTATTGCTGCATGTTATGAGATACCTCACCTTGTGAAAAGGTTTTCTCAGAAGAACAGCCAGAAATTACATTTGCAAGACAACCACCCCAAACCGGTTGTGAAACTTTGGACAGTGGATCCACTTCCCCATCTGAAAAATGTATAAAAAGTGATAGTCCACATTGGTTTTATTTTATTGTTTAATTTTTTGGTAACATTATATGTAATTCGTTTTCATTGGAGCTCTGCGCGGCCCAACTGATTACATCGCTGTTTTGCAGGTTTGCAGTACATGGCATTTATTTCAATAAAAAGATTTAAACCATAAAAGTGGTAATCCAACCACCCAACATTGTTTCAATTCCAAGTTCTTTGCAACCCAGGAAGATAGTTTTCTGCGGTGTACTCAAAGGATTACTGTGTGATTAGGGCTGGTGTCTGCATGGCAACCCTTTTCCCAGAGGTGAAGAGACATCACCTGAAGTCTGCAAAACTTGCTGGAGCAGCGGATGGTGTGCTTACAACCAAGAAACCATCTTGCCTGCTAAGAAAACGAAGGAAAGTGCTTGGCCATGAAGGTGGAGAGACTATTCAGGGGGAAAGCGAGCTGTGTTCCTGGCATGCAGAACACCCACGCTGACTGCTCTAAGAAGTGAAACCAGAGCTCACCCCTGCAGAGGGCCATGTGCAGAAATCAAGCCCAGAATGTAAATGTGTTGTCCAGCAACCCTGCAGCACCCCAAATCCCAGTGCTGCTGTTGTCTGACTTCAAGGTGATCCAGTGGATAAGATGCTGTTGCTGCACAAGCAGAAGCATGATCGCAACCCAGAGGCTGCACCTGCCAGACAATCACCGCCTCTGATCTTGGCCCATAGGCTGTAACTGCCCCAGTGAGCTCTCAATCAATGTTTCTCAGCCTCCATGCTGAGATTGGTCGTTACTTAATTTTCTACTTTGAATGAAAACTGTGGAATAGAACTATGAAATACTTCATATAAGTACACACCTAATAAACTGCACCTGTGCTAATGTATGGCTATCCCTACACTAGGGAAAAATAAACACAGAGAAGCTCATAGAATGAGGGGAATAAGCCATAGAGGGTGTAAGCCTTACCTAGGAATCTTAGTTTAAAACATAGGTATGTAGCTGAACCTCACTGGATTGTGTAGTTTTATGTTTTGCTGAGATATTAAAGTACTTTCTTTTTGCCAATTTAAGCACTGGCCTCGACAATACATTATTGTGCCTATTGGTACGTTCTGACCTCTTGAGAATCCTTTGACTGCTCGCCTTCATTACCTTTAAAGTCAAGTACAGAAAGGGTGTACTTAGTCCAGTTTGCAAAGCCATAATAATACGGACTCCCGAACACCAGTGTCAAATTACCTCAGCCCCCATGGTTGTGGCCCAGTAGCCCAGTAGCCCCACCTGGCCTTTAGAACTTCTGAAGAACTTGTTACTTGCTGGTCATACATTGCACTTAGAGCTCCGATCACGGGCTCAGCTGGGGGTGGGGACTTCTGGATCGGTTAGCGGTCTAGCGGTTCATCAGGCCTATTTAGCGCGCACGCTGACAAGTGGCGCGGCATTTGATCTCCTGGCGAAGCTGTGTTCAATGCTCGCTGGAGAGACTGCATTGTATTTTTACTTATCTCCCTGCCGGAACTCTGGAAATCAGTCAATTTGGGCAAGGGGGATTACTTTTAATCTTGGGGACTTGCATCACTCGGGGGATGTTTTAACTTGTTACTTGCTGGTCATACATCGCACTTAGAGCTCCAATCACGGGCTCAGCTGGGGGTGGGGTCTTCTGGATCGGATAGCGGTCTAGCGGTTCATTATGCCTATTTAGCACAAACGATGACGCGTGCGGGCAGTGGACGCGCCGCTGGCGCACCAAAGCAAGCCCGTCTGCATCCATCTGCGCTCCGGCCGGGCGCAGGGCCTGTCCCCCTGGCGGTTTCACTCCGACCAACTTACAATACACAAGTAAGGAACTACATGATCTGAATGTAGGAAAAATGCTGCCTCCTTGTCCTAGGCTATCTATGGGCAATATTACTGATTCAAAAAAGAGCTTTGTGTACACCTGCTGCTATTTAGCACAAGATCGTTGGTGAAACATAGTGAGGAACGTGCCCTCCTGTTGGAAAATAATAATGTCAAAATAGCATTTATCACCGAGATTTGGACTGACAGTGCGTCAGGTCCGGACTTGGTAAAGGCCACACCACCAGGTTTTTACTGTCACACGCTCGACCGACCAGTAAGGAAAGGAGGTGGACTTGCTATTATTTATCACGAGTCTCTCACCCCCAATTTTGTTATGGTCTCTAATGCGGGGTGTGAGGCTTTAGCTTTTAACATTTATTCTACTATTCACAAGCCTTTCAAAGGCATACTCCTATACCGGCCTCCAGGTCCTAAAAGTGGTTTTTTTTAACTTGTTGGGCTCGCTATTAGAGGATGGGCTGTGTCTAGAAGCGTTCACGGTGTTGGGAGATAATAATTTCCACCTTGAAATTGCTGATGATCCTGACACGTCCAGGCTGGAACAAACTATGGGTTTAGGAGGTCTCAAACAAATGGTGACACCCCCTACACACATAAAAGGTCACACCCTGGATGATATCTACTCTAACAATAAAGAGCTGGCCGGTGTTTCAGTCCCTCCGGTTTTATGGTCGGATCATTGTGCGATTAAATTTGAACTGAGTAACTCCTCGGTCCGCCCTGCGGGTCTGACCAGGCCAAGGAGATCATCACCAGAGCCTGGGGCAAATTGGACGTTGAAAGTCTTGAATTGGGTCTGAAAAAATCCATGTATCAACAGCCGTCGGATGTTGAGGAGGCAACGCTCATTTACGACAACTGGCTTCTTAACGCCTGCGATCAGTTAGTTCCTCACAAAAAATGGACACCTAAACGAGCCTCCCCTACGGCTCCTTGGTATTCAGAAGAGCTCAAGAGACTGGCCTGTAATCATGCTGAAAGGATATGGCGTAAACATTATGCAGAATCCGATAAGGTAAAATATAAAATCTGTATCTCTGGATATAAACAAATGCTTTTAGAAGCAAAAAAAGAGTATTTCTTGCTGCAAATATCTAAGGCTGAATCCAATTCAAAATAACTTTTCAAAACCATTATTAAATTATCTAGCCCCAACACTGCCAAGATACAGGGCGACCCAGAATTTTGCAACAAGATTGCAGAATTCTTCAAAGTAAAAGTAGAAACTATATTTTCTTCTCTGGTGGATTTGATTAATAACAATCAGACCAACTCCAACAAAAACGATGGGCCTGTGTGGGCTGTCCCAGTGAGATCTTTGGACTCATATACCCTTTTGGAAAGACCGGATACACTTAAACTGCTGGATCTCATTAAATCGGGTGCACCTAGTGATCCTTGTCCAGTGTGGATCATTAAGCAGATCCCAAACTTGATTGGATCTGCACTTACCCCTTTGCTTAATACAGTTCTATCTTCTGGAGTCTTTCCCAAATCATGGAAAAAAGCTTCAGTGTTGCAGCTTCTGAAGAAACAGTCACTAGACCCTAAGGACCCTAACAACTATAGACCGATTTCTAGGCTCCCGTTGCCAGTGAAAGTGCTAGAAAAGGAAATGAATAGACAACTTAGTGATTTTCTGTCATTCAATAACAACTTAGACCCATCGCAATATTGGTTTAGAGCCTTTCTTAGCACTGAGCTGGCTTTATTAAAATCTACGAGGAAATCAGAGAGGCCGTGGATAAGGGAGGAAATGCCATACTAATCCTATTGGAACTATCCGCGGCCTTTGACACCGTCCACCACAAGGTACTGCTGAACCGGTTTTCGAACATGTCAGAACCATTCACTCTTCCATGTGGGGTGCACAGGGCTCGGCATTTAGCCCTACACTTTTTTTAATTTTTTTTATTTAAAACAGTTTTTATTGCAAAAGGTATAGCATACACAGCTGGTTAGTGCCTATAACCCTGGGACCGGCAGCGTGTAGTAATCATAGGAGAAAACAGAATAGTACACAGCCCGTGTGCCGACATCCCGGAGGCTCGGCGGCGATCACAGATCATGGCGTAATGCTAAGACCAGGTATACGATCATAAGACAGTGAAATCAACAGTTTGGTATTTTCTTTTTTAAACCAAGGACAATTATATAACCTGAACATGTAAAAAAAAAAAACAGAGTCAAATAGTAGTCACAATTAGTGTAGCAGATAGGAATCAATATCACAATGCGGACGTCTCATTAATTATAGTAGAAGCCTTCCCACAGGTCCAGCACGTGACATAGCTAATTCAGCAGTTGGAGAGTCACACAGTTCACCCCTGTACACATTCCAGTGGCCCCACTTCTTGTCCCACACCTTAGGGCAACCCCGTATCTTGTATACCGTCTTTTCTGCAATCATGCATCGGTCCATTTCAGCCACCCATCCCACCACCAGCGGTCTGTCTTGGGAGCCCCATTTCATTGCGATGGAGCGTTTAGCCAGTAGAAATCCCAGAGCTGCCCACTGTAGTTCCTGAACATTAAGGTCGTTGGCCTCCCAGATATCCAGAACACATGGCCTCGGCAATGGTGACAGTGGCTTACCCAAAGAATCGCTCATTTTCTTGAGAACACGGCCCCAAAACTGCTGCACCTCCGGGCAGTCCCACAGTATGTGAAAGAAAGTGCCAGGTAAATTACAGCCTCGCAGGCACAACGGGTCGGGGCGTTGCCCAATTTTCGCCTGGGTAATAGCGGACATATAGGCCCTATGTAATATCTTCAACTGAATCAGGCGGAACCTATGGTAGATAGCCGATTGTCTAGGGGACATGAGGGGCGAACGCCAATCTTCCTCGTCCAAGGGGCCCAGGTCCACTTCCCATTTGGTCCGCAGTGACGGGAAGGAGTTGGGGAGGTTACTACACAGTTTTCGGTAGGTGTAGGAGATAGCCTTCTCAGGGAGCGGCTCAGATAGTAATCTGTCCTCTAGGGGGGAAACAGGAGGGATTGAGGATAGATCTGGAATGGCGGTCCGGATGGCATGTGAAATTTGTAGGTATCGAAAAAATTCTGTGGACGCTAGGGAGTACTTAGTCTGGAGAGCACTAAAGGACAGGATGGAACCCTTGTGAACAAGGTCTCCCAACTCAGAAATCCCTATCATGTCCCACTTGTCGAATCCCTGGGAGAAGCAGAGGGAGCCCAGGCGTTGCGACGACCACAAGGGGGTAGCTTTAGAGAGCGTGTCTGCCCACCCCAAACTCTTGTTGGCTCTGTGCCACAGTGTAACTGTGTGAGCCATGGGGCCGACGTAACTATGTTTAGCGGGTTTGCTGTAGAGGGCCCCCAGATAGCCCTCCCGACCGGTTTGGATTCTATCAAGGAGGAAGGTCTGGTTGAGGGGTGAGCCATGTACCCAATGGTTAACAGCCACTAATAGTAGAGGCTGAGGTTGGGCAGGGCAATGCCTCCATCATACCAGCCTTGAAAAAGCTTAGACAGGGCAATTCGAGCGGCCCCACCGTCCCACAGCAGAAGACGAAGTTCACTTTCAACCATACAAAAATAGGAGTCAGGGATCAAGAAGAGGCAGTTCTGCAGGGCGTATAGAAGGCGCGGGAGAGCTAGCATTTTGAACAGAGCCGCCGTACCCGGGAGGGATAGCGGGAGGGATCGCCAATGAGCAACGGCGCAGCGAGGCCTGCGCGGGGGGCCTAATAGATTACGATCATGGAAGACCTTCGAGTCAGGCGTGATATAAATGCCGAGATACTGGAAGCCATCCGTGGCCACCGCAATGGAGAACCCCCGGGGCAGTCGGGGAGGGGGACCATGCAACATAAATAGTGTGGATTTAGTCCAATTAATCGAGTAGCCCGAGTACTTCCCAAAGTTAGTGCGGACATGAAACAAGCTGTTAATGGAAGACCGGGGAGAAGACACATAAATCAAGATGTCATCGGCATAGAGGGAGATTTTATCCGTCACATCGTCATTCCACTGGAGACCTCTGATAGAGACGTCCGTGCGGACCCAGTGAGCGAGGGGTTCGAGGGTAAGGGCGAAGAGCAACGGGGATAGGGGGCAGCCCTGTCTGGTGCCCCTGTGGAGGCGAAACTGGCGCGAAGTGTGGTCATTGACCCTGACCTGGGCAAAAAGGTCTGTATATAGGAGCTGTACCCAGCTAATAAATTGGGGCCCAAAGCCAAAGCGGGCCAGGACCTCAAAGAGGTAGGGCCATTTGATCGAATCAAACGCCATCGTAGCGTCCAAGGATAAAATGGCCGCATCTTGCTGAATAATGGATTGACGACTCATGACATTGTTGACCCTGCACAGATTTAATGCCGCATTGCGACCCGGAAGAAAACCGGACTGATCATCATGTATGAGGGAGGAAAGCACGAGAAGTAGACGATTAGCCACCAGCTTGGCCAGAACCTTTGCCTCCGCGCTGATCAGGGAATCGGCCGATAAGAGCCGCAGCTAGTGGGTGGTTTGGCCAGCTTGAGGATTACCGCAATAGAAGCCAGTCAGTCAGTCAGTCAAAATACTTTATTTCGATAAATCAATATCATAAAAAGACAATAGCACTATACAAATGTTTACAGCAAAAAATACATAGTTAAATGATTAATAAGTACAGGATACAAATCATGATTCATTGACACATCCAATATATTTACAAATGGAATACAAAAATACAAAAATATTTTCTATTATATTATATAAAACATGTTACAATGAGATAAAAATACCATAAAAAGAGGTCATTAAAATCAGCCATCATAATCTCATAGTATTTACAAAAACATGAAAGCAGATCATAAAGTGGACTTTTCCTATGATATAGTTAATACAATTTAACATTCATTACAGTACCATAATGGGAGAATTATTAATCAGGTTCCTCTTTTTTAACCTTACAGCCCCCACTAGGAAATTGGCAACATGGAACATAGTCCTCGGGGTCTGCAATAGCTGTAAGAACATAAGAGCTGGTTTGACCTGAATAAACCCTACCTCCTTTAAAATAGGGATCAGGTATTTTGTTCTTACTGCCGTGTAGTGATCACAAAACATCATGAAGTGTAATGTGTTCTGGGTCGAAAAATTGTCACAGGTACACGGCGCCGCATTTTCTGGGGTACTCCAAGTTGGGAAGTGTCCGAGGAGCAAATGGATTAAATTGAGACAAAAACGAGTTAAAAGAAAACGGTGATAAGGTTTATTTACAATCGTTAGATACAGTTCTGGGCCAGCCTGAGTGCTCAAAATAATGCTAGCCCTCACCGTTGGTTTCTCTAATTCCATTTGTTCCCTCTCCAGTCTTAGCAGATCACCCATCATACCTTTGATCAGAACAATATCCCTAGTTGTTATAGAGGCCGGGGAAAAGAAGAGCTCTGGTCTCCCTAGCTTTACTAGACTGTCTTTTATATAGGCTAACCAGGGAATTTTATTGACTCTGTCTAGCTGCAGACAATCTTTTAAAATACTGTGGTTGAGGGGGATTTCTTGATTCAACCAAGTCTTTAACCATATTAAAACAGGTGCCACTTTAATCTGGTCTGTAATATATCCTACTCCTAATTCATTATGGATTGTGTATGTTGGAGTGGACTGTGGAACTGAGAGTACTGCTCTTAAAAATTTATTCTCAGTAATCTGGATGTTATCGGGGGAACAGTATCCCCAAATTGCACTCCCATAGGTGGCCACGGCAAGACATTTTGCTTTGTAAATTTTTATCAAAGTTGCTATTGGCCTAGCTCCCAGTTTTTTCGCAAATCCCTGTAAAGCGGAGGCTAATCTAGCGAGGGAAATATTTCTATTTTTTAACTGGGGGCCCCAAGTACCCCTCTCGTCAAAAGTTATCCCCAGATATGGGAAAGTGGCTACTCTACATAGCTCTTGCTTACCACAAGTAAATGTTTTTGAGATCTTGTTTTTATTTCCCTTTCCCATTATCATAATTTGGGACTTCCTTACATTTATTTTTAAGTCCAACAGTCCCATAAAATCTTCAAAGGAATCCAGGAGGCGTTGGAGTCCAACACCAGTCCGTGAAAGCAAAACGGCGTCATCCGCGTATAGAAGGACTGGGATTCCAAGTCCTCCTACACGAGGGACGTCAAGAGTTGCCTCCTTTAGGGCTGGTTCTAGGCCATTTATATAGATGGTGAATAGAAGGGGAGCCAATATGCACCCCTGCCTCACCCCCCTTTCAGATTTAAAATGGCTCGTGCATCGTCCCTCTGAGGTAACTCTGACGGACGCTATGAGGTCATTATGTAAATCCGCTAAAAGATTAACCAGTGCCCTATCTAGGCCCATCTTTATTAAAATTTGCCACAATTTTGTGCGATTTACTAGGTCAAAAGCAGACGAGAGGTCCATGAACCCCAGGTACATGGACCCCTCCTTGGCCCTAGTATATTTGTCTATCAATAGGTGTAGATTTAGTCCTTGGTCTATCGTGCTCCTTTTTGGTCTAAAACCATACTGGACGTTTGATAAGACCCCCTTCTCATTTAACCAATCATTCAGTTTGGATAAAATAACCCGGCCCAATATTTTCACTGAGGAGTCGATCAGGGAAATTGGTCTATAACAGGAGGGGTCTTGCCTGTTACCTTTTTTGAAGACCGGTATGATGATGGATTTCTTCCATGTTGCCGGGATATTATCCTGTTTCAGAGCATTAAAGACATTGCATAAAACATTAGACCAGAATTTCGGGGCATATTTAAAGACATCTCCAGGCACCCCATCAGGGCCCGGTGCCTTGTTTTTCATGGTCATCTCTATTGCCCTCTCCACCTCTGCCGCCTCAAAATTGATGGCAAGAGCCTCTTCAATTTGTAATTCCCTCTCTTCTACTTCAGGGGTAACTATGGGGACATCAGCACTACTAATTTCAGCATAGATCTGTTCAAAATGATTGATCCAGCCCTCATCTGGGATGTTAGCATCAAGGGGAGTGTTCTCATCCTCAGAAAAGAGTGGCTGGTTTATGATTTTCCAGAATAAGCCACTGTTTTTAAGTGTACCAGAGTCGAGAAGTTGATCCCATGCAGTATTTTTCAAATCCCTTTTTCTTTCAGAGATGGCTTTTTTGTATGCAGTCCTTGCTTCAATTATATTAACACGATTTTTAGGCATAGCCTTCAGTGCTTTTAATAAATCCCCATGCGCCTTCGTGCAACTTTTGTCGAACCATCTTTTACCCATGAGTGGTTTCTGCCTGGAATCACTCTGTAAACTATGGTTTATTTCTGAGCAGATATTATCAAATGCCACTATAACCTCTTTATTCTGAGTTCGGTTTGCTATGCAGATAGCAACTTCATCCTCCACTCTAGACAGGACCTCTGGGAGAAATGTTTCAGGGATTATTTTAGTCCATTTCAACCTACGCTTTTGGTCTCTAATGGCAACATTTACACCCCCCCCAATGTGTCACCGTTATGAGTGAAAGAAGGTTTGTGTGCTTCACTTCAAGTAAAACAGGATTATGATCACTAAACACTGATACCTCTGTGTAATAAATTATCACGTTGTTCAACAAAAAAGAAGACATAAAAATATAATCTATGACGGTGCCATCATCATTTCCTTTAAAAGTAGGGGACCTTTTTGTACCCTTCACACAGGCTGTGTCGTATAGGTTCCATCTTGCAAGGAAGAATTCAAGTAACTCTCCTCGCCTAGTGTGTTCCATGTGGGTTGGTAAGGAGAGGGGAGGACCTTCAACCTCCTGACTCATACATGGCTCGGTACATGGGTGAATATTGAAGTCCCCTAATAATATTAATTCAAAAGTATTTCCATTAACATTGTAGACTGACAAGAATTTATCCAGTGCTTCCAAATTGTGACTGGTACATTCATTTGGGTTAGCATTATAAAAGTTAACAAAAAGAATCTTGGCCTTATCCTGAGTTGAAAGTTCTACGATCAAGCAATTTTCACAACCTGAAAGACAGTCCACTAATTTGCCTTTAACATCCAGTTTAAAAAGGGTTAATAATCCTCCCTTTGCTCTACCTGCAATGCTGGCGGTTGCAGGGATACAGAAGTGTCTATAGCCATCCAGGGAGAAACTGTTATGTTGATCCCATGTCTCTTGCAAGGCAATAATATCAAAAGATTTCATAGTTTTTATCCAATCAGCATTTCCAATTTTATTCTTAATCCCCGCAACATTCCATGTAGCAATTCTTAATGACGGTACCGGTATTTGGTCATTACTCTCCATGATAGTTGGTAGTCAATCGTTTTCCTCTAAGGAGGATAATGCTGTGTAACGATTGTATAATGGTAGAGTATGATCAAATTGCCTGTTTGCTAACTGGTAACAGTACCTATCCCCAGTGTTGTGACAATGTTGGACATTTGAAACATTTGGAACATTTGGAACAGTTGGAACATTTGGAACACGACCTGCCACCTCCCCTCTGTGCCCATTTACACGGTATCTATGTTGGGGCGGTGTTAAACATTTCGTACTATCCAAATGATTATAAAAAAAGCCCAGGGGTCTAGCACAAACAGAGTTTTCCTCAGTTGGTAAAGATGCTGCTCTGAGGAGAACTGTAGCCACGTGTTGGGGATGCTTAAAATTTATAATGATACAATCCCGTTTTGAGCCCTTTCTTCTGTTACCAATCCAGCTGACTCTACGGGTGGATATTATATCATTTGGAAAAGCAAGAGGAAACCCACAATTCCTATTTAACCATGCAAGTGTTTTGTTTTTTAAGGCTGCATGGGTTTCTAGCCTAGAGTCAGACAGACAGGAGTCAACCTCTGGAACGTTTGTTAGTACCACTGTGTAAGGAACACACTCCGGTGGCAAATTTACTGGATTGTTCCTCCTCGGCCTACTTCTCCCAGCCATCTCTCTGCAGGCTTCCGACTGGCAGTTTGTAGTATAGCAGGCTGTACTGGCAATTGTACTAATGGTTGTACTATTGGAGTTCCCCCCGAAGGTGTAGTGGAGAGTGGGATTTGTTTTGAACGGGAGGCTAGAGGGTTCACTGGAGGGTTCTGTACAGTGGCCGCTAACCCTGAATCCCGGTTACCAATAGATTCTCCAGGTGTAGCCTCGGGAGCAGTGACGGTGGCCCCGGCTACGGTGTTTCCAGTAAAAATAAAGGGGCCGGGAAGGGAGTTCGTTGTTATATGAGGCCGAGCCATATGAGATTCCAGGAGGCCCCCTAACCTAGAGACCTCTTTTGCGACCTGCTCTAGTTTGGCCACCAGAGGTCTAACCATTACTTCTAATTTTGACTCAAAAATGGATGCCAGTAACTCTAACTGGTCAGAATGTAAGATATTGACCTCAGCATTATTGGTGGGTTTTAATGTACCTACACCGCAGTGTGATATGATAGGGGAAGTACCTGTCTTTTTAGATTTCCGCCCCACAGCCTTTTTTGCAGTGACCTTCCTACATGCCCGCACCATTCTCCGAACCGGCGAATGGGTCGGTGATTGTACTGGTGATTGTACTGGGGAGGATGTTGGGCTCAAAGTAAGGGTAGGGACAGTGGGAACTGCCCGATCTTCTGGTATCGACGTAATGGATACATCACTGATGGCAATAACATTTGGGTTATTTACACTAATATCTGGGTAAGGCAAAGGGGAAATTGGTGCGGTCAACCCTATCTCTTCTAGATTGGTCTTATTTAATGATGAACACCTTTCTTTATTTATTTTACTGACTACCTTAACAAGGTAGTTATCTAGAGTCCTTGTATCATTATCAGCTACCAGTTTAGCTGCTCTAGGCTTAGACATGCTGTAACCAGGGATTTGGAACACAGGTAAGTATTAATAAGAGTAGCAGTGTCTCTGTTGAAGGGAATGAAGCTTATTTCATATTTAAGGCCAAGAAACAATAAAACAGTTATGGACCATGCAATACTAATAGATCTTACAGTTAGTCCTGATCCAGGAACAAAAACCAAAGTCTGTGGCCCGGCCCGGCCCGGCCTCTTCTGGCCCCTGACAGCCACAGACGGCCCCGCCCTTGTACCGGGCTTCTCCCGCGCGCGTCCCGCGGGAAGAGGAGGCGAGGGGACCTTTATGCGCCTCCAGGCGCTTCCTGCTTACGAGTGCGGCGTCTTTGCCGCAATGAGGCTGTTGGGAGTTGAAGTCCACGGCCCCCGGCGGAGCCAAGCCCGGCCAGGAGCACCGCAGCGGAAAGCAGCGGTCGGCGGAGCCAAGCCCGGCCAGGAGCACCACAGAAAGGGTCAGCGGTCGGCGGAGCCAAGCCCGGCCAGGAACACCACAGCGGAGCCGAGCCCGGCCGTGTACAGCAACCAGTTGGTGAGAAACGCCACACCCAGGACTCAGTGGCGAGGGGACCTTTATGCGCCTCCAGGCGCTTCCTGCTTACGAGTGCGGCGTCTTTGCCGCAATGAGGCTGCTGGGAGTTGAAGTCCACGGCCCCCGGCGGAGCCAAGCCCGGCCAGGAGCACCGCAGCGGAAAGCAGAGGTCGGCGGAGCCAAGCCTGGCCAGGAGCACCACAGAAAGGGTCAGCGGTCGGCGGAGCCAAGCCCGGCCAGGAACACCACAGCGGAGCCGAGCCCGGCCGTGTACAGCAACCAGTTGGTGAGAAACGCCACCCCCCAATAGAAGCCAATCGCTGGGCTAAGGGGAGTACACCGTCGTCTCGGCTTTGTATAAACATATTTCGCAAATGAGTGATAATTTCTCTGGCCATGTCCTTGAGGAATTCGACAGGGACTCCGTCCGGGCCCATAGCTTTGCCAGAGTTGACGGCGAATAGTGCTGTAGTAAGTTCTTCCACCGTAATGTCAGCATCAAGGGTCGCCGGATCAACATCAGATATGACAAGAAGACGCATCTCCGCCAGGAGCTGTCTAGACTCTTCAGGCGTGTAGCAAGGACCCGCGGTGTAAACACTCTCCAAGCGGTCGGCAAAGGCTTCTGCAATATCTTGCGGGTCTACAACCGTGACTCCGTCTGGTCTAAGGATGGAGGAAACCCATCTAGAGCCCTGATCTCGTCGCGCTAACCACGCGAGCATTTTACCTGCAGTATCTCCGAATTCGTAAACCCGATGGCGCGAGTGGAGCAGGCGGGCTCGTGCCCTCTCCTGAGTCAGTGCTTGGTATGCCAGTTGTTGAGTACGGAGGCGGGCAGCGGTGTCGTCGGTAGGGGCGGTATTATGTGCTGTTTCGAGATGGACGAGGTCAGATTCTGCCTGGAGGATCTGTTCATTATGTTTACGTAAATAGCCCGTCTTTAGTGTCAGCGCCTCGCCTTTCACAACCGCCAGGTATGCCTCCCAAAGTGTCACCGCTGAGTCAACTGAGCCGACGTTTTCAGCAAAAATAAAATTCGGTGCACTCAAGAAGAGCGTCTTTAATATCAGGGATCTGCAGGAGACAGGGGCTAATTACAATAGGGCCTCGAGTATAGGGGCGATGGTAGGTCAGGTCCACACTAAGGGGTGAGTGATCGGATATGCTCCGTGGAAGGCCTTGCGGTCGGATGAAGAAGCCGAGATCGGCTGCGGGGGAGAATAAATAATCAATGCGGGACATGCTTTTGTGTGCATTTGAATAGTGTGTGAAGTACGACGTAGTCGGGTAAAAGTGGCGCCATATGTCTACCAGTCCCATGGCTTGCGTAAAGTCGGAGAGGTCTGAGCGCGACTAATGAGAGCTGCGTTTAGGACTATGGTCCAGGTCATCGCACATCGTGCTGTTGAAATCACCGCCAATCAGTAGTGTACCGACCGGGAGACCCAACATGCGCGTGCCCAGCTCCCTAAGGGAGTCTTGTACGAGTGTCGGTGGAATATAGACGGAGATCAAGTTCAGCGGGCGGCCCTCGCAAGTAGCCTCGACAAGTGCAAGCCCTACACTTTTTAATATCTACGTGGCACCTCTGGCCGGCATCATCAGGTCTTTTGATTTTCAGCTCACCTCCTATGCTGACGACACACAAATTGTGTTGTCGCTGACGGAGGGAGTGGAAAGGAAAATGGGCGATCTCTTTCATGAGTGCATGGACTCTATTTCAACCTGGATGTCCTCCAATTGCTTAAAACTGAACTCGAGTAAGACCGAGGTCTTGAAATTTGGAAACAATCCGTTGGTCTGGACACCTGAGTGGTGGCCGGAGGATTTGGGGGTGTGTCCTGAACCATCAAGGAAAGCCAAGAATCTGGGGATCTTGGTGGACAATAAACTCACCATGGGGGACCAGGTGAACATGGTGACCTCAGCATGTTTTATGGTCCTCAGAATCATCAAGAAAATAAAGGTCTTCCTGACTAAAGACAATCTTAGGACGGTGGGGACAGCACTCATAATGTCGCGGCTGGACTATTGCAACAGTCTTTATCTTAATGTTCAAAAACAATATATGCACAGGTTGCAATTGGTCCAAAACGCGGCAGCTAGAGTGCTGACCGGAACATCGAGGTTTACCTCAGTCAAAGGAGACTTAAGAAAATTACATTGGCTCCCAATACCGCTAAGATCACGCTTTAAGGCACTATCTATTGTCTTTAAGGCGGTCAATGGCATTGGTCCGGAATTTATTAGGAAGAAATTCTCCTGGTACATTCCAGGGAGATTATTAAGATCTACTGGAGCCAAACTCGTTCAGGTCCCCCTTTTCAGGAAGACCAACTGGGGAGGTAGAAGTTTTGTTCACTGTGTAGCTAAAGCTTGGAACGAACTTCCGTTCCAAATTAGAAACGCTCCAGACCTCATCTCCTTTCGCAAGTGCTTGAAGACATGGCTTTTCTCTTACTGCTAGGCCTACGCTGGCCAGGTAATCAGTACTTAGCACCAGGACACCCTAGGGTAAACGCGCGCTCTATAAGTATTAATAATAATTACTTTGTAGCAGTTTCCATGGCTTTTTTTAGGGAGGCAAAGTGAGTTTTGTGTATGCCTTTAAGCAAGGAGGTACAATTGTAGAGACTATATAATAGAAGCAGCTGTACCACACCATTGAGTTTAGCTGAATGTAGATGGGGTTGATGTGAAAGAAGTGAACTGGCAGATGTAAAATAAGTCCACTTCTTTATTGATAATAAAAAGAATCTCCAGCCACATTATGCAAGCTCTGGCAGTTCCAAACACCCACTGCCTTCACAGCTCACCATTCAAGCATAAAATATTCCACATTCTAATAGAATATACCCCACCAAATAGTATGGGGAGAAATACAGAAGAACCCATACAAGTGTTAAAAACACCCTAACAATACCACATATCCACCCTCCCACAAAAATGAAATATCACAAACCCCCTCCAAAAATAACATAGAAAATAACAACAAATCAGTTGGTATTATTGATCATGATCCTGTTGAAATGTCATATCTAACTGTCCTTCAACTTCACTGCCCCCTTAAAAAATGTGGAGACACAATAAAGTTTTCTAAAGCAAGAAGATCCGCATGTCTTCTTAGATGGTTTCACTTTCACCATGTCATCACAAGGCTTGACAGCTGTTAGACCAGTCATCCTTAGGGTTGTCTTCCCCCAACTTTTTGCCTGCTAACCTCCATTGTTTGCTGTATCTTTTTGTTGGCCTTAGGACTCTGAGCTCTTCACCACTGCGCTTCTCTTCTAATACATGGTGACATTGGTGTATACCTGATGGGCATATTTAGTTTCCTTGTAAGTCCATTCCTTGTAAAGTAGTGTACCATATACCCAGGCCTGTAATCTAAATGCTACTAGTGGGCCTGCAGCACTGGTTGTGCCACTAATACAAGTAGCCTTCTAACCCTGTCTCATTGCAGGGCCTGTGTGTGCAGTTTACTGCCACTTTGATCTGGCATTGAAAACCCCCTGCTAAGCCTTAACCTTCCCTTTAATCACACACGTCACTCCTAAGAAAGGCCCTAAGGGCAGGTGCTGTGTAACTAAAAGGTATGTAGTTTTACGTTTTAAATGTCCTGGTGATGACAAACAGTTAAATTCATTTTTCACTGCTGTGAGGCCTACTCGTCTCATAGGCTAGCATTGGGAATGCCTTAAACACTTTTTAAGCTGTAATTCCTGATCAAAAAGGAGTATCTACATCATGTTTTATATCTTTGGAATGGTGGTGATAAATCCTCTTTAGTGGTAAAGTTGGATTTGACATTACCTTTTTAGATATGCCACTTTTAAAAAGTGTACATTTCTCTACTCTTAACATTGCTCTGTGTGTCTTGCGCCTGTCTCCAATACCTGTCTGGGCTGGGTGACAGCTACACTTTGTGCATTTCCTCTAGACAACTACAAACACAGGATTGGCTGGATGTGACAGAGAACTCATCTGCCTTCTGATAGCCTTTCTGGGCTGGTAGGGGGTAGTGGGGGCTCACATTTACATCTGAGTAGGCTATGTCCTGTCCTCACACAAAGAGCCGAGGTGCCCCCTGCAGTCCTGGGTCTCAGAAGTGAGTTTCTACAGCTAATATCTGCAAAAACCAACGCATTGCTTCGACTACGTGAGAAATTTCGCCACATCGCCCTTTGATGCTGCTCGACAATGACAGATCTACAGCCTGCATGGCTCGATGACCATGCTCTGCATGGCTCGATGATGATGCATTGCATTCATTTCAACTGAGCTTGATGACAACGCAAGAACCCCTTTGAACAGCTCTACGACAACGGAGCTGTAGACTCTCGATGTCGACAAAAGCTCCTGCCAAGGTATTTCTTCAGCGGCACCTGTCTGGGTCTTGTAGCTGGCCTGCCCTCCATCGTGGTCAGCCTGAACTTTGCATGTGCACCAGTACCTCGTGACCTCAAGTAACATTTTGACCACTAGTGACTTCTAAGCACTTGTCACGAAGCCGGGCTCCCTGACCTGGATGAGCTCCCTGACGTGGACGGACGGGGTGTGCCTGCTAACGTCTCTTCCTTTCCACCCCGTCCGCAGGATCCTTGTGACGTTTCCTGGGCTTCCCCGGCTCTGCCTCCAACACGTCAGTATCTGTATCCAGCCTCTATGACGTTGGGGGCGTGTTCTCCGACAGCGTCTACACACAACCACTCAGGTGCCTGGACGTCATCTACCGCTGTCCAATCACGGGAGCCAGGGGCGTTTAAGGAAGCTTCGTCCCATTCATGCAGCGCGGAACCTTTGGAAAGTGGACCGGAAGACGAGGAAGACGCCGCCAAGGAGGAAGAAGGAGGAACCGTCGTGGAACCGCTTTTGAGACACCTGGAGCAGAGACTCGACAAGCCAGGAGGCCAACGTTTCCATGAGCCGCCCGCCACACTTCCAAGGGAGAAGTGTGGCTCCACAAGGTACGAGGGCGTTTTCAGGGGTTGTTTACCTCACGGGGTGGGACAGGGTAGCCTGAGGGTGGACACTCTCGCCGTACCTTGCCATCCTGCACTCATAGGCAGCTATAGACGGTGGTAGTAACCTGGTGATCCCTCACTACCCTACCCCCCTCTCTCCCTTTGTACATAGCGATCTCAGTCCCTAATGTGGCTCTTTTCTTTTTCTCGAGTACATCCCCGGAGCAAGCAGACCATCTCTCGTTGAGTCACGACCGGAAGTGAAGACCTCGACAGTTCACCGTTGGAGAGACTCCCCGCCTATGTTTTCTGAACTTTATCCCTTTTGCTTGCAATCAACCCGGTCTTATTGAAGTAAATAATAAAAACCGGTTAAAGACACACTTAGACTTGTGGCGACTCTCCTTCACCCGACCCCCCTCCCCACAAGTGGTGCCGTGACTCGGATCCTCCAGTGAACCCCACCATTCGATACAGAATGGAGAATCTGTTGACCCAAATGGAAGCTGACAGAGCCGCGTTTACCCAAGCCATTCAGACCCAGTCCGACAATCTTATAAAATTGGCTGAAGGACAAACACAACTGATGACTGTGATAGGACAGGGAAGGACTGCAGCTCCACCCCCAGGCACTGTTGTACCGTTACAAAAATTCAGTCCAGGCGAGGACCCACTGGCTTTCTTTTTGAACTTTGAAAGAGCGGCAAGAGCCAGTTCCTGGCCTGGGGATAGATGGCCCTTCTACTTGGCACCCTTATTGATTGGTGAGGCCCAGGCAGCTTACCAGACAGTGAACCGTGATGGGACTACTGCTTATGCGGTCGTGAAACAGAATATCCTCGACAGGTTGGGGGTGGACGAGGAAACCCATAGACTCAGGTTTCGTCAAGAAAAGGGTTCACCCGGGGATTTACCCAAAACTCTGTTTTTTAAGTTAAAAGAGTCTGCGGACTTGTGGCTTAAACCCCAGGAAGGAAACGTTGATGCCATAATGAACAAGGTATACCTTGAACAGTTCATCGAGTCCCTTCCCTATAGCACTCAGAGGTGGCTTAAACAACATGCCGGGTTAACGCTGGATCACGCTATAGAAATGGCGACCTGTTACGCCCGAGCCCAGGGTAGGCCTTATACGAGGGAACCAGAGAAAAATGCCAAGTTGTTGCCTCCTGTCAAAACCGAAAAAAAAGACTTACCAAAAACCCATTCCTGAACCAGTAAAGGCATGGTTCCAACGACCTGAACTTCCTAATACAGGCCCTCAATGTTATGATTGCGGAGAGTGGGGTCATATCGCTCGGTTTTGTCGGAAAAAAAAGGAAAGAGAAGAAGAACCCATGGACGTGAGCTATGCCCCAAGGTCCATCTTGTACGCTCAAGAAACCGGAACCACTTTCTATGTACGTGTCTTATTGAACGGTACTAAAGTAAGAGCGTTGTTGGATTCCGGCTGTAAACAATCTGTTATAAGAAAGGAGTTGGTGGAACATACCTCTCTCCTTACAGGGAGACGGGTCAGTATCCGTTGTGCCCATGGGGACGTCAAGGATTATCCTGTGGCCAAGGTCACGTTGACAACGCCCTCAGGGACACAAATGGACATAGTCGTAGGAGTAATGGCTAGTCTACCCGAGCCTGTAATCATAGGGACCGACAACCCCACGTTTAGTACTTTACTATTAGAAGCTCTTCACCACCTGTCCCTTCCTAGTGATGCCTTGTTAGCCGCAGAGCCCTGGGCCACGGACACTCATTTTAGGACAGCCCAGTTGAATGACGCAAGCCTTAGCAATGCATGGCAGGTTGCCCGAAATGGACAAGACCCGTCCACCAGAAGTTATCCCACCTTTGTCGAAAAGAACGGCCTGCTGTATAGGCTCGCCAAGGCGGATGCCGACCCTCAATTGCTGGTCCCGAATAGTTTTCGTGATCAGATCTTGTTTTTTGGTCATGCTCATCTGTTAGCCGGCCACTCCGGGGTAGACAAAACTGGCCAGTCCATCTTACGTCATTTCTTCTGGCCAGGCATTTATGCCCAAGTCCAAAAATATTGTCAGGAGTGTAGGATATGTCAGAAGCGTAACCCGTACACTCCTCCTCCTGTCCCTCTGGTGCCCATGCCTATTATAGGGGTTCCCTTTGACCGAATAGGGATGGATTTAATCGGCCCTTTGCCGAAATCCTCCCGAGGACATCAGTACGCCCTAGTCCTGGTTGATTACGCCACGAGATATCCTGAGGCTTTTCCTCTTAAGGCTGCTACTTCTACAATGATAGCCCAGAGGTTGGTTGAGGTCTTCTCTCGTATGGGTTTTCCGAAGGAGATCGTTACCGATCAGGGCACCCCGTTTGTTTCACGGTTGATGCAACAGGTGTGCAAACAATTAAACATCAAACACATCAAAACGTCTGTGTACCACCCACAAACAGACGGTTTGGTTGAGCGGTACAACGGCTCCCTGAAGTTGACGTTAAAAAAACTGTTGTCGGGTGACGGGAAGAACTGGGATCAGCTATTGCCTCTGGCCCTCTTTGTGCTCCGTAGCCAGAAACAGTCTAGTCTAGGGACTTCACCTTTTGAATTGTTGTTCGGGAGACCCCCCAGAACACTTCTTGAAATCACTAAAGACAGTTGGGAGACTGAGGGAGCACAGGAAGCCGAGGCCCTTTTGGATTACACCAGGCAATTACAGAGCAGGCTACATAAACTCAGGACCATGGCTCACGATCACTTAGCGGTGGCTCAAACCAAACAGAAAACCCTCTATGATCGGGGTACAAAGTGGAGAGTACTAGACGTAGGTGATTGGGTTTTGATACTTTTACCCTCCTCTACACACAAAATGAGGAAGGAGTGGCAGGGACCCTTCAAGATTGTGAGGAAAATAGGACACACGACATACTTAGTACAATTAGGAAGAGGTAAAACCCAAATGTATCACATCAACTTGCTTAAAAAATGGCTAGGAACTCCCCCTCAGGCAGTCAATGTGGCGTCTCCTGTTTCCGATACAAGCCACACAGTTGGTGATGCTCCTATCAACCCTGAGCTGTCTGCTACCCAACAACAAGAAGTGAAAAACCTACTCATGTCTCATACAGCGGTCTTCTCGGAACAACCGGGCCGTACCCACTTGGCGGAACACAGTATACCTACTCTCCCCAATGCAGTGGTAAAACAAAAGCCCTACCGCATCCCAGAGGCAAGACGCATAGCGTTCCAGGACGAGGTAGACAGTATGCTGAAATCCGGGATCATAGTGCCTTCCCACAGCAATTGGTGCTCACCGGTGGTCTTGGTACCAAAGCCTGATGGTAGTATCCGGTTTTGCATCGATTTCAGGGCCGTTAACCGGGTGTCTAAACAAGACGCATACCCCTTGCCTAGAGTCGATGAACTGCTGGACCGCCTCGGTGAGGCCCGGTACATCACCACCATCGATCTCACCAAGGGGTATTGGCAAATACCCCTTGCTCCTCAAGACATGGAAAAGACGGCGTTCTCAACCCCTTCTGGTCATTTCCATTTCACGGTACTCCCCTTTGGACTGCATGGGGCGCCAGCAACGTTCCAGAGGGTCATGGATGAACTGCTGGCACCTCACTTACGATATGCGTCGGCCTACCTGGACGACATTGTGGTGTTTAGCAAGACATGGGAGGACCACTTGACACATCTTGGGAACATACTGACCAGTCTAAAGGAGGCCAATCTCCACATTAACGCAAAGAAATCCCGATTTGCTTTCCAGCAGGTCAAGTATCTCGGGTATCTCTTGGGGGATGGACAGATTAAGCCTCAGACTGAGAAACTGGAAGCAATCAAAGCACTACCCTACCCCTCTACAAAGAAAGAACTCAGGGCCTTCTTGGGGTTGGTGGGTTACTACCGCCGTTTCGTTGCTCAGTTTGCTAGTCTGGCAGGACCCCTCACTGACCTACTTGGGAAAAACACCAAGTCTGCTACACTCCCTTCCCCTTCTGATGTGCAGTCTTCGGCCTTCCAGGCTTTGAAGGACGCCTTGACTTCTTCCTCTGTTCTAGTGTCTCCTGATTTCCTCAAACCTTTCATACTCCAAACGGACGCCTCTGGAGTGGGTATTGGTGCGATTCTTTCCCAGGTGGATGTGAATGGAGCCGAACGACCTGTGCTCTTTATCAGTCGCAAACTGTTTCCGAGGGAGCAGGCATATTCTACGATCGAAAAAGAATGCCTGGCTGTCCGTTGGGGTGTGGAGAAGTTGAGGTACTATCTCGAGGGGAGGCCCTTTGTGTTGTATACTGATCATGCTCCTTTGACTTGGCTCCAACGCAACCGTGGGAACAATGACCGCATCCTGCGATGGTTCCTGGCCCTACAGCCGTACCAGATTGAGGTCCGTCACAGGAAGGGTTCCTTGCAGGGTAATGTTGACTTTCTGTCCCGGTATCCGATTCCCCCCGATCGGGTCAATCCTGGGGGTGGGATGTGTCACGAAGCCGGGCTCCCTGACCTGGATGAGCTCCCTGACGTGGACGGACGGGGTGTGCCTGCTAACGTCTCTTCCTTTCCACCCCGTCCGCAGGATCCTTGTGACGTTTCCTGGGCTTCCCCGGCTCTGCCTCCAACACGTCAGTATCTGTATCCAGCCTCTATGACGTTGGGGGCGTGTTCTCCGACAGCGTCTACACACAACCACTCAGGTGCCTGGACGTCATCTACCGCTGTCCAATCACGGGAGCCAGGGGCGTTTAAGGAAGCTTCGTCCCATTCATGCAGGGCGGAACCTTTGGAAAGTGGACCGGAAGACGAGGAAGACGCCGCCAAGGAGGAAGAAGGAGGAACCGTCGTGGAACCGCTTTTGAGACCCCTGGAGCAGAGACTCGACAAGCCAGGAGGCCAACGTTTCCATGAGCCGCCCCGCCACACTTCCAAGGGAGAAGTGTGGCTCCACAAGGTACGAGGGCGTTTTCAGGGGTTGTTTACCTCACGGGGTGGGACAGGGTAGCCTGAGGGTGGACACTCTCGCCGTACCTTGCCATCCTGCACTCATAGGCAGCTATAGACGGTGGTAGTAACCTGGTGATCCCTCACTACCCTACCCCCCTCTCTCCCTTTGTACATAGCGATCTCAGTCCCTAATGTGGCTCTTTTCTTTTTCTCGAGTACATCCCCGGAGCAAGCAGACCATCTCTCGTTGAGTCACGACCGGAAGTGAAGACCTCGACAGTTCACCGTTGGAGAGACTCCCCGCCTATGTTTTCTGAACTTTATCCCTTTTGCTTGCAATCAACCCGGTCTTATTGAAGTAAATAATAAAAACCGGTTAAAGACACACTTAGACTTGTGGCGACTCTCCTTCACCCGACCCCCCTCCCCACAGCACTGTTTTCACATTTAATCTTTAAAAATTACTATCTTGTTTCCACTTATTGGATTTTTGTCGTTTTAGTCTTGCTTTACTCAGAAAAATCTTCTTGTTTCCAAACCTGTGTGGAGTCTTTTGTGGTGTTTTCATGTGTTACTGTAATTTAAGTTTTGCACAAATACTTAACACATTGCTTCTTAATTTATGCCTGATTGCTCTGTGCCAATCTACCAGAGGGTGAGGATAGGTTAATTTAGGGTGTGTATCTGACTTACCCTGACTAGGATTGTGGTCCCTACTTGGACAGGGCGCAAACCTCCGCCAACTAGAGACCCCATTTCTAACAACAGCTTTGCACAGATCACACAGTTTTTTCTTGCAAACAATGCTCTTGTCTCTTTCCTTTCCCACCTTAATCCTCTACATCTGAATTACTTGCATTGTAAGTAGTTACCCAAGGAGGACATACCTTAGTGCAAGGCTTTCTACACAATTCAAATGGTGTGATCTCTGTTGTTCTGTGTGGGGTAAACCTGTATTCCACCACCCTATCCTTCACCTATTTGTATTGTCTCTTTCAATGTTCTGTTGAATTTCTCAACCTTACCATTAGTCTCTGGATGGTACAAACAACACTTTTTCTGTACAATATCTC
Organism: Lissotriton helveticus; assembly: GCF_964261635.1. Classification (NCBI taxonomy): domain Eukaryota; kingdom Metazoa; phylum Chordata; class Amphibia; order Caudata; family Salamandridae; genus Lissotriton; species Lissotriton helveticus. The sequence continues at coordinate 941,153,423 of NC_136065.1, forward strand.
TCTACCTCAAAAATATCTCCATTTCCTTTTAAGTAAACTGTAACCCATTGTCAGTCAGAATAAGCCTAGGACTTCCTTCTCTTGAAAACACCTCAGTTAAAAATGAAATAACGGATGATGTAGAAATATCATGCACCACACTGACCTCAGGCCACCTCGAAAGCATGTTCTATAAGTACAGCCAAATACTTAGATATACCACCAAAAGTTCCAACAATATCCAATGCTACTTCTTCCCACACATCGGCATGAATCTCAGGACAAATCAAAGGAGAAGACCTGATGTCTTGTGTCTTTTCATTTAGCCTATACTCACAGCAATCTCATACAGCCCTTTTAGCCTGGATATTCATACCAGGCCATCAATAAACATCTCTCAAGCGTTCTTTGGTTTTGCATATTCTTTGATGACCTTCATGACCTAGCTGCACCAACTGACTTCTCACATCACACTGCAAAACCAGTCTACCACCTCTTAACAGCAACTTGTTACTAAAAGAGAGTTCATCCCAAGCTTTCTTAAAACTCAAAGTTATGTCCTCACCAGGAACCTTCTTACTACCTTCAATTGCTTCCCTGGCTTTCTTGTGAACATCATCCTTGTCAATTTCACTCAACTATTACATCTCCGATACACATCCACAGAAATCTCACACACCCTGACCTCATTCTCCTTCCACCACGTAGCCTCATCTTCCTTAATTCTCAAATAATCTGTAACTATTCTTGATAAGTAATCTTATGTCCTATTTTCCACACCACGAATATAAGATACTGCAAAATGATAATCGTGTAAAGCAAACAACCACCTACAGATGTGAGAAGACATATTACTCAACTCCTTCTTGCTGAAAACGTCCTGAAGAGGCTTGCATTTGGTCTGCACTACAAACTTTACACCCCACAAAAATTGTTTGGACTTCTTAATGGTTCAATATACTGCCAAAGCCTCCTCAACAGTAGAATATTGCATTTCCTCCCTTTTCAAAGACCTTGAAGCAAAGGCAATGCTATCATCACATTTTTGTTTCAGGATAGCTCCTAAACCTTTCTCGCTGGCATCCGTCACAAGCAATTAGAGCAAACCTGGCATAAAACTTTTGAAAGACTGTGCTGAAGCTAAACTAGCCTTAATATTAGAGAAATCTTCTTGACATACATTGTCCCAATTAAGTTGGACACCTTTCTTGAGTAAACAACTGATGACACAAGTTTGACTAATTAAGACTAAACTTACTATCCTGCCATGCTCAAAAACACCTGCGCTTCCTCTTTTCTGGTGAAATGAGGTAAATCTGCGATGGGTCTGACAAGTTCTTTTTTCAGCTTAATACCCTCCGCTGTGATGTTATGATCCAAGACATATAAACATAGTCAGAAACGTTACTGTCTTTATAGACTTCAGGTTGGTATGGCAGGCAGATAAGTGATACACTGCAAATTGTAAAAAAAAGCACTGAACTCTGGTGGATATGTGTGTTTCATACAGTTTTGTGCATACATATATACACGTACCTTATATCATTAGTTTACAAGTCACATGAGAGCACGAGAGGAAACTTCTCCCTCTAGTCTCACACTATATAGCAGAAATAAAATCTGCCAAGATTTCTTTTTTCATGAGAAAGTAACTTTTCTGCTGAAATGCCACTTTCCAAATCTCCTAAAAATCAAATGATTCCTTGTGAATATTGTGACTTACCTTGTCAAGGATTGATTTTTGTGTGCTTCTCTCCTCCCTGAAGATATCAGTTGCAGGATGCCATTGTGTTTTTGAAGTCAATAACACAGAAGTGCATTCCAAGATTGTCATCACAATACTTCAGTTACATAGCAACATTTGCATTGGCATTTGAATGTGATGCATTCATTCATTGAATGGGTGATTTGTATTTATTATCCATATCATGGCATAGTTTACATGGCCTTAAACATCTACATGGTTGTAAGAGTGGAAAAGGTGTGTTTGCCATGATTATGTCTCATGCATAAATGTTTAAACCTTCTATGCTTCTTTATTAATACTTAAATAGAAGCAGTGCAGAATTATAAGAGTCTTATAATTGGTGTAAACCCATTTATGTAATGAATTAAATTGATGTTTTTGTCATGCAGATTTGAAGAGGGCACTATCACCCAGGACTGTATTCTGACACTGAGCAGGTGTGAATCAAGCCACACCTTGGGCATAGTTAGATTACTTGAAAAGCCAGGTCTCCAGCATCTTGTGAAATTCAAAGAGTGAGGAGGAGGCTCTTTTGTGTAGCAGCAGGTTGTTCCACGCTTTAGGAGTAATGTATGAGAAGGGTCAACAGCCGGATCTGGATTATGTATGCATGGGATGTGTGCAAGTAGGAGTTTGTATGACTGAAGGTTTGTGAAAGCAGATGTGATTGATGAGGTATGCTGGGTCAGTGTTATTTAGGGCCTTGAAAGAGTAGATGAGGAGTTTGAATTGTGCTCATTTGTGAATGGGAGCCAGTGCAGATCCTTCAGGTGTGGTGTTATGTGATGTGACATGAGTGTGGCGTGCACGGTTGAGGCTGCCAAGTTCTGAAGGCTCCATAACCCTCAGGTGAATTTTTTGTTGATATTGACATATAGGATGTTCCCCTAGTCCAGTTTGCTTGTGACCAGGGGTGAGTGACGGTTTTCTGGGTGCTGATTGGGAACCATTTGAAAATCTTCCTCAGCATCTTCGAGGTATGGAAGCATGAGATGGTGACGGCATTGAATTGGGCGGTCATCTCGAGTTTGCTGTTGGTAATGATCCAGAGGTTCTTCGCATAAGTGGTGCGGGTGGGTATCGGGTGTCAGTCCTGGCTCTGTTGGCCACCAGGTGGTGTTCCACTTTGATGTGCTTTGACCGAAGATCAGGATTTTGGTCGTGTCAGCTTTAGATAGTTGGTCTACATCCAGTGGGAGAGTTTAGTCATGCAGGCATAGAACTTGATCCTGGTACTGTGCGTCTTGTCCGTGAGGGAGAGAATAAGTTGCATGTCATCAGCGTAGGAGAGAAAGTTGATGTGAGACTGGATGGTGCTGGCTAGAGGGAACATGTGTGTGTTGAGGAAGGTCAGGCTCAGGGAGTAACCTTGTGGAACTCCTCAGGAGAGGTCACAGGCTTCTGTCTTGTACGGTTCCAGGTTGAGTGACCTGGTCCTTCCAGTCACACATACAACATGAGGCACAGGGTCATCCCACTTCAGACATTCAATCAGTAAATGGCTTATGTAACACACTTAAATATATGTGTTGTGGGCTTAAAAGGCACTGTAAGATCTCTTTATACTCCATATTAAGGAATCAGCCTGGAAAGGGTGCAGGACAGTTTTGGTTAAGTGCTCGTTGTATTATGGTTTTTATTACTAAAGCAGAAAATCAGACTTTCTGCAAATTGAGTACGTTGCAGGGAATGCCATCCTTTCTGCCTCTTATATGGGTTACAAGTTTATATATCCATCTTTATTCCTTCCCCTGAAGGATTTTCTTGGATGTATTCTGTATATTAGGATCTAATGTTTTTAATTCACTGTACAGTACAGGTCTATGAATGTGTTGATCGTCAATGATGTGGTTTGTAAGGCCTGTTGTAGCTTTCCTACATCTCATATTGCTTCTGTGTTCACTTGTGTGTTTGGTTTTCTTTGCAGGTGGTCATACCTACAGATCATAAGCCACACTGGAGTGTAATGAGATAGATAGGAACATTCCAATAAATACATTTAAATTGTGGCAGATTTTATTTTGCCTATAGTGTGTGACTACAGGGAGATGTTCCCTCACTTGCTCCCAAATGACTAATAAACTAATAGTGTAGGGAGGGTGTATAGATTTATGTATTGAAATGAATGAACCCCACGATTTGCAGTGTAACAGTTAATCTGCGTGGGATACCAAACTGAAGACTACAATGACCCTAATGTTTTTTATATGTAAATCTAAACAGACAATTCTAATAACAATTGATAATATTTTTGTCACTTACTAGAAATCCCTTAATTAACTGGACTTGCAATGAGTCCTTATTGTTTGGCAAACATGAGAGCGAGGGGCTAGGTGTGGTGCTCTGTCCTCTGCCTGCCTCCGCCACTGTCTTTCAAAACAGACTCCAGCAATGCTCAAGTGCTGCCTCAGGATATGTCATGCCTATTGTTGTTATAGATTCATACTGAATGATTTAGGTGGTAGCAGAGGGTAATGGTATATAGATACCCACACAATGGCCCCACACAAATGCTCATATGTAAGCAGCTATAGACTTAAAACCAAAGCATAATGAATCAGTAAGATATTTTAAACTGCAAAGATGCAAACAGAATCCTGCCATAAATGAGAAAGTTTGTTGCCTGCCTACAAAAATGCAATCCCAACAGATAAGAAGCACTGGCAAACATGCCTGGGTCTAATTTGCTAACTCATTCAGCATTAGCATATTTGAGCAAGACACTCGAGAGGGAGAGACAGCAAGAGATGGATATAGTTGTAAAATAGTCCCTCATTCAGTTCAATTGGAGTGGCATTGGGGTGGCAGCTGAACGATACACCTCAAGATCCAAAAGCATTAGATGAGAGATCAGAATTCCACTGGGCTGAGCCAAGACTATTGACAATATCTCCACCCGATGGCTGAAAAAGGCTGGTTGAAGAAAGCCAGTGGTTGGAAGGGACAGGCCTAAAGCCACTCCATCTATCTTGTTAGCAACAAGTCATGTACATCTGCACTGACACAACCATGGCCTAAAAGACAACACTAGAGAGGACAGAGGCAGCTGAAAACAGTTGACAAAAGGATATACTGACATTGACTGGGCAAATGTTACAAAGGAAGTTGTTTTTGTTACATTGGACTACCTTAGATGGAATGTTTGGTAAGTTAGGGTGTTTGCAAATATTTTGCATTCAAGCTTTCTAGTGATGTTGACCTATACGTCTCGGCTTTATTGTGGACTTTTTGCTAATTTTTTGTAAAATAATCATAGCTTGTGAATTTGTTCTACTGTCCTTCTTAAAACGCATGAGTTGGGGTAATGTAATATGTTCAAATATGCCTATGTTTAGTCCTGAAAATCCATTTCGACCATCATCCTGCATCAGTTTCCTTAATTTTGTGCACACCTCCACTGTAGTGATTGTACTATCATAGACTAGACCTGTCCAGATTCATTTGGATATTGTGAGGGATTCCACTGGAAAAAAATCTGAAAGTGTAGAAGGTATTCCAGATATATAAAGATTCTTGAAAAATAATTTCAAAGTTGTTCCCCAAACTTGCATATCTGTCTTTCCCCTTTTCGAATCTTAATTTTTTTAATTTGCATTTCATTTTATAATCAATCTAAATCTTCATTAGATGGCAAAGAATGTTTTTGAGCTGTCCTATTTAAATTGGGATATTCTACATTTTTGATGACCATTTCTTTTCATCGAGGCTTTAAGTGTAATGATTGCACGCAGCAGAGGTGTCTGAAACTCACTCAATATGTTAGTGACTGAAGTATCTTTAACTTTACTATTTAAAAATAGTCTTCAGTATTTTGTTGAGCCCAGCTCAGAAAGGAGTAATTTTCGAAATGAAAAGAGTTAAACCTCTAACATCATTATATCTGGTCAGTCATGCGTAAATCCAGTGATGTAAATACAGCAATGTGGTTAAATAAGATATTTGGACCTCTTTCTAATGAGAAATGAAATATGAGAAAGGTGTTTATTAATGAATAAAAGATCAAGTCTTTAGTAAGGTTAATGGAAGAAGCAAAAGATGTATAATCTTGCAGACCATGGTGGCACTAATGCCATACATCAAGGAGTCGTGTATTACTTACTATTTGTTTGGGTACAGTATGGCCATATTTGTTCTATTGTTATGGGAATGTCTGCTTCAAGGTTTTATCCAGAGATAGGTTGCAGTCTTTTTAACAGCAAACTTACCCACAGGAGTGTTCAGTAACAATCTCTCACTATTCTTCCGGAAAGGAGAGTCCATTCTGACTAGGGCATACACAGTTTATGTTGATGGCGAATAAGAGCAGTCAAATTGTGTCCCCATTTAGACTTTTTTATGCAAAACAATTAATCCTTGAAAGAGATTTCATATTATGATGCACATGCCAAATTCCTCACCACAGACACATTTCTTACCACAGACACTCTAGTATCTAATTTGCCACCCATTTTTTTTTCATGTTTTATGCCTAGCTACATAGAGCTTAAGCAATCTGCCAGATCTCATATCAGCACAAAATGTAATCTACAACAATGGCTTTGGACCAGCCTCTTAAGCCACTGGCTTTTATGGGATAACTACCTTCAGGCAGTGCTGGTTGTGCTGTCTATCATGTTTCGTATCAGCCAATGGCATCTGCCAGATGTTTATATGTCCAGTTTGTGTTGTTGAGTGTTTAAGAAGCTGTTTTTTCTGATACCAGTGTTCGAAACAAACTCACAGTGGTGCTATATTTGTTTTTGCATTTCAATGCTCTGGTTGTTCTTAAATTCAAACACAATAGAGCTTTGTTGCTCACAGCAACGGAGATGCTTTGTGAAAAACTGACCTTCGACTAGACCTCAGAGAAAAGTCTTGCAGTACTCATTCCTGGATTTGTGGTCAGCAAGACGCATGCACATCTTACCAATCACAATCAGCAAAGGATTGTATATTACTGCCATGGAGGTAACTGCATAAGGAGCAAAGGAGTTTAGGCTCTCTGCTGCTTTTCAGCCTCCACCTGCCCAAAGTGTGGGCCAACCTGGTGCCCTCAACACTCATCCGGGAGCGTTTGGGTGTAGTAGAGTTTAGAAGAGACACCAGCCTTGCAAGGTAAGCTTGAGCTACATTTCGCACACACCCGAAATAGATCCATGCACCTCGCTTGGCCATCAGCACTCAAAGGTAGAGTGCAGGTCCTTGGGCCTGGCGTGGTTAGGAGAAGGTACCTGTGGGACAGGATGAGCATTAACGTCAGGTCTTACAATGCCTATTGTCTCTAGTACATCTTGAGTTCAGACATTTCGCTGCCCCCCCAAAAAACGTAGGGGCTTATTTACAAGCTCCTTGCGCCGACGATACGTCACTTTTTCCCATATTAAAAGTGATGCACCAACGGCGAAAGCGGCTTGTAAATAAGTCCATTTGTTTTTCTTCCAATTTAAAACAAAATCCAAGTCCCAGTGGCCTGCTGCTGCGTTGTTTAATGCAACCCTTAGTTGCTACAAGCAAATCAGTTGCAGGCTAGAAATCATCCAGGAAGTATCAACGAGCTAAGGATCGCAGTGAATGCAGGAGGTAATTAAAGTGTACAAAAAGGCCATTTGAGAGGCAAAAAGCATTACTGGGATCAGACATTAGTCAAACTAGTAACTTTAACTATGTCTCCCACGTGCTGTTATCCTGCACTTTCTCCATTTTTTAAATTGTGTGAGCTTCAAATATTTTTTAAAATACGAGTTTTAAAATGATTTTAACAGATCTTGCTGTAACTGGTAAATGCCCAGATTCGGTAGAAGCTGCATCTCCTTTCTGGAATACAGGTCTACCCTTTTGCTTTCCACCGTCGAGAACATTAAAATGTTCTTGAAAGTTATTAAGACAACCGAAACGCCTGCTCTGCATTGGCTTATGATGGAATTCACCTCCTCTTTAATAAAACCAATTTAAAAGCTAGTAAAATCGTCCTTCGTGGAAAGGCATGTGCAACACTGTTTGAAGTATGGTGGTGATAAAACCGTTTTGCCATTGGGATTTTTAAGAATAGAGTAGACTTGGTGATTGTCATCTTTACTTCGTGGCTGAGAAAACTCCTTTGATAAATCAAATGGACTTGGGTAGAGAACTAGCGGGCATACTGATTTTAATTTTCCAATTTGAAAAGAACTCTTTTTCCTGAAGGACTTTCCTGGTTAGATGAGTAGAGGTCCAAGTCACAAAGGTAGATACTTTATTGGATAGAAATTCGATGGATTAAAAATCTTCTGTTGTAATTTTATCAAGCAATGGAATTGCCATTAGACATTTTAAAATGTTCCCAGGATTCAGAATATTGTTGTTTTCTCTGGAGTGGTATTCTGGTGTAAAAATTGTTTGACTACTTACTTCAGTATAAGCATGGCAAGTGATTGTCTTGGCTGTTCCAAAATTAGCGTGACTATTTTCAGGTCGTTTTTTGGTCCAAATCAGGTCTGCTGGTTCTATCACTTGGCCTAGTTCCACTGGATTAAGATCTTGCTTTTTTAAGCTCTCATGAGTCATAACTTCTCGATCTCTTTGTGCAAGTGGACGATGAGCTTAGACTACCACAGATGTAAGGCTAACCACTGGCTCTTGATGGAACCATTCATCATCCCTTTGATGTTGTGTTGAGAAACATGGCCTCGCTGGAAAGTCAGGGATCACTGGATCCATAGGATGTGTTGATACTTCACTCTCTTCAACGGGGGTGGGGTTTCAATAACTTTTCCATGTTTTTTTGTCGAAGAGAAAGCAGAGCTTTTTCCTTTCCCTTGGTTTCTTGCCTACCCAATTTCGTATTTTGCCTGACTCCTCAGTAGGTTTAATTATGTATTTCGCCAATGTAGTAGTAGAACAAGGGATATCTGCTAAGCTGTTTGTTATCTTGTTTCTAGCTTTGCTTTGTTTTTTCCTCTGTTTTTTTGTCATTATATATGGTGGAGAAGAAGGTTGAGGATCGTCGGGTCTGTAAGTTTGCACACTAGTGTCTGCATCAGCCACTTCATTCTTCTTCCCTAATGGCTCTGTAGTTTGACTGTAAGTCGCTGTTCTGTCGCTCACTGTCCTCCTATTATCAAATCCATCAGTTTGTTTTCTCCACTATTTGAACAGGCTAAATGGATCCTTATTACAACCAGGACCATGCAGATCTACTTTTATATCTTCATTTAGGGTGGTCAAAACATCTGGAATTGTTGCTAATTTATTAATCAGCGGTGCACAAGTGAAATGTTTGTATGATGTTTCTTCTTGCGTGTTCCTCAGGTTACTAGATTATTTAATTTGGACAATTTCTGATCGATACCGGAGACTGATTTTGCCATGACATTGAGAAGGTCCACCTGGACGTCCATTGTATGTAATTGATAAGTCCGGGCTTCTAATGTCAACAGCAAAGTTATAAAGAAAATATCCCAAATAGCCCCTATGTGAAGTGTGCTGTGGGAGATCAAAGAAGATGTAATAACATCTTTTTATAGAATTAATAATGCATAAACAGCATTTTTTAAAGATCAGGCGCCCAACACCCGCAGAGCCGTATCATGTTTTGCCTTCTCAAAGCATTTAGACATCATATAAATAATTTATGATTTTGCTTGCTGGAGAGGGTAAACAATCTCTATGTGTGCATGTTTGGCTACTTTGCCATCTATAAGAGTAGGGACCATATAGACTGCAGGCACTAAATCATCCCCTCACAAGTAAATAAAATTTGCTCCAGGTAACGAGGGTTTGGATGCCCCATGTGAACATAGGTTCAAAAACTGGTCTAGAACACAAGCAAAATGTATTTGTATTCATTTTTTTTGCATTTTCTACCTATTTCTGGCTCCCTTTTCCACTTGCTTAAAACTAATAGTACCTGAGCAAGTGGAATTCGCTCCCCACTATTAAACAGTTTGCACTTGTTTTTTCACTACATCCAGTCTAAATTACCTCGGAAATGTTCGCTTCAGTGTGCTGCATTTTTATTTTTGTAGCTGTGTCCGTGCATTGCACCTGGAAATTTCATACAAAGTGACGGCCACTTTGGGAGACGGTGACACAAAGGATATACACCATTATGGTTCATAACACTAAATGATAAAAGATTGCAGAACACCATGCCTATCCACTGGGGCATATAAATATTTGAACCTTAGCTCAATTTGTGTCACTGATGCAGATTTTTAGGAACTGGGGCTTATTTTGTCATCATTACACTATGACCCACAACAAGGTATATAACGAGACCAGTATTGCCTTCACTATCTCTGTACTGATTATGTAAAAAAAAAAATGTTCTAATAAAATCTTTTGAAAAAAAAAAAAAAAGTAACAGAAAAGAGAGAAAGAAGTATTCATAGATGGATATGGATACAGCGGCATGGGGAGAAATAGGAATTAAAAAACAAAGGGCCTGATTTAGATCATGGTTGACGGGTTACTTTGTCACAATGGAGGGACGAGATAGAGACATGAAGTGTATGCTGGTGGAAGAGGCAATGGGGGGGGGGAATCAAAATAAGGCATTCTGCAAGCTCGACACTGTTTCTCAAGAAAAACTTTGGGCCCCTGATTCATGTACTTATTTATTTTACAAATGAAGCCTTGATTATTGGACTGATTGTTATGCGAGAAGTGTGCCTGTTACCTTTAACTGGAGATCGAAAGCGATTAAACTGAAGTCAGGAAGGAAGGATCCGCATTTTGCCCTCAGACACAGAACAGGCCATGGTAGGCAATACAGATACATGTCACACAGTGGCTTGTAGCTAACTTAATGTATTTCCATATTTCCAAGCCTCGAAATCTGTAGGAGCTGGCGTCATTCTGGCTACTCAGGTTAAGCACAGATAAAACTAGTTTGCAAAAGGCACCAGTAAAATATTGCTTTCGGTGTAACGGAAAATACAAATCAAACGTTGTGGTTTATGGTACAATAATAGCTTATAGGCTTTAGGCTGCCGAATATATTATATACATCAGGGGCTATACGTGTAATCAAAACAGAAAATGTAAATCTATATAGACATCAGTCCTCACTGCTTTCGAGTGTGTTGCACTCACCAGGGTGCTCGCTTTTGTGTCCTGACCCACTCTTAAACGGTGCAAGAATCCTTTTCACTGTTGACAAACTAAACACCCCCTCCCTCTCAAAGCCCCCTCCCGGCATGGGCACTACTTTCGCTTCTTGCAAGGTAATTTCTTTTTTACAAATGTTGTTTTCACACAGTCGCCAACATGGTTTATTTAAAAAAATGCTCTAAATGCCTGACTTTCATGATGTATATCTTAAATGCACTCGCAAACCTAGGAGAGGTTATATTGTGTCCGATATCTGAATCCACATTCGCCGGCCATCTTTAGGTCCATCTTTAAAACAACAAGCAGCGTGGATCCGCACTGCAGAAACTGGACATCAAACTCCAGGGCATGTCTTTTAAGTAGAACATGTGCTTGATTTCAGTGCTGCTGTTTTCAGAGCAGTTCTCTTTTCCAATAACAAGTCCTGTTGCCAAGGTGAGCATGTTCCGTCTACAGAGGAGGATGACTCTGCCCGACTAGCTGACTCTGACGGCATGTCTGAGTTTAGTGGAATCCTTGGTGTTGTTCTGGCTGTCAATTAGCACCAGAGGGGAACGCTGGTGATTCTGCACCATCTCGGCGACGCTACTGAACCGCTGTAGGGTGGAAGTAAAAGCGAGAAGTGGATAAGTTCTCAAAACGATCACATATACATATTTTGCATGAGTGGCTGTAGAAACTGGAGCAACAATTTATTTTGTGAGGGTTTCAAAACAAAGTTCACTTCACGTTTGTTGTCTAGCATTAAGGAAAGGTTCAAATGAAATAAAAACAATATCTAATTCTCTTTCTGAAAATCACAGAACAGCGAAGTTCACACTGAAAAAATATAATCTTGCATTTGGGAGAGTTTAGGTGCTTGAAACAATTCTAATACTTTCCTCTCTTCCAGATGGAGTCACTATCAAGTGTGTGATTTCTAGAAACGTCACAGGAGAAGGAAGGAGCTTCCTCAAGCACCCTCCCACAGACATGTTCTCTTCTACCCTACGGAATCTCTAAGTTATCAAGGAGCAAGTAAGTGTTGTGTCTATGCAGATTTTCATAGAGGGCGATGTGTCTACGCAGATATTCATAGAGAGAGTCCTAATTTTTAGGCCTGGATGCAGTCTGCTGTAGCGGTCTGTCTCCTGATGTCATTAATTCCTGAAAAATGCAATAGGAAGTACAGAGAAACTGTTTGATTTGCGTCACCCCATCTTTAGCCACTGGCTTTGATGAGTTTTTCTTAGTTCGGCAGTGCTTGGAGCAACCACCCATCACTGCCATGGATTTTCCTAGGTGGCCACACTGTTCCATTTGTGGCCTAATCCTTAGAAGAAGAAAATGTGCACTCTTCTGAGAATTAGGTCGAAAGAAACAGTTGTGCAGCAATACATTTTTTGGACAGGATTTTGAATGTTCGAATTAAAATATGTAAAATGTACCTTATATAAAGGCAAGAGTCAACAGCCTGAAAGGGGAAACACCCTTTACAACAATGCCTTTACCAGGCATACTATCTATCTATCTATCTATCTATCTATCTATCTATCTATCTATCTATCTATCTATCTGTCTGTCTGTCTGTCTGTCTGTCTGTCTGTCTGTCTGTCTGTCTGTCTGTCTGTCTGTCTATCCCTTCCTGCCTGCCTTCCTGCCTTAAACAAATAATGTTAGGGCAAAAGTTAGGGTTTGGGGTGGGTAATGGCAAAGGGAGGTCAGAGTAATTTTAGGGTTTAGGTGTGGGTGGTAGTGGTAAAGGGAGGATAGGGCAATTTTGGGGCTTATAGGTGGGTAGTGGTAAACAGTGGTAAGGTTAACTTTAGGATTTAGGGGTGGGCAGTGGAAGAGGGAGGTGAAGGTACCTTTAGAGTTAAGGGGTGGGCTGTGCTAAAGTGAGGTATGGGTAATTTTAGGGTTTAGGGATGGGTGGTGTTAAAGGGAGGTAAATGTATATTTGGAGTTAGTGGTGCGTAGTGGTAAAGGGCGGTAAAGTAAATTGTATGGTTTAGGGCTGGGTAGTGGTAAAGGGAAGTACAGGTAGCTTTAGGATTTAAGGATGGGACGTGGTAAAGGGAGATATGGGTAATTTTAGGATGTAGAGGTGGGTAGTGGTTAAGGAAAGTCATGAGTAAATGAAATTCAAAGACAGGGTTGGGTAGATTCCCACTCCAAAAAGAAAAGAGATAAATTATATATTAAAATTAGGGTTTAGGGTGGGCAGTTGTTAAGATAGATATGGGTAATTTGATCGTTCAGGGTGGGTAGTTTTAAAGGAAGGTTCAGAGTAATTTAAATAAGGGGATTAAAAAATTAAAATTATCTATCTATCTTTCTATCTATCTATCTATCTATCTATCTATCTATCTATCTATCTATCTATCTATCTATCTATCTATCTATTTTTGGGAACCAGGGCTTATTTATTCATCATCAGACTTCGAATCACAGCAAGACAAAGAAAGATAGAAAAGAGAGAAAGAGGGATTCATAGATGGATAGGGATACAGTGTCAAAGGGAGGAAGAAGGATTAAAAACAAAGGGCCTGATTTAGATCTTGGCGGGCGGTTACTCCGACGCATTGGAGGCATGTGATATAGATATGAAGTGTATGTTGGTGGAAGAGGCAAGAGGTGGGATTAAAATGAGGCATTCGACAAGCTGGGCAATGTCTTTCAAGGAAAACTTGGGCCCCTGCACTTATTCATGTACTTATTTATTTTACAAATTAAAATTGGTATCAAATTGGAATTTCCCTATTAACTGTTCCAAAGGAAATTTGAACAGCGATAGCACAAAACCAGATAAACTGGATTACACCAAATTTGGCACAAAGCTAGATCTTGCTCCAGAAAGTGTGTTCTTTGAGATTTGGTGTGGACAGGTTTGGGGTAGTTTCCCACTCAAAAAAGAAAAAAATCTAATTATATATTAAAATCTGGGTTTAGGGGTGGGTAGTGATAAAGGTAGGTATGGGTAATTGTAGTGTTTACGGGTGGGTAGTTTTAAAGGAAGGTTAAGAGTAATTTAAAAAAAGATAGGGTTAAAATATTAAAACTATCTCACTATCTATCTATCTGGTCCCAAATTGGAAATTCACTATAAATTTTTCCGTAGGAAATTTGAACAGCAATAGCGCAAAGACAGATTAACTGGATTGCACCAAATTTGTCAGAAAGCTAAATCTTGCTTCAGAAATGTGTTCTTTGAGATTTGGTGTAATTCCATTCAGCAGTTTTTGAGAAATCGAGGTTCAAAAATGAGTGTGCCATATATATGTTGTATATGGACAATATATAAGGCAATATGTATACAGACGTGTTTTTTCCAAATTCTTCAGAATTGTGGGCACACTTGTGTCTCAGCCGATGCAATACAATTTGTGGGGATTATTGTTCTTGGAGTAATGTAATGTAATGTATAAGACTTGTAAAGCTCTCTGTTACTAAAAGGTTTCCTGGCGCTGACCTGCTGATCGAGAATGAGAAAAACTGGTATTTTACCAGAAATCGGAGGTATTAAAAAGCCAAGTTTTCAGCTCCCATCTGAAGTTAAGTAAAGGAGAAGCTGATCAAATGGATATCCGGAGTTTATTCCATATTTTGTTGGGTACCCAGATGGAAACTTCTGCCACCCCGGTGCGTTCTCTTAAAGGTAGGTACCACCAATGTTTTAGAATTGGAATATCTAAGTGATTTGCGGGGGTGTGTACCATCTTAATTTCTTAGTTAATTCTTGTGGTCCTTGTTTGAGCAATGCTTTATACGTGAAGCACAATGCTTTGAAATGAACCCTCTCCTTCACTGGTAACCAGTGTAGTTGTTTGATGGTTTTCCTGACAGATACGTACTTTGGTGTATGGGAGAGAACTCTTGCTGCCTCATTTTGCAGCACCTGAAGCTTCTTACGATGCTGGGCGCATTTATTGAGATAGAGGCCATTACAGTAATCTAATCTGGCCAATATCAAAGCTGATATGACCAGTTGTTGAAATATTACTGAGATAAACAACAGGATCTTTTTAATTTTCCTCAGAATGAAAAAACTAGAAGATGTAAAGGCATTAATCTGCCCAGCAAAAGTAAGTTTATTATCTATAATTATCTCTAGATTCTTGGCCTTTACTACTGGTTATGGCTGTACACCAAGTTTCATTGGTCACCATTCTGGAGACCAAAAAGAGGGATAATTTCCAAAGAGGAACACCTCTGTTTTGCTAGAGTTAAGCTTCAGGCTATTAGCGCTCATCCATAAACTTACCACAAGCATGTAGTAATGAAACTGCTTGCTAACGAAATGTGGCCGATTCCTAACTGATACCACTATCTGTGTATCATCAGCATACGACGTTAAGTTGAAGCTAAACGCTTTTTATAACTGAGGCTAGAGCCGCTATATAGATATTAAAAAGTGTCAGGCTAATTGAGGAGAATGTGAGAATGAATGATTGTGAGAGTGGCTGTATGGATGAGTGTGTGCTTGTATCAGTGATTGTATAAGAGAGTAAGTATGTGTTAGTATCTGTATGAATAAGTGCAGTGGTGGTGTGTATAACTGTATAGGTGAGTAAATAAGAGAGTGATTGACTCTGCATGACTGATTAGGTGTGTGATTAAATCTGGATGAGTGGCGGTGTGTGAGTGTCTGTATAGGTGTATGAGTGCATATGATAGTGTTGTATAGATGAGTAACTGCATGGGTGAATGAGTGGCTGTGTGTGGACCTAGGAATCAGTGAGTGGGTATGTAGTAACTAGTATTGGTGTGTCTATGGTTTCGAAAATGGTAGTCTATATTTTAGAGTGGGTGTATAAAAGTTATATTAGGGTGTGAGGAGGTGCATCAGATTATCACGTGGATGATGTCATCAGTGATGTCACTGAACATGTCATGAATTATGTAATATGTGACGTCATCAGCAGTGCACTGCGGGGGCGCGAGTTATATTTAGCTCAACTAATTATAACTCTTTCTCTGTTTTTTACGCGTGAAATGTCCAACTAACTATAACGTCTCTGAAACCTATGTTTTTTCAGTGAATTTCTAAGGTTTTTTTAAATGCTAATTTCTAACTATAACGTCCCTGAAACCTATGTTTTTTTTACAGTGAGCTTCTAAGGTTTTTTAAATGAAAATGTGTAACTATAACGTCCCTAAAACCTGTGTTTTTTTTAGTGAATTTTTAAGTTTTTTTTAAATGCTAATTTTTAACTATGCCTATAGAGGTTGGACATGTGCAGAAAGAGTAATAAAGGCGCAGAAAGAAGCAAGAGAAATGCGGAAAGAGGCAACAGAAGTCCAGAAAGAGGAAGAAAGGTGCAGAAAGAAGCAATACATATGCAGAAAGAACCAACAGAGGTGCAGAAAGAGGCCTTGTTGCGAAGTCATCCTGTGTCCTGGCCAACCCCCAACTTTTTGACACTGACCGGCCCCTGGTCTCTGCCTAACCAGGCCCAGAGCCAGTGCTATGCTGAAAATACAGTGAAAACACCTACATACACTAGGCTGCACTATGGGTTGAGGTACCCCTGTGATTGGCATAACCTCCCCTGTAAGGCCCTAGTGCATAATAGGGCAGGGGGATTAAAACTACCTCTAAGCCCCTAACATATAATAGGGCATGGCAGTTTAGAGGCCAGCTGCCCTTTTCTGCACTTGAATGTGTGCACTGCTGAGCCTCAGGTCAGTTTAAAAGTAGCGCTGTGTGTGCAGAAAGAGGCAAGAGAGGTGCAGAAAGAGGCAAGAGACGTGCAGAAAGAAGCAACAGCGGTGCAGCAAGAGGGAAGAGGGTTCCAGAAAGAGGCAAGAGAAGTGCAAAAAGAACCAACAGAGGTGCAGAAAGAGACCAGAGAAGTTCAGAAAGAAGCAGCAGATGTGCAGAAACAGGCAGAAGAGGTGCAGAAAGAGGGGGCAGGGGCGCAGAAAGAGAGAAGAGGGGTGCCAAAAGAGGCAAGAGGAGTGCAGAAGTTTGCAAGGGAGGTGCAGAAAGAAGCAAGACCAATGCAGTAAAAAACAACAGGTGCAGAAGGAGGCAAGAGGTGAACAGAAAGAGGCAAAAGAAGAGCAGAAACAAGCAAAAGAGATGCAGAAAGAGGCTAGATGGGTGCAGAAAGAGGCCAGAGAGGTACAGAAAGAGGCAAGTGAGGTGTAGAAAGAGGCAAGAGAGGTGCAGAAAGAGGCAAGAGAGGTGCAGAAAGAGGCAAGAGAGGTGCAGAAAGAGGGAAGAAGGGTGCATAAAGGCAAGTGGGGTGCAGAAAGAAGCAAGAGAGGTGTGGAAAGAAGCAAGAGAAGTGCAGAAAGAAACAACAGAGGTGCAGAAAGAAGCAAGAGCAGTGCAGAAAGAACCAACAGAGGTGCAGAAAGAGGCAAGAGGGGTGCAGAAAGAGTCAAGAGAAGTGCAGAAACAGACAGAAGAGGTGCAGAAAGCGGGAACAGGGTTGCAGAAAGAGAGAAGAGGGGTGCCAAAAGAGGCAAGAGGGTTACAGAAATTTGCAAGAGGGGGCAGAAAGAGGCAACAGCATTGCAAAAAGAACCAAGAGACGTGCAGGAAAAGGGAAGAAGGGTGTAGAAAGAGGCACGAGGGGTGCAGAAAGAAAGAAGAAAAGTGCAGAAAGAAGCAACAGAGGTGCCGAAAGAGGCACGAAGGGTGCAGAAAGAGGCAAGAGAAGTACAGAAAGAAGAAACAGAGGTGTAGAAAGAGGTAAGAGAGTTGCAGAAAGGGGGAAGAGAGGTGCAGAAAGAGGCAACAAAGGTGCAGCAAGAAGCAAGTGAGGTGCAGAAAGAGGCAAGAGAGGTGCAGAAATAGGCAAGGGAGGTGCAGAAACAGGCAAGAGAAATGCGGAAAGAGGCAAGAGAATTACTGAAAGAAGCAAGTGAGGTGCAGAAATTTGCAAGAGAGGTGCAGAAAGAAGCATGAGGGGTGCAGAAAGAAGGAAGAGAAGTGCAAAAAGAACCAACCGAGGTGCAAAAAGAGGCAAGTGAGGTGCAGGAGATAAGAGAACTGCAGAAAGAGGCAAGAGAGTTGTAGAAACAGACAAAAGGGGTGCTGAAAGAAGGAACAGGTGGCCAGACTGAGGCAAGAGTGGTGTAGAAAGAAGCTCACCAGATGCCTCCAGTAAGCCCCACACAGCTGGATTGCTGAGAGTGTTCTGAGGCCACGCCCCCTTTTTACACCACTCTGCAAATGTTCCTCCTGGTGCACTGCTGGTGGGGCAATGAGGTCCTCTTGTGTCCTGAGGACCTCAGGACTAAAGTTGACTTCATCCTCCGAGCAGCAGTGCCCCAAGAGGCGCGTTTGCAGAGTGGTGTAAAAAGGGGGCGTGGCCTTGGACCACTTTCAGCAATCCAGCTGTGTGGGGCTTACTGGAGGTATCTGGTGGGCTAGTTGGCCCCCAGGGCCCCTCAGGATTCAAGGGAACTTAATCACCCAACTTAGAACGAGCCAGGAGGTGCATTTGCAGAGGGTACAGGGAGGGGCAGAACCTACGGACGCCAGCTTTAAAATAAAAAAGAAAATTAAATATCCCCTTTCCCTGGGCCACTTCTGGCCCCGGGGACCCCATCCCCCGGGGCTTGCCTGCCTTTACTTTTTATTTTTTTTGGGAGGGGGGCTGCGTGGCCTCCCTCCTGAGGCCAATTATAGCCCCGGGGACCCCATTCCCCGGGGTCTGGCTAGCCTTCTTTAAAAAAAAACATTTTGGAGTGGGCCACGTGGCCCCCCTCCTCAGGCCATTTATGTCCCCGGGCACTCCACCCGAGGCTGGCCTACCGTTTAAATTTTTTTTATTAAATTAAAGGGGATGGGGGTCGAGTGGCCCCCCTCCCGGCCATTTCTGGCCCCGTTGACCCCATCCCCCGGGGCCTGGCCTCAGTGTTGGGGACCGTGGGGGAAGCCCCAATGCCCCCACGGTCCCAACCGACTCCCCCCCTCCTGTGGGAACCGGCATTGCTTTTGGGCAAGGGGAGCTGCTCACATGCAGCTCCCCTTGCCCAAAAGCAATTCTGCTTTGCTTCTTGGAAGTGAGAGCGGGTTTCCTGCTCTCACTTCCAAGAAGCAAACGGAAATGTCCCGGGGTGGGCACCCCGGGACATTGCAGGAGCCGGCCCTGGGGGTGGTGGTCCCCAGGGCCATCGAGGGATCCAGGAGGTGGGCGCCTGGCCCCCCTCCCAACTGTTTAAAGCCCCACGGAGGTGGTGGTCCTCGGTGCCCTGGGGTCCGCAACAGACCCCGTATTTAAATAATTAGTACCCTGGTAAGATGGTGGTCCCCAGGGCAGTGTGGGGGGGCAGGAGCACCCCCCCACACTTACTTTACTTAATTGAAGCCCAAAGGAGGTGGTGGTCCCGGGGCAGTGTGGGTAGGGGCAGGAGCCCACCCCACACTTTATCATTTTAATTTAAGCCCCAGGGAGGTGGCTGTCCCTGGTCCTTGGGGGGCCTGTGAGGCCCCCACCCATAATAACCAATGCCCCAAGGAGGTGGCGTTCCCCAGGGCAGCATGGGGGGCAGGAGCCCCCAACGCATGTTTTTTTTTAAATCCCCGAGGAGGTGACTGCAAATGGGTTGCGTGCCCCTACACATTATGGATGAAGCCCTGGGGAGGTGGCAGTCCCTGGGGCTGAGGGTGCCCTCGCAGGCCCTCACTAATTTATTGCACATTGCCCCCGGAACCTGGTCCACCCGGGGGCTTATGGAAAACAAAGCACGGGAGTCTGTGCGTCATTTTTTATTTTTATTTTTTCAGCCGGATTTGTGAACCCAGTGTGAATCCGCGTTATTTTTTTTAATGAAATGCTTTTCTGGCCCTGGAGGTCATTGTGGGACCCCCTGAGCAGGCCTTGGGGGTCAGGGTGTTTCTACCCTGCCCCATTTTCTTGTTGTTTAATCTTTTATTTACTGTCTTGTGACTTGGTTTTACTGAGTTACAAGATGGCTGCCAAAACTTCCTTGTTTGGAGTGTTGGTAGCCAATCAGAAGTCAGCTTGTGCTCAGGAGGGTTCGCGAATCCTCCTCGGTGCTCAGATATCGAGATGTTTTATTTTTACATTTCTCAGTAACTTTTAAACGGATTTACACCATTTAAAGCAAAGAGTGCACTCTGGACCAAGTGCTAACTCTCTGCAAAATTTGGCGTGACAAAAGTTCCTATGGAAATTAACATGGGGAAAACGCGTTTTGGGTCCCCCCTTTTTACTCGGCCCCCGCTTGACGAATCACCCGAAACTTTCAAGACAGGAGCTGACTGGAGCGCTTCATTGGTTTTGAAAATTTTGCGTAGATTTGTCAAACGGCGCCAAAGATATTGTCAAATTAAAAAAAACGCTTTTACTATGGAAACTAGCTCCTAACTATAACTACCTTCTGGCAACCGCGGAACAAGATCGCGGAGGTGATCGAAACGCGTCTGAGGCGGACACTTGTCTGCACTATTATGGGTGAATAAAATATACGATGCAACTTTGAAACCTGCCAACGTACCTCTTTGGATGTCTACTCTGTTGTGCTCTATACCTGCTAGCAGTCCCTCCTTTGACTTGGAGGGTCAGGACTTTTGTTCTCATATATATATATATCACTGAAAAAACCATAGGTTTCAGGCCTTATATAGTTAGGAATTAGCATTTAAAAAACCTTTAAAATTCACTCAAAAAACTATAAGTTTTAGAGGTGTTATAGTTAGCTGGACATTTCACTCATACAAAACCATTGAAATTGCTCCTATATAGTTAGTTGTACTAACTATATTTCGCGCACCCGCAATCCACTGCTGATGATGTCACATATTACATCATTCATGACATGGTCAGTGACATCACTGATGACATCTCAAAGGATCCCTGTGGCTTTGGGGGTTGCTGTGGTCTGGGGACTCGAGGAGTGAGCGGAATTCGTGGGACATACGGACTTTGGGGGTTTGTAAACATCCGAGGTCTAATCCAACCCCGCAATACCTGCCGGCAAGAATCTTGCATTCTGGGACCTGTAGGCGCCATGCATTAGGCGGCCCACAGGAGGTATATGCACATGGAACTCACCTGGGGGGCGGAGCAGGTCACGAGCAATCAGGATGGGGTGGGGTATTTAAATCCAGAACAAGCGCCTGCATCCTAACAACACCCCTGGCGCTGAAGAAGGCAAACAGACGCCGAAATGCATTCGCCATGATGTGTGTTTCCTGAATAAAGCTGACTCCAATGGTTCCCTTGTTGTGGCCTCTTCTCTTTCTACGGAGGAGTTGTGGACATATATATATATATATATATTCAATAATTTCCACAATCACAATCCCAGGAAATAATCCAGGACTCCATGGGTAGTTACTCACTCAGCTTTATTATAGTATATATATATATAAATATAAACGCTCCAAAAGCACGCCGCTTAACACAGCACCTTCCTGGAGAAACGGACACTTGAGTCCGGTATGCGAATTGCAGAAGAATTTTATTTCATTTATTTTTTAAGTGAATCAAGAGTGCCACGATCCGACGTGTTTCGGCGAACTTGGTCGCCTTGCTCACCAGATGAAAGTGGTCGAAACCAAACACATTTTTAAAATACAAACCACCAATGAAAAACGGTTTACAGATTGTCATGTGACCATTAGTGTCCATGGATGAAAGACTTGTACCCTTGGTCATACTTACAACCAACAGACTAGCGTTTTAACCAATTTTAACATTGAATTAAAATTACAAATATTGCATTATCTTTTGTTGATTTGAAGGTGATAATAATGTACAAATACAAATACAGAAATTGAACAACCAATGAGCAATCGGCATATTTCTTTCCCACATATCATGATAAAAATTAATTAAACGCGATTCTCAAAATTAATGTGGTATGATTGTACAAGAGCCACAAAAGCATAATTAAACTTTGGTTCTCCCTGCATAATACAGAATATCTTTATAGCCCTTGACATACAAATTGCTCAGTTTAATTCATTTGCCTTTGAAAAACACCTCCAAATATCGATATTCAATGTTTAAAACATAGTCACATATAAAAGTTTAGTCAATCCATAAAGTGCTTAAGTGTAAAGTGCCAAAAATAATTTTTTTAAATTACTAAACAGGAATTCCCAGCCGGGAATCCTTTACTGCAGAAGGCAGCAGCACGAACATTTCCTTAAATATAGAAGTTCTAAGATTAATCTCAGAAACATCATATAATGAAAAACTCTTTCAGAATGTGGATCCATGCTTAAGACACGAGATAAAATCCAGGGCTAAAGTGGCTAGTGCGTTGTAAATTATTATACATTTGAATAATACAGGAATTATATCTGTGCAAATGGCGCCAATAAATAGTATAAAACCATAAATTCATATACATAAATTCATGATAAAACACACACCTAACGGACATCAGATGGAGATATAAAAATTCATATCCATAATAAATAGCTAAAACCACTCTATTCAAAACTATACATAAATACTCTAGATCTAAAAATAGAATTAAACCAAAATTATGTACCCTCCCTACCATGCTCTTGTTTCTCTCCCATGCGGTGTTGGAGGATATTTAACAAGGATTTAAAGATACTGATGTAAATCCTCACACATATTGAGACCTCTCGGACTTTTTGTGTCGAGCTCAAGAATATATCTTGTCTCCAACTGTCTGAGAGCTTTTTCCCTGTTGCCCCCTCTTTTGCTTATAGGGACACTGTCTATCACAAAGTAAGTTAGAACATTCAGATTGTTATTATGTTCGGATTTGACGTGTCGGGCAACTGGGTATGAAGAGTCCGAATTAACGGTTGCTCTCAAGTGCTGTAAAATACGTCCATGGACCTGGAGTTTTGTGCTCCCAACATACTGGAGACCACATACACAAGATAGAACATACACCGCATGGTCTGTTTTGCAGTTATAGTTGACGCCTATCTTGATCAACTCGTCTGAAAATGCATTTTTATAAGAGTTGGTGTTAACCCCGAATCTACACGCTCTACATGTGCTGCACTTAAAAAAACCTTTTTTGGAAGAGAGCCAAGTATCCTTATTAAAAAGCTCAGGGCTGTTTTTGACCAAGTCACTCCGCATGGAACGAGCTTTCCGGTAAGTAAAATTGGGTTTTGATGGTAAAACTTCTTTAAGAACTCCATCTGTTAAGACTATAGGCCATTGTGAATTTATGATTCTTCTTATGGTCTGAGACTCCTTATTGTAAGTAGAAATAAATCTACATTGAGAATTAGAAGTATCATTTTCCAACTCAATGGAATCAGATATTGATTTGAGTGCTTCCAGCTATTGATAATTTGGGGACTACATTTAGTAATGTCGATCTGTCCTTTTCATTGGCTTTCTTTATTGCCAGATCCAATTTGTATGCATCGTATCCCCGAGCCAGAAGCCTACGTTTAGCATTCTCTTGGGACTCTTTTAGTGCCCTTTCAAAGCTGCAAGCCCTTCGAATTCTCAAAAATTCACCATAGGGAAGACTGGCTATGGTATGATGCGGGTGGAAACTAGCGGTGTTTAATAAGGTGTTACCTGCCGTAGGTTTTTGATACAGGCTTGTTTCTATAACCCCTTCCTGGATAGAAACATGAATATCCAAGAAGTTGGTGGAATTAGAGTTAATGTGAGAAGTGAAAGTGAGATTGAGGTCATTGGCATTAATACTCTCAACAAACATATTAGCTTCCTCAATACTTCCCTTCCACACAATAAACACATCATCTATATAACGACACATATGCATCACATGCAAGTCGTAAAGTGCCCTGTGTTGAATCCTGAGGACATGCTCCTCCCACCAGCCCACATGTAAACATGCATAGCTGGGGAAGAAGCATGCCCCCATTGCCACGCCTTGTTTTTGTCTAAATACTTTGCCATCAAACATGAACACATTATTCATCAAACACCTCCTGATCATCTCCAAGAGCATTTTGTTGTGTTGGTACATGCCCGCCTCCCTTTGTTGAAGGAAGTAATTTACTGCACGGAGACCATCATCATGCTTGATGCAAGTATACAATGAGGCAATGTCTAAAGTTAAAAACACCAAATCATCAGTCCATTGCACAGTGTTTAATTTAGATAAAAAGTCTCTGGAGTCCTGTAAATAAAAAGGTAAAATGGTAAACTCTCCCTCTGTCTGCCTCTGTCTCCCTCCCTCGCTCTCCCTCTGTCTGCCTCTGTCTCCCTCACTCTCCGTCTGTCTGCCTCTGTCTCCCTCCCTCGCTCTTCCTCTGTCTGCCTCTGTCTCCCTCCCTCGCTCTCCCTTGCTCTCCCTCGCTCTCCCTCTCTCTGCCTCTCCCTCTGTCTGCCTCTGTCTCTCTCCCTCGCTCTGCCTCTGTCTGCCTCCCTCGCTCTTCCTTACTCTCCCTTGCTCTCCCTCGTTCTCCCTCTGTCTGCCTCTGTCTCCCTCCCTCGCTCTCCCTCTGTCTGCCTCTGTCTCTCTCCCTCGCTCTGCCTCGCTCTCCCTTGCTCTGCCTCTGTCTGCCTCCCTCGCTCTCCCTCTGTCTGCCTGTCTCCCTCCCTCGCTCTCCCTATCTGCCTCTGTCTCCCTCGCTCTCCCTCTGTCTGCCTCTGTCTCCCTCCCTCGCTCTCCCTCTGTCTGCCTCTGTCTCCCTCCCTCTCCCTTGCTCTCCCTTGATCTCCCTCGCTCTCCCTCTCTATGCCTCTCCCTCGATCTCCCTCTGTCTGCCTCTGTCTCTCTCCCTCGCTCAGCCTCTGTCTGCCTCCCTCGCTCTCCCTCTGTCTCCCTCCCTTGCTCTCCCTCACTCTCCCTCTGTCTGCCTCTGTCTCCCTCGCTCTTCCTCTGTCTGCCTCTGTCTTCCTCCCTCGCTCTCCCTTGCTCGCCCTCTGTCTGCCTCTGTCTCCCTCGCTCTTCCTCTGTCTGCCTCTGTCTTCCTCCCTCGCTCTCCCTTGCTCGCCCTCTGTCTGCCTCTGTCTCCCCCTCTCTGCCTCTCCCTGTCTGCCTCTGTCTCTCTCCCTCGCTCTCCCTTGCTCTGCCTCTGTCTGCCTCCCTCACTCTTCCTTACTCTCCCTTGCTCTCCTTCGCTCTCCCTCTGTCTGCCTCTGTCTCCCTCCCTCGCTCTCCCTCTGTCTGCCTCTGTCTCTCTCCCTCGCTCTGCCTCGCTCTCCCTTGCTCTGCCTCTGTCTGCCTCCCTCGCTCTCCCTTGCTCTACCTCTGTCTGCCTCTGTCTCCCTCCCTCGCTCTCCCTCTGTCTCCCTCGCTCTCCCTCTGTCTGCCTCTGTCTCCCTCCCTCGCTCTCCCTCTCTCTGCCTCTCCCTCGCTCTCCCTCTGTCTGCCTCTGTCTCCCTCCCTCCCTCTCCCTGCCTCTGTCTGCCTCCCTCGCTCTTCCTTACTCTCCCTTGCCCTCCCTCTGTCTCCCTCCCTCGCTCTCCCTCTGTCTGCCTCTGTCTCCCTCCCTCTGTCTCCCTCCCTCTCCCTTGCTCTCCCTCTGTCTGCCTCTGTCTCTCTCCCTCGCTCTCCCTTGCTCTGCCTCTGTCTGCCTCCCTCGCTCTTCCTTACTCTCCCTTGCTCTCCCTCGCTCTCCCTCTGTCTGCCTCTGTCTCCCTCCCTTGCTCTCTCGCACTCTCCCTCGCTCTCCCTCTGTCTGCCTCTCCCTCGCTTTCCTTCCCTCCCCCTTCTGCCTCTCCCTTGCTCTCTCTCTGTCTCCCTCCCTAGCTCTCCCTCTGTCTTTCTGTCTCTCTCCCCCTCTACCTCCTCCCTCTCCCTCTGTCACCCTCTTCATCTAACCCTGCCTGTGTGTGCTCTGGCTGAGACAGCCTCCGGGCACACACACACACACAGCCGCACCCGAGCACTTCACAGGTCTTTAAAAGACCATTCACATGTTAATGAGGCTTTGTTCACCTCTTAGGCCCCTGCAGCTCTACTCTGACTATGGCAGGAATCGCCCGCCTCCACAGAGCAGCAGAGTCTCTTAAGTCGCGCTGCCGCAGGGGTGTTTGCTGACACACTTAAAAAAAATAATAATATTAAAACACGGGTATGATGTTTGGACGGTCCGCGGGTCGCCAGGGAAGGCTTGCAGGGCCGCTGTTGGCCCGCGGGCCATACTACGAGTACCCGTGTTCTAGATGAACAGTTGGCCACTCGAAATAATAATCCACTTTCTTAAAGATATTTTTTGTGAAATAAATTAAATTAAATTCCTATCTTAATATGGGGAAAGAACTTAAATCCTCGAACCCAGTGTTTTATGCCTTATATGAGCATTTGCTGTATGTGGGCTTACTGAGCACTGTATTGTGCCTACCCCTCATTGAGACCCAGCTGCAGGTGAGCATAGTTAATGTTCTTCACCCTCTGAATGAGGAAACCTTAAGGATCTACACCCTGACCCCACACAAGATCTGAGCTTCTTGTCTTAGACACGTGTGAGCAACCCAATTTGCACAAACACAGTATATTTTATTCACATATGTGCACAAGTTGCATGAAGCAAATGTACTATGTGAATATATGACTCACCTCTTCTCCACTTTTCTCCCTTCCCAAGGCATATTGCCCAGTCGATTCAATGTAGCGTACTGGAATATTATAAACTTTCCGGTTGAAGAGTACTACTAATGTGTATGGCTGCTGTAGATCTTGTCCAGAACTTTTTCTTATGAGGAAAGCTCCATCCTGTGCCAAAAAGGAGATTGTTTTAATGTTATATTAGATGTTTGTCTAATTTTGTTACAATTTGCTAAAAAAGCATAATACTAGCCACTGTGTTGAATTTGTATTCGTATTACCTTGTTCGATATCTGTAAGGCTTCTTCTGCGGCTCTGCGATCACAAGACGAAGCATACCACTCTTTGCTGTAGACACCAGCTTCCTTTAGTTAGAATACAAAGCTGCATTAGAAAGTATACAGGACCGCACAGTGGTGTGCTAAGGGATTGGAATTAAAAGCTATAGGGTTGTATGGAGATTAGGGTGACTAGATTTTGAAAAGCAAAAACCCAGGCATTTTGCAAAAAAAAGAGGAGGGACTACAAATTTACATCAATCGAGCAGCACAGAAAGGCAACGCTCATCAACATAGAAACACAAAAGAGGCACTACGAAAATAAATACACTGCAATTTTTAAAACCAGTGTCATAACTTTTAATTTGCTTTCTTAGAACAGCTGCTAACCAGCCCTTCTTTGGAACACATAAAAACATGCTCCCCACAGTTTTCAGCTGACCCGCTCTAACAACTGGGATATGAGTCAAATTTGCCCAAGGGTTGATCCTCCGCAATGGCGGAGGAGCGTCGCCCCACTAGCTCAGAGCCAGCAGCTGAAAAATAAAATTATATTCTATCATCGTTTTATTTTTCACCTGCTGGCTGAGCCAGCGTGTGTAGGGAGAGGCAGGGCCATGGGAGGGAGAGAACGACTGGTTGGTGCCCTTTTAAGTGCACATGTGAACTTTGCCGGCTGTCTTAGGCCACCCAAACACACATGCACACTTACGTTTCTCCAACCGGGGTGTATTGAACAGCAAAGTAGGAGAAACAGCCCAGACTCCCTGTCCCTAAGTAGAGATTCAAACCTGCCCGCTCAGGCCAATACCCACCCTGCTCTAATTGCATGAGAGCAGCACGGGGATTGCACAGGGAGGCTGTGATGATGTCCCTTTGTTTGCTGGGACCAGAAAGAACAACACCGAGTCACGACACGGGAGGAGGCTGTCGCGATTACCAGCCTGCCGCTAGATGGAAGGGTTAGATCAGGTATAAAACACACAACACTCTTCTTTTTCGAATAAACCCTTGGTTTCCCCCAGGTTCCTCCATAGGACTACTACTCCCAGAAGGCTTAGAGGCGCGGTAACAGGAAGACGGAATCAGGTGACCCATCCGGGACGCCTACGATAAAGCACCGCCTCAGGAAGTGAACGGTGCTTGACAACTTTCCCTGAAGCCTAGGTTCAGAGGGCGCTTCTCGCTGAAGATTCCCCTTCGCTACACCCCTGTGACGCTGAGGTTCCTTGCCTTGGCAGAACGGCTCTTGTACCTCGAGCGCGTGGCATTCTGGAAGCCGGACGCCGGTGCCTACTTGGAACTCCTTCGAATTTACAGGTATTCTTCCGCCATTTCGAGAGTGGAAGACTGCTCCTGGATTGAGCTCTCCTCTCGGAATGGTTTCCGGACCCTGCAGCGATGCGGATTGTCTCGCCTTGAGGGTTTTTTATGTATTTGCTGATTGTGCCGATTTGTGCTTTACCAGTTTCCAGCCTCTGCTGTAATAAGAGGTGTTCTGAGGAGCTCTTGGAAGTAAGAGGCATGATCTGATATTCCTTTGATCCCGTTAGAGACTTCTGTCCTGATTTTTTTTACCGCAGTACACTCAAAGGATGTTTATTTTTTCTCTGCCATATTATTTGTGCCAAGTGTCGTACTAGGGAACAATTAAGGAATATTTGACCTAACTCTAGTAATGAGCAGCCTGCTTATACTGTTCAGTGTATGGTGTACCTTACCACAATGACTTGCTTTCATTGGACGGAGAACCGTGGAATTCTCTAGGGTCTATTGCTGGTATTAAAGTTTTGGGAGCCTGCAATTGATGTGAGTGTGACAGTCCTGTATTTCTAGTGCGGTGACCTGGGTGAATGCATACTGTGTTTCTTACTGTCTTCTCACTTTTTTCGTACACACAGTGTTACCAGACGAAGGCAGGCGCTCTAGACCAGACGTGTGAAGCAACAGGACTTCTTTATTATTTTGTCCCCTTCCCTTTCGTGCTCCTTTTTCCGCTTTGTCATTTTAGCAATGTGGTGGAAGTAGTATTCAGGGTAAGAGGAAGGCTACTCTTCACGGCATCGTTCCTGCTGGCTGTTAATGACAGGTTAGTGGCGTACATCTTACCTGGTGCTGCTGACAACCCCGACAGAGGCCCGCAGCTTCAGTTAAGTCTTCTATTTTATTTAAAATTATTATTAAACTCCACCCGTGCTCCCCCTCCCGCACACACCCTGCACCTCTCACCTGCCCATCACTTTTTGTTTACAGGCGGCCGCCACTGAATCTGCCTAAATATGTCATAATAGCGTGTGAAAAACCGGTACTGTCCTGGAAAATCCGGGATACCTGATCGCCCTAATTGAGGTTTCAAAGGCCTAAACAGCAATAAACAATTGGATGGGTGTTCCACTGAATTGTGATGCAAGAAATGTACATTAACTCCTGGCATGGATGAGGGACCTGGACAACTAATTAGAATGATTCTCTTGCAGGCCTGCGTATAGGGCATGTAATTGGGTTGGGGGAAGGAACGGCTGTGGCTTATATAATGTTACTAGTCCAGAAAGTAGGACAATATCGCCATGGATAGCTGATATAAGAAATACACTCTACTATGAAGGCCATATATGTAAGGCAGAGCCAAAGTGACAGGAAGTAAAGGGCATTGGTACCTATTATTAATGGATGAGCTGAAAATAGGGCAAAATGTTACTGTGATTGTTGGGTTTCTTTCCACCTTTAAATGACAAATGTTAAAGTAACACTGCCTTCTGAGTGACTTGTACATTTTCATGGTGAAAGTTTCTTACCTAAGATGTATGAAAATAAAGTTATATGAAAAGAACCACATATTAATATCTCTGACCTATTACAAATCATTAACCATCATGTTTGGATTCGCCTATTAATGGCACTGCTGCCACCTACTGTTCAAATGTGTCTTTCTTTAAACCCACTATATACATGAGCATGGAGTGCTGTTTATGAAACGTATTTGCCTCCATATTTCTTCCCGTCTTCTAAGTCCCTATTAAAATAAATAATCTTCCATAAATGTCTTCTCTGGGAACTAGAACATGTTATGACGCGCAAAAGCTTGGCTGTATTCGCGGGTGCAATATCACAATTATCTTCCTTCCATTCCTTTCTTCCTTTCCGTCTTGCTCCCTTCCTACCCGTCATTCTTTCAGCCCTTATTTTTTTCCTCCCTTGAATTCCTTCTCTCTTTCCTCCTACTCTCCTTTGTTGTTGTTTATCTTTCTTTGTTACAGCAAATTGCCTAATAGGAAAGTAAAAGATAAGATGTCCTACACAGTTTAAGAGATGCAATTACACGACCATTGCAGCCTGAGTGACTTCAGACCGTACCTGCTCTGCTGTCGTACAACTGGATGAAACATTATTTCGTGCTGGTGGTGGGTTGAATTTGCGACTCGCAGGTTCTGGCGGCCCTAGGAAGGGAGAAAAGATACAAACCATGTTAAATGCGGGCTGCAGTGAGGCAACCAGGAAACATAAGGCGAATGGCAACCATGTTGCTTACTGTAGCAATTTCCCTTATATCTTTGGTAATAAATAACCAGTGGTCTGAGTGCAAAAAAGTAGGAGGGGCTGTTATGTAGTAAGCAACGCTTTGGGGGCAGGAGAGGGTAATGGTAACTATAGCAGAGGCAGCGTTGAATGTGGCGGTAAGAGGTAGTGGCAGTACCTCGTGATCCGCTTGCTCGCCACAGGCCATAGCGCTGAGCTAGTGCTCCCATTCATGCTGTGAGTGTGATTATCTGTATTATAGCGTTTTTTTATCTGTGACTAAAACGGAATTTTAAAATTGTAAAATTGCTCGCATTGCCCACACTCACCATCACTACACCCTAATGACTGGTGCAAACGCCGTCATAGGAGACGCCTTCTGATCCGCCTTCCCTCTGAACGCTAGAGGGAGGACACCACTTCCTGTCTCCAAACTGCTGGGCGGTTAGCGCTCTAGCAGCTGGGTCTCTCGGGGCTACTTAGGCGGAGCCTGACTTCCTGGCGCTGCGGTAAGAGGTAGTGGCAGTACCTCGTGATCCGCTTGCTCGCCACAGGCCATAGCGCTGAGCTAGTGCTCCCATTCATGCTGTGAGTGTGATTATCTGTATTATAGCGTTTTTTTATCTGTGGCTAAAACGGAATTTTAAAATTGTAAAATTGCTCGCATTGCCCACACTCACCATCACTACACCCTAATGACTGGTGCAAACGCCGTCATAGGAGACGCCATCTGATCCGCCTTCCCTCTGAACGCTAGAGGGAGGACACCACTTCCTGTCTCCAAACTGCTGGGCGGTTAGCGCTCTAGCAGCTGGGTCTCTCGGGGCTACTTAGGCGGAGCCTGACTTCCTGGCGCTGCGGTAAGAGGTAGTGGCAGTACCTCGTGATCCGCTTGCTCGCCACAGGCCATAGCGCTGAGCTAGTGCTCCCATTCATGCTGTGAGTGTGATTATCTGTATTATAGCGTTTTTTTATCTGTGACTAAAACGGAATTTTAAAATTGTAAAATTGCTCGCATTGCCCACACTCACCATCACTACACCCTAATGACTGCTGCAAACGCCGTCATAGGAGACGCCTTCTGATCCGCCTTCCCTCTGAACGCTAGAGGGAGGACACCACTTCCTGTCTCCAAACTGCTGGGCGGTTAGCGCTCTAGCAGCTGGGTCTCTCGGGGCTACTTAGGCGGAGCCTGACTTCCTGGCGCTGCGGTAAGAGGTAGTGGCAGTACCTCGTGATCCGCTTGCTCGCCACAGGCCATAGCGCTGAGCTAGTGCTCCCATTCATGCTGTGAGTGTGATTATCTGTATTATAGCGTTTTTTTATCTGTGACTAAAACGGAATTTTAAAATTGTAAAATTGCTCGCATTGCCCACACTCACCATCACTACACCCTAATGACTGGTGCAAACGCCGTCATAGGAGACGCCATCTGATCCGCCTTCCCTCTGAACGCTAGAGGGAGGACACCACTTCCTGTCTCCAAACTGCTGGGCGGTTAGCGCTCTAGCAGCTGGGTCTCTCGGGGCTACTTAGCCCTCGCCTTCCCGTGAGCGCGCAGCGATTGCGCGCAGTGGAGCCGAAGCTACGCCGAAGAGTAGCCAAAGAGTGGCCCGTCTGCGCCCGTCCGCGACTGGACGGGGCCAGGGGCCACCCACCCTGTTCCTATGTCCCTCCACCTCTCCTGTGCCCTGGCCTCATCTGAAGATTCTCACATCAGGTACTCTTCCCAATTCCTACGATTCCTCCGCCCCCAGGATCACTACCGATGTGTAGGCAATGGCTGGCCCAACTCCGAAGGACTTATTTCCTGCTGTCAGTGTGGCTTCCAAGCCACTCCTAATACTATCATTCCCGGGTCCTTACCCACTCCCGAGTCAGTAAAGAAAGGCTGGAAAAGTTTTTTACTTAATGTGCGCTCTCTTCCGCGTCACAGTACTGAAATATGGGACACCATTTTCTGCCTCAAACCGGAAATATGCTTCCTAACGGAAACTTGGTTAAAACCCCATACTACTCCATCTGTTATGACAGGAATCCCCACAGGATATAAAATCCTGAGACAAGACCGACCAATAAAAACTGGTGGCGGCACTGCCATAATACACAAAGACAGTCTCCGCATCACAGTACTAGAACAAGCCTTACTTCCTTCTATGGAAATAATGATCTTCAAAATCAATACTGGGAATAAAAACCACTGGAAGGGCGCCTTAGTCTACCGGCCCCCTGGCGCCGACACAAGTTTTTCCTTAACTCTCACTGAAATACTTGCTCCTCATATGAAAGCAAGAGAGCACTTCATCCTACTTGGAGATTTTAATTTCCACGCCGACATACCAGATGACCCCGACACTAAGCTCCTACTGTCAGACCTCGCCCTCCTAGGCCTACATTTACGGAACAGTGGTCCTACCCATAGAGGCGGCCACACCCTAGATCTCATCTTCTCTAATGATCCGTCAATATACTGCCTTCCCCCCCAAATCAGTACACTGGTCCGACCACAGCATGCTGGAATTTTCCTTCACGCAACTGACCAAATCTCCCGAGCCTCCTGCCACCATGAGTATTAAACGTAGACCTTGGCATAAGATTACTCCGGAAGCATTTGTAGAAACCTGGAAAAAACCAACTCTTTCCGGCTCTGACAACTCTGATTCGGCCCTTGTTAAACTAAACACCACCCTCCTCGACACAATTAACCTTCTAGCCCCTCAAAAACTGGTCAAATTACCATCGACTAACAACAAAAAGGAAATATGGTATACGGAAGCTTTAAAAACTGAAAAACAAAAGTGCAGAAAACTAGAAAAACAATGGAGGAAGGACCACTCCAGTAAAAGAAAAGAGCTTTACCAACAAGCTGTCTCCTCTTATTATAAAAATATAAAAAAGGCAAGGAAAACCAGCCTTCAATCCCAAATAGATGAAGCAGATAACTCTTCCAGAGAATTATACAAAATCTTAAGATGCTTCACTAATCCCACAGCATGTCAAAGTCCGGACACTTTCTCTCAGGATTTGTGTAATAAGATCTCACAATTCTTTGAAGATAAAATTGATATCATCTACAATAAAATACTGGCCAAACACCCCAACAACACAGAGACGGCTGATGCTCTCTGTTCACAATCTAATTCGGAGACCTTCACCGATATCCCAGAAATTTCCGAAGGTGACATACAATCTCTATTAAACACAATAAAAACTGGGTCTCCCCTTGACCTGCTTCCTCCCAGAGTGATGAACATGCTTAGCACTGCTCTCTGCCCTACTATCCAAAAAGTTTTGAACCTATCCTACAAAGAAGGTAAACTTCCTCAGCAATGGAAAGAGGCAGTGGTGAATCCTATTCGGAAAAATGCAAACTCCCCTTGGACAGAGCTCTCCAACCTTCGTCCTATCTCTCTGCTGCCCCTCCTGAGTAAACTGGCCGAGAAGCATGTTAATATCCACCTGTCCAGTTTCATAGAGGAGACAGGGGGCCTGGACCATTCCCAATCTGGGTTCAGGCCTAACTACAGCACCGAATCAGCTCTCCTCTCCGTGACCGATAACATCAAGATGTCACAGGATAGAGGAGGCTCAATGATTCTGGTGCTGTTAGACCTGTCGGCCGCCTTTGATACTGTGTCCCACAAGATCCTCGTGAGCCGTTTGCAGGGAGTAGGCATAGGAGGACAGGCCCTCTCTTGGCTGGAGAGCTTTCTGTCCGGGCGCTCACAATCCGTCAGCGTGGGACCATATCGCTCCTCCTCTAGGATGCTCACGAAGGGGGTGCCACAGGGCTCATGCCTAAGCCCCACATTATTCAATGTGTACGTGGCCCCCCTTGCTGAGATTGTGAGAAAATATGGATTCACCCCGGTGTCCTACGCTGACGACACCCAACTTCTCTACCCTTTCCATTCCCTAAACACCAATGTTAGGGATAATTTTGCGGAAGGCATGAGGGCCATTTCCAACTGGATGGCGATCAACCGCCTCCAATGCAACGTTGGCAAAACGGAGCCAATGCTCTTCGGAAAAGCGTCCATACTATGGTCCCCCGACTGGTGGCCCTTAGACCTGGGACCAGTACCAACCCCAAAACTAACAGTAAAAAATCTGGGGGTAAAGTTGGATCAAAATCTAACCTTGAAGGAACATGTGAGTACAGTCGCTGGGGCATGTTTCCATAAAATTGGTTTGCTAAAGAGAGTCTTCCCATACTTATCAGATAACTACCGAAAGACCCTAGTGCAGACTATGGTGATAAGTAAAATTGACTATTGCAATGGACTCCTGATCCAAGCCAACGAGAGTGCCATAAATCGCCTCCAGGTAGTCCAAAACACAGCGGCAAGACTGGTTTTGAATGCCCCCCCTAGAACCCCTTCTAAGCCTCTGCTGCGAGAACTTCACTGGCTGCCCATACGGCAACGCATTAAATTCAAAATCTGTTGCATGGTTCACAAATGCCTGTTCGGGAAAGCCCCCAATTATCTGACTCAAAAGTTGCCCCTCTACAAACCTGACAGAGCTCTACGGTCAAGCAATCAATTGCTGATAAAAACTCCTCTGGTAAAAAAAACCAGACAAGGTGGCAGAGCCTTCTCTCTGGTAGGACCCAATCTCTGGAACAACCTTCCTCTCGACCTAAGACTAACCTCTAATCACTCCTCCTTCAGGAAAAAATTAAAAACCTGCTTATTCCTGGAAGAATAAATAATCAACTGTCAGCTGATAATCAAAACCTCTGGTAACATCTGCCATGCCACTTGCGAGCAAAGCGCGGAGATACCCCGCAAGGGGTCGATTCTTGCGCTATATAAGAATATAAAATAAATAAATAAATAGAAAATCCATGAGCCGAAATAATCACTGACAGATAGCTATATTGTAAAAAACAAACAACAAAAAAAATCATTTCTGTACGGCAAAACACTTTTAGCAAAAAAATCCAAGTTTGTGCCAAGATGCCACACGTGGCATGGGTCCTTTTGTCTTCTTTTGTTGTTTTTGCATGTGAAACAAGCAGTCACAGTTTCTGAAATGGAGAGACCACATTCTTGCAGGAATCAGAAGTGGCTCTGAGTATTGGGTTAGATGGCACAGATGGCCTTCCAAGTGAAGATGTGCGCAACAAAATGCTAACGAGCAAGTTTTGCACGCATATGGAACAAATAAGCTCACAAACGAGCAATATTGCCCGGCTCAGTGAGTCCCAAGGGGCTTTGACCCCAAGAAAGAGCCCTTCTGCAGCCTAACACTCCTGTGATGTCTGCGGCAGAAGCAGAGTGTGGCGAAAAAGGTATCATTCTCTGTGCTGCCCTTTTTCCAGCTCTGCACAGGCTTTGCAGGAAATTATTGAGTGCAGCTAGTAAAGTCTGCTACCGTTCGGAAATGAATTTTCGTTCATATAAATGACAGGAAAGATTTTGTGTTACTAAAAGGAAGTATCGGACTACCGATCCCACTGGTTCCTGTGGTAATATTTGCTACGTATAGAAAAATCAAAGGCAGCCACCACATTACATCTCGTTATATTTATGTCTAAGCAGTGTCTCCATATTTTAGCCATTGTCCCCTTATTCTGGTGCGATTTTGGGAGAATTCTGCAATTTGTGTACCAGTTTCTCTAACAGACAGGGCATATCCATACTGGTTTTCCACTTTCTAACACTTGGTGGTGGTGGGGGGGGGCAGGTTGCCTTCAGTGCTTACATATTGTAATTGTATTTATATAGTGCTTACTACCCCAGACAAGGAGTCAAAGCCCTTCTGGCGAGAAGCACGATACTCCAAAATCCAACAGGGTTAGTGGTGGATTAATATAGGGAAATATGAGGTAAATTAAGCCATGTACATGTGAATCTCTTAGTTGGATTGAATAGGATAAATGCCAGACCCCCCAGGATATAGCGGCATGAATGAGCAAATTTAGCGGCACAAAAATGGAAATTTAGCGGCACAAATATGGAAATTTAGTGGCAATTTAGCGGCATTTTATTTGGCGGTTTTTACTATAACAAACACAGATATCTTATTTTTTTGTGTTTGTGGTCTGTGTGTGTTGGTTCCTGGTGTGTTTGTGGTCTGCGTGTGTTGGTCCCTGGTGTGTTTGTGGTCTGTGTGTGTTGGTCCCTGGTGTGTTTGTGGTCTGTGTGTGTTTGTGGTCTGTGTGTGTTGGTCCCTGGTGTGTTTGTGGTCTGCGTGTCTTGGTCCCTGGTGTGTCTGTGGTCTGTGTGTGTGTGGTCTGTGTGTGTTGGTCCCTGGTGTTTTATTTTGATCTATAATCCTATACATGTATTGCTAAATCTTAGCTAGTAATAGCACTATATTCCATTAGTATTTAAACGGTGCTTTCCTCGGTGGCACGGTTGCATTATTTATGTAGCACTTCAGTTTTAAGAATAAATACAAAAAATATATTTGTAACCTTTGACTCCTGGTTTGTAAAAGCGTTTGTTCAAAATGAATAGGAAAGCAAGGGTTGGAGGCTGCAGGGCTTGTTTCTTTCTGTCCATGTGCCAAAGGTCACTCTGGCCTGTTGTTGTGGTCACCCTGTGGAGTAATACACCAATATTCAAAGGGCAGCGCAGCCTGACCTGCTGGTGACATTAATTCTGCTATGTGGGTCGTGTTTTCTTCTCTAGTTAAACTTCCAGCAGATGAAAACAATATATGAGCGAATAAGAGCGGGTCAGGGCTGCTGCCTCGGTCAGCGTATTAATCGCATAGTTTTATTTCAGGAGAAAACCCTCCTTTATATATTGCATCCTAGAACGTAGACGGGCTTGCGGATCGTG
Organism: Lissotriton helveticus; assembly: GCF_964261635.1. Lineage (NCBI taxonomy): Eukaryota > Metazoa > Chordata > Amphibia > Caudata > Salamandridae > Lissotriton > Lissotriton helveticus. The sequence goes on from NC_136065.1 coordinate 941,190,244, forward strand.
GGCCTTATGACAACTAACCCGTTAATTTGAGTCCTCTAGTCAAACGCCTCTTTGTGCAGGGATCACAATTATAAGTGGTGAGCTGTTTATCAAACCTGTTAATATAGATCGCAACCTTTGTTCAATTTCAAATTGCAGAGGCATAGGAGTTGTAAAATCCGTCAAGGGAAAAACTGAAGACTGATTTCACTTAATATGGAGCTCCGAGTGACCGCTAAACCAAATAACCCATGCCGAAAATGGGGCTGTTTAAATGATTAATAAAATCCCTGGTTAATGGGTTGACATTCAGTATAAATTGCATAGATGCCTGCATAATGTGTGTGTTTATAAATGGAGGCCTGGGTGAAATGAGCGCAGCTTAATCAGTTACACTTATCACGTTTAGCGTCCGTGCTTGCCTGATACACAACGCCCATCCCCCCTTGGCCACACGTACAAGGTCTAGCTTGACAACCAATGAAGATACAGCAATACAATCGTGCACATCGCTATTGCTACAGCAGATAGAGCCCTTGTGCATCAGACTTACCAGGGAGATGGAAATCCCTCTCAAATGACCTGTGCGAGGTTGTGCCAGGACCTCTGATTATACAACGCCACTGCCTCCAGAGGCGTGAGATCGACCAGATGGCTCTTTCCACACCCCCGCCCCCAACCCTCCGCAGACCCGCCCCGCCCCCTTGAAAGGGGTCTGGATGTCTAGATTTCGCGGGCACTTTAGTAAAAATCCCGCCATTTTTACCAAAGTGCTGATTTCGCGGCCACTTTTGTAAAAGTCAAGGCATTTTTACAAGAGTGCCGATTTCGCGGCAAACCGCGAAATCCTGGAGGGTCTGAATGGAGGTATAGAAGAGGGAAGAGTCTAGAAAGTGGTATTTGGGAGATCATAATAGTAAGATGAGGATTGGGATGAGTAAAAAGAAGAAATGGAGGACAGAAGAGTGTCTAGAAAGGGATTAGGGAGATCATAGCATTAAAATGAGGTTTGGGATGAGTCAAAGGAGGGATACATGAGGGAAGAATTTAGAAATGGTTGTTTGGGGATTCTTGTGATCCAGGGAAGACCTAGCTTGCCAGTTCGGGCTGGACTGTTCCCATGAGGCACAATGTCAAGACTGATTTGCATAGGGCTGGGTCTGAACTGGGGCGGCAAAGTGAGCTAAAGAACAATGATGCATTCATCCCAGATCTGTGACTGGGGGTGAGTGTCTGAAAAGTTTCAGCGCTCCATCCATCATCTCCTTGTGTTTGCTTTATTCGCCCTAAGTTAGTAGGGTATGCCTAGATGTGGGTCCCTTGCTCCCTTTGCAACTGAATTGAAGCTAGCCTGGCTGATGAGGGGTGTCACCCCGAAACTGGTCTCAGGATGCTTGTGTCCAGTCCAGGGAAGACCTGGCTTGGCAGTTTAGGTTGGACTCAGGGCCGGACTGGTAATTCTGGGCACCGGGCAATCACCCGGTAGGCTGGATGGGGTGGGGTCTGGTTTTTTGACAGGGGGCCGGTTTTGTTGCTGGGTTCATGACTGTGAGTCAGAGAGTCTATTCGGTAGTCAAGACTTAACTGCCAAGAGTGCCCTCACCAATACCAGCAACTCGGGGACTGAGGAACCTCGGTCATCCAAACAGACTGGAGAGACTAGGCATTAGTGTTTCACTCCTGCGCAATGTGCGCATGACTGTGTGTCTTAGCGTAGAGAAGATGCGAGAGTGGAGCTCCATCGACAATTGGGTTCAGATGCATGTGAACCGCAAATGTGACCAACAAGCGAACCCCATTTATGTGCCGAAAGGCAGGGAAGGAACTCTGCATATCTCCAATGCAGCCTGATATAAATAAATTTGCCAGAATTGGGGGCCAGGTTCCCGACAGTGCGAGTCTATGTAGGTTCCCTGGTGCCTCCCTCCCTGTAGTCAATCAGCAAACGCCGGTCCAACAGAAGAACTTCGGGGAAGTGTTTATTTATGGACGGCAGAGTTAAGAGTACATAGAGGCTGGCCTCTGTGCCCTCCTGCTATACAGGTGCAGCTGCTTTGCTCACTCAAGCTCTGTGCCTACCTAGCTTCATTGATGGCTTCGAGGGTTTGGGTGGCTCGAAGTCACTACTGCAGTGCCATCTATCTGGCCACCATGAATCATGATGAGAGACGTACTTCGGACACAGAGTTTACCTGCTGCACGTCTGCCTTCCATTCATCCAAGGATCATTGGCTTGTAGGTATTGGGTGACTCTGCATGTCTCTCTCAGGTACTGTGACCGTCCAGGTCTGATTTGTTTTAATTTTGGTGGCATTTTGGTGGAGGGGTGTAAGAATGTCTGCAGTTCAAACGTGTACTATCAGGTATCTTGAAGTGTCGTCCCAGAATGAAAACATGAGGATAATTGTACTTTATCTCCTATTGTATTTTGTGGAGCATGCTGTCGTAACTAGTTTTACAGCAGGGCAGATGGAATTTTATAATATCAATTAAGCCTACAGTCTATAAATTGAACGTTTGCACCAACCTACTGGCACAAATTGCGCACAATAGAAATGTAACGTATATGTTGTAATTTATGTAATCCAGGGCCTGCTGGGCTTTGTGACGAGCAGAGGGCATGCTATTGTTAATACATTTTATGTTAATATTTTGTGGTGACATGTATGGGTGACAGTGAAATGGAGAATTAAATTGGCGCCAAAATGTCTTTCTGTAATTTTCTCTTGAAGTGTCACCACTCCTAAGTAAGGAGAAAGAGAGAGCACACTTGTTATTTTATTTCTCATACATGAACGAGCAAGTGCTGTTTTTGTACACAAAGTAATAGTCAGGCCAGGTGGAGCCAAAATTGCTTTCACACCTCATTTTTAGAAGACACAGTGCAGTACCTCTGGGTCACTGGCTCCAATCCCAGCTGGGGGAAAGAAAGCTTGCCCTCACGAACAGCTAGTGCTTTGGACAGAGCGTGGGAGTTGCAGGTTTGTATTTCTCATTGCAATTATTGGCTCAGAAATGCCAGTAAGCAAAGTGCTGATGGAATTTCAGTTTATGCCAATATCATCCTTGTGTGTATTAAAATGGGAACCAGATTGGGGGTTGGTGGTATAATTACAATTGCTAATAGTAGGTGTGAAGCCTTGGATGGGTATTATACGTGCGTAATTGAGCTGAATCCACAATTAATTGCATAGGGCAAGTTTGCAGAGTTTACCCGCTTTTCCCACACCTATGCGCTCACATAGTTTCACGTGCAAGTGTTCGATGACTCCGGTGACTGGCCAGCATTTTGCATGGGAGTGCATTCCTTGCTTAGATTTCATTGTAAATCACTTAATACAAGTTATGCTTGCAGACCAAATAAAAGAAGACTTGATACGGTCCCTTGTCTCACGCAAGAGGCCTACTCAAGTTGAACTTGAGTTTTCGAGCAAACAAATGCATATTTTTAATTATTGTTTAAATCTGTTTTATTGAGGGTTTAAACAAGGGTAACACATACTCTCACCTACATCTGCTGGGGCCATCAAAGCTGGCTAAGGTGAGGAGGAGGGAAAGGAAAGGGGAATAATGGAACTTTGGGGGGAGAAAGTAGGGGGAGATAACAAGAAAGACTTCCTGTTCACTCATAAGCTTGATAAATAATCCATTTGGCCCTTTAGGAGTAAGTCCATGTACTGTGCACCATTGCACAGAACCCCCCAAACTCCCCCTAGTAGTGGTTGCTCACTGCGCTTGCTCGCTACACACCATATGTGGGATGGTGTCGCTTTTACTTTTTTCTCTCTGATTCACTACTTGTGTCTATTTTTGGTGCTCTGTGAAAGAATGTCTATGGATACATATGACTGGGTGGGTAACCTGGTGCTCTTTAAGGTCATCATCTCCTATTTACTGTGCTTTATAAGTTGATACAATTGAATATGTAATGAAAAATGTGCTGTAAATTTCACCATTTTGGTCTGTCTTTTTCCCAAATTTTCTTGGGGGGAGAACCCCCCCAAACCCCCTAGTAGTGGTCGGCTTCGCTCGCTGCGCTCACTCCCAACGCGATGGACGGGGGCTGGTCTGGCAAAATTTGCCAATCCTGCTTTCAGTTCCCAGTCCGGCCCTGGTTGGACTGTTTCCATGAGTCACAGGGTCAAGACTGATTAAGATATAGCTGGGTCTGAACTGAGGTGGCAAAGTGAGCTAAAGTACAATGGTGGATTCAACCCAGATCTGTGACTGGGGGTAAGTGTCTGAAAAGTTTCAGTGCTCCGGCCATCATCTCCTTGTGTTTGTTACATAGAAAGGGTATACATGTATAAGGAAGATAATACATTGAGATTTAAAGTTGCAAAGTATAAACTCAGGCCTTCAAGTGTTGCTGTACTTGAAGCTAGTTTGTGTATTTTGTACAAATCATTTTTTTTTATCTATGTCTCTCTTACCAGTTATGAGTCCCAATCACAATAGTATTTTTCAACATTCATGAACCCCTCTTCATCTATAATATTCAACATTGCTATTTTAGTAGCCAAATTAAGTGGGCAACCAAGAACAGTACTCATTTTGTTTTGTATGGTTTTCCAAAATGGTTGAAAATTGCTCCAAATTGTATGCAAAACGCTTCCCTCCTCCATAATACACCCAACACACATCAGATTGGGATTTCTGCTCATACATAAGTGATGCTGGGGATTAGATAGATACAAGGGAGATATTTAAATTGAAACAGGTGGAAACATTTTGATATGACAGATTCCCATGGGGCCATTAGGGCCAGGATCCACTTTACATCTTCTAGGGGCCTATATCATGTTCCCATTTCTCTTTTAATTCAGGAAAGTGTGAAGTGAATTATTTATTAGATATTTAAATATGGTGGGGATATGGCACATGTAATGTAATGGAGACATGGTTAGTTTATCCTTCAGTGGGTTATATTTAGGGATATCTATATAATATATCTGATATGGCATAAGTGGATGGCATATTTGTAAGTATTTACATATTTGAGGTTCTATAGACCAAAGACCATTAACATGCCCTCAAATGATTTCAAAGTTTTAGATGCAATTATGTTCCCCTGAGATGATATTCCTAAACAGTCCTTCCTTGTAAAGCACTTAAGGACATTAACATGCAGAAACTTTTTACCCCACCACAGGGTAGTTCCCCCTATTAAATCTTGTCCCATTTTATTTGCTTGAATGGGGATTTTCATGCTGCTAAGACAATAGGCTTAGTTACAGGGAAAGGGGATACCATGCAGCATTTTCCTACCGCTTAATTAATGTAAAGGAAGTCACTACCCATTGCCCACATCTCCAGCCTATATGTCGTATACACAGTAGGTCCTTGTATCCACTCAATGATCACCAGTGGGTGGGCAGCTCTATAACATGACACTGGATCAATATCGATCACATAAAGTCCCCCATAGTCTACCTATTTGCAGCATTTATTAAAGGCCACCTGAAGAGGACCACCACTCCATATGAAAAGCTTTCAATTTCGTAGGGGAGATGAGGGTGGTGTTAGATAAATAAATCAGGTAGTTCTGAATTATATATATGTATATATATATATATATATATATATCAAAGCTCCAAGGTTCCCACCTGTTGGAGACGCATACTGACATCCACTGCAGCAACCTTCATGAGGTAAAAGCCGGATTGGCGAGCAGATCCAGTTTACAGCATGCCTGTCGATTCACGCCTGACGTGTTTCGTGCTCATTGCACTCTTCAGCGGCGCGACAGTCATTTTGGCATAGAGGCCACACCTCCCACTTAAAAATATGAGCCCTCCAATGGGCAACTCAAATGAGTCCGCGTTGGTTTGTGGGTCTTGTAGTGAGTGCCTCAGTTATGTGCCGCTGTCTGTTCAAGCCCACCAATGGGCCGCCACGCGCACATCCGGCTTGTCAATCCTCCATGGATGCCTCCACATTGAAACTCCGAGAATCGGAGCTCCATGGCCCCAAATTTCCGGGTGGTGCATCTCCCGCGGCTGGGAGGCCGCGTGAAAATCAAAGCTCCAAGGTTCCCACCTGTTGGGAGACGCACACTGACATCCACTGCAGCAACCTTCATGAGGTAAAAGCCGGATTGGCGAGCGGATCCAGTTTACAGCATGCCTGTCGATTCACGCCGGACGCGTTTCGTGCTCATTGCACTCTTCAGCGGCGCGACAGTCATTTTGGCATAGAGGCCACACCTCCCACTTAAAAATATGAGCCCTCCAATGGGCAACTCAAATGAGTCCGCGTTGGTTTGTGGGTCTTGTAGTGAGTGCCTCAGTTATGTGCCGCTGTCTGTTCAAGCCCACCAATGGGCCTCCACGCGCACATCCGGCTTGTCAATCCTCCATGGATGCCTCCACATTGAAACTCCGAGAATCGGAGCTCCGTGGCCCCAAATTTCCGGGTGGTGCATCTCCCGCGGCTGGGAGGCCGCGTGAAAATCAAAGCTCCAAGGTTCCCACCTGTTGGAGACGCACACTGACATCCACTGCAGCAACCTTCATGAGGTAAAAGCCGGATTGGCGAGCGGATCCAGTTTACAGCATGCCTGTCGATTCACGCCGGACGCGTTTCGTGCTCATTGCACTCTTCAGCGGCGCGACAGTCATTTTGGCATAGAGGCCACACCTCCCACTTAAAAATATGAGCCCTCCAATGGGCAGCTCAAATGAGTCCACGTTGGTTTGTGGGTCTTGTAGTGAGTGCCTCTGATGAGAACAAGAAGTTCAGAAACGCGTCAGGCTAAAATCTATGACATGAGAGCTGGAAACATATCGGACTGTGGTGTTCGCTCTTACCCGTGATCTTGCTGTTTAGTGCATCCTTGCCTGTGGGTAACTTGGAGCGAGACGTTAATGCGGCAGCCCAGCCGCGAAGGTTGCACGACCCCGGGATCACTGGGGGTCACGGTGCCCGGAAATTCTGCCGAGCCCAAGGAGTGAAACAGCTGACAATATGGGATTTATGAGTGGCACGCAGTCTAAGGCCCATCCAAGGGCTTTGAATGAAGGTAGCTTGGTAATTAACGTGCCTCCATCTGTGGATCAATGATGACACACACTACAAAATCCAGAAAGCATTGCGCACATAAAGGACGCTAAACAAGGTATTTAAGTGTGGGTGTGTCAGCACAAACTCATTTGTCGAGCGAGCCTCTGATGAGAACAAGAAGTTCAGAAACGCGTCAGGCTAAAATCTATGACATGAGAGCTGGAAACATATCGGACTGTGGTGTTCGCTCTTACCCGTGATCTTGCTGTTTAGTGCATCCTTGCCTGTGGGTAACTTGGAGCGAGATGTTAACGCGGCAGCCCAGCCGCGAAGGTTGCACGACCCCGGGATCACTGGGGGTCACGGTGCCCGGAAATTCTGCCGAGCCGAAGGAGTGAAACAGCTGACAATATGGGATTTATGAGTGGCACGCAGTCTGAGGCCCATCCAAGGGCTTTGAATGAAGGCAGCTTGGTAATTAACGTGCCTCCATCTGTGGATCAATGATGACACACACTACAAAATCCAGGAAGCATTGGGCACATAAAGGACGCTAAACAAGGTATTTAAGTGTGGGTGTGTCAGCACAAACTCATTTGTCGAGCCTCTGATGAGAACAAGAAGTTCAGAAACGCGTCAGGCTAAAATCTATGACATGAGAGCTGGAAACATATCGGACTGTGGTGTTCGCTCTTACCCGTGATCTTGCTGTTTAGTGCATCCTTGCCTGTGGGTAACTTGGAGCGAGATATATATATATATATATATCCAATTGCAAATGAACTCTCCCACTCCAGAAAGTTTACACGGACATCGTAGATGTGCAGCAAAAACATCGTTTATTGCAGCAAGGTAAAGCAAAGCTGAAACGCGTTGCTTTACCTTGCTGCAATAAACAACGTTTTTGTTGCACATCTAGGGTGTCCGTGTCAACTTTCTGGAGTGAGAGAGTTCATTTGCAATTGGATGTTACAGGGTTCCGGTACCCTGGACGTGGACCGCCCTGCTGACGGCCCCTACCTTTAACCGGATTCTGTGGCGGATATATATATATATATATATATATATATATATATATATATATATTCCACACTTCTTTTGTTTACACCAAAGAATTTGGGCACACACCTTCTGGATTCCACAATCTGATTTATTTTGATCTTTTTAGCATGAAAAATTACCTACTGGGGGTCGCCAGTAGGTAGTTATAGTTAGGACCTAGTTTCCATAGGAAATCTGCAACATTCTATTTGGAATAATTTTGGCGCCGGGCGACGAATCTTCGCGAAATTCTCAAAGAAGATGGCCTGCTCCGCTTCTTCCCTGAATGTTTCGGGTTGATTTGTCAAGTGGGGGCTGAGATAAAAGGGGAGTCTCAAAACATGTTTTCCCAATGCAATTTTCAATAGGGACCTTTAAGTGAGGCTACAGCCCGAACTGCTGAACCGAATTACACAAAATTTGGCAAAAAGGTAGAGTTTGGTTAGCAGATTACGCTTTTTATTAAATGGTGTAAATCCATTCAGTAGTTCCTTAGAAAATCAAAAGTAAAATCCTAGATATATTTGCGAAGTTGTACCATACGCGTACCGTCCGATGAATATACGAGTACCCTCCCGAGCACGAGCTACATGCTAATTGGCTGTCAACACTCCAAACCAGGAAGTTTTGGCAGCCATCTTGTGCCTCGGTAGAACCGAGGCACAAGAAAGCAGTGAAAGAAACGCGAAAAACACGCAAAGGGGGCAGGCTAGAAACACCCTGACCCCCTAGGCCTGCTCAGAGGGTCCCACAAGGACCCCCAGGGCCAAAAAAACGTATCCCGAGAAAAAAACAACCAAAGCCGCTTTTTTGTTAATTAGCCCCCGGGAGGCCAAATCCCGGGGGCATTTTTGTTTATTTTAATGGGGGGCCCAGAAGGCCCCCCCCAGCCTCGGGAACCATCACCCTCTGGGGCTTTCACGTTATATATGTGGGGGACTCACGGAGCCTCCGCAGCCCCGGGGACCGCCACCCCTGAGGCTTCTTTTTTTTAAAATAATAATGGGGGCCCAGATGGGCTTTAATATTATGGGCCGTGAGCCCCCCGCAGACTACCCCGGGGCTTCTTTTTTTAAAATAAAAAAAAAAACTGAGTGGGGGGGCTCAAGCCCCCCCACACGCCCGGGGACCGCCATCTCCCTGGGGCACTAATATTGAAAATAGGGGGGTCCGTGACGGACCCCCCCAGCACAGGGGACCACCACCCCTCGGGAAACCTGCTCTCTCTTTCAAAAATCAAAGCGGATTGCTTTTCTGAAAAGCAATGCCAGCTCCCGCAGGATGCGTGGAGCCGGCGGGGAGCGTGGGGGGCTTGGGGATCCCCCACGGTCCTCAACGGAGAGGGCAGGCCCCGGGGGATGGGGTCCCCGGGGCCATAATTTGCCCAGGAGGGGGCCACACGGACCCCCTCCACCATTAAAGAATTAAAAAAAAAAAAAAAGGTTGGCAGGCCCCGGGGCCTTATGTGCGCATAGGAGGGGGGGCTATGCAGCCCCCTCCACAAAAAATAAAAGTAAATTTAAAAAAACGGGATCGGGAGGAGGCCCGCCCCCTCCCTGCACCTCTCTGCAAACGCGCCCCCTGGTGCATTTGCAGAGGGGGAACTACTTCCCCTTGTATACTGGGGGCCAACTAGCCCACTAGGAGCCTCCAGTATGGGCCAGGGGGCTGCGTTGCAGAGAGGTGTAAAAAGGGGCGTGGCCTCAGAACACCTCTCTGCAACGCAGCCCCCTAGCGCATACATTGATGGTTCCTGGTGGGCTAGTTGGCCCCCAGGGACCCCCAGTATGCAAGGGGAATTAGTTCCCCCTCTGCAAACGCGCCAGGGGGCTGCCTTGCAGAGAGGTGTAAAAAGGGGCGTGGCCTCATTACACTTCTGTGCAACGCAGCCCCCTGGGGCATACTGGAGGTTCCTGGTGGGCTAGTTGGCCCCCAGGGACCCCCAGTATGCAGGGGGAATTAGTTCCCCCTCTGCAATTGCACCAGGGGGCTGCATTGCAGAGAGGTGTAATGAGGCCACACCCCTTTCTACATCTCTCTGCAACGCAGCCCCCTGGCGCATACTCTAGGTTCCTGGTGAGCTAGTTTGCCCCCAGGGACCCCCAGTATGCAAGGGGACTTAATACCCCAACTTAGAACACGCTATGGGGCGGGTTTGCACTGTGGTGAAGGTAGGGGCGGGGCTTGAGGTGATATCAGTGCAAACATGCCCTGTGGCGTGTTTTAAGTTGGGGAATTAATTCCTCTTCAATTCAGAGGTCCCCTAGGGGCCAACTAGTCCAACAGGTACCTCCAGTAAGCGCCATGGAGCTGCGTTGCAGAGTGTTGTAAAAAGGGGGCGTACCCTCTGAACACCTCTCTGCAACACAGCTACCTGGCGTATACTGGAGGTACCTGGTGGGCCTTCCTTCACTATTGAGCAAAATATGAATTCCGATTTACTCACCTGTTATCACGACAGACGTCAGTGCTCCATCTTTGAGCACAGTACGGACCTTGAAAAGTAAATCTAAGCGTACTTAATAGTAACTTGTATTTCCTTCCATAGGAATTTATTGTGTGGTTTTCACCAGAAAAGTTTCTAAGTGTCTACTTTGAAACGTACAAATATTCTTCGAGAATCAGCCGAACTACGAATTCCGATTTACTCACCTGTTATCAGGAGAGACCTCAGTGCTGCATCTTTCAGCTCACTACTGTTCCTGAAAAGTAATTTTAACAATACTTACCAGTAACTTGAATTTCCTTCCATATGATATTATTGCCTGCTATATAAAATATATATAAATTAAAAAAATATAAAATTAAAAAAAATATTACAATTTCAATATTTTTTAAAACATTTTTTTCAATTTATATTAAAAATATGTAATGTAATTTAAAAAATAAAATATCTAAAAACAAATATTTTAAAACAATGTAGTAAATCAGTATAAAAAATATAGCAATTAATACATTTAAAAATTATCATTTACAAAACCTTTGAAATTCACTGAAAAAACCATAGGTTTCATCCACGTTATAGTGATGTCATGAGTGATGTCACTGACCATGTCATGAGTGATGTAATATGTGACATCATCAGCAGTGCATTACGGGCGCGCGAGCTATAGTTAGCTGAACTAACTATAACGGGGAAATTTCAATGGTTTAGTATGAGTGAAATGTCCAGCTAACTATAACATGTGTGAAACCTGTTTTTTTCAGTGAATATATATATATATATATATATATATATATATATATATGAAGGAGAATCATCTTAATTAGAGCTATCAGTTCAGTCAATGATATTGGAAGAGCCAACCAGTGGACGGTATGCCTCAGTATAGTTTCTAGTAGGGGTGTAATATTAGCAGCCCTGCCCAAGGTCTCATCTTCAGTTTGTATCCACAGATATTTACCTTGTAACATGATTTTGTAGATAAAGTCTCTATCTTGGTAGTTAAGAAAGCAAGCTATTATAAGTTAAGTTGAAGCTTTTGGCAGGGACCTTACAGTCAGGGCTCTATTGACCTGTTTAATGACAAAGCATGGCAAGAGGTTTTCCTATGGGACAATTATCAACAGCCATGCCTTCAGGAAATGCTCTAGATCAGTTGGCTCTGACTCCTATGGAAAGCCCACAAATCTTAAGTTGTTCCTTCGGGAATGACCCTCTGCATCTGCAGCTCACTGAATTAGTTTCTTGGATGAGGCTACAAACTTGGCAACAATAGATTTGAGCTTTTTAATGGTGTCTTCTCGTTTTGATATCCATTGCTCAGGTTCGGTGACCCTCTCTTCTGCATTGTGAAGGTCCTACCTTAGTAGTAACATGTCTGATCCAACTTTGCCAATTTTTGTTTCTAGAGTTGCCTTGGAGTCATGTATTGCTAGGAGAATGAGAGATATTGAGGCTTGCATGTCGGGGGCGAATCCTTGCCCTGCATATTGCTGGCATGGAGTCTGGAATAGTCTTTTTACAATGAAGCAGTTTTGTATATTTATTCATTTTACCTTGTTTTTGAGATGTGCTTGAGCTGTCCCTCATAGTAGACATCTGATCACCAGTAATGTCCATTGATTACCACTCCACCCAGAGCAAGTTCTGAATGTGATTGGAAGGGAGAGACTCCTACCACAGAGGGATACACGCACTGCCCCATATCCTGCTCCCTTGCCCCAGAGAACTGCTATCCTTCACTGTTTTTGTGGCCAAGAGTGCAATGTCCGTGTTGAGGGAGCAGTGGCGGTGCTTGTGATGATAAAAAGGACTGAATCCCTAACATCTGGGCCAGGATGGGTAGTGGGTTCTAAGGTTCCTGGTTGCACCTGTCTTGTGCAGTTAAGATGCTGCACCTGGTCGCCAGGTCCCCATCAGTTAATGGACCCTTTCTTGTATGTGTTTCCAGCATGCCACAAAGTTAGGGCAGCAGTCGCTGCAATCCCCTGGGGCTAAGATCAATCTCTGGGTCAGGTCATTTCAAAGTCTGTAGCCCCAGGGACACCATCTGCAAGTGAGCCCCAAGGCAGAAGGAAGGTAGATAGTCTTCTCCTCTGGCAAAGGGGAAACATCGCTGGTTTGCTAACCCCATGTGTGGAGGATTGCCCCTGGGTAGCATGAGCAACTGGCAGCCTCAAAGTTGATTTGTCCTCACAACCCATAAGGACGTTTGTGGAAAGATTGTCTCCATGCTTCTTCAAGTTTCAAGGCATGCACGGGTGGTGTGTATCCCCCTCACTGTTGCCCATTTCCCCTCTCTGTCTGCCTCAAAGTGTCCCAGGGGGGAAACAGAGTTTACAACGCTGTCTCCACAACACAAAGCCATTATAATGCGGTTGTTACAACAACTGCATTGTTAGTACGCAATACCATTACATCTCAAGTCATTCCAACGACTTGCTGTAGTGGGCGCACTGGTATTGGATTTAAAATCCAACACCTTCTCTGCTGTTGCGCATACTGGAGTAGGAATAGTAAATAATACTATTCCTAAGTCTAGCGCGCGTGCTATTGCAAGTCGTTGTAATGACTTGCGATGTAATGGTATAGCGTACTAACAACGCGGTCGTTAAAACAACCGCGTTGTAATGGCATGCAAACACATCGCATGGGTTGTAATGAGCTATATTCATCTCAGTCGATAGCTACATCAGCACAACACCTTGCAGTGCAGCCACTACAGAATACTGGTTCAAGCACTCCAATTGTAGTTTAATGGTAAACCAAGCAACCAGTAATAGCATGAGGTGAGAGAGTAGTACTATCCTGGGGGCAGGGTAGAGCCAGAGCCCCTCTATATACATATGATAAACAATTTGTAACAACAAGTGAAGCAGACAGCAGTTCTGTTAAACCAGATCAGAAAATCTGATTACTAGAACTAATGTCTGTACTGAGCTTCTCATGCAGTTTGTTGTGGTTTTCACATCCAAGGGAATGCTGGAATATGTTTGACACCATGATTGAATGTGGTATTTAAATAGTATTCTTCAGTTAATTCCACTTACTAGTTTAATCCCAGGGAAATTATACAGTGAGTGAGTATTAGTTATATGACTATATATGTCTAGCATCGAGTAACATCAGATATGCTGTACATTAGGGTGACTTTTTGATTTTGTTACACAGAACAAAACATGGACTGAGTGCAATTACAAAATTAACAAAATAATAACTGCTGAGTGTTGAATAAGCCATTGTATGATGACCAAAAAAACAGCAATGAGAAGCCGACATCTGACTATAGTACACAATAAAAGGGCATGATCCATAAACTACCTTTGGTAGTATGTAAACTAGTACTACAGTAGTGCCATTTAATTACTAGAAAATGCAATTCACAAACCTATGAATAAAAATCACCACTCTCCTATGTTTTCTATGGGGCAAGCCTTACACATGTAAGTTTACTACTTAGGCCCCGATTACGATGTTGGATGGACCTGAGTCCTTCTGAAATCGTTTGGGAACTGGGACCGATCGACCTCCCAACCCAGCAATTAGGATGCAACAGAACACTGTTTGTTTGCATTCCTATTCCTTACAATGGGAACACATGCTCTCATTGTAAAGAGCTGAGGTGCAGTTCATCCCTGCATCTGGTAGCAGGCACCTCAAGGTGCCTGCCCCGGGTGCAGGGATCAACAGGGGCGCCATGGGTGCCCCCTTGGCCGCCATCCGGAGGCCTTGCACTCATGGGGGCCCTGCTGGGGGTCCAAAGTCGTATTCCCACAGCCCTTCTGTGTCGGAAAGGCTGTGGGAATCTGCCATCGTAATCCCTCGGACGGAATGAGAGGCCCAAGGGATTACTGGAGGCTTTCTGATTGGCAGACAGTCTCTCCGAGCCCATCAGAGGCCATTCAGAAATCCGATTCGGATTCTTTTCCGACCGACCCCATCAAAATGGGTCAGTCGGATAGAAATACGAACAGCCAATTACGATGCCATAGGAAGGGCTCCGGCCGAGGGTCAGAACCATTTCCTACGGCATCTTAATCAGGCCCTCAGTAGTAAATGTGGGAGGGACCAAGGAGAGTGGCTGTAAAATGGGAAAACATACTACTAAATGGTAGGGGGATTGGGGAGGAGTGAGGAGGGGTTTAGGGAGGGCTAAGAAAGAGTTTATGGAGGGACAGACACTTTCCAACAGAAGAGTAAGCCCATTGTTATTCACAAACTGCACTTCTAACGTTTCTACAGCAAAGAAGGACTAAAAACAGTAGTGAATGTACTCCAGCTCAGACCTGGATTAAATCCAGCACAACACATGGCCAACCACTGTTTCTGTAGCATACTCAAATAAAAAATAATGGAGGACTTAAAATATAAACAAATAAGAAATAATTTAAAAATACATTATTATGACTCTGAAAAAATACATATCCATTTGATTTAATATTAACAAAATATACATACACACATACACATATATCTATTTATCTATCTATCCATACATATATATTATAATTTATGTGTCATTCTATGCCGGAAAGGGTTTTGTTTTGACTTATACAGGGTGCACCCTTGTCTGGACAAAGCTATACCTTTCTGAAAAGCTCTAATGAGAGCAAAACACGTGTCAGGGGTTGCTTTTATTCATTTCAGGTTTGCTTAGATGGTATTCTACCAATCCAAAGCTGTAATACTGTGCCTGGAGTGGTAAAAGGCTTTGGCCATTTTACAGCTTGGCATGGACAGCACGGAGCTAATCCTATGTTTAAAGACTTTGCTGTGGAAATGGCAAACAACTTCGTCCATTTCTATCCCGCGCGCATGGCACTGTGCTATGCTAATCCTACGCTTAAAGACTTTGATGGAAAAGCAGACATTTGAGGTAAGCAAATTTAGAGTGTCGCTGGTGTTGTGAGTGCTATATATTGGAGCTGCTTTCCACCTAAACATCTTTTTTTGCATAAATTATGCGTTGCTATATGCTTGAAAGGGTTTTGTTTATATATATATATATATATATATATATATATATATATATATATTCACTGAAAAAAACAGAGGTTTCAGGGACGTTATAGTTAGTTGGATGTTTCATTCATACAAAACCAGAACAATTTGGCCGTTATAGTTAGTTCAGCTAACTATAACTCGCGCCCCCCAATGCACTGCTGATGACATCACATATTACATCACTGATGACATTGTCAGTGACATCACTGATGACATCAGTGATGACATCTCAAATGACATCACTGATGACATCATCCAGTGACTGAGTGTTTCTAAAAAGTTTAAGAATGTTATATATAGATCTACACAAAGGTGTATTGAAGAATAAGTGGGGTTATGAGTGTCTGAATGGATGATTTAGTGAGTGTGTGACTGACTGTATAAGTGGGTCATGATACGTGTCTTAGTGAACGCATGGGTGAATATTTAATTTTTATTTATTTATTATCCATTTGTAGAGCACTTGGTTACACCTACGGTGTGTCCCCGTGCTAGCTAGCCTACTCTGAAAGATGGGGTGTGAAGACTGAAACCAACCTATGGGCATGTGATATTGGTTCTCGTGGAACTGCTCTGATTTGGTGAGTGGGAACAGCCATATTTTAAATTTTTTGCGAAAAGTGGTTTCGCAGTGTTTTGCTCGAACGTCTGCAGGTAGAGTATTTCAAGTTTTTGCTGTCAAGTTTCTAAAGGAGCAAACACCCATTCTTGCTTTCTGTATTCTTGGCACCATCACCGATGCCCTGCATTTGGATCTAAGGTTTTGGCTAGGTGTATAGGGTGTGATTAATTGTTGGAGATACTGTGGACCTTTCCTTGATAGGATTCGGTGACAGTAACACATTGCCTTGACACATTCAATGACTAATCTGTGTTAATGTTTGTATCTGTCTGTCAGTTGGTGTGTAAGTGGTTGTATGGGTTGGTGAATAGGTACATCAATGTCTATTTGGGTTATTGATTACTAGTCTGAGTACCTGTATAGGTGCCTTAGTGTCTGTGTGGGTGGGTAATGGGGTGCGTGACTCTCTGCATGGATGTATGAGTGGGTGAATCCCTGGGTGTATGGGTTTATGGGTGCATCTGTGAGGGAGTCTATGGATGAGTAAGTGTGCGTATGGCTGTGTCTCTGCGAGTGAATTTATGACTTGGTGGTATATGGGTAAGTAACTGCATATGTGTAAGGCAGTTTATGTGAGTATTGGAGTGCATAAGTGACTGTATGTGAGATTGAGCAAATGTGTGAGTGGCTGTATGGATGAGTGTGTTTGTGTCAGTGATTGTATAAGAGAGTAAGTAAGTCTTAGGCGACGTGGTGTGTGTATAACTGTATAGGTGAGTGAATGGAAGTGTGATTGATTCTTTGCATGACTGAGTAGCTGTGTGAGTAACTCTATAGGTGAGTGGCAGTGTGTGAGTTTCTGTATGGGTGAATGAGTGTAAATGATAGTGGCTGTATTGATGAGTGACGGCATATATGAGTGACTGCATGGGTGAGTGAGTGGATCTGTGTGTAGATTTAGGAATCAGTGAGTGGGTATGTAGTAACTGGTATTGGTGTGTCTATGGTTTCAAGAATGCCAATCTGTAATTTAGAGTGGGTGTATCAAAGGTTATATTTGGGTGTGAGTAGGTGCATCAGATTATCACCTGGATAATATCATCAGTGATGTTAACAGTGATGTTAACAGTGATGTCATTTGAAATGTCATCAGTGATGTCACTAACCATGTCATGAGTGATCTAATATGTGTTTTCATCAGCAGTGCATTGCGGGGTGCTAGTTATAGTTAGCTTAACTAAATATAATGGCTGAATTTCTCTGATTTTGTACGAGTGAAATGTCCAACTAACTATAACGTCCCTGAAACCTCTGTTTTTTTCAGTGAATTTCTAAGGTTTTTAAATGCTAATTTCTAACTATACCGTCCTTGAAACCTATTTATTTTCCCAGTGAATTTCAGAGGTTTTTTAAATGCTAATTTCTAACCATAACGTCCCTGAAACCTATGGGGTTTTCAGTGAATATATTTATATAAACTGCAGCAAATAAATTAAGGTGATAAGGTGGTAGGTTTATGAAATTACTTATTTCCATTTTAGCTGTGTTTATAAATTAAGAATACAGCAGGTGATACTAATACACATTTGCAGACGTGGCACGTGCAATATGCTATTTTTATATATTGTAGTTTATGGGGCGTGCCCATGACTCACTAGAGGAGGTTCCTAGGGTGAGTCATGATACCCCCCGGCCCCCCAACCCCCAACCCTCAATGAGTACCATATTGCGCTCAGTGCATCTGTTACACCATGTTCTTTTTTTCAAGGTGTAGATGCTACACACAAGGATATTGAATTGATGTACTTGGAACCATTGGCCAGTGATTTCCAGTAAGGTGGAGCCTTGTAGGTCCAGGGAGGATTTCTTCAAGAGTGTGTAATGGGTACTTGGCGAAAACCACACTCCGTTCAATCACTTTTTTCCTGATTATTAACATGTGTACAATAACCTTACACTGCTGTCTTATAAGGAAACAGCAGAGTTTAAAATCCCTAACACATCAAGGCTTCTGTAATCTGTCTTCACCAGATAAATCATTTTACACATCTGCTGTTGTAAAATATGTACAGAAATGTTCTATGTGCTAATCTTTGGAGCCAGGTTTGAGTATCTAAAATACCTCACAAACTAACCAGTTATATATAGGATACATTATCCCCTGGCGAACATTATAAGGATATTACAAGTCACCGAGGAGTTTTGTGACCGTATAGAGGCACAAGGTCAAAGTCAGAGTTCATTAAAAAGCATATGCAACTCCAAGGTGCCATGCAATATCCCTATAATGATCCCCAGGGGGTCCTTTAATACGTATAATACAAGGTCCCATGGGTTCCCACAAACTGCTTCACTCTTTTGTTTGTTGCTATTTCATATGAAAGAGATAAGTGGGTTGCAAATGTGAAAATGAAAACAGAATCTCCAGAGCAAAGTTAAAAGCACAAAACAGCAGTTAGAGATTCGCTGCCAAAAATATATCAGAATCAGTTTCATACATCAGATTGAAAACTGCAGCTCAGGAAGCATAGAAACATGCAGAGATTCTGTCCTTACTAAAATTACCTAGGGTGTTAAAAAAATGAATATGTTCCCATAAATATATCCTTGCTGCAGTGCTGGCAGGTTTCATTTTTGTTGGTTAAACTGCAGTTTTATTACACCCCATGGCCTGGTTTTCACTGTGGCTGCTGCCTTAGTTTGGCAGCTCAGCCATTTCTTTATTACAGATAACTAGAATCGTCAGAACTCACCATATATTAAGGAAATTAGAGACAGGCTTTTACATATGGGTTGCATGTTACCCTGTGCTTTACTCACACACACCCAACACACACAGATGTGCAGAATGTAATATGTATCTGATTACCCCTTCTGAGCGTGAGAAGGGGCCATGATTCATGAGAGGGTGAATCTTCTAATGGATCATGATCAGGGCAACTAGAATTGTGTGATTATGTGGCTTTTCTTGCATAATGAAGGATTTGCCACATCTGCCACATAATCCATCATCTGATGCATAGTCTGCAGATTTTAACAAAAAATTGTTTCAAGCTCAAAATCAAATTTTCGGATGCTTATTTATGCATGTGGTTGTCACACTGGTACTAACGGGGTGAAATGTTTGCCCAGAAGGTATAACCATGTGTACAAATTGCAAAATAATGAAGAAATACTGTAAAGACAAGTGCTGCATTATACCACATACTTTGCCTTATTTTGCTGCATAATTTAGTCAACCCTGCCACATAATTTGGTGCGCCCCTGCCGCATAATTCAAGTAACCCTGTTTATGATGCCACTTTCCGTCCTTAACAATAGTAATTATTACAATAGTGTGTTGCACATCTGCATGCACAGTAGTTATAAGTTAAGGAATTTGCAGATAACCAGGATTTCAGAGGTTAAATGAACATGATGAGATACGAAGAGAATGAATATGCCTTGCCACTATTACCTCAGTCCTTTTCCTTTGCACTGTCACTGTAACATGCAACATTTGAGGGAATAAGTAGTGTGATTTTTAGGCTAATTATGGTGTACTGTGGTAATAACGAGTCAGTGACAAAATATCGAAGGTCAAAAAATCGACCTACAAAAATATCGGAGCAACAATATCGATGTCAAAAATATCGACATCCTATCTACAACAAGGTAAGTACAAAAATATCGAAAATAGAATATCGATGTTAAAAATATCGCTATTAAAAATATTGTTTTTTTTGTTAAAAAAATATGTAACAAAACTAAAAATAGTTATAAATAAAATAAACATAGTTAAAATATTTATTAATGTTTAAAATTAATAGGCACTACATATATAATAATAATAATACATTAATTCAACATATACATATAATATAAAATATATATATACTTACTTAATAATCCGTTTTAATAATTATTTTAATAACGTATACATTATTAAAAAATATTATAGATTACAAATACATATATACACATAAAACAATAACATACATACAAATTAAATAATTATGTATAAGAAATTAAAAAAAAAAAATTTACTTTGAATATTTTAAAAATGAAATATATCCTACATTAGCTAAAATAATACAAAAAATATTAAATAGTGAAGGGAATAAAACTACTATTCCAACTCCAAAGAAAATAACAGTAAGGAAAATGTTGGATAGCTTAGGGCTTAAAATGACTATTCCCACTCCAGAGAGTGCAACAGTAGGGAAAGTGTTGGATAGAGTAGGGGTAAAAATTACTATTCCCACTCCAGAGAGTGCAACAGTAGGGAAAGTGTTGGATAGCATAGGGGAATACATTGCTATCCCCACTCCAGGGAGTGCAGCAGTAAGGAAAGTGTTGGATAGCGTAGTGGTAAAAATTACTATTCCAACTCCAGAGAGTGCAACAGTAGGGAAAATGTTGGATAGTATAGGGGTAAAAATTACTATTCCCACTCCAGAAAGTGGAAAAGTAGGGAAAGTGTTCGATAGCGTAGGGGTAAAAATTACTATCCAACTCCAGAGAGTGAAACAGTAGGGAAGGTGTTGGATAGCGTAGGGGAATAAATTACTATTCCCACTCCAGGGAGTGCAACAGGAGGGAAAGTGTTGGATAGAGTAGAAGTTAAATATAACATACTTAAAAAAACATTTTTAATTTAAAATAATTAATGATTTAATTTTTAAATCACTCTAAATTATTTACAAATACCAATAAATAATTAGTAAAAACATAATTACCAATGAATAATTAATTAACAATACATTATTAGTAAATACCAATAAATATTTATCAATAAATATTAATTACCAAATAAAAAATATTGAACAATAAAATATTTTTCATAACAAAAACATATGAATGATTAAAAAGTAATTAACAATTAAAACATATTGAACAATTAAATATTTTTCTATACCAAAAATAATATTGATTAAACATTAATTACCAATTAATAATTACATTTTAATATACGAATTAAACATATCAATAAATAATATGTAATAGTATTTAATTACTAATTCATGATTAATCAACAATAAATACATTTTCATCACCCAACCATCATCTAAAATATTTACCAATTAATAATGAATGTCCAATAATTTAATTATCAATACCCAATAAATGTAATAATTACTTAATTAGATTTCAATTACTTCCAACACTATTCCCCAATAAACGCACAACACACTCCAATAATAAAATAATACACTTAACATAATTATCAATTAATCAATTAATAAAAGTTAATTACCAATTATTACAAATTAATTACCAATTAATAAAAAATAATTACCAATTTAAAACATTAATTACCAAATAATAAATAATTAACAATTAATAATTAATTAACAATAATATAATTATCAATACTAAATAATTACTTAATTACAATTGAATTACTTCACACCCAATTCCCCTATAAACCCACAACCCGCTACAGAACTTAAAAGCTAAAATTAATTAAAATGAATTTATAATTCCTAATAATTAATTTTGTATAATTAAATTACTTCCCACCCTATTCCCCTATAAACTCACAACCCACTCCGGTACTAAAACACAAAATTGACCTAAAAAACATATAAAAATAGTATACATATATTTTAAAACCAGTGGAACACTTAACAAAAAACATATAGCACATACATATTAAATACATAATAAAATACATAATAATATAAATATCGATATTAGTATTTGATAGAGATATTATTAACTTTGATATTACTTACATCGATATAAAAAAATTAGATTTAACTTACCTTAGGTTCGATATTCTGTCCATCGATATTCTTAACATTGATATTGTGTCCCTTCGATATTACCAACTCGATATTTGTGTAGGTCGATATTTAGGATTCAATATTTAGACAGTGCACCGGTAATAACATTGAATTTGGCCTTTGCACTTTAGTAATA
Organism: Lissotriton helveticus; assembly: GCF_964261635.1. Classification (NCBI taxonomy): domain Eukaryota; kingdom Metazoa; phylum Chordata; class Amphibia; order Caudata; family Salamandridae; genus Lissotriton; species Lissotriton helveticus. Next base: position 941,212,179 of record NC_136065.1, read on the forward strand.
AATGTGTGAACATGTGTTTTATAGTAATTGCTCCAAACAATTGTCCCACTGCTGAGGGGAGGTGGGTGTGTGCCTGTGTGGCCTAATAACATGCTGTTTGAAGCAAATGTATTAATAAACACACATTCACACATTTATTGCTAAAATATAGCCATAGCATAAACCATTTATGTGTATGTGAAGATTGTAACATGCTTTTTAGCGCACCTTTTGAAAGGGTAAAGGGGCACGTGGCCCACTCGAGGCTTCAGCTCTAAGGAGTTATGGCCTCTCCCCCACTCAACAATGTTAAAAAAAACAGCAGATTACACTCCGTGCACAGCTTAGTGTGTGTGTGTGTCCATATGGAGAGACAGGCAGACCCGCCGGCCAACCAACAGACAGACAGATGGACGGATGGATGGATGGACGGACAGAGGGAGGGAGGGAGGGACAGACTAGACAAATGGAGGGACGGACAGAGACAGACAGACAGATAGATAGATAGATAGATAGATAGACAGATAGATAGATTTGAAATTATAATGCAGAATAATATGCAACATATTTTAAGGGTTCCAAAAAAGAAGCGGGACTGGTACACCAGAGCAGGCAGAACGGCGGAAGGGGAGTTTGTTATCAGAAGCGGAGGGCAAGGGGCTCTGTTCATTACCCAGGACGCCTACAGAGCTGCCCGGGCTTTTCGCGGAAATTATTACAAATCATTGCACAAGGAGGTCGGTGTTAGCAGCCCTGGGTGCTGTGTGCTCCAGATTTGGAACAACAAAGGACGGTCCAGTGGCTGTGCTTTGAAAGGACCACTTGGCAGTTACACAGCCTCTTCCACATGCAAACACACACAGGCAGACACACACACACAGAGGCAGCCGCACACACTCGCAGACCACATACACTCATTCAGACTCTCACTGAGACACACAGACGCACATGCAGAGAGGAAGCCACACACGCTCGCAAACCACTTACACTTATTCAGACTCTCACTGAGACACGCATACACACAGGCTGCCACAATTACAGACACGCAGAGAGGCAGACACACGCACCACACGCACACTCATATACACTTGCACCTACACACACAGACAAGCGTACAGACACATATAAACACACACACAGACACGCACAGAGGCACATGCAGGCCCATGCACACAGACACACATGCAGACACCAGCTGAGACACAGACACACACACATACAGATGCAAATACAGACATGGGCACATAACATACAGGCAACACACATACAGACATACATTAAGTCTCGCAGAAAGGCACACACACATGCAGACACACCCAGGAGAGCCTGAGGGGAGTTCTGAGTGTGAAGGTGTGTGTGGTAACTAAACAAGGACATGTTAAGGTGCAGTTGTAAGGGTGAAAAAAATATAATTGGGAAATAAAGACTCAATATGTAAGAGTGCAAATATAAGGGAGAAAATACAGGGTTGGGGGTGTAAGGTGGGAAGTATAAGGCGAAATACAAAGATGGAAAAACAAGGGTGATAACAGAGGCAATCAACGTAGGGAAATATAGCAGTGTATGACATCACTGAGGCCGAATGGGGCTCGGGTCGGAATGGTGGTCAGCAAAGAAATACAAATATAAACGAGGAAATAAAATGGAGCAAAGACTACGGTAGAATTTTAATTCTGGTAAGGGGAACTATAGGGGTGAAAATACAATTGGTATAGTAAATATAAGACTTGTAATGAAATATGGATGAGAATGTAAGAGGGGAATACCGGGGACGGTGTAGGAGTAAGAACATTAAAGAGTGCCCATAGAGGGAAAGTGGGTAGTGGAGGATAAGTTAGGAGAAAAAAATAAAGCTCTGGAGAATAGACAGTCCCCCCAGGATCTTGCGGCACAGATTTGCAAATTTAGCGGCACAAAAATGAAAATTTTGCGGCACAAAAATTAAAATTTTGCGGCATTATTGAGGCACTTTATTTTACTCATACTCATTCATTTTCAGCCCTAAATCAATGGAACCTGTTTTAGCAGAGTATTCCTTTTTAAAATAGGCATGTTTAAAGTTTCTGCAGCTCTACCGAATCACAGCTCCAATCTATTAACCTCGTGGGAGGGGCCATATTTCTCCCTGGGATGTTCTAGCGCCCATGTATACACCCCTGCCAGGGCACCGCTTTCACTACTCCCTGGTTTCAGTCATGCAGCTCCCTTCACTCTCTGGTTTCAGTCACACAGCCCCCCTTTGCTCCCTGGTTTCAGTCACACAGCTCCCCTTCGCTCTTTGGGTGCAGAGATACATCCTCCTCTTGTGTTGCATGCACTGACTCCCTTTTATAGGTAGTGCTGATAGGACAGACATCTTGCAATAATCATCCTTCAGAACCAGGCTCCCCATTCCAAATTCAGCAGCTCTGACCATGGTGTCACATCCTCTTCCCCACTGAAAACCATACTGCCCCACTGAGAGATACTTGCACTACCTTCAACTACAACCCAATTGTGCCACGTTATAAACACCTGGATGCAGCTCAATTTAAATTACACACTAGACAAGAGCAATATGATGCTATGAACAGTGCTGTTTGTCTGCAATTGTGCTGTACCACTGGCTGTACTATTGGTCTGCAGCCTGCCCTCATATGTGCAGTGCCATGGAGTGGGCTTTCGGTTTCCAGCCTGCCCTCTTATGTGAAGTTACATGGAGTGGGCTATCGGTTTCCAGCCTGCACTCGTATGCGCAGTGCAATTTTCTTTGCTACTGGTCTGCAGCCTATATGTGCAGTGCCATAAAGTGTGCTGTTTGCTTGCTGCCTGTCCTCTTCCATGCAGTGCCTAAGGCTGTGCTGTTGGTCTGCTGCCTGTGCTCGTGCGTGCGTGCAGTGCCATGGAGTGCACACTGTTGTGTTAGCCATGTCCTGTCCGCCACTTATAGCACATCAAGGTTCCTTGATTTTCCAACTATGTCTGAGCACAGACAAATGCTCCTTTCGTGCCATCAAACACTCCTAAGTATTGAGGAGGCACTCAGTAATTGGTCCCGACAAAGAACAATCCCAGCTTTCACCAGTATGTTAATATTTCAGCCTTCTGCTCTTTAGACGCTTTGAGCTCACAACCTCTGAATAATCTGATGAGCAAAAACACCTCCCCTTTCTGCCTTCATTTTTTGTGGGTACCAGAGCAGAATGGCTTCATCTTGTTTTCTAAGTTGATATTGCTTTTGAAACTCTGATAAGTTTTACATGAATAACACAATATACAGATTGTCAAATCAGAGCTCGGACCGCTTGGTTTATTTGGGTCAATAGTCCAACTATGATAGCTCTATAGTTAAGTACATCTTCCTCCAATGTGAGGACACTCCTCAGGAAGTTGCAACTCAGTTGCATGTTAGAAAGGGTCACAAGAACACCTGTGTTATCATAATCATGAATGTGCCTAGATGCTGTGTGTCTGTGGAAGGAACACTGCCGAAATTGTGCGCACATCTACCAGTCGTAAGCATAACCTTCCTCACACCTGGTTCCAGCTGCTCCTGAATTACTCTTTGGAGACAAACTCTGCAGTCGAGTGTTCACGGTGAGAGTCTGAATGCAAAGGAGAAGTGTGAAGCTGAATGACGTGGTTGGTTGAGGCGCATCTCAGGGCAGATGGAGTCCAGGCCTCTGGAATCCATGTGGCACAACCCATGCTTGGGAGTTCTGTGCTTTTCACCTCGTTTGGTTTCTGCTGAACAATATGATCCCCTTTATAAGTGTGCGGCGCAGCTCCAAGATGTGGGCTGTAATTGGACCAGGTTGGCAGCTGCTGGTAGGTGCGTTTAATGAATATCTCGCGTTTATGTTCAATCGCAAACACACACATGGCTGCATGGTATGCTTCTTTGATAAATAGGAATGGCTTGTTAACTCACAATATGATATGGTAGTTATTGTTTGGCGCCGCCTCCTTTGGGATTTAAAATGCTCAATGGCCCGACGGCACAAATCAAGTCAGCTACTAATGCCCCATTTTTGTAATTCAGATATGGTCGCTCTCCTGTTTCCAGCTCTTACGGCTGTACAGCGCAGTTCATGTTGTGGCGTATGCGCGTACAGCCAATTAAATGGCATAATTTTTTTATGCCTGCTGGGAGACTGGTTTTTGCGTCCGAAATAGTAAATATCGCGGCTATCGCGCTTTTCAGCCGATTTCGCGATTATTTGGTCAATCGTGAAATGCTGGAGGGTCTGAATAGAGGATTATAGGAAGGTTGGGGCTGACAGAGGGAATATATACGGGAAGCAAAATATGTACAGACGTTCACCAGGAGAGGATTTAAGGTAAGAACTTTCAGATGGGAAATTTGATGAGGGGTTGTCGTTTTAGTTCACGGTTGACGATGGGCGCATTCCCAAGCAGAATGGGTTCTGCTAGTACAGAAAGGCTCCAGTACACACACAGCGCTGCACAGCGCCCCCTCCCAAGACCTCTTCCCCCTCTCTCCCTCCCCTCCGTAATGGATCCTTCTTGATCTGTGGCCAAGCAGCATAATGGTGGAATGTGGGAATAAAGGAATGTAGGAGTGTGAATATCAGGGACCCCCTTAACCACCTTCCAGATAGTGCCTATCTTACCGTATTTGCATTAAAAAGCACCCACTGCAGCCAAGCATGTATGTACTCGCAGATGCACATAGGCATTCCCACGCACATGCATGAACACGTACACAAGCAGACATCCGCGCGATGGCACTGAGGCTCGCACACATGCCCACACACAGACACACACATGCGGACACATAAGAGGGAACACACAGAATCGTACTCAGACACATGGTGTGCAAAAATAGCCACAGGTACACGCAATCGCACACACGCCCACACACATCAATGTGTACACTCCTAGGTACCTCATATAGCCCACCGTGGGTCCACGATCTGTGCTTTTGTTTCTCTATTTTTGTAAAGTTGGGATTAAAAAATAGGGGATTGGCGAGACCTGAAGAACTCTTGCTGTACATATGTTGCCCAGTTTAATCTAAATGCACGTGCCCTGTTTCGAGCTTCTCGTTTTAAAGGTAATAGAAATGCGCATTTTTACCTAAGCAGTCAGTCATTATTTCTGTTCAGTAGCACTGAACGGCCTGATTCGCGAACCCAGCGCGAATCCCAACAACTTTTTTTTTATTGCTTCTTTTGGCCCTGGGAGTACTTGTGGGACCCCCTGAGCAGGCCTAGGGGGTCAGAGTGTTTCTACCCTGCCCCCTTTTCATGTTTTTTATCCTTTTTTTAACTGATTTCTTGTGACTCGATTTTACCGAGACACAAGATGGCTGCCAACACATTCTAGTTTGGAGTGTTGGCAGCCAATCAGAATAAAGCTTGTGTTTGGGAGGGTTCACAAATCCTCCTCGGTGCCCAGATTTCGATATGTATATTTTTAAAATTTCTCAGCAACTACTAAACTGATTTGCACAATTTTAAAAAAAGGTCGCTTTCTGGACCAACACCTACCTTTTTGCCAAATGTGGTGTAATTCCGATCAGCAGTTTGGGCTGTAGCCCTGTCTAAAGTTCCTATGGAAATGAACATGGGGAAAACGCTTTTTGTGACCCCACTTTTTTCTCAGCCCCCACTTGACGAATCACCCCAAAACTTTCAAGACAGGAGCTGACCTGAGCGAACCATTAGTTTTGAACATTTTGCGAAGATTCGTCAAACGGCACCAAATATATTAGAAACAAGATCCTAACTATAAGGTTATATATATATATATATATATATATATATATATATATATATATATATATATATATATATATATATATATTACCCCGTGATAGTTAGTTCAGCTAACTATAACTCGCACGCCCGCAATGCACTGCTGATGACGTCACATATTACATCACTCATGACATGGTCAGTGACATCACTCATGACATCACTGATGACATCTCAAATGAAATCACTGATGACATCACTGATGACACCATCCTTGTGAAAGTGGCAGACCTCCTTTCAGCGTAATATAACCTTTGATACACACATTCAAAAATAGAAACTAACATTTTCAAAAAAATGGAGATACCAATACCAGTTACAACAACCTATTCAGTAATTCCACCATCTATATACACATCCACTCATTCACCAACAGTTCTATATAGTCACTCATACATGTACTCACTCATCATATGTACTGATACACCTATACATCCTGTTACACACCGACAGTCATCCATAGAGTTACTCACACACATACTCACACATGAAAATAAACTATCAAACTTCCATTTATTTGCATATACAGCTATACACACACTACCACACTTACTTCTACGGAAACTTACACATACTTACTCTCTTAAACAATCACTTATAGAAACACATACTTATTTAAACAGGAACGCTTCCAATCTCTCACTCTCACATATACTCACTTATTTACATCAATACTCACATATACTAGATTAAAACATAGGTAGTTACTCATAAAGATACTATTGAGACAGTCATTCACTCAGTAACACACCCATACACACACTCATCCACCCATACAGTCCTGCACACATGCTGTCCTCAAAACACATACAAACAGTGAGTCAGTCATTCATGCATCTATGCGCTAAGTAATACCCCCCACCAAACCATACAGACACTCATACTGATACTCAAAAAAACAACTAATAACCCATCTACACACTCATGGAGCTACTCACCAACCCATGCAGCCACTTATACACAAAGTGAGACACTGATACATATATTTAAATATTTAAACATTACTCGCTAATATATGTATTCACTAAGATGCACTTAAGTCAGTTAACCAATCAATTTTTTTTTTAAACCATCCATTTAGACACTTATTTACCCATTTATTCTTCCATAGACCTTTAGATATACATATATAAAACATTTATTTTTCAGAAAGACACACATTCACTAGATGGTGTCATCAGTGATGTCATCAGTGATGTCATTTGAGATGTCATGAGTGATGTCATGAGTGATGTTACTGACCATGTCATGAGCGATGTAATATGTGACATCATCAGCAGTGCATTGCGGGCGCGCGAGTTATAGGTAGCTGAACTAACTATAACGGGGGAATTTCAATGGTTTTGTATGAGTTAAATAACATGTGTGAAACCTATGTTTTTTTCAATGAATTTGCAAGGTTTTTTAAATGCTAATTCCAAACTATAACGTTTGTGAAACCTATGTTTTTTCAGTGAATTTGCAAGGTTTTTAAAATGCTAATTCCTAACTATAACGTGTGTGAAACCTATGGTTTTTTCAGTGAATATATATATATATATATATATATATATCAATCTGCCTTGAAGACTGAGTGGATGTATAAGTGCCTGAATGGAGGATTTAGTAGCAATGTGATTGACTGTTTAAGTGACTAATTTAAAGTGTCTCACTAAATATATGGGATAGTGATTAAACTGTGTGAATACCTGTATCACTCTATCTCTTGTTGTGTAAACTACTACATAAGTTGATTACTAGCTATGTGACAGTCTATATTAGTTATTAATTAGTTAAGTGAGTATTTGTATGGGATAGTGAATGTGTGTGTGGTTGAGTGGGAGGTGTGTGACTGTCCAAAGATGTGTAAATAGTTGATTTACTAGGTATATGAGGTTAAGACTGTATGTGGAAACTATTGTTTGGGTGAGTGAATCTCTTTATGGGTATGGTGATGAGTAAATATATTTCTCAATGATACATGTCTAACAAACTAGAAATATAAAAGGCAGTGTATGTGACAGTTGTATATAAATAAGTATACATAAGACTCAGTGATTGTATGAGTGACTATCGAAAACGGTATACTTGTAATAGTAATTTTATAACACATTAAGTATGAGTTACTATCTATACGAATAAATAAAGTGGTGTTTGTGTAAGTGTGTAGCTTAGTAAATGTAAGTATGATCAATTGTTTGCATAAGTGAGTAGAATGACTGCATAAGTGAATAGGATGTATGCTGAGTGTAATGTCGATGTAGGTGTATAAGTATCTTTAATAGTGTTCTATTGATCATTGACAGCATGTATGAGTGAATCTATAGGTAAGTGTTTAGATGTGTGTGTAGATGTCGGAATCACTTAGTGGGTTTTTAGAAACTGGCATTGGTGTGTCAATGGTTTCAAATATGGTACTCTGTATTTTACAGTGAGTGATAAAAGGTTATACTTGTGTATGATGAGGTGTATCAGATTTCAGGGACTACTACTCACTCTACTACTCTCTCTCTATTACTCTCTACTACTCTCTCTCTACTACTCTACTACTCACTCTCTACTACTCTACTACTCTCTACTACTCTCTACTACTACTCTCTACTACTCACTACCACACCCCCTTTACTACTCTACTACTCACTCTCTACTACTCTCTCTCTACTACTCTCTTTACCACTCTCTACTACTCACTCTCTACCATTCACTCTCTACTACTCACTCTCTACTACTCCCTCTCCACTACTCAATCTCTACTACTCGCTCGCTACTACTCACTCTCTATTACTCTACTGCTATCTACTACTCTCTCTACTACTCGCTCTCTACTACTAGCTCTCTACTACTCTCTACTACTTTCTACCACTCACTCTCTACTACTCTACTACTCACTCTCTACTACTTTCTCTCTACTATTCACTCTACTACTCTCTACTACTCACTCTCTACTACTCTCTCTCTACTACTCACTCTCTACTACTCACTCCCTACTACTCACTCCCTACTACTCTCTACTACTCACTCTCCACTACTCACTCTCTACTACTTGCTTTCTACTACTCACTCTCTACTACTCTCTCTACTTCTCACTCTCTACTACTCACTCTACTACTCTCTACTACTCACTCTCTACTACACACTCTACTGCTTGCTCTGTACTGCTCTCTACTACTAACTCTACTACTCACTCTCTACTACTCTCTACTACTCACTCTCTACCACTCCACTACTCTCTACTACTCATTCTCTAATACTCTACTACTCTCTACTACTCTCTCTACTACTCACTTTACTACTCTCTCTCTCTCTACTACTCCCTACTACTCTCTACCACTCACTCTCCACTACTTATTCTACTACTCTCTACTACTCACTCTAATACTCACTCTTTACTACTCTACTACTCACTCTCTACTACTCACTCTACTACTCTCTACTACTCACTCTCTGCTACTCTCTACTACTCACTCTCTACTCTCTAATACTCACTCTCTACTCTCTACCTCTCTCTCTACTACTCTCTACCTCTACCTCTCTACCTCTACACCTCTACCTCTACCTCTCTACCTCTCTCTACATGCACACATATGCACACATATATATATATATATATATATATATATATATATATATATATATATACATATGCATTTATATATATGTATGTGTGTATATATATACATACATATATAAACATATATATAAAATGCATATCTATATAAATACGAATATAAATGCATGCATACATATACATATACGCATACAAATGCATGTTAGGTACATGAAAGTTTGAAAAACACTAATACAAGCAAAGCTAAAAAGCCACCTAGTTACAAACACAATTGCTTTAACTTAAACGAGGGCGAAACCTATTGCATTTTCAATGCTTGCTTACTTTGGTACCATCAAGAAGGCATTCAGATGTGTCACACATTTGCCATTCGGAATGTTAGCACTCTAGTTGCTCATTAGATCACTGTAGTAAAGATACTGCTCACCAGGGAAGTCAGCTGGTGGTATTCAAAGTGCATGTTTCAGTCTGCATGTCATAATTTTTTAATGAAATAGAAGAGGATTTGAGAAGTCAAAATGTGCCCTAATTTTCTTTCTGCAGCACTAATCATAATTTAATTTCTGTGGCAAAATGAACCCCCTCATTTTGTTCCTTTGCAAATTAAATGTTTTAAGTGTTACCACTTTATTCCAATCAAGATGTCTTCAGGTGTGCCATACTTTTGTCATAAGTAAGACTGTTAGCGTTCTAGTTGTTCTTTAGAACACTCTGGGACATTCTGTCATTGGGCTATATTTAGGCTACATCTGGGTGATATTTGTGCTACATTTGGGCTCTTTTGTCTCTGGTGGCCATCTTGGGAGACGTATTTGTTATTAAGTTTCCTAATTTCCTCATTTACTGCAGTCTCCTCAGTAGGAAATGCTTTCAGTTTTTTACTTTGATTCCATCAAGGAGGCATTCAGATGTGTCACACATTTGCCATAAATTCAGAATGTTAGCACTCTAGTTGCTTATTAGATCACTGTAGTAAAGCTACTGCTCACCAGGGAAGTCTGCTGCTGGTATTGAAAGTGCATGTTTCAGTCTGCATGTCAGAATTTCTTAATGAAATAGAAGAGGATTTGAGAAGTCAATCAAAATGTGCCCTAATTCTTCTTTCTGCAGCACTAATCATACTTTCTATGGCAAAATGACCCCCCTCATGTTGTTCCTTTCTAAATTAAATGTTTTAAGAGTTACCACTTTATTCCAATCAAGATGGCTTCAGGTGTGCCATACGTTTGTCATAAGTAGGACTGTTAGCGCTCTAGTTGTTCTTTAGAACACTCTGGTAAGCTGCAGTAGAACACAAAGGAATCAACTGACAGTCTCTGCTCTTGGTCAATGTACATGTTTTACAGAGAATGTCAGACTTCATTCTCAAATGACTGAGAAAGATAATGTGAATTTACAGAAAATATGCTCTCAGTTTAGCTTATAGATCACCTTCCAAACCTCTGTGGGAAAAGCATGAGAAAATAGTTTTCTCTAAAACATGATCCATGATATCCCAGCAGAAGGCTTTTTCACATGGTAAAATCACCTTAGAACACACCACAATTCCTAAAATTAGTATGGTACTATCAACAAATGATTTATAATGTAACGAAAGTCTTAAAACCTTCTATTAACTGCAATGTTTTTTAATGAGGTGCTATCATGTATATTGGTCCCAAGATGGCTGCCAACAATTTCTGGTTTGGAGTGTTGACAGACAGTTGACAGCAAATCAGCATGCAGCGCGTGCTCGGAATGCTAGATATATATATTTGTTTTCTTTTGATTTTCTCAGGAACTACTGGAGGTATTTACACCATTTAAGCAAAAGCGTGATCTGCGAATCAGACTCTACCATTTTGCCAAATTTCTTGTAATTCTGTTCAGCAGTTCGGGCTGTAGCCGTGTCTAATCGTCCTATGGAAAATAACATGGGGAAAACACGTTTTGGGACCCCCTTTTTTCTCAGCCCCCACTTGACAAATCTCCCAATAACTTTCAGGGAAGGAGCGGAGCAGAGCGGGCCATCTTTGAGAAATTCGCGAAGATTCGTCCACCGGCGCCAAAGTTATTCCAAATAGAATGTTGTGGATTTCCTATGGATACTGGGTCCTAACTATAACTACCTACTGGCGACCACCAGTAGGTAATATATATATATATATATATATATATATATATATTCACTGAAAAAAACTAAGGTTTCATGGACGTTGTAGTTAGTTGGACATTTCACTTTTACAAAACCTGAGAAATTTGGCCGTTATAGTTAGTTCAGTTAACTATAACTCGCGACCCCGCAATGCACTGCTGATGACGTCACATATTACATCATTCATGACATGGTCAGTGACATCACTGATGACATCTTCCAGTGAATGTGTGTTTCTGTAAAGTTTAAATATGTTTTTATATATATATATATGCCAAGGTGTATTGATGAATGAGTGGGTGTATAAATATCTGAATGGATGATTTAGTAGGTGCATGACTGATTGTGTAAGTGAGTGATTAAGCATATCTTTCTGAATGCATGGGTAAGAGAGTAAACTGTGTAAATGTCTGTATCAGTCTGTCAGTTGGTGTATAAGTGGCTTCATGGGTTGGTGTGTAGCTACATGACTGTCTATATGGGTTATTGATTGGTTGTCTGGGTATCTGTATGGGTGCCTAAGTGTCTGTGTGAGTGGGTGGGGGAGGGTGACTCTGTGCATAGATGTGTGAGTGGGTGATTCACTGAGTGTATGGGTTCAAGAGTGCATCTGTGTAGGGCTGTATGGGTGGGTGAGTGTGTGTATGGGTGTGTTGGTGAGTGAATGGATGTCTCAGTGGTATATGTGTAACTACATATGTGAAAAGTCATTGAGTAGGTATGTACTTACTGCTATTGGTTGGTCTATGGTTTCGATATTGGTAGTTTGTATTTTAGAGTGGGTGTTTAAAAGGTTTTATTAGGGTGTGGGGAGGTGTATCAGATTATCACATTGATGATGTCATCCGTGATGTCATTTGAGATGTCATCAGTGATGCCATCAGTGATGTCACTGACCATGTCATGAATGATGTACTATGTGACATCATCAGCAGTGCATTGCGGGGGAGCAGGTTAAAGTTAGCTGAACTAACTATAACGGCCAAATTTCTCAAGTTTTGTACGAGTGAAATGTCCAACTAACTATAACGTCCCTGAAACCTTAGTTTTTTTCAGTAAATTTCTAAGGTTTTTTTAAATGCTAATTTCTAACTATAACATGCCTGAAACCTATGGTTTTCTCAGTGAATTTCAAAGGTTTTTTAAATGCTAATTTCTAATTATGCCTACAGAGGTAGGACATGTGAAGAAAGAGGAAAAAAGGCACAGAAAGAAGCAAGAGGCAACAGAAGTTCAGAAAGATGAAGAAAAGTGCAGGAAGAAGCAAGAGGTGTGCAGAAAGAACCAACAGAGGAACAGAAAGTCCTCCTGTGCACCCAACTTTTTGCTGACGGGTACTGGTGGTAACTGACTGACTAACCAGGCCTAAAGCCAGTGTTATGCTAAAAGACACTTAGAATACAGTGAAAACACCTACATACACTAGGGAACACTATGCGTTGGGGTACCCCTGTGACCTCCTCTGTAAGGCCCTAGTACATAATAAGGAAGGGAGATTAAAACTACCTCGAAATCAGAGGTGCAGAAAGATGCTTGTTTAAGTAGTTGTCACGTTTGCAGAGTGGTGGAGAAAGGGTGCTGGTCCTCCGACCAGCGCTCAGGAATTCCACTGCGTAGGACTTACTGGAGGTACCAAGAGGGCTTCTTGGCCCCCAAACTCCCTCAAGACTAAATTGGACTTCATCCCCATCTCGTAGTCTGCCAGGAGGCGTGTTAGCAGAGTAGTGGAGAAAGGGGGCATGGCATCCGAAGACGTCTTAGGAGTCCCACTGTGTGGGACTTACTGGAGGTAAAAAGAGGGGTAGTTGGCCCCCAAGGACATCCCTGGGGGCAAACTTACCCTCCTATTACCTCCAGTAAGTCCCACACAGCAGCATTGGTAAGTTCTCATACCAGGCCATGCCCCCTTTGCCCACCACACTACAAACACGCTCTCTGGCGTGCTCTTGGATGGGGAGTGAAGTCCCCTTCGCAACTGGGGGCCCTTTAGGGGCCAACAAGCCTACCTCTTACCTCCAGTAAGCCCCATACAGTGGGAGTGCTGACAGGTAGACAAAGGCCACGCCCCCTTTCTCGACCACTCTGCAAACGTGCCCTCTGGCGCGTTGTTAGTTGGGGAATTAATTCCCCTTGAATACTGAGGGTCCCTGGGGGCCAACTAGCCCACCAGATACCTCCAATATGCGCCACAGAGCTGGATTGCAGAGAGGTGGTCCGAGAATACGCCGCCTTTTTACACCACTCTGCAAACGCGCCTCTTGGCGCACTGCTGCTCGGGGGTGAAGTCCACTTGTGTCCTGAGGTCCTCAGGACACAAGAGGACCTAATCATCCCACCAACAGTGCGCCAAGAAGCGCACATCATGAATAAAGCCCCCCGCACATCATTATTAAAGCCCCATGGGGGAAACACATTTTGGGACCCCCCCTTTTTTCTTGGCCCCCGCTTCATAAATCACCCCGAAACTTTCAAGACAGAAGCTGACCGGAGCGGGCCACTGGTTTAGAAAATTTCACAAAGAATCGTCAAACAATGCCAAAGTTATTGAGAAAACAAAAAACGCTTTTTGAATAGAAACAAGGTCCTAACTATAACTACCTACTGGCGTATGCCAGTAGGTAATATATATATATAAAGGTAGGTTATTTTTAAATATATATATCTCCACTACACAACCCGGATTGCTGGAGTCTGTGGCCCGTAGACAGGTGGTGAGTCATGCCGGGCAGGTCTCCCGGCTATTTAATCCACACAAGCGTCTTCTCCAAGAAGGACTCACTCTCAAGAGGTAAACCAAAATGTATTCATGTAGGTTACGCGTTTCGACAAAAGAACTGTCTTGATCATCAAGACAGTCCTTCTGTTGAAATGCGTAACCTACATAAATAAACTTTGGTTTACCTTCTGAGAGTGAGTCCTTCTTGGAGAAGACGCTTGTGTGGATAGATATATATATATGGGACTACGAATCCTACAATGCAAAGGGGCTGTAAGCCCAACCTACTAAAGGATGTCATTGAATAAAAACATACTTGTTGAAGTGAACACTCGATGCCTGGCTCTTTTCAAGCTCATGAAGAAGAGGCGACTTGGCCTCGAAACGCGTCAGCTACATGAAAAGAATCTGTGGTGGGTGAAATGCAGGTTGCAGCGAGGCTTAACAGACCAGAAGGTCGGGGCGCTGTCGTGTGACCTTTTCAATGCTGTGGCAATTTGTTTTCAACCTAATCAACACGGCCGCCCGCCGTGGAAAAGGAGCACCATTTCCGTGGTGAAAGGCTGTGAGAAGGAACGTGTTCTTTCTATCCGGCACAGCGTCCTTCTGCACACAGAACCTGCTGGGAACCTGCCTACCTACGAAGGTGAAACAATGCTTATTATTTTAAAACCAGGACACGAACTTACTAAAAGTTATTAATTATTTCACTTCATGGGACTACGAATCCTACAATGCAAAGGGGCTGTAAGCCCAACCTACTAAAGGATGTCATTGAATAAAAACATACTTGTTGAAGTGAACACTCGATGCCTGGCTCTTTTCAAGCTCATGAAGAAGAGGCGACTTGGCCTCGAAACGCGTCAGCTACATGAAAAGAATCTGTGGTGGGTGAAATGCAGGTTGCAGCGAGGCTTAACAGACCAGAAGGTCGGGGCGCTGTCGTGTGACCTTTTCAATGCTGTGGCAATTTGTTTTCAACCTAATCAACACGGCCGCCCGCCGTGGAAAAGGAGCACCATTTCCGTGGTGAAAGGCTGTGAGAAGGAACGTGTTCTTTCTATCCGGCACAGCGTCCTTCTGCACACAGAACCTGCTGGGAACCTGCCTACCTACGAAGGTGAAACAATGCTTATTATTTTAAAACCAGGACACGAACTTACTAAAAGTTATTAATTATTTCACTTCATGGGACTACGAATCCTACAATGCAAAGGGGCTGTAAGCCCAACCTACTAAAGGATGTCATTGAATAAAAACATACTTGTTGAAGTGAACACTCGATGCCTGGCTCTTTTCAAGCTCATGAAGAAGAGGCGACTTGGCCTCGAAACGCGTCAGCTACATGAAAAGAATCTGTGGTGGGTGAAATGCAGGTTGCAGCGAGGCTTAACAGACCAGAAGGTCGGGGCGCTGTCGTGTGACCTTTTCAATGCTGTGGCAATTTGTTTTCAATATATATATATATATATAACAAGTTTATCCAAAGGACACAAGCGCACTCTCTTTTTCAGCATTTATTCAATTAGGCAATACAATTCTGGAGTGAAATTAATTAATATCCATGCCTCTTTACGCGTTTCAGATATTACACTTCTTGATCACATGATTTGGCAGGAAAATGTTTGTTTAAGTTGAGGCTGTTGCATGTTGCTTATCACTTTACCAGTAATGATTTTGCCCTTCAGTGGGTCTCCCCAATGTTTTTTTTATCCAATTTCACACGCGGATGAGTAGTTCTGCAACGATATACTGTATGACCTTCAGTGGGCCAGCTTGAAAAAACATGTCAGAATTGACAAACACAATATTTACCACCGCTGCAAGTTCTTTCTCGTGGCAGTTCCAATACACGCCCTGCAATTCCTATTTTAATGTATCTTTAGTCACTTTATCTGTCACATGTCACTCTGCATGAGCACTTAAGTCACTTTATCTGTCACATGTTGGAGCAACCTTCATTGCCATGTACATAGATAGTCTCATGTACCTTTACCAAAACACATGCTGTGTGCAGCCATTTCCATCCTAGCTATGTGGTTTCTTCTCCTTGTTTTCCCTTTTATCGTCTTTCAAGTTATGCCTTTGGGTTCCCTAAAGAAATATAGGTTCGCCAAAACTGCTTTTGGTACCGACAGGGCCTTGTTTGGTATGTATCAAGTGTTACCAACCTATCTCGAGTGAAATTACACCCGACCACTGTGCACTGTTGCAAAACTCTGTTGAGTTTATTTTTCAAAAGATTTTTTAAACCATTTCAAAATCAAATTCTCAATGATGTCAACATGGCTTTTTCAATTCAGTACATTTAGCCTGAACTTACATGTTTTTAAACATTGCAATTCTTTTAGAACTCAAACAAAAAACATTGAAGAATACAGCGTATGTAACATAATATAACAACATGGCATTATACAATGACAATATGCTTATGAGAAGCCCGATGCATTTCGAGCCTTGTGGGGCTCTTCCTCCGGGGCATGAAATCTACATGAATGTAAAAAACACAGCGTTACATTTTGGGACCACTTGTTGAGTTAAACCTAACAAATCCAGTGAAAAAACGAGCTTAATGTCGTGCTCCACCACCTCCTCACCCTGTGAAATCTAATTAAATCTTACCCTTTCCTTGTGCCTCTAAAATAAAAACGACCTGCACAATGGAAAAACGTTACATGAACTCACTCTTTTCTCTATACAAAGCTCCGCTTTAAAAACAAACACAGAGACAACGCAGCTACTCAACTTACCCACTCGAAGACTCGTGATCGCTACCGGTTCTACAAATACAAAATAGACCAAAATCAGAACTGCCCGACTATATTCCAGTACATTCACAAAGAAACCGACTTAACCCAAGTCCTCCTACGTGCGTACCTTAATATTAACGCTGTTCCTCACAAACAACTCTCGTGGCCATTGCCAAGCGTTCGAATGCTCTGGCGCCTCATTTCGCATTATATCTCCGCGTAATACATATTCCAGCCTATCGAAATCACTCTGTTTCCTCTGACGTCAACACAACCACTAGACCTGCCTGCTCACTCAGAGCACGGCAACACTTCCTGATAGACCTTGTTCCTCGTGACCACGTGGGGCTCTCTCTACCAATCCGCTGCTTCTAAACCCGAGCTTCGGAGTGAACGCGATAGTGAACGTGCATGCAACTTACAATGCGTGTGAATAGAAATAAAAATGAAAATAAATAATAAAGTGGTGACTCGTTTTGTGCCTTACGTGAACACTTAATGTATGTATGGAAAACATTACAAATTTCAGATCAACCATCGGTACATGGCTTACAACACATGGTGCCATATATGGCAGTAGATTCTCTTACAGAAAACATGAAAAATCTATTTTGTCATTTAACCCTTTGGGATCCTGAGTCCCCAGTTTTTTTATCCAAAAGGTCTCTCTCTGAAGCAGAGATCTAGTTAAATCAGTACCCTCGAAATTCTCAACTCTCTCTAGGACTGAAAACTGCAGTTGAGCTATGCTGTGCTTAGCCTCCTGCCAGTGTGCTGCCAAAGGGCTCTTGATGGTTTGATTTCTGATGGTGCTTTTATGTTCAGAAATTCTGATTTTTATTTTGCGCTCTGTTTTACCCACATAAAGTTTCCCGCATGGGCACTTTATGTAGTAAATGAGAACACTAGAGTTGCAATCAGCATTGAAAAATAGAGGGATTGTTTTTCCTGTCTGTGGATGGTGTAAAGACTTGCCTGTAATCACATTATTGCAATGAACGCAATTACCACATCTCTTCATGCCCTTATAGGACGACATTTGTTTTTGTACGAATTTAGGCGTTAAAAGTTCCTTGAGGTTTTTAGACCTTGTATAGGCGAACATTGGTTTTTGATCAAAGATGCCATTGAAGTCTGATTCATTTTGTAATAATGCCCAATGCTTGTTCACTATGTTCTTGATTTTTTGAGAACTGGTGGAGTATTTCAAAACAAACACTTGTCTCTCCATTTTTTGTTTCATCCTTTGGTGCAACAAATTCGTTCTGTCGAACATTTTTACTCTTTGTCTTGTCCTTTCCAATAATTCTTTTGGATAACCTCTTTGCTCATATTTATCCTGTTGTATGTCAAGATGTTTCTCCAAGTCTGACTGTTTGGAACATATCCTTTTAATCCTCATGAATTGAGAGAGCGGTAAATTATCTTTCAAGTTTTGCGGATGAAAACTTTTATACATCAATGCATTGTTCACATCAGTTTCTTTACGGAAGACTTCTGTGTGTATCTCTGTATCCTCCAAAGTGATTGCCACATCTAAGAAAGAAATTTTCTGTTCATTGATGTTGGAAGTGAACTGTATGTATTCATTGTACTGATCAAGTTGTAGCAGTTTTTTTTCCAGTAGGGATCTCTCTGCGTTCCAGATGACAAAAATGTCATCTATAAATCTACAGTATAAAACTGCATGCTCCTGCCAATCTTCATCAGTGTAGATATGGTCTGCTTCAAATTTGGCCATAAAGGTGTTTGCATACGCCGGAGCTCCGGCAAAACCCATGGAGGTCCCTTGTAATTGTAGAAAAAATCTTTCATCCCATTGGAAATAGCTGTGGTACAAACAATAGTGTAGAATTTCCAAGATGAACACTTTTTCAGCCCTGATTGAAGGTTGGCTCAGCAAAGCCCATTCTACTGCCTCAAGTCCACCCTGATGGGGAATGGACGTGTATAATGATTTTACATCGATGGTACACAATAACATTCGATTGTCTGGTTTTATAGATTGCAATTTTAGGAGAAAGTCCGTAGTGTCTTTAACATATGAGGGCCATTTTTGGACAAAAGGTTGGAGAAATTTATCGATGTAGATTCCGAGTGGTTCGAAGATGGTACCGCACCCCGTCACTATTGGTCTCATTGGGGGGTTTTCTAAACTCTTGTGTATTTTGGGAAGCATATACAATCGTGGTCTTCTGGGATGATCAACTGTTAAAAATTGTTTGGTTGTTGCTGTAATGTGTCCTAATTCCAATGAATGCTCTAAGATTGTGTTCAATGTTGTTTTAAGATCGTTGATGGGATCTTTATCCAGTAATAGATACGTTGATCTGTCTGCGACATGTTCTTCAACTTTATCAGTGTAGAATGTTTTGTTCATCACAACGATTGCTCCCCCTTTGTCTGCTTTCTGAATCATGATAGCAGGATTATCTTGTAACGACTTCAGAGTGTTCCTGTCCTGTATAGATAAATTTTTCTTTTTGCCCCTGGACAAATTGATATTCTGGATGTCATTGCGTACTGATCGTTCAAAAGCGTCTAAGATTTTATGAGAGACTGGCGCCTGAAACTTTGATTTAGGACGAAACTCAAGAAGTTCTGTTTCTTCTTTTTGGGAAGTGGCAGGAACAACATTCGTAAAAAAATGCCTTAATTTCAAAACCCTCATGAATTTAAAGAGTGAAACTTCACACTCTAGTTGATTTGTAGTGTGAGTGGGAACGAACCCTAATCCTCTATTTAAGATCCTGATTTGGTGAGGTGACAGAATGGTATCAGAAATGTTCACAACTAAATTTACCTCTGACTTCTTGTTGAAGGTTTTTTTAAGACTTCGCCTTGTTTTCCTATTGATTTTGAAGGTCCGGGTGGTTGGCTTGAATCCGCGGCGTCGGATAAAAAAGATTGTTTAACTCCAGGAGCTTGTGCTCCTCTTTCCTCTGTTGTTTTGGGAGCTTCTGAAAGCTGAGATTGGACTGTTGGTCTATTCGCTGTAAGGTCCGAATCTGACACCGAGCTTTCTTCAGAAGATACATTGGTCTTCTTTTTTGGAAATACTCTTCGCTGGGCATACACCTCGGCCCATGTATATACTTCTTGCAGTTTGTAGTCCAATGTATCTCTTTTGAATTTCCTCAACTTGCCTGCTTGTATTTCCTTTGTGTGTTTATCCAATCTTGCATTTATTTCCTCCAGTGATTTGTCCCAATCAGTTTTGTCCATTCTCTCTTCCAAATCTGCTTTGATTATTTCTATTTCTTTTGAAAGATCATTAATTGCTTTGGCCAATTCTTCTACTAAAAGTAAAATTAGATCCAAGCTACATTTATTTAAAATTGAATACCAACGTTCCATGAAGTCTTTGTTTAGATGAAACCTAAATAACATGGGTTTGATAGACAGCCTCAAACCTCTAGGAATACGTTTCACTCGATGATATTGTACCAGTGTCGAGGCATGTAATTTCTGGTTGATCTCTCTTCTGGCTAGAAATTCAAACTGCTTCAGCTGTTGTATGATTGTGGTCCCTTGTGTATCAGCTGTTTTGATTTCCTGAATCATTGCATAAATACTTGATGCTTCTTCTGGTGTGTAAGCTAATGTGCTTGCTCGGTGTTCAGTAGTGTTAGAAATTGCTTCGAATTGCATGATGGGTGCTTTTGCTTCTCCTATCTAAATTCATATGTATCAAGTGTTACCCAGGTCCTGAAGTTCACTGAGTCACCCCATTAGATTGTAATAACACCCAACAGTACAGTAACTCTTTTGGAAATCACTAAATAAATAATGACATGTGTTCATTTGCAGAAACCGAGAGTACTGCAGCGAAAATAGAGAATACTTCAGGCCTGAATGCTGTTACTCATTTTCATCCATAACCCATTATGAAGTCTCCAAACATGTTGCGAATTGAGAACTGGAAGACAACTCAAACTCCTCGCAACATGACTCCGAAAAGGGTTTCCTGAGGGCAGTATTCTCCAAAGCTAACCATCTTGGACCCAATTTACACAATGTTTCACACGCTTTGCTGGCCCATCAGTGCTCAAAACATTGAATTTGCATTTAGAAATCTGGAAAACTGATTCATATAATTCGGATTTACAACTTGTTCCTGACCACAAGTCTAATTATGTATTGGACAAATCTGCAAATATGGCGCATTACTGCAGTCATGATTTTAGGGTTGTATTGCAATACAGCATTATTTTCATAGAGCTTCCCATTCCTTTAGTGAGACCTAAAGTAAATTAGGTTAGGGGCTTTATGTAAAGAAGACAAAATGGGTCTACTCAGGGGAGGGGCACAAGGCAGGGTCATTTGAAAAGCAGTGCCCACGCACAAAGTTGTAACTTTCTGTGTATTTTCAATCTTTCTGAATTGCTTTTCATACTCATTTTGTGCACATGCTATGGCATTTAATGCTGGATAAAGTGTGCAAAATGGCTGTGAAAAAACACCTCTCACACCCATATTTGAAAGAGGTAGTGTGGAAAACATTTCTTCACCTGGTAAATATTTTCTAGGCAGAGCAAAAATAGAAAAAAAGGTACATTTGCAAATGCAGATTTCTGCTACTAATCTTTCCGAGGACTATGCACACTAAAGGCCATCCCCCCAAAAATGGTGGAGTTGTTGGAGTAGCCATGGAAATCTAATTTAGGAAAGGTATCAAGGCATACCTTTGTGGTTGTTTGCGAATCCCCAATTTGTTACGAAATGCAAATAAATGAATTTACCAGTTATAATCGAACAGTTGAACCATTACGTTGAACTTACTTGGTAAAACACTTGGTTTTGGAGGGACTGGCCTAAAAAAAAGAAAAACTGTCAAATACTACATTTTATTGGGCTCAATGTTGAATGGAGTGTTAAAAGCAGACACAGCTTCCGTATCTTCTAACAATTTTTAAAGCAAGAATCTAGTTAACTATTTAATTTAAAAAGAGGTGAACTAACTTTTCATGGCAACCATAGTCAATCTACTTTCAAAGAAAAAAGAAACCTGACATTCATAATCATTCGGATACGTGCAATCTCTGGATCAGCCACTACAACACTTGCTATCAAAACGCAGCACTCACTAATACAATAGATTTGTAAAATGTAGTACAAGTTGACCTTAACAATCAGTGAGAGTTGCAGTTGCCAAATCACAAGAAAAACATGTTCTTAGTGTAAAAGTTCACGTTGTGATAATGCTATGTGTAAGAAAACTGGATCTGTTTAGTGGTATCTATCCATAACATACATGACTGTCCTTTTTATCCCCATGATAAATCCACTGCACACCAGTTTAAGTTTGATAGGAGAGAGGAAGAAATACCTACTTTGTTTACTACTGGAAATATCAAGGGAAATGTCCCGACCTAACAAGATTCTATAAAATATTTCCCTGACCAACCTCCCAAGGATAATTGAGCCTGTCTGTTGCTGGTGCATGTAACCTTCTGTGAAGTATGCCTCTTGAGCATGGGAGGTTCATGTCCTGTAAGGTCCTGGAACAAATAAACCCTACTGTGCACCAAAAGTTACCTGGTGAAGTAGTGGGTGGACTTTCAGACCATTGGCTAGCTTACAGGAACCGTTTAAAGATATTCTTAAGTGAATCATATTAGCATGAACCAGTCTTCGAGCGTTAGTATACAATCTGGAAAGCATGCAACAAAACTACATAGAGGTAACATAATTTCGCACCATTTCCACGGCCCACCTGTGTGGGTAGAGCCCTCTAGTGATTATTCTTGGACCTCAGATACCCTGTCGTAGACATTTTTATTAAACAGCTATCTTCTGTTGCTACCTTTTTCTGGCCTTGCTATTAAGCAGCTAAGTTAAAGAGTTTGAATGTTGAAATATTGCCTAGAGAAATATTGTGATGGCAAACATCATGGCTAACATATTGAGTCCCAAAAATCGAAAATCATATAGGTAAATGCAGGTTTTCTATTCTTAACTCAACAGCTATGTACCTTGAATATATATACATATATATATATATATATATATATATTGTTTTTTTAAGTTACCACAATGGGGAGTAAGTAAAGTAAACCTATACTTATTTGCATATTCTTACTTTCATGAAATTTTGGTCTTCAACATTTTATCCACAATATTTTTGAAGAACAATATTCTGGAGTCGAAATTAAGTTGGAATACCATTAAAGATGTAGTAATGTTTACCCCAGTATGCATCATTTGTTGCTTTCTGTTATACAATCTTTAAAGTTGTATGCAACCCATCATCAGTGAGAGAACAGTTATCTCTCCACTTTTTTCTTATTTTCAGATTTTTCGTGTTCTTTCTTGTGGCATTTTGCTTATTACGTTTTAACATGTTCATTCTAAATTGGTTTACCCTTATAGGCTCTTTATTTCTGTTACTTTATTGTAGTCTGTCTGCTTGATGTATTACAATTCTATCTTCATAGACATTTCTATGAAAGATTGCGGATACCAAGGTATCACATGTGATAAAAGAATATCCTTAGGTAACTGTTTTTTCCCTTGGTGATTCTTCTGTTTAGTCATGTCTCATCTCACTCACACCTCACATGTAACCGAACTCCATCTATGCCAGCCTGCCAGATTCCCTTTAAAGGGGAACTCAACTAATCAAATGTAAAAAAAAACAATTACTTCAGATTTACAGCTGATATTTGTTGAAGTGCAGGAACCTCTAATGCTGAGCTGGAACCTTTTCGCCTCTCAACAGGTGTTGGTTTATCTGAAAAGAAAAAGCATATACATTAAGGTTTGTCATTACTTTGCAGTGAATAGTTTTTGTCACACAGACGTCCACAGATTGGATTGCAAAATGCCAGGATTTTCCAACAACAATAAGTTGACTGGGACCTTCCTGAGATCCTGCACACAAAGAGCTCTTGAAACATCAGAAATCATTCTCATTTTTCTGTAATTTGGCTTGCCATTTCTCTCCCTTAGATTGGGAGATTTTTTCCACATTCCATATCCCAAGGAGCATTGCTTTAGGCTGAATGATAGAAGGAGGAAGCCATCACATTACACTTTGCCGGTGGAAGGCACACTGTGAAAAACCAATCATTTTCCCTCCACAGCTAATGGTTCAGCCATCCCTAGCTATCTTGACCCAGCTGCAAAAAATGTATAAAATACCTGAGGCCTCCTTCCATTCCCCTGAATTCTTTGAACTGCACAGCTCATGTCTAAAATGAACTTTATGACCTATTTTACCCTGACAAGATGCCCAGCCTGTTATCTTTGAGTGGTGTCCCACAATGATTTCATTTTTAAACTTACACAGGGATTCTCTGTAAGCGAATGTGAGCATGATAAATATACCTTTATCTTAATGCCAACACCTTGGTTGAGAAAAATAATGTTTAAATTCATCAATGGAATTCAGCCTACTTCATTCTCAATATATTCCATCGTTGTTAAGCTTTTCAATGTTGTCCTTGATTTACTTTTTTAAGTAGAAAGTTTGTAAAGAAAACACAAATAAAGTCTCTTTATCATCAGAAGTAAAAGTATATTTAAAAATATTTGAAATGTTTTAGAATAATTTTTCTATGTAGATTATGAACACCACTAATCACATTGTACTAATCCACCACAAAGCAGGCACATATTAAAGATGTTGTATTTCTGTGCATACTTTAAGAAAAGTATGCATGCAAAACTTGATTTCAGATGTTATCTAAAATGTAATCTCATTACCTTCCTTAGGCACTGTTTCTCTCAATGACACTGGTAAATTCTGAAATTGAATAGAAAATCGTTAACTTTTTATCTGTAACGCTTTTTAAACAATAGAGCTCGGCAGAACGTACAAAAACAGAGATGAATAATGATTTCGTGAGAAAAGTAGGTCATTTTTTGATTGAAAGAAACCTTTAAAATAAGAGTCTGCATATAAAGCAATCTATAATAATAGAGTATGACATATATAGAGTAGGGCCTGCAGGTAGTGTAAAGACTTTTTTTTACATTTCTCGCTGAGACACCCTAACTGGGATGTGTATGCCCAGACATGGAATCCTGTTCCAAAGTACTCAAGCTGTACCTCAGGGATGGGATCCAACGAGGCCAAAACCGATCTGGTTTTGGTTTTGTTCCAGTTCAGATGAGACTTGTCTCACGATTCCAGCTTGTTGCTGTTAATGGAGCAGACAGAACCAAAGCTGATTCATGTAGGGTTAGTCCCTGTCTATGAAGACAGGGTGAGGAAATAAATAAGGGACTGTAATGCAGTCTAAAGTAATTATAAGTAGCAGAGATGAATTCTATCACTCCATTAGTCACTCCTATGATTTCTTTTCTCAGCAAATAGATGAGACAACATTGTATTTTTTAGATTTAAGGTTGCGGGCATATACACCACATGTAAGCTCTGATATTTTATTTATTTATATATTGTTGTGATATTGTTAAAGGCCACGTCCCCGAGGGTGTGGTTGTGGTGAACATTCCCAAGATCACTGCTTTCTCTGTATTGTTGCCAATTTTATAAAGAATGTTGGAAAAATGGCCATGACCTAGTTTTAACAATGAGGCACACTGAGGGCCTTATTATGAGTTTGTCAGTCCTCCTGCAGCACCCCCCCGCTGAGCTTGCAGGAGGACCGCCAAGCCCGCCCGCTAGATTATGAGTTTAAGGTCAGGCGGACGGCGCTGCGGCAATCTCATGACAGCGGCTTTGTTAGGCTCATAGGAGAGCCTTAACATCAGACCGCCGCCATGAAAGCGACTGCAGCACGGTCCTGCAAAGTGTTGCATGCACAATATTGGGCAAGCCACACTGTGCAAGAACGGGGTGCAATTACAGAGGGGCACCACATATGCACCCCCAGACCCAGAACTAGCAGGGGCACACTGTTAGGGCCCCCATAGTTGCATCTCTGCCACCCTTTTCATGGCGGGCTCACCGCCATGAAATGGGCAGTGGAAAAGCAATTTGGAATATGCGTGGCGGTTCCACAGTGGCACCGCCAGCATATTCCTGCCCCTTAATACTGCACCACCACCGCAGTATCATGGAAGACGTGGTGGTCCGACCCGCACATTAGTAATACTGCGGGCAGACCCGCAGAGGCGGCGGTGGTCAGAACGCCACAGTGAGTACGGCGGTTGCAGGAATAGCCGTACTTATACTAAGGCCCTAAGTATTATGTCATACATTGAACAAAGCAATATTGCAAGGTTCAGTTTTTATAGAGAGCTTGGTTTAAAGACCAAGGTTAAGCCCTAGTAAGCACTATTTTATACTCCTCTACTCTTAGGTGCCTCAGTCGGTTTTAATCATGTGTATGTAGTTATGGAGTACCTAGACTTTACAAGAGGATTACATTTTCCTGTTTTTAGATTGTAGCTGTTTTTAAAATGCAAAGCTCTGCTTTTTTTGGATGATAGACATTTATTTTCTTTTTCTTTGTATTTTTCTTCGTTCTAGTTTTAGTAATTTTGCTGTGCAATTATTAATGGATTGGAAAGCTTTTATTCTTTTTTGTATTAAAAGGTTATGCCATCAGTGACCATATATCGATTGTCAAATGGGTGCATGAAGAGTCTCAGAACATGATTCTATGTCAGCCAGCATTCCACCAGTGACCTTGTTCACTATAAATTTGAGTTTGGATGACCATAAGAACCCACACAGCTGTTGTTTCCTTTTTCCAAACCCTGCATGGATCAACACCACATTACAGTAAGGAACTGAACTGGTTTATCAAAAAGGGAAATGCCAATATATTATTCTTAAATCTGATCTTCCACCATAAGGAAATTTTAAGGTCTGGATAAACAGATCTTCAGCTTTGAATGAATGTACAATGAAATGGATCCTTTCTGCATTCACATCTTAATTAATGACAGTCGTTCTTTAGGCCTGATTGTTGTTATTTCTTGACTTGCAGATATCTCGATTGACAGAATTAGATTGCATGTTCAACAATTAGAATGTTCATTGGTATTGCAGAATATAGCGAGGGTCATCAAAAACACAGCATTGCATCCCAGGTACACCATCAGACCACTATACACTATGGGGTCGATTCCGATTCGGGAAAAAAAACGTCCGTACGATTTGTATCCGGAGCCCTCTCCGTACGAATCGTACCCGTCTGTCCAAGTCGCGTAGTACGATCTGTATTCCGTGAATCCGTCCGAATCGTCGCAATCCGTACGTATTGCAAGGCTGAAACCGTGAACCGTATGACTCGTACACATGCCGTACGACTCGTAAACATACCGTACGACCCGACGAGTACGATCCGGACCGGGGTATGAGGACGCGATTTGTATGGTCCACGTCAGGTAAGAGCGAGTCGTACGGAAAAGCACACAAACACATACACACCGTACTGTCCGTACACCCCATGATCGCAGGGGCACGGTACCCCTGCGATCATGGGGTGTACGCACCGTACCTCATGTACGATGGGTGTACGCACCGTACCCCATGTACGATGGGTGTACGCACCGTACCCCATGTACACTGGGTGTACGCACCGTACCGCATGTACGATGGGTGTACCCAGCGTACATGGGGTACGGTGCGTACACCCATCGTACATGGGGTACGATGCGTACACCCCATGATTGCAGATGTACGCACGTACCCCTGCGATCATGGGGGGTACGCACCGTACCCGGGGGGCCGTTCCGTACCTGTTTCGGTGCGAACTCTGCTTTTACGGCTGTTTTCAGCTCCCATAGAAAAAGGGTCGTACGGTGCGTAACCGACACGTATCGTACTTGCTGGGTCGTAAAAACCAGCAGCGAACCGTACAGATGTCGCGTACAGCGGGTTCCGAGGGAGAATCGCACAGAGATTAGAGCTGTACGTTCTCTGTACGACTCGTACGGAGTACGGCTCCTGGTACGAATCGTACTTCATCGTACGTATGGGGGATGTTGCAAGGTACGATTCGTACAGGAAAAACGCACCAAACGGCTATTCGGAACGGTTTTTCCCGAATCAGAATCGGCCCCTAAGGGTCCTAAATAGCAACTCCATAGGAATCGCTATTTAGGAAATGCAAAATGATATGTATGAAATTACCGATTTCCTAATAGCGATTCCAACAGAATAGGAATTGCTATTAAGAAATCGCAATTAGGAAATCCCATGCCATTCATACCAATGGGCCAGTTATGCATTTCCTAAATACTGTTTTCCAATTAGGGAATTCCTATTTAGGAAATGTTAAAGCAAGGATGGCTATGGCCCTTAAAGAACCCGTAATGCACCCCAAAACAAGTGGTGCACATGTAGAGCACACATTCCCTAGGATAATGCATGGGCTTAGTTGCACTTAAAAAAAGCATCTTGGGTGCTTTTTTTAAAATGCACTTTGCTACCATCGACTTTGGGTCGATGGCAATTGCATTTCCTAAATGCTAATTTTGCATTTAGCAAATGCTTTGTACATGTGCTAAGAAATCACAAATAGGAAATCCATATTTATGAATTCCTATTTAGGGAATCTTAAAATGCGATTTCTACTGGGTAGAAATTACATTTTGTGATTCTCTCAAGGCCTTGGTGCATAGGAAAAAGCTGTTTTGCATTTCTTAACAGGCCAAAATTGCAATGCGGCCCGTTAAGAAATGCAAAAGGCCTTTGTACATCTGGCCCTACATCCTTGGACCCCAGGCCACCACAGTGAAACAAATCATCTTTAACCTGTTGGTGACTGTCAAAGCTCCAAACCTGAAGGGGCTCTATTGGAGCACAATTCAAACTCCTCACCCACACTTTCAAGGCAATACATCGTCAGACAGCATGGACTCAACATAGTATCCTACGCCGATGACAGCCAGCTCAACTTCTCCCTCACAAAGGATCCCCACCAGACTCAGCTTCCAGGAAAGAATGAAAGACTTTACATCCTGGATGAGCAGCAGCTTTCTTAAGCTCAACTCGAAGACAGAAGTCCTCGGACCCACCCCCTCAACATGGGACAACACCTGGTGGCCCAACACCCTCTGCAACCCTCCACTCCCACGGACCATGCCCGGAACCTCGGCATCATACTCGACTCCTTCCTCACCATTACCTGACAGTTCAACGCCGTCTCTTGCACTTGCTTCAACACCCTCCGCATCCTTTGCAAGACCTTCAAGTGGATCCACCCCGAATCCATAAAGACCATCACCCACACACTCATAGCAAGCAGACTGGACTACGGAAACGCCCTCTACGCCAGAATCAACAAATCCCTGCTCCAGACCACCGGAGCCAGACTCGCCCTCGGCATCCCACGACATGAACACATCACCCAGCACCTTCGAGACCCTCACAGGCTCCCCGTCAAGAAGAGAGTAACCTTCAAGCTACTCACTCCTACAACCTACAAATCCCTCACAACACCAGACCCCAAGGCCCCAACCAAAGAGTCTTCTTCCATTTACACAAGAGAGACCTCTGCTCCGCCAACCTCACCCTCGTTGAACCCCCGCGAACCCGCAAGGCCAGAGAGGGAGGGAGAGCCTTCCCCTAAATTATGGCAATGACCTGGAACGAGCTCCCACTCAACATCAGACGTTCCCCTACTCTGCACACCCTGAGGAAGAGCCCCAAGACCTGGCTCTTTGGCTGACTCTGAGCTGCATGCCGCCCAGCGCCTTGCGACCCTCATGAGTGAGTAGCGTGCTTCACAAATCCCTGATTGATTGATTGATAGATACATAACAGTGTCCCAGCATACCTCAACAATCACCTCTGCTTTCACAAACCTTCCAGACACCTCCACACATCTGGACTCTTACTTGCACACATCCCACGCATTGGGAAAACCAGATCTGGCAGCCGAGCCTTCTCCTACATCGCTCCTAAGGTGTGGAAAGGCCTACCACTACACATAAGGGCCTCATTCGCACTGCGTGAATTCTGCAAGCAGCTGAAGACCTGGAGTTTTGAGTAATCCCTCCAGGCCTTAGATGTGGCTGACTCAGACCTGCTCAGCGCCAGGATACCCTCCCGGGTGATATTGCACTTTACAAATCTTCATAACATACCGTAACAAAGATTTGACCACCAGCTGTTTCTCCTCTGCCTTCACTATGTGGACATGAATCAACTATCTCTTGTGTGGTCACAAATCATTGTCAATATGTACTCATTCCACTGTGTAATTAATTGAGTGATGACCTACATTGTGGAGTTCTGAGACCACGCTCCTTCTTTTGGTATATCCCCCTTCCTCCTGGCCTGGGCTGGGTCAACCCTCTAGGTTCACGTTAAATGTGTATGCTAATTATGTCCAGCTCTGTCTCAAGGTGTGATGGGTAAGACTTTGTGGGTGGTTGTAGGAGGGGTGGGGTGAGATGCAATTTCTGGGTGTAACAGCCTTCACTTCACAGGCCTGTGTGATAGCAGCTGAGTCATCAAGACAGTGCTTATTTTGTGAAACAATAAGTGCAGGTGCCCCAAGCTCTGCTCAGAAGCCGGAGACTGGAGCAATTAAACATCAAATACCAAGGCTGGTAGTTTCTAAACCGTTATCAAATACT
Organism: Lissotriton helveticus; assembly: GCF_964261635.1. Lineage (NCBI taxonomy): Eukaryota > Metazoa > Chordata > Amphibia > Caudata > Salamandridae > Lissotriton > Lissotriton helveticus. The sequence continues at coordinate 941,242,567 of NC_136065.1, forward strand.
CCATGCCCCTTTATCTCATACTTGCAGGTTCCTTCTTTCTCCCTTTGTGACGGTGTTGCCGTCTTTCTTTTCCTCCATCTGTCCAATCGGTATGTTTTTCCCTCTCTTGAACTTGATAAATATCTGATGCAGGAAATAAGTGCTGGCCCCCACGGTAACCACTGCCTCAAATTAAGCACTGCATGGGCATCTTATGATAGGTAAAATCTGAATTGAAGCAACACATAGTTTATGTTGCCATTTCATGAAGCTCCATTGTGGTAGTTTCCATTTATCATTCTGACTTAGAACATTCCCTATCCCTTTTTTAATTCTAATGAACATTTACCTTTTGTTTCGCAGCTATCAGTACACCAGGATCTCAAGGGGTATATATTGCAATATATTTTGTCTACCTCTGTTGAACTCAAAGTGCTAAATGTCCTTTTTGCCATGTAAATTTACATTCGGAGTCAAATCAGGATTAGGTAGATTTTTTCATGCGCTAAGTGCATTTTTTGAATGCAAAGTTCTGTGAGTATGGTGAATTGTCTGGAAATTTGGCATCAAAGGCAGGCTTGTGCGCTTTTCTCGGTAGAACTTCTCACAGATTTGAGTAATCGCCCACAAACTCATACATTTGTGGGTAATTATGTTTCTCCTGTTAATAGTTCTCACCATAAATTACACATAGATATATATTCCTATCAAGGTGAATAGCAAACCAAGATTTAAAATGGACCTACGTGTGGAAGCAATTTCTCCACAGGAAGAAAAATCCTGTGGAGAAAGAAAAATGGGTTCATGTAGAGGTTGACAGATTTAAAGAGCCGCTCATAATGAGGCCTCTATTGGTGATCAACGTGTCACCCATACCCTCAGAGGTAATTTAATGCAAGTAACTAAACATCTAAACAACATCCCGTGGATGGGAGACATCCTCAACATAAACGGTAAACAGTCAAGATATCAAGTTTTTATTTTCAACTTGCACTAATATCGAGCGCAAAATATCGGGATACAAAAATATTGCCTGTCAGAATATAGTGGTAAAGAATATCGAGTCTAATGTAAGTAATATTGTTTGCAAAATTATAGTTGTTAAAAATATCGTTTATTTAGTTAGTATTATGTATTTTAGTATGTATTTTAAATGTATGTGTTTGATTTTTTTTGTTTAAGTATTGCATTTGTTTTTATTAATATGTATTTCATTTTTAGGAGTTATTAATTTTATTTTAAGTGCATTTTGCGTTTTAGTTCCATAGTCGGTTGTGGGTTTATAGGGAAACAGGGTGGAAGTAATTTATTTATAAATAATTAATTAATATTTTTATTATTATTTATGTCCTTTTTTATGCTAATTATGTATTATTACTTAAATGGTTGTTAATTATTATTAATGAATTGGTAATTATGTTAATTGTGTAATTTTTTTAGGAGCAGGTGGTGGGTTGATGGGGGATTAGGGTGGAAAGTAATTTAATTTAAATACATTTTTACATATTTTTAATTTAATAATATTTAATGTTATTTTAAAGTGTTAATTGTTTGAATTAATTTATTATTGTTTTTATTTTGCTTTCAATTAATTAATTATTTGTTAATTAATTATGTTGATTGTGTCATGTTTTACAACATGACACAATGGTGTTATTTAAAGGGGAATAGGGTGGGGGGTACATTATTTATAATGAACTAAATATTTGTTAATTAATGATAATTAATTAAATATTAAATATGCTAATTGTGGAATAATTTTGATGTGTGAGTTGTGGGCTTTATAGCTGTACATGTTGGGAAGAAAACTTTTTTAAAATTAATTCATGATTTGTTGTTAATTGTTATTAATTTATTAATGTAAAATTAGTTATGGAAATTGTGTAAATATTTTTAGGTGTGTGTTTTGGTGTTTAACACCTTTGCTGCGGTGCATGTTTCGCTGCAGTGACATTCCAATCTTGGGCGAGGTTCGGACGGTCCCCGGCAGTTGTGCGCACAAGCCCACCCTGAGCATGGAAGGGGCTATTGGGGAAGAGGGTGGAAAGTAATTTAGGTTAAATAAATTAATTATTAGTTGATCATTAATATTTGTTTATTAATTGATACATATTTTTGGTAATTGTTTTGTTTTTATTTTGTTTTGGGATTTAGTTTCAATAGCTGTAATCTTTGGTTTTATCCCCTCTGCTCCTACTATTATCCTCATTGGAGTGGGAATAGTAATTTATTCCCCTCCGCTATCCAACACTTTCACTACTGTTGCACTCTCTGAAGTGGGAATAGTAGTTTTTATTCCTCCGCTATCCAACACTTTCCCTACTGTTGCACTTGCTGGAGTGGAAATAGTACATTTTCCCCTCCGCTATCCAACACTTTCCCTACTGTTGCACTCCCTGGAGTGAGAATAGTAATTTTATCTCTTACGCTATCCGACACTTTCCCTACTGTTGTACTCAGTGGAGTGGGAATCGTAAATTATTCCCCTCCGCTATCCAACACTTTCCCTACTGTTGCACTCGGTGGAGTGGGAATAGTAATTTATTCACCTCCGCTATCTAACACTTTCCCTATTGTTGCACCTAATCTAGTGTTAAATGTAGTTTTAGAAATTAATACATATTTTTCAATTTTAATTTATAATATATATATATATATATATATATATATATATATGTATATGTATATGTATATGTACATACATATATGTTACAGATGTATGTATATATATGTATTTATATGTTTTAATATATTTCTAACATTTTATAATTTAATAAAATAATTATTTATTAATTATTATTAACATTTATATATGTATGTTTAATTTATTTTTACATTATATTTCCATTTTCTAATAATTCTAAATATTTTTTTATAAGTTATATGTATTTAATTTATTTTACATTATTTTTTATAAATTTTTTAAAAACTATCATTTTTACTTCGACATTTTTAACAACTATATATATTTTTTCGATATTTTAGTACTTACCATTATGAAGATAGGATGTCGATATGTTTGACATCAAGATTTATGTCCCGATATTTTGGGAACACGATATTTCGTCAGTCGATATTTTGTCAGTGATTCAACATAAACATCTAAAGGTAGGAAGACACTAGGCACTTTTATTCATCTATTAGTTACACACTTCAGAGTTTTTGTATGAATTACATTCCAGGAAAACAATGGTTACATTCATAGTGAATGTGCTAAATATGGGGAAAGTCATTCATTTATTTAAGGAGGTAGCTTTTATCGTCTTACACTTAACGAGTTTTCTTGTGTGCCTAGACGTCTGTCTAGTATGGGTTAAAACCTAAATATTGCACTTAACGAAGTTGTGATTTTTATGTTAACATTCAGGAAAAAGGGAACACCAGAACATTGGTTATTCGAAATCTACACTAGGATTTAAGACTCAGAGCTAATGCATTGTTTAAAAGGCCATATACAATTTGTTATTAACTTACTTGTTTTGATATATTAAGCATTTTCATTCTGAAAAACAAAATGTAATTAGACACGTTTGTGAGAAGCAACTGCAGCTAATATAAAAGCTAAAGCAATGCAACAGATCTACATTAGACGAGTAAGACTGAGACAGAAAGCCACTCAACCACTGTGTTACTTGATTCATTGCATTTACTACAGAATGTCTGTAAGAGCAGAGCCGCTGCAGATGTGAATCAAGCTTCCCACTAATATGAAACAGACGACTGGAGCTTGTCATTATTGACCATGGTGCATAAACTCATTTGCATAACATAATCTAGTCGTGTACATAAAGCATATATTGATAAGCGAGACAATGGGTATGTTGGGATACAGAAGGGAAGGGCTGGTGAAGGACTAGGAGTCAAAATGTTATTTTGGGCAGTAACCGTTACTTAAATATATGTATTCAAACTCTTCTTTACTTGGAGTAGGAAGTCCTGGCAGGCTATACAAGGTATATGCAACAGCCAAAGATGTTCTCAAGAATTGCCTGAGTAACTCCAGCATCAATTCTAGAGCATGCATGCAATGCATACTACTTAGAGAAAGTCTTGGGCAAAGCCCTTCTGTTAGCATTAAAGATCGTTTAAATCATACCAGGCTTTTGGTAAGCTACAAACACTACCTTGGAGTTACCAGCATATGCATGGATCTCCACAGGAGCAGTGATTCCCCTTGTTAACTATCATTCCAAGATGCATAAAGCCACTCAGAGATGGATATCCTAGACCCTCATTGACAACCTGTCTGAAGGTTAATGTGCATGAGTTTGTAAAGCGTGCTGTCGCCCCTCAATGGCATCATGGTTCATGGCTAGATAACTGAAGCTGTGAGAAAAGCAAACTATGAGACTGAGTGATGTCTCAGAGAACACAAGCAATTTCTGTAGATCCAAAATACCATTGACAAATGAAGTTTTTGGAGGTTTATTTCTGAGCCCAATGAAAGATTTGGGAAAAGTTACTAGAATGATCTCCTGAATGATGTGAAAGTGGGAGACATCCTTTGAAAGGAAATCGGAGTGTTTCCTCAGGACAAAATGATGCTTCTTTTTTATGGCGCTTCCCACATCAGCAGAGATGAAGGAAACAAGATTAGCTGTCTTTTGCAACACTAAGGGGTCCATTACGATGGGCAGGCGGACCGTAACGGTACACGGGACCGACCGCCAGAGGTGCGGCGGTCCCGCCATTGCAATTAGGATGCCACTGTGATGGTGGAATCTCACATATATTTCATTGTGGCGGGGGTGCTGTAAGCAGCACCCGCCACAATGCAATATATGCATATTGTGCATTGTCATGCACAACGTGACAGGCACCGCGCGGTGCCTGCCACCTTGTATATGACAATGTTGGGGGGTACCATGGGTACCCCCCAAGTTCAGCCCCCCCAACCTCCCTGGGGGCCCGCAACAGGCCCCAAAGTGCACACCGCATGCCTTTCCATGGCAGAATCTCTGCCATGGAAAGTCCCTGAAAATGGCACATCCTAATATGGATGGCGAGGCCTGCAAGGCGTCGCCACCGTATTGAAGGCCTTTTCTGCCTGGCCGGGAATCCGACCGGCGGAAAAGCGGCCAACAGTCTTTCGTCCGCCGCGGTGCCCCACGCCATGCTAATATGCGGGTGAAGATTGATCATTAGGCGGGCTGATCGCCACTTATGCTAATAGGCCCCTAAGTCACTGACTGCCATATACTTGTTGTGCTTATAAGTGCGGAGAATACAAAATGTTAGCTTGAAACTAATTGGGTGGAAGGCTGTTAAGTCAGGGATACCAGTAGAGAAGGTCATCGCAAAGGAACTTAGAATCTATACTTTGGAACTATTCGAATTCTTCTTTGTTTTTCTATAGGTATCAATTACTGTAACATAAGATCTATATGTGTCACCTTGAATTTTAGAAAGAACAAAAGAGGAGATAAATTCTAAAACAGCCCTTTGGAAATAGTAGTTAATGTAGGTTCCCATTTGAAGTCTATAGTCAGAGACACGTGCTCCCATACTGCTACCAGGCATATACAATTATGTTAATAACTTCCTGAATGAAACTAAGATTGGATGTAGGGCAGCAACGCTTGTTCTCTGCCATCATACATAACACAGTTTGGTAGAGATATTCACATCTGATGCTCTTGTTATAATAGAGAAAACCACCCTTTTGCAGAAGGGTGATTGTGGGTTGCCCAAAAATTGCTAACAGGCCAAAGAGTCACCATCTGTTTGTGGTAATCTTGGTATCACATAATAAAGCAATACATGTGAGACCTGGAATGCATGGAAGTGAGTGAGAGGGAAAGAAAAGCAGGTTATGACAAATGAGTTTTCCGGGAGGAAAGCTACATCCAGTGATGAAGTGCTTTTCTCACCAAGGTTGCAGTATCTCTGTGAGGTGCCGAAAGTAAGCCTGTGCATGTATCACATTATGGTACTTCTCCCACTAGTGATAAACATGGGTTCATCTGCTCAACTCCTTAGCCTGTAGACTTTGTATGTCCACAGGGTGAGTGGCAGAGGGGTGGATGCTTCAATATGGGGTCAACAGCCATGGTTCCACGTCCAACTAGAAGAGGAGGCACACAAACATAGTCCATCTGATTATTCACCAAAAACATGGGTGTGGTATCGCAGATATATTGAACACTCTACTCCGTCACACAAGTGTTAAGTGTTGTTACCATTTAGAATATTGGTCCTTAATGCAAAATTATGTAAGTTGTGTTTATGATCCATACCTGCTTCCTTACCACATTGTTAACTAAAGTCATCAGTAATATAGACAACTACAGATCTAACTGAAACACAGCAATGACCTCAATAGGAAAGCTCTCAAAAGGTACCATGGTACTAAAGGTGGGCAGTTGAGGTGTGGCTTGCCTCCTGCTGCAAGTATAAAAACAAATGAAGTAGGATGATATATACCTACATGTCCCAAAGTCATCTTGCACTGAAATTGTGGGAGATGAAACGTTGCAAAATGTCCTGAAGGAACAGTCAGTTCTGAAGTTGGAAAAACCTTTCCAAACCTTGCATCAGTCAGAACACTTATCTCAACTCATTAGGATTTGGTGAGATTTGTCAAAAGTCCTAGAGAAAGTGGATGGGTCAGTGACTGTGGCATGTAAAGATTACATGAGAAGCATTTACTAATTGATAACATTCTGGAAGAAATATTGTAGATTAATAACCATTTTTGGAAAGAAAACTGTAGCACGTGGGAACCTAGGGGCTCATTACAATCGTGTAACGATCGCCACCACCGAGCCGGCGGTGACGACCGTTAAGCCATCGCACTGTGTAATACCCCTGCCATAACACGATGGTGGTGGGTATCGCGGCAGAAACAAAGTCCGTCCGCCGCTTTACCATTGGTTGGCAATTGTTACTGGCGGAGAAGGGTCAGTAATATGGTGGCGGTGGCTAGCAGGCACCACCAGCCATATTATGATGCGAGTGGTGAAAGGCCTTTCCATGGCGGCGATGCCGCCATGGAAAGGCTTGCGGAGATTGGCTTTAGGGACCCGTTGCGGGTCCCTGGTGGAGTGGGGGGGCACTTGGGGGAACCCATGGTACCCCTCAGTTCCCTGCACCAAGTGGCAGGCACCATGTGGTGCCTGCCACGTGGTGCAGGGAAATGCTGTGCATGCCCTTTTACCATTGTGGACGGTGCTGCTGCCAGCAGCACCGTCCGCAATGGTAAAAGGCCAGGATGCACCCGCCAGTATGGCGGGCGCATCCTAATTGACCACCGCAGGTCTGGTGGTCAGTCCCATCACCTTTATGGTGGCCGACATACTGATGTCCGCCCGCCATCATAAGGAGCCCCTTAATTCTCCAAATGGATCACTAATCACAATAGATGAAAGACTGTAAAACTTATAATAGCATTACAGTGTGATTGGAGGGGACAGAAGACAGACAGTGCAGCTGGGGTAGAAGCTGATTAGGAGGATAACAAAAGTAGTGCTGTGGTAAGAGTGGCATCAGATGCGGAACAGAGAAAAGGTGAAGGAGTAGAAAGCCAACCAGAATACGAGGAGGGTTATCAGAGCAAAGCTGTTGTGGGTGCAGTGCCACGGGTGAAAGTAGAGTAGCTCTAGAGTGGATGCATGAACAGTTGAGGAGGATCCGTTAGTTACACAAGGTAGGAAGCCAGCAAGTATGATGGACATCCATCCTCACTGATAAAACCTTGTGACAATTTAGAAAAGAAGAAAAACAAGAATGGAGAAAAATAACTGGAGAAGAAGAATGGAAGGTGGGTAATGACATGTAGGACCTGGGTATTGGATCAAGTATCCTAGGTGTCTTGAAAAAGCCTTCAAATCTCTTTTCTTACTGGGGACAGACATGATACCTTATATGACTGAACTTCTGGCACAAGAGATTACAAAGGGTGGTATGTGCATACTTCTTGATACTTACAGGAGCCTAAGATCGTGAGCCATTTATGTTATTGCATCTTGGGAGCATGCCTAAGGAGGGGTGCTAATTCGTGCTCCAGAGCATCCTATAGGTCTGTTTGCCAGTGCTGATTCATTGCGATGTGATGTACAATTTATTAATGATCTCTTTCTTAAAAGGGAACTGTTGTGTGATATGTGCAATGGTACTGGAGAATTAAAGTTAATCTACCCGTGTCAAAATAAGCAGTGGGGGCCAATGACTACCTCGAGAGATGTATACCTTTTCACTACCTTTAAAATGCTTGTAATACATGGGTTTGTGGGAGGGACACAAATCTAGAAGATATGAAAAGATAGATTCTATCGTCACTAACAATAAGATACAACAATACATTTTCACTGTGCTTACCCTATTCTTGGTATTGGTGCAGGTGCTGGTGCAGGCTTGAAAATATGGGTTCCATTGCTGCCAGAATCTAAACATAAATAATACATTTGATGTTTAAAATATTGATGTCTTCAATTATTTTTAGACTTTAGTTAAGTAGAGCAGGATTTCAATAATGTTGTTCAAATTGAGATGTAACATTTTCGTATCACTTCTGAAATCAGCTACTTGAGTATTGCGAACAGTGTTTTTTGTAGGACTTTGTGGTGAAAGTTGTTTATTATTATGCTTGGCAGTTGGCTTTTAAACTTAGATGGGCCGATTCAGATCTGGGTCGGAACGGGGAATGAACGCGATCTGGCCGGAAAAAGTTCAAGCCGTTCGCGTTTTTTCCGCCTGACTCGTACAGCTGTACGCGCGAGCAAGTGCGATGCGAGCAACGTGAAATTCACCGACCAAGTCGTTTTTCGGGTCTGAACCGCTCCGTACAATTCATCCGTAAGCTGACTGTGTCGTGCAATGGATGCGAATTACGACCAAGCCAGTACGATTCACGCATCGGACAGCCGGTGCGAGCCGAAGTTTCCGGCTCGCAAAATGTCCGGGACGTTGCCTTTGGGAGTCCGCGTCGGGCCCACTGTCAACGCAGCCGTACGACTCGGACACAGGGGGAGACCCAAGGGTCTCTCCAACACAGGCATGTACGGTGCGGATGGCACCGACGCGTACCTGCCCTTGTGGGAGAAATAACCATTCAGTCATTGGGAGCCCATGTACGCGTCGTACGACCGGCTCCCATTGACTTCTATGGGAGTCCAACCAAATCGAATCCGGAAGCATGCGGCCGCATCGTACTCGCTCGGTCAGACTGCAGGACTCCGGCTCGGTCAGAAAACACTCAGGATCCGGCTCGGTCGGAGAGCTTTCCAACCCAGATCGGAATCGGCCCCAGAATGGGGCTATTCAAAAAGGTAACTTCTACTCGTGAGTAATTACACATGTAACTTACTCTTGTACTTTTGAGTAACTTTACTTGACAAAATTAGAGTGTAAAGTTACTAAAAAGTGTAGAGTTGCTCATCTCCATGCCCTGAAAAAGAGGGTGGAGACAAATTTACAAGTGTAAGTTAGTATTGCCAAAAAGAAACAGTGGTGAGCCAAGCAACTATATGATACATTAGTAGATAAATATTTAAGTTAAATATTATTTTAAAATATTTTTAATATTTATTTTAGATGTAAAACAAAATAAATAAATGCTGCAGCACTATTAACCTACTTTTGAATTAAATATTTAATTATTTTATAGACATCATTTAAAATCCTTTTCTGGGTTTAAATAAAATAATTAATTCCAACATAGAGAACAAATGATGTATAGAATTAATTAAAAGCAGGTTAACTATATTTTAATACAAATTAAGGTTACATTTATTTATAAGTTCAAAAACAGTTGTTACATTATTTTATAATTAAATAATGTATGTTGTTTAACATTTTGTAACCTTAAATAATATTTTTTAAATAATTTAAACTATTTTAAATCATTTTAAGTGAATTTAATATTATTTCCTATGGGGTTTTATTTTAAGTCCTTGTGTTCATTTGTTTTCTACGGGAGGGTGTTGCAGTGTTAATGGTTGGCCATGTGTGGTGCTGGACTTATTTAAGCTCTGAGCTGGAGTAGTTTACTACTGTTCAGGATCACGTTTTGGCTGCAGTAACTTTAGAAGTGCAGTTTGTGAATTGAAATAGGCTTACTCTTTTATGGCAGGGTGCATGTTTCTCCTTAAACCCCTCCATAACACACCCTAAACTCCTCCTTACTCCTCCCAAAACTTCTCCTATTTAGTAGCCACTCCTCCTGTTTCATCCCGCGTTTACTACTAATAGTAAAATACATGTGTAAGGATCTCTCTATACAAAAGAAAATAGAAGCAGAGTTGGAGGTTTAGTCTTGTAGGTTTCTAAATCGCATGGTACTTTGGTAGTAGTACTATTTTAGTACTACTGAAGGACAACAAAATGCAGTTTGTGAAGAAGGCCCATTCATTTATGAAAAGCAATTATAATGCTGCCAAATAAAATGAAGACTGCATTGAGTGGAGGATAAGATCAAGATTTCCTTCCTTAATAAGACAGATGTCTTGTCCAACTTCTTGCTGATCCCCAGCCTCCTTTAGAGGTACCATCAGAAATCTCTTTGCAGTAGGCCAATTGACGGAGGTCTGACTGCTGAATTTATTATGCATCTGATAAGAAGAAAGTTACTGAAACAGATATGAAGAGGTCCTTATTGTCAAAAACAATGATAAACATATCTTACACCAGCATTTGATGTATTTCAATTTATTCTTAACTCTTCAAGATGTCCATATCATGCTGGAAGTGAAAACACTACATTTGACCAATGTTTTTCCCCTGTGGTTTATAAGGAAAAAATGTCCTTCATAGCCTTATAACAATATTGCAAATAGTACATTTTTCAATGTTACGCTCTGCCTATTTTAAATGGTAGACACATCAGCTTCATACTTCACATAGTCTCCTCATTTTCTAGTAAAGACTGACATCTCATTATCAACAGCAACATGACTGAAAAAGTAGTTGTAAGTCACAATACTGAGGTCAGTAATATTGAGATGGTCATATTTTGACTCCACAATGCCAACTATCAACTTATCATCTTGTATAGGAAAGTATAGATTCACTAGTCTTCACTCCACATTTACTTAGTTTAATGATATGTACGATAATGTGGAGTCAAGTATAAGTTCAGGTTAATATTAAATCTTTGATATAGTAAAAAAGTAGCTTTTAATTTGAAGAAATAGGAAGAACAATTTTAGGAGGTGTTTCCTACAGGAGCAAGGTTTTTAATTTCACAGGACAAATTGTGAGGTATATGTTATATCAGGAAGTAATACCGTATATCAGTGATGATCTTAACGCTCCGTATTAGCTCCAGAGTTACAGTAGCTCTGCAGAAATATATGGCGAATACCAAGCGGGAAAAAATGTTGGTAAGTACTTTTGTGGATCTATTTGTCTTTGGCTTCCCCCAGCAAATTACTGTTGGAAACTGTAGTAATTCCGTAAACTAAAGCAGTTGAACTATTACTAAACATTTGTGACAGTGATTTTTGTTTTACATTACATTACTCAGCAGTTTAACTGACGCTGCAAGAATGAAACTGACTTTTGTCTACGAACGAAGAAGCCCATATTCGACTGACTAAAATCCAGAATTCATAGCTGCTCAGGATGGCACTTTACAGTTCTTTGGCTAGATCACATCTTAGCATGCGTTTTTGCCAGAAAAGATTGTTTTGTTTAATATCCATATTTGAAAGATAAATCATACACAGAAAACCGTTTTTTGGCTTTTGCAAGAGAACACAATTTATAAACAAGCATTTAAAATGCAATAGGTCTCGGGATAATTACGTTTGAGCTATTGGCATTGCTAAATATTGCAACACCAACTGCAACAAAAGTCTATAAATTGTATGCCAAAAAAATGTATATGTATTTTTGTAGCAATGGTGGTATGCTGCGCTTTAGATGAATATGTTTAAAAGTAAAGTGCGCCATACTGTAATTACTACAATAGTTAATTGTGGATGCATTATCAAATGATGTGTGCACTGATGGCTGGTGGTGTGTGTGCCTGTAGAAATTGTGCACTGATGGTTGGTGGTGTGTGTGCCTGGTGGAAGTAGGCACTGCCGGCTGGTGGTGTGTGTGCCTGGTGGAAGCGTGCACTGATGGCTAGTGGTGCGTATGCCTGGTGAAAGCGTGCACTGATGGTTGGTGGTGTGTGTGCCTGGTGGAAGTAGGCACTGCCGGCTGGTGGTGTGTGTGCCTGGTGGAAGCGTGCACTGATGGCTAGTGGTGCGTATGCCTGGTGAAAGCGTGCACTGACGGCTGGTGGTGTGTGTCCGCCTGGTGAAAGCGTGCACTGACGGCTGGTGGTGTGTGTGAGCCTAGTGGAAGCGTGCACTGACGGCTGGTGGTGTGTGTGAGCCTGGTGAAAGCGTGCACTGACGGCTGGTGGTGTGTGTGTGCCTGGTGAAAGCGTGCACTGACGTCTGGTGGTGTGTGCCTGGTGGAAGTGTGCACTGCCGGCTGGTGGTGTGTGTGTATCTAGTGGAAGAGTGCACTGATGGCCAGTGGTGTGTATGCCTGGTGAAAGCGTGCACTGATGGCTGGTGGTGTGTGTGAGCCTGGTGGAAGCGTGCACTGACGGCTGGTGGTGTGTGTGAGCCTGGTGAAAGCGTGCACTGATGGCTGGTGGTGTGTGTGTGCCTGGTGAAAGGATGCACTGACGTCTGGTGGTGTGTGCCTGGTGGAAGCGTGCACTGACGGCTGGTGGTGTTTGTGCCCGGTGAAAGCGTGCACTGACAGCTGGTGGTGTTTGTGCCAGATGAAAGCGTGCACTGACGACTGATGGTTTCTGTGCCTGGTGAAAAAGTGCACTGACGGTGTGGTTGTGTGTGTGTGGTTGTATGTCTGGTTGTATGTCTGGTTGTGGTTGTCTGTGTGGTTGTGTGTGTGGTTGTGTGTGTTGTTGACACCTTCAGGTAATGTTCGCGCTATATAAAATTGCATTAAATAAAACCAGCCCGTGACATAAGACAAGCCGCCGTGCGGTTCAAAAAACTGAAAAGTATCACAGCAACCACATGCTGGGGACCACGGGTCAGACGGGAGTGGGTTTTCATTCTGGCTCGTGGGTAATATTAGCGCTTTACAAACTGCGCCAATGTGCATTCTGTGTAGTTTGTGTCAGCGCTTTACCATACCGAGTCATTAGGAATACCGACCTGAGGGTGGCACTTTAGATACAGTGCCTGTGCCGGACCTGTTGGCTTCGCTGCTGGTCTGCGAGGGGCGTGACGGTGTTTCTGGTACTGTCTGACTTCCAGCATGTGAGGGGAGTGAGAGGATGTTAGTGGTGTGAGAGAGTGCTTCCGGTAGTGCAGGACTGTTAGTTTGGGAGGCGTGTGAGACTGTTAGTCTATGAAGGGTGTGCGAGTGTTGTAAGTAGTGTGAAGGTGTGAGAGTGCTGTTAGTGGGAGACTGCTACTCTATGAGGAGTGTGCAAGTGTTGTTGGTAGTGTAAGACTGCTAGTTTGTGACGGATATGGCTGTTGTAGGTATTGTGGAACTGCTAGTGTGGAAGAGCTGTGAGCGGCTAGTGATAGTAGGGGGATAAGAGAGTGGTGAAAGTAGCGTGGGGCTTCTACTTTACACTGTTTTACACTCACCACCAAGCCAAACCGACCGTCACCATCCAACTGCTGATGCAGTCATTCGCTGAGGGTGTGCATGTTTATTTTGGACAGGATGTCTCACTCACATTACTGGTCCGAAATCATGAAGTAGGTCATTGCTAGAAGTACACAGCTGAAAGTACATTTTAGTACCGAAACTGCCTAAACTGAAAGCATGTTATAAACAAGTATCATGAAGACATTGTCGTAATGCCTTCATTGTAAAGGCATCTCGTTGTTCACCCTTCGTTATAAAGGCTGTTTCCCCTGATATTACCACAATCATTGGCTGCAGCAAGCATACATGCATGCAGTCTCAAACATGTTCAAAACTGCCCCGGGTTGTTTGAAGACAAGTCTACTGTTTTAGGTATGTAATTCACTTAAGGGCCCAATCTGACCCCGCCCAACTTTTACCTGCAGTAGATACCAAAGTGAAGGTGTGCAGCACGCTATTGCAGTAGTGGTACAAAAGATTCATTTGGAAAGGATGTTGTGGAATGGTCAGAGCTCCCTATATAAATATGAATCTGTCCTTATATAATATAACTGGTGCTCATGTAAAGCAATCCTAAATCTGTAGGTCGCACTTGCGCTTTATAAAAACTACAAAACAAAATACAAGATTGGTCAGTGTCGGACTCACTAACCGAACGGGGCAAAACTGTGAATAGACTTGGTGGGAAAAAATATACATGTACAAAACGGAGTTTGACGTAAAGCATTAGGAGACGAGGGAATGAAGTAAGAAGAGAATATGAAGTGGCCACACAAGACAACTATGGAGAGAGCACGGGTATACAGATAGGAGCACACAAAAGGGCACTACGACGAATGTCACCTTCATAGACTGACTTCTCCAAAGATCCGTGCCTCATGACCCAGTGGCCAGTAATTCTGCTCTGTGTATGAAAAATGTATGGTTTATTTGATGGCAATGGCATCTACTTAATGCATGTTTTGTTCATGAAGAATACTCTAACCTGCAGCAAAGTCACGGAAACCGATAGCGTGCTTTACCCTGCCACACTGATCATTGGTCTCGGGGCATGTACTTGCAGTAGCAGGCTGGGGTTGTGGCGGTGAGCGTTGGGGGAGGGGAGTTCATGTCAAGGGTGGAAAGCAATCGTGGCACAAGGGCACGTGCGTTCACAGGGCAGTAGTAACAACCATTGACAAAGCCAATAGTCCTGGCTGTTATGTATAATATTACTTGCTGTATTACATTTCTGGGTGCAATGACAGAAATAGCGAAATAAAAGTCGGGCAGCACACTATGCTAAGAACGGGTTTTAGCTTAGGTGTTTTAAGCCACGCCTTTAATTATATAGACCACGCCACATTGAGAGACACCCCCCAGTTTTTTCATCCCACTTAAAGCCCTGTGAATTGAGTAATTTATAGGCCTTTGTTTTTGTGAGGCGCACACCTCGTGCTGATGTATTAAAAGGTGCTGGCATGTAATGAGGAAAGAAAAGAACCATTGTGGAAACAAGGAGGGCGCGGGAGGCACAGGAAGAGTACAAGGGGGGTACAACCTGCAGAAACACGAGTGCAGAGAGTGCTGCAGGCTGCTGAAAAGGGGGCGGGGAACAGGCGACAGAGAAAGAAGGCACAGGCTGCAACAGAAGAGGGGTGAAGGGGGTGCAGGCGGCAGCGGAAAAGTGTGGGACAGGCTGCAGAAGAGGTTGGGGGTGCGGGTGAACTTGTAAGGAATAAGAAGGGTGCAGGAAAGGGGGGCTTAAAAACAATGAGGAGAGGACAGGGAGAGAAGAGATAGGAGCGAGAGAAAACGGGCAGCAAAGGGGGAGGGAGGAAGTACCTGAAGCGACAGAGAAGAGAGGAGACAAGTTTGGCAGCAAAAAAGGGCGGTGGAGACAGAGGGAGGAAGAAGGCTGTGGTAAAAAATGTAAACTTCAAAGCAGTATTACAATTATTTTTGCAATATTACATGTGTTTCAGCCTTATGGTTCATGCTGCTTCTATGAATGAAAATAAGGAATGGAGTAGGATACAAAATGCACATAGTAGTAGCAGCGTGTGACAGTCTTCGCGTCTCGATGCTGTTTGGGAGGTGGGAGGGGAAGTAGGAGAGGGGGGAGTGATAGGGATGAAAGCGCTAGCGGGCGCATGCTGGCAAATGGTGACCTGCAGAGCGCGTGAATGGGAAGAGCAGCCGTGGGATGTGGGAGGGGAAGTAGGAGAGTGCGATGTGCACGCGGGGGGCGGGGAGCGGCAGCCTTTGAAGTGTGATGAGGCACAGAGATTCATTTGGAGAGGATGTGGCGGAATGGTCAGAGCTCCCTACATAAATATGAATCTGTCCTTATATAATATAACTGGTGCTCACGTAAAGCAATCCTAAACCTGTAGGTCGCATTTGCCCTTTATAAAAACTACAAAACAAAATACAAGATTTTTATTTCAAATTTTTTTTAATTAAATTGAATACGTTTCACATGTACATTGTATACAGTTGTCTTTCTTGGGCTGCTTTTACATGTATGCTTGGCCCGGTGGTAGCAAAGAGAGAGAGAAAGAAGGAAGAAGAGAGAGGGGGGGGGTTTATTGCATCAGATACTCGTCTAGGGCTGCCCACATGTCCTCTTTGGCTGTGTGGTTCGCCGCCTTGTGTTTGGCGGTGATGTTGTCTGCCCCTCGAAGGAATGTTACCCAGTTGAACCAGCGCTTGAAAGTGGCCTTGCTGGAGTTCTTCCAGTACCCCAGAATATTTTTTACAGCTGCCGCCAGGAGCATGTCGACTAGATCACGTATTTCTTTGGATTGGAGTTGTGGCTCAAGGAATCCGGTGATTATCCCTGCTAGCCCTCGTTGTATCTGGCATCCCGTGATCGAGTCTATTAGGTTGTATACTTTATTCCAGAACGCTTTGACTTTGGGGCAGTCGTATATCATGTGGGCTAGGTCCCCCCTTGCTTTGTGGCAGTTCCAGCATTTGCTGTTGTCGCTAGCCCCAACTCTCTCTAGTTTCGCCGGTGTCCAGTGTAGTCTATGTAGTATCCAGTATTTTGTTTGTGCTAACTGTGGTGTGATCTTGTTTTTGGACGCTGATGTCCATAGTCTGGCCTTCTCTTCTTCACTTAGCGGTCTGTGGATGGTCTCTTCCCAGAAGGCTATTGTTTTGTCATTAAGAGTGGTGCTGCGTGGTGTGATTATTTTGTAGATCTGCGCTGTTTGGTGACCTGCCGTGTTTATGTTCTGTGCATACTGTATGATGGTTGGTTTGTGTTTGGAGAGGTTCGCTCTGGTGATGGCTGCTTTGATTCTTAGGTACTCGTAGAATTCCTTGTCTGGTAGGCTAGTTGTTTGTTGGAGCGTCTTGTAGGTGAGTGGGTTGTTTCCTGCCTCTAGTTGTGACGGTGTTGTTATGCCCCTGCTGAGCCATTCTTTGCTGTCTAGCGTTTTCCCTTTGTATGTGATTTTGGTGTTGTACCATAATGACTCCCATTTGGTGCCTCTGATGCTTACTTCTAGCTCTTTATCCAATCTCAGTAGTGCTATTTTTGTGTTCCGTATTATTGAGTTTTTGGCTTCTGGGTGTCTATTTGCCGTGAGGGCCATGATTGGGTCTGCTCCTCCTAGAATGCCTCTTTCTAGCTCCAGCCATACTGGCATATATTCTGGTGTTGGTGCTACCCAGTGTAGCCCTTGTTTGGCAAGGCATGCCGTCTGGAAGGCCTTATAGTTTGTGAGGTTCAGTCCCCCTTGCTCTTTTTTCAGCCTGAGCTTTGCTAGACTTATTCTAGGTTTTTTACCTCCCCATAGGAACAAGTTAATGGCTTTGTCGATTTGTTTGTGGAAGTCTGTCGTTAGTGATAGTGGTAGCATGGACAGCAAGTAGTTGAGCATAGGGGTGATCATCATCTTAACTGTCTCTACTCTGCCTCACCAGCTGACGAATTTGGGTCCCCATGTGTCTAGCTTCGTCTTAATCTTTTTCAGCATTGCTTCCTCGTTGTGCTCTAGTGTTGATCTGAGGTCCTTCCCAAAGAGGAGTCCCAGATATTTTAGGGGTTTCGTTTGCCATGCCAGGCCTGACTTGCCTAGTACTGCTCTGGTAGTGTGGCAGTTCATTGGTTTGCATTCTGATTTATCCCTGTTGAGTTTATACCCTGAGACTTGTGCATATTCCTCTATTGTTTGTACCAGTGCCTCGATTGACTCCCGTGGGTTGCTTGTGGTGATCAGGATGTCATCCGCATAGGCTGCGAGTTTGAAGGCTTGACCCTCCACTTTCACACCTGTAATCTGCGTGTAGGTTCTGATCATGTGGAGAAGGGGTTCTATTGCCAGCAGGAATAATCCTGGTGACAAGGGGCATCCTTGTCTCGTCCCTCTACTTAGGGTGAATGTTTCTGATGTTGCTGCGTTCACTACCACTCGAGCTCGGGGTTTTTTGTATAGGGACATTATCATTCCTCTGTATCTATCTCCGAATCCGAATTTGCGCATACATTCGTTTAGGAATGACCACGAGACTCTGTCGAAGGCTTTTTCTACATCTAGTGCAATCATTACTGCCTTCTCTGTGCTGTTTGCCGTGCGGTTTATTAGGTGGCAGAGCAGTCTCGTGTTGTCCTGTGAGAGCCTGTTTTTCAGGTATCCAACTTGTGTTTTGTGTATGAGGGTGGGTAGGTATGTGTTTATTCTAGCTGCCATTACTTTAGCGTAGATTTTGCAGTCTACGTTTATTAGGGATATTGGCCTGTAGTTTTGTGGGAATTGTGGGTCCTTCCCTTCTTTGGGGATGACAATAATGTTTGCCTCTGCCATTGAGTCTGTCATGCTTCCTTTCTCTGCACAAGTCTGGAATACTCTCACTAGTATTTCTTTAAGCTGCGTTTGGAACTTTTTGTAAAAGGTCACTGTGAATCCGTCCGGCCCCGGGGCTTTGTTGGGTTTTAGTGCGTCTATGGCCATCCCTACCTCTGCTTTTGTTATGTTTTGGTCTAGCGCCTCACTTTGTTCGCCGCTTAGCTTGGGTAGGTCAAGTTTCTCGAGAAGGCTCGCCCCTCCATCCTCCTTTAGTGCTTTGTCTGCGGTGTATAGGTCTTTGTAAAACCTCCTGAAGGTTTCGAGGATTTGTTTGTTCTCTGTGTGCGTTATGTTGTCTGTGTCGGTGATCGCTGCAACTGAGTGCTGTCTCTGTTTGGCTTTTAGGTACCCTGCAAGTGCCCTACCTGCTTTGTTGGCTGAGCATAAGTTTATGGATTTGTATTTGTTTATCCATGTCGTTGCCCTCTCGCTTAATAGTCTGTTGAGGTCATACTTTTTCTTTGTTAGTGTTGTGAGTGTATTCCTGTCTAGTATGTTTGCGATGTGGTTGTTCTCTAGTTCCTTTATTTGTTCTTCCAGTTCTTTAATGTGTTTGTTCCTTTTTTTGTTCATTCTTGCCTTAATACTTATAAGTTTCCCCCTTATTGTGGCTTTGAGCGCGTCCCACAGTGTCTCCTCCTTTGTGTCGTTAAATAAGAGATATTCTTTGATCGCCTCCTCAATCTCCCCGGTGTTGGCGGGATCCTCAAGTATGTCACTATTGAGACGCCACCCCCTGTTCGGTAGCTCATTGTGTTTCCCACTTATGGAGAGGGAGATGTGGGCATGGTCTGAGACTGTTATCGGTCCTATCTCCGTTCTGTCCGTCAGGTGTGTGTGTGAGCTTGACATGAGGATATAGTCTATTCTGCTATATGAGTTGTGTGGTGCTGAATAGAATGAGTACTCCCTGGCACTGGGGTGTTGTAGTCTCCATGGGTCCGCTAGTGCAAGCTTGGTGCAAAGGTTTTTTAGTGTGTTCTGTTCTTGTGTGGCATGGCTTTGCCTGTGCGGGTGCCTGTCTGTGGCATTATCCATCGCCTCGTTCATGTCCCCTGCCATTATCACTAGTTCTCCCAGTGAGATCCTGCTGAGCTCGCTTTCTACCTCCTCCCAGAACTTTTTTTTGAGGCATTCGGCCCGTAGATGTTAGCTATGTGCATTACTTCCTCTCCTCTTTTGATGCTTGTGACTAGTCTCCTGCCTTCCGTGTCTGCTGCACTGCCCAGAGTCTTGAATTTCCCTTTCTTGCTCATAATGGTTATCACCCCTCCTTTTTTGTTGACTGCTGGTGAGCATACTATGTCGCTTATCCAGTTTGCCTTAAGTTTGTTAGCATCCTCTGTGGTCACTCTAGTTTCTTGGAGCACGTACACGTCGGCTTTGAGCCTATTCAGGTAGTCTAGTGTTTTCCGTCGCTTGACGGGGTGGTTGAGGCCTTTGACGTTCAGTGACACAATCTTGATGTCAGCTGTAATCTGTGCTAGGCCTTGAGTGTTGTGAGTAGTCATGGTTCCCCTATAGGATAGCTGCTCTCTGGGTTGTGACCTCTATATGATCTCTGCCTTCGGTGTGGACTCACCTCTCGCCACCCGTCTTTGGGCCCCCCCCCCGGGGTCTGGGTTGGGATATGGAAGTATGTGAAAAAGAAGTAAGAAAGAAAAAAGAAAAAGTTGATAGCCCCACCAAGCAAGGATTGTCCGCGCTGCATGACCCTCCCCCTGCTTCCACCCCCTCTCCCTCCCCCCCTCCCCCCTGTCAAGGTACTGTAAACGTGCGACAGCAGCGGTTCACCACCCTCCGCCCCCCTGGGTACATTAGATCCTCCCCCCGCACCCTTCCTAGTTAAGCGTTGATGAAAGGATATCTTGTCCGTCTCTGTTTCCCAGGTCTGGCTCAAAGTTCTGAGTGATTTTGTGTTCTTGGCTGGATCTCATGCATATCTCGTGTCCATTCCTTGGGATGACTCTTTTGTCTTAGCTTAGTTCTATATTCTTTTATCATGAGGTAGGTGTGTCTTTCCAATTGAGGTAGCAGTGTTTAATTTGGGTAAATGTCAGATCGACCCCGTCTCTTGACAGTGCCCTTCAACCACGACCTGCTGTGCCATTTTCGCCTGTCTCCGAGCCGTCTGAGGATGCTCTTCTCTTTGCCGTTCCTGGGCTTCTTTGTTCCATCTCTTCTTGGTCTGGTTCCTGAAGGTATCTGCGTAGGTCTGCTGGATCGTCGAACGTTTGCGTGCCTTTCCTGTCTGTTATCTTCATTCTTGCTGGGCCCACCAAGCTGCAAGTTATCCTGGCCCTCTTCATTGCTTCCCTCAGTGCCAGGAACGCCTTCCTTGTCTCTACTGTGCCTTTAGAGAAGTCTTGGGTGATGATAATCTTCTTGCCCTTCCAGGATGGCAGCGCAGGCGGTTGCCTAAGTTCGTGAGCTCCGTGACCCCGGGCTAAAAAACAGCGAGAAGAACGGCGAAACGGATTGAACTCCCGCACAAAACGGCAGGAGGTGTGTAGGAACACAAGGTGCAGCACAGGAGGCGGCTAGTGCAATCGGCACGTCGTGTTTGAAGCAGAATAAGCCAGGAATCCTCCGAGACAGAGGAACGGAAGATGCAGCCCAAGATGGCGGGGTCATAAAACCCAGCAACATCGCAACAGCTACGGCGACACTGGAGATTCTCACCAAGCTTGAGCCGGTGGCAACGCTGGAACGCGAGGGGGAGCGCCCGGTAGGAAGAACAACTCAGGTCAGACCGGGACGAAAAGGGAATAGAATAAAGGCAGAGAAGCAAGACACCAGGCAATAAGGGTGGCCATCTTGGGTGTCCACGCTGCAAAAACAACAGCAGTGGGCTACTAGGAGGAAGCACAGGAGGCGCATCTAGGCTGAAGGCGTCCACGAGTGGGAGGCTACACAAGCCGCCATACACTGAGGAGGGCGAGCGGAGAAGCGGCGCCAGAACGCGACAACTACCCTAGGCGCGTACCGGACCCAGCGGAGGAGCCAACAGGCCAGGTGACCGGGCAAGGGAGACGGACCTCCACGAGCGCCAAGAGAACAACATCAGCAAGTAAGCCGCTTGCGTTTTAAAAATCTGAAGCACTTAGCATAAACAGCGTAAACAGCCGACTGAAAACAACGGCGGCCATCTTGGAAGGGGCAGAAGCCAAGCGAAAACGGGCTCCAAGGCAGAACGCATGATCGCATGAAAGCAGAGTGCGAGGTACGACCCTAAGAGAAGCCAGGGAAAGCAGGCACGGGTACCCTGCTCACAAGACCCAAGTGTTTACCCAGCACAGAAGCCACAAGTTGCCTAGAAGACAGTAAAATCAACGGCGGACATCTTGAGAGGGGCAAAGCAGAGTGAGAACGGGCTTTGAGCGCACATGCAGAACGCATGTACGCATGAAAGCAGAGTGCTAGGTACGATCCCAAGAGGTGCCAGGCAGAGTGCCCAAGTCGCCTAGCATTAATTAAACGAGTAAACACGACGAAGAGGACAGTAAATCAACGGCGGCCATCTTGGAAGTGGGCGAACCACACAAACACAAAAGAGGCGACTACGGGACGGTGTGGCAGAAGCCAGCAATTACTGGAAGCAGGCACCCCCAGAGCGGGACGACAACACAGGAAGGTACGAAGCTAGGGGGCGGTACGAGCGAGAGGAAATCAACGGTGGCCATCTGAAGGCAGAGTGAAGCAAAAAGGGCAACAGCAACAAAGTGAAAGTAGCCCTGGCGTCAGGGCGAACCAGAACAAGGACGATAAAGTGGCCCAGCAGGTTCACGTTTGGAGACACAGCAAAGACAGAGAAAGCCACGAACTACGCCAAATCCAGCCCAACACAGGGTGCGCAACAAGCAGACCAGCACAAGAAGGGCACGCCGCCCGCACATCAAGGAATAAAAGGGTTTGGCGGGATGACGACCAACGACATCAAAAAGATTAAAACAAATCAAGAATCACCAATCAAGCTGAAGACCCTACAGAACACGGAGACAGCAATGGATCTGCTCCTAAAGAAAATAACAGAAGCCAACGACTTGGCAAAAGCCACTAAGATCTCCATGGACAATGTCCAACTAGAACTCACAGCCATACGGGCCGACCAGAGTAAAATAGTGAGCAGAGTAGGCGAAACGGAGAAAAGAATCAGCGACATAGAAGACAAATCAGATACCATGGAAAAAGATGTTCGCTACATATCCAAGATCTCCAGCGACTTGCAAAGAACGCTAGCAGAACAAGAGGACAAAAACAGGAAAGGGAACATCAGAATCCTAGGTATACCGGAAGAAGAAGAGGAAGAAGCAGGCTCATGCGCGGCGCTACTCGAAGTTTTGATACCCAAGCTGACTGGGCTAAACTTCGAAAGAACATTCGAAATTGACAAAGCGTACAGAGTGCCTGCCACAAGACAGCTGCACATGAAAGGCCCGAGAACAATCATCTGCAAACCGCTGAGAGCTAACCAACAAAATACAAGATTGATCAGTGTCAGACTCACTAACCGAACGGGGCAAAACTGTGAATAGACTTGGTGGGAATAAATATACATGTACAAAACGGAGTTTGAAGTAAAGCATTAGGAGACGAGGGAATGAAGTAAGAAGAGAATATGAAGTGGCCACACAAGACAACTATGGAGAGAGCACGGGTATACAGATAGGAGCACACAAAAGGGCACTACGACGAATGTCACCTTCATAGACTAACTTCTCCAAAGATCCGTGCCTCATGACCCAGTGGCCAGTAATTCTGCTCTGTGTATGAGAAATGTATGGTTTATTTGATAGCAATGGCATCTACTTAATGCATGTTTTGTTCATGAAGAATACTCTAACCTGCAGCAAAGTCACGGAAACCGATAGCGTGCTTTACCCTGCCACACTGATCATTGGTCTCGGGGCATGTACTTGCAGTAGCAGGCTGGGGTTGTGGCGGTGAGCGTTGGGGGAGGGGAGCCCATGTCAAGGGTGGAAAGCAATCGTGGCACAAGGGCACGTGCGTTCACAGGGCAGTAGTAACAACCATTGACAAAGCCAATAGTCCTGGCTGTTAGGTATAATATTACTTGCTGTATTACATTTCTGGGTGCAATGACAGAAACAGCAAAATAAAAGTCGGGCAGCACACTATGCTAAGAACGGGTTTTAGCTTAGGTGTTTTAAGCCACGCCTTAAATTATATAGACCACGCCACATTGAGAGACACCCCCCAGTTTTTTCATCCCACTTAAAGCCCTGTGAATGGAGTAATTTATAGGCCTTTGTTTTTGTGCGGCGCACACCTCGTGCTGATGTATTAAAAGGTGCTGGCATGTTATTAAGGGAAAGAAAAGAACCACTGTGGAAACAAGGAGGGCGCGGGCGGCACAGGAAGAGTACAAGGGGGGTACAACCTGCAGAAACAGGAGTGCAGAGAGTGGTGCAGGCTGCTGAAAAGGGGGCGGGGAACAGGCGACAGAGAAAGAAGGCACAGGCTGCAACAGAAGAGGGGTAAAGGGGGTGCAGGCGGCGGAGGAGTGTGGGACAGGCTGCAGAAGAGGTTGGGGGTGCGGGTGAAATTGTAAGGAATAAGAAGGGTGCAAGAAAGGGGGGCTTAAAAACAATGAGGAGAGGACAGGGAGTGAAGAGATAGGAGCGAGAGAAAACGGGCAGCAAAGGGGGAGGGAGGAAGTACTTGAAGCGACAGAGAAGAGAGGAGACGAGTTTGGCAGCAAACAGGGCGGTGGAGACAAAGGGAGGAAGAAGGCTGTGGTAAAAAAATGTAAACTTCAAAGCAGTATTACAATTATTTTTGCAAAATTGCATGTGTTTCAGCCCCATGGTTCATGCTGCTTCTATAAATGAAAACAAGGAATGGAGTAGGATACAAAATGCACATCGTAGCAGCAGGGTGTGACAGTCTTCGCGTCTCGATGCTGTTTGGGAGGTGGGAGGGGAAGTAGGAGAGGGGGGAGTGATAGGGATGAAAGCGCTAGCGGCCGCATGCTGGCAAATGGTGACCTGCAGAGCGTGTGAATGGGAAGATCGGCCGTGGGAGGTGGGAGGGGAAGTAGGCGACTGCGATGTGCACGCGGGGGGCGGGGGCGGGGAACGGCAGCCTTTGAAGTGTGATGAGGCACAGACAAATGGTGGTTTGTGACGTAGCTGGTTTGTGCACGCGCATAGACACATGAACTGTGGCAAATCCGCCGTTGGTAGGCTGTTCTTTTGCCCATACTATAATCTCCGCCAGCAATGCGCAAGCACATTGGCAGGCCGAGACCTAAAAAGGGAGCTTGTGAAGCACTTGCTAATGGAGCTTTTATTGGGCAATTCACCAGAAGAAATGCGTTACTTACCTGTAACTGCAGTTATCCAGTATTAGTCTCTTTCATAGATTCACATGCCTGAATCATTCCCCGTCGTCGAGACGGGAGCCTCCGGTATATAAAAAAGTAATGTCCTAGAGACATACATAGAAAAGAATAGGCCCAAAGGTCTCACCTTAGTAGCCTATCCACGTCCTTTTGCAGGAAGGACCAAACAGAGCAGGCCCCAAGGGTCCCACCTTGGTGGCCTATCTGGGTCCTTTTGTAAAAAAGGACCAAATAAAGTACAACAGCCAATCAGCTACTACCTCCTTCTAGAACCTTCCTGCCAGGAGCCCAAGTCTCTCAGATTTTCGTACGCACCAAGCTAGTTAGGCGTAAACTCAGTAGAGAGAAAGGTGAGCCCTGCCAGGGGAGGCGGGAGGGTGCATGTGAATCTATGAAAGACACTAATACTGGATAACTGCAGTTACAGGTAAGTAACGCATTTCTTATCCAGTATTTGGGTGTCTTTCATAGATTCACATGCCTGAATCAGAGTAGCGAGCAATACATTATGCACATTCTGTATGAACATCAGGTATGAGCATGTAGATAAACATATCACATGACTATAAAGTACAAAATGCAATGACATATAAATACAGAAAGAGAATGTGCATACCCGTAAAGGATAGAGGGATGTAGTAGGGCTCACCTTACTGGAATAGATGGCGAAGCACTGCTCGGCCCACTGCTGCATCCTTCATCAGCTCAGTATCCAGGCAGTAATGCCTGGTGAAGGTGTGCGGAGACTTCCATGTCGCCGCTCTGCATATGTCCAATATCAGCACTCCAGCGAACAGCGCCGCAGATGTGGACATGGCTCTAGTCGAATGAGCTTTGACTCGTGAGTCTAAAGGCCGTCCGGCCTTGTCGTGACAAAAGGTGATCGCAGAAGAGATCCATCTGGAGATGCTCTGCTTTGTCAGGGGCAGCCCAGCCTTGGTCTACTAAAGGCAATAAAGAGCTGGGATGACTTTCGAAAGTGTTGTGTCTTATCGATGTAGAATTTAAGACACCTCTTAAGATCTAGAGAATGTAGAGTTATTTCGGCTGCCGTGGTAGGATTCGGAAAGAACGATCTAAGCACCACTGGTTCGTTAAGATGGAAGTCTGAGGGGACTTTGGGAATGAAGCGAGGGTTAGTCCTCAGAATGACTCTGTCCTCTCTGAATTGAAGAAAAGGATCCTGGATGGATAGAGCCTGCAATTCACTGACCCTTCTGGCAGAGGTTAGTGCCAGGAGGAGGGCCGTTTTCCAAGAGAGGAACTTGACCTCTGCCTTATGGATGGGTTCGAAGGGATGCTTCATTAGTTGATGAAGAACCACATTGAGGTGCCACGATGGAGGAATAGGTCGCGGTCGTGGAAAGGACCTGTATAGACCTTTTAGGAATTGTTTGATGAGTCTGTCCGCCCACAAAGATGGGCCCGTAGCCGTCCTTGTGAACCTTGAAATCGCCGCTAGATGCACTTTGATGGATGTATGCGCAAGGCCTGATTGCGCAAGATGTAACAAGTATGGCAGCAGTTGCTGTGGAGTGGCATGGAAGGGGTGCAAGCCATGATCCACACACCAGGAACAGAATCGCTTCCATTTTAGTGAGTAGGTTTTGTTAGTGCTGACAGCTCTGGCTTTCGCAAGGACATCTCTGCAATCCTGCGGGATGTTCAGGTGGCTGAATTCGCGGTATTCAGGAGCCAGGCTGACAACTTCAGAGAGCTCAGGTTCGGGTGGAGAACCTGCCCTTGAGACATCGTGATCAGGGCCGGAAACTGCTGCAGGCGAAGAGGGGGCCGGGCAGAGAGGCGATGAAGCTCCGTGAACCAGTGCTGCCTCGGCCAGGACGGAGCAATGAGGATCAGAGTGCAGGGTTCCGATTTCATCTTCCTGAGAACCCTGGGTATCAGTGGGAATGGCGGAAAGGTGTACGCAAAGACGTTGCGCCATGCGATGGAAAATGCATTCCCGAGGGTTCCTGAGTGGTGATGCCTGCTTGCGAAGCTTGGGCATTTGGCGTTTTCTCTGGTGGCAAAGAGGTCTATGCTTGGGGTGCCCCACTCCTCGAAGATACGGTCCAGCACCTCCATGTCAAGTTCCCATTCGTGGGAAGGAGACCTCTCCCTGCTCAGTGCGTCCGCCAAGACGTTGTCCTTGCCCGGGACGTACTCCGCTTTCAACGCTATTCCATGTTCCAGAAGCCAGTTCCAGATTCTTTGCGATTCTCGAGATAACGAGATCGAACGCATCCCCCCCTGCTTGTTCAGGTAGTGCATCGTCGTGGTGTTGTCCGTCCTGACGAGCACTGGGGAGTGACGAATGCGTGGGAGAAACGCCTGTAGAGCTAGGAAGACCGCTCGTAACTCCAGCAGATTGATATGGAGCTTGGTTTCCTGTGTCGTCCATTTGCCGTTGATCTGGAGTTCCTGGAGGACTGCTCCCCAGCCTTCCAGGGACGCATCCGTAGTCACTACATGTGGCTCTGCTGGGAGCAGGAACGGCAGACCCTTTGACAGATGGTGAAGTGACGTCCACCATTGCAAATGGTTGATAATGGGTCGAGTGACTCGTATGCGGTCCTCGAAAGAACCTGTGGCTTGGGTCCATTGCTTTGTCAGTGCCTCCTGAAGTGGACGCATTTTCAGGCGGCAGTGTGGAATGAGCAGTATGCATGAAGACATCATGCCAAGGAGGGACTTGAACGTGCGGACCGGAAGAGTCTTCCGCGAAGCCACTGCTTTGGCCAAGGAGATGAGTTTGATTTTTCTCTCCTGAGAGGGGAAAGCCTTGACACGCTCCGTGTCCAGAGTCGCTCCAAGGAACGTGATAACCTTGGTGGGTTCCAGAGTCGACTTTGCGGTGTTGAGGGTCAGTCCCAGGCGGTGGAAAATATCCAGACAGGCGCTGGAGGATGAGGCTGCGGCGGCCGCTGTCGGTGCCTTCACCAACCAGTCGTCCAGGTATGGAAACACCTGGTGGCCTTGCTGACGAAGAAATGCTGCCACTGGAGATAGGCATTTGGTAAATATCCTCGGGGCCGATTTGAGGCCAAATGGAAGGACCCGAAATTGGTAGTGTTGTCCTGCCACCGCAAACCTGAGGAACTTCCTGTGCCCTTTGAGAATAGGTATATGGTAGTAGGCATCCTGAAGGTCTAAGGACGTCATGTAGTCTCCTTTCTCCAGAAGACCAAGGATTTCTTGCAGAGTCACCATGCGAAACGATTGTTTCTTTAGGAACACGTTGAGTGCCCTGAGATCCAGGATTGGTCGCCACTTTTTTCCTTTTTGGTGGATTAGGAAGAAGTGAGAGTAGAAACCCTGATTCTCGTGGGCCCTTGGAACTCTCTCTATCGCTCCCTTCTGCAGCATGGAAGTTATTTCCTGAAGAAGTAATCGTAGGTGTCTGTGTGAACGTCGGCACGGTGGTGTCGTTGGGGGGATAGAGGTGAATTCTAGGGAATGTCCAAATCGAATGAGTTGGAGTACCCACCGATCTGTTGTTATAGTTTGCCAATTTTGATGGAAGTATTTCAGTTTCCCTCCAAGTCTGAAAGAATGTAGTGGTGGAGGGGCTAGCCAGGGAGACAAGTCATTGTCTGTTGCCAGCAGGTCGTTTTTGGCCCTTCCCTCGGTAATTGGATTTGCCGTAGGAAGACTGCCGTCCCTGTTGAGGTTGTCGCTGTTGAAACTGCGGCTTGGACTGGGAATATGAGTACGAAGACCGATTCTGATAGGAACCTCTGTATGCAGGTTGGCCTCTTCCCCTGTTGCCACGAAAGGACTGGGTCCGGAATTGTAGAGTACCCAGAGCCTTGGCGGTATCCGTGTCCTTTTTGATGGTGGTAAGGGCTGCGTCAATCTGGTCACCAAACAGATGCTGGCCATCGTAGGGCATATCTAATATCCTGGTTTGCACCTCCTGGCGGAAAGTGGTGGCCTTGAGCCAACCCTGTCGCCTCAGGACTGCAGCCCCTGCCAGTTGCCGGAAACCAGTCATGGCGGCATCAAAGGCACAATCGATTAGTTCGGAGGCAGAGGTCTGTCCTTCCAAAAGAAGTGAATGTGCCTCCTCTCGGACATCCTCCGGCAGATTTGAAAGATATGGTGCAATGTCCGCCCAGAGTTGGCGATTGTAAGGGCCCAGGAGGGCTATTGAATTAGCCACTTTTACCGTCATGGCCGACGTGGTAGTAAAGCGTTTGCCAACGGCATCCAGTTTTCTGCCCTCCTTATCAGGTGGCGTCGAAAGAGGCGAGGCTGGATTTCGTGAGTTCTTCTGCGCCGCTTGAGTCACCACGGAATCTGGTTTGGGGTGACCTGTCAGGCATGCTGGTGCCGATGAGGTGGCCGTGTATTTTTTATCAAGCCTGGGCACCACCACCTGTATAGAAGCAGGTGCTTGCATGATTTGTTTGCCCTGCTTCCAGATATAGTCAATAATCGGGATTGACCTTGAAGTCTTCCTAGTGGGCTCCTTGAAGTCATAAAGGAAGCATTCAGTTTCCTGGGTTTCCATGGACATATGGAACCTCTTGGCAGCCCGCTCAATGATGTTGTGGAATCCACCGATGTCAGCGGGTGGAGACTCCGAGGTCTGCGGATCCGGAGAGGCTGGAAAATGTGCCACATAGTCCTGGTCTGCATCCGGGTCCGACTGGTCCTCATCTACTTCCCCTTCTTCCTGTTCCCTCTCCTCTTCGTCAGATGAGGGAGCGTCCTGAATTGGCACCTGTGTCTTTTCAATGACCAGGGGAGCTGGCCTATGGCGAGATGAAGGATTTGGCGCCTGTGGAGCTGGAAGTGCGGGCGCAGAGGGTTTCTCCGGGAACCGTTCCTTATAATCCTTTATGAGGAATTGTAGGTCCGAGACGATGGATGCGGGTAGACACACCATCGGAGTAACCTGTGTCCGGGATGGAGGTTGGACCGTTTGTTGTATACGGTCTTCCTCCTCTTCCGGCTCCTCGTCAGTGGTTTGGCATTTGAGCACTAGGTCCGATGGACTAGTAGCCTGCGTAAAGGAGTCATCGTCCGACTCCTGACCTTGTAGCAGACAGGCCGGAGGTAGTTGTTGTATCCTACCGGGCGATGTCTGATGCGGCGTAATCGGCCGTTTAGTAATTTTCACCATGACATGGCTCACTTGCGGTGGAAAGGCATCCATGGCGTGGGATAGGAGTGCAGACTCCTTCCAGGGTCCTGTAGACGTCGACGTTGTCGTGGTAGGTATTTTCGTCGACGGTAATGTACTCATCGTCGACGTCATTTTCGTCGACGGTAAGGCTCCCACCGTCGACGGTGTACTCGTCGTCGACGGCTATCCCACCGTCGACGGGATGATCCTCGTCGACGAGGTAGACTTCGTCGACGGTGTTATTTTCGTCGACGGTGTCGTCGTCGTCGGTGTCTTCGACGAGGGTCTCGTCGTCGACGACGATATCTTCGTCGTCGATGGAGTGACTGGGATGGTCGACGGCGTAGGTCTGCTCGCCGACGATGAAGGTGTCGTCCTCGTCGTCGAGGAGGAAGCCGACGATGCCGTCGTCGTCGACACTGTCGTCGTCAACGTCGAGACAGTTTTCTGTGCAGAATGCACCGTCGACGCTGTCGCCGTCGTCAGGACTAGCGGCTGCTTCCTGGGGACAGGCAGGTCCTTGCCAGACACAGATGGCTTGCCCTCTGAGGACTTTTTAGAAGTCTTCATAGGAGGGGCGTCTGTGGGGCTAGGGGAAGAAACCCTTGGCCTCTTCAAGGAAAATTGCGACACTCCAGACACACTCTCACCTTCGGACACCAAGTCATCAGTCTTGGTCTTGAGCCTGTTGAGCCACAACAGGAGTCAACCTTCTCGGTCCTTGAGGGTCTTGTTGGAGAAGGTCCGACATATTTTGCAGTCCTTTGCCTGGTGGTGAGGGTAGAGGCAATATAAACATGTCTCATGTTTATCCTCAATATGAAGTCTTTTCTTGCTGCAGGAGAAACAAGCCCTGAAAAGACCCTTCTTCTGACTATCCGACATAACTATAGAAGACAATAAAAGTGGTTTTTTGAAGAAAAAGTGAAATTCCTGAGGAGAACTCAGGTGGAGACTCCCTAGCACAACGTGCGGTAGAAAATCTGAGAGACTTGGGCTCCTGGCAGGAAGGTTCTAGAAGGAGGTAGTAGCTGATTGGCTGTTGTACTTTATTTGGTCCTTTTTTACAAAAGGACCCAGATAGGCCACCAAGGTGGGACCCTTGGGGCCTGCTCGGTTTGGTCCTTCCTGCAAAAGGACGTGGATAGGCTACTAAGGTGAGACCTTTGGGCCTATTCTTTTCTATGTATGTCTCTAGGACATTACTTTTTTATATACCGGAGGCTCCCGTCTCGACGACGGGGAATGATTCAGGCATGTGAATCTATGAAAGACACCCAAATACTGGATAAAACGATGTACATAAATCGTTAAATAGCTAAATAGATTTTGAGGCAGGATAACGTTCATCAATCACATACTCTTCCCACGTGTGTTCCAAAACCGTAGATTTTCACAAGGCAGCCTATAAAGCAGATTTGCACCGGTGCAAAAAACAGGGCAAATCCATTTTCACATTTTTCCTGCTTGTGCTTGTGCAGACGGCCAGGAGCATCAGTTGAAGTGCCAGGTCTTCAGTTTCTTGCTGAATGTTGATAGCGCATTGGCTGTTCTGAAGTCCTGGGGAGGACGTTCCAGCTCTTTGCTGCTAGATGAGCGGACTCCTGCCCTGCTTCTGCTAATGCCTGGAATGTATGCGAGTGACAGCGAAGCAGATCGGAGGTTGCTGGCTGGCTATAGGAAGAGCAGATGGGAGTTGAGATTGGCGGGTCCATTCTGATGCAGTAGGCGAGGGTGAGTTTCTTGAAGTGGCAGTGTTTCTGGACGCGGAGTCATTAGAGTTCTCGGAGAGGTCCCAGAGATGAGGCGTGTTGTGGGTTCGGCGGGGTAGGTTGAGCCCTAGTCTTGCAGTGCCGTTTTAAATGGTTTGAAGCTTCTGTGCGAGCGGGGGTACACCGCAGTAGAAGGTGCTGCCGTGGTCTAACCTGTTCGTGGTCAAAGCATGGGTGACAGACTTTCTGGTGTCCAGGAGGAGGTGGATGTAATAGCGTTGATTTGGGGTCTAATGGAGAGTACGTTGTCCAGGATAATGCTCAGTTTTCGAGCCAGGTCGATGGGAGTCGGGTTGAGTCCCAATTTTGTGAACCACCAGGTTGCGTCCTAGAGAGAGTTGTTGGGTCAGAAAATTAGGACTTCCGTTTTCTCAGCATTGAGTTTCAGGCAGGTGGCACACATCCAGATGGCAACGTCTGTCATGCAGCATTTGAAGGTGTTTTTGGTGTTGATGGGGTCTTCTGAGAGAGACAGGATGAGTTGTGTGTCATCGACGTACAAGATGCTGAGTCCATGGGAGAGGGTGATCTTCACAAGTATTTTTTGAATACCTTGATGCACATAACAATTGCTCCAATTCGTTTCACATAAACAGCAAAAATAGTACAAGTGGAGTTGCAATTTTTTGCAGCATTACCCCACATCATTTTTTGATTTTATACTATAGATATTGAATTTTATCTCTGAAAAGTAATGTAAACATTATTATTAAGCAATGGGCCAGGTAATTCAAAAACCTTGCTATGCATAAGCGTGAAAATCTGCAACAGTGAGAGGTTTACATGTTTACTCCTGGAAGAGTTTTGCATAATCCTGCTGATGAGCATTTGTGAGTGCATAGTAGTGCACAGTACACAACTATGCTTGAAAAATGCTTTTGAATTAGCGCACTTGCATTTTTCTTTTTGTCTTTTATTTCCCATGAGGAAATATTTTTCGCTTGGAAAAACATCTACTCCTAAACCCCCTCGATTTTTGCAGTGTTCCCTGTTCATTCTCACCCTAAAAAGCTATTTTCTCCTACCCTTGAGAATAATACATCTCTGACCATTTCCAGGCTGGTAACGGTTTTTGCACAAGCACCTGAATAACTACCAAGAGTTGAGTTTGTGCGTTTTTCCAAACTGTCTAAGACTGGGTATAATAGACATAGTCATATATAATATTGCACCAAACTGCGGTAATATAACGCTTGAGTAAATGGATGTGTAAGTTTGATTTGATTTAAAATTTATAGAGGCAGCAATTACCCAAGGGCATCAAGGCGCTACAGATCACCATCCAGAAGAAGTCCACTAGTACTCCAGATTCAGAAGGAAACTACAAGGAGAATAGCCAGGTCTTAAGAGCCTTCCTAAAGGCTGGAGCTGAGAGATGGCCCTTATATTTTTTGGAAGGGTGTTCCAAAGTTTGCTCGCGGCCATAGAAAATGCTCTGTTGCCCCATTTCTTTCTTTTGCTTCTCAGTACCGTGAGCTGTAGTTGAAGCGATGAGCGAAGAGGTCTGCCTGGGGAATACAAACTGAGCATGGTTTTTAACTTTTGTGAATACTATACACTAGTAAATCAAGTAATTTGTGTGCACAGGTTGACGTTATATGTGAACATGGCTCTTTGTATCATGCACAGTGCCTTCTGGCACAGCTATTAAACAAATGTTTCTGTTCATTTATTACACACACCTTTACAATACTCCTTTCTACAAATACGTAGATCACACATTTATTTATTTAAGAGGTATTGTAGACTGCTGTGATGTAGCAGTCTTGCCACGTCAGGGCACTCATATACAGTTCAGCAACCCTACCGTGGATATAACGGTTGGAGATGGTGGATATTAATTATAGATATATATATATATATACATTTTTTTAAACGAGTCCCCAACTTGATGCTCAATGCAAAACATTTTTTCACTCTGAACAATAAGCTTGGGCAGTTGACTTCACTGATGTATGTTCATTTTGCCCCAGATCCTAGCATATTTTGAAAGGTAATTAGTCTCTGTTGCTGCTGGATGCACTAATCATTCCACTTGATCATCAACATATAAACCTTTAATCATTTAAATGTTTCTGAGATAAAAGTGGACTCGCCCTATATTCTAATATGCCAAAGGAAGCTCTTACACAGGGCAGCTTGACCCCGAGCTAGTGATGGAGATGCAGATCAAATGTGGTGACATTTGAGTAATTCTGCTGCAGAGCAGATGTGTGTATTGTTGACAATGGACTTGAAGTTCTATGTCGATACTTAACCAGTCAACCTTTACATTTTTTATTAGATCAATTTTTGCTCATACCATCAGGGTCACAGATTTCATACTCATCTCCTGCTGGTTCATCCTGCAACAAAAAGAAAAGCAAATACTAGTATTGTAAATTGTTTGGGACTAATGGGTATTCCATAACTATTACCCGCAGCTTGGTTTTATGTTGCCTTGCATTGTTGTTTGAAACCCAAACATCTCTACTACAACCGAAGTAATGGAAACAATTAAGGGAACATTGAAAGTTATGGGGACATGGGTCTAGTTGTTACTGATCATGAGTTAGGAAAGGACCAAAACACACAACTATACAGTGTACATATGCAATAGAATATTTTAGGTAATACACATTACTTTACAAAAATTACCC
Organism: Lissotriton helveticus; assembly: GCF_964261635.1. Lineage (NCBI taxonomy): Eukaryota > Metazoa > Chordata > Amphibia > Caudata > Salamandridae > Lissotriton > Lissotriton helveticus. Next base: position 941,276,859 of record NC_136065.1, read on the forward strand.
TCAACTGTTAGGTCAAAAATAAGAAGTGGTACAATATAACAGGCAGAGTCAAGCCCATCAAGAAATCTCACATTTTAACATTTCTCACTGTAGGTTTGAAATCACCCAGAGGCCTCTTCTCTGTGCCACTTTAATGAGCATGCTACACAAGAGAACAAAGTGTGGTTTCTCTCATTCTTTCACCTGCCAGTGCTGGCCAAAAAATGTAAGAATTTGCATATGCGCTAAGATGTGTCACTAGCTAGGTTTCGGACAGGAGAGGACACAGTGATCTTCACTCTCTGCTAGTTTTGTAAATATAGATTTTTTTTAATCAGCTAAATTCAGTGATGCTAGTTTAATGTAAATCAAATTAAATGTCAGAGTATAAAAATAATAGTGGGTTGATCCTGTTACAATCCATTGCTAATAAAATATACAGTTTTGTAAAGTTATCATTTCAAATACGCAACTTGAGGACTTCCCAAAAATGCAAACCTATTTGATGCCATCATAAATTATATCTCAATTAAATCTATGATTTCACTACCGATAATATCAGTTACAGCATCACAAACTACTATAACATTAGCATCAACTACTCTATTTCTGATATTAGAGCACACTTTAAAGCTAAGACATGGGCTAATATAATAAAGCCTAAGTGTGTGTTACATAACCATGAGCATCGTGTAACCATTTATTTGTTACCAGATTGTGTCAGTGATTAACTATATGAACTATAAAGAATACACTAACAAAACCGTAAAAAAGTTAATTACTGCAGGCCTAATAAATACAAAATCTAGAACGAATGTTAATCACTGCAAAATCACAAAAGAACAAACTTTTGTTTGAAATCACAATTTTCCATATTCTAGTGTTAAGACGTAAACCATAGTCTACTGAATAAAAATGTAGATCTCAGCCGAGCCACATTCCATCAAAATTTGGTAAAGTAAATCCTCAGATGTAATAACATTTCTACACGTCTTTAGACCAGTTATGGGATGCATTCATTGCTTCTTAACTTGTATTTATACCATTTCACTTAAAAAGCTTTTTTAAACAGGACTTGATTAGGTCTAATGGCTTATAGCAAATACAAATGCTATGCATTGTCTTTTATCCTAGATAACATACTCTAGATTCACTGGGTGATTTTGGACTATTCTAAAATTCTGTTATATCCCATTTGAGTCATGATGGAGCCTAAATGGCTTACATTTCTTTCTCAGTGTTGGGCACACATATTAATCTAACTAGGTTTCTGAAGTTGTCACAATGAAGCAAGGACATCAGAAATTAGTGACATTACCATTTTACTTGAGAAAGTTGTATCTAAGTCTCAAGGCCTTCTTACAGAAGAGCCTGGCCCCTCCTCTTTAGCACCTATCCGCAGTTCCTATTTATCTCCTGTTCTTTCTTTTATTCATTTGCATAGAGATGAAGTGTATAAATGTAGCACCAAAATATATTAATTTTAGCATTACATGCTCCAACTGACCCAGACGAATCTCTGCTCCATCGATTTGGTGTTTTGCTTTTGCTTATTTTGATGCTTGCTGGCCATTTTTTATTTTGCATTAAGATGCACAATGACCTGAGGGGCGCACAACTTGACATTCGATTTAAACAAGTCAGCTGGTACCCCATGAGGACCGGTATCTTTGACGTTACTAGGGCAATAATAGCCCCTCTTACCTCCTCTCACTCAAACCTATACATGTATTGTTTTGTACTGTTTGCAATGTGTTAACATGCACTTAAGATTTCTTCTGGGTAGGAGATGACAGGATAATAGACTGTTGGGCAGTTAGAAGACTCCAATAGCAATGACGGTGTATGTGCAATCCATGTGTAATCCATGGTTGATAGCGCGCAAGCACGCTTTAAGATTAGCACCGAAATGTGGAAGGTAGGTAGAAGTGCCAAGACTAGAAGCACAGACCAATGAAGGACGGAAGTGTGTTAGAAAGTAGCCCTCTGATTGGGCCCTTGTCTAGTCCCCCACACAGGCACACAGCCAAAGGTTAACCTTGAAAGGTGATCTTTGGGTGTGAGTGTGCAATACCTTGACACCCTCATCCATGAGATCAGTAATAAAAAATAGAGGGAACCCTTACCCTACTTTCTGTTCCCTTCCCACCTACCATTATGTAAAGAGAAGCTGGCACATGGCAATGGGGGCAGGAAAATCTACACCAAGTGAAACCTTCGTGAGTTCACTCCTTTCAGTGCAAAAGGGCTGAATCTCCTGAGACATATGCCCACTGGTGCCCATCTCCGGACCCACGTCAAGCTGTAAGCCAAGGCATTCTGCTGGAACTGCCACGGTTGCTGCTTTGCTGTTTGTTAGTAGACTGGCCCTCTATCACCCTCCCTCCTCATCTGCCCAGCTGGGAAATGATGTGTCCATCACCATTCATTGTTACCACTTCTGTCCTTTAAGTCGCCGTCTCCCAGATATTGGATCCCCCTGTGGGTCTGGCATGCTATCTTTGCCACTGCTGCCATCCTCTGGTTCCAACTGGGATACTTCATTGTTCTGGAATGGGAAGTTTTTGGATAACTAAAATTATAAGCGCCTGTCCTTGCGCTGAGTCACCACTCTTTGTATGTGAACTACTACTACTTGCAGTTGCTTGAGAAATACTGCCCAATGATGAATCTTACTTCAGCCTGGATCTGACCATTTGCCCGCAGATGTCTAGAGAAGTGTGCCTTTGAGTGGCATGCACATCAGCAAACACAAAACGTGCTTTGATCTCTTGTACTATAGGCACCGACTGCTAGAACCTGCTGGTAACTCTCCTCAGTGTTGACAGAGCCTTAAAGATCACTGAACATTGTCTTCACACTGGCATGTTGTTTCACAAACGTAGATATCAAAAGGGCTATGCACATTTCATGTGCAGCATGAAGGCCTATCCCTGGCTCTCCTATGGAAGTTCCTAAGACTCTCAACCTAATTTCCTTCCAGAGTTTACCTGCTACCACCAGCCACCTCAGTAACAACCACAGTTATTTCGGAGTTCCAGGAATCATGTTTGATCCACTATTAGCAAATGTGAGCCTGATATTCCGTTTTACTGTACTTTTCACTGAGGTTAATAGCTGATGTTTTTTAGGACTTTGCATCCAGAACAGCGAATAAACACAGTTGCAGTTTCTTGCCGCTTCATTTACTAGATCGCTGTTGCTTTGATGCTAACCTTTAGATGTGAGAATGCATGTAGTGCATTTTCATCTTTGTTTCTTCACCAAGTATGGTGTGCTAGGAAAAGCATTATTTGCATCCTCTGTCTTCTGACTTTACCAGTCAAAAGACATGTATTTGTTTGTGTGCTTATCTATTTATGTATTTATTTATATATATATTTGTGTTTGATTACCCCTTTTCTGAAAATGTCCAGAATTCAGTATGAATAAAAGTTATGGTCTCTTCAAGTAATGATATTTGTATTGTATTTGTCTTCATTCCAATTATGGGCTGTGTTTATACTTGGTATTTTTACTTCTGTGCAAGGCTGAATACAAGTTTGTTGATTAAAAAACAAAACACCCATGCAGTGAGCTATGCGCTCTTCCACTTATGAGATGCAGAGAGGAACGTCCTGCCATGCTCTCTGTTTTATGATATAATTATTGCCAAAATGCTGAGGTTAGATGCTGTGCAACAATCTTTTCCTCATCCATTGCAGAATGAGTGTGATCCTGCAGGGAGAGCAGGCTCTACTCTACTATCAATTAATAGGGTGTATGAGACAATCCACACAGTGCCTCTCCCAACAAAGAGAGGGAGTCTTGAGGCCTCCATATATTGACAGTTTTATTCTGATGGGAATATATATATCAGATTTGATTTAAGCCACTAGTGGTGTGAACCTCTCATATCGGCATTGTGAGGCCTAGACACATGGACGCCATTTAGGGTTCACCAGGGGCCGCAGCTGTGACCCTCTGGTTTGCCCCTTGAGACCCCTGGCATTACCTTTTCAACCCCTGGCCTCAGAGGTGGTAAAATTAGTGACAGGAACTCAGGGGCAGACCGTCTTTATGAACGTAAGGTTGGGGCTCCATTTTCCTTTTTTTCTGCCATTTTTGTATTAAACTAGTTGTCAAGAATATTATATTATTGGCTATTAGTGCAATAAAAAATTATGTATAGTTAGCTGGAAGATGACTCTCCCTGTCAGGTGAGGTAAGCAAACAATGTTTTAAAATGTATATTGTGTGCATGCTTCAAGGTGAAATTGTGTTTATATATGAGAGTGTGTGAATGTGTGTGTATGTCTAAGCATGTGTGTGTGAGTGAAAGCAAATTTCAAATTGTGTGTGATGTTGCATCCATTACCCCAGGCATTTTGGTGAATTGACGTTCATGTCTAGGCAGTTCTACTGTTGGAGCTGTTTTTATGCAAATATGGAACGATGCAGAGATGTATGTTTCTGGAAGTTTGCAGTGAAGAGATATAACCAGATAATCTCCTGTGAATATAAAAGAGAGAGGTTAACTTACCCTTTCTTCCATTTGATGTTTAGAATGACTCTTCCACATATTATTCCTAAAAACAAATTGAGACAATAGAAATAAAGAAACTCTCATTGATCATCATATTTTCTTGATAAAAATAAGGTAACTGAAATTGCATTGTTTCATGCCCTCAATCTGTGTTTTTCTGTTTGTAAGTATGTGGTATGTGCTTGGGCAAGAGCACTTGAAGGGCCCGATTCACAGAACTAACTTAAGACTAAATCCTAAACTTACTACCGTTTTGGTGTTCACAGAAGGCACTTACTCATTTTGGTATTCACAGAAGGCACTTACTCATCAGTTTTTTTTTTGCTTTCTACTATTTGACCAACTTTTGTACACCTCAAAATAGCCCAAGAGAGGTGAAAATAACAATCAAAGTCTTAGAAGCTAACCTACACTTCTGTTTCAGAAGAAAAATATGATATTCTCTTAATTATAAGTTTTCAACTGCTGTCGAATTTTCCAGTCAATAACACTGTGCATTTGTCTAAATCATTATCTCACATAGACTGTAAAGTTACAGAAACGTGCAGACTTACATGTCCCTACTACCTGAAATAAGAGAGTCAGAACAAATGTGAAATGTGGTTCAAAGTTACTATTAGTAGTGACTTTATGACCATATTTGATGTTCTGCACACTTGGCAGAGACCTTCGCAATCCGGTCAGAGATGTCTCTATTGTGAAGTATAAGGAAAAGTGCAAGTGTTTATTAAACGTTTTTAAAGGTTAGGAAAACTATATTGAGTTAAACATTAAATTAAATTTAAATATGTGTTTATATATAGAATAATATAAAAAGTTACAGCATTAATAACTTAAATTTAAATTAAGGATGTCATTATTTTGAATATTCTAATTAAAAAAAAGTAATCTGAAGTGTAAATTAAAAATAAAATTCCCATCTTATATTTTCTGTATGTATTAAAATTATTAAACGTCATGTATAACATTAATTAAAAGTAATTTAATTATTTTAATAAATGTTAATTTGAAATTACTTTTAAATTTAAAAAGTGAATACAATATTTTAAAATTAAATAGTAATTCTATTTTATTTGTAAACATTAAATAAAATGTTTTTTTAATAAAAAAAATGTAAATAATACAACTTATTTTAAAATTATTTCTTATGGGGTTTTATTTTAAGCTCCTACCTCCATTATTGTCTTTGGGAGGGTGCTGCAATATCAGTGGTTGGTCATCTGTAGTGCTGGACTTACTTCAGCTCTGAGTTAGAGTACATTTTGACTGGTTTGAGTCCTTTTTGACTGCTATAACTATAGAATAACAGTTTGCGAATCGCAATGAGTTTGCTCTTTTGTGGATGGATGCTTGCCCCTCCCCTCCCTAAACTTTTACCTAATCCTCCTTTAACCACTCCTTAGTCCACTCTTAACCCACTCCATTTACTAAAAAGTATTCTCTATTTTTCACCCAATATACTAGCATCATTACTGCTTACATTGCTACTTGCATTACCAATAATAATGCCAAAAAGTACTCCTGCATGTTGTTGTGAATCAGCCTGAAATATCCAACTCCCTATTAGTAAAAGTGTAAAGAGGGCATACTTCTTTTTATTTGTGCTAATTGTATTTGAATATTCTCAGAATAATCCCATTTAAATCCAAATGTAGATGGTTTAAGGACACCTTACAAAGGCATTTAAGAGTACAAAAAGTTGTTTTCTTTATCACTGTTTTGTTTGAGATACGATCACACAAAGCTCTTCTTTTCACAATAATTGAACACAGAAAAATATTTTTGGAGTTAGCAATATCTTTCTATTATTCTCCCATTATGAAGAAAGTCTTCCTTCAGCCTCCATTCTCATGCTAGCCATTTGTACACAAGTGTTGAGGGTCTAAATAATTAACATTAGTAAAGTAACTGTGAAAGTGAAAATAACACACTTTGCATGTGTATCCATAGTTTGGCACATAGGTGATAACATTTGGTCTAATGCACTAAAGCATTTATGAGTACAGGAGGTAGAACTATAGGAGTACTACTTTGCCTATCCCAAAATAAAGGGGCTGATACTAACACCATTGTTGCGGGAACTGGACCGGCTGACAGGTAGTAGGAGGTCCCACCATTCAAATTACGAGGCTTGTGCTGTGGCCCGGAAAAAGACCGCAGCACAGGCCCCAATGGCAAAAGGCATGTTTACAAACATCCCTGACCCAACATCCCTGAACCATGTGCCAGGAACCACACGGTGCCTGGAACACAGTGCAAGATTGTTTTGGGGGGGCACCACAGGTGCCCCCCGGGATTCATAGTGGAGGCTCAGGGGGGACAGGGGCCCTGCTAGGGGCGCCCAGAGTCCCTTTCCAACAGCCTATCTATGGCAGTCGGCTCACCATGGAAAGTCTGTCAGGAAGGGACATCGTAATTCCTACGGCGGAGTCTGAGCATGCACCGCCCCTATTGTAGTGACTACGATCTGACCGACGGTCCGATCGTAGCGTCGGTCGGTCCCTCCAACCAATGCAGTATTACCAACCCGATCATATTGCTTCGGTTCGATAGCTCAGCTGGATGTTTATGGGACTGCCGCTGACGGCCAGTCGGTGGCAGTCCCACCGACATCCTAATCAGGCCCACAGTGGTGTAATGCAAAATGGTGGAGCCTCCACTGCTGGATGTGCTAAGGGGCTAATGAGTCTTGCATATCTCATGGATATTCATTGGTCTTGAGGTGAATAGGGGCTTCCTGAAGAGTTGGACCCACCGGCGCAAAAGGGGCTGTAAGGCCTGCGATACGCCCCTGCCAAAATGTTTGTGAATAGGTCCCATCATTGTTGTCATCCAGTCTGAACCTTTGAGTCAGTTTTTAACTAAAGAAAGTAACACTAACTTTTGTCCATTTTTACAATTTGTTTATATGAATAACAATTGGTAAACTATAAAGTAGATTTCAACAAAGGTTTGGTAGGTAATATGTAAAATATGTGGCAATTGATTTGGAGAGTAGCGGGTATTAAATGTATTGTTCTTGTCATAACAGTAGCCTACCTACCAAACTGTATTAATAAAATGACTTTCTTGTTTGCAGCGGGGCACAATGTTCACAGGATCAATTTCAGAAACATACAGGAGCAAATGTTATCAGAGCAACCACAAACAAGGAGAGTCATTTGAAGTTATGCTTTAAGCAAATTTACAGCAACGTAAGAGTAGTACCTATTGAGTTTGAGCGTGGTGCTTGTTCTACGGCTGCTTTCAAGTGCAGATCAACCAAAGAAATAAAAGGGAACAAAATACTTTGAATTATATATACTTCTATTTATACATTTATTTTTGGTCTTTCGTTACTTAATAATTTTCTCGGTTAGCCTATTTACGTTCTGCTGTTGCACAAGATCCCCTGACGGTTTAACAGTTCACTTTTAAAATGATATATTTTATAAACAACAAATACTGCATTAACGGTGAACTGTTTTTTGATCATAAACATTTTGGGGCCTATTTACGAGGTGGTTTGCGGGCAAGAATGACACAAACCTTAAGTCATATTCATGAAGCCACACAAGGCCACTTTGCGTAACCCTGAGTGGCTCCATACATCTTAAGTAAGGCAACGCAGCACAAATTGCTGCCCTGCCTTACTCTGCCTTAGGAAGGCATTTCATGGGCATTGCGTGGGTGTTCCTATGCAACTTTCATGGGTTTAGACATATTACCAGATTTACCAAAACTTGTAAACCTGGGAATGCGCCAAAAAGAGACACCTTTCTAGGAGAGGCTTAACGAGGAGAAATATCTTTTATTTCTCCTCACTACTTCCTCTTTTTGTGTGCAGTGTGTTCTGTAGCACACATAGATATAGGAATATGTCTCAGGAGTGTTTTTGTACAGGTGTCCCTTCGTGCATAAAAACAATCCTGCATGCAACAAAGGCACACTTGCACCATAGTGCAAGGGCGCCTGCATTGGCGCTAGGCTGCCAAAAGGGTGCCAGCTCAGATAAAAAGGCAGGAATGCGTCGTATTGCCTTAAATATGGTGCATTACTGCCCTTTCCCTGTCACGACGTGCAGCGCAGCAAGGTGAATTGCTGTGCTACACTGTGTGACCATTTCATAAATAGGCCCCTTATATTTTCAATGTATATAGGAATAAACATTTTGTATCTGATGAAATAGTACTTAAGCAAAGAACGCACTGCCATTACCTGCTTTGTGGTGGCGACGGTTTTGGTTTTGCCTTTGAAGAAAAAAGTTACACCTGTTAGATGAGGCAGTCGGAATGAAAAGTGCAAATTCACAAACAAAAACAGACAAGTGCGTTCAGATGTACTGTTTACTTCATAGTTGTGTGGCAAAAGTAAATCCTACCATTTCTGGACGAAGAACAACATTCAGAGTGAAATTCACCAGCAGAATTACTTTCAGCCCATCATGAGTCTGGAACAGGCAATTCTGGTGGCTGGTTGCCTTGTGTTTTTAGCATTTTGAAGTTGGATAGTGATGGAAGTACCTCATATTTGTGGAGGAAATTCGGAATCCTGAGAAGAATCTGACAGCCAGATTTCGTCCACCATGCCACCCAATAGGGAATTCTACTTCAACTAATCACTTTCTTCAAAAATTCACTAAATCATCCTGCAAAATGTCCTCTATCGTACTAACCTTATCTTGGAGGAAATTCAGTCTGTTGATTCCCTCTAAGATTTAGCATTTCTACAAATCGGAGCATTTTACTAACGAGACTACATGAGCCTCATTATTAGCACTTAACTTGAGGTAAACACACCTTATGAGGAAGCAGTGGCCCCTCCCACGCTTTCTTGCCCTTGACCTCCTCATGTAAAACACACCTTATGAGGAAGCAGTGGCCCCTACCACGCTTTCTTGCCCTTGACCTCCTCATGTACACTATGCATTCGGCCAGTAAAAATAATGGAGCCAGAGCTGTCTTGACTTTCACGAATGACTTTCAGATGTGAAATAGAGGGAACATTGTCTTGTGACGCACATGCTTTCTCTACTGCTGTTGTTTCAGAAACAGAACAGGGAGACTGCCATGGTCGGACAATTTATTAATAATAACAATGCTCCCTTTGTCAGAAGGCAGACATCACATACAGGATGAAATATGTTTTAGATGAAAATCAAGGTTAATGTCTGGATTCGCAGTATTCTTTCTCTCTTGCCAGTTTTCCGTGGCTCATGAAGCATTTCATCGCATTTAGTAATGTCTTGCATCATTTTTAGGTCGAGCATTCGAGACCTCTTGTATATACTTTAGTATATACTTATATGTGTATGTACTTTATGGGCTTTGGAGCTCAGCCCTAGGACTTGTCTGCTTCCGCTTAGGGACTTTTTTTTCTGTTCAACTGCCTCTATTTGACTGCCTTGACAGAAAACGACCAGCAGAGGTCAGTAAAATAACAGAATTGCTTTCGGCTGAGAGACTTTCTTTTTTTAATTTCTCTGGCAACTGCCTCTATTTAACTTTCTTGATAGAAAACGACCTGCAGAGGTCAGTAAAATACTAGAATATCTTTAGCATTCTCTAGATTCCAGTCCATAGAAATTATCTTCAATGAGCATCCGTGGACAATAATATTTTTTTCAAATCCTGTATTTTCAGTGATATGACCACCAAAGGCCCTGCTTTTATATTAAAAACAGAGCTTTGAACTATACCATTTCCCGATGAAAGGCAATATTTCTCTCCATGTGTTCCCATACCTGGCGTGTCACGCAGTTTGGTGCTTACTTTCCCTCCATGTTAAACAACAGTAGATGTTTCAGCACCCAGGGAGGTAATGTGCTGCATAGCTAAATACATATAAGGTTCCAAAAGCGGGACCGATTGCATTGCAAATGCTTGTTAACTCAGTTAGGAAGCATTCTGCCTAGGCTTAAGGCCTGGTTACTTTACTAGATTCATCCTGAGCCACAGCTCATGGTAATACCCCTTGTGTTCAAGGGGTGATACTGAATGTAATGTTCAAATTCATCTTGTCTAACTAATGAAATCGAAACTAAATTATTTGCTTCATCTAACTGCCTTTTATAGTGCTTTAGTTCAAGACTCTTTACAGATGGAAAGTCAATACAGATTTAATTAGGCACACGGTACAAGAAGGCAGTACATTGCTGTTTGTAGGCCGTGGCAAATAGGTGTTCTGTAGGTGTTTCTATTTAATTATACAGTTTATCTAGTGGCTTTTTGTGCATGAGAAGAAACAAAGGTGCATACATTAATTACCACGTACATAACACTTTTCCCCTTAAACGTAATTTCCAGCTAAAGCCAAAGTGCAACATTCAACTATGTGAGGCATTAAACAGCATTATTACATTGTATTTTACCTCAGTAGGGGATAGTAATCTCATGGTACCTTCTCTACACCCAGAGGCATACATCTCATCCTATCTATAGGCAGCCGTGGTCCGTGCAGGTAAGAGCGCTGGGGCTGGGTGGGGGGATTTCGACAGACGATGATGAGGAACATTAATTATTTAATTTTCCCTTGTGGTAATCTGTCGATTCCCCCTGCACCCCCAAACCAGCGCCACAGCTCTTATCTGCGCGAGCCGCTCCTAGGTGTTCCATTCTTTGCAAATGAGCGTCAGCTGGTCTTTTCCATTCTGTGAGCAATTTTGAAGTGTGCTGTGATCTTGCAGCAGTTCGTACTATGGGCTACTATCGAGGCTGATGGAGTAAGTCCATCAGCAATGCTAACGCTTGTATAAGTGACAAACTGCTATTTTTCAGGGTGGATTATCAGTATTATCCCTTGCAAGCTGCGTTATATCCCACCCTGTGAGCTTGTTCTCCGCCCTCACCAGTCTGTTGCTGCACCAGAGCAGTGCTCTACGGCTCTGTTCATCTAAGCGAGCCAGCCTCCCACTTAGCGCGTAGTGAAGCATTGGGTGATTTCCATGCAATTGCCAATCTCCTCTTAGCTAGGATCAGCATGAGCTCAGCGAATCTACACTCAACGTTTTGTATTTTGGGCGCACTTGGGGAGACCCAACAATCACTTCCCCAGGAGGGCATCAAATGTATGTATATTCTTTTAGGTGTTTTTAAAGAGAATCTAAGATGGCGCAGGGAAAGTGGGTAATCCCACAGATTTAGAGACAGAAAAAGACATTGGGATCCAGTTCACAAAAAGACATCAATCTACGCACTATAAACGTATGTATACAATTCACATAGATTACCTCGATATTAGGAATTCACACAATGAAATGTGTTACTTACCTGTAACTGCAGTTATCCAGTATTGGTGTTTTTCATAGATTCACATGCCTGAATCATTCCCCGTCGTAGGAATGGGAGTCCCCGGTACATAAAAAAAGTAATGTCCCATAGACATATAGATAACTAGGCCTAAAGGCCTCACATTAGTAACATATCCATGTCCTTTTGCAGAAAGGACAGAACTCTAGAAAAGAGCCAATCAGCTACCACCTCCCTCTAGAACCCTCCTGGAAGGAGCCTCAGTCCCTCAGGTTTTCGTACGCACAATGGTAAATAGGCGTATTACTGAGAGAAGTAGGTGAGCCCTTCCAGGGGAGGCGGGAGGGTTGCATGTGAATCTATGAAAGACACCAATACTGGATAACTGCAGTTACAGGTAAGTAACACATTTCTTATCCAGTAGTATGGGTGTCTTTCATAGATTCACATGCCTGAATCAGAGTATCAAGCAATGAACAAAGCACATTTTGCATGGTATGAAATATATGTAAGTCATCAGATAACAACATATCAAATGACTAATAGAAATACACATTCGCTAGTAAGAAATACCATCAAATCATACAACAGAGAAATGTGCATACCTGAGAAGGATGGAGGGATGAAAAGAGGGCTCACCTCTACTGAAAGAGATGATGAAGTACCGCTTGGCCCACTGCAGCGTCCTTCACGAGTTCTGTATCCAGGCAGTATTGCCTAGTGAAGGTATGTGGCGACATCCATTTTGCCGCTCTACAAATGTCTATGACCGGCACTCCTGCAAAAAGTGCCATGGACGTGGACATGGCCCTGGTAGAGTGGGCTCTCACTTTAGATTGCAGGGGTTGCCCTGCCTGTTCATGACAAAAAGAAGTAGCTGCAGAAATCCAGCATGAAATACTTTGTTTGGTGAGTGGAAGTCCCTTCCTGGGCCTGCTGTAAGCCACGAATAGTTGATGTGACTCTCTGAAGTTTTTTGTCTATCCAATATAAAATTTCAGGCATCTTTTAAGATCTAGAGAGTGCAATGACCTTTCCACTGTAGTACTGGGATTCGGGAAAAAAGAGCGCAAGACCACAGGTTCGTTGAGGTGGAAGTCCGACGGGACTTTTGGAATAAATTTAGGATTTGTCCTCAAAATGACTCTGTCCTGCTTGAATTGCTGAAAGGGTTCCTGTATCGAGAGGGCTTGGAGCTCACTCACCCGCCTCGCCGAGGTGAGTGCAAGCAGGAGGGCTGTCTTCCAAGAGAGGTATTTTAGGTCACCCTGTGTACTGGCTCAAAAGGATGCTTCATGAGCTGATTAAGGACTGTATTAAGGTGCCAGGTAGGTGGCAACATTTTCACAGGAGGGAAGGTTCTGTAGAGTCCTTTCAAAAACTGTTTGATCAACCTGTGGGACCAAAGAGAAGGGCCAGTAGGAGATCTTCTGTAACGGGAGATTGCCGCCAAGTGGACTCTGACTGAAGCATGAGCAAGGCCTGAGTTTGCCAGATGGAGAAGATAAGGCAGTATCTTTTCCGGAGAGGAAGAGAAAGGATGTATACCTTGAGCCTCACACCAGATGCAAAATCTCTTCCATTTTAAAGAGTATGGTTTTTTGGTACTATCCGCCCGTGCTCCAGCCAGGATGGCCCTACAGTCTGGTGGAATATTCAAATTCTGAAGTTCTCTGAACTCAGGAGCCAAGCCGCTAATTTGAGAGAGGCTAGATTTGGATGCTGGACTTGCTGGTTGCTCATTGTGAGGAGAGATGGGAACTGCTTCAAGCGGATCGGCGGCTCCAGAGATAGGCGTGGAGTTCCGTGAACCAATGTTGGCGTGGCCACGTTGGGGCTATCAGAATGAGTGTACAAGGCTCAGCCTTCAACTTTCTGAGGACCCTGGGAATCATTGGAAATGGTGGAAAGGCGTATGCAAAGACGTTGCACCATGCGATCGAAAATGCATTCCCTAGGGACCCTTTCTGGGGATTCCAGCTTGCAAAGTGTGGGAATTTGGTGTTGGATCTTGTGGCGAACAGGTCGATCCGAGGAGTGCCCCATTGGGAGAAGATTTGGTTGAGGATTCCTCGATCCAGTTCCCATTCGTGAGATGTTGACCTCTGTATGCCTGGGACGTACTCTGCTCGAAGAGATATATTGTATCCAATTAACCAGTTCCAGATTTTCTGCGAATCGTGAGAGAGTGTTATAGAGCGAGTCCCTCCTTGTTTGTTGAGGTAGTGCATCGTCTTAGTGTTGTCTGTACGGACGAGCACTAGGGAATTTTTAATTCTTGGCAGAAATGCTTGCAGGGCGAGGAAGACTGCCCGCAGTTCCAGGAGATTGATATGGAGGCCCTTTTCTAAGGGGGACCACTTCCAGCTTATTTGTAGCTCTTGAAGGAACGCTCCCCAACCTTCCAAAGAGGCGTCTGTTGTGATGACATGCGGTGTAGCCGGAACCAGAAAATGTAAGCCTTGAGAAAGGTTTCGAGCAGACATCCACCATTGTAGGGCCTTGACCATCTGAGGAGTTACTTTGATGAGATCGTCAAAAGACCCTGTGCATTGGACCCATAGTTTTGAGAGCGCCTCCTGGAGGGGGCGCATCCGCAACCGGCAGTGAGGTATCAAGAGGATACATGATGACATCATCCCCAGTAGAGATTTGAAAAGTCCGACTGTTAAGGTCCACTTTGAAGCTACACGCATAGCCAGCGTCAAAAGCTTGTTCTTTCTCTCTTGTATTGTATTGTATTGTATGGCATATTTGTATAGCGCAAACACTGTCACCCAAAGGGTATCCTGGCGCTTTGACTTTGACCAACCATACGCGTTGTTACGTTGCCACAATCTTACACTGTCCTAGGGAAAAGGTACGCTTCGTACCTCTTGAGATGGGAAGGCTCTCCTTAGTCGTGTGTCGAGGGTTTTGCACCTAGGAAATTGATGCGCTGAGAAGGTAGAAGGACTGATTTCTCCTGATTGAGCGTGAGTCCTAAATGATTGAAAAGTTGCAGACAAGCGTTGGAAGACCTGGACCTGTCTTTTAAGGATGGAGCCTTGATCAGCCAGTCATCCAGATACGGAAAGACTTGATGATGGTGCTGCCTGAGATATGCAGCTACTGGGGAGAGACACTTCGTGAAGATGCGAGGTGCAGACTTGAGCCCGAAGGGCAGGACGCGAAATTGAAAGGGTTTGCTTGCCACTGCAAATCTTAAATATTTTTAGTGATTTCTGTGAATTGGGATATGGAAGTAAGCGCCCTGAAGGTCCAGAGACGTCATGTAATCTTCCACTTCCAGGAGTTGTAAGACCTCCTGGATCATTACCATGCGAAACGACTGCTTCTTCAGGAATTTGTTGAGGGCCCTGAGGTCCAAAATCGGTCTCCACTTCTTCTTTTTTCTAAATTAAAAAGAAGCGAGAATAAAATCCCCTTCCTCGTTGAGACGGAGGTACCTTTTCTATTGCCCCTTTCTGGAGCATAAGAGAGACTTCTCGGAGAAGCAGCCGTAGATTTTTGTGATTCATTGGGCGGGGAGGAGTTTGGGGTGGAATATGCGTGAATTCCAGAGAATGGCCGAATTGAATCAATTGAAGGACCCAACGGTCCATGGTAATCTTTCTCCAATTTGTTAAGAAATGGGAACTCCTTCCTCCAATTTTTGATGAGGGTAATGAATCCGGGACTGGCTGAAGAGACATGTCATTGTCTAAGCCCATTGTTTTTCTGCTGTCCTCTACCACGAAAGGATGACTTGTCATAAGAAGATTGTTGTCCATGTTGCTGGCGTTGCTGATATTGGGGCTGACTCTGGCCTGAAGAGTATGAAGACCTGTATTGATACTTTCCTCTATAGAGGACTGTCCTCTTCCTCTAGACCCACGAAAGGACTGGTTCTTGTACTGGAGAGTACCTAGAGCCCTAGCAGTGTCCGTGTCCTTCTTTATATTTTGTAGCTCTTCATCAATTTTGGAGCCGAAGAGCAATTAGCCATCATAGGGCATATCCAATATTTTCGTTTGCACCTCGGGACGAAAGGAAAGTGCTCTTAGCCACCCTTGCCTTCGCAAGACTGCTGCTCCAGCCAGCTGTCGGAAACCAGTTGTAGCGATATCCATCGCACAGTCTATTATTTCTGACGCCGAGGTTTCACCCTCTAGTAACATTTTCTTTACCTCCTCGGATGTATCTGGTAATTACGATAGATATGGGGCTATATCCGCCCATAATTGTCTATTGTAGCATCCCAGGAGCGCTAAGGCATTGGCTGCCTTCACCGTCATTGCAGACATTGAGGAGAACCGCTTCCCAATGTTGTCTAACCTCCTGCCTTCCTTATCCGGAGGTGCCAATAATGGGGCAGAAGGATTTCGGGAATTCTTCTGTGCCGCCTGCGTCACTACTGAGTCCGGTTTGGGGTGTCCTATCAAACAAGCCGGTGCAGCATCAGGTGCTCTATACTTTTTATCCAATCGAGGTACCACCGGCGGTACGGAGGAAGGGTTCTGCATGACTTTAACCCCCTGAGTCCATAAATAATCAATAATGGGTATTGATCTCACTGCTTTTTTGAGAGGTTCTTTAAAATCATACAAGAAACAGTCTTGTTCTTGAGAGACCATTGCTATTTTAAAACGTTGAGCGTCCCTCTCAACTACATTATGGAAACCTCCAATGTCGCCTGGTGGAGAATCTGCGGGCGCAGGCACTGGAGACGCAGAAGAGGGAATGACATAGTCATCCCAGTCAACATGCATAGATTGGGCATCTTGCAGTTCTCCCTCTTCCTGCTGTTCTTCCTCTTCCTCATCAGAAGTCGGAGGATGTGGCAGATCAAACCGCTCAGGCTGAATATTTAGAGGTGGAGGCTGTGGTTTTGGTGAAGGAGATACTGTGGTAGGCGGTGGAGCAGGTGACTCTGGAAACCTCTGCTTGTAGTCTTGAATAAGGTACCTTAAGTCAGTAACTAAAGAGGCTGGCAGGCAAACCATAGGTTGAGGTGGGGGATGATATTCCTCCTCCTGATCCTCATCTTCGTCCGAACTTTGGCATTTTACATTAAGTTCCGAAGGACTTGTTGCCGTCTGAAACATGTCCCCCTCATCTGAATCCTGCTCTTGAAGAAGACATGCTGGAGGCAGTGGATGAACTCTGCTTGGCGATGTTAAAGCCGGTGTGAGTGCCTTTTTTGTGATTTTTAGGCGTACACATGAGGTTTGGAGACCAGAATCCATCATCGTCGACGAGGCCGTCGACGGCACGGTCGTCGACGGTGGAACGTTGACGGGTGTCGTAGAAGGTAAAGTCATCCCGATGTCTTCGTCGACGGTATCTTCGTCGACGGTGCCTTCGTCGACGAGCCCTTCGTCGACTATGCTTTCTTCGGTCGATGGTGCCGACATCGACGGTATTGGCTTCGTCATCGAGGTTGTCGCCGATCCCGTCGTCGGCGAGGTCAGCGTCGACGGTGTTTTCTTGATGGCTATCGTCGACGACAAAGTCTTACCTGCCGTCGACGATGGGGTCGTAGTCGTCGACGAGGATAATGACGACGATGCCGTCAACGTAGACACAGTCGTCGTCGACGTAGATACATGTGAAGCAGTAGACACAGCTTTTCTCAACGATGAAGATGTCGTCCACGATGCCGTCGTCGACGGTGTCAAAGCAGGCTTTTTGAAGGTGTGAACTTCCTGAGAGGAAACCTTCACAGAAGTTGCCTTGGATAGAATCTATGAAGACTTCTTTGATGTCTTCTTTTGAGGAGGAGTCGTAGGGCTAGGAGAAGCCACCCTTGGTCTCTTTAGAGAAGATCTTGAGGAGACTGAAGAACCTTCACTTTCCTCAGAAGATTCAAGGTGGTCCCTGTCTTTCAGCCTTTGGAGCCAGATTAAAAGGCGTCCTTCACGGTCTTTGAGGGTTTTAGTGGAAAAGGTACGACATACCTTGCAGTCTTTAGAAGAATGGTCCGGATACAGGCAATACAGGCAGTCTTTATGCTGGTCATCAACATGTAGCCTTTTCTTTCCACATGAACCACAGGATCTAAAAAGACCCTTTTTTGGTGTGTCTGCCATGATGGTATCAGCAGTCATAGAAGAAACAGGATAAGATATCCAAGAACACTGGAAACCAGTTGTGAAGAAAAATCCGAGCAGAGCTCAGAGGAGAATCCCTTAGCACAACGTGCGGTAGAAAATCTGAGGGACTGAGGCTCCTTCCAGGAGGGTTCTAGCGGGAGGTGGTAGCTGATTGGCTCTTTTCTAGAGGTTGGTCCTTTCTGCAAAAGGACATGGATATGTTACTAATGTGAGGCCTTTAGGCCTAGTTATCTATATGTCTATGGGACATTACTTTATTTATGTACCGGGGACTCCCATTCCGACAACGGGGAATGATTCAGGCATGTGAATCTATGAAAGACACCCATAATACTGGATAACTAGTGAAAGTATTCCTCACAATGAACACAAACCGCAGATCCCTGGTGTACTTAATTTCTACTAGAAATACTACTGTGTAATGCAATATGTAATAATTTTAATGAACTCTGATTTCGAAAAAATGAGTACTCCAATGGACTGTTCCTCATGACAGACAATCCACTGGTGTATGCATGACAGAAATGTGCAAAAACAAATATTTTTTCATTCTTTCTTTCTTTCTAGAGAAAAATGTTTTTTCTCGAGAGAGTCCTTTCCTCTACAGTACCTTGAGCTACCTGGTGGCACCCTTCCTTTTCTCATACAAGAAAACCACTTAGTTCTGCTTTTGCGAAGAGTAACTGGCCAAGTGGCTTTCTAAGTAAACTGTAAAACGTTTATACCCCCGATTAACCCCCATCTAGCATCTTCACCATAAAAATGTTAATTTTTGAATTAAAGCTGCATACTTTTCATGAAAGGTATCACACTGCTTGGAAAAATATGTTACGCATGCCCCATTCCAATGTTAACGGTGTCTGAGCACTTTACCCTAAGCCACCCTTCATGTCTTGACTACTCAGTGCCACTACTCTCAGAGAGTCAAAGATAACTAAGACATGTCTTGGTATTCAGTTGGTTTACTGTATACGTGATTCCTCAGGATTAAGAGACAACAAGTAATACTCTTCTCAAGGATTGCCCAGCTGTCCCAGAGTTCCCTAAGCTCTCAGAGAACTGGCCTTACAGGCGGTAACCCTTAATATCAATAAGGGAGTCACCAGAACAGAGAGGGCATCATACTCATAGGAGGTGTAGTGATAGTGCTTCAACATCAACAAATGAGGCTTTACATGCATTGAAGTAGCACACCCTTGTCGCTCTATGCAGCTGCAGCATCTGTGTGCTAAAGGGGAGTTCCCCGCCTCTTACCCTGATTCACCAGAGATATATTGTAATAGCAAGTCCTGAATTAATTTCCCCATTGTTTTTCACCCACCATGCCACCTCAGTTTGGACCCAGACATACGCAAATCAGCCTTGACCCTGCACCAATCGGAACAGTCCACCCTGAACAGTCAGGCTAGGTCCTACCTGAACCGGAAAACCAGCAACTCTGGACCGGTTTCACCCTTACTATGGGCTCATCAGCCAGGTATGGCTTGATTTCTGTGCCACAGTGAGCACAGTTTTTAATTTGCATATAGCTGCGTTCAAACTGAGGTAGCATGGTGTGCAGAATAACATTGGGATGCAGCCAAGTGATTACCAGTGGCTGAGATGAATTCAAGCATTACATATATTGCTGTTTTTATACTTATGGTGTCACCCTAAGTGGGACGGGTATGCCCAGATGTGGGTCCGCGCACACTGTGTCACTGGAACCAAGTTGCACCCGGCAAATAATCCCATAACTAGGGCAAAACTGGTCCTGGGTTGCTTGTGTTCTTCTTCAGGGAGGACCTGGCATGGCAGTTTGGGATGGCCGGTTCCTATTGGAGCAGGGTCAAGACTGATTTTCATATAGCTGGGACAAAACTGAGGTGGCATGATTTGCAGAATAAGGATGGATTGAAATGCTGATCCAAGTGATTACCAGTGGCTGAAATGCATTCCTCCATCACTGTTTTGTATACTTACTGTTCTTACTCCCAGCATTAGGGATGGGGTGATGATGGGACATGCTACTCAATGCACTACCACTGCAGTTTTGTGTGTGTTTGGGGCAGGTGTCTGTGGTGTATACATGCTGGCCGTGTGCACTTCAGAAGCATGTCCCAATCTTACTCAATCGTGCAGTAGTGACTGTGTGAATCACGTTTGCACTGCAGGAGCACATCCCACACTTACACCTAGCTGCAGCACACATACTGCAGGCGAATTCCCTATCCTTAATAGCGCCCCCGCCATGTCCTTAACCACAACAGTGAGCTCTGTGCAGACAGGCTGCATTTCGGTATTTTGAAAAGGAGTAAAGAAAGCAAACCACCTGTTCTTCAACTTGAAAGTCTTTATTTTTGTCCAAATCAGCTCTGTTCTTTTCATGTGCTTTATTTTTTCTTTACTGTCTGTCCCTTAATATCTCTTTCCTCCCCTTCCCTGTCACTCTCTCTTTCCGCTTACATTCACTAACTTCACCCCTAGGTTTGCAGTCTGTTGCTTCCGAGCCCCGCATACAGTAATCTGCATTTGCAGCAGGTGTTAGTGGGTCTGTGAGTGGTGAGATCACCCAGATTCTGAAAGGTCGTGTGGATCTGTCGTTCCCATTAACTCCCATTTGGCTATTTAGAGGGGCTAGGCAACATGACCCACTTAAAGCTTCGCTTTATGCTGTCTTGTCACCATGGCCTACAGAGGGCGTAAGTGGGTAAGAAAATAAATATAAAAAAATATATTTTTAAGAAGGGATTTGCAAATGAATCCAACTTTGCAGGTTTTGCGAATTCTGGCCCTCCCTGGGGCGAATGAGCCCTACTGGGGCTTCAGGATTCGCAAATCAGCACTCCGTGGGTGCCAATCCCTGCGGACACCCCACGTTGGGCACAGCTGAGGTCTGTGTGCAGAGGGAGCAGGCCTCCCATGGAGGGTTTATTCTGTGTCTTGCAAAAGGTCAAGCTTTGCAGTCCAGTTCTGCTATGAACAGCTAAACACCGCCCACAGCAGGGTTAGACCGCCTGCGGAGGGTTGGGCGCAAAAAGATAGACACACTAATTTATTAATCAGGTTTGTATATCTTGTAAATACATTTTCTTTCACAGTTTCTTAAAGGAAGTTTTCCTAGCTTGTCTTTTAGAGCAATTATTGAGAACAATCTGTGAACTGCTTATTGAAATGGATTGTAATAGTGCCAAGACCCTGAAGAAGCGAGCAGTAAATCATGAAAGACATATTGGCAATAAAGAATTAATTGTATTTTCAGTAAACTGAGAAATATGTGATCCGTGAAGATGAATACATCAAATCCAAAAGATACCTAGCAAGTTAAAATTGCCTTGATTTAGTTTAAGGATTCTAGGAAACATATTGCAATTAAATATAGATGCGCCCCTCAAGTTCAGTCAAGACACTCCTGACATCATGAAGATGGCAACGCTGCCACTGATGAAACAAGTTAGCACATTTCAATGAGCACCGATGCATTTGTTGTTTTAAGAAAAAGATTGCAAAATGCATGTCTTACCTCTTGTTCACAAACTTCATACAAAACTGTAAGAGAAAATACAAAGTACATTTGTCAATTGTTGATTGTGTCTACTTATGGAGAACATGCATTTATTAATTTTGCATTTTTTATATATCATCTTGCACGTTGTAACGACTATCTAGTGGCTTGGCTTTGGTTAGTTGCTGCATGAAATGGCTCATTATAGTTTTGCCCTTTGCTATATATTTATATATTTAACAACAAAGCAATGATTCAGCTCTCCAACATGTGTAATGATTAATATTTTCCATAAGTACAGACAAGGCGAAGAGTTGAATTACACAAGCATTGAAAATGCAATAGGTCTCGCATTTAATTAAGTTAAAGCCATTTGCTTTGCTAATGGTATTGTATAGCAGAGGAAATGGCTTTAACTTAATAAAAGGAGCGACCTATTGCATTTTTAATGCTTGTTTAACTTTAATGACAGGTTGCCCAAATCCATGTATGCATTCCAAGATACTGCTTTCTCCGATTGATTCCCTATCAGAAACGAGGGACCCAAATCTCTATGTGCTTACAAATGTTGGCCTGTATTACAATTTACCGACACTATTGTTTTTGATTCCCATATAAATCACAATATTTGTTCAAAAAACTAGAGTGAAAAATGCACCATTCTAGGTATCTATGCCAAGTAACGGAGTTGAATACAAGCATTTGCAATGCAATATGTCTCGCATTATTAAAGTTTGAGCTAATGGTGTTGCATTATTTAGCAATGCCGATAGCTCAACCATTATTAATGCGAGACCTATTTCATTGCAAATGCTTGTTTATGTGAGGTTCATCTGACAGTAAAGAGGTGTTTGTGACTAAGTCATGCGGGTCCCTGGTCCTCCTGAGTTGACCCCTCCTGGGGAGATGACCCCTCCTGGACTTGTCTGACACCCCCCCCCCCCCCGCAGTGAGGAGCAGTGTGCACGCCCGCGCACACACACAAACAAACATAAGGTCAGTCCGACGTTCTCTGCAGCAGCGACCCCTCATCCCGCCACTATTACGTGAACAGGTCAGGAGTGCCTGTTACACACTCTGAGGTGCCTGGGCGCTCTATGAAGCCACGGGGGAGGTGGGCCGGATACAAACACACACACACAGGCGTCCCGCTAATGTCCTCGAAGCGCAATGCCTGACCCTACTCCATATCTTGCATTGTCTGGACAGGAGCCCATGGGATGCCACACATGAGCGCTCCCACAATCACAAATCAAAAATGTCAGGTTGGCGACCGCCCTCTCCCTCCTGCAGGCCCCACTCCGGCCAGCAACACTGCATGGTGTCTTGTGCCCTCAGTTCAGTGCCAAGAAGGGTGAACACAGGCACACATTAAAGGTGTCCTGTCTACCGCCCACCACAGCACCCGTGCCAGGCCTCCGACCACAGTGCACATCACACACAGCGTCTGCTAATGCAGTGGATAATAAACACACAGGCTGTCAGTGTCCTGCCAAGCACCCTCGTGACGTCACTGCTCCCCTATGCACACACGTCTCCGTGCCACGCTGCACAGTGTCTGCAGCCGGCATCAGTGCCAATAAAGGCCCTTGGCCGGATCCCCACCGAGTATGCATGACAGTCAGCAGCCATCAAAGAAGCACAGGGGCAGCTGCACACAGATGCGCAGGCACACAACCTAAAACAGACACACGCCTCAAGGATGGCATGTGAGACCCTCTTCTCCATCAATGCGAACTAACACCTGCTGTTGCAGTGCAGCCATGTTCTTAGGCACAGATAGATGCACACAAGGGCAGCGCGCGCCGAAGATGCAGTGTCAGCCCCCCTCCTCTGCCTCCAGTGCAGCAGGTGGGTCTGTTGGTGCATGCCGGTCAGAGAGGCATCATTAAAGCAGGAGGGGGCGCACGGGGGCTCGCACAACCTGCAGGAGGCGTCAGTCATACACAGCAACAAGGGGCTTCCACCAGGCGGGCAGAGCAGCATGAACCCATGCAACCTTCAGCACCACTGCCCTGCTCTCTGCCCACCCATTCTCTCCTGCCCATAAATGCGTCACAGCATCACCAGCCCGTGCAAGCTTCAGTACCACTGCCTGGCTCTGCCTGCCCTGCTCTCTGCCCACCCGTCTTCCTCTCCTGCCATGTCTATGGATGTGTCACAGCAGCACGAGTCTGTGCAAGCTTCAGCAACACTGCCCTGATCTGCCCGCTCTTTGCCCACCCGTGCTGTCCTGCCTTTGGATGTGTCACAGCAGCACGATCCCGTGCAAGCTTCAGCACCACTCTGCCTGCCCATCCATGGGGCTTGACGACCCGACACATGCTCTCCTGCATGGGTGCGTCATGCAGCACGGGCTCGTGCAAGCTTCAGCAACACTGCCCAGCGCTGCCTGCTCTGTGCTCACCGTGCTCTCCTGCCAGCGAATGCGTCACAGCAGCACGGGCGCGTGTAGGCTTCAGCACCACTGCCCGGCTCTGCTTGCTCTCTGCCCACCACAAGAGACCACCTCCTGCCCGAGGATGCGTCACAGCAGCACGGGCTTGTGCAAGCTTCAGCACCTCTGCCCATTTCTACCTGCTCTGTGCCCACCCATGCTCTCCTGTCCGCATATGCGCCACAGCAGCACGAGCCTGTGCAAGGTTCTGTACCACTACCCTGCTCTCTGCCCCTCCGTGCTTCCCTGTCCTTGGATGTGTCACTGCGCCCGTGCAATCTTCAGCACCACTGCCTGGCTCTGCCTGCTCTCTGCCCACCCATGCTCTCCTACCCCGGTGCGCATGCAGGGAGGGGAGGTGCGAGAGTCTGGCTGATGCAGACTTCCTCTCCTCCACAACAACGGATATGCATGAGATGCCGGCACAGTTGACATAGACATAGACGTGTTTGCACCATCTCCAAAGCATAGACAGGATCCTCGACACAGAACCACGCGCAATTTCGTCCTCAAGAATGTGCATTTTCGAGAGCAGAACACATGCATCACAAACAAGCAGGGCAGAGTGAAAAGACAGATGGAAAGGAAGGTGATGACGTATGAGATGCGTAGATGATGTCAGGAGAAAAGGAGCGTATGTATACCCCCCCAACCCCCCAGGTAACGTGTACACAGTACATACAAAGTTATGATCGTGGAAATAGAAGTTGCGAGTATTGGTGACAGCGTCAAATTGCTAGACCCCAAAAACGAGACTCGCTGGAGCTGTGTAGTTACCAATGTCTACTAGGTCACAGGGTCACTGAAGACATTAAATGTATAGTCCCGGGTAAATAAAGTAAGTGGGGTGTTGTCTTTAATACAATAAACATTATTTGCATTTTTTTTTTTAATCCAAGGACTCATAACGCTGCCTCCAGTCCCTGGTTACACAGAAGTATCATGTTGTTCTAAGTAGGAAGCAGTGCCAGATTGACTGCTTGAATGAAATGACAATGCACAGGAAGGATTATTGAAAGAAGTATGGTCAAGCGCGGCGTTGCCACTGTTTCGCTTTAATATTAAACAGACAGTTGTGATTCAATTATCTAAATCCCACAATCTAAGCGTGTGAATGTAGGCAGTTGTGCCACGGTGGTTCGCGACGCTTCCTTCAGTTAAGCATTACCTGTCATTTAAGTTCTCGAAGGCATTGGGCTATCAGGCAAGGCACGGGATCGGCTCTACCGATCCCTGCTGGTCGGCACACCAATGTTAATTGCCGAATAACTTGATCACGTTGCATGAAACTCTCCTCCTGAGGCCGCCATCTTGCACCATGAACGGCGCTGGTTGGAGTCTCTTTCTGACGCCGTCACCGGGCTCGACGCCAGGCTTGGTTAAGGAGCGAGTGCAACCTAGCGGCCATCTTAGGAAGGCTTTCTCTGCCGAGAGGTTAATCCCACTCGCAATGGGGCACTGAGTGCAGGCCCACGCTACATTACTAGCTGTCGCTCTAGTTTTTTTTTTTTGCGATACATCATAATAGCAACACAGACAAGAAAAGCTCTACTCTAAAGATTAACTGGTGGAAGGGTGTAGAGACAAAGACATAAAAGAAGGACTAGACAAAGGTAAACATGACGCAGTTAAAAATGACAACGGACCAGAGAGGGAGCATGTCTGCAAGGAGTTCTGCCTCCTGATTGGCTGTTTAAATAGAAACCTGTGGTGCGCGCACCACAGAGGAGCCGACGCGGGAATCGAAACTAGTGGTGCGCGCGCACACCAGAGGAGCGGGGCAAGGGAGCGCGAAGACGCCGAGACGAGGTAGGGGATGTGTGTGTAAGTGCCGGGGGTTCTCTGCTATGTGTGTGCGTGCGTGTGTGTATGCGGGCGTGTGTGTATGCGGGAGGGGAGGGGGTTCTGTATGTATGTATGTGTGTGTGTATGGGGGGGGCTGTATGTGTGTTGTGAAGAGCCTGCCGGAATCGGAGCGCGTGACCTGATCCTGGCAGGCTGCTGCTGCGTGCGCGTGACAGTCTGTTGTCCTCTCCGGCTCCCCTTGAGTCCTTGAAAGCCGGAATGATGACAATAGTCTCGCTCTGCGACTGCAGGCCTTTGGCCTGCAATCGCAGGGCGAGACCTAAAAAAAGGATCTCATGAACTACAATAGAACATTTTTAGTGTTATTGCCCTGAAGAAGACCTTTTGGTTCGAAATGTGTTGGCTACGGTCATTTTTAAGAAGACATTCTTCAATAAAGAAATAAGAACCTGCTGAATTGATGTGCTTCTCTTCACCTTGTCTGTACTTGTGGAAAATATTAATCATTACACATGTTGGAGTGCTGAATCATTGCTTGTAAATACCATCAATAACCTTGGAGGCTTAAGGGGTATTGAGCCTCTGATTCTTTGCACCCCCATATATTGCAGAAACATTAAAATTTTAGACATTGAGATAGGTGTCTTCGCAACTACCCTATACCCCTTGGTTTGTGTCTTTTAAATATTTATATATGTAAAGCTTAGTGCCCTGTATCTGATGCTCCAATTAAGAATTGAATAAAGTGGAATTTGTCTATAGAATTCTGCTCAGTGACGAGTGGGCTGTTTGTTACAAATCAGATGGATCCTTGTAGGTTATAGATGTAGTTTTATTTAACTTAGTTGCAGGTTACAGGAACGCCCAACCAGGAGCAGTAGATTACAACATTGTTCTAGCACCAAGATCTTCTGGATGCTGGAGTAACAGAACAGATACTATTGGCCGGATAATTCAGCTGGTAAAATAATTTTGGAAATAAGCCGCAATGCAGCCCGGCCCCATTCACTAGCCCCCACCTGGTCCCCTTTCATTGCACAAGGACAACTTCTAAAGCTATTTTTTAAAAATTGAACCATCTCACCTTCCGCGTTTCGTTCTTTCGAACTTCGTAATGGCTCTGTATTAGCGCGTAGATTTTACCGGCTTTGGATCGTGTCTCTGCAATACAGGACGGTAGGCTGCTACTCTGGCCTTCACCATTTCTAATTACTATCTGGGGTGACTACTTCCCCCAAGACTACACCTCCAGATTCCTACGGAAGGTATCAAGGCGCAATTTTTGCCCAGTCACTCACAAGTATATGTTGGGGTGATCTGAACAAACCTCCAGTCTTGAACGGAGGAATGGGAATTGATACTCTATACAAATTGATATTTTGCATATATGCTGGGATTCGCTGCATGATCTGATCCATGCGCTAATACAGAGCCCTGACGAAGTTCGAAAGAACAAAACGCGTTGGCTGTGGTTCAATTAAAAAAATAAAATAATTATGGAATAAAGGATATTTTGGATACATTTGAAGCCCCCTTTGACTTCGTTCCTGGTGCACCGTCCTTACCCTCACGCCTTTGACTAACTCTCAGTTGAGCAAAAGTGCGGCAAGCTCCGGACGAGTGTGCACGGAAAAAGGACTTTCTTTACTTTGGGATAGAGGTGCTGAACCATGGTCAGCCGAATTGGTCTTCTGTAACAACTTGTAAAGCTCCCACTGCCAAAGCAACGTCCTCCTCTTCCTTCTCCCACCACCCACAGCCCCCCCCCACACACAAGCACCATGATCACATTAATAACCTGCTTAGAGCAAGTTATATATGTGAATTTTAAACCCCAATCAAAGGTAACAGCAGGCAGAAATCTGGTCTGTAAAAATGGGTAAAAACTGTTATTCCTCATTCTCTGGTAATTAACTCGAAATTGCATACTACTTGCGGGTTCAGCAGTACCGAGCAACTAGGAATCTGGACCTAATAGATCTTTGAATTTTAATGGTTTGATATTTAATTTATATTTTGTTTATTTAATTTTAACCAACGAATCTTGGCACTACTGCTTCTTTGACCTATACTTTAAACACAAAACATACAAACCTTTCACGAATACAGATAACAATACAAAAAGGTCTAAGCGAAAGTAGATCGAATAGTCTCTAGAGCATTATGTATACGTAAGAAATTCAAACATGACCATTTCCATCATCACATCAGCATCCCCCCATTTTCACAAAGGATCCAAAAGAGAGATATACTTAGCCTTCATATGTGAACACCTGAAGAAAACTGTCTCCTTTGTCTCACATTTACTGCCACAGAGCTAGCAAAGCATTTATGATGTGAGAATCCTAATCTGTGCAAGCTCCATATCTAACACAGGCATGTTTCCTAATGCAGAATGAAACATATAGATAACTTCTATCAGGCTCAGGTGGAATCTCTAATTAGGAGTGAGTAACCCTAAACGTAAAGATTCAGTCATTTAGGCAAGAGACATTTTGACCGACAGCTGATCAGCTGTTTAGCAGAACGTTTAAACCATAACCCGCAATCAGTCTCCTACTCATCAATAATTACAAACAGTTTTTAAAATAAGTATCAAATTGTAATATCACTGTTGGGACATGAATGTAGGTAGTACGAACATGCACCACTTCCCTGAGTGACCCCTGCATTTTTGGGCAAGCACACATGATATATCTGTGTGTGTGCTGCCGCATAAGCCTTGTAACTGACCATGAGACCCAGGGCCCGGCTCATCTGAATGCACTCTCTAGTCGACATGGCATACATCTATGACTTGAGACGTAAATATCAACGGGTGGTGGCACTGATTCCATGTGTCTGATTGATAATGCTACACAGACCTTGTTCCTGTTTAGGTATTAGAGTGGTACCTAAAGAAACAACTCAAATAAAGTTATGCTTGAATGTAATGCCCAAACCCTGCACTGACATCTCTATTTACTTTTCAGGGGGGGTCTATATATGGTAACTGGTGGCAGGACTCCATGGTTAATTGAGTGTATGTTTGCATAGCGGAATCCACTATGGATGCCTTGGTAAAATATAACATAAGACGAAGAGTGTTGTAAAGTCTTTCTAGAGCTCCCCCTGGCAGTCATAGTGTGGCGTTCACATTCGTCAGAGGAAATGTGTAGTCTCAGAAACCGAAGTGTGGGGGATGGAGAGAGAACTACTTTAAAACGGTGCATGCTTATGGTTGCATCAACAGCGGTAGACGTTGCAGCTCCTTCAGCCACGTAGCTTTACATGGTCCTTGGTTCAATCGGGGTAACTAAGTTAATGCAATGTCAAAACTCTAGCTTGATTCAGTCTGTGGAATCTTTTTCAAGATAGCTTTCCAGTCAGATGGGCTTTGTGCAAGTCTTTCTATGAATGGAGGTGGACTACTTATGGTAGGCACTATTCAGATTGCTGCTCATACCGGTAAGTAGGTGGGTGGAACTCGTGGTATTTCACCCTGCGGAATTCCGCGGAGTTACATTATTACTCCATGAGATTCTGTGGAGCTCCACCCACTCCTAAGCAATGGTAAACTGTTTGTAATCAAGTGTGTTCCCTTCAAACGCTTCAGTGGCGGCCCCCTACCCCTGGGGACTTCGCTGCAGAGAGGGTTGTATGTTCTTACAACGCATTCAGTTGCAACGCATGCCTTTTCCACGCATGCGTTACAACGGAATGCTTTTTCAACGCACAACATTTACTACGATAATTCCTTTACCACGCATACCTTTCCAACAATTTTCGTTGTAAATGTATGCTTGTTAAGGGAATACTCTTTGTAAAGGTGACTCCCCATCCCCAATCCTTCTTATATTTACCCCTGCCCTTATTCCTTTTATATATCTTTTTTTCTAATACTAAAATTCCCCTTACCTCTTCACGTCGTCTCCTCTCCATCTTCCGTGGTGACGTCCTACGTCGTAAAGGGGATCCGGAAGTGTCTTTCCATTTCCTCTTAAACTACGCCGATTTCCTGGACTTCTTGACGTGACTTCAGGTGATTTTTTATTTTTGAGGGGGGAGACCACCCAGTCCCTTTTTCTAATTTGTCCCTTTACCACACATGCCTTTACTACATATCTCGTAGTAAAGGTATGCGTGGTAAAGACTTTCGTGGTAACCACGCATGCGTTGTAATGCATGCGTGGTTAAGCCTTTCGTGGAAACGGCTTCGTTGTAATGGCCGTTTCCCCTGCTGGACTATGTCTAGAAGTGCCTCACTGTGTGCTCTGCTGCGCAGAGTACGTCATGCACGCCCTGCCACATGGACACTTTGGCATCTGTGTAAACTCTGAAGGCATATGGTTACCTGAGCTTGTCACCTTTTGATTTTTCCAAAAATAGCCAGGCCCTTTAACTTGTACTCGATCTCTTAGTTGTTTCCGCACAGAAGCACCGCTGTACTGTGTAAATTGATTCAGGTAGAAGAGAGACCCCCCTTGTTAGGAGAACGCTGTACTAAGGCATATCTCTCCCACCTCCATCCTCTCCATGGTATCCTGCAGAACGCTACGGTGCCTTTCCTGCGCTCTTTTCCCATCAGTGTCATCAGTCTGAGAATTACTGGAATTAAACGAATGCAAATCAATGACAACATACATTTACCTCTTAGTCTCAATAAAATGAAAATGATTTAGCAATACGAAGTGAAAAAGCGTTCTGTTATGACAGTAGCACAATAGACTATTGAAGAAAATTATTCATTAACAATTGCCTTCTAATGATTGCAATGGATTCAAATGAGGGCCAAGATTCACAGTACAAAAAGACACAAACGCCAGTACTCGTCAACTTTTATAGGGATTTTTTTTTTACATCAAGGCTGACAATCTCCCTATTATCTATGCAAAAGGGACATAACAGGTGTGAACAGCCAATGGTCTCAACGCAAAGAAAGATCTCCCAAAATAGTGTGACATCTTTTTGTTACAATTTGACGTCAAACGAAACCAGCTACCAACAAAGAACAGGCGAATATCGGGTGATACTCCTATGCCTCACATGCTAGCATTTCAGGGAAACGGCCACTACAACGCGGCCGTTTCAACGAAATCATTAACCACGCATGCATTACAACGCATGCGTGGTTACACCGAAAGCCTTTACCACGCATACTTTTACTACGAGGTACGTAGTAAAGGCATGTGTGGTAAAGGGTACAATTAAGAAAAGGGTGGTGAGGGGGGGTTCCCCCCCAAAAAAAACACTAACCTTTAGTTGAGATGTGCAGGCATTCGGCGTCGTAGAGGAAGGAAACTGCCGTTTTTTTTATTACGTATGACGTCACCACGGAAAATTACATGGAGAAGGATATGCGTGAAAACAGCATTCCGTTGTAACGCATGCGTGGTAAAGGCATGCGTTACAACGGAGTTTGTTGTAAAAACATACAACCACAGATGATAAGGTCAACTTAGTGTGGGGCACTACATAAATGATAATAACATACAGCCTCCACATAAAAAAGAAAAAGATTGTAGTATCTGAAACCTCAGGGACAGGAAACATTACTCCTGCATATATCAGTTCACATCACCCGGGTAATTTAAGACCAATACAATTCTCATTTAATGAGCTGTAATTAAATGCTCATACACACACAGGCACAGGCTAGCAATAGCTGTCTGTCTCATGCTGCCAGCAACAGTGTCAACAAAAGATTTTTGGGAAGTCGCAATACAGGCAGCACCTAGCCTGTACTTTAAAAGAAAGTAGATATCCTCTTGCAAGCAGGTGCAATAAGTGATTGCTCTTATCTGCATGGTGACGTCTGGCAGCTCCAAGGCACCTAATTGCCACCTTTCTGGGGTCACCCTTGGATAGCGCATCCACTATGTGCTACCTCTGTGTAGCCCAAAGTCAATGCACCTTTTCCTCTACGCCAGTGTCCATAACATGGCCTGTGCACATGGGCAAAGTCTTTCCATCATATTTTGGAGCCATGCCCACATGCAAACGAGGTCATGCACCCTTTAGGATTCCTCCAGTGCTACGTGTGTGCAGGCACTATCAATATTACAGAATGGGTCGCACAAGGGTCCCAGCCCATCCTGTAATACGGAAGTGCCCTTGAGGCTCAGAAAGCATATGCTGTTGCACCCCCCACAAGGCACCCCAGATAATATAGCCCAGCGCCTTCTGTTCGTGCAATAGTTTAGAGGTCTCTGTAATGTCCAGTTGCCAACAAAGAGAGAGAGTTGGCCTAACAGCTAGGGCGCTCGACCTCGGACCTGGGGATCTGGGTTCGAGTCTCGGTAACGACGCCAAAAACCTCCTGTGATTCTGGGCAAATCATTTAATCTCCCCGTGCCTAAAAATGAATGCGTGTCCTCATGTAACGTAACTGGTGCTATGTAAAGCGCTCTGATACCTGATTGAGTTCGGGTCTAGTTCGCGCTATATAAAACTCTGCAAAAAAAAAAAAAAAGAACAAACTCATTACTAGCTAAGAAATGAAGTGCCCATCTGGTGGGCAAGGGGATGTTGGCACCAACCAGCGAGCCTTTTACATTTAACAGTTCTAATGCTTCTCCAATCCCGGAGAAGCATCTTACTGTTGCTGGCGCGAATTCATAGGCTTCAGAGCCCAGAGTCCCCACCAAACCAGGTCTGACTGGCACTAGGTTTGATGTGTTGGGCTCAGGCCAAGTCTTGCAGCTATCTGTTCATTTTACCAAGGGGAATGGAAGCTACATAGGAAATGGGGTAGGCTGAGTTGTAGTCAGGGCAAAACATATATGCACATATCCTTCATATATTTCTCACACTAAGAGAAGGCAAGGGACCCTACTTTAGCATATTGTACAGATGAGGATGGTGGAGAGGAAGTAATTAGTTTCCCCACAGGAGTGCATGCAAAAGGCTTGTGTTCTGGAAAGGAATACAATTGCCAGCTTCACTATACTCTTCATATTCATGTGCGGCAGTAGCAACTTTCAGTCAGAAAATGGGTGCACTGGGGTACACCTCTGCCATTAGACCTTAGCTCTGATGTCAAATAAAACTCAAACAAAATAGAGAACTTTGAGAGGACTGACATGTGTTGTCAGATCCATTGGAGGATAGTGCAGAAAATATACCAAGTCAATGAGACACAGTTTCACTAAGCCAAACCAGTGGCTTTCATATCAACGCAGCATGTGCAGTTTATAAAAAAAATATCACTGCATTATACAGCTCTGCAAATTTGAGACATACAGCACAGCTATTTTAACTATGGCCCCAACTAGAATGGGGGATTATTATAGTTTTAACTACTCTGATTGTGTACATTAGCTGTTTATTACATATTTTATATAGTTATTCAACTACTGGTTTGAGAATTTTCTGCATTCCTACCCAATGGAGAAACTGAATAATCCGTAATCAACGGGGAAAGCACCCGAAATAATCAATTCACATAATTACTATTCATTAAAATAATGACTGATCAATTAATAAATAATTGTTATTCAATTATTAATAAATTAACTTACAACCCTCTACCCCTACGAAACTGGCAGCCGGCACCTAAAATATAACTTAAAAAATGAGTATTCCAGTAGCACCGCCCGCCCGCAATTCAGACGTACACGAATCATACAATGATAATAACTAAGTTATTATCATTTTATGGTTCTAAAGTTGGCACTGCTGTGAAGCAGTGGGGCAAAGCTTTTCTGCCAGAGCAAAGCGGAGGAGCTGCCACTGAGGCCAAGAAGGATGCAAAGAGTAGAGAGATTAAAATAAACACATTTTGGATGAATGGAAGGAATACACATAAGAAAAATATTTTTGCATAGCTATGTCGAAATTTGTAGACTGATATCAACATAATAACAATATAAGCACTGATAAAATCAGTAGTGTTGATAGTTACTGCAGTACGATCGAATAAAGGCACACAACAAAGGTGTACTCATACACCCACAGCTCATACAGATCACCAAACCTTCAGGCACCCATTTTCACAAAGTCAATCAAACGTATAGGCACCAATGTACACAAGCCAATAAAGATATCAATGCAAACAGACTAAATGTCATTCTTAACCACAGGTAGCTGAGGGCAGAAGGTGCTGTGCATGAATGGAGCAGAAGATGAAGTTCAGCGAGTAGCACTGGCTTTGGTACAGGATAAGACTAGCAACTCACTATCACCTCCCCAGGAACATTTGTGGACCTGTTAAGACACATCTGAAGAAAGAGGACGCTGCTGGAAGAAAGAGACTGAAAGGGGCCTATTCACAAACAGCACTTTGCTGTATATAAAGTAGAACTACAGTAATACTACTCACTTACTACAAAATGGTGTTCACAAACTGCCAGGTGGACACCACAGCCTCTGCTTCTCTTTAATTTTTTTTGGGTGCTCTAATGTTGAAATACATACATTATGTTGATATTTAAATCATATACATAGACTATTTTAAAAGTTAATACACTTACTATAAACGAAAAAAAAAACTTTTGAACTTTTAAACCTTTATTAAAATAATTGTAGTCAATGAAACACATTCATTTTCCCACAATTTAGCAATATTAGAAAAAAGAAAAATGCTAGAAAGGGTGGTATTTTTTAAAATTAGTGTATTAAAATCAGTCTCTATAAAGGTGGAAAGGATATAACCAAGAGGCAGAGACTGAATGCAAGGTGAAGATGGAGGAATTAGATGTGCTGTTACGCAAAGTGCAGGGCAGAGCTTCCCGATCAGTTATTGGTGGTGGCGGCAGCAGGCCTCTGGATCCATCAGGAGAGCTGCAGAGGGGCTGTGGTCAGCAAGTCCAGGAACAGACTTGGCTGTGGCCACGACAACAACAGCAGAAGTTTCAGCGACCCATCAAGAGTCCTGCAGAGGGACCCTGGCCTGCTTGCAGCGTGACTCGCAGTTCGGCCCAGGAGTTACCGGACTGTGTCACGTTGTGGAAGCATTCTGGCAGACTGAGGCATGGGTGCGCTTCGTACCTGTTGGAAGGGTTGAGTGAGGTGTGGCGTGGAAGCGGCCTGCTTAGCAGCGGGTGAGGCTTGTGCCCCAATTTCCTACCCGCTCCACCCTGTCCAGCAGTTTCAACATCAGACCTCTAGCAGACCACCTGACAGCTTCCTATGCCTTCTCCTCTACAGATCTGTACTCAGTTGAAACTACAGCCAGACCAGACCGCACCAGCCCGATGAGCCACCAGGCCAACAGTTGAGAGTGTGAGTGAGGTTAGACTGTTAAGACAACAGGCTATATATTAAACACTCTGTAACTTGCTAAGTATTACTGCTTTCGACCATTCCCCACCATTCTCAACCATTCAAGGAGACCCACATGCCTCTTAGATTACAAAAATACTGGTGGTTTTAAAAGTGGGCAGGTGCAATCGGGTATACGAAGCTAATGATGACGGGTGATAAAACAAATAAGCCAACCATGGCAAAGTCCCATGGTGTAACCAAAAGAAAAAGCAAGCTTGGAGCAAATCAAAATAAAATTCAAAAGTTCCTATTAAAAACCCCCCAAAAGGGTCTCAAGTCTACACCAATCATGGTTAACATGACAAATGAAGAATCTCAGAATACTTGCTTCATTACGCCGTTAGGTGAAGCTGGAGACATAACTCAGCACTTAGCAAAAAAGTCAGAGTTTCCAATATTCTACTCTCCCAGAGAGCATGAAATCCATGAAAAGTCCTCTATGCTTTCTACCACAAACATTGATTAATCTGATTCATTAACCCCAGGTTCTCAGTTATCCAACTACAAATTCAGGACAAGTTAGAACTCGGAACACGTGATACGTCCATCACATCCCAGACCTGCAGTAACCAAAGGCCCTCTAGTCCCTAATATTCTGCTGAAGGTAAAGGAGGAATTGAATGGGACAAAATGAAATTTCAATTATTTGTACAATCCAATATCATTACTGGTGGAAAAGTGGGAGTATGATCAAAGTATTCCAACACAGTCTACGATCTGTGGACCAAACAAAGATCTGTAGCATAGTCCACAAAGGGACAGTTGGAGCTTAGATGACACAGACTCATCAAGAAGCATACCCCAGCAAACGTTTGGGGAAATCAGCACAAATGATGTATTATCTAGAGGTACATAAACGTGCATCCAGGTTCAAGATGATGAATTGTGCAACGAGGTGCAAGATAGATAATTTGGATACCATTCCAATCAGCCCTTGGCAGCTACGGAGGACACTTGGTCATCCATCTTAGCCTTGGCTCAAGCGACAGTGAAGGCCCCATACTTTCACTCTGAAAAATTAGCTATTCAAGTGGATCTCCTAAACATGCTGGCACCTTTTGTTACCAGAAGTGATGCTAAGTTATAAACATTAATACATCACATCACCTCCACTAGTGAGGCCTGCCAAGGTTGAGTCCAAGGCCTGCTAATGTTCTCCCCTTGTAGACAAGTTAAGTTCTCGGCCAAGTGTCTTGCAATTGCAAATGACAGATCTATAGTATAATCTCAAGAATACGCTCGTCAAGATGAATACTCCAAAATACCTAGTATAGCAAATAAAACCACCAGTCTTGAATTAGACATCCGTTCAACTCCATCCAAATATAAAACTATAGGTTATGTTATGTTAAATCAACTTGATATAGCACACAAATCACCCTAGGGCATCTCGGCGCTGCTTGTGGATCAAGGAGAGGACTCAGGTTCACCAGCTGAGCTAGCAAAATTCAATCTAGAGAATACTAAGAAGGAGGCTGATAACAAACAAAAAACAATAATAGTCACAGCCTTGGTTGCACATAATGAGAGTTACATAGAAGACAAACCCTAGCTGACACTTTATATTAACTCAATGGGTTCCAAGGCATAAACTCTCTGAACACTCCCCCCAAAGATGTCGGATCTCTGGGGTTTCCGCCCCAAAATCAAATGCGCAGGGTCACTCTCGAGAAAGCAACATAGTGAATGCAGCAACAACAAAGTCAGATTCAGACGGGCATGTAGGTGACACAGCAGAGGACATCAATTTATCAGCTTTGCGAGATGTATGTAATTGTAAATTATTGAAATGTGTACGCAAGAGAGTGCGCTGGGGTAGAAATAAGATTCATCTGATGGCAACTCAGGCCGTAACACCCCGGTTGTCCCAACCAACACAATGCATCAAACTTTTCCAGTTTTTTCAAAGAAATAACTCGGACTCTGCAGTCCGAGGGAACTTTGATAAGCTGATAGGAGAACCAGGTGCCCAAAAACAGATACAAGGGGAGGTACTAATGAATACAAGGGAAGGTACCATTCACCCAGAAAAAAACACCCAAACATAAAACCGCCACAACTACTTGTGAGGACAAAAACATTGAGAGCTGCAAACACACAAATTGCTTCAGTCTCATGCTTAATGTTACTTCTCAAGTCTCAGAAGAGCCCAAGTAATACTTGGATTTGCAAGAAAAATCACAAAAAAGTCTCTCAAGGTTCACAAAGGTGATCCGCTAAATGGAGTTGACAAAACAACATGAAAATGGCCACAATAAACTGGTCTTAGGAAATCAAGGGCCTGAAATCCCCCCAAAAAATCTCAAAGAAGTTTATTAACAGATTTGCAAGTAATCGCAAAAATCTGTCACTCCCAGTACATGGGCTGACCTATAAAAGGGGGATGACAATACACATGTAAACGGTCTCAATTAATTGGTCCTAGTAAACCAAGGGCGTGAAATTCAAAACAAATCTTGAAGAAATCTTTTAACAGGTATAACACTACGTGTGCAGACAAACAAGATTATCAATTAGAATCCAATGAGACGAGTCTTGTCTTCCTCCACATGCACCCTAGACCAGCTCAGAATCTCTGAGTCACCAGGTTCAAGCCTGCAACTGAGCTCCCAAAAAGAGTGCTTTCCAATAAATTTGACAATCCCACTGCTAAGCACAATCAGATGAAATGAACCAATACACAGTTACATCTGATACCAACATATGTCTCCAGGGCATGACATGACACACTAAATTGAGAAAATATTGTCTGGTTGGTTAAGAGTATGTTGACACTCCGGGACATCAACTCTACAGATATAGTCAAAATTGGCCCAGACATGAGATGCGGCTTAAAAAACGAAAGTCACCAGGCGCTCAGAGTAAATAGGCAATACAGTACTGGCCAGCAAATCATACTTTGAGAAGTGGAGGATTCTCATCACAGGTCAATTAGAGGAAGCTTATCCATACATCCTTTCATGGGAGCCCCAACCCGAGTTGAATATATCTCCGCCAAGTACAAAGCTGCACCCTCCAGCCTACTCAATTCTGATGAACCCCATTGGTTAGAACTGGCCAGACTCCACCGCGTTGGTGTAGCAGCCATATCTGACAACCAGGGCACAACATCCAGACAGTAAGCGGAGCTGGCTTTCATCGGCCCTAGCTAACAGAGTCATTGGATGAATTAAAAGCATACAATCTCAGACCAGCAGCACAGAATACTCAGCAGTTCTTCAACTCTGTTCCTGGAACATGGGCAGCTTAAAAACCCACTTGAAATGGCCATAGTATCCAGTTTCTGGAAGAGGCACTATTAGACCTGACAGCCTTAGGATGGTCTTCCCCCAAACTTTTCACCTGCTTGCCTCCAATTTTGCTGAATATTTGCTACTGTTGGCCTTAGGACTCTGTGCACTTTACCATTGCTAACCAGTGCTAAAGTACTAGGTCTCACGCTCTTAAATATGGTTTTATTGGCATATCCACAATTGGTATATTTAATTTACTTATAAGTACCTAGCAATGCACTCCACCTGTGCCCAGGGCCTGTAAATTAAATGCTACTAATGGGCCTAAACCATTGACTGTGCCACCCACTTAAGTATCCCCGTAAACATGTCTCAGGCCTGCCATTGCAGTACCTGTGTTTGCAGTCTTAAACTGTCATGTTGACATGGCAAGTTAAGTCTCTTGCCAGGCCCAAACCTTCATTTTATTTTAATACATATTAGTCATCCCCTTGGGAAGGTTCTGTACCACCCAGGGGGCAGGGTGCAATGTTTTAAGAAGCAGGACATGTACTTTTAAGTTTTACATGTCCTAGTAGTGAAAAGCTCTTACATTAGTTTTTCCCTGTTGTAAGGCCTATATTTCCCAGTGTATAACACTGGGATTACCTTATTCCATTTTATATATGTAATTTCCAACTGGGAAGATATAATTGTTTCATGTGTGGTGTCCCTGGAATCCTAATATAGAATTCTAACTTATGGTGAAGTCGGATTTTCAAATTACAATTCTGAAAATGTCACTTTTAGAAATATGGTATTTTCTTGCGTAAGCCATTTGGTGTCTGCAGCCTGGTCACATGATTGGGTGTAAATGGCTGTTGAGCTTT
This sequence comes from Lissotriton helveticus, assembly GCF_964261635.1. Classification (NCBI taxonomy): domain Eukaryota; kingdom Metazoa; phylum Chordata; class Amphibia; order Caudata; family Salamandridae; genus Lissotriton; species Lissotriton helveticus. The sequence continues at coordinate 941,315,756 of NC_136065.1, forward strand.
GTGTATTCCACCTAGACAGCCACACACAATGGGAGCTTAGGTATGACTGGGTGGGCTATCCTGACAGAATGGGAGGGAGGAGTTGAACCATGTGTTAATTACACCTGAATAGGCTGTGCCCTGTCCCAAAACAAAGGGCCGCAAGCCTACTGAAATTAGTCTGGAGCCGGGGCTGACAGGGCAGGACATCTGTGCACTTCAAAGGCTTGTCTTTGAAGTCTCCCCCTCCTCAAAGGCTCTAAGTTCTGGACCGCAGACACCAACACTTCGGTATACTTCAGACCTGTGGATACTCTGCCAGGAAGAAGAACTGCTGTGCTGCTGAAAGACTGCCACTGGGCTGGACCACTGATCTTGAAGAACTGCTGACCTGCTGTGATCACCTGGTGCCTGCTGCCATCCTTGCATGGCTGAGAAGGACTGGACATGCATCTCTTGAACCCAGAATACTTCAGGTGTTAGTTGGCTGGCCTCCTGTCCTGAAGTCTCAGGGACAAAACATCTGCAAGTCTACCCTGCCAAGTAGTGCCACCTCAGTCCTGGACCCTTGGAAGTGGGCCTAAGGTACCTTACCAGCAGAACTGACTCAAAGTCTCTAGTGAGCAGTGCACCCTCTAACTGAACTGACACATCTCCTTGGCTGAGTGGGGCATCCTCGAACAGAACTGATGCATCGCTGCTGTTGTGTGGATTGGGCCCAGCACAGAAGGTCTGCACCACCCTCGCATCTTCACAGACTGTGCCGTGGATCTACGACCCAGGTCCTTGCATCTCTCGTTGACTGCAGCTCTGCATTGCAGCCTCGCAGCTCAGCTCTTCTGAACCGACATACAGCCTCCGCTGCGCACCGTATCCAAGATGTCCAGACTTCACATCGCAAGCTCCCATCAATGGGATCCCTGACAATGACGCAACAGGACCTCGCACTACAACCTTGCTGCATCTAGGACCCAATGCATCACTTCGATTGCACAATGCTTCTTTGCTTCGAATTCATGAAACCCTCTACAACCAGGATTTAAGGCACTTTGTTCAGCGGGTCTAACCTGGTTCCTGTAGACAGTCCACGCTTCATTGTGGTTGACCTGAACTTGTGACTTTCCGGTGTGACTACATATCCATTGTTGGCACTTTGTGCTTTTTGGCACTATTTCTTGTTCATTTATCAAAATATATTCTATTTTTCTAAACCTGGTGTGGCGTCTTTTTATGTGGTGTTTTCACAGTGTGTACTGTTTGAAGTGTTGCACAAATACTTTACACATTGCCTCTAAGTTTAACCAGACTGCTCTGAGCCAAGCTACCAGAGGGTGAGAATAGGTTAATTTAGGGTTTGCCTGCCTATTACCCTGACTAGGATTGTGGTTGCTGCTTGGCCAAGTCTCACATCCCAGTCAGCCAGTAACCCAGTTTATAACAGGCACCATATCACTTTACTGCAAGAGACTTGGCCCTGGAAAGAATGCCATTAATTGGATAAATCTAATTTAACAATCCTGCAATCAAACATACCTTAAGGGATCGACCAAAGGGTGGTCTGTCTATTTACGTCTCAGCAGATTTAAAGATCCAGACAACCCAGCTGGTCATGATTCTCCCTTGGATCCTGGTGGTTAAGCTGGAGGATTGGTCTAAGGGCACCTTCGCTGATCTTGAACATATACATTAATCCACCATTATCGGAAAAATTCAAAGTCAAGGCAATCCTCCTATCAATATAAATGGGCCTGAAGCAGGATAACACAACAGCAGAACTGCTTATTTGAGGGGATTTTAATTAACTTGTTGTCAAACAAGACTTAATATGGCAGATTCCAGATCAGTTGCCACCTATGGAGATAAGAAGCAATAAAATCAGAACGTTTACTCTCACAGCATGTACTATCATGGACCTTCGTGTATTAAATTGGAGATTTCGAGTGGACAAGCCTCTTGCAAAAACGAGAATGGCCACCAAGACTAGCTCTACAATTGACCAGACCCTGGCATCCTTAAGTCTATTCACTCGATTAAAATCGTTTAGAATTAAGTCATGCGGTGAAAGCAAGCACTGTCCTCAGCTAATCGGCTTAAGTACAATGATCACCTTGCATCCAAAAGATGCAATGTTCCAGACTCCAGGGACATTGGAAAAATTGAAAAGGCTGCAATGGAAAGGCCAAATTTCAAAAGACTCAATTGAGCAGTGTGCCGCTCCTCCCTTCCTGAAAACCCTTCAGAATAGCTATCCTGTGCAAGACTGGAAGTCACTTGTCGTAAAGTTGTTAAACAAATGCTTAAACCCTTTGCATCAGAATGACCATCAACTAGGCTCAAGGAGGCACATATCAGAATGGTTTACACAAGCTCTAAGAACCTCAAAAAAACTGCCCAAACCATATAAAAAGAGCAGCAAAGATGAATCTGGCAATTCATCATAGGAAGAGAAATTCAGACAAACCAGACAAGTGTATAAAAAAGCTTTATGCTCAGCCAAGAAGGAGTATAATGATGGCCTGTGGGCAAGACTCCTTCACGACTGCAAAAGCAAATATTTAAGCCAATTCAGGAGGACTTTCATTAATTTGGAAAGAGGCCACTACCGAGGCTAACAATGCAAACATCAGTGACTTAGCCTGGGTACAGTCCCTCGCAGCCCATTACGCTACACACTTAAAAGATTTTGTGAAAACAAACCCATACTTGGATAGATTTATGTCTTCGCCCATGTGGGATATGGACAATTTGGAAGATAAAAGCTGTCACACAAGAGAGATAGAGAGGCTGCTAGCTAAAAGCAAATCAGGAGGGGCCCCAACGCCTAGTGGTTAGCCTAATGCCCACTTCCATTCCAGCTCGGAGAGTTGGGCCAACTGTTTAGCAAATGTATAATCACTGCTTTGCTGTCAGCCAAATTTCAGACTCTTGGCAAACCGCGATCACCCACCTGATCTTTAAAGACAGCAACAATAGCGATCCTGCAAAATATCACCTGATCACTCTGTTAGATAAAGAGGCTACATTTTACTCTGGGCTTTTACTTCATGACCTCAACAGGGTAAACACCCTGTACAACGCAACTGTTACAACGAAGTACCTTTACGACGCAACCATTACAACGCAACTTTTACAACGACTTGCGCTGGGGGGTGCTCTAGGATAGGAAATAGTTTCCAACACCTTCGCTTCTATCCACGGGGACTGGAGTTGGAATAGTAAATTAAACTATTCACTATCCAGCGCCCCCCAACGCAAGTCGTTGTAAAAGTTGCGTTGTAAAACTTGCGTCGTAAAGGCATGCGTTGTAATAGCATGCGTTGTAATGTCATACATCCCCTCAACAGCTGGGTGGATGACGGAAGATAATTTCATACAAACAGACCATTTTTCACGCAGGGAAGGGCACTCTGACAAATATGACAGTTTTAGCAATGGCATTAGGAGAAGTTAAGAAACTCAAAGCTCCTTGCATGCCTGTTTTGTGGACTTGAAAGCCACTTTCGATCACGTCGACAGGACAATGCTCTGGACCAATCTCACAGCCAGGGAGATCTCAGAGAAATTATTGAAAGCAATTCAACAACTCCACACAGACACCTAGATCAGGATAAAAAAAGGAGATGAAACAATAGTCTCTCATACAATGCAGACCACAGGAGGCCTTAATGAAGGATGCATGCATGCCCCAGCACTGTTCAACCTTTTCCTGGCAGACCTCACCCAACACTTGGACCAGACAAATGCCAGTGCACCCAAATTACAGTGGAAATTATTGAGAAGTATGTTATACAGTGACAAAATTGTTCTTCTTAGTAGAACCAAAGTCAGTTTACAAAGGCTATTGCACAAATTAAGTAACTATACCTTAGTAAACAACCTGGATATTAATCTTAACTAAACAAAAGTGTTAACATCCAACAAGCAGGACCTTGGCACTTAAATAATTAGAAACTAATTCAAGAGCAAGACTACCAGTGCCTGGGAGTTGCAACTGATACAAAAGCATCTTTCTACGACACAAGGAACAAATGAAAGTGAGAGCAGGGTCCCTCCTATCAACTTTCTTTCAACTCACTAGGAGTGCAAAAATACCATCCTCTTAAGCCAACTTCCACATGTGGTTCATTTGCATTTAATTTCCTTGTAGCATGAGTGTACATTATACAGGAGGTGCCTGGCTCCTGTTCGGCTCCGAGCTGTCATTACTGAAAGGCTTGCTCCATTTTTAATGGATCGTTCTTTAATGATATGTTTACGATTTCTGGTGTTTCTCATGATTATTTTAGTTGAAAATTGCTTTATGAGTAGCTGCATGCCACAAGGGAGCTTGTGGAATACAGTAGAGGTTGCCTGGCCCTTGTTTGTTATTAACCCCTTCCATGCTCATGACGAGCTCAGCTCGTCATGCAGTACAGTGCTCCTGTGCTCATGACGAGCTGAGCTCGTCATGACCACACCCGTTTTTATTGCTGTCCAGCACAGCAGGGGAATCGCTCTAGCAGCGATGAGGTTAATAATCTCTCTCTCACTGTATGCAAGCAATAATACTGAGTAGAGCTCGACAACAGACCCCCTGACACGCCCCCTGATGCAGGGCTTGAAAGCAAGCCTTACAGTGCGTCCGTGCAGTTCCTCTGAAGTCGGCATCCACATTCGGTTCATTCACTTTTAGTTTCCTTGTAGTACAGCTTGTCACCACACCCCCTTACACGCCCACTGATGCCGGGCTTCAAAGCAAGCCTCACAGTGCATCCGCACAGTTCCTCTGAAGTCAGCATACACCTGCGGTTTGTTAGCTTTTAATCCCTGTAGCACGAGTGTGCATTACACAGGAGGTGTCCGGCTCCTGTTTTGCTCAGAGCCGCCATCACTAAAGGGCTTGCTTCCTTTTTAATAGATCGTTCATTCAGTGGCGAAGGACGGGAGATGCGGGGGGTTCGGAGGGTGCGGGCGCCCCTGGAGTCATCACTGAGGGGGGTGACAAAATGGCAAAAATATGTGTTTTAAACCCCAAGCCGGAGCAGGATAAGAGCTTACAAGTACATAACTGCATTCTTATTAATGCTATATCTCTTATAAAAAACAAAGTCATATTTGCCGACTTTCTTGACTCACACGACTAAGATTTTGCGTTTTTCACAGAAACGGGGCCGATGCTGCTTCAGGGCCCAATCTAGTGGCGGCAATCTTGACAGGGTACTCCATTTTTCGGCTTGAATGGAAGGAGAAAAGGGGTGGTGGGCTGGCAGTTATCAACTGCAATGATTTTGAAGCTACCTTTTCTGCTCTCCCCTGTCATTTTAGTGTGAAGTGCTTTCTTTTACTATTGAACTAATAAAAAACTACTCATTTAACAGCCTCATTATCTATCCTCCCCCTAGCCCTAGAGTTGCCTTTACCCAGGCATTCAGCCAACTAACAGAAATTAAAGTAAATCATGCAGACTTCACAACTCTTGGGGATTTTAATTTTAATTAAAAAAATTGGTTGGACAAAGACATGGAACATTTTCTAGCTATGATGGCAAGTTTAGACCTAACTCAGCAGGTTAAGACCCGACACACAAAGCAGGACATCTACTTAGGGGCTACTTCTCAGACAGCCCCTTTCTTTAAACTTTAACATCTCTCCTGCTCACCCGGTCAGACCATCTAGGAGTCTTGTTTGACATAAAAATGGCAACCAGAGCCCTTAACATTAATCAGCCTCAACAAAAGAGTTTAAGGTGCACCTGGCACAAACTAGAAGCCAGTCTACTCAGCTCAGCACTAGCTCACACGTTCCCTTCCTCCTCTAACAACTGCCACCCCAAACTACCATCGGTGGGTAGAATCTAATCTAAGCCATTTAGTCCCCGAGAAGGTAAATAAAAGCCACAGAGCCTTCCCTTCTGAACCCTGGTTTTCTGCAAACTGAAATTGGAGGAACAAAGTTTGGGCAGGAAAGAACGTAAGTGGAGATTAAGCTACAACAGCACAGAAATGGGAATATATATATAAAATGCCATCTCGGCCTACAAACAACTGATCCACCAGGAAAAGGCTCGCTACTTCACCCACAAAACTGAGACTTCAAAAAACTCCGCAAAAGAACTGTTTACTACAATAAACAAAATTAGCCAAACTTCCCAAAAAAAAAACATGGCCAACAAAGCTTTTTGCAATACAATAGCCTATTTTTTACAAAATAAGGTTAAAGAAGTTTATACCAACTTCACTGCCAATAATAAGAAATCTCCTCACCAGTCAGTCGAAGACCACCTTGTCAGGGGTCAATGTCCTACAGACGCTTCTCTAGGATCTCTTACAATGCTCTAATTTGGCTCATGAACCTATGATTCTGTCCTCTTTCTTTCCACTAACAGTAGCTCAAGTCCAGGACCTACTTGTTAACATTCAATCAGGATCCCCTCTAGACCCATGTTTATCAAAAATTATACATATGATCCTAGAAACTGTATCAATCTACCTAACTGACATCTTTGACCTGATGTTTAGTACCGGCTATTTTCCCAAAGTTTGTAAAAAAGCCTCAATGTTGCCCTCATTGAAAAAAACTAAATTAGATGTTTTGGACCCCAGTAGTTATAGGGCAATCTCACACCTCCCTTTTCTGGCTAAGGAGGTAGAAAAAGCTATTAATCAGGAACTTACAGCTTTCATTAACAACAATGAGCTATTGGATCCTACTCAGATAGGCTTCAGAGCCGAACATAGCATCGAACTGGCCCTGATTACTGCGTCTGAAGAAATTAGACAGAGGCTCGATAAAGGTGGAAATGCAGCCCTGATGTGGTTGGAGCGCTCTGTGTCATTAGACACAGTCAGTCTAGACCTGTTTATTATTCGCCTCTTTTCTGTTGGAATTTGTGGAGTTGCCATTGCACTGGTCAAACCTTTTCAGTCTGAATGTGAGCTTGTTGCTCTGGACGATTTTATATCCCCTTCATTGTCTCTACCTTGTGGTGTGCCGCAGGGCTCATCTTTAAATCCAACACTTTTTAATATTTACATTACCCCGTTGGCACTATGCATTAAATTGTTTGATTTCTCTGTGTTATCCTATGCTGAAGACACCCACATTTTGGGGTCAGTGGCAGGGAACCCTGAAGACACTGCCACTAAATTCTATAACTGCATGCAGGAGATCAGCAGGTGCATGAACGAAAACTGTTTGAAGCTTAATTCGCGCAAAACGGAAGTTCTGCTGTTTGGAAACAACACATAATTTTCATTTCTTACTTGGTGGCATCAGGGGCTGGGCCGCCTACCCTCTTCAGTTTCCAAAGTCCAAAACTTAGCGTTCATGTATGATAGCAACTTGTCTTTCGAAAGTGAGGTGAATTCCAACACATCCTCCTCCTTTTACAGCCTGAAACTCTTGAGGAAGGTCTTCCTATTTATCCCACAAGAGATGCAGAAAACCATGGTTTATGTCCTCTTATTGTCCTGACTCGACTACTGCAATGCTTTATTTATAAATGTGCAGAAAAAAGGTTTAAATCAGTTGCTGGTAGTGCAGAATATGGCAGCCTGCTTATTGCTGGGCACCTAAATATTAATCTGTTTCCCAAGCTTTGATAAAACTACACTGGCTCCCCATGAAGAAACACATTGACTTTAAAGCACTTTCTGTAGCCTTTAAAGCATTGACTGACTTTGGCCCTGACTACCTGAAGCAAAGCATTCGCTGGTACACTCCCCCCAGGTCTCTATGTTCATCTTCTGCATATAACCTGACTGTTCCCAAAATCAGAAGATTAAAGTGGGGAGGCAGAGGTTTTTCACGTGTGCTTCCAAACTCTAGAACCCTCTTCCTCTCGATCTGAAAAAATTGACAAGATTGCTTCCCTTCAGAAGATGCCAGACAACATGGCTTTTTAACCTTTAAGTTCTTCATCACATCAATCTTTTACTGCACTTCGGTTCTATCTTCAGCTGGATCAGCGCCTGGATGCCTTTGGGCATCAGTGCATTTTATAAATTCTCATTTCAAAGCTAATGTTATTTCACATTTTATTTTAGGGTCTATTTTACAAAAAAAAATTCAAAATATTTTTTAAAGAATATTAAACTTTTAGAATTTCCCCAGTACTTTCCCATAGGCAGGATGCAGCCATAGTAGCAGAAGAAAACCAGGTTTGTTCCACTCTGACCTTTTTTGCAGTGCGGAAATCTGATCCAGTGGTACCTAGTGGTAAAGATACCTGACCTCATGGAGCCCTGCCCAGCTATCTACTATCCTTGCCCCACTATTAAATTTTGAGAATTAGAAAAGTGTCTAAGTCAGTAGGTAAAACCTTGGATCGGGGCTGGGCAGCAAATCTGTCACAGTGGTGAAGTGACCTTGGTGGCTATAAAATCAAGTTTTGTCCCACTCAGAACATTTGGCACTAAAGCCAACAGCTTTAGCTGCATATGATATCACTGATGATGTATCCATCCTGGAGGGACACTCATCATCTTTAGCCATGTATTGTCCCCCCGAGGACATTGACCTACAAAAGGTGGACTAAGTCTGATGGCAAAAATCTTTGACTGGGGCAACCCTTTTGGTGTATGCGACCTACGTTTCATCACAGTCAGCTTGACATCGCATCCATGTCCAGGTCAACTGCAAACTGAGACTTTAAACGAGCACTTTTGTTTCATAGGTAATTCAAGTCTTAACGTTATTTACATTTATATCTCCTTGACCTCTATCTGATTTTGATAATTTTGTGTCTTCTTGTTTATTGTAAACACACAATTCTCTGTGATATTACTTTCTGCATGTGACATAGCTACCAAGGGTTGTGCAAACTGTGTCTCGGACTAATTTGTCCTGGCCCCTTCATATACCTCCGTAAAAATAATTGTGGTCCAGAGATTTTCATTTTTGATTTGTGTTTTTCTATCATTAGAGAAGTAATTTAGCTAGGGTAGACATTGCTAATCCGGGCCGAATTTTTTTGGACAACATATATTGAAAAATTGCTGTTGTATTGCAGTGATGATGCATTATTTCAGTAACCATGAGACCTATATACTTCATTTTAGGGCCTGATTACAATGTGATTTGGAAAGCCTCCAACCACAGGTCGGAGGCTTTCCGACTAACATTGTCGGTTTCACTTTCGACCACCGCATTACAATGCCGGCGGTCAAAAGTGAAACCGGCCGCTCATTCCGGCTGGATTCCAACGGGCTGCCCCATCGGCCAGTGTGAACTGGCATGTAAGCCTTAATGACGCTGTTTCTGCCATCGGGATTACGATGTCGGTTTCCAACAGGCTTTCCATGTCCAGGTTTCCAACATGGAAAGCCTGTCGGAAAACGATTTTGGGGGTCCCTAGCAGGTAGCCCTTCTCCCTGCGGCCTCCGGTTGGGGCCCCCTGTTAATCCCTGCATTTGAACAGGCATCGTGAGATGCCTGCCACGCGGTGCTGGAATTAACAGAAACTAGCATTTCTCTATGGGAGTTTGTGCTATGGACAGTTTACTGCCGCAGCACAAGCTCCCATAGAGGAATTAGAGTATGTGACTGCACCATGTGCAGTCACATTGTAATAGCGGTGTCGGGCCGCCGACCGGAGGTCAGTCGGACTCGAGATCGCAACGGTCGTCCGCCTGCCATCGTAATCAGCCCCTTGGTGTCAAAACGTAGGTTTTGGGGGTCAAGTAGTCTTAGAGAGACAGAAAAAAACTCCTCAGAGCAACCCTTCTGCCATTTTCCAAAATGGCGGCTCTATAATGATGTGTTTTGGCCATTATGTTGGTAATTTATTTTAATATTGTTTTTGTTTCAGGTTTTCTGTTCATCCAAATTCATAAACATGAGCGAAGCAGGTGGTAGCAGAGGATCTTTACCTCCTGACAGAGTGTTGCTAACTACAAAATATGAGGAGTCCTTCAACAAAGAAAAATGTTTATGGCCCCATTAGTTTCCTCACCGCCACCCTTTTCATGGCAGGCTCTAAAAAACTTCCAAAATAAGCATGCTTAGCTTGAAGACCAGACAATCCTGTCAATTGTCTGCCATGAAGGTGTTTTCCGTATTATAGCTGACATTTTTATGAGCAGTCAATTAAAAAGTTATGATCTTTATCCAATGACGGGCATTTTCCACATGACAATTGTTGCATTGCAGTGTGCAGGACTGGATGTCGCATAGACAATGCACTTAATGAGGCTGAAATCTTTGGTAGCAAAACCGTCCAGTCAGTATTGAGCAGAACTCATTATGTTAGTTCGTTACAAGGTATGCTCATCATATCTGAGGCTATAGAAACATTGCGTTGGAATGCTTTCTGTAACAAGAATGACAATTAGGTTTTGCATATCTTATCTCAGAAGCGAACAAGGCAGGGTGCACTTCTTCAAAAAACACAATGCAAAGCCAGCCAATGCTCAATACACTCAATTCAAAATCAGAAAACCGGAAAACCAAACTCGTAGAGTTTGTCAAAGAATGTGAATAAAAAGCAGAACTTTTCAAAAACTGGAGAAATGTTTTACACATGATAGCTCTAGTGAAAAACTCGGTAAATGCTGATCGGGAAAGTGATTGGGAGCTACACGTTAAGAATGTGGAGTCACTGATTACTGTGTTTTGCAAATTTGATTGCATAAACTACCTGAGATATGGTATTTAAAAAGAGTGAAGAAGCTAGAGGTGGAAAAACGATACCTCAACAGAAAATTCATCCAAAGACATTTTGTGGTGAAAGACAGAGAGGAAAGGTTCAATGCTGTGGCTTCAGATATGAAAGTGGAACAGATGATCCAGAGATCACAGAAAAGATCCAAGACAATTGTTGGTCAGACACGTACAAGTGAATATGTTGCTCAATGGCAGCTAGTTTACCATGAAGTCCTTTCTATTTTCAATGTTGAGAGGTGACAAATCCAAAATTAATGGACCATCGTGAAACTGTCCCTCACCACGAGCTTGTGGGAAAGAGAGGGTAACGGTTTAATAAATATGTTGACAACCTTCTTCATTTCATTCAGCAGCAAGGAAACCCCTTTGAAATAAGTCTGTGCGACTACATAACTTCGTGACCAAACAATATTTAGATAGCGATATAAAGACACATCTACTAGATGTCCTGGAACATTGATCAAAACTATATGCCGAACTGAAGCAGGAGAGATTTGTACTGAAAGGGAAAGAGCTGTTTGACAAAATCACTAAAGCCAAATTTCCAAGCTGTAATTGCCATAGTAAGAGTTTCGTCCAACCAGCCACTAAAAAACAAGTTACAAAAAACAACTCTTACAAGCACACACAGAGATGGATATAGCAAAAGAAAGGGGTGAATTTATCAAGGACATACTGTCGTATGATCTTCTGCCAACAAATGCATTAGTTTATGGAGATGCTACTACCAAACCAGTAAATCACAAACTCGTACAAGAGTCCAAAAAAAACTTTCACCTGAAGAATTTCAATTCGAAAAGGTGTCCTCATTGAAAACTGCTGTTGTTGTGGACTATATGTCACAATTGCGTATGGTCAAGATTTCATCCATGCAAAACGTCAGAGAGGTTGTTTAGACTGTTCTACAGATATCAAAGTCAGCGTGCACCTTGCAAGAACTGCACATTGTCTTTGACCGTTATCTTGAACTATCTGTCAAAAAATGTGAGAGATTCATATGAATGTCTGCAAGTGGAACAATTGACCTTGCATGATCAAAAATTCGACACCTATACCTGTGCAACTTGATCAATTCTGGTCATCAACATCAAACAAGATGAACTTGGAGATGTTAACTCACCAAAACATTGCTGATGCTTCAGTGAACACTAAATTTCCAATTATTGCAAGTGGAATGATTGTCAATGAGGAACTGGTGCCTGCAGAAATATATTCAAAAGGTACGGCCCATATTGTTCAAGGAGACATGTTAAGTGGGCTATTCAAGATGGTTCCAATTGAGTTGCGGTACCGTCAAATGACAGATGTTAATATTGTGCAACTTAAATTGATTACAATGTTTATAAGTCAAGGATTGTCAGAGTTATGGATCTGTTGTGGAACAGGCGAGAAAAGACTCTTAATCCAGCTTCATATACTGTACAAGAAACTAAACCCAGAGACGCCCAGTGTTTTTATCAAGGCACATATTTCTCATGGGTGATGACACTATCAGCAAAATTGGAACGAAGCTTGAAGCTTTTCCTGCTGAATCTCTGAAGTTTCTAAAAGGATTTGCTAAGACAGAAGAAGAATGTGACTTTAAATACATAGGAAAATACCTTGTACATGTGTGGAAAACAAGTCCTGACTGTTACACATTTGACGTTCTTTGGTACAGTGAGTTCAAGACATCAGTCCGGCTAAGTGATCTTCCACCGATGTCATATTCTGTACGTGGACACATTACAAGAGCGTTCTACTTGATCAGAAGCTGTGTAAATGTTTTGGATCATGCATGTGTAGAGAAAGATCCATGTGAATTTGGTTGGGAAGATATTGATGGGGTGCTAAAACCTACAACATTTCTAAAGCCTCTACCCAGAAGACTTACACGTACATGTACTTGCAAAACCTGTACTACAAAAAGATGTCCCTATCAATATGCTCTTTTCAAATGTTCAGCAGTCTGCAAATGTACCATGAGCGACTGTCGAAACAAATACATTTAAGTGAACTATGAAAATTTATCTAAAACAGGAATGATAAACAATATTTTGTTTTCATATTCAAATCATAAACATTGTTTGGTGTATACATAAAAAGATTAAAAACCCATATTATTTGTTTTATTTATATATATATATATATATATATATATATATATATATATATATATATATATATATATATATATATATATATATATATCTTTCTACTCTATTATGGCTGCCATTTTGGAAAATGGTGGAAGAGTTTCTCTGAGGAGTTATTTTCTGTCTTTAAAAGACTACTTTACTTCCAAAACCTATGTTTTGACACCAAACTGAAGTAGAAGATAGGTCTCTTGGTTCCTGAAATATTACATCATCACTATATGACATCTGATATTTAAAAAAAATGTTGTCCAGAAAAATTTGGCCTGGATCAGCAATGTCTACCCAATCTAAATTACTTCTCTAATGATCCAAAAACACAAATAAAAAATGAAAATCTCTGGACAACAATTGTTTTACAGAGCTGAGTCAGTGGGCTGGGATTAGACCGGGTTGTGTTCATTAAGTACCCCTTCCGAAGTTATTAAATTCTTGACATCCGAACACTATGCAGCTGCACACACTGGGGTAAATGGACATAACTGGAAAGTACATTTCGACTTTGGACAATTTGACAAGCGTTTACTTATTTATTGTGTTCTCGTTTTTTTTGCAGTCATGCATTCTGAACAAAAAATGTGACACAAATATAATTTTCACTTATTTAAATACCATGCTCCACCAAATGTTTCCCCAGCAACATTCACATTTCACTCACAAAGGGCACAATATAATAAACAGTTTTGATGAAATCTGTGAACGATAACAGATTTTTGCGAAGGTCTAAACACAAATCAGCAAAATGACAAAGAAAGAATACAGTCAACATCAATACTTCATTCCTGAGACTTGACACTGATATTTCAATCAATTGAAAAGCTAGTAATCCCACTTTTTGCATCGCAGGCCAAATTATCTCCGTAGAGGTACCACTCTTAGGCATTTATGATGCTATACATGAAAAGCAACTGCCACGCTTTAGCTTTTTTCCTTTTTATTTGCACAAACCAGGAACATTCTAGTTATAACAAATACAATATGTAAGTAGTGGTACTATTTACCTGATTTAGACATGACCACAGGGGTAGGTGTAGCTCCTGCTAGTGTTGGTTTGCTGGACCGCATCACAGGGGGAGCTAGAAAATGCAAAAATTGCACATTATACATTTTGTTTAATTGATGTAAATTAGAATTGAGCATTATTTTACTTTTATATCATTGGTAGAGAGTAATGTTTCCTTTTCTGACATATAAGCTCCCTCAGACTGAATCCTGCTCTTTCTTGTCACAGTCCTTATTTAGGAGTGGGAGTCTGTTTGGGAAAAAGTCTCACATCATGGCCTTTTATATTTTACACACATTTTCAGCACTTTCCGTGACATGAGAACACATTACTAGACTCCGATCTTACTGACTGTGAAATCCAAGCATTACAATATTTGTTCAAGCCCAAGAACACACACAGAGTGGGAGAGCTGGAATCCATGCATTTGACGATCAAGATCAGAAATCCAGAGGACATGCTTGGCGGCAAACAACTGCACATCTGCAGAATTAACTGTCACAAAAGGCAGATTAAATCAGAGGTACTACATTACACTAGAGTATGTAGATAGCCCGACAAACAGGCTCCACAACTACCAGTAAAAAAAGAAACTGAAGCAAGTATTATACACCTTTGGAAACCTAGCCACTCTTGCACTCACAGCTAAATCTCAAGAGTGGAAGAAAGAAAATCAAATGGTGTCAAGAATGAGGAAAGCTGACTGAGAAACTAAACAGAAATAAAGTAAGAGTTTCAAGAGATAGAACAACTGGGTATGCTCTAGGCTGCCAGGTTAGAAGAAAGTTGCTTGACCTCCTTAGTCAATAGTATGAGCCCTGACCACCCAGTTCTGCCCTAAGCTGAAAGAAATCGGAAACACTACGTTTAACTAATACTGCCACAGTGGTCAATACTACAAGGTAGAAGTACACACCTTGTGATACAGTTCATGTGGTCTTCAACATGCAGCTAGGGTTATATTTCAGGCATGTAAACCATGTCCAAGTAATGAAATATAACGCTATGGAACCTGCATGAGCAATCACACTTTAAGAATTCTCAAATGCCTTATGAAATGCAAACCTGCCTGCATTCCCCAAAACCATCATTTTCTACCAGGGCTAGGGAAGCTAACTTCCTACTTTGAGTCACAATTGCAAGGATGTATGACGTTACAACGCATACTTTTACCACGCATACCATTACAACGCGGTTTTTACCAAGCATACCATTACAACGCATAGCGCTTTGGGGTGCTGGATAGTGAATAGTTTAATTTACTATTCCAACTCCAGTCCCGTGGACACTAGGGAAGGTTATTGGATAGTAAATTAACCTATTCCCTATCCTAGAGCGCCCCCCAGCGCAATGCGTTGTAATGGTATGCGTTGTAATAACCGTGTTGTAATGGTAGTGCGTGGTAAAAGATTCGTTGTAAAGGTTGTATACCCAATTGCAATGGAGTCCTTCCTCAGAATTACTGCTTACAGCCTGCTCTCTGGTGCCCTTGAACTGACTGGCCTAAGGTATTGGTAAGTGTCCGCGTGGGGGTTTTAATTATACGCTTATGGAATGTTGAATTGTTCGGTGTGTTCAGATCTCGGTGTTTTGCTCACTGCAGTTATCGACATAAGGAGGCTCTGCTAGACGCAGCCTTGCTTTGGCCTCCTTGTGGGGCTTGTTCTTAGTCTTCATGAAGGAACCTGGAATTTAGTCAACAGCTAAGAGAGCGTTTGTGTACTTCCAGCACTATATAATATAGTTTGGCAATGAGGAGCTGTTGGCAAAGACCCACCGGCTATCAAGCAGCCCTGCCTGGTGCATTGGAAGCTTTCTTCAAGAGACATTTCATCTGCTTCTGATCCTCCAGGGGAAACAAGGTAGCTGTGTTTTCTAGTTTGACAAACTGACTGCCTACTTTGATGAGTTGCCTTTGTTTCCAATTTCATGAGTGTTTTCAAAGCCAGCAGTATTTAGGCTGTAACGGCTCTTCAGCAACACAACGGTCAGTGTCCAGCATTAGCACCTCTGAACAAGCACCGCTTTTGAGCATTCTTCACACAAGTGCTTCTCTTTGGTACCTTGCTCCTCCTGTGTTGCATGCACACTATCCAGGTGGCTTCTCATGTATGGGCATATGAAGCCAGTGTTGCTGTCCAGTGATGCCGGCCATATTTTGTGAAGATTTACTATTTAGTCGTTTTGTGTACTGAAGTACTTGCATGTTGTCTAAATATAACGGATAGAAGTTAGGAAGTATTGGAGCATTGTAAATATATTCTCATCTGTAAAGTATTATCCATTAGAAAATGTTAACCTCAAGTGCCTTTTGACACTTTTTATGACAGCAATATTATATTCTCTCCCTGTTTTCATTTATTTCATTTGTGGAGTCATGGCCAGTATATAGAATGTGATGTTATAACCTCCCTTTTTTAACACTCTTGGGAGACCACCAATTAAGTGGCAGCATTGTTTGAGAATTTTTGAGAATAGCTTGGCGGCAATTGATGATGTGAAATTTGTAGCACCTTAAATAGTTGTAATTCTTTTTAGCCATCTGGGTCATGCAGGTCAGCAGGTCTTCGGTAATTTACCCGTGCAGGATGCTCTACAGGGTAAATTTGGAACTTGGGATGTTTATTATGAGGCCGTAGTATGCCTGCAAAATAATATTCCTAGGACCCTAGTGTACCTTTGGAGAGACACAACTTTTTCAGACGCAAACAAACATTTGAGGAAAGTACATTGCAGCATTAAGAGCACTAACTTCAACATGCAGATTTACCAACAATGTTGAAGAATATAGTTGTGATTAGTATGCATTTGTTACTTAAAATAAATTCAAGAACGTTTATTAAACAGTTAATCCTAATCTACTTGAGGTGCCTAATTTAGCTTGTAGTATTCAACGGTCCTTGGTTAGGAATAAAACCATGTCTGTAGAGCTGGAACAATGAGGGTGCAGCAATGCAACTGTTGCAGATATTCATGACGGAAGCATTGTGTGTGCAATAAAGGATAAAAAGAAGCCTGTGTGTGCTGTGGGCAAGAAACAAAAGGGGCATTTTACAGATGTGATTCTAAATCACCATTTGAGTAAAAGTTACAATTACCCAGCTCATGATAAAAGATGCATCATTAGGTTTGTAAGAGTGGTAAAAGTAAAATTAAGATTAGTAGTGTGGATGGAGAGAGGAACGAATGTTGTGATAAACTTGAAAATATTTTGTCTACACTTGTATGGGCAAAGATCCTATGTGTGCCATTCGTACTGGGAAAGTGTCTTTGGATGCCATGAGCGATTCAGGTTTGAGCATTACTGTTGTATCTGACAACACTTTATATAAATGGTGAGGAGATACAAAACTTTTCCAAGCTCCTGAAATCAGTTCACAGACTCTTAGTGAATTTGAAATACACCTTTTAGGGTTTTTCATAGATAATCTATATTGTTTAGGTAAAGTTACTTATACAAACATATATGTGGTACATAAAGGCAGGTATATCGTGAGGTGGCAAGGTTTGGCTCCCATGAGTATTTGATGAAACCAGGAGCTGATTTTTTTCTATTGTGTTCGGAGATTTACCTTGATATAACATTGTGTGTGAAAATGTTAATGAGCTAGAACATGGTAAATTGGTGGTTGACAGTGTTTTGAATACATTTTCTGATGTTTTTAAAAGATAATTAGGAACGGTTTCAGGGTTTGAGCATCAAATAAGGCTTAAAAGATTGCCAAACCACTCATTCACAATGATTTGAAAGTAATGTTATACACATTATATACAGAGAAAATCATAAAACCTGTGGATTCAGCAGATTGGGTTTCTCCTATTGTTATAACATGGAAGAAATCAGGTGAGATTCAGCTTTGCACTCATTTGTGCATGCTCAACAGTAATATTTGGTGAATTGCCATCCTCTGCCCAAAATCCAAGATTTATTGCCTAACATGGGGGGGCTAAATATTTTCCAATCATCGGTCTCAGTTCAGCTTTCATCAGGATCAACTACCTAAAGATTCCCAGGATTTAACCACATTTGTAAATTCCGTTGGAGCTTTTGAGTATTTATTTTGCGATTTGGACTACCGTCCACAGCTAGTTTGTTTCAGAAGCTTATGGACTATTTATGTAGGCATGCGAGTGGTATCCAAGCCTTCTAGGATGACATTCTTGTTTTTGAAAAAGCCATGCGGAAATAAAATGTCATCCTGGAAAATGTTTTAAGTATTCTAAGAGATAGAGGAAGGACTGTGAGAAAAGGGAAATTAACATTTCTGGTTGAAGAAGTTGACTATCTGTGACCTACTCTTTCAAGTAAAGGCATAAGGCCAAAATTGATCTTATTCAGTCAGTCATTGATGCTCATGTTCCTCCAGACAAAGATGTATTAACCGCATGCGCGCTAGCGGTTTTCCCACTGTGCGCTGCGATTCGCAAAAACCCTCGTTACGTGAGAAGGTCAGCTCGTCACACGCGCAGCGCAGGTAACGCCCATGACGAGCTGACCTTGTCACGCGCGTCGAAGGGGTTAAGATGTTTTCTAGGTCACAGTCTTAGTGAATACTATACACATTTTGTTCAGGCCTATGCTTATGTAGTCCAGCCATTAAGATCCATGTTAAATTAATCTGATCTAAAGAGATATAGGAAGGATTAGCCAAAACTAATTGATTAATTGTTGAATCACCTACTTTAAATGCTTTTGTTTCTAGACATAATGCATAATAACAGTGGATGATAACATGTTAAGTATTGGTGCCGAGCCAAGTGATTGAAGATCAAGATTGTACTATTGAATTTAGATCTAGATCACTGAGTCATATTGAAATCAACACAGCACAATTGAAAGAGAGGCATTGGCCTACTTGTAGGCTGTAGAAAAATTCAAAAATTCCGTACAGGGAAACAAATATGAATTGCGTACAGATCACAAACCATCAGTGTTTTTACTCAATGGCTTATGTAATAGTTCTGCTAGATTGGTTAGACCTTTGTCCTGGTTACAAGAATACAATTTTGATATCAAGTTTATACCTTGTGGAAACAATTACAGGGTGGATTGCTTGTCCATAATGCCTTTATCAGTAAGTCACAGTGATAAGGTTTTGGAAGATTCAGAGTATGTAGTTGCTACCGTTATTTTTTATTTATTTTTTGTTCTCATTCACCTCAGACTTCACTGAACAAAGGAGCCGTCCGTACCAAAGCGAGATGATGGAAGGGTGAAGGCTATTGGCTTAGGACAAGGGCTATGCCCTGCCTACATGTACCGTGACAGACTCAGGTGTCACTAACCCCCAAATGACGGGGGGAGAGGTCACTCTTCCACTCGGCCAAGGTGAGCCTGGCGACTATTATCGTGGGCCTGTCGGGGGAACTGGAGATGCCCAACATAGAAGAGGGCCAACGAGGCATACTCATAGGACCCACAGATTATTTTGAAGATACTTAAGTAATTATTTAACTCCCTAACCTTCTCACCTTCCTAAGCCCCAGACCATTTTAGCAAAACATCCCAGAAAGCTGTCTTTTTCCTGCCCAAAGTTCCAGACAGATCCATCTTGGATGTCTAAAAAAGCGAGGTCAACCAGTAAGAAGACAAGGGGGGTGTGGGATCTATCCATCTTTTACATATTTGCCACCTAGCTAATAGTATAGCATAAAATAGGAAAGATTAGCAGAACCTGTGATTTCCTTAGATAAACCAAAAATTATCAAGGCAAGATTTATTTGGATTGGGAGGCCTAAAATATCCGCCACAGAATTTCCTACTCCTTCCCAAAAATCTTCTATTGCCTTGCAGTCCTTGACCATATGTACAGCTGAAGCTCCTGCCAGACTGCATTTTCTACAGCTGACTGGAGACCCACTCGACATTTTAGTCAACCTCAGCAGAGATAGGTAGGCCCTGTGTGCGGTAAACAAGTGGTTCCTCCTAAGCCAGGCTGGTTTTACAATGGCGAATAAGGTCTTAAATGAGGTTTGCCACAAATACTCCCACTGTTCATTTGGTAAAGTATCCACCCACAATTCTTTGGCCAGTTTCAATTCTCCGTCAACAGCCTCCTCGATGGTCCAGTACCAGAAAGAAACCTCCTTCCTCCCAACTGGACTTACCACTAACTGATGTTCCAAGATGTTACTGCTACCTATGGGGGTTCTAAGAGTTTGGGCCCAGCTCTGCAGCTGAATGTACTTAAAACTTGAAAGACCCACTCCAACCCTTTCGCTAAGTGATGCCCATGAAATAAGCGTACCCTCATGGGCCAAGTCCCCATCACCTTTAAACCAGCTGCTCTAAGAGGTAATGCCAACCTATCCTTTAGGCACTCTGGTGTGATGGTGAGTCCCAAAGAGGGGCAAGGCTAGAAAAGTAGTTAAGACCGGCAAGGCGCTTGAGACTGGCCCACGATCTGGCCATTGCCTGGAGAACTTTAAGCTTGAACTTTTTGAAACATTTCGGTTCTCCAAATTTAAACAGGAAACCCTCCTCGGATAGGCTAACACCCTTTAGCATTGCAGAGAACATAGCGCCCACCCCCCTGTGCTTTCTGGAGATTTTAAGAGCATCCTAGAATGAGACAGCTGGAAAGCCCATGCATAGTATTGCAAATCAGGCAAAGCAAGTCCACCCTTTTCCATCCTATGCCTCAGCTTCCTCCAGGTGATTCTAGTGGACCTATATGCCTAGACAAAAGAGTTGATAGCCTGCTGGAACTTGTCACTGGCTGATTTGTCAAAGTGCAGGGGGATAGAATTAAAAAGGAAGGTTATCTTAGGGAGTACCACCATCTTAACCAAATTGACACTCCCAAGAATGGTTAAAGGGAGATGGACCCAAGATTTCATCAGTGTTTTGCACTCCCTTGAGACAGCCTCAAAGTTAATCTCTGTAATCTTGGCAATGTCCTGGACTATTCTGATTCCCAGATACCACATATTACGCTTGGTCTGATGCTGGGGCCCCTCAAGATTCCATGTCATGACCTCGGTTTTCCCGGCGTCGACCTTGTACCCGATACCTGCCCGAAGTCCTGTGCCAATCTGATTACAGCAGGGAAGATCGTGGCAAGGTCCGCAGAAAGAATCAAAATGTCATCTGCATACAGTGCCACCTTCCTCTCCCAAACCTCATGCTTAAAAGCGAAATGCTAGATTTCTCTCTCAGCCGCTGAGCAAAAGACTCACTGTAGAGGTCAAAGAGGAAAGGAGAGAGAGGAAAGCCCTGCCTAGTCCCCCTATTGATATAAAAAGGTCTGGTCAGGTTGCTATTAACCAAAAGTCTGGCTGACGGCTGTTGATAAATTAACTGGATAGCTCGACAAAACTTCTTGCCCAGATTAAATTTCTCCATGACTGCCGACAGGTAAACCCAGTTAACCCCGTCCAAATCCTTAGTAGCATCGAGTGTCATAGCTGCGAGAGGAAGTGAGTGTGTAGAGGCGATGTCTATTGCACCAATGAAATCATAGGTGAGGTCTGATAGGTTCCTACCTTTAACAAACCCCTTCTGATCAGAATGTAGAATGTCTCCTGCTACAAGGCCCAGCGTAGCCGCCAGGATCCTGGCAAAGATGTAATAATCTGCGTTCAATAGCGAGATGGGCCTATAAGACTCACGCCTTGCTGGATTCTTACCGGGTTTCAAAATCAGGGTGATTGTGGCTTCACCCCAAGACCCTGGAAGCTTAAAGCCATCAGATAAGATCTCATTAAATAGTTGTGTTAAGGCCAGAACTATCACCCCGCCCAGAGATCCAAAGAGCTCTGTTGGAAGCCCATTGGGTCCTGTAGCTTTCCCTCTCTTACAGACAAATTAGCTTTTTTCACCTCTTCCTGCGTGATATCCTGCTCTAGATCTTCCTGCTGCATGGAGCTGAGGGGGGTAAGAGTGGTCATGCCAAACTACTCCCTAGCCTCCGTCTTAACTACAGCTCGATCTTCTTAATATAATTCCTGGAAGAAATCAAAAAAAGCATCTCCTATCTCTTCTTCCGAAGACAGAGCAATTACCCCCTCATCACCATCAATTTATTTCATCTGGTTGGGAAGCCTATCGGACTTGGCCTTCCACGCCAGTAGCTTAACTGCCCCTTCCCCATACTCGAAAAGGGCCAGCTTGCTTGCCTACCATCTTCTCATAACCCTGAGTTGGAGAATAGTGTCTAACTGCTCCCTTCCCTTGCTGAGTTTGGCGCGATCCTCCTGCTCTCCCTCCAAACCAAACCCTCAATTCAGATCTAACTCTACTGCCTTCATTTCCGCCTCCTTGAGTGCCACCTCCCCTCTGTATTTTTTATTCCTGAAGCTCACCCTGTTCGTGATTAGGCCCCTCAAAAAAGCCTTAAAGGGGTCCCAAAGCACAGCAGTTGTAGCAGAGCCTAGAATCACTTTCAGAAAATATTCAGTCTCATTAGATAGGTAGGGCATCTCTTCTGCCTCGAGAAGCAAAGTTTGATCGAAAGTCCAGGCTGTGAGATGCTGGGCCTGCACCAAGTCCAGGTCCATCAAAATCCCTGAATGAGCAGACAGATGCGGAGTCAGGTATCCGATGTCCTTAACCTTGCCCCTCAAACATTGGCTGATTAAAATATGGTCGATTCTCGACTTGTGTTGATATTTACTATTGCAGTATGAGACTCCCAACTGATGGCCCGATCTTTCTCACCAAATATCGCAGAGGCCGGTTTGCGCCATCATAGACTGCAGGTACATCCGAGACTTAGAAGGAACCAGGCTCTACTACTTGCCGACTTGACGAGTTTAGGTTTGAGGACAATATTAAAGTCCCCGGTCATAATAACCGGGTCTGGGTAGTCTAGGAGTTGCGAGAAAATAGTTTTAAGAGAGGAAGGGTCGTCTTGGTTTGGGGCATAATAGCCGACCAAGGGGGGGGGAGAAAACCCGTGATGGTCACCTTCAGGATTACCCATCTGCCACCTGGGTCAGCCAAAAAGTGTAAGACACGGGCATTAGCTTGTTTTTTAAAAAGTATAGCAACGCTTCTGGTGTTGGCAGTCTGATTTGAACAAATAAGAGAGTCCACCCATTTTTTATTTTTGAATATCTCGATGATCTCTTCCTTGAGGAGATGAGTTTCCTGGAGGATAATGACCTGGGCAGGGGATTTTTTTAAATATTGCAAAACATTTTCCCTTCTGGACCTCATGCGCAAGCCGTCAACATTCCAGGACAGAAACTGAATTGTTTTCATGAAAGTTTAGTCCGAGATCTCTAACACGGTTGGGACACGGGAGGAACCAGCACCAGCACCAGACCAATTGCATCTTAGCCACGGCCTCCTGAATGGGCACTAAGGTGAGTGAGGAGATTTTGTGTTTTATACCCCTGTGCTCCCCCCTAAACCCCCACCCCCTCTTCCGAAGCACCCCCCCTTGAAGAAAACCCCCATTTACCTGGACAGATGTAGTCCAGATGCTGCCTCCGAGAGAAGCCCACCCCATCCCTTTATGTGTAGACAAAAAAAAAGTGTGAGCCAAACTATGAGAGAAAAAAAAAGGATGAGCAACTAAATGATTATTACTATCATGTCATGGCATATCTAAGCAGAAACAAGAGGCAAAGAATTTAGGAATCCATGGCTATGAGCAGCCCTGACCAGCCAATATACAAATCAACCAAGACAATGCCAGGCCTCTGGGCTAGATTCGCCCATTAAGGCACCCCTTTCACCATGATTTCAAGCAACTCGTCTGCCTCCTGGACTGCCCTTATATTATGCATTTTGTTCTTGTGCATAATTTTCAGATTTGCTGGAAATTTAAGCTGGGCAGCGGCACCAAGTTTTTTAAAGTTATCGAGCTTCCTGCTCAATTCCCATTGCCTATAACTCTGGCAACATCTGAACGGATTTCGAAAGAGAAGTCCCTGGCCTTCAACAATTTCACCTTTAAGGCCATGTTTAGAATCTTCTCCTTTAGAGAATAAGTATGAAAATTGATAAGAATTTTCCTCAGCTTTATTCTGTTCGGATTTCTGCGAAAAGGGTCCCTATGGATTCTATGAATATCGCTACTCAGAACCGTCTCTGATTCTTCAAGCTACAAGGATTCTTTCATGAATGAGACCATATAAGACTTGAGGTCAGTCCCTTCACTCTCCTCCGGAACATTCAGGATACGCAAATTGTTTCTTCAAGAGTTATTCTCCAACCTGTCACAAAAGGCCACTTCCTCCCTCTTGAGGGACTGGATATCAGCTTTAGCAGCCCAAAGATGATCTTTTAGCTCTCCAACAGTGTTCTCTAAAGTCTCAGTTCTTGTATTTAAGAGATCCACTTTTCTCTCCAATGACTCACCAAAGTTTCTAATCTTTCCCTGAATAGCAGCGGAGACCGAGAGCCCCTTCTTAATGTCCTCCCATAGTGTAGAGAAAAGAACCTCCAAAGAAGCCACTAAGGGTCCCCTTGCTTCATGGTCCTTGAAGCCATTATCTATCCCTTCGTCGTGGCCAGCTACTGGTGCCAAGGCCATCTGCCCAGCGGACTCTTCCGCTTTATCTGGATCCCCCGTTATACCACTCTCAGTGAGAAAAGTTGGGGTTACATCCGGGGACAGGGAGCCGCCCGTGGCCTCCATGCTATCAGGAGCTGATTTTAAGGCTAGTTGCCCTGCTGACGTCCTTCTAAGAGCCTCTCCTTGCTTAACAATATCCAGTACCGCTGGTTGTACTTTAAAGTATGACCTCAAGGAAGGGGTGATCCTAACTTTGGAGTCAAGGGGATTACTTTTGGCCTTTGCTGCCTTAATGCTTCTACCTTTGACCTTGTATGACTGAAAGGCAGAGCTGCTAGTGACTGCATCTATGTTGGGAGGACTCCTGGTTCCCTGGCTCTTACCACTGCTCCCTCAACTAGCCTCCTCAGGGGGCAGTTTGCTGTTTTTGCCCCCTGATTTTACTTTCACTGGACCCAGTGTCACCCCCCATGCTTTTGCCTTTTTTAATCCCCTTAACAACAGGAACAGTAGTAAGTCTCACCTGGGGTAATGGGCTTAGCGTGCCCCTACTGAACCCCCTGTACCTGCTTCTCCAGTTGTAATTGTTGTAGCTGCAGCGATGGCTCCAAGGTGGCGTTGCTAGTTTGAGCCAGCTCCTCCTGTGTTTCGTTGTCCCGAGTGTTCCTCTCTGGGAGGCAGGGGTGTTGACCGGTGCTGGCGCTGCCACCGCTGACCCGGAGGAGCCTGCGAGCCGCTGCTCTGTGGCCCCACCTGAGCTCCAGGGCGGCTTCCAGCCACCGAGTCGGGCAGAGAGAACCGAGGGACACCATCTCCCCAGGCACATCCCCAGCCAAAGCAGCAAAAGCAGCAGAGCCTTCGCAAAAAGAAGCAAGTCTGAGGCCAAATCCACCAACGTTCGAGCGGTAAGGCGAGTCTCTCTCAGAAGCTCAAATCATCTCGAAACTGGGACGCGAGCGATCCGGGTGCAAGTGGCAGTTCAGCAAGCAGCCACCATGTTTTCCCTTACATGCATGTCTCTTATACCGTTGCTACCATTATTGCTATTCAAGATTGCAGTGGCATTGCAGTTGGCCTTCTTTTGACCAGCGTGTGTATAACTGGGTCAACAGAGGTTCCTGAGTGTCTGATTTCTGATAAACATTGGAAGTCTTTAGAAAATCCTTTATAGCCAACAGCGTTTCCAGAATCCCCATGTGATAGATAAGGTTATTTTAGACTTTGTTGGTCCTTTTAATGTATTGCAAGCTGACTTAAGATTTTTTTTATAGTATAAATTGTTTTTTATTTTGAGTGGATTTATTTCTGCCTGGTGAGAAAGTCAAGTACTGAGAATGTAATAACATTTTTGCCTATGATATTTTCTATTGAATGCACACCTAAAGCTGTTGTTACTGACAATGGCAGGCATTTTGTTTCAGCACAGACACAAAATGTTGATTCTTCTTCAGTTGAATCATCTTTTCTTCATCAGAGGACAGTAGTGACAGTGCTGTTGAACAACCGTTACCTTGTGCTTTGCACATTAACAATAATTTCCAATGCAAACCTTGTGGCAATGATTTACCTGTTAGAAATGGAAAAATCCAGTAAAAAATTCTTCAAGCTGTGAACCACTCATACAGGTAAGTAATAGTTTTGTTTTGCAGTGTGAATCTGTTCTGCATTTACATGCTGTGAATTGGTTTTGTAGTGGTATTCTCTGGCTGGGATCACCAGAGTGTGTATTTAAAACGTGTCTGAATACTCCAAGTCTCCTTGATGGCTTGAATGTGTACACAGTAATGCTTTGTGAAGGTGTGAACAGAGGACCGTGTGGATGCTATGCGGATGAGATTTAAAGATACATTAGCAAGGAAGCAAGTGCTGCTCCCTTCTTCCTTGTCAAGAGTACTCATGGATTTTCTCCCAATGTCACGCCTGTTGATTTGTAACATGTCTGCGGTGTCTACACTATCCATCTTACAAAAGTTCCTTTAGTGACTGGGGAAACCTTGCCCGTCTGTGCAGTGTAAAAAAAAACTGGTTCCCCTTCCGGATTGGTTTTGTGTTTTTGTAAGTAGTAATACTTAATTGCTCTTCTAACTATCAAACTATATAAGGCCTTTTCTGCTTGTATTTAAGGATGCAGTTAGGGTACTTTTGGTTAACATGGATGTGTAAAGCCACCATTGAGATAAATTATGGATTTATTCTCATTACTACTCTGTCCTTTTTAATTTTCCGACAAGAGTCCTCTGTTATAAGGGCATGGAGCTCACTAGCTGAAGACTTGTTTAACAGTTCTAAGCAGTAACCATGTTGAATTAAGTACTAAATCCATTTGTCGGAGGTGATTTTCTTCCACTTTTGTATGAACACTTGATTCTTCCTTCTACAGGTAGTTGTGCAGGAGTAACTTCATTGGTAAGTCACTTTCTCTAGAGTTCTGACCCTCTTGAGGTGGTCCCTCTTCTTCTGGCCCTCCATTGACAGATGTGTCCCAATAGTGACCAAGACTGCCACTGTGGGGATATACATGGTGAGCACTTGATGGTGTGAAGGCACAGGGAGTCGTTGTTGGCTGCAGACCTCCTCTTGTGGGTGTTGTTTTCCTTGGTGCAATCCCTACTGAAAAGGTCCTTTGTCTTGCAGAGCCCCCATTATGTTGGACATCTTACTGTCCTTTTTCAAGTGCCGCAATGCATTGTCCACTATACTAGAGTCTATCCTCAGTGAAGGGCTTACTGATTCCCTCATGTAAAATTTGATGCCCTTGGCCAGGCGTGTCTCCTTAGGGTTGTGGCTGCACAAAGTATTCGGCTGGCAGTGTCTGCTGCATCGAGTGATGACTTCAAGCAAGTGTTTGCAATGTTCTTGCCCTTTTGAATAACTGCTTTTGCACACTTTTTACATTCTTTGGGCAGGTGTTACTTGAGGTCCTGAATTTCATCCCATTGCTGGTGGGCATATTGGTTTAGTAGTTTGTTGGTGTTTGAAATACACCACTGTGCCGCCACTGACCTCTCTATTTTTCAGGCTAGCATGTCCACATACTTGTTTTCTTTATCAGGAGGTGAACCAATGACAGTTGTGTTTTTTCCCTCTTCCATGACATTGCGTCAATCAGGAAATCTGCAACCACATTGCCCTTGATATAAGGTGTGTCTCGGGTCAAGTGACTGTATTTCTTTTCTAGCCTTGGCAGGACCACCTTTTCTGCAGCTGGTCTGGCAAGACTAGTGTTGAGGCCGATGTTGCGTGCTTCAAGTCCAACAATTTCAGCTTGCCCACAGTACGCCATTGGTGTGTTATCTGGTGTTTTGTAGAGTTATTACCTCTTCGGTGTTATTTCCTTCTTGGCCTCAACAATTTCTTTGGCCTAGGAACCTTTTCCCTGCTCCAGCTCAGTGTTCTCGTGGGTTTCATCATCACACGACAAACCAAACTCCCTAAGTAACTCTTGGTTCTGCTAAGACTGCACCATGTCATAGTGCGCCCTTCTTTGCCTTTCTCTTGCTTTGAAGGTCTTTGGCTGGAACTCAGAACCCACGGCACCCCCTTCCAACATGTGATCTTTTCAGAGGCCAAGGTTGCATATGTTGTGGCTGTCGTTTTACGAAAATTTGTGGTGGCAGTTGAGGTAAAACCAAAATGGGGTGTGCTCCATACCCGTTGGTTATTCTGCAACCTACATGGCCGATATCACTGTTCTTAAAAATTATGCTCAGTGTTTTTGTGTTGCTCTTTCAACATCTTCCACTAATTCAGTTAAAAAAACTCTCTGACTTTTGGTGTCTTCCTCGATCCTTTGACGAAAATGTCAGTCTTCTTCCTTCTTTAGTTCTGGAGCCCTCAGCTGTACTTCCAGACCCTTTGATGGAAAAACGAATTTAGGGCGACTTAGTGGAAGTGCCCATATGTTTGTGGCTATTCATGTATCCCATGAAGGTAGATTTCGCCCTGACAAACACTTGCAAAACTACTTTCAGCAAGGGCAAGAGTGCATTCACTAACAGCATGGGAATTGTGTGGTATTATCCCCAATTATTAATGCTGGTGTCAGGAAAGATTGGAATTTGGTGGAAATTCTCCCAAGTGTTAAAGCTAGTGTAAGGGGCAGGCTTTCTCTATGGCAAAATAATTATTCCCCATTGACAGACAATAAAAGTTAATTGCTCTAAAGCACACTTGTGTAATTTTTCCCTATGTCGAATTTTCCAACTGGTGGAAAATTCACATGTAAATGTTATGCGTTATGCATGTGAGTGTCACCTGAACACTAAGACTGGAGTACTCCTTAAATTTTAATATCAGAATTAAAAAAAACATGAAAATATGCTCCAAATGTGGGCATTATACTTTGGAAACTAATTCCCTGCTTTCTCAGCTGGAAGGTTGTGAAACAGGCCGAATTCCCAAATCCAGACATGTAATGTAGGCTCCTGCACCTTTTGTGCTGCAGGAGGACACTCTGCAGGGGGGCTTCCCTGATCAGGGCCTAAGCATATCTGATAGAGTAACTTTAAGAGCCCTTCACCTAATTGTTTAGGGGACCACAATACCAATGATGAGGTGACTTTGGTTTAGAGTTTCAAGCAGACTGAAGCAAGGCTTGCTGTTATGCTTCAATGTTAGTCGTAAAATAGTGCTACGTGAATTTCGTTCATCATGGCGACACAATGGGTGCAACTATTGCCTCTTATCTTCAGAAATGACAAGGCTATGAAACGTAGGTATGCAGGCTAGAAGCATCTACATAGCCTGTGAAGCGCTGTTGGACAGTGCCAACATTCTTATACACTTGTCTTGTACTTTGAACAAAGTACAAAAACAGGAAGGATTTACTTTACACTCTGAATCACGGTTGTTCAGCTTTTTTTGGAAGGTTCATCCTTGCTGCATAGAGACAGTAAGAAAATGCTTGCAACTTATGTCTTACAATGTTCCTTTAGGGAGTAAACATACACATGAGTAAATCTACATGTGTAAGTTTCCTGTTACATTTTTCAGTAACTTAACTACTTGTGGATAGTCACCATTTGCAGGTGGGAAGTTAATCAAAACTGTAAACGTACGTGTTTCCACTCCCTGAAAAATGGGGTGAGGTCATTAAAAGCTTCATATTTGATTGTAAAGTTACAACTAGTCACTAAGAGGTGTATATATAGAATGATTTTAAAAAGGTTAGTGATTTTGTTAAATTACCTTTACATTTATTTTAAATTTAAAAAAAGTTAGTTAAAATGTTTTAAAAATAATATAATATTTATTTATAATTTATATTTACTTTTTTACCATTAAATTAGGTGGGAAGAAATAGGGAGACGTTTCTAAGTTAGATCCCACTGTTGCACCCACTCAGGCACACATGACACACACAGATTACCATTCAGAAAGGTCAAAAACGAAAAAAATCTTAAGGGCAAAGATACTTTGATTCTGAAAATGCCAAAATGCAAGGCATCTCTTGCCTTGACCCAATCCTTCTTTGGTGCAAAACCTACCTTGCAATGCTCTACTTCTGGAACATGCTGAAAACTCTTTTCTTTCATATTCATCTGAACTAGTCACTGGCAGTATAATCCGAACACTTCTTTTCTAAAGGTTCACACTTTATTGATCAATTCATGAAAAGTAATTGTTCGATTCCTCATACTTTGCAATATAATGTCTACTATTTCTTGGAAGGTGTGTAAATGTCAGAGCACTATACAAAAACATTAAAGTAAATAAATCGAATAATTTGCAAAATCATAATTGTATTAAGTTGATCTAAAAGCCTGATACAAATAAGAGTACTGTTTTAGATGGTGACTTAATACAATTTTAACAGTACAGTATAAATGTTCCAATTATTAATCCTTGCATAATGTTGAAAGTTATAATTCAGCAAATAAACAGGATATTGATTTATTGAATACCAATCTCTCATTGGTTTTATGATCTGAATGATGCAAAACTGGGGTAAGTGATTTTCAAACATACGTTTTAAAGGTACTGGTGGTGCCTCCTCTGTAGGCTCAACGTAATTGTCTTCCTCGTCCTCCTCTTCAACGGGCACAATGTAGTCGTCCTAAAAATTAAAAAAATGAGGGATGAACTATGCAACACCAAATACTGAACACAAGTGTGCTTCTTAGCTACTGAGACATAGCTGTTGGTGGATATTTGGGTCAAAAATATCATAAGATGTTGATGATGAACTGAACCGATGCCAACATTCATGGATACCATAGTAGATACATTGCATGGTGAGTTCATCAAAAACTCCTCACATCATGTATTGTTCTCACTCATGCTAGTATCTAAACACATAGCATAAACAGCAATGGCTTGATTTTTGTTCTTAGCAGAGTCACATCAGTTTGAAATCAAAAGTGCCACAAAACACTTCA
Organism: Lissotriton helveticus; assembly: GCF_964261635.1. Lineage (NCBI taxonomy): Eukaryota > Metazoa > Chordata > Amphibia > Caudata > Salamandridae > Lissotriton > Lissotriton helveticus. The sequence continues at coordinate 941,346,357 of NC_136065.1, forward strand.
ACAATTTGATACACGTGTAGTTAAAATGAATTACTGACATTTTTAGACTGATATTGTGTTCTCCTTTATATTATAGATGTATCTGTTACTGTGAGTAGTGTTAAGATTTGTAGAACACTGTATTTTCATTAGCTTCATTGTGCTTTGGAGAAAGTGATAAGTTGAAAAGAGGGCTCCACTGGATAGCTTGAAAGCCCACAAGTGGCTTGTGGAGAAATTACACAGTCAGGGGGTCAGGAAGAAAAGGCTCTGCCACCAACAGAAGATAGTTGTGGGGGAAAATGTAAAGAACATCAAAGAAGTAGAAAGTTCCAGTGCAACTGCCAAAGACAAAGATTTGAATGAAAATTGTAACGTCACCCTCATCAATAAAATGTTTTCAATTTTCTTAAGAGGCAAGGTAAAGAGAACAGACTGACCAACAGAGCATTGTAAAAAGTGACTGTCAGATTTACAGCGATATCCAGGCTATTTACGGTGAGATACGGCATTGCCCTGAAGATTAAGATTTTAAAAATGGAAGAAATCACATCCATCTTTTTACTAGTAGCACAAGTCTTTTTCTTGGAGAAAGTTGCAATTGATCTAACTAGAAAAGGGATGCACCAAAACCCACTCATTCTATTGTTGACAATCATCTAATTCCCAGTATATATGGATGTATACGGTATTAGGCATTGCAATTCACCAAACAACGATACCAATTAAGCAAGGGGCAAGGCTAACTCTGCAGTGTTAACAGTGATCAAATCAGAAAGGAGATGCACTCTTACACTTTTGGCAACTGAGTAAATCTCAATAGAAGAGGTTTTCGAAGGAAACTCAAATGATCCTGAAGAATGGGAAAGAACTGAAACCACACACTTCAGTTTTGCTGATACACCAATCACCAAAATCAGGATGGTTCTTGAGATGAACAAACAAAGACTGACACCATTGAAGTGAAATTTTCAAAATAAAATTCCCTCTCTTGATTTCTAATGTTTATCAAGGCTTTATAAAAATTATGGAGAGGGATATGGAAATATGAGTAGATGACAATTATTTCTAATATTGGCAAGAATAAGTCTTCAGATTCACTTGTAGCTTGAAGCTTGTAGCTTTTATTCTGAAAATGTTTTTCATCGAATGGTCTGCTTAAATCTCGTTTGTGCACTTTAGTCTTTTTGTTTTTCTAAAGGGTCTTTGATTTGACAGAGCAAATTTTCCAGTTCTGGTGGATTGTTTCAAGTCTGTTTTTTCCAATTAGTTCATGGAACTAGACAAGGCTGCCCTTTTTTGCTGCTTCTGTTTCATCGTGTACTGGAGATCATAGCCAGAGGAGTTAAAAAAGTATAGAATAGGATGAATAAGTCACAATGGTTTACATATATTTTATATAAATGTGACATGCTTCTCATTTCAGAGAATCTAAAACCATTCATAAGGGAATTGGTTAGGTGCAAAACATTCCCAGTTTCAAAGTTTTTGTCCCGGAGGGGATTTTTGCACTGCTATTTTTTATGGTTCTCGCATCATTTTAACTATTTTTGATAGATATTTGCAGAAAGAAAGAAACAAGATTTTTTTAGGAATATTTTAAGGGAAGTGAAACTAATTTGTGACTCAATGTCCCATAAAAATGACTGAGGTAAATGTATAGAGTATTTTCACAATTGCAAACACTCTGATTTGGAGTTTGTGATGGCAAAAATGCCTTTTCTAATATACCAATCCCATTATAGTAAATCAGTAAACTATTACAGACTACTCATAATGGATTGCAACCCCACACAGATTGCTATTTGGAAGGTGTGTGTTAAAGTTGTCCCTTCCAAATGTTTAATTGGTATGAGATGTATCAATGTTTAGCCACCGGCACCCATTTCATAGCATTGAAAAGTTACCACATCCTAAGTCTGAGCATTGTATTGGACAATTATAATGATCTTTGACTGGCTTTTTCCACCTACATCCTTAGCAGTCTGCAGTAACTGCAGAACGGAACATCCTGAGTTGGTAGAGGTATTCGACAGTGATAAACCAGCTCCCCAGTACATGCCACACACAATGGCTTTCAGAGAGGAAAATAATTACTTTCAAGACACTTTGGATCATGCACAAATATCTTTGAGGAATTCGTTTTGTTGTTTTAGACTCCTGCTTGGCAAAATGTATCCCGATTCTGACCGACTGCAATAAGATGATTCTGGAAAGCACAAATAAATGATTATGCTGTTTTCAATAGGTCTGCTTGATCAGAATGAGCCTGAGCTCCCAGGGATTTTAAAGAGTTCTCTAATTCCTTTATGAAAGTGATTTTATGGCACTGTGGTTTATATGCTCACAGTGCTCCATGTTGTGACAAGCTGAGGACAAAAGTCATTAGCTAAATTTTCGATGTGCCTGCTTTAAAAGATGAACAGCACTTGACAGGGGATTCTGGCCACGTGAAAAGGGGTTATTTTCTTCTGTGTATGTTTAGTAAAAATTGGTTATATACTAAGCACTGCACAGACGCTTATTTGACACTGCATAGTTATGCTCTGAACTCGTTGGCTTATTTTAATGGAATGTAAATTGAGGCAATAGTTTGCGTCGCTTTGGGCCACCCAAGCCCGCTAACAAAATTTTAGAGAAATAATCCTCAATATATCCACGTTTGTGTGTCTGCCCCAGTGAAGATGTTCTGTTATAAAGGTTACCTCCACCATACAGAAGCACATGAGGGTTGAGATAAAAATACAGGCTAAAGTAGTAAGCAAGCAATCAAACAATACATGCACTCTCAATAGGTAGATGGGATGCCTCAAAGGTGATATAAAGGTGGGACAGCCTTCCTACGAGGTATCAAGGAAACTAGGAGAGAATCTGTGCATTTTAAGATGTGGGTGCGCAATTACAATAACATTTATAATATCACTGCTGTAGAAAAAGAAAATATATTTATATATCGTTAATAACATCTTTACATATCTCATTCTTAAAATTACATTTAGGTACTGATACTTTGGCATGTATTACTTCATCCATGTTGTCCCCATTTTCATGGGGTCGAGGCTGTGGTTTCCTGTCCAAAGAATGTGTATTTGAATGTGGCATATTCCTTGGTGTTGGCAGCGGTGGATTTGGTTTAGATAATGGTGGATTCGATTTAGGAGATGGCTGATTCGACATTCGAGGCAATGCTGAACTTTGCTTTGCCATTGAGTTTCTTGGCAGGCTTGGGAGCGGTATGCTGAATGGCTGCTGCTTGCTGGCTCCTCCTTCTTTTCCTCAAATAGAAATAAAAGACAGCGTTAGCTCTAATGACATTTATTTTTACTTTATTTTATTTATTTATTTTTATTTTATTTAATGCGATTTTATATAGCACGAACATTACCCGAAGGTGTCAGAGAGCTTTACAAAAGAACCAGTTAGTTGCGTTACATAAGGACTTTGGATTAAATGAGTTACATAAGAGATATAAAAGAGGAACAAAATTGAAAATGTACAAGTGGGGCAAAAGGAGGGAAAAAATGCAAATGTTCAAGTTGTAAAGTCACACAAGGAAGAGATACAAACGGATAAACTCTAAAATCACATAGGAATGGTAGAATGTACAATGGTCTACTGCATATACTAGTGGTTAGAGCGCTTTACAAAAGGACCAGTTACATTACATAAGGACTTCGGAGTACATCAGTTACATAAAAGATATCCAACCCAGTGAACAACAAACTACACAGATCCTGCAACCGAGTTCCCCATATCCAGTTCTTGGATTGATACCACTGAGAACATAATATTGTTCTAATTGAATAATATAAATAATGTTTGAATAAAGTACTTGGCATCCAATGTTAGCAGCAGCGGTCACAAGAAGGAGTGGTTGAGGCTAATTGTAAAAAATGGGAGGTGTACTGTGAAAGATAATACATACAATCCCACATTAACGCCTCATCCCAGTACTTACTCAATTAGGGTTTGCTCCCTCAAGGCAAATTCCCAAACGATCAAAGAGGAACAGAGCGGGCGGTGATCCAACACTATCCCCAACATTTATCCGGCCCCACTCGCCCTCCTCACCATGGACTAAGAAACCTGAGATCTTGGAGCCCGCCAGAGCCTTCATCAAAGATGGATGCCCAAAAACAATAAAGGAAGTGTTGTAGGTAAGTTTGCCCTTTACCACCAATGTGGGGACATTGAGGAAGAAAACAAGTTACTTACCTGTAACTTTGGTTCCCCAGTATTGGTAACTTTCATAGATTCCCATGCTTTGTATCATTCCCCGTCGTCGGAATGGGAGTCTTGGTAACAAAAATACCATAGCTGTAGGTACAAAAGACCAAGGAAAAAGGCCTAGGCCTCATTCCCTTTTGTAGCATATCACCCTCTTTGTGTAAAAGAGACCAAACTTAGGCCTCAACCAATCAGAAGTGCCTCACCTCTTAAACCTTCCTGAAGGAACCTCAGAGCCTCAGATTTTCGTAGCCGTTGTGTACTTAGACACCATATCCGCTGTAGGCTGAGCTTTCCTCGGGGAGGTGGGTGGGCGCATGGGAATCTATGAAAGTTTTCAATACTGGGGAACCAAAGTTACAGGTAAGTAACTTGTTTTCTTACCCCAGTATTGGAACTTTCATAGATTCCCATGCTTTGTATCAAGTAGCAAGCAGTTAGCAACAAAATCACATTTTGCATCATCACAAAATAGCAATAGGTAACATGACATAAAGATACAAAATGTGAAAGACGGAAGGTGGGAGAGAAAGGAAAGCTCACCAATCATTGGAAGAGGTTCCTCAGAACAGCCTGTCCTACTGCCGCATCATCTTGTTGTAAGGACTCCAAGCAGTAATGCCTGGTAAAGGTGTGAACGCTGCCCCAGGTAGCAGCTCTGCAAATGTCTTTAATCTGCACCCCCGCGAAGAGGGCTGTCGAAGAAGCCACAGATCTCGTGGAATGTGCTCGAATCTTTCCAGTCAGAGGTTTTCCTGCAGCAGTATGACAATGCAGAATGGCACTCGTGATCCATCTTGAAACACCTTGTTTGGATAGTGGAAGGCCCTTGCTGGGACCCCCGAAGGCAACAAATAATTGTGAGGTTTTCCAAAAAACCCTTAGTACGCTCCAAGTAGAATTTCAAGCACCGTTGCACATCTAGCGAATGTAATGCTCTCTCTGCTGGTGTAGCCGGTTGAGGAAAGAACGCCTTCAGAATGAACGGCTCATTCAAGTGGAAGTCCGAGGGAACTTTAGGCATAAACCTCGGATTAGTGCGCATGAATACAGTGTTTCTCTTGAATTGAAGGAAAGGTTCTTAGATAGTCAAGGCCTGCAATTCTCCAACACGACTAGCCGACGTGAGAGAGAGGAGGAGAGCCAATTTCCATGAAAGGTATTTCATGTCAGAACGATGGATTGGTTCAAACGGGCCCTTCATGAGTTGAGAAAGGACTAGATTCAGATGCCATGTCGGAGGAGGCGGTCTCACTGGTGGATAGACTCTGAACAAGCCCTTTAGAAGTTGCTTGACAATTCTTGAAGACCACAAGGAGGGCCCAGACCCAGTCCTCCTGAACCTAGATATTGCCGCCAAATGGACCTTAATCGATGAATGGGCTAGTCCCGACTTAGCTAAGGACAGCAGATAAGGAAGGATCTGATGAGGCTTGGAAGCGAAAGGGTCAATGCTCTCTTTGCTGCACCAGCAACAAAATCTCTTCCACTTAAGATGGTAAGTCCTGTTCGTGGAAGGAGCCCTTGCCTGAGAAAGGACCTCCTTAATCTCACTTTATATGGGTAGGTTCATAAACTCTCGCTGCTCAGGAGCCATGCAGTCAGGTGTAATGACTGCGGATCTGTGTGCCAAACTTGTCCTTCGGACATCGTGAGGAGATCTGGTAGAACCTCCAAAGGAAGAGGAGGAGCTATCGACAGCAGATGGAGTTCCGTGAACCAGAACTGCCGCGGCCAAGCAGGGGCTATCAGGATCATCCTGCACGGCTCCACCTTGATCTTCCTGATGAGCCGTGGGATCAGAGGTATGGGAGGAAGAGCGTAGACAAATGTCCTCGACCATGCTATCGAAAGCGCACTCCCCAGAGAATCTCGATGGGGAAGCCTGCTTGCATAAGACCGGCATTTCTTGTTGGTCGGAGTGGCAAAAAGATCGACCTCCGGTCTGCCCCACTGGCTGAAGACCTCCTCCAAAACTGTCTGATTCAATTCCCATTCGTGGCTGACTGAGGATGACCTGCTCAGTCTGTCGGCGTTTTCGTTTAGGACGCCTGGTAAATGTTCTGCCTTTAGTGATATCCTCTGAAGGATCACCCATTCCCAGATCTGCTGAGCTTCTTGCGACAATGGATGAGATCTGGTTCCTCCCACCTTGTTCACATAGTGCATGGCCGTGGTGTTGTCCGTTCTGATCTGCACTTGTGAACCTTCCAGGCGAGGAAGAAAAGCTTGCAGAGCCAGCCGTATCGCCCTGAGCTCTAACAGGTTGATATGGAGGCATCTCTCCTGGGGGGGACCAATGACCGCTGACATGCAGGTCTTGCATTACTGCCCCCCAACCCTCCAGTGACGCGTCCGTTGTTACCACTTGTGGAGACGGGTCGCTTACGAAGGATAGACCTTGGGACAAGTTGTCTTGATTTGTCCACCACAAGGCCGCTTCCTTCATCCTTGGAGTGACCGTCACTCTGTCCTCGAATGAACCGTGGACTTGTTTCCACTGGTTGTCCAGTTGTTCCTGCAGAGGACGCATTCTTAGTCTGCAATGGGGAATTAGTGGGATACACGATGAAATTACTCCCAGTAGAGACTTGTAGCGGCGTACAGAAAGACACCTTTTTGTTTGTAAGTCCTGGGCCAAGGTCTGTAATTTTTCCCTCCTTTCCGGAGTAGGGAAGGCTGTTGAGAGCTTTGAATCCAAGATGGCTCCCAGGAAGCGAGCCTTTCTGGACGGGACCAGGGAAGACTTCTCTTTGTTCAGAGTGAGTCCCGGATTCTGAAACAAATTGGTACAAGCTTGAACAGCCTCCAGAGCTGCCTCCCTGGACGGAGCTTTCAGTAACCAGTCGTCCAGGTAAGGGAAGACCTGAAAATGGTTCCTTCGCAGGAAAGCTGCTACTGGCGCCAGCACCTTTGTGAAAATTCTGGGGGCCCGAGCGGAGTCCAAAGGGTAAAACCCTGAACTGAAAATGGCTCTTGGCTACTGTGAATCGCAGAAACCTTCTGTGTGCTGGGTGAATCGGAACGTGGCAATACGCATCCTCCAGATCGAGCGTGGCCATGAAATCCCCCGGGCTGATCAGCTTCAAGATGTCCTGGAGAGAGACCATCCGGAAGGACAGGGAGATGAGATAGGTGTTTAGCTCCCTGAGGTCTAAAATGGGGCGCCACTTCTCTAGCATCTTCCTCACCAGGAAGAACCTGGAATAAAATCCTTGCCCCCTTTGGTTTGAGGGGACTGGCTCTATTGCTCCCTTCCGGAGCATCTGTTGGACCTCGAGCCGCAAAAGACGCTGGGGTTTCGATGGAATGGCTGCCGGGGGCTTGGGTGGAGGGACTTGCGTGAATTCCAAGGTATGCCCTTTCCGAATGATGTTGAGCACCCATCGGTCCGATGTTATCCTGGACCAGTTTTGAAGGTATTTGGTGACCCTGCCTCCAACTGATGAACTCTTGAAGGAGGGTCCAGTAGGAAGATCATGGAGGCCGCTATTGGCGCTTGGACGAATCCCGTCCTCGTCCAGCCTGTTTTCCTTTATTGTAAGGCCTGGAATAGTTGGTAGACTGGCCCTGCCGCTGTTGGTAAGGCTGACGGTATTGCTGGGAACCTGAGCCCATGGTGGAATAGCGTTGTTGTTGAAATGATCCTCTGTAGTTACCACCTCTACCTCTGGATCCCTTAAAAGGAGACTTTCAGTATTGGAGGGTCCCCAAGGACCTGGCCGTCTCCGTGTCCTTTTTTATCTCTTGAAGAGTGTCGTCAATGAGTTTGCCGAATAATGCCTCACCATCAAAGGGAAGATCCAGGACCTTGTTTTGGATCTCAGGCCGAAACCAAGTAGCTTTGAGCCATCCTTGGCGGCGGAGGACTGCCGCCCCAGCCAAGGAACGGAACGCCGTTGTCGCAATATCCATTGCACAGTCAATGATTTCCATCGACGTCGCTTTGTTCAGAGTGAGTCCCGGATTCTGAAACAAATTGGTACAAGCTTGAACAGCCTCCAGAGCTGCCTCCCTGGACGGAGCTTTCAGTAACCAGTCGTCCAGGTAAGGGAAGACCTGAAAATGGTTCCTTCGCAGGAAAGCTGCTACTGGCGCCAGCACCTTTGTGAAAATTCTGGGGGCCCGAGCGGAGTCCAAAGGGTAAAACCCTGAACTGAAAATGGCTCTTGGCTACTGTGAATCGCAGAAACCTTCTGTGTGCTGGGTGAATCGGAACGTGGCAATACGCATCCTCCAGATCGAGCGTGGCCATGAAATCCCCCGGGCTGATCAGCTTCAAGATGTCCTGGAGAGAGACCATCCGGAAGGACAGGGAGATGAGATAGGTGTTTAGCTCCCTGAGGTCTAAAATGGGGCGCCACTTCTCTAGCATCTTCCTCACCAGGAAGAACCTGGAATAAAATCCTTGCCCCCTTTGGTTTGAGGGGACTGGCTCTATTGCTCCCTTCCGGAGCATCTGTTGGACCTCGAGCCGCAAAAGACGCTGGGGTTTCGATGGAATGGCTGCCGGGGGCTTGGGTGGAGGGACTTGCGTGAATTCCAAGGTATGCCCTTTCCGAATGATGTTGAGCACCCATCGGTCCGATGTTATCCTGGACCAGTTTTGAAGGTATTTGGTGACCCTGCCTCCAACTGATGATCTCTTGAAGGAGGGTCCAGTAGGAAGATCATGGAGGCCGCTATTGGCGCTTGGACGAATCCCGTCCTCGTCCAGCCTGTTTTCCTTTATTGTAAGGCCTGGAATAGTTGGTAGACTGGCCCTGCCGCTGTTGGTAAGGCTGACGGTATTGCTGGGAACCTGAGCCCGTGGTGGAATAGCGTTGTTGTTGAAATGATCCTCTGTAGTTACCACCTCTACCTCTGGATCCCTTAAAAGGAGACTTTCAGTATTGGAGGGTCCCCAAGGACCTGGCCGTCTCCGTGTCCTTTTTTATCTCTTGAAGAGTGTCGTCAATGAGTTTGCCGAATAATGCCTCACCATCAAAGGGAAGATCCAGGACCTTGTTTTGGATCTCAGGCCGAAACCAAGTAGCTTTGAGCCATCCTTGGCGGCGGAGGACTGCCGCCCCAGCCAAGGAACGGAACGCCGTTGTCGCAATATCCATTGCACAGTCAATGATTTCCATCGACGTCGCTTCCCCCTCCTGCAAGATCTTCTTTGCCTCAGACGTAGACTCCGGAGGCAGCTGGTCAAGGTACGGGGCGACATCACACCAAAGCTGGCGGTCGTACTTACCCAAGATTGCTAGGGTATTAGCCGCTCGCACCAGCAAACTTGCCATCGACGAGAACCTCTTCCCCACATTATCCAACCTCCGCCCTTCCTTGTCCGGAGGAGTTGTTAAGGGAGCAGAGGGGTTACGGGATTTCCTCTGCGCTGCCTGTGAGATCACAGAGTCCGGTCTTGGATGACCCGTTAAAGCCGCTGGACCATCATCGGGTGCCACGTATTTTTTATCCAGACGCGGTAGCACAGGGACCACCGTCGCCGGGTGCTGCATAGCCTTAAGGCCCTCCTTCCACAAATGATCCACGATAGGAATGGACCTAGTTGATTTCCTAAATGGTTCTTTGAAATCGTATAAGAAACAATCCGTAGTAACCTTAGGCATGGCTAATTTGAATCTTGCAGCAGCTCTTTCCATCAGCTGATGGAAGCCCCCAATGTCCGCTGGCGGGGAATCCGCCGGATCCGGAACTGGTGATGAGGGATCTGGAATGATATATTCATCATATTCAGTGTTTGGAATAGAGTCATGATCCGACCGCTGATCCTCATCCGAGGAATCATCATGGGCCTCTTGTAACCCGGAGGAATTATGATGGAAGGACATTTGAGGCTGAGGGGAAACTTGAGCCGGAAAAGTAGGCATCACTAATGAGGCCGAAATCCCTGTAGGCGTAGCAGGCGTTGACGTAACGGGAATAGGTCTACTCGCCTTATATTTATAGACTTGCAGCATTTTATGCAGATCTTGAAGAAAAGAAGATGGCACTGTAACCATTTCCTGCTCAGAATGGTGTTGTGACTGGGCCAACTGATGATGACCAACTTCCTCGTGGCCGTATTCGCCCTCAGAGTCAGTGTCCTGGCATTTGACTAGAAGTTGGGAGGGACTATTGGCATGGCTGTACGAGTCCTGGTCATCCTCCTCTGACTCCCCTTCTTGAAAAAGCATGGTGGGCAGTAGGGGAGACACACTCCTCGGAGAAGTCATCTCTGGCGTGATTCGTGTCACAGAAATGGTTATTCTTTTTTCAGAGGACAATATCGTCGACGTTTCTGTCGTCGACGGTTGTATACGCGTCGACGAGATCGGAGTGGTGGAAGTCGTCAGCCGTTGTCATTGTTAAAGTCGTCGTCGTTATTGTCGACGTCGGCACCACCGTCGTCGGTGACATTGTAACTGTTGTCGTCGCCACCTTCGTCGCCGGCACCTTAGTCGTCGGCACCTTCGTCGTCGGCACCGTCGTCGTCGGCACCGTCGTCGTCGGCACCTTCGTCGACGACACCTTCGTCGTCGGTGTCGCCTTCGTCGACGTCTTCGTCGTCGACGTCTTCGTCGACTGTAAATTCTCCGTCGATAGTGAAGAAACCGCCGTCGACGGTACCTTCGTCGACGAAACCCCTGTCGACGGGATCGTCGACAACATCACTCCCGATCTCGATTTTTCCGTCGACGGAACTTCCGCCGTCGACGTCTTCGTCGTCGAGGACTTGGAACTCCTCACAGAAGACTGGGATGAAGGTTTTGTAATGTAAATGTATACTTGTAAAGCGCACTGTTACTCCATCTCGGAGTGTCCTGGCGCTGTATACCGCTGGGGAACCCGTCCTGGCTTTCCCTGTGAGATGGTCCCTCCTGGGCACCCCCAAGGTGCGGCCAGGCATCCCCGGCGCTGATAGGGCCGTTGTGGAGATTAAGCAAGCTATTGCCCAGAGTTGCAGAGTGGGACCCATGATTAGCTTAGGCACCTAGGCGAGAATTATCGAGTCCGCGGACATTGACCCAAGACCCTGCCGCGACGGGAATTGAACCCTGGTCCCGGGCCGACATCTGTTTCAGGGTCTGCCGCTTCTAACCAGTGAGCCACACTTCTCCTTTTTTGAAGGCTGTAGCAGTCTTCTCACCTCTAGAAGGCGTAGCAGGTCCTACCCTCTCCTTTACACCTCGGTGAGGAGATTTGCTGGGACCTGGGCTCTCAGACTCACTGGGGGTCTTTTTTGAGGCCTTGGAAGATCTTTCCATAGAAGGAGAAGGGGAACCCCTACCCCTCTTCCCTGACCTTCTTGAAGAAGACAACGACGCTGCATCCTCACTGTCACTAGAGACAGTCTCCTTCCTGGATTACAGTTTCTGGAGCCAAGTCAGAAGCCTACCCTCACGGTCCCGGAGGGTCTTGGTCGAAAACGTGCAACAGATCTTACAGTCCGCAGCCTGGTGGTCCGGATAGGGCCAATAAATACAGTCTTTGTGCCTATCCTGCATAAAAAAGCCTTTTCTTGCCACAGGTGGAACAGGGCTTGAAAAGGGCTTTTTTCTTCTCCATTTCTGACATCCTGGAAGGCAGCCAACAATCCTGAAGAGAATTTGAAAGATTGTGAAGAAAAAATCCTGAAGTAAATGCTTTGAAGAGTAGAAGTTGAGCAGAGCTCACAGGAGACTCCCTGAGCACAACGTGCGGTAGAAAATCTGAGGCTCTGAGGTTCCTTCAGGAAGGTTCTAAGAGGTGAGGCACTTCTGATTGGCTGAGGCCTAAGTTTGGTCTCTTTAACACAGAGAGGGTGATATGCTACAAAAGGGAATGAGGCCTAGGCCTTTTTCCTTGGTCTTTTGTACCTACAGCTATGGTATTTTTGTTACCGAGACTCCCATTCCATTCAGTGGAGAAGCGTGGCTCAGTGGTTAGAGGCGGCAGACCCGGAAGCTGAGATTGACCGTGGACCAGGGTTCGATTCCCCGCCTCGGCGGGTCTCGGGCTCAAAAATTCCACGGACTCGACAATTCTCGCTCTGGTGCCTACTCAACTCACGGGGTCACACTCTGCAACTCTGGGCCATAGCTTGCTTAATCTCCACTACGGCCCCTCGCGGCGGGATGCCTGGCTTTCACCTTGTGGACACCCTGCCGGGGTTTCTCACAGGGGAATACCAGGACGGGTTCCCTAAGCAAGCGCCGGGACGCTTACGGGCAACCGTGCGCTTTACAAATCCAGCACATTTACATTTACATTCCGACGACGGGGAATGATACAAAGCATGGGAATCTATGAAAGTTCCAATACTGGGGTAATGTTTGTTGGCTAGAAAATTGCTTAGCCTAGGATGTCTGTGTTGAGGAGGCAGATAATCATTCTTAGAACTTGGGTCTCTAGTTGGCAGAGGGTTGCACCTTTTCTAGGTAGGGGCCTATCATCCTAGTCAGAGTAAGTGTAGTACAGTGTACACACTAAAAGTTTACCTGTGCTCACCCTCGGGTAGCTTGGCTCAGAGCAGTCAGGCTAAACTTGAGAGGCAATGTGTAAAGTATTTGTGCATGCACACACAGTAATACAGTGAAAACACCACAAAAGTACTCCACACCAGTTTAGAAAAATAGCCAATACTTATCTGATTAAACCAAGACCAAAAAACAGAAAAATCCAACATACACAAAAAAAAAACACAAATCTCTTCAAGATTAAAGGCATTTCTAGGACTTAGAAACACAATCGCTCCAGTGGGGGCTATATCTACGTACTTGACAAAGTCGAATCTCAAGGTTCGGGGCAGACCGTGAGGGAGCGCCTGCCAGCTTCAGAGTAGTACAGACCCTGATTGCAGTACCTTGAAAACGTTCACAAAACAAACACGTTGCGAGGCACCAGGGAGGTGAAGCGTTGCTGAGGCCAGTGCAGAGTTGGTTCCTTACTATCGATGCAGGTTGTTGGCACGCCAGGGACGTCCAGGATGTTGCAAAGCACAGGGAAGGTGATGCAGCGCTGGCAGCGAGGTGTCGGTTCTGGTGGCAGTGTGAGGTCGATGAAGTGTTGAGGGTAAAGCCATGAGGCGTCAACTTAGTGGTGTTGATGTCATACCACAGGGGCACAGGTGCTGGTGCTGCTGCAGAGTCGGAGTCAGGCGTTGTAAACTTCAGTGGCGCAGTGCTCAAGACTCACGCTGTCTCCAATCTTCAGAGGTGTTGCGGCGGCATCAGGGCCGGCGTTGCAAGTCATGGTCGTAGAGTAGGGAGGTGACGACTGCTACAGTGGAGGCAGCAGCGTGGTGGGGAAGAGCGGTACTGGCTCCGAACTCACACTCAAAGTCTATTGACTGGTTTCTTCTTGTTTAGCACAGCAAACTCACTTCCAAGAGCCTGGAAATGGATTTGGCAAGGTAGGGCTTTAAGCAGGAAAGCCCTGGTGCTGCGGGCGAAATTTTTTATGTCCCTGAGACTTTCAACAGGAGGCAGACTCAACTCAAGCCCTTAGATAACTTTAGAAAGCAGGGTGCAGAATGCAAAGTCCAGTTCTCTCACTTCCAGGACAGAATCAGCAGGCAGCAGGCCAAAATAGCATAGCAAGCAGCAAAGTGACAGTTCCTCCTGGCAGCACAACAGCTCTTCTGCTTGGTAGAATGTCCTCAGTGCAGAGTGTTCTGAGTCAGTGGTGTCAAAGGTCCATTACTTATACCCATTTCAGCCTTTGAAGTTGGGAGACTTCAAAGACATGTCTTTGTAGTGCACAAGACCCTGGGGTAGGCAGCTCTCTGTGAGGGGACAAGCACATCCCCATTCAGGACCAAGTGTCAGCACCTCCCACCACTCTAGCTCAGGAAGACCCATCAGCAGGGTGATGGGTCATGAGGATATGCAGCGCACACGTCAGCTCCCTTCGTGTGTGACTGTCTAGAGAGAATTCACAAAGCCCTGCTGTCATCCAACCCAGACGTGTATTCTAGGGACAGGCAGAGACACAGAATGGTTAAGTAAGAAAATGCCAACTTTCTAAAAGTGGTATTCTCAGACCTGCAATTAAAAAATCAACTTCACTAAAATATGCATTTTTTAATTGTGAGACCAGAGGCACCAAGCTCCAATTTTTGATCTATTTCCATTTGGACGATACACCTGTAAAGTGTTACAAGGCAGCTCCAACGCTAACTTATGGGAGAGATAGGCCTTGCTGTAGTGTTTTTCACTACCAGTACATGTAAAACTTAAAACCACATGTCCTACCTATTAAACATACTGCACCCTGCCCAGGGGCATACCTAGGGCCTACCTTAGGGGTGCCTTACATGCAATAAAGTACCTGGCAAGTACACCCACTTGCCTGGTTTGGGTCTGGCAAGTGGGTGTACTTGCCAGGTCGACATGACAGATTAAAACAGCACACATAGGCTCTGTGGTGGCTGGCCTGAGACAGGTTTGAAGGGCTACTCATATGAGGGGCACAATCCGTGCTGCAGGCCCACTAGTAGCATTTGATTTACAGGCCCTGGCACACACAGTGCATGGTACTAGGGACTTATTAGTAAATCAAATATGCCAATCATGGAGAAACCAAATGCCATTACATTTTACACACAGAGCACATGCACTTTAGCACTCGTCACCTGTGTTGAAGTGCGCAAAGTTGTAACAGCAGCAAAAACGAAGTTCAGCACACAGTCAAAAACAGGAGGCCAAAAGCAAAAAGACAGGGGAAACAGTGCCAAAAGATGCCGGGTCTAACCATCATCAATGAGTAAATACTGGGTCGAAGAAGAGAGAACTGGAGTAATCAAGATTGACAAAAAGTAATCTTGCCAATCCTTTTATTTAAAAAAAAACCAGTAGCTATAATTTTTATAGATCAGAATATCATGACAGAGCAAGCAATGGCTGAAATGGAAATACTTTAATGAAATATTTAAATGAAAATGAAGTATTTAGAGGTGCATACTTCTATCAAGTAGACAAAGGAACATATTGAGCCCAATTCTCAAAGCCATTTGCAAGTGCGAGTCCACATTACAAGAAGTCCAACTTTAAGAAGCAAATGGACCACTTTGCCAGTACAAGCCCCACAAAAAAGTTGACCTTGCACTTGTAAATTCATTTACTCATTTGCAATGTTCTCCCAAGGTGGTGGAAATCGGCTTGGGGTGTTAAAATAAATAAATCTAAGTAACTATTTTAATCAATGGAATAGTAAAAATCCTCTGAAGAGTCTTTTGATTTTCACTGTTGCAACAGATTACAAATATTCAGCAACTAAAGCTATAATTTCATCAATATGTGCATGTGTATTACTTTAATATTATGCTGTTGTTTGCTGAATATTTCTCCTACAATTGGAGTAACAAGCTGGTTAAACACTGCATTCCACATGTTGTTGCGAGTAAAAAAAAATGCAGATGCAAACTAAAAGAAAATGGCTTCATCAGTGCTTGTTCAAGTTTTCTTTTGGTACTGCTTGGCTGGCAGGCCCCAGGCAGCTTGAGCTTCCATCAGTTTTTGTGTACCCCTATTTCTAGAGATTTAACATATAATTCAGTATTGTTTGGCATCATGGGGGACATGAATGAGCCGAAAAGGGGTAATAAATTCAAAGTTGCTCCAAGCAGGCGGCTCCAAAATATATCTTGCTCGGGCCCCATAAATCCTGAAGATGGCACTGGTGTTATGGAGCGAGGAGAAATTGTAAATCTGAGAAAATCTTGAGTCCAATGTAGATGAATGCATTAGAAAAATGAAATTTACTGGTGTAGGTTTATGGACCAACAAAAGTATAATGTTTACATTCCAGATGTTTACTGCAGAAGGGAGTGGTTGTGTATCACTGCCCATGAAAGTACCTGGCAGGTTTAACGTGGCACATCACCACAGCACAGATGCTGGTACCCAGAGGGGCCTGGTACCAGCTTTCATTATAAGGGATATATTTTCTTGAGCGCCATTGTAAAAAGATATCTTTCCAAGGAACTTGCTATTTCCAAGGACTAGCAAATTATCAAGTATTGCCTTTGGGAATCAGTGCAAGCCAACTGGAAGCTTCTTAACAGCAAAAAGCAGAATATACTCAGCTTGGACACCACATTTTTTAAGACAAAATTAAGGACCGTATTAGGATGACGGACGGACCTGCGTCCGTCCGCCACCCCAGAGGTGGAGGGACCGTCCGCAGGGGCAGCGGCGGTCCCTCCGTGCAAATTAGGATGTGACCGCCACCCTGGCGGTCACATCCTGTATGTTTAACATTGCGGCGGGTGCTGTTAAAAATGCAAGCAGTGGATTTGCATGCACAAAGCGGCAGGCACCGCGCTTCGTGCATGCAAATGCAGGGGGGTACCATAGGTACCCCCCATGTGCACCCCCACCCCCCCTTCACCCTTGGGGCCCGCAACGGGCCCCCAAAGAAAAGACCGTATGCCTTTTCGTGGCGGCATTGCCGCCGCGGAAAGGCATGTCCCAGCGCATATCCTAATATGGCTGGCGGTGTCTGATAGACACCGCCACCATATTAGAGCTTTTCCGCCGCGGTCTCGCGGCAGAAAAGCGGCGGACGGTCTACCCGTCCGCCGATGACCCCCCGGCCATCCTAATCTGGCGGGGGGTCTTCCAACACACCGCATCGGGGAATCCGCATCCTCCGGGCTGGCGGTGGCTTCCGCCGGCCCGGAGGATGCGGATTCACCGCAATCGTAATCGGGCCCTAAGTTCCCACATTGCTGTCTAACGAAACCAGAGGATTATTGTTTGAATAGTAGAGAATTTCATTCAAAAAGTGTCTTACATCTGGTTTTGTATTTTAGGGCTGGATTGAAAAATAAGAACCTGGATCAAAGCTCATATTGTGCATGTGCAAAATGACCTGCATATACACAGAGTGCCTTCTGCACATGAATCAGGCTAACTTGGAAAATCTGGGATTGGATGTGTGTTGGGAGAGAGGCAGGCACAGATCTCAACACACCTCACATTCACACAGGGGTGCATTGACGATGACTGCCTGGTGCTCCTCCTGTTTTCTCACTGCAGCCTTAACTAATACAAGCCTGCCACAGACATGAACACAACGTAAGAAATGCGTTACTTACCTGTAACTGCCATTATCCAGTATTGGTGTCTTTCATAGATTCACATGCCTAATCATTCCCCGTCGTCGGAATGGGAGTCCCCGGTACATAAATAAAGTAATGTCCCATAGACATATAGATAAATAGGCCTAAAGGCCTCACATCAGTAACCTATCTCTGCCCTTATGTAGAAAGGACCAAACTCTAGAAAAGAGCCAATCATCTATCACCTCCCTCTAGAACCCTCCTGGAAGGAGCCTCAGTCCCTCAGATTTTCGTACGCACAAAGCTAAGTAGGCGTATTACTGAGAGAAGTAGGTGAGCCCTTCCAGGGGAGGCAGAAGGGTTGCATGTGAATCTATGAAAGACACCAATACTGGATAACTGCAGTTACAGGTAAGTAACGCATTTCTTATACAG
Source organism: Lissotriton helveticus (assembly GCF_964261635.1). Classification (NCBI taxonomy): domain Eukaryota; kingdom Metazoa; phylum Chordata; class Amphibia; order Caudata; family Salamandridae; genus Lissotriton; species Lissotriton helveticus. The sequence goes on from NC_136065.1 coordinate 941,364,028, forward strand.
TATTAGGGGTGTCTTTCATAGATTCACATGCCTGAATCAGAGTAGCAAGCAATGAACAAAGCACATTTTGGATGGTATAGGATATGCAGGTCATTAGATAACAACATATCAAACAAGTGATAGAAACATGCATTTGCAAGCGAGAGATACCACCTAATTATACAATAGAGAAATGTGCATACATGAGAAGGATTGAGGGATGAAAAGAAGGCTCACCTCTACTGAAACAGATGACGAAGTACCGCCTGTCCCACTGCAGCATCCCTCATGAGTTCTGTGTCCAGGCAGTAATGCCTAGTGAAGGTATGTGGCGACTTCCATGTTGCCGCTCTACAAATGTCTATTACCGACACTACTGCAAACATCGCCATGGATGTAGATATTGCCCTGGTAGAGTGGGCTCGCACCTTAGATTGCAGGGGCTGCCCTGCCTGTTCATGACAAAACGAAATAGCTGCAGAAATCCAGCGGGATATACTTTGCTTGGTGAGTGGAAGACCTCTTCTGGGTCTACTGTAAGCTACAAATAGCTGATGAGACTTCCTGAAGGTTTTTGTCTTTTCAATATAGAATTTAAGGCAGCGCTTAAGATCTAGAGAGTGCAACGACCTTTCCGCTGCCGTCGTGGGATTCGGGAAGAAAGAGCGTAAGACCACCGGCTCGTTGAGATGGAAGTCCGACGGTACTTTTGAAATAAACTTTGGGTTTGTCCACAAGATTACTCTATCCTGCTTGAATTGCAGGAACGGCTCTTGTATTGATAAAGCTTGAAGCTCACTCACCCTTCTTGCAGAGGTGAGAGCAAGTAGAAGGCTGTCTTCCAAGAGAGGTTTTTCAGGTCAGCCCGGTGTACCGGTTCAAAGGGATGCTTCATAAGCTGGTTAAGGACTGTGTTCAGGTGCCAGGTAGGTGGCAACATTCTCACAGGGGGAAAGGTCCTGTAGAGACCTCCTAAAAACTGTTTGAGCAATCTGTTAGACCACAGAGAAGGGCCAGTAGGAGATCTTCTGTAATGGGATATCGCCGCCAAATGGACCCTGATGGATGCATGAGCCAGGCCTGAGTTCGCCAGATGGAGAAGATAAGGCAATATTTGTTCCGGAGAGGAAGAGAAAGGATGTATACCTTGACCTCTACACCAGATGCAAAATCTATTCCATTTCAAAGAGTATGTTTTATTGGTGCTATCAGCCCGAGCCCGAGCCAAGATTGCTCTACATTCTGGCGGGATAGTCAGGCTTTGAAATTCTCTGAACTCAGGAGCCAAGCGGCTAATTTGAGTGAGGCCAGATTTGGATGCTGGACTTGCTAGTTGCACAACGTGAGGAGAGATGGAAACTTCTTCAGACGCATCGGCAGTTCCAGAGATAGACGGTGGAGTTCCGTGAACCAATGTTGGCGTGGCCAAGTTGAGGCTACCAGAATGAGAGTACAAGGCTCCGCCTTCAGCTTTCTGTGGACCCTGGGAATCATTGCAAACGGTGGAAAGGCGTACGCAAAGACGTTGCACCATGCGATCGAAAATGCATTCCCTAGGGACCCTTTCTGGGGATGCCAACTTGCGAAGTGTGGGCATTTGGTGTTGGACCTTGTGGCGAACAGGTCGACCTGAGGAGTACCCCATCTCGAGAAAATTTGATTGAGGATTCCTTGATCCAGTTCCCACTCGTGAAATGTTGTTCTCTGTCTGCTTAGTGAATCGGCGAGCACATTGTCCATGCCTGGAACATACTCCGCCCGAAGAGATATATTGTGTCTGATTACCCAGTTCCAAATTTTCTGCGACTCGTGAGAGAGTGTCATTGAGCGAGTCCCTCCTTGTTTGTTGAGGTAGTGCATTGTCTTAGTGTTGTCTGTACTGACGAGCACTAGGGAATTTTTGATTCTTGGAAGGAAAAGCTTGCAGGGCGAGGAAGACTGCCCGTAGTTCCAGGAGATTGATATGGAGCCCCTTTTCTAAAGGGGACCACTTCCCGCTTATCTGTAGCTCTTGGAGGAAAGCTCCCCAACCTTCCAAGGAGGCGTCTGTCGTGATGACATGTGGTGTAGCGGGAACCAGGAATGGTAAGCCTTGAGAAAGGTTTCAAACCGATATCCACCATTGAAGGGCCTTGACCATCTGAGGAGTGACCTTTATGCGATCGTCGAAAGACCCTGCGCATTGTACCCATTGTTTTGCGAGTGCCTCCTGTAAGGGGCGCATGTGTAGCCTGCAGTGAGGTATCAAGAGGATACATGACAACATCATTCCCAGTAGGGATTTGAAAAGTCGGACTGTTAAGGTCTTCTTTGAAGTCACAAGCATAGCCAGTGTCAAAAACCAGTTCTTTCTCTCTTAAGATGGGAAGGCTTTCTTTAGTCATGTGTCGAGAGTTGCACCTAGGAAATTAATACGCTGAGAAGGTAGAAGTGTAGTAGTTTAGCAATCAGTAAGTTAAGCATTAGCGGAAGACATCCAGTTTTTCATCTATCTTGCCCGTTTTACGGAATCCATTTTGTCTTTCTGTCGGCCATTTTGTATGCCATGTGCTCTGTCCTACCTTCCTGTCAACTGCTCTTGAAATCTGCCTAGAGACAAGATATGTTTAGTCTCCTTCACTTTGCACATGCTCAGTAGAGCATACAGCTGTCTCCAACTTGTAACTGTCAAGATGTGCCCACCAGAAATAGCTGACTGACAGCCCTTCCCACTTGTTGCTAGCACACTCTCTGTATGACCTCATATGTATTTGAAACCAACACTCTGTGCCTTGTACCGCCTTCTAGTCAGTGTGCTACCGCATACTCTACCGAAGGGTGTTGTGTGAATGTAGTTCCACCTCATGAGGTTTAATAAACCCTGTCTTTTCTATTCCAGTTTACGTGCCAACTTCTTACTATTGGTCTAAGGACTCTGAGCAGAGAAGGGCGAATCCCTTGCACTAGTAGGCCTGGCTGAGGCTTGCTACATCAGAAGGACTGATTTCTCCCGATTGACTGTGAGTCCTAAATGATTGAAAAGTTGCAGACAAGCGTTGGAAGACCTGGACGCGCCTTACAAAGATGGATCCTTGATCAGCCAGTCGTCCAGATACGGAAAGACTTGATGATGGCGTTGCCTGAGATATGCAGCAACTGGGGAAAGACATTTCGTGAAGATGCGAGGTGCAGACTTGAGCCCGAAGGGCAGGATGCAAAATTGAAAATGTCTGCCTGCCACTGCAAACCTTAATTATTGTGATTTCTGTGAATCGGGATATGGAAGTAAGCGTCCTGGAGGTCCAGGGACGTGATGAAATCTTCCTCTTCCAGTAGTTGTAAGACCTCCTGGATCGTCACCATGCGAAACGACTGCTTCTTCAGGAATTTGTTGAGGGCCCTGAGGTCCAAAATTGGTCTCCATTTCTTCTCTTTTTTCCGAATTAGAATGAAGCGAGAGTAAAATCCCCTTCCTCGTTGAGACGGAGGTACCTTTTCTATGGCCCTTTCTGGAGCATAAGAGAGACTTCTCGGAGAAGCAGCCGTAGATTTTTGTGATTCATTGGGCAGGGAGGAGTTTGGGGTGAAATACGCGTGAATTCCAGAGAATGTCCGTATTGAATCAATTGAAGGACCCAACGGTCCGTGGTAATCTTTCTCCAATTTGTTAAGAAATGGGAAATCCTTCCTCCAATTTTTGATGAGGGAAACGAATCTGAGACTGGCTAAATAGACATGTCATTGTCTACGCCCATTGTTTTTCCGCTGTCCTTTACCACAAAAGTACGACTTGCCATAAGAAGATTGTTATCCATGTTGCTGGCGTTGCTGATATTGGGGTCGACTCTGGCCTGAAGAGTATGAAGACCTGTATTGATAGTTTCCTCTATAAGAGGACTGTCCTCTTCCTCTAGACCCATGAAAGGACTGGTTCTTGTACTAGAGAGTACCCAGAGCCCTAGCGGTGTCCGTGTCCTTCTTTATATTCTGTAGCTTTTCATCAATTGTGGAGCCGAAAAGCAATTGGCCATCATAGGGCATATCCAATATTTTTGTTTGCACCTAGGGACGAAAGGAAGTTGCTCTTAGCCACCCTTGCCGTCGCAAGACTGCTGCTCTAGCCAGCTGTCGGAAACCAGTTGTAGCGATATCCATCGCAGTCTATTATTTCTGACGCCGAGGTTTCACCCTCTAGTAAACTTTTCTTTACCTCCTCTTTGGATGTATCTGGTAATTCCGATAGATATGGGGCTATATCTGCCCATAATTGTCTATTGTAGCGTCCCAAGAGCGCTAAGGCATTGGCTGCCTTCACCGTCATTGCAGAAATTGAGGAGAACAGCTTCCCAATGTTGTCTAACCTCCTGCCTTCCTTCTCCGGAGGTGCCGATAATAGCGCAGAAGGATTTCTGGAATTCTTCTGTGCCGCCTGTGTCACCACTGAGTCCGGTTTGGGGCGTCCTATCAAACAAGCCGGAGCAGTATCAGGTGATCTATACTTTTTATCCAATCGAGGTACCACCGGAGGTACGGAGGAAGGGTTCTGCATGACTTTAACACCCTGAATCCATAAATAATCAATAATGGGTATTGATCTCACTGCTTTTTTGAGAGGGTCTTTAAAATCATACAAGAAACAGTCTTGTTCTTGAGAGACCATTGCTATTTTAAAACGTTGAGCGGCCCTCTCAACTACGTTATGGAACCCTCCAATGTCGCCTGGTGGAGAATCATCGGGCGCTGATACTGGAGACGCGGGAGAGGGAATGACATAGTCATCCCAGTCATCATGCATAGATTGGGTATCTTGCAGTTCTCCCTCTTCCTGCTGTTCTTCCTTTTCCTCATCAGAAGTCGGAGGATGTGGCAGATCAAACCGCTCACGCTGAATATTTAAAGGTGGAGGCCGTGGTCTTGGTGAAGGGCATACTGTGGTAGGTGGTGGAGCACGAGACTCTGGAAACCTCTGTTTGTAGTCTTAAATGAGGTACCTTAAGTCAGTAACTAAAGAGGCTGGAAGGCAAACCATAGGTTGAGGTGGTGGATGATATTCCTCCTCCTGATCTCTTCTTCATACGAACTTTGGCATTTTACATTAAGTTTCGAAGGGCTTGTAACCGTCTGAAACATGTCCCCTTCATCTGAATCCTCCTCTTGAAGAAGACATGCTGGAGGCAGTGGATGAACTCTGCTTGGCGAAGTTAAAGCCGGCGAGAGTGCCTTTTTCATGATTCTTAGGCGTACACATGTGGTTTGAAGGCAAGAATCCATCATCGTCGACGAGGCCGTCGTCGGTGGAACGTCGACGGGTGCCGTAGAAGGTAAACTCATCGTCGGCGGGGCCGCCGTCGATGATGGAGACATCCCTGTCGTCGACGATGTCTTCGTCGACGGTGCCTACGCCGACGAGCCCTTCGTCGACAATGTTTTCGTCGATGGTGCTGACGTCGATAGTATTGGCTTAGTCGTTGAGGTCGTCGCCGATCCCGTCGTCGGCGAGGCCATCGTTGACTGTGTCTTCGACATCGACGGTGTTTTCTTGATGGCTATCGTCGACGACAAAGTCTTACCTGCCGTCGACGATGGGGTCGTAGTCGTCGACGAGGATAATGACGACTATGCCGTCGACGTAGAAACAGTCGTAGATACATGTGAAGCAGTAGACACAGCTTTTCTCGACGATGAAGATGTTGTCGACGATGCCGTCGTCGACGGTGTCAAAATAGGCTTTTTGAAGGTGTGACCTTCCTGAGAGGAAACCTTCACAGAAGTTGCCTTAGAGAGAACCTCTGAAGACTTCTTTGATGTCTTCTTTTGAGGAGGAGCCGTAGGGCTAGGAGAAGCCACCCTTGGTCTCTTTAGAGAAGATCTTGAAGAGACTGAAGAACCTTCACTTTCCTCAGAAGATTCAAGGTGGTACCGGTCTTTCAGCCTCTGGAGCCAGATTAAAAGGCGTCCTTCACGGTCTTTGAGGGTTTAGTGGAAAAGGTACGACATACCTTGCAGTCTTTCGAAGAATGGTCCGGATACAGGCAATATAGGCAGTCTTTATGCTGGTCATCAACATGTAGCCTTTTCTTTCCACATGAACCACAGGATCTAAAAATACCCTTTTTTGGTGTGTCAGCCATGATAGTATCAGCAGTCACAGAAGAAACAGGATAAGATATCCAAGAACACTGGAAACCAGTTGTTAAGAAAAATCTGAGCAGAGCTCAGAGGAGACTCCCTTAGCACAACGTGCGGTAGAAAATCTGAGGGACTGAGGCTCCTTCCAGGAGGGTTCTAGAGGGAGGTGACAGCTGATTGGCCCCTTTCTAGAGTTTGGTCCTTTCTACAAAAGGACAGAGATAGGTTTCT